>NW_024870700.1:4090000-7030000 GCF_019054845.1 Dipodomys spectabilis
AAATGAGGAAATAAGCTCGCTTTTTTGGGGGGGGGGGGGGTAAATACTTTTTTTGTCTCAGCTGATGACATCATTTGAGGGGTAGGGCAGGGGGAAGAAGCTGAATTCCCCTTCTTGTTCCCTACCTCAGGCTTTCAGAGCTGGCTTGCCACCTTGAGTCTGCCCTGATTCTGGGATGGAATACAGTAGACTTACTAGCTGTGTGACTTTGGAGGAATCACTTACCCTCTCTGAGCCTTTGCTCCCTCATCTGTAAAACGAGGAGGAAACTTGTCTCTGACCCAGTCAAGAGTCAACTGATTGTAGGGCCTCTGAGTACAAGGTTGGGGGTGGAGCGGTGCCCACAGGGGTCCACAAGCTCACTGGGGGACCAGAGACCAAGATTTAGGCACCTTAGCATCTCTTGACACAAACTGCATAAATGAAGGAAGCACCACACTAATCTCCCTCCTGGGGCCAGCGCAGAGGTGGCAGCTCAGAGGAGAGGCCAGTAGAGGTGGGCCAACCCGAAGCAGGCTGTGTACACGCATGGTTCATCTGGTGGCTAAAATGAAGGACTTTTCAATCAGAGTGTTCACAGTGAAGAGAGAAAACTGGACAGCTGCTGTGCTTCTAGGGCTAAAGGGGGGAGTCCACTAATCTTTCTGGGCTTAAACATCTTGCTGTAAAGAGTTCAGATAGGCTGGGCACTGGTGGCTCATGCCTGTAATCCTAGCTACGCAAGAGACTGAGATCTGAGGATCACAGTTCAAAGCCAGCCCAGGCAGGAACATCTAATTAACCACCAGAAAACCAGAAGTGGTGGCTCAAAGTGGTAGAGCACTAACCTTGAGCAAAAGAGCTCAGGGACAGCCCCCAGGTCCCAAGTTCAAGCTCCATGACTGACAAAAAAAAAAGTTCAGCTAGAATCTGATCTGGTAGTGAGAACAAGAAGAGCTCTGAAGGCTCTGTAGAGTGCTCTTGCGACCAGTCTAGCCATTATGGAAGATGTCCTCAGAAGACATGAATTATGTGTTTAGACCACCCAGCTTTACTAGAAATGTCTACCTTTGCTTCATACTGATGAGAAGAGCAGAGACACTAGGCATCCCTCCCCCCAAAAAAACCATCTGTTATTTATGTACAAGGGGCAAAGAGAAAGAAAGACAGACAGACAGAGAAGCAGAGAGTGACAGAAACACAAAGCAAGAGAAATATATACAGAGAAAACAGAGGCAGAAAACCACACACACACACACACACACACACACACACACACACACACACACACTGTAACAGGCCCAGAGTCCAGGCATAGGCAGAGCACATGTATACCCCCAATGCCATAGTAATTCATTCATTCAGCTGTGCTAGCCAAGCATTTTCTTTTTGTCCATCATGGGGCTTGAACTCAGGGCTTGAGAGCTATCCCTGAAACTTTCTGCTCAAGATTAGAGCTCTACCAATTTGAGCCACACCTCTACCTCCAGTTATCTGGTAGTTAACTAGAGATAAGAAACTCACAGACTTTCCTGCCTGAGCTGGCTTCGAACCACGATCCTCAGATCTCAGCTTCCTGAATAACTAGGATTACAGGTGTGAGCCTCCAGTATCCAACATGGCTGTGCATTTGATCCCATAGCTGAAGGGCTTCCCAAAGCCTATAAGTAGGACATTTCCTCCTCCCTCTGCAGCTTGGTTCCTCACTAGCAAGACCCCCTCCTTATCCTTGACCTCTACAAAGCCCATCGGGGTCATCAGGACACTGGGAAGCCCTCCCCACATCCTGGCCTGTGGGCCCTGTGAGAAGTTCCCAGCCTGCATCTCATTCATGCTTGGCTGAGCTCCACTTCCCCAGCCTTGAATCTCTGCCTTGAGTCCCCATGCCCGTGCCCACCCACACCTGAATGAGCATACTCATTCACAGGCTCAGTCATCACACATGGCCACAAGAAGAAGCTGGGCAGGAAGGAGCTGAAGCCATATGAGAAGGTAATGGGTCAAGGATGAACCACTCTGGGTCAACCAGAGACAGAGAGGACCTGCAGGGTGGGAGTGGGAAGGAGAATTCATGGGACAGAACTGAGGTGGATCCCAGGGCTGGAAAATCTGAACAGGAGCTGGAGGGCCTGGAGGTCAAAGTTCATCATCCAACTCCATATACGAGGGACAGAGGAGTCCATGCAAGTTTTAAGAAGGCAAAGATGAGGAACTTTTCCATCAGGCTCTCCTCTTCCATCTGTATCTAGTTGCTTTGCCTCTCTTAGGCCCCTAGCCTGGCCTGGGGCCTAAGCACCAGGTCCTGGACCTGCTTGAACAACAGCTAAGAAAGACAGCCAAGTATGTGATACTCCCTGGAAATGATCAGTGGCCAGCATGGGCACCCTGCTTAGCCTGATGCCTGGCTGGGCTCCAGCTCAATACCTGCAGGAGCTTCTGCTCTCTGGCTTCTCTTCCTCCCCCACCCTCCTGCCTGATTAAGGTGAGTGTCACCCCACCCGGGACTTGATGGATGAGCTCACTAATGGCTGCCCATCTCTATCTGAAGAGCCTCAGGAGCACATTCATCTTCCCTTGTCAACGCCAGCCTGCTTGCTCACCTTCCCGAGGCCTGAACATGTGCCACGTGGGTCCTGTGGGGTAGGAGGAGTGGGGGAGAGGTTCCTGCATTCTATCTCCACCAAGGACAGGAAACAGGGAAGCTTCTCCTACAGGCATTTGAAGGAGGACCACGTTTAGGGGGAGGCACCCTGCTCAGACATAAAATTAAAGGGTGCACCTGGCACTGACGGGTCATGCCTATAATCCTAGCTACTCAGGAGGCTGAGATCTGAGGGTCACAGTTCAAAGCCAGGAAAGTCCATGAGACTCTTATCTCCAATCAACCACCAGAAAACCAGAAGTGGCGCTTTGGCTCCAGTGGTAGTGTTCTAGCCTTGAGCAAAAGAGCTCAGGGACAGCACCCAGGCCCCTAGCTCAAGCCCCACAATGGAATTAATTAATGAATTAATTAAAGGGGTGCATAAAATACCACCATGTAGATGATCATGAAATCCAGACAGAGCCCCACCTCATCCTCCAAGAGGCCCCATCCTTCTCAACTGCCAGTTCCTCCTATAGGCAGCTGGTGAATTCTTCTGTGCACCCCTGTTGCATTAGGAGCAAATGGTCACCAGATCCCCAGCCTGGGCTCTCTCAGGAAACAGTAATGTCTTCCTGTCTGACTCAACGATTGGTGCTTGGTTTTGCTTAGCGTCTCGGGATCTCGGATCAGCATCTGGAAGGAGGCCTGGAAGGCCAAACCCTTGTTTGGGAGATGAAGGGTGGGGAGAGAGGAGCAAGCAGATAGGTGTGTGCTGTGGCACATCCTAGGGTTTTAACAGGCCCTGTCTCCAGTGTCACCCCCTAGACCTTCCTGGCAAGTACAGTATTCTCCGGGGATTTATGGCAGGCCGTTTTGACCAACTGTGGTTGGAAGATAAAGAAATACCAAAAGAAATTTCAAAAACAACTATTTTTAAACTCCCAGTGTGTGTTGCGTGGCTCAGTGGACACAGAAGGAGCCCTCTGTCCATCTTGATTCATTATCAGATGGGTTTAACTCCTTGTGTGATCTTGCTGAGTGTTTCCTTGACCTTACTCTAGTGAAAATAGGTCTCCCCAAAAGCAAATGGTACACAAAAAGTCAGGTAAAAAGCAAACATGGTAAATTTTAATGCTGAAAGTTGAAAATGTGTGCATCGTTGAAAAATAACCTGTCTTTAGTTGATGTTGGCGCTATGATAGGCAAAGCCAATCAAGCCTTCATAGCTCTGCGCATCTAGGCATTCCTGGCTTTTCCTCAGTGGTGGTCTCCTTAGAACCCAATGCCTGTGGATACCAAGGTTGTACTGTAGTAGAACCCTATGCCTTGTCTGCTTCGTAAGGAAGACACAAGTTCAGAGAACCAATTACCTCATCCAGGGCCACCAGGCAGGAGCAGAGAAGGCCAGAATTCCAGCCCAGGCCTGACAGCAAGGGTACCATTGGCATCCCTTAGCCCCACAGCACCATTCCCCAGTAGCAGCCCAGTCCCCAGGAATTCTGCATTCTCCTGGGCCATCCAGTTTCAATGAACTGCCTCATGCACAGGGCTGAGCTGATGGAGGCTCCCAAGTAAACAAGAGAGGCTGCTACGTGTTTCCTCATGCTACGGAGATGTACATAACACAGGCATGAACACACACACACACACACACACACACACACACACACACACGTATTGCATTCCAAAGTCAAGTGCAAATGGTACTTTTAATTAGATACCAGATTCCAATGACCCGTGTCTCTGGCTGCCAACATTAATCTCCATCACAGGATTTGACTATGGCCTTAAGATCCATTCAAGATGGGTGCTGGTGGCTCACACCTGTAATTCCAGATCCTCAGGAGGCTGAGATCTGAAGATCATAGTTTAAGGCCAACCCAGGGAGAAACGTCTCTGATGATCAGCCTTCTTGTCTCCAGTTAACCAGTAAAAAGCCAGAAATGGAGGTGTGGCTCAAGTGATAGAGTGCTAGCTCAGGGACAGCAAGTGTGGAGAACTTAGCATAGCATCGAACAGATTATCAGACAGTAGAAGTAATGAGAATAACCACCCGGCCTGTCCTCCCTATCCTACAAAGAGATAACAGCCATTCTTTTAATTTTTCTGTTGCTGTTGTTTTGTTTTTACAGTACTAGGACTTGAATTCAGAGCCTTGTGCTTGCTAGGCAGGCCTGCTACTATTTGTGCTACACCTCCAATCTTTTGTTTCAGTTTTGTTTGTTTTTTAACTCAAAGCCAGCCTAGGACTAACTCCTTTTACCTTTGCTTCTTTGGTAGCCTCTCACACTCAACTTCTTTCTTGGGATAAGGCTCTTGATGGTCTTGATAAAGTTTTTGCCCAGGCTGCCTTAGAACCGTGGTCCTTCAGGTATCTACCTTCCAATTGGCTGGGATTAAAGGCAGGAGTTACCCAGCCTGGCCCAGATAACAGCCTTTCAAACTTTCCCCTTGCAACAGGTAAAAGAGAGAAGAGTGTGAATGTTTGCCTATCAAATGCACCTTCTTCGTATAAAGGAAAATGCAATGCTCACCAAATTCTGCGGAGAAATGTGGCCTCCTCACCCTTACCCCTCACTCCCCCGTGAAAAATGAGGAAGCAAAAAGTCTTCCAAAAAAATGCCTGTGAGGGCAAACTATCGATGAGAGTGGAAATACTTTCCTAGGATAAATTCTAAAAGAGTTGGTTAGCTCTTTTTCAAATTTTAGAGCAGTTTGGGCATGGGAGGAGGGTTTAGGTCAGAACAACAACAAAAAAAAAAGATTTTCGACTTTTTTCCTCATAGGATTCTGGCAAATGATTCATCTGGTTTCAATTTCCATAAAATGGAAAGGTACATGTTAGTGGTTTTCTGGGATTTCCCTGAAATGAATTTCTGTGGCAAGAGGCCTAGAGAAAACGCGTTCGCCCGTTTCCTTTCTTGGCTCGCTGCCATTTGCGCTAACCCTCCAAACATCTGTCTTCTTCCTCAGCAGGTGACTTACCCCCCGTCTGTCACTGTCTGCCTTCTTTGCCCGTCTCTCCCTGTGTGAGCCCAGCTCTCCCGGCCAGGTCTCTGTCTCCTCCTCCTGTCTTCCCTGCTGTCCTTGAACTAATAAGATTTGTACGATGCAAAAGACCAGTGTTCCTAAGTCGCTCACTTCCAAAGACAATCGTGGCGTTTTGTATGTTTCTTCTTTAAAGCCCTTAAACCGGTGACCCTTTTTCTCACAACCTTGGATTTCTGCAGGCCTCCGAGCTCCCCGCTGTCTGGCAGGAAGTTCCCCGCTTGGCCTCCTTTTCCTTCTTACTGAAAGCCACGGAGCTCCTTGAGGAGGCTGCCGGGCCAGATGGGAGCCCAGAGCAGAACCAACTCCATCGGTTCTGCTTTCTATTTATGGGTCTGACGGCGACGGTCAGAGTCCCTGCCCAGCCTCTTGCTGGGTCAGGATGGCTGCCACAAAACTGCTCAAGCAGCCAGGGTGAGCAGAGGCGGCAGGTTCTTCAGTGAGCGTCTCCTCCAGCACCATCGGGACCAATGGACTGGATCCCTAGTCTCCTCACTTGCCGGTGGTATCCCTTGCTCTAGGTAAATGGGACAGTCAGCCTCAGTTTCTCTATTTGTAAAATAATGGATGAGAGTATTGTGAGGGTTAAACAGTTGGGGGTGGGGACAGGAAACCTTCATAGATCCAGCCTTGCAAGCTAGAGAATTCCAAAGTCAGATCAAAGTCAGAACTAGCAGAATAGCTCTGTGAGATGGAGAGGGGCATGTGCCAGTGGTTCCTCTACCTATCATCTACCTACCTACCTACCTTCCTAATCTATCTATCTATATCTAATAACACAGCTAATCTACATCTATATCTAAGATCTATAGATACATATCTACCTCTCTAAGATCTATTTATCTATCCATATTTAAGATGTGTATCTATCTATATCAAAAATCTGTCATCCATATGACATCATATCTATATCTCAGATATATTTATCTATATCTAAGTGATATATTTATTTATATCTTAAGATTTATTATCTCTACCATAGAAGAAGAGAAAGGAGAGAGAAAAAGAGAGACCCAGGGGGAACTCTCATGCAAACTTGGGTCTCTCCTGTGAACTGTGGTCCTCACTAGAGCTGAGCTACAAACCTCACCCCTCATCTGACTGAGGGCTACCATATCTTCCACTGCTCCTCCTTCCTTACTTCTCCCTGACCCCACTCCACACCAGCCCCTCCTTTTTGACATCCTCTCCCCAAGATAGAGGGAACTCTGGCAAGTCCCAGTAGCCACACACCACCACCCTCCACTACCCTGAGGCCTTCACGAACATGGCCACACACACACACACACACACACACACACACACACACACACACACACACACACGGTACTCATCTGTGCAGGATGCTGCAGCCGTCAGCTCCCCCGGGCCATCTCCCAGCCCGCTGCTCTACATGCATCCTGTGATTTGTTTGCTTGCTCAGTATTAATGAGACATCCATCCCCTCACCAACAGCCCTTCCAGATGAGATGGCTCAGACCTTACAGGGCATCGCTGGAAATAAACAGATTGTTCCCATCCTAATTTAAGAAGGAAAACAAGAGATTATTGACTTTTTTCCGGATGGCATCTGTGTCCCTTGCCCTCCCTCCCTCACCCTGCCCCTCCTCCCTCCGGCCCTCAGCTGACCCTGCCCCCCCCCAGAGCCTATGACCTCCTCATTCCAGCAAGGGTTGGAGCGGTGACAGAACAAGAGATTGAAACATGCCTTATTTTGCACCGTTGGGAGTTACTTTTTGAACTGGAAATAGTAATACTGACCAAGTTTTAATAATATTGACTTCTTACCATGGTATCAAACTCGGGGGGCAAGGCACATTACTAAGCAGTGCATTGAAAGTCCACTGGCCCTGTGTAACATCTACGACTCATCTTGCAAGAACAATTAAGGACTGACCCACAGTCTCGTGGTTTAGCAATGAGTGATGCAACCAGGGATCGAGTTAGGCAGCCCCAAACAGCATAAAGTCCCAGCAAGAAGTGGGCTTCTTCTGCAGGAGACTGCAAAGATCTGCCGGCTCAGCAGCTCCATCTGTATTGGGGCCTGAGCTGAAACAGCCTCCAGCCTTCCTGCAAGCCATCTGCCATTGCCCCAAGCCTGTCTAACCTCCCAGGAGAACATGTCTGTGCTACTGTGCCATGCAATTATGGGATGCTGTGTTACTCAGCTGTTGTCACTATAACAAATACGTGAGATAATCAACTCACAAAGAGGAAAAGGATTCATTTGGGTGCCTGGTTTCAAGGACTTCAATCTATGACCTGGTGACCCGTTGCTTGGGGCTCTGGTGTCCTATCACTGCAAGAACATGTAGGGGAAGCAAAACTATTCCTCTCATGCCCCAGAAACATGGAGTGTCAAGGAAATTCTAGACTACCTGGCCTGTGAGGAAAATTCTAGATCTAAACTTTAGCAGATGCCATCTTTTAAAAATGATTCCTATTAGCATCCTTCCCTACATCTTTTTTATGTAGCCCAATAAGGTGGCAGGTATTGGATTACCAGATTAAATAAACGCATACCATACTGTTAAAATATGTTTCAGCTCAACATACCACTAGAACGTAAACCGCAGTAGGCAATCGCTTTGTGTTCCCCACTGCTTAGAACCAGACCTGGCACACAGTTGTGCTCAATCTATATTTTCCAAAGGAACATTCCGCTAGCAGGTAAAGCAGACCCTTGAAACCTGATCCTTCTTCCGTGCTGTCTGGACATCCTGCAGTTCTACATCTTGGCCATTAGGTGGAACCTCTGTGCAAGTGAGGAAACTGGCAGCTGTGCTGGCATGTGGCCCAGAGCCAAAGAGAACAGAACCACAGAAGAGCAATCAGTGCGTCTCACCTGCAAAAGTCTGCATTCCATTCCTTTAGCAGACATCGCTCAAGTGCCCAGCCGCAAGCCAGGCTCATTCTCCCTGGAGTTCTCTAAAGCTCAGGCTGAGGAAAGGCAGGGAGGCAGGCGGATGGGTATAGGCTGAGCCTGTGCCAGGAACTGTAAAGATCAGGATGGGAGGAGGAGGGCTGGTGGGATGAGAAGAGGTTCAAGGTTGGTTGTCACAGATCTGAATCTAAATTTCAATTCCACCACTTGCAACCATGTGATTTCTTTTCTTTTCTTTTTCTTTTTCTTTTTTTTTTGTCAGTTGTGAGGTTTGAACTTGAGGCTTGGGTGCTATCCCTGAGCTTGTTTGGTCAAGGTTAGTGCTCAACCACTTTGAACCATAGCTCCACTGCCAGCTTATTAATGGTTAATTAATAAGTTAATTAAGGTTAATTAAGAGTCTCACAGACTGTCCTGCCCATGCTGGCTTTGAACCATGATCCTCAGACCTCAACCTCCTCAGTAGCTAGGATTACAGGGGTGAGCCACCAGCACCTTGCTCACCATGTATCTTAACCAAGCATTTTGCTCTCCTGAGACTCAGTTCCCCAACCCATAAAATGGAGATCTTAGTAAATCCTGCTTGATGGGATATAACAAAACAACAGAGACCCTTGGCATGGGTCTTCCCCATAACCACAAAGCTGAATTGTATTCTTCTGAAGACTGAACATAATAACCAAGATGTATGTAGCCCTTCACAAAGCCCTTCCCAGATTCTTTATGTCATAAACATAATCCTCTTAATAACTTTGCTGGATAAACATTTTTTATTATCCCACTTCCCAGATAAGGAGGGCTAAAGTTATCAGTTTATATAACTTGTCTGCAATCATATAGCTCATAAAGTGATGACCCTGTGCTAAAGATCAGCCCAGCAAATATATATAATACCTTCTGCCCTGTGCAGCAAGTACACTGCCAGCTGCTGGAAGATTCTGGGGGAGAGATTACCCACATTCCAAGCTAAAGAAAAGGCTTTTGCAGGAATGGTGTTATAGCTCAAGTGGTAGAGCACTAGCCTGGAGCAAAAGGAGCTTAGGGACAGCACCTAGGCCCAGAGTTCAAGGCCCAGGACCAGCAAAAAAAGAAATGGCTTTTGCAATGGACCTCCTTCAAAATGATGTCCTCTGACTTCAAAGCCAATTTTACAGTGAGCAGTTTGCACATGCTCTCCAGCCTGAGCCAGGAAGGAGGGGGGCAAGCGGGAGCAAGTCAAGAGACCAACCCCCCCCCCACCAGGAACTGCTGTCCAGTATGCTTCTCCTTCCTGGCACATCCAAGGTCTTTGTCCAATACAGATTCTGGCTCAGGAAGTGTGAGGTGGCACACAGGACTCCGCCTTCCTCATAAACTTGAGCAGAGGCTGCTCACCGTTACATCCGGGCACCGGCCTTGAGAAACTGAGGTCTCACCATCAGCTCCAAGAAGGCGACTGTGTCTGGCGCACCTGGCCAGTGTATCCGCAGTTTGTGACATGGAGCTGGCTGGGGAAAGGAGAAGAAGGAAGGAACAAGGCTAAGGGGATGGAGGGAGGACAGAACGCAGGAACACTGGCTGGCTGTGCAGGGCTAGGGCTAGGGACCTAATGACAAGATCTTGAAGGTAGGAGAGGTGAGCCCAGAGGCCCACAGCTTAGCTTCCCTCCCCACTGAGTCTAGTTAACACTGGCTTTAGTCAGCACAGGCTCACCGAGCTCCCCGCTCCTCCCTGCAGCCACTGTGGCTGAAGGAAATGCAAAGGGCCAGCCACGGCCTTCTCTACCCAGCCAAGTGCCTCTGACTCATCTCATCCCCAAGCTCAACTTGCAGCCTTCTCTGCAGACAGCAATTCAGACTGGGGTCCCGGCATTGTCTTAGGGACTAGTGAACCCCCGAACAGGTGGAGAGCCACACTCAGAACCAAGCCATCCCAGCCTCGATGCTTCCCTCTCTCCAGGAGGTACCTCCATGCTGGAGAGTGCTACCCAGCTGTCCTTCCCAACCAGGCCTGGAAGGCCACACACACACATACACACACACATGTGCACGCGCGCACACACATGCACACATGCACGCACTCATTTATCCTACCTTTAAACGTGTTATATACATACTCACAAACTCACACACACACACACACACACTCTCTCACAATGACCTCAAAAGTTCAATGTCCATGTCCCTTCTCCTGGGAATCTTTCATTTGTGTACTCAGTAAGTACTTACTAAGCACTACTCTGTGCCAGGAACAGATCTAGGCCTAACGATGGCACAATGACAAGACAGATAAGGTCTTTGCAGTCCTTCCTAGTAAGACACCAAAAGAAGCCAGGGGTGGAGGTGATGGAGAGCCAGGGCGAGGGGGCGGGGAGTCTGTTCCACAGGGCAATCTGGGAAGGCCTCTCTAGGGAGGAGTCACTGAAGTAGCACCTCATGAACAGGAAGAAGGCAATGGGGCAAAGACAAGGGGGAAAAGCACCAGAGAGAGAAGAGGGGGCCGGAGAAGGGCTTAAGCCCCTGAGGCCAGAAGATGTTTGAGTCATTTGCTAGACTGAGTGGCTGATGGGACGCAGCCTGGGGAGTGAAGAGCAGGTGCATGAACCCGTGTCTTGGGGACAGCACGGGCCATGGGTGCAGATGCTTTGAGTTCAAGTGGGGCATCACAAGCACAGAGGGGACCCCTCCTCCTCACCCCCATGGGCTTGAGGCAGAGCTGGGGACAGGGACACACCTAGGATTTTAATAGGCCATTCCACAGCAGGCTTTGTAGAGAATGCACTATCAGCTAATTGGACACCAGCCCTGCACTCCAAAGAGCTGAATGGCTGGGGCAAGGGGCGGGGGGGGGGGGGGGCGGGGGGAGGGGGAGAGCAGCCCAGCTAACCTCCCCATCCCTCCCGCTGCCACTGGGCAATAGAACGTTCCGTTTGGGTGTCGCTGACTCACACAGCAGGTGTGGTCCAGATGGCCAGCTGTGGAGCCAACCATCTGGGCTGACGGGGCATCTGAGGAATTCCTGGAAGTCCAGCTGAGGGTTCAAAGCAGACTCACTCTGAAGGAAGGCCATACACTGCAGCCCCATGAGTTTAGCCAAGCTAAACTCTTCCCTCAGGGAAGGTTGGCTAACCTTGTAAACCAAGACAAATGGGTCAAGGGAGCTTGCCACTGTGTGACTACTGGGCATAGTGAAGGGAGACCAATTCCAGAAAACTATCCAACTGCTGTCCCATGGAAAGGAGTCCTCTACACATGCTCTGGGACACGTGTTCAAGGTCTTTCAAGGAGAGCTATGGGCTGAGTGGTTCCAGAAATACTACAGAATCGTCTTGTGAAAGACAGAAGCCAGGTGCTGGTCGCTCACACCGGTAATCCTAGCTACTCGGGAGGCTGAGATCTGGGGATCAGGGTTCAAAGCCAGATAAAAGAAAAGCCAGAGAAATCTCCAGTTAATTAATTAATCTCCAATTAGCCAGCAAAAAGCTCAAACTGGGGGTATGACTCAAGTGGTAGAGCACCAGCCTTAAGTAGATAAAGCCAAGCAAGTGTACAAGGCCCTGACTTCAAAACGCAGTACCAGCACCAAAAAAAAAAAAGGGGCGGGGGAGAAGCTTACTGTATAAAACAGATGAAAATGTCACCTCACCAGGCACTGGTAGCTCATAACTGTAACCCTAGCTACTCAAAAGGTTGAGATTTGAGGATCACAGTTCAAAGCCAGCCCAGACAGGAAAGCCCATGAGACTCTTATCTCCAATAAATCACAGAAAAAGCCAGAAGTGACACTGTCATTCAAGTGGTAGAGCACTAGCCTTGAGCACAAAGATGCTCAAGGACAGTGTCCAAGCCCAGAGCTCCAGCCTCAGGACTGGGGGGGGGGGGGGGGGTCGCGCGGGGACAGGAAGTAGAGCTATAGCTCAAGTAATAGAGTACTAGTCTAGAGCAAAAGAACTCAGGGACAGGACCCAAGCCCAGAGTTCAAGCCCCAAGAATGGCAAAAAAAAAAAAAAAGCAGGGGGTGGGCCGGGGGAAGGGGGGGTGGGAATGTGGCTGGCTCAGTGGTAGACGTGCTTGCCTGGCATGTATGAAACCCTGGGTTCCATTCCTCAGTACCACATAAACAAAAAAAGCCAGAAATGGTGCTGGGGCTCAAGTGGGAGAGTGCTAGTCTTGAGCAAAAGAAACGCAGAGACAACATCAGACCCCAAACTGGCAAAACAAAAAACCAGTATCACCTCTCCAGTTGGAGACAAAACACGCCTCCATGGCCACTCCCGGGTGCTTTGCTCACTCTCAGGTAATTCTGGGCCAGCAACTTGCTCTCTGACCCGTTCCCTGCCCATTCCACCCCCCACAGGAGAGCCCACCCTCACCTTTGGCAGCAAAGTTCAGAAAGTCCCCAGGGGCTTCTTGGACCCCCGAGGCCAGGAGAGGAACCTTAAAAGAGCCCCAACCATTCCTCTGTCCCTCAAAATGGTGGGACCGTCCTTGGGATGGTTGTTCCTGCCCTGGACTCTCCCTCACAGCTTTCCCCGGGGTAGGCTTCCAACACTGGGCACACAGACTCTGCCTGGGATCTGCTTGGGTCTCCGCTCCCCAGGCCTTGGTTCACCCCGCTCCCCACCACACACACATGTGAATAATATTTTTCCTGACTGATAGCAGGCAGGACACAACAGTCAACTATTTTTATCTCCAGACTGATCACCAAAAAAAAAAAATAATGGCTAATGCTTCCACCTTCCTTGTGATTAAAAATTAGGAGACCAAACCCTACAGTGGTTCAAGATAAAAATGATTAAAAATTAGGAGACCAAACCCTACAGTGGTTCAAGACAATAACCAATCCTGTGAGGGATGTAGGAATAATATGAATAATGCATCTCCAGGCTTGGGCTGCTCCGAGACTTTCTCCTCCTCCCCACTGCCCCAACTCGGAGAATGGAGAGGTAATGAGTCCCCCCCCCCTCCCTCCCCCACGTGCACACACCAACACACACCCTTCCATCTGAGCTACAGCTGCCAAGAGCTACTGTTGATTTCTATTCAGCTGGCTGGCCCCCACACAGCCTCGCTCTCTACCCATCCCCACCCCCACCCACCCCCCCTCCTACCTCCATCTGGTGTGCAGCTAGGCGAAGGCCAATCAATAATGCATGGCTACATGAATAACCAGCATGATAACCACTTATTTAGGAAGATGTAATCAGGACCCATTCTGAGGGTAGATGTTTGTATGTGTGAGTGTGTGTGTGCGCACACACACACCAGAGAACTCCCACCACCCAGCCCCATTCCTCTGCTCCCCTCAGGCCTGCTCATGCTAATCCAGTAGCCCCAAACACAGCACTAGGGTCTCGAGCAGGGAAGGCTCAGGCCTCACCATGTGGTGTTCTCCGGAAGAGCTATACACACATAGCCTGGACATCTTGATCAAACTACCCCTCTGTTTTATTCCATGCACCAGAGCAAAAAGCCCAGAAAGGACTATTTCTTTCAAAGTAGTCACTCTTCTGGGAGGCCAGTAGCAGTTTTCAGAAGTCCAGATGGGCCAGGCACTGGTGGCTCATGCCTGTAATCCTAACTACAAAAGAGGCTGAGATCTGAGCATCAAAGTTCAAAGCCAACTCAGGCAGGAAAGTCCATGAGACTCTTTTCTCCAATTATCCACCAGAAATCCATAAGTTGGAGCTGTGGCTACAACACTAGCCTTGAGCAAAAGAGACAGTGCCCAGGCCCAGAGTTCAAGCCCCATGACTGACAGGGGCAGGAAAAAATAATCCCTTTGGCCAAGGTTCACCTCTGGAGACTGAGAGTTCATTGGTCAGAGTGAGTCCTGGCAGGAGATTTGTGAGATTTCTGCAGGATGCCTATGCCTGACTCGGCATAGGCCCCAGCACAGACTGGTAACTGAGCGAGCATGCCATGTTTTATGTAGAGTGTTCACCCTTTCTACCTGAGGAAACTGACAGGAAAAAAAATGTCTACCCTTCTTCAGCAACCCGACTCCTCCCTCATTCCCACCTTCCAGCTGATCACTGGGGTCAGGTGTTCCTCCTGCTCCTCCAGCTTAGCTTCCAGAAGCTCTTTCTCATCATCCTCTCCCCTTCTCCCAGATAACTCCTCCTTTCTGCAGGGAACTGGTGCCACCTCAGAGAGAAGCAGGAGCTTCTCCCCCCACCCCCCCCCTCGAAAAAAAAAATCTACCCTCTAGCCACTTGAAGGGTGAAGCCTGCCCTCTCTCCAAGCCCCAGCTCTCCCTGCTGGAGGGGCCCAACCCACCCCAGGGAAATGAAATCATCTCACCAGCAATTAGCCACACCCCCAGAGACAGAAAGCCCTCATTAGCTTCCCTTCTGTTCTCTGGCCACACCCACACCAAGTTGGCTATGGGCACTAATGAGAGGGTGTGGAGTGGGCACCAGGCAGCATTGGTCACTATCCAGCCCATACCCGCCTGCTTCCTCCAGCCGTGGCATCTCCAAAGGCCTCCTGGAGAGGCCTGGCTTAAGAGCCCAGAACCAGGCAGGGTTGAATAAGGCTAACTTCGTCTTTGGGCCAGAATCGTGGCAGCATCCAGGCTGGCTGGCAGGGCCAGTGGTAGCATCTTAGGAGCCCAGTGGAGTTGGGTTTCCTCCGGAAAATGCCACTGCAGAGCTGTTCATGCTAGACCAGGCCTCTTTCCATGGTGACCGTGGGGGGAGACACAGCAGGTTAACTAGGCCTAGTTTGCCACTTTGGGTACTGACCTGGCCATACATGGAGTCCCTCTTGTGCTTGCTAGAGCTTTAGGAGAAGGCTCAATGGACCAAGAGAAGGGCTGACAGGAGATGGCTGGGAAGGAGAGGAAGGCAGGAAGACTCTAGAATCCTCTGAGCATGGCAGCTGAAAGGCAGAGCCCCAATGTAAAACAGCCATGTCCAGCTCCAAGTGTCCATGGCCCACAAGCCACAACTGTAGACACATGCACAGGCCCTGGTTAGAAGGATAAGGCTGCCCATAATAACCATGTAAGGTCCGCAGGCCCCAGCCATCTGCTTCCTCTACATTCACTGAACACACACACACACACACACACACACACACACAGCTCCCATCTCTGGTGCTCCAGGGAGGCCCTGAGCCCCTCCGTCCTCCAGAACTACCTGACCACACACTCCCAGTGGGTTCCCAGGGAGACAGTCCCCTCTGCGGTCTCGGCTTATTCAGGGAGCAGCAGTGGTCCAAGATCCTCAATTTTTCTATGCCCGTGAGTCCTGCTAGAGGCTGAGTCTTCAGCAAGTCTCTTGGCTTCTCTGGAGCTCTTCAGTTAAATGATCATCATCTACCATGAAATTCTGCATCCTTCCCCCTACCACTGGAGCAGTACAATGGGGAGGTGCTGGGATGGGCACTGCGGGGAAGCTCCTGCTTCACTGGGGAGCACTCTGGTGCCCTTCCCTTTCTGGTCCTCCGGGTCCCTTAATGAAGTCAGAAGTCACAGATCATGTGACCAAACATAGTTGAAAATCCATAGCAGGAGAGGCCCTTCCTGGGTCTGAGGGCACCAGGGCAGCAGCCATTCTGCAGGAGTGAAGAGCTCAGGGGATGCCAGGATTGCACAGCTCTGAAGAGCCGTGGCCATTGGGAAGTTTGCCCTATCACCTGTCCATTGCTAGGCCAGGGGCCAGCATGCTGCAAAGGTCAGGAACTTGGCTTTAAACTCTGATTCTGCCACACATTGATCATGCAACCTATACAAGATCTTTCATTCTATTGAGCGTTGGTACTCACTAGACACCATGTTGAAAATGAACTATACAACTTGTGGATGGGAATGGGAGGGAGAAAGTGAAGGAAGAGGTGACATTATCGAAAAAAGTAATGTACTCATGATCTGACTTATGAAACTGTAACCCCTCTGTATATCATCTTTTTATGACAGAAGATTGTAAAATATTTTAAGAAATGGTAATTCTATCGAGCCTGTTTCCAGATCTAACTGGGATAATAATAGTGCTTACCCCCACATGTAGTGAGGGTTAAAGCAAAACTCTGTTTCAAATATATAAATAAGTTGTGTGTGTGTGTGTGTGTGTGTGTGTGTGTGGCTAATGGCTCACATCAGTAATCTAGGACACTGAGATCTGAGGATCGTGGTTTGAAGCCAGACCGGGCAGGAGAAAGTACCTGTGAGACTCTTATCTCCAATTAACCACTCAAAAACCAGAAGTGGTACTGTGGCTCAAGTGGTAGAGCACTAGCCTTGAGCACAAAGAGGCTTGGGGACAGTGCTTAGGCTCTGAGTTCAAGCCCCACAATTGGCAAATATAAGGGTATGTGTGTGGATGGGTATGTGTGCTGATTGTGTACACACACACACACACACACACATATGGTGATGGCTCACTGGTATAACCTTAGCTACTCAAGAAGTTGAGATCTGAGGATTTTGGTTCAAGGCCAGCCTGGGCAGAAAACTCAGTGAGACTCGTATCTCCAATCAACCAACAAAAAGCCAGAGGTGGAGTAGTAGAGCACCAGCCTTGATAGAGAAAAATAAAAAGCCAAGCAAGAGTTTACAAGGCCCTGAGTTCAATGTCCCAGTATTGGCATGCATGCACACACATACACACACACACAAGAAAAAAGTGAAGGAAGATAAAAACCAGACTGTGTCTGGCCTCCGAGCACTGCTCCCCAGTCTGGAGCCTGCCACAGTGCAGGACAGGTGACAAACCACTGGTCCTCGGCAGACATATCAGGGGCCACTGCCGTTGTGAATAGAGGATCACACACCTTTTTGAAGTGTGATCGTTACTGTCCTCTCCGTGAGGCAACTCCACCAGCCTGACCTCTCTCTGCTCCTCTCTCTCCCCACAGTGCCACCTGATGACCCCATCATCCTGGGGGGACCTGTGATCAGTCTGCGGGCAGGAGACCCCCTCAACCTTACCTGCCACGCAGACAACGCCAAGCCTGCGGCCTCTATCATCTGGCTGCGAAAGGGAGAGGTCATCAACGGAGCCACCTACTCCAAGGTGAGCCTGGCCAGGGAAGGAGAGGGAAGGCAGGGCAGGGCAGGTGTGGAGGTTGGTGGAGTGGTGGGAGGAGGGGGGGAGGAGTGGCAGGGGAGGATGGGGGGGGCGGGGGGGAGGGAGGAGGACACCAGCTCTGCTTTCCTTGCTGTTTCGTCTGTCTCTAGGTCTTTCTTTTCTCTCTCCCACTCTGTGTCATGTTTGTCCTTATATTCCATCTTTCCCACTTATCTGCCTGTTTGTCTCTATCATCTACCTCTCTCACTCTTTTTTTCTCTCTCTTCCTTCCTCCCTCTCTCATCCATGGTAACTGCTGGGCAAGATGAAAACTCTAGAATATGGCATGGTTAGAAGAGACTGAGGGATAGAAGAGGCTAGGAGATAGGACAGCCAGATAAAAACATAGGGTGCTAACCAGGTACACTGGTGGCTCACACCTACAATCCTAGCTGTTTGGGAGGCTGAGATCTGAGGATCATGGTTCAAAGGCAGCCCAGGCAGGCAAGTCTATGATTCTTGTATCTCCAAGTTAACCAGCAAAAAGCTTTAGTAGAAGTATAGCTCAAGTAGTTAGAGCACTTAGCCTTGAGAGAAAAAGCTAAAAGACAGAGCTCAAGCCCCGAGTTAAAGCCCCAGTATCAGCACACACACACACACACACACACACACACATACACACACACACAAAGAAAGCATAGGATGCTATTACCATTGAAGTGATAATGGACCCTAAAATGCACATGTCAAAGCCCCTAAGGGATTAGTACTTAGAGAAAGGTGTGGCCTTTGGAAAGTCATCAGATCAGGAAAGTGGATCCCCCATAAATGGGATTTGTGCCCTTATAAACAAAGCCCAAGGGAGATCTGTGAACCAGTCCCTTCCACCTTGGCCACATACCTGAAAGTTCCCAGCCCTTCAGAACTCTGAGAACAACCTTCAGTGATTTAGAAGCTACCCAGTTTGGGTTACTTTGTTATAGCAGCCTGCATGAACTTTGACAGATTCCCGGACCAATTTGGTTTCAGGGAAACCAGTAAGTAAATTTTGAGTATAAGTGTCTCCCAAACATTGCATGGGGGCTGGGAAGGTGGCTCAGTGGTAGAGCACGTGCCTTGCATGCATGAGGCCCTGGGTTTGATTCCTCAGCACCACATAAGCAAAAAAGAAAGAAAAAAAAAGCCAGAAGTGGCGCTGTGGCTCAAGTGGTAGAGCACTAGTCTTGAGCTGAAGAGCTGAGGGACGGCGCCCAGGCCCAGAGTTCAGGCCCCACAACTGGACCCAAAAAAAAAAAAAAAAGGAACAGTTTTTAGGGGCTGGGAAGATGGCTCAGTGGTAGAGCGCGTGCCTTGCAAGCCTGAGGCCCTGGGTTCGATTCCTCAGCACCACATAAGCAAAAAGAAAAAAGCCGGAAGTGGCGCTGTGGCTCAAATGGTAGAGCGCTAGCCTTGAACTGAAGAGCTGAGGGACAGCGCCCAGGCCCAGAGTTCAGGCCCCACGACTGTACCCATGCGATGTCAGGAAAATGAACCCTTAGATGTGTATTTTAATGTTTTTTTCTTTCATGCATGTGTTTCTAACACATTTATAAGATTATCTCTTTGTTGCTTTGTATGTCCCTCCCCCACAGTATAACTCCTGCTTTCACTATATTTGATGTCAGTATAACTTGTGGAGGAGATGGGGAAAAACCAGTTGTTTAAGGATACAGGTGGACCTGTTGCAACAATGAGAAGTACAAGTTGTCATGTCCAAAACGAGCTTTACAACGTTGGTGCTGGGGGGGGGGGGGGGGGGAGAAGGATTGGGATTAGGGGGGGGAGGGGGGAGGCTGGGAAGGGATGTGAAGGGTAAACAAAGGAGGAGGCTGCAATGCTTGGTAAGAAATGTACGCATTATCCTGCCCATGTAACTGTAACTCCTCTGTACAGTATGTTCACAAATAAAATTAAATTAAGTTAAAAAAAAAAAAAAAGAACCAAACATTGCATGGAATATAGTTACACAAATGACTTACGTAGTCTCGCTGAAACTCAAACTTTAGGGTATTGTGCTGTGTTGTGTGTTTGTTGTTCAGAGGTTGTTTGTTTTTAATGGTTATGCAATGTGTTTGTTTTGTCAGTGCCAGAGTTAGAACTCATGACCTTTCCCTTAACTAGCAGAAGCTCTACCAATGGGAGCCATGCCTCCAGCCCTCCTGACTTTAGGTTATTCTTTAGCTAGCGTCTCTTGGTTTTTTTCCCCCCAGGGTCAGGCCCTTGGCGCAGCTGGGATTATAGCCATGAAACACTATGCTTGCTTTATTTAAGGAGTGGTTTGCAGAGGGAGAATGACAGGTCTCCATAATCTTTTGCCTGAGTTGGCCTTAAACCATGATCTTCCCTAGCTGTCCTCCTGAGTAGCTGGGGATTACAGGCATGAGACACTTCACCCAGCCCTGGCAGCCTGTGTCTATATCAGCTAAATCTGGCCTATTTTTCTAAGGTCGCCAGGTCAGGTTGCTTGGATTCTGCCCTGTCTCCAGTGGCTTGACTCAGGGGGTCAGGGAGACCTGACATCCAGCCCCTAGTTCCTCACCACCCCCTGCGTGTGACCTGTGGTGTCTGCAACAGTGGCATTTCTTTCTAATCCACGCTGGCATTAGGGGTTAACATGCCCTCAAAGGACCCTGCTGCTGGTCCTTTTTCTTAATTCTCAGTATTTTATAATGTTTTTGGCAGACTGGCAGGCCCTGGAAGGTGCTGCTCCTCCCAGGGTTAGCCAGCTCTACAGAGAACAAACAGTTCCTTTGACAGGCATTTCAAGCAATCCTACTCACATCCCATAGCCTCCTTTCGTCGGCCTCCTAGAGTCCCAAGCACCATTCCCAGGGTCACACATCAGAAACTTGAGATTGCTCAACATCCCACAGCCCACTGAACTTCTTCAAGCTGTCTGATCCTAAACCTGCTTATCCCCCGCTCAGTTTCCTCCTACACAAGCCACAGCAAAGGCTCAGTCCACTCTCCGGGTCCTGTGCCCCACATGACCCCGATCCTTCCCAGTGAGCCATGCTTTCTGACATCTTTTCTTTTCTTCCCCTTGGCAGTGGCCAGGTGTGGCCCACACTGTACTTGAGTAAAGGTTAAAAAAAAAAAACAACTCACATAATGCTTGAAATTGCTCCCT
This sequence comes from Dipodomys spectabilis, assembly GCF_019054845.1. Taxonomy (NCBI): domain Eukaryota; kingdom Metazoa; phylum Chordata; class Mammalia; order Rodentia; family Heteromyidae; genus Dipodomys; species Dipodomys spectabilis. The sequence continues at coordinate 4,110,657 of NW_024870700.1, forward strand.
CCAAATGTTCCCAGGGAGGGTGCAGAGAGACAACCCCCCCCCCAAAAAAAAACAAGTTGTATGTCCTGCAAAACCTTTAAGATGAAGGAAAACTCAGCACCGGTGGCTCACACCTGTAATCCTAGCTATTCAGAAGGCTGAGGTCTGAGGATCATGGTTCAAAGTCAGCCCAGGCAGAAAAGGCCATGCGATTCTTATCTCCAGTAAACTACTCAGGCAAAAGCCAGAAGTGGTGCTGTTGCTCAAGTGGTACAGTGCTAATGTTGAGCAAAAGAAGCTCAGGGACAGTACCCAGGCCTTGCATTAAAGCCCTAGCAAAAAAAAAAAAAAAAAATGAAGGAAGGAAGGAAAACGTAGCCAGCCCCAGCTCTTTGGACTAGAAACATCTGCACTGCTCAGCTATCTCCTGAGTGAGTTTCTTTCCTGGGTCCCTCCCTAGATAACTTTAAACAGATAGTAGCCATTTCTTGAACTCTGAGGGCATCTCTAGAGACCCTAGCTCTGAAGCTAGAGTACCAGCCTCCAGATGCCCCTCCACCTCCACGCCCTTCCACCCTCCTCTCCGCATGGCCTCAGAGGGCGGGGAAGAACCCAGCCACCTCCCCAGCCTTCAGTGCCCTACTAGTTGCTTCTCAACTAGTCCTGGAAAGAGAAGAAAGGCCGTCACCATGGGCCGAGGATGTGAAGGGAGCTTGTTATATTCTAAGGGTGTATCCTTCCTGACCTACATCCACTACCCTGCCAAGGAGGCGGATCAAAGCTTGGCCACCACCCAGAGCCTGAAGCCAGATCCCAGGACAAATGCCTCTTCTCAGGCCTCAATCCTGTCTATTGGAAGAAAGAAAAAGTGCTCAGGATGCTCCCACATCCGGGCCTGGAGCCATCCTAGGGGTTATGAAAGACAAGCGTGGTCCTGGAGACAGATTATCCCGGAAGGGGAGAGAGAGTAGAAGGTATTCCTTCCAGTTGGGGTATCTGTCCAGTCTCTCTCTCAAGCTGGGCCAGCCAGACCCTTTCAGGGTTTGTGTCTGCAGAGGAAGAATTAAAAAAGAAAAAGAAAAAAGAGGTCAAGCTAGGTGCCAGTGGCTCACACCTGTAATCCTAGCTACTAGGAGGCTGAGATCTGAGGATCTTGGGTAAAGCCAGCCTGGGCAGAAAGTCCCCATGAGACTCTTATCTCCATTTAACCACTCAAAAACAAGAAGTGGAGCTGTGTGTGGCTCAAAGTGGTAGAGCACTAGCCTTGAGCAAAAGAGTTCAGGGGAAATGCCCAGGTTCTGAGTTCAAGCCCCACAACCAACAAAAAGATAAACAAATAAATAAATAAACCAGTCTGCAAAAACAGCCACATGGGGACAGCCTGGAAAATTAGGAGGCCTGGATCTAGAGGGAGACCTTGAGGTAGCAGCTTGAGAAATTAGTGACTTGCCATTAGTAATCTACGCCTTCACCCTACCTCCACAGGTGATTTGCATTCTAGCAAAGCCAGAAGTATGGGATTCAGTGCCTGAGGGGTGCTCCCACTGGCAAGCTTAGGGAGGAGATGAGAGAGGGAAAGAGGGAAGAGAGGCGCAAAGGGCTGGGAGAGGCTGGGAAATGAGGCTGTGACAAAAGTCAGTAAATGACAGAATGTTCCACCTGGAAGCTACTTTCAAGACCGCCAAGTCCCAAGGCCTCATTTCCATATGAGAAAAGTGACAATCCAGAGATTCATAAAAGAGAGCTGAAGCAAAGGAGAAAAAAGAAAGGAGAGATGAGAAGATCAGGAGGAAGGAAAGGAGGGAGAAAAAGCAGGATCCAGGCAGGCCACTTTATGTTGACCAACCCAAGTCCAGCCACTCACCAATTGAAAAGCCAGTACTCGGGAGAGTGGGTGGGAAGTCAGATTTAATAAGGCCAGCCCTGAAAAAGATGGAACTATCGTTCCCAAAGCATCTTGGGAACTCAGGTACATGGAAGAGAGAGGGAAAGGAGATATAATATGACTATGAGCTGAGCGAGGTCTTTATTATCAAAGGCAGATTTGTGCCAGGATGCCAGTGGTTCACACCTATCATCTTAGCTATTCAAGACGCTAAGATTTGAGGGTCAAAGTTCAAAGTCAACCTGGGCAGGAAAATCTAGAAGACTTTTTATCTCCAATTAACCATCAAACAGCTGGAAGTAGAGCTGTGGCTCAAGGGGTAGAGCACTGCCATCCTTGAGCAGAAAAGCTAATGGAGAGTGCACAACCCTTGACACCATCAGCAGCAGCAGCAGCAGCAGGAGCAGCAGCAGCAACAGTAGCATCTCCCTCTGGATTGCACGAGGAATCCCGTTTCTTTAGCATTACTTTTCTGCACGTTACACATCACAGTCATTTACATGCTTTATGTTAGGCTAAGGAGAGGAGTGTTCCACATTCAAATGCTATCTGAAGTTTCCCCTGATGTTCTGGATTCTGAGCTAAAGAAAGATTACTTCATAGTTAAAAAACCTTAATTATAGCCTGGTGCCAGTAACTCACATCTGTAATCCTAGCTACTCAGGAGGCTGAGATCTGAGGATTAAGATTCAAAGCCCAGGCAGGAAAGTCCTAGAGACTCATCTTCAGTTAACCCACAAAAAGAAAAAATAAAAATAAAATAAAATAAAAATTTTAAAAGTGGTGTAGCTTAAGTGATAGCACACTCGCCTTGAGCAAAAAAGCAAAAGCCTAGCCCTCAATTCAAGCCCTAGCACTGGCACAAAAAGAAAAGTCTTACTGAGGTGTGGCTTTTCTTCAGAATGTAGAAATGTGGAACAAAGGGAGAGGAACTCTACCCAGGAAGACTCTCAAAGGAGAGGCCACAGTTACATCCCTGGCTTTGAACTGCTACAAACTCCTGGGCCTGTCTGGCCTTCCTCCCTACTGCCATCTTTCAGCCATGCCAGCAGATCCAGCCTTCTTCCTCCAGCTGCAGCCCAGGATCTGAGATCTGGAGAGAACCCGGGCCAGGACCAGGTGCCCAGGGCCGCCCATAGGGCTGGAACAGCACCAGGGTGTTAGCTTCCTCCTCCTTATCTCCTTTGTTTAATGAACACATCTCCTTTTTTCTCTAATTAGGTGGAACAAACAACTTGAACTAGAATTTTTATTTCCCAGAAAAGCACACGCCCGGACACAGTAAATATGTCATTAATCATCGTTCTGAGACAAGGCAGAGAAGCTTGCTGGGTTAGGGGAGGAGGAAGTAGGGAGGAGGAGAAGCAGTCAGACAGTAATTAGAGTTCAGCCTTCCCACCCCCCTCCCATGGCTACCCTCCCACTCACGCCCACCCTCTCCTGCCCCCAGGGGAGGGACTGAGCACAGCTAAATTTATGTAAATGTCCCTTGTTAGCACCTCAGAAATGTAAAGAAAAGGAAATGGGAAGAACAATTACTCCCCTTCCCTCCTCTCTTCCTCCTACCCCCCCCCCCCCACACACACACACCTCCCAGGTCTTATTTTCATCCAGGAAATTGTTCTTATTATCAAGTAGCTATTTATAGACGTGGCGAGGTCTACTGAGCAGCCCCTAGCCAAATATGCTACCACAGTTCTCCACTGCTTTTCCTTTCCCGGCTTTGTTCTGCAGGAAAAAATTGAGCCTTCCCCAACCGCTTGGGGCGGGGGACCCTTTCATTGAGCATCCTGGCTCCAGAGGCTGATCTGAAGTCGCTCCTCCTGTGGGTTACTTGAACCAGCCTCTTGGCCTGCTACAACTGACCACACACACACACACACACACACCACACAAAACTCACTAGTCACTCTGCCCAGAGCTGGGGCTACAACCCTGCTTCCAGGAGAGCAATGTGCCAGTTCCCCAGAGTGTAAGAATCCAAAGCCACTGTTCTGCTCAGTGGATCTTTCTAGAATGCCACAGTCTGGCTTGGTCTAAAGAGGGATGTGCTGCAGTGAGTCCAAAGGAAGATACTCTTAGGAGAGGAACAGAAAGCACAATGCCTACATGCATTTGATCGTGCAAAATACTATCTATTGAACTCCAGGAAATGGAAACAACAGATTTTTTTCCCCTTTGTGGCTGTTTTTGTTTTCTTTTTGTCTTGAATGTTCCTTGATGTGTGTTTGGGAATGTAAAAGGAGGCACAGACATGGAGGGACAGAGTGAACAAATGCAGCAGTGGTACTCACTAGAGACTAGGTGGAAAATGGACTACCCAACTAACTTGTGGATGGGGACGGGAGGGAAAACTGGGAGAGAGCAAGGGAAGATGTGACACTGTCCAAAAAGCAATGTCGTCTTTACCTGACTTATGAAATGGTCACCCCTCACCTTTATAACAATTAAAAAAATTAAAACCAAAAGGGAAAAGAGGGACATGCGGATCTGGTTAAAGGCTTCCGCCTGCTTCTCATCATCCCAGAAGCCGCAGCTTGGCCTCAGTTGGGAAGGATCACACTGACAGAAGGCCCGGAGGGCCCGGTCTGCCCTCTTCAAGTTGCCTCTAAGCACCTCAGAAACTGACCTCTGAAACACTTAATCCTCAGGTGGGGCTCAGAGGTCCCCACTCTAAAGTGTGAGGTCCGGCTCTGACTTAACTCTCAGTCTCTGACTCACACTTGGAATTCATAATGTTCCCTTCCTTCCTGCCCCCCCCCACCCCCACCCTGTGAAACTGCAAGGCATTGCAACAATTGTTTTATGGGATGTTTCAAGGAAGTAGTGTCATCTGTCCCCTGCTCTAGGCCAAACAAAAGTAGACTGCATCTGGCATCCCTTTTGTGGAAGGAACCAAGTCCTTCCCCTGATCAGACCAGAAGTCTCTGACAGCTTAAACAGCCAAAGAACTCCACACACAAGACCTCCCCAACCTGTGTCCACCTAAGCGGGCCCACACTGTGGGAGAGGTGGCTGGGAAGAGACACAGGGGAAGGAAGGAAATCGTAACCACCAGGGGGAAGGACACTGTAAAACAATTAACTTGGAAGAGAGGAAGCTGTGGCTTTAGAATCTGTGTTTGTGTCCCAGAACTGACATAAGCGAGCATCACCACATGATGCTTAAAACAACAGAAACTTGGGTCAGATATGGTGGTACACACCTGTAAATCCCAGAACTCAGGAAAGAGGGTCAGAGGGTTGAAAGAACATGGCCAGTTTGGGCTATAGTAAGACACTATCATTGAATAAACACGTGCGCGCACGCATGCACACACAAAACCAGAAACATGTGTCTCACCGTTGTGGAGGCTAACAAGTCTGAAAACAAGGTATTGCCAGGACCACACTGCCTCTAAAGGTTCTAGGGAAGAAGCCTTCCTTCCTTTTCTAGCTCCTGGTAGCTCCCAGAGTTCCTTGGCTTGTGGCAGCATCATTCAATCTCTGCCTCCATCAAAACATGGCTGCCCAATATCTCTGATGTCCTCTTCTAGGAAGGACGCCAGTCATTGAATTTAGGATCCTTCCTAATCTAGGATGATCTCACATTAAAAAAAAAAAAAAACCTTAACTAATTCATAATCAATCTGCAGAGACCTTATTGCCAAATAAGATTATATTCTAAGGCCTGGATACACAGGAATTTGGGAGATATTGGTCAACACACTGCACGTCTCTAGTGCTTGTTTCATCACCAATTTAAAGCAGATTTGTTAAGTTCCATGAAATCTCTGTCTTCACACACACACACACACACACACACACACAATTCTGTATCTATCATGTTATGGTGGATGGAAAGAAATGACTTGAAAAGGTGTGAGAGTTTATATAGAAAAATAACCACAGGTCAGGTGTGCAGAGGTTTTGTCCTCATCCCTACCCACTCCTCTCCTTCTGGCCATGCCCCTAACCCCTCCCTCTGCTGCAGACTCATGACCCAACAGCCACAAAGCAGCAGCCTGATGCAAACCCTCTCCTCCATGCAAACCTGAGACTCTTCAGAGAACACCGGAGGAATGTCCTTTGACTTCTACAGAAGACCCTCTCTAAAGCCTGATTTCCATTAAGCCTAGCTTGGTCTCTGCTATGCTTTTGGCATACACTGGTTGTCATATACAATGACAGCCTTTCTAGTTCTCCGCCCCCTTCACCCCTATCCCAACAGCCCAGCACTCAACCAGGACAGGGAGCCAAGGGTAGTTCTTCACAGAGACTGATACTGGTCTCCTGAGCTGACCCCATGTACATGTCCCAGCCACAGTGTCTCTTCTCTGAGCTGGAGCCTATGCTCCCCTTACCCACCCAAGCCAGCCCATCCCAGTGACACAGAACCTTCTTTCCCTTCTCCCCCTCCCACTCCAGACCCTGCTTCGAGATGGCAAGCGTGAGAGTATCGTCAGCACGCTCTTCATTTCCCCTGGCGATGTGGAGAATGGACAGAGCATTGTCTGCCGTGCCACCAACAAAGCCATTCCAGGGGGGAAGGAGACCTCGGTCACCATCGACATCCAACGTGAGTACGGACTGGGTTAGGCTGAGGTTGGAGGTATCGGCTCTCCAGAGTGCACTAGTCCCCTCCCAGATGTCCCTCCTAGCCCTGTGCTATGACATCACCTCGCTGCATGCTGGTAGCCGCTTGGTTGGAATTCATATCTGCCTTTGAATTCCATCCACTTTGAAACAAATGCCTTTAACCCCCCAAAAATCCTGATTCATCTAGGACTTCTATACTGGCCTCCACTTAGCTCTCCAGGGATCTAGGGTCTAGGAGAACTAAGTCTCAGGGTTTCAGGATCCATCTTGGCAGCCCGAGAATGCAAGTTTTCCCCTCCGTGTCAAGAATCTTGCTTGATACCATTTAGATTTTAGAGGAAGGAAGACATGGTTGCATCCGATGGTTTCCAGACACTCTGGAGAAATGGTCAAACGCTGGAGAAGGCTTAACCTTCACTATCTTGCCATGGTACTCTCACCTGAAGCTCTTTCCATCCCTCACTCTGTGAGAAGGAGACCGGCAGGGTTAGGGCTAGGGAGGAGGACGGAGGCACCTAGGGCACCAAGTTTAAGGAGTCCTCTCAATCGACTATGTAAATACAGAGGGGACCCTGAGAGGGACAGCTTCCTTAAACTTTGCAACCAATACCTTCCTGTCTCCTGGCTTCTCAACTCCACTTATTTCTGCCAGGTAAGCCAGTGAAACAGCTGGAGATCTGGAGAGAAAGCATGATGCTGTTGGGCCAGGTGGTCTAGCATCCAGAATGGCTTCCCCTCCTCCCATGAACTGGGTGGGACTCACTAAGTTTGTCACTCACTCTTGGAACTGATTTGACTGAGGTTGTCTAAGATCTTACCCTGCTCTAGAATTGTCTGTCCAGACATAAGCCAAGTCCAAGCCCTCCACTTGTAGGCTACCATTTGTAACCACAGTGTGGCGCCCCATGCTCCTTTCCCCCATCCCCAACCTAAGCATGATGCCAGCAGCAGAATCTGCACAAATGAAACAACCTCGCTGATTCCCCCGTGAGAGCAACCGGGACCCTGGAGGGGATGGACAGGGAAGAAGCATCATTTCTGCTCCAGGCCACTGTCCATCACCCCAAAAGCACCTCTCCCAGCAACAAGACAGTCATCCTGCCAACAGCCCACCCAGCTATTCAAAGGCATCCTCCAAATGCACTCCAGTGAAAGGATCAATTTGCCAAGGTGCCCAGATGATGAGATCTGCATCCAAAAAAGGAGCATGGCCTCACCAGGTCTCTGGGCCTTTCCTGGCTTTCTTTCCAAGCATGTCTCCAATGTGGCTGCATGAGGAGAAAGGGATTAGGAATGAGGCCAGAGAAAGATTTAGAACCAAGTGCCCAGTTTCCTAGCTGGATCCCCTTCCAGGGCAGTACAGGGAAGCGATGGAGGCCCAGCAATCTTCCTGGTTTGAATTCTGAGTAAGCACTGGGGGATCTCAATTGCTCTGTGCCTCAGTTTCCTCCTTGGCATATGGAGGACATTATGTCTCCCTCCTGCAGTTGCAGAGTGAGGATTAAATGAAATCATCTATGTCCCTTAGCACTGTGCCTGACGCATTATGAGAGCCACAGGAACTATTTTTTAGGACCCCCGTGCACAGGTGTGTGGCAACCCCTATTCAGGTGTCCCCCAGTTCCATCCAGCTCTCCCAGCATTTCATCTCCCTCAGCCAGAAGGTGTTTCTATGTACCTGCCCAGCCAAAGCCAAGCCCCCCTCCTTTCCCTTCTCCTTCTCCTTCCTCCTCCATCGATTCTTTGCTCATTCAGTCAACGTCCAACTGTTTGCCGTGGACCCCACCGGCTGGATGAGATCTGCCTTTGCAAACCTGCTCATTTTCTCAGTCGACCAAGAAGCATCCAAACTCAGCAAAAAGCACATTTGTTGTTTGTTTCCCTTGGTCTTTATATGTTACCCAACGGAAGACAAAGCTCCCAGATTGACTAATAGGGAGAGAAAGCTTAACACCCCCAAAGCCTCACCACATCTGGACTCTGCGTCCAGCTGCCAAGTTTTAAATGGATGCACTATAAAATCACTGAGTCATGAAGTTTCTTTCCCCATCCCCTCCTCCATGTAATGCTTTCCCTGAAAACACACAACACATGCACACACACACACATACACACACACACACACATATACAGGTTGCTGATGGAAACACTAACAGCCTCTCAGCTGTAACATCTGTTCGAAGTGATCTCAGTTCCACCAGCTACATCAAAGCTGCCCTCCTGCAAGTTATGCAGCCGACATCACAAGTGGGATTAAAATCATGTTTAATAGTTGGATATGACATAAACTATTTATACCTCCAGAGCTTGGCAGGCTTCTGAGAACTCATACCTCACACATCCAGAGGAGAGGGGTAGAGAGAAGGATGGACGGCTCTGGGTCTGGGGATAAAGGTATCGATGAAAATGGGGGGTATGGAGCCCCTTGGGGTCCTGAAGCCCCTCTGGACATGCTGGGGCCGAGAACATTACAGTGAGGATGGGAGGAGCAGGGCAAACTGCGAGTGAGGAGGGGCACAATAGAACATGGGCAGCTGGAAGGTCTTCCGACAGGTGCATTCTCCCTGTCTCCTTCATAAAGAGCACTTGGGCAAGAGATGAGCCCAAGCTCGGTGGCAGGTTTCGAGATTCGGCTCCACTGATCCCTTTTCACTTCCCTCAACGAGAGTTACATGGAGGGCCTCTGCCTCTCAGAACTGAACTTCATAATGTGTGAACATGAGCCAGCTGCACATTGGGGTTCAGAAGGAAGCTAGTAAGCTCCTAGAAGCTGCAAAAGAGAGGCTGAAAAATTTTAGAAGCTATGTCAACAGTTCTCTTGGGAGGTGAGAACATGCATCTTAGGACCCCTGGAGTTATACTTAAAAAACCAAGACTAAGCCAGGCACCAGTGGCTCACACCTGTAATCCTAGCTATTCAGGAGGCTGAGGGCTAAAAATCAAAGTTCAAAGCCAGCCCCAGGCTGGAAAGTCTATGAGACTCTTAGTTCCAATTAACCACCTAAACGCTGGAAGTTGAGCTGTGGCTCAAGTGGTAGAGCACTAGCCTTAAGCACAAGCATCTCAGAGACAATGCCCAGGCCCTGAGTTCAAACCCTAGGACCAGAAAAAGAAAAATCTAAATTAAAGCTCCATAACATCACTTAGAACTCCCTGTGAAAAGACAGGCAGGCTGGCTGTGCCTGCAACAGATGCTTCCCAGATTTGTGGTCCCCCATCCGGAACCAGGGAAGAACAGACTCCCCAGCACAGGTGGCCACCTGCTGCTGAGGAACAAGAGTTCTCTCCCCATTGTCTGCAGACACCAACGCAGCCTGGTGGTGTCTTCCAGTCCCAGCCCCTGTGCTGAGCCCTGAAGGTGAGCAGCCTGAGCACCTGCTCATAAAGGGGTCCCAGCGGTTACAGGCTCCTATCCTACAGACAGGCTTGGGCCGTGGCTGGGCTGTGGATGGGTCTGTGAGAGTCTCAGGACTTCATCTATACTGAGGACCCAAAGCCCAGCTGGAGGGAGTCTTGCTCCCTGCGGTGACCCTGATAGGGACTAGAGATTTTTCTGACAGACTCTGGGAAAATGCCTTATTTCTTTACTTAAGCTGAACCCTGAAAAAAAAAAGCCTTGTGAATTTTTAACAGTTTTCTGGGTACTAGCCCAGAAAGTGGAGCTCAGGGTACTAGCTGATCTCCACCTCCATCCTTCTGCTGTAACTGTATTCTCATGCTTGCCTCTCTCTCTCTCTCTGTCTCGCTGTATATCTCTCTCGCTCTTCTCTCCCTCTTTCTGTCTCTCTCTGACTCTGTCTCTGTCTCTTTCTTTCTCTCTGTCTCTGTCTGTCTGCCTGTCTGTCTCTCTCTCTCTCTCTTTCCTCTATTCTTTATTTTCTTTAGTCTTTCTCCCCAACACCCTGTCATTATTTTTCTGCCTACATGTGCTATGTCTCCCTTGGTCATTTTTATTTTTAGTGCAATGTCTCTCTCTCTCTCTCTCTCTCTTTCCCCCTCTTTCCCTTTCTCTTTCTCCATCCCCATTAGCACCCCTTCCATAACTTTCTGTTTCTCTGTTTTGGGGGTTTATTTGTTGCTTTTGAGACAGAGTCCCAGGCCAGTCTCAAACTCACTATGTAGCCCAGGCTGGCTTCAGACCCATAATTCTCAATCTCCTCAGTGTGAATTACAGGTGTGTTCTAGCATGCCAGGCCTTTCTCTTTTCTTACTCTTCTGCATTTCTTAATGTGCACGTTTGTTTCTTTCAGGCCTCTCTCTTTCCACATGTCTGCACCAGTCTTTCCGTCCCTCTCGGACTCTGTTGATGTGTCTCTCAGATCTCTGTCTTCCCCTATGGTCTCCATGTTGTATGTGTCACTGCGCCTGCCACCCCCGCCCCCCGCCCCAGCTCTTCTGCACGGGTCTCTGTGTGTCTCCACAGCCCTAATTTTTATCTCTCTGTCTCTTTCCCTATCTGTGGCTTCCAGTTTCCTCTACCTCCCACCACTTAGCACTTCAGAGCTTGACTTCCTATCATGTTAAATGAGAAACAGAGCCCCAGCCTGGAGAGCCCAGGGCCTGCCTGGTGACACCAGTCAGGACTTGGCAGATGATTACACTGATGAAAGGGTATTAATGCCGCTTTCAAGTTACCAGTTACCAGATGCCCCAGAACCTTTACACAGAGAGATCATAAACAGACACTTCAAAGGCACTTAAGCTCCTCCTGAACCAGGGCTGAGCATCCATGATCCCTCATGCCCCATACCTTCTTCCCAGCTCTTCTTTCTGAGGTACTTTGTTCCACCTGGAAGCTACAGTTGGACAATGAGCTCCTGCCGCCCAGGCAGCTGCCACTAGCTGTTCAATACCGGGCCTTGAATCCACAGAGAGGTCATGCCCCCTCCCGGGCTGTCGGAAGCAGGTGCCTCCAGGAACTAAAGGAACCTCCTGCTGATCATCTCCAGACCACCAACATGCAGGAGACTCCTAGGGTGGTTGCTGCTGGAAGGGCCCCTGGGTGGTAGGCTCTCTGCCCTTCACCTCCCTGTCATCCCAGAGGTCTTCCTGCCCCATTCTGTCTCCAGCTGGCAAGTGAATCTCTTCTCCCTGCAGATCCTCCACTTGTCAACTTGTCAGTAGAACCACAGCCGGTGCTAGAGGACAACGTCGTCACGTTCCACTGCTCTGCAAAGGCCAACCCAGCTGTCACCCAGTACAGGTGAGCCCCACTAGGGTGGAGGGACAGCCTGGCCTCCCACCGCACATCCCCATGCCTGTCACGTGGGATGTCACATAGCCACAGCTTGTGGCTCACAAGAGGGGGTCCAAATAGCTTCCTCTTTACCTCCTCACTCTACCTCCTCCCACCTGTCCCCCAGGTGGATTTCCTTTCCTTCTCACTTCAGTGCTATTCTATTTTCATAGCACATGCCTGTAACTCGGTGGTGGGGAGGGAGGGAATGAACCACTCCTGCGCATGCGGGCACCATCTTTTGCACACGGAACCCTCTTTCTGCGCATGCGGGGTTAACTTCTTTTGTCCATGCGTGCACTCCTGTTTCCACCCAAAGGAGGAAGTGGTCCACATCCCTTTTAAGTTCTTGGTTTATCCTCTTATTTCTGAACAGACCAGAGAGGCTCAGGTTAAAGTTCACACAACCAGGAGAACCAGAAAGCCCGGGCTTGTGCTTGTTTACCTGGACAGGGTCTAGAAGGCACCTGGAATCCCAGATATCCACTCCCTACCCTCCTGGGAACCCTTGTCCACAGCACAGATAAACCTTGGCTGTTCTTTACATGCTTGTCTCTGCCTTTTGACCAAACATCTCAAAAGCAAGAGCCGCAATTTAGTCACTTACAGCTCTCTGCATGCAGCCCAGCACGTGGCATAGACTTGGAGCTCCTCACATGCGTCTGGCTGATGGAATAAAAGCAGAGCTGCTCCTCTGGTGGCTCCCTGCTTGCGCCATCACCACATAGAGTTCCAGAAACTAAGTGGTCCTCGGAGAGGCTGTGGGAGGGGGGCCCAAGATGTTCACCCCTTTTTTTACATGCCAGCAGAACTCCCCCAGGCCCTAACTCTGCCCCATCCCTTCCCACCAGTCCAGGCTTGATGCCCAGCCCAGGGTGCCACCTCTGACATTGATCTGGCTTATTAAGCTGCAGCCTCAGCAAGTTTGCTAATGGCCCAAGACCAAGAAAGCAGCCGTCCAGGGGAAGCAGAGAAAACATACAGGCAGGGCAGCCCCAGCAGGCAGAATGAAAGGAAATGGGCCAAAGAGGCAGCATGGACTCAGGTTGGACATAAGGAAACAGCTCCCTGCTGTGTAGATAATTAAGCAGCACTAGAACCAGAAATCCAGAAAGGACCAAGAGCTTCTCCCTTGAGGACATTTTAAAATAGGCAGAAACCCCATGCATCCTGCCTAACTTAACCCTGCCAACACTGGAGCCAGCACGATCAGATGACCTGCAGAATCCCTTCCAAGCCAAGGAGATCACGCTCCTAGAAATGCCATGACCCAGGCAGGGCCAGGGAGCAGGTCTGTTTTGGCTAGGGGTCTACTTCTCCAGAAGTGACTAAAGATGCAGAGGGAAAAACCATGGTTTGTAAATGCCAAATATAATATGCCCAGAAAACATTGCTCATGCCCATTTCACCCCGGAAGACATTATTTCCCATTCACTCTGGTAGTCATTCTCCAGATGGCTGTGTAACCCAGGGGTCTGGATGTACAACTTTCAACTTCTATTTTTTGTCATTGTCAGGCTCCCAGGCACCCGAGGACCTAGCAATGAGAGAGAGGGTGGCGGGGGGGGGGGGGGCAGATAGCAGGACAGTTTACCTTACCTCTGCCCACAAAGTTGATATTTCACCCCAGACTTCTGGCCCCCACAGGTTGAGCAAACCTGGGAATATCTGATGGCTGGGCAAAGTTTAACTCCTTCCTCAAAAACACAGAGTAGTGGGCTGGGAATGTGGCTTAGTGATCGTTTGGTTGCCTAGCATGCATGCATGAAGCCTTGGGTTCAATTCTTCAGTACCACACAAACAGAAAAAGCTGGAAGTAGTGCTGTTGTCTTGAGCAAAAGAAGCTCAGGGACAGCGCCCAGGCCCTGAGTTCAAGCCCCAAGACAGGCAAAAAAAAATTACATATATATTGATTTACTTTCCCCACCTGACTGTGATAAAATTATAAGGATCTTTTTTTTTTCTTTTCTTGGTTGATCTTGATTGCTTCCTCTCTGGTCCGCCTAAAGATCTATAATCTCTGAAATTAGACAAGAGTTCTCCCCATCTTACTCAACCATCACCCCCATAAAGGAGCCCGAGCAGGACCCAGAAGCTGTCAATTTAGTCACACACACACACACACACACACACACACACACACACACACACACACACACACACACACACACACACACACACACAGACTAAAAGCCCCCAAGACAACAGAACAGGCCCAATCACAGTGCAAAGGACTCTGGGCTCTTTGTGCCTCGGGTCTACCTGCAGAGAGCAGGGTGAGGAGCCAACATTGTCAACATGAAGCACAAAGCTACTTGACATGCCAACCTGATAGCTATGACACGTTGGGCTTTCCGATTCTGTGATATAAATAATTAATCCTCGTACATTTGTTCAGACCAAATTAGACATTGATTGAGAAGGGGTAAAGCTGACTCGATTCACAGAGGGCCTGGGAGAGGTGGTGGAGATGGGAGGAGAAGGCTGGATCACAGGGAAGCAGCGGGGGAAGAGATGGGCAAGGGGCCGGAGCACCCTTGGTTTTGTGCCTCTGGGAGGGGCCCTCAGAGGGGTATTTGGGGTGAGAAAGAAGCAAAGGGAAGACACAGTGGCTGAACGAAATGGAAGCAAAAAGAGCTGACGCATGGGTCAAGCAGTAAAGCACCTGCCTAGCAACCACAAGCAAGATCCTGAGTTCAAAATCCCAGTACTACCGAAAACAAGATGTGAAGTGAGGGCTTTGCAGAGGCCAAAAGCACCTCCCCAAAAGGCCCCGGCCTGCAGGGCTCCTGAAGACCCAGCTCCAACAGTCAACTCCTGCCTGTGACCTTGAGAGGTGACATTGAAAGGGTCTCTCCCTCTGCCCCTGGGCCACAGAAAAAGCCAGTTCTGACAGCACAGCTCCCCTGACCCAGGAAAGCTGCCTTTCCCACAGCCTGCAGGGCCCTGCTGTCTCTTCCTGCTCTGACTCCTTCAGGGGAGAGGAGAAGCCATCATCTGGTCTGAAAGGAAGGGAACCTAAATGCTGGAGCACTGGGTTCAAAGCCTTCTGTACCCCAGCAGTCTTCCTGATAAATCAGGATCAATCTGGTCAAGCTTCATACCCCTGGCTCCATAAATAGCTAGGATCGGAGGCCTGGCCTCCTCCAGATCCATTTGGCTCCCCACCTGGAGGGAATAGGGTGGAGGGAATAGGTACTGGACGTGGATCCCCAGCTGTGTGTCTGGAACTGAATTAATCCCCCTCAGGCAGGGGCTGTGCCTGGCTATTAAGTCTGGTCATTAAATTAAAGTTAAGAATTGAAATGATTCATGAATAACTCATAATGGTTTGTTGGGAAGCTCCTTAAGCTCTCAGGGAGCTATGGTTTGCTCTGTTGTTAAACTATAATTGTTATTATTAATCGTGTTCTTAATAATTACTCAAAATTAATTCAAGATAATAACTACATGGTGCCAGGTGCCAGTGGCTCATGCCCGTAATTCTAGCCACTCAGGAGGCTGAGATCTGAGGATCATGGTTCAAAGCCAGCCAAGCCAGGAAAGTCCATGAGACTCTTATCTCCACTTAACCACTCAGAAAACCGGTAGTGGTGCTGTGGCTCAAGTTGTAAAGTGCTCATCTTGAGCTGAAGAACTCGGGGACAGTGCCCAGGCCCAGAATTCAAGCCCCATGACTAACAACAACAACAACAATAATAATAATAATAACCACAACCACATGGAGCCAGCCTAAGTGTTCCATGGGATGCAGAGAAGTGGCCAATGTCATCCCTCCCCCCCACTCACACACAATGATCACCACCCCAAAATCAAGACCTTCCAACTCACCTCCCCACATCAAACCAAACCGACCAAGCTGCAGCCTCGAAGGATCCAAGCCAGCGGGGGAGAGCAGAGTCTGGGGAGACGTGAAAGCAAGTGCCATCCTCAAGAGATGAAAGGACATGCAGGGCTGAACCCGGGAGCCAGAGGTTGAGCGGAGAGCTGAGAGACCTGGCTAAGTGGGAAGAGAGGCAGGCGAGAAGGTTCAACTTCTCACATCTCGCCTTCTCTGGAATCCAAGCTTCCTGGATCCTCCTATCTTCCTCTCCCTCTGCTGACTTCTCTGTTTCTGTATACATGCCTTGCCCACATGCATACATAACAGGTGCACACACCATTAGACCTTTTCCATCACAGCCCAGGATAGAATCCACAATAGAGCTTAGAGAAGGAAAGCCAGACTGATTGGTGACTGACCCCATGGCTACTATCCAGCCATCTAGATGGGCTGACCATTCTCCCAGACTAACAGACTTGTCCGAGTGCCACTATTTGCCTGATGATCATGGACTAAAGCCCACTAGCTCCATAATCTCCCAGGTGTCTGCAAGACCCTTCTACTTTCCCTGAGTTTGAGACCTTGTTTTCCTGTGCCCAGGGAAGGACGGCCTTGCTTTTGGCATTCAAAGACAGTCTTGTCATCCAAGGTCCCCCTGAACCTGTTTCCTCTGTCTTAGGTGGGCCAAACGGGGCCACATCATCAAAGAGGCGTCTGGGGAGGTGTACAGAACCACTGTGGACTACACGTACTTCTCTGAGCCTGTGTCCTGCGAGGTCACCAATGCCCTGGGGAGCACCAACCTCAGCCGCACGGTTGACGTCTACTGTGAGTGCAGAGATTTGGGGGCTTCTAAGTGAGCAGGCCTGGGGTGGGCTGAGAACACTGGAGCTGGATTTATTGTACACAACATAATCATCACATCGCACAAGTGTGCAATGCCTTTTTTCAAACACTTCCTAGCACAGGTTACTGGGTTGTTTTGTTTTGTCTTTTTTTTTTTTTGGCCGTTCGTGGGGCTTGAACTCAGGGTTTGGGTGCTGAGCTTTTTCACTCAAGACTAGCGCCTCTACCACTTTGAGCCACAGCACCACTTCTGGTTTTCTGGTGGTTAATTGGGGATAAGAGTCTCGTGGACTTTCCAGCCTGGACTGGCTTTGAACTATCATCCTCAGATCTCAGCCACCTGAGTAGTGAGTAGTATAGACATGAGCCACCAGCTCCTGAACAACAGGTTTATTTTATTTTATTTTTTTGGGTCCGGTCGTGGGGCCTGAACTCTGGGCCTGGGCGCTGTCCCTCAGCTCTTCAGCTCAACGCTAGTGCTCTAACACCTGAGCCACAGTGCCACTTCCGGCTTTTTTCTTTTTGCTTATGTGGTGCTAAGGAATCGAACCCAGGACCTCAGGCATGCAAGGCAAGTGCTTTACCACTGAGCCACCTTCCCAGCCCCCGTCCAACAGGTTTATTTTGATCTTCAGAATGAACCTGGGTTCAGCTCAGCCTTCTCTAACAAATTACAGACTGAGTAGCTTCACCACTAGAAATCAGAGAGCCAAGGCCGCTGTTTCTGGTGAGGACTCCCTGGTGTGTGGAAAGCTGTTTTCTCTCAGGGTCCTCAGGTACAGAGAAAGGAAGAAGTGAGCACTAATCATCACCTTAGGAAGGCTCCATCCTGGTGACCTACTCACCTCCCAAAGGCCCCACCTCCTAATTTTAACCACCTCTTGGTCGTGAGTTTCCAGCATAGGAATTTGAAGGGGGTTGAGGGGACATCAACATACAGCCCATAATAAGTGGATACGGTTATTCTCGTTATTTAGATGAGGAGATGGAGACCCAAGGCCCAACAGTGAGTGGCAATATGAAAACCAAAGCCAGGCATGAGTGACTTTGTCACCTGCCACACTGTTCCATGGCCAGCCTCACTTCCTCATTCCACCTGGCAGGAACCCACAAACAGATCGGCCCCTCGCTAAGGACTAGCTGGCTGAATGGGCTCAAAAACAAAAACGGGCTGGGAATGTTGCTTAGTGGTAGAGTGCTTGCCTAGCATGCATGAAGTCCTAGGTTTGATTCTTTAGTACTGCATATACAGACAAAGTCAGAAGTGGCTCTGTAGCTCAAGGGGTAGAGTGCTAGCCTTGAGCAAAAGAAGCTCAGGGACAGTGCCCAAACCCCGAGTTCAAGCCCCAGGACTGGCAAAAAAAAAAAAAAAAAGGAAGGAAGGAAGGAAGCAAGCAAGCAAGCAAGCAAAGAAAAAAGAAAGCAAGAGAGACCCACAGACAGACAGACAGAGACAGAAAAGAAAAGAAAGGAAAAGAAAAGAAAGGAAAAGAAAAGAAAAGAAACTGGATAGGTTCAAAAAACAATTAGCTCACACAGAGCCCTCATCCCACCTCAGTCCCCAAACCCACAGCAAAGGATGCTGTGGCTCCTCTTCCACATCAAGGAATGAAAACCCAAATCTCCTGACCTTAGATTCAGGGCTCGATGTGCTGCCTGGCCAGCTGTCTGAGCAATCCTGGCCTCTCTGTGAATCATGGCTTGGTCACAGAGCAAAACTTTCACGATGCTCTTCCACACCTAGCAGAGCTATGGGAAGGGAGGCAAGTGGTGGCCTACTTCAGTGGGGCTGAGGAGGAGACTGGAGGGACTGGAACTGGGAACCTGGGGGAGAAACACACAGAATGTCATGGTCCTGCTCCTGCATTGGTAATGTCAGAGCCCGCTGCAGACGTACCTGGGAGCTGGACCAGCCAGTGCCAAGCTGTGGTCCAAGGTTCAAGATTCTGTCGTCCCTGCTCCCACACTAGATGGGGGCTTCCTCAACTTTCTGAAGCCAGATGGGTCTGGGACAGAGGAAAAGGGATAGATCAAAGGTAAATCCAGTTGGAAATTCGATCCCAGTGCCTTTCTGCTGGGAAAACTCCTCTATGCATCAACAAGAGTTTGGTGGAGGCACATCTCCCCACTTGCTTCTCTAGATCACTCCCAGACCCCAGGCCTAGCCAGGCCAAATGTAAGGAAATGGATTGCAGTGGGCTGAGATGCTTTCCCCCTGCGCCACGGAAGTAGAGGGAGAGGCGCCGCAGCCAGTGGGTCCCCAGCATCTCCTCCTTCCTTCTCATCACAGTCGGCCCTCGCATGACCACGGAGCCCCAGTCTCTGCTCGTGGATCTGGGCTCTGATGCCGTCTTCAGCTGTGCCTGGATTGGCAACCCGTCCCTGACCATCGTGTGGATGAAGCGGGGATCCGGTGTGGTGAGTCCAAGGCTCAGACTCAGGAGGGGTCCTGGTGGCGGGGGAGGGGGGGGGGAGTGGTCATTCAAAGGGAAAAGGACCCCAGAAAGAGGAAAGAAAATTCAGGCACCACCTGTACGCATCTCACCCGAGCACACTGGGCCTTTCAATTTTGTCCTAGTAAGAACCTTGTAAGAAAAGCAAATGACCAACATTATAGGATGAGGGGAAATCTCTAGAAGGCTTTTCTTTTTTTTCCCTGATCTTCCTCCTTCCTTTTTTTTTTGACTGAACTCTGGGCCTGGGCGCTGTCCCTCAGCTCTTCAGCTCAAGGCTAGCGCTCTACCACTTGAGCCACAGTGCCACTTCTGGCTTTTTCTGCTTATGTGGTGTTGAGGAATTGAACCCAGGGCCTCATCCATGCAAGGCAAACGCTCTACCACTGAGCCACCTTCCCGCTCCTTCCTTCCTTTTTTACTCATTTCTTTTTTTCTTCCCTTCCCCTTCCTTCCTTCCTTCCTTCCTTCCTTCCTTCCTTCCTTCCTTCCTTCCTTCCTTCCTTCCTTTCTTCCTTCCTCCCTCCCTCCCTCCTTCCCTCCTTCCTTCTTTCTTCCTTCCTCCTTCCCTCCTTCCCTCTCTCCCTTCCTTCCTTCCTTACATCCATCCTTTCTTCCTTCTTTCCTTCTTTCTAGTTACTAGGGTATTAGGGCTTGAACTTAGTGCTTAGTTTTTTCACTCAACCTTGGTGCCATACCTTCACTTCTGACTTCTTGCTGGTTAATTGGAGATAAGTATAGTGGACGTTCCTGCCTGGGATGTCTTCACACCACAATCCTGAGATCTCAGCCTCCTGAGATAAAGGCACCCAGTCTACAAAGACTTTTCAACTTGTCCCAAATAAAGTGACTCTTAGCCTTAACAGGGAGAGTGATTTCAAAGCTATGCTTTTTTCTTGTGGTGTTTTGGGGTGTGCGTGCGTGCGTGTGCGTGTGTTTGTGTGTGTGTGTGTTTTACTGGGTAATACTGGCTTCGAACTCAGAGCCTCACGCTTTCTAAGCAGGTACTCTGTCACTTGATCCATGCCCTTCCCTTTGGTTGGTGGTGTTTTTGTTCTTGAATGTGGGGTAGCCTTATTTTTCTAGATAAGGCCTGGAGACTTTGCCCAAGGATGGCTTTGGACTGTGATCCTCCTACTTCTGTATCCTACGTAGCTAGAATGACAAGTGTTTACTACTTCACCTGACTAGTTAGTTGAGATAGGAGTCTTGTTTACTTTTCAAGTAGACTGGCCTCCAACTGCCATCCTCTTGATCTCCACCTGCTGAGGAGCTGGAATTACAGGCGTGAACCACCACACCTGATCCCCGTGTTCCTCTTATAAAATGTTCACATTCTTTTAGCGTACATGCGGGGGGTTTTTGTCCCTGGGAAAACTTAGCCTCTCTCAGTAACTGGCCAAAGCCACGTGGTAGTCACTGCTGGAGCCAGGACTAGCCAGTGCCCGATTCTTTCTTATCATCACCTCAAGCTGACTCACGAAAGGACGCTGGAGATGACTCTGAAAACAGATCCAAGGGTTCTCCTCTTGGCCAGCCTGGGGGAGGAGAAGCCATGGGAGGCGGGGGGAAGTCAGCATCCCACCCCTCTCCCCAGCAGAGGGTCCCACGCCCCTCCCTTCTCTATGCACCACCCCATAGGCTGCACCTGGAGGGGGGCTGGCTTTGTTCAGATGGGGTCTCCTCTCCACTCAACCTCTCCCCTCCCTCCTCGTTATTAGGAGAGGTGCTGAGCACCACAGGCCTGCCCCCTGCCCTTTGCGTCTGACCCTCCCTAATTCTCCTAGGTCCTGAGCAATGAAAAGACCCTGACTCTCAAATCTGTCCGCCAAGAGGATGCTGGGAAGTACGTATGCCGAGCTGTGGTGCCCCGGGTGGGAGCCGGGGAGCGAGAGGTCACCCTGACCGTCAATGGTAAGACCCCCATACACCCTGGGATAGGCAGGGTGGGAGATGGGGACATTACCCCCAAAGGGATCATGTCACTGGCTCTGGGCCTTGCTACCACTATTAGCAATAAGTCCTCCTCAGAACCAAAGCAGGAGAAGAAGAGACTGGGTTTTCTGGAAACTTTCTTCTATTTTCTTCCCTTTCAAGAGATCTCAGGGGCAGTAAACTGCTGAGGGGGTCGGAGGTCAGAGGGTGACCCTATGTCCTGTCTGGCTGATGCACTGGCCCTGACTGTGGTGAAGGAAAATGTAAGGGTGCATCTCCCTCTGCCCATGAACAGCCCCTCTCTGTAACATTAGAGCTACTTCCTGGGGAGAGCTGTCACCATGCCCAGAAACCAGGGTTCCCTTGAGGGCAGAGAACACATCTTTCCAGGAGGGTGGGTGTGTTCTTGGAAGGATGGGGTGCCTGTTTCAGGAGATGAGCTAGAGGGGCATCACCCAGGCCTCATGATGCAGGTGGCCACAGAGAAGCTGCCACTAGCTCAGGCCGGCCCCAACAAGGCCCTGGCAGCACGATCCGTGACGTATGCTTTCCCAGAAAGTCAGAAGACAGGGTGTTTACGTGAGACAATGCCATGTTCCCTGGCCATCTCTACAGGGCTGCCCCCCCCCCCAGACACACACGCACTTCTGTCATACCCACAGGCCTCTGGGAGCCCTCTGAACCCACTATAATAACCTCAGCCCATAGCCAATAGGATTTCAGGGGTTCTGATCCCAGAGCAGCACCCCCAATAGGGGCCCTGGCTGAGTTCTGGAAATTCCCACCGGCAGCTGCACCTCAACCCAGCAAGCTGCTACTGCCCCAGCCTCATCCTCTCCCTTGTTGGACTCGAAAACTCAGCCCTAGCTTGCGGCCCTCCCCCAGTAGCCCCTCAGATGTCCCCCTGATTTCCTGTCCTCCCCCTCATCGCCCCAGAGGGAGGAGGAGACACCAGAGTCTTCAGGAGATCACCTGTAGGGGCGGATCCCTGGCTCCAGAGCCCTCCCGCCTTTCCCCTTTCCCATGTGTCCCCAGGACGCCACCAATAAATTGGTACTGCAGGGCTAAAAATAACAGCATCCAATCGCACCTCTCTATATCCATGGCAACAGGCTGTAGCCTTTTTCTGCCTAGATGCCAGTGTCTGACACTCGGCTCAGCGCGCCACGCCACAGTGAAATCAGCCGCCCTCCCACTGGCCTGGCTGGAGAGGGTGCTGGGGAGTAGCCATCCAGGCCGACTGCTCTCCACACCTGCTGTACACCCCCATCTGTGGGCCGGGACCCTTAAACTCACGAGTCTCCTCCAAGGTCCCCAAGCGTGAAGCCATTAAGTGAGAATCCTCCTTTCTAAAGAAAGGGGTAGATAAGAAAAGGCTGACATTTTGCTGTCCCTTTTAGGCATTTCCCAAGAGAGATTTCTAGAGGAGAGGGAACCCCCACACACATCCTGCTCTGCCCCCCAGGGCCTACATGCCTTGAAGGGACATTTCTCTTGGACCTAGCTCAACAGCCTGAGCTGAAGCATCTGTCCAGGACTAAACTGAGCTTGCTTGCTTGCTTGCTTGCTTGCTTGCTTTCTTCCTTCCTTCCTTCCTTCCTTCCTTCCTCCTCTCTTCCTCCCTCTCTTCTTTCCTTCTCTCTCTTTCTTTGTTTTGAGGATTACTGGGTTTTGAACTTAGGGCCTCACACTTGCAAAGCAGGTACTCTACCCCCTGAACCACACCTCCAGCCCTTTTCTGCTTCAGTTTTTGTTTTGTTTTGTTGGATAGAGTTTTTTCCCCAGGGTAGCATCAAGCCAAGATCCTGCCATCTACACCTCCTGTATAGCTGGAATTACAGATGTGAACCACCACACTCAGCTTGTTGGTTGAAAAAGAGATCTGGCTAGCTTGTTGTCTGGACTGGCCTTCAACTTCAGCCCTCCAGATGTTGGGATTTACAGATGTGAGCCACTGTGCCAAGCCTGATCTCTTTATCTCCTTTGCCTGTTACTTCCCCTCATTGTCAAACGGAGAAAAGCTGAAAGGATTGGTGTGCAGGGAGGCTTGGGAGGGGGTCGATGAAGCAATCCAGGGAGCCGTCCGTGCCCACCCAGAGAGAATGTCTGGAGGGGTGGCCAGGCCCAAGGACAGAGGCCTGGGTGTCCAGTGAATCCCTCTCATTCTCTTTAGGTTCCAATGGGCACCTTGGTAACTGAGCTGGCTCACACCAGGGAATCTGATGGAAGGGGAATATGAAAGACCTCACTGGTTGATTGACTTCTCTAAGCCCATTTGCCTTTGCCTGGCCTTTTGTTTCTTTTTTTAAAAAAAAACTAATAAATGCATATGTGTTTGCTGATGGATTTTAGAATCCTATAAACCCATGGATAGAGTTCCTCAGTCCTAGTGAGAGAAAGTACAAGACTTTATAGAGAATGATCACTTTTTGGTAGCAAAATCAAACAGGGAATCCTCAGAGCTCGGAGGCAAAGGCAGCCTGGAGCAGAGGGATTGATTTAAGCTACAGAGGCTGAAATCAGCCCTTTCTTTCTTTCCTTATTTATTTATTTTTGGTCAGTCATGGGGCTTGAACTCAGAGCCTGAGCACTCTCCCTGAGCTTTTTCACTTAAGGCTAACCCTCTACCACTTTGAGCCACAGTGCCAATTCCAGTTTTATGGTGGTTTCTCTTGGAGATAAAAGTCTCACGGACTTTCTTATCCAGGCTGGCTTCGAACTGCTATCCTCCATCTCAGCCTCCTGAGTAGCTAGAATTATAGAAGTAAGCCACCTGTGCCCAGCATTCGGCTCATTCTTTTTTCTTTTTTTTTTTTCTTTTTTCCCAGTCCTGGGGCTTGAACTCAGAGCCTGGGCACTATCCCTGAGCTTCTTTTGCTCAAGGCTAGCACGCTAGCACTTGAGCCACAGTGCCACTTCTGGCTTTTTCTGTTTATGTGGTACTGAGGAATTGAACCTAGGACTTCATGCATACTAGGCAAGCACTCTACCACTAAGCCACATTTCTAGCCCTCAGCTCATTCTTAAAGCCACTTGTGGGTGGTACCTTTATGTGGAAGAGATACCCCTCATTCCCACTCCCTGCCCTGCTCCCACCCCACTTCCCCCAGCCCTGAGCCAGCCCTTCACATTCTCAGCTTGAATTGGGAATGACATCTAAGTGTTTTCCAATACCTTTTTTCCCCTTGGCTGAAACCTACTCATAGAAATGCAAATCTGTTTTAATTAAGGTGGCTAATAAACAGCAATTATGTTTGCAGCAATTTTTGCTTTGTTCCCAGCATAATGTTACCACCCTCCACCCCCTGAAGAACTGTGGCACTTAACTGTCTTTCTTCCTGTTCTGCCATCCAAGTCCCAGCTACCACCCAGGAACTGGGTACTGAGCACCAGAGTCTCTATCTCTCTTAGCACCCATCCAAGCCAGGAAGTCAGTTGAACAACTTTACTTTTTGCTAGTTGTTACCTTTATTAGTTATTACCTTGCACTGTTAGGTGCGCATCGCACAGGGAAGACTCAGGTCAGACGACAGGCAGAACTAGCCAGGAAGGGCAATGGAACAAACCAGGTGGACAGTGTTGGAACTTTGGTCTCACCTGGGCTGTCTAGGTTTGTTTGTGGGGGGTGACAAGATAATGAATTACAGGATCTGAGTCCTAGGAATATGTCTGTGTGCACACCTACCCTTGGTGGAGGAAGAGAACCATTTTCCCCCCTCCCTCCCTGGCTTGTTGAAGGGTTCCCAATTTGTTAGGCAAGTGTGCCCTCTACTGGAGAACTGAGAAATGGCTGGAAGTCTTCCCAGCTGGTCTAAGTGGAGGTGACATTCTTTTTGTGTCTTCTTTTGCCCTGGCACCTGCCCCCACTCCCATACCAGGCTCACGGCCTCCTTCTGAGAGCGTTCCCCATTCACCAGACAGAATTATTCTCTCTCCTTCGAAGTCAGTTAGCACTTTATCTACATGACTCCCGTGGTAGGCTCACGCTTGGCACCTTTTATTACAGTTATTTATGTCTTCTGGGGATTCTGACTTCGCAGCATTCACTCATGATCCCTCGAGAGGTTTGGGATTGAATGCCTAATTTATCTTCAAGACCTCTACCTCGTAGATTCGGGGCCTTCGGTAAATATTTGCCAAAAGAGTGGGTTCATGAATACGCTTCTGAACCCCTCAAAGAGGGGGGCCAGCTGAGGCCCTGCCCCTTCTTGGATCTGTAATGTGATGTTGTCTCCCCTCCTCTCCCCCCTCCCTCCCCACCCCCCTACACCACCACAGGGCCTCCCATCATCTCCAGCACACAGACCCAGCACGCCCTCCATGGCGAGAAAGGCCAGATCAAGTGCTTCATCCGGAGTACCCCACCGCCTGACCGCATCGTAAGTGCTTCTCGAGACCCCACCCCACCAGCCAGGGGTCACCTCTGCCAATAGCCAGGCAGCCAGACGTCAGCACATCCTTCCCACCCTCCTTTCCCTCCACGGGGAAAATTACACCCTGCCTCTCTCTCACAAATGCATCCTGAAGTCTAAACAAGACAGCCTCCTTCCTCAGAAGAGGCAAGCTCCAGGGAGCCAGCCAGCTGAGCATGGCAGCCATGAGAAGTTCTAACCTAATTCTGCATCCTGGGGCAGTAGGGAAAGGGAGGGTAGCAGAGGAAGGAGGGGAAAAAAATCCCTTTCCTTTCCTGGTTCAAGGCCAGGGTTAGGAAACTGTGACACGAGTGGAATTTAGGACTAGTACCCCCTTCTGCACCTCCCACAGTTCTCTTTTGGGATCTCTTCTGCACATCTTTGCTTGAACATTCCCCTTTGAGACATCCAGGTCATCTGCTTTCCTTTCTCCAGAGCAGCCAAGACACCCCGATCATTCACCCACACCTCCTCTGACCCCCAAATGTTTGGGGTTCTTTTTTCTTTTAGTAATTCTGAACATGCTAGTCAGGAACTCTACCACTTGAACCCTTTTCATTTTCCGTTGGGTTTTGTTTTTAGATAAAGCCTCATACCTTTGCACATACCTCTGACCCTCAGACTGAGATCCTCCCACGTCTGCTGGGATTACAGGTGTATGCTACCACTCTTGGCTTGTTTTGTTTTGTTTTCTGAGATAAGATCTTCATTGACTTTCTAGTTTGGCTGGCTTTGGACTTTCATCCACCTCTCTCCACCTTCTGCATAACTGGGATTGTGGGTGTGAGTCACCATACCCCAGCCATGTTCACATTCTTTGTTTTATGGTGCTATGGTTTGAATTCAGGGCCTTGCTCTTGCTAGGCAAGCACTTTACCACATGAGCCACACCTCCAGCCCTTTTATTGCTTTAGTTATTTTTCACATCGTCTCTAGACCTTGACCCTCCTATTTATAGCCTCCTGAGTAGCTCAAACTCACTGTGCTTGCTACCATACCTGGCTTATTGGTTGAGATGAGGGGGGGTCTCACTAATTTTTTTATTCTTGAACCTCTATCCTCTCAATCTCTGCCTTTTGAGTAGCTGGGAATATAGATGTGAACCATCACATTCTGCCAGTGTTCATGTTTTTATAAAGGAAGATCAGCTGGGCACTGGTAGTGGTTCACACCTGTTATCCTAGCTGGTAACTAGGAGGCTGAGATCTCAGGAGGCTGAGATCTGAGGATCACAGTTCAAAGCCAGCCTGAGCAGAAAAGTCCATGAGAGTGCTAGCCCTGAGCAGAAAAGCTCACGGACATCACTCAGGCCCTGAGTTCACACACACACACACACACACACACACACACACACACACACACACACACACACACACACACACACACACACACACACACACACACACACACAGGATCTTACATCCTAAAATATCTGAACTGGCAAAACCTCAGGCATGAAAACAAAGAAAAGGTAACATTTGGTAGCATTATTGCTGGAAAGATGCTACTTAAGTTAGCCCTGCTAACAAGACTTGCCAGGCACCAGCGCTACAGGACAGCAGCTTGGGGAAGGCAGGGCGTGGCCACGTGAGCCCAAGACCCCAAGCTGTTCAGTCAGAAACCAATCTGTTGGTAAACTCAGTGCTTAGAATATTACCACTGTTTACACAATATTATATGCATTTTCTCAGGCATCCGGTTCATTCACCCTCTGAAAGATTCACAGAAACATTGTAAGAGTTCACACGTGTAACTAATACCTACGCCTCTCCACTCATTTTGCTCTTTGCTTGTTTAAAAAAAAACAAACACACAAATATAACTCACATCCATTGGAAAATATTCCATTCAGCTTTTTTTTCTTCTTCTTCTTTGAAGCTTGAACTCAGGGCTTGGAGACTGTTCCTTAGCTTTTTATTTTATTTTTTTCTATTCAAGACTGGTACTGTGCCACTTGAGCCACGGGTCTACTTCTGGGGTTTTAGCGATTAACTGGATATAAGGGTCGCTTGGACTTTCTGCCCTGGCTAGCTTCAAACTTTGATCTCCATATCTCAGCCGCCTACGTAGTTAGAGTTACAGGCCTGAGCCACTGGCCCTCAGCTCACGGAGTCCTTGAAAGAGCCTTACATCATCTTTCTCTTTGTAGCTGTCCATGTCTAGCTACTGAGTCTCAAGGGGAGCCCTTTTGTCCCTGGGGAGCAGTGAGCAGAATCTGGTGATGCTAGACATATCGTTAGTGGAATGAGAAACGCTGTGATCACCTGCAGTGCCCCCCTGGGGCACCCTACAGCCAGGCTGGGGCACATGACAAGTCCCCCTCTTGTTTATGCCTCTGGGCCTGGCATCGTTCCCATGGGCATGGAGCAAAGGTATGCCCAGGGCAGCAGACACGACACGTTTGCAAAACAACCCTGTGCGAAAGTCGCTGTCACCCCTGTAAATGAAGATAGATGATGATGGCCGCACACCCACCTCTCCACAAACACACTCTTGTAAAAACCGGGGCTGTGGCTCGGGACATCACCCGGGAGCACGTGGGAAGGGGCTGGTGGCCAGGGGAGGGCTGGGCTGTGATCGTCAGAGCCCCCTCCTTTCCCTGTGCAGACCCCCGCATGGGTCCTCGCTGCGAGGTGACCCTCCTAGGTGGCCCCAACCTGCGTGTGCCTCTGAGTCACGGCCTTGGGCGTTGTGCGCATGCGTTGTGGGTGGGCACGTATGTGTGCGTGGGTCTGTGGGGTATGTGTGGGGGGCTACAATCATGATGCTGCCTCTGTCTGCGTGTACATGTGTGCATTGTTGGTGTGTAGAGTGTGTATGAGTGTGTACGTGTGTTGTGTTTTATGTATATTGGGTGTGTGTGTGTGATATACACCATACTTCACAGAGTGTGTGAGTGTGTGTATGTGTGTGTGTGTGCCGCTCTGTGGGGACATGTTGAATGCATTTGTGTTCATATGCAGGTCTGTAGTGTGTGTATATATAGTATGATATGTGTTTTATCCATCTACAGTGTACTGCAGATATGCATCCTGTGGTATGCATTTTGTGACATGGTATACTTGTGCCAGGGGAACACATGTGTGTGATGTGCATACATGTAGTCATGTGTGCTTACACGTGAGGAAGTGTGTGTTATGTACATGTATGAGTTGAGTCATGTGTGTTTATTTGTATTTGCAGTATTAATGTATGTGTTCTCTCATGCACACGTGTTTGGGTGTTGTGATAGTCATGTGTGTTATGTGGTATGGTTCATGTTTACATGTACCATGTATATCTGTGTGGATTATGTGTACATGCAAGACGTGTGCTTATGTTTGTCATGTGTGTGTTCTGCATGTACTTGATGTGTATAGTGGTTATGTGTGTGCATGTGTGGGTCATGTTTGTAGTATGTAGGGCACGTGCCATGACATGCATACATGTGTGTTTATGTGGGTTGTTTTCACATGTTTAGTGCATGTGTTGTTGTATTTGATGCCGTGTGTGTTCTGTGTGTGTGAGTGTGTGTGTGTAGGTGCCCCTGTGCACCTGCTGGTTGCAGTGGTAGTGAACTTGAACGTGAGCCTGGCCTTGCGGGTGTCCGGGACCCAGCGCTGCTGGTGCAGGTGGCCTTGGTGAGGGTCCCCCCCTCACCCTGCCCACCCCCTGCTGGCAGGCCTGGTCCTGGAAGGAGAACGTGCTGGAGTCTGGGACCTCAGGGCGCTACACGGTGGAGACAGTGAGCACCGAGGAGGGAGTCATCTCCACCCTGACCATCAGCAACATCGTGCGGGCCGACTTCCAGACCATCTACAACTGCACAGCCTGGAACAGCTTCGGCTCCGACACCGAGATCATCCGGCTCAAGGAGCAAGGTGAGGGCCGCCGGCCAAGGAGGGCACCTGCAGGGTGAGGCCGGGTCCAAGAAGGGTGTTAGCACCACACAGCCTCAGTCTGGCTTCCTCTAGGTGAGGCGTACTGGCCTCCACCATGAAGCAAAAAGAGAGCATACCTGCTCAACGGGTAGCTCAGAGGGTCTCAGGAAGGGTGACTCATACTGAGCTGGGCAGCTGGCTAGGACAAGCCACCACAGCTTCTGAGGGTCGTGGCTGCATGCCCCCTGCCCTTTTCTGGGCCTGAGAGCCCCTAGACAGTGCTATGGCTGGGTATAGCACAGGGATACACTGGCCTGGCCGACAGGCCAGTCCATTCACCCACAAGTCCCATGGAGCAACCTAAGTCAAAACTAAGTGGCAGCATTTTGCTGTCCTGGTGATTCCTGGCATAGGGGGCTGGGCTCAGCTCATCCCAGTGCCCTTGGAGACATGTGGACCTAAGCTATAAAGGAGATACCAACCAGAAGGGCAGCACTGGGCAGAAAGAGCACTGGGCAGCTTAGAACTCCAGTCTCAAGCTGGGCATAGTAGTACATGCCTATAGTCTCAGCCACTGGGGAGGCTGAGATAGAAGGACCACTTGAGTTCACAAGTTCAAGACCAGCCTAGGTAAAGCCTACCTCAAAAAGACAGAACAGCTGGGTGCTGGTGGCTCGTGCCTGTAATCCTGTGATCAGGAGACTGAAATCTGAGGATTGCAATTTGAAGCCAGCCTGGGCAGGAAAGTCCATGTGACTCTTGTCTCCAAGAAGCTACTCAGAAGAAGCCAGAAGTGGCGCTGTGGATCAAGTAGTAGAGCACTAGCCTTGAGCAAAAGAAGCTCAGGGACAGCATTCAGGCCCTGAGTTCAAACCTCAGGACCAGCATTAAAAACAACAACAAGAACAAGAACCCCAGTCTCGGCTCAGCATTCTCAGGCACAGGGGAGACCCCTCCAAGGGGTGAGGACAGGTTCCAGAGTTGGATCCTCAAACACCTGCAGACCTAACTGGAGGTCCAGGGATGGCTCTCAGCCAGGCTTTGGGCCTCTGCTTCAGACACTCGGGGCAGATGGTCCCACCTGCTCAGTGATTACACCTGGGATTATCAAACCTCTCAGGCCTCCTAACACCCCTTCCCTAATAGGTGCTGCTTTGCATAACGCTTTGCGCATAACTTGCATAATATCATCCACACCTCATCCAAACCCTCCTGGATCCCCTGTGGCCTCCCCTCCTTGTCTTCCTTCGGTGCCCCCCACCCCTGTGCCCCTACCCTTGGTGTGCTCACCCACCCCCTGAAACCCTCTGGGGCTTCACTTCTCTCTCCCCCCCTCCTCTCCCCCCCTCTGGAATCTCCAAGTCAGTTGCGGTGAGCCTGGATCTGTAGGGGTGGTCCCAGAGACATGAAGGAGGAGGGAGCTCCCTTCATTCCAGTCCCTCCAGGTGGCCGATCCCCCTGTCCCACCCCACCCTGGCCAGCCAGGCCCTGGCTGTAGACGCTTGCTTTATTTCCAAACAGGTTCGGAAATGAAGTCGGGAGCCGGGCTGGAAGCAGGTATGGAAGGAGACAAAGAGATCTGCCCCGGGGAAGGTGGGAGGGATTCTTGGCTAGTGGGGGCGGGGACCCAGGACGGGGCAGGGAGGTTGCTAATGACTCGTTCCTCCCCCTCACTGAGGACTTAGTGCAGTCAGAGCTGTGGGTCCTGGGACACACACACACACACACACACACACACACACACACACACGTCTCCTGCCCAGGACCCTGCTCTTACTCCTCCATGTCCTTGTTGCTCATCTTCGGAAGCCCAAGCCCCTGAGCCCACCCTGGTGTCCTCCTGCATTCTTCTGTGCTCCATCCCCAGCTCCACCATGGCTTCCCAGCATGCCAGCTCCCTGACCCCTGCTGAAGCCTGCTCCGTCCGTGCTTGCTGGCTCATGGCCTCCTCCCTCCCCCCCTGTGTCCCCTGTGAAGCATCATCTCACCTCCAGCCTGAGTCTATTGGGTATTCCCTCACCCCAATCCCAGGCACCCACACCAACAGTGTAGTCATCGGTGCTGACCCTGGGCTGGGTTACTCTGTCAGTTACCCTGGACAATTGGTTGTCCCGCCCCCAACCCCCAAGCAGAAAACTGGAAGAGAAAAGCAGGACAGCAAATCAGACTCCTCCTCAGGGTGATGAAGGCTACACTAAGAGCTTGGGGGCACTTCTGTCCTAATTCTCTTTCTCCTGCTAGCCCTGGTCCATGTCATACTCTGTAATGAGTCCTCCTCCCTCCTTCCCAGATTAGTGCAGGCAGCCCACTGAACCCAGCCTCCTGCTGGGTTCCTCAGGGGAGGGGTGGTGACTCCTTCCAGTCACACACCCTCACAGCATCCTCTGTTGCCGGCAGTGATACCTCACATCGAGCCCTCCCTTCCTCCCACACCACTGCCCACCACGTGGGGACTGCCCTCCAGCCAAGATGGCTCCTCAGAGAAATGCAGACTCTCAGTTCAGGGGTACAGATGACATGTCCCTTTGAGGAACCATCATGTCTTGGCAATTGAAATAAGCCCCTAGTTATTTCCTGGGAAACTTGCTAGGAATCTAAGGAGAAACTAGATGCAACTCACAGTAATGAAGTTCGCCCCACAGAACCACCCCCGTTATCCTTTCCTAATGGAACAAAAGCAGGAACATCTCTTTTTCAAAGCCAGTTCAGCCATGACTGCTGGGACCAACCCAAACATCTCTCATCTCCATCCTTCAGTGTTCATTTGCCATGTCCACCCCCTCCTGGCCACCTCCTCCTGTCCCCTCTGCGGTGGTCTCCGCCACCAATAGGTAGGTGACAAGTGAGTTAGCATGCAAGTCCTAGTGTGTGGAAGAAATGGAGCCCTGTAACCCCACGCTGCTGTGGAGCTAGATGCCAGCTCTGTGTGGTAGGTGTCCCTACCTCTGCCCCATGCCTCCTCCCAGCAGCATTTGCATGCTCAGGGTTTCAGGGTTTCTTTCAAGAAGCCTTTCTAGAAAACAACGTGGGTATGGTGATGGTAGAGTGTTTGCTTGGCATTCATTCATGAGGCCTTGGGTTTCGTGCCCTGTAACAGGGAACGAAAGAAGGGAGGGAAGGAGGAAAGGAGAGAGGGAGGGAGGGAAGAAAGGGAGGGAGGCAGGGAGAGAGGGAGGGAGGGAGTGAGGAAGGAAGGAAGGAAGGAAAGATGGGAGGGAGGGAGGGAGGATGGGAGGGAGGGAGGGAGGATGGGAGGGAGGGAAGAAAGGGAATGAAGAAAGGGAGTGAGGGAGAGAAGAAGAGAGGAAAGAAGGGAAGGAGGGAAGAATCTTAGATGGGAGGGAAGAAAGAAGGAAAGGAGGGAGGGATGGAGGGAAAGAAGGAGGAAGGGAGAAACAAGGGGGAGGATAAGGGAAGGGGATGGAGAGGAGGAGAAGGATAGGCTAACCCCAGCTCCAGAACAAATACCTACCTTTCCTACCCGTGAAGGTGAGTGGGAGGGAACTCAGTCTTTGAAAGAATTTCCTCACCTCTGCGATTTCAATCTCTTCCCACAAACGCAAACACTTGAACAGAGCCAGGCTCTCCTTGGAAACTTCCACCCACATTCCTACATCTTAACCCCATAACAACTCTCTGCCCTCTGTACTCTCATTACCCCATGTACAGATAAGAGAGCTAGAGTGAGTTCAGGGGAGAGTGGGAGAGTACTTCACAATGCAGTGGCCACAGATGGGATGGGGTGGGTGTAGTGATGAGAGGAGATTTTAGCAACTGCGAATCAAGTCATTTGGCTTCTCTGGCCCTCACTCTCTCTGTAAAATGGGAAGCTTGGATCCAGTAGGTCCTAGGATCACCCTGTCCATTATTCTCTAGTTCTATTGCTGATGGACTCCTCAGGACCGAAAACCACCTATGCAGCCATAGAAGGACCAGAGCTGCTGGCTGAGCAACCCCTCCATCCTCACCCCCATCCCCAGCCCTCCTCATCAAGGGCAGAGACGCTGGAGAGACTGGGCAGGGACTGAGGACTGCCCTAGCCGGAGTTCTGGGCCTCTCAAGCTAGACAGGTGCAGTTGCTCAGGTGACTGTTCTAGAAGGAAGAATGAGATAAAGATGTCAAGGGTTGTAGGCAATCTGTGGATCTGAGACTAGGACACCTGGAGGCTACAATTCTGACACTTGTCAGGTCCTAAGAGGGAGGTTTTCTTAGACTCCTAAGGGCTGATTGAGTCTATCATCCTGTTTGTACCAGGAAAAAGGAAATGAAGGGACAAACTGGACAAACAAGGACAGAACCATACTCATTTTTTTCCCAAGAAAAGCCAGGACCCGTAACACCAGCCACCCATGATAGCTTCCCTACTGAGTGCCAAAAGGGCTAAATGATGCCAATCTCACTCTCATCTCCTGTGTTCCTCTCCCCTGACCTGTCTGTCCTCTGTGTCTGCTCCAGCCTCTGCCCCTTCCCTATTCCTCCCTGCCCTCCCCCTCTACCCTGTGGCTCCACCCTGGTCTGCATAGCCCCAGCCAGACCTGACTCTCTGCTGGACTCCGCCTCCGACTGCCCAGGCCCCACCCAAGCATTTCCCAAGAGGGGCCCACTGGCACTGGTCTGGTCCCGGCTTGGTTACTGAGTGAGATCCTGGGGGGAACCAAAGACATCCCCCCATCCCTCATCACCCATGTCTGTTTCTCTCCCAGAATCTGTGCCGATGGCCGTCATCATCGGTGTGGCCGTAGGAGCTGGTGTGGCCTTCCTGGTCCTCATGGCAACCATTGTGGCCTTCTGCTGTGCCCGTTCCCAGAGAAGTACGGGAGGGAGACCCGGGATCTCAGGGAGGGGGACAGAGAAAAAGGCCAGGCTTAGACTGCCCCGGCGAGCAAGTAAGCAGCAGTGCCATGAACAGGGGCCCTAACAGTGCTGTGAGCTCCTGGGGCAGGGATGGGTGTGTTAAGTGCGGCACCATGGGTGTCCGGCACAGGTGGGAACTGGGCTGAGGCTGAACTGAACTAGACTGACCCTCATCCAGTAGGGCACACAGCCAGCACTTGAGGTTGGGACCACAGTGAGACCCAAGGGGAAGGAAGGTGGTTTGGTGGGTCATCATTGTTCTGCGAGGGCCAATAGTTTACAACGCAGGTCACCACACAGGGGCAAAAACCTATGCAAAGAATTATTCTGAACAGTCGTAGAGGTCTTTTGGTCATTCTAGTGTTTGTAAGCCCTTAAAGAATTCTGTGCATGCTGGGCTCAGCTCTTGAGTTACATGTGATGGACAGGAGGCAAAATAGATACATTAAGGAAGGCAAAGTCCTCTAGTCCCGCCTCCCTATACCACGTGACACTGGGCAAGCCACCCCTATTCCAGACCTGGAGTTTTCTCTTCTGTAATAGCAAGGAGTTGGATGACTTGACTTTTCTGATACTATATGGCTCTTGACTCCTATGAGAGAAAAATACAAAGTGAGTCACCAAGGGACGTCTGCCTCCTCAACCCAGCTACCTTCATGGATTAGAAAGAAGCCCAGGGTTCTCCTCACATTCCGTCCACTCCCATCTTGGCCCCATGATGACTCCTAACAAGGTGGTCTTGAAGACCTCCATGGCTACCCCAGGGGAGCACATTTTCACAAGAATAAAGCTTCCATCATGGGAGGATGGACAGGGAAACTGGACCCTTGCGGGTTGGCTTCTGCTGTAGGAGAGAGGGTAGCCATAGGACCTTTAAGGTCCTTTCTTACAGATTTGTGGTTCTATGAATAGAGAGCTCAGAGCCTGGTGAGAAAGTCAGAGAACCCTTCCTAGAAGGAAGTGAGAAGAGGATCTAGTTCAGTAAAGCGGAAGAATGGATGGGATAGCCTCTCCAGCCCAAAGCGGGTGGGGTGGGGAGACACTGAGGTATAGGAGCAAGGAATCAGGCGGCCATGTGGCCAGGCTTCTCAACGCCACACAGCCCACAGCAAAATCCACACAGGTGTTCAATGGGTGGGGGTGCCGCTGGCAAAGCTGTTGGGTTCAGGAGCTGATGGGAGGGTACATCCTGTAGGGTGGTGGGCTGAGGGGTGTCATTGGGGGGGTGGCCAGGGAGCTGTGATATCTACGGATATAATGCCAGAGATGGAGGGCTGAATGTGTTGCCTGTGCTTTCCTGTTTTATGTCCAGATCTCAAAGGTGTTGTGTCAGCCAAAAATGATATCCGAGTGGAGATTGTCCACAAGGAGCCTACTTCTGGTCGGGAGACTGAAGAGCACCCCACCATCAAGCAGTTGATGGTAAGAATGCTGGTCAGGCTGCACCCCATCTTGGGATGCTGTTTCTGGAAGGTCCTGGGGCCAGAGGCTTCTCATTGTCCTCCATACCTCTCAGAAGGAATTCGTCAGTCAAGATGAGCTTGTCTGTTCCTCCTGGAGACCAGGAACATGCTCACAGACAAAGAACATGGATTTGAGTGCCAGCTGGATTGTGATGTGGGATTGGTATGATTGGTAAATCCAGGACCCAAAGATATCTAAGGAGCAGTTCCTGGCCTCAGAGAGAGCCTGGCCATTGAGTAGGGCAAGAATGTATGCTTAAACGGCCATATGTTGCTACACATACACGTACACACACACACACACACACAGATGGATATGGATATTCAGTACATTCCCACACATGCAACCATAAGAAGTGTAGGTTCTTCCTTAGGAACTGGATAGCCCACCAAAGTCAAACTCAAAAGTTCTCTAGCAGTGGTTCAGGCCATAATCCTAGCTGATCAGGAGGCTGAGATCTGAGAATCTCCAGTAGAAGCCAGCCCAGGCACACAAATAGAGACTGTTATTTCCAATGAATTAGCAAAAAGCCAGAAGGGGAGGTGTGGCTCCAGTGATAGAGCACCAGCCTTGAGAACTTTTCCAGCAATACCAGCCACCTCATCTCCTTTCACGGACCAAACCACTTCACTGTCTGGGTAGAAGCCTAAACAACTATGCCAGACTGTGGCTGGGATATGTTTGGATAGAGGTAGCAGAGCAAGGAATACAACCATGGACTTCTCTGAGCCTCAATGACTTCAGAAGCGAGGGGGGTGATTTCAGAACTCCCTGATGGTACCTAAACCTGAGGATGTCAAATCTCTGACATAAAAATGACATCATATTTGCATATAACCTATGCACATCTTCCTGAATACTGTAAATCACCTCTAGATTATTTATTAAGAAAAAGGTGTTCATACCTGTAATCCTAGCCACTCAAGAAGCTGAGATCTGAGAATCGTGATTCGAAGCCAGCCCGGGCAGACAAATCTGAGAGACTCTTGATCTCCAGTTAACCAGCACACAAAAAAAAGTACAGGTGTGGCTTAAGTGGCAGAGAGCCAGACTTAAGCAAAAAAGCCAAGTGAGAACAAGAGGCCTTGAATTCAAACTCCAGAATTGGTGGATGCACGGTTGCATGTGCACACACACACACACACACACACACACACACACACACACAATGTAAGTGCTATGCAAATTACTGTTACACTGCATTGTTATGGGAAAATGAGGAGGAAAAACAATCTATACATGTTCAGCGAAGATGCAGATTTCCCCCAAATATTTTCCATCCACTGCTGGTTGAATTCACAGATGTGGAACCAGAGAATCTGGAGGCCTGACTGTCAATGTTTAGCTGCTGGTGTTGCTCTAAAACCGCCCACTAGATGGTGAGCAATGGCTGTTCTACTCATCCCCAACAGAGGTGCCAACGTTTACTGAATGGACTTTTCTACCACTCTCTCTCTAACCTATCGATTTTCAGGCCCTGTTGATTCCACTTAGAAAACATGTCCCAGGCTGGACACCAGTGGCTCACATCTGTAATCCTAGCTACAGGAGGCTAAGACCTGAGGGTCGCAGTTCGGAGCCAGCCAGGACAGGAAAGTCTGTCAGACACTTACATCCAATTAACCACCACAAAGCTGGAAGTGGAGCTGTGGCTCAACTGATAGCAAAAAAAGCTGAAGGACAGCACTCAGACCCTGAGTTCAAGTCCTAGTACTGGCACACACACACACACACACACACAACATACATGTGCGCATGCATGCACACACAGAGGCTCAGATGTGTGTCCCACTTCCCCTCTACTGGTACCCCCTTAATTTGGGGCTCCTTCTTGCTCCCCTGTTATGGCAGTCCCTTCAACCTTCATCCCCAATGAGCCCTTGAATTCCTTCTCCTCGGGACCTCAGACACTATGCCTTCAGGAAAGAGCAGTGGTCACAGTATTTTATAAGAGCAGAGGGGAGGTTTGGCAGAAAGGTCTTGTTAGAGGCCCTTGTGGCCAGCTTCCATTTAGGGGAGATTGCCATCCCCCTCTCCTAGATCCTTCACTCTCTGAGCTTGGGAATGTCCCCATCATTAAGGGCCACAGGCTTAGAAGTTTTGTTTGGTGGGAAAGAAGAGCCCCAGTCCAGAGGGAGCCAGAACATTTGCTGGAAAATGAAAAAACAACTACTACTACTACAGTATTATCAGTGAAGAAGTAACTGGATGGAAACACTTTAGGTGACTTTGTGGAGCTCCAAAAGGAGACAAG
This sequence comes from Dipodomys spectabilis, assembly GCF_019054845.1. NCBI lineage: Eukaryota > Metazoa > Chordata > Mammalia > Rodentia > Heteromyidae > Dipodomys > Dipodomys spectabilis. The sequence continues at coordinate 4,148,236 of NW_024870700.1, forward strand.
AAAAGCAAATTGCCAGAGAGAAGAAACAGCCTGCTTAGAGAGTAGATGGGATCCTGGCCTAGACCAGGCCCTCAGCAGAAGTGACTCCTGGAAGGCATCTCAGGTCGGGGGTGAAGCCTCATCACGGTTATTCAGATTATTTCATACATCAACTGTGTGCTTAGTCCAGTTTGTTCTTTATCCTGTGCCTCCTTCTTGTTCTCACTGGTTTAGAGCTAAGCCTCTGCACGCACTCATTCAACATTTGGAACTGCTCTGTTACATACCAGGCAACATGCTGGTCAGAGAGTGAATAGATTCCATTCCAGAAACATTTTGGTCCATGACCACAGTAGGCAAGGCCCTGGACCGCGTGTGGTGGGGACCCACAGAGAGCACCAATGTCCTCCCCTTGGCATCTGTTAAGGAAGACAATTTTCCCGTGCATCTGAGTCACAGCTGTGGACAATGGATATAACCCACTGTGTTAGTCACAAAGTGCTGGAGAAAAATCAACTTGAAAAGAGACTTATTTTGGCTCAGGGCTTTGGAGGTTTCAATCCATAGTTACTTGGCCTTGTTGTCTTTGGACCTGTGGTGAGGCTGAATGTCATGTCTGAAGCCCCAGGGCAGGGCAGGGAAGGCTGCTTACCTCATGGAGGACAGGAAGCAAAGGAAGAGAGGTAGGACTAAGGTCCCAGTGTTCTCTTCAAGGACACCCCGCCCACCCCCACCCCCAGTCATGCAACTTCCTTCTAGCAGTCTGTATCTCCTAAAGTTTCACCATTCCTCAGTAGTGCCACAGGCTGGCAGCCAAGCCCTCAACACATGGAGCTTACAGGGGGAGGGGGGGCGGGGAATGTCACTTCAGATCCAACACATCACATGCTCCTATTCCTTGTGATTCCTTCTGAAGCTCTTCATGAAGCCCTGGTCAAGCTTAGCGGCCTGCCCTAAAGAGCCTGGCCTATTCCTAGAAGTCAATGCTCTCTGATTATTTATCTCCGGCGCCATCTTTCTGATATACAGAGCTGTATCTTAATCTCTGTATTTCTGGCCCTTAGCACCTGTGCTAGGCCAGGAATTTTTAATAAATACTCAATGAAGCAAACAGAGTTGGCAAAATGAGCTCCCTGGAGATGGTGCTCTAGCTCAGCCAAAGAAAGCATGGCCTTCCAGACCTGCCCTGAACCTCATACATTCCTCCTGTCTCCCTCTCAACAGTCTCTTAGAATGAGGGCCCCAGGAATACAGATAAGATCCTGAACCTCATCTCAAATCCTTCTGCCTACTACAGTCCAAGCAGTAAGGGGTAGTGAGGAGGGAGCATACATAGAAAATCTTTGAGCTCATTTCCCACATCTTCTCCATGGAGGAAGTGGAGTTGAGCCAACTTTCTATCTACTGAATCATCATAATTTGGATTATAGATGGACCGGGGTGAATTCCAGCAAGACTCAGTACTGAAGCAGCTGGAGGTCCTCAAAGAAGAGGAGAAGGAATTTCAGAACCTGAAGGTAAGTATGGCCAATGGGCTCTAAAGATGAAGCTCCCATTGGGTCTGAACTGCAGTTCTAATGGCCCTGATCCTAGTCCATATGAAGAACCACAGGAAGCAAAAGAGCAGGGCTAGAAGTCAGTCAGGGGACAGGTGCCTAGCCATGTCCAGAGTACCTGTTCTCTCCACCCCTGCACAATCAAGGCTGAAAACGTTAAGGCTGAGTTACCCCACCCCACCCCACCCCAGTTTGCTTCTCCCACAGCCTTCTCAGAAGTAGATTTTCAGATTCATTGCTCATGTTCTGGGCACAAACACACACACACACACACAAACCTGGTCAGGAGCATCTGGAACACCTGCCAGCTTCTCACCTCTTGCTCTCGCCCACCCAGGACCCCACCAATGGCTACTACAGCGTGAACACATTCAAAGAGCACCACTCCACCCCAACCATCTCCCTGTCCAGCTGCCAGCCAGACCTGCGTCCTGCAGGCAAGCAGCGCGTGCCCACCGGCATGTCTTTCACCAACATCTACAGCACCCTGAGTGGCCAGGGCCGTCTCTACGACTACGGGCAGAGATTCGTACTGGGCATGGGCAGCTCATCCATCGAGCTCTGTGAGCGCGAGTTCCAGAGGGGCTCCCTCAGCGACAGCAGCTCCTTCCTGGACACGCAGTGTGACAGCAGCGTGAGCAGCAGCGGCAAGCAGGACGGCTACGTGCAGTTTGACAAGGCCAGCAAGGCCTCTGCCTCCTCTTCTCACCACTCCCAGTCTTCATCCCAGAACTCCGACCCCAGTCGACCCCTGCAGCGGCGGATGCAGACTCACGTCTGAGGATCCTCGTGGCACACACTGTGGGTGGGGATGGGCCGGGAAAGGAGGGCAGGGCCCCAGCACAGGCCAACACTATGATGGCCTCGGAGCGCCTCTGCCACCATCTTCCTTCCTGATCAAGCACAAATCTGGTCCCCATCTGCTCGGAGCCACAGACGGGCGGGGGTGGGGAGATGGAAAGAAGATGCAGCTGAGCGCACCGTGCTTGGCATTGGACACACTGGTTCCCCGGCCCTTTCCTGGAGACCCTTCGACCGCCTGCTCCTCCCACAGGCTCCCGTGGCAGCTATAACTTTGCTTTTCTGAAACTGCCGTCCACTCTCCGGTCTCCCCCTTTGGGCTTTCCTCTCCCTGATGCCCATAAGTCCCCCCACCCCCACCCCGTGCTTGTGCTCCTCACAGCCCTGGGAAAGGGGGAGTTCTTCCCAGCACCCAGCTGCCCCAGAGGACTGACCCCACCCACCCAGCTTTCCTGCTGCTTAGTAAAAACATGCTTTGGAGGCTGAAGGAGTCAGAAATAGTCCTGGCCAAAGGAGCACACTGCTAGGGAGTCCACCCTCCAATTAATTCGTTTGGTGTTTTGTGTCCATATTCTTGCAGTTCTGTCATTGGACTTGATGCCCCTGAACGTGGAGGTGGGACTGGCCCAATCAGAGCCTGGTATTCCCTGTGGGGGGCGGGGACTAATAAAGGGAAGGAGGGAGAATATGAACTCCCGGGGAAACGTCTCACCCCCCACACACACCCCTGGCCAGGCTGTGCGGTTCAGAGCCTTCCCTCCCCCACCCCCACGCCCCTGCTTTGTGTACTCTCTTCCCCACGGCACAATTGGAGTTAATATAAGAGCTTCTCCGGTCAGGGTTCTTGGACCAGTCATTGAAGAGTGTTTCCTGGGGGTGGGAGGGTATCAGTTTGAAGGGGCTGGAGTCAGGTCTTTCAGAGGATGAAACTCTCCTCCTTGGCTGATGAACATGAGGAACAATGATCCAGTCTCCAAGAAGAATCTGTAGGAAAGCTTATCTGCGTCTCCCCCTTCCTTCCCCCCCCCTACCCCACTCCCAACTGAGAATAAACGTTAGGGCCATTACCCCAACAAGCCCACTTTGTTCTTTTGTACCTGCAGAGCGACAGGAAGAACTCAAGAGCTCTGAGTGTGCTTTGGGAACCCAAGGTGCTTTGCTCTTCTCCACTTTGATTTTTACCAGACAGGAAGGGCTGCTGACCGGGGCTGGTTGTGGGGACAGTGGAACCTCTCAGAAGTCTCGCCTCCTGTCCCCTCCCCCAGGACATGCAAAATCAGTCGTCACCAACTCCAACACTTGCCAAGTACAGCTGAGGGAATGTGGTCACCTGGACATGACCCAGGTCATTCTGCCCTTTTCTCTCAGCCCAGGACTGAATACAGAAGGGCACTCCCTCTACTTCAGGCTCAGGGAGGAGGCCCTTTTGTAAGGGTGTTGATAACCAACACCCTAACACTTAAACTGTGGGACTCCAACAGTGTAGCAAGGATGGCCTCACATGGTTGGAAGCTTCATAGTATCATGGTGGATGGGGTGAATAAACAGGGGTAAATTACTGCTCGTACAAGGCAATAGGATTCAAATGGAACTCTGTGTAAGTGGCAAGGGCGGAGGGGGGGGGGAGGGGAGCATGTGTGCCAGTACTGGGACTTGAACTAAGAGCCTGGGTGCTATCCCTTAGTTTTTTTTCTTTTTTTTTTTTTTTTGCTTATGTGGTGCTGGGGAATCGAACCCAGGGCCTCAGGCATGTAAGGCAAGCGCTCTACCACTGAGCCACCTTCCCAGCCCAATCCCTTAGTTTTTTTATTCAAGGCTAGTACTCTACCACTTGAGCCACAGATCTACTTCTGGCTTTTTGCTGGTAAATTGAAGAGTTTCATGGACTTTCCTACCCTTACTGGCTTTGAACTACAATGCTCAGACCTCAGCCTCCTGAGTAGTTAGGATAACAGGCAGGAGCTACCGTCACCCAGCTTCACATGAAACGCTGGAGAATTCAAATTGTCATTAAGGCTTAAATGGTCTCATTGGCTGCTTCTCCAGCTTTCCTGGAAGTCCTTACCTATGTGGTCTCAGTCTTAGATTCTATGTAGATCCTTTCTAGCCCCTCAGATCACAGGAACTTACTACTTCCATCTTATTTCCTAGTGCTTGAAAACCTCCCCGTTCCCCGAATCTCTTCCTTTGAAGGCCCAAGCCTGAGGGAGTAGAGACCTATCAGGATTGGAAACACCTCAAGTCTACATCCTGCCCCGATGCCATTTTCTCTCCCTCTCTCTCTCCCACTCTCTCTCTCTCTCTTTGGTTAGTCATGGGCTTGAACTCAGAGCCTTGGCACCCTCCCTTAGCTTTTCTGTTTGAGGCTAGTGCTCTATCACTTTGAACCACAGCTCTACTTCCGGCTTTTTGGTGGTTCATTTGATATGAATCTAATGAACTTCCCTGCCTGGGCTGGCTTTAAACTTCGATCCTCAGATTGCAGCTGTTAGCCTGAGCCCTCTCTAGGTTCATTTCAACAAGTTCTCCCTTTCCCATTTTTTATCCCTCGTCCATGTTTTCTTCTTCCCTTATAGGATTGCTAGTAGGACAAGACTCCAAGGCCATGTACAAAATGCTTTGATGGGGTAGAATAAGGAAGTGATGGCTTAAGTTTTGTCCACTAATTTCCCCGGGTCTTCCCCACCTTGGTAATGGATAATCTACCTCCAAGATACTGACTATGGCCTACCTTGCTCTTGACCCTGGAGGTCACATGCATGCAAAACCACAAGGATGGAGGCAGACATTCCTTTTCTAGAATCCAGGGTTATGTCAGAGTAAGCTGAAGAACAGGAAAGAAATCTGACCTATCGAATAGAATGAGCCCTTCTCTCTCTCGGGTCTGGACACTCCCAGAGGAAGAATGTGGATTATGATGGAAGAGGAAGAGAGAGTACCAGGGTAACCAGAGACTAAACGGTAGGATGCCTAACCCTGTGGTTCCCTCTTGTGCATAAATGCAGCCAGAAGTGATAAGAAGTTACTGTAGGGTCTTTGTGAAAGAGGAAAGCACAGAGGGACAAAAATTGAAGCAAACTGGATGACTCTGGAGCATTGAAGAACCCAGACCGAGCTATGTGTGTTCCTCAGCTATCTACCACTATTAACTCGTGTATGTGCGTGTGTGTGTGTGTGTGTGTGTGTGTGTGTGTGTGTGTGTGTGCACGCATACTAGTACTGGGGCTTAAAGCTGGCACTCTACCACTTGAGCTACACCTCCAGTTCCAGATTTTTTAAATTTAAGTAGAGATAAGAATCTCAAAGAAAAAAGAAAAAGAATCTCAAAGAGAACTGGGAATGTGGCTTAGTGGTAGAAGGCTTGCCTAGTATGCATGAAGCCCTGGGTTTGATTCCTCAGTACTACATAAACAGAAAATTCTGGAAGTGCCACTATAGCTCAAATGGTAGAGTGCTAGCCTTGAGCAAAAGAAGCTCAGGGACAGTGCCCAGGCCCTGAATTCAAGCCCCAGGACTGGGGGGGAAAAAGGAATCTCAAAGACTTTTCTGCCCAGGCTGGCTTTGAACTAAGATCCTCAGATCTCAGACTCCTGAGTAGCTAATAGAGATGTGAGCTATCAGCAGTCAGCACTATCAACCTTTTTTTGCAAGGCATGAGAGTCCAGGAAAAAAAAAACAGCAAAGGGACATGGTTTAAAGTGAATAAATAAATGAAAGTCCTGAATTCCCTTGTAGATGATTTCACAATTAATGAAATTAGCATTTGATATTTGAACTCTTGCTTAACCCTCCCAGTTCTACAACCTATTGCTATGTTTTTACTGATGTGGCAGTGGGATTTAAAGAAGCCAAAAGATTTGACCAAGATCGCAAAGGTAACAAGTGGCAAATGTGAGATTTAAACACATGATTTCCACTAGAAGTTTCCATTCCCACGGTGCAGACTCAAAGCAACTCTCAGTCCAGGGTAAGGGTGGAAGTGGCTAATGGTACAGGCCTGCTACCACTCCAGGGGCAGACTGGGAAACCACAAGCCCCAGCTCCATTATGAAGGTCGGATTCCACCCTTCACCTTAAGTCCCCAAATAACCTGAAAAGACCACAACTCCCTCTGAAACAAAGCTATTCTGTGTGTCAACTCACCCCCACCCCCTACCAAGGCCAGGATCCAGTTTTCTGATAGCTCTAAGTTCATTATTGGCTCAGAGGTACTGGACGGGAGCCCAGTTTCTAATTCTCAGGCTTGCTATCAGTCTGTAAAGGCCAGGGTTATTTCCACCACCTCTTCAACTTCCATGGAGTAGGAAGTATTCTCACGTGAAGAGCTAAAATGCCACATCAAACCTATTTCTGCCAAGACCTCTTTAAACAAATCCTAATATAATAAAGTTTTAGCCCTGGAAGTCACCTCTGAGTTTCCGGAATGGAAAAAAAGACTCAAAGAAAATGAAAACAAATTGGAGGTAGTCCTTGGGAGATTTCTCAGAACAGGAGAAATGAAGTCCACAGGAAATCAGTCTTTACTTCCTGGCTGGGGAATGATCTGTGCTTCTTTGGGCACTTGCTATTATGGAGCTTATCCTTGAAACTCTGAGTATATGTCCAGTTGTATAAGTTGGTGTAGTTGGTGATGACCCCAGAACAAAACAACAGGAGAATCTGGTCACTAGTGGTCTTCTCTAGAAACTTCTCTATAAAGCCACTTTTACTCTCTCTTCCACTCCTTCGAGGCACACCACTGATCTACACCTACCAGCTCCCAAACTCTTTATTAAAATAAAGCATAGCCCAAGGCTGGTGGCTCATGCTTATAATCCTAGCTACTCAGGAGACTGAACTAGGAGGATCACAGTTCAAAGCTAGCCCGGATAGGAAAGTCTGTGAGACTCTTATCTCCAATGAAGCACCAGAAAAACTGCAAGTGGTGCTGTGGCTCAAAGTGGTAGAGGGCTACTAGCCTTAAGCACCGAGGCCCTGAGTTCAAGCCCCACAACTGACAAAAATAAATTAAATAAAATGAAGTATAGAATTGAAACCAGTTTGTACAACCATTTAAAGATAATATTAAAAAATAAAAATAAGGTGAAGCATAGCTATTTAAATGCAAACTATGAATTTGCACCTAATTTTCTTTTGTACTTAAAAATGCCACTTGTTTTTATCAGTTTAAAGAAATATTCAGTTAGATACAGACTAGTGACATCACTACTACATCTTGAATTTTCCCTCCCTTTTAAAAACGGTGTTTTGAAAGTCTCTTATCTGAGTTGGTTTTAGACACTGTAACCACATATCCTGAGACACTCTAGCATCAAAACCTTCAGCAATCTCTGGCAGTCACTGATAAAGAGCTCTCTGCTGATGGTTTCTTAGCATTTCTAAGAAAGTTCCAACCATTTCCCCCCCTGTTGTGGCCTCTTATGTTTTAGTCTTTCTAACAGGTCCTAAAGTGGGGAAAACGGAGAAAAGATTGAACTACTCTTCTTTCTACAAATATGAATTGTTTCCCCGGATGAGAACATGTTTGCTGTCAGACTACCAATTCTTCCCCTCAATAATTGCTATTCTTCCCTCATTCCTCCTCCCCTCATCTCTAATGCTAGGTCTCTGACATACAGTGAAAGCCTTCATTACCACAAGCCCTATAGTTGTATGGCTACCACAACCCCCCATTTTAAAAGGCCTTTTTGTGAGGGGATGTGGATGGAGCTCAGTGGCAAAGTTCTGCTTAGTACATTGGATCTCCCACACTGCAATCTAAATGAAGAAACAAATAAGTAAATAAACGGCCTGTTGTGGAAACACGTCATTGATAAGACTTTAAACTGTGACATACATCCCTAGTTTTATATTTACCATGCTTTACTGCTGTGCTACATACCCAGTCACCTCGGATTGTATTTATGACTTCTGTTAATATTTGTCACTCCACGTTCCCAGTGTTTTGTTTTGTCTTTTTTTGTGTGTGTGTGGGCCAGTCCTGGGGCTTGAACTCAGGACCTGGTAGCTGGTCCTTGAGCCTTTTTTGCTCAAAGTTAGCACTCTACCACTTGAGCTCCAATTCCAGCCTTTTGCTGGTTAATTGGAGATAAGAGTTTCATAGACTTTCCTGCCCGAGCAAGCTTCCAACCATGATGCTCATATCTCAGCCTCTTGAGTAGCTAGGATTACAAGTGTAAGCCACTGATGCCCACGTTTTTCTTGGAGACAGTCCGCTCATCCACCCATAAAGCAGTCCTGGGTCAAGAACATCCTTTGCACTCCTAACTGGGAAACAACAGGCCTGCACAAGCATCAACTCCCTCTCTTCCTGACCCTTCTAACCCTTGGTGATATCTTGGAAGGCAATGAAACATGCAAAGAATGTGGTTTTATAATTCTACTTTCTGTGCTGAATCTAGACTATTAGCATTCAAGCCTGGAAGATGCTAGATCTTCCTTAGGAGAATTGGAGTGGAGTCTTGATTATGTGGCAGATCTCTGAAATCTATTCCCCATTAGTCAAGATGAAAAGTTTTGCTCAAGATAGAAGCTGAACTTTGGAAAGGATTCCTCTTCTGAACATCACCTCCAATTAGATAAAGACAAGATCAGATAAGGGGAGTTAAGTTAAAGATACCACTGTCACCACCTTTACAGGAGGCTTACGGGCCCAGACTTACCAGCCTAGGCTTTAGAAATTCTCTTCTTGATGCCAAATGGGCTTGCACTTTCCAGAAATACTAAAATAAGGCAGGAAGTAGAGCTAAGTTAAAACAGATAAGGATCTGGGACTTTTACAGCAGGATTTTTCAGATAACTTTTAATTAAAGTTTCTCTAACTCTCCTGCCACAACCGGGCTCTATCAGTACAGCATAAATCCAGAGGGGAAAAAGTGGGCACAGGACTTTGATCTCCTACCAAGTTTCAACTTGTGCTCTATTTTTTTTTCCTTTCCTCTCAAGTAGACCAGCTCTATGCTTAGTAAAGAGAAAAATCCATTTTAAAGCAAATGAAGAATGATGTATGTAAACATGATGTACGTAAACAGTGCTTTGGGAAGCCTCAGAATAATAGATGGTTCTCAAATAGCCCAATTCAGTCATTCTAACTTTGGCCTCCTAGGGTTGTTTCAACATCTAGGCCTTCTCTCAAGTTCTCTGATCATCTCCACCCTTCCAATACCCAAAGCTATAGAAAAGAAGCTTTGCTTCTGTTGGGGGGCAGGGTGTATTTTTAATTGGTAGGCTTCCCTGGGAAGCTGACAAGGGGGACAAGAAACAGAGTTCAAGCATCCCTAAACACTCTATCTAACCCTCCTGACTTGCTTTTGCACAGTAAAATCTACCAGTTGCTCCCCACTCCTTCTGCTTTCCTTTAAGTGAAGAAGCAGTGCTTTCCCAGGACATCGAGTTGCTCCTCAAATCTGTTCCCTACTGAGTCTCAAGGTTTATCTCGCTACCTTATTTCTTGGGTGCAAAATCCTAAAGATCTCTAACCTGTGGTTTGTTCATTGGGAAGGAGCTACATGGGAAAGCTGGATTAACTATACACATGCACACACACACACACACACACACACACACACACACAATGTTCCTCAACTTGTAATGGAATTCTGTCTTGACATATTCCTTGTAAATGGACAATATTTAGGTGGAAATAACATGCCTAGCCACAACAATAAGTGTCTTAGTGGTTTTCCCTGATGATCATGTGGCTGACTGGGAACAATGAGAGAATAGTGTGCCATGTATTGCCTGGAAGATGATCAAAGTCCAAAATTTAAAGTATGGTTTCTACCCAATGTATATTGCTTTCATACTATTATAAAGTAAAACAACAGCAACAACATTTTAAGTTGAATTATTATTAGTTGAAGGCTGTCACACTTCCTTCAACTTTTAAATTAGAAAGATTTGATTTCCTGGAATTAAAGCTTGCACCGAACCTCAGGGAATTTCAAACTTAACAAATAGTTTTCCATCTTCATTTAAAAAAAAATTAAAAAAATAAAAAATAAAAAATAAAAAATAAATCAGCAGGTTGCTGGGCATAGGTGGCTCATCCGATAATCCTAGCTACTCAGGAAACTGAGATTTGAGGATTGTGGTTCGAAGCCAGTCTGGACAGGAAAATCTGTGAGACTCTTATCTCCAATTAACCACCAAAAAATCTGGAAATGGAGCTGTGACTGGAGTAGTAGAATGCTGGCCTTGAACAACAAAGCTAAGAGATTGTGCTAAGACCCTGAGTTTAAGCCCCAGGACACACACATACACACACATATACACATACACCCACACATAAATCAGCAGGTTTCAATTCTGAGGTTGCATTTCTCAGTCTTTGTTTAGAAACCTACTATGGTATGCCAGTATCACTGCAATGGATAATGAGTTTTTTTAAAAAAAAAAAAAAAAAAAAAGGAGGAAAGAAATGGGTAATGAATTCCAAGAAACTTCTTTCTCTAAGGACCTTAACATGTCTAATTTCAAAACCACTGCAGGAGAGCAGTTTGAACTCACTGTTCATTGATGATGCAAAGCTAGCCTTCTAGTCATTTCACTGTCACCTTTTTACTCCCTTCATTTGTGGGTGATTTGAAGACAGAGACTTTTCTGTAACCACTCACTCTCACTCAGTAGCTGAGCAAGGGTTTAGCTCTACAAATGTACTTCACCTGTTTCATATGCTCTCCAGCATTTTCCATTCGCAAGGCAGCTTTCCAACCCCATTATTTATAACAACTTCACAGTCTACAAAAACGTCTTTACAATCATATTCCCATTAGATCCTTAAAATTGCATTGTACGATAGGCATGCATAATGACCACTTTCCAGATGGAGACCCAGAGGTTTCCTTGGCTAATTAAATGACAGAGCAGGAAGGGAGGAGAGCCATCTATATTTTGTGTGCTCTAACTACACTTTACTGCCTCCCAGACAGTATTGTTTCCAAACTTTTCGTAGGCTAGACAGTCTCTGGAGGAAAGTTAGTTGAATGTACTTATGGCCTCAGAAAGTGTAAATAAAAACCTGAAGTGTCCAAAATCAAGGCTCGATGCCATATGATGTGACTAGAAAACACTATTGAAGTGTGTTCTGGCGCTGGATAAAAGATCCAAACTCTTGTCTCATCGAAGGAGAAGGTCACAGGCTGGGAGTGCCTTTCGTCCTGTCTTGGGGCCTCAGTTTCTCCATGGATGAGGCTAGAATCTAAATGAGTCTGGGTAGGTCTCTCGAGGTCCGGCTGAGAATTTAAAGTAGTTCAGTGACCGGCCCGGCGGAGATCCAGGGATCCCTGGCAACCAGGAGGGGGGGGGGGGGGTGCGGGCACCTCCGCGTGGGAGAGTGGGAGCGCGGGCCAGGCCTGGCACAAGGCATCCTGCCAGCAAGGTGCCAGCCTCCCAGGAGGCAGGGCGGGCATCCCGGCAGGCACTAGGGCGGAGGCCCGAAAGCCAGCCCAAGCACAGCCAGCCCCACCGGAGTCCCCACTAATTCCCACCACCCAGGGATCAGCAGGGCGCCAAGGGTTACGCATGCGCGCATTCCGCCTCCGGCCCCCCGCGGCGAAGCCTGCGCGTGCGCCCAATTAACACCGCTCTAGGCCCCGGGGATTAGAACGGGCCTCACTTGCAGAGCAGGAGGCTCGCAGGAGATCATCAGAGTCTAGACTGCGAAAGCGGTGGTTCTGAGTGCTGATTAGGACTCCTGATTCCGGGGCCCCACCCTAGCCCTTGACCACCCAAGCACGTCCACTCCGGAATCACCCCAGGAAGCGGCTGAGATGAGTGGTCCTCCACGGCTGCGTGGTACGCGGAACCGGAGCGGGGACCACGTGGCAGATAGCTGGTGTGGAAGAACTCGCGCTCCTGTGACTCCCCCGTTCTTCCCTCTCCGGCTGCCGGCTGCCTTTTCTAGCCTGGTTTAATCAGTACCAGGCAGGCTGGCAGGAAGTCCATTCACATTGGTTGGGCTAACTGAAAAGTCTCTTTCCCAGAATATCAAAAATCCCCATCCAGCTACTCCACATCAAAGCTCAATCCTCAGCTTTGACTCTCGCCCAACTATGCCTCAGCTTACCCAGGGTTTGGTGCACCCAGGAGAAAGTTTTCATACCCACCCCAACTCCGCCCCTAGCAAGCAGTGGCCCCAAAGAGTGTGTTCTGTCCTTCTCCCACTGTCCCTCTCCGTTCCCCCTCCCACCACAAAGGAAAGCCAGTCCACCCAACAAGAACAAGAACATAAAACTTGAATGTGAAAGTGTGTGTGTACGCATGCGCACACAACGGTGCACCTACAGCTGGAAGGCTCTGACCCATTCCTATGCGTTGGATTCTGGCTCAACTTTAGGCACATTCAGTATCAGACAGTGGCTTCCATCCAAGGCAGCTGGATCATGTGTGCAGACAGCCCCTTTCAGCAGCTCTGGGCGGGGAAAGGACACTCCCTTGCGGACTCTCACGAGAGGCAGGCAGAAATAACCAGAGCTGAGATTCTCACACACACTCACAACCCCTGTTGAGGTCAGCAAGGTCTCTCCTCAGGACAAGGCCTGGAAGACAGCTTGTCCATGTGAGTAGAGTGGGGGGAATTTGAGGTATAGACACTAAGGCCCTTTTGCCTTCCAGACTCCCCCTGTGCTCTAAGGCAAGGGCAGCTAGCAAAGCTGCCAGGCTTGTTAGACTGTGGGCAATTCCACTGCCTGGGCTGGTTCTCAGGAGTGCTCTGCAGTATTGGGTTGGTTGTTCTCTAAGCAGTTCCAACACTGCCAAGAACTGTGTCATCGCCTGTGCTGCCCCTCCATATCAGTCCTGTCCTAGCCTGGCTTGTCTCAAAACCTCAAGACTATAGCGCTTTCCGAGAAAGCCAGGAACACAGCTGTGAGTTCTAATCCCTCGGGGCAGTTCCAACACTCCCTCCTGGCTCCAGATGTAAAGGAACAGCTGTGGGGGTGGCAAGAGGCCCAGTTGGCAGTGAAGCAGGGCCTGGAGGATGGAGAACAAAGGCTGGAGATGCAGGCAAACGACAGGGCTGTTAGGATTCTAGGGACTTGGGGCAATCGCATCCCCTGGCCTGGTGACTGGCCGAGAGACCTTGCCAAATCCCTCCAGCAATGTCCTCCACCCTGCTCACCCCAATTCTGGCGCCTGTGCTGCTGGCAGGACTTTCATGGGCTCCATTTTAATTCCCACTTAGTGTGGGAGCAGAGCCAGCTCTGTCTGACTCCACCCCATCCTTAATATATGCACCTCCCAGAGTACAGTTTCGCTAATTAAAGAATGAGGGAAAGGAAGGAAGATGGAAAAGGGTTCTCAGAGGAAGTCACCCCCATCTGGCCTCCTCTATCCTCCCCTGAGAAATGTACCAGGATACAGGATGCCAGGTTGGGTGCCCACAGACAGGGCTACTCCAGACAAAGCTTGCTTGCTTGCTTTGCAAAGGTAGTAATTCACAACTAAACACCAAGCACCATCTCTGTAATAATGACTCCCCAAATGACTATGTCCTGCTCTGGTCCATCAAGCCTTCGTGCTGTCATGCCCCAACGAGATCCTCCCCAACCTGAAAGAATACAAGCCTCGTAACTGCTTCCGTTTTAGGAAAAAATATTTTAATGGTAGGTTTGAAACCTCTCTTCAAGCTGAGGTCCCCATCTTGGTGGAACCCCCTTCCCAGTGCTCTTCCCATGCCTGCTGGGAGGTAGCAGCCCCTCTCTGGAGGACACATACCAATTCCCAATGCCTCCACCCTCCTGGGAGGCTAGCTCGGGGTCTGGGCCTTAGTTTGCCCATCACATGGAAGTTTTTATAAAAAGTGGGCAGAACACTGTACCGTGCCCCTTTTCTAGATGCCATGGGACCAGCCCACAGCACATTCCTACCCCTTAATTAAATAGCCCATTAAATAATCTCTCGGTGCTGGCAGAGAGCATTTGCCTTGGCAACAAGTCCTCTGCCTTGGCCGGGCTCTGAGGCCTCAGTGCCTCTACCCTGGCTGGATCCGGGCCCCACATGAGCAGCCAGGGGCATGGCCTCATTTCAGATCTGGCCAGTCTGCGACGCCCTCCCCCTCAGTGGAGGGTGAGTGTAAGTGGGTAGTGCTGGCACAAAGCACCCACACCGCAGATGGGGATCATCCAGGCAGCACAATGGGCAACCCACAGGTTTAGGTCTTGCCGAGTCAGAAGTATGTGAGGTTCTTGACCGCTCCGATTTCCAGCATCCGCTTGATAGCCAAGGCCTCTTGGGAGACATTGTGGCCTGACCCCTGTGGATACAGCCGAGAAAGTAAACTCAGGGGCTCTTAGGGACTTTTTTGCCTCAGCAAAGTCTCTCTGCCCCTCCCCATGGCCCCATATCTCTTGGGAGGTCTCTTTCCTGTGTCCGCTCTAGGATGAAAACAAACTATGTGGCCAAATATAGAGGATGCCTCAGTGCCAGTTCTGACTCTGAATGACCCTACTGCGAGCAGCTTCTGGGCCCCTGCACCTCTGGTTACCTGACCCCTAGACCTATCTGGCCTAGGGAACTCCTAAGCAGGACCACTTACCGCCATGGACTTGAGCGTGATCTGTTCATAGTAGTGAATAGTCTGCTTCTTGTTGTAGGCATCTGGGTAGCCAAAGCCAGCAATGTGCACCAAATCACAGAGATGGAGGGCCAGGGTGATGGCCAATAAGCCTGTGGTCGGCTTCTGAGGGACAAAAGGTAGGAGGGTATTAAAAGGAATCCTGCTCTTTGCCTGTCTTCTGGGCCTGTGTTCTGTAGCTGGAGCTCAGAGCCTTCCATAGTCACGGAAATGTCCCTTACCTGCATGATCCAACAGGGATGCCTTAGGCCAACTGAGCATATGGGGGCAGCTGAGTGCAGCAGAGGAACTGAGTTTTTGTTCTTTGAAATTTTAATTTATTTGTTTGCAGAGCCAAGGGTGACACCCAGGGCCTCTTGCGTTCTAGGTGAATTCTCTATCACTGGGCTATACCACCAACCCTAATTAAGTTTTAAATTTAAATAACCACATGTGGCTAGTGGGTACTGTGAGATTAATCTTGATGACCAACATGACTGGGCTGAGAAGTGAGTTGCAGATAGGAGACAAGTAAAGCTCTGGGTATATCTGGGAGGATATTTCCAGAGAGGTTTAACCAAGTGGTGAGACTTGCCACAAATGTGGGCAGCACATTTAGGCTTGGGGCCTAGAAGGAATAAAGGGGAAAAAGGAGAAAACCCACTAGTAGAAGCATTCTCTCTCCCCCCCCCCTCCTTTGCTTCCTGACCACCATGAGGTGAACTGCTCTACTCTAATGTGTCTTCTCCAACATGATGAGCTGACATCACTGAAACCAGAGCCAAATTAAATCCTTCCTCTCTTAAGTTGTTCACGTCAGGCACTCTGCCACAGCAACAGAAGTCTGACTAACAATAGCTTCCACACTAGATCTTACAACTTTAAACATCTTGGGGAAGGTCTGGGGTTCTAGTGAAAAAAACAACATCCAGTACAGGAAATATTACCATCTTAATGCTACCTGTTGCTTTTGGAGTACGTGTCAGACACCGCATTAAATCTTAACATAGTATGATACATCATCACATCTATCCCTCTCCAAAACACAGGCAGACATTACCACTAGCTCCACTGGGGAAACTGCGGCTTTTGAATATTAAGCCATTTTCTCAAAGAAGAGAAGGTATCTGTCCTCTTCCAAAGCGGGGCAGGGTGGGGGACTCTCAATCAGACAATCATATACTCAGTGCCACCTAATCCTTCATGGATGGGCTCTGGTCTGTAAAGTGGGGCTGACAATCCCTTTCCCACCTTTACTGTACTCTAAAGACCCCACTTCCTCCACGCCTGCCTTAGCCACAGGGATGGGCAACCTGATAAATAAACTTCACAAATCTTGACTTCCTCAGCTTCAATAACCAGCTTTTAGAGAACATTATCATCTGTCTGCTCCCATTTGGGAACCACTTCCAAGACTCAGCCAGGCCTCTTAAACCAGCTTTTTCCTGGCATTCCTGATGTCTCGTTTCTACCCCCTCACAGGCACTTTTCCTTACCCTTGTAGCTTTAACAGCCCAGTGCACTCTCATCCAGTCTGGGCCACTTGCAAAACCTCACTGCCATCACCTCCTAGCCGGCTCTGCGTGGGTGCACTCCTCACACTCCCTCCCTACGTTCTTCGTAGTAGATAACTATAACACCACCTACCCCACTGTCCAAGCTAGAAATCTAGTATTGCTCATAAACTTCTCAATTCTTTTTCTTTAGGGGGGAGGAGGGTCGTCATGGGGCCTGAACTCTGGGCCTGGGCGCTGTCCCTCAGCATTTCAGCTCAAGGCCAGAGCTCTACCACTTGAACCACAGCACCACTTCCCATTTTCTGGTGGTTTACTGGAGATAAGAGTCTCATGGATTTTCCTGCCGGGGCTGGCTTTGAACCTCAGATCTCAGCCTCCTGAGTAGATAGGATTATAGGTGTGAGCCACCAGCACCCAGCTCAGTATTGTTTTTCATTTTCTGTGTTGATGGATTCTCCATTTATTCTCAGAGTTAACTATATCCCATGTGTCCTTATATATCAGAATATGAACTTCCCATTTCTACCCATAACACAGCGGTTGTAGGAGGCACAATTATAAGAGGACCCCAGTGGCCCTCACTCTTGCATAATCTGTTCTCCTCCTAGGCATATGGAACCCAACAGGGTAAATATATTTCACTATAAAATTTCACTTCATATGGCACCTTTGTTCATAAGTAGAAAGACTACCCCTAATCTAATCACTTGAACCTCTAAATCTGGGTGTCATGATCAGAGAGGGAGAAAGACAGATACTTGAAGCATAAGGAAGATTTATCCTGCTGTTTCTGGCCTGAAGATGGAGGAGCCACACCACAAGCCAAAGATGCCCCCTTACCCAGCCCATGCCAGCAAGGACACAAGGACCTCACTTCTACACCCGGAGGAATCCAATTCTCTTATCAGTAAGAATAAGCTTAGAAGTGAAGTTTTCTCCAGAGCCTTCAGACAAAAACTCAGTTCTTGTATTCAGCCTTGTAATACTTCCAAACAAAGACAGGACTATAAGAAAATGTGTGAATATTGTTTTAGGTCACTGAGCTTGCAGTAATTAGGCAACAGTAGAACATGAATACAATGTCAAGTCTATTACCTTCTCCCCTTTTTCCTTCCCCACTGCCAAGGGCTGGATTCAGGTCCTTGCCTCCTCTTAACTCCCTCTCCAGCCTTTACACCATCTTTATACCTCATCCATGGCATAAAAAGATCTCCTGTTGCCCCTTAACTAAGCTAAAGCAACTTAGTGCTGGAATTACTGTTTGGCCTTGCCAAATGAAATGCTTTTCCCATCATAATTCTTCCAGGCACAACCCCAGTACCCCTTATTCTGGGAAGCCAACCACACCCAGCTAGTTCAGCAGAAATCTGACTGTCCCCAGTTCCCTCCACACTTAGAACAACTCTATCACCCCACAGTGCTACCTGAAAGCTTCTACTAGACTGAGTCTCCTTGGGGCAAGGAGCATGCCTCACCTGTGGAGGCTGCAGGCGCTGAGTCTGGCATTGAGCAGGTATCCAACAGGCAATGTCGAGTAACAGCAAACATTCAAGAATAAAATCATTTACTCAAAACTTGGCAGACACTGATTGAGAGGACACTATGTTCCATATCCATGATTGACATTATACATAATTAAGTATCTTCTTGATTCTACAATGGCCTTAAAAGGTCAGTACTAATATTATCCTCACCATACATAGTAAGTAGTACAGAGAAAGAGTAAACAAATGCAGTAGTGGTGCTCACTAGACACTATGTTGAAAATGAGCTAAACAACTTGTGGGTAGGAATGGGAGGGAAAAACTGGGAGAGAGTGAGGGAAGGGGTGACATTGTCCAAAAAGAAATGTACTCTTTATCTGGGTGCCAAAGGCTCATGCCTGTAATCCTAGCTACTCAGGAGGCTGAAATATGAGGATCATGGTTCAAAGCCAGCCCAGTCAGGAAAGTCCATGAGAGGCTTATATCCAACAAACCACCAGAAAATCAGAAGTGGCACTGTGGATCAAAGTAGTAGAACCCTAACTTTCAGTGAAAAAGCTCAGGGATAGCACCCAGGTCTTGAGTTCAAGCTCCATGACACAGAGAGAGGGGAGAGAGAGGAAAGAGAAGAGAGAGAGAGAGGAGAGAGGAGAGGGAGAGAGAGACAGAGACAGAGACAGAGAGACAGAGTATTCTTTACCTGATTTATATAACTGAAACCCTTCTATACATCATACATCACCTTTATAAGAATAATACAAAAAATTAAAAAGAGTCCTATTTGTGCCTGTTGATTTACCCCCTTCCTGTCCCTATCCTATCTAAGACATGTAGAGAAATATTTAGGAAGCCACAACAAAGCTTAACATACACCAACTGAAGACCACTGGGGCACTGAGAACTCAAAGCCATGACACAGAACTACCATGCCTCCAAAAACTGGCACACCATTCCAAACCATGACATACAAAGCCAACTATTGAAGCTGAGACTCTTCTAACCTAACTAGATCAATATGTCCCAAGATAAGAACACAGACTACATAGTTAATAGTAACTGCACAGACTCACACTGTTCCAAAGATAGGACAGGGAATGTTCCAGCAGCTCCCAGTTTATAGAGACTGTCCAGTGTCTGCCAAAGCCATCCTCTAAGTCCAGCTCTTAAACTCTAATAGAGACCTTTCACTCATTCCCACTCTGAAGCTGTCCAGTGGTTCCCTGAAGTATGTGTTCACTCTCTCTCCCTACAGCTGGTTAATCAACCTACCTTTGATTACAGGTGCATTCCTGAAGGTCAAGAGTGACTTGCTATCTCTTATCTGCCCCCACTTCAAGGGTTCCTCCACAGCTTCTTACCCAAGGCCCCCCACCCCCCAGGCCTGGCGTTCCTGTCAGTAGCCCATCACCTGTTTGATTTTGCGTGGTTGTTGTAGGGGCAGGCTCAGGAGCTTGTCAGCTGCAATCTCCATGAAGAAGGGGTTGAGAATCCGCACCTGTTTGGGGTTGACATCCCAGATGAGGGGAGGCTGTTTCCAGAAACCTTTTCGCACCTAGAGGGAAGAATTGGAATGGAGAGAGAAAATAATGGGTGAAGATTTGTTTCTTTTATCTAAACAGGTCAATGATCTTCAGACAAAGAAGGGGACCCTAGGAAAGAATGAGGGTAAGGGAGAGGAAGAGGGAGAGAGAGAGGGAGAGAGAAAAAAGAGAAGTGGGGGAGAGAGAAAGAAGGCAGGGGCACCCCTCAGAGTCCAGGTGATAAGATTAGAGTGTGGGGTCGAACCATTGCCCACTTCCAGAATTTCCAGGCAAGGAAGTAGAGGCCCAAGTTTTAAACTGGCAAAAAACAAAAAACAAAACCCCCACACCAAACCTCCAGATGGGAAAATTCAGCCTTGGACCAGATGGGGCAGGCTCTTTCTGGGCACAAAAAGGGTGCCGAGCTTATTTCTAGACCTCCTGGGATGACTGCTGGAGAGCTGCTCCGCTCCCAGGTTTCTTACACACATCCAGGCAGCCCTCAACTGTGGGGGAGGAGGCTCCTCCTCTGGCTGCCTCTGCCTGACCCCTGCAGGCTACAGGGTCAGCTCACTAGGACAGCTTATCCACAGCCCTGTAGGACACTGCCCTGGGAGGAAAGCCTGAGGTGCTGCCTGCTGGGAGTCTGATTCATGCTGTCCCCTCAGCAGCTCTTTAGGACTAGAGACTGACACTGTGCAGGGGATCCTGACTCAGACAGTGTCCGGACATCTGGGTCTTTTCCTCCCACCTGCCCTCAATTTACCCGCTTTTTGTCACTCAGAATGGTTTCAATCCAGTGGAAGTCCATTGCCTTGAAAGCTACCAAGACCAGAAGCGTGTCTGGGTTGTTCTCCACTTTAGGGTCAAAATGGGCAGACTCCGGGTAGAAGAGACGCATGGTGGTCTTGGAGCCCACGTCGCCCTCGTAGCCAGCCACTGGGGCATTGTTCAATCTGGAGCAGGAAGAGAATGCTCATCACAATAGCCTCCAGGCTTGTCTTGGGTCCTGCCTGGGGTATCCAGTGCCCAAAGGGAAGTGGGAGGGAGAGTCATACGCACCTGATGACTACGTCGTACTTGTTGATGGCCTCTCCCAGAGAGCTGTTCCGCAGCCGGTGCCCATTCCCCACCACCACACAGCGGCGGCACTTGAGACTGCCATGAGAAGAGAAGATCAAATCTAGCAGTAGCCCCTAACTCTCAGTGACTAGATATGCCTAGGGCCCATCTCAACATCACCCTTAGCCCGTGGTCCCTGTGGAACAGGCATGGCCAGGTGGTCCTGTTTATAATCCTGCAGCCCTAGGTCCTAAAGGGAGAAGAAATCGAGTAGAGAATGGAAGAGCAAAGAGGAGAAGGAAGAATCAAGCGCAGAAAGCACCATATGAAACCCCACAGCAGAGCCCTCTTGCTGGCTGCCCAGGCTTGTCTGTTGCCATGGTGATACTCCTCAGCAGCATCTGCATGCTCTGGCACGTGGATGCCCAGGCTAGGATGCTGTGGGGAATAGCATATGTGTAGCCCCTGGAAAGAGGCAGGTTAGGAGGGAAGGTCAAATTGGCCCAGGGAACTAGTAGCTAGGAGGCTCACTGGGATGGCACTAGGCCAGGATGCTTTGACCCTGAGTCAGGAAAAGGAGAAGGTACCCAGACTGGAATGGTAGGAGTGTCTCCTTACCTCTGGATACTCTCAGGTATGGAGTAGCTGGTGATAGCTAGCACCCGGAGGAGTAGGTCTTCTACAAAAAGAACAAACAGAAGGGACCGAAACAAGTCATCAGCCTTCTGAAGGCTGCCTGCTTTGTTTTACCCTTCAGTACCTTTTCCCTCCTAACCCTAATATCTGAATATGGCTGAGGCATAGGGCCCAATTCACCTTCTCCCATTTCCCATTCTAGGTCCTTCACCCCCCAGTAGAGCAGACCCGTCTCTGCCCCTCTCTATCCCTAGCTTGACACTGGACCTAGGTGTCTCCACTGTCTTTCAGGAAGAAGGACACGCATGACAAAGAACAAACAGTGTAGACAATATGAAGTCGTTCCTGAACTGGGCACAGACTTACCACTTCCCTTGGTCCCGTAGGGCAGCTCATAGGCAGATGGTGTCTTGACCCAGAAATAGTCCTTAAGCTGCAGGAAGAGGGGATGATCTCGGGAGTGGCTACACAGGGTGCGAATGAAAGGGGGATTAATCTAGATGCCACAAGAAGGCCAAACCTCTGGCTAATGTTGCATGACCTTTCCTTTTCTCCGCAGCCTCACCTAACCATTTCCACAAGCCTGGCCCCCTCTCTCCAACAAGCCAGCACTGAGGCTGAACTTCTTAATCACCTGTCCCTTCTGCCCGCCCTCCTCATCCTCATGTGCTTACTTGCCAAAGATCTTAGAGGCCTTCCTCTCTGCCTCACCCTGAAAGCACGGCTCCTTCTTCTCCGGGATGGGAAAATAAAAACTGGAGACAGAGAAAGAGAGGAGGGAGCCCCATCAGAGCTAAGATCCCAAGGCCAGCATCCCAGGCAGCCTCCAGCTCCCCATGACACACAGTCTCCAGGGCACTGGAGGGACTTGTAGAGTGACATCTTCTCAGTCCAAGGACTACTCTGAACACAAATCATGGAGGGACCAACTCTTCCTGCCCTGCCACACCCCTTATGGAGGAATTATCCAGACCCTCTCTTATCTAGCCCCATCCACCCTCACAGAATGACTCTGCCAAGTAGTTGTGAGAGGAAAAGATCAGGCCCTGGCCCTCAGAACACTGATGCTCTGCCAGGCCCCCTGTCTGACCAGATCCTCTGCCTGCATGTCTCTGAGAAAGAAGAAGCAATGGAAGGACACAGAAAGCGCACTCACAGTTCAATGTATCTGTCTTCTCGGGAGATGGAATACCACACCATGACAACCAGGACCAGAGCCAGCATGGCCAGGAGCTTCCAGCCTGCAGGGCACATGCACAGAGGAGCTAGAGGCAGAAACAGGCAGGTACAGCCCCAGTCCACCTTCTCCCCTTGCCCTGTTCCGAGCCCTCCACCACCAGCAGAGCAGACCCAGTCCCTGGCCCTCTCCTGGAACTGGGATCTGCTGTCCTTTGGAAAGAAGATAGGTCTCTGGCTCCCATTCCCCCACCCCGGAGGGTCCCAGGTACTGCCGAGGCCAGCTTCTGGAGAGGCCCTCCTCCAGCATGGGGAAGCCCCTGGACCACACTCACGGGACTTGCTGATCATGTTCCTCAGCAGGTAGCAGGGTTCCTGGGCAGAACTGTCATCCCGGCTGCCTCGGGCCACCTAGGAGGTAGGAGTCCCAGGTGTCTGTCTAGTTGGCTCCACCAACACCTACCTAGGCACTGGAGCAAGCCATTCCCCTGCCCCCCCTTTCCTCCTCCAGGAAGCACTATAATCCTAGCTACTCAGGAGGCTGAGATCTGAGGATCATGGTTCAAAGCCAGCCTGGGTGGGAAAGCACATGAGACTCTTATCTACAATAAACTATTCAAAAAAAAATGCTGGAAGTGGTGCTGTGGCTCAAGTGGTAGAGCACTAGCTCAGGGACAGTGCTCAGGCCCAGAGTTCAAGCCCCAGGACCAGAAAAAAAAAAGGAAGGGAAACTGAGGTTCCAGCTCTCAAAGATTAGGTCTTAAGCAAGACCTGCCCACTTGAGCCTCACTATGGGGCTCCCCTCAGCAACATTCCACATTTTGACCTA
Source organism: Dipodomys spectabilis (assembly GCF_019054845.1). Taxonomy (NCBI): domain Eukaryota; kingdom Metazoa; phylum Chordata; class Mammalia; order Rodentia; family Heteromyidae; genus Dipodomys; species Dipodomys spectabilis. Next base: position 4,171,349 of record NW_024870700.1, read on the forward strand.
GGACAACTCAGATCAAGAAACAAGTGAGTGCCTCTGCTTTGATGTGAAAGTTAGGCTAACAGTACCAGAGCATGATTCATATCTTAGCTAACTGTAGATTGTCTACTTTTCATCATCTAGAGCATCCCTGAGTTTAGCCACTTCCCTCCACTCATTGGTAATCTCCTGAGACTCCAGCTGGGGCCAGATACTGGGGAGGGATGGAAGATGGTACTTCTCAATAAAGAAATGTCAGAGATTCCCCCTTCCTGAGCCTCTCACAGTAGGTGGCACCCTGGCACTGAGATACACATCACACACACACACACACACACACACACACGCACACACGCACGCACACACGCACACACGCACACACGCACACACGCACACACACACACACACACACACACACCACTGCTTTGAGTTAACTCCCCCGACAGTTCTACTCTCCCACAGCAACCTCCAAGTCATTCTCCACTTACAGAGCTCTCCTCATTGCCTTTGTAAGCTGCCTCCTGATCTGCAATTAGCTTAGTTACTTATGCCTCTGCTCTCTGTCTGAACCTATTGGAACAGAAATTCTGTGGGGAGCTGGGCACTGGTGGCTCATGCCTGTAATCCTACTCAGGAGGCTGAGATCTGAGGATCGAGGTTCAAAGCCAGCTCAGGCAGGAAAGGCCATGAGATTCTTATCTCCAATAAACTATCAGAAAACCAGAATTGGTGCTGTGGCTCAAGTGGTAGAGCACTAGACTTGGGCTGAAGAGCTCAAAGTTCAAGCCCAGAATTCAATCCCCATGACCGACAAAAAAAAAAATCTATGGGAATCAAAATTAGGTCCATTCTATTCCCAGTTCAAACTTCCATCTCCAGTGTGCTGCCTGGAACACGCACAACCCATGTCCTTCTCTGACCCTGTTCCCTGGGTTGCCAGGCTGGGAAGTCAGTCTAACAAATCCTTACTGGCCCAAATACATTTATCAGGGTCAGTAACTTGGGCAGCACAAGGGCTCTACTTATAAGTGAAACATCTTGGACCCCCTGAAGATGTACAAAATCTTTGGCTCCCCTGAAGATTGTAAGGTCAGAATCTGGATTTGTATATGAGCTACATTCAAGTTTAAGCACTTGTCAGAGAGCGTTCTTGACAATGGTTGAACAGTATTTTAAAGGAGTTTCTGGTTCATAAACTTAGCAATGTCAAGTTCATTGGCCTGTTCCAGCCTAGAATATGAGTAAGCACCCCAGGCAGTTCTAAGGTGCAGCCAGGTGGAGAACTACTAGGCTGGGTGATCTCAAAAACAGATTTCTCTTCTTGAACTTTGATGGGCTCATTTTGATTCAAGAATGTGGGTTGAGCTCTAACCAGCTCCCTGTGGGCCCTGCTGCTTAGCTGGAATCACACTTGGAGTTAACAAAGCTTGGAACATAGATCTTTCCATCTCTAACAGTTCATAACTTTATCAACTACACTCTCCTCCCCCCTCCCTCTCACTGTATCTCCTTGTATATCATCGGTAGGTCACAACATTGACTGCACAGTGCATTGATTTGAGGACTTTAAAATATCCACCTATGTTGATCCCCTCATCAAGGCACAATGCCTAAGTGCCTCTTCCTATTTATATAAAATAATGTACGTACTGAAACAAACTCCAAGATATGGAAACAAAAGACTTTTTTTTTTTAGTTTTTGACGCTTCAGTCTTCTTTACCTTAGCTATGGTGTATTCACGGGTACATCTTCAGGAAGGAGGGGGAGGGCACAGAGCTTGAGGGAGAAAGGGTGAAAAAGCGCAGCAGTGGAGCTCACTGGACACTGATGAAAGTGAGCTACACAACTGGTGGGCGGAGACGGGAGGGAGGGGCAGGAGAGAATGAGGACAGAAGACACTGTACTAAGGACATGTACTCATTACCTGACTCGTGTAGTTGTAATCCCTCTGTACATTACCTCTATAAGAACAATAAATTATTTTTAAATGGTGAATATTTTTTAAAAAGGTAATGGCATGTGATTAAAATATTGGCTTATAATGTCAAAAATAACACTTTTAAAATTAAAAAACGATTTGTGTTTTATTCATTAGAGATTCAAACACCAACAGTAAAAAGCAAAACAACAAAAACTACCTCTTCTGTAATTCTAACATCAACCAAAATGGAAAATATGGCATACAGTAATTTAAAGACAACTACTAAGCCTCATTCTAGCCCCAGCTTTGAGGGAAGAGATTTTTGACAGTTAAGACCCAGTCTGGGACCAAAAAATAAATAAGCAACCCTTTGGTGTTGAAAGTGTGGATCAGCTGGCAGAGTGCTAGCCAATAAGCAAAAGCTTCAGGTCTTCAGGTACCAAGTTCAAGTCCCAGTCTTGGACCAAAAAGAAAAAAAAGAGATGGGACAGGACGGGACAGGATGGGACAGGACGGGATGGGAAAATAGAGAGGGAGAGGGAGAGGGAGAGAGAAAGGAAGGAAGGAAGGAAGGAAGGAAGGAAGGAAGGAAGGAAGGAAGGAAGGAAGGAAGGAAGGAAGGAAGGAAGGAGGGAAGGATGGAAGGAAGGAAAGAAGGAAAGAAAGAAAGAAAAGAAAAGAAAAGAAAAGGGTGAGCGATGAGCTCAGACTCAGGCAACCAAACAACTACCCCTGACTTCTTTGCTAACACAGGTCTGCATCAGCATGTCTTCATTTACAAAGGGAGCTAGTGCTATGCTAAGCAGACTGCTAGTCTTAAGAGTTGGCTCCAAGATGCACAATCAGGGATTTAATGGGTGTATCCCTGTCCCTCGTTGGGCCAAACCAAGAAGATTGTGCCATGCCGGGGCGGTCCAACTGTATAGCACTTCTTGGGTTATTACAAGAACAACCTGTAGGGCTGGGAAGGTGGCTCCGTGGTAGAGTGCTTGCCTTGCATGCATGAAGCCCTGGGTTCCATTCCTCAGCACCACATAAGCAGAAAACAGCCTGAAGTGGCACTGTGGCTCAAGTGGTAGGGTGCTAGCCTTGAGCTGAAGAGCTGAGGGACAGCGCCCAGGCCCAGAGTTCAGGCCCCACAACCGATGAAAGAAGGAAGGAAGGAAGGAAGGGAGGGAGGGAGGGAGGGAGGGAGGGAGGGAGGGAGGGAAAAAGAGTGAGAGAGAAAAGGAAGGAAAAGAACAACCTGTGGCCTTCTCCCCCACTAGCAGTCCCACATGCTTGACCCAGCTCCTGCGTACAAAGGGCAGGAGAAAAGTCACAGCAGAGTACCTGGGTTCTACTGCCCATATCTGCTCCATCCATTGTTCAAGGTTCAGCAACTTCTCCCTAAAAGCAGCTACGAAGGAGACCGGCTCACACAACTTGCAAGGAAAGCTGACTCCAGACAGGAAGGAAAACTCCCGATACTTTGCCCAGAATCAAGGTGTCCCTGGCTAAGTTATCTGGTGAGTCCTACCAGGGGACTTGCCCAAGGGCAGAACTAGGGACACCAGGTGAGGAGGTGAGGCCCAATGGAGCAAGAGCCACATTTCATGCTGGACTGCCCCCATGTCACAGTACAATATGCAGCAAGCACCCAGCCTTGACCTGCTGCACCAACGGGCAAATAAGTAGATCACAACACACATGCGCCTGTTAAGACTCATAAACCAGAGCCCCAGGTAGATCACGCCTGAAATCCTAGCTACTCAGGAGGCTGAGATCGGAGGATCACGGTTCAAAGCCAGCCTGGGCAGGAAAAGTCTGTGAGACTCTTATCTCCAATAAACCACCAGAAAACTGGAAGTGGCTCTGTAGCTCAAGTGGTAGAGCACTGGCCTTGAGCTGAAGAGCTGAGGGACAGAGCCCAGGCCCTGAGTTCAAGCCCTACACTGACAACAGAAAAAAAAAAAAAAAAAAAACTCATATACTATTCCTCTCCCAAATTCCTCCACATGAACACTCATCCAGCCCTAATACCTTCCCAGAATCAATTCTGGTCAATGATCCCATCCCTTTTCTCTGTGTTTTATCTCATTCCTTCCGTTTTTTATGGTATGATGGTTTTTTTATTTATTTTTTGTGTTTGGGGGTTTTTTTGAGACAAGGTCTTACTATGTACCCCTGGCTAGTCCTGAACTTGTGATCCTCCTTCTCAGTCTCCCCAAGACTGGGATTACAGGAATGTACCACCACACCTGGCTTCTCAATTCTAACTTATAAACATTCTCCACTCTCCTTCAAAGCAACTCTTCTGCTTCCACTCCTTAGCTCCCAGAGCCTCTGCCTGTCCTCATCTCTTTATGTGCTAGGTTTCCTCATTTCCCACTCTGCTGTCCACCTCCACATGCTCCCTCCTCCCTCATGTTTATGCAGAAATTGCTCTTGTAGAAGCCATCTTTGCCCTTCTAATCTCTATACTCTATCTTACTCTTCCTCATTTACCATGCCTTCTTCTTGGCTTCTAGTCAAGGGTCTCCAGTATTCATAGGCTCTGCATATACCCCTCTTTAAATGCTGGACCCTAGAACTATCTTGCATTCCTTCCACACTGAGAAGTAAGCCTGCAGCTATAACAAATGCCTGAAAACCAGCTTTGGAACTAGTATGGAGAAAGATAGGAAGACTTTGGAGGTACAGGTTGGATTGAGTAAAGTGGAGCATTAGGGTTGTTCTGGTGAAGACTAGGAGGAAGAGAATTGTAGGAAATGTCTGAAACTTCTTAGAGAGGACTTAAGTGGCTATCATTGAATGCAGGTAGAAACAGCTAATAAGGGTCATTCATTCTGGTGAGTTCTCAGATGGTATTGAAAACTGAGTAAAAAAACAAATCATCCTGATTACAAGGTGGTAAGAACTTGGATGAATTGTGCCTAGGCCCCAAAAGTTTATGGAAGGCAGAAATAAAGAACAGTAAACTAGGAGCTGCATTGTGGATTCTTTTTTTATTTTGTTTTCTCGGTCATGGAGCCTGAACTCTGGGCCTGGACGCTGTCCCTCAGCTCTTCAGCTCAAGGCTAGCACTCTACCACTAGAGCCATAGCACCACTTCCAGATTTTTCTGCTTATGTGATGCTAATGAATCGAACCCAGGGCCTCACGCATGCAAGGCAAGTACTCTACCACTGAGCCACCTTCCCAGCCTGCATTATGGATTCTTTTAACTGTCCACAGTAAAATGTGGAAAGAACTGATTTTGAAGAGTAATCTATACTTAAAAGGAAGCAGAGCTTGGGGATTTGAAGGATTCTCAGCCTGGCTGTGGTAAGAGAATGGAAAGGAAAACAAAGGCATGGCCAGTGGCCAGATGATAAGGAAGTCTTTCCCTCTATTGGACAGGGGGAACCCCAGACTATTCATCAGGACCCAGAGAATGACCACAAAGCCTTTGGAGATTGCTGGCACTGCCCCTCCCATCATCTACCCAGAATGCCAAGCCTAGAGCTTAAGAAATATGTCAAAGAAGAGATCCACGGCATTCTGGGGACCTCAGAGCTCACTGCCAGGGCTTTCCAAGCCTATACTCCAGGTGGGTGCCAGTGGCTTAAGCTTGTAATCCTAGCTACTCAGGAGGCTGAGATCTGAGGATCACAGTTCAAAGCCAGCCCAGGCAGGAAAGTCTGTGAGACTCTTACCTCCAATAAACCACTAGAAAACCAGAAGTGACACTGTGGCTCTAGTGGCAGAGCGCTTGCCTTGAGCTAAAGAGCTCAGGGATGGCACGCAGGCCCATACTCCCACCATTCCCATCTGCCAACTGCCCCATCTAATGCTCAGGGTACAACTTAACCTGCCACACCAAAAAGAGCCATAATAGGCTTTGGTGCTAACTTATATGGACATAGGATGCAAGATTTGTAGAGGTGTGGCTTCTTCTAGATTTCAAAGGACGTCACGGGCAGCCTGAGGCTCTAACAGAAGTAGAACCACCATATAGAAGCCCAAATGGGGCAATACCCAGCAGAACTCTCCCCTCTCCCCAAGTGTCCTATGCCTTGATGAGGCCAGCTAGGCACATGCTGTCCACGGGGCCTCAGCACTTGCTGTTTGCTTGGCCTGCAATGCTTTTCTCTCATCCATGGGCTTAGCTTTCTACTCACCCAGCAATTTACTCACCTTCCCAGCAACAATTCCCAGTATTCCTAACATTGCTGATCTTCCTCCCCTACTTTCAAAAGATGCTCTTGTTTTGCTTACCGCTATATCACCAATGCTTAGACTAGTAGTGCCTGGCACACAGTTGGCTCACAATATGGAGTTGTGGAATTAACAAATGGATCAACGCATTAGGACATTGTTGCCATAGTACAAATGGAAACAAGCAGTAAGAATAGCTCAGGTCCCCTCCAGTGCTTCTTGTGTAGCTGCTGATGGGCACTGGCTAGAGGCATTGTACAGTATAATCCCAACAGGCCTGGGGGAAGGAGCTGCCCTTCTCCCAGGCTCTTTAGAGACAACAGAGGGCACAGAAATCAACCAAACACTTCAAGGCCATCAGTGGGAGGCCCCCAAGCCATCAAGCGTAGAGGAAAATGTGGGCACACTTCCCTCTACAGCCACAAAGCTCTCTCTGTTACCAGCCCCAACATCTAAGCTCAGCAGACTTCTGCATAGAAACACTGTATCATACATTTGATCAGCTGCCAGTCACTGGACACCATGGGGGGCACCTGAAAGTCAGACTTCCGGAGTCTGCCCAGAGGGCCAGAGACTCTGATTTTCATGGATTCTCAGGGTTAAAAAGCTGTAGTGACTGTGATAAGGTGGTAGTCTGCAGGACAGGCCAGATCCAGAATAAATAAAGAATTTCAGTGCCAAAATGGACCTGACCCAGGGTCTGGGCTAGGGGACTAGGATCCAGATCATCACCAGCAGTGCCAGTTCCTAACCCGTCTGGTCCCTAGATTGCATCAGCCCTCCTCTCCCCACATAACCGCTCCAAGCTAGGTGACTACTGTGTACCTGCAATGTAGTTGGCCCACAATGACACATATTTTAAGTAGAAACATCCACTGATTTCAAGGACTTAGGGGGAAAAAAGGATGAAATATTACTTTCATAATTATTTTATATTGCTCTCACATTCAAATGGTAATGTTGGGGTTAGAGATTTAGCTCAGTGGAAGTGCACTTGCCTGGCAAGTAATATTTGGGCTGTATCATACCTCTCTATTTACTTTGGGCTAATTTCATCTCTATATATTTTTTTTGAAAATGTAGCTAAATTAAAATGGTTTAAAATATTTTAAGTGACATAACAGGATTTGAACTTGGAGGCTTGTACCTGCTCAGCTTGCTTGCTTATCTAGTTCTCAACCACTTTGAGCTATATCTCCAGCCTAGCTTTTTGCTAGTTCTTTTGGATGTGGAGTCTTGTAGACTATTCCGCCAAGCCTGGCTTTAAACTTCAATCCTCAAAATCTCAACCTTCTGAGTAGCCAGGATTACAGGCCATCAGAGCATGGTAAAAATGAATTTAAAATGGTTTGTAGTTCCCATTCTATTTCTAATAGGACAGCACTAGGTGAGACAATCTGAAAGACCCCTCCTAGCCCTGTCTAGGAGGCAAGGCCATGTTCAGCTTCAACTACTACACTGCAGGGTGGGTAAAAACTGACTTGCTTCACGGGCTTCAATCCCAAAAGACTCACAGGGGTCTGAGATATCTGGGGAGGTGTCCTGCTCCTGCTGACTTACAGGCAAGTCCTAAGGCCTTACACATCAGAGTCCCCAAAAACCCTGCCAACCAAGCACCAGTAGCTAATGCCTGCAATCCTTAGTTACTCAGGAAGCTGAAATCTCAAGATCATGGTTCAGAATCAGGCCCAGCAGCAAAGTCCTTGAGACTGTTATCTTCAGGTATGCAGCAAAATGCCTGAAGTAGAGATGTGCATCACATGGTAGAGAAGCAACTTTGAGCAGAAAAGCTAATGGACAGTGCCCAGGCCCTGAATTCAAGCCCCAGTAACAGTGCCCTCCTCCCCCCCCAAAAAAAGCCAACAAAGCAGAACAAAAAAAAAAACTTTCCTTCTCTGTCCCCATGCCTTGGGACCACCTGAAAGCCTCAAATATAGACATGTAATTAAAGATGACAATGCCCCTTGTCCAATGGGTTCAACTGCTTTTCTGGCTACACCAGCCTCTTTTCCTGAGCCTAGTATCTTGCTCCAGTGCCTGCAAAGTTTCTCCTCCAACACCTTCTACAGCTTACATCAACTCACTTGGGTAAATAAACGGATCAGATTAAAGTAGTTCCCAGAGCATTCTCTTCAGAATTGTCCTGGAGGCCAGCTGCTGGGACTGACTCCTTCCCCTACCCCCAACCCATCTGCCAGATGTTACAATGTCTAACTCTGTGTCTCCTAATTAATAAAAAGAGCATAGTCCCTCCCACCGTTTCCACAAGGTGGTGATTAGATAAGAGTAAGAGGAGGCTCAATTGTATACAAAATGCAATCTTAATATTCCAACAGTGCAAAATGTGGGAAACATGCAAATATCCTTTAAAACATCTCAGCCAGGTATTGGTAGCTCACATCTGTAGTCCTAACTACTCAGGAGGCTGAGATCTGGAGAATCAGTTTAAAACTAGCCCAGGCTGTGAGACTCCATCTCCAACTAACCAGTAAAATACTGGTCTACAGGTATGGCTCGGGTGGTAAAGTGCCAGCTATGAACAAAAAAAGCCCTGCATATCACAAACAAACAAACAAAAGACCCACCATTTTTTATCCATCTGCCTACAATTAAAAAGAAATAAGAGGGCTAGGAAGGTGGCTCAGTGGTAGAGTGCTTGCCTTGCATGCATGAGGCCCAGGGCTCGACTTCTCAGCACCACATAAGCAGAAAAAAGCCAGAAGTAGAGCTATGGCTCAAGTGGTAGAGCGCTATCCTTGAGCTGAAGCGCTGAGGGACAGCACCTAGGCCCAGAGTTCAGGCCCCACGACCAACATGGAAGTTGCCCCATGAAAGTTAGGATGTGTTTGTGACTTTAACTAAGCATCTATCCCACAGTACTGTGAAATTTGGGAAATTGTGTAAACACTTAATCACAATAAAAAAATTGAAAAAAAAAGAAAAGAAAGAAGACTGTGAACTTTGAACTACATACACACTCATGATTGAGTGTTTATAGAACTATGGAAATCCTAGATGACACCTAGGCATTCCTCTATTTCCTAAACACATCTTCCCTCCTCAAAGGTAAGAATCTGAGTTTGTGCAACCCCATCTGCACACAAAGACCCTCCATTTGAGAACAGAGGCTGGGCAGACATAGAGGTCAAAGACAATGACTTCACTTTTGGGTCCTCATCGGGGCAGGCAGGGATGGATGGTATTACAAAGGTTAGGGAGGAGCAGGTGCTAGTGGCTCACACCTGTAACCCCAGCTACTCAGGAGGCTGAGATCTGAGGATCGCGGTTCAAAGCCAGCTCAGGCAGGAAAGTCCATGAGACTCTTATCTCCAACCACCAGAACCAAAAGTGGCACTGTGGCTCAAGTGGTAGAGTGCTTGCCTTGAGTTGAGGAGCCAAGGAACAGTGCCCAGGCCCAGAGTTCAAGCCCCACAGCCCAAAAAAAAAAAAAAAAGTTGGGGAGTGTAGAGCTGGTTGGGACCAGCCTCCTCTCCTCCTGGCCACAGCAGGAGCCTCTTCACTCTCCCATCCATCTCGGTGAAAACAGCCTGCTTCATTTCCATTGGAGCAGTTATACCATGTGGTCTCCAGTACTTTGAAGAAAGCAGGGACTTCTTGTGCCCCACAGTGTCTCCTAACATTATACTGAATGCTTGGTACATAAGTAATTAACAAATATCTAGATGAATAGATATGTGAATTATTATCTACTCACTCAGCAAACAAGCAGAGAAACTATGAACAGAAAATTTCATCAGGTCCTTCTTTTGCAAAGACCTGGGACACATAAATGTACTGGGGCCTTGCCAGAGGTTCACACTGGGATCTAGCAGGGGCAACAAAGACCTCTACTATCTCTCCTCACAAGGACACCCTTATCGACAGACAGATTACAGTTTCTGAAAAACTGTCCGTTGCCACCTCTGACTCAGCTTAACCATCATCAGCTCCAGGGGTGGAGGCAACACCAGGAGACCATGTCACATAGGCAAACTCCAAAAAGCCAAGGAGAGTTCCCAGGAAAATTCCCTTCCTCATTTGCTCAAGTCAGCCAGCTTGGGATAAAATGCCAGGGGTTCAAAGTACCATTAGCAGTAAAAAGGGAAAGGGACGCAGAAAGACCTGTAATCCAATTTGGACTCTCAGAGCCTCAGATTGCTTTTATAAAATGAGGGTGCAGAAGTAAGTTCTTCAAGGTGTCGTGAGCCTACAGACCATAGCTTCATACTGGCCTGACATAGCACAAGCATTCAGCCCCTGGGACATGACAGTGTCAGGTAGCCCTGGCTTCTCCTGGCAAATGGCAGCTTCTGCCCCATGCCAGACAAGCAGTTCTTCCACCTCAGCATCTACCCTCCCACAACCACACTCACCCATCTTCGTGGCTGCTTGACTATACGCAATACACAAGCTTGCAGCTTCCTGGGCGACAGGAGAGGCACTGCCACCCAGACTCTGCCCACACTGAGCACAAGCCACCTACTGGCCCAGACTCAAGGGCACACTGGTGGGGTGGAGAGAGGCGGAGGGAAATGGGGAGGCGGTAGCACTGGGAAGTTATTCTCACTCTGTCTTTCCAGGTGCTGGACCTTGTAGAATCCAGACCAGAGTCTCAATGTTGCCCTCTCCTGAGAGGCACCCTCTGTTCAAGGAGTCTAGAATAGACCCTTCCCAATCCATAGTGGTATACAATGCTCAGGGTTTAAGCTCTCAACAAGTCACAGAAAACGTGTATGGTCCACAGTACTAACATATACCAGTTTTTAACTCAGAAAGAAGGCAATGAATCAAGGGAAAAAGCAAAGGACACAATTTGATCTAGCAATGCAACCTCTAGCTACATGAATACCCACCAAAGAACTGAAACCAAGACCTCAAAGAGCTATTTATACACCCATACCCATAGCAGCATTAGTCACAAGAGCTAAAATGCAGAAGCAACATAGTATCTTCGGAAGGATAAGAGGACAAGCAAAATGTAAGGTATGCACACAATGGAGAATTATCTGTTATAAAAGGGAAATTCTGGCACTTGCTACAAAATGAATGATCCTTGAGGGAGGACACTGTGCTAAGTGAAATAAGCCAGTCATGGAAAGACCAATGCTCTGTAGTTGCATTTACAGGAGGTGCACAGAACAGTCAAAATCGCAGACAGAAAGTACAGTGGCTGACAAGAAGATGGAGGAGGGCAGAAAAAATGAGGAATAGTTTAAAAGTTTCAGTTTTACAAAATGAAGAGTTCTGAAGAAAGACAACTATAATGATTTCACACTGTGAATGTACTTAATGTTACTAAAAACTATGCACTTAAAACTGGTTAAGATTGGCTGGGAATGTGGCTTAGTGGTAAAATACTTGCCTAGCATGCATGAAGTCCTGTGTTTGATTCCTCAGTACCACATAAACGGAAAAAAACAGAAGTGGCATTGTGGCTCAAGTGGTAGAGTGCTAGCCTTCAGTACAGAGAGGCTCAGGGACAGCGCCCAGGCCCTGAGTTCAAGCCCCAGGATTGGCAAGAAAAAAAAAAACTGATTAAGATGGGGGAAGAGAAATAAGAAAAGGTAATAGATAGGATGAGCAAAGTATATGTATAGAAATATCATAGTAAATCTCATTGTACAATTAAAAATTAAAAAATTCAAAGACAGTTACAATGGAAAAATATAATGACTATATAGTTTACCATAATAAAAAAAAAAATCAGAGTCAGGTGCCAGTGACTCATGCCTGCAGCCACAGGCTACAAGAACTACTCAGGAGCCTGAGATCTGAGGATCAAGGTTCAAAGCCAGCCTGGGCAGGAAAGTCCATGAGACTCTTATCTCCAATAAACTATCAAAAAAACTAGAAGTGGAGCTGTGGCTCAAACGGTAGAGTCCTAGCTTTGAGCACAAAAGCTCAGGGACAGCATCCAGGACACACACACACACACACACACACACACACACACACACACACACACACACACACACACACACACACACACACACACACACACACACACACACACACTATCAGGAAGCCTGGTATAATCCTAACACTTGGAGGAAGACACATTCGCAAATTCAAAGCCATCCTGGGCTACATAGTTAAAAAAAAAAAATCTTGTCTCAAAAGGAAAAGGGAGCAAGGGAAGAAACAAGGAAGGAAGGCAAAAACGAGAAGAGAGAGAGAAGACAATCCAAGATGCTGGGCACCAGTGGCTCATGCCTATAATCCTAGCTACTCAGGAGACTGAGATCTGAGAATCATGGTTCAAAGCCAGCCTGGGCAAAAACGTTCCCTTGACACTCTTACCTCCAATTAACCACACAAAAACCAGAAGGAACACTCTATCTCAAGTGGTAGAGCGCTAGCCTTGAGCACAAAGAGGCTCAGGGACAGCTCCCAGGCCCCGAGTTCAAGCGCCAGGACCACCCAAGAAAAGCAAAAAGCAAATTCAAGTGAGCAGCTGGAGGTGGAGCTCAGTGGTGGAATGAATGCATGCTCAGCATGTGAAAGTTCCTGGAATCAATCCCCAGAATTAAAAAAAAAAAAAAAGAACAAATCAGGGAAATAAGAAAAACAAAGCACCCCAGAAAGTAAATCACAGATGAAATCCAAACACCTAAAAGACATGAAAAGATACCAGTAATCAGAGAAGCATATGAAACCTGAGGATCATTTACCACACACTGCTGGTGGAAGTACAGTTCACACAGAGGCTTCACAAGGCCCTGTACAGTGTCTAGCAAGACTGAAGACATTATACAACCTACAGCCTGACAAACCTATTTCTAGGTACACCTCAGACTGACCTTCCCTGTACACAGATACCACACTCAAAGAATGTTTAAATTAGCATTACTGCCATAGCAAAACATGGCAACAACTAAAATATCCTTAATTGAGTATTATATAGCCATTTAAACAGAAGATAACCATATAAATCAATTTGAAAATACGTTAATGTGTTATGAAAAGATAAAGTAGGAATAGCCAGGCACTAGTGGCTCACACCTGTAAGCCTAGCTATCAGGAGGTTGAGATCTGAGGATCACAGTTCAAAATCACCCAGGCAAGAAAGTCTGTGAGACCCATTTCCAATTAACCACTAGAAAACTGGAAATAGAGCTGGCTTAAAGTGGTAGAGCATTAACCTTGAGTAAAAAAAGCTCAAGAACAGTGCCCAGGCCATGAGTCCAAGCACCATGATCAGAAAAAAAAAAAAAAAAAGATAAAATAAGAATAAAAAAAAACACAACATTATGTCTGTCTCTGCAAACTGTATATGCAAACAGAGGTTAGGAACCAGAAGCTATGACTGAAAAAGCCAAGGGAAAGCACCTGGGCCTGAGTCAAAGCCCAGTAATAGCACATACACACACAACAAAGAAGGGATGAATATGTATGTACACACATGCACCCATATATATATATTTGAGTAATCAAGTCCAGGGCCTCATGTGCATGCTAGGCAAGTTCTACCACTTTTCTATTTCTTAAAGGAAAAAGTCTGACCTAATATGGAAAAAAAAAGTTCAGGGGCTGGGAAGTTGGCTCAGTGGTAGAGTGCTTGCCTTGCATGCCAGAGGCCCTGGGTTCGATTCCTCAGCACCACATAAGCAAAAATAAAGAAATAAAAATAAAAAGTGTGGTCTTCTTATAAAAAAAAAAAAAAAAGTTCACATTTGTTATTTTGACAATCTGACTGATTAACCCCGGCCTCTGATACGAATTATATGCTTAAAATATTTTTTATCTTGAACAGAGGGAATAGAGAGTTGGAGGGAATGTGCATTTAGAGGCCCTGAGTTCAGGCACCACAAAAAAAAAAAAAAAATTAAAGACCACACAAGAAAAAAATAATATATTTGCCACGCAAAATTTACAGGAGGTGTTGGAGGCGAGGCCGTGGAGCGCCCGCCAGTGGGCGAAAGCACACGTCAGCTACTGAGCTGGGAGTCCAGACTCCGGACGAAAAATAAAAATAAACCTAGAATTTACCCGGGGGGAGCTGGAAGGAGGACTCGGATGTGGAATGAACCCGTAAACAGCGGGACGTGGAGGTGCGACTCGAGGGGTGGAGCGCCAGCCTCGCGCGGGGGAAATGAGGGGGGGGGGGGCTTGATCAAGCCACAGCACCACCACAAAGACAGACACTTCCGAGCGAGGGCCTCGGTGCAGGGGCGGCGGCGGCGGGCGCGAGCCCTTCCGGGCCTCGGGCCTCGGGCCTCGGGCTCCCGGGCTCCGCGCAGCACGAGGCCCCCGCGATGCAAGGCCCAAGATGGCTGGTGCCGAGGCCCGCGGCTGCTGCGGCCGCCTCCTCGGGACCCCTCTGCTCCGGACGGGGTGCAGGTGGTCTGGCAGCCCCAGCGCCCCCCGCCCGCCGCGGCCGCGGGGGAACCGCCCCGGCCTCGCCAGGCCCGGGGGCACGGCCTCCTCCGCTGCAATGGCGTCCTGGGGCCGCCATACCTGCGCGCAGGGGGCACCCGCTGTGCCATCCGGCTTCGAGCCCATCCTGCCCGCCTCTCCGCCCCCTTGGGCGCCACTGGGGAGACTGTGGGGCATCCTGGCAGCAGGCCCCGTGGGCTCGGCTTGTCTGTCACTCAGGGGACGACCGCGCTGAGCCACTAGGGCCTTCCTGCCTCCGACTAGCTCCAGGCCTTCCCGGATGGGGGAGCCCTGACCTCTGACCTCCACGCACTGGGACGGCAGCACGCACGCAACGTGGGCACCGTGACTTGTGATCAACGTTGCTTCCATCCTCCCCCCCCCCCATGTGCACCAAGCTGGGCATGCGCCAGGCCCAGAGCTCGACACCTGAGTGTCCATCCACCTGCGGTGTCTTCAGGGTGTCTGGGCCGGGGGCCCCACAGCCTTCTCGGCTCTGCACTGCTTCGGGGATGAGCTTGGCAAAGAGCTGGCTCGGTGGGCTCCGACCAAAGGACAGCCTGGCGTTACCCTTATCGCGAAGAGGCGCTCACCGGCCTGGTGTCTACCTGGCTGCAGCTGCTGCGGAGACCTGGCCTGCACCCCGCTCCAGGGCGCTCCCCGCAGCCCGTCCTCCCTGCCCCAGCGTGCAAGCTGCCCCCTCGCCCCCAGGAGTTCAGCAAAAAGCCTCTCCCAGAGGCCGCTGGGCCACCGAAAGGGGCGCGGAGATACCCCTGCTTTTCTTTGTCTGGCTTAGAGACTGAGCCAAATAATAAATCATGCCTTTGCCTCTGCCCCTTTCCTTCCCTCCACTCGCTACTCGGATTGTTTTCCGGTTGCTACCCTTCCAAAGACTAACACTATCCCAAGTTCAAGATCAAATCAACTTAAAAAAAAAAAAAAAGCCCTATGACCCTGGACTAGGGGTGTAGCCCAGTGATAAAACATTGCTTAGCACTCAGAAGACCTCCTTCTGGTTGCTTTTGTCACGTACACACAGACAAAACATTTGCGACATAGGAGTCTAATCAACCGGTCAATTTCCTTAGCCTATAAAGTGCTCATGACCATCAAAAACAAAGAAAATCCAATGTGGTTACAGAACTGTTCTTTTAGGGCTCTTGATGCTAAAATCACAAGTGGCATGAGGTGCACAGTTCTGTCAGGATGTGGGGAAAGGGCCCTCACAGAGACTATGTCGTGAAAAACAGGTTAGACTTGTGAGTGGGGATTGGGCAATATCTATCAACATCCCCTTCACCACCCTGGGTATCTCAGTGCCATATTATTCTACAGAAAAGTCTATGTTTGCACAGAGACTTGCAGATCAAGATGCTTGATACAAATGATCCCTCCCCACCCCAACCCTCGGTGTAACCCTGCCCCCCTCCATCCCCCCCCCCCCTCTTTACCAGCTCTTGCCACACTGCACAGGCTGGTCTCTCAAGCTCCTGGGTTCAATCAACCCTGTCTCACTCTTCTAACTGGCAAGGATTACAGGTGTACATCACTGCACCCAGCTCACAGCAAGCACTTTTCATAACAGCAAAAGGTGGAGACAAAAATCTACCCCCAGGATCTGCTTAAAGGCTTCATGGCACAGACAATGAACAAACACTATGTGGAAAGAAGAGGATGCAAATTCATGCATTCTTTAGCAAGTAGTCTCTAAAGCTCAGCAGTCCATTTTGAAAAGCAGGTAGAGATCACTGTTCTGTTTTTCTCCAAATGGGCTTTTAACAAAAGTATTCCAGTGCATGCATACATGTGTCAACACCTGAATCAATTACTCAGAAGGTGGTTGCCTCTGAAGAAGGCAGACTTGAGAGATAAAGTATGAAATGAGGGCTGGGAAGGTGGCTCAGTGGTAGAGTGCTTGCCTTGCATGCATGAGGCCCTTGGTTTGATACCTCGGCACTACATAAGCAGAAAACGCCAGAAGTGGTGCTATGGCCCAAATGGTAGAGCGCTGGCCTTGAGCTGAAGAGCTGAGGGACAGCACCCAGGCCCAGAGTTCAGGCCCCATGCCCTACCAAAAAAAAAAGGAAAAAGAGTAAGAAGTGAGACTTATTTTAGTTGTTTTGTTTTTGGTTTGGTCTTTCTGAGTCATCATCTCTGGCCTATGTAGCTCAGGTCAACCTCAAACTCCATCCTCCTGCCTCAGCCTCCCAAGAGCTGGGATTACAGGCATCCACTATCATGTCTGGTAGAGATGTCATCATATGCTCCTTTGGACTATTTGGTTTTTTAAACTGATGAGTACAATATACTCCAACAACAACAACAAAACTGTAGAAAGAAAAGAGAAGAAGAAGAAATAAGAGATGGATTATTAGCTGTGTGAGTTTTTTTGTTTTTTGTTTTTTTTGTCAGACATGGGGCTTGAACTCTGGGCCTGGGCGCTGTCCCTCAGCTTTTCAGCTCAAGGCAAGTGCTCTACCACTTGAGCCACAGGGCCACTTCCAGTTTTCTGGGGATTTATTGGAGATATGAGTCTCACAGACTTTCCTGCCTGGGCTGGCTTTGAACTGTGATCCTCAGATCTCAGCCTCCTGAGTAGCTAGGATTACGGGAGTGAGCCACCTGCACCCGGCTGTTTTATTTTGTTTTTGTGCCAGTGCTGGGGCTTGAACTTAGAGCCTGAGCACTGACTGTCCCTTAGCTTTTTCACTCAAGGCTGATGCTTTAACACTTAAGCCACAACTCTACTTCTGGCTTTTTGCTGGTTAATTGGAGATAAGAGTCTCACAGACTTTCCAGCCTGGGCTGACTTCGAACCACGATCTGCACCTCTCATCCTTCCGAGTAGCTAGGATTACAGGTGTGAGCCACTGGCATCTTGCTAGAGTGGGGTTTTGTGTTGGATAAATGAGGATAAAAACAAAGTACTACTTTGGAAGGCAGTTGGATGTGCTGAAAAAGGCTCCAGGGTTCATTACTGAAGTGGGAGCAGCACATCTCAGCCCTAAAAAGACATACCTTTTCACAGAGCACTCTCCACTCCTCTCTCTGGTGGTCTTGAGGTTTGCCAGACACTCTCACTTAAGTCATTTTGCTAGCCTTTCAGACCTTGCCTTCTTTTTCCTCCTTGTACCCCACTCTAAGTGCAGAGATGAGCGCAGAATACACTTCTGGGGTGGACAATGCCATGCCAAGGGGGCAAATGAGTCCAAAGTCTAGTAATACTTCTACATGGTAAACAGTATGCCCCAGGACAGAACTCTGTGCAGATGGAAGGGTTATTTCTAATTTATACAAGAGCTCTGTGGTGTGGGCTAGCAGAGTGCCATTTGCAGTAGTGTCTTTCCTCCTGCCCTCTGTGAGTTAAAAATAGCCCTATGTGAAGACCTGGGTGTGCACAGAGAAGGCTTGCAAGAGCCCATGTAGAGAAGCTGTGCTTCTCTTTCTGAGTGTCACAAGGAAACCCCTTTCACACGCAGGTGTGGTTTCTGTGGAACTGATTCCTGTCACCCTCAGTGCAGTTCTGCTCACTTCCAAATTCTAGAGCAGCGGGTTAGGGCACTGAATGAGACTACCTAGAAAACGATACTCACATCTCTCCACCTCTACCTGAACCTCATACTGGCTGGCCTGAAAGAGTGCCCTTGTCCCAGCACAGGTAGGAGCTCAAGGACACAAATCTGTGAGGCTGGACCCATGACAGGAATAGAAAACAATAAGGACTCTTAGGCTTGCTGAACACAAGGCACTGACTTAGATATAGACAAGAGTAGTTAACAGGATGACAGACCCATATCCAAGGAGTTTATATCTAGGTGGAGATAATCACTGCTGTCCCTCAGCCAATAGATGCTTGAAGGTAATATAATGACAATAGATACTATGAGGTTATTGACCCACAGCCAAGAAGCAGCGTGATCAGGCAGCTCCCAAACAACTGGGTAATCAGGACCATCTCTTTAAAGAGATGGCTTTGACTTAAGACCTCCAAGGAAAGCTTCCAAGAGAAGCTAGGAGGGGCCACGGACAGAGGAGTCTGGATTGAGAGAAGCACAAAGACCCTATGCTTGTGAGATGTAAGAAACAGAACCAAGTCTGAGAGCTGTAGGTGACAAGCAAAGGCTGAAGGCCCTGTGGAGGGAGGAGTCACAGGACCAGGTGGTATAGGACACTGCAGGCCATCCCAAGGAGCTTGAAGTATTGCAGGTGTCTTGAAAAGTCACCAGAGGGTCTGGGAAGGTGGCTCAGTGGTAGAGTGCTTGCCTTGCATGCATGAGGCCCTGCGTTCGATTCCTCAGCACCACATAAACAAAAAGAAAAAAAGCAAGCTGGAAGTGGCGCTGTGGCTCAAATGGTAGAGCACTAGCCTTGAGCTGAAGAGCTGAGGGACAGCACCCAGGCCCAGAGTTCAGGCCCCACGACTGGACCCAAATAAAAAAAAAAAGACAAGAAAAGAAAAGTCACCAGAGGAGATGTGACATCACTCGATTAATGAATTAATTCATTTATTTATTTTGTACTGGTCCTGGGACTTGAACTCAGGACCTGGGGGCTGTCCCTGAGCTCTTTTGCTCAAGGCTAATGCTCTTAAGCCACTTGAGCCACAGCACCTGCCTGGCTTTTTCTGAGTAGTTTGTTGGAGATAAGAGTCTCATGGAGTCCGGCGCTGGTGGCTCATGCCTATAATCCTCTGGTGGCTCATGCCTATAATCCTAGCTACTCAGGAGTCTGAGAGCTGAGAGCTGAGGATCATGGTTCAAAGCCAGCCTGGCTTGGAAAGTTGATGAAACTCTGATCTCCAATAAACCACTCAGAAAACTGGAAGTGGAACTGTAGCTCCAGTAGTAGAGTGCTAGCCTTGAGCTGAATTGCTGAGGGAGGGACAGCGCCCAGGCCCAGAGTTCAAGCCCCATGACTGACAAAAAAATGAAATGAAATGAAGAGTCTCATGGACTACCCTGCCCAGGCTGGCTTTGAACCATAATCCTCAGATCTCAGCCTCCTGACTAGCTAGGATGACAGGACGGGAGCCACCAGCACCCAGCTGGATTAATTTTTAAAAGACCCTTGGGGATTGTTCTGCAGAGAGTTTAATTTTTAAACTACTTTATGTGGTGGGACTTTTATTCTTGTTTACAGATGAGGATGTCCAGGCCCCTTGACAACACCCTCCCTGCAGACCCCTGTCCCTCCCCCCTCCACCCCATCATCTCTCTCACCTAGAACACAGTCCAGCCTGGCCAGCTCATTGGGCCCTGGCTATGACAGGTGAGGGGAGAGGAGAGGCAGGGGTGGCACTGGGGAAGAGTGGAGCAACTCACCTACATTTCAGGTATAACAACATTCTGAAGTCGGCACCCAGGCCCCTGAGCAGTTCCACCATACCTGGTCAGTCCAGTGGAGCTTGGACAGGTCCTCTGAGTCTGAGCCGACGCTTTGGCATTCTACTCTCCATGCCTCTACACCATCAGAGTGCCAGCCCTCCACAGGCAGTAGTACCCCCCAATGCGTGGCCCTTTATTTTCAGAATGACACTGCCCCTGCCGTTCAAGTGCCCTCTCCACGTGAGACAGAAATGCACCCAACTCACGATGAGGTGATGACCTGAAAAACCCCAAAGCATACGCTTGACCTATTGAACAGCCCCTAGCTTAGCAGCACAGTCTACCTGAGGGAACCAGCGGCTCACCGTGTGACTGAGAGCTGGAGCTTGCTGTGCCTGTCCAGCATTGAAAGAAGCTCATGCCACAAAGTGCCAGCCCAAGAAAAGACAAAAGGCAGAATTCCAGATGCAGTTTCTACAGAATGGGCCTTATTTACATACCATCGTAAAGTTAAAAAAAAAAAAAGTTCCTAAATCAAACCATGTGTGCTCCCTAACTTCCCAAGTAGACACAGGACAGGGCAAGATATAGTCCCAAGAATCCCACCGAGGTGAATAAAATTTCAGCTTTGCCCTATGGTAGAAACGATGCATGCTGCTGGCTCTCAGCTCAGTTTGGACTCTCAGTGATTCTTAAGAAATCTCCATCCTCTGGCTCTTGTCAATTGGGTAGGATCTGTTCTCCCCTCCCCTCTTAGTGGGCTATCTGGTCAGCAACAAAAGCATGGACAAATGGCTTGCGCTGGCGATCAGAAACAAGGAAGTTTCAGGCATGGGAGGGTCCACTCAGCCCCAATAAAGTTAAAGGGGCTGAGTGTGGGGAAGTTATTTAAAAAAAGGGGGGGTGGGGAGTGGAGCTGGCCAGAGAGGAGTGGAGTCTATGATTCCCAAAAGAGAAATCAAGCCATCCAAGTCCTGTATTTGGCCATCCCCAGGAACAAAGACAGTGGTAAGAGACCCTCTGAAGGTGGTCTCCATCAGTAAAAAGTGTGCAAAGTAATGGAGATGATGAGGACGGAAGCTTGGGGGGAGAGGGGGGAGACAGCTGGGTATTCTAGATACTGCTGGAAAAGACCAGCCCTAATAGACGGGGAACAGTGGTCCCTTGGAGTGGAGCAGGCAGAAATGCTGGAGAGGGGGCTGGGAAGTTGGCTCAGTGGTAGAGCGCTTGCCTTGCATGCCTGAGGCCCTGGGTTCGATTCCTAAGCACTACATAAGCAAAAAGAAAAAAGCCGGAAGTGGTGCTGTGGCTCAAGTGGTAGAGCGCTAGCCTTGAGCTAAAGGGCTGAGGGACAGCGCCCAGGCCCATGACCAGACCCAAAAAAGAAAGAAAGAAATGCTAAAGAGGAGGCTGGCTTGAGTAATCACAGAACTCAGGGCCATCTTGTGCTGACCCAGCCCCTTTGGGAGAGGGGGGAAGGGGGAGGTGGTGCGAGGACTCACACTTCTATCATACCACAGAGCCGGGAAGCAGGAATGGCCCCCTCGCAGGCCACACCTGCCCTGCCCACTAACATATTCATTCAGGCTTTAACAATAACCCCATACATAGCTCAGTGCACACTAGTCACTACTCAGTACACACAAGAGCACAGTGGGCCCCCTACACACACACACACACACACACACACACACAGCCCTCATTCCTCTTCCTTCCCTACCCACCCACCCCACCCCCACATACAGCTTCCAGGGCTTGTTGGGTACCCTCAGCCAAGATACTCCTTTCATTCTCTTCCCCCATTTCTGGGTGCTGGTGTGCTGAGTCCTTCATCTTGAGCTGGAGCTCTTGATGTTTTGTTTGTCTGATTGCAGGTCCCTGGAGCTAGAAGCTAGGGAGCTTCAGGAGCAGGGAGTGGCTACACCAGCCCTCCTGAGACCTCTGAAAGTTGGGTAGAGAAAAAGCTGCCCTCTGTCCAGCTAGACTCAGCTTCCAGGACCACAGCCCATCTTCTGTCACACTCAGAGGGACTTGGGGGGGTGGGGGAGGGATGTCTGAGGAGGGGCTACAGGAGTTCCAATAGAAGATGAGATCACATGGCAGAGGCCCCTGGGACAGCCTGTGGCTATAGCCCTGTCCACAGCACACCCAGAGCCCAGTGAAGAGCTCTCTCCCAGCCCACATTTACCAAAGCCGGGCCTGGCCAACCTCTCTACACCTTTACCTAATCCTGTGAGAGGGTTTGTCTTCTCAGTTCATGGATCAGCTGAATCCAGAAAATTCCTAGGCCCCTCCCAGCTTCTCATAAGCCCTCAGGCTTCCGGCATCTCATCTGTCAACCAGAGGGAAAGCAATGAGAAAGTGGGGCTCAGGACAGCAGCGCCTTGAGACCAAGCATTCTAGGGCCTAGGTTTGTTCAATGGATGAGAGCTTTGCCCCACACCCACCTATCCTCATAATCAGCAGGCTCAAGGTCCACAGAATTTCTTCAGAAAGATCCCTCAAAACAATTCCGGTCACACCGTATGCCAGATGCCAACATGTAAGGTCACAAACCCATGCGTAGCCTTGTTCCTTGACCTTCTTGGTAAACCAGACTTGACCTCAAGTTATGAAAGCATGATCAGATGACTAACTGCAGCCTGAGAGCAAGCACCATGCCAGGGCCATGGCAAATCGAGCTCTTCCCAGGAACTTTGGGACCCAAAATAAAAAGTAAAAAAAAAACCTCAGAAAAACTGAGAGCCAAAGAGACAGGCCCCTGAGATAACCCAAACAGGTAGTCCTAAGGGCCTGTGGTCCACTACAAGGCAGGAGAGACCAATGAGGCCCTACCAGTCCCTGTGGCATAATCTGAGCCTTGATTTCCTCCTGCTTAGAAAAAGCAGGAATGAGGACCGGCCCGCACAGGCACTCCAGGGCACACCCAGCTTTGGCCAGCTTACCTGGCCTTACTGGGCTGTCGGTCTAGCTATTCCAGAAAATGAACATTTTCTTCCCACTCTATTTGGACAGCTGTAGGGAGATTAGTGATGACAAGAAAACATCAGATCACTGGGGTTGAGGTGAGGGGGTATGCAGAGAACAGGGCTTCAGGAAGGTGGGGTGAGCGCCCTGGATAGGAAATGGCTGAATAGGGCCAGTCTTCTTGGGACAAGGAAGATCTATGCTAGTTAGACTGCCGCCTGAGCACTGCAAAGAGGGGGAGCTAGGACGCAGGCTGGCCTAAGGGGAGGGACCAGAAGCTCAAGGGCAAGGGAGGAAAATGATTCTCTTTTTATAGAATCTATTCAGTTAAAGAGTAGGGTCAGGGACCAACCCATTAGGCTCAGATCCAAGACGATGGGGCCTCCCTTCTAGACAAGTTTCAAGGTCCACTCCTTAGTTGATCCAGCCCTGGTGGGCATGGCCCTAGAGAAGGAAGACAGCAGGAACAGGTGACAGTCTGGATCCTAAAACCTACTCACTTCCACCCTGTGGTGGTCCCATGGTGGCGCACATCATGTGCCAGACCTTCACCTATCAGACCCTAAACCCATGCCTAGGATAATGTGGTTCCTTAGCCACCAACTTCTCCTTGCCCTTCTAGGAACCAAGCTTGTCCTCAAGATACAAAAGCATGACCAGTCCACCCCACTGCGGCCTAGGGATAAGCACCACCCACAGAGCCACTGCATACCCAGTTCTTCCTAGATACCTCTGAGTCAGGGGGGGGAAAAAAACCACTTCAGAGACACTAAGGGAGACAAAGAAACAGATCCTGAGAGAACCCAAAGG
Organism: Dipodomys spectabilis; assembly: GCF_019054845.1. NCBI lineage: Eukaryota > Metazoa > Chordata > Mammalia > Rodentia > Heteromyidae > Dipodomys > Dipodomys spectabilis. Next base: position 4,194,903 of record NW_024870700.1, read on the forward strand.
GAAGCCCCATAGGGACAAAAAGCAAAAAGTAGGGTGAAGATCAATACTTCTTCCCATCCTCTCATTTAATGGTCTCTCACCAGTCTCCTTCTCCTCCTGGGTCACAGGGAATATCAGGGAAAATGAGGGAAACCGCAGCCAGGAATTCAGAGACCAGCACCACGTTCATGAGGAATTCTATTAAAAAACCACAGATGTTGCCAGGTGCTGGTGGCTCACGCCTGTCATCCTAGCCACTCAGGAGGCTGAGATCTGAGGATCCCGGTTCAAAGCCAGCCCAGGTAGAAAAGTCCGAGAGACTCTTACCTCCAATTGACCATCAGAAAATCGGAAGTGGCACTGTGGTTCAATGGTAGAGTGCTAGCCTGGAGCTGAAGAGCTCAGGGACAGTGCCAAGGCCTAGAGTTCAAGCCCCACGACTGACAAAGGAAAACAAACAAACACACAAAAACCCTAAAACCACAGACATGCCATCTTCTTTGCTTTAAGCCTTACACTCCCGCATAAGTTGCAGTAAAAGAACAGGGGTTCTTCCTCTGACCTGGCCTTCTTGCCCCAAATTATTAGTGTGCTCTGGAAACCTCTCCTGGAAAAACACTTAGGCAAATGACTCCTCTTAGCACAAAGTATGTTTGAAAGTTTCACTTCTCTCAAGGATGGACCTCTGTCTTAAAGGGAGTATATAACAAAATGTATCCTTTCTTTGCTATGATGCCTGTACATCAACCACCAAAGCTTAACAAGCAAATCAATCTTAAAAGTCTTGAGGCCAATGGATAATAGTATAATCCCAAGAGTGACTAAATGTAATGTGTATAAAAACAATGAAATAGCCAGGATATTAAAGCCCTTGGCACACCTGTTATCAGTTAGGCTGTACCCATGTTTGGATTGTATATTATTTAATCTTTTGCTTTACTAATAAACTCTCTTGGTTTCCACTTTGATATATCCTCTAATTCTTTTCTATGACAAGAATTCAGCATCCAGCCAGGCCCTGGTGGCTCACACCTGGAATCCCAGCTGCTCAGTAGGCTGAGATCTGAAGATCTCAGTTCAGGAGACTCTTATCTGCAATTAACCACCGCAAAAACAAGTGGAGCTGTGGCTCAAGTGGTAGAATGCTAGCCTTGAGCAGAAGAGCTCAGTGCCAAGGCCCTGAGTTCAAGCCCCACAACCAACAACAAGAAAAAAAAAAAAAAAGGAAAGAAAGGAAAGGAAAAAGCAAAGAATTCCACATCCAAAGGGCCAGGCAGCAGCTTCCCCTTTTCAGAGGCCTCCTCCTTGAAGCATCATCAGTTACCCATCCTGTAACATTCCCAGCCATCCCATCCAGTGTCTCTTGGTCTCCATCTCCACCTCTTCCTACTGCCTACCCACCGCCACCCACCCCCACCCCTGTTATGTAAGGGGCCTGAGAACACACAGAGAGAGCTTTGTTGTCAAACTAAATCCATACGGAGCCGGAATCGGCCCAACGCAGCTGTTCCCCATTCCCTCCGCCTTGGCAGAGTTGAGACTCCGGGCAGGAAGCCTCTACATGCCTCCATTTGGGGAAACAGGGGACAAACATTGGCCCCAGGGTCCCTAGGCAGCTGATTGGGTGGCCAGGGATCAGTCACTGCTGAGTGGGGACCACAGCAAGGAGCTAGATCCAGGTCCCAAGGCAAAGCCATAAAGACCAGTTACAACAACCATAAAGAGGAAAACTCCAGCCAGGGACAGGCAATGCATGCTAGGCCCTGAGCAGGTAGGGGCACCCCATGTGCTGTCCATATACAGATGCATGCCTGTGTGCTCTTGCACACGTTCAACCCATGTAACACTCATTGCATGCTTTGAGACACACAGGCACACACAAATACATGCATCAGCTCAAGCACAATAGGTGTGCTCACCTGGCAGGGGTCTGAGCAGAAACCTCTTCTCTGCCCTGGCCAGCTCCCTCCATTCTAGCAGATACCTCTGGGGAAAGAACTGGAGCTCTGGAAAGCGGAGGGCAGAGGTCATGGAAGCTCTTTCTGCCGCCCTTCTTTGGAGACCCTCAGGTGGTGCAGAAGGATCCCGCCTACCTGCCCAAGAAGATGTCCAAAGAGGTAGGTGAGGACCCAGGAAACAGTCCTGAAGATCAAAGAAGTGCATATTCTGGGCAGGTACTGTCTCTTCATCCACCCAACTGCAGGCACAACCATTTCCACTCAAAAATACCAGAGCTAGCTGGGTGCTGGTGGCTCACGCCTGTAATCCTAGCTACTCAGGAGGCTGAGATCTGAGGATTGAGGTTCAAAGCCAGCCTGGGCAGGAGAGACCGTGAGACTCCTATCTCCAATAAACCACCAAAAAACCGGAAGTGGTGCTGTAGCTCAAGTGGTAGAGCGCTCGCCTTGAGCTGAAGAGCTGAGGGACAGCGCCCAGGCCCAGAGTTCAAGCCCCACGACCGACCAAAAAAAAAAAAAATACCAGAGCTGCTGGCATGTGGGGTACTTTGGGCTCTCAATGAAGGCTCTCCTGAGCACCCCAACTGTCCAGGGAATCCAACCCAGACTCCCTAAGGACAACCTAAATGCTCAGGCCTGGTGGGGATGGGGGAGAGGAAGAAAAGGAGAAGAAAGAAGGGAGAAAATGAGGAGAGAAGGGCCAACATTGCCTGATAGGGCAGTTTCCCAACTCCACCAATCCTTGTCTCCAGCCCCTGGAGTCTGCCTCTCAGTTCAAGTGGACACAGCCAGTCTTATCTAGACCAGTCCACCAAGTCCAGGGACTCATCATGCCACTTCAACAACCCAGGATCTGGAGAACCAAATTGCTTAAAAGAGGAGGCAAGGGGGGAAGTATGAGCCGGGAGCCAGTGGTTCACCTGTAATCCTAGCTACTCGGGAGGCTGAGATGGGAGGATCATGGTTTGAAGCCAGCCCTGGCAGGGAAACCTGTGAGACTCTTATCTTCAATAAACTACTCAGAAAAAGCTGGAAGTTGGGCTGTGCCTCAAGTGGTAGAGAGCTAGCCTTGAGCAAAAGAAGTTTAGGGACAGTACCCAGGCTCTGAGTTCAACCCCAGGACCAGGAAAAAAAAAAAAAAAGGATGAGTTAGGGGTCAAGGTAAACATGGTTAAGTTTTAACCAAACCAGGGAGTGGGCTGCTGCCTTCTTGCCAAGTGAGAGGAAGAACAAGTTAGTAAATCTGTGCTATCACTCTATCCTTTGCAGAAAGAAATATTTATGAAATAGCTACTGTAATAATGTGGCACTAAGTGCTGGAGAATGAGACAATGTCAAGTCCTGCCCTGTGGTCCAGTAAGTTAACTGATGCCCACCTCTACTGTCCCTCCCAGGTTGAAAATGTTTATTTCCTGTGCATCTCTATCCTCTATTGGTGGGACAAATATTTATAAGCTGTATTCCAGGCACAGTGTGCTGATTAAGAACCAATCAAATTCAAGTCCTGCGTAAGGTTGGACAAAAAAGAGCTGCCAAGCTAAACTACTCCACTTTCCCTAGGCCAAAACAACAAAAAAAGATGTCTTTAGTCTCTGAGCCCCACCCAAGAATAAGAGAAGCCTAGCCAGCATTTATAGAGTACCAGTTTCCAGGTAGTGAATGTTATCTGAAATGCTATCTCATTAAGAAGTGTTAATTTCTTGGAGGAGTAAACAAAGCTAACAAAGGCAAGCTGGCTGAGAGTCTGCCCCCAGGGATACAAATCTTCAGGCTCCCCCAGCTCCCTGGAGAACTCTGCTTCAGGACCTTTGGTTCAGCATGTAGGGGGCAGAGTTCTACTCTAGACCCAGGAGGCCCAGAGTCTTCTCCCCATCACTGGACCGGGACCGTGCCAAGTGGAGAAAGTTGGGAAGCTCTCACAGAGTAGAAGTTGGACATAATGTGAAGAATACTTGCAATTAACAATGGCTGTTATCAAAGATGCCCAAGCCAAGTTCAGGAAGTAAAAACACATGTGACATGGTATCAAAAATAGGGAGAGAGAGAGAGAGAGAGAGCGCAAATTTAGCAGACTCCAATAAGGGTTTAGGGGGAAAAAATTAAGCCAATAAAATCCTCTGATCCAATTTCAAAAAATTTTAAATACAAAGCAAATATGTAGAAAGACTAAAAGTGGAGTTTTTTGTTGGTGGTGAGTAGTTTTGTGTGCCCATACATACACATGCACCACCCCAGCACTGGCGACTGAACTCAGGGCCTAGGCGCTGTTCTTTAGCTTTTTTGTTTTGCTCCTGCTGGCACTCTACCACTTGGCCCATAACTCCTCTTCAGCTTTTTGGTGATTAATTGGAGGTAAGAGTTGCAGAGACTTGCGACCTGGCATGGCTTCAAACTACAGATCTCTAGATCTCAGCTGCCTGTGTAGCCAGGATTATAGGCATGGGGCACTGTGATGTTGTTGGTTAAAGGAAATGAACGTGGCAGGTACAGCAAATGATTGGAGGACCTCAAGGTCACTAAAAAGGGTGGGCAAAGGGAAATTCAAGCTGAGGCGGGAGGGAGGAGACATCCTTTCTCTGGGGATCAGCTCCTACCCAATGCCATCTGGATTCCTGCCTGCCTCTTTGGTGTCTGAATAAAGCCCTTGGAAGTGGCCGTTCACTCTGGGGCCAGGCTGGGTTCAAGCTGTTTTCTACCCAACAGCTCACCTGGAAAGAGGGCAATTCTTTTTTCCTTTGGCTCTCAAGAAAGGAGGAAATGGGGCCAGGAGAGCAGAAAGACAAAGTTAGAAAAACCCAAGCTACATTTTCCAGTCATTCATCAAACAAATATTTAATGAGTACCTATTATTTGCTAGTCATCATTCAAGGTAATGAGAAGAGAACAGGGGACAAGGCAGCCTAAGTTCCTTCAGTTTATATTAAAATCCTAAAATCTCAAGGAGAATGCCTGAAGTGTTCAGATCTATTTCACACCACCAACATGCTTCACCTGATCAAGGTCAAGGTCCTGGTCAAGGTCACCAGAGTATGCTCCAAGGACCTCAATGACCATGAACAGGAAACTTGCCTCCTCCACATGCAGAATCCAGGAGATGGCCATCTTGAAGTCCTGCTACTATCTCTTTCCACCCATTAGCATTCTAAGAGGAATTAACCATGTCAATGCCCTATTAGAATATGCAAATTTTAAGTCAAGGTGAAATATGAGCCTTCCTCTCTCTGGTCCAGTGTCTATTCCCCCAAGCCCAGATCTCCAAGGATCCTTCTGGCTCTGCCACAAACAGTCCCCAAATGCCAGAAACCCAGAGTGTGGTCCCTCCTTCTCTCCCCTCAGCCACCCCCTCCTCCTGACAAGCACAACCTCAAAAGGACAGAGAGGGTTGTGGGTGTCTAGCATGTGTGCAGGGCAGAGGTGGCATTCCCTGGAAGGAGAATGGGATCTTTAGGGGAGATTGTGTATCCTTGAGTCAGCCCAGAATGCACCATCCCCGAATGCCAGGTAGCCAAGGTGTGTCTACCTGCGGCCATCTGGGGACACCAAGAACCAGGAGGCAGCCACCTTGGCTGCTTCTCATGCTCAGACCCCAGAAGGGCCCCTCCCCTTCTCCACGTGTCGCTGTGGCTGCCGGATGAGGTCTTTGCAGCCATGTGGGCGGCCCAGGAACCGCATTTCCAAAGGAATAGGAGCCGGCAGGAGGGGCAGATGGAAGCAATTACTGGCGGGAAAGCAGCGAGGTGGGGGGCTGGGAGGGGCCCTCAAAAAGGAGGGAAGCTAGAAAAGGGAAGCTGGAGGGAGGAGGAGAGTGCTGGCCTGGCCTGTGGCCTGGCCTACTGAGGCCTGAGAAGCCCAGTGCCTGGAATCAGGACTGCACCCTGGGGATGGGCAGGGCAAGATGTAGATTCCGGGCAGAACATGGAGGCCAGGGGTTGTGTTCCCTCTGGGTCACTAACATACTGTGGCCCTTAGCAAACCCCTCACGCTTTCGAGTCAGCGCCTCTTTCTTAAAGGCTGGTTAAGACAAGCTCGGTGGGTATGTACGGACAGAACGAGGCTGGAAAGTGCAGGTTTTTAGAAAGAGGCCTGGGTCAGAGCCCCACATCAGCAGCTTATATGCATCATGACCATGGCCACGTACTTTAATCTTCCTGCCTCTGTTTCTTCATTCTGTGAGGCACATATGAAGTGATGCAAATGAGGTTTTAAATGTATAAGACCTGACTTTTAGAAAGTGCTTGATCCATACATGGTGATTCTCTCTTTTTTCTTTTTTTGCCTGCCTGCCTTCCTTCCTTCTTTCCTTCCTTCCTTCCTGCCTGCCTTCCTTCCCTCCTTCCTTCCTTCTTCCCTCCCTCCCTCCCTTCCTTCCCACATTCCTTTTGCAGAGCTGGGAATTGAACCAGGGCTTCATACATGCCAGGCAAGCACTTTCCCACTGAGCTATACCTTCACACTCTAGATCCCTTTTCATTATGGCTTATTATACTGCAATGGACAGAAGACACAGAGCAGACCACTGACACAACTGGCATTAATGCAATCCAAGCAGCACCACCACACCCTGGAGGAGGTTTGGGTCCATGGTAGACACACAGCTGCATGCTAGCCTAGCACTCTCCTGCCTGGCTCCCTGGACTCTCCCAGATTCTGGAGACCCTAACCCCAGTACTGGCTTGAACTTAGCTGTAGGCAAGAGGACAAAGACTGTCCTTGTCCTCCAGCTGCTCCTAGGCTTCTGCAGCCAGGCGTTCCTCACACTTATGTCCCAGGAGGAAAACTGAGGGCCTAACCAAGCCTCAGAAGAGCAGCAGACCCTCCCCCCTGTTGGGCCTAGAGCAGAACATAGGGCTTTGGAGTCTAGACAATCCCATTATGTCTCTGGAGGAGGGCAGGCAGAGATGGTGCTGTGTGGCCTGGCTCCAGGTGAGACTAAAGGAAGACTTACACCTGGATACTCACACCCTTCTGTCTCTGAAAGCAACAGCCCGAGGAGTGTGGAAGGGGTTGGGAGAGCACAAGGCCAGGTGGCTAACAGCTCATTCCACAGCAGCACCGGGGAGCACAGAGGTCTGGGAAACAAGAAAGGAATGGTCTGATGACTCCAGTAACTCAAAGAAGCCAACCCTGACTACTCCGTCACAGAAACTACAAGCTTCCAGTCAACAGCCAGGTCTTGAGAAAGAAGGTGGGTCCTGAGTGCCAGGGGACCCAGAAGCAGTAGCTAAGCTACCCACTAGCAGGGAACAATCTAACGCACAGTGCATGGGGCTGAGTCAGGGGAGGGGAACAGCTACAGTGAGCTCAAGGGCCCTATCCCTTAATACTGGCCTTGTCCTTCAATGTCCAAAGTCCATCTCCTGGAGCTGGAAGCCTTGTCTTGATTGCAATCTGTTGGCTTGGCCTCCAGACCCTATGGGGCCTGGGCTCCGTATCCACCCCTCCCTTTCATACGCGCAAGGGAACTGGAACCTGGTCACATGCAACCATTAGGCGTAAGATGGAATGATCCTCTACCTACAACAGATGGTACAAATCTCAAGCCATTGTGTGAGAGGAGCTCTAATTCCATTGGGAGACTTTTGGAGTAGTGCCTCTGGGTGCCCACCCTAGCAAGGGGCAGATGCTAACTCAGATGGCCCCACCGGAAAGGAGCACCTGTCTCCTCCTTGCCTGGGCTGGGGGGTGGAGGGAATTGAGCTTCCCAGGATTTACAACACTTCGATTCTACCCAGAAACCAAAATCCATATGGCTGTAGGTCCTCTGCTCTTCAGAGTTAGAGGAGGGGGGGGGGGGAGGGGGGAGGGGAGGGGCAAGCATGAGTCACTACTTCAGGGAAGGGAGGAAAGGAGGGAAAGAAAGAACCTAGAAGATGCTAGGGGCTTCCTCCACCTGGGAAGTGGAGCCCTATTCAGCAGCAAAACCCACTTCCAAGCTAAAGATGCCTTGTCAGCCCAAAGTCCAAGTAGGTATCACTTTTTTTTTTTCCCTCCCAGAGCCTTGAACACGTTAGGCAAGCTCCCTACTAGTGAGTCATACTCCCAGATCCCAATTTACCTGTGCATGTCTGTATGAGTGGCATGTGTGCACTAACGGGGCTTGAACTCAGGGCTGGGGTATGGTCCCTTAGCTTTGCCCCTCAAGGTTGGAGCTCTACCACTTGAACTACAACTCTACTTACAGTTTTTTTGGTGGTTAATTGGAAGTAATCATCTCATGGATTTGTCTGCCCCAGCTGGTTTCCAACTGTGTTCCACAGATTTCAGCCTCCTGAGCGGCTAGGATTACAGGCATGAGCCACAGGCACTCCGCTCCTACTGCATTTTTTGGCATGTCTCCTTCTATCTATGTCCCCTCTCTTCGATGTCTCCTTCTATGTCCCCTCTCCTTGTCACCTTCAAGTCAGTCCCAACTCCTGGTTCTCCCTTGACTTCTTGATGGAATCCAGGGGCCCATGGAGCAGCCTGAGACCTTCTACACAGCAGGACAAGGCATAAAGAGCACTCTCAGAAGCACAGCAGGAAGTTGGGCCACCTCAACTTGGGCAGAGGGGACTCCTAGACCAGCTCCCAGCAAAGTGGAAGAGCTCTACAGTGACTTTCTCCACTCCAAGCAGCAGGGGTTGTAGGTTTTCACTCTAGAATTAGACAGCAGTTCTGGAAGAACAAGGGTGTGGGAGAAATGCTTCCAGCAGCCAATAGCTCTTCCCCTCCAAGGCACTTTTCACAGTACTTAATACAGATCAACTCATTAAAAAAAATCTCATGGGCAAATGCCAGGGCCTGGAGAAACAGGGTTGGAGGGTGGGGTCAGCAGGACTGGCCTTGCACAGTTGGCATGGGGTTGTGTACCGCCTGACAATGCTGCCTGTTAACAGACCCATTCCCAAGGTTCTACAAAGTCCCCCTGAACTTGGCTTCCTCTCTGTGCAGATTCCCTCCAGTGGTGCTCAGTACAGCCTGCTTGAGTGGTGGCAGTGCAGAAGGGGCCGGCCTCTAGATGACCATGAGGTCAGAGGGGGCACACTGCACCCACACACTACACCCCCAGATGTAATGCAGCAGTCCCTCAAGCCGGATCCCAGTCTGGGGAACAGAGAAAGCAGCAGTAGATCAGGCCTCACAACCCAGACAAAATCTCCCTACCCCCCTTGCCCCCACCCCCACCATCCTGGGCTGGGAATGGAGAGGGGCTGTGCTGGCAGGCGTGCTGGCTGCTATGGGCCGGCCAGAGGCCCCTGCCAACAAGGGACCCAGAAAGACACTCAGAGCAGAGAGCTGAGCCCAGGGGCTTTGCCTCCAGTTCAATCCCACCCTCTCCTTCCCACTGCCCACCACTCAGGCAAGCTTTGAAGCACAGTGCCCTAGGCCCCAAAAGACACCCCCCCCCCAACACACAATATGATGCCACGGGCATGGCCAGCCTCCTGTTGGCCACCCTACCGTTGCGCACTGGCTCAGCGACCTTGCTACTCCCACACACAGCCCCTGCACGGCTTGTCACCTTCAGCCAAGCAGATCCACGTGTCCCAGACTTGGGGGGGGGGGTGAGGGGCGGTAGGGACAGTTGTAGGAGAAACCATCGCTCAGAGCATGCTGAGAGGTGTGGACAACCTCTGCCATCCAGATCGGGGGTAGAAACTTTGCGGAGAAGAGAGAGGGCGGTCCAGTTTGCCTACTCTAAGGGCGCGAGAAGGATCGGGCTTCCCGCCGTGGGGGGATGCCCCGGGAAGCAGCAGCCCGCTGGCTCCTTAGGGCTGTGGCCACCCCACCCAACCCAGGGCCGAACTGCGTCCACGAGCTGGGCCTGTGCGCTCCCCGAGCCCCGCAGCGGGCGCACGGCTGGGGCTGGGCAGCCCGGGACCCCTCGGCGCTCCCCGCCCTCCGGCGCGGGGCCCCCGGAGCCCGGCGCCGCGTACTCACCCTCGCGGGTGGAGCGGGGCGGGGCAGGCCGGTTCGGCGCACAGCTCCGATCCGCTAGGCGCACGGACTGGCGGCGCGGGGCGGCGGCTCCGCTCGGCCCCGGTCCCTGTCCCTGTCCCGGTCCCGGGGCGCGGGGCCGGCCTGGGAGCGGGGCGAGTGTGCCGGCTCCCCTGGTGCCCCGTGTGACGGGGAGGCGGGGGCCCGGGCCGGGCGGGGGGCGGGGGAAGGGGCTGGACACGCTTGCGCACAGCGCCGGGGAGCCGGGGAGGAAGGGCGGGGTGGTGGAGGAGGAAGGGCGGGGGCGATGCTGCGCGCGGGCCCGGCCCGCGCTGGGGTGAGGAGCCTGCGAGCCCCCTCCGGGAGCCAGGCCCGGCGCCCGGGGTGCCCGGCGCCCGGGGTGCGGGAGGCGCGCGAAGACCAGGCGAAGGGGGGTGGGGGGAGGCAGAGGCGGGGCCGGAGGCGCCGGGATGGGTATGCCCTCCCGGAAACGGGGAGCTCCCCAGAATGGGCTCTCTCCTGCTCTCCCCCTGCGCTGAACCGTGACCTCCCCCTCGTTGGAGAAACTGAGGCACCGGGGACACCTCGTTCTGGGAGCCAGCCCTTCCTCATCCTCGCCACCCCAGGCACTTCAGGGTGGCCAGGTGGCCCTGGGAAGATTCCTGGGCCCCTCTTCTGCCCCAGTCTGAGCCTGCCAGGCTCCCAATCGCTGCCTCTGCACCCCTCCCTTGCACGCCCTATCTTCGTCCCCCAGTAGCGTTCGGTTTCCGTTTTAACCGAAAGTGCCAGGCAACCAGTCTCCAGGAGGAAACCCCATCAACCTCCCTAACCCTGGTTCCACACACACACACACACACACACACACCCCGAGTGAGCCCGGGGAATTGTCTGGGCTGCAGAAGAGTGCAGAAATCACTCTGCGGGACCGTTTCTTTCCAAGGTTCTCTTCCCAGGTCAGCACATGGTTTATTCAGGGGCTGGGGCACCCAAGACTCCAAGGAAAGTGTCCAATCCCTATCTCCAGGAAGCTTACCATCCAGCTGCAGAGAGATAGCTTGTTCTGAATAAGGCAGAGCTGGGAGCTGTAATCCTGTTATGTCTGTAATCCTAGCTACTCAGGGAGCTGACACCTGAGGATCCCAGTTTGTAGTCACTCCAAGCAAGAAAGTCTGTGAGACTCTTTATAATCCACACACACACACACACACACACACACACACACACACACACTGAGAAGCAGGACAGGATATGACTAAGTGCAAGCTAGTAGTGAGCTTGAGGACTTCCAGAGAAGTCCTCTTTAGCTGAAGTTTATGTCTTGCTAACTTTATCTCAGTGGTTCCTTTGGCCTTGTCAGCCCTACATTCATTCAACAAATATTTGCTGCACAGCATGCTCAGCTATAACTGGAACCAGAGAGGACTGGAGGTGTGGCTCAAGCGGTAGAGTGCCTGCCTTGTAAGTGGGTGGTCTCGAATTCAGTTCCTAACACCATAAAAAAAAAGCCCTGGGTTTGATTTCTCAGTACCACACAAACAGAAAAGGCTGGAAGTGGCGCTGTGGCTCAAATGATGTAGTGCTAGCCTTGAGCAAAAGAAGCTCAGAGACAGTGCCCAGGCCCTGAGTTCAAGCCCCATGACTGACAAAAACAAACAAAGAAACAAACAGAAACAGAACACAATGACTTAAGTCCTTGCATTGGACACATCAAGAGGAAATAGCTCACACCTATAATCCTAGCTACTCAGGAGGCTGAGATCTGAGAATAGCAGTTCAAAGCCGGCCCAGGCAGGAAAGTCCATGAGAATTTAGTCTCCAATAAACTTCTAAAAAGGAAGTGGAGCTGCGGCTCAAGTGGTAGAGCACTAGCTTTGAGCACTCCCAAGTTCAAGTCTTACAACTCACACACGCACATACACACAAGGAAGATACTATTTTACAGAAGGAAAACTGGCCCAGGAAGAAAAAACTAGGTGTGTCCCATAGCAGATCCAAGAATCAGCCTGGCCTCTCCACTTGCACGTGTGTGTTTCTGTGTGTCACACATGCATACGTGCACACACGCACTCTAGTGTTGAAGCTTGAACTCAAGGCCCAAGCACTCTCCCTGTTGCTCGTTGCTCTACCCTTTAAGCCACACCCCTACTTCCAACTTTTTATTGGTTAATTGGAGGTCTCCCAAAGTCTCCCAAGCAGCAGACTTTTCTACCTGGGGTTGGTTTGTAATTTGATCCTAATATATCAGCTTCCAGAGTAGCTAGGATTATAGGCCTAAACCACTGGTGCCTGGCTGGTTGAAATTTTTGATATCCAGTGTCTAAACAGGTTATAATTCTTGATAAGTGCCATGTAAACAAGAACTTTAAAAGCCAGCTCTGTTCCTAGAGACCTGAGTTCCAACCCTGCCTTCACCACTAAGTAGCTTTCGTTTTCTCACAAGAAGAAAAGAAATGGAAATAACAGAGCTGATTCAGAAAGCTGTCGTATTAAATAAAGCAATGGATGTGGACTGAAAGCATAACACACTATATATAACTGTGCTATTATTAAAGAGGTGGAATTCCTCTTTTAACTTATAAGCTATATGCAGGTTCTCACAACCCCAGCTTATCCTATATCTGGGGACCTGGTCTCTTGAAGCGAAGTGTAATTCTGATCACCTCTCTTTAGCCACAATGTGTTTATTCAGGACCTTTCCCCTCCAGCTTCTTAACTGCACAGCCAGAAGCCCAGCTCTGTGGCCTAGAAACTGTATCTTTGGTGATAGGAACGAAGCAATTGTTGCTTTCATCCCAGCACTGACCTCCAGACCCTTCCCAACTCCACTGAATCCTTTGGCCCACCTACAGTACCAGCTGCTTACCAAGAGGTAATGTGGTAGGCCAAGCACAGATTGGTTCATGGACTGTTCCTTCTTCAGGTTAGCTGTACTGAGGCTAGGCGAAGACAACCTGTAGAACAAATCTACATCCAGGCTGCTTCTAAGGAATGCCACCTCCATTCCTTTCCTGGCTCTCTTTTTAGTTCTCCTGCCTCTCCTGTGGTGGGCGTGGCAAGACCTCTGCTGGGGACACCAGAGGAGCAGCAGGTACAGAAAGGGGCCTATAGGAGGAGCAGGTGCATCCACACCTAGGAGACTCTGGCCCTGTGGCAAAACCCTGGCAGGCAATGGTGTGGATGCTTAACGAATGTGTCTCTTAGGCTTCTGGCTCCTGTCCTTCTCAAATGTGCCACGTTAACATCCTGCCCACCAGGAGGAGGGAACAGCACGATGCTGTTTGAAGAAGAAATAAACCCAATCTAACATCTCAGACGCTTTTAAAAATAGCAACTCCAGGCTGGTATTTCAGCTCCTATTTTTATCAGATTTATATGGCTGGACTATGGAGTGGAGCTGTTCCCAGGGATCTCAATAGCAAGGGACATCACTGTTGTAGTGTTAGAAACCTGCCAGAAGGCCAAGGCTAAATTGCATTCCAGCAAGTTTTTTTAGCTGGAAGAGATCCCAAGAAGTCATTTTAGGAAGCCCTGGCCTCTCTTTAGGGCTTCAACTAATTAACTACAAAAAGTCTGTGGTGCTAGTGGCTCATGCCTGTAATCCTAACTACTCAGAAAGCTGAGATCTGAAGATCACTGTTCAAAGCCACCCAGGCAGAAAAGTTCACAAGCTTATCTCCAATAAGCTACTTAAAAAAAAAAAAAAAAAAAAGCCAGAAGTGGCCCTGTGACTTAAGCGGTAGAGTGCTAGTCTTGAGCAAAAAGAAGCTCAGGGACAGCGTTCAGGCTCAGAGTTCAAGCTCCAGGACTGATTTTATTTTGTTTTTTTGGGTCTGGTCGTGGGGCCTGAACTCTGGGCCTGGGGCACTGTCCCTCAGCTCTTCAGCTCAAGGCTAGTGCTCTACCACTTAAGCCACAGCCACATTTCTGGCTTTTTTCTTTTTGCTTATGTGGTGCTGAGGAATCGAACCCAGGGCCTCATGCATGCAAGGCAAGCGTTCTAGCACTGAGCCACCTTCCCAGTCCTGGGGTCTCTTTTATATGGAGCTAATCCTATTTATGAAGGTTCTGCTGTCCATCTAATCCCTTCCCAAGGACCTCACTATCACTTTGGCTTTAGGATATTAATGTATTTGTGTATTTGTGTGTGTGTGTGTGTGTGTGTGTGTGTTTATACTCTGGGACTGGCACTGTCCCTTAGCTGCATTTTCACTCACAGCTAGTGCCCTAACACTTAAGCCACAACCTCCACTTCCATTTTTTTCTTGGGGGGGGGGGGTCCGGTCATGGGGCCTGAACTCTGGGCCTGGGCACTGTCCCTCAGCTCTTCAGCTCAAGGCTAGCGCTCTACCACTTGAGTCACAGCGCCACTTCCGGATTTTTTCTTTTTGCTTTTGTGGTGCTGAGGAATTGAACCCAGGGCCTCAGGCATGCAAGGCAAGCGCTCTACCACTGAGCCAACTTCCCAGCCCCTCCACTTCCATTTTTTTAAATTTGTTTTGTTTTCTTTTTGCTGGTTAATTGGAGATAAGAGTTTCATGGACTTTTCTGCCCAGGTTGGCTTTGCACCATGGTCCTCAGATCTCAGCCTCCTGACTAGCTAGGATATTAGCATAAGCCACTGGCACCAGGCAATATATTAATTTAAAGAGGGACATAAACACACACATTCAAGCTGTAGACAAGAATCTAATCCACAATATCTCATTTCTTTCATCCTTTTTTCGTCATTCTTACAACAGAAAAATAGCTACTATGTAGCCAGGCACTGATAGCTCATGCCTGTAATCCTACCTACTCAGTGGGCTGAGATCTGAGGGTCACAGTTCAAAGTTGGGACAAGCAGGAAAATCCATGAGGCTTACTTCCAATTAACCACCAGAGAGCTAGAAAGTGGAACTGTGGCTTACTCAAGAGGCAGCGTGCTGGGCTTGAGCACAAAAGCTCAGGGACAGTGCCTAGGACCTGAGTTTAAGCCCCAGGAATGACAAAGGAAAACACAACTAGTATTTATTAATGATACTGTTAGGTTTTTAATAAGAGGTAGCCGAGTAAGAACCACACCACACACGTGGTATTCAGGTAAGGGGCAGGTTTATTCATCGTTCTGGCTGGGATCAGGCCAAGTTGGCCCTCCACGCGGCTGAGAAAGGCCTGGGAAAGAGGTGGGAAAGGGCTGAGAAAGAGCTAGAAAAGAGAGCTTTTGGGCCTGGGCTAGGCCTTATCTAGGGTATGGGCGGAGAAAGGTTTGGCCACTTCAAATTCAGATGTGACTTAAGCGGATGCAGATGTGCCAGGTGTGCCAGTTGCCTAGGTAATGCAGGTACCGGGTGGAGACTTTGCTGCCAGGAGGGTGGAGTCTGCTCGCCATCCAGGAGCAGACCTTACAGATACTACGTCTGCAAAATCCTTTCATTTAATCCTCAAGTCTCCCTCCTGGGCTAGGCATTCTGATCACTTGGATCTCATAAGCAGTTAGGGAACTTGCTCAAGATCACACATGGTTATAGTGTACAGTCTACAATGGAATCATCAGATCACTTTGCTTCCCAGGAGGAGGAAGAACAGAATGTCATGAAGCTTACTCTTAGCCTTGTCTGCCCTATCTTTTCTTTCTTTTCTTCAGTGCAAAGTTCCAAGTGAGGGCCTTACACACACTAGGCAAGTGCTCTACCACTGAGCCCCAGCTCCAGCTAATCATGACTTCATTATAGCCTTGAGGGAAAACTGGCTAATGTTCATGATCTTTCTCTACTCATGATTGAAGCTTAGTTCTGAGACCCAGACATACTGAGCCCCAGCTTACCTAACATGTGGGCCTTTGCTTGCACTTGCCATTTGGCTAATGATAATCAAATGAAGACAAATAGTGCACGATCTCACTTATATATGGAATCTAAAGAGTGGAGCTCACAGGAACGGAGAGGAGAATGGTGGTTAGCAGGAATAGGTGGGTGTAGGCCTGGGAAATGGTCAGGAGAAAGAAGTTAGGATCTATTGTGCAACATGCTGGCTACAGTTAATAAGAATGTATTGAAGCTGGACACTCATGTCTGTAATCCCAGCTGCTCATGGGGGATGGGGGGGGGGGCGGCGGTGGCTAGGAAGGTGGCTCAGTGTAGCTACCCAGAAGGCTGAGATCTGAGGACTGTGGTTCAAAGTCATCCTGATCAGAAAAGTCCATAAGACCCCCCCCACCCCCCCTTCCCTTCCCCCCTCCCCCCCCCCACCTTTTTTTTTGTTGGTTGTGGGTCTTTAACTCAGGGCCTGGGCACTGTCCTTGAGCAAATTGCTCAAGGCTAGCACTCTTATCACTTTGAGCTAAAGCTCCGCTTGCAGTTTTTAGATGGTTAATTGGAGGTAAGACTCAAGGGCCTTTCTTGCCTGAGGCTAGCCTCAAACCACATTCCTCTGATTCTCAGATCTCAGCCTGAGTACTTAAGATTGTAGGCAAGAGCTACCAGTGGCCAGTTTCCTTGATACTCTTATCTCTAGCTAATCAGCAAAAGAAAGCTGGTAGTGAAGGCGTGGCTCAAGTGGGTAGAGCACCAACCTTGAGCAAGAAAGCTAAGCAAGAATACAAGGCCCTGATTCCAAGTACCAATGTATGTACATGTGCTTGCACGTGCGCACGCGCGCGCGCGCGCGCGCGCGCACGCGCACACACACACACACACACACACACACACACACACACACACACTGTGTTAAATACTTACCATTTGGGGGCAAAAAGAGAAAAACTAAGGAATACTAGCAGTCATGCATCCAATCGTTTTCTTTCTTTCATATCAGGCCAGGATAAAAGCCACTTGTGGATACATCAAGATTTATCTGGAAAGAGTAACATCTCACATTGTTCCAGCAGAGCAAAGGACCCATTTTCACATGAGTATACTCTCTTCAGCATGGCCACAATACCCTCTCACTGTCAGGGACCTGGTATCTTTTTTTTTTTTTTGTCAGTCTTGAACTCTGGGCCTGAGCGCTGTCCCTCAGCTCTTCAGCTCAAGGATAGTGCTCTAACACTTAAGCCATGGTGCCACTTCTGGTTTTCTAGTGGTTTATTGGAGATAAGAGTTTCACAGCTTTTCCTGCCTGGGCTGGCTTTGAACCACACGATCCTCAGATCTCAGCCTTGAGTAGCTAGGATTACAGGCATGAGCCACTAGCACCCAGCATTGTATTTACTCTTTAGGGCGGGGCATACTATGCCCTTAGCAGGAAGCTCTCTAGGGAGGCAGGATATTGGCCTCTGAAGTAACAGCATGGGCAAAGGGGAGGTTGTCACCCTACAACTCCTGATCGGGAACCAGGAGGCCAGAATTTAGCAGCTCAGCCCCTTTCTTGTATTCATGTGTTCATTGAACACTTAGTACGGGCTTGGCACTGTCCTAGATCCTTGGTAAATAGTGAACAAAGAGCAGGAAGTCTCAGCTTCCTGGAGCTGATATTTATCCCTGTAACATTGGACAAGATAGCTGGATCCTGTTCTGTGTCGATAAAATGGAATGAGTTGAAGATCCTTTAACTGAACTGTAATGTTAATTTCATTTCAACTCTTCCTTGGCAGCCACAGTGTCCCCGGTATGTTGGGCAGACAGAAATGACTAAACAAGTCCTTATCTTCAAAACTGTCAGCCAGTGGGGCAGACACACAAGCCAACAGCTCTAAGTTGGAATAAGAACTAATGTTCGTAAATCTACCTAGACAAGTCACACAGGAGAGTCTGATGGAAAGAGTTGCCCTACAAAGACACAGAAAGTGTGCTTTAGATGGGACCTCAATAGTACTGGGCAGTGGCCAACTCTGGGGACCTCTGGCATGTGGCTGGGCTGCCTGGCAGACATATCCATGGGATAAAGTATTAAGGATCATGAGATCACAATGGGTGCTGGGCTCTAGGGACAGACTGCCATCATATTCTCTGGAGGTAAAACTGGCTAGCTATAAAGGGACCCCTGCCAGGTGTCAGGCAGACGCTAATCTTAGTAATAATAATAATAATAATAAAAATGGCAAGGCCTAGAGAGGAGACCCCTCTGTACTGCTGGGAAAACAAGGTGGGGGCAGGGTACACAATCTCCGAAAGGCCCCTCCTTGCACAATGAAGATAGAATTGGCTGGCCCAAGGGGGAGCTGGGAAGCTGGGAAGCCGTCCAGGGTGCGGGTCTGTCTGCCTGGAACTACGCCCTGGGAATGTACTGGCTGCTTCTCCAGACCGGACTACAGTCCTGGCTGCTATGACCTTCTGTCAGTGAATGAGGGAGCTTTGTCTCAACTCGGCTCCCTCTGTACAGGTTTATGCGCCCAGCCATCAAATTCCTACTGTCCATTTTCTCCAGGCAAGGCACCATGAAACCACCACCACCACCACCACTGCCCGGGACACAAAGGTCAGCTCATGCTGTGAGACTGGACTGGCAGGTAGCCAATGGTGAAGGGCGGTGAGTGATGGAGCAAGTGAGGTGCTGGAGGAAAGCCTCACTCGGCGGCTTTGCAAATCTGGAGAAGATGGTGTCTGCTTGTCAGGACCCTTTGCTTTTAGAGAGGGCGGGGGTCAATTATCTCCTCTGGCACCTGGAAGGAGAAGAACTGAGACTCAGGGAGCAATCTGCATACTGGAAACTGCTCTGGGACACCTCAGGTTAGCTTGTGACCTCCAGACCTCTCACCCTCCCCGAGCAGTGGCCAATGGCCTTGCCTATAGTCTATTTGCTTTCTGTCCACTTGCTTTCTGTCTAAGAAACCATGTGTGAACGCGTTGGCAGCATGAATGGATCTGGCAGACTCAGCCTCTGAGATAGACCCACGTGCTCTGGTCAGTACCCGCCAACTCCTAGGTAGTAAAACAATCACTTGGTCACGTGTCACCTGGAGCTACTGGAGAATGCAGAAGCCCAGAGGCTTTCCAGTCACCAGCTCTGTCTACTCGCTTACTCTTCTCAAGGAGTCTCTCTCAGGGTGACCCATGCTCTCTCCAGTAGACAGGGCCAGACTGGAGTAGGGGCCAGAGCCAGGGCCACCACTTGAGAGCCTTACCTTCAAGGAAAGAAGTAGGGCTCTGAAACCAGGCCTTGGTGCCTGGGCACAATAGGAAGGGTGACAGTTACCCCTGTGCCTCATACTTTCCTTCTCTGTTACTTCTGAGTGTAACATCCTGTCTGCACAGAGCACTTCCTCAGCCCTGCCCTGACAAACAGTAAATGTCAGCCCCTCTCCGGCAGTAAGAGGACATTGTCCTCTGTTAGACTGCGCTGACATGAATGCTGTGTCCCTCCTCTGCTAGCACACTGAGATGTCACCCTCTCAGACAGGATCCTGCCAGCTCCGTAACTGGTCATTAGTCTGTCACTTCAAGGTCGCGTCACAGCCTTAGAATCTATGAACCTCACGGTTCTGACCACCCAGACACCAAGCCCATTTACAGCTTTGTACTCAGGGCAATCAGACCATTTTGCCCTTGCTGATAAAAGTTTGGAACTTGATCTGCTGCTTCATGTGAGTGTTTTGTCTTCTTGCCTAGATAATAAATTCAAGGCCAGGGACTCACTGATCAAATAAGAGAGGTAATAGCAGGCGTTTGGGACTTGCATCATCTGATTCTCATGAATACTCTCCCACTTCCAAGCATCAATCCCCAACCTCCTCAAAGAGTTTATCAACAGGGTTGACGCACACCCAGGGTGTGTGGGACTTTAGGGCTGGGGAGGGAAGGAGGAAATGACATTGAAACCTCTATAGACTATTACCAGAAAGGTTTGCATTTGGTTTTGGTGGGAGACCCCCCCCCACCAAAGAAGAGATGGGGTGGGGAAGTATGTGGTAACCGGGCAGGAGTGCCAACGGGGCAGAGAATTGATGCATGTGGAAAAACCCTTCTCAAGGGGCTGTTACTTGCCAGCTGTGGCAGCCACCCTGAGACTTTCCACCCTTCCTGCCGCCTTCCCACCAGCTCTGCCCACTTACCACCCTTACTCCCCGCCTCCCCCCTGCCTCCCCCTTTCCAGGCCAAGCCATCAGATTCTCACCAGAGAGCCCAGTACTTTTATTCTTATATAAAGAATAGCCCATACAAAATACATTTAAAAAATTCCCTTGGAGATAAAAACAAACAAACAAAAACAGCCCTATGTCAACCCCTTAACCCATGCATCTGTGCCTTTCTCCCCCCCATGCTCAGGGTTGCTGGGACTCCTGCAGGAGCGGGAGCAGGGGATCGTCGGTCCTGAGAGCAAAAGTGAGAGTGCGTCGCTGGTAGTGCGTGGGGTCACACTCCAGGTTCTCGATCACCTCGGCCAGCAAGTGAGCCCGCTCCACACCTGAGCCAGGCGCCTCGAAGCCCAAGGCGGTGAAGTGCACGTGCAGGTGGTAGTAGGAGGGCAGGTAATGCAGGTACACACGAAGGCGGTCTCCCTTCACCTGGTAGCGCTGCAGGATGGCTTCCTGATGAGGAAAGAAAGAGAGCAGCAGCTAAATGGATCATGTGTTGCCCGTGTCTCATGCCACATCCACTGCCTGGACCCTTCTCCCATGTTAACCAGGGCTAGCCTGGGAAGGCTTACAAAACCCACCAGCCCCTCCCTGCCCATTGCTTGTTTCAGATCCCTGTCTTCCACTGAAGGAGATCAACAAATAACAGATGTCAGCAGCAAAGCTGAGCCAGTCCCCTGAGCAGATGCAAGCCATGGCCTCCACCAGGGTTCTCTGATGCCAAACTGCATAAAACATGAGCTCCTTTTGGAAACCAAGGAAGTCCCAGCTCCTAAGGTCAGGTCTAGAGTCCCAAGACTGTAGGGACTGACCTTCTAATGAATGATTCACAAACAATCAAAGTTGAAGGGATTAGGAAGAAGTCTCACCCTCTTGGAATGAGGCTTAGAAACAATGGAGATGGGACTGTGCTAAGCAGAGAATGTGGGCAGGGTTGACCCAGACCTACACAGACACCTCAGCTGGCTCCTTGTGAAAGAGGAAAACATTTACTTTGGCTCTGGCTCCCTGTAACCATTCATTCTATCTTGTTCAGAGCAAAAAATCTTTTTCTGTCAACTATACCCACTAGGAGCCCCCAAGCCTGGGAATCACAAGGACACACTAGTCTCTATGGTGAGCTGATCCCTGAGGTTAGAGGGGAACAGAAAAAAAGACGAGGGCTTCTATGGATTCAGAATACACCCCAGAATCATTGGATCACGGCAACAGGGTGAGCTCAGAGCCAAGGCACCCAAAGGTTTTGTGGGCTCAGCAGGGCTGGTTGCCAAGGTGAGTCCACCCAGGCTGTAGGGGAAGGAAATGTGGGCCCAGCATCTCTGAGAGAAAGACGCTATTCAGGGCTATCAGCAGTATCCAAAGACTATTTCCTGACAGCAGTAAGTCTCCTCAAAAGGTAAAGGCGGCCTGAGGGAGGGTGCCACGGGCAGGAGGGCTTGGGAGTAAGAGACAGTTCCGAGCACAATGGCAGTGAGTTCAGACAGAGCTTTAGGTCTGATCAGAAAGGGGGCAGAGCTCCTTCCTTGTTTGGTACCCACTTTTCAGAGTAAAATGGTGGATGCTTGTAGCATGGGTTTAGAAGGGACCCTGACCAGACACTGAGGCCCACAGGCCACTTGGCTAGTTAGGGCCAAGGCAGCAGTTCGGGACACACTCAAGACTCTATTCAATCTTCTCTCATCCTTTCCTGCCCCAAAGGCTTTCAGTGCCCTTATAATTTCTTTCACTTCAATCAAGTACCCTAGAAAGCCAAGTGCTATAGAATTCAGCCTACCTTTAGTCAAGGAAACACATGAATAGAATGAAGTGCCCACAGTCCAAGAAACTTGTCTAGTAGGAGGTGAATGTTATGAGCAGGATGGGTGATCCTGGGGTGGAAAGGGCTGGGACTTGAGTTGGAGGGGCAGATGGGACTTGCAGAGAAAGGTAGGAGAGAACGAGTGTAGGACGAGGAAAGATGGCTAGAAGTAGAGCTGGAGCACTGGGCAGGAAACAAAGGACCTGGTGAGTCAACCTATGATGTTCAGAGACCCAACACTGGCGTTCAGAGAGAAGTCCATTTCCAGACAGACTCCAGGAAGGGTGAGGAAGGAAGCCCAAGAAACATGCTAGAACCTGCTTGGTGACGTAACTCACCTGCCCCTCCCGGAGGATGTTCCTGAGCATCGGAAGGTGTTCTGGGGTCAGATCCCGAAGTGATTTGATGCCCCGGCGATGGCAGAGGGCAATCAAGTATAGGTCATCTAGCTGCATGGCGGGGAGGAAAGAACGGAGGACAATGCCGATTTTAGCCAGGGCCATACCAACGTCCCCAACACCTCCCCAAATCCTTACGGTACCCAGAGCCCACTCTAACAACGGAACCAATCCCAAGGCATTTTGATGTGCCCAAGGTGAACAGGACTGCTTCAGGGACAGAACTTCGACCCATTCAGCTACAGACTACCACAAGGAGCTAGGCATGGTACTGTGTGCCTGTAATTCCAACACTGAGGAGACTGGGCTGGAGGGTAGAGTACAAAGCCAGCCTGGGCTACAAAACAAACAAAAAAGAATATCCTATATACGGCAACATCTATATACGGACAGGGTGAAGGAGGGGAGATAAGGAAGAGGTTCAAGGACAAGCCTTTCCGTCCACAAGTTCATAGTCTAATCTGTGTACATACGTAAAAGTCGAATCCATGCTTATAAGTTACTCTGCTGTAAGGAGAAATGCAATAGACTTTTTTCCTTTTTCTCTTCAGGGTTGCTGCGGGGGAAGCAGCAAGCCAGGGCCTTGTGCATGGTATGCATTTGCTCTCCCATTGAGCTGAAGCCCCCAAAACACAGTGATAAAAGCATAGGAGGAGGAAGGGAAGCTGCCAGCAAGCTGGGGGCTATCCAGGAAAGGCTTCTAGAGGAGAAAGGCCATTTACCATTTAGAGGGGACAGTGGGAGTGAACGCTCAGATGCTAGATTGGACAGGGCACAGAACAGGGAGGGCGAGCAGCTTGACCTGTCTGAAGTCAACGGCACGTGTGGGAGTGGAGGGGGGAATGTGAAGGAGGAAAAGGAAGGAGCCCTTGGCCACTCAGTAAGGAGCACCCACCACACAGTGATTAGCCCTCTTCTCTTTTCCCCTATCTCAACAGTTTCTAGACAACCCTTCCTGTAGTCCTTCCTGAAAACAGCGCCTGGCTAAAAACCTGGAGGTCACAACAGAGCAAGGAACCAGAGTCAACAAGATCTTGTGCCAGAGAGCAAATGAACTTGCCCTCTTGCGCGGAAACCCTCCCGCACCCTCCCAGCTCCCCAAACCCTAGTCTCGCTGAGTTATCATACTTACATGCCAGGCAATCAAGGCTCTTGGAAGTCAAGGTTTGGGGAAAACCTATCACTGCCCTAGTCATGCAGTTTAATCTGCAAGATTCTCCATGGAGATAATCTGGGAAGCATGAGTCACCCAGCCAAATCTGGGGGGTGGGGGGGTGGGGGGGTAGGAGGGGTGGGGAGGCAACTTCAGAAGTGAGTGTGAGATCTTCCATGTCACTGCCTGATGGATGCTCAAGTATGTCACAGTTTTTCAAGTCATAGTAGTTCTTCCCACCAGTGTTCTGAAAATCTGGGCTCAGTCCCAGAGCTTCAGTACACTCATGTCCCTGAGAAACCCCCCAGCAGAGGACAGAGTTGCACCCTTCAAGGCCTGTTCTGCTAACAAATCCCTTTTGGATTTGTGTCCAGGAAATTCACTCTCTCATTAACCACAAGTCTGAAACCAGGAAACAAAATTATTTGACTTGATGTGTGCCCATGTACTAAGTACCTTTTCTCCTGTGCTTTGTGTCACTGTCGCAAGATACCCAAATATAATAGCTGCATTTATTTCAGATGATGTCTGCAGACAAATCCCAAACATGACATTCAATCATATCTCTCTGCTCCACCAGCATGGAATGCAGTGTGGGGCCAGGTGCTGGGTGTCAGTCAGCTCAGGCTGGGTAAGGGAGGGAGAAGAAAACATTCTTTGATCGCAGATACTCAAGGCTTTCTGCAATCAGCCAAAGGGCCTCCTAGCCCATAGAAATGGCCTAGAAAAAGCGGGGTAAGGGCAGGAGAAGGTCTGAGATTGGCACCTTAGAAAGTGGTCCACCAATCACTGTTTTTGTTTTGCCAGTCCTGGAGTTTGTATTCATAGCTTGGGCTCTGTCCTTGAGCCTCTCTATACTCAGGGCTACAGCTCTACCACCTGTGCCACGGCACCACTTCTGGCTTTTTCTGTTTATATGGTCCTGAGGAATTGAACCCAGTGCTTCATGCATGCTAAGCAAGCAATCTACCATTAAGCCATATTCCCAGCCCCTCACTATCTCTTTTTAAGGCAGGATCATAAAGCAACAGCAACAAAAAAGTTCCCAGCAAGGGGTCTGGACTATTAGAGAGAGCCATCTCTTGACCTTGACCTCTGGAGTAACTCAGAAGAAAGGATAACTTGTCCAAGAACTTGACCGAAAGAACTTAGCTCACTGAACTGAAAGTGTATGTCTATGTGTACACACAGGGGTTTTTGTTGCTCTTCTTCTTCTTCTTCCTCTTCCTCTCTTCTTCCTCTTCCTCTTCCTCCTCCTCCTTCTCCTCCTCCTCCTCTTCTTCTTCTTCTTCTTTTTTTGGGTCCAGTCATGGGGCCTGAACTCTGGGCCTGGGTGCTGTCCCTCAGTTCTTCAGCTCAAGGATAGTGTTCTACGACTTGAGCCACAGCACCACTTCCGGCTTTTTTCTTTTTGCTTATATGGTGCTGAGGAATCAAACCCAGGGCCTAATGCATGCAAGGCAAGCGCTCTACCACTGAGCCACCTTCCCAGTCCTGTTCTTATTCTTATTTGCTGTAATGGTACTGAAATTTGAACTCTGGGCTTCAAGCTTGCTAGGCAGGCACTCTACCACTTAAGCCTTTCTCCCAGCCCCACAGAGAGATGTTTATATACATGATATACAAATATTAACCCTGGAGAGACAAATAAAAGAAATAACAGTGATTGTTTCTGGGAAAGGGAAGTGGAACAATGTGGGGCTAGGGAACTTATTTTTATAGCACATGCCCTGTACTATGTACGTACACACACACACATATATGTTTTAATAATCATTGATACTTTGTTTTTGTTGTTGGTTGTGGGGCTTGAACTCAGGGCCTAGGTGCTGTCCTTGAGCTTTTTTGTTCAAGTCTAGCACTCTACCACTTTGGGCCACTTCTGGTTTTCTGGTGGTTAACTGGAGATGAGTCTCACCAACTTTCCTATCTGGGCTGGCTTCAAACCACAATCTTCAGCTCTCAACCTCCTGAATAGCTAGGATTGCAGGTATGAGCCACTGGCTCATAATAACAAACAAAATAATTTTTAAAAAAAACAACATATGGATGATTTCTTAAGAGACTAAGGAAGGAAGCATGTATACTAACACACTGTATGTCCAGTACCTGGAAGCCTAAAGAAGGAGGATAGTGAGTTCCAGGCTGGCTTGGGCTACGTGGTAATATTCTGTCTCAAAAAATCCCCAACATGGGCTGAGAGTATGGCTCAGTGGTAGAGTGCTTGCCTAGCACTTATGAAGCCCTGGGTTCGATTCCTCAGTACCACATAAACAGAAAAGCCAGAAGTGACACTGTGGCTCAAGTGGTAGAGTGCTAGCTGTGAGCAAAAGAAGCTCAGGGACAGTGCCCAGGCCCTGAGTTCAGGGCCAGGACTGGCAAAAAAAAAAAAACCCACAAAAAAACAACAAAACAAAACAAAACAAACAGAGAGAGAGAGAGAGAGAAAGAGGGGGGGGAGGGAGAGAGACTAAAAAAGGGATGCCATAATCTTGGGGAAGGTGAAATCTCAAGCAACAGCAGGTACTTGATACATAGTTGTTGCATGGATGGAAAGAAGAACAAATGGTTAAATACAGGACCATGAGTGTGGAGACAATAAAGGTATACTTCCATGAGCTGGGGGTATAGCTCAGACGTCCATCAACTGCTTAGTATTTGTGCAACACTGGGTTTTGTCCCCAGCACAAAGAAAAGGAGGAGAAGCAGAGGCAGAGGAGATAAGGCAAAGAGAAGAGAAGTGACAGAGGAGAATCCAGGGTGCTCGAGAGGCTCCTCAAAGACAACGCTGGAGTCCTTGAGTCCTTGCCTTGTCTCTGGCCACGTAACAAGGAACAGAAGTTCAGATATTTTAGCCTGATTTCCTGCTAGATACTTTGCCAATTCCTAAGGGAGTGCTGAGGTCATGATATCGCAAGCCAGGGGTGTGTGCCACTGAAACAGGGCACAAATAAAGACAATCAAGGATTAAGCAAAGATTAAGGAGGACCACACTTGAGTCATCTGTGTCACTGTCAAGCAAGGTCTGACTCTTGTGCTGGCCTCGCCATCATCATTGTGGGCAAGGAGCTCCAGCCACGTGGCTGGGACCCAGAAGGGCTCCCCAAGCCTTTCTTGTCTTCAAGAGGCAGTTTGACTAACAGGCCTGGCAGATTCCTGCCAGTCCCGGGTTAAACAATCTGATGGATTTCCATTCTCAAATGTATTCAGGGATTCTGGAATGGAGATGTACAAATTCCCCCTCCACCACCTCCTTTTTTGTTTTTGTTGTTGTTGGTTGTAGGTTTGAACTCAGGGCCTGGGCGCTGTCCATGAGCTCTTTTTTCTTTTTTTTTTTTTTTGCTCAAGGCTAGCTCTCAACCACTTAGAACCTCAGTACCACTTCCGGTGTTTGAATGGTTAAGTGGAGATAAGAGTCTCCTGGGGACTTTTCTGCCCCAGGGCTGGATTCAAACCATGATCCTCAGATCTCAGCCTCTGGAGTAGCTAGGATTACAGGCGTGAGCCACCAGCGCCCAGCTCAAGTCCCTCTTTAGTATCTGCTGTGGTGTATGGACTGCAGAAGCTCCTCCCTCCTCCCCACATTCATGTCCCATGACCAGGCTTTGACCCACGATCTCTATGCACAGCATTGCCTGAAGGGAGTGGAGGCTCTGCAGATCTACGTGAGGTCCTCCACCCAGCCAATCCCAGTTATTTGTTAAGGACTGAAGGTGGCTCAGGCAAACACAAGCTACAGGATAAGAGAAGAGTGGACTCAGGTATGCCCTTAGCCTCCCTGACAATACCTGACACATGAAGAACCATCTTCTTTGATTTTCCCTGGCACTGATAAATCATCACACCATACTGAAACTTCTACTCCCTTGTAATTCCTTACGGTGCCTTGAGCCTTTTCGAGAGCACCTCTGAGCTTCTTGTGAAGAGACGAAAGATGCTTATTAGTCTGAGTATAAATCTTATCCCTCTACTTCAACCATAGGCTCTTGGCATCTTTCTGGGCAGTGGAGTGGCATGGCAGGTCTAGAAATCACTGACTCAAGACCAAACAAACTTTAGGTGACTTCAGTGTAGGATACTACAGAGCAAGATACAACTGAGAAAGCAAGAGGGAAGGCAGCCACAGAGGAGATGCCAGGGCCAGAGCACCAGAACATGTCTGCAGGAGTCCTAGGATGGGTGAGGGCACATCAATGGTAGAATTTGGAGCCCCTTGGCTCCAAATTAGATTGAGAGTATAATGCAGGAGAGAGGCCACTGCCTACTTTGAATTCTGTGTTGGCCTTCCTGCCCCTTCCCCAGCCCCAACTTGTGACAGGAGCTCAGCAACACAGTGGTTCTGCTTCTTTCTGATCCCATCAGAATACATTTCTGATCCCATTAGAGTATCTCTTAGGGCATTAAAGAGATGACTGTAACCTGGACACTGGTGGCTCACACCTGTAATCCCAGCTCCTCAGGAGGCTGAGATTTCAAGATCATGATTTGAGTCAGCCCAGGCAGGAAACACTGGATGTAGAGCTGTGGAGTAAATGGTAGAGCACCAGCCTTGAGCCCAAATGCAAAGGGATGGTAATAAAAAAATAAAAAAAATTTTAAAATGACTGAAAATTGTAACTTTGTGGGAGGCTGGCACAGGAGAGAAGGTGCTTCTAAATCTGTTCCTTCAATGGTTTGTAGAAAGGGCTGTGTGTGAGGTTCAAGAGATAGAAAGCCTGCCAAACAAGCAGTAAAGTGTCTGCCTAGCAAGCTTGGGGCCCTTAGAATCCCTCCTCCATTAAAAAAAAAAAAAAAAGCAGAGTTCTTGGAGGCCAGGGAGCAGAGAGCTGACCTCTACCCTGTAGGGTAGAGGTCTGGGCTCCTGGAAGCCAACTCTGCAGCTCAGGCTGAGAAGGTCTCTGATTTGCTCCCATGGTTCTTGCAGGCCAATGCTTTAGAACCTGAGCCTGCCTGGATTCGTGGTGAAGGGGATGAAAATAAAACATTTCACCTTGGGACTCCAGGTGCAGCTGGCAGGAAGGTGGCAGCTCTAGCCACTTGGCTGGCTAAAGAATGGCCCACACAGTCATGGAGGCAAACACTACCTTGTGTCACCAGACCCTGAAGCTGATCCAACTGAAAGCAAAAGCAGCTGTGTCTACTAGGCATGTACTCTTGTCACCAGAGGAGAGCACAAGTCAGCCCTTGTTGAGTATAAAGAAGGCTAGCAAAGGCAGCCAGGCTTCCACTGGAGAAGGGGAGAGGGCAGGGGTGATGGTGTAAAGGTTCTCAGAGATCAGAGCCCTGTAGCATCCAGCCTTTACCTGTTGCTGGTTCCACTTGAGGTCAGGGATGAGGACAAAGCCATCAGAGGGATCTGGGTTCTCAAAAACAATCCGGTCAGCTTCTGCCTTCTTGTCAAGGATGTTATACACCCACTGGAATGAGAGAGAGAGAGATGGTTTCCAATTCAACTCACCCTAGCTGGGTCAAGCAAGCTCTCTGGCCCTTCTAGGATGACCCAGCTAATAAAAGACCACTAAGTTCAGGATCAACCATCAGGCCAACCATCCCTAATTATCTGCTGGGGAAGGAGAGTGTCAGAAGAAATTTCCCCTTCTGCCACCGTAGATAACTCTCAGCCATCACAGTCCCCACAGGAGCCTTTGTAGCTTGGCCAGGGGTAGGGGTAGAGGGCTTGGTCCTGAGGTTTTTCACCGTCTACATAACACATGCATTCTGCTGTGAAAGTTACTCATAAGCCTGCTCTGCACTGACTTCACCCCACACGAGTCCCTCTATTGCCCACACGTGCTGAAAGCCATGTGCACGCAGACGTAGCTTGGGTTTTCTGGCCCTCAGGCTACCTGCTGACCAGCTTGACCTGCCAGGATGTGACTTTACAGCCCATGTGTAAAAGCCCAGGTTGCAGGGAGGTCAGACTAAGAATTCTGCAAGGCTGTTTCCTTTGGCTCTTCTCCATTTACCCCTAGCTCTGGGAGCCCCCTGTACCCATGAATACCCCATATCCCAAAGAGAAACTGCTCACAAACAAGGGAGGGCACATTCTGTGGTCCCTTCCTACTCAAGAGTCGCAGGGATTTCTAAGTTCACTGATGGGAGAGGGGAAATCCCTGATGGAGAAGCCAGGGAACTGACATAACCAGATGGTCATGGTCTACTCCTTAAAGAACTAGCACAGGCAGCACCCCCCCATGGCCAAGGATAGGCAGCTGGCCTAGGGTCTTCACACAGTATACCCTAGCCTGTACAGTGAGCACCCTGTACCCACCCTTGGCTCCCAGCTGGGATGGGGGCAGGGAGTAGAGGACACCTGAGCTTCCAGATCTCCTGTAATTACTTCAGGAGGCATTTCAGCTGAGGAAGAGCCTCTGAACCCTTTGACTAGACCCCCAAGCCATAGTCTACCCAGCACAAAAGGGAGGTTTTCCCAGGAAGAGCCACCTCGAGGGAGGGGCGAGTCTGGAGGACACCTGGCAGGGGCTTCCTTATGTAGAGCACATGGCCAAAGCCAGAGCCAGACACAACCCAGTGGTTGACAAAATTCTTCCAAAGGCATTTCCTCTCCCACCAGAGACTTCTCTGGGAACGTACTGCTGGAGAGAGAGAGAAAGCCAGACCAAAGCGGACCTGAAACAAAGAGGAAGGAGGGAGATGGTGACTTCTCATTCCAGAGAGTCCTGATGCACCTCTAAGCCCTCCTGGGCCTGTCCATTGCCATCTCCCACTGGAGATCCGCAGGTGGTCAGAGAGCACAAGTATGTTCTGTGTCCACAGAGGTGAAATGCCATCTCTCAGCCCTACCACAGACTTGCTGTCACCTTGGTCAAACAACGAATTTCTTCAGCACTGGTGGCTCACACCTGTAATTCTAGCTGCTCAGGAGGCTGAGATCTGAGGATCACAGTTCAAAGCCAGCTCTGGCAGAAAAATCTGGGGGACTCTTAATCTCCAATTAACTAGCAAAAAGCTGAAAGCAGAGGGGTGGCTCAAGTGGCAGAGTGCCAGCCTTGAGAGAAAAAGCCAAGGGAGAATTAGAAGCCCTGAGTTCAAGCCCCATTACCAGCACAGAAAAAAAAAAAAAAAAAGACAGGTGCTGTTTGCTCATGCCTGTAACCCTAGCTACTCAGGAGGCTGAGATCTGAGGATCAAGGTTTAAAGCCAGCCTGGGCAGGAAGGTCTGTGAGACTCTTATCTCCAATGAACCACGCAGAAAACTGGAAGTGGCGTAGTGGCTCAAGTGGTAGAGTGCTCGTCTTGAGCTGAAGAACTGAGGGACAGCGTTTAGGCCCAGAGTTCAAGCCCCATGACTGACAAAAAAAAAAAAAGAAAGAAAGATAGAAAGACAGAAAGACTGAGAAACAATGAAAGAAAGACAGAAAGACTGAAAAACATGAAAGAAAGAGAGAAAGAAAGAAAGAGAGAAAGAAAGAAAGAAAGGAAGAAAGAAAGAAAGAAAGAAAGAAAGAAAGAAAGAAAGAAAGAAAGAAAGAAAGAAGGAAAGAAAGAAAGAAGGAAGGAAGGAAGGAAGGAAAGAAAAAAAAAGAAAGAAAGGAAAGACAGAAGGAAGGAGGGAAGGAAGGAAGGAAAGAAGGAACTGCATTCTAGGATGATGGTAAGGATGCTAAATGACGCACACAATGACATCACCTAGCTTAGAGCCTATATGAAATCACCTAGCCCAGAGCACACAGGGAGAAGGCACGAAGGCACAGGGAGCCCGCAGAGGGGAGAGCCACAGTTGTGGTTGTGGATAGTTTGCTGCAGGCAACAGCACTAACTGGAGAAGAATTAAGGGGAGCAGAGGCTGAGGGTGTGAGGACACAAAGGCACCCTACTTTTACTTTGCTCAAAGAGCCAGAACAACCTCTTGTTTCATGTAAGGAAAAATGTAGGCACAAGGAAGTTGCCCTGAGTTCACAGAATCCCAGCTGCCAAAGTAGGTCACTTTAACCTATACTTCTGCCCACAGCACATCCTGCCTCCTGGGAGAGGCTCTGGATAAGAGGCAAGAACCTGTATCCACAGGAAGTCTCAGGGCTAGAAGCCCAGAAAAGAACAAAATTCACACAGATCACACAGGGTGAGGGAAGCAGGGTTGGGAGAGCACCATCTGCAAGGCAGCCCTGGAAGCTCAGACAGCTCTACCTAGAACAGGGCTGTAGGTGATGCCCCTAGAATCCATCTGGCTGGACTGTAGAGTAGACGACACTGACAACTCTCTTCCTTTCCTGGACATCCTATGGGATATCTTGATGCTTCTTCATTCTCCCATTCTTCTTTTTGTCTATTGTAGGGCTTGAACTCAAGGCCCGAGTGTTGTCCCTGAGCTTTTTTAGTCAAGGCTAGTGCTCTACCACTTTGAGCCACAGCGCCCTATCTGGTTTGCTGGTGGCATTTTCCTGCCCAGGCTGGCTTCAGACTGCGATCCTCAGATCTGAGCCTCCTGAGTAGCTAGGATTGCAGGTGTGAGCCACCCGCATCTGCTGCATTCTCTCATGTTTTCACTTTGCTCACTGACCTTGCCCCTTTTCCAGCGTGTTTTCTGTCCACATCTCCTCAGGTATCTCTGCTCTGTATCTTCCCCACTCATTCCCGTTCTACCTTATATGAATAATGGCAGCTCCATTCTGACACATGGTAAGTGAAATCTCTCACCATTTCCACAACGGTGGGAGAGAAACGGGGGCTGCATAGATAAGGACAATGCCATCGCTGGCCTTGGCTGGCAGAATGAGAATCCAAATACTGACTGATGCTGATCACAGATCCACACAGCCCACTGCAGTTTTAAAACACCCTAATGGTAAGTTACAAGCATCCCAGACTTGAGGAAGCAAATAATGCTGCCAGCTAAAAACAGATAAAAGGCCCAGACTGTTTGACCTTCCCCCCCAAGTCTTGGGGCTTGACCTTGGGGGCTGGGGGCTGTCCCTGAGCCTCTTTGTGCTCAAAGCTATCTCTCTACCACTTGAGCCACAGTGCCATTTCTGGATTTTTCTGAGTAGTTTATTGGAAAGGAAAGTCTCACAGGCTTTTCTACCAGGGCTGCTTTGAACCTTGCTCCTCAGATCTCAGCCTCCTGAGTAGCTATGATTACAAGCATGAGCCACCAGCACCCAGCAACTTTTGAGACCTGTCTTGTAAAGACCTGTGGTTATAGAGTGAGGTGATAAAAGTGTGCAATCCCTGGTACTGAATATGGGTTTGATGAACCCTAAACCCAACTCACTGTCTTCTACATAAAGATGTTCTCCTGGTCATGTCCTACCCTGGTTGATGAATAGTCTTACTGTCCACTCTATTCAAGCTGGACCTGGATCACCCCATGTTTTCTTTCCTCTCCACCATCAATCAGATTCTAAGTCCATCCAGCCTCATTAAGCCTTTTTCTAATGAGCTTCCTGCCATCTCAGCTGTGCTCTAGATCTATGTTAGTTGGTTCCCCTGCTTCTAGAAATCTGACCACATTAGTCTCATGCTTAAAGTCACTTAAGGGATTCCCACTTCCTATGGCAATCACTCTCAGATCTGGCAGTCGTTTGGAAAAGACATTTTTCAAATGCATATGTTCCAGCTCCACTCCTGGAAAGGGTCAGATCGAGTCGATACGGAATAGAATCTTAGGCAGGCCTGATGATCCACAGGCCTCCTCGTGGCACCTGCCTGGCTGTACAGCGCATGCCCTCTGACCCGTGTACCTCAGATCCCAGTTGCACCAAACACGTTGCAGCTCTCCAGATGCAGCATATGTTTCAAGTTTCCCATGTCTCTAGGCCTGATCTCCCCTGCGTTATCCCCCTGGCAAACTCTCATCTGTCAAATCAATGTAAGACCACCACTAACTACGCTGGTTCCTCACTCTGCTTCATCATTGCAGCTTGTGTAGCCCACCAGAGAACTTGTATCATGATCACAATTGCCTGTCTGTACATCTGACTTTCCTGCTAGACTGTAAGAACATTAGCAAGGGATCATTACTTGGGTGTCCTCCCAGAGCCTAGCAGAGGCCCTGCTACACACTAGTAGATGTTCAAGAAGTACAGTGAGCTGGGCACTGGTGGCTCACGCCTGTAATCCTAGCTACTCAGGAGGCTGAGATCTGAGGATCACAGTTCAAAGCCAGCCTGGGCAGCAAAGTCTCTAAGACTCTTTTTTGTCGGTCGGGGGGTCTGAACTCTGGGCCTGGGCACTGTCCCTCAGCTCTTCAGCTCAAGGTGAGCGCTCTACCACTTGAGCCACAGTGCCACTCTGGCTTTTTCTTTTTATGTGGTACTGAGGAATTGAACCCTGAGCCTCATGCATGCAAGGCAAGCACTCTACCACTGAGCCACCCTCCCAGCCCTGTGAAACTCTTATCTCCAATTAACCACCAGAAGACCAGAAATGGCGCTGTGGCTCAAGTGGTAGATCGCCTGCCTTGAGCTGAAGAGCTCAGGAACAGCACCCAGGCCCAGAATTCAAGCCCTATGACTGACCAAAAAAAGAAAAAAAAAAAAAGAAAAAGAAATATAATGACTGTTGTCAATTAAGCTACATGCTTGTATACTTTCTAGAAATAGCCAAGAAGGAATGTATGCATGTTCCTGTCACTCAGGAGTTGGAAGAGTACAGGAGTTTCTGTTGAATTTTTTCCAAATAAAACTGTGCAATGGTGCATACTAAGGTAGTTCCATGACTCAACATCAACTGCTTTTTCTGAGTAGTTTATTGAAGATAAGAGTCTCATGGACTTTTCTGCCTGGCTGGTTTCGATCCTCATATCTCAGCCTCTTAAATAGCCAGGATTACAGGTGTGAGCCACCGGTGCCCAGGCTGGGTCTTTCTTCTGAGCCAAGAGAAGAATGGCTATAAGCTTCCCACGTTTGAACATTCTCCTGCCAGGTATCCTGAAGCTTGGGCCAATAGTGAGAAATACTCAAAGAGAACAAGAGTCAGCAACAATGAGAAAGAGTCAGTGAGAGCCAGGGAGTAGGCAAGGAAATGACTCACCAATGTGCATTCATCATATTTAACTGTGAGTATCCACATGGGGCCTATTCCAGGCAGAGGCTCTGGTTGGCACTGGGCCTAAGACCAAGGAACCATCAGGATCTCTGAGCTAAACAGTCTTACATCTGGCCCAGCCAGAACACTCCACACAAAGACCTGTACTAAGTGAACATTAGGGACAATGGGTACTGCCTTCTGAGAAATGAATGCAAGGGCAGGCAAGCACTGGAAAAGTTTTTAACTCAGACCTGGCTTCAGCAAAATGGATTGCTGTAAGACAAGAAACAAGAAAGAGGCTAGACCCAGCTGGCCTAACCCAACACCCATCTTTACCCACTCAAAGACCTTTAGCCAGAGCATAGTGATTCAGAGACTGTTATCAGGGCTCCTGTAGAAACAAATTCCTTCCAGACTAGACTGCTCAGGTTCCCAGAACCTCAGTGGCATGTCCGGCTACTCATGGAGTCCCCAAGCCATGAAGCCTGCTCTAACCATACAATAAGAACTGGAGATATAGTTAGTTCAGAGGTACAGAACCTGATTAGTAAGCATGAGGCCCTGAGTTCAACACACACACACACACACACACACACACACACACACACACACACACCCCTGCAAACCAGTAACCAGCCCACCCTAGGATTCCTCTCCATTGTTTTCCTCTACTGCAATCTCACATATCATATGGGCTTAGATTTTTGTATGCTGATTCCACACAGGAAGTAAGCTCTACAAGGCAGGGATATGGTCTGCTGTGCCCACAGCCTGGCCCCTTAGAAGGTCGCAACAGAGGGCCATGAAAAGGGAGACAGGCATAGGAATGACACCTCACATCCGAGCCTCAGAGGCCATTCACCTGGATGCTGAGGCTCTGTGACTCCAGGTGGGGTAAGGTGATGTTCTTGTAGTCTTCTCCTGTCTCTCGGACCAGACGCAGGTCCTGGCGCAGGTACTTCTGCAGGTGTTTCTCCGTGGCAGGGTATACTACAGTCGTCTTGACATCTGCAATGACACATCATAGTCTCACTCGAAGGTAAAGTCCATTCAATTCATGAGCTGATGAGCCTCAATCAAGAATCTGGAAAGCTGGGCGCCGGTGGCTCACACCTGTAATCCTAGCTACTCAGGAGGCTGAGATCTAAGCATCAGGGTTCAAAGCCAGCCTGGGCAGGAATGTCTGTGAGATGCTTATCTCCAATAAACCACTAGAAAACTGGAAGTGGCTCTGTGGCTCAAGCGGTAGAGCGCTCGCCTTGAGCTGAAGAACGCAAGGACAGCACCCAAGCCCAGAGTTCAAGCCCCATGACTGACCAAAAAAAAAAAAAAAAAAATCTGGAAAACACGAGGCTTTCATGGAGAGATTCCTGGGCCTCACATCAAGCTAACCTCTGCTCTTCCCCTCCAAATTCCTAGCATGGGAACCAAAGTTCTTTAGCTCTTTTCATATACAAATTTCTAGGTATATAGTTTTCCAAACCTGAAGCTGAAAATGTGGTTTACAATCCAGCAGCTCCCTGAAAGCTGGGATGTGTGGGACAGCACAATGGTTCACAGTGCACTCTGGAGCAAGACTGGGTCTGTGTTCAAGTCCTGGCTCTTGTCTGTTCCTTCCTTACTGAAAGTGGGATCTTGGCCCCAGCTGGGAATTTGGTCCAGTTATTTAACCTCTGTGCACCCCGATGTTCCCATCTGCCAAATGAGAATAGTAACAGCTCCTATGTCATAACACTGGGAAGATTAAGCAAACTAATTACCTGTGAAGCACTTAAAACAATGTCTAGCACAAGTAAACACTGCACAAATGCTGGCCATGTATAATCCAGGGTTTCTCAACCTCGGCGCCTTGGGCACTCCTGGCTCTGGTGGGGCATTGTCCTGCGTACTGCACCATGCTCCATTAACAGCATCTTTCACCTCTTTCCCTGGATACTAGTGGCTCCTCCCCAGAGTTG
Organism: Dipodomys spectabilis; assembly: GCF_019054845.1. Taxonomy (NCBI): domain Eukaryota; kingdom Metazoa; phylum Chordata; class Mammalia; order Rodentia; family Heteromyidae; genus Dipodomys; species Dipodomys spectabilis. Next base: position 4,231,044 of record NW_024870700.1, read on the forward strand.
TGACAAACTAATATGTCTCCAGATGTTTACAAGTGTCTCCTGGGGGGCAAAAATTGTCCCCAGTAGACAACAGGGGTTTTCATCAGAAGGAAACACTACAGTTTTCCTGAACAGATTGTAGGCTAAGTACTTCGGTTTAACATCTCTTGGCTGTGGTTAAGTCCCTTTCTCTATTTTACTTAACACCTGGTGCAGCTATAATCACCACTTAAGACATTTAGATGGCATCTTTACACAGATCTTCAGGGCAGGGAGAATGGCAAACTGCATTTCAAAATCATTTGGGATGTTTCTCAAAAGATCCGTGGGTTCAGATATACTCAAAAAGAAAGCAACCCAGTGACTCATCTTCACACCTTAAAACCTACCAACCTGTAATTTCAGATTATTTGGACTTCTGGTGCACACTAACCATCCTGGTCTATCAGCTCCGGGTCAAAACACTAAGGTGAGAAGACTCGGGCTCTGGGCCAGGCTACCAAATGACTGTCCCTTACTCCTGGATGATCTTGAGCATGTGGCCTCTTAAAGTCTCAGTTTCCTCACTTGTTAAAGAATCATTACAAAAGTCACCTCAACATTAATGCTTGCCAGGGTCCAGTGGCTCACTCCTGAAACCCTAGCTACTCAGGAGGATGAGATCTGAGGGTCACAGTTCAAAGTCAGACAGGAAAGTCCATGAGACTCTTATCTCTTAATTAACCAGCAAAATAGCCCAAAATGGAGCTGTGGCTCAAGTGAGGGAGGACAAGCCTTGAACAAAAAAAGCTAAGGGAACAGTGTCCATGCTTTGACTTCAAGCCCCAGCACCAGCAGCACAAAATTACAACAACAAGAATATTTAATGCTAGCCTATTAAGTGAAACTTGACACTACCAAAGACACTAAATGTCATTAAATGCCTGGCTCTGGGGGAGAAGGGCTGGCATTAGCCAAGACCCATGGTACTCATAAACTGATACATTAAATTGAACCCATTTTGTATAACTACTTCAAGAAATTGATTTTTTTAAGGTGCCTGACCCTGAATACAAGGCCCAAAGCCCTCTTCACAACCCTCTGGGGAATAACGTAAAATTGATCTCGATTTTACTTCTGATTGTTCTCTAATAGCCTGTACTCAGAAGCCAAATACAGCGCTGGGAAGGTGGCTTAGTGGTAGAGTGCTTGCCTAGCATGCATGAAGCCCTGGGTTCAATTCCTCAGTACCACATGAACAGAAAAAGGTGGAAGTGGTGCTGTGGCTCAAGTGGTATTGGCCTTGGGCGAAAGAAGCTCAGGAACAGTGCTTAGGCCCTGAATTCAAGCCCCAGAACTGGCAAGAAAAAAGAAGAAGAAGAAAAAGCCACCCAGTACACTGAGATCTCAAGAGATAGGAGCAGGCCTGAAACTAACCAACGGTACCACCTTTGAATTTGCAGTGGCCTCAAGGAAGAGGCCATGATATCTCCAGCGCCCTAGTGGGTGAGAGCAGGGATCTGGGTACCAATCCTGACTGTGCAATCTCTAGCTGTGTGGCCCATGGCTACTAGTCAACCTGGTCTGTTGCTTTCTTTTCCTGGCTTCTGTGACCATAGGGTAATAACAATAGGTCTGGGGTGGGAATTTAGGTGGAAGCCATTTAGAAAATACCTCACATAGAAAATTGCTGCTCTAACACTAGCTTCATTCTCCTTGTTTTTGTTGTGTCTTGAGTTGCCTGGGCTGGGCGGGGTGAGATGAGCCATGGCTGTGGAACTCCCTCAGAGTAGGGGAGAGATGCCTGGGAACAAAGGCAGACCTGATGCTGGAGGACAGCCTAACTTTGTTGGCAATGGACACGTAGCCCTGGGCTCACAGCCTGGGGCTTCTGGCTGTTCTGGAGTTCTGAGAGCAAGTCCTTGTCTGCCCAGGCTTGCCAAGGCCCTAGCCCTGCCACCCAGGGTGCAGAGAAACACAGGAATCTCACCAAGCCAGCCCTCTCTTGCCTTTCACCCTTGACAACAAGAACTCAGAGAGAGGCCTGGATATCCTGACTGCTCACTTCCTGTCCTTCTCCCCTCCCCCCCCCCCTTCCCGCTTACATCTCTCACTGAGCAGGGACCCAGCTTCTCTCTCAGACCAGGCAAATACATCTGAATGCTGGTGCCAGGAGCTTCCTACTATGATCTACAAGGCCCTTCTCACTTCATCTACCTGTCTGTTCTGTGTTGCTTTCTCCCCAGCCACTCAGGGCCTTCACCTAGCATCTCTCCCAACCTCTAATAGCCTGTACTCATGATGGCTCCCAACACAGGCAAATCCTCCCAGCAGAGCAGAACGGCTTCCTTGCTCCCTCGCCCTACTCAGAAACTCTGGTTTCAGTCAACTTGAACAGCCCTGGCTAAAGCGGCCCTCAGCCCCTCCCTCCATCTCAGTCTACCCCTTGCTTTTCTGCCCCTGTCACTGTCTGACAGCACAGTGCAGGTTTACTGTCTCACTCTCCCAGGAAGAAAAGAGTTTGCTCTCTTTCTTTTCATAATCTCTCCTTTGCAACTGGACCTGCACCTGACACACAGAGTGGACTTAAGTAAATACTTACCGGACAAACGGACACAGGAATCTGGCCTTTACAGACTTTAACCCCTGGAAGAGCATTTCAAATGTAATTTTAAAACTCTGATTAAAAAAAAAAAATCAATATATTTCTCAATGCTGTTTGACACTGGCAGTCTCAAAAAAGAACTGTGGTGTTTACCTAGGTAACTATCAGGCAAAACTCTCACCTGAAGCTGAATTTCAGAAGTTGGATCAAGCATCCATGATAAATAAATGCATAAACTGTCCATTAAATATACACTGGGGGAGGGGATGGGGGATGGGATATACACGCATAATCGCAAAAACAGCTCCCCACAGATTACTGATCAACTGCAAAGGATACACAATATTGCCTCACTCAAATAAAGGGGGTTGACCTCACTCTTTTTTTTTTCTGGTCCTGGGGCTTGAACTCAGAGCCCAGGCACTGTCTCTTAGCAAAATTAAGATTAATAGACTTTGCCAGAGAACCACGTAGACATCCAGGTACAGAGAACAAAGAAAGGTTTATTGCCAGGAAAGGGGGCCGGCAAGACTCCTTCTCACATGGGAGAAGTGAGAAGAAGCACCGGCTATTGTCTGGGGTGATCTATATAACCTAGGAGGTTTAGGAGGGGCTAAGAGGCAGAGACCCTGGTGTGGATGTGTGGGCCAGGGGCTTCATCATGGTGGACTAGGATTTATGGCTGCAGCCAAATGGTAGATAAGGGCCCTGAAACTGCCCAGACCTGAAGGTCACTCTAAGGAGCTCTTGTTGCCTTCTGCCAGAGAAGAGCCATCCTAAGGTAAAGGGGGTTGGAAGTTGATTATTTACTGCCTTTACTACATGAGCCTAGTGCTGCCTAGGAAGGAGCATGCTAAGCTGTGGAGAAGGGAAGGAGTGGACGAGGCTATAGGAAGGGACTCAATTTGCTAACACTGTCCCTTAGCTTTTATGTTCAAGGCTTGAGTCAAAGTCCCACTTCTGGCTTTCTGGTGATTAATTAGAGATGAGTGTTGCAGGCTCTTTTGTCTGGGCTGGCTTCAAACTGGGATACTCAGCTCTCAGCCTCCCAAGTAGCCTCCCAGGTGTGAGCCACTGGAGCCCAGTATTACCTCACTCTTTTTTTGTTTGTTTTTGTCGGTTGTGGGGCCTGAACTCTGGGCCTGGGCGCTGTCCCTCAGCTCTTCAGCTCAAGGCTAGCACTCTACCACTTGAGCCACAGCGCCACTTCCGCCTTTTTTTGCTTATGTGGTGCTGAGGAATCAAACTCAGAGCCTCATGCATGCAAGGCAAGCACTCTACCACTGAGCCACCTTCCCAGCCCAATATCATTTTCACTTTTTTTTTTTTTTGGGTCCAGTCGTGGGCCTGAACTCTGGGCTTGGGCGTTGTCCCTCAGCTCTTCAGCTCAAGGCTAGCGCTCTACCACTTGAGCCACAGGGCCACTTCTGGCTTTCTTTTTTCTGCTTATGTGGTGCTGAGGAATGGAACCCAGAGCCTCATGCATGCAAGGCAAGTGCTCTACCACTGAGCCACCTTTCCAACCCTTACCTCACTCTTAATGTGGACCCTAAATCTAAACACAAAGAAATACCAGCAACCAAAATCCAAGGGTATCTGGCAAAAAAAAAAAAAAAAGAATCTTTTATAACTTCAAAAATGTCAAAATTGCTGAGGGGGAGGAGCCAGTGGCTCACATCTATAATCCTAGCTACTCAGGAGGCTGAGATCTGAGAATCACAGCTCAAAACCAGCCCTGACAGGAAAGTCCTTGAGACCCTTATCTTCAATTAACCAGAAAAAAAGAAAAAAGAAAAAAAAAGTCAGAAGTGGAGTTGTAGCTCCTCAAGTGGTAAAGCACTAGCCTTGAGCACAAAAAGCTGAGTCAGTGCCCAGATCCTAAGTTCAAACCTCAGGACCAGTGCACATTCATGTGCACATGCACGCACACACACACACACACACACACACACACACACACACACAAGTCAAAGTTAGCTGAGTGTCACATCACGGCCTGAAGTCACAGCATTTAGGAGGATTATTTGAGCCCAAGTTCAAGCTCACCCTGGGCAACACAAGGGTAAAAACAAACAAAAAAGCCAACTAAACTGACTCACACTTGTAATCCCAGCCAAGCAGGAAGCAGGGATTAGAAAGATGGAGGTTCAAAGTCAGCCTAGCCAATCTTTGTGGCATGTAATTGTCCCAGCTATGCAGGAGGTATAGGAGGTGGTGGTCCAGGCCAGCCTAGCTACAAAAAGGCTAGACTGCAGACTCTACAGCAAAAGGGAATGCCGGGTACCGGTGGCTCATGCCTATGATCCTAGCTACTCAGGAGGCTAAGATCTGAGGATTATGGTTCAAAGCCAGCCTGGGCAGGAAACTCTGTGAGACTCTTATCTCCAATAAACCACTAGAAAACCAGAAGCGGCGCTGTGGCTCAAGCAGTAGAGCGCTCGCCTTGAGCTGAATTGCTGAGGGATAGCGCAAACATGAGACTCAAAGTTTAAACTCCAGTATAGCTCCTCCCCCTCCCCCCCCCCAAACAAAAGGCAAAGAAAGACAAAGAAAAGTTGAGGAACTATTCCAGATTCAAAGAGCCTAAGGAATTGTGACTAATAGGATTTAGAAGAGATCTTGTGATTCTGCATCTTGAGATCCTGCACTCAAATAACTTACTGAGTAACAGACTGTACCATGCTTTTCCAATAAGTGCAAGATTTCCTGATCCACAATTTCCTGAAACTGATCATGGTTATTTTTCTTCTAATACTTATATACAGAGAAATATTATTATATATAGAAGTAGAAAAAGTAAATGTGATAAAAGGTCAACAAGAAGTAAGAGTTTATAAAGAAGTTCTTCATATTATTCTCTCTTTCCTAGGACTGAAGTCTTTGTTTTTTGTCTTGGTGTTGGTCTGGGGCTTGAACTCAGGGCCTGGGCACTGTCCCTAAGGCTTCTTTGGCTCAAGGCTAGCACTCACCATCTGAGCCACAACTGTTTTTCCAGATTTTGGACAGTTTATTGGAGATAAGAGTCTCACGGACTTTTCTGTCCAGGCTGGACTTTGAGCCTCAATCCTCAGGGACAGTGCCCAGGCCCTGAGTTCAAGCCCCAGAACCAGCAAAATAAATAACTAAATAAATAGGATTTCCTTGGGAAATTTAACTCTAGTTGCCAATGGGTGCTCTAGGCATTATTCTAAGCCCATTCCATACATGAACTCATCTATATTCTTCCCAACCAAAGTGATTAGAAATCATGATAATCTCATGTCACACAAGAAGAAGCTGAGGCACAGTGAAAGCCTGTGGACCTCCTTGGGTTCTGTCTTTGCCAACTGTTGTGTGGCAAGTTGACGGGAAGAAGCCATCTGCTAAGCCTGAGCAACACCTGGAAATTCCACTGCCCCAAACATTTTCTGGGTGGCTTGAGAAGCAACATGGAATTCCCCAGCCACGCCCCTCTGCTGGCATGGGGGGGGGGCTGGAATCAGTTCAGGATAGTCTTAAACCCTCAACAACCACTCCTCAAAAACATTCACAATATATTTAGAGAAATTCCCTAGCACTGCTTACAAAGTCCATCCTATCAGTCATGCTTTTAAAATTTTTGTTTGAGGGCCTGGGAAGGTGGCTCAGAGGTAGAGCGCTTGCCTTGCATGCCTGAGGCCCTGGGTTCCATTCCTCAGCACCACAGAAGCAAAAAGAAAAAAGCCGGGAAGTGACGCTGTAGCTCAAGTGGTAGAGCGCTAGCCTTGAGCTGAAGAGCTGAGGGTAGCGCTCAGGCCCAGAGTTCAAGCACCATGAACAACGAAAAGAAGAAGAAGAAGGAGAAGAAGAAGAAGAGGAGGAGGAGGACGAGGAGGAGGAGGAGGAAGAAGAAGAGGAAGAGGAGGAGGAAGAAGAAAAAAGAAGAAAATGTTCCTCTCTTATTTTGGGAGTGTTGGGGTTTGAACTGAACCCAGGGCATTCCATGCACTTGTTAGACAGGCACTCTACCACTGGAACCCATGAGCACACCCCTTTTTGCCTCAGTTATTGTTTTAGATAGAGTCCTGAGTTTATTCCCAAGGCAGCCTGGACTGAGATCTTCCTATTTACACCTCCCAAGTCACAGGGATGACAGGTGCTTATTATCACACCCACTTACTGGGTCTCTCTCTCTCTCTCTCTCTTTTTTTTCCCAGACAGGGATTGAATGGCAAACCTCTTGATCTGTCCCCTCAGTCGCTGGGACTATATGCATGAGCTGCTGTGTCTGGCCAAGGAGAACTCTTTTTCACTAGCCCAAGTGCCCAGGCACACACCAACAAAGTATGTGTTCACAGAGAACACCTAAGCCTCATTCTTACTCTATAGCTACCTTAACATTTTAGATAAGTGAGTGATCAATACTGATACTATCACAATGACTAAATGTCACCTACTGAAAATTATACTGTCATTATCTGTCCTTTTTCCGCACTACTTTTGGTGTGTGGAATGAGCAACTACTTTTACTTCTTAATTTTCTAGAAAACTTAGTCACTTATTCATCCCCACACCAGGTTTCCTGTTTTCATAAATCTCCTGACATGATAAAACTGTTCCTGGAACGTCTGTCCCCAGCACTGCTATCCCGGGGATTCCCTTCCCCTTTTTCTGGAACTGGCATGTTTTCTTCTGAAAAGATAAGCTTCCGCTTTCTTGCTTTTTCTTATTTTGCTGAAACAGTGTTTTTTGTTTTTGCCAGTCCTGGAGCTTGAATTCAGGGCCTAAGCACTGTCCCTGAGCTTCTTTTGTTCAAGACTAGTGTTCTACCAATTGAGCCACAGCACCATTCTGGCTTTTTCTGTTTATGTGGTACTGAGGAATTGAACCCAGGGTTTCATGCTTGATATATAAGCATTCTACCACTAGACCACATTCCCAGCCTGAAGCAGTGCTTTTCCAGCTTCATTCTAGCTTTATTATTGACATTCAAGGCTAGTAGCAGTGGCTCATACCTGTTGTCATCCTAGCTACACAGGAGGCTGAGACTTAAGGATTAAGGTTCAAAGCCAGCCTGGGCAGGAAAGTCCGTAAGATTCTTATCTCCAATTGACCACCAGAAAACTGGGAGTGGCGCTATGGCCCAAAGCAGTAGAGTACTAGCCTTGAGTGAAAAAAGCTCAGGGACAGGGCCCAGGCCCTGAGTTGAAGTCCCAAAATAGACAAAAAAGAAAGGAAGGAAGGAAAGAAGGAAGGGAGGGAGGGAGGGAGAAAGAAAGAGAGAAAGAAAGCAAGAAATGACAAATGTCTGAGGACACAGATGTATTTATCCTAAAACACAAAAAGTCTCACTGTAGATGCAACTAAAATAATTTGGCCTCTGCAATCTGCTATGTGAAACAAGGAATGAGTACAGATACGCAATTTTCATATATTTATCACTGTGTGAATGCCTTGCTCAGAAAAGGAACTACAGTCAACAACACAACAGGCAATCATTTGATTTTGTTTTTAACGATAGCCTAAAAATGATACATTCACATTCTTCACAACTCCCAGGCAGTGATAGGCAGTAAGTTCTTTGGAGGTGCTGGGCAGAAGCACTGGGCCAGAGCTCTCATTGAATTCTAGCTACTCAGGAGGCTGAGATCTGAGGATCTTGGTTCAGATCAGATCAGAATGGGAAACAACCAAACTGCCAGGGTTAGATCACATGTACTTCAACTTAACGATATTTTCAGCGGGGGACTCCTATAATCCTAGCTACTCAGTAAGGATGAGATCTGAAGATCATAGTTCAAAGCCAGCCTGGGCAAAAAAAAATCCATGAAACTCTTATTTCCAATTAACCAGCAAAAAAATCTGGAAGTGGAGCTACGGCTCAAGTGGTAGAGTGCTCACCTTAAATGAAAAAGCCAAGCGAGGGCAAAAGGCCTTGAGTTCAAATCCCACTGCCGATACCAAAAATAGAAAAATTCTCACTATATATACATATACATATATATTTTTTAATTTAATTTAATTTTTTTTTGTCAGTCGTGGGGGCTGAACTCTGGCCTGGGCGCTGTCCCTCAGCTCTTCAGCTCAAGACTAGCGCCCTACCACTTAAGCCACAGCACCACTTCTGGCTTTTTTCTGCTTATGTGCTGCTAAGGAATCAAACCCAGGGTCTCATGCATGCGAGGCAAGCGCTCTACCACTGAGCCACCTTCCCAGCTCTCATAATATACTTTTTAGTATTTTAGTGTACAAGAGTTTTATCAGGATATTACCTCATTGTTAGTAGAGGAATATCTATGTGCTTTACCGTTGAACTATACCTGCTATGAAAAATAATACATCAGCTTGCAAACCTAAATTAAAATAAAAATAAGCACAACTTTTGCAAAGTTTGTATTACTTAAGATATAAAAGAAATTGTATTGTGAAAATAGTGTCTCATTTAAGCCGATTACATGGCCTCCTGCAACTACTAGTAGCCTTACAGAATTAGCAGAACTGTGACTCTCAGCTGGTACTTCTATTTGCTATATTTTATAAAAAGCTGGATATCTCAATCAACATGCTAAGTGTAAATAAAGCACATTTACCAGCCCCAAACTCATAAAACGTGAGCATGCAGCCAGAACTACCTGATTACTACCAGAACTACCAGAACTACCTGAGACCAAGGATGGAACCAGAGAATCTACAAGTGTAATGAGTTTCCAGGTGGCACCAACCCAGGGACCCCACATGGAGAACCACTAGGCCAAAGCACAAACTCTGCTTCCAGAGTGATAGCACCAGGAGATAAAGCTCAAAACTTGGAACATCTCAAAATGTCCTTATTTTATTGACACATCTAAGAATTTGGCTAACTAATGTGTGAATAGAGAAAGTCATGCCACAACAGGCTTTGGGGAAAGTAAGTAGCTAGTGAGGGCCCTGATTTAACCAATGCATTAGTTCCTTGATGGGGTTCATCACATGATGGCATTCCTGGGAGATGGTTAAGAAGTAGATGGGGCCTTGCTGGAAGAAGTAGGTCACTATATCATTGGAAGCTGTCTTGCCCTGGCTCCTTCCTGTCTCTTGTGCTTCCTGTCCAACATGAATTAAGCTGCTTTTCTCCACCATGCCCTCCCCATCATGATGGGTTGACATTTCTGAAGCCACGAGGCAAAATAAAAACCTTTCCTGTTGGGTGCCTTTGGCTCATGCCTGTAATCTTAGCTACGTAGGAGGCTGAGATCTGAGGATCTGGGTTCAAAGCCAACCCAGGCAGGAAAGTCCAAGAGACTCTTACCTTCAATTAACTACTAAAAAGCAGGAAGTAGAGCTGTGGCTCCAAGTGGTAGAGCAGTATAACCTTTAGCAAAAATGAACTCAAGGACAGCACCCAGGCCCCAAGTTTAAGTCCCAGGGCTGACACCAAAAATAAAATAAGCCCCCCTTCCTTTGTTTTCCTCAAATCTGATCTCAGCAATACAAAAGCCTAAGTAGTATAGAATTCTAGGAAATCAATTCTAGAAAATCAATGACTCACAAAAAAAAAAAAAAAAAAAGACAGCAGTTGAATCTATTTCTCAGTCATTTGCTAGTGACTTTTTCCCCCCCACTAGGCTCTAATGTCTTGATCATGTTGATTGCTATCAGAGAGGGTTTATTTCTATTTGTTGTGCTATGTAACTGTTGGGGACCAGACTGTGGGCTCTTTCAATTTCAAAAATCATCTTCAGTCCTGAGAAAGTGTATTGAGTTAATTCTTTAGTATTTTCTTCTCCATTTTCTCTGCCTTTTCTTTCTGGAACATATATTTGGATATTTAATCTTGTGAATTTGTCAGCTAGTCTTTTTTTAAAATTTTTTTTCTCCCTTTTTTCCAGTTGTCTTTTTGTTCTACTTTTAAGAAAGTTATCAGCCAGGTGCCAAAGGCTCATGCCTATAATCCTAGGTACTCAGGAGGCTGAGATCTGAGGATCGTGGTTCAAAGCCAGCCCTGGCAGGAAAGTCTGTGAGACTCTTTTTTTTTTTTTTTTGTCGGTCGTGGGGCTTGAACTCTGGGCCTGGCCGCTGTCCCTCAGCTCTTCAGCTCAAGGCGAGCGCTCTACCACTTGAGCTACAGCGCCACTTCCGGTTTTCTGGTGGTTTATTGGAGATAGGAGTCTCACGGTCTCTCCTGCCCGGGCTGGCTTTGAACCGTGATCCTCAGATCTCAGCCTCCTGAGTAGCTAGGATTACAGGCGTGAGCCACCAGCGCCCCTCAGTCTGTGAGACTCTTATCTCCAATAAACCACAAGAAAACAGGAAGTGGCACTGTGGCTCAAGAGGTAGAGCACTCGCCTTGAGCTGAAGAGCTCAGGGATAGTGCCCAGGCCCAGAGTTCAAGCCCCATGACCGACCAAAAAAAGAAAAAAGAAAGTTGCCATCTTCATCTTCTATTGTTTTCTTTCTTTTTATTTTTTTATTTGTCATGGGGTTTAAACTCAGGGTCTGGGCGCTGTCCCTTAGCTTTTGTGCTCAAAGCTAGTACTCTACCACTTTGAGTTATAGCGCCACTTCTGATTTTCTTGTGGTTAATTGGAGGTAAGAGTCTCACGGACTTTCCTGCCAGGGCTGGCTTTGAACCGTGATCCTCAGATCTCAGCCTCCTGAGTAACTAGGATTACAGGTGTGAGCCATCAGCACCAGACTTAATTTTTTGTTTTCTTTATATTTTCAATTTTTAAATATAAATATATTGTTACGTACATCTTAATTTTTAAGGATACTTTTCCTAAGCTCTTCTCAAAAGTCTTTATTGACTGACTTCTATTATTGTACATTGGATATATCATCATTGTTCTGACCTTAATAATAGCTTTTGAATTTCTCTCCTCCCAGTACAGTTTTCTGTCTCTCCAGAATCCTTCTCTTTTTCTGTCCTGGGGCTTGAACTCAGCCTAGATGCTATCTTTTTGCTCTGCCTCTTGAGTCTTAGCTCCACTTCCAGTTTTTTTGGTGAGTAACTAGAGATAAGAATCTCACAGATTGTGTTGCCTGGGCTTGCTTTGATCCTCAATACTCAGTTCCTGAGTAGCTAGGATTACGTGTGTGAGCCATTGGAGCCTGGCTTTGTCTTTGTCTTTAACTACTAAAGGTCTGATCATCCTTGCCTGTCTTACTCACTCGTATTTAAGAGTAGGGTACTTCCAAGCTGAGGGACAGTTCTGGGTGTGGCTGCCTGGAGCAACCAGTTATGATGGGCAGACTATCCAGTGCATTACAGATGCCCCCACTGCCAACAGTTCAGGTCTTCTCTTGGGCTGGCCCCATTCTACACAGAAAACTCTCCTGGATGAGAACATTCCAGATAATGGGGAAGCCCAGCAGCTGGAGGTGGGGGACGCATACCAAAAATGTTCATGTCAATGAACTTCACTGATCCCTCCTATTTCTGGGTACCAACACCCCTCCTTTTCCTCCAGACATTTCTCCTTTAATTCCCTGCTGTGGGGCAGGGGAGGAGCAGCTTTCAGATCAGTTGCCTGGCAAAGGAGGCTGAAGGGACTCTGCGACTCAGGGCTCCGGTCTTGCACCTGTTATGTCAGTTTCCCTCTTCCCTCTGCTTCCCAGCTTTGAAATATTTTTTTTTTATCTCCTCTTGTTTCCTCATCATCTTTATGGGTTAATATTTTTCAAGGATCTTCCTTTAATGTCAATGTGACAGGGGGCTTTAAAGGAAGCAGGTGCACATTCCAGCCCATGACTGTCCTGTGTCATACCCTTAATGCTTCATTGTTCTTCTTAGCTGTTCAATGCCATGGGACACTTTCATTTGCTTTTGTGTGTGTGTGTGGTGTGTGTGTGTGTGTGTGTGTGTGTGTCCTTTCTTTTTTCTTAAAAAAGAAAGGGCCTAGGGCTTAAACTCTGGACCTGGGTACTGTTCCTTAGCTTCTTTTGCAAGGCTAACAGTACCACAGTCTGACTTTTTCTAAGTATTTATTGGAGATAAAGAGTCTCATAGACCTTTCCTGCTTAGGCTGGCTTCGAGCCTTAATCCTCAGATCTCAGCTTTCCAAGTAGCTAGGATTACAGGCATGAGCCACTAATATTCAGTTATATTTTTTGTCTGTTTTTAAACTAAGGGCTCCTTACTTGCGGGAAGATAACTCTACTACTTGAGCCACAGTTCCACTTCTCTCTTTTTGATGGTAAGTTGGAAACGAGAGTCATGAACTTTCCTATCCTGGGTGTCTTGGAACTGTGATACTTAGATCTCAGCCTCCTGACTCACTAGGATTGCTGGCATGAGCCATACCTGCAGCCCCATTTGCTTGTTCTTTAAGGCCCATTATCTCCAACTGAACCTAGCTTGTAAACTGTGGAGCTGATGCTGTGCACACTGTATGTGCAGTACCTAAAAGAGCACTGACGAGACCAGACTCTCACAATGGAGTCTGAAGAGGACTGTATATGTTACCATGGTATTTTGAGTGGATGCCTGTGCTACTGCACACACCTCAGTCCACACAGAGGGAAGCCTTTGGAAAAGACAAACTGTATAAGATGTTAAGTAAGGTCACCTCTGGGCAACAGAATTCTATGTCACTGTAATTTGGAAAATTACTTTTAGTATACGAGTTTTCCTAAAACAAATGTAGATAACGTATGTGGCAAATACATTAAAAGAGAAAAAGTAAGCCATTTATAAAAGAGCCCCAGAATTACAAGTTCAAGGGCAACGTGGGCTACACAGTGAGACCCTATCTGGAGGATGTAAAGGGATTAGTTCCAGACAGTTGAAGCAATTTGCTCACGGTCACCAGCTATTAAGTGGTAGAGCTGTGACTAGAATTTTAGCTGCTGTATATAAATACTCCCTTCCTTATCCCATACAGGGCCAGCTTCTTCTAAGCCTTTTCCTAAGCAATCCATGCTGTGGCCATATTGTCTGCAAGTGGCCCCTGAGGATAGCTCAGCCCCTCTCACATACACATAAACAGCTGCCAGAAAATCCTAAGGATATAATGAGATACAAGAATAACTGCAAAAGCCGGGCGCCAGTGGCTTATGCCTGTAATCCTAGCTACTCAGGAGGCTGAGATCTAAGGATTGCAGTTTGAAACTGGCACTGGCAGAAAAGTTCCCCGTGAGGCTTTTATCTCCAATTAACCACCAAAAACAAAAAAAAAAAAAACCAGAAATAGAGCTGTGGCTCAATTGGTAGAGCACTAGCCTTGAGCACAAAGAGGCTGAGGGACAATGGCCAGGCCCTGAGTTCAAGCCCCAAGACTAGCAAAAAAAAAAAAAAAAGAATAACTGAAAAAGCCAGGCTTGATGACTCAACACCTGTAATCTTAGCTACTCAAGAGGTTGAGATTTGAGGACCGCAGCTCAAAGTCCAGGCAGGAAATTCCCATGACTCTCTTATCTCCAGTCAATTAACCATCAAAAAGCCAGAAATGGAGCTGGGTTCAAGTTCCAGCCTTGAGCAAAAAAGGTTAGGGACAGTGCTTAGGTCCTGAGTTCAAGCCTTCAGTTACCCCCCCACACACACACACATACACACAAAGTGACTGAGGCTGTAGACTGGAGGCTGTGGAATCACCGTGTATAGATAGAAGGACCCTTGTGCTTGTCTTACCCCACTCCCTTCAGTTCTGGGATGTCATCTGAGGACACTTAGTTGGGAAACTGAAGCAAGACACCGCTGAAGAACCAGCCCTGGGGGGAGTGGGGGGGGGGAGTGCGTGCGTGCGTGAGTGCGTGCGTGTGTGTGTGTGTGTGTGTGTGTGTGTGCGCGCGCGCCTGCACAAAAGCAGGACTAGAGAGGACACTATTCCTAGCTACGGAAAGGGAACAGGGGAACAAAAGCTGTTTTGACCTAGCTTGGGGTGCCATCCCCACCAAGTATGACAGCGTACAGAAGTTGGAAGCATGGAGAAGGGGCCTCCCCCTCCCTTGTGAGTCTTGAGAGGCAGCTCTTTCTCCACAGGAATGTTTAAGCAGCAGGGAACAGTCATCCTGATACATCCCAGCTGAACAGCAGCCCTGCACACACATGTTGTCTGCAGCTTAGATGAACAGGCTGGCATAGGTCCTGGCTAAGATGTCTGAGTCTTATCTGCCAGGACCTTGAGGATCTCCTACAAGGCCTTCTCCAATAAATAAAGCAATCCCTCGTCCCCAGGCAGGACACAAAAGCCAGAGGAAAAGTTAAGAGCAGCTGCTTCTCAGCTCGTTGCCAAAGCTAGCTTAGCCAAATCCCTAGGAAAATGCTGCAGCACATGAAACATGAAAATGCAAACCACAGACAGTCTGCACTCCTTCCCATACACATGTTCAAACAAGACTGCTTTCCAGCCGTAGCCAATGACTTCTCCAGGATGAGGTCATTTCTATGGCTCTGTCTGTGGCTTTTGCTCTCCCTTCGTTATGATGAGCCCGTTTCCACTTATTTGACCCAGATGTGCAGACCCCAGGAGAGCAAGGAAGAAGCAACAGCAAAGCATGATCTGAGCATGAAGGCACACCCCACTGCCCCTCCAGAAGAGCCACCCAGAACCAGTTAGGGAGGGACAGGATAACCAGGCCTACAAGACACTCCATCCAGCAAGGCATAAAACAAACAAACAACTCCAAGACAATCCCTGCAGAGAAAGGCTGCTAGGCAGGCCTCCAGATCTGCATTGCTCTCCTCTCTAGAAGCCCCCTGGCTGACAGCTCAGGCCACAGAGTAGAAGGGAAGCTGGCTGGGCTGCAGCGGACTTTAAATCATGCTCTGGTTGCAGGCGTGGGTGGGGTGTTTGCTGTCCTGCACTCCAGGGCTGTTAGAAGACTTCAGTGGAGTCCTGGAGAGGCCTCCACTTGGAGGATAAACTCAGCTGAGGGCGGGGTCTGGATCCTGCTGGAAGCTTCCACACTTAGCAGTGGAGCTCCAACCACTAATGAGCTGTCTCTCTGAAAGCAACGAGGTGCTGGGAGAGATGGAGGAGAGGCAGACGCTGACTTTAGCAATACTCTGCAGCAACAGGCTTCCTGCACGAGTCCTCAGTACCTGCCCTCCCTCCCTCTTTATCCCTCCTAAGCCTGGGGGACAGGAGGGAGGGGGGAGAGTTGAGAAGTGGGTGACAGGATCTCATGGTAAAACCCCAGGGTCTCCTGGTCCCCAAGCCAATGTGAACTTAACCCCAGGGTCAGCAGCCCTTTCGGGATGAAAAATGCTGCTTTAAGGTGGTGGAGAACTTGGGCTGGGAATGTGGCTTAGTGGTAGAGTGTCTGCTTAACATGCATGAAGCCCTGGGTTTGATTCCTCAGTACCACATACACAGAAAAAGCAGGAAGTGGCGCTGTGGTTCAAATGGTAGAGCGCTGGCCTTGAGTAAAAGCTCAGGGACAGAGCCCAGCGCCTGAGTTAAAGCTCCAGGACTGTTTTCCCCAAACCAAACAAAACAACAACACCAAAAACCCACCCCTCAGTGGAAGGCAGCCTCAGACAGATCATCTTTACATGGCCCACGTGTGGCAAAGTTTTGAAGAAAAGGATTGAGGGTGTCTCTTAAGGTAATTATGGAACTGCTCAATGACTGTCCTAGCCTTAGAGCTGTGGACCCAGCCCTTGCCTCCCGGACTTCACCAGAGCTGCTAGAAGGAACACTCCAAAACACAGTCCATCTCTTCAACTTCTTCCCTAATGGTCTCTGCTTGGTTTACTCTGAGAGAGGCCTGGGTGCCAACACAGCATGCCTAGATACTGTCACATGAAGTGACGTAGGAAAGGAGAAGGCCAGAAGCACCGGATAAAGCCCTGTGAGAGGAGCCACGTATTCTAGCTTGTCACCCACGAAAGTACCGATCAGGAGTGGATAAGAAGCTGCCACCACAGGCAGTGCCAGGCAATGGGGTAGAATCAGCTGAGGATAACCAGCTTCCACCCACTGGTCCAAAGTAAGATGACCTTTCTGCTGACTTGAGCCTGAACAGTGCCACAGAGATTTGGGAACTTGCTCCTTGTTAGAAGGTTAGAGAGAGAAAGAGAGAAACATGTCTTGTGGTGGTGACTACAGCTCAGTAGTTTTTATCTACTCATTTCTAAAAATGCAGTGACTTCTCCCAGATTCCTGAAGCCTGGGAAGAAAATGGAGAATGGGCCAGTGGGCCTCTGCTCTTGGCTATCTGGTGAAGAGAAAAGATGGGGACACTACGCAAGTCACTGAGTCAAGGTGGTGAGGAAGAGGAATGAAGGCCAATGGGAGCCAGGTACCAGTGGCTCACGCCTGTAATCCTAGCTACTTAGGAGGCTGAGATCTCAGGATCACAGTTTGAAGCCAGCCTGGGCAGAAAAGTCCATGAGACTCTGACCTCCAATGAACCACCAGAAAACTGCAATTGGTACTGTGTCTCAAAGTGGTAGAGCACTGGCCTTGGGCATAAGAGCTCAGGGATAGTGCCCAGGCCCTGAGTTCAAACCTCATGACTGATCAATAAAAGGCCAATGAGGGCTGGGAAGGTGGCTCAGTGGTAGAGTGCTTGCCTTGCATGCCTGAGGCCCTGGGTTCGATTCTCCAGCACCACATAAGCAAAAAGACAAAAGCCGGAAGTGGCACTGTGGCTCAAGTGGTAGAGCGCTAGCCTTGAGCTGAAGAGCTGAGGGACAGCGCCCACGACTGGACAAAGAATAAATAAATAAATAAATAAAATAAAAGGCCAATGAGACAGTTAAGAGAAAGGAACAAAGCCAGATTCTGGGTAAAGAATTTGAGTGAGATATCAAAGACTTTCATACCTTGCAATTGTTCTGCCTGCCACTGTTCTATACCTATCCTTCCATGTCCAGAGGGGACCGTGGCTCTGTGGTCAAGAATTTGGAAGCCCCTCAGTGGAAGGCAGCCTCAGACAGATCATCTTTACATGGTCCAAATTGATGACTCCCGCCTGTGGGCTCATTCACATTTCCTGTCACGTTAACAAAGCCTGATTCTAATACTTGGTTCAGTTAATGCTTTATCCACACTATTGCCTTTACCTGGCTCACCCTCCTTTCCATCTCCTGCTCCCTACTCATCCGGGAGACCCACACCTGTCCTGAGAGGGAGGAGTCTCCACTGCACAGTTCAGCCCATCGACTCCGGAGAAATGCCTACTCTGCAGCTGCCTGACTTAATTAGCATCTCACAGTTTTGCAATGCCAGAGGCAGGTGTGAATTGCTAGTGGTACACATGTGGTTTATGGCTATGCCGTGCTTGTTGATGAACTAACAGGTTCCACCTGACCAGTGTTACTCACGAATACTGCTGTGAGAGAGTAACAGGGGGCCCCAAGGCAGGCTAATTTTTTAATTTGCTTCTTTGTTTTGTCTGGTGAGCTGTTAACATCTTAAAAATTGTCTGTGGGTCCGAGAATCACATGAATATATTCTCTAAGACCTCACCAGTCTATAGCCCAGTGCCAGCGGCTCACTTCTGTAATCATAGCTACTCAAAGGGTTGAGAGCTGAGAACTGAAGTTTGAAGTCAGCTCATGCAAAAAAGTCCATGAGACTCCTATCTACAATTAATGAGCAAAAAGCCAGAAAAGGAGCTGTGGCTCAAGTGGCAGAGTGCTAACGTTGCGGGGGGGGGGGGGGGGGGGGGGGAGGTCAAGCACAGTGCCCAGGCCTGGGTTCAAGTCCCACTACCTGTAAAAACCAAATAATAAAAAACCTCAGCCAGGGACTGGGAAGGTGGCTCAGTGGTAGAGTGCTTGCCTTGCATGCATGAGGCCCTGGGTTCAATTCCTCAGCACCACATAAGCAAAAAAGAAAAAAGCCAGAAGTGGCGCTGTGACTCAAGTGGTAGAGCACTAGCCTTGAGCTGAAGAGCTGAGGGACAGTGCCCAGGCCCAGAGTTCAGGCCCCACGACTGGACCCAAAAAAACAAAACAAAACAAAAAAAAAAGCAAACCTCAGCCAGGGCTGAGCTGGGAATATGGCTTAGTGGTAGAATGCTTGCCTAGCATACATGAAGCCCTGGATTCGATTCCTCAGTACCACATACACAGAAGAAGCTGGAAGTGGTACTGTGGCTCAAGTGGTAGAAGTATTGGCCTTGAGCAAAAAAAGGGACAGTGCCTAGGCCCTGAGTTCAAGCCCCAGGACTGGCAAAAACAAACAAACAAAACACCTTAGCCAACTGACTAGAAGAAGATTTTACCAGCAATACTTCTGACAAAGGCCTAATATCAAAAATATACAAGAAGTTCAAGAAACTAACCCTCCCAAAGCTAATAAACCAATCACTAAATGGGCAAAGGAGCTAAGGAGAGATTTCTGAGAATAAGAAGAATTGCAAAGAAACACATGAGGAAATACTCATCATCCCTGGCCATAAATGAAAGGTAAATTAAAACAACTCCAAGATTCCATCTCATCCTTATTAAGACTGGCCAGCACAACTGGGCGCCTGTAATCCTAGCTACTCAGGAGGCTGAGATCTGAGGATCGCAGTTCAAAGCCAGCCCGGGCAGGAAAGTCCATGAGACTCTTATCTCCAATAAACCACTAGAAAACCGGAAGTGACACTGTGGCTCAAGCAGTAGAGCACTGGCCTTGAGCGCCCAGGCCTAAAGTTCAAGCCCTATGACCGACCAAAAAAAAAGACTGGCCAGCATTATGAATTCAAACAATAAATGTTGGCAGGGATGTGGGGAGGGAAGGAACTTTATTACACTGTTGGTGGGAATGTAAACTAGGATAACCACTCTGGACAGCAGTCTGGAGCTTCTTCAAAAAAAAAAAAAAAAGAAAAGAAACATTGATCTTTCCTACGACCCAGACACATCACCTACCCAGAATATCACAAGCCAGGATACCATGAAGACACTTGCACACCCATGTTCGTTGCTGTACTATTCACAATAGCCAAGGTAAGGAAACGGCTCAGATGCCCTATAATAGATGAGCAGATCAAAAAATGTGGTACCTAACACAATGGAATTTTACACAGCCATTAGAGAGAATAATAGTATGTCATTTGCAGGGAAATGGAGGAACCTAGAACAAATCAGGTTAAGTGAGGTAAGTCAAGCTCAGAGAAACAAATGGCACATGTTTTCTCTCATGTGGAAGCTAGATCTAAAATACACTGGACATGATAAATTATACAGGACTCTAGGCATTCACACACAGTGAGAGCAAAGGAGGATACTCTTGGGGAGGAACACAAAGGCGCAATGCCTATCTACCTTTGGATCATAGAAAATAATATTAATCAAAATTAACTCCAAGAAATAGAAACAAGAGGGTTTTTTTCCCCTTTGTTGCTGTTTTTGTTTTCTTTCTGTCTTGTGTGTTCATTTATCTGTCTTTGGGAATGCAAGGAAAAACACAGAAATGGAGGGACAAAGAGTAAACAAATGTAGCAGTGGTGCTCACCAGACGCTATGTTGAAAATGAACTTTACAACTTGTGGGTGAGGATGGGAGGGAAAAACTGGGAGAGAGGGAAGGGGTGACACTGCTCAAAAAGAACCATACACATGATCCAACTTCTGTAACTGTAAGCCCTTGGTCCATTTCACTGAGGTCAACACACTAATAATCACTGAGTGCTCATCATTCTAGTTTTCCTTTAAAAAGTTCCTAGAAGTATGAACACACACACAATTACAGGCCTCTTTTGAAGCACGTGGGATGATCCTGAACTCCCCACAACAGTGTACACCTTCTCCTCCAGTGGCCCACAGTATGAGTACACCATGCCTTACTGACTCTACCACTCAGGTCTTTTGCTCCATCACATAGGATGCTGCACTGAACAATTTTCTACCTTTTTATGCAAACACATGAGCAACCATCTAAGCCAGATGTCTGGAAGTGGAAGTCCTAGCTCAACAGCTCAAGTTTTACAAGTGTGGCACGTGTCTGTACATCTGAACATATCTAATCTAAACATAAGCCCACTGCCCAGGAGCACCTAGGAGTCTCTGTGAGCAGGTGTTAGGGAAAAGCTGAGGTCTGTCTTCCTCTCTGTGTCCTCGGTGGGCTAAGTTCTCCATAACCTATGCTATCTACATATAGAGCCCTTGGCCAAGGCAGCCAGACATACATGGAAGGCAGCCGACTCCTATTTAATGGTGGCTTACAGACTATTTAAAATGAGGTATTAATGAAGTACAAAAGGGATTTAAGCCACAATAGCGACAAGAACAAGGGTGGAAGGCAGCAGTGAATCAGAATTCAAGTGGACAAGAATATGGAAGGAATAGCTGTTTGGGCGGTCAGCAAGAGCGCAGGAGGGAAGTTGGGTTCAGAACAACAGGCAGAAAGTCGGATGCTGGTTGCTCACGCCTGCAATCCTAGCTACTAAGGAGGCTGAGATCTGAAGATCATAGTTCAAAGCCAGCTCAGGCAGGAAAGTCCGTCTGTAAGACTCTTATTTCCAAAACCAGAAGTGGCACTGTGGCTCAAGTGGTAGTGCGCCTTGAGCTGAAGAGCTGAGGGACAGTGCCCAGGCCCAGAGTTCAAGCCCCATGACTGACAAAAAAAAAAAAAAGCTCAGGACAGTGCCCAGGCCCTGAGTTCATTGAGACAAAGGGTGAACTAATTCAGCAGTGATACTCACTAGATACTATGTTGAAAATGAACTATACAATTTGGGGATGGGGGAGGAGGACCATTGAGGTGGGAGAAACCGAGGAAAAATGAGAGAAGTAACACACTGCAAAAAGAAATGTACACAATACCTGATTTATGTAATTGTAACCCCTCTGCAAATTGCCTTTACAATAAAAAAATTAAACAAACACAATAACAGGCAGAGAGGACGGGAAAGGAAATAAAGCAGAAAAGTGACATTCACTTGAGGGCTGGCTATAGAACTGCACTAACTGGCTCCATCCTCATCAGGCCCCAGGAGCAGACACTTAAAGCCAGGTAAAAACAGGAAGGCTGTGCCAAGGTGGGCACATTGTTCTGTGGCCAGATAATAAATCCTTTAGTCTTGGCAGGTCATCTAGTATCTCTAGCTCATATTATTCTTTGTTGGGAAGAGGGGGACAGATGTCCCAGAATGCCAGTCAAATTGTACCCTCATGCCTAAGCCTGCCAGCCAGGAAGACTCACTCCTCACCCACACAGCTACTGTCTCTCAGTAGCTGCACACCAGGGACAAAGGTCTACTATTGACACAGACCCACAACTTGACATCGAACAAAACTCACATCAGTTCATCTGGTATCAGCCTGGTGCTTTGCTTTTAAGTATGAATGAATTACTGTGCAGCATGAGCCACTGAGAGAAACCAGCAGCCTGAAAAAGAATGACCAAAATAAACAACCACAACCAGATCCCACAGGGAAATGAAATCATTTGAGGGATGGTCAGGAGATAATTTTTAAAAACAATTCTAATTAGTGTGTCAGAAAAATCCAACCCAATTTGGCCTCTGTAAAACAAAGGCAGGATGCTATGAGAATGAAATAGCTAAAAGAACCAGAGAAAGGAGAATTAAAAATGTCACAGCTAGCTGGGCACTGGTGGCTCACACCTGTAATCCTAGCTATTCAGGAGGCTGAGATCTGAGGATCATGGTTCAAAGCCAGCCCAGGCAGGAAAGTCCTTGAGATTCTTTTTTTTTTTTTTGGTCCAGTCGTGGGCCTGAACTCTGGGCCTGGCTGCTGTCCCTCAGCTCTTCAGCTCAAGGCTAGCACTCTACTCCTTGAGCCAGAGCGCCACTTCCGGCTTTTTCCTTTTTGCTTTTGTGGTGCTGAGGAATCGAACCCAGGGCCTCATACATGCAAGGCAAGCGCTCTACCACTGAGTCACCTTCCCAGCCCCCTCCTTGAGAGTCTTATCTCCAATTACCCATCAAAAAGCCCAAAGTGGAGTTGTGGTTCAAGTGGTAGAGTGCTATCCTTGAGCAAAAAAGCTCAGGGACAGTGCCCAGGCCCTGAGTTCAAACCTCAAGACCAGCACAAAAAGAGGGGGGAAAAAAGTGAGGATTTCCAAGAGTGAAGGTATAGCTCAATGGTAGAGTACTTGCCTGGTATACTTGAGGACCTGGGTTTGAACCCTAGTAAAATAAAATGCTAGTAAAAATAAAAATCAACCAAGTGAAAACAGAGTGAAAGAAGTCATCAGAAAGAACACTCAGATCCTAAAGCTTTTAATGGAAAGGGTCCAAGAGTCCCCACAACAATGAATAAGAAAACCCAACATCCTTAAGAAAATTTTGTCCAAAAGTCATACATACACTTCCAAACAAACAACTCAAGTTCCCTACAAAGCAGTAAGAATCAAACTGGTATCAGATATCCTGTTGGTAACAATAGATGCTTGAAATCAACAGACCAGTGCCTTTAATATTTTGAGGGAAAATAAATTTAAATTCTGTATTCAGTTAAACTATCAATCAAAACTGGCAGCAAAATAAAGGATTCAAGGCTTACCTCCCACATATTCATTCTGAAGAGTTACTGACTAATGTGCTTCAGCTAATCAAGAGAGTAAAACAAGAAAGAAAACACAGAAAAAGAAAGAAAAGAGCTGGGTGCTAGTGACTCACACTCGTAATCCTAGCTACTCAGGAGTCTGAGATCTAAGGATAGCAGTTCAAAACTAACCTGGGCAGGAAAGCTCATGAAATCTTATCTCTACTTAGTCACCAGAAAACCAGAAGTGGAGCTGTAGCACAAAGTGGTAGAGTGCTAGCTAGTTTTGAGCAGAAAAGCTCAGGGAAAGTGCCTAAGCTCTGTGTTTAAGCCCTGTGACCAGCAAAAAACAAAACAATAAAAACCAAAAACACACACAGAGAATCTAGAAAACAGTGGATCAGACCCAAAAGAATTATGAAAAGAAGTTCCCGTGAAAGGTTAAAGTTTAAGGCAGTGACCACCACGTGTTGCTTGTTTCTGTCTAGCAAAGCAACACGTGGTGGTAATCAAAACACCCGGTTGATTGTGTGCCTATATAAGACCTGCAAATCCTTAGCTCGGGGCTCTCCTAGGCTCTGCTGTGTCGGAGTATAGGACGAGGCCCAAGCTGCAGCCTGTTTAAATAAAACAGCTGTAGAGTCTGACTCTCGGTGGTCTTCTTGCAACCTTGGCATAACACCCGTTGAGAGCTACATATAGCATGCCTATAGAAAACCTGTCTGGATGAGAGAAAGCAGGAAAGAGCTCTTTACAGTGTTACCGAGAAGGAATGAGATAGCACATAGTGAATTACCAACTAAGCAGCTGGCACATTACAAGAGCACAAAGAAAGTAGGCTACAGGTACCACAATAAAGACACCTAGAAACCCCATGAAAAGGTAAAAGCTGATTAAAAAAATACTTCAAATACTGAACAAACTAAAAACAACAGCAAGTTTGGAAGAAATGTAAAAAGAGTATCCATTTGATGGGTGGAAAAGAGACAAATCCTAATACTCTACTTGATCATATAGCAAATGTGAATATACCACACTAGTTTAAAAACATTTTTTACTGGTTTTCTACTTAGGAATCAATTTACAGACAAAGCATAAAGACTTCCTAATCATGGAACAACAGAACATACCACAAAATAAAAAGGACAATGACATTAGTGAGGAGATTGGGGAGAATAGAAGAGACGGAAAAGTTGGAATTATCGTTATTTCTTTTTTAACCTGGTAGGGGCTAAATCCTACTGTGGACAGACTATGAAACTAAAAATATTGTATTATTTAGATTCCAAAGGCAGTATGTTTGTGTATAGACAGCCATGCATATGTGTGTGTATGTATGTATGTATGTATATATGCATGTGTGCATGATACACCCAAGCATACATGTATGCACAAGTGGAAGTAGAGGGAAGAGGAGAAAGAAGGAAAAAAAGAAGAATCATTTCACTTTCTTAATAAGTCAACAAAGAACTGTATGAGCATATTCTACAGTCAATGTTAGAGGAAACTACAAGAAGCAGGAGCCCTAGGAATATTCTTTTCTTTCTTTCTTTTTTCTTCTTTTTCCCTTCACTAAGAGTATGCTTCAGAGAAGCAGGGCCAGGTTGAGGCCCTGTGGTAGGAGACTGGTAGGAAAGCCTGCTCCTATTATAAGCCTTTTGGGTTGATTACCTCACTGTGTCATTACATATATGATTTTGATAAATGCTCTGGCTCTACCCCAGAGACTTTTGCTCAGTAGGTTCAGATTTTGGACATGACAATGCTGCTAAATTAACCAATTATGATAAATAGTTCCAGTTAAGAGCTCCTTACAAATAAAACCTGGCATTTTACTAACTTGGGATACTATGACTAGAACCTTCTGATAAAGAAACCCCCAGAGCTGGGTTACATATTTTATTCTTCATTTGTTATTCAGAAAAAACAGAATTTCAGCAATTCACTGACTTTCTCTGGTACTGGCTGATGGTCCTAAGTCTGTGGTATTTCTCATGCTAGAAGATCATGTCAGTCTGTCAGTGTCCTGGCAGAGACCTGTCTGGAAAGAAATTCTCTGCTGGTCATCGCTCAGGCAACTCTGGTCTCCTGGCTCAGTTGCAGCGGGAGGAATGGGTGGGGCCAGAGTCTGGGATCTCCCTGCCCACTGGCTTCTCTTCCAATTGCTGGAGGGTCTGTCCACATTGCTGTGCCAGACTGGCATCAACTTGGGGTGCCTTCCACAACAGCTCCCTTATTTGCTGGGGAGAAAAGGATCAGGCCTGGCCACTCCTCTGTCCCAGAGAAGAGGAAGAAGGATATAGAAGCTGGAAGACAGCTAAACCAAACACCTCACTCTCAATAACAGAGGCTGGAAACGAAATGAAGACGAAAATGAAGATGGAGTCCTGATTCATATGTATGAAAAGAATGCAAAGGACAGCCAATTTTTCTTAACTATTAACTTGGAAGCACACTGGCAAAACAAGGGTATGTGTATGTGTGCATATATTTAATAGGCATTTAAAGACCTAAAATACACAGAAATAAGAGGCACTAAGGGTGAACAAATGCAGCAGTGGTACTCACTAGACACTATAATGAAAATGAACAATACAGCTGGGAATGTGGCTTCATGGTAGAGTGCTTGCTTAGCATGCACGAAGCCCTGGGTTCAATTCGTTAGTACCACATAAACAGAAAGAGCTGGAAGTGGTGCTGTGGCTCAAATGATAAGAGCGCTAGCCTTGAGCAAAAGAAGCTCAGGGACAGTGCCCAGGCACTGAGTTCAAGCCCAGGATTGACAGAAAAGAGAAAGAAAATGAACTATACAACTTGGCAGGAGGGGGTAGGGAGGGAGGGAAGTGACACTGTTCCAAAAGACATGTTATTATTCCTGACTTATATAACGCCTCTGTATATCACCTTCATAACAATAAAAATTAAAAAAAAAAACAGACCTAAGACAAAATAGAAAGAATACATAGTCCAAGAAGTAGACTATCACTATACTTTGGTCATTCTGATCGCCTTTCTCATTTGGGGGTTAATAATTTCTTTCTCTCTAACTTTATTACACACATAGTCTGCTTGATTTTCAATTTCACCTTCCTGGAATCCTCCTGTGGCTATTCTGCATCTTGTTCTTGGCCTACTGGGTGAGATTTGTCCTTCACTTGATGCACACAGCTGTAGTTCACTTTCACTGCCACGGGCAGGCAGCCCACTGCAGGCATGCAACTTGGCTTACGGATCTATTCTACTGTTATTTGATTGATTCTAGCTCCCCCCCCCCCCCCGCCCCCCCATACACACACATTATGAACAATGCTTCTCAGGGAAATTCTCCTGGGAACAGCCGGTCTTTCAAGATGCTTCCTCCCAAACCAACCCTGCCTCCTCCTCCCTCCCTCCTGAGGTCTGGGCGTTGCCTCTGCAAAGAGCACTGGGTGGAAAACTGTGGCCTGTGGCTAAAGTACTGGGTGTTCTCTGTAACAGAAAGACGATGTGATTCTCAGGATCCCAAACCTCTGCTCCCCGCCCTGGCCTCTCTCACACACATGCCTGTCTTTCGCCTCTGAACTTGAGATGCCACCCCTGCTTTATACAGCAGGCAAAACAATTGGCCTTTTTAGAGGCAGCCGGGATTTCTGAGCCACACCCCCCCCTTAGTATTTCCCCCCTTCTTTCTCAGGTAAGAGGGAACAGACATCTTAATGAAAGGCTCCATTGATACACCATAGGCGTGACCGCTCAGGCAGCAGAAGGCAACTCAGGCTTTGCCCTCCTGGATGGCAGAGGAAGGCTGATGACAGGTAACGCTGGCCATCTGGCCCACTTGTTCCTCAGGTGTGCCACCTTGCCATAGGAGGGAAAAGAAATCTCCCATCTACCGTGGCTGGGGTGAATCTCTTTTCCCTAGGTTATGTGTACTATTCCTCTCAAGCTTTCTGTAGGGGAAAGTTGGAAAAATAATAACTGGTAACACAGTAATAATACTGTCAGATCCAGGCCACATACCACCAGCAAGTGCTAAGAGCTTTACGTACCGTATTGCATCGGGTTGTACCCCATGATGTCACTTTAGGAAGTTTAGACCAGCATTGAAAAAAAGGAAACAGCCAGGCGCTCATATTCTAGCTATTAGGAGGTTGAGATCTTAGGATCACAGTGTGATGCCAGCCCGGGGACAAATCCAAGAAACTCTTATCTCCAATTAGCCCGCAAAATGCTGAAAAAGCAGAGCTGTGGCTCAAGTGGCAGAAGTCCAGCACTGAGCAAAAAAGCAAAGCAAGAACTTAAGGCTCCGAGTTCAAGCCCCAGTTCTGGCACAAAAATTAATAATTAAATAAGGAAAGAAGGAAATAGATAAGACTAATATTCAGTAGAGAATACCACAAAGTTGTTTTGTTTTGTGAAACTTCTCCTTCACTTATGTTCACATCTATTTATTCACAGGTACAAGATCAAAGTGTAAAACTTACCTCACTGACAGCAAAGATGAAAAACTGTTGCAAAACACTTCCTTCTCTATGTCATAACCGTGCTGCTGAAGTACATTCAGTTACTAACCTCACTGAGCAGAGAAAACAGCTAAAGCTACTTCTCCAACGTCATCCGAGCCCCACCTAGTTCCCAACATAACCATCTCCTTTCTGTTTCTCTTTCCTCCCTAGCCCATGTACTGTTGGCTCGGTCTAGAACATTCTCCCCTATCTTCACCAGCTCGTTCTTTCTAGTATCCCAGGTCTCTGCTTGAGCATCATCTGTGCTTGCTGAGAGCTCTCTTCCAGCCCGATGTGAGCAGCCGCCAGCCTGCTTGTGGCCACGGAGACACTTGTTCCCTTGTCTGCCGCCAGCCTCCCTTCCAGAACTCAAAGACAGAGCTAACATCTGCTGTACTCACCAACATACCCCCAGCATCCGCTAGAGCAGCTGCTCTAGGACACAGTGGATATTTCACAACTGTTAAGTGGATAAAGAAATGTACCAAGTCGCCTGTTGGCAAAGAGTGGAGTCAAGATTCCAACCCAGGTCACTAGGGCCCAAGGCTTGTTCTTCACCCCTACACTACACTAAAACAAGACTCGAAACAGGGTTGGGAAGGTGGCTCAGTGGTAGAGTGCTTGCCTCGCATGCATGAGGCCTTGGGTTTGATTCCTCAGCACCACATAAGCAGAAAAAACTGAAAGTGGCACTGTGGCTCAAGTGGTAGAGCACATACCTTGAGCTGAAGAGCTAAGGGACAGCACCCAGGCCCAGAGTTCAGACCCCATGACTGACAAAAATAAAATAAATTAAAAAAAATAATACTCAGAAAGAGCAGGTGGCTGCCCTAGCCCACCCTACTAAAAAAGTACAGAACGTAGGATGTTATCAGGGTGAGAAGCCACAAGTGGTTCATAGGAGCAGACATTGGTCATCAGCTAGAAATCTGGAAGAGACAAAATGAAGACACTACAAAGCCTTCAGACCTGAAGAAGAAATTTGCCAATGACTGGGGAAACACCAGAAGAAATCTGTTGAGCATAGCACCTTTGTCAAGCTTAGTAGAGCAGCCAGCTCAGAAATGAAGTGGCTTGGGTTTTCCCAGACAGGTGGTAATATTCTGAGAAAGAGGGTAATAAGCAGCCAGAGGCAGCAGAAAAACTCAAAGGGGCAACTGTGGATGGGGCACAGAAGGCTGGGGTTACAGGAACTGTATCTTAAGGTGCCTTAGGTAGTCAACTTTTGAGTTGCGACTCAAACTGAGAATAAAGAGACTGGACCTCCAGAAGGCTCTGGCTAAGTAGGACCTGAGCAGAAAGTCAGAGGAGCTGCCCTGGGGACTACTTAGGTGATGCTGCCACCTTGTGGCCATGGAATGCCTAGTCCACAGGAAAGGGAATGTACAGATCTCTGTGGGTTATTCATCAATCAATTAGTAAGAGCTAACTGCTGGGACTTAGAAATTGGTCTCACCTGGCTCCAGCTCTGTCCCTTCCATCCAAGCAATGATCAAACCCACCTCTTTTTATCCCCGTCTCTTCATAGTCACTCATGTTGTGCTGTTCCTCCTGCTACCACCCCAAATATACCTGGGGACAGGAGATGGCATCTTATTCCTTTTGATACAAAGCACCAAGCACACCAGAATGACAACAGCAGCTACTACTGAATAGATGTCAAGTGCTCCTGAACACATCCATGCCCACATTTCAACTATGAAGTACCTACAAGACCTCCAAATAGAAATATGAACTAGGGCTGGGAAGGTGGCTCAGTGGTAGAGGGCTTGCCTTGCATGCATGAGGCCCTGGGTCTGATGCCTCAGCACCACATAAGCAGAAAAAGCTGGAAGTGGTGCTGTGGCTCAAGTGGTAGAGTGACAGCCTTGAGCTGAAGAGCTGAGGGGGACAGCACCCAGGCCCAGAGTGCAGGCCCTACAACCAAAAAAAAAAGTATATATATATATATATATATATATATTCATTCATTCATATAATATATATATATATATATATATATACACATACATATTCATTTCAATACAAACTGGGAGTTCTTGGAGAGGCTAAGAACTAAAGGTAGCATCACCAGTACACAGACCATGTCTTTTATTTTATTTTTTATTTAAAAAAATTTTTTTTTGGGTCCGGTTGTGGGGCCTGAACTCTGGGCCTGGGCACTGTTCCTCAGCTTTCAGCTCAAGGCTAGCGTTCTACCACTTGAGCCACAGCGCCACTTCCGGCTTTTTTCTTTTTTCTTATGTGGTGCTGAGGAATCGAACCCAGGGCCTCATGCATGCAAGGCTGAGCCACCTTTCCAGCCCCCAGACCATGTCTTTTAAAGTGTGTGTGGGGAGGGGAGGGGGAGAAGGAAGGGAGAAAAGAAAGAGAGAGAGAGAGAGAGAGAGAGAGTATAAGGACCAAGCCCTAAGGACAAATGTGACTTCCAAAGCCTAGGTCTTATAGTATAGCAAGCCTGACATGTGCTAAAGAAGGCTGGGAAAGAAGAGCTCCCATCTAAAATTTCTAGGCGGGTAAAGTTCACCCCTGGAAAAGCTTATGGAGACATGGGGGCCAGGGTGAGGAAGAGGACCCTGGCAGGCTAATAACCAATCACTCATCTTAGATTTTGTTAGCTAGAAAGAGAGAGGGCAGAACCACAGGGCAGGACTGCAACTTGATTTCACAAGGTTGATCTGAGCAGCAAGACCAGCTGAAGGTGACGGGAAAGAGTAAGTAGAAGGATTGAGGAAGGGGAAAAAAGGTCAGCAAAATAATGGCCCCAGAACCTGTGGTTTGGGAACCGCTCTAAGCCTGTTTGGAGCCTTCTGTCACGCTTCTGCCAACGCTTGTTGAAGAATACATTTGCTTAAATGTCAGTGACTGAGAAAGTAAATAACTGTCCATTTTGGTCAACTTGAACTAATCAATCTGGCTCTTTCAATGAAGATCAGACTGGATTTTTTCTGTTTTGAGAAGTTTGTTTGTCTTGACATTAAGCGCTCACATTACTTTCAAAGGACAATAGCACCCTTTCATGGGAGTGTGGAAAACACTATAAAAAAAAGAAAAAAGACTATAGAGCAGGATATCAGTAAAGCCAAATTGTTCTTAAATGCTGGAGGACAAACAACACACAGAAGGATGTGGTGAAGCTACTATGTGCTCTAAAACAGATTCCAGGATATCCTGGTTAGGAACCATTAACAGGAACCACTTTGGTCAACTACCAAAGTTGCCTTATACTATTGAGAGAAAAACTGAATGTGTTGTCCCTGACTTTTGGTCCAGAGTCTTCTCCTATTTTCATTTCTTTTTCTTTTTCTTTTTTTTGTTGTTGTTGGTCATGGGGCCTGGGCACTGTCCCTGAGCTCTTCAGCTCAAGGCTAGTGCTCTACCACTTGAGCTACAGCGACACTTCCAGTTTTCTGGTGGTTAATTGGAGATAAGAGTCTCACAGACTTTCCTGCCCCAGCTGGCTTTGAACCGTGATCCTCAGATCTCAGCCTCCTGAGTAGCTAGGATTACAGGTGTGAGCCACAAGTGCCCGGCAGTCTTCTCCTTTTTTGATAAAATTTTAAAATGCTTGAAATCAAAATCAAATCTCTGCCAGTTACTCATGAATTCTTGCCCTTCTCAAGTCCATCCTACTCACTCACATTTATTTCCATCAGAAAGTGGGTTCCAGTCAGGCGCCAGTGGCTCATGCCTGCAATCCTAGCTACTCAGGAAGCTGAGATCTGAAGGTTACAGTTTGAAGCCAGCTCAGGCAGGAAAGTCTGTGAGACTCTTATCTCCAATTAACCACAAGAAAACCGGAAGTGGTGCTGTAGCTCCAAGTGGTAGAGTGCTAGCTTTGAGTGAAAAAGCTCAGGGATAGTGCCCAAGCCCTGAGTTCAAGTCCTTTGACTGACAAGAAAAAAAAAAAAGAAGAAGAAAAAGCTGTATGATCATGAGGACCTGAATTCAAAACCCACTTCTAGAACCAACCCTCCCTCTGCCAAAAAAAAGAGTGGGTTCCCTTTTAGGGAAGTGATTACCTTCACCCTTTGTAGTACCCAGCACACTGCATTTGGTCCATGTGTTGAACAAGACCTCAGTCTACTGAAAGAGTTAATTTTCTTGCTGTTGATTGGCTGTGTGCTTCTGGATGAATCACTTAGCCTTTCAAAAATCTCAGTTTCCTCAACTGTGAAGCCCTCTTATAATAGGGAGGTTTGGGGAATTAAATGTGTTAATACATGTAGAATACCTAGCATACTGGCTAATATAATACTAACAGTTTAATAAGTCCTGGTAATTATAATTTAATTATGATAGTTAAAGATAAATGAGTATTATTCTGTTCCATGAATCATACTTCCTCCCCATAACATACTACACCAGAAAGGAACTCTAAACCTCAGCACTATTCATAGTTCCTTGATGTGGGGCCTGTCATGTACATACAGTGTAGGATGTTTCACAGTATCCCTGGCCTCTACTCACCAGATGCCAGAACACACAGTTTGAACAACAAAACTGTCTTCAAAGACTGACAACATTTTCTGGAGGAAAAAAATTCCTCCTTTGGGGCTGGGAAGGTGGCTCAGGGGTAGAGCGCTTGCCTTGCATGCATGAGGCCCTGGGTTTGATTCCTCACAACCACATAAACAGAAAAAGACGGAAGTGGTGCTGTGACGCAAGTAGTAGAGCGCTAGCTTTGAGCTGAAGAGCTGAGGGACAGCGCCCAGACCCAGAGTTCAATCCCTACAACTGACCAAAAAAAAAAATTGCTCCTTCTTCCAATGAGAACTATGACACTAGAATATGCAAACCAGGCATAGAAAGTTTATTTACCACAGCTCATAATTTCCCACCATCCCATTGGCCTCTCATGCATCTACCTCAGCCACTTGCTCACCACTCAGTTGCCTTGGAGGGAACAGGTGATAGGTGCTGTAGATATCATTAGAGAACTGCAACTGGAGCTCAGGGCTGCCGGTCAGGAGCTGTGCCACCTGTTCTACCTGAAACGGCGTCTTCTCCAGGATCACAACGGCATCTTCTCCATCCCCAGACTCCTCATTCACCTGTGGATAGAGACACCATGAGTGAGCCCAGAACAGAGCCACTAGTAAAACCTAGAATGCAGAAGCAGAAGCTCTGGGGCCAGTGAAATCTCAGCAGTTGGGATTTCTTTTCCTGCAATCTGCCTTCTGAGGAAAGCTGGCCAGTGGCACTCCAAATTCTTCTCTTGTGGAAGCTCTCACACCTTTCTTCTAAAAGATGAAAAGCTTCTCAATTGTCTTCTAGTTTAGGTTTTGAAAATGTCTGATAAACTCTCCTCACTTTATTATGTGTTTGTTTTTGTTGGTTGTGGGGCTTGAACTCAAGGCCTGGATGCTGTCCCTGAGCTTTTTTGCTCAAGGATAGAGCTCTACCACTGAGCCACAGCTCCACTTCCATTTTCCTGTCAGTTAGTTAGAAATAAGGAGTCCAGACTGGGTTGGAACAGCAACCCTCAGATCTCAGCCATCTGAGTAGTTATGATTACAAGCATGAGCCACTTGTTCCCTCACTTTAGAAGATAAACGAAATGAGATTTACAGAGGAGGTAACAATGCTCGACAGGAAATGTACTCACTACCTTACTCATGTAACTGTAACCCCTCTGTACAGTATTTTTACTATATATATATATATATATATATATAAAAGAAATTGAGACTTGGAGTTGGGGAATATGGCTTAGTGATAGAGTGCTTGCCTAGCATGCATGAAGCCCTGGGTTTGATTCCTCAGTACCAAATTAACAGAAAAAGCCACAAGTGACACTATGGCTCAAGTGGTAGAGCACTAGCCTTGAGCAAAAAAAGCTCAAGGCCAGTGCCCAGGCCCTGAGTTCAAGCCCCAGGACTGGCAAAAAGAAAGAAAGAAAGAAAGAAAGAAAGAAAGAAAGAAAGAAAGAAAGAAAGAAAGAAAGAAAGAAAGAAAGAAAGAAAGAAAGAAAGGAAGAAAGGAAGGAAGGAAGGAAGGAAGGAAGGAAAGAAATTGAGATTTAGACGCAAGCTATTTATTCAAAGTGACATGAATAGTCAATGTCAAAACATAAGTAGAATCCAGGTCTCCTTCACTAATTCCTACTGTCAATACTTCAGCAGGGGATACAATCTAAAGACAAGTGCGGCTGAGAAAACCGGACAGGAGGGCTGGGAAAGTGGCCCTGTGGTAGAGCGCTTGCCTTTCATGCATGAGGCCCTGGGTTCGATTCCTCAGCACCACATAAACAGAAAAAGCCGAAGTGGCGCTGTGGCTCAAGTGGTAGAGCACTAGCCTTGAGCTTAGAGTTGAGGGACAGCGCCCAGGCCCACAATTCAGGACCCACGACTGACCAAAATAAATAAATAAATAAATAAAAGACAGGACATTGTAAATAGTCAAGAGATGCAGAAGAGCCATGGGCTTCCAGGGTTCTAAACCCTTGATCCATCCAAGGACGAGCTGCTGATTGTGAGGAACCCTAACACTTGGTTTGGGAACAGTCTCCCCATCTCGCCTCTGCTAGACAGCTGAGCAGATGGTATTAAAGCCAGCAGTATATCTGTTTCCACAAAGCTACTTTGCAGTCTGAAGACCGGGGGTGGTTAACTTATCTCCATAGGCTCAGCACCTCAATCTCCGGCATGAATAAAAGTGCATGGCATGCAAAACGAGGCTAACAATTTAAATCACCGTTTCTGGTTAAACTGAAGCCATGTAAAGCATGGGATCCTACAACCTACACTCTGAATATTTCCAAGGGCCCAAAGCAAGACATCCATCAGCATTCATGCGTTCCTAGCACCTTTATAGATTGGAAGGAATGATGAATGGCCTGGGGAATTAACAAATGTTTTTAACATGATATACTCTATAATGCTTGGTAGGTGTTTTGGGAAAAGCTAGGAAAATCAGAGGTGTTCATTCCTCACCAAATTCCACAGGTAATCTTCCTCCCCCCCCCACTCGTTGTAGTGGTACATTCCGCCTCCCCCCTCTCCAATGATGGAATAGGTATATCCCGGCGGGGGGGGGGGGGAAGAGGTGGGAAAAAACCCGCTTCCGAAGCGATGATTGGCTCCTTCCTTCCCGCGTCTCCGCCCCATCTAGGATTGCTCCGTGGTACCTTCCCGTGCAGGAAGATGATCTTGTCCCGCGCAGACTCCCTCAGCACTTTTTGCACTCTAAAGCCGGAGAACGGCAAGCGGACAGGGGCAGAGGTACCATTCCCAACGCCTGCTTCCTTTTGATCTGCGCTAGGAGCTTCGGCTTCCTGTGTGTCCGTTTCCCGCTTTCTCTTGGATTGAGGAGCCGCGTCCGCCATGCTGCCCGCAAGGAGCTGTGTGCGCCTGCGCAGACGAACATCTTCGCCTCCCCCCCCCTTCCCGCCCCGCCCTATCGCCTGTTTCTTACGGCTGCGACTACAACTCCCAGCGTGCTTCGCTTCACCATCGTTGTTACGTAGTTTCCGGTGCTGCGCATTGCATCCGGCGCCTGCTGTTACTGGTGGGTCCGAGTGGCGAAAGTGTAAAGTTACACCCTGGCTGGTGAGTGCTAGAGGAAGGAATGTTTCCTGAGACAAATCTATGAGTATCTGCATCGGGCTTCTTGTAGCGCATATTTAATCCATTCCTATTTTTCGTATTTTACGAAGACTGTTTGACGTGTTTTGGTTTGGGGGTTGTTTTTTGGCTCAAAGAAAGGTAAGCGCAGACTGAGCGGTGTCCTTCCAGTACCTGCCTCCTACCCGGAACTGCTTCCTCTCCTGTGTCCCTTCCCAGTGTTTATGCCGTGCCGCCCGGACAGATGGTTTTTGCTAGTCATCTGTCATTTTCCTTCCCTCACCTTTCTTTTGGTCATGTAAGGAAAAAATCCGTTTATTCATTTATTTATTTAGGTGCATGTCATGGGGCTTGAACTCTGGACCTGGGCCCTGTGCTTTTTTGCTTAAGGCCAGAGCTCTACTACCTGAGCCACAGCTCAACTTCCAACTTTTGGAAGTTCATTGGAGGTAAGTCTCACGGACTTCCAGCTGGCTTCAAACTGAGGATGAACTCAAGGCCTCACATACGCTCACCTTCCTCTACTGCTTGAGCCGTGCTTCCAATCCGTGACTTTTTCACAGTAGCCTGATGAGTGTAGGAAACAGGACTTAATTTGCAAGGCAAGAACGTTGGCTTTTACTTCTCCTAAGGACTAGATTGCAACCTGAGTGGTTTCTATGGGCCAACTCCTCTACCAATTGCATCACCTTTAACTTATTTCTCTATACCACGGAGTAATTTCCATCTAAGGTGGAAATCAAAAGATTTCCTTGTTCTATTTGTAGCTATTTCTGGGGAAAAAAGACAGTTTTTTTTTCTTATCTGAGTTAAGTCTGTGTGAGGAAGCAAACAAAAGTTCCTGATGGGCTGGGAAGGTGGCTCAGTGGTTGAGCACTTGCCTTGCATGCATGAGGCCCTGGATTCGATTCCTCATCAACACATAAGCAAAAAGAAAAAAGCCGGAGGTGGCGCTGTGGCTCAAGTGGTAGAGCACTAGCCTTGAGCTGAAGAGCTGAGGGACAGCGCCCAGGCCCAGAGTTCAGGCCCCACGACTAGACTCAAAAAATAAAAAATAAAATAAAAAATAAAAGTTCCTGTCTGAAAATATATTTGATCTTCTTTATCTGTATGGTCCACGAAAGCTTTTTAAAAAAAGATTAATTAGACTTTGCCAGAGAACCATGCAGACATCCAGGTACAGAGAACAAAGAAAGTTTATGCCAGGAAAGGGGGCCGGCAAGACTCCTTCTCACAAGGGAGAATTGAGAAGAAGCACTGGTTATTGTCTGAAATGACCTATGTGACCTAGGAGGTTTAGGAGGGGCTAGAAGGTGGAGACCTGGTGTGGACGTGTGGGCCAGGGGCTTCATCATGGTGGACTAGGATTTATGGCCGCTGTCCAAATAGTAGATAAGGGTCCTGCAACTGCCCAGACCTGTAGGTCACTTTAAGGGACTCTTGTTGCCTTATATAATGGTAGCTGCCCCAGAGCAGTGCCATCCCAAGGTAAAGGAGCTGGAGCCTGATTATTTTCTGCTTCTACTACATGGGCCTAGTGTTGCCTAGGAAGGGAGTATGCTAAGCTGTGAAGGGAAGGAGAGGACTGAACTATGGGAAGGGAGCTCATTTCGTTAACAGTCCACTTCCACAGATTCAGTAAAAAGCTGGGGACAGTGGCTTATGCTTGTGATCTTAGCTACTTAGAAAACGAATCTGGAGTAGCGTGGTTTAGAGCCAGCCAGGGCAGAAAGTTAGCAAGACCCCATCTCAATAAGCAATCCAAGCATGGTGGCAAACACCATTCACTTGGGAGGCAGAGACTGGGAGGATCCTGGTAATTTATCTGAAAAATTACTAACAATTCCTGTAGCTAAGTGGTAAAGCACCCGTCTAGCAAAGTTACTGGTAGGCCCTATCTGGAAAACAGAAGTACTGGTAGAGTGCTTGCCTAGCAAGTACAAGGCTGAGAGTTCAATTTTCAGCAAACCATCCCCCCCCCCAAAAAAAAAATTCACAACCAATCAACAAATCTATAACTCAGTGTAATTACAACAAAAATATAAGCTTTCCCCCCCACCCTGAAACATGACAAGCTGAGTAAACTAAAAGTAAGGACTAAGAAAGTCAAGATGTTTTAGGAAAATAAGAAAAGGAAGAGCTGACTATAAGCTGTCAAGGCTATTGGAAATAGTGTATGAATTATATCTCAACAAAACCATTTTTGTTGTTTTTGTTTTAAAAGTAGTGTATGAGATGTGCACCAGTGGCTTATACCCGTAATCTTAGCTACTCAGGAAGCTGAGATCTGAAGTTCATGGTTCAAAGCCAGCCCAGGCAGGAAAGTCCATGAGAGTCTTACCTCCAATTAACCACACACACACAAAAAAAAGATCCAGAAGTGGAGCTGTGGCCCACGTGATAGAGTGCTAGCCATGAGCAAAAGGCTCATAGTTAGTGCTCAGACCCTGGAAGAAAGAAAGAAGAAAAGAAAGGGAAGAGAGGAAAAGGAAAGAAGAAAGGAAAATATAAACATGCCATTTGTACAAACAAGAAGGTCATGTAAAATTAAATAACATGTTGAGCTAGATGTATAAAAGAATATAAACATGCCATTTGTACAAACAAGAAGGTCATGTAAAATTAAATAACATGTTGAGCTAGATGTATACAAATGCAGTAACTTTACAGCACAAGGCTAAGAATGAGAAGTCAAAATTCAGAATAGTCATTTCTGGTGGAGGAATTGAGGGCCTGGGATTAAGAGTACAAAGATAGGGCTGAGAAGGTGGCTCAGTGGTAGAGCGCTTGCCTTGCATGCATGAGGCCCTGGGTTCGATTCCTCAGCACCACATAAGCAGAAAAAAAAGCCGGAAGTGGTGCTGTGGCTCAAGTGGTAGCGTGCTTGCCTTGAGCTGAAGAGCTAAGGAACAGTGCCCAGGCCCAGAGTTCAGGCTCCACGACCGGACCCCTCCCCCCCCCCCAAAAAAAAAAAAAGAGTACAAAGAAAGTACCTCAGGAATGGTAAGATTTCACTTCTCATGTTGGGTGGTGGGTACTTCATTTCATAGTCTTTTTGATACATAATAAAATAATTCATAATTAAAAAGTTTCAATAACAAGGGATCTGATAAAGGGAAGCTTATTGAAGAGGCACCAAAATACATGTTGGGGAAACCATGACATTCATTCAGTTCAACATAGTTTCTGTTCTTTTTTCTCTTGGTGGTGGAGGTACTCGGGCTTGATCTCATGTCTCACACTTGCAAGGCAGGCATCTACCACTAGAGCCAATCCATCAGCTCCTTTTTTTTTTTTTTTTTTTTTTGCCAGTCCTGGGGCTTGAACTCAGGGCCTAGGCCCTGTCCCTGAGCTTCCTTTGCTCTACCACTAGAGCCATAGCACACTTCCAGCTTCTTCTGTTTATGTGGTGCTGGGGAATAGAACCCAGGGCTTCATGCATGCTAGGCAAGCACTCTAGCACTAAGCCACATTCCCAGCCCTACCAGCTCCTTTTTGAATTGGTTGTTTCAAGATGAGTGTCTTGGTTTATGCCCAGCCTGGCCTGGGCTGCAGTTGTCTTCATGCTTCTCTGCATCGCTGGCGTGACAGGCATATGGCACGTGCTGCTGCACGCAGCCATCCATGGTGCTCCATCCCATAGCTTAGAAGGACAGTTGTCTTGCATCCTGCTTTCTGAAGTGAGCTGATGTGTCTGAGAAGGTAAGCAGCAATAGTGTGTGTGAAGGATTTTTTTTTTTTTGTCGGTCATGGGGCTTGAACTCTGGGCCTGGGCACTGTCCCTCAGCTCTTCAGCTCAAGGCTAGTGCTCTATCACTTGAACCACAGCACCACTTCTGGTTTTCTGAGTGGCTTATTGGAGATAAGAGGCTCACAGAATTTTCCTGCCTGGGGTGGCTTTGAACCTCAATCCTCAGATCTCAGCCTCCTGAGTAGCTAGGATTACAGGTGTTCTTGTAGCTTTCTCCTGACATCTGCATTGAGGGCAACTGGTAAGAAGATCCATGCTGAGGCCTGCAGCCTCGGCTTCAGCTCATCAGTTAAGCTTATTCCTCTGGAAAGATGTCTATCAACATTGATGGGGAAGAAGGCTGGTGTGTGCCAGCTTTCTGTCCAATTCAGCAACAGACAAGATAATGTTGACCCTCCTGGTATCAGCATGTTCTCCAGCCAACCCCAACATCTGGCTTCCTCATGGCCTTCGGGGGGAGTCCCCAGCACTTCATAAACTTCCTGGGGGAGAACCCAGCTTCTTCTTGGCCTTCTTTGGGGGAAAACCCTCAGTTTTTGTGGTTTCCCTAGGGAGGCCATAGTAATGGAAAGC
This sequence comes from Dipodomys spectabilis, assembly GCF_019054845.1. Classification (NCBI taxonomy): domain Eukaryota; kingdom Metazoa; phylum Chordata; class Mammalia; order Rodentia; family Heteromyidae; genus Dipodomys; species Dipodomys spectabilis. Next base: position 4,270,308 of record NW_024870700.1, read on the forward strand.
CCTGATTGGGCTGTCAGTGGACTCTGGCTGCTGACATGTCTCCTACCAGACCTGCTGGAACCTGAGGCCCAATATGGGCTGTTTCCAACATGACTCCAGCTTTCTGCATTCCATGATGACATGACAGTCAACTGAGTGTCTGCAGATCTGAAAGAGACCAAACAGAGTGACAGGGCATGTCCTCACAGCAATGGTTTCTCCCCAGTAAGTGCTCGCCTCCTTTTTTTTTTTTTTTTGGTCAGTCGTGGGGCTTGAACTCTGGGCCTGGGCACTGTCCCTCAGCTCTTCACCTCAAGGCTAGCGCTCTACCACTTGAGCCACTTATGTTTTTTTGGTGGTTAATTGGAGATAAGAGTCTCACAGACTTTCCTGCCTGGGCTGGCTTTGAACTACGATCCTCAGATCTCAGCCTCCTAGGATTACAGGTATGAGCCACCAGCACCCCGTTCCTCACCTCCCTTTTTATCCTTGTTTCATTCAACACACTATAATATAATGCTTCTTTCCCAGATAGGCTTATTGTGTGTGATTCTTTTTGATATTCCCTCCTGGCACCTGTCTAGCTCCTGGTAGACATCTCCAACCTAATCTATGAAAACCTATTATCACCACTGTTACTCTAATATGTACTGACAACTTTTGTGGTGTATGTGTGCGTGTGTGTGTGTGCACGCATGCATGTGCGTGTGCATGCACTGACATGTATGCATACATGTCATTTTACAATAACGGAAGCTTGAGAAACACTGAGAAAGCAGAGATCCAGGGCAGTTAAGTAACTCAACAAAGCAATTTTTCATATGCTAGTAGGTAAAAAAAAGAAAAGAAAAGAAAAAGCCAGGTAAGTCCCAGAGCCTGCACTTTGAACCAGTAGCGCTCTAACTCCACTAAAGAAAGGATCAGACACTGGCTGACTCTCCTTCCCCTACCCCTCCCAGGGCTTACAGCGCATGACAGCATCCTTGACTTGGCCAAAACCACCATCCGGGCCTCTGCCATCCACACAGTACATGAATCGCAGTTCAGGTGGATAGGCAGCTCTGGTCAGGCCTGACAGCAAGGGGATGGTGCGGCCCTCAGCCCCAGGGGCTTCAGTCAAGGCCTGCAGCATCTGGTACTTGCACCACGGGTCGTGAAGGAAGCCTGCAGTAATAAGCAGCACCTGGCAGTGACTATTGCTCAGAGCCTGGCACAGCTCAGACACAATGGCGCCACCTGGAGTTGCATCTCGAAGCTGCAGGAAGCAGCGCAGGCTGGCAGTGCTGCCTTCCAGGTAGGATACCAGCTCCTGGGCCACTGCCAGGTCCTCCTCACTGTGGCACACGCATACATCGTAGTCTTTGCTCCAGCGGCCACTGCTGCTGGTGTCCACAGGTGTTGGTGATGAGACTGCAGACACATCTGGACCAGGGCTTGAAGATGGGAGGATGTCCTCTGAGGCCAGCTCTGAGTTGTCACTGGGGTGGCTTTTGGAGGAAACAGGCCTCTCCTTGGGCTTCTTTACCAGTGCTTGCCTGAACCAGTCTGAGGAGGAGAAACACGCTGCTCAGGTCTGTTCCTTCTAATCTCAGCCTCCCCACTGACGGCACAAGGGAGGACAGGCAGAACTCCAGCCAGCTCCCTGAACTATGAAACACTTTACTCCCAGAGACCTGCCCTGCTGTTTCATTTGTTTGTGCCAGTCCTGAGGACTGAACTCCTGGCTTGGGAGCTTTCTCAGAGCTTTTTTATTCAAGGTTAGCATTCAAGTGATAACTTGAGCCAAAACTCCACTTCTAGCTTTTTTTTTTTGTCGGTCGTGTGGCTTGAACTCTGGGCCTGAGTGCTGTCCCTCATCAGTTCAGCTCAAGGGGAGTGCGTTACCACTTAAGGCACAGCGCCACTTCCAGTTTTCTGGTAGTTTATTGGAGATAAAAGTCTCACAGCCTTTCCTGCCTGGGCTGGCATTGAACTGCTATCCTCAGATCTCAGCCTCCTGAGAAAGTAGGATTACAGGCATGAACCACCGACACCCGGCCACTTCCAGCTTTTTGGTGGTTAGTTGGAGATAAGAGTCTCACAGACATTCCTGCCCAGGCTGGCTTCTAACTTGCATCATCAGATCTCAGCCTCCTGACTTGGTGAGATTACAGACATGAGCCACCAGCATCCAGCAATTTTTTGTATACCTTTCAGGTCTTGGCTAAGAGTTTCCTCTATGGCAGTGTTTTAGCAGCCTGCTCTACTAGAGAGATGGTAAAGTGGCATGTTAGTGCCTCTAGTCCCAACTACTCACAAGGCTTAGGCAGTGAGCCTGGGAGTTCTGAAACCCCTTCTCAAGAAAACAGCAATGAGCTGGGCGTCAGTGGCTCATGCCTGTAATCCTAGCTACTCAGGAGGTTGAGATCTGAGGATCGCAGTTCAAAGCCAGCCCGGGCAGGAAAGTCTGTGAGACTCTTAGCTCCAATTAACCACCAGAAAACCAGAAGTGGTGCTGTGGTAGAGCGCTTGTCTTGAGGTGAAGAACTGAGGGACAGCACCCAGGCCCAGAGTTCAAGCCCCACGACTGAAAAAAAAGAAAAAAGAAAACAACAACAAATAGATAGTGCTAGGATATAGCCCTAGCATGCACAAGAACTGGATTTGATACTCATCTCTGCAACAAAAAACAGACAAAGGACAGTCTCACCCAGCTTCATGTTCTTTGGAGTGTGGGTGTGGGTGTGCGTGTGTGCACGTGCGTGTGCTTGCCAGTCCTGGACACTCCCTGAGCTGCTTTTTGCTCTACCCCTTGAGCCACAGCGCCACTTCTGGATTTTTCTGTTTATGTGGTACTGAGGAATCGAACCCAGGACTTCGTGCATGCTAGGCAAGCATGCTACCACGAAGCCCCTTCATGTTCTTTGAAAGCTGGTAGTCCCATCCCACCTTAAACAGAATGTTCTACTTGTGAGAGCCCGAGAATCCAAGCTATGAGACCCTGAAAGGATTGGGAGTTTGGAATGCCTTCTCCCAATACACTCTCAGAATGCTGAGAGTTTTCCTGGAAAGGTCAATCAATCCTGGCTTAACAAGAACTCAGATTCCACCCTAAACTGTGTGGGATCCTGCAATTGGTAGGCTGTTTACCTTTTAGTTCTCCTTCCCCAAATCAGAAAGTTACCTACTTTCTAATATTGTCACAGGTTGAAGTTTGTACTTCCTTGCAGAAGACCAATAAAAACTTTGGTTAATGGAACCTTGGGATTTGTTGCCGGCAGAAGGCTACAGGTCCCCTGGTACCCCAAACCTCAGTTGCATGGTCCAGGTCTCCGTTATTGTGTTGCTCCTGGTCATGGTGAATTAAGTAGCACACTGTGGATTGCGACACCACTAATGCTGACTAGTCAACCATCTATGATTCTGTAAACAGCTGTGTGCAGGGGTAAGGGTCAAGCAGGCCTAAAGCCCCTTCCAACACTAACAGAAGGGGAAGTTAGATTAAGGGAGGCTACTCATTGTTTAAGGGAAAGGCCCTGAAAAATCCTAGGTTTTTGCTAGAAGAACACAGAACTTACTGAATCAGAACCTACATGTTGGGGGCAGGCACTCAGACTGTGTGCGTATGTGGAGTGGGGTTGGGGTGGGGGTACTGGAAATTGAACTCAGAGCCTTGCACTTTCTAGCTATGCGCTCTTCCACTTGAGTTATGTCCCAGTCTTTTTGCTTTTTAGTTTTTCAGAGAGCATCTTGCACTTTTGCTCAGGCTGACCTCAGATCATAATCCTCTACCTTCACTTCCTAAGTAGCTGGAGTTATAGGTGTGTATAACCACATCAGGTTCTGGCTCCCAGATTTGATGGTGGATCTACTAAGTGCTGTCTCTGGGGCCTCAAGCAAGCTAGTCATTTCCTCATTTGTTAAATGGGTTCTTTTCAGTTGTTGAAGGTTCATTTAGGTAATGCAGTATCTGGTATAATTCTCTATAACGATATTAAGCCTCAGCTGTGAATCTGGATAGGCAGTTTGGTGTCCTAGGGAATGATTAGTTTCTCTCTCTTCTTGGCTCCTTCTGTAAATGGTTCTGGAATAAAGATTTAGCTAACAAGCAGGCGCCAGGCGCTCATGCCTGTAATCCTAGCTACTCAGGAAGCACAGATCTGAGGATCGTGGTTCAAAGCCAGCCGGGGCAGGAAAGTCCAGGAGACTTCTTTATCTCCAATTAACTGCCATAAAACTGGAAGTAGTGCTGTGGCTCAAGTGGTAGAGCACTTGTCTTGAGCTGAAGAGCTCAGGGACGGCACCCAAGCCCAGAATTCAAGCCCCAGTTGTGGCACAAAAAGAGAAAAAGAATCCACCAACACATGTTTTCCTCTTCATTCTCCACAAAGCATCCAAGACCTGAAGTCCAGCACGGAGCTTCACTGTATTAATCAGCCTTGCTGTATTTTTCCTGTGTTTACCAGACAGGCCTTCACCTCACCAACATAGGGACTGAGGATAGCACTCCTTAGACGCAAGAAAAAAAAAAAAGGAAGCAGAATTAATTGAGACAGTGTCCACTCACCAGCCATCTTGCCCAGAGGTTTCTTAGAATGGGAGTGAGGAGCTGAGAAGGAGGCCATAATGCTGGCTTGCAAATTAATCCTGTGAGACCAGGATTAGGAAAGCAACAGAAGCGGGGAGACCCAGTGGTGACCTCGTAGAGCAGCCATCCTACAAGGCAGAGGGAGGGAGAGAGAGTCACAAAAACCGTACCTACCCTACTGTTAGACGCAGGGCGTGGGCTTCCACAAGTTCTGCTTTTCTCCTGGTACCTAACAGATTCGGTTTCTAATTGAAACCTAGTCTAAGGGCTAAGACTGGTCTAAAGCAGGAAAAGGCACTGTGATTGGAGCGGATTCAGGATAAACCCAGATCGGTGCAGAGGGCTCAGAGTTACAGAGTATGAGTTCAGCATGACTGGCAGAGTGAGTGTTCTCGGCTCTACGTGGGCCAAAACACATTCCAAATTTGGGGAGACTGGGCTGACAGGCAGCTCTTCAGAGGGACTTCCTGGTAATTGCTGATATGGGAGAAAGACAATTACTACTTGGAGAGATAATTCTGTATCCAGATGGATGGGTGATAAGGAGTAGTACAAGCAGGAAACCTTGTAAGACTATTTGGTTTTGTTTTGTTTTTACCAAGTCTGTTTTCCCTTAATGACCCCATTGATCCACCCATCTAGCACTGGACTGTCAGCTTAGGGAGACTTTCATGGAGTGATATGGTGAGGGCTGCTGACTGCAGGCAAAGTGCCAGGATTCTCACTTCTTGTTACCTGTGGCCTTCTGCAGTCTTGCTATGCCCCAGTGTCTCCATTTGGGAAACAGAGATACTGTAATGTTAGAAACTGCTTCTCAGGATTATTGCAAGAATCACACAAGGTAGTTTATGTAATGTGTTCAGAAAATGTTGTAGAATATGTCTTTAGCCTATCTAGCCAGGTACTGGTGACTCACACCTGTAACCTTAGCTACCCAGGAGGCTGAGATATGAAAATTAGTGGTTCAAAGCCAGCCCAGGCAGAAAAATCCCCATGAGACTCTTATCTCCAATGAACCACCAAACTAAAGGTGGTGCTGCGGCCCCAGTGGTATGGTAGAGCACTGGGCATGTGCAAAAGAGCTCAAGGACAGCGCCCAGGCCTTGAGTTCAAGACCCAGGACAGGCACAAAAATAAATAAATTGATAGAGAGATAAATAACCCGTGTAGTCATGGTGATAGGTGCTACAGTCTCACCTACTTGGGAATCTGAAACAGGATAACTGCTTAACACTATGAATTCAAGACCAGCCTGCGCAACAGAATGAGACTGTCTCACACAAGGAAAAAGCCAACAAATAACATACAGATCCACATGTAAGGTATATGTTTGTAAATAATATTCAATACTGTGACTTTCATTGTTTGTTCCCACATTGATCACTGCTATCTGAGATTCCAGAAGCTTTTGTTTTTGTTGTGGAGGAGGGTGAGATGCTCAAATTGCTTCTAAATTGATACAAAAACAGAGGATCAAGAATTTACCTTGGATGGATAATTTGCTGGGGTTTCTTCCCACCAGAAGGACGGGGATGTCCCGGATGCTGGCAGGTCTTCCAGCCTCTGTTTCTGGAGGAAGATGGCGTGATGCAGAGCCTGCCCTGGTGCAGCGGGAGTGCTGCATTCTAGAGATACCTCTCCAGTTGAAGAACTTGGCTCTCTGTGGTAGTGGTAGTGGAGCCACCTGCAGAGGGCTGCTTTCTGACTGTCAGATCTTCAGAGGCCAAAAGAAAAGAAACCAATCTGATTACTAGAACATTGTAACAAGAGGTTTCCAAACTTAAAGAATGTCAGTCTAGGTTGGCTATTAATACCTTGTTCACTGATACTAAAAGACCACTGAGATCTGAGGATTGTGGTTCAAAGCCAGCCAGGGCAGGAGTTCAAGCCCATGACCAACACACACACACACACACAAAGACACTGGAGCAGGGCAGGGCACGGGATGACTTATTTCATGGTCAACTAGTTTGGATTGAGTCTTGGCTACTCAGGAGGCTGAGACCTGAGTATCACAGTTGAAAGCCAACCCCTGGCAGGAAAGTCCATGAGACTCTTACCTCCAATTAACCACCAGAAAACTGGAAGTGGAGGTGTAGCTCAAAATGGTAGACTGATAACCCTGAGCAAAAGAACTCAGGGATAGGGCCCAGGTCCCAAGTTCAAGGCCCATGACCACCAAAAATTAAATAAATAAATACAGATGCCTTTTCCTCCACAGCAACATACATTAGGTCACTTGGTTTTTACATTATATTTTTAAATTTTGTTTTAATTTTTAAACTGTAATATGTATAGATTTAAAAGTTTCACAAAATGCCTTTGCCTTTTGACAACACATCCTAATTTGGGGTGATTACCCTTTTCATTGTTCAAGAAATGTATAGCTGGATGCTGGTGACTCATGCCTCTAATCCTAGGGCTGGGATGTTGCTCAGTGGCAAAGTGCTTGCCTAGCAAGTGCAACATCCTGGGATCGATCCCCAGAATCAAAAAAGAAAGGAAAAAGGCAAAAAAATCTATATTGAGGAGTATACTGGAAGAGCACTTGATTAGCATATGTGAAGCCCTAGGTTCAGTCCCAACACTGCCAAAAGAGAAGACGAAGATGGAGAAGAAATCTAGCAACATATGCCTCTGGAACAAGACTAGTACAAGCCCTTGTAACTGTTTTTTAAAAAAATATTTTACCTTATTGTTATAGAGGTGATGAATGGAGAGATTAAAATCACATGAGTCAGGTACCGAGTACATTTCCTTTTGTACAGTGTCCTCTGTTCCCTCATTCTCTCCCAGTACCTTTTCCCATCTCTACCCATGAGGTGTATAAGCCCTTGTAACTATTATGAAAACGTTTAAGCTTGGGAAACAACATCATCTTTGACAGGATAATTGAGCAAGATTCTAGATAAGTTCCAGTAACTGCACACATGACTTTCTTCCTGGAGTCTCAAATCTCAAACCTTCCTTGTTCCTTGCCAGACTTTGTGCATGCAGCCAGAGCTGTGGAACTATCACACAGTCACACATGCTTTCATCTTTCCAAGACTTAATAATGGTTATCATATGGCAAGATACAGTTGTCAAGAAGGTAAGACTTAACTGGAAGGTCTGTTCATTAGCTTTGTCGAGTCTCTGATTTGTTATGTGGCCTCATATGTATATATGTATATATATGAGGCCACATAGCATATACATATATATATATATACATGCATACATATGTGTATATATATATATGTGTGTGTATGTATATATGGTCACATTTTCTTGTGTTTTTGAAAAACAAAGCATCCAGGCACAATGGTGCACACTTATAATACTTGATACTTGGGAGGTAGAGGAAGGAGGATCTTAATAAGTTGAAGACCAGTCCAGGAAAACTTACAATGAGACCCAATCTGAAAAACAAAATAAGAAAGGCCTAGAATAGTGACTGAAATGGTAGAACATGTGCCTAGCTTGGGTTCTACCAATAGTAACAGAAGAAGAAAAAAACCAATTCATAAAGCAGAACAATATATACCTCAGATACCCATTTAAATAGAGAACAACAGAGACCTGATAGAAAATTAGTAAGGAACTTCTTCACAGTACTTTTGGTGTCTTTTTGGCTGTATTTCCAATATTATATGTAGGAACTTAAGACAGGAAAATCTGATGATGTGGTTTCACTGTATAAAATCCAAAATGTGGAGCTGGGTGCTGGTAGCTCACACCTATAATCCTAGCTACTAAGGAAATTGAGATCTGTGGACTATATTTCAAAGCCAGCCCGGGCAGACAAGTCCTGGTAAGACTCTTTATCTCCAATTAACCACTGAAAAGCCAGAAGTGGAGCTGTGTCTCAAAGTGGAATAGTGCTAGCCTTGAGTAAAAGAGCTCAAGGCCAATACTCAGGCCCTGAATTCAAATCCCATGACTGACAAAAAAAAAAAATACAAAATGTGTTAAATACTATCCAGTGTCTAACTGGTCTCCAATTTTTATTATCTAGGGAGTGTCTTGAGACCTGTGAAGACGTATGATTTTTTTTTGCGGGGGGGGGGGGGGGTCTGATCGTGGGGCCTGAACTCTGGGCCTGGGTGCTGTCTCTCAGCTCTTCAGCTCAAGGCTAGCACTCTACCACTTGAGCCACAGCGCCACTTCTGGCTTTTTTTTTTTTTTTTTTTGCTTATGTGGTGCTGAGGAATCGAACCCAGGGCCTCATACATGCAAAGCAAGCACTCTACCACTGAGCCACCGTCCCAGCCCAAGACTTATGATTTTTATTTTTTTAATTTTTAAAGACTTATGATTGAAGATATGTCTCTTAACGTTTAATTTTATCTTAGATTTCTCTTCATCTGAAATCACTATTTGGGGTAGACAGGTAATGTAGTTCCCCAAAGATGTCCACAAGCTAACCATAGCACAGTTTTATCAAAGAGTGGTTTGTAGACTTCAGGAGACCAGCCCTAGAGTGACCTCCAGGTTCACACTTGTGAGTGTGGGGTAGACCCACTCATTTCTAAACCACAGAATATGGCAAAGATGATGGAGTGTCACTCATATAGTTATGTTACTATTTATGATGCATGTGTGTTTGTCTTCATACCTGCACACACTATACAGGAGATGCATATATACCATGTGTATGAGTATTATATGTGCATGCATAGGTGCATTTGTATGCACCCAGCTCCTTCTTGAAAGACAGGAGAGACACCATTGCATAATGTCCTGAGTTCAAACCCCAGTACTTGAGTACACATGTGCACATGCACCCACAAACAGGAAAAAACATATCTAGCAACACAAGTCCAGTAGGATGGATAACTAGCCTGGTATAATCATGCAGCAGAAATAAATTAATGTATTAACACAACATGGATGCGTATCACCAAACTTATTGATTGTACAATACCAAATACACAAGACTATATAACATGACTTAAGGACTAGAAATCCAAAAGCAGGCAAAGCTATTTTATAGAAGCAGAGGGCTGGAGTGGAGCTAAGAGCCAGTGACTCAGGCCTATAATCCTAGCTACTCAAGAGGCTGAGGTTTGAGGATCAGGTTTAGAGGCAGTCTGGGCAGACAAAACTGGGAGACTCATCTCCAATTAACCAACAAAAAGCTGGGAGTGAAGGTGGCTCAAATGGTAGAGTGACAGCCCTGAGCCAAGAAGACCCTGAGAGAAGTAGTCTCTCCTCCCCGAATAAAGAGACTCTGGGAAGGTAATCACCTGAGGGGAAGCCGAGGCTGGAAGTGGGCAGTGGGCTTCCTTGATAGGTGCTAGTAATGGTTTGTTTTCTGTTCTAGAAGCAGGTTGCACAGGAAACAAAAATCACGGTGAAAAATGACCAATTAGGCTACATACTTAGTAAGATTTGTGCCGGGTGCTGGTGGCTCACACCTGTCATCCTAGCTACTCAGGAGGCTGAGATCTGAGGATCGCGGTTCAAAGCCAGCCCGGGCAGGGACGTCCATGAGACTCTTCTCTCCAATAAACCACTCAGAAAACCAGAAGTGGTGCTGTGGCTCAAGTGGTAGAGCGCTCGCCTTGAGCTGAAGAGCTGAGGGACAGCGCCCAGGCCCAGAGTTCAAAAAAACAGTTTGTGCCCTTTTCTATAGGTATGTAACCTACACACACACACACACACACACACACACACACACACACACACACACACACACACTCAAACCAAAACCAAACCAAAATGTGGTTTCCTCTGAGTCACCCCTGGCCCTCAGGCCCCAGGGGTCGGCTCGGCTGGAGCACTTCCCCGTCTTCACCGCCCTGCTCCGGGTGCAGAGCGGAGCTCCATTCACCTGCCACCGGCCGGAACCGGACGCGGGTCTGTCGGGTCCCTCCGCCCCGTGCCTGGTCCGTGGGCGCGGAGGGCGCTCGTTGGGCGCCTCTGTCCGTCATCGGTCCTTGACCCTGGAGGCACCAACCCAAGTCAAAAGCAGCGGGACCGGCGGTGCCCACCAGAGACGGCTGTACGGAGCGGGGCAAGGCTGACCTCGCCTGGCCAGAGTCGGGTTCGAGCCCCGCTGAGGCCGAGCCCCTCGGGCGGCATGCTCAGAAGTCGAGCAAGTTGCCCCGGGGCCGAGGTCAGGCCGGGTGGAGGCTGGAAGTCGTCCTGGGCGCCCCGGGGGTGCGGGTTCCCCCGCCCCGCCCCCGCGATCGCGCCCCGCTCACCTGGCGCCCCCGGTACGCGCTGCCTGGCCGGGCCCGGCCCGGGAAATGCGGCGCGCGGCCCGGCTCCCGGAAGCGGCGGGGCGCCGCCCCTCCAGCCGGCTGTCCCGTCGCCTGGCGACGCCGCCGGGCCGCGCGCAGGGCCGGGCACGCAGCCCACAGCCCGGCTTCGGCGGGCCGCGCCGCAGCGAAGAAGGGTCCTGAAGGCAGGACGGGCGGCCTGGGTGGCTGGCCCCGGGCGCACAGGCTGGGGCGGGAGCGGGGCCCCTGCAGGCTGGGGGGCCCCAGGCCAAAGGGCTTTGTGTTCCAGGCCCAGAGTCCCAAGTGGGAACCTGCTGTTCCCCAGGAACGTTCCACAGGGCTGTGGCGGCCAGAGGGAAAGAAGGCAAGGCGTTGGCAAGCCCAGGCTACACAGGTTCTGTGAAGCTAGGCGCCTGTGGCTCACACCTGTCACCTTAGCTACTCAGGAGGCTGAGATCTGAGGATCCAGGCCCTCACCGGCGCGTCTAGGGACACTGTCCTATTTCCATACAGACACATGACCACTTTCACCATGTGTCTTTCGTCACTTTCTCCACTAACTGTACTTTCTGCTGATACCTCTTCTAACAGAGCCTGTTTCACTTTTCTGTGTGCAAGTGTGTGCGTCAGTCCCAGGACTTGAACTCAAGGCCTGAGCGCTTGCTGTTCCTGAGCTGCTTTTGCTCAAAAATAGCACTCCACCACTTGAGCCACAGGCCCACTTCCATCTTTTTGATGGTTAATTGGAGATAAGAGTCTCACAGACTTTCCTGCCGAGGCTGGCCTTGAACCTCCATCCTCAGATCTCAGCCTCCTGAGTAGCTGTAAAGGCATGAGCCACACAGTCTGGCAGGAAAAGTTTTCCCTTTCCCCTTTTTATTTCCTCTTTTCAAGAAATTACTTCACACTTAAACCACACAGCATTTTTAAACACTGACATGATTCCCTAATAAAACAAAGAGAGAAAAAGTTGATCTTAGTAGAAACAAGGCACACCATCATTTTAGTTTTCAAACATTATTGCACTTAACTTCCATAATTTGACAAAGCAGTCATGAAATAACCTGCAGACTAGTTTTAACAAATAATACCTGTAAGCAGACATGACTGTCCTAAGTGGTTAATTAGGTGTGAAATGTATGAACATTAGTGGTTATTGTAGAGCTAGAGTATCACGCCTTCTCCAAGCTGAGCCACAGATAGTGGGGTGGACCATGTGGGCTGACTTCTGCAAGCCGCAGGGAATCTGCCCTTCCCACATCCTCTCTTTAAATCTCCAGGAATGTGGCTTTAGCTGTCATCTTGGACTGGGAAGGCCTTGAGACCAGGGATGGATCTTCAGGGTCCAGCAGCAAGTTCCCAGGGGAGCACTTAGATATTGACAAGTGACAAGACTGACAAAGTTTAGGAGGGCTGAGTGTTGGAACAAAGATGAAGGGTTGTCTCTCCACATTGTATAAAGGAAAACAGATTCAACAGCATATCCCAGTAGGCTGAGTTTGAACAAGGTCTTGTTGCAACAGAACTCCTTAATGTGTTAGTAATGTTAGTGGGGTTTTCTTGGACAGGATCTATGTAAACCAGCCCCAATCCTCCGACCTCTACCTCGCAAGTGTAGGGATAACAGGTGTGTCCCATCATGCCTGGCTAACATATAGCATTTGTTAAAGGGCATAGCTCGGGGCAAGCGGCCAGATGAAGCCTTTCCCTTTGGACCCTTAGGTTAAAGTGCCTGTGCTGAAGACACTGAAAGCGCTGAGCATCTGAGGAGCTACCTTCCAGGTGTCCTTCTGCCATGCCTCTAGCATGTTCCTTCCTGTCTTTGCAGGATTGCCTTCTGTGGTGCTTCCTCTTTTGCTTATTTCACTGGGCCTGGCTCCGGCCAGCCTCCTCTCCAGCAGCACCTCCTCTCCCCTCCCTCCCGTGTGTGAGGCCCCCATCCATCCTGTGCACTCCACTCTCATTTTGAGGGGGGGACATTTTCCTGGCTTGTTCTCTCAGGGCCACCTTTCTTCTGCTTACTGTCTATTCCTCCCCATGCTGCTGAAACTGCCCTCTGAGAGGTCACCGCTGACCTACTTGGTGCTGAACTCAGCTGCACTGTCATTTCATACGGCCAGCTGCTTTCATTTCCATATCACACTCCCCTGGACTTTCTCCTGCTTCTCCGGGACCTCTTCGGCATTCTCTTCCTGTGTTTCTTCAATGTCAGTGGGGTGCTGGAGCTTCCCCGGTCACCCCCCCCACCCCATTCTACCCTTCCTTAAAAATGTCATCATGTTCCATGATGTCATCACTATCTACAGCCTGGGTTGTCTGCTGAGGCCCCATCAATGAATCCTAGCCCCACTTGGATTACCCCTGATGGCATGCAGGGTTCTTAGATAGGAAAAGTTCTAGTGAAGCTGTACTGTGCTTGTCTCTGCTTGCTGGTGTCTCTCATCTTACTGGGCCGGAATAAATATTAAATAGGTGACTTGCTTCATCCTTCCCTCTATAACCACCACCCCTGCAGCAACTTAGGAGCAGGGGGCCCTCGCTTGCAAACCAGCTGCCTACTCCCTGGGATTGAAGAAAGATCTGGGGTGGAGGATGGGGCTATTTACCTATTCCTAGGGCCAAAGCTAGTGGGATGCTTCAAAAACTTCTGCTGTGAGAAGACAGAAGGAACAGAAGATTAGAGGGAGTGAGCTAATCACATTTATTGATGACTCAGGTAGCAGATAAGTCAATCTATCCAGGTGAGGCTGTTTCAGATAGCTCCGGTTGCCTGGAACCTGCCCAGGTCAGAGGCCATCCCTCTGTGCCAGCACCAGGTAAGAAGCCATAGGCCCTGGTGTCTAGGACACCAGAGATTGTCTTAGTGTACATTATCACCTGGGCCACTTTCTCTTGGCCCAGGCCTAGACCTCATGCCCTGCCACATGGGGGCAGATGGGCTGGATGGAAGGTGTTATTTTATTTATTTATTTATTTTTGGGTCTGGTCATGGGGCTTGAACTCTGGGCCTGGGTGCTGTCCCTCAGCTCTTCAGCTCAAGGCTAGCGCTCTACCACTGAGCCACCTTCCCAGCCCTGGATGGAAGGTGTTAAAGGAGGTCTGGCACAATGCCCAGATGAGGATGGGTGATGAGTAGGCTGGGGCCTGAGGAAGAGCTTCTATACTCAGAAAATATTCCTCTCCTGGAATTTCTCTTCCAAGTAAAAGCGGCTGAAGAGGAAAGGGCTCATGTCGATGGTCTGGAAGTGGCCTTCTAGCACCATCTCCGCCACGGCTCGTCCCACAGCTGGGGCATGCTGAAGCCCATGACCACTGAAGCCCGTAGCAAAGTACATGTTGACAACGAGTGGATGGGGGCCCACCACGCCATTCTGGTCAAATGTGTTGTAGTCATAAAAACCAGCCCAGGCACTCTGAACCTGTGGGTGAACAAGAGGCAGGGTTCTCAGAGTGCTGCTAACATGCTCAGCCCTCACTCTTCACCAGGGGTCAGCTTCTGAGGGGTTCATGGGATGGAATGGGTCCGACGGGTTCCTCAGTAGTTACAAAGTGGCAGGACATGCCAGTACACAGGAAAGGGCACCAAGATGCACAACCATCGCCTGTCAGTTACCTTCAAATTGTTAAACGCTGGTACCCTCTTGGCCAAATGGGGCCACACCTTGTCCTGAAAGAAATCATGGTCCACTTCCAGGTTCGTGGGATCTGGTTCTTCCTCCTGGGTGAGAGAGGTGAGGGCAAAACTTCTATTGTCTGGGATTTAAGGGCAAAACCCCAGCCCTCCCTAATCCCTTTAACCAATCTAAGGGGGAGGGAGAGAGAACTTGGGAGAGGGAAGAAGAGGGAGAGAGGACTGCAGTATGGCAGGGAGGAAAAAAAGATAACTGCATGTGTATGGCAGGGAGGGTGGTAGCAACAAATTCTAATCTGGGGAGCTACAGCACCAACACCACACAGAACCCCCACCCCCCAAACTGGCTTACCTCAGTGGGACTCCGGCCACCTAGGTAGTTGCAGCCTAATCCTTCCCGCCGGAAATAGACTCTACTGACATCTGCAACCAGGGGAGTCTCTAGACCTGGTCCCTGCGGGCAGTGCCATACGTACACATACCTGCCATGACCAAGGGAGTGAGGACATTACAAGAACAGCATGGCAGCCTGACCCCTTCCATGACTCTCCATCTTCTCGAATTTCTATATGCTTTCTCTCTCACCAACTTCCTCAGCTGCCCGGAGGGAAGCTACCTTTTCCTTGGCTCCACAGGTAGCTTGATGCCCTGCAGGGTGCCAGGTGGCCCCATCCCAATACCAGCCAACTCAGCAACCTGCCCAGACCAGGCCCCAGCAGCGTTGATCACTATGGCACATTCCACTGGCTGGTACTCCAGGCTGTTGTCCATCTTCACCTGCAGACACCCGAGGGTGAAGGGAGGGAGGGCCTGGACCACATACAGGCACTAGGAGAGATACTCAGTATCCTGGGTCTTACTTTGCCCATATGGAAAATGGACAGAGGACCGACATCAGGACAAACTACCTTTCTTGTCCCTCTATTGTGGAGAGGAGGAGCACAATGAGACGAGGGACTTACATGGACTTCATAGATCCTTTTCAAGTTGACCTTTTCTCCACTTGAGGTCTCCATGGAGGTAGATGAAGTGACAAAACCTGCAGGGAAAAAAAGAAAGGAAAAAAAAAGCCCTTAGGGGCTGAGAGAGAGAGCTCATGTATTTGGCATGCACACAGCCCCAGGTTCAATCTCACTCAACATCCTGCCCCATTCTCCCCACAAAAGTAAAGCCTTCGAGGCCTTGCAGAAGGAAGTGAGGATCCCACAGGTCTAGGAAAGAAGGCTAAGGGTAAGCATTTCCCCACCGGCACTGAAGTGAACAGAAGTTAGGGAACCAGGAGGAACTTGGCTATATAGAAAAGACAGGGTAATGCTGAACAACTGAACAAGTCACAAAGCAGACTAGTGTGGAGTAGTTAGGCTGGCCCTATCTCTTGCCAATCCTTCTTAGGCTGCGAGTGAGAAGATGGTACCCGGTCGAAACCTCGCACTGGTTGCTAGAAACAGAAGGTAAGGTGCCTTGGACTCACGTGTCACCTCTCCCTGGGAGAAAAGGACTCCCATTGACTGGAGCTTTAGCCGAAATGCTTGGAGCAGCGACCAGGGGTCAAACCAACCTTCACCCTCCATCCCTGAGATGAAGAAAACAGAATTAATTCACAAAGAAGGACTAAGATCCCATTCTTCTTAGTATATTCCCTGACCCTCCATTAACATTTTTCTAGGGCTTGGAAGCCAGGGAAGGTCATTAGAATCCAATCCTGGTGAAGGAACGAGAAGTAGTATGGCCAGAGGCCAGTCCTGGTACCCAGGAGGAAAGTGGTCCTCCTTTATTGTGGCCATGGCATGCTGAGACATCACTATCTTTAGAAGGCTGTCCCTTCTCTCTGCAGATGAACCTTACCATAAGAAGCCAGAGCCACTCCCTCTGTGTTTATCCAGGGAAACTTGGTCCGAAGATGTTCGGGAGACATCAGACAAACTTTGGCCCCTTCCTGCCTGAGAGAAATATGTGCATGTGCATACAGTATTAAGAGAGGCTGTGTGCAGAGGAGAGAAGCATGAATGCTAGTTTCAGGGGGAAGTGCAGGCCCTGATAGCACTTCTTGTCTTAAACCTCCTGTTTTTTCTTCATTGGTGAATGTGCAAAGACTGAACCTTCCAGTGAAGGTTCTTTAGCATCTGAAGCCTCTTCCCCAACCTACAACCTGGTCTCCTTCAGTACTCTCAGTTTTCACCCTATCTCCTTCCACAGACAGATAGGAAACTTGCTACCCCTTACTCCACTGCTCATTACAATCTTGTTCTCCAGAATGACTGTCTCCTCTAGGACAGTGTCACTCAAAGGGGGGCCCTGTAAAAACAAAACAGATGCTGGTGGCTCACACCTATAATCCTAGCTACTCCAATTAACCAGCAAAAAACTGGAAGTGAAGATATAGCTCAAGTAGTAGAGCACTAAGGCTGAGTGAAAAAAAGCCAAGTGAGAACATGAGGCCCTGAGTTCAAGCCCCAGTACTGGCACAAAACAAAACCCTACCACTTTATTTTTTGGTTGGTCGTGGGACTTGAACTCTGGGCCTGGGCTGCTGTCTCTGAACTCTTCAGCTCAAGGCTAGTGCTCTACCATTTGAGCCACAGCGCCACTTCCTGTGTTTCTGGTGGTTTATTGGAGATGAGAGTTTCACGGACTTACCTGCCTGGGCTAGCTTTGAACTATGATCCTCAGATCTCAGCCTCCTGAGTAGCTTAGGATTACAGGTGTGAGTCACTGAAATCAGGCCTTAATCCTACCACTTTCATGAGCCAGAAGGACTGGCTGGTACAGATTCCCAGTGCTAACACTGACTAGGTCCTTGTGCCTCATTTCTCTACTACCACCTCCATATGAAATAGACATGTCCCAATGATTGAGTTGTATGTTAACTCCTGACTCTTTCCTAATAGACTAAGCTCCTAGACAAGAGGCATCTGTGACATCAACCCCGGCTTCCCTGTTCCTAATTTGGAAATGTGAATCTGAAAAGGTGAAACCAGCTTATGGTGGATACCCACCTCTGCACTTTCACGTTGTTCTCCAGAACTGCAGCATCCTTGTCTGAAGCCAGCAAAAGGTAACCTGAGGGGTTGAACTGGAGGTCCACAGGAGGAGCATCCACGACAGCCAGGTACTCCTGTTTACAAATAAAAGCTGTACTCTAAAAAGGCTAACTTAGCGAATTGGAGAGCTTTCCTGGACTCCTCACTATGGCTCCCAGAATTCAGTGCTACAGACCAGACAGGAGCCCTACTAGGAACCAACTCTAGGGAGAAAAGTGAGGGTTCTAATTCTAGCTACTGGAGCCATTCCTCCTTCTTTCAGCCCTTTGTGTAATAAACTACTCCTCTTTCTAAGCTAAGAAAAGGGTCACAATCCCCAGCCCCCCCAAATCTCACTGGACATACATTGATGTTCCGTAGAAAGTTGGCTGAAAACAGGGAGAGCTGGATGTTCTCAGGCAAGGAGAACTGCTGACGAATTCCGCCCACAGAAAGCACCGTGGAGGCCTTTGAATACTGTAGAAACACAAGAAAAATTGAGGTAGGCAAGTATGCTTGCTGTCATATGTAATAGACTTATGAAAAATTTAGCTGAAGTCAGGTGTGCAAATTTATAATCTAAGGAACAGGGGTGAACAAACCTGTATTCAAGTCAACCAGAAGCACTAGAATAAAATGTTTTATTATTGATAAATGAGTAGGGCAAAGAGTGTCAATCATTTATAAAGGGCTGGCCACCTTGGAACAAAATGATAATAAATCCAAGGGCAGATTAGAAAATGAAAAGACAAGACCAAAGTACCAAAGGCCAGCAGCTAGCTGATAAAAAGCAAATAGAAAAAAACCAAAGTACAAAAATTTCAAAAGTATGGGGCTGGGAAGGTGGCTCAGTGGTAGAGTGCTTGCCTCGCATGAAAAGAAGCCCTGGGTTCGATTCCTCAGCACCACATAAACAGAAAAAGCTGGAAGTGGCACTGTGCCTCAAGTAGTACAGGTCTAGCCTTGAGCTGAAGTGCTGAGGGACAGCACCCAGGCTCAGAGTTCAAGCCCCACGACCGACAAAAAACAAAACAAAAACTTCAAAAAGAATGGAAGACTAAGGTCTTCCCTTTCCTCCACTTCCATTGCTCCTAGAGTCCTTAATAAAATGATATATCTTTATTGCACCAATCATGACTTTGCTCGCTCCCAGATCTCACCGTGCTATCTCGTTCCACCACTAGCACCCGGATGGCATCTCGTTTCTTCTCTAGCTTCTTCAGCCAATAGGCCACAGACAGGCCAATCACCCCACCTCCAACAACCACCACATCCGCGTGTTCTGGAGGCAGATGGCTGGTGTCATACAGTGGATCCCAGGTGTCACCAGGCAGGGCTGACTGGATCTTCTTCTTTATCTCAGCTACTTTTCCATCCCAGTCTGTGGAGGCGCAGTTATCATTAGGACATGTATTTCCTTCCCACATGGTAGGGAGTTGGTTGGATGGGCAGTTCCCAGTCATTCCTGTCTCACAAGGTCAACTCACACCCAGAGTAAGCAGGGGTCTCCTTGGGATCCATACACTGGCCCAGGTTCAACAAAGTCTCGAAGGGACGCTTTCTCCCTCCGCGCAGCCAACCCATTCTAAGCCCTACAAGCCAAACAACTGGAGGCTGTAGACGACCCAGAACCCTACCCAAAACTGCCCTCAGCTTTACCCAGAGTTGAGCCTCCTCTGCGTGTGCCTAGCCGCCGGAATGAGAGGCCTGGGCGCAGGCCCAGCTGCAGAGCCCTCCGAAACATCAGCTTTTCGCACCCCGGGACTCTGCTACAACCTTCGTTATCACCTTTCCGCGCCACGGGGGTATTCGGACGAGCCCACCCATTGGTCAACAGTCACCCCCAGATTCCTCCCCCCTTCATACTATTGGTAGTTAAGTCCCCAGGACGTCTCCGCCCAGAAACGCCCCCATCCGTGATTGGTCTCCTGGTCGTGTACGTCATTCTTGCGCGTCCCCGGTGCACAGGGAGCGGTGAGGGAACCCGGCGGCTAGGAGCGGAAGTGCGGCTGCGCCGGTTTCCGGGGCCGCCGGTGTGACGTGTCTCGAGCTTGGCGCAGCAGGAAGCGGCGGCGATCGCGGCTCCAGTCCCCGGCGGCGCCAGCCCCAGCTCCTCTCCCGCTGCCGCCATGCTCGACTTCTTCACCATCTTCTCCAAGGGCGGACTCGTGCTCTGGTGCTTCCAGGGCGTGAGCGACTCATGCACCGGGCCCGTTAACGCGTTGATTCGTTCCGTGCTGCTGCAGGTACCACCCCCGCGGGATCAGAACTCCGAGCTTTTTTTTTTTTTTTTCCTCCCCCTACCCGGGCCATGGTCCTCCTTCGACTAATCACCCTGCTGCCCCTTTCAGTGATAATCGACTTTCTTCCTCCCTCATCAGACAGTCCCGCAACTTTGCGTCGCCTCCTCCCTCGCCCCCTCACCCCCACTTGGCATCTTGGGAGTCCAGTCGGATTTCGGCGTCTGTGGGGACTTTTTCCTCCTCTCCCCAGCCCCAGCTTGATTTTTTTGGGTTGTTGTTTCGAGGCCGAGATGGTTGGAAAGACCCCTTGAAGAAACTAAATAGTATCCAGATGCTAGTAGATCCGATATGTATGTACTGATTTGTTGCCCTTCCAGTTCCCACGGTGTCTTGACTTTCAACTTTTCCCCTTTCCCTCATTTGTGTAGTCATTCTTTCTCGCTGGTGGAAGTCTAGAGAGAAATGCCCTAGCATCTTCTTGTAGGGAGTGTTCAGTACTTTCCCAAAGGTAATTATCCTTGAATGGCTCATGTCTGGGACATTTGGGAATGACCTGAACACTGAGACAGATTTTTTTTTTTTCAGGAACGAGGAGGTAATAACTCCTTTACTCATGAGGCCCTCACACTCAAGTATAAATTGGACAATCAGTTTGAGCTGGTGTTTGTGGTAAGTAGGGGTTAGAAGGACAGTGATCTAGAACGAATGATTAAAAATGCTGGTAATTGCACTACATATGTGAAGAGGCTGAGAATGCTAGGAAGGTGGTGTGGGCAAAGGAAGAACTTCTGAGCCAGGCAGAGAGCTTGGCTGCCTTTTGAGACAGGGAAACCTGCCAGGTGGCTGAGCCTATCTCTGGAGGACTAAGTTGAGTTGGCTTTCCTCCATTGTAGGCTGACATGTAAGCAGATCTGTTGGCTCTGTTTCCTTCTCTAAACAGGTTGGTTTTCAGAAGATCCTAACACTGACATATGTAGACAAGTTGATAGATGATGTGCACAGGCTGTTTCGGGACAAGTACCGCACAGAGATTCAACAACAAAGTGCCTTAAGTCTATTGAATGGCACTTTTGATTTTCAAAATGACTTCCTGCGACTCCTTCGGTGAGAGACCTTCCCTCTACAAAATTGATTTCCATGATTTGATGAACTCTCTTCCTGAGAGCTCCCTTCCTGAAGGTGGTTCAAGAGTAGTAAAGTGAGCCAGTTGTTGGTGGCTCATGCCTGTTGTAACCCCAGCTACTCAGGAGGCTGAGGTCTGAGGATCTGAGGATCACAGCCAGCCAGGGTAGTAAAGTCCATGATAACTCTTTATCTTCAATTAACCACCAAAAAGCTGGAAGTGGAGTTATTGCTCAAGTGGTAGAGTGATAGACACTCAGGCCCTGAGTTCAAAACCCAGCACTTGCCAAAAAAAAAAAACGGTGAAAAATAGTAAAGCCACTTCTTATTTGCTGCCCAGTTCTGATTGTCCTTTTGGTATATGGGACCTTTCTTCTTGCATGGTAGCAAACTATTTTTTGTCTTTAGTGAAGCGGAGGAGAGCAGTAAGATCCGTGCTCCTACTACCATGAAGAAATTTGAAGACTCTGAAAAGGCCAAGAAACCTGTGAGATCTATGATTGAAACACGGGGAGAAAAGCCCAAAGAAAAAGCAAAGAACAGCAAAAAAAAGGGGTCCAAAAAGGAAGGTGTGTTAGAACTACTTGGACGTGCTGGGGCATAAAAGGTGTTAACATAGCATTAAGGACTTCCTTCTCTTTGACCCTGCTGCTCACCACTTTATCATCCCCAGGACTTGTGATCCCCAAGATGTTTGACCCATGTTTTCTTCTGAAATTGGAGAAGTGTAGCCATTGTCTAGTTGGTTGGGATTTGGTCTTTTTTTCCTTCAGTGAGATTTCTCCTAACAGGTTCTGATGGTCCTTTGGCTACCAGCAAAGCAGCTCCTGCAGAAAAGTCAGGTCTCCCAGTGGGGCCTGAGAATGGAGAACTTTCCAAAGAGGAGCTGATCCGCAGGAAGAGGGAAGAGTTCATTCAGAAGCATGGGAGGGGTCTTGACAAATCCAGGTGAGCATTCTAGCTTTCACTAGTTTTAGGGCTCAGGGAGCTGTTTCTGACTTACTTTCTTTTTGATTTCTCCATTATAACTCTCTGTCCTGTGGTGCATTTTAGCAAGTCCACGAAGTCAGATGCTCCAAAGGAAAAGGGCAAAAAAGCACCCCGAGTGTGGGAACTTTGTGGTAGTGCTAACAAGGAAGTCTTGGATTATAGTACTCCTACCACCAATGGAACCCCAGAGGCTGCTCTGTCTGAGGATATCAACTTGGTAAGAGCCAACAAGGGACAAAGGGAAGGTCACTGGTAATTGGAAATTGGGAAAAGTAGAGACTTAGAAGTATAACAACCTAGATTTCTTCAAGGCCTTTTACTCAGAGCCAGTAATGTTCCTATAGCCATCTCTCCCACTTGTCCTACAGATTCGAGGGACTGGGCCTGGCGGGCAGCTTCAGGATCTGGATTGCAGCAGCTCGGATGATGAAGGGGCCGCCCCAAACTCCACCAAACCTAGGTATAGGGCTTTCCAGAAGTGGTGTCTGGCTGCAGAATTCCTAACTCCTGTCTGCTGACTTTATGTGTATTTGTGGTCTTCTGTGCCTGCAGTTCTACCAAGGGGACTCTGGGTGGCATGTTTGGGATGCTGAAGGGCCTTGTGGGTTCTAAGAGCTTGAGTCGTGAAGACATGGAATCTGTGCTGGACAAGATGCGTGATCATCTCATTGGTAAGTTCTGATGACTGGGCTCTCGTATTGGTATGGGAAGCAGGACCTTGTTTCTTAGCTGTATGGTAAGAATCAGTTGCTTTGACTTAGAACTCATACTTGTTCCTTGCTTGTCAGCTAAGAATGTGGCTGCAGATATTGCTGTCCAGCTCTGTGATTCTGTTGCCAACAAGCTGGAAGGGAAGGTGATGGGGACATTCAGCAGTAAGTATCTCCATCAGCCAAAATGTGCTTATGTGTAAAGAGGTCACTCATAGAGACCATCATTCTTTTTGGTCACATGACTTGGCTGATCCCTTTATTTCTACACCTCTATTATATAACCAAGATTTTAGGGGTTATTAGGCAGATGAATTAATATTTTAAAAAGTACTTAGAAGTGGAGCTAGAATAAATCATGTTAAGTGAGGTAAGCCAAGGCCAGAGAGACAAACGGCTCATGTTTCCTCTCATATGCAAAAACTAGGTTTAATATACACTTGGAACATGGTAAATTATATAGAACTCTGGGCGTTCACACAGTGAGACCAAAGGAGGATATTCTTAGGAGAGGAACACAAAGGCTCAATACCTATAATATGCCTTTGATTATAAAAATACATTTATCAAAATGGAACTCCAGGAAATGGAAACAAGGTTTTTTCCTAGTTGCTGTTTTCATTGTTTTTGTCATTTGTTTATCTGTCTTTTGGAGGACTGGGTGGGGGGTGGCACAGAAATGGAGGGACAAAGGATAAATACAGCAGTAGTACTCACTAGATACTGTGTTGAAAATGAACTATACAACTTGTGGGTGGAGACAGGAGGGAAAATCTGGAGGGGAGGGGGGCAGGGAAGGGGTGACAAAGAAATGTATTCTTTACCTGACTTATGTAACTGTAAACCCTTTGTACATCAGCTTTGTAATAACAAAATAAAGTGCTTAGAACAGTAGGGTTTGGATTCTTAGTTGTAGTTCCCTTAGTCTGAAAGGTGTGGAGGATTTTGAGCACATTCCTAGGCTTCATGGCTGTGTTCATTTCACCTCCCTTTGCAGCGGTGACGTCCACAGTCAAGCAAGCTCTACAGGAGTCCCTGGTGCAGATCTTGCAGCCACAGCGTCGGGTAGACATGCTCCGGGATATCATGGATGCCCAGCGTCGCCGGCGCCCTTATGTTGTCACCTTCTGTGGTGTGAACGGAGTAGGGAAGTCTACTAATCTTGCCAAGGTCAGTGCCGTTTCCGACCTGCCACTGGTATGCCTTCACTCTCCATGTCTCACGAGCCCTGGTTCCAGTCATTGTTTTTCCTTAACTCTTTCAGATTTCCTTCTGGCTGTTAGAGAATGGCTTCAGTGTCCTCATTGCTGCCTGTGATACATTTCGTGCTGGGGCTGTGGAGCAGCTCCGTACCCACACCCGGCGTCTGACTGCCCTGCACCCCCCAGAGAAGCATGGTGGCCGCACCATGGTGCAGTTGTTTGAAAAGGGCTATGGCAAGGACGCTGCTGGCATCGCCATGGAAGCCATTGCCTTTGGTACAGTCCCTGGGCAGTGTGGAGGCTTGTGGGCCTTTTGCCTCCTTGGAATTTGCAGAGGATCAGACTTGGACTACTAAAGTCAGAATTAGTTACTTGTCATGTTCTGCTTCCATGTGGTTTGTATAGTTACAAGCAAATATATCCTAACCAGAGATAGGAATTGAGTCACCTTTATCCTACTTCTGTGCTTTCCCTAAATGTTTTTGGTGGTGGCCAAGAATAGGGCAGGTTTTTCCTCATATTACCTTGTAACTGAATCCAGAGACTAAGTAGTAAACAGACGGGCTTTTCACTTAGCCAGATGGAGATTTCTTCAGAGGCTGGCAGTGAGCATCAGGGACAGTTGGGTATTTTGGGATTGACTTTTTTCTTTCCTCTTTAGCACGTAACCAAGGCTTTGACGTGGTGCTGGTGGACACAGCTGGTCGCATGCAAGACAATGCCCCCCTGATGACTGCCCTGGCAAAACTCATTACCGTCAATACACCTGACTTGGTGCTGTTTGTGGGGGAGGCCTTAGTTGGCAATGAAGCTGTGGACCAGCTGGTGAGGGCTCAGGCCTAGTTCCTCTGACAACATAAACTCTGGCAAATTAGTAGTCCTGTACTTACATGATCTTTTTTTCCCTCTCAGGTCAAGTTCAACAGAGCACTGGCTGACCATTCCATGGCTCAAACTCCTCGGCTCATTGATGGCATTGTACTTACCAAATTTGACACCATTGATGACAAGGTAAATGTGGATGGTGCCGGACAGCGAGACTGAAGGATGGGCTTTGAGGCCTTGGGGATAGGTGGTCTCTACAATTCGCTGTTAGGGAGATGGGATCTACAAGGAGGCTTCAACTGATTGGTTATCCCCTTTCTCCACTTCAGGTGGGAGCTGCTATTTCTATGACTTACATCACAAGCAAACCCATCGTCTTTGTGGGCACTGGCCAGACCTACTGTGACCTACGCAGTCTTAATGCCAAGGCTGTGGTGGCTGCCCTCATGAAGGCTTAATGTGGCTCTTGCCTAATACCAAATCGCCGCTTCCCCCAAGTCCTTGTTCCCGTATCAAGAATGTGCTTTAGAGTATGTGAGCAACTTGTCTTCAGTGTAGTACTACGGCAGAGTAATGGGAGCTGCAGGGCTTTAAAGCTCCTCCCACTCCCTGTTGAGTCCAGCCTCCACCTGCACGGAGGGCCTAATCATGTTACAGTTACTGCCCACTCACCCTACTCCTGCTCAGGCGCTCCCTTCACTCTGCCTTCAGACTCAGTCTCATTATAGCTTTGACCAATGTTCAGAAGACCCAGTACCCAGAGCTTTGCTAATTACAGTGGCCAGAGAGCATCTGAACTAAGGAGCAGTTTGAAGTCCCAGCTACATTAGGTTAAAAGACTCTTCCAGAGCCAGCTCTGGGTGTTGAGTGGCACCTTTCCCTAGGGTACACATCATTCAGGTCACTGGTGCCAAGATGATGCCCACCTCACTGTGCCAGTGTGGCCTGTTCTTAATTGCTGCTAATTCAAAATCCAACGATGCCCCTACCCTATTGTTTCCTAGAGCATCAGCTAGGCCCAAGTTTGTTACATGTAAGTGAAAGGCAAGTCCCTGCTTCCCTTGGAAACAACGGGAACCAAGCTGCAATTGCATCGGGCTTAGCCTTCCCACTCTTCCCCCTCCCAGGACCCAGATGTAAGCTTTGCATGTTCCCCTTCCTGGGAGAAAGCTAACTGTCAGAAGGGCAGCCATTGTCCACCTCCCTGCCCCACCCTTTGCCTCCTGAGTGGGTCCTGGCTTTTCCTCAGCCCTCTCTCCTACAGTGCCTGGTAGACAAGTGCTACCTGGTAGACAAGTGCTATGTTGAAGAATACAAACCTCTTGTCCTGTAGCTTGGTATTACAGATGTGCTATTAGTGCAATAAGGTGAAGGCTGTCTGCCCAGAGAAATACATAATTTATATGAGAAAATAAATTTCATAAGTAAACTGCCTCCAAGGTCTTGGAAGTTATTTTATACAGGACTCAGCTAAAATCTAAGTCACACCAGCCATATAGTTCTGGGGCTTATTTGTAGTAAAAAGAGCACCAAAGCAGAAACTGAAGAATGCTTTGAAGAGGGCATTGACTGTCATGCGAATGAGAACATCCCACCTCAAGGTTTAACACACAACTTACCAAATTTGAGTTATTAAAAAAATTAAGCTTCTTAATACCTTGATACAAGTTAGGAGTTTTGTTTTTGTTTTGTTTTTCTACAGTGACTCTCAAAGTAGAGCCAGGGCCCTGGCAAGTAAATGAACAAGCTTTTAATACAGCTCAGTTATGTAAAATACTGTACACTGTAAAAGATCTAGAAAACTAGAACTTCAAGTCATGTTTTAAAAAAGCCATTAAGCTTAATGAAAAACCGAGTACAAAACTGCAACAAGAGACTGCTTGACGCCATGACTTCCAGCTCCCCAAGTCCTTCCTGCAGAGCTGCAGTGTAGCCTGGAGGCATCACATTGGTCTGTGGTATACACACGCATGTCCAGCCTGGGGGTGAGTGGGAACTGCATTGGGTCTTGATGTCACGTATGTATTCTTGAATTGAACCAGGCAGCAGAGAACCAGCTGGCATGATGTTAAAGGTGAAACCCTTCCCCCCCATCCTACCCCCAAACTTCAGCCTCTGGGTATTGGTGCTTCCTGGGAGCTGTGTTGGGTTCTTGGACATTTGCAGGTTAAACACTGTCCACAGGAGGGCCTTACAGCACGGTTTAATGATGATGCCTAGCTGCTCATGTACTACAGCCTGTGGAAAGATAGAAAAGGCGGAGAATGAAAATGGAGCTTCACAAAACAGCTTTATGCATTTAATGCTGAAAATCTATAGTCCTACCCTTCGGAGTTTTGGAAAAGACTTGACAGGAACATGGGCTTAGTAGGGAGGAGAGGTAATTAGGTCATGCCCCATAGTCTTAATGGAGTTCAGGAGAACTGCCGACAGACTGGTAAAAGTAGAAGAGGAAATGCGTACCTCTGATTTCACTGTGTGCTGCAGATGAACCATTTAGCTGGCCTTCTCTCACCATCCCTGCTAAACACAGAATGCATCAGATATTAGGCTAGAAAAAAACAACTAACAGAGCCAAGAGCACAGGGTATGACTAGAGTGACATTTAGGAATGACACAGATGAGGTAGAAGAGTAAACAGTCTTCAGATTGTCACATTAAACTACAGAATCAGTAAGTCTTATTGTACTCAGAATGCTTGACTTTTTTGTTTTTATTTTATATATATATATATATATATATATATATATATATATTTTTTTTTTTTTTTTTTGTCGGTCGTGGGGCTTGAACTCTGGGCCTGGGCGCTGTCCCTCAGCTCTTCAGTTCAAGGCGAGCGCTCTACCACTTGAGCTACAGCGCCACTTCCGGTTTTCTGGTGGTTTATTGGAGATAGGAGTCTCACAGTCTCTCCTGCCCGGGCTGGCTTTGAACCTTGATCCTCAGATCTCAGCCTCCTGAGTAGCTAGGATTACAGGCGTGAGCCACCAGCGCCCGGCTTTGTTTTTATTTTACTGAGATGCACCTTAAAGTTCCAGGTTGGGCTTGACCTTAATGGTTTTACAGTCTCAGCCTCTCTGGTGGCTGTGACTATAGTCATGAGGCCATTAGCCCAGCAAGATTGCATATAAATAAAACACTTTAATATGTCTGTTGTCACCGGATAGATTTTACCGTGTAGAATAAAAACACAAAACAAAGCAAAAAAAAAACCTCTAGTCAGGGATGGGAATAAGTGAGCAAATTCAATCAAGAAGAGTGAAAAGTAGCATATAACTCCAGAAAATGGATTAGGTTATTGCTGTGATATGGTATCGCTTGCCATTTATAGCTATTTGGCTTTCAATTATTCTGCTCCTCAATTATACTAGCTGCATTTCAAGTGCTCATTAGGAATATGTGGCCTGTGGCTCCTGTGCTGAGCAGTAAAGACTATGAGATACTTGTACAATTGCAAAAAATTCTATCAGCTAACACTGGGACAGACAACTCTGTAGGAAAAAAACTAATCCTAGCTACTTAGAAAGCTGAGATCTGAGGATCACCGTTTGGAGCCAGTCCTGCAGGAACGTCTGAGACACGTATCTCTAGTTAATCACTTAAAAAGCCAGTAGAGTTGTGGCTCAAGGGGTAGAGCACTAGCCCTGAGCAAAAGAGCCCAGGGACAGCGTCCATGTACTGAGTTCGAGCTCCCCTTCAAAAAAAAAAAAAAGTTATGAATCCTTCACTAATGTAGAAAAATCAATGATTTACTACTTCATTAGAAAAGAAACCCCGGCCCATCAGCTGCACTGGACATACAAGAAAAAGAACTAAGCAACCCAAAGACAGCGATGGGAAGGGAGGAATGAGAGGAAAAGAGGGAAAAGCTTACACTAAGCAAAAAGAAAGAAATGTAAACATCACCTAAGGTGGAAAAGATAATTTGTATTGTCAAAGCTCGTAACATTCACAAACCATATAGACCATGATAATGACCATGTTCCTTGTGAAGGTTAAAATGTGTTTGTGACTTCAAGTATCACTATTCCACAATACTGTGAACTATGTGAAATTTATGTAATCACCTAATCCCAATTTTTAAAAAAAGTGAGAAGGGATGGGTTAGGAGCGATGGGTGACAATGTTGTCAGACACCTTGTACTCATACACTGTTTTGTAGAATGGGAACCACTTAAAGATAATTTTAAAAATCCTGGAAAAAAAATAAAAAGAAACCTCAAATCATCCAGGCCAGGTCTGGGGCACTGGCCTGTAATCCCAGCTACTTGGGGAACCGTGGGTAGAAGCAGATCTCAATCCAAAGCTGTCCTCCGGCAAAACAAAAAACACTAACAAAACCCTATCAAAAAAATAACCTAAGTAGGAAAGGGCTTGGGGGATGTGGCTCAAATGAAACAAACAATCCCAACAAGCATAAGGCCCTGAGTTCAAATCCTAATACTGCCAAAAAAATTAAAAATAAACCAACTTTAAACACCTTTTCTCAGTATGTAACTCCAGAGATTTGAAACCATCAAGGATGAAAGATTACAAACACAGCTGCCTTATTTTTTTTTTTCTTCCCCCTCCATTCTTTCTTTTTGGTGTTACTGTGTTTTGAGATCAGAACCACATGCTTGATAGGTAAGTGCTTTACCCTTAACCTTATTGCTTCCTGTTTTTGGTAAGTTTTTTGCCTATGCCAGTCTCAGACCATATTCTAGATAACTGGGATCATAGGTGTCTACCACCTACACTTGACTTACTGGTTGAGGTGAGGTCTCACTAGTTTTGCCTGGGCTATCCTTGAACTAAAATTCATCTCTGCCTCCTAAGTAAGTGGGACTACAGGAGTGAGCCAACACTCCTGGTCTGTGACTGAACCTTCTAACAAGCTCTTTGGTCATAATGAAAATCCTTATCTGAAGAAGTACAGATGCCTTACTGATTTTGAGCAAGGCCACTTTGGTAGGAAGTTTATAGAGCTAATAATCAGATCTGTTCCATTCTATAGCATTCATATTTGTATTAAGATTAAATGCAAGAGAGCAGTTGACAAGAGGGATTTTGTTGTTTTAAATCGTAGCATCTTTCCTGGGCAGAAAATGTCAGAATCGAGATCAAAATATGCAGAGCTTGGAGGTATCTGTCTGGTTTAATGAAGACAGAATATGTAAAGTGTGGCAAACCCCAGAAGGGTCTGGAACCCTGAAGGACAACAGAAGTTTACCTGAGCAAGCTCAGTAATGGTTTTCATAAAAGACTGCCCAAAAGATTCGTCTCACTACAAGTTTCTTAAGTGTGTGCAGGAAGGGCAGACAGTCTGCAGTGTTCAGTTACGTGAGGGCGGTCAGGAGTGCGGTCCCTCCAAAGCACAGCCATGTAGTTGGGGAATTTTTACTAGAAGAGAATCCTACTTAAAGCCATCTTATTCAAAAAAGAAACCTGAGAATTTATTGTCTAAGCTTTAGATGTGAAATAACTTTCAATAGGCCTCCTAAGATGTGATCAGACTGACAATGAAAATATTAAGTTTTTCAATGATATTCTGTGTTCAACAGCAGCAGAATTTCTTTAGAACTGGGCAGGTGAGTCAGAATATCCATTCCCTACAGCTGGGGCTTTGTTCCATTTAAGTTTGTTTTTTGAGCCTCAGTCCTGCAGTGTTGCCCAGGCTGGTCTGGAGCTCCTGCATCAAGCCATGTTCCAAGCCCAGCTTCCTCAGTATGCTGGGTCTCTAGGTGCATGTCACACACAGCTTAGTGTGAGTTTTTTTTGTGTATGTTGGTCTTGTGACTTGAATTCAGGGCCTAGGCGCTAGCCCTGAGCTTTTGTGCTAAAGACTAGCGCTCTAGCACTTGAGCCAGCTCCACTTCTAGATTTTTGGCGATTAACTGGAGATAAGAATCTCACAAGACTTTTCTGCCCAGGCTGGCATTGATCTGCAATAATCAAATCTCAGCCTCTTGAATAGCTAGGATTACACGTGTTGGCCACTGGTGCCTGGCAACTGTGAGTTGTTTTTTTTTTAAAGTGTTCCCCCAATCAGGCTGGTAGGAAAAACGTCTGCATTTTAGGGTTATTTGGAATGTGCAGTGACCATTAGTGATGAAACTTACATCACTCTTGCCCTTCACTGTCAGAAGCTTGAGGTAAATAATCCCTAAGCAGTCTTGAATTCAGGCCCTGGGCGCTGTCCCTGAGCTTCTTTTTTTCAAGGCTAGCATCCTACCACTTGACCCATAGCTCCACTTCTGGCTTTTTTGGTGCTTAATTGGAGGTAAGAGTCTCACAAACTTTCCTGCTGGGCTGGCTTAGAACTGTGATCCTCATATCTCAGCCGCCTCCATAGCTAGGATTACATGTGCGAGCCACTGATGCCTGGCTACACTCCTCATTCGGGAATGGTTTTACACTAAAAGACAGAGGGCTGCTGTTCTCCGACTCCTCAGTACATCTTACCTGATCTACCCCTTGTGGAAATCTCACTTGTCAGCCGCTTGAAATATTCTGGAAGATCAGCGTAGTCATTTCCATAGGAGATGACCTTAATCCCCTTATCCAGCATGTTTTCTCGAAGTTTCTTGAACTCATCAACATCTCCTCTCCGAACCAGCATGAAATGTTCTAAGTCAGATTTATGCTTGACAGCCTCCAGGAAGAGGGCCTGGAAAGTGGTGTCATCCACAGTCCAGCCACAACCCAGGAAAAGAAAAGACTTGTTTTCATAAAGTTTCTGAATCTCTCTCTTGAAGGAAAAGAAACAACGTATTAATGACATTGAAGAAGACAAAATTTTTGTTCCTGAAACAAAACTGTCTATAATTGCTATATTTAGTAGAATATGATAGCCAATTAACCAAGATTTAAGCAAGTACAGCATGACGCAGGTGGCTCATGCCTGTAATCCTAACTACTAAGGAGGATGAGTTGGATGCCAGAGACTCACGTCATAATCCTAGCTACTGAGGAGGCTGATAATCTGAAAATTGAGGCTCAAAGCAATCCTAGACACCTAAATCCAAGAGACACTTTTTTTTTTCCTAATGCCAGTCCTGGAGTTTGAACTCAGGGCCTGGGTGATATTACTGAGCTTCTTTTGCTCAAGGTCAGCACTCTACTACTTGAGCCATAGCTCCACTTCCAACATTTTTGGTAGTTTATTGGCGATAAGAGTCTCACAGGCTTGCTTCGAACCACTTCCTTTTTTTTGGGGGTCTGGTCGTGGGGCCTGAACTCGGCCTGAGCGCTGTCCCTCAGCTCTTCAGCTCAAGGCTAGTGCTTTACCACTTGAGCCACAGCGCCACTTCCAGCTTTTTTCTTTTTGCTTAGGTGGTGCTGTGGAATCGAACCCAGAGCCTCAAGCATACAAGGCAAGTGCTCTACCACTGAGCCACCTTCCTAGCCCCTGAACCACTTCCTTCTGATCTAAGCCTCCTGAGTAGTAGGATACAGGTGTGAGCCACCAGTATCTGGCAAAACACGTATTTTCAATTAGTCAGCAAAAAGCCAGAAATGGAGATGTGGCTCAAGTGGCAGAGTGCCAGCTGTAGGTAAAAAAGCCTCTACGGTCCAGAAAACCTCCACTGAATCACCCTAGCTAATTTATTTTTCAGTTATTTTCACTGAGCAGGTAAGTGTAAATAGGTCTAGTTACTCAATGTAAGTCAATGCTACTTGTATGAAATCTCTTTGGCATATATACTGTAGTACTGGTTTGAAAAAGCTTCCTAAATTGTTTTGGGCAGGGAGTTACTTGGATGGATGTCGGTGGCTTACACCTTTAATCCTAGCTACTTAGAAAGCTGAGATCTGAGGACTGCAGTTCAAAGCCAGCACAGGCAGGAAAGTCTGTGAGGACTCTTATCTCCAATAAACCACTCAGGAAACCAGAAGTGGTGCTATGGCTTAAGTGGTAGAGTGCTCACCTTGAGCTGAAGAGCTGAGGGATAGTGCCCAGAGTTCAAGCCCCACGACCCACCAAAAAAAAAAAAAAGAAGGGTAGCAATGTACTTTTCATCTATGAACATGGATAAATGGAGCCCTGTGGCCTGACACCTGCAGGAAAGTTCTGCATTTCCTTGGGTGGAAATGCATATCCACAGGCTAAGAGCCCAGGCTGGCCTGAAATTCACTACATAGCTCAGGCTGGTCTTGACCTTGTGATCCTCTTGCCTTTGATTCCAGCTGTGTATCACCATGACTTTCCAGTTTCTGGATAACAAAATATAATATTCTCCTTGAAGACCTCTCATACGTTCAGAGATGCCTTCAGGAAAGAATCCCAACCTCAGCCAGCTCAGCACCACTCACCATAACTTCAGTGTTCCTGAGCACATTCTGATATCCGGCTGGATGGAGGACAATGCCACTAGGGTTGGTGTAGACACCATGGATGTGTAACACACTCAGCTTCCGCTTCTCCTGAGCCCACTCCAAGACCTGCACAACACAAACACACACACACACACACAACTCAAAAAAGATGGCAGGGTGAGTATCTACTTTAGAGCACAATGGGCAAGAGGCTGAGGCCAACTCTCCAGTTCAAATCAAAGGACAAGAATACCACACCGGTTGTGGCTTAAGTTTCCCTTCAGGTATGACTGACAGGAGTGATAGCAGCAACTCGGACAATTTATCCTTTGAAAGTAACAACTAGAAATTAGTTTGTCATCAGAGTAACAGAGGCCCTGTGATTGTAAATATGAGCAGCTCTGGATGACTGCTTCAGTGATGGCTCCAGGCTTGTGTGCCATTTTACTTTTCACAGTGACTCCAGGCTAGTCACATGGCTTACTCTAGCCAAAGGACATTAGCAAACAGGACACAAAGAGAACCTTGAAGAGTGTTGGTTCAGTGAGTTCTTTTTCCTCTTTGCTGCTTTTGGAACCAGGCTATTATGTGAAGAAGCCTAGGCTTGCCTGCTAGAAAGCTGTCTGCGCAGCCTGCCACCTGCATCTAGACAGGGAAGCTTGGTTTCTATCAAGCAGCCCCAGACCAGCCACCAGGCAATCTAACCCATGTGAATATGCCATACAACAGCTGAGAAATTGGTCAGCTGGGCTGCTGAGCTCCGCTTACTAACTCACTTCTTCAAGGGTCAGAGCCAGAGAAATGTTTGTTATTTTAATAAGCTCTGAAGTTTCAGAAGATTTTCTTGTACAGCAATAGAAGAGACTGAAAAAAAAAATCACATCAGATACACATCAGGAACCTAAAAGGCTACTAATGAGGAACAACCATTAGATGACAGTGTTACAACAGTCACCTAGATTTTACAGCTCCACTTTGGGAGACAGTATAAATTTATGCTTAGGACATTCTGGAGAAATAAGGCATTGAGTATAAAAAAGCAGCCAAGAAAAGTAGAGACCAGCGAGGCGCTGGCGGCTCACACCTGAAATCCTATCTACTCAAGAGGTTAAGATCTGAGGAGTGTGGCTCAAAGCCAGCCTGGGCAGGAAAGTCCATGAGACTCTTATCTCCAATAAGCTACTCAGAAATGGGCAGAAGTAGCACTGTGGCTCAAGTGGTAGAGTGCTAGCCTTGAGCCAAAGAAGCTCAGGGACAGTGTCTAGGCCTTGAGTTCAAGCCCCAGGGCTAGCACAGAAAAAGACACACACACACACACAAAGATCATGAGCAAAGCTCACCATCTTGAACTAAAAACAAAAAAATCACTGAAATTAAATGGTGGGAGATTTGTTCAAAGACCAGTATGGAAGTTTGGTCCCTTGATGAATCTTGTGATGACAGTATGTGGAGAGGGCAAGCAGTGGGCAGCAGGACAATACTGGGATGATGGCAAAACAAGGAGGTAACATCACCATATTAGAAAGTATGGAGCAGTTCTAAATGACAGCTGGTCAGCAGAGAAAGCCACATCGTCTTGCCAAGGGCCTGTTTCACTATGAAGTAAAAATTGAGTGATGTACACTTCCATATTAAAGTTTGAGTAGGGCTGGGAAGATGGCTCAGTGGTAGAGCGCTTGCCTTGCATGCCTGAGACCCTGGGTTCGATTCCTCAGCACCACATAAGCAAAATGACAAAAGCCGGAAGTGGTGCTGTGGCTCAAGTGGTAGAGCACTAGCCTTGAGCTGAAGAGCTGAGGGACAGCGCCCAGGCCCAGAGTTCAGGCCCCACAACTGGACCCAAAAAAAAAAAAATAAAGTTTGAGTACTACTAAGCCATGGTCTAAGAACCAATCAATGGCTTTAGCAAATGACTGGGACATTGTTCCTAATGTGGGCCACAAACACAAAGCAAATTCTGGAAATGAGAAGGATTTCCTTAGCTGTAGAAAGGCCTATATTAGCTTCTGATGCCATGAAGATTTGATTTGATTCTTATCAGAAATGGTTACTAAGTTTTGAATTTTGTGCAATCACTTATTAAAATTCAAGAAATATTTACTGAGCATCCACAATGTCCTAAGTACTGTCAGAGACAGAAAAGAAAGCAGACTGACATTGAGAGACTCTTATCTCCAATACACTACTCAGAAAAGGCCAGAAGTAACACTGTGGCTCTTCAGCTCAGGCCCAGAGTTCAAGCCCCATGACCGACCAAAAAAAGTCTGCAAGCAGATGAACATCCAAGGTAAAACCTGCTAGTACTAAGTGCTTTGAAGGAAGTAGATACGTGAATGGACCAAAAAGTGAAGTCCAACTTGAAGAGGATGGCCAGAGGGTTTCTCCAGGGAGACAATACTTCAGTTGAGATTTATGAGAGGATGAGGGAGTAGCTTGAAAAGTCTTCATGGCACCATTTCTCTAAATTGAACTCCCCTTTAAAACCTGGCTTCCATAGCCAGGAACTGATGGCTCATGCCTATAATCCTAGCTACTCCAGAGCTGAGATCTGAGGATTATGGTTCAAAGCCAGCACCAAGCAGGAAAGTCCATGAGACTCTTATCTCTAATTAATGACCAAAAAGTAGGAAGTAGAGCAGTGGCTCACGCAGTAGAATGCTTGCCTTAAGCAACGAAAGCTAAGGGACAATGCCTAGGCCCTGAGCTTAAGCCCCAGTACTAATATAATCCCTCTTTCTCCCCTCCTCACCCCCTGAAAAAAAACCCACAAAAATACCTGGCTTCTGGGGCTGGGAAGGTGGCTCAGCAGTAGAGTGATTGCCTCGCACACATGAGGCCCTGGGTTTAATTCCTCAGCACCACATAAACAGAAAAGGCTAGAAGTGGCGCTGTGGCTCAAGCGTTAGAGCGCTAGCCTTGAGCTGAAGAGCTCTGGGAAAGTGCCCAAGCCTAGAGTTCAAGCCCCACAACTGACAAAAAACAAACAAACAAAAACAAAAACATTTGGCTTCTGGGCTGGAAAGGTAGCTCAGTGTTAGAGCGCCTGCCTTGCATGTTGAGGCCCTGGGTTCAATTCCTCAGCACCACATAAGCAGAAAAAAAAAGCCGGAAGTGGCGCTGTGGCTCAAGTGGTAGAACACTAGCCTTGAGCTG
Organism: Dipodomys spectabilis; assembly: GCF_019054845.1. NCBI lineage: Eukaryota > Metazoa > Chordata > Mammalia > Rodentia > Heteromyidae > Dipodomys > Dipodomys spectabilis. The sequence goes on from NW_024870700.1 coordinate 4,306,254, forward strand.
AAGAGCTGAGGGTCAGCGCCCAGGCCCAGAGTTCAGGCCCCACCACCAGACCCCAAACAAAAACAAAAACAAAAAACCTGGCTTCCTTGCCAGCAAAACCACAGATGGATATTTTAGGTACTACTCTGGCAGAGGCAGGACTATGGCAATGAATGTCAGTGGGTGAATCACTGATCTACTCAGACTATTTAGCTGGTGTACCAAGATGGACAGAAAAAGCAGGTTGAAAACAAAGTCAAGAATAAAAATTAAGAATTCATCTTGAACAGCTGACAAATAAAAACATCAGGATTTTGGTAGATGGCTTAGGTATGGCACAGACTACCTTTAGAAAAGTCTGCTACTGGAAGTGGCACTGTGGCTCAAGTGGTAGAGCACTCGCCTTAAGCTGAAGAGCACAGGGAACTTGCCCAAGCCCAGAGTTCAAGCCCTATGACCGACAAAAAAAGAGAAGTCTGCTGCTATTTCCAGTAAAGACCAATCTCAACCCTTAAACTGTCATATGGTATAGAACTTGCTTTTCTAACCATCATAAAATAGGTTCTAGAAAACATTATACCATTTGATACTCTCAAGTACTAAAGAGATCTTATATTCCAAACAACTTCCCCTAATCCCTAATTCCCCCTTTGAAAGTAGGGGAAGCTGTCAAAACTCACAGATATACACTTTTAAGATCTGTGCACTTTACTGTACATTGATTTTATCTTAAAAAAAAACCTACACCCACAAAATCAAGGAAAGGACACTTCTTTTCTTATGCTACATGAATATCAACATAACAAGCAGTTTTTCTGATGAAGATGCAAACCACTAGCTCAAGGGGAGACAGTGCTTTATGCTCTTACCTTTTTCTCATCAGTTAGGTCAAGGGACTCAAGCTGTTTTCCCTGGTCTGCTGCATACAGTTCCAAGAGATTATCAAAATTTGTAGTTAGTACTAGGGCCCCATTTTCCATCAAGTGGAGAACTGACTGCAGTAGCTGTTTTCCAGAATCTTCCATCTTTGACTCCAGGTCATCAAATACTTCATATAAACAGTCTTTGAAAAATGTAGAACGAACATTACTGGTACGCTGGGGAGGGATTTTAAAGAAAAAAGTTAATCCACAGTGTTTTGGCAGGCCATTTTAGATACAGTAATAAAAAATTTGAAGAATATATTGTGCTTAAAGGATAAACTATCACTTTCACAGGAATAAAGAAAATGGGATGATACATGTTGAGCAAATGTCTACATAGATTAAGTGATTGATATTGTTCCATCTTAGGTAAATAAGTATAAGCTCTCTAGGAAGACTTTGTGTGCTGGTCCTGGGGCTTTAACTCAGGGCCTGGGCACTGTCCCCCTGAGTTTTGGGGCTCAAGGATAACATTCTACCACTTGAGCCACAGCTCTACTTCTTCTTCTTTTTTTTTTTTTGTCATTAGTGGGAGATAAGAATCTCACAGCCTTTCCTGCCATTGCTGGCTTTGAACCATTATCCCCAGATCTCAGCCTCTAGAGAAGCTAGGATTATATCCATGAGTCTACTAGCACATGGCTTAGGTAGACATTTTTAATAGAAGAAAACTAGCACAGCTAAGAGATGAGACTTTATTCTAAGAATTAAAGGAGGGTAAAAGGCCTCAGGTAAGTGACACTCAGACAGACTGAACTGTGGCTTAGCATCTCCTTTTCTAATCCTGGGTGTTTTTTATGTCTGCTTATGGAATTAGGAAAAACATGTAGGAAGGGTAACATCCACTAAGATGCATTGTACTGATAAACTGACATGTTGAATTGAAATCCTTTTATATAACTACTTAGAGATGATTTTAATAATATAAAGGAAAACTAACATCTCTCTGTTGTTTTTTCCTGGTCTAATTCAGCAATTTGATCACAAGTTTTCTAAGAAAAATACTTAGTACACCTAAAAGTATAAAAATTTTACAATTAAAACTTACATTTTAGCTGGGCACCAGTGGCTCATATCTGTAACCCTAGCTACTCAGGACTCTGAGATCTTGAGGATTCCAGTTTAAAGCTAGCCTGGGTAGACAGATCTGAGAGACTCATCTCCAAATAATAAGCAGAAAGCTGGGAGTGGAGGTGTGTGTCTCAAGTGGTAGAGAACCAGCCTCAAGTGAAAAGCTAAGCAAGAGTGTGAGGCCCCGAATTCAAGCCCCAGTATCAGTATAAACATAAACATACGCACGCACACACAATTACATTTTGCAATTGTTTATTGGTTAGTTTTTGTGGTACTGTGGATTATACCCAGTCTTGTGCTGGTTCTGCCACTAATATGCTACCAGCATACTATATACTAATCAAATAAAGTATTTCTCTCTTTCACGTACTGTCATCCTTCTATTTATACTTTCCATATAGCTAAGATGACAGACATGTACCACCATGCCTAGCTTTTATTGAGACTGGGTTTCAAAAACTTTTTTGCTTGAATTGTGATCCTCCTGATTTTGCCCTCATAATTAACTAGGATGACAGGTATAAGTCACCATATATGGCCTGAAATCGACTATTTTATAATATATAGTTTAGGTGAAATAACTGCTTTCTTAGCTTACTATGAATGTATGTAAAGAAGTCATGTGCTGGGCTGGGAAGGTGGCTCAGTGGTAGAGCACTTGCCTTGCATGCAGGAGGCCCTGGGTTCCATTCCTCAGCACCACATAAGCAAAATGAAAAAAGCTGGCCGGGCGCTGGTGGCTCACGCCTGTAATCCTAGCTACTCAGGAGGCTGAGATCTGAGGATCGTGGTTCAAAGCCAGCCCGGGCAGGAGAGACTGTGAGACTCCTATCTCCAATAAACCACCAGAAAACCGGAAGTGGCGCTGTAGCTCAAGTGGTAGAGCGCTCGCCTTGAGCTGAAGAGCTGAGGGACAGCGCCCAGGCCCAGAGTTCAAGCCCCACGACCGACAAAAAAAAAAAAAAAAAAAAAAAAAAGCTGGAAGTGGCGCTGTGGCTCAAGTGGTAGAGCGCTAGCCTTGAGCTGAAGAGCTAAGGGACAGCGCCCCTGAGTTCAGGCCCCACGACCGGACCCTCCCCCCCCCCACACACAAAAAAAGAAGTCATGTGCTGTATGTTTTGGTCAATGACAGACCATATATACTACAGTGATCCCATACAACTGTATCATCCATCTTGTGTTGATGTAGTCATCTTAATTTGTATACACTCTATGATTTTTACAACAGCAAATGGCCTATTGATGCATTTTCCTGTCTTACCCTCCTGCTGCTGTTAGATAAAGCTATTAGATAAAATATATAAAACAGTTCTATCTAGATTGCTATCTTTTTGAACTGGGAGATAGAAGCAGTTAAGGGAAGATTAAATACAGTGTTCCTGTTTACATTTGTAAAGAGGATTTAAGACACAGACACTGACACATACATACAAATAATAATTTATGGCAGGTAGGTGTGGGAAGAGGAGATTGACAAATGCTACAAATGCATGGGTAGGAGCAAGATGCCTCAATAGAGTTAACCTCTTTGCATTTAAATTTTTTTTTAAATCAATGTGTCTTAATCTATTTAGAATACTTACTTTAAAAAAGCAAAATTGGAGGGCTGGGAAGGTGGCTCAGTGGTAGAGTGCTTGCCTTGCACGCACGAGGCCCTGGGTTTGATTCCTCAGTACAACAAACAGAAAAAGCCAAAAGTGGTGCCATGGCTCAAGTGGTAGTGCTCATTTTGAGCTAAAGAGTTGAGGGACAGTGCCCAGGCCCAGAGTTTAAGGCCCATGACTGACAAAAAAAAAAAAATCTTATGGGGCTGGGAAGATGGCTCAGTGGTAGAGCACTTGCCTTGCATGCCTGAGGCCCTGGGTTCAATTCCTCAGCATCACATAAGCAAAAAGAAAAAAAAAAGCCAGAAGTGGCGCTGTGGCTCAAGAGGTAGAACTCTAGCCTTGAACTGAAGAGCTGAGGGACAGCGCCCAGGCCCAGAGTTCAGGCCCTACGACCAGACCCCCCCCCCCCCCCAAAAAAAAGCAAAATTGGGTTGGAGATATGGCTCAAGCGGTAGAGTGCTTGCCTAGCAGCACAAAGCACTGAGTGTCTCCCCTCTCTCCCCCTAAAAAAAAATCCCCAAAAGCAAAATTAAGTTTCAAATTCAATGCAATGATTTTCTTGTTCTTCTTAGAAAGAACCTGTGTTTAATAATTATTTGGTGCCTGACTCATATACGCACACTGTTTCAACATCAGTCTAAGTACTTAACACACAGATAAAAAGGCCTGGGGAGACTAAGATAGCCATGTAGAATACATTTTCTTTTTTCCAAGAAAAGAAATACAAATTTGGGGGCTGGGAAGGTGGCTCAGTGGTAGAGCCCTTGCCTTGCATGCCAGAGGCCCTGGGTTCGATTCCTCAGCACCACATAAGCAAAAAGAAAAAAGCCAGAAGTGGCGCTGTGGCTCAAGTGGTAGAGCGCTAGCCTTGAGCTGAAGAGCTGAGGGACAGCGCCCAGGCCCAGAGTTCAGGCCCCATGACCGGACTCCAAAAAAACAAACAAACAAAAAAAGAAATACAAATTTGGATATAAAATACTGAAGCATTTATTTTAGCTATTTATCTTTTATTAATATTTCCATAAATCATTCAATCTCTACTATTAACATAAACAGGAAGGAATGAAGCTTTTTCAGTAGCATTAATTTCCTCAGATTTGAAAGTGTTTTTCTTAGGGCACGTGACCCTAGAACCTAATTTCTCACCAGTTAGCTTCAGTAAGGTCGGACAAAGGAATGAGAACATGAACAGAGGGGTCAGAAGTCAAAAGGAAGTGCCCAACTCCCACACAACTTCTGAGGACCTTGCCCATTCACTTCCAACGGCTCTGAGTCCCAAGCCTTCAGTTTCAGTTCATTCACCCTGTAGCTAGCTCATCTTTCTAATCCCATACAAGAGAAAAAGAGACAAGCAAACAAAAGCCTCCCAGCTCTTTCCCCAAGATTTACTTTGCATTTACTTTGGACTCTATCATTCTTTCAAGGTAATTAGTGCTCTAGTACAGTTGTAGTTCCCCAGTCCCATCCAGGTCTATAGGTACAAAACAAATGTTGGAAGGAAGGTTAAGTGATTTGCCCAGCGTTCCAGTATATTTAAATGGCAGGATCTTTCTGATTCAGACAATCAGGCCATCATTATTATATCCTTCTCTACTTGACAGTCCAGAAAAAGCCAGTGAACTCAAGACTACCCTTAATAACTGGAAGTGTGATTAAATGACAGAGTGCCTAATGAGCAGGAGGCCTAGAGTCTAAACCTCAGTGCCAATAAAAAGATTTTTTAAATGTCTTATGAAGAAGTAAAAATGATCAATTACATTAACTTTGACGCCTGACTATAAGACCTTTTAATATTTGGTGTGAACAAACAAAAAAATGCACATAAATCATTTCAGCTGCACATTTGGTGGTTGTCTTGAGGAAAAATTCACGAATGGTTATTTTAATTTTAAGCCAAACTCTAACTTCTTTCACCAAATACATTTTTTTTGGTGCAACAGTAATTGGGGTTTGAACTCAGGGCCACGTGCTCTCAGTCACTTTCTTGCTCATAGCTACAGCTCTATTCCTTGATCCATGCCTTCAGTCTGACATTTTGTTGGTTAACTGGAGATGGAGTCTCTTGGACTTTTCTGCCTGGGCTGGCTCAAGCCTTGAGCCTCTAGGACTGGACCTCCTCAGTAGCTACAATGACAGGTGTGAGCCACCATCACCTACTTCTTACTCATTTTGTTTTAGAAACTATTATTTTAATAAAAATGTTATTTTACCACAAGTAGGCTCATTGGAAAACAAGTTAATATTAACAAATTAGCATTCATTTTCCTCCTTCCTTACCTCCCAACTGTACTGGGAATACAAGTGTGTACTACCACTACCTCTTCCAGCACAAATGAATTTTGATTTCCACTATGTTTTTGGTTTTTGTTTTATTGCAGTAGTAAGACTTGGGGCTGTCCCTTAGCTTTTTCATTCAAGTCTGGCACTCTACCACTTGAGCCACAGATCACTTCTAGCTTTTTGATGGTTAAGCGGAGATAAGAGTCTCTGAGATTTATCTGCCTAAGCTGGCTTTGAATCAAGATCCTCAGATGGGCTGGGAGGTTGGCTCAGTGGTAGAGTGCTTGCCTCGCATGCATGAGGCCCTGGGTTCGATTCTAGAGTGCTTGCCTCGCATGCATGAGGCCCTGGGTTCGATTCCTCAGCACCACATAAGCAGAAAAAAGCCAGAAGTGGTGCTGTGGCTCAAGTGGTAGGGCACTAGCCTTGAGCTGAAGAGCTGAGGGACAGCGCCCAGGCCCAGAGTTCAGCCCCCACAACTGGCAAAAAAAAAAAAAAAGATCCTCAGATGTCAGCCTCCTAAGTAGCTAGGATCACAAGTGTAAGCCACCAGTGCCTGGCTAATTTTCAATAATTTAAGGTAAAGTAAGACATTCAAGTCCTTTGTCCACCTCAGTTTGATACAACAAGATGAAATTCCTTTAGAGTATTACCTCTAGAAAGAACATTAAAAAACTGGTTTTGTTTCATAAAAATTATCTCTAATTTTTCTGAGATTCCAAGAATTACACTCTGTAGTAATGAACAGAAAAATCAAAAATACAGTGGAAATGGGTACTAATTTTGTGTATGTGAAAGTCTGATCACACACACAGAAATAAGGTCAAGTTAATTACCCTGAGAAAGGTCCATTAATAGTTTGCAGAAGACCCAAACATTACACAAACCTGTAAGTTATAAAGGAACATTCAGCATGCTAGTCACGATTTTAGGAAATCTGAAAGGGCATGGGACACAGGGCATTACTCACAGGAGAGAGTTTCTGAATAAGGTCATGGGCAACATGGACAAGGTTCTTATCTTCATGGAGACACTTCTGAAACTTTTTGCTCTCCTCATCTTCTAGAAGATCAAAATCAATGGCAGCATCCAGTAAAGCCTGAATTAACCCCTTCCAGGATTTCAGGGCTGGAACCTGAGGTGCAACTGCAGCACTGATGCCTGTTCCAATCACCAGCACAAGTTCTCGGGGCTTCTTAGTTTTTAAGCTTGGAAGCAGCTTCCTGAAAAAGCAAAACATATGAGGATTGGAATCTCCTATAGATGTACGAATGAGGAAAGTCTGAGTGATTAGCGCTGTAGTCAGCTGTCAAAGGCAACATGTTTCCCCGCTGTTAACTTTCATAGGTGTGAGGATGACAAAATACTGGCTTCTGATACTTCTCTAACGGAGCTTAAGCAAAACAAAGGCCAAAGAGCTGTACCATTGTGCTGGAAAACAAAGTAATAAACTTATTTCTGGAATCCTAAAAAGAAAAAAAAAATCTTAAAATCAACTTTTTCTTCGTAGTTGTCTCAACCTACGAAAACCCTTGCATATTAGGAAAAGGTCCAAATGTATTATAGCTCAGCTTAGTTCTATCAACTAAATCATATTTCAAATCAGTATAATATTTCAAAAGACCACCTTTGCTTTGTATTCCAGAGAGAGATAAAAGATCTCCATGCAAATTTAAGTTCCTATTGTTGAGAAATGTGCAACAAGAGAAAAAGCAAATTAAACATTTTAACTCCAAATTTTGTTAAGCATTACTAACATAAAATTGAGCATGAGACTGATGAACAATGTTCTAGATATCTTCAGGCAAAACAGGAAAAAGAGAAAAAAAAAAAGGTCATGAAGATTCTGGAAACCCAGGAGGGGCCTCACATATCCAAATAAACAAAGGATAGGATCCAACAGCGAAAACATCCCTTTCTCACCACACACAGACCTCTCTCTGAAACACTGATATGAGGAAGCATGGGCAAAGTTTGTACTTCTGTTCCTCACTATTCTTTCTAAAGCATTTGTTTAAAAAGAGTCCCTTCATTTTAATTTCTGCTGGTAGCATGCTTTTTTTTTTCCCCCAAGAAATTGCCTTTTCTATTTCCAAATAATAATTTTATAACCTAGTGTACTATTTACTTTTTTCCTCCTAATGCTGGAGATCAAACCCAGGGCCTCAAACATTCTAACCAAGCACTCTACCACTGAGCTACATTCTCAGCCTTTTTGTTTTTAGCTATGCATAGGTATGGATGCTTGAACTGTCATTTTTCCTAATTAAGAATTGCAGCCAGGTGCTGATGGCTCATGCTTGTAATCCTAGATACTCAGGAGGCTGAGATTTGAGGATCAAGGTTTGGAGCTACCCTGGGCAGAAAAGTCTGTGAAAATCTGAATCCAATCAGGAGATGTGAGGGTTCCTCTTCAGAGGAAAATAGAACAAGAGTGAATTCCTCAACTGTAAAGCCTGGTCATTCTTGATACCCGGAAGAAAACCTATTACCCATCTAGTGTTTTCTCTTAAATGTTAGCAAACAACTATCAGTTGTTTACATTTGAGAAAGAAAAGTTCCTTACCCCAAGAATTACACAAAAATAAAGCAGCAGGTAGAGAGAAATTTGGAAGAAGTAAGACAAGGGGGGAAAAACCCCAGTATCTTTACATATATTTTAAGAAACTGTATCCACACAAAAAGACTTCTTAGAAATTAAAAATATAAAGCCAGGAGTGGTTCTCAGGAGGCTGACGCAGGAGGACAGAGAGAGTTTGAGGTCAACCTGAGCTATATAGCGAGATTCTGTCTTAAAAAATCCAAAACAGATATAAAAACAAAAATTGGGGGGAAAAAACGCACAGAAATGAAAAATACACAAGCTAAAAATAAAGGAGAAAAAGAATTTAAAAATAAGGGATTTAAAAAATTGAACAAAGTGTAAGAAAACTAAAGATGTAATACAGAAGGTCCAACATCTGAAACACAGTCTACAAAGAGAGAAGAAAAAAATTGTAACGGAAAGTATCCAATATTTAACACAAGACTGTTTCTTCAAAGTGAAATTACTGGTAGCTAGCTTCAAAGAGCTCCAGTGTCTAAATTTGTATGAGGACACATCGTTGTGAAATTTCAGGTTACTGACAATAAGATGATCTTTCAGCTTTACTAAGCAGAGAAAATGAGGTCATATAATTAATACAAAGCACTACTGTGGTTTGGATCTAGGCTGGGAAGGCTTAGTTCCCAAAGCAGCAATGCTCAGGGTTGAGGCTTTTAAGATCATTAGATCACTAAGGCTATGATTTCGTCAACACACTACACTGATAGATTAGTCTGAATAGGATTACAGGTGTGAGCCACTGATGCCTGACTGAAGCAAAGCCTTTTTGTTTTGTTGTTGTGGAGCCTGAACTCAGAGCCTGGGCAAAGTCTCTGAGCTTTTGCTCTCAAGGCTAGTAGTGCTCTACTACTTTGAGCCACAACTTTACTTCTGACTTTTTGGTAGTCAACCGGAGATAAGAGTCTCATGGACTTTCCCACCCCAGCTGGCTTTGATTCTCAATCCTCATCTCAGCCTCTTGAGTAGCTAGGATTACAGACATGAGCCACTGGCACTCGGCTCAGTAAAGACTTTAAAACATATATTACCTTGACAAAATGAAATCCAAGATGAAAATAATTTTTCCAATGCAAGTCAATGTTCATTAGCGAAAGTTCATTATTTTTCTTTACCTCCCACTAATGGTAGTAATTTTTTTTATGTTCCTCTGATTCTCTTTCTCTTGTTTACCTGGGCTTTTTGGTGGGGGGTTCGCCATCACTGAAGAATCCAAAAATCTCGTCTATATCAGAGGCCTGGCTCCCTGTAGAAGCCATCCAGTTTCTAAAATAGATTAGACACCATGTACCACGATTAGATCTGTAAGTTATACCATTTGAAATAGCAATACATTAAATAGTTTTAATAAGCTATATACATTTTTTTTTTTTTTTTGGTCGACCATGGGGCTTGAACTCTGGGCCTGGGCACTGTCCCTCAGCTCTTCAGCACAAAGTTAGCACCTGTGCCACAGCGCCACTTCCGGCTTTTTTCTTTTTGCTTATGTGGTGCTGAGGAATCAAACCCAGGGCCTCATGCATGTGAGGCAAGCGCTCTACCACTGAGCCACCTTCCCAGCCCAACTATATACATTTTAAAGGTGTTTTGGCACTGCCCTCTGCTTTACAGAAATGTATTTATTAGTGGGTATTCCAAACTTAAAGAATTAAATTAAATCAGTCTAAAAGAGGTAACCTCAAATGAAGAGGACTTTGGTGCTCCACAGTGCCATCTTACTGCTTCTGTTTCTGAAGGTCTCCACCAACCTCCCAGCAAAACAACCACATCAATACTCTGTGACCCTTAAGAAATACCTGTGATCCTCTCATAGGAGATGGGGTTGGGATACTTAGGAGATGAAAACAACCCATGGACAAGAGTGCTAAGAAGTCTCAATTATCCATTTACCCTCAGGTGAAGAAGTCACTGGGTTAAGAATAATCAATACTAGTTTGCTTATTGTTACCAAACAACTGTATCCTCCTAGACAGCTAAACCTGGAAGGGGCATTTAAATCAAGTCACTGTGATAAATGGAAAAGGCTATTAACATTCAAAGATGTAAGAAAAAATGGCCAATTAGATTCAAGCACTGGAATAATAAAAATTATTACAAAGAACTGTTTGTTTGAAACCTTAATAAACTTGCCAAATCTAAGAACTGATAATAGCAATAATATTTTAGGCATACACCATTCAGAAGACAATACACAGAGTTTGGGGTATTTTTTATCATTTTCCATCAATGTTCAGGAAGAACAAAATCATTAATAATTATTGCAGGTTTATTGTTAGAAAACTTTTTGAAAGCCAGGTGCCAGTGGCACATACCTATAATCCTAGCTACTCAGGAGGCTGAGATCTGAGGATCGTGGTTCAAAGCCAGCTGGGGCAGGAAAATCCATAGACTCACATCTCCAATAAACTACTCAGAAAAAGCAGGAAATGGCATGCTATGGTTCAAGTGGTAGAGTGCTAGCCTGGAGCAAAAAGAATCTCATGGACAGTACTCAGGTCTTAAGTTCAAGCCCTAGGACTGACAAAAAAAAGTTTTTGAAAAAGTTTGCCTAATTAATTTTTTTCTGGTAAACAGAAGACTCAGTTCCTTACTGCATATCCTACCTCATATAATAGAACTGTTCTTTGATACTGTAACTATTTAGAAAATAAGATTCATAAAATCATAAGCATTAGGAAATGAACCCTCTCTGGTCCAATATTTGACTAGCAATCTTTGGGGAGAAAGCTGGGCCTCATGAAACACAAGCAATTTTAATGATTTAACTCCATCATATGCATGCTTGTTAAAAGGAGACTGTAGATTCTTGCAAATGAAGTTGATTTTTTTTTTTTTTTTTTTTAGCCCAGCACTGGTGGCTCACGACTGTAATCCTAGCTACTCAGGGGGCTGAGATCTGAGGATCACAATTCAAAGCCAACGGGGGCAGGAAAGTCCATGAGATTCTTATCCCCAATAAACTACCAGAAAACTGGAAGTGGCGCTGTGGCCCAGAGTTCAAGCCCCATGACCGACCAAAAAAAAAAAAAAAAAAAGTTGATTTTTCTAGAAAGCACATTTAGTATATATGCTAAAATATTGAACCAGAAGCTCTAGGGGATTTGTTTGTAAGTGGGAATTGAGCTCAGGGCTTAGGGCCCCCACCTTGAGCACTGTCCTCCATTCCTTTGCTTTCTGTCTGTTTTCAGACAGAGTCTTGCGCTTTTGCTTGGCATGGTATCACATGATCCTCCTACCTCCATTCTCTGCCTTCGGAGTAGCGGGGATTACAGATGTGTACCACTGAGCCAAGCTCCAGGAGATCTTACTACATCAAAAAGGAAACACCTGAATAAAAGGCAGTTTTTCTAGAGTCCATCTATTTTGGTATAAATATACTATTAATACTCAATAAGTAATCAAATATGCCATCACACCATTCTTCCTTTAAGTGTATGTATCACTGTAGTCGAATAGCTTTCCAGTTTGCTAATTCCAGCAAACAGCATTAGTCATCACTAAAATATTTTCATAAAATTTTAATTTATATGAAGTAACTTCTCACTTAGAAGTTTATGTTCTAGGGCTGGGAAGGTGGCTCAGTGGTAGAGCGCTCGCCTTGCATGCTTAAGGCCCTGGGTTCGATTCCTCAGCACCACATAAGCAGAAAAAAAAAAAAGCCAGAAGTGGCGCTGTGGCTCAAGTGGTAGAGTGCTAGCCTTGAGCTGAAGAGCTGAGGGACAGTACCCAGGCCCAGAACCCAGGCCCAGAGTTCAGGCCTCACGACCAGATCCCCCCCCAAAAAAGTTTATGTTCTAAATTTACTCATTACCTTACTTATGTAACCATAACCCCTCTGTACATCACCTTGACAAAAAAAAGTTTATGTTCTCAAAGGAAGATTAGTGATAAAAGTATGGTTAACAGATCAATTAATCAGTTTTAGGATATTATTTACAACTACATTAGGAAAAGCTTACATAATGTAACTAAATTATACCTAGGTAAAAATACCGTGTGGGAAATATAAAAGAAAAATGTAAAGGAGCACTGATCTTAATTTTGAAGAAAGGTATCTTCAGAATTTAGTGCTCAATTATTAAACCAGTTTATTCCAAAACCTTTTTTATAGTACTTACCACATACCACACATTATTTATAAGTATTGTTCCTTTATTCTCTTTAACTTTATTAGGAACTATGAGTTGGCCACCTGTACCCTCAAAATCCAAAATCTGAAACATGCCAATCAGTGCCAAGATGCCATGAGTGGAAAATTTCACACTTAATCTCATGTGACTGGTTATAGCAAGGTGCAGGTGCACTGAAAGTATTTTATGACACACAAACTAATTTTGTGTTTAGACTTGGATCTTGTCTCTGAGATAACGTGTGTGTGTGTGTGTGTGTGTGTGTGTCTGTGTCTGTGTGTCTGTGTAGGGATTCCAAAATCCAAGAAAAGTTGAAACCTGCAACACTTCTGACCCCAAGCATTTTAGATAAGGGATTCTCAGCCTGTATTATGACACTATTTTACAGTGAGAAAACTGAGGCACTGGCATACTTAGTCCTGAATTCAAACCATGAAAAACTTTCCTTGCCAAGACCATGCTCTTAGTTACACTGTTACTAACTAAAAATATTCTTAAATGTTAGCTTTTCAGTTTAAAAAAACAAACAAACTTCAAAACTATCAAAAGCATATGTATACACAGAGCAGTAACATTCTACTAAAGCAGATTTACTTGAAATCATTCTACACACTGTTTAACTCATGACTAGGTCTTAATTAGTCACTACCAGGCAGTCCCTCATTCAGAAAGCTAAGCGAACGAACCTACTTTCTCTGGTGGCAAGCACTGTGCTATGGACTTACTCTTTTTTTCTTTTCAGTCAATCAAGGGCCTGAACTCTGGGCCTGAGCACTGTCCCTCAGCTCTTCAGCTCAAGGCTAGTGCTTTACACTAGTGCTGAGCCACAGCACCACTTCAGCCTTTTCTGCTTATGTGGTGCTGAGGAATCGAACCAGGGTCTCATGCATGCAAGGCAAGCACTCTACCACTGAGCCACCTTCCCAGCCTCGCTATGGACTTCTCACCTGAACTCTAGATGTATTCTATTATTTTCTCCTGGGAAATATGCCTAATCATTTTTGTTGGATTCTATCTCTGACTAGTGGTCAAATCTTGATGACTAATCTTGAATACTAAACTTCCTGCTTTTTATTTACTATAGTGTCTACTGTTCTGAAAGCCCACTGAACCCACTATAATTTAAGAAAATTGCATAAGTACAACAGCTCCTGTCTGGAATGTTCTGTTACTTAGGAACGGATTGAGAAGTAATTCTCCCTGCCCACATAATACGTCATTTTATAATCATTCTGTTTTCTCATAGACAAAGTTCAAAGGATGTTTCACATACTATCTTACATGTATATACATCAAATAAATCATATTTTATTCCTGCTAGAGTAATGTTTTTTGTGACACCCTCTCAAACACACACATTGGTGTTTACCGTAAAGGATACACAGAATTGCTAAAGAGCTTCATAGACAATTGTGGAGACCTAACAAAGAATTCTTAACTTGTATCAACTAGCTCACATGTAAATTCCCTCACATGATCATTACGGAGGTTTCATTTCAGTAGGACTTGCTCTGTAGAACAGAAGCAGAAAATCTTCTGCCACAGGAAAACAAAGGCATTACCTATGGCAGTATCTTTATTATGACTACTAAGCCACGGAGAAATCCCTCAACGCTAACATACAACAAAATTAAAGTCAAATACTCAGTAAATGCTACAATCTCATTAACAAAAAAAATTTTAAGGCTAAAATGTTCATGCAAGAAACAGCACATACTTTAAAACCTGTCAGTGTAGCAGGAAATATTATACTAAAACAAAATCAAAGTGAGTCTCCTAGGAAAATCCAACAAGAAACAAAGGAAAGGGTCAAGAGAAAAATCTACACAAATAGAGGACCTGCGATCTGAAACCATCAGAGATGGCAGCAGCTCTTGCTTCCATGGCATCTTCATGCTAGCACAGAGGGCAAAATTTCGCTCTTCTCTCTACTTGAGAATCAGAGAGGTCTCCCAGATGTTTTCCCCATTCTGATGGATGTCTCTCTCTTGGGCATCCAGAGTACAGTATCCAGCTCAAGCAAGTAGCATGCCAGAAGGAACTCGGAATAATATACTGTAGTAGACTGCCAGATAGAAAAAAAAATCACATAGAAAAGTTCTAATGTTTTTAGCATTTTTGCTAGGAAATAGATCTACACATGCTTGAAAGGGTGGTATATTTCTGGCTTCAAAAAAGGTTAGTTGTGGACTGGAGGAATGGATCACAGTGGACAAATGCTTGCCCAGCAAGTATAAAGTCCTGAGTTCAGTCCTCAGTACCACTAAAAAAAAATTAGAAAACAAACCAACAAAACAGTTAACACTTATCTATAGCAAGCTTCTATTTAAAAAACAAAACAGTAACTGGAATGGCTTATTTCTCTGGCTCACACCTGTAATCCTAGCTACTCAGGAGGCTGAGATCTGAGGATCATGGTTGGAGGCCAGCCTAGGCAGGAAAGTCCGTGAGACTCATCTTCAACTACTCAGAAAAAGCTGCAGCTCAAGTGGTACAGTGATAGATCTGTGGCTCAGGAACAGTAAGTGCCCAGGCCATGAGTTCAAGCCCTAGGACCAGAAAAAAAAAAAAAAAAAAACACCATCACAAAGACTTATTTCTCTAGCATAAACATAGAAAGGGTTTTTTTTTATTTTTATCTTTTTAAGGATAGTCATCCTGGAGCTGGGAAGGTGGCTCAGTGGTAGAGCGCTTGCCTTGCATGCATGAGGCCCTGGGTTTGATTCCTCAGCACTACATAAGCAAAAAGAAAAAAGCCAGAAGTGGTGCTGTGGCTCAAATGGTAAAGCGCTAGCCTTGAGCTGAAGAGCTGAAGGACCGCGCGCAGGCCCAGAGTTCAGGCCCCATGACCGGACCCCCCCCCCCCCCCCCCCGGCCAAAAAAAAAAGGATAGTCATCCTATGAGTTGGCAGCCAAACCCCTCTATAACTGTGGTTTCTGAACTAATGTCAACACATCTGATTTTTAGCAGCTGTGGAGAAAGGAAAAGCTATCCTGTATACATTATCCTGTATAAGGAGAATACTCCACAGCTTGATGGAAGTAGAGAAACTGAATCAAATACCTTGTTTGAATGAATTCACTTCATGTTGTACACTGCAGCTTTTGCTGTCAGTGCATAAAGCAAGCTTAGCATTTTCTCCTTTGAAATCACAAACAGAGATAGGAATTATGCCTGGCTGTGCAAGGATTTGATTATTTTGTGCATCCCATGCTTGAAATATTTCCTTGACTGATGCTTAACTTACTGGACTTCTCTACTTTTATCTTTAAGGGTGCCTGACACCTTTGAGCTTCTATGAGATAATATCTATCTAAATCTATTACTTGAAAAGTTACTTTAACATAAGTTACTGATAAAATGTCATACTGATGTCATTGACTCTTCCAGTTTGCCAGCAAACTACTTACATGTCTCAACACCTATATATTTCACCTATTTCTGATGAGAAGAGTCTCACCAAAAGTATGGTTTCAGAAAGACACAAAACGGGGCTGGGAAGGTGGCTCAGTGGTAGAGCACTTGCCTTGCATGCCTGAGGCCCTGGGTTCGATTCCTCAGCACCACATAAGCAAAAAGAAAAAAGCCAGAAGTGGCGCTGTGGCTCAAGTGGTAGAGCGCTAGCCTTGAGCTGAAGAGCTGAGGGACAGCACCCAGGCCCAGAGTTCAGGCCCCATGACCGGACCCCCCCCCCCCCCCGGAAAAAAATGCAGAGAGACACAAAAAAACTGAAAAGTAGAGCCCAAATTCTAGTAGGCCATTGAATGAAAGTACCCAAATAAGTTATACTGATATTCTGCGATCAGAAGCTCAGATGTTGCTTCTATGGATCATTTTCAATTATAAAGCAAATGTAACATATCACATAGAAGGAACAAAAGTGGAAGAAATAATGGATCTTCCAGATGAAAAGCTGGTAACTGGAGAGGTTAGTGTTACTGTGCAAAGAATGACAACTTCTTTGTTATTGCTTTCCCTTCTGCAAAGCTTCTGATAAGGGATATCCTGAAAAAACAAAAAAACAAAAAACAGCACATGTTGCTAAGGAAGGAGACTAAAAATACTGATCCAAAATATTTTCTGTGTACCAAGTAGTAGAAAAGAAAGGAAAAAAGTGTGTGAAAAGAGAAATATCCTGTTACTGCTTTTAATATAGCAAAAAACATTAGAGGTGATTTTTATTATTTATTTATTTATTGGTCAGTTATGGGGCTTGAACTCTGGGCCTGGGCGCTGTCCCTCAGTTCTTCAGCTCAAGGCTAGTGCTCTACCAGTTGAGCCACAGCACCACTTTCAGTTTTCTGAGATTTATTCGGTTTATTGGAGATAGTCTCACAAACTTTCCTGCCCGGGCAAGTTGAACTGTAATCCTCAGATCTCAGCCTCCTGAGTAGCTAGGATTACAGGTGTGAGTCACCAGTGCCTGGCTCAATTTTAGTTTTCAAATGGGAAAGCTATGCACACAAGTAAATCAACATTCAGACTAGCATTTTTCATGTATGACAATCTGACTGAGCAGGCAAAGTAGGACTTCAGACTTGAGGCTTCAAGACCAGCATCTGGCACAAACTGAACATTTGACATATAAATCACTTTATTTTGATAACTCAGGTTTCATGTATCTCCAATAGAAACTGATGTTTAAGGGTGGATTCTTAAAAGAACATTATCTGGCCAAAGACTCAAGGACATTAGTAGTTTGCTAAGAGAACAGAGTTTTTGTTTGGTTTTGTTGTTGGTTTTAGAGACTAGGTTTCACTATGTAGACAAGGCTGACCTGAATCATCTTGCCTTTGCCTCCACCATGTCCAGTGAAGACAGTTTTTCTTCTCTTACCAATCCATCTGAAATACTTTACAATGAGAGAAAAAGAAAAGCTTACTGAACAGCCATAAATATCAAGACACTAACTGGGTTAAGTAATGGTTTAAAATCCATTCCATGGTTTCTCAGGATGTTTAATAAATTATTATTATTATTTTGGTAAGTCATGGGGCTTGAACTCAGCCTGGGCGCTGTCCCTGAGCTCTTCAGCTCAAGGCTAGTGCTCTACCACCTGAGCCACAGCACCACTTCCAGTTTTCCGGTGATTAACTGGAGATAAAAGTCTCACAGACTTTCCGGCCGGGGTTGGCTTTGAACCAGGATCCTCAGATCTCAGCCTCCTCAGTATCTAGGAATAAAGGTGTGAATCACCAGCTTAAATTCCTTTTCCTGGCTATAAAACCAGGCATCATACAGCATCAGCACCACTGGTCCTCAATCTTTCTCCTGATCTCTCTCCTTCCTCACTAGGTTCAGTTCAAATGTTACCTTAGTAGGCTGAGGTTTCCTCCCTCTTCACCTAAAGCACCAAACCTGTATTTTAACACTTTATTTGCAAGCATATCTCAATACTTGTAGTTATTGGCCTCTCCCATAAGAAAAAGAGCTCTTTTAGGGCAAGTACAGTATCTGTTTTACTGACAATCCTAGCCCAGTTTCTATTACACAGTGAGCAAATGTTTACACAGCACAGTAAATGTTAAAGTGTTTGCTGATTCAATGAAGGTGCATCCACCATGAATTAAATCTAAGAGATCAATTGGTATGTCTAATTTTCTGAGCTGTTAAACATCAGGAAGGACAGTTTTACCATTTTCTTTCATATCAAATATGTTCCACAGCGGACACCCACCACTCACCTGTTTGAAGCAAATGTTTATCCACACACATAAATTTGCACACCTCCTTTGGAGGAGTCTCCTTTATCTTTCTGTTTTCCCCTTCCCAACTACGTGGAGTGAAACTAAGGTCACAGAGGACTAGTGCTGAAAGTCTACCAATGTGATTTTAGGAAACAAAGCTATATGCATTAAAATCAGTCCACTTCCAGTTTGTGGTTTTCCTATGGTCTGACCTTGATACAGTCTATGTTTACAGAGTTTAAAATAACAGGAATCACATTGGTCACAAGTTGTCCAACTTCACAAGTTGTCGAACTTCCATGTTCAAAGACCTTTACATGTTAGGCACTGTTAGGAGTATTACAATTATTGCATACAATTCATCTCCCCAAATATTACACAGCATTTCTACTATGGCTCAACTATTCAGAAACATCCACTCTCTGAAGAAATAGACTCCATTATCATTGCACACGAAAACATCCTGGATAAGGCAACCCAAGCGCACAGATGGTAAGCAGTTTGCTAGAGGTCACCTGGCTAATACAAGGAAGACAGGGGACTCTGAGTAGAGAGTCTACCTTGTTAAGATACAATGTGTCTTACCGAAGATGAGTAAGAGAAGGTCTATATCCTTATCAAGTTTATGTTTTTAGGGGCAACTACTATAAACAAGCACGAGTTATATAACAAGTCTGTACCAAGTTTAGCAAGCACACAGGAGATACTGAGGAGATAACACCTGTGCTGGAGGTAGATCAAGGAAAGCCTGGAGATAATGAAACCCTAAAGGCAAAATTCAACAAAGCGTAGGTATTTATCTTCCTTTACCTTCTAGCAACTTGATTCCATTTCATCTTTTCCTGGTTTCCCTTACACTTCTCTAAGCAGAAGATCTCTTCTGTCCATCGCCTACAGTAGAGGGTTCAAGAGGTTCTTCCTCCCCCTTCCCTTCACTCACTTTTTCCCTTCCCCTCCTCATCACTTCTAGGGTCAGAAATACCAAATATGAGGTAGCGACTCATTCTTAACTCAGGCTTGAAAGAGGGCAAGGAATAAGTCATTGTGGTAAGATATATCCAGGCAGACAATAACAGGCACAAAGCTCATCTATCACCTGGAGGAACTGAAGCCAATGCAGAAAACAGAGGAAATCTAAAGAATTACAGTGGGCCTGTCACATCCATGCAACTAGAAGGGACATTAAAAAAAAAAAAGTAATTGAAAAAGGATGGGAGAAAAGTGAAAACAAAAGACATGAATGAGAGAACCAAAGAAAGATTCACAAGATGCTACACCCCATGAAGCCACAGAACAACAGGGATTGCACATTGTTTCCAGGGAGGGAGAAAAGAAAACACTTCTAACAAGGTCACATAAAAAGGATCTGAACCACTATGTCTGTAGAGCAATTAAAAAATAACAGAAGACAGAAAAGCAACATTTTAACATTCTCAGGGCAAATCATCTCAAACCTTCAATTCTAAAAGCGTCCAAATCATCAAACAAGTATATATGTGAAACAGTCATTGCAATGACTGTCAGAAAATTAAGTGCTTCAAGAACACAGGAGAGACTCCATGCCACGTGTGTGCCCCGCGTCTTGTCTCTTGGCTCATCTCCAGTCATCATGGTGTCCCAATTCAGCTCTCCATCGAAGCTGAACTGGTTTGTTGGTATTGTTTTTCTTTCTTCTCTAGCCTGTTTCCTAGCTGCATTATGTGTATTTGGGGGTCTGCAGGCCTTTGTAACACTTGGCTGTCTGCAGCCTGCTAACTGTATAATAAAGACTCCAATATTCCAATCTTAAAAAAAAAAAAAAAAGAATACAGAAGAGCAGTGGCAAAGACAGGAGGAAAAGGCCTAGCTCAAAGGAACAAACAGGTGATACCTCAACAGCTGAGCTTACACAAAAATGTTACTGATAAGACTAGCCAGTATATTGGCAAATTTGGAAAAAAGTTAATAGTAAGTGCATGAAAAACAGGCACAGACTAACCTAAACACAAGAAGACAGCTGGAAGAATCATATGGCTCAACAGCAACACTGTTTGGCAGAAGTCTGATGACATAAATGCTGCCTGTTTTAGCCAAAGATTACAATATAACTATGTGAGGGAAGGATAGGGAAGTGGTGAAGTAGACAAACACACAGGACCTCTATAAACCTAACACTGGACGAAAAGGAAACAAAGTATACCAAATGAGTTGTAAATACAAAGTTCATACCAGAGGAAAATAACTGAGTGGTTGCTTCTAAAGAAGGAAGGGCAGAGGGAACTTTATTCATTATAAGCTTTTCAGTACTATTTGGCTTTTATTTTTTAATTTTTTTAAATTTTATTTAAGATGCTGTACAGAGGGAAGAAATATTTTTATCGATACCTGTTAACTCCAAAATCAAGAGATTGAGTCGTAAATGCAAGCAAGACAGGCACTTATAGTAATATGACACCATTGTTGAAAAGCTTAAGAACATAAAATGTCAATGAGGTATCTTCAGGGAGAAGGAATGGGATTTAATTTTATTACTTGCTGGGATATTTCTTAAATTATTTTTTTTATTGTGAAAATACTGTACAGAGGGGTTACAATTACATGGGCAGAATAATGAGTACATTTCTTTTTTTTTTGGTCCGGTTGTGGGGACTGAACTCTGGGCCTGGGCACTGTCCCTCAGCTCTTCAGCTCAAGGCTAGCACTCTACCACTTGAGCCACAGCACCACCTCCTGCTTTTTTCTTTTCGCTTATGTGGTGCTGAGGAATGGAATCCAGGGCCTCAGGCATGCAAGGCAAGTGCTCTACCACTGAGCCACCTTCCCAGCCCAATGAGTACATTTCTTATCAAGCATTGTAGCCTCAAGCATTGTAGCCTCCTCCTTTGTTTCCCCTTCCCAACCCTTCCCATCCTTCCCCCCCCCCCTCCTCCCCACCACCCCATCAAAGCTGTGAAGTTCATTTTCGACATAACGACTTGTATATCTCATCGTTGCAATGGGTCCACCTGTATCCCTATTTAAACGATTTGTTTTTTCCCTTCCCCTCCACAAATTATAATAACATCAAATACAGTGAAAGCAGGGGTTATACCGTGGGGGAGGGACATACAAAGCAACAAAGAAATAATCTTATGTGTTAGAAACAATCGCATGAAAGAAAAAAACATTTGAATACATATTTTGGGGTTCAACTATTTGGCTTTTAAAACTACAAACATGTGGGGCTGGGAAGGTGGCTCAGTCTTTATTCCCCAGTCTGGGGAATAAAGTTAGCCAGATTCCATCTTAACCAATAAACTGGGCATAGTGGAACATGTCCATGGTAGGAGATTGTTGATAGACTGAGAAGTCTGAGGCTGGTACTGGGCAAAAACATTACCCAAAAAGAGCTCAGCACCCAGGTCTTAAGTTCAAGCCCCATCCTGATAAAAGAAAAAATACTAGGGTGGGAAGTAGGTCAGTGTCTAAGTGCTTACCGCGCAAGTGCAATGTCCCCAGTACCAAAAAAAGACAAAAAAAATTTACTAAAGTGAGAGAGGTTAAGCAGTCCACATCCTGGTTCTACTGCTAAGTGGTAGAGCCAGGATTTGAAGCCTACCCAGTCTGGCTGACTACATCATGCAAATTCCTAGCCACCCTGCTCTATCATGTCTGAGGTTCACAGACCTCTTGCCTCTTATGAATGCTCATTCAATACTATTCTTCTAATTAAAGGGTATGCATGGTTTGTGGCTCTTTCTTGGATCTCAATTCAAATTCATTTGTTAAAAAGAAAAGGAGAACTGGGAATGTGGGTCAGTGGTAGAGTGCTTGCCTAGCATGCAGGAAGCGCTGGGTTCGATTCCTCAGTACTACAAACACAGAAAAAGCTGGAAGTAGCACTGTGGTTCAAGTGGTAGAGCATTAGCCTTGAGCAAAAGAAGCTCAGGGACAGCACCCAGGCCCTGAGCTCAAGCCCCAGGACTGGCAAAAAAGGAAAAAAAGAAAAAGAAAAAGCGGAACAGGAAAATCTGTGCACCAACTAGTTACTGTGATAACCGTATTGTCCTTCTCTTTTACAAACAGATACTAAGTGGTTATAAATGACAGTCTGGGATTTGATTCAAAACCATCTTGGAGGTGACAGTGAGGTGAGGGAGGCAGAGCAAGACTGGCTCTGTGCTGGCTAGCTATAGAAGCTGGCTGAGGGAATACATGAGTTTCCTACAGGACTTTCTCTACCTCGGTAAATGCCTGAAATTTTCCACAATTGAGAAAAAATACACATTAAAAAGACTGGAGAAAAACCGCAATATATAATTGCAAAGCAGAATTATGAATGATTTCCCCTCTCCATCATAGTTCTATTTTTGGCACTTTCAACCTTTCAAATATACATACATACACATAAATATATATAAACTTAAAAAGCATTTAATTTTTTAAAAAGTACATATTCCTTGTATGGATAACTTTGATTCTGAATATCTTCTGCTGCTTTTTTTTTTTTTTGTCTTGAATCTGGGGCTTGAACTCTGGGCTAGCATGCTGTCTGTTCCTCAGCTCTTCAGCTCAAGGCTAGAGCTCTACCACTTGAGCCACAGCACCATTTCTGGTTTTCTGGTGGTTTATTGGAGATAAGAGTTTCATGGACTTTGCTGCCCTGGCTGGCTTTGAACCTTGATCCTCAGATCTCTTCCTGCATAGCTAGGATTACAGGCGTGAGCCACCAGCACCTGGCTCTTCTGCTTTTTTAGTTTGTTTTTCAGAAAGAGTCTTGTGCTTTTACTCAGGATGGCTTAGGATTGCAATCTTCCTACCTGTGCTCCTGAGGGCTGGCATTACAAGCATGCAACACCATACCCAGACTTCTCTGGATATTTATTACTGTTGCTAAATGTATAACCAAGATTGTCCATATTAATTATCAAGGCCAACTTAGACTATATGGTAAGATCTTGTCTCAAAAAAACCCCACAAAAAACAAAAAACCCAAAACAACAATAACAAAATCCCAAGCATGGCAAGAGTGTTTCCCATCTTTTAAAACTGCTATTCACATACTTTTAGAAAGGCAATTATGTAAGACCAAGTATGATCTTTAAATATAAATTAGCATAAACACAAAACAGATTAGAGACTGATTTACAAAAATAACCAACAGTGAAATTCTTCTTTATAGTTAAGATGAATGACCTTCCTGATGGTAAGACAGGTCTCATATAGTGATGGAACTCTTCAGCCTTTGGTACTGCCAGGTGGGGACTGTGTAGGGTCAGCTGGTCTCTGTGGGCCATTTCCAGCTTTCTCAATAATATAGCAATTATCTCTACTTGTGTCATGAAATAAGTCTAGAAAACATTTTCTTCAATTGTCTTTACTCAAAAGCTGAGTGAAAGTATAAGAGGCAATAGTACAATGGAGTCATTTAAAAATGTTTTTACCAAATAAAACCTAATATCCATATTACAGGTCTACACTACTATAGGTCTACTCTACTGTTTTCTGATATTTTTTTCTCCCTCTTCCACCACCCAACCCAGAGATTAAAACCAAGATCTCATATGTGCTAACTATATGACCCACCTCCAAACTGAACCCTTAATTCCCACATATTATTTATCTATCTGCATCCCTCCCATGCCTCTCTTAGGATATCTTAAGACTAATAACAACATCACTCAACCAAGTAAATTATTGTGGGAGAACAACAAGGGAGGGGGTAATAATGCTCGACAAGAAATGTACTCATTGCCTTACTCATGTAACTGTAATCCCTCTGTACAGCATATTTACAATAAAACAAATTCTAAATATAGTACTATCTTTGGTATAAAGTTAAGTTTGGGGACAGCAGAAGAATCCATATTCTCTGTGCAAGAGCTAAATGCATTCAAGGTAAATGTCAAACTGTGCACCAGTGACTCATTACTATAATCTTAGCTATTCAAGAGGCTGAGACCTGAGGACCATGGTTCAAAGCCAGCCAGGCAGGAGGAAAAAAAAAATCCATGAGATTCTTACCTCTAATTAGCAAAATGGTGGCAGTAAAAGCATGGTTCAAATGTAGACCACCAGCCTTGAGCAAAAAAGCCAAGTCAGACCATAAAGCTGGGAGTTCAAACTCCAGTAATCAGCAAGGTAAGTATCAAATTCCACTTGTTAAAAATCAAAACCAAAGTACTGAATAAATGTTCAATGAAAAATCTTCATAGAACAAAAGCCAAAATTGTAAAGACCAGCTGTTAAATGGCCAAAACACTGAAACTCAAATGTTCTGTTCCAGTTTGTAGCAGCTGAAATGGGACTAGTCCCCAGCCTTCCTGGCTCCTCAAGGACTCCTTCAGAGTCTAATTGCTCCTTTCAATCTCTCTAAAACCATAAAACAATGTACTTCCTGCTCTTCAGGGAAACAGGATCTCTGGCTAATCTGAAACTAGCAAATCATTTCTTGAGGAGCCACAATTTAATTGTGTGTGATTAATCAACCTCAAATTTATGATAGTGAAATTCATGTTCCTTTATTATCTAGTCCTTGTTTACATTTGTGAAATAACATGGCAACTTTTTCTGTGTCCTGGCACTGAGTAGGAAATACCCTTAAGAACAAACTATCACATTTTTCATTAAATAGTTATTTTGAGGACAAATATTGTGACACATCAAAAAATAAGCTACATTTGAACACACAATGAAGAATCACTAACAGAATTTCATTCCTTGTATGAGAAAATGGTTCAGACAAGAGGTGTTACCACCCAGAAAGACAATGTGAGTTTGGTAAGAAAACTGAAAGCCTAAAATAGCGTCAAATGAATAAGGAGATGGAGGAAGCAATATACAGATTAAAAAAGGAATTACAGGATATTTGCCTAAATTCTTATACTCAGAGCAGCTGTACTTCAAACCAGGAAATGCCTATATTCATTGGCAAAACTTAGGGAAGTTGTAGCTTCTGGAACCACATTAACTAGCACCATATAGTGATAACAAATACAAACTTGAATTCTTTAAATTCATTTTACAAGTTTTAACAAGAAAAACCTTAAAAAAAGAAAAAAAGGAGGCAATCTCTGTTTTTATTTTTAGGCAGTATAATGTGCACCTTGAGTTAACCTGAAACCCAAGCAGAGACATTCTGCCTGCTATAGGAGGTCTGTTCTGTAAGAAAAAAATGTTTCTTGAATGATGTGAAGAAAAATGAAACTAGTTCTCCCAGCATTCCTCCCTCCCCCATGAAAGTCCTGTGCCCCAAAAGCTGTTTTTTTTTTTTTTGGTTTTTGTGGTCAGTCATGGGATCTGAACTCTGGGCCTGGGTGCTATCTCTTAGCTCTTCAGCTCAAGGCTGGCCCTCAACTACTTGAGCCACAGCGCCACTTCTGGCTTTCTGAGTGGTTTATTGGTGAAGAGTCTTTCCCGCCTGGGCTTTCTTTGAACCACGATCCTCAGATCTCAGCCTCCAGAGTAGCTGGGATTACAGGCATGAGCACCCAGCCCAAAATGGTTTTAATTAATGAAATGCTATCACTTCACATTCTAGTGTCCAAATTTCAGAATTCTTAAGATTTCAGAATTCTTCATTTAACTAGGTAGCAAGTGATGATTAACAATTTAGTGAAATTATAACCTGAGTCTGGAGCATATTAGCAGAAAGTAATAATTATTTTATGCTGAAATAGCACTACGCCCTATTATCTGCAGGGGAGGCAAATCACCACCACCACCACACATACATACATACATACATACATACATACATACACACACACACACATACACACGCACACATACATACGCATACGCACAAGAAACACAGGTGTTTTCCAAATTCTCTTGGAATTATTTTCATTTCTATTCAAATCACCTATCATATTAAAGAAATACACAAGTCTTCTCACTCTTTACATTCATTTTTACTTAACTTTATTCTTCAGGTGAAAAACTGACAGAAATATGATAACTCAAAAAGTGCAGAAACACCTCACACATCCCTGAGGCCCTGTAGCAATCTAACAAATATTTGCTGAGCTTACTACTTATGTCAGAGAATTAAAAAAAAAAAAAAATTCTCGGGGCTGGGAAAGTGGCTCAGTGATAGAGCGCTTGCCTTGCATGCCTGAGGCCCTGGGTTTGATTCCTCAGCACCACATAAGCACAAAGAAAAAAGCCGGAAGTGGCGCTGTGGCTCAAGTGGTAGAGCGCTAGCCTTGAGCTGAAGAGCTGAAGGACAGCGCCCAGGCCCAGAGTTCAGGCCCCACGACCGGAACCCCACCCCCCCCCCAAAAAAAAAAAAATTGTCCAAGGGACTTACAGATCGACTGCAGCAATGTTCCAAACTGGCCAGCAACATTTATACTCAATTTAAATTCAAAGAATAGTACCTTGCAAGGTGGAGAAAAAAACGACTACTGAATGGACATGGCCTCATTAATGATCACCAAGATGGCAGCATCCCAGCAGGTTTTCCTGATTCCAAACCCTTTCCTTTTTAATCCATCTTGCCTCGGACTGCCAAAACTCATTCCTAGATTTCCACTTTCAAGGAATCTCCCAAGAAGCCTCAAAGACTCCCAGCCACCCACCTATCACATGTAACTCAAACTCTTGGACCTGAAGTCGCATTCAGACGAGCTCCACCAGTCTCAGGCTCCTCGCGGCTGTCCTCTCTTTGGGAGGGGTCGGCCCAAATGTAATGCAACTACCTGCTCGCACGCCCTAGGCAGCCCTTAAGCATCCTTCTCTCCACGGTACTGACAGGTCCACCAGTTTTCCAGACACTCGTACAGGACGAGCTCTTAGCTTTCTTCACCAGGGGCACGTTCATCCCAGGGTATTCTTATAACGATTACCAACCCAAACAGATGTTCGCATTCCTGACCGACCTCTGGAGAAACCAGAGGGATCGCTTTAGTTCAGGCGTGGGAGTCCCCTCAGCACCTCTCGCAAGAGGTGGGACACAGGGTTTGGGGCAGCTGCAAACTACAGACGGGGAAAAATAAAGGAAGCAAAAGGGAAAGGGAAGTCCTTTGGGAGGAGAAGCCGTGGGAGAGGAGACTCCAGGAAACGAATTCCTGAGGGAGGACAGAAGCGATGCACGGTGCGTGTTCCTCTGTCTCCCGTTTCTCTCGCTCGCTCGCCCGCTCTACGTGGGAATGAGGGGCTGGGGACGCCGGACCAAGAAAGCGACGACCATTCTAGGGAGGGGGGGTGGGGACAGGTTTCAACGCGAAACAAAGAGGTCGGGGGTCGGGAGGTGAGGGACGGAGGCTGGCGGTCCGGCCATCTCCGGAGGGGACTCGCCGCTCCCCTCGGGGACCGGCGGCGGACGTGGTTGCCAGGAGGGACGAGGTCGGTTCCCGGGCAGGAAAGCTCCGGGGCGAGCGAGCGAGCGTCCACGGGGCTCCGCTTCACGGAGGGCGCGGGGGCGGGGAGGTGTTTTGGAGTGAGGACGCACCCCCAGAAAGGGAGAATCGCTCCTCAGGATAGTGTTCTCCACGAACGAAAACCCTAAGGATGCGGAAAACACTGAGGAATCGGCATTTACCAACCCCGGTCCGGCTTCCCCACACACTCACCGCGTCTCTTCCAAACGCCACCGCTCCAGCTGCAGCTACCGGCCGGCGCAGCCGCACTGAGCGCGCACCGCCCACGTGACGCGACGGCCCCGCCCTCCTCGCACCACGTGACCCGCCACAGCCCGCCCGCTAGCCCCTCCTACACGTCACTCTTCTCCACGTGGTCTGGTCTCGTCCCCGCCTTGTTAGAAAGATGGCGGCGCCATGCTGTAGTGTGCCTGCCTTCTGGGTCCTGGGCACGAATAAGCGTTTAGGGGGTCTTTCGACGCTCATCTCTAAGTCATTTTGTTCCGCGGCTACTGCCTCTAGGCCTCTGAGCGCCCAGAAGTTAGCGGAGAGGCTTCGAGCCCAGAAACAGGAGCAAAAGAAGCAAAAGCTGCCGGTAAGCATGGAAGGACTACAAGTCCCAGGAGGCAGTGCGCGCACCGGCTCTCCAGGCCAGGGGGGCGCGGCGAGGACCCTTGACCCCGAGTCTAGTCACTGTCGGGTGTGAGGGTATCTGGCGTGGCGGTAGTGTGGGGGTACGCTGTGTTCCTTTGGGCTGGGTCTGCTTCTCTCGGGCTGAGACACAGAGCGGCCGCCTTGGTCGAAGGTAAAGATGCATTCCTGCCCGCGCCTTGTTGAAGGTCTTCTTCCCTGCTCGCCCGCCATCCACGCGTCCTCACCATGCATTGCTCACGCTCTTTCCTCTCCCTCTTTGTTGGTTGTGTACTGAGGCTCGAACGCAGGGCCTGGGCTCTGTCCCTCCACTTTTCCACTCTAGGCTGGCGCTCTGCACCACTTGAGCCACACCTCTGTCTGGCTTTTTGCTGGTTAATTCGAGATAAAAAAAATCTCACGGACTTTTCTGCCCAGACTAGCTTGAAATCGATTCTCACCTCTCAGCCTCCTGAGTAGTTAGGATAGCAGGCGGGAGCCATTGATGCCCAGTTCCTTCTCTTCTCCTTAGGTACCTACAAACCCTGTTCAGCGGAGGGTGCAAGAGCTGGTGCGATTCACGCAGCAGCTGCAGCGAGTTCATCCCAACGTGCTTGCCAAGGCACTGACTCGCGGGATTCTCTACCAAGACAAGGACCTCGTGGTCATCAATAAGCCTTATGGTCTCCCTGTTCATGGTATGGAGCATGTGGGAAAAGGAGGGACTTGCTGATTTCTCTTACAGCCAGGAGCACTGTGAAACGTTACACGGGAAACCCTCTTGCATTCAGATCAGACCTTGGCCAAGTTTTGTTCTATGTCAGGGAACTGTAGAGGATACAGACTTAAGTATCCAGTGTCTTATAAACTGCCCACAGCAGGGATATGCAGAATGTGTGGGTGCACGCCCCCATCCCCACTCCCAGGGATTGCTGAAGAGGAATACCAGAGCTGTGTGGTGCTAGTCTTCTGGTTGTTTTCCACCAAAACTGGGAAAGAGAGCCAAGTGTATTGGTGGATGTACCAGTTGCTTGCACTTGTAGTTGCACCTGTAATTCCAGGGCCTCCAGAGGCTGAGGCTGAGGAGGATTAGGAGTTCCAGGGTAGTCTGGGCAACAGTGAAACCCCATTTCAAAAAGAGGAAAAACACGGGCTAGGAATGTGGCTTAGTGGTAGAGTGCTTGCCTGCTGTGCATGAAGCCCTTGGTCAATTCCTCAGTACTACATAAATGGAAAAGGCCAGAAGTGGTACTGTGGCTCAAGTGGTAGAATACTAGCCTGGAGCAAAAGAAGTTCAGGGACAGCACCCAGGCCCTGAGTTCAAGCCCCAAGACTGGCAAAAAATAAAAATAAATAAGAGGAAGTTGGGAGGCGGTGGCTCATGCCTGTAATCCTAGATACTCAGGAGGTTGGGATCTGAATGTCTCAGTTCAAAGCCAGCCCGGGCAGGGAAGTCCTTGAAACTGAGCTCCAATTAACCACCAGAAAACCAGAAGTGTGGCTGTAGCTCAAAGAGGTAGAGTGCTAGCCTTGAGGGGGAAAAAGCTCAGGGACAGCTCCCAGACCCTGAGTTCAAGCCCTATGACAAACAAAAGGAAGAAGAAAAGGAGGAGGAAGAAGAGGGAACAGAAGGAAGAAGCGGAAGTGGAAGAAGAAAAGGAGGAAAGCTTAGGCTTTAGGACATTGTTTCTTAACATTTTAATTGCTTAGGAGCCAAAGCAGCTTGTTAAAATGCAGATTCCAACTTAGTCTAGACTGGGGCCCTGAGCTTCATTTTCAGTAAGGGAGATCTTCTATGTATTGATATTACTAGATCTTCCATACTTTAGTAATACACTCCAGAACAAGTTGATAGTTAATGTAGTAACAACTTTTCCCCCAAGAAGGATTCTTTGATGAAAACACTCCAACCTCTGACTTTTTCCTTCTTAGGTGGCCCTGGGGTCCAGCTCTGCATCAATGAAGTACTGCCCATCATGGGAAAGATGCTTCATGGCCACAAAGCAGAGCCTTTGCATCTATGCCACCGGCTGGATAAAGAAACCACAGGTGTAATGGTTTTGGCTTGGGAGAAGGAAGTGGCACATCAGGTTCAGGAGTTGTTTAGAACCCGTCAGGTGGTGAAGAAGTACTGGTATGAGGCACCATGATTGCAGCATTTCTTTCTTTCTTTTTTTTTTTTGGTCGGTCGTGGAGCTTGAACTCTGGGCTTGAGCACTATTCCTCAGCTCTTCAGCTCAAGGCGAGTGCTGTACCACTTGAGCCACAGCACCACTTCCAGTTTTCTAATGGTTTATTGGAGATAAGAGTCTCACGGACTTTCCTACCTGGGCTGGCTTTGAACCGTGACCCTCAGATCTCAGCCTCCTGAGAAGCTTAGGAATTCAGGTGAGAGCCACCAGTGCCCAGCTAGCATTTCTTGTGTCTAGACGTTTATCCATCACAGAGCAGGAACTGTTTATAGAAGGCACTGTACTCGGGCCAGTTAAGATACAAAGAGAGGTTAAAAAATTTGATGCTTAGTATGTTAATAGTCTGATAAGAGTAGTTAAAAGTGTTAAGTGGTTAAGAGTGGCTCTTAATTATAGCTGTACATCATAATTATCAAAAATAATTATACAGGGCTGGGAAGGTGGCTCAGTGGTAGAGCCTTGCATGCATGAGGCCCTGGGTTTGATTCCTCAGCACCACATAAGCAAAAAGAAAAAAAAAAGCCGGAAGTGGTGCTGTGGCTTAAGTGATAGAGCGTTAGCCTTGAGCTGAAGAGCTGAGGGACAGCGCCCAGGCACAGAGTTCAGGCCCCACGATTGGACCCCCCCCCAAAAAAAATTATAAAATAATATGATTTTACTCCTATGCTAAAATAAGCAAACAAAGGTAAAGCAGAAATCTTCTAGAGAATCTACCTCCCCTCACATTCTACTAGATCCTTCCCTTCAAGTAACAACCACTACTTCTTATTCAATTCATTTACATTATGTCTAATATATATAGTACTTGCACGTGCATACACACACAGACATATATGAGTGTATATCACATTATACTATTTACATCCTATTTTTTGCTGCCACTGAACTATCTTGGAGATCTTTGAATGTTAGTGCATATAGTTGTTTTTCTTCAAAGAAAAAGATATATGAGCCAAAAAGAATCCTTCTGTTCTGTATCTATGCAGTTCTCTCTCCCAGAAGCAGTCTCTATAACAGTGTCTTATAATAAACTTCCGAAGTTATACTGGGAATATATAAACACAGTATTGTATGGGGGCATTGTGTATGTGTGTAGGTGCACGTGTGTGTACACTGTGGCTTAAACTGGCACTGTCTTGGCTTGCTTTCTCTCAGCACTTGAGCCACTGGTGCACAGCTTGTAAGCATACTTTATACTGTGCTTTACACCCTGCTGTTTGCACTTGGATTGTATGTCTTGGAGAGCATTTCATGTTGTGTATTTAGAACTGTCTCCATTGTAACGGCTCTAGGATATTCTGCCAAATGAATAGATGTTTTAGATAAATGGTTCATATTATTCAGAGTCTTTTGCAACTATGGGTGAATGTATTTAGCTTACTCTATTTTCTCTTACTATAACAATACCTGAGTGTAAGTAATTTGTAAAGGAAAGAAGTTCTTTTGACATAGGTTTCTGGAGGTATGATCTGTTGGGGGCTTTGTGCTGCTGCTTCACCTTGTGATAGAAAGTAGAAGGGCAGGTAGGCATGTATAGAAAAGGGAAAACCAGAAGGTTGCCTTCTGCTTGTGTGGTTAACACTCCAGTCTCTGCAGTGGGAACTCCTCGCTGGAAGGGAACTCAGTCCCACTGGAGTAATAGTCCTTTCTTTCCTTTCCTTTTTTCTTTCTTTTGTTCATTCTTTCATTCTCTCTTTTATTGATATTGTGAAAGAGTTGTACAAAGGGATTACAATCCCATAAGTCAGGTGATGAATACAATGCTTCTTGGACAATGTCACCCCTTCTTTCACTTTCCCCCATTTTCTCCCTCCTGTCCCTGTCCACAGGTCACATAGTTCACATAGTTCTAATATATACATAGTGTATATTAGATGTCATGACTGCATTTGTTTACCCTTCATTCTTATTCTTCCCTGTTGCCCCCACTAAAAAGACAACAATAAAAACAACACCAACAATAACAATAACATGTTTCCAAGTAGTTCTCATTCTTTTTTTTTTTTTTTTGCTGGTCCTGGGGCTTGAATTCAGGGCCTGTACACTACTTCTGAACCTCTTTGTAAGTTCAAGGCTAGCACTCTACCACTTGAGCCACAGCACCACTCCCAGTGATTTCTGAGTAGTTTATTGGAGACCCATGGACTTTCCTGCCCAGGCTGGTTTTAAACTGAGATCCTCAGATCTCAGCCTCCTGAGTAGCTAGGATTATAGACATGCACTACCAGCACCTGGCTTAGTTCTCATTCTTAATAACCTTGGGGCTGGGAAGGTGGCTCAGTGGTAGAGTGCTTGCCTTGCATGCATGAGGCTCGATTCCCCAGCACCACATAAGCAAAAAGAAAAAAGCCGGAAGTGGCGCTGTGGCTCAAGTGGTAGAGCGCTAGCCTTGAACTGAAGAGCTGAGGGACAGCACCCAGGCCCAGAGTTCAGGCCCCACGACCGGACCCCAAAAAAATAATAATAACCTAATCTCCCTTTAGAAGCTGAACTTCTCAATAACCCACAATGGCAATTCAGCTTCAATGTGGCAGGAATAAACCACATCCAAACCATAGCAATGTTTTTAGAGTAAATTCCTAGACCTCAAACTGTTTGATTGAAGACCGTGCATGTTTAAAGTTTTAGTACTCAAACTGCTCTCCAAAAGTTTTCGGTTTGTACTCCCTACAGCAACAAGGCTGAGCACTGACCTCCCATTAAAGAACAAACCTTTTAAAAAAGTTTATTACTCTGATGGGTAAAAAGAAATAATAATAGGATTTTATTTTCTATTTCCCTGTGTACTAGTGACATGAGCTGTCTTTTTGTACTTATTAAATTTAAACTTTCTGTTCTAGAAATAAACTATTAATTTTTCCTTTGCTGATTTTTCTATTGAGTTATCTTTTTCTCTTTTGCTTACAAGTATTTATTTTCTACTTTACATGATAGTCCTTTTTGTTTGACAGATTTTACAGACACAGGTCCTGGGTGCTGTCCCTAGGCCTCTTTGTGCTCAAGGATAGCGCTCTACCACTTGAGTCACTCCCAGCTTTTTTGAATAGTTCTACTGGAGATGAGCATCTCACAGGGACATTTCCGGCTGGACTGGCTTCAAACTGCAAGCTCAGATCTCAGCCTAGTTTTATAGATATGCTGTAATTGGAGAGCCCTTTAAAAATCTTAGGTTTCACTTGGTTAGCTGAAGCAAGAGGATCAAGAGTTTGAGGCTTGCCTTAGATTACATAGAGACTCTTGTCTCAAAAAAAAAATAATAAATAAATTTAATAAATAAAAATACCACAAAACCAAACCAAAGGAAAAACCCTCCATAAATTCCTAGGGCATACAATCAAATTGTAAAAACCACTATAAAAGATTATGATTCTCTTGGTATAGTGCCTAGCCTGAGAGCTGGATACTTCTTATAAGCTTATATCTTTTACTACTAAAGTTATAATAGCAATCATATAGTATTTGGGGGGGGGAGGAAGAGAAGAAAAGCATGTTAGTAACATAGTCTTTAATAATCTTTATAAATGGTTGTGTACAGTTAAAAGAAAATTAGGATAATATGGTTTTGTATCCCGTTTTTCTTTTTAAAATAATAAAGGTGGTGGATTCTGATGCTATACTAAATGAGCAAACAGAACAATGAATGAACCAGTCAAGTAAAAAACTCATAGGACTACCTATTATATTTGTCACATAGGTAAACAGGAAGAAACTGTGCCCCAAAAGTCAGGAGCCACAGCCACGACTCTGTAACCCATTCCAAATCTCTTCTGTGGGTAGTCTTCTTCTTACCTCATAGACAGCATAAGAAACTATGAAGAATGCCCGTGGTTAGTACAGAGTCTGCTGTGAGGTCCTGTAAGCTGCCAAGTCCCGGGAGCTCCTCCCTGGCTTCCGTGGTGAAGCACTGGTTTATGTGTCACCCTCAGGGCCATCACTGTGCGAGTCCCCATGCCATCTGCAGGAGTGGTGGATATCCCCATGATTGAGAAGGAGGTGCAAGGGCAGCGGCAGCACCACAAGGTAGGGAAGCTGTCTCCCTGAGGCACGGGTTTCTGAACTGCTTTGGAAATTATGTCTTGATTTCTTTGGCTTCAGATGACTCTGGCCCCAACCTACCATATGGACAATGGGAAAATGGTGAAAGGGCGGGCCAGCCGGAATGCCCACATCGCCGTCACACAGTACCAGGTCCTTAGCAGCACTCTGTCTTCGGCACTCCTGGAACTGCAGCCCATTACTGGTGAGAGGGCCCAGGGCCTTGTGCTGAGTTTTGCCCTTGTTTTGAGCCACTGATACTGTAGGTGGGTGAAGGAAGCTGACCCTGTGGCTTTTGGTGCTGCTCTGAGACTGAGAGCTCGGGGGGGGGGGGGGGGGGGGGGGGGGGGGGAAGCACAAAAAATATAGTTTGAATATGTTTATTTAAAAAATACACAAGCTGGGCGCTGGTGGCTCACACCTGTAATCCTAGCTACCCAGGAGCCTGAGATCTGTCTGAGGTTTGTGGTTTGAAGCTAGCCCAAGTAAGAAAGTCTATGGGACTCTTATCTCCAGTAAACCACTCAGAAAAAGCCAGAAGGGCACTGTGGCTCAAGTGATAGAGTGCCAGCCTTGAGCAAAAAGAAACTCAGGGACAAAGCCCATGCCCTGAGTTAATAAATAAAAAATATACAAAACATGTCCTTGAAAATTTAAATTAGGGGGCTGGGAAGGTGGCTCAGTGGTAGAGCACTTGCCTTGCATGCCTGAGGCCCTGGGCTCGATTCCTCAGCACCACATAAGTAGAAAAAAAACTGGAAGTGGCGCTGTGGCTCAAGTGGTAGAGCGCTAGCCTTGAGCTGAAGAGCTGAGGGACAGTGCCCAGGCCTAGAGTTCAGGCCCATGACCGGACCCAAAAAAAAGAAAAAGAAAAATAGGCTGGATATGGTAGCTCATGGCTATAATCCCAGCTACTTGGAAGATGGAGATCAGGAGGATTGCAGTTTGAGGTCAGCCTGGGCAAAAAGTTGGCAGAATCCAGTATCTGGTAGTAGTGTGCGTACAGCCATGCAGGAAGCATAAATAGGAGGATTGTGGGCCAGGCTGGTTTGGGTGTAAACATAAGATCTTGTCATCAAAATAACTAAGGCAAGAAGGGCTAGGGGCATGGCATAAATAGTAGAGCACCTGAGTTGAATACCACCACCAAAAGAAAAAGAAAAAAAATACCATATAATCTAGCATTTCTATCTGTATATATGTTCTGTATATATTCCCAGAAGAATGTAAAGCAACTGTCTATATACTCTGGTTATAGGAGAATTAGCACAATAATCAAAAGATGGAGACAACGAAATATCAATGATCAATGAATGGCTTACTTGCTTGCTTTCCTGGTGTTGTGTGGCTGGCACTCTGGGCCACACTTCCAGGTGTGCTTTCTGCTGATTATTTTGGAGGTAGAGTTTTAAGGACATTTCTGGCTAAAAAACATGATCCTCTGGATCTCAACCTCCTGAGTGGCTAGGATTAAATGCTTGAGCCACTGGTGCTCAGGTAAAATGGGCAATTTTATGTATATTTTACTATAAATAAAAAATGTGCAAAATGGGGCTGGGAAGGTGGCTCAGTGGTAGAGTGCTTGCCTCCCATGCATAAGGCCCTGGGTTCGATTCCTCAGCACCACATAAGCAGAAAAACCTGGAAGTGGTGCTGTAGAGTGCTAGCCTTGAGCCAAAGAGCTGAGGGACAGCGCCTAGGCCAAAAAAAAAAAATGTGCAAAATACTACGACTTATTTAAAAAAATCAAAGTTATCAAAAAGGAAAAGGTAAACATCAAATCCATGATAATGGTTATGTAGAGTATTTGTGATATTAGTATCATGAGCTGACTGCTACTATATAGCTTATAGTTTATATTACTACGACTAGTATTGGTATTGTTATTACTGGATTGGGATAGAATCCAAGGCCTGGCTCATGCTGGACAAGCACTCTTCCACTGAGCTGCATCTCCAACCTTTCTTTCTTTCTTTCTTTCTTTCTTTCTTTCTTTCTTTCTTTCTTTCTTTCTTTCTTTCTTTCTTTCTTTCTTTCTTTCTCTCTCTCTCTCTCTTTCTTTCTTTCTTTCTTTCTTTCTTTCTTTCTTTCTCTTTCTTTCTTTCTTTCTTTCTTTCTTTCTTTCTTTCTTTCTTTCTTTCTTTCTTTCTTTCTTTCTTTTTCATTGTGGGGCTCCAACTCTGGGCCTAGGTGCTGTCCCTGATCTCTTCACCTCAAGGGTAGGTCTCTATCACTTGAGCCACTATGCCAGTTCTGGTTTTCTGATGGTTAATTGGAGATAAGAATTTCACGGACTTTCCGGGCTGGCTTTGAACCATGATCCTCAGATCTTAGCCTCCTGAGTAGCTAAGATTACAGGTGTGAGCTAGCAGCACCCAGCTGGTATATTTTTCGTTATTGCTTATTGGATTTGGGGCATTTCCTGCTACTGTGCTTTGATGTACATCATTTGAAGTAGATGCTAGCACTGGCATTGTTTCTGTAGCTCTTTAAATGCTCTTTCTCTCTTTTTTTCTTAAGGAATAAAGCATCAACTTCGAGTTCACCTGTCATTTGGACTGGATTGCCCAATCCTTGGTGATCATAAGTACTCAGACTGGAATAAGTTGGCCCCTCAGGTAAAATGATTTAGCTCACTGTGCTATGCTTTCTTTCTATTAAAACCCTGAAAGGGCTGGGCACCGGTGGCTCATGCCTATAATCCTAATTATTCAGGAGGCTGAGATCTGAGGATTTGCAATTTGAAGCCAGCCCAGGCAGGAGAGTCTGTGAGACTCTTATCTCCAATTAATCACCTAAAAACTGAAGTGGAGCTGTGACTCAAAGTGGTAGAGTGCTAGCCTTGAGCAAAAAAGCTCAGGGATAGTGCCCAGGCCCTGAGTTCAATCCCCAGAGCTGATAATAATACAACAACAATAATAATAGTAATAGTAATAAGCCCTGAAAGGAGTCACCACAAGGAGGTATGACTGTCTCCAAATACAGAACCATACTAGTTATACAGTAGTTAGAGACTTCATGAAGCTGCAGAATCCATCGGCAAAACCTCACTGCCTCATTTGTTTTAGCCTTAGCTCTTGTTGGGATGCGTGGGCAAGCAGAACAGTCTGTCTGAAACAGAAGCCATCTTTATCGTCTTTCAGAGCTGTACTTCATTCTCCTGAAAGGCTATACATTGGCTAGTAAGAGGTTCTTTGGTATGGTTCTCTTTCCTTGCTTTAGCTGGTTCTGAAGCCTTCCTAGGCCTTCCCTGAAGCAGGCTCTCCGTTCAGGGCATTAGTGTTGGTTCTTGATAAGTGGAAGTGCTCTGGCCTCACCTGCCGGTTGTGGCCTCCGTTGACCTTGCTCTCAGGGATTCATCTTTGCTTTGTGTAGAAGCTTTCTGTTGGCACCCTGAAGAAGCTGGGGCTGCAGCAGTCGAAGGCCCGCCACATTCCCCTTCACCTGCATGCCCGGCAGCTGGTCCTGCCTGCCTTGGGGTCCCGGAAGGAGGAACTCAACTTGGTCTGCAAGCCTCCTCGCTTCTTTGTACATTCTGTGCGCCGTCTGGGTTTGGTGATGCCAAGTCAGGACCAAAGCGGAGACAACCAAGCTGGACAACCAGGAGCACAGTGAAGACTGTTGAGCTGTTTGACCCTGAACTCTTTCCTTTGTTTCATGGAACTAGCTTCTCACTTGAATAGACTCCAGAGGAGCCATGTGGATAAGTTGAGGAATCTTCACCACTTCAGACCTTTTATTGGAGTATAAAGTCTGTTTGCTGAAAGTTTGATCACACTATGGAAAGGCCTGCTGGAAGTCTCCCTGTCATCCAGTGTCTTTACCAGGAGCCGAGGGCCAGGCAGACTGGGGAGAACTGAAGAACAGAGTCCAGTCAAGAACTGTTTCCATCCAACAGAAAAGCTTGTGAGCGATCGGAAAACGCTCCTGTGGCTGGAAAGAACTCGTTATGCTTAAACGCATGGAATCTGAGGGTTCTATTGGAACTAAAATGTGGGTGCTGTACTGCACAAGTGGTGATGAAGCCTGAGAAGGGGGTGTAGGGTGGGGTATTTGATAAGGAAGGGAAGCAAGTGGAACTACCAGCTGGGTAACAGAAGTGAGTGAAGCTGGTGGGGTGTAAGGCGTGGTGGGGACAATAAACCAAGGAATTACACATGCGCGCACACACACACACAAACAAAACACACACACACACTTCGTAGCAATTTTTAGTACCAGCTGGTGGTTGCCATGTGGGGAATAGCTTTTCTAACTTTATTTTTTCCAAGACTCAGGAATTAGAATCTGTTTGTATTTTTCAAAATAACAACCGAAAAAAAAAAACAAAAAAACAGCTCTCAGGAATATCTCCTAGCCTGTTATCAATTAAATCAAAATTTGAAGAGACCCTAAGACAGCCAAACACATTTGTAAGTTGGCCTTGGCTAGCAGGTTTCAGGTTTCTGATTTGCAGTGTGTTGAACAAAAGGGAAGTCTGGGGCAGGATATCACCTTTAAAGTTGTGGGTCAGTGGTTGGCATTTGTGCTGTGTGTGCTGTATCCTTCCCACATGAGGGGATGACTTTGTTCGATGCACAGGAGTGGTTATAAAGTCACCGCCATTAAAAAGAAAGTCTGTTTTGGAAACAGCCTCCAGTTCTTGGGTTATTTTCCTAGATGGCTCTGCTCAATACCAGTAATACTAGGCATGGAGGCCGGGGGCAAGGAGGTCCTTGACTTACCTGCTCAGTTGGCCCGTCCAGCTTCCATCTTGCTTTTCACAGACAATCAGTCTTACACACAAAGGTACCTCACAGTGCTTTGGACTGGGTTGAAAGTTAGAGTAACTGTATAGTCGGAAAGGCCTGTAAACAGCCTTTATATGTCCCTTCTGTACCCCCAAACTCACTCCCTTATCTGTTGTTCTTCATTCCATGGTTTCTCTTACCCGTGGTCAACCACAGTCTGAAAATAGTAAATGGAACATTCCAGAAATGATTCATAAGTCTTCGGTTATACTCCACTCTGTGTAGTATGGTACAATCTTGCACTGTCCTGCTCCATGCCACCAGGGATTTGAAGTGTCCCCTGCCCAGTGTCCCCAGGCAGAATATGGTCCTGCTCCTCAGCTAATAGCCATTACATAACAGACCAGATACTGTGTTTCAGTAACACAGTACTTGTGTTCAGGTAGCTTTTTATGAGAATAACAGACTATTCACATGCATTTTATTACAGTAGATTGTTAAACTGGTCCTATTTTGTGAACTGCCTCTGTGAATTAAACTCGATCCCCAAGCTGCAGATGGCAGGGATGGCAAGGCATAAGGCTTATCATACCAGGCCATCAGGCCTAGACACTGGCCACAGAGCTGGGACCCAGCCGCTGTGAGACTGGAACCAAGTGTGGTAAAGTGAAGAAGACAGGTGCTGGGTACCCAGCGCTGCTGGTTTCAGAAGTGGATGAGCAGCTGTGTTCCAAGGTACATACTCCACAGTTACTCAAAGAAGGGGTCAGTAGACATTCTCCGTAAAGCAAATTGTTTGGATTTTGTAAGTCACGTGATCTGTCACAACCACTAGACTGCCTTTTTTTCTTTTTGGTTGGTTGTGGAGCTTGAACTCAGGGCCTGGGTGCTGTCACTAGCGTTCTACCACTTCGAGCCAATTGGAGATAAGAGTCTCACCTTTCCTGCCTGAGCTGGCTTCCAACTACAATTTTCATTTTTCCAGCCTTCTGCATAGATAGGATTACAAGCATGAGCCACCAGCACCTGGCTTGCACTGGCTTGTACTAGCTTGGACAAGACAGCCACAGATCCATAATCCTGTTGCACAATGCCAAATCTTTTGATTTTTCTCAGCAGTTCATGAAATCGTTTATTCCTCACTTACATTATAACCCTCTAGTTTCACTTGCTTTCAGTTGACTTAAAAACAAACAAACAAAAAAAGACTGAATGAGTCATCAGTGGCTCATGCCTTTACTCCTAACTACTCAGGAGCCTGAGATCTGAGGATCTTGGTTCAAAGCCAGCCCAGACAGGGAAGTCCATGAGACTCTTATCTGCAATAAACCATCAGAGAACTGGAAGTGATGCTGTGGCTCAAGTGGTTAAAGCCATGAGCTGAAGAGCTGAGGGACAGCACCCAGGCCCAGAGTTCAAGCCCCATGACCAACAAAATAAAATCAGACTCCCGTTGGCCTACTGGCTCCAACTTGTCCCACCCCCAATAGGCATTTCAGCTTTGGATTCATCAATGGATTAATTTGTTGGTGAAATTATGCCCTCATGATCTAATCACCTCTCAATAATACTAACATTTGGGGACTGAGACTTTTAGCTTTTTGAGGGGACACTTCATTTCCAAATCCTAACAGTGACGAACTGGATGTGGGGATGGATGAGAGGGAGGATAGAAGAGTGACTTCCTCCCATGGGATTGTTTGGTAAATTGTCACATTTGAAGGTCCCAATGGGGTGAATATAAACAGACATAATCGGATATGATTTTATTTCATTTATGGTATTAAAATGAATAAATGAAATGCATATATTTACCACCAGATGGCAGCCGCCTCCCAGATTTTATTCCTTTCCTACCTAAGCGGTGACAGTTTATAACTAAGATCAAGTGTCCTCCACAAGTCATTTTCTCTAACCCTATAAATCTTACTCTGACTGTTTTAGTGTTATAAATCTTGGCTCCCCTTTCTTTTTATTTATTCTTTTAGCTATCTGGAGCCTGGCCTTTTCTACTCTCTGGTAGAAGTAAATTAGTAGAGGAGATCATTTGTTGAGCTGCTCCAGTGAAGTTGAAATAAAATTTGACCCAGACACACAAAGTCATAAGAGCACTACAGATTCATTTGATTAAAAATATGGAAAATATGATCAAGCCATTCACAATCAACAAAAAGCCTAATAGGGCTACTCTGGAGGCTGAGAACTGAGGATCATAGTTCAAAGCCAGTAGGCAAACAAACAAAATCCATCAAATTCTTATCTCAATTAACCAGAAAAAGGTAGAAATGAAGGTGTGGCTCAAGTGGTTGAGCGCCAGCCTTGAGCAGAAAAGCCAAGCAAGAATGTGAGGCCTGGAGTTCAAGTTGCTGCACATGCAAAACAAAAAACAAAGCCTAATAGGATCATGTATTTTTATTCAGCACATGACTACACAGTTTAGCTAAGACCTCGAACACCTCTGGTTCCTAGCTTAATGTACTAACAAAAGTTGATCTGATGCCCCAATTTGATAATCAGTCATGTTTTTGCCTACATAAAATTAGGTAGATGAATTGTTATTTACTAAATAACAGAGTGTCAGATAAGAGTGCCTGTTGGAAAGCTTCTGCTGCCGGAATGGCTTTTAGATGGACTGAGCAAGCCCTTGTCCAGGTCTCCCCAAGGCTCTCTCCAGTCTCCTCTGCGGGCTCCCTTGTTCCTCTCACCGCCTGACTCAACACACCATGAGGGATCCTTAGGCTCCTCAGGTCTCTGAACCTCCTGTCTCCTGCATCTGTGGGCCTTTGACTCTCAGCCTCCATTTTCCCCAGCACAAGCTACCCAGATTGCCCCAGTTCCAGGAGGGTGGCTACAGAAAGGGGACAGCCAGCACCGCAGCCTTTCCTACCACCAAGCTGGCCAGGGCGCCCCTGACTCCAAGTCCCTGTCCTCTTTCAGCACTCTGGGAGCGATTACTGTCTGTCCATCATCGGGAGCCAGGAGTGATGACCTGGATGACTCGGCCTGAGGGCCTGGGAGACAGGGAACCCACTTTGATGTGAGCTATGAGGTCAGGCAGGCAGGGCAGGAGGTGA
This sequence comes from Dipodomys spectabilis, assembly GCF_019054845.1. NCBI lineage: Eukaryota > Metazoa > Chordata > Mammalia > Rodentia > Heteromyidae > Dipodomys > Dipodomys spectabilis. The sequence continues at coordinate 4,348,518 of NW_024870700.1, forward strand.
GGGACTGTGGACATAATCCCCTCTCCCATCACGGGCTTCCTGGGAAAGACGCCAATATGTCTTCCTTACCCCTTTTATCTCTTCATTCTCTGGAGCCAGTATTCCTCTGCCCCAAACTCCAGACAGCTCTAGGCAAACAGCTTGGGTTTCTTCATCCTGTACCTTCAGCCTAGATATGGAGGGGTTTGTGATGGCCACGCTCATCTGCCTGCAGCACTTGAGTTATATTTAGTTTTCTGCTGGTCTGGGGCCTGAACTCAAGGCCTCCCAGCACCTTCCCTTAGCTTTTTCGCTCAAGGCTGCCACTTTACGACTTGAGCCATGGCTCCACTTTCGGCTTTTTGGTGGGTAATTGGAGATTAGAACCTCACAGACTTTCTTGCCAGGGTTAGCTTCAACCTGTGATCCTCAGATCTCAGTCTCCCGAGTATTTAGGCTTATGGGTATGAGCCATCGGTGCCCAGAGCAGTTGATTTTTAAGGGGTATGTGGTTTTGGCTTTACAAATGAAACACCCAATTCTGAAAGAACTTCCTCCTTGGAAGTTAAGGGTCCCAACTCTGGGAGGGGCCTCAGATCTCAGTACTCGGCCTGTGACTGGATACTGGAATCCTTCATCTCTACTTTTACCTGTTACCTGCCAGACCTGGTCTGACACAGTCACACAAGCTAGACAGCTTCACTCTCACTGTGGGGAAGACAAGATGAGAGGGAGGGAATGGAAGACAAATCAGATGGGGGGGGGAGGGGAGTAAGCTATGGCTATCAGAAACTTGCCCCCCACCCCCCAAAACACACACATACACTGGGCCTAAAAGGCTGCCAGCTCATCTTGGCCTGGCTTGAAAGTCTGGCCCTTTTCCTGTCTAAAGTTACAGAAAATTCCAGAAGTTTCTCGGCCCTTCCACTCCCACCCTCACTTTCTGGAGTTAAAACCAGACTTCCCTTTTCTCCCTATTTCCTTAGCCTAGGGAGGGAGAAATCAAGGAGGCAAGAACTTAAGGTTTAGAAGAGGGCCTCACGGAAGACCTAGAAAGCTAATGACAAAGGCAACTTCAATTTTCAGCATGTGTTGTCCATGCAAAGCCTCCTCAACATACTGTCTTTTTAAAAATCTTCAATAATGAGCCAGCCACTGGTAGCTCATGCCTATAATCCTAGCTACTCAGGAGGCTGAGATCTGAGGCTCATAATGCAAGGCCAAGCCTGGATTTGAATAGTCTGTGAAATTCTTATCTCCAATTAATTACCAAAAAATCTAAAGTAGAGCTGTGGCTCCAGTGGTAGAGTGCTATCCTGGAGTAAAATAACTCAGGGGCAGCACCCAGGAACTGAGTTCAAGCCCAGGACCAGCACATACCAAAAAAAAAAAAAAAAAAAAAAATGAAGTGAATAGGACATAGTCTATAATCTTGGTCTTTAAATAAGACCATTTTTGATGACCTTGAGCCTAATAATCTGAGATTGCTTATTTTGGAGAACTGGCTGATACTCTCAGCTCTTTACTGAGAACCCACAAATTCAATATCTTGGAGAAGAGCAGAGCATTTGTGTACACACACACACACACACACACACACACACACACACACATACACTCTCTCTCTCTCTCTCTGGTACTGGGTCTTGAACACAGAGCCTCACACTCTTGCTTGGCTTTTTCTCTCAAGGCTGATGCTCTACCACTTGAGCCACACCTCTACTTCTAGCTGTTTGAAGTTTCATTTGAGGTAGGAGTCTCACAAGACTTTTCAGCCCAGGTTGGCTTTGAACCACAATTCTCAGCTCTCAGGCTCCCGAGTCATTAGGATTATGGGCATGAAGTACCAGTGCCTAGTTGTATTGCCTGTTGGTGTGAGAAGCAGAGTAAGATTTCCACTAAGTTTTCTAGAGAGGATGCAGATTTCAAGATTAGACTTTCTGAAGCCACTAGTGTTTGTTTGTTTGTTTTTCTTTTCTAAAGTCCTGAGGAAAATACAGAGTAGCTCTAATGTTGCTTTTCTGTTATAGATTTAAGAAAAACTAGAAAAGGAGAGACAAAGAAAAGGGGGATGAGTTCCTTCCGGTATGCACAGAGACCAGGAGCTCTAATAGGACAGATAGTAGCCTTGACACATAATGGCCACATGCTGCTTAAGCATTCCTTAGCCCTAGCAGCCCCCACAGTAGCTTGACTAAGTACCTCAAGAAGGGCCATTGTAGGGCTAGGATGGTGGCTCAGTGGTAGAGTGCTTGCCTTGCATGCATGAGGCCCTGGGTTCAATTCCTTAGCACCACATAAGCAGAAAAAGCTGGAAGTGGTGCTGTGGCTCAAGTAGTAGAGCACTAGCCTTAAGCTGAAGAGCTAAGGGACAGCGCCCAGGCCCAGAGTTCAGGCCCCATGACCGACCAAAAAAAAAAAAAAAAGAGCCATTGTCCACTGAAAGTAGAGTTGGAGTCTACAGACCCACGGAGTGGACAGCCTGGCAAATACCCCAGTAGAAGCCTCTGGTGTGGTAAGTAATGGCATGTGAGAAAGCACACATCATTTCAGACAGGTCCTGAGAACCTTGAACTCCATGAAGAGTTGGAGCTGGGGAGGGGGAGGGTGTTGAAGCTGCCACAGGAAACCAGGGCTCTTTGTTTCCTGATTTAAGGGCCCAAGATCCAGAGGCTAAGAGAACCCCTCAAATTTGGCATCCATTTCTTTGCCTGTCCTCGATGAGGGGATGGGGGGGTGGGGGAGGGTCATTTGCTATGTGGACAGCACTTTCTTTCCCTTCCCCCTGATCCTCCAATGTCACTCATCCCTGAGCAATTTAGCTGCTATCAGTGCTTGCTATTTGGGGCAGGTGGAGGGGCAGGGAGGTCACCCTAGGAAGAACACCAGGGGCTTTGTTGCCCCTTTGTGCCCACCTCCCAGGGAGGGGAGCAGAGGAGTGGGAGCCCCTGTACCCTATCTGACAAGCTACTTCATGTCTGAGACAAGGAGTTACGCTGTCCTCACCTCTCCTGTATGAAAGGCCAGGGAGGCGGGGCTAAGACAGAGCTGTCAGTGTTGGTAGCTTGTCCCAGTAATCAAGGGAAAGGCCACACTGCTCAGAAGGCCTGGGAAAGCCCAGCAGAGAAAGAGAAGAGCCAGGGCTACTGTGGAAGGGGTGGAGGTGGGGACAGATAGGGACACAGCCACCATTGTGTGCACCTGATCAGCACTGGTCACCAGGTCATCACGTCCCGCCACAGGAGCTCAGGCTGTGTCCTGACTTCCTTGCCTGGACTCTGGGCCCTACCTGACTCCACAATGAGTGTTGCTCTCCAAACTCACCAAGGCCAAACACGGAGTATCTCCAGAAGGCTCATCCTGGAGTTGTGCCCTGTTCACCAAGGCCAGGAGCAAGGTTCAAGGTGAAACAGGTGACAGCAAATGTCTGGGCTTTGGTAGGCCTCTCTTACCCTTTCATGACAAATCCCAACTAGAAAGGAGCAGAACTTAACCATGGGCCTGGGCTGGGCCTGCTTTTCAAGTTACCCAGGGCTTACTGGCCCTACAGCCCTACCCAGCAGAACCGCAGCTGGGTCTGAGTTTCTGTCAGGGGAGGAAGTTCTAGGGGTCTCAGGCTGTGGGCCCCAGCCTAGCTCATTGCCTAACCATCAGGCCAGGTTAGCACCACTTCTGGCCTTTTCTGCTTATGTGGTGTTGAGGAATCGAACCCAGGGCCTCATGCATGCAAGGCAAGCGCACTACCACTGAGCCACCTTCCCAGCCCATATTATTATTATTATTATTATTATTATTGCTAGTCCTGGGGCTCAAACTCTGGGCACTGTTCCTGGGTATTTTTGCTTGAGGCCAACACTCTACTACACCATTTTGGCTTTATGGTAGATTTTTGTTGGTTTTTTTTTTTTTTTTTTGGTCAGTCATGGAGCTTGAACTCTGGGCCTGGGTGCTGTCCCTCAGCTCTTCAGCTCAAGGCTAGCACTCTTGGAGAGGGGATGAAGCTGAAGATGCCATTCAGAGGAGGGAAAGGAATTAACATAAAGGCAGCCCAAGGCCAGAGAGAAAAGATGAGAAGGGGAAAGGCAGACAGAGATGGAGACCGAGTGAGGAAAGGTTAAAATCTTAGAGGAAAAAGCACTCAATAAGGAAAACAACTGGAATAGCAGAATTTGGGGGTGGGGAAGACCCATTCAAACCACAGCAAAAAGTTCAGAGGGATTCCTAGGAAAGGTTAACTGATACGAGACAAAATGTGGGGAAGGGATATAGGCAAAAATGATTTTTAATTTCCAGCTAGTCCCAAATAGAAGAAGAAAGACCGAGGTTCCTCTGAGGCCTCCTGGATCTCTGCCCAGAGTCTGGATAGACAGGACTCCTACTTTTCACCTATTGGACACTACTAGCCTCTTAGAAGGACCCAAACAGGAAGAAGGACTCTACACTGGAAGATGTACTTTTCTTGTCTCCCATCTCTACCCCATCCAGAGTAAATTTGAGCTTGAAGATTAAAAACTCATTCCTTTGCAGGAAATGAAGAGCTGCTGCCAGGACCGCCCAGTTGAGAAAATATGAACAAGATGCCTCGTGCCGCTGATGAACTCCCAACTCTTAGAGCCTTGAGGGGAAGGCAGGAAGATGGGCCAGTATCCCAGGCACTCCCATACTTGTTCTCAGATGGGCTTCACCCCCACAGTGTGGGAAGTCCCTGGCTGCTGTAGCATCCACTAACTATAAAACACCCTGGGTCTCATGGTTATAAATGGCCCCATTCAAGGGATAGAGGGGGATGAAAAAGATAAGAATAGGGCATTTGCACTCTAGCCTAGCGTGCAACCAACTAGCCATGTGAGGTCAGCTGAATCTCTTCTTTCTAGGACTTGTTGCCTTGGTTTCTTTTCCTTTTTGGTGATAGAGAACAAACTCAGGGCTTTGCACATGCTAAGTACATGATCTATCACTAAGCTACATCCTTAGCTATGAGCCTCAGGTTATAATTGTTATTATTATGCAATGATGTTGTTGGGCTTCTGGACTAGATTATCAGATTGCTTCTAATGTCTGAGGAAGGAAATAGAAGTTTATTTAAATGACCAGAATTTTATAGCCCAACAAGTCAGATTTTTAAACCAGCAAAACTTCTTCCTAGAACAGTGACGGAACCAGAGAAATTAGCAAGCCGTCTCTTTAAAATTCTTCTGGGGGCTGGGAAGGTGGCTCAGTGGTAGAGCACTTGCCTTGCATGCCTGAGGCCCTGGGTTCGATTCCTCAGCACCATATAAGCAGGAAAAAAAAGCCGGAAGTAGTGCTGTGGCTCAAGTGGAAGAGCGCTAGCCTTGAAGTGAAGAGCTGAGGGACAGCGCCCAGCCCAGAGTTCAGGCCCCACGACCGGACCCCCCCCCCAAAAAAAAAAAAATTCTTCTGGTATTTGTCTTGAGCTCCAGTTCTTGTTGAAAGTTAATGAAAGACAGTGAGAAGGTAGATTTTCTTTCAATGAATATTTGGGTGCTGTGATGATTAATGTTTTGTTGTTGATGCTGCTGCTGCTACTTTGTTTTGTTTGTTTTGTTCTTATCTGTTCCATAGCCCAGGCTGGCCTTGGACTTATCCCCCTCCACCTCTATCTCCTGAGAACCAGAACTGCAAGCACATACCACTAAGCTCAGCTGTTAGTGAAATTTGATGGTCAAACTGATGCCTACTAGATTAGGGAAGCCTTTGGGTGTATCTGTGACTGCCATTCCAGAGACACTTAAATCTTGAGGTGTCTGACAAGTGTTTGCAGCAGCACTATCCATAAAAACCAAAAACATAGAATCATTCCAAACGTCTGTTCATTTGTCTATACTAAGTGAATACCCGAAACTTTGGCATACCCCTTCAATAGTGTATTATTCAACAATTTAAAAATCGAAGTACTTCTAGATGCTACAACATGCATAAGCCTTGAAAACATTATGCTAAGTGAAAGTTGACAGTTAAAATGATCACATAATATATGATGCCATTTATCTGAAATGTCCAGAATAGGTCTATATTTAGAGATAAAGAGTACATTAGTGGTTGCCTAGATCTGGAGAGAATGGAAGGGTTGGGCTGAAGGCTAAGAGGAAAGGTGTTGTTTTTGTTTGGTTGGTTTTTTTTAATGAGGGCTGGAAGTAAATGGAAATGGTGGTGATGGTTGCACAATTCTGTGAATATCCTAAAAACTATTGAATCATACCCTCTAAGTGGGTGAGTTTTGTTATTTTTGAATTCTCAATAAAGAGAGAGCTAAGAGGGACAGAGAGCTAAGAAGAAGCTCATTGCCTATAACAAGGCTTATTACCTTGGAATTACCTGAAATGGCAAAATACTTTGTGTAAGAGTGTTTACTTAGAAGGCCTACAGCTTTCCTCCAATTGTGCAAAAGATCCAAGCCACACACAAAATATATGCCTGTCCTCAGGCTGACCTGGAGATACTCTAGGGATTAGGAAGGTGACCCTTGTGAAGCTGCTTTGCACCTCCCCTTCCTGCTCCTGCTTCCTGGTTTGATGTGGGAGGGGCTAGACTCTACCCATAACTCCTTGGGGGCCAGATTTTATTTCCCATCTGTTTGTTTGATCTGGGTTTGCTCAGCTGTGTGGAGTCTGGTTAGCCAAGGCTCAAGGGGAGCAGGCACTCTGACCACAGCCTGGAGTCCCCAGGCTCTGGCTCTCTCCAGCCCTTTCCTCTCTGCCACACTTCTCCTCCCTTCAGATGCCGCTACCCCTCACTTCCATGATAAGTTCCTGCCCCTCGTTCCTGCTGTTGTTGCCTAGTCAAGGTATTGACTGGTGGGCACATACACCTGGTCACTTCAATGTTGAAATGACCCAGAAGTAGAGTGACCATAGTGCTGGTTACCTGTGGAGAGCCTTAGTTTAAGCATGGTGTTCTGGAATGACTACACAGTACTGCATTTCATTCTCATAAGTGTCCTGGTGTATAAGGTACATTTAATTGTTTCCATAATCCACAGAGGAGACTAACCATTGCTTTCTGGGACTGACTAGCCCTCAGTGACCCTTAGGAGACTTTGCATCTGCCTTCGACAGCAGATGGCCTTAAAAGTTAGGGCTAGGTGGGTGCCAGTGGCTCAAGCCTGTAATCTTAGCTACTCAGGAGCCTGAGATCTGGAGATCATGGTTCAAAGCCAGCCCAGGAAGGGAAGTCCATGAGACTCTTATCTCCAATTAACCATCAGAAAACTAGAAGTGGTGCTGTGGCTCAGTGGTAGAGTACTAGCCTTGAGCTGAAGAGCTGAGGGACAGCACCCAGGCCCAGAGTTCAAGCCCCATGACTGATCAAAATAATAATAATAACAACAACAACAATATCAAAAACAATAATAATTTCACTCAGTTTTAAATAATAATATTTGTTGTTGTTGTTATGATTATTTAAAACTAAGTGAAAGCTGAAAATTCATAAAGCTGTGGAATCCACAAAGCCCGGGCCTCTGGGTATGCACAGCTCTAGGGACTATTCTCTCTGGATGATTGAGACCAAATTGGGTAGACCACACTGAATCACCCTCAAGGATCAAGACTTTTCACTTTTTGTTCCCAGAGCTATTTCCCTCTCTTGTCATTTGGAAATATCTCCATTTGACTCCCAAAATTCAATTGTCAATCATTGTCAAATCCCATTGGCTTTATGTGATAGTAACCATGAATGTCCAAGTGTCTAATGCATTGTCTCATTCCCTTGTAAATGTAGTCCTGGGGCCAGCTTTGATACATGACTAAAGACAACCCTAGAAGACCCGAAGCCAGACAGAAGTTGGACCTCCCCAACCCCTACACCACACCTAGGTAGAAGATGGCAGCCAGGATCAGCTCCAACATGGCAGTGGGCTGGGAGGTGAGGGGTAGGGTAACTCAGGAAGACATATGCAGAGAACCAATTACAAGTCTGCTCACAGAAGATGTCCACCCTTGGACCAATGAGTGGGAAGCATACCTTCAGGAGAAGAAGCCAGAGACCCTATATATAGCAGGCCTCGAGTGAGACTGAGACACTGAGCTCCATGACCCTCCCTTGCCTAAGGAGTCCCTTTTGCTGCTCCTTTTGCTTTCAAATAAACTTGCTCTGTCTACTTTAAACATTTCCCTGTCCTTGGATTCTTTAATCAGTGAAAACAAACCTGAACCTTACATGATATCAGAAACACCTCTCCCCTTTAAATCAAACCAACTTCCTCTGTTACAAAAAGAAAATACTCTTTCATAGTTATGCAGAGGTAAACAATGAAGATTGGGCCGCCAGAGGCTTTGTACCTGAGGTCCATTTTATTTGTTCTGCTTAACAGTATTTACCATCGATCTGACAAACATTTACTAAGCACTTAAGACCAGACCTGTGCTTGCACTGTTCTGAACAACAGAGAGAGTCCTAGGATTGCCCTTATCATGGTATCCAACACTGGCCATCCATAGCTATATTTAGAAATGAGACAATGAGTATTAATTTATATGTGTTAGATACTGGGATGCTAATGGCTAACCTACAGACAAGGTCCATAAAGCCAACAGGATATGACGATGCTTGACCAGAGAACCTTCATCAAGGTCTTCCACCTCCATCTGGCTCATTCTAAAATGTGGGTAATGTCATCACCATGCAGAGTTTGGTGGGCCAGATGGGGCAATGGCATTAAACACTTAGTGGAGTGAACGGCTTTGGAGACACACAAGAGGAACACGGTGATTTTTTGAATCAATGGTCAGCTGACGCTCCCACCAACAGAGGTGTTACCTTGTATTCCAAGACTGCTTGCTAAACTAAGCTGCTTCAAAGAATCATGGTTGAAGCTTTTTGAAAATTACCGATTTCCAAGCCCCCACCCAAATCTGCTAAAATAGAAATACTAAGGATAGGGCCCAGAATCTTACACTTTTTTTTAGAGGTCTTCAGGCTTGCAATCTACAGTGTTGAGCATCTCCCAAACCCAGCTGTACCCATTTATTCCCCCAAACCCCACAGAGGGCCAATAGAGATACAGGAGATCCACTGAACCCTAGCCTAGACCCTTTCCCCTCACCCCATCTTTTTACTGTAGCTGGGCATCCTGGCCCAGCCCACCTTCCCCTAGGCTGCGGTGGGTCTCTTCTGAGTGAGGCACTGCTCATAAAACTCCTGATGAAAGGCAAGATGGACAGGAGAGGTCAAAGTTCACACAAGCTGTTCCGCCTTCTGTTTCATTTACAAGTGGCAGTCACCTCATTAAACCCGGACTCCCTCCACCCCCAACACTGTCACCCCACAGCCCACCCTTCACATCCTATACTTGGCCCCTCCTCCCTCAGCCAGGGTAGGTATCAGCACAGAAACGGAATTGGTAAACCTAGGGTCCAGAGGCAGAGCGATCCCTTCTGGAAGGGTTCGTCCATAAGCACCCCCTTTGTTGAGTCTATCTCTGCCTACCAATTTCCCCAAGGTCTAGCATAGAAAATGCATTAGGCAAATGTTTGTTCAACCTAAGCCTTTTTTTGGGGGGGGGGGGTCAGTTGTGGCTCTTGAACTCTGGGCCTGGGTGTTGTTCCTCAGCTCTTCAGCTCAAGGCTAGCACTCTACCACTTGAGCCACAGCGCCACTTTCAGTTTTCTAGTGGTTCATTGGAGATAAGAGATAAGACTTTCCTGCCTGGGCTGGCTTTGAACCGCAATCCTCAGATCTCAGCCTCCTAAGTAGCTAAGATTACAGGTTTGAGCCACCAAAGCCTGGGGAACCCAAGCATTTATAAATGCATAAGTGCATTTAGTTTTATGCACAAAACTAACAGCCATCATCAGTTTGTATCTGGAACTCAGCACTGACCCTCTCAGGCTGAGTCCTAGAGGACAAGAAAGGAATGATTCTGGAATAAGCCTGATCCTGGCTATATCAACCATTTCCTAGCACATTGTGTCCTAAGCTGACTTTTCATGGAAGCCTATTCATCCATGAAGGACCAGCACCATCATGATTAAATGAGGAAACATATCAAAGAGCCTAAGTATATTCCTGGCACATTATAGCTATTTGGTGTACATCTCTCGTCAGATTCCCTGAGTCCATGAAGGGCAGCAGTTAGTGGGGGCCAGAAGAGCATCACGCAAAGAGTTCATTTCAGAAAGTCACATGACTGACTGCATGATGGTCTGAGGGGCAGGTGTGCCTGGAGTCCTGGAGAGGGGCATGGCGGTGACTTCCTCAGAGAGGGACACATAAGCCCAAGCTTGGCCAAGAGGCCACGCAAGGGGTAGTGCTGATACCAGGCCTTTAGGTGGAGCAGGAGTCAGCAGAATGTAGGCTCAATGTCTCCCTTGAGTGAGGAGCCAGTGAGGGGACCTGGCAAGGCCAGTGAGAGGACTTCAATTCTTCAAAAGGACACCAGGCTGCAGACAACGTCCAGAAGGAGCCTCCTAGGTGTTTGAGGCGGGGTGCGTGTTGCCTTTGTGAACTCGCCTCTCCATCTTTTGGTCATCACATGAGGTTATGAGTCACCAAAGAACTGAACTTGAAAGTCATACTGTATAACTGGGATGCTAGCATGCAGAAACAGATCTCTCCTCCCCAAATGTCCCCTGCAACACCACAGAGGTAGAGCACTGCCTTACCCCCCTCTCCTCCCGCCCACTGGACTCAGGACAGGGCTCATGCTGCCCTGGTATCCTCAGCACCCTCAGGCTCTTCCTCAAAAGAGGGGCTGAGGAGATACCACCCCACCAAAGGGGGCTTAGGGAGATGCCTCACACTGTCCTTGGAGTCTATCTAGGTCTGTTTGGGGGTAGATGGAGGGGAAGAGACAGATTAAGGACTAAATTCCACTGCAGTCCCATTGGGCCCCTGACTGGTGCATGCCAGATTGCCAGGTCCACCATGATTTCTGCAATGGGTGTCTCCCCCAACCCATCTGGGAGAAGTTGAGACAAATGAGGCTCCTTATGCTCTTGACCAAGACCCAGCTTAATCCTGCCACATACACACCCCTACTCTTCACCTCTTACTCAAGGTTTGTGAGGGTTCCATGAGCACTCATGCACACACACACACACACACACACACACACACACACACACACACACACATCATACACATCATGTCTGCTCTGTAGGGGCTGCTGCAAAGTTTCACCCAAGATGAGCTCCCCTTGGTGAAAGAAAGTCTCGGAGCGGGGAATGAAGCTGAGGCTGCCATTCAGAGGAGGGGAGGGAATTAACATAAAGGATGCAGCTGGAAATGGCAGCCCAAGGCCAGAGAGAAAAGATGAGAAGGGAAAGGCAGACAAAGATGGAGACCGAGTGAGGAAAGGTTAAAATCTTAGAGGAAAAAGCACTCAATAGGGGAAACAACTGGAATAGCAGAAGAGAAAACACTGATAAATACTAGCCAATGGAGGAGAAAGAATGGAAGATACACAAAACCATCACAGAGGCAGATGAACAGAGTTGATGCTTGGGTTGGGCATACTTTGGAGCTTAACCCTGCCATGAGAGTCCTCCATTCCATTGTTGGAAAGGTATGCTTTTTCCACCTCCCATTTTGTTTCCAAGTGGAATTCTGGAGATTGTTCCAAGCCTTCCTCATTCTCTCTAAGGCTCTAACTACAACTAAACACTCTTTGGACCTGCAGATTGGTAGCAGGCATGGGGGAGTTCATGAAGAGCCAGCCTTGGGCAGAATAGGGGTTGTCTGTGAGTACCAGGAACAAGATACCCAAAGTTACAAGGATCCTAAGTCCTGCCAGCCAAACAAACCCTCTTAGGCTCTTTCCAGGACTGTACAAGACACTACTAGGCTGAGTAGGGACCACAGATCCAAGCACCAAGGAGAACTTCAGGGTGTTCTGACATTGAGAGATGTCTCATCTGATGCTTAAGACTGGTCCTTTAGCCACTAGCCAAGAATAGAACCAAAGGACTTGTGAGATCCTGGGGTCCCATGACTCACTAAGAGCTTCTACCAGCCAGGTGCTGGTGGATCATACCTGTAATCCTACCTACTCAGGAGACTGAGATCATGGTTCAAAGCCAGCTCAGGCAGGAAAGTCCATGAGACTCTTATCTCCAAAACCACCAGAAAACCAGAAGTGGAGCTGTAACTCAAAGTGGTAGAGCACTAGCCTTGAGCTGAAGAGCTCAGGAACAGTGCCCAGGCCCACAACTGACAAAAAAAAAAAATTTTTTTTTTTAAGGAAAAGAAAAAGATAAAAAAGAAAAGGGTGGGACTGGACAGAGGGAAAGGCTGAGTCCATGGTGGTTTCAGCTAAGATCTCTGGTCCCATGAGGTACTCTGAACCATGATGGTCTCGCCTGGTGGTAAAAAGGCCAGGCCTTCCTTTCTCTGTACTAGGCCATAACATGGCAGGTTGAATGACCCTGGGTGGGTGGGGGGAACTAGAGTGTTAGCCACCATGTGACATTTCCAGGAGCTGGGGATGAGATTATCTCCTTGAAGAGAGAGGCTGAGCAGAGCACCAATTCATCTACCACCAATATCTTTCTGATTACTATGGCAACACACAAAAGGTTACCAGACACTGAATTTTCACTCTGTAAATATTGGGACACATAAATGAAGCATAGCATTTGCATGGCTTTTTCTTCTCCAGACTGACAATGTTAGATTCTGCAAATGTTCCTTATGTAACTTGATTTTAATGCTGGCGTTATCTTACCTTGTCTACTTCAAGTCTCTCTGACTTAAAATGTGCCACTATGCTGTGCACCAGTAGCTCATGCCTGTGATTCTAACTCTTCAGGAAGCTGAGACATATAAGGATTGAGGCTTGAAGCCAGCCAGGGCAGATAAATCCAAGAGACTTATCTCCTGTTAACCAGCCAGAAGAGGAAGTGTGGCTCAAGTGGTAGAGTGTCAGCCCTGAGCAAAAACCAAAAACAAAACTAAGCAAGAGCTGAGGCCTTGAGTTCAAATCCCAGTGCCCTCCTCCCCCCACAAAAATGTCATCTAAATCTTAGCTATCCACCAATGACTCTGAAAATGAGAATGGGCCTTGGGAAATGGGGTCTGTCACTGTATTGAGAATGATGTCTGGGAGCTGCCACTCAAACTCTGCCTGTCTACAGTGGTTCCTTCCCAGAGCACTAAAACCAAAGGATAAGTCTCCTGAGTTCTCTTCCTATCATATCAAAACAGTCTTAATTTGCCCAGTCAAGAGGATCAAAAGAATCCACTCACTGATTTATCCCCTCAGTGTCCTGAGTTGATGAGTGTTCAGAGTTGATGAGTGCTAACCATTTTTCAGGTGCCAGACATGGTATGTGTGCTGTCCCATTGATCCTTACAAATCTATCAGAGATACAGCCAAAGGCTCATTATCTCCATCTTGCCAAGGAGAAAAGTGTGGATCTTAGTGTTTTTTGTCAGTGGCAAAACCTGGACTGGATCTTGACATTGGCCTCTGGATCTTTTGCTTGGTTCCACATTTCTTCTGCTTGACCAGGGGCAGGCTGCACTCCAGGCCAGCAAGCACTGCCTCCCCAGGCTTTTAGGACCACTCTGGAGTGGCCCCATACTGTGGAGTTTCCCTTTCAACCTGGGTGAGATATGGAGGAAGGCAAAAAGAGCCACTGGGCGGGAAACACATTTGAGGAGCTGGCAGTTTCCTTCCTCTGCCATATGAAAATTTTTTCCAAATATGGGGAGCCATCTGTTGATGATGTGAGAATTGGGCAACTTCCACCCTCATCATTAGCTTGGCAGCAATGGAAAGTGAGTCCAGAAAGAGCCCTGGTGTATCATAAAGGAAATTCAAGCCGTATGTTTCTCATTCATTTACTCTTAAGTCATCAAAATGTTGGTTTTAAAGAGGCTTTTGATGTCCATCTCACTTTCTGCTTCTTTATGTGGAAGGATGTGGGGAGAGAGGAAGTCACAATTCTCTAGCTGTAAATTGCTTAGTTTTGAGGAAAGCTGAAGGCAAAGGGTTCTAGTACTCCTTATATCAGAAAGCTGGGGAAAACGCCAGGCAGAGTGTGCCTTAGGAACCCAGGTGGGGACATTTGTTCCCACTCAATAGAACGTACATTGCACACAGTGTCAGGTATAGTCAAAAGGAAGGATACCATGATTCTCCTTCATGAGCAATAGCAGGTAGTGGACAGACATCTAAGTAAATTACCTTTACCGGTAGGAGACTCTACTGCCCACAGTTGCCTTCTAGAGCTATAATCCTAAGCAGCGACACCATGATGAAGAAAGTATAGCTCAGGTGAGATATCAGACTCAGACTGACCTATGCGGCAGGCATAATCCTACAGCTGGAATTGCCATCTGAGCTGTGTTCTAGAGCTCATGTTGAGGAAAGGGCATGGCCCCAAGGAAGGAAGGGCTTGGCACATCAGGACTGTCTTAGTCCATTTCCATTGCCATAACAAAGTAGCTGAGGTGGTGTATTCTTTGTACTTTTTTTATTGTAAAAATGCCGTGCAGAGGAGCTACCGTTACATGAGCAAGGTAATGAGTCTATTTCCTATTGAGCATTGTTGCCTCCTCCTTTGTGTATTTTTTTTTTTAAATAAAGAAAAGAGGTTTATTTAGTTCACAGTTTTGGGAGGCTAGAAATCCAAGATTGGTGAGGCCTCTCTGGCCTCTGGTTGGGAGTGCCTTGGCTACATGGCAGATGGCACCACTGGAATCACACACTGACAGAGACATCATATTACAGGAAGCTAGAACAGGGGCTCGGGAAGCCAGAGCTTGCTCCTGTAAGAACTCACTGTAGGAGACCAGGATATTCCTCCTGAGGGGACAGGGGATACCCCAATGATCTAGTCCCCTTCTACTGTGTCTCCTCTTCTTTCTTTTTCCCTTCCTTCCTTCCTTCCTTCCTTCCTTCCTTCCTTCCTTCCTTCCTTCCTTCCTTCCTTCCTTCCTCCCTCCCTCCCTCCCTCCCTCCCTCCTTTCTTTCTTTCTTTTTTTTTTTTTTGGTTGTGGGGCCTGAAATCTGGGCCTGGGCGCTGTCCCTCAGTTCTTCAGCTGTAGACCAATGCTCTACAACTTGAGCCTCAGCCCCACTTGCGCTTTTTCTGCTTATGTGGTGCTGAGGAATCGAACCCGGGGCCTCATGCATGCAAGGCAAGCACTCTAGCCACCTTCCCAGTGCCCTCTTCTTTCTTTTTGTCTCTCATTTTCATATTTGAAATGGGAGTCTTGCAATGTAGCCTAGGCTGATCTTGTACTTATGATCCTCCTTCCTCAGTCTCCTGAGTGTTAGGATTACAGATGTATACCAACATGTCTTCTTGGGGTCACTCTTTAAAGGTTCGGTCAACCACATCCTGACATTGCCACAGAAGGGTCTAAGCTTTTAGCACACAACGTTTTAGGAGACACACTCGTGGCTAGTCCAAGCTAGAGCAGGGTCACAAAGCTCAGTGTGGTAGAGGACAGGAAAGAGGCCTAAGAATAGTGAGGGCTAAATTTTGAGGGCTTTGGCCCTGAGGCAAGAAAGCAATCAGATCCTAAGAATAAGAATCTGTCTGATTCTAATATAGAATAGAGGCAGGGACCACCAAGGCTAGCTGAGAGTGGTAGTTGTCAAGCAGGGAAATGTTTCAACTTACATGCAAATGATCTGCAATTTGTAGGCTTTGGTGCAACTGATTGCTCAGTGGGAGGGAAAGGTGAGGTGTCCAGACATAGGTTGGAGTAATGCCAATGGAGAATCCCAGGGGAACTATCAGTAGCCTCAAGTTGTTAGAAGGAAACTACTGTTGCAATACTCCTCCAAACTACTCTAATTGTTGTCTAAACATGTGACCTCCGTTGAGTCCCCGAGATTTTCTAGATCCTGAAGTCTTGATCACTTTGGTCCTCATAACCCAAACAGTCTAATGTTTACGACACAACTTGGCAAGTGTCACAACACATATAAATAAAAAGTTGGAGTTGCTGAGAGGACTAAGTGGGAGGAATTCAGTGAATTCTTTGCTGAGGAGGTGGTGTGCGAGTTGGACCTTGAAGGATGAGCAGAAGTTCTCAGATGAAGAATGCAGGGTGTCCTAAAAGCATGTGATCTGCTGAGTGTGGGGACATGATGGGATGTTCAGAATGGCAGTGATGGAGATGTGCCAGGGAGAGCAATGGCTGGGTCCAGCTCAGGAGAACTGTGGAAGCCACAGAAAGGAGTTGGATGTTTAGCACTTCTCCAGCTCATAAATTCTGCCTTCTGGGGTGGAGAATCTGTGGCACTCTAGGCCTTTGGAAGTTCCTTTTCATTCTCTTGTCCTTAGAGAGAGCCAGGTCTAAATTGTCCTGGACATTGGAGAGACTTTACTGTTTCTGAAACATTTAAAAGGTGGAGATCCTTGAGAATTTTTTGAGGGAGCCCTCTCCAAATGGAGTCTCCCTACTTTCATGGCTTTCCTTCAAATAAATTTGCTTTGTGCGCTTTAAACACACACACACACACACACACACACACACACACACACACACACACACACACACACACAGCTGGAGATCCTACAATCTCATGGGGTCACCCTTGACTGGTCCAAAAGACCTCACTTTTTAAATATCATACATATTTTGTTAGCTTACATTAATTATACAGAAAGGGATTTCATTGTTACATTTCTACAGAAGGCCTCATCTTAATTCTTTTTTCTCTCCAGTTTTGCCTTACTTTTGTTGATTCTCAGAGGAATGGAAATAGTTACCATTTGCTATCATGAAAGATCTCCACATTCTTAGGCAATGGCCAATGTAAAACATGTTTGGATTTCTACTATGTGAAAGGTCTGCAGGCTAGAATATAAAGAATTAGAAGACACACTTTGGCCACAAGTTACTCATACAGGGGCACAAGGACATTTTTTTTTTAAGTGGTAGGCATAGTAATTAATACATCTAATCCCAGCACTCAGGAGGCTGAGGCAGGAGAATCAGAAGCTTGATGACAAAATGGGCTAAAGACCCTGTCATTAAAAAATGGGAAGGAAGAGGAAGATGAAAGAGGGGATGGGGAAGGGGAATAAAGAAAAAAAGGAGGAGAAAGAAGAGGAGGAGGAGGAGGAGGAGCACCAATAACACAAAGTATATATATACCAAGTATCAAATAAAATCTTCCCCTTCCCTGCCTGTTTTCTCTGTGTTCCTGGTACTTGCATTATCTTCCCAGAGAGCAGCTACCACGTAATCTTGCAGTTCTTCATTTCCGTGTTTGTTTTGCTGACAAGCTAAGCTCCTTAAATCAGCACTGGCTCCATTTCCTCTTTGTGCAAATCCATGATCTGTTCCTTACTATCTAGCTTATGGGAGGTGCTCAATGAATGTTAGGTGGACTAGTACCTGAATGGTGAAGATAATATATTTCTCCTAGAAGATCAACGACAGTGGAGATTTCTGTGGGCCACGACAGTCAGAAAAAAGTTTGTCAGGAGCAATGACGCACTCACAATATTCCTAGCTCTTAAGGCTAGAGAATGAGAACCAAAATAATGAAATCGGAAAGTGGTAAGTTGGGTAGGAGAAAGAACTCATAATCAAACTCCAGCTAACATTTTCCAGGTGTCAGCCCATGGCCTCTGCTCTTTAATTTGAAGCACAATAAATTCTGGGACAAATGGCCAGTGCATTGTTTTAATTTGTGACCAGGTGCTTGATTTACAGGAGCCTTGGTCCATCCTGGGTGTTCTCTTGGGTGTTGGAGCACCAGATGATGGTCTGGCTTTTCTGGAGGCTCCCAGGATCCTACTCTGCACTGGAGTCTGAGTCAGTCCCTTTCCCTCTTGCTCAAATTAAAACAGCTAATTTTAGACACTTCCTGATTACTACTAGCTGGCTCTCATTAGCAGATTGAAAATGGTTGGAACCTCAGCTGGAGAAGGAACAACTTTCATTGGTCCTGATCTGTTTTCCATCTCTACATTGTGCTGTTGATGTTGGCTGCCTTGGAGCAAAGCAAAATGAACTCCCTCCAAAAACAGTGGACCACAAGCTGCTGGCTAGGTGCCCAAAGCTGTGGGAAGGGGTGAAGGAACACATGTCCAAGGGAACATGACTACCACTGGTGGCAGGCACATGTTTTGCTCATAATACATTTCAAACGTGCATAAGCATTCATTTTTTTCATGTATGTGTTCATGCATGCTTAATGACGCCCAGCATATATTGGGTTCTAAACCACCTCATGTCCCACTTATCACAACCCAGGTTGTAAGTATACAAAAGCACTCAATGAATGGGCCCTGCTAGCCAAGAACTCACAGTCCGTGGCCATGATACACAAGCATATGACCATTAACACATATGATCCACATAGTGTACCACAAAGGCACCATGGTAGAATAACAAATAATATTCGTTGAGTGTGGACGTCCCAGGTTCTATATAAGATTTCCCTGTGCAAACTCAAGAGTCTCAAAGACTTTCGTTCCTGGTCTGGCTTTGAACTTTGATCCACAGATCTCAGCCTCATGAGTAGCAAGGATATAGGCATGAGCCACCGACACCCAGTCCTCATTTCTTTCTTGTTCCTCTTTTTGCTCTCATCAGTGGATCCCAATAATGTGCATTTTAGTCCAGAGCCTCCTCTAGCATAGCTTGCTTCCTGATGGAATGGACCATTAGAGCCTCTCTCATCAATTCTCTTTCAGTTCTCATCATCCTAGGACTGTCCTTAAGCCAAAGACTTCAACAAATACAAGATAAATCAGCATCAGCAGCATCTCCCATCTACATAAGGCTAGACACACACACACACAAACACACACACACCCAGTTCAATATTCCTTTGTCCTCTTCTGTCTGACAATCTGATGCCAAAAGATCAAAATGGGGTTAAAACTAAAGACTCACACACAGGCTATGGTAATCTCAGTGTGGGATTTACAGAGGAAGGGACTTTGCTAACCTAATGTGAGTTGCAATGATGCTATTTCTGGAACAATGGAGACATTGCAGAGAAAAGATATTAAGACCCAACTCAACTCCAATCTGATGGCAGTTCCAGTCAAATGGCAAGTGAACCATACTACCTGGGGTCTTTGCTTCTACTTTTCAATAATATGAAGCTCCTTCTCAGGCTCAAGATCAAGAAAACACAGCCCTTTCCCTATCTTCCATGTATGCGCTTTGTCCTTTGTAGGAGAAATTTCAGGCTTTGGCCTAGAACAAGGGTGTCAGGGAGCAGTGAATCCTGCCACAGAGGGGAAAGGACAGTGCCTCTGGGGGAAGCTAGCTTCCCTCCTGCCTTGTGTCTTGGCTCCATAGAATGATCCTCTCCAGAGCACTGGAGGCCTAGAGTCTTTTTTTTTTAATGGGAACAAGAGACTCGTAAATCCCAAAGCCAGACTCCTTTGGAAGCTCCTGGCTCAGCTCTCACGTCCTGGGCTCTCGGCCACGAGGAGCGTCTCCCAAACTGCTCTTCTTGCAGACTTCACACACCAGCTTCTGCCTCTGCTGGACCTCCAGGGCCCTGCTCAGCCTGAACTTTCTACCAGCTCAGGTTGCTAGGGATAAAACTCTTTGGGCTAACTATAGCATTTTAGTCCTCCCATAACTTCCGGCTAACTGGGTTCAGAGATGCTGGCCCAGCATCTTGGGGAAGGGCTGATGGAGTAGATTTTGGAGAGGTCCCAGAAAACCATCGATCTCAGCCATGGGGGTTACAAGAGGAGGAAATCCAGAAAAACGTTTATACCTTGGAGGCCCCAGCACCCAGGTCTTTGCATTCCTGCTGGGGCCCTTCCTGTGCTGACCCCCACCAACTCCCTCCAGCTGCCCAAGAGTCTGTCTCTCTCCAGCTCTAATGACGGGGCTCCTGGCCCCTCCTCTTCCATCTTCCTTTTCCAGTCAACCTTGTCCGTCTACAGGTCATGAGCAGGGGGGGGGGGGGGCTCCAGGTGCAGTCTGTACAGGGCTAAAGGAGTCAACTACACACTGTCAGGCAGATCTGTCAAGAGGGCTTAGGGCTGTAATTAGGAGGGCCAGCTGGCCTCCTTCATTAGTCCCCTACCAGTCTCCAGCCTGGCTTGTAACTTGATTTCATAAGATGGAACCAAGAAGGGAGAATGAACAAACTGCTAACCTCTCATCTCGCTTAGTATTTTACTTCTTATTTTCTAGTGTCTTGGGTCTCTCAGTGTCCTTAGATTTTTCAGGAGGAAGTTTCTAATGGAGGAAAGTCTTCTTGGAGGTTGGAAGAGAGGGGAGAGGGTATTTTCTGGTGGGCAGTAGTGAGGCTGGAACTCAGGGCCTCATGGCCCTCACTTAGCTCTGACACTCAAGGGCTCTACCACTTGAGCCACACCTCCATGTCTGGCTTTTTGGTGGTTGATTAGAGATAAGAATCTCATGGACTTTCCTGCCTAGGCTGCCTTCAAACCAGGATCTCTAGATCTTATAGCCTTAAGCTTAGTAGCTACCATTGCAGGTATGAGCTGCTGGTGCCAGCTGAGGGGTCACTTCTTTGCAGATTTGCAGGTCAGCTGCAAATCTGGACCTAGAGCCTACATTCCCTCCTCTCCCCTCCAATCTTGATGGGAAGGGAGGGAGTATAGTAGAAATAACCTGGAGGTACCCTCCAGGTCATGCTTGGACCCTAACTCACAGGGGTGCATGGACCAGATTTTTCTTCTATCTTTGCTCAGGAATAGGAGAAGACTTCTATTTTTTGAGTCCATTCTGGATAAGCAACTGTAGGGAAAGAACTCATGATACTTTTTGTCAGTCATGGGGCTTGAACTCAGGGCCTGGGTGCTGTCCCTGAGCTCTTTTGCTGAAGGCTAGTGCTCTACCACTTTGAGCCACAGCACTACTTCCTGTTTTTGAGTGGTTAACTGGAGATAAGAGTCTCACGAGGACTTTCCTGCTTGGGATGGCTTTGAACTGCAATCCTCAGATCTCAACCTCCCGAGTAGCTAGGATTACAGGTGTGAGCCACCAGCGCCCAGCAGAACTCGTTATTCTTATCTGCAGTTCAAATCAAAGGTAGACACAGGTGCTGTCCCTCAGCTCTTCAGCTCAAGGCAAGCACTCTACTACTTGAGCCACAGTACCACTTCTGGCTTTCTGGTGGTTATATTTGCAGTTAAGAATCTCAGGGACATTCCTGCCTGAGTTGGCTTTGAACCGAGATCCTTAGATCACAGCCTCCTAAGTAGCGAAGATTACAGGGGTGAGCCACGGATGCCTGGCAGGTCTTCTTTTTAATATATATAATTTAAACAGGACAATGTTGGAAAGAGGATACAGGACCCAGGGGACTCAGCTGATAGGACCAGAGCTGCTGACTGGCGGAGGTTGCATGACAAGGACATGCAGGTCTCAGCAGGTCTAGTCTGTTTTTGTGGATTTATTTCCTCCCTAAGACCAATTCAGAGAGCCAGAGTTGGGAGGCATAGCCTTCTGAGCATTAGGCATGATTGGAAGCCCCTCTGGGGGCTCCTCTTTTCTGCTTCCTCTCCCTGCTTTCCGCCTGTGACTCTGTCCCTAGGTGCATCTGTACCTCTTGGGTCTCTTTCTGTCTACTGCTCCGCACCCGGCTCTGGGACTCAATTACTCCAGGAATGTTTGATTGAAAGTTTGTATTGAAAAACAGGAGCCAAGGCCTGAGGCTCTGATTAGGGGAAGCAGGGGACAAGAGTTTGTGTTTGCTTTTCAATCTGGATTAGAGACCTTTAATTGTGCTAGGAGCAGCCATGGGGGCTGGGGAATAATGAGTCTGAAGTTTGTTTTCTCACTTAGGCTGCCGGCTCCCTCCTCTCCATCTCCCGGCAGAGAAGGAGTTAGTGTAGACAGAGCTTCAGGGTCTGTCCCAGCTGCCGTCTAAAGGGCTTTCTACATCCTGGGTCTCAAGAACCCAAGACAGCTTGCAGCCAGGCCCAGCAGTAGGTAGGTGTGCAGGTGTGTGAGGATGAGCAGATCCTGGAGCTTGGTGACAAAAGTCTGCATATTAGACCTTTCCCCAACTCTCTGTCTCTGAGTAGGTGGGAGATGCTCTCATTCAGGACATCAGGTGATAGCTGAACCTGCTGCTATGCCAGCCACTTGGATGTGCGCTTTACTGAAGCCTGAAAGTGCCTTTGATTTTACTCTGGAGGCATCAGATGCCATTCCAGTGAGCCACTCTGCACCACCACCCTCCTCCAGATAAGGGCCTTGCCCATCCTCAGGAGATTGCCTGAGGCCCAACTTCTCCCAGAGTGAAAGCTCAAACACTCCAGGATCTCCCAAGTTCCTGCAAATTGCCCTGAGGCCTCATGGGTATTCTTCCTTTCCATCTTGTCCTCCCTCCCTCCCTCCCTCCCTCCCTTCCTTTCTTTTGTTTTCCGATTTTGGGTCTCCCTGTGTCACCCAGCTGGCTTTAAACTTTCAGTCCTCTTGTTTATACCTCTCACATGGTAGGATTACGGATGTGAGCCACCACCATTATTATTAACTGCTTTTTTTTTTTTTTGGTCCGGTAGTGGGGCCTGAATTCTGGGCCTGGGCGCTGTCCCTCAGCTCTTCAGCTCAAGGCTAGTGCTCTACCACTTGAGCCACAGCACCACTTCCGGCTTTTTTCTTTTTGCTTATGTGGTGCTGAGGAATCGAACCCAGGGCCTCAGGCATGCAAGGCAAGCGCTCTACCACTGAGCCACCTTCCCAGCCCTATTAACTGCTTTTTGTCTGAGCAGAATTCACAGGGGCCTGTCTGCCTGCCTGGCCCTGAGTCCCATTGAGCAGGAAAGACATCCCTATCTCTCTAAGGCCTGCTGGATTGTCAGGTATGCTCACACCTAGGTAAGATGCTAAAGCCTCTGGTTTTTGATTGGTTGATTGGAGAAAAGAGTCTCGCGGGGACTTTCCTGCCCAGGCTAGCTTCAAACCGAGATCTTCAGATCGCCTCCTGAGTAGCCCAGCTTAGCTTGTGATGTTTATAGCCCAGGACAATTGGGGCATGTGCATTGCTTGTTCAAGGTCTCACAGGCAGCACTATTTGCTTCAGTTCCCACACAGGTTCGTTTGCCTCTGAAACCCAGGCCTTTTTCTCTCATCAGCTGAGGAACAGAAGCAGGGAGACAAGGGATAGTGGCCGAAGGATACAACAGAGGAAGGAAATTAATTCCTTTGGCTTCCCCAAACCCCAAAGAGAAGATGGCTGGGCTCAATGATGAATGCCTATTATCATCTCAGCTATAGGGGGGGAGGAGACATGCTGGGTGGGTCTGATGGTGCACACCTGTTATCTCCACCAATTAGTAGGAGAATCAAAGTGCAGGCCATCCCAGGCTTAAAGCCAGACTCCACTTCGAATATAACCAATGTAAAAAGAGGCTGGAGATATGGTCCAAATGGTAGAGCACCTGCCTAGCAAATTTGAAGAGCTGAGTTCAAATCTCAGTACTACCAAAGAAAGACTACAATGCATAGAATCATGCAGTACCTGGAGGCAACTACAGCCTTCAGAGCTTAGTGAGGCAGAATGCCCACTGTGGCCTCAAACCAACATTTCCCCCTTTCCCAATCACCCCCTGAGGCCCAGCCCCTAGTCCCTCCTGGGACTTTTCTTGAGATCTCAAAAGCTGGCATTACTGAGCACTTACTATGTGTCAGGCCCATTCACATGGATGGACACATTTAAAGATCTGAACTCTCTGTCCTGAGTATAAGAGGCCAGAGAGAGGCTGAAGGTTGGTCACTCAGAAAGGAGGAGGTCTGCCTCTAGAGTCCAATACTTCTCATTGAGCCATAACACTTCTCATTGAGCCATAATGGGGTATTTCAGCCTGGCTCCTACCCCTTGCCATAGCTTAGATCTATAGAAAAGTTTTTCCCTCCTCCACATTCCCTTGGGGCTTGGGTGGGGCAGGATGACTGCATGTCAGCACCCCTAAGCCTATGAAGTCCCTTAACTATCACAGCATGGTCACATCTGGTCCATCCTACACCAGCCCCGGGCTAGGATTTTGCTTCCTTTGGGTTTGGCCAAGCGACATAGCCAGGGTGGTCTGCTGAGGTCCCTTTCATATTCGTGCAACTCTAGTCCTATCCTTGGATCCTTCCTCTCTCAACTCTATTACCCATCTTCTTTCATGGGCCCCTCTTTCCTATGTTCCTTCCCCAGACAGAGGCTGTCCTTTTCCAGACTGGCATGTTAGAAGAAGTCTCCTAGGAGCAGGCCTGTGGTACCCAGGGGGGTGTGGAAGAGGCAGAGACGTGGTGGTTCCCGTGCACCACTCTGCAAAGCGGAGGGGATGGGGATGACTCAGGCTCCTCTGGAACACCTCCAGCTCTGGGCTCTTCTCACTGTGATAGGTCTCGAAGGTCAGGGCCCACCTGGGATGCACCAATCAGGAAGACTACATCTTCTCAGCTCTTGCAGGAGTCCAGCTTGAACCCATTGCTGAGGCCCTGTGGAGCTGGGAGGATGCTGGGCGGGTTCCCACTGTGAAACAGTAGTAGGAACATGCAGCTGGCTGTGTGTAAACTAAAGCTTGTTACTGTCCTGGAAACTTTTGACTCAGGGGCCCACAGGTTGGAGCAGGGAGCATTGTGTGGAGGAAAAAAAAATCATGTGTGAACTGCTACTGTTGAACCCCAAATGTTTTCTGCTGCGTTTCGCCCCCCCCCCCCCACACTGTCCTGCCATTCTCCTGATTTGCTCCACTGGCTCCCCTCACCCCTGCCTCTCTGTCCTCCCCCTTGCATATCTATTGGCTTCTTATTATATCAGCCAAATTCTGCACCAACACAAGGTAGGATTGGGGAGCCATCAAGCTGGGATTTGACCTTTCTTAGTCGAAGATCTCAGAGTCAGCTTGCCAATGGCTAAGTCCCTATCGTGTGTCCCTATCGTGTGTCTACCTGTTTACAAAAATATGTTACTATTTCCAGATACTGTTTTTCCAGTGTGATATACATATTCCTGCCCCACTTGCAACAGTCTCATTACACTCCTTTTTGAATGTGACCCCCCCCACAATTCCACATAACACCATAACACCTCTTCTTGGGACCCACCCTACCCCCAAATTCCCATAGACTACATAATATGCCCCATGTGACTGCCCCCTAAAATTTTGCTTAAATTCAGCCAACACCTGTCCATGACTGCTGCCTCCATTCCTTCTTGGAGCAGCCTAGCAGGTCTGTCCCCTAGTAAAGGCTTGAGCTCTGTATAGGTCACTCTGGGTCCCCTCTCATTTCTTACACTTAGGATGCTGTGAAAATGCACCAGAGAAATGCCACAGGTAGCGATGCCCTGCAGGCTGCTCAGGGATCAGACTCTGGAGCAGAACCTCTGTAGGGCCCAGGGAAGAAGATGGTGGGGGGGGGGTAGCCTTGGGTATCAGGGCCACTGAGAAAAACCATTGGGACTCACCCCCTACCCCATCTCCTTTTAGTATGCATGGTTATGCAAATAACATGCAAATTCACCCACTGTTGTGTCTCTGTCATCAATGGCCGGGTATGTTTCATCTCTGATCCCAGCTTTGGTTTCTGTGGATCCCAGCAGGTCGCTAGGTGGGAGGGGGAGGCTCCAGCCTGAAAGAAGAGGGTGGGGTGGGGAATGATCACTTTCCCCTGCGCAGTAGCTGTCACATGGACTGGGCTGCAGAGGAGGGGGAGTGGCGGCAGCTAGACCCTGGGGGTCCCTCCCCGCGGACTCTCTGAAGGCAGGGCTGACATTTACTGGCTCCATGTGGTGGGGGACAGTGGGAGGGGAGAGAGGTTGCTCTGGGCCTGATGGATGGGCTCTGGCAGCAGCTTCAGCAGCCCCTGCTGAGGGCTGGGGCCAGGCTCTGCACAGAGAGGTCAGGTGGAGGGCAGAAGAAGGCTTGGGAGAGGCTGGTGATGGGACATGGATGTCCGGGTCTTTTCTAGCTGAGAAGCTGGGTGGAGGGAGGGAGGACAGGCTTTACATGGTGGTGGGGGATGGGGTTCAGTTAGAGCATGTCATCTTGAGTTGTATTTCTGCCTTCTTAAAAGACTCAAGTTTCTGTGTTCTGTGTGGGTACCAAGGTGTGTGTGAAGGGACGGGTGGGTTCCAGTTTGTGCAGGCAAAGCACATTTTGCTTATCTGGTTGCTGTCCCTCGGCCTACCTCAAATGTACACCCACACTCATACTCACATACTCATACACTCATAGTCCCCTTCTTCCTGTCACATGCACACGTACCACTCAAGTAGTGTCAATCATTCACATTCATACACACACACACTTTCTTTCATTAATAGGAACCTCTGCCATATATATACCTGGAGTGACTGAACTTAAATCTCTCAATATAAATCATGTCTCTTCTTCTACTTGTTTCTCCAGTGTTCCAAATGCAGTGCTTAAATCCCTTCTTGATTACAGTCTCAGAAAGCTTCACAACCTCCTCCCCGCTCTCTGTCTGTCTTTTAGGTTTGAGACTGTGATTCAAACTCAGTCCCTGATGCTTTTGCTCATTGGCTGGCATGCAACCAACTGGGCCACACATACCTCCAAACGTAGACATTTTCTTGATACCAATTCAGAGGCAGAGCTGGAGACCATAACCCTATCTCTGGGAATGTCCAAACCTAAGGAAGATGATCTGTGTGTGTCTGACCTAGACCTGAGTCAGAGATGTGTGGTAGTAGCTGTTGTGAGCCTATGTGCCTCATTTCCCAGAAGCCCTTCTGGTGGCCTGGAGAATCCTGCTCCGCCAAGGTGATGCTTTTCAGGATGTGGCAAGGAGGAGGTAGAGGTAATGGTGTTGGGGCTGGGGGTGGGGGCGGGGAGAGCAGCAGTTGACAGGTTGTCAAACAGGCTGTCTCTTCACTTCATAAATTCCCCTGCCATTCCCCAGGATACCTTGAGTTTGACCTCAGTGCAGGGAGCAAAGTTCCTTCTTTGTCTCCTAATAAACAGCCTGGATGATTGCTGGCCTCCAGCTGTTCTGCTGCCCTGCAGGGGCCCCAGCTCACCCTCCCACTTTCTCTAGGGAAGTCTCATTAACTGGAGGCTTGGGGCCAAGGCAGGGCTCTGCTGCCACCTCTGTCCTCATTAGAGCAATCATCTCTGTCTGGAGTGATGGCCTAGCTCCTCCTTAGAAGCCGATCCCTGCACGGGCCTCTTCAAGGCCACTAGAAAACTGCCATGAATCTCGGGGCAAAGAGGGCATTGGGTTCCCCTGGTCACTAAGGCCAGATGACCTGGGTGGAGAGAGTTACATGGGTCTTTTCAGAAATACCTCAGGTATTTCTTAGTTCTCACTGGTTCTGTTCTTGCTTGCATCTCTGTCTCTCAGACAAACTCCACAGAGCCAGTTTGGAAAACAAAAAATCTCAGGAGGAAACGAGATGTTTTTGTAAGCAGATTTGAGTAAGAGGCTAGAGTGTAGGTCCTCGTTTCTGTGTAGATGTCACTCTTTAATATTCAAGGTGTTTTCCACTCCCCCTTTGTACACAGATTGTTTGGTGGTTACAAGTTAATGATGTGGGACTGAACTTGATGGCTCATGCCTGTAATCTCAGCACTCACAAGGCAGAGGCAAGGAGGATGGATGGTGAGTAAGGTTGTTTACACACACACACACACACACACACACACAGAGTCAATGGTGTACAAACCCTGGTGTTGCTAGCTACATACCACCTGGGCAATGGGCTTCCCTGTCTCCATTTGTGTATTTGGAGAAAGGGGATAATGACAGTAACACTGATGAAGATTACTGCAAGAGAAGATGGACACAACACACAAAGTGTTGGTTATTATTATCCTAAGGATAAACATTGTATTTTTATGTGTATGTGTATGTGTTGGTTTTGAGGCTTGAACTCTGGCCTAGGCGCTGTCCCTAATCTCTTTTGCTCAAGGCTAATGCTCTACCATTTGAGCCACAGCTCCACTTCTGGCTTTTTGTGATTAACTGGAGATAAGAGTCTTCTGCCTGGGCTGACTTAGAACTGAGTAGCTAGGATTACAGGCATGAGCCACTGGTACCTGGCTTACATTTGTATGTAAACTCTAAAGGCAGGTTTTGCTGTTCTACAAAGGCCATAAATGATATACTTTTCCCTTTTACTTACATGTTCCAAACAGAGCCCAAAATATTTGTTTTAGCTGGGAAAGATTTTCTTTTTAAAGAAGAGATGTAACTCAAAAGAAAAACAAACAGAAAAGAGGAAAAAGAAAAAGAAAGCGAGAAAGGAAAAATATAGAGGAAAAAAACTACAAAAGCAAACACATGGAGACTGAACAACATATTGTTGAATGACCAGATCCTTAGGATCTAAGGCAAATAAAAATATAATGACTTTGTAAACAAAAATATGAACAACCTAGGTATAAACTTAGCCAAGGAGATGGAAAATCTCTACAAAAAAAAAAAGGAAATACAGACCTTATGATCCTAGCTACTCAGGAGGCTGAGATCTAAAGATCATGGTTCAAAGTCAGCCTAGGCAGAAAAATCCCCATGAGACTCTTATCTCCAATTAACCATTCAAAAATCAGAAGTAGTGCTATGGCTCAAATGGTAGAGTACTAGCCTTGAGCACAAAGAGGCTCAGGGACAGTGCCCAGGCCCTGAGTTCAAGCCCCACAACTGACCAAAAAAAGAAAAAAAACTTGAAGAAAAAAATAAAGACACTAGAAGATGGAAAAACTTTCCAAGCACATGGATCAACAGAACTGATACCAAGAAAATGTCCATATTACTAAAAGTAATCTAAAGGTTCATTGTAATACCCATCAAAATTTCATTCTTGTAGGAATGGAAAAATCAATCCCTTTTGTACAATAAATATATATATTTTTTTAAAGGGAAAAAAATCAAGGAAAGTAAAACAGGCTATATTAAGGGGTAGACACTAGTGGGAAGGAGGGTTAACAAACAGGGTAAATGAGAATGCATTTGATCAAAGTACTTTATATGCATGCATGAAAATAGAACAGTGAAGCTTATTGAATGTATGTGTGTGTGTGTGTGTGTGTGTGCGCGCGTGCATGCGCACGTGTATTGGTCTTAGGGCTTGAACTTAGGTGCTGGATTCTGTCCTTGAACTTTTTTGCTCAAGGTTAGTGCTCCACCCCTTGAATTACAGTTCCACTTCTGCCTCTGTGTGTGTGTGTGTGTGTGTGTGTGTGTGTGTGTGCGCGCGCGCGCGTGCACGCGCACGTGTATTGGTCTTAGGGCTTGAACTTAGGTGCTGGATTCTGTCCTTGAACTTTTTTGCTCAAGGTTAGTGCTCCACCCCTTGAATTACAGTTCCACTTCTGCCTCTGTGTGTGTGTGTGTGTGTGTGTGTGTGTGTGTGTGTGCGCGCGCGCGCGTGCACGCGCACGTGTATTGGTCTTTGGGCTTGAACTTAGGTGCTGGATTCTGTCCTTGAACTTTTTTGCTCAAGGTTAGTGCTCCACCCCTTGAATTACAGTTCCACTTCTGCCTCTGTGTGTGTGTGTGTGTGTGTGTGTGTGTGCGCGCGCGCGCACGTGTATTGGTCTTAGGGCTTGAACTTAGGTGCTGGATTCTGTCCTTGAACTTTTTTGCTCAAGGTTAGTGCTCCACCCCTTGAATTACAGTTCCACTTCTGCCTCTGTGTGTGTGTGTGTGTGTGTGTGTGTGTGTGCGCGCGCGCGCACGCGCGCGCTTATGTGGAGATAAGATTCTCACAGACTTTCCTGACTGGGCTGGCTTTGTACTAGGCCCCTTAGATTTCAGCCTCCTGAGTAGCTAGGATTTCAAGTATGAGCCACCAGCACCTAGCTGATATTGTTTTAAGAAGACAGGAAAGTAGATGAGGGAGAGAGGTGGAGGTGTTGAATTTGGTTGGTGAAACGCTCTCTTATTCAATTAATATATGCAAATAAAAATCTTTCAAAGAAAAGAGCATACGAGATGTAGAAAGGCTCAGAAAAGCTATAAAAAGAACTCGGTACTATTGCAAATATTGAGAACAGGAAGAGGAATGAAATAACCAGTCATAGGGGTGGAAAGCATACTTTTCATATTAGGTCTTTTTGAATCTTTTTCTATGTCTGTGTCACATAAAATCAACTTTAGGCTGGGTGTGGTGGTTCATGCCTATAATCCCAGCACTCAGGATGCCATGGTAACCCGGGCTACACAGTGAGACACTATGTCAAAAACAGTTGCTTATTGATTTATGTTTTAAATTAATAAAATACCTTTTGGCTCAGAAGGAGCTAAGATATAACTTTCTTTGGTCAGCCATGTTCATTTGACTCCACCAACCCACATAACCCAAGTTCAATACCCATCAGTTCAGTTATGTACCTGAGCTGCACTCCTGTTAAGGTTGGTGCCACATCTGCCCTGACCCCAAGAATGGTCCTCCAATAAAGGTGGGTGATGATGTCACTAAGATGAATGAAAGGGCCTGGAGATGACAAGGAAACTGACCACTCAAAATGGGTGGAGGTGGAGGTGGGAACCTTCTGGATTTTCTTCATTATCTCAGCCCCCAAGAAACCATCAAGAGACAGAAAGAAAAGGAAAAAAATATAAACTGGGCCCTGGATTACTCACCCCTGTAATCCTAGCTACTCAGGAGGCTGAGATTTGAGGATCCAGGTTTGAAGTCGGACAGAGCAGACAAATCCTTGAGACTTATTCTCCAATTAGCCAGTGATAAACCAGAAGTGGCCAGCCTTGAGCAAAAAGAAGCCAAACAAAGTTGGGTACTAGTGACTACAAGCCTAGCTACTCAGGAGGCCAAGATCTGAGGATTGTGGTTTGAAGCCAGCCTGGGCAGGAAAGTCTGTGAGATTTTTATCTCCAATTAAATCATAAAAAAAGCTGAAAGTGGCACTGTGACTCAAATGGTAGAGTGCTAGTCTTGAGCAAAAAGAGCTTAGAGACAGTGCCCAGGCCAAGAGTTCAAGCCTCAGGACCAGTTTAAAAACAAAAAAAGCCAAGCAAAAGCTCAGGGTCCCAAGTTCAAGCCCCAGTACCAGAACCACAAATAAATAAATAAAAATTTAAGGGCTGAGAATATGGCTTAGTGGTAGAGTGCTTGCCTTGCATGCATGAAGCCCAGGGTTTGATTCCTTAGTACCATATAACCAGAAAAGCCAGAAGTGGTGCTGTGGCTCAAGTGGTAGAATGCTAACCTTGAGCAAAAGAAGCTCAGGGACAGCACCCAGGCCCTGAGTTAAGCCCCAGAACTGGCAAGAAAATAAATCAATAAAAAATAAAAAATAAATAAAAATTTTAAAAAGAGAAAAACATTACACATATAGCAAAAATACTATTTTTCTGCCTGAAAGAGATTGCATCCTTTAAATAGAAAACTTTCTGGAACTATTAAAGGAATACTAAGAACCTACTGAAATGTCAATGACCACTTTTGCTACGTCACAAATGGCATTAATAAGGGTGTGGTTGATGCCAAGCCAACCAGAGTACACGCAAAGGAAACTATCATATCATCTGCTAAACACAAAAAATAGATTGATTAATTAATTAAAAAATTTAAAACTTCCATATTAGCTTTGGAATTTTCCTAACATGAGTGTCATATATTCATTCACTAATTTAATTATTTTTGTGCCAGTACTGGGACTTGAACTCAGAGCCTGGGCGCTGTACCTTACCTTTTTCCCTCAAGTCTAGAGCACTACCACTTGAACCACACCTCCATTTCTGACTTTTTGTTATTGTTGTTGTTGGTCGTGGGGCCTGGACTCTGGGCCTGGGAGCTGTCTGTCAGCTCTTCAGCTCAAGGCTAGCACTCTACCACTTGAGCCACAGCTGTGGCTTTTTCTGCTTATGTGGTGCTGAGGAATCAAATCCAGGGCCTCATGAATACAAGGCAAGCACTCTACCACTGAGCCACCTTCCCAGCCCATTTCTGACTTCTTGATGGTTAGTTGGAGATAAGAATCTCACAGATGCTCCTGCCTGGGTTGGCTTCAAACCACAATCCTTAGATCTCAGCCTTCAGAACAGTGTGATTACAGGTATGAGCCACTAGCTCTTAGCCTCCTAAATTTTCTTCCTTCCTTCCTTCCTTCCTTCCTTCCTTCCTTCCTTCCTTCCTTCCTTCCTTCCTTCCTTCCTTCCTTCCTTCCTTCCTTCCTTCCTCCCTTCCTTTCTTTCTTTTTTTCTAGTCTGGGTCATTGTCCCTGAGCTCCTTTTGCTCAAGGTTAGTGAGCTACCACTTGAGCCACAGCATCACTTCTGGCCTTTTCTGTTTATGTGGTACTGAGGAATCGAGCCTGGGACTTCATACATGCTAGGCAAGCACTCTACCACTAAGCCACATTCCCAGCCCTCAGACTCCCTGAATTCTAGAAACGTCATGATATCTGGCCACCAAAGTCAGGCAAGGGCTGATTGTGATGATCTGAAAAAGAAAAAAGCATCTGAAGATCTGGGGGTTCTGAGGCTGGAGGTCAAAGGGAGTCCAGGTATGTCTGTTTAATTTCCTCAGCTGGCCACTTTGTGCCTTAAGAGCCTTGTCTCAACAACTCTTCTGTGGTCCAGACTCAAGGCCTCAATATCTATCTATGTCCTGTTAGCACTGCTCTGGGCTGGGGAAGAGGCAGGCAAGTGCCAAAGCCACCTCAGCCAGGGGCCCTCAGGCTGGGAAGGCCTTTCTCTCCCGTTCAGTCTTTCTTCCCTCAGGCTGCCATTGAATCCCATTCCTCCCTCCTCCCCCCTCTCCCCCTCACTGCCATGAAATCTTCCCTATTCCTTACAGACCACAATTCACTCTGCCCCCTTCTGACATAATTTGTGGTCTTTCCTACATTCTAGCTCTTTGGTTTTCTGTTTTATTTTGTTGCAGACTAATTCAGGGCGTGGGCACTATCCCTTAGCTCTTTTGCTCAAGACTGGTGCACTACCACTTGAGTCACCGTTCTACTTCTGACTTTTTGCTGGTTATTCAGAATTAAGAGTCTCATGGATTTCTCCTGCTTGGGCTGACTTTGAACTGGGATCCTCAGATCTCAACCTCTTGAGTGGCTAGGATTACAGGTGTGAGCCACTCATACCTAGCTCCTCCATTGTGTTTGATATTATCGACACTCTTCAGATGCCTTTTCCCCCTCTTGGTTTTGGAGAACTGAGAGTTCACTTACATCTGAACATGTGCCCAGAGCACCAGCAGCACTCCATCAATACCTGTGGGGCAGAGGGTATGCAGACCAGAGTCACCAACCTGAACTAAGTTCATCACAGTGCTCTGCCTTTCCTCTCCAATCGCAGAACAAATACTCCAGTCCCCACTGGGCAGCAGAGACTGAGCAGAGGCAGCAGCAGCTGATAAGGGGCACCTAGCACGTGCCCTGCCTGTCCCCTCTTCCCTTTGCTCATGGTATCTGTTCCTTACAATGCTCAGCCCAAGTGGAAGCGCCTTCAGATTTATATGGTGCTATTTACTGGCCCTCTGCCAATTAGTGACACTTTGAAATTCCCTTATATGACGCACTGCTGCTCTGACAATAAACAAGTCATTAGCTGGGTCGGAGGGCAGTTTCCAGCTGGTTTTGATTCATTGTTTCTGAACGTACTTAAGAGGCTCCTTAAGTCTCTAGTCCAAAGCTCAGGGAGCTGGAGGCAGATGCAGCTTCCACACACCCAGGTTTCTATAACTTCTGCTTTTCCTTCTGATCTCCCTGGAGCTTCCAAACCCTCACCATTGGGGAGAATACCAATCACTCCCAAGTCCCCACCTCGCTTTCCTAAGACAGTCACAGGACAGAAGCCCCAGCAGGGAATAGATGTGAAAGACCATGGAAGAGTGAGGAAAAAGGCTGAATGAAAAGGAGTCAGAGGAGAGAGGTACTAGAAGGAGAGCTAGAAACTCCAATGAGCAAATTTGACAGAGAAAGATGGCAGATAACTGAGTGAGAAATTCTAGCTGGATATACAAAGCATGTGTCCTTCCTTCCTTCCTTCCTTCCTTCCTTCCTTCCTTCCTTCCTTCCTTCCTTCCTTCCTTCCTTCCTTCCCTCTCTTCCCTTCCTTTCCCTTCCCTTCTCTTCCTCCCTTTCTTTCTTCTATCCCTCCCTCCCTCTCTTCTCTCCCTCCCTCCATTTCACATATACAAAATCTGATACCTGAAAGAAGCGATTTTCCTAGTCTACCCAGTTCATAGGTTTCCAGGATCAGACTTAGAAGCTGGTCTAGCTCTGCTCCAAATCTTTTCTTAGGACCTGCATTGCCATCTGGGAAAGAAAAGTGAATTAGAAGAGAGCGGGAAGGCTATGGTTTGGGACAATGGTCACTTCTCCCATTTGTCTTCTCCCATCCTTTTGTCAGCTCTCATGCTCATTGCCTTCTGGGATTCTGCATATATGAAATGGTCATGTGTGGGTGTGTAAGGATGTTGTCTAAGTGGATAAGAAGCCAATGACTGCGCTAGGCACTAAGAGAGAAACAGAAATGAATTCAATACAGTTTTCAGGTCATATTGACCTATTTGCAAAAGACCCATGCACTAGAATACAACATAATGAAGAAGTGATCAGCAGGTCACTGCAAGATGAGAGTTGAAGCCATCATCATGACATATCAGACTAGATATAGCTCCAAGTGCTAGGGATATGGGGGCAGGTGACATGATCTCTACTTCATAAGACCGAGGCAGCTTACATTGAGACTTTAAGGGTTATACTCTCAGGAAAAAAAAAAAGGATTAGAGAAATATCACCCATGGCCAGGGTAGTGTGACAATTAATCATTCCCTTTCTGGGACTCTGAATAGAAAAAAAATCTGTGAGAAATAGAAGTGTCAGTCCTCGCACATATGTGACCGTCGTGTCTGCATTTCCACTGTTGGAATTCCTAAGCTGAGCACGTAATGTAAAAATAGATTCCAGACCAGTGAAACTCATGGGGTCTCAACAGAAGGAAATGCAAAACTATTTGGGAAGAATGCACCCCAGAGTCACAGCATCTTACAGCAAAGTATAGTCCCCCTTTGAAGTTACCCTAACAACAACAACAAAATGTTATAAAACCACATAAGGAAGTGATAAGCCATGAGTGAAAGACACTGAACATATCAAACTGGTTTAGTATTCCAATAATGTAAAATAACCTGAGGGTTAGCGCTGCAGAACTGGTAGAAAACTTGCCTGGGCATGAGCAAAATCCTGGGCTAGATCTCCAGCACTCCAAGATAAATAAATAAAATTATATTTTTAAAAAGCAACCTGAAAGCAACTAAAATAACTGTTTAGCATAATTTTAAATATCTTTAGAAAAGGGCTGGGGAGGTGGCTCAGTGGTAGAGCGCTTGCCTTGCATGCATGAGGCCCTGGGTTCTATTCCTCAGCACCACATAAGCAAAACAAAACAAAACAAAACAAAACAAAAACGGAAGTAACGCTGTGGCTCAAGTGGTAGAGCGCTAGCCTTGAGCTGAAGAGCTGAGGGACAGCGCCCAGGCCCAGAGTTCAGGCCCCACGACTGGACCCAAAAAAAAAAAAAAATATCTTTAGAAAAGAAACTATAGCTGAGTGCTGATGACTCATATCTGTAATTCTAGCTACTCAGGAGGCTGAGATCTAAAGATCACAGTTGGAAGCCAACCTGAGTAGGAAAGTTCATAGGACTCATTTCTAATTAAACACTAAAAAGTTAGAAGTGGAGCCGTGGCTCAAGTGGTAGAACACTAACCTTGAGCACAAAAAGTTCAGGAACAGTGCCCAGGCCTGGAGTGCAAGCCCCAGGACCAGGGTCTGCATATGCATATGTACGTGTATGAATCATATGCACACATACATATACAAATCATATGCACACATACATGAGTGAATCAGTGCATATACCCCCCCCCCCCCAATCAGAAAGAAAATAATAGAGAAAAAATAGCATATTTTGAAAGAGAACAAACAAATTTGTGAAAAGAGCCAATGGAACTTTCCAGAAATGGAACTGATAGTGACTGGGGGAGGGGGTGTGAAGCTTATCAGGAAGCAGATTAGATAAAACTCAGCAAAAAATTAGGACAGATAAGAGGAAATGATGGCAAATGCAGGAAAGAGACACTTAAGGGATTGAAAATTCGATAAGGATAGTCCGAGTTACCAAGAGCTACAGAGGAAAAGAAGGTGGAGAGTAGGAGAGTCTAACAGTTTCTCAGGGTTGATGGAAGACATTTTTCCTCAGATGAAAGAAATATTAGGAATTGTGAAGGGCATAGCTAAGGATAAATCTGCAACGAGAAACGGATTTGAGAAATTGAGTAATACTGTATTCAAAGACATACAGCCAGGATGTTAAGGAATGAAAGAGAAAGGAGTGGTTCAATTTTTCAAGAACTATTTGGGAAAGTTCCTGGAAAGCTGAGACTTGAAGGTGAGTGAAAAATTTTAAGAGTTACCGAGTATTATATGGTGGAGCAGATGGGGAGAGGTTCAAGCTGAGTTCTTAACACAATTTTTTTTTTTTTTAAATGTCAGACTTGGTTGAACTCAGAGCCCACGCACTGCCTGTGAGCTTGTTGCTCAAACCTAGCACTGTACCACTTGAGCCATAGCTCCATTTCCTACCATTCATTTTGAGTTACATTACCTGGGCATTGTCAATAATCTGTGTGTGAGCAAAAGGTTTGGGGGGAACTGCCCTTGGCCTACAATTTACTTCACACCTGGTCTTGACTCCTCCTACTTGGATCCTCTGCTCTGATCATGGCTGGCAAACCAATTCTACCCATAAATCTACCCATAATCACCCTTTGAGGCATTCCCCCTCCTGGAGTCAAGCTGAAATTGAACTACCCAGCTTTTGCTTCTCTCTACCTGAGGTCCTTGGGGCTCTGCAGTGGACACAGGGGCAGACCCTGGGGATCTGGGTTTCGTTAGCAGTGTCGGTAGCTTCAGACAACAGAGGAACCTGGGCAGGGTAATTGGCTCATGAA
Organism: Dipodomys spectabilis; assembly: GCF_019054845.1. NCBI lineage: Eukaryota > Metazoa > Chordata > Mammalia > Rodentia > Heteromyidae > Dipodomys > Dipodomys spectabilis. Next base: position 4,385,320 of record NW_024870700.1, read on the forward strand.
AGCGGCACGTTGCTGGAGGAGTGGAGAGGGTCTAGAGAGAAGGGGAGAGAGTTTAATGAGAAGCAAATGCTGTAGGAGAGCCTGGGGCCTCCTTCCCCCCTCCAACTCATGGCTATTAGCATTCCTCAGACACCTGCAGGCACTTGGCTTGGCTGGGCATGGGATGTGCTGCCTCTTCCCTGCTGGTGTACAGAGCAGAAAGATGAAGTTTGGTTCTAATTAAGGGGGCAGGGAGCAGGGGTTGATGCGAGACAGGAGAACCCTTTCTTGTGTCTTTTAAGAGCCTGTGATTTTCTTAGCAGTTGTCAAATTTGGGGTCTTATGCTTGGTTGTGGCATCATGAAAAGAGCATTAGATTTGGGATCAGGTGAAGTTGGGGTTGTATACGTTCTTTTTCTAGGTTGGCAGCTCTGGGAAAAACATCAAATCCCTCTTTTTTTTTTCCCTCCAGCCTTTCTCATCCTAAGAACAATGAAATAATAATTCCTACTGATTATCAAGTAAACCATTTGAAGATACTTGGCAGAGTACATAAGAGTGAATGGTCAGTCATCCAAAATATTGATCCCCCGCCCCCAGACTGTTAATAGTTATGGGGAAGAAAGTGTCTTCCTCGCTTTTTCTTTTTCTTTTTTTCTTTTTTTGGTGCTGGTACTGGGGCATGAACTCAGGCCTAGGCGCTGTCCCTTAGCTTTTTCACACAAGGCTGCCACTCTACCACTTGAGTCATAGCTCCACTTCCTGCTGGCTTTTTGCTGGGTAATTGGAAACAAGAGTCTCACAGACTTTTCCTGCCCAGGCTGACTTTGAAACTCCATACTCAGAGCTCAGCCTTTTGTGTGGCTAGATGACATGTGTGAGCCTCCAGTGCCCAGCTTGTTGTCTTCATCGGTTTTGTATTTTTGTGACCTCTGAGGAGTCTAACATAGTGCCTGGCACGAAAAGCAAACTATGGGGCCAGACACCTGTGACTCATGTCTGTAATCCTAGCTAATCAGGAGGCTGAGACCTAAGGATTGCAGTTGGAAGCCAGCTTGGGCAGGAAAGTCTGTGAGAATCTTATCTCCAGTTACTCATCTAAAAGGCCAGAGTGAAGTTGTGGCTCAAGTGGTAGAGCATAGGCCTTGAACACAGAAGCTCAGGGACAGGACCCAGGCTCTAAGTTCAAGCTCCAGGACCATCACAAAAAAATGAGTAAATGAGGGAGCAAAGGCCCTATGCATGGAGCATCCTTACCTGGACATTGGTACAAGACAAGTTTAGCTCAGAAGTTGGGATGCCAAAAAAGAAGTCTGATTGCCTGTAGAGTTATTAAAATGTGCTCAGTGGCAAGCCGTTGACTAACCAACAAAGAGGCAGCGCTGATATGAGATCCAATGAAAAACTTAGGTCCATCTAGCACTGGGAGGTTCCAGGTCTATCTTACAGAAGAGGGACTCCACACAAACAGAGGGGTCCATCTATAATCCAGGAAGGATGCTGTTCTTCCACTCCTCCCTGAACCGCATTGATGCAGGTGTTGAAGTCAGGCCCGGGTCCTGAGGATGGAGGAGCGTGCAGTAGCCTCTGACACTGGCTCCCCTTTGGCTGGGAAGGGCTCTCCGGCTGCAGATCCTGTCCACCTGCTCTCCAGCTGCTGCTGGCAGAGCCCTGGCAGACTCCGGCATCTTCCACGCATCTTTAATCTGTCTTCACTTGGTGCCAAACATCTGCAGAGTGGATCGACTGGTCGTTTTATTTTCTGTTTGTCTTGGGTGTGACACAATCTCCATTCTTCACTTTAATGACTCTTCTCTTTATTATTATCGTCTCAACCACTCTATTTGTTTGCTTTCCCCAAACCCCAACCACTTTCCCTGTGTTTTTCAGGACTGGCCAGGGCCCTTGCCAGCCAACCCTCCCTGCTTCCTTTTCCCTCTGCTCTGTGGGCCATTCCAGGGCCCTGTCCCCCCTGCTGGGAGCCTCACTCAAACCAGATGTGGCTTCCTCCTCCTCTTCTTCCTTCCTTCTCCCTCCTTTCCAGCTGCCCAGGGCTACAGTGGGTAAGGGAGAGCAGAGGCCCTCTGCCCACATCCTGTTTTCCTCACCTATGCTTTCCTGCCCAGTTCTGTGATCCTTACAAAGGAGCTTGGAAAGGCATTGCATGACAGGGCATCTGTTGGATGCCAACAGTATATTGGGGGTGGGGCGGGGGTGGGGTGGGGAGAGGGACAGGCGTGAGTGATGCTGTCTGGAAATTGAACATCTGAGAGCCCAGTAGGGTGGGCCCTCTCCACTCTCTGTAACAGAGCAGCCCCATCCACGATGTGAGGTAGTTCATACTCTAATAATGGCTACAGCAATGGTTCCCTATTATCAATTACCCAGTTAGCAACATTGTATAGCCGTAAGATACCCTGTCACCAGGAATGCAGGTTAGTACTCCTTCCTGACAAAGGAGTCTGAGGCTCCCATATCATTTGGCTGATAAGAAGTAAAATAAAGATTTGAACCCAATCTTCACTGATAGGAAGAATGGACAATTAGCTTAAAAGCAAGTTTTGACTTTTCTCCACCTGGTCCAATCTGACCTATATTATGCCAGACACTTGGGAATGAATCTCTTTTTGACAACTAGAGTCTGGGTTTGGGGTATCAAGCAATCTGGGGCACATCTCATAGATCCCTCCTTCTGGGATTACTTTTTTTTTTTTTTTGGTCAGTCGTGGGGCTTGAACTCTAGGCCTGGGCACTGTCCCTCAGCTCTTCAGCTCAAAGCTAGTGCTCTACCACTTGAGTCATAGTACCACTTCCAGTTTTCTAGTGGTTTATTGAAGATAAGAGTCTCACAGACTTTCTTGCCCTGGTTGGCTTTGAACCGTGATCCTCAGATCTCAGCCTCCTCAGTAGCAAGGATTACAGGTGCTACCAGCACCTGCCTGGGAGTAGTTTTATCTATGGCCACTACAGGTATTGAAATGTGATCTCTGGGATGATTGGAGTCATGGGTAGAGGTAATGCCATTGCTCTACTGTGTAAGGAATATTGGGCTTTGAGAAAGATGAAGAATGCAAGAGTCTGGTCAGATGCTGGTAGTTCATGCCTACAATCCCAGCAACTCAAAGCCAGCTCAGGCAGGCCAGCTCAGGCAGGAAAGTCTATGAGACTGTTAGCTCCAATGAACCACCAGAAAACTGGAAGTAGAGCTGTAGCTCAAAGTGATAGGGCACTAGCGTTGAACAAAAGTGCCCAGGAACAGGGCCCAGACCCTGAGTTCAAGCCCCATGACCCTACCAATATAAAATATAAAAGAAAAAACAAACAAAATGTAAGAATCTGAAGAGAGCTTAGCTTCAGAAGGGGCAGGTGTGACAAAGAGCTCAGATTCTGGGACAAATCACCATGACACTAATTGAACCAAAGACTGGGTCAGGCTCTGTGGGGTTTGAACTTTTATAGCATAGTGGTGGTAGGTGGTTGGGAACTGTGGTTAAATAAAAGAATTGGCAAGTATGAGTACACAGTTGCCAGGACATCTCCCAAGAACTCAGAAGGAGCTTGTGCAGAGGCCATTAGCTTCAAGAAATCTGTCCCTGAAGAGAGCTAAACCAACTTTAAGCTGAGTGTGTCAGCAGTCAATACTATAGCTTGGAACAGTGTAGGGCAATGGTTCCCAACTATCAGTGGGTGTAAGTCTCATCTGGGACATACGTTACCATGGAAGTTGAGAAGTCAGAAGTTAATAGTGGCATTGTCAGACATCTTTTCTTTTGGGGTATCAGTAGTGGGGTGTGAATTCAGGGCCTCCTGTTCTTGCTTAGCTTTTTCCTCCCAGGACTGGCACTCTACCAACTGAGCCAAACCTGCAATTGTAGTCCCCCCCGCCCCCCCAGACCAGTTGTGGGACCTGATCTCTGAGCCTGGGTACTTTCCCTCAGCTCTTCAGTTCAAGGCTAGTGCTCTACCACTTGAGCCACAGCGCCACTTCCGGCTTTTTCTGCTTATGTGGTGGTGAGGAATCAAACCCAGGGCGTCATGAATACAAGGCCAGCACTCTACCACTGAGCTACCTTCCCAGCCCCACTTGGAGCTTTTTTTTGAGAATTAATTGGTAATAAAAGACTCCTGGATTTGTCTCCCTGGGCTAACTTTGAACCAGGATCCCTAGATCTCAACCTGCTGAGTAGCTAGGATTACAGCTTGCTTCTTTAACAATTTCTCCCAAGGAACTGGACAGCTGGGATTAGATAGCAAGAGACCTGGTACCTGGGCAGCACTTGTCAGGAGGAGGCAGTGATGCTGGAGAATAGGAAGGCCTTGCCACTAGCCAGCTGTTTCTCCATTCCCCATTCTTTCATCTTGGCCATGCTGTTACAGACCAGACTTGACTTCCTGGAGAAGGTGGCTCCAGATGTCTCTTCCTGGAGAGACGTGATAGGGATCTGGGTATTAGAAGAGAAGTGGAGAAGAGGCAGGTATGTTGTAGGAAGGGTAGCTAACTTACTTTCTTGCAGCAGCTTCCAGAACAAACGGGCTGGGCTGCCTTGCTCTCTGAAAGGTGAGAGAGCTGTAGTGGCCCTGAGGCAAGGCCTTGGCCGCTGGTGAAAGGAGAAAGGACCTTTAATCGCTGGCAGGTGTTTTAGGATGGGGCTGGAGCCTCTCTCAGCTTGGAATAGCCACGGAATGACAGCTCAAAAGCCTTCTGGAGTTCCCCCAGGTCAAAGGTCACCATCAAAGGATCCAGATGTTAAGGCCACACTCTTATTAAGTGGAATCTCTGTCCTGTCTCTGTATGAACTTTGTTGGTTTGTTTGTTTTGGCCAGAGGTCTAGTCTAAACATGAGAATGACTGTCACCTGCTGATTAATTTGCCTTATCTTTCTAGATAAACTTTTCTTTAATTCTCTTGTTAAATTTGGGGTTTCTATGTGATATTTCAATACATGCATAGAAATTCCCACCCCTCCCATTATTCCTTCTTATCTCCTCCCTCCTCTACTCCTTAAAAATCATTTTAATGGGTTTCATGATTCTATTTTCATACATGCATATAAAGTACTCTGATTATTTTCACTCCTTACCACCCTCTCTTTTTGTTCCCCCCCTTCTGGTTGCCTCTCTCCACCAGCAGACCTTCTTTTGGGGGGCATCTAGATTTCATATATGAGAGAAAACATGTGACATTTGTCATTCTGAGCCTGGCTTATTTTGATTAACATTATGATTTCCATTTCCATTCATTTTCCTGCTGACTTCTTCCTCCTCCTCCTCATACTTCTTGTTCTTGTACTGGGGCTTGAATCCAGGGCCTTGTTTTCTCCCTTGACTGTTTTGTTCATTGCTGGTGCTCTACCACTTGAGCCATACCTCCACTTCTAGTTTTTTGCTGGCTAATTGGAGATAAGAGTCTTGTAAATTTGTCAACCTGGATTGGCTTCACACTGTAATTCTCAGATTTCAGCCTCCTGAACAGCTAGGAGCCACTCACATCCAGCAACTTCATTCTTCTTTATGGCCGAATAGTATTTCCAGGGGAATTTCTGAGGACCTGTTAGGTAGTCCTAGAAATAAGAGCAAAGGTAGATAGGGAAGACCAGAAGTTGTCTACTCACAGTCCTGGGGGACAGCTGGGACAACAGAGGAAAAAGCAGTAGAAAATGGCAGAGAGCTATTGACCAAAGAGCTGCATGGCTCTCTTTTGCATCGGTGGAAAAGCTGCTCTGGTAGGGAACCTGAGTGCTCATATTCCAGATGGACTTCCCCGCTCTTTGAGACTCCTTTATCTACCCTATCAGGCCTGGGCAGCCCCCCAGGATAGAGGAAACCAGCCCCTTCCTCAGGTTCAAGCGAGGAGGGAAAATGCTCAATATTTCAGGAAGGCTTGGAGTGCCAGGCTGAGCTGCTCTTGTCCTGGTATCTTCACTGCACAACCCCAGGGGGCGCCATCCCCATAGGACCGAAGTGTCTGGATCAGGTGGTAGTAGACACTCAGCCAACTCACAGAGGGAGAGAGCAGTGCAATGGGAAAGGAGAAGAAAGGGAAGGAACATTAGGGAGGAACAAAAAGGGGAGACCAGAAAGATGGGAAGGAAGGAAGAAGGAAAGGAAGGAAGGAAGGAAGGAAGGAAGGAAGGAAGGAAGGAAGGAAGGAAGGAAGGAAGCAGGGAAGGGAGAAGCAGAGGATGGAAGTGGGAAAAGAGGCAGGAAGGGGGAAAGCAAAGGGGAGGAAGGAAGGTAGGAAAGGTGGGAGGAAAGAGGAAAGAAAGAAAAAAAGGGAGACAGAGAGGGAGGAAACACCTCTTGCTTTGGCAGGTCAGGCTCTGGGCTGGAACGTTCAGGTGGGCCAGTGAGCTGCACACAGAGAGATTGGGGCTGGAGAGGGAAGCTGCTAGCGGAGGGCCAAGCCCCTTGAAAGCTGCTATTGTTTGAGGTCTGTGCTCAGAGAAGCCCCGAGTAAAAAGGGCTTGTTAGAGAGGCCCAGGCTGGAGACAAGCTGCTCTCAGAGAGCTGGTGAACCGTGTGAAATGACTTAAACTAACATCCCTGACTGCACTGGGCTGGGGCCCAGGAGTCAGGGCTGTGCGCTCATCAGAAATTCATAGAAGGTGCCCCGCGGCTCGGCTTTCTCTGGCTGCCTTGTTCATTGAGCTTTTTTTCTCTTTCCAGTCCTGCGGCTCTGAAAGGGAGACAGGGGTTGCCTGATGGGATAGATCAAGTGGCCTTTGAAAATCTCTCTCTGAGTTTATTAAACCCTGGGGCTAGGGCAGGCCAACCTGGAGGCCCAGCCAGCGCCTGACTCTGACCCCACCCCCCTCCCCTTGAGCTTCCTAGAGGGGACCTGGCCTGTTCCAGTGTCCCAAATGATGATGGACAAGGAGACAGAAGACCTGGCACAAGATGAGCTCCTCTTTTTCCAGGAAAGTGGGGAACTTAGGTGAGTAGAGATCAGCCACCTTGACAAAATAAAAAAAGGACAGGGCCCTTTCTATGTAAGACACCCCAGATTCCTGCAGGACTTGTCTCTCTGTGGACCCTGCAAGACTCACAGAGCACAGAGTGGGAGGGGAAGGAATCAGAGGGTCTCTAGGCTGGATGGATGGTAGATCTGTGACCAAGTAAGGGCAGAAAAGAAGCTTCAAAGAGGAAGCCTCAAGCTTCCGAGATCTGGAAGGCCCTCTGAGGTGGAGAGGTACCAGACCACACCATGTTGCGCATGCTCAGTGTGTCCCCCCCCCCCCCCAAGGGACCAATCTGTATGGGGACAGCACCCTCTCCCTCTCCCTGCACAGCCATTCAGCACAGAAAACTTCCACGAATATACTTTGTAAAGGGAAAGACTCAAAGTAGTTATAATGCAACCAGGGTTCCACAAATGTTTACTAAGGGGTTTGTTTGTATCAAACAAAACATCCTAGAGACAGAACAGACAATGCTAAGTGAAGCAATGAAGTCCTATTGTTATGGCAGAGTTGGGGGATGGGTAGGAGAGACCATTCTGTGATTAACACTTCCTGCTGGAGCTTCTGACTCATCAGGTGACCCCGAGCCAGGAGGGAAGGGGCAGGTGACAGCCATGGACAAACACCTGTTATCCACATTGAATGAGATACCTCCCCTTGATCAGTTTATATCCTTCCTGTGGATCAGAGGCAGATTTCTTTGGAGAAGATAATACTACTTGTTTAAAAAGTTGAGCTGATCCAGGTGCCGGTGGCTCATGCCTGTAATCCTAGCTACTCAGGAGGCTGAGATCTGAGGATCACCATTTGAAGCCAGCCAGGGCAAGAAAGTCCATGAGACTCTTATCTCCAATTAACCACCAGAAAACTGAAAGTGGACCTGTGGCTCAAAGTGGTAGAGTGTTATTCTTGAGCATAAAGCCCAGCGACATTGCCCAGGCCCTGAGTTCAAGCCCAAGGACTGGCACACCACACACACACACACACACACACACACACACACACACACACACACACACACACACACACACACAGAGTTGAGAAGCACGGGTGCCTGTGCCTCATGTTTATAATCCTGTTTACTTGAAGGCTGAGATCTGAAGGGCTTTAGTTTGAGCCTAGCCTGGACAGAAAAGTCTACTAAACTCCATCTCTAAAAATAACCTGCAAAAAAAAAAAAAAAAAAAAGAGGACACAAGGTATGACTCAAGTGATAGAGCACTAAACTACCAAATGGGAGGTCCCAAGTTCAAACTTCAGTACTGCAAGAAAAAGTTGAGAACCGTCTACCTAACTCACACCCCACCCATCTCTGCCACATCTAGGCATGCATTTCAATCTTTGCTGTCTTGCTTGTTTCATTTCCTTGTTTCATTCCCTTCCCCACACCCCTCTCCGGATGGACGCCTGCAGGAGAAGGCAAACTCCCTTTCCTAAGCCAGCTCTGAATTTGGAATCCAGTTTGGTCTCTGGCTCTTTTTAATATTTCCCCTTTAAACAAGTTCAAAGTCCTTTATAGTGTTCCCTCTGAGTCTTGTTTTGTTTCTTTTTTTCCCTCCCCTCAGCAACTGCAGGAAATAAACAGATGGGGACAGTCTGAAGATAAAGCTCAAGTTCAAAGTCATATACGTTAACAGCATTCTCACTAGGTTGCAGGCCTCATTCTCCGGGGCCTGGATGGCTAAGGAGGAACTTTTGAAGGCCTTATCTCCCAAGTTAAGGCCAGGCCTATAATCTCTTGGAAATTGGGCCATTGCCTTGCCCTACAGTTCCAGGAACTAGGAATGTTATTGGGGTGGGGAGTAGAGATGGGGTCTTTGAGCTTGGCATTTTCAGTCAGATAGAGCTAAATCTGGGCTAGCAGACAGGTTTTAGCCCCTGTACTAATTCTTCCTTTTAGGTCAGCCGCCAGGCTGCTGTGTTTAGATGGTTCCATTGTTGTTTTATTATTATTACAAATGTCATTATTGCGTGCTGGTGATGTTGTAGGCACATGCCCGAGGAAGGGTGGAGTGTGTTCTCTGTCTCATTCATGAACCAAATGAAAAAAGGAGAAAGCTATAGCCAAGAGGGAGAGGGGGGGAAGAGAGAGAGGAAGAGAGGAAGAGAGCGAGAAAGAGAGAGCCAATAATCTGCCATAGGTTAGAATTTTGGATTTGAGGACTTGCCCCTAAAGTTGTTACATGTGTTTTCCACAGGCTCCCTTTTGGTTCTTCAAGCTGGTGAGCTCCAAGAGAAATCACACCACAGTGGTTTCTCTCTCTCTGTTTCTCTCTCTCTCTCTCTGTCTCTGTCTCTCTCTCTCTGTGTCTCTCTCCCTCCCTCTCTTCTTCCTTTCCTCCCTCTTTTCTTCTTCCTTTCCTTTCCTTTCCTATCCTTTCCTTTCTTTCTTTTCTGCTGAATCAGGGGCTTGAACTCAGGCCCTGGACAGTGCCCCTTACCTCTTCACCCAAGGTTGGTACTCTACCACTTGAGCCACATCTCCACTTCCAACTTTTTTCTTTTTCTTTTGCCTGTCCTGGAGTTTGAACTATGGGCCTGGATGCTGTCCCTGAGCCTCTTTGTGCTCAAGGGTAGCACTCTACTATCTGAGCCACAGTGCCACTTCTGGCCTGTTCTGAGTAGTCTATTTGAGTTAAGAGTCTCACAGACGTTCCTGCCCTGGCTGGCTTTGAACTCCAATTCTCAGATCTTAGGCTCCCAAGTAGCAAGGATTACAGTCATGAGCTGCCTCTGCCTGGCCAACTTTCTTTTTTCCTGATAAGAATCTCATAGATTTCTCTGCCTGAGTTGGCTTTGAATTGCAGTCCTCAGACTTCAGCCTCCTGAGTAGCTAGGATTAAAGGAGTGAACAATCTGCACCCAGTTACCGTAGCGGTTTTCAAATGACTGTTTTTATAGGTGGGTATAGTAAGTTTTCTTTCAAGGAAGTCTTACGTAAGTGCATATCAAATGCAATAGTCCAAGCTGGGCGCCGGTGGCTCACGCCTGTAATCCTAGCTACTCAGAAGGCCAAGATCTGAGGATCAAGGCTCAAAGCTGGCCAGGCAGGAAAGTCTGTGGAACGCTCATCTCCAATAAACCACCAGAAAACCAGAAGTGGGGCTGTGGCTCAAGTGGTAGAGCACTAGCGTTGAACTGAAGAGCTGAGGGACCAAAAAAAAAAAGAAAAGAAAAGAAAAAGAAAAAGAAAAAAGCAACAGTCCAAGGGCCCCAGTGGACAAGGGGATGGATGGGGTACAAGGGCCTGGCCTGCTATTCTTTACCCTCTTCCTCCCTCAGTCTGGTGCTGGTTTCTAGGAGCTGCAAATACTCCATAGATCCAGACTAAAGTTATTAATCTATTCTTTATCATTGCTTTTATTTATTTATTCATTTTTTGTCGGTTGTAGGGCTTGAACTCTGGGCCTGGGCACTGTTCCTGTGCTCTTCAGCTCAAGGCAAGCACTCTACCACTTGAGCCACAGTGCCACTTCCGGTTTTCTAGTGGTTTATTGGAGATAAGAGTCTCAGGGACTTTCCTGCCCGGGGCTGGCTTTGAAACTTGATCCTCAGATCTCAGCCTCCTGAGTAGCTAGGATTACAGGCGTGAGCCACTGGCGCCCAGCTATCATTGCTTTTAGGGGGCAATTTTTGAATACTTTGATAGAGATGAAAGAATTGATAACCTTGGAAAGTATGGCCTAATTAATTAGCAACCTGTGTTACTTTTCCATCCCTACACACACCCCACCATTACCCTGTCTTCTTTGGTTTCCTTAACTTCCAAGCAGAGAGTGGGTTCTTGCTTTTTTGTTGTTTTTTCCCTCAGTCGTGGGGCTTGAACTCTGGGCCTGGGCGCTGTTCCTCAGCTCTTCAGCTCAAGGCTAGCGCACTACCACTTGAGCTGCAGAACCACTTCTGGCTTTTTCTGTTTATGTGGTGCTGAGGAATCAAACCCAGGGCTTCATCCAAACGAGGCAAGCACTATACCAGCGCCCCCCTTTTTAATTAACACTAAAAAATCTGTATTTTTAGCTATTCTTCTCCTCACTACTTCTAAACCTTTCCATGCACAGACATCATTTTCTCCTGTCCACTTCATGCCTACCACTAAGTGGTGTGTCTCAGGTCTCTGGTGTCATTACCACACAGCCAATACATAGCCACTTACCCTTAGGTCCCCTATGAACAGGTTGGAGAGGAACAAAGTCTCTGGTGTCATTACCACACAGCCAATACATAGCCACTTACCCTTAGGTCCCTTATGAACAGGTTGGAGAGGAACAATGGCAGTCCAGGACTGCAGCCTCTGTCCATCCTTTTCTATCTGCTGCTCTTCCTTGGCCACTCTCTGCCTCTTTACCCTATAAGTCTGTATGCCCTTGTGTCTCAACTTTCTCCTGCTAGTTTCTTCCCAGGAGAGGACCTGAATAGACAAGCAAAGTAAAGTTATTATTTTTTTCTCTAGATATCCCAACTCATTCAACCTCACTTAGCACAAAACCCACAAGCACATTGGACTGGGCACTCTGCCAGGCTGAGTTTATTTTGTACTTGGGAGCTAAGCAATGGTGTGTCCTCCTGATTTATTTTGTGGTCCGTCTGACTGTCCCCGGCAGCTATCCACATAAGCATGCTGTGTGAGACCGCAGAACCTCCTGGCAGTCAGCATGTCATTCAGAGCACAGGAAGAACAGTTAACAGGCCTTGTTCTATGCAGGCCCCAAGTTGCTGTTTGTACACAGGCCTGGCTGGCTGGGCAGAGTGAAGGAAGAATATATTGTCTTTCCGTCTCTTCTTTCTGCACGGGCACTTCACGGTGATGTGAACAGAGTGTCCCAGTTCCTGTCACCATTAGGGTCAGCGACGCTGCCTTTCCTGACAAATCTCTACCTACCTCTCCATCTTCTACCTCCTCAAAAGACAGCCAAAGGCTAGCTGTGGTTCAGTGCCTGTCAACCAATTCAGCGGGAAAGAAACATTAAACACTCCAAACACTGCTTATTGGAGCTGGGTAAACTCTGCATACCACAGTTTACTTTGCTGTCAGAAATCCCTGAGCTTACCACAGAGCAGAACCCCAGAGAAGATCTGGCTCCCACCATCTCCCTCCCCCAGCTCCCACCCACCAGAAGAGATCTGGCCTTCTCTTATCCCAGCCCCAGACCCTCTGTTGTCCCTTTCTGTACTTCTGTCCCCACCATCAATCAGTCTCTGTCTCTGTCTCCCCCCCCCTCTTTGTCTCTCACTTGGTACTGGTACTGGTGCTTAACTCAGCGCCTGGGCTCTGTCCCTGTGCTCAAGGCTAGTGCTCTACTTGAGCTACAGCTCTGCTTCTAGCTTTTTTGCTGGTAAGAGTCTCATGGACTTTGCTTCCTGGATTGGCTTTGAACTGTTGATCCTCAGATTTCAGCCTCCTGAGTAACTGGGATTATAGATGTGAGTCACAGGTGCCCTGCTTACCTCCATGTATTGTCCTTTCATGGTCCTCCGCTCTCTTCTCCTGTCTCTTCCCATGATACTCCCGACCCCACTCCCCCATGCTTTCTACTTCACCCTGCAAACTTGGTATCTTCTGGAAGGCTAGGACTGGAGGAGCTTACCTCTCAGAGCTGGGAGTGGGGAGCAAGCAAGCACTGATAAAGTGCAGGCATTTCCTAGGGGCAGAGAGAAAGAGTAGGAGTCACCCCTTTTCTTCTCCCTAACTCATTCCATGAGGCCCAGGGCTGTGAATCATGTATTCTATAGGGGCCAAGGTGAGGAGTTCTTTTTCAGGGAGTTGGGAAGTCTGGGGGCAGTAGAAGCAGCAGGAGAAAATAAAAGGAAAAACAAGCAGCTCTGCTCCTCCATCTCCTCCGTAGGAGCTTTGAGGAGGAATGAGTTAGAAATCCAGGTGTCCATCACCCGTTTGGGACCTTGCTTTGCTCAAACTCAAATATCCTCACAAGACAGCTTCAACCTCCCCAAGGCGGCCTCCCCTGACCCCCACCTCTCCTGAGAAATTTGCAGCCTGGCCAAAGTTTCTTTTTTGGCTCTGCTTGGAAGTACAAACCTTGTGGGCTTGAGATGAAACATATGCTATTCTGGAATGTGGCTGTTAGCCAAGGGAATGCACAGAGGGCCCCTGTAGCATTTGCAACCAGCCATCTGCCTGGGATTGAGCTGGGTATGTGACAGAGCATTTGGGGCTAGGGAGAAGCAATAGAAGCTGAGGTCACTGTCCCTGCTCCACCCTGCCCAGGACCGGGGCTGGCTTTCAACACTCAAGTGCATTTCAATGGGTTGCATTTCCTCTCCCGAGGATGACCAAAGGCAGACTCAACCTCAAATGCCATTGGCCCCCACAGTAACTGCTTCCAAGGGGAACAGGTGCCGATTAAGATGGCATTTTGCATGTTCTTTGAATGCTACTCATTTGATGCCAAAAGACACAAGCCATTTCCCCTGTCCCTGTCACTCTCCCCTGGGAACCCTCAACATGTTCCACTCTCCCTTTCCAAATGAACGTATTGTCCTTGCCTCACTAAGCCTCTCCCGCTCATTGCTCTCCCATCCATAGTCTTCCTCATCCTGGTGGCCCAACTAAACACTTCCCAGCTGGTTGAGTCCTCAACCCAGTCTTGTCTCACTGGTGTGGCCAGAGAGTAAGCGCTCAGCCTTGTCTTCAGCCTTGGGGAGCTCAGAAACAGATTTGCTTCTAGAAACTGGGATTTCTGTCTCCATATCCTAGCAAGATCCGGCCTAGATGTTCTCCAACAGCTCCAGGGCTGGGCTAGAAAGCTCAGGGACTAATTACAGGGGTTGAGATGGCTGTCACAAGAGACAGGCAGCTGGCAGAGATGCCACCAAAATAGTAGGTCATTGAACTCCCTTCTAATGCATTTCTGGGACACTGTGGTATGTGGGCAGGGTGGGAGGAAATAAGGACATAGGCTTGGGAAATACTGATTATTATTGCCTATTATATTGTTAATAATAATTAATTATTTCTATTTTCCTTAAGGGAAATCTGAGACTTAAAGGAGGAAGAACAATTTCCTGAGGTCATGCTGTGGATTAACATCAGAGATGGGTCGGAAGCCCAGAACAGAGCTATTTTCCACAGGACATGTCTGCAAGCACTCTTTCTAGAAATGTCCCATGAGTGTCATGGAGTGGCAGCTGTCTCCGTGACTCTAGTATCTCCCCAACATACAAGTTCCAACTCTGCTGGGGTGGACGGTTGACTGGGGATGACTATTACCAGTCACTGGATTGGTTCCTGAAACCACACAGAAGTTCCATACTAGGCAAACCTCGGGTGGGATTCCACCCCTCTCTGCTTCTCAGAGCAGAACACGCACCCGTCATTTAGTCATTTAGTCCCTGCTACATCAAATGAAGTTTGTGTGCAGTATGTCTCCCCCCTTCCCCCCCACCCCCGTCACTTCTAATTTGACCAGAAATGAATACCCACTAAAACTTCGTGATCAACAAGGACTTGAGTTAAGGCCATATTACAAAATCACAGGCAAACCAAAATTATGCACAGACAAATGAGGATGAGCCAATGTGGCCCAGCAGGAGAGAGTATGACAAGTATTTCACTTATTTGAAATCAGTTTTTGCCTACTGTGCCATCTCTGTTTTTTTTTCCTTAGGTGCTGGTGGAGTTGAGTTGTTCTACTTGAACAAGAGTGACAAGGTAGAAAACATTTTTGCATGAGTTTGGCATGTAAACTCAACTCTCAGAAAGGTTGGATAGCCACTGCTAATGGGCAGAAGTACATTCTTACTCTGCCAAGGCAGAGATGAGATTTCCGGGATGGAGAATTAGGGAGTTATGGTATCCATTGTGATGTTGCCAGGGACAGAAGAACTCACCCATTAACTACTGCGGCCTCCTTTTATCTTCCTTCAGGGAAAATGCTCCATGTGATGTTGTGGGGGAGGGTGGCAAGGGGGGGCTGTGGGGCGGAGCTCGAGGGTTAACTATTTTTAGAGGCCTTTTATGCCCTGTTTTACCTACATGAGAAATATTGGAATGAATGAAGTATTTACCTGGGCAGGAACATTTGTATTTCCAGTGCTAGCAACCAGCGTTGTCTTCTCCCCTAGAAATAAATGTGTGTGTGTGTGTGTGTGTGTGTGTGTGTGTGTGTGTGTGTGTTGTACATGTATGTGCATACATGCACGGTGTGTTGTGGGATAGCAGGATGGAGAAGATAGTAAGGATGCTAGAGGCATTATTAGCTAATTGCCAGAATATGGATTTCAGGAGTCAAAGGCATAGCCAACTCAAAGGGGGTTCAAGGATCCCAGGGTATTGGAAGGAGGCCACAGACCCATGTGTATGCCCACACTGACTCCAAGACAAGAACAACTAGCCCCACCTCAGCAATCCCAGGCACCCTCCCATCTGGAAGACAGAGCTATATCTTCTAGCAAAGCTCCATCTGCCCACCAGATGAGCAGTACCTGTAAAAACTTCCCATTCCCAGCCTTGAGGGGATAATGCCTCTTCCAGAACTTGCTGACAACAAGAAACAAATCCCAGAACCGTACTTCCCAAAGGGGTTTAGAAGTCCTTGCTTTGGTGCAGGAAATGGGAAAAATCCAATGTGTTCCACAGACGTTCCAGAAAAGACTGGTGACGGTGGGAGAAAGGGCCAGTATGAACAAGCTAGCCAAAGAGGGAACTAAAGGAGAGTCCCAGAGAGGTCAGTCAATATTGGTTGATAGCAGTCATAAGGCCCCTAGCATTTACCAAAGGTCTCCAGCCAGCCAGGGATGGTGCATTTCATTCCCATCCCCTTGCAGAATGTGGCTTTCACATTTTACAGAAGAAGAAACTGCAGGTCCCAGCGGCTATGTTTGCATCAATCACAGGGTTGTCATGAAGCCTGCCCCTTCATGTCTGAGGGAAATGGAGCCGTCTCCCAGATAAAAGAAGACAGATAGAAGGAACAGGTCTCAGGGAGCAAGTGCATGCAAACTGTGGTCCTGCCCTCTTGGAAATGAACTGAAGAGAAAGGGAAGGTTAAGAGCCAATTAGCCTGATGCTGGTGGCTTATGCCTATCATCTTAGCTACTCAGGAGGCTGAGATCTGAGGATCTTGATTTGAAGCCAGCCTGGGCAGGAAAGTCCGTGAGACTCTTATCTCCAATTAACCACCAGAAAACCAGAAGTGGTACTGTGGCTCAAGTGGTAGAGTGCTCGCTTTGAGCTACATTGCTCAGGGACAGTGCCCAGGCCCAGGCCCAGAGTTCAAGTCCCATGACCGACCAAAAAAAAAAAAAAAGCATGGAGTTTCTGCTAGCAACACGAGTATCTACTTTTTTTTAATTAAAAAAAAAAAAAAAAAACACCAAAAAACACGCCAAAGCCTAACTCTCCAAAAAACGCTTGCCATGCCTTTGAAAATAGGCCTCTTGGAAAGCTATGTGCTTTCAGAGCTGCGATTGCTTCAAACATTTTCAGAGTTGCTCTTTGGCAACAAACAGCCCTCAGGGCTTGCTGCACATTCCTTTGGGGGAAAAAAAAATCTTCCGTTGTGACAAATCTTCCTTTTCATCCTCTGGAGCAGATCTGACTGTTGGACAAGTTCCAGGAGTCAGTTCAGATTTGGGTGAGTCATCAAACTAGAATATCTTATTTGGGGCTCCAGAAAAGGTGCAACTTTAATGCCGAGAAGTGCCCCCCAATACAACTGTCCTGGGGGTTCAGTGGAGAGATGAGCCTGGGAGCCCTGGGGCAACCAAAATGGAGAAGCCATTACAGGGGGAGGCATGATCTAGGGAGGCCTTGAGCAAGATCTAAGGGTTCTTCATAGGGAGAGACATGATCAAACTCAATCAGGGCCTAAGTGAAAACACACACGGTCCCATAAAGTGGCCTGGGAAAGATGCCACGTTAATAAAAGGGAGAATGCGGAGGAATGTGTGAGGAGGGAGCTGTTAAGAAAATGCAAGTGCCTATAAACTCTGCTCAGCAGCCCCCACCCCAGCCCCCAGCCATGCCTCCAGCTTGTTTTTCATTAGGACTCAAGAAGAGCTTTAAAGGAACCAGCCTGTGGGTGGAGGGGACAGAGGACGAAGCTAGACACTTGGCTCATGTTTGGCCCTTGTTGACCCACCACGTTCCTGTCCAGCCACTTCCCTTCCACAGGTGTCCAGGCTGCCCTCAAACAGTGCTCCTCATTATTTGGGCCATTTTACTAGTACCGTAGTTTTGGCAGACCAGGATACTAGGTGCAAGAGAAGAGGGTTAGAATGAATCTGGCTGCAGGAAGATTATTTCCACTCTGGATCATTCTAAAATACTATTTTTATAGCAAGAGCTATTTTATCCTTCATAGCCCCAAATTGGTCTTGGGGACCAGCCAATATGTTGGCAGCTGGCCAAACCTTTATCACATTTTCAGGCCCCAACCACAAAGGAAATGGGCTCCAAGTATAGCTAGAGAGTTAGCTCTCAGGTGGGACTTCCTGATCGTCAGGAGGCAAGCACCCACACCAGTTCAAAGGGAAGAAAGAGACCGGCTCTGTACACAGAAGGAATTCCAAGTTTATGAAATATGTTGGAGAGACACTAATCGACACAAAAAACCATGAGAGAAAATACAAAAGTAAGTATGTTGATCAAAACTGTCAGTAATAAGAGTTTAGGAACCTGGGGGAAAAAAGAATGGGAATGAATGGTTTCTGGCATCACTCACCGCTTCTTATAAGAAGTTGATAAAATCTTAGAGCAGAGATCTGAAGCCACAGAAAGGACTGGGATTGCTGTGGAAACCAGGGGAGACATTAGTTAAGCTTAGGTAATCCTAAGTGCCACATTTGGTGTGGGCTGGGAAGAGGAGCAGGGCATGCCTGGCTGACATGGAGAACATTCCTAGCACAAATAGTGTGTACATGTGAGGGAGGACACTTGATAGAAAATTCTCCATTCGGGATCATTAACTATGGAGAGAGATGACTTGGGAGGCCATAAAGTCACCTTTCCAAATGTTTCTGAAAACTGAGTTCTGCTCCTATGCTTATGCTTGCTTGGCATGCTTGGAAGCAGAGCCCTGGAGCCGTTGGTCCTTGGAGTCCTTTCCAGTCAGAGAAATTTGACTTCTTGGCTCTGAAATGATGGTTCAGACTCTTTCCTACCCCTCCTTCCACCTGCTGGGGGCGCTCATCAGATGAAGAGCTGAGCTGAGTGTCTTGGGAATCTCTGCTGAGACTGAAGAAACAGGAAGCAGCTGAGATGCCTCCAGTTGATACTGCAATCTGAATACCCCTTAAAGAAGGCTGAGCCAGGGGCCTGACAGGATCTGCATTGTTCAGCTGGACAGCTGGGAGCAGCTGCAGGCACCCTACCCCCACCCCCTGGGTCTCCTTGAGCACTGGGGATTGACTAGCCTTCAGACCAGGCGCTCAGTCTTCCTCAAGAGATCAGTGAAGTGCCGGGCTGTCTGGTGTGGTCCTGGTGTAGGCAATAATCACTGGTCAATGAGAGTCAAGGAAAAAGGACTTGGGGAGCTCATAATTGTATCTAATGGAGGCCATAATGACATATAGAAGGCTGGAAGGGGGGTGGGGAGAAGGAGTAAAGGGACCTGATGGGGTAGAGTTGAGGTCAGGATCCTCCTAATGCTTTAGGAATAGCTGGCTAAATGTTCTCTACTTCCAGCCCAAGCTCCCGATGGAACTGCTGTGCATTAGGCTAAACCATTCCCCCACTGATTTAGAAAATGATCCTTCCCTTAAGAGGCAACTGATTAAAAAAAAAAAAAAAAGGGATTCTAAAGACCATCCAATTTGTCAGCTTCACAGTACAAGCCTTTGATTTCACATTCCTGATGCCAGATGCCAGTGGCTCACACCTGTAATCCTAGCTACTCACAAGAGTGAGATGTAAGGTTCCTAGTTCAAAACCAGCTCAGGTAGAAAAGTCTGAGAGACTCATCTCCAACTAACCATCAAAAGAAAGAAAGGGGGAAAAAAGCAAAAAAGCTCAGAGACAGTGCCCAGGCGCCCTGAGTTCAAGCCCCCAAACCAGTACGTACGTGTGCACACACACACACACACATACACACACAGTCACACCCCTCATTAAAGGCAGAGTAAGAACTTAAAACCCAGGTCTCTAGTCTGGAAAGTCACACCAATCTACATGAAGCCACTCAATCAAACCAAGTGGGGTGACTAGACCAGCAATGGGATAAACTGGTGTGTACATTTCAGCATGAACAGATCAACATGCAAATGAGATGCAAACTTAGAGGTAAATGAGCACTGGGCAATGAGACTTGGGCGAGTGTGGGGGTGAGGTGGGGAGTGAAGATGGAGTTGTAGTGGATCTAGTAGGGGGCTCAATAGATCTCAGCTCAAGTTCCAATTTTACCAATTGCTCACTGTGTAACTGGGAACACTTTACTTACTGTCTCTGAATTACCACTTATTCATCATTAAATGGAGCTAGAAATATTGTAGGAGAAATAGCATATGTGAAAGCGCTCTGCCTGGCTAAGAATAGGCTAGGCAAAGGTTATAATCATTGGGAGTATCAAGGAATACAGGTTGTTGAATTTGGAGGCTGGAATGCATGAGAATTGGGATTCTCCTCGGAAATCTAATGATTGACAAGAGTTTCTACTCCATCTTCGATATGTTCAGATTTGTTAATAGGGGCTTAATTAAGCAGAGTGAAATCCGAGGCCCATATGGAAATCCAGTTGCCCAGCAAAGACCCTGGCTTCTGCCCCAAGAGTCCTAGCTTTCTCTGGACAGTTGCCCCTTGCAGAAATGAAGCCTGATTGATATTTGTTACCCAGAACGGGACCCTCAGTGCTATCTAGGGAGAAGGAAGAGTAGGGAACTAAGGAGAGGAAAGGGGGCCTATCAGCCTTGAGGCCTACATCCTTTAGCTAAAGCCACATGAATCTGAAGAGACCAAAGAACCACAGCATCTGCTCTTACGAGCATCTGCTTTCCTGACTCTTGGTAGTCAATTGGAGTGGGCAATTGTGACTCAGGCATTGACTTAGAGGTACCTGGAAGGGGGAAGCTTCGCAGAATCCAGCAGCAGATTTTCATAGGTAAGAGCCCCGCTGTGCAGGCTGAGGTCATTCCTGGCAGAGCTCTCCACTCCGTGCAGACGCCTGCAGGTCTGTTTTAATATCTGCAGCAACCACATTCCTAAGCGGGGTGGGTAAGAGCCTTTCTGGACAAGACTGCTTTCCATCAGAAATTACTGCAATTCACCCGGGTCAGATATTTGAAGAAAGAACTGGACTTTTTTTTTTAAGGAGGAAAATTAAAAATTCACAAAGAATAACTAAATGCAGTTTGCAGGAACAGAGAAAGAGAGAGAGAGAGAGAGAGAGAGAGACAGACAGACAGACAGACAGACAGACAGAGACAGACTCGAGACAGAGACCTACTTGCAATGAGGGAAAGAATGGCACAGATAATACAAGTAATGGGTAGTGAAGAAGCCTTTATTCTCAATCTTGCCATTTAGGTCTTTCTTAGCTACTGATGAGTTACTGTTTTCCATTTTCTTATCTTTGTTTTTCTCTCTTCTTCCTCTTCCTCCTCCTCCTCCTCTTCCTCCTCTCCTCTCCCTTATCCTCTCTCTCCTCCCTTCCTCCTCCTCTCCCACCTCCCCCTTCCTCCTTCTGTTCCTCCTCCGCCCCCTCACCCCCAACCCCCATTTTTCCTCCTCCTCCTCCTTTTTTGTACTAGTCCTGGGGCTTGAACACAGGGCCTGGATGCTATCCTTGAGCTTTTTTGTTTGTTTGTTTGTTTAAGGCTAGAGCAATACCACTTGAGCCACAGCTCTACTTCAGCTTCTTTGGTGGTTAATTAGAGATAAGAATCTCACGGACTTTCTTGCCCAGGCTGGCTTTGAACCATGGTCCTCAGATCTCAGCCTCCTGAGTAGCTAGAATTACAGATGTGAGCCACCAGTGTCCAGCTCATTCGATCATTTGTTCATTCCACTCACTCATTCTGTCCACACTTGACTTCTACTCTATATGTGGAAGGAATACAGGGAAGTTGTATTGACCTCTGTTTCTGTGTAACAAATTACTGTATGTCAGTGTCATATACCAACACTTGTGTAGTATCTCACAGTTTCTGTGGACTAGGAGTGGGGACACAACTTAACTGGAATTGATTACTCTCATGAGGGAGTAATCATCAAAGTTCTGATCAGAGCTGGGGTCCCCTCTGAAGCCTTACTTGGAGAAAGGTCCGCATCCAAGGGTAGGTGGCTGTGGGCAAAATCCAGTCTCTTGGGAGGAGCTTAGGTTGAGGGCCCTGACTTCTAAGGCCACCTTCAGCCTTTGCTGTGTGGGTCTCTACCAAGGCAGCTTGCCTCATTGACACACGCAGGCTGACAAGGAGAGACGCAGAGACAGAAACAGACAGAGATCAGCAGGAAAGAAGTCAAGATCACATGTTATGTGGTGATGGAAGTGAACTTCCATTGCTACTGTCATATTCTAGTAATTGAAAGTAAGTTTCAGAAACATGGTTTTTGTCGTTGTTGGTGGTGTTGGTAGTGCTGTTTGTTTTAGCTATTTTTTTTTTGTCTTGTAAAGGGGGGACAAAGGGAGGGCTCAGAGAGGGAGAGAAGGTGAACAAATGCACTATACAGAAAATGAAATATATAATTTGTGGACAGAGATTGAAGGGGAAAGCAAAGGAAGGTGTGACATTGTCCAAAAAAAGAAATGTACTTATTACCTGGCTTACAAAATAGGAACTCTTCTTTGGGGCTGGGGGTTTAGCTCAGCAGAAGACCACCTGCCAGGCGAGTGCAAGGCCCTGAGCTCTGGAAAAAAAAAAGCTATAAAAGTAACTCTTCTGTATAGCATCTTAATAATAATCATAATACGGTGTTGGAGATTTAGCTCAGTGGAAGAGCACTTGCCTGACAAGTGCAAGGCCCCAAGTTCAGTCCTCAGTTCTGCAAAAAGAAATAAGTAGATAAACAAAAATAATAATATACTTGTATTTTTTTAAGTAAGTTTCAGGTTCCATCTATATTCAGGAGGAAGAAGTGATTTTACAGGGTATAAATGCCGAGAGATAAGAGGAACCTAGTTAGATGCTAACCTGCTCCAGAAGCTTTCAGGTGATTCCACCGCCATAAAGACAATCAAGGCATAGCAATCTAATAGTAATAATGGTACTATAATAGTGATGGAAAACCAGACTTCCAGAGAGATCACTACACAGAACCATCCAGAAGGCTTTGAATTCCAGTTCAAAGGCGTTGCCCTTTCTCTTTCAGTGTAGGACTCCGGGAGATATGGCCCTGCTACATGGAAGGTGCTGGAGTGGGCCCTCTGTTTGGGGATCTGGGGAGGCTTCTCAGAGGAGGTGAGTTGGAAGGAGTCCTATACGTAAGAGCAGCAAGACCTGAGAGAGGCTTCAGGGAATAGGAGTGATGCAATCCTTTGTATTCACTCTCTCTCTGTCTCTCTCTGTCTCTGTCTCTCTGTCTCTCTCTCTTTCTTCTTAGTCAGGGCTTGAACTCTGGGCCTGGGTGCTGTCCCTCAGCTCTTCAGCTCAAGACAAGTGCTCTACCACTTGAGCCACAGAGCCACTTCCAGTTTTCTGGTGTTTAACTGGAGATGAGTCTTACAGACTTTCCTGCCCAGGCTGGCTTTGAACCGTGATCCTAAGATCTCAGCCCCCCCCCCCCCCCCCCCCCCCCCCCCCGAGTAGCCAGGATTACAGGCGTGAGCCACTGGCACCCAGCTCCTTTGCTCTTAAGGCTCAAGTGGGAACCTGAATCAAAGGGAGAGGCTTGGGCACTTGTTAGGGAGCCGCAACAAGTGCAAACAGAACAGATGTTTGCAAGAGCTGTGGAGAGCTGGGGAAGCTGGTGGCTGTTTGGATTAGTTTTCTAATTGGCTGAGTGCTAGCAAAGCCTCTTGTGTATACAATGAGAATAGTTAATCTTGTCTATTTGTATATCCACTCATGTTCTGTCACTCCCTGATCTCAACTGTCTGCCTCTGACTGCGGGTTCCAGCCAAGGGAGAGTGTAAATCTATCTGATTCTCTCTTCATGTACCCCAACACAGAAGGGCCCTCAGAGGAGCACCCAAAGGAGGAAGGTGATTATGGATGCCACCATTCCTATGCTCATCTCTGCCTCTCTGTCTTATCAGCTCCCCTCACCCACTCATCATCCCCAGTCAGCCTCCCTTCCTGCCATGTCCAGTTCTCAACACAGCCATCATCCTAACCTACAGTTGTAAAGTAGCTTTAGATATATCAGTTCTTAAGACAAACCTTCATCTAGACGTCATTATTCCAAAAGAGAAAGGCCCTCCTCCTCCTCCTCCACCTCCTCCTCCTTCTCCCTCAACACCCCATATATATTTTGTGTTTATAAAAAGGCCATCCACTTCCATTTCTTTTTTTGGTCCGGTCATGGGGCCTGAACTCTGGGTCTGGGCGCTGTCCCTCAGCTCTTCAGCTCAAGGCTAGCGCTCTACCACTTGAGCCACAGCACCATTCTGGCTTTTTTCTTATGTGGTGCTGAGGAATCAAACCCAGGGCCTCAGGCATGCAAGGCAAGCGCTCTACCACTGAGCCACCTTCCCAGCCCCCTCCACTTCCTTTTCTGTGACCTCACTGGACCACTAGTTCCACACGGCCTTTTCTCTCCTTGCACCTGGCAATAAGCCTGACCCAGGGTAAACGTGGAGTGACTGAAGAGTGAGAGGCTAAATAACTTGCCCAGTGGCATGTGTCATTCAGCCAGCTAGTAGGCAAGTGGCTGAGCCAAGACTTGAACTAGGGCCCAGTTCTCTTCTTCCAGGCCCACCTACTCCATCTGTCATGCTCATCTGGTGATATCTCACAGAGAAGCCTTTTGTCACTCTTTCTCAATCAATAGCTGGACATGGTAGTACACACCTGCCGGCTACATTGGGAAAATTAAGAGGATTGAAATGCAAGCATGTACCTGCACAGGAGTCAGACCCTGCCACCAAAAAGGACTGGGGTCATGGCTCAGCAGTACAGTCCTGTCTAGTGAGTATGACTACCTGAGTTCAAGCCCCAGTAGTGTCCAAAAGAAAAGAAAAGAAGAGCCAGGTGCCAGTGGCTCATGCCTGTAATCCCAGCTACTCAAGAGGCTGAGATCAAAGAATTTCGAGTCAAAGCCAGCCCAGGCAGGAAAGGCTGTAAAACTCTTATCTCCAATAAGCCACCAGAAAACCAGAAGTGGGGCTGTGGCTCAAGTGGTAGAGCACTAGCCTTGAGCTGAAGAGCTGAAGGACAGCGCTCAGGCCCACAGTTCAAGCCCCATGACCAACAAAAAAGAAGAATAAGTATAAGAATAAGGAGGAGAAGAAGGAAGAGAAGAAGAAGGAGAAGAAGAAGAGGAAGAAGAAGAAGAAGAGGAGGAGGAGAAGGAGGAGGAGGAAGAGGAGGAAGAAGAAGAGGAGGAGGAGGAATAAGACTACACCTAAACTTTAAGGACTGGGGTGTAGCATCATGATAGGATGCCTGTCTAGCTTGTGCAAGGCCGCAAGGCCCTATTTTTGTTTTATTTTGTTTTATGACAGGAT
Source organism: Dipodomys spectabilis (assembly GCF_019054845.1). Classification (NCBI taxonomy): domain Eukaryota; kingdom Metazoa; phylum Chordata; class Mammalia; order Rodentia; family Heteromyidae; genus Dipodomys; species Dipodomys spectabilis. The sequence goes on from NW_024870700.1 coordinate 4,409,810, forward strand.
CTCACTATACAATCTAGGCTGACCTTGGCCTTGAAATCTCCTAAAACCTTAACTCCAGAAGTTCTTAGATCACAGAACCAGGGAAACCTTGGAGTTTGATCCCTAGTACTGCTAAGAAAAGAAAAAAAAATAACAAATTCAAAAAGGAAAAGCCTGCGTGATTTGAACTCAGACGGTATAACTGTATGCAGCTAAGCCTTTATCTGTGATCTCTGATGCCAGCCCCTGGGATCCTGGCAGATTTATTTTGTTTTTACATTTGTTTTTGCCAAGAGGGATCCAATTAAAAACCACCAATTGCTCCTGGAAGGTGGGGTTTGTGGCAAGAGGAAGAAAAAGCCCAGGTTGAGAGGATCCTCCCACTGTTTAAGGAGGGAGCTGGGATGTTAAAATCTCTTGCACAGCCCACTTTGCCTTGCAAAAGTGGGCAGCTGGCAAGAGTATGACAGTTTTTGGGCCCCAGGCTGCATCTTCTTATCTCTAGGAGCCTAGATTTACTTTCCTCTATCTTATCTCACTCAGCCCAAGGCCTTGGTGATGGATTTCACCTTCGGCATTTGCATTGGGAGCTGCTCCTTGCCAAGAACACTCCCCCACAGAGAGAAGGAGAAGGAGAGAGCTCTTAGCTGGCTTTTGGGTCCAGTTTTCATTTCCTGCCTCCTCCAGCGCAGGTGAAGATGGGGAGCAGGGGGTTGGGGAGGGTGTTACAGACTGAAGAGGCTGAGATAGAACACTGCTATTTAGAGAAAATAAATTGAAGCCAGGCATTGGTGGCTTGCCCCTGTAATCTTAGCTACTCAGGAGCTGAGATCTGAGGATTGCGATTCTAAGCCAGCCCGGGCAGGAAAGTCTATGAGACTCTTCTCTCCAATAAACCAATCAGAAAACCAGAAGTGGCACTGTGGCTCAAATGGTAGAGTGTTAGCCTTGAGCTGAAGAGCTGAGGGATCATGTCCAGGCCCAGAGTTCAAGCCCCATGACTGACCAAAAAAAAAAAAAAGAGAGAGAGAGAGAGAAAATAAATTGAATTGTTCATTTCCCCAAATTTGGTGCAGGCCAGACCCTACTTGATATGTGCCAGGAACAAGAAAATAAAAAAATAATAACCACCTAGTACTTGACTATTTGTTATGTTCCTTCTTATATCCTTTTAAATTTGATCTTCACACTTAAAAGGGAGTAGCTTTAGTTATTCCCTTTTTATAGCTAAAGAAACTGAGTCCCAAGCTGAGCACAAATGGCTCACTCCTGTAATTCTGCCTACGGAGGAGGCTAAGACCTGGAGGAGCACGGTCTGAGAACAGTCCAGGCAGGAGTTTATGAGACTATATCTCCAAGTAGTAGCAAAAAGCTGGAGGTATATCTCAAGTGGTAGAGTACCAGCCATGAGCCAAGAAAGAGTACTGAGGCCCTGAGTCCAAGTCCTGGTATGAGAGAGACAGACAGACCAACAGAGGGATAGAGAGAGGAAGGAAGGAAGGAAGGAAGGAAGGAAGGAAGGAAGGAAGGAAGGAAGGAAGGAAGGAAGGAAGGAAGGGAGGGAGGGAGGGAGGGAGGGAGGGAGGGAGGAAGGGAGGGAGGGAGGGAGGAAAGGAGGGAGGGAGGAAGGGAAGAAATGAATGTGTGTCTTTAATTTTTCTCTTGCCTTTTTGAGACAGGCACTAAGCCCTCATTATGTTGCAGATTGGTCCTGAACCCTTACTCTTCTGCCTCCACCTCCCTAGTGTTGGGATTACAGGCATGTACTGCCATACTTGATGTAAGCATGTCCTCTGATGTTAAATCCCATGAGTCTTTCATGACTCATTATGGAAGAATTTTCTCTTTAGGAGTTACATCTCCCCCATGGCTTGTCACTTTTCCTTCTTCAAAACCAAACATAGCAATCTTTTTGCAGTAAAGGACTCAAAGAGAGGGAACTGAGTCAGCAGGAAGGGATACCAGTCATGTTGACCGAAGGTCTAGGGGTCTAGTTTAGACAGATCTGAAGAGGGAAGTCACATAGAGAAGAGTTAAAGTGGCAAATCAGACCCCTTCTCTGTACCTGTAAGGGCCTCAGCCTTGACACTCTCGCAACAAACAAGTATTTAAACCCTTCCCTGTGGGCCACATGAGACCAGCATTCAAGAGAAAAGAAAGCAAGTAACATTTATAGAGGTTTCCCGTGTGTCATGAAGAGGCAGGAAATGCACTGATTTTTATTTGGTGTTTTAATAACAATCTTATAGCTGGGTTCCACTCTCCTTATTTCAGAAGAAGTAGAGACTCTTTGCCTCTGGTCTCATTGCTAGCAAGTTGTAGAACTATAACTCAAATCCAGGTTATCTGACTCTGAATCTGTTAGCAAACTAGGAACTTCTCTTTCACATTATGTTCGTTAGCTCTACATTTGTCACGCTGACAAATGTAGTAGAAAAACAAGTGAAAGGGAGAAATTATTTATTTTGGCTCACGATTTTGGACCAAGGTCAGCTGGGCCCTTTGCTTCAGGCCTGGGGCAAGACAGAGTGTCCTGCCAGTGGGCTTCTGGGGCTGAGCTGCTCGCCTCACTGTGGTCATGAAACAGAGGGAGGGAAGGAACAGGGAATAGTATATATCTTTCCAGATCATGGTCCCAGTGATTTACTTCCTCCCTCCTCCCCACCCCCACCACACACACTTCTCACACCTCCTGGTCATGCCATCAAACTATGAATCAGGATTGGGAAAGAGGGAGACTGATCAAGATGCATCCTGTGCATACTCTTGTAGAATTATACTTGTGCAATTAAAACTCCTTTGTAAGCCAGGTGCCTGTGGCTCATGCCTATAATCTTAGCTACTCAGGAGGCTGAGATCTAAGGATCGCAGTTCAAAGCGAGCCTGGGCAGGAAAGTCCGTGAAACTCTTATCTCCAACAAGCCACCAGAAAACAAGAAGTGGGGCTGTAGCTCAAGTGGTAGAGCGGTAACCTTGAGCTGAAGAGCTGAGGGACAGCTCCCAGGCCCAGAGTTCAAGCCCCACAACCGACCAAAAAAAAACAAACCCAAAAAACAAAAAACTCCTTTGTACAACTACTTAAAAATAAATAAGAGGGCTGGGAAGTTGGCTCAGTGGTAGAGCGCTTGCCTTGCATGCCTGAGGCCCTGGGTTCGATTCCTCAGCACCACATAAACAGAAAAAGCCGGAAGTGGCGCTGTGGCTCAAGTGGTAGAGTACTAGCCTTGAGCAAAAAAAGCTCAGGGACAGTGCCTAGGCCCAGAGTTCAGGCTCCATCACTGGACCAAAAAAATAAATAAATAAATAAATAAATAAAATAAATAAATAAGATACTACAAAAAGATGCATTGTACTTATAAACTGATTTGTTGAATTGAAACTTCTTTGTGCAACTACATATATATATATATATATATATATATATATATATATATATATATATATATTAAAGGTGGTGTTAAAAAAATTGTGAACTGGATCGAGTATCTCATACCTATAATCCTAGCTTGGCTTAATCTTAAATCTCAGCCTCCTGAGTAGCTAGGATTACAGGCATGAGCCACCAGCACTCAGATGAGGGGTATTTTCTATTCAAACTGTAACTCACACACGTGGGGACATGAGAGATTTCTCTTCTAGAATGTAGAATAGTTAGTTTGCTTGTTTTTTTTTTTTTTTTTTTTTTTTTTTGCCAGTCCTGGCGCTTAAACTGAGGGCCTAGGCACTGTCCCTGAGCTTCTTTTGCTCAAGGCTAGTACTCTACCACTTGAGCCACAGTACCACTTCCAGCCTTTTCTGCTTATGTGGTACTGAGGAATCCAACCCAGGGCTTCATGCATGCTAGGCAAGCACTGTACTACTAAGCTACATTCCCAGCCTGTTTTTTTTTTTTTACAGACTATAATTCACTTTTGTAACTTCTCTTAACTAACCTACCCTGCACACATCCTAGGCATTTTTATCAATGGTTAATAGATATAGTTAGCAGTCTCTTTGTCAGAAAGAACTCCAGAAGTTTCCTTGATGGCTATGTGTAGAACTTTGGATGATGTTTGTGCCTTATTCACCTTTGAGTTCCTGGGACTTAACACTTTGCCTGACAAATGGCAGGGCCTCAGTAAGTATAAACTATTCACTTGAACTAAGGAGACCTTAAGATTAAGATATAGGAACTTCAGAGCCATAGAAGCTAGGCATACATACTGGCTGAAAATATGCAAGTAGTTATTATGTATGACCCCTTTTTAAAAAAAAAATGAGGGAAATCGGGCAATTAGCAAGAAGGATAGGAGGTAGCTATTCAGAAAGTGTGTGTGTCCTGGCTTTCAGGACAGCTGGTTCCAGTCTCAGAGATCTTGGACAAGCAATTGTTTTTGTGAGCCTGAATTTATTCAAATGAAGAATTGGACCCTCATTCTAAGATTTTTTTCAATGCCAACACATTATTATTTTAGCCCTGGAATAGGTTCCTGGGAGGAAGATAGAAAGATTGTCTCTGCTTTTCTTTTAATTACTTTTTAATTAGCAAATAAAAACTTTCCCTATTTGCATTGTATGGCATGATGTGATATATATATATATTTCCATGGTGGAATGGCTATTTATTCACTTATTTTATTTATTTTTGTTGTCAGTACTAGGGCTTAGACTCGAGCTCTGGGCACTGTTCTTTAGCTATTTCACTCAAGGCTGGTATCCTATCATTTGGACTACAGCTCCATTTCTGGCTTTTTGCTGGCTAATAGGAGATAAGAGTGTCAAGGACTTTTCTTCTCTGGGCTGGCTTCTAAGTGCAATCTTCATATATCAGCCTGCTGAATCGTTAGGATCGCAGACATAAGCCACTGGCACTGAGCTGCAATTTTCTAATGTATAGTATGTTGTTAAACTGTGGTCACACTATATACACACTATGTAATATATCCTCTACATACTATACACAACAGAGCTGTTGAACCTATTTCTTCTGTCTAGCTAATACTGTGAGTCCCTTCAGTTCCCAGCCTGTGGTAAATCTCTGTTCCAATGAGTTTGCCTTTAAAAAAAAAATTCCACATATAAGGGAGATCATGCAGTATTTATCTTTCTGTGCCTGGACTATTTCATTTAACATAATGTCTAGTTCATCCAAGGAAAAGAAAAAAAAGGTGGTGTCTTTTTAAAAAGGATGTAAATTTCAGCTCCCACCAAGATGAGTTAAAAGCCCAGGGATGGGATAAAGAGATGGCGTGGACTAAGATCTTTTCTTGCCCAGGGGACTGGCTGAGTCTAAAGTGGACATAGCCTCCATTTCTAAAGTTGCGTTTCTTGAGACAGGCTCAGCATTCAAGTCTATAGAAAGAGACCAGAGCAGAAAAACCGTTACCCCTCTTGTAGGCTCTTCGCAGCACCTCAGTGTCTTGGCCATCAGGTTTAATTTGCACTGCTAATCTGTTATGTCTTTCTTGGTAGTTTAGTACTTTCAGACAGTTATGGTTAGGTTCTGTTTATTTTGCTAAACCTCACCAACACACACACACACACACACACACACACACACTATAATACAGCAAGACTGTGAGCAGAGAGGGGGGGGAGGGGGGAGGGAGGGGAGTGGGCAGGAGTTTTTCTAGAAATATAAACTCAACATTCAGATGTTCTTCCCCATCTGCAGGGCAGCTGTTACCGGCATGGGGCCCCTGTCCATCCGAAAGCTCCAGCATTCCATTTCAAGGCTCTCTTTGCTGGCTCCTCTCCCACCACCATTCCTCTGAGAAAATGTGGCCTTGAGATCAAGGCACTGGAGGACTGCCAGCTTACTGCCACCTGACATGAAACCTCATTGCCTTTGCCTATTTCTCCCTCCCTTTTCTATTCTCACTATGGGATCAAGATGTGGGTTGTTGTTTCCCCTTTTATCCAAGGTAAGAGCATAGGAATATGGGCTGGAGAAGAGACCATTAGATAATGACTAGGAGGTCCCAATGGGCCCTCCTGTAACCTAATTTTTGCCCAATTCTTTGGTCCTTTGGTAGTCTTTTCTTTTTCTTCTTCAGCTGCTTAATTGCCAAGCTCATGAAAGAGTAGACAGAAATCGATGTCAACAGATGTTTGCTGAATGAATGAATGATACCTTAAAGAATTGCCCAAAGTTTGAAGAAGACACAAGAAGAAAGTCAACAACTTTTAGCTTAGCAGTGTTCTTGTGTCCCCTGAAAAGAAAGATGAATGAATATGGAAGAGACAAGATGGATGAGTTTAAACGGAGGTATGAAAGAACTAGAACTAGATAAATAAGAGCAGAATAATACAAGATCACCATCATCTAATCTAGACCTTTTAATATTTCAGTAGAAGAATCAGATCTGTGAGGAGATAGAGACCTCCTTACCATTATAGAGACAGAATGAAGTGCTAGGTCTCTTGATTAGTTTGACCTTCACAGAAAGTTCTCCACTTTCACCTTAGACTGAGGTATTCATTCCGGAGCACCGCCAGTTACCTAATCTGTGGATCCTCTTTTGGTGGGCTTCCTAAGAGTGAAGAAACTCACTATCTTGAGTTTGTTTTTGACATTCTCCTCATGACCTCAGGCTGCCCCTCATTTAAACAGAAAGGGTGGATAAAGATAGCAGAGCAAACTCTGCCCTGTGAAAGGTTTAGCTTGGCTTATCCTGGTGCTGAAGTCCTGCCTTCTAGGAATGTGGTCCAATGATCTGCAGCCTTGGGGAAGTACACAGCCCGAGAGAGGTTTTCAGGACAAGTATGATGATCCAGGGATTGGAACATGAACACACATCAGACCCCTTCGTAACAACTTGGGTGTCCCACATGCGACCCACCAATCCCAATTCCCAGTCTAGTATTTTGTAACCGAGTACATAGTTAGAGGAAAATGTAATCCACATGTATCTGAGTCACTGATCTCTAAATCATTTTAAAGTTTGATTCTGGGAATGATGTGATACATACTCTGCTTTAAAGAAAACCTTTTTTTTTAAAGATGGGCAAGTTGGTTAAGATACAAGGAAAAACGAGGGAGAGGGGGGGGAGAGAGAGAGAAAGAGAGGAGAGGGGAGAGAGGAGAAAAGAGCTTCAAGTAGTGACATGACCTACAGGTTCCTCCCTAGGCCTAGCTTAGGCCAGCAGTACAGTGGGGCAGGAAGCATGCCAAACACCCAGAAATATAGCTCACATTGACCTACCTCCACCCCCAGCCACTTCTTCTAATTGTATTTCTGAGATACAGAGCCCTGCTGAGGAAAATTACCTCACCCAGAAATTAGTGACTTCACATACTTAGGGCATCTGATCTTTGTTGCCCCTTGAAGAAGATACAGTGATCCTAGCATGCGATTTCCACCTGTCCTCCAAGGCTAGTCTAGGCCTTTATTACCTTCTTTGTGATCACAAACCTTCTTTCTTTCCTTCTTTCCTTCCTTCCTTCCTTCCTTCCTTCCTTCCTTCCTTCCTTCCTTCCTTCCTTCCTTCCTTCCTTCCTTCCTTCTTTCTTTTCTTTTCTTTTTGTGTGTGTGTGGTGGGGCTTGAACCCTGGGCCTGGACACTCTCTATCCCTGTGCTCTTCAGCTCAAGGCTAGTGCTCTACTACTTGAGCCACAGCCCACTTCTGGTTTTCTGGTGGTTAATTGGAGATAAGAGTCTTACAGACGCCGGGCACCGGTGGCTCACGCCTGTAATCGTAGCTACTCAGGAGGCTGAGATCTGAGGATCGCAGTTCAAAGCCAGCCCCAGCAGGAAAGTCCGTGAGGATCTTATCTCCAATAAACCACTAGAAAACCGGAAGTGGCGCTGTAGCTCAAGCAGTAGAGCACGCTGGCCTTGAGCTGAAGAGCTGAGGGACAGCGCTCAGGCCCAGGGTTCAAGCCCCATGACAGACAGGAAAAGGAAAAAAAAAAAAAAAAAGAGTCTCACAGACTTTCCTGCCCAGGCTGGCTTTGAACTGTGACCCTCAGATCTCAGCCTCCAGTGCCCGGCCAAACCTTCTCTCTTAAAGAATCCAAGATTGATTTTCCTTGATTGCCAATGCCCAGCTGGCCATACCCTTGTGTTATTCTTCTTTTCTATCTGCTTCCATTCCACAGCACTGTTCAAGTCTTCTCCATACTAAAAAGCAAACATAAAAACCTTCCTCCCCTCTAAAGTCCCTCTCTAGCTACAGCCCCATACAAGTTCCCTGTGGGTCAAGCTTTTCAAAAGAAGAACCCATGTTTTCTTCCTTCATCTGGCAGTCCTCAACTATCATGGTCTGGCAGGCACGAATAACAGCAAAGTGTCACTTCATGGAATTACCAGGGACCATCTGCAGTCACTTTTCAGTTTGTTCCTTGATTTGTCAGTGGCTTTGGAACTCATCGGCTTCCCCCTCTATCTACACATGCTTTGCTCCTTCCATCTATGCGATGCTGCTCATGCTTCAGGAGATTATTCTTCAGTCTCTCCTGTGGCCTACCTCTAGAGGCCCATGTGATTGGCTAGAATTTCAGGGCTGTCTATGTCTATCCAATATTATTTTCCATTCTCAATCTACACACTGTCATCTCTATCTCAGCTACATTCTCATGCCCACAATCCCAGATCTGCACTTCAGCCAACATCTCTTTTCTCAACTGAACCTCAAGTTCTCTTAAGGAGATCAAAATGGGACTCAGGAGCAAGATCCCGTTTACCCTTTGAATGGCCCTAATATTAGCATATGTAGTTTTATATACTTCATCCATTTATGAAAACTTCATTTTGAATAAGCTTGTCATCTTCTCCAGGGCCTCTACTTTCAATCACTAAGTCTTGCCAATTTCAGTTCCTAAGCATCCATCTGTTCTGCTCCAGTCCTGTTCCCATTCCTTTTTCCTTCCTTTGGGATCTCATGTCTTGCCTTTGCTACAATCTCTTGACGGACTTCCCTTCAGCCAACCTTGACCATGCTAGCATTCTAGCACAGACTGCACATCAGACTACTAACCAAGAGTAATACTTCTCTATCATCAATCTTGTCCATCACTTCCTTCCTTACGCTCCTTCAGTGGCTTCTTGTCACGCTCACGACACTTTAGAAATGGTCTAACACAACATCTCCACAGCCTTTATAGTCTGATCCCCTTCTGTATGAGTCAAGGTTCTTGAGACTAAGTATATACAATTATGAGGGGATTTATTAAGGTTGTCACACAATCAGAGGCTGGATAGTCCACCCTGACTGCCTTCACACTTGACAGGCAGAAAGAATCCAGAAACTTCTCAAACCAAGAAGGTAGAAGCCTTACAACAAGAGGGACCAATACTAGTCCCAGGACAAGATTAAAAGCCTGGAAGCTCTCTGGAGAGTCGCTGATGGGAATCCACATTGAAAGACTGAAGAAGCTGGAGTCTGATGTGATGGTGGTGGTGGTGGTGGTGATGATGATGATAATGATCATGATTGATGGCAGCAGCAACAGGGATGCCTGCCCAAGAAGAAGTGAAATGTACGGTATGGTGGACTTCCTTCTGCTGTTTTGTTCCATACAGGCCCTTAGCATAATGATGATGTGCTCCTTTCGCCCCCATATTCCCATGGGTCTTTCTCTTCTGCTTGCTCTCTGCCACATGCCAATCATTTTTAGAAACACCCTCACAGACACACTCAGAAATGTGCTTTATTAATTTCCTAGGGGTCTCTCGATCCAATCAAGTTGACAGTTAAGCTTAGCCATCAAGCCATCTGTCAGGCAAGCCTTGGTTCCAACACTAATTTGCTGATCTAACTCTCAGAACTTGGTGGATTTCTCATGGCTCCTTGTCATTGTCCTTGCTACTTCCTCTACCCATACTGCCCTTTTTGTGCTATGCCTACCAGAAAACAACAACAAAATCCTATTCATCCTTGTAGGCTCAGCCCATACTCTGCCTCCTCCTGGAGGCCTTCCCTGACTTCTTTTTCCCTGAAAGTGCTCTTTTCCTCACCTTGCCACATTTAACATCTGCTTCCACAACAATGATCATAATTTACTGAGACTGCTCATTTGAAGGAGGACTCTTTGCCCACCCCCTGAGGTCTAAACTCCTTGATGGCAGTGCCTATATCTTTCATCTTTGTATTATAGACATAAAATACAGGGTGTGGCCTAGAATAGACACCCAATTAATGTTTAATAGGTAATAATGCCCAGCTATTATCACACAGGTTGCATAAAACCAGGCCATTCACCTAGATGCCATTTATATCCAACCACAATTACTCTGTGAGGTAAGTGCTATTATTCCTGTTTAAAACATGAGAAAACTAAGATGTTTTGAAGCTTTGGTAAACTGTCTCAAGCTAGCAGGTATCATAGGAGTGAGCATGCTCTTAGCTGTGAGTGCTACTTGCAGCCATTCCCATTCCTAAGGATTCTGCATAGTGGGTTCTGGGCAGAGCCCTACATGGGGCTTGATTTATTAACTTAGACCTGGAGGCTAAATTTGGCAAAGCACAGGCATTCCAGTTCAGTCAGTCTTTAATCCTGTATCAAAACCTTTTTCTTGCTGCTGGGGTCCCACCATGGCTGCCTAGATCTTCCCTAGATCTGAAGCCTGGTCTCCTGGCCTCCTGGCTGTGAATTCTGCTTGACTGTTTCCTGACCATGCAGACTGCCAATCAACAACATTCCAGAGCGCTTGATTTCTCACGCTTGGCCGGCAGCAGTTGGTTTTGAGCCTTTAGCCCTGGGGAGCAGGCCTGGTCCACACCCTGAGCTCTGAGCTGATTGCTTCCCCTGCCATTCCAGTGTTCTTAGAATTCTGGTCTCCTAACTCTGAGCCCTCCTGGCCTTGTTCTGAGTTTCCTTGCCCTGAATGTAATCTCTGCTGTCTGCTTACACTGACAACAGTTTGGGGACCAGACAGTCAGAAAAGTGAGAGATGCTTACTCATGGTGTCTATCAGGAGGGACAAGACAGAGCTGAGAGTCCAGGCAGCTCTACCTGCCCAGGGGCCTCACCCCTCATATCTGTACTATGAGAGACATACCACGGCTTCTGCCTCTCTGCTTGGCACTGCTATCTCCTCTCGGCAAAGTTAGCACATAAATAAAAGTAGTAATTCTTCACTGGCAGGATGAGGATTTTGTATTCAGCTCCTTTCCTTCCTCCCTCCTTCCCTCCTTGTTTTTCTCCATTCCTCCCTCCCTTCCCTTGCCTCCCTCTGTCCTTTCCCTTCCCTCTCGCTTTCCCTCCCTTTCCCCTTTTCTCTCTTTCTCCCACTATGTAGCTCAAGCCTGCTTCGAACTTGCAGTTCTCTCATCTCCACCTCCCAAGTACTGGGATGACGGGTCTGCGCAATCACACCCAACTCTACATTTAGCTATTACTGTATTAGTGATCACTTGTGCCTAATTAGAAAATACAGTCCCTCCCCCTTATTCACAAGTGCCATGTCTACAGATTCAACCAGGCTTGGATGGGAAATACTCAGGAAAAAGTTGTATCCATACTGAAAAGGCATAGACATTTTTCTTGTCATGATTCCCTGAGCAATGCAGTATGTATGTATATATGTATACAATTTGTTAGGTATTCTGTAGAATCTAGGGATGAGTTGAGGATTTAAGCATCTGTACATTTTTGCTATCTGTAGAAAAGCGGGGAGGTCCTTGAACCATGTCCTGTCACTATTGAGGAATAATTATATTCTACCAACAGCATGTACTCATCAATGAACAAGACTCAAATTTCAAAAAAATATATAAAGGCCAGATTAATCTGGACAATAAAACTATTTTTTTTGGGGGGGGGTCCAGTTTTGGGGCCTGAACTCTGGGCCTGGGCGCTGTCCCTCAGCTCTTCAGCTCAAGGCTAGTGCTTTACCACTTGAGCCACAGCGCCACTTCTGGCTTTTTTCTTTTTGCTTATGTGGTGCGGAGGAATCGAACCCAGGGCCTCATGCATGCAAGGCAAGCGCTCTACCACTGAGCCACCTTCCCAGCCCAATAAAACTATTTTTTATCTTTATTGAGAAGGTCATGAGCAGGAAGGTTACAGTAACACGAATAAGATAACAAGTACATTTGTTTTTTGTTTGTTTGGTTGTTTTTTTGGTCAGTGGTAGGGCTTGAACTCTGGGCCTGGATGCTATCCCTCAGCTCTTCAGCTCAAGGTTAGCATTCTACCGCTTGAGCCACAGCACCACTCCCTGTTTTTTTGTGGCTTATTGTAGATAAGAGTCTCATGGACTTTCCTGCCTGGGCTGGTTTTGAGCCATGATCCTCAGATCTCAGCCTCCTGAGTAGCTAGGATTACAGGTTTGAGCCACCTCTGCCTGGCCAGTACATTTGTTTTTAAACAATATTACCCCATCCATCCTTTTCTCTTGCTTACCCCTCTCTACCCCTACCCCCAAGTTGTAAAGTTCATTTCCAGCTTAGTGTCAAGTGAGTATCAATGTTGCATTAGTTCATCCTTTGTCTTGCTGTAGCTGTGATTCCCTTTCCCTTCCACAGTTCCAATAAACTTATATACAAAACAAAAGGTACAGAACACTAAACCAGGAAAAAAGGAAATAACTACAAACAGGACATAGTAAGAACCTGTAAACACGCTTCATTATATATGGGCCTATGCACTTAGCAATTGGAATTGCCTGTTAAGAATATCATAGACCTAGCCGGGCGCTGGTGGCTCACGCCTGTAATCCTAGCTACTCAGGAGGCTGAGATCTGAGGATCACGGTTCAAAGCCAGCCGGACAGGAAAGACCGTGAGACTCCTATCTCCAATAAACCACCAGAAAACCGGAAGTGGCACTGTAGCTCAAGTGGTAGAGCGCTCGCCTTGAGCTGAAGAGCTGAGGGACAGCGCCCAGGCCCAGAGTTCAAGCCTCACGACCAACAACAAAAAAAAAAAAAAAAAAAAAAAAAGAATATCATAGACCTATTGTAGTTATTACAAATGAGAGAAACCATGCCTACTTTTCTTTGGGCCTGGTTTACTTCACTTAATATAATTTTTTCCAAATCTTTCCATTTCCTTATGAATAGGGTAATACCATTCTTTCTCATGGAAGTATAGAATTCCGTTTTGTGTGTGTGTGTGTGTGTGTGTGTGTGTGTGTGTGTGTATTGTGTGTGTGTGTGTATATATATATATGTACGTATATATATATCACATTTTCTTGATCCATTCATCTACTGAGGGGCATCTGGGTTGGTTCCATATCTTACCTATGGTGAATAATTCTGCAATGAATATGGTTGTGCTGGTAGCTTTAGTATGGACTTGTTTATGGTCACTTGGGTAAATGTCCAGGAGTAGGATTGTTGGGTCACAGGGGAGCTCTACTTTTAGTCTTTTGAGGAACCTCCATATTGCTTTCCAGAGTGGCTGAAAAAGTTTGCACTCCCACCAACAATGTCATAGTGATCCCTTTTGGCCACATCCCCACCAGCATCTGTTGTTATTAGATTTCTTTTTTTTTCTTTTCTTTTTTTGTCGGTCATGGGGCTTGAACTCTTGGCTTAGGCGCTGTCCCTCACCTCTTCAGCTCAAGGCAAGTACTCTACTGCTTGAGCTACAGTGCCACTTCCTAGATTTCTTGATAATGGCAATTCTAACTGGGGTAAGGTGGAATCTCAATGTGGTTTTGTGCATTTCTTTTATGGTCAGAGATGTTGAGCATTTCTTTACATATCTATTGGCCAGTCTTATTTCCTCTTCAGAAAAGTTTCTTTTTAAGTCTTTAGCCCACTTATTAATAGGGTAGCTGTTTCTTTGGGGATTTTTTTTTTTTTTTAAGGGGGGATTTCTTTTTTTTTTTTTTTTTTTTGTCAGTTATGGGGCCTGAACTCTGGGCCTGGGCTCTGTCCCTCAGCTTTTCAGCTCCAGGCCAGCGCTCTACTACTTGAGCCACAGCACCACTTCTGGTTTTCTAGTGGTTTGTTGGAGATAAGAGTCTCATGGATTTTTCTGCCCGGGCTGTCTTTGAACCATGATCCTCAGATCTCAGCCTCCTTAGTAGCTAGGATTACAGGCGTGAGCCACTGGTGCCCGGCTAGGGTTTAATTTTTTTTTTTTTTTTTTTTTTTGGTCGGTTGTGGCCCTTGAACTCTGGGCCTGAGCACTGTCCCTCAGCTCTTCAGCTCAAGGCTAGTGCTCTACCACTACAGCGCCACTTCCAGTTTTCTGGTGGTTTATTGGAGATAAATGTTTCACAGACTTTCCTGCCCGGGCTGGCTTTGAACCCCAATCCTCAGATCTCAACCTCCTGAGTAGCTAGGATTACAGGCATGAGCCACCGGTGCCTGGCTAGGATTTAATTTTTTTTTTTTTTGTCCAGTCGTGGGGCCTGAATTCTGGGCCTGAGCACTATACCTCAGCTCTTCAGCTCAAGGTTAGTGCTCTACCACTTGAGCCACAATGCCACTTCAGGCTTTTTTCTTTTTGCTTATGTGGTGCTGAGGAATCGAACCCAGGGCCTCATGCATTCAAGGCAAGCACTCTACCACTGAGACACCTTCCCAGCTTAGGATTTAATTTTTTGAGCTATAAGTATATTTTAGGTATGAGGCCCTTGTCTGTTGTAGGGCTAGTGAAGATCTTCTCCCAGTCTGTGGGCTTTCAATTTATCTTGTTAGCTATGTTCTTTGCCATGCAGAAGCTCTGCAGTTTAATGCAGTCCCATTTATCCAGCATTTCTTTGATTTATTGTGTTTTGGGTCTTTATTAAGGAGGTTTCAACCTGGGCCAAGGAGCCCTAGTGTTTCTCCTATTCCTTCCAGAAATATTTTCAGGGTAGATGCTTTTACCTCAAGGTCTTTGGCCCATTTGGAATTGCTTCTGGTGCAGAGTGATACATACCTATCTAACTTCAGTTTTCTACATGTGTATAGCCACTTCTGCCAGCATCATTTGTTGAAAAGCCCATCTTTCTTCCTGTTTGTTTGTGTTGGCTCCCTTATGAGAGTTTAGGTAGCCATAAGTCTGTGGGTTCCTTTCTGGGTCTTTGGTTCTATTCTGTTGGTCCTCAGGCCTGTTCTTGTGCCAGTAGCAAGCTGTTTTTACTACAAGGGCTTTGTAGTAGAGTTTGAAGTTTGTTGTTGCTATTCCTCCGTCACTGTCCTTCCTGCTAAGGATTGTTTTTACTGTTCAGGATCTTTTATTGTTCTATATGAATTTGTGGATTGCTTCTTCTGTTTCATTAAAGAATGAGGTTGGGATATTGATGAGTATTGCATTGAATTTGTAAATAGCCTCTGGCAATATTGCCATTTTCACAATCCTAATCTTCCCAATCTAGGAGCCTGGAAGGTTTCTCTACTACCTTACATCTGCTTTAATTTCCTTTTTCAGATTTTTGAAGTTTTTATTAGAAGTCCTTCACTCCTTTGGTTAAGTTATTTCCTATTTTTTTACGCTATTACAAAAGAAGTTGCTTTCGTAATTTAAGCCTCACCCTTCTTGTTGTTATCTATTATATAGAAAATCTATTGATTTTTGTGGATTAATTTTATACCCTGCTTTTTTGCAAAAGTTTTGGATCAGCTCAAGTAATTTGGCAATGGAGTTTATGGGGTTCTCTAAATACAGGATCATGTCTTCTGCAAAGAGGGAGAATTTTACTTCTTTCCCTATTTGCATCCTCTTCATGTTTGCCTCTTGCTTTATTGCTCTAGCTAGGAATTCTCTAATACTATATTGAAGAGGAGTAGAGAAAACAGACATCCTTGTCTCTTTCCTGATTTTAGAGGAAATGGCTTTAGCTTTTCACCATTAAGTATAATGTTGGCCAAAGGCTTGTAATATACAGCCTTTATTATATTGAGGAATATTCCATGGATTCCTAGTTTCTCCAGAGCTTTCATCATAAAGGGGTGTTGGATCTTGTCAAATGCTTCTTCTGCATCTATGGAGATGTTCATGTGGTTTTTGTCAATAAAACTATTTTAAATGAAAATGCCTTAATTTTTCACACTACTTTTTTTAGGACTCAGAAAATATGTTTTCCCCTTCTATAATAAATAAGGCTGGTAAATCACACTATATCTATCAGCCACTGTGAGATCAACAGTGCCAGAGATAGAGACTGTAAGAAAAGGTACTTTATTAATCATTATAGCAAGCCCAGAAGATGGTAAATTCCCTCTATATTTTGGAGATCAATGAAGTTAGGTAAATTACAAGCTAATTACAGAAAAATAGAGATCTGAAATCAGAAATTAATGATGCTAAAGCTATGTGTTACTCTGCTCCGTGCCAACCTGTCTGGGTCTGCAGACATCTCTAGTGTCTCCCCCTTTGCCATGGGCTTCAATTGCCAAGCTCTTTCCCTGCCCCCTTCTTAGTATACCACATTGTAGTGCTGGGCTCAACCTGTAGTCCTTTAGGCCTACAGATTTTGCCTTTCTTATGCCCATTTCAATGGAGGCTCTCAGCAGCCAACACTCCCAACTGACTTGAGGGGAGGTAGCTAACACGTCACCAGAAGCCACCCTACCTGAGAAGAAGACAAAGGAAGGTAAGGACCTTGGGACCTTGTTAAACATGCCACCAGAGCTAAGTAGGATAACTTGCTATCTGATTGTCATCCCTTGCAAATCAAGGGTTTGCCACTTTAAGCTATTCAAAGCATAAAAAAAGAAAACAAAAACAGCCACCTGAAAACCAACCAAGTAGAGACAGTACTGTAAATTAGTAGAGGTGAGAAATGGCTTTTTGTGAGAAGGTGGACAGATTTCATTTATTTTTGGCAAGTCCTTTTGCTCTTCCAAGGTTTCTTCTGGCAGAACTAGTTACTGGATCGTCTCAAAAGTTCCCTTATTTCTTCCATGTTCCAAGTGCCTAGCATGTCATTCTGGTGATCCCAGGCTGATTATTTCTTAGAAGAGAAAAATCCTCCTGTAGGGCTATGGGCAAGACCCTGAAGCTGGGTTTACACCTGAGATGCCAGGTTGTCTAGCACTCTGGTAGAAGTGGGGTGGGGTGGGGTTTCAGTCACAGTTTGAGAATGTAGCCTGTTTGTCTGAGATTTGGGCTGGTAGAAACTGTGTAAAGAGCAAGAGAGCAACCCTTGGTTCTAGGAAAGAACATAAGTGAGTATGTTTGAGTGTGTGTGTGTGTGTGTGTGTAGTGTATGTTTATTTATTCTGGGAGAGGTTGCTAAGTTGGAGGTGTTTGCCAGTAGAGCGTTCCCTGAGTGCTCTGTTTGTTTACCCAGCAGAGTGCAGGGAAGGACGAGAGGAGGGACAAGTGCAGACTATGGCTGTCTGCAGGACAGGGTGAGAGTTGTCTGGGGTGCCACCTTGAATGGTCTGTCTTATGGGCACTGTAGTTCTAGAGAGCCCCTTTGTGGGACCCAGATTCAGCTTTACTGCTCTAATCCTGATACCTTTCCTAAGCAAAAATTACTTAGATCCCATCATGGTGGCTGGTCTATCTTTCCTTCATTCTGGGTGTACTTTCTCACTTCTGAGTTTTGAGGCCTTGAGAGGAAGTAGAAGGGACAAAAAGAGAGGCAGAGGCAGGGGCAGGGGCAAGGTGACAGAGCAATTGGGTTCTAATCTAGGCTGTACTCACCAATAAGTATTTGGTGTCTGGAAAATCACTTAGCTTCCCCCAGGCCTGATCTGAAGGACAAGGTTGGCTTCATCATTCTGTTGTAGGTATACAATTTCCTCTTTCTAGAAGACTCCAAGATCTATACTGTATCTTCCCATCCATGGAGCCTGTCAGCCTATCAGATCCTGTTCTATACTCTCAGTCCTCTTCCCACCCCTGCCCAAGAATGCTTCCACCCCTTGTCTTAGGCTAAATGTCTGGGTTCATCTTTACAAACCTGAAGTCCACTGCTTCTGAGACAAGCGTCTTGTATTTCCCAGGCTAAAGATGGGGCATTATTTCCCTGTCTTCAGGAGAGGCAGAGAAGGGAAGACGAACGAACTCAAGACCCTCCTTACTCACCATCCAGCCTTAGCAACAGGCCAGATTCCAGGACAGGTTGTGTTTCAAGCTCAGTACATCCCAACTTGGTGGCCCAGGACCCCTCCCCCAGAGGCCTCTACTTCTCTCTTCCCACCCTAACTTCCAAGCAACATGTCTGCAAGTCTCTGAGAGAGTACTGACTCCCAGATACAGGCTGGCTGGCAGCCAAGGGTGGTGTTCTGGCTCCTATACCAGCCAGATGGGGTGGCAGGAAGGCCCCATTAATCTCCCGGGAGAAAGCTTGTTGGCACACAGAAAAAAGTGGCTGCCGGCACTGTGCCTTTACCCTGGGGCTGTGGAACACCATACCCCAAAGTCTTTCAGCCAGACTTTGTGCCTCCATAGTCTACCCTCACTCCTTAGGGTTGGATGGGCTAGGGTTCCAGTTGAGTGAGACAAAGAGTCTGGCTTCCTTCTTCTCAGATTACCCAGTATTCTGTAATCTATAGTCTACTCCTGTTTCTTTCAAAGCCAGGAAATTATGAAGCCAGAGGGTAGATGGGCACTTTGCCCCCTCCCCCCCCTCCCATCCCTCCGGGCTTCAGCCATCTCTAGTTCCTCAGCTCTTCAACTTTTCCAGCAATGTTCGGAGAAACAACCAGAATTGCTTGGTTCAGAGCTACCAGTTTCTTCTCTCCCGCCCCCCCCCCCCCCATCATCTCTGTCTCACCTATACCTGCTGTGTGCACACACATGTCCATGCACACGTACCTACATCCACAGTCAGTTTTCTGTCAGAGAGCCTGCCTCTGTTGATGCCATATAAAACCAGATGAAGAGCTGGAAAATTCAGCCCAGGGCCAAAGAGAATCAGTGTGGAAAATTCGGGGAGGAGAGTGAAAGCAGATCTAGAGAAGGCGGCCAGCTGGGGAGGTGGTGTTCCGGTCTCACAGACCTCCTGCTGGCCTCCCTTGGAGCCAGGGCTCGGCAGGCTCAGCCTTGGTCTGCAGGATTCCCTGCATGTAGTCTAACTGGCATGCCACCTGCCAGGGGCTGCCAGTTCCTATTTCGCCAGGGGTCTTGCTTTAGGCCCAGTTCTGACAAATAGAATTCCTACCCTTTAACCTTGCTTGTTTGAGGCTGGGTGAGTTAGGTACGAAGGGTTGACCATTCCTTGTTTTTCTATTTTTGTTTTTTGTTTTTCTGTGCCTGAAACTGACTCTCCTCCATCTACATCCTTCCCACCATGGTAGGCAAAGCAAGGCTTTTGAACAGGAGACCAGAGTGGGTGGATTTTACTGTTGCCAACAACCAAAGAGAAAATAAATCTGGACTGGTGACATCTCCTATATTCCCAAAGGAGCTAAGATACAACCTCATTCGGGTGTCAAACCACTTCCAGGCCCAGTTCTGATGCAGCTACTGATGGTACTCAGTTCTCTGGAGTGAGGTTTGGTGAGAGAATTACCCTGTCATGTTCCCCGCAGGCCAGAATTTGGCTCTGCCATTCCCTAGGGGAACACTCCAAACCAAATCAAGTCTTCCATAACCAGGTGGATCATTCCCAAGCCTTTTTTTTTTCTTTCTGTTGGTTGTGGGGCTTGAACTCTGGGCTTGGGTGCTGTCCCTCAGCTCTTCAGCTCAAGGTGAGCGCTCTACCACTTGAGCCACCGCATCACTTCTGGTTTTCTAGTGGTTATTGGAGGTAAGAGTCTCAGGGACTTTCTTGCCCGAGTTGTCTTTGAACCAAGATCCTCAGATCTCAGTCTCCTAAGTAGCTAGGATTACAGGCGTGAGCCACCGGCGCCCGACTCTTTTTTTTTTTTTTTTTTTTAAGTCATGGATTATTTCTCCCAGAAACTTTCCAAGATGGGAAATCACAACCAAAGAGGCTTGTTTAGGAAATCTGGATGTAATGGCATTAGAGACACCAGTCTCCTTGCGTGAACCTTAGCCTGAAACCTCTCCCTGCCTCCTTGGCCTGTCCACTCCTTTGCTGTCTGAGTCAGAACAGCAATCAGAGAGCTTTATGACATGCCAAGTACTCCCACGTGCACTATGGCAATACTCCTCCAATGGCCCTGCCAGAGAAGTTGTGAGCTCCGCCCAGCTGAGGCCAAAACAGAGGCCCCAAGAAGCCTTGGAGTCTGACCTGGATTGTATAAGCAGGAGGAAACAGGACCTCTGATTTGAAAGCTCATCATGTTCCTTCTATGGAAATACAGGGAACCTGGGTATCCCATATGATGATGGCAGGAAGAGATCTACTGGATTAGCTTCCAGCTAGGGCTTTCCTGTAGCTCAGCTCTCCCAGATCCTTTGGGCTTTCTAAGAGGCATTGTTTTCCTCTGAGGCTTTCCTATCCCTCCTTCCACTCCCAAGATATGGGGCTCACCTTCCTGTGTATGCCAGGCCAAAGCTTCTCCCTTTCTTCTTTCCCTGAGAGTCACCTATCCAGAGATCCTGGCTCCCCTCTCCTTTCCCCACTTCTTCCTGTTGCTTTTCTTTCATTTTGGCACTGAGGTTTGAACTTGCATTTGCTAGGCAAGTGTCTGGCACTTAAGTTCCAACTCCAGCCAGTTTTAAGTGTGTGTGTGTGTGTGTGTGTGTGTGTGTGTGCGCGTGTCTAACATGGATCTTATATTTTTGCCTGGGGCTGATCTTGGACCACAGTCTTCTTATCTGCACTTACCAACTGGCTAGGATTACAGCTATGAATTACCACGACCCACTTATTTGTTTTTTGTTTTGTTTTTTTTTTTTCTGTCATGAGGCCTGAACTCTGGGCCTGGGCGCTGTCCATCAGCTCTTCAGCTCAAGGCTAGCACTCTACCACTTGAGCCTCAGCCCCACTTCCAGCTTTTTCTGCTTGCCTCAGCCCCACTTCCAGCTTTTTCTGCTTATGTGGTGCTGAAGAATCGAACCCAGGGCCTCATGCATGCAAGACAAGCACTCTACCACTCAGCCAACTTCCCAGCCCGCCACTTATTTGTTGAGATGAGGGTCTCACTAACTTATTTGCCTGAACTGGCCTTCCACTGCAATTCTGATTCTCACCTGATGAGTAACTGGGATTATAGGATTGAGCTACCAAGTCCAGACTTTCCTGCTTATAGTCTTGCCTTTGCCTTGGATGTGGGGGACAGTGGGCATGCCTGTGGAGTTGCCACTTTCTTAAGGTGTTTGGCTCCTACAACCTCCGTGTATCCTCATTATATCTGTGGTTTAGTTGCTATGGATCTTGAATTACCAAGACAGGGTTTGGAGGCTCTCAAAGATCCCCTTGTCTCTTCCCCTGCCCTTAGATCTGCCATATGACTTTGAATGGAAATTCAGATTCTTCCTGACCTCTGTGTTCTGTAGCAGAAGACACTAGGGGCCCCCAAATCTTAATGCAGGGGATGCAGAGTGAGGGGAGAAACATGCAATACACCTTTGCTTCCTGAACAAGACCCTGTCTCGGGCCCACGAGTTCCCTAAGGCTATGTGCATTTCACCTTATGACCTTTAGAACCTCCTGTCCCCATCTCTTAGAGAAGATTGTGCAAGGGCCAAGTTTGTCCCAATAATTCGATGGATCCATTGGATGGGGTGGGGTGAGGAGGTTTTATCCAAAACACATGTTATTGCCACTATGCTAGTTATCTTGGATATTTCCTGCGTGTTTGTCACCATGGTAACTGACTCAGCACGAAACCTCGTTTGCTGGGCCCTGGGGTCCGGTATGGAGGCCATGTGGTGTCAATTTGGGCCTCTCAGTGCTTTTTCCTTCTCTCTGTCCTCCCCACCTCCCCTCCACCCCCAACTCCCACTCTGCTTGTGTCTTCTGTTTCTCCCTAGCCTGTCTCAGTGCTTCTTCACTTTCCTGGTCCTGGAAATAGCTGCTCTTGAGTGATCATAGGGACAGAGAGGAGATAAGGCCTGCTGCTGCATCTGCAGCCAGCACTGGCAGGCTTTGACCTGGGGATGTCCCAGAATGGACAGGAAAGCTGCATGACAGAGAAAACACAGGTGGGTCTCTGCATAGGAAGGTCTCGTCGGAGCTCAGGGTTCATGCTTGGAGTAGGCCCATGTTATCTGCTAGATTGGAAGCTGCAGGCCTTACAAGAAGGGTGGTTTGGGCTCTGAGATATGCTGCTCTGGGCCTGTGGACTGCTCATGCTGACTTTGCCGGTGTGTGTGGGACGAGGGCGCATCTGTTAGAACCCTAAGACCCGAAGACTTGGAGAGAGGATATCGGCAGAAAAGCAAGGAAAGGGTTCAAATTCTCAATGAGAAACAAAGAGGGCGAGGCTGGACCACTGAAGGACTGGGCGATCACTTGCTACTCTGGGTTTTCCCAGGAGTGAGTCCTTCCTCCTTGGGGTGTGGCAACACTGTGGCAGGCAGTAGATGTCCCCTTCATGGGGCATGGGGCAAGGAGGGCAGTGTTGGCAACAACAGCATGGGAGGGAGCTGGGTTGGCAGGCTGGAGAAGGCACCATGTGCAGACGGAGTGTAAACAGGCAGCTCCGCGGGATGTGAGGATGGCTCTCTACCCACCACTATCCCAGATCTTGCTTTCTTTCCTGTCTGAGGAAGCCAGGACTGGATGACTCTAGCCAGCCACACACTCTACTGAGTTTCTGGCATCCTCTCACTTTGCCAGTCCATCTTTTCATCTTTCCAGTCTCCAGAGTTATCCTTGGCTGGGTCTTATCGCATGTGATCCCCACTCCCTGACCCAAGTAGACCTAGGAATTGTGACGGATCCAATCTGCCTCTGAACTGCCACCTTTTATGGAGTGCCTTGGAGAAGGTGGCATGTGGCTGGAACTTCACTGAGTCAGAAACTGCCCTTTTCATGGCTTCTATGAGCTCAGCTCAAGTTATAATGGGGTCTGGGGTGAGAAGGGAGAGGCTGGGCTGGACAAGCATTGGGCAGGACCTTGAACATAGTATTCTATGGCCCTTTGGCCCACATCCCAAAGAGAACAGCAAAGCAGCCCTCTTTGGGGCTAAGATCCTTCCTGAAAGTTCTGACCCTACAAATGGCACACCACAGCAGGAAAAGTCAAGGGAGGCATCAGCAGCCTGACTGTGGGATCAGCCAATTAGGTTTGGGCCCCTGTGGGTTCTAGGGGACGTAGGAGCCTGAGAGGAGACTACAAAGAGTTAGGTGGTATGGTGGGGCTCCTGCCAGATTGGAGGGTGCCATAGACAGTCTGAATGCTTGCGTCTCCCCAACATTCACGTTAGGACTCCTGGGAGGGAGGCGGGCTTTAGAAAGGAGGTGACTAGGTCATGAAGTGGACCACCCCCCTTTCCCATGAATAAGATTAGTATCCTTATGAAAGAAACACAGAGAGCTGCCGAGCCTCTGCAGTGAGAATGTGCCTAGAAGTGGGTGTGAGCCATTGTTTAGCAGCTACCTGCTAAACAACATCTCTGCATGTTGGTATTTCACTTGTAAGATAAAGACAGTCAGCTTCCAGAAGGTTCTCATAAGAAGTGACTAAGATAGTCTATGCAACAGTGTGTGTAATGAATATACTTCTTCCTTGGTGAGAAAAGGGAGGTTTCCAGACCCTTCCTCTCAGACTGACGTGTTCCTTGTGCTTCTCAGGATCCTGGGTCTAGGTCCTGTCTGGAATGAGGGGAAGGAAGATATAGATAGTTGAGTCGAGACCACAGGATCAGGAACACTCTAAAGCAGGGGCCGACGGTGGGATGGTTGGCCCTGCCTGGTAGGGTCCAAGGGCAATTGCAAATGGGAGGAGTTTGGTGGGATCCTAGCCAGGGTGCTGGAAACTAAGGCATACCATCCAGCTCCTCTCTCCTCCCTAGGGGCTGCCCAACCTGACTGAGGCTCTGTTAAGCCAACAAAAGGAAAGGAGCCTGGTACCAATGGCTCACACCTGTAATCCTAGCTACTCAAGAGGCTGAGATCTGAGGATTGCAGTTTGAAGCCATCCTGGGTAGAAAAGTCCATGAAACTGTTACCTCAGTAACCACCAGAAAATTGGAAGTGATGCTGTGGTTCTAAGTAGCAAAGCACCAGCCTTGAGCACAAAAGCTCAGGGACAGAACCCAGGCCTTGAGTTCAAGCCCTATGGCCAACAAAGCAACAGCAACAGTGAAAGGGAGACAGTTCCCTCTGCTAAGCCTAGGCAGAGAGAAGACCAGAGGTCAGCATTAAGGAGGAGATGCATGGATGCACATATCCAATATGTGGTAGTGAATAGATGCTGTACTCAAGGATTGAGAGCTAGAGTGTAGAGTGCAGACCCAGCTGCAGAGAGATTTCTCTCTCCCAGGGCTCAGGGTCCAACTAGAAGCATCTACTCAATCCAGAGTCTAAGCCATGGACTTCAGTCTGGTCTATTTGCCTAGATGAGTCAGCTCCCCCTTCTCCCCATGTGAACCTGCTCCCCTCTTTGACAAAGGAGCCTATGGGAGGAGGAATGAGTTGTGGAGAAGGTGGAGGACTGGGGTTGGGGAGGGGATAAGGAAGGGAATTAAGACTGGAGACAGGGCAGAGGGCTCTAGAGCCAAGGACACAGCCTTCCCATTCTGGAGTGGAGAAAGAGAGCTTTCCGCCCCTCCTCGTCCTCTCCACAGAGACCACAACTCAAGGCTCAACTGTCCCCTCCCAGTGACTCAGGTTTTGGCTATTCTCCTGCCCACACCCCAGCATGTCCAGTGCCCCAGGACAGGAAGAGCTGAGTGTGAGTGAGCAGGAAGGAGGGCTGTTCTGCTGGGCTCTCGGTGGCCAAGGAACAGTCTTAGTGGAGAAGTTCCTTGTCCCCTCCTGGCTGTGTCACCCCAGGCTACCTCAGGAATGTGGTTTTGAGCTATGGCGGCTTTTTGTCCTCCTCCCTCTGCTCTGAGCATGGCAGACCACTTGTGTCTCACTAGCAGATTCCAGAAAATCACCACCATAGGGTGGATATGCATTTTTGTCCTCTTTGCTGGACAGTGGGTAGATGGGTGGCTATGTGGCTCTTTGGAGGCCTAAGATCCTTAGGATCCTAGGATCCACTGTCCCTCTGAGATACAAGGGAAATGCAAAAATGGAATAAAGCAATTATGGTTATAATTGTGTTTATTTTTTTATTTTTTGGGTCCATTTGTGGGGCCTGAACTCTTGGCCTGGGTGCTGTCCCTCAGCTCTTCAGCTCAAGGCTAGCGCTCTACCACTTGAGCCACAGCGCCACTTCCAGCTTTTTTTCTTTTTGCTTATGTGGTGCTGAGGAATCGAACCCAGGGCCTCATGCATGCAAGGCAAGCACTCTACCACTGAACCACCTTCCCGGCCCCTAATTGTGTTTATTAATAATGATAATTAGCATTCATTTATTAAAGATCAACTTGTGCTAGCTGTTTCCCATATGCTCTTTCCTTTTCCCTTCCTCCTTCCCTCCCTCCCTCTTTATTTTCCTTCCTTCCTTCCTTCCTTCCTTCCTTCCTTCCTTCCTTCCTTCCTTCCTTCCTTTTTGGTGCCAGTTTGGGGACATGGGATAGAAGGGGAAGCTTGAACTCAGGGCCCAGGCACTGTCCCTGAGTTTTTTTTGCTCAAGACTAGTGCTCTACTACTTGAGCCACAGGTCCACATCTGGCTTTTTGTTGGTTAATTGGCAATAAGAGTCTCATAGACTTTCCTTTCCAGGATGGCTTTTACCTGTGATTCTTAGATCTCAGCCTCCTGAGTAGCTAGGGTTATAGGTACAAGCCACTGGTACCCAACCATATACTATTTCTTACAAGAAATATTTTGCCAATGAGGCTTTCTGAAGCATAGACTCAGAAAGGTTAACTGATCTCATTTTCATAGTCATTAAGCCTGGAAGCCAAGATTTGGATATCTGATGTTTATGACTTCTCCAATATGTACAATGCCTCTAGTCTGTTCATACCCTTTTTGGTGCTATGGGCAGTCTGATGACATTTATAGGAACTGCGTTAATCCGCTTTCCAGCACTGTGACAAGATACCTGAGAAAATTAACTTAAAAGGAGGAAAGGTTTAATCTGGTTTATAGTTCCAGAGGTTTTAGCCCGTGATCACTTGGATCTCTTGTTTCTGGGGCCTGTGATGAGTTAGAACACATTGGTGAAGTTGCTAATCTCATCGTGGCTGGAGAGAGAGAAACAGGGTACAAAATCTTCAAGAGTCCCTTTGGCAACCTAATTCCTCTGATGAATCTTCACCTAAAGTTTCCATTACTTCCCAATAGGCCAATAACACATGAATCCAACACTGGATGATACCATTGATTAGTCAGAGTCCTCTGACCACCACCATCTAAAGTCCTCTTTGGGAACACAATTTCCCTGGAGACTAAACCTTCAAAACACCAAATATTGAGGGACTGCTTTAGATTCAGATCATAACAGAACAATACATGTATTCTTTTCTGAGATTTCTGATGTCACATTCATATACAGTTCTGATGTATTGAAAAATTATTCACCCACCATCCTTTATTTTTCCCTTTCTCCAGATACTACTGTTTCTTAAAAAATATACTAACACAAAGCTTCATGAGAGACCTTGGAGTCAATGTCAGCACACACACACACACACACACACACACACACACATACACACACACACACACACACACACACTATGAGAAAGAAACCAATACTGGACTTATAAAAGAAGCCAATTTTAACTATTATAGTTTAAAAATAGTGATGAATATAGACAGATTTCATAATGTCAATAAAGATGGTGATGTGTGAATTTCAGTTGGTGACAGGTATATAACTAAAGGCAATGTTTCACCTAGAGTAGTATAAACAAGGTGGAATTGTTCCTGCCACTAAAATGTCTGGAGGAAGTTGTTAAAACTTATGGGGTGGGGTGGTGTCGGGTGGGTTCTTTAGAAACCATTGTATTCTGCTGGTAGAGGGTGTGCAAACTTCTCCCAGGATGTGGAACTCTGTACCAGATAGGGACAAGTCCCAGCTCTGAGATAGTCTGTTTCATGCTGTCTCTGGCATTTAGAGTTGTCAGATTTAGGGAAAAAGCAAAACACCAAACAACCCCACCCCCAAAGAACCAGTTGAATTTGAGTTGCAGATTTTCCATGAATAGTTTTTTAATGCAATATTTGACACATACTTATAATATTATTTTTCTATTGTAGTAATAACAAATTGCCACAATAACAACAGCTTAATCAACACAAACACATTAGCTCACAATCCTCTAAGTCAAAGTGGAGCAGGGAATGGAGTGGGGTGCGGAAGAACTAGCCAGATCCATGGCTTAAGTGTTTCTCAGGCTAGAATAGAGGTGTTGGCAAGCAGGACTGTACTCCTTCTTGGAAGATCTGGGGAGGTAGCATCAGGTTCTTGGTGAAATTCAGTTCCTAGTGGTTATAGGACTGAGGTTTCTACTTCCTGTGCCTTGGAACCCCTGGCTACCATCCATTTTCCTCACCAACTGTCTTTCCAATTCAAACCAGTAAATGTATATCAAGAAATCCTACCTCCAACGTCTTGGCTTCTAGGTAGAGAATGCTCCTTGCTTCAGAAGGGTTCCTGGGATCCAGCTCCTCTAGGTCATCTCCCTTTTGAGCCATATTATCACATGAGCAATATCAGAAGGCAGACATCCTGACTTTTGTCAGTCTGCCTACTATGCATGCTGGAAAATTATGTGTTGTTTTTCCAGAATGAAAATTGCCTGGGATTCTACCGGCTGTAGACTTTTAATCTTGGCCAGGCCAACTCTTCTCTCTTCTCAACCTCAGTTTCCCCCTGATAGAACTCAACTAAATGTGTTAAAACCCATATGTAGGAACTGAGTACCCTTTAACACGAAGAGGCACAGCATGGATCAGAATGTTTGTTTGCTTTGCAAGGTATCAGAGTCTATATGTGGAGAATGAAAAACATACGGTCAAAGGCTAAGAACACTATCAAATGGCAGATGTGGGGGGTGGGAGACAGACTAGAAAGGATAGAGGGGAGACCGGAAAAGCCCATGGATCAGTGTAATGGAAAAGGAGAACGAGATCTGGGGCAGCGAGGATCGCAACAGGAAAGGCCTGGTGGGGAAGGGTCACCTTGGAAGTAGCTCGTGCAGCTGGAGAACGGAATGTCTGGTATTTTCAGTTCTGGGAAGGAATGGAGATGGTGGACATAGCAGAGAGGGATGGAAGGGTCAGCCTGGAATCCTTAACTGCCCCATTAGTGAGAGAGAGGGAGGATCACAAGTCTCACCCTGCTCATAGGCCAACAAAGCTGCTACGGAAATGACACCGCGCCCTTGGCACTCTCAGGAAATAAGACTAAAGCCAGCGGCTTGGGAGTAGCTTCATGTGATGGACAGGTTGCCTTTGCCAGTGGCTCCTGGTGGGACTCTGGGCCATCCCTGGAAATCGTGAGGAGAAGAAGCCAGGGGCTGGCAGGATTTGAGCAGAGTGGATAAGGGGTAGAATGCACTGTGTAGCTAGCTGATCGCCCAGGATTTTGCAGGCTACTGAGAGGAGTTGGGCTTCTCCCTTGAAAAGGAAAACAAAAAAAAAACTATCTCCAGAGCAGAGCATAGACAGAAGGTGAGTTAGGTACTAAGTAGCTCAATGGAACTACTCCGTAAAGAGACTGAGGCTTCTAACCCGTGGAATAGTAGAGAACTACATGGCTAGGTCTGTCTGCCAAGAGCTTTCAATGTTCTGGGGAGATGAGACAGTGTGGAAGAGTGCATAAGAGTCAGGATGTTCAAGACAAAAGAATCAGGAGCAGTCTTCATAGCTACTATTCCCTAGCCTAGAAAGTGACTTAAGGTCTCAGTTACTTCCACAGTAACATGGTGATAGCTATACCTACCTGATAGGGTTAACCTGGGGCCCGTTTTACTGCAGAGTGCCAAGCACATAGTAGGTGGGTTTAAATAATAATAGAGGTAGCATTGGGCTCCTCGTTGTCATGATGGGTGCAGATGGGTTTTGGAGAGGGAGGTGTCAGTCAGTGGGTAGATGGGGAAGAGGGAGGGACTTAGCATAGACAGCAATGTGTCCTATACAAAGAAATGCCAGGGTGAGGTCAGCCAGAAATCTCAAAAGGAAGCCCTGTCCTGGAAGCTGGAGGGAGGGGGAGGGCATCGGCAGGTGCCGAATTCAGCTGGTGGGAAGGCCAGATTCTGAAAAGCATGAATGTGAATTGTCTAATTGGAGGTGACAGGGAGCAGGAGAGGGACAAGACTGGGCGGATGGGAGGGGAGGAGCGTGACGGTCCCACAGCCTGGCTCAGTCCTTTCCCATCCCAGAATAAGAGCGAGTGGGCTGGGTGACCCCAGCAGGTGTTCACAGGCGTCTGGGAGCCCAAGATTGCAGGCAAGAGGAGGTAGGCATGTTTTTTCTGAAACGTGATATTTCAGGCAGCTGTCTCCCTCAGCCTGATGGACCGTGGGACATTCTTTCCCAAAACATCATTCCCACCAGCCATTGGCCAGCCAAGCTCTGTTAGAGGACAGAAGTTGAATTGAAGAAGGGGTGGAGATAGCAAGGACTCTACTCAGGTCCAGAGAGAGTCTGTAACAAGGTACAGCCTCCAGTGGGGACAGCCCCCAACCTTCTTCCCACCTGGGATGTGGCCAGGAAGGGAAAGCCCAGGTCCTTTCTCTGGCGTCTGTGTAGCCTCTTGTAGCTCTAGGCCAATGATTGTTAACTTAGACATACCCAGTCCTTAAGTGTCCCTAAAGGTAGTAATAGAGATTGGAAGTTACTTTTATGTTTATTAATTTAAAAAAAAACCTCATAGAAGCCGGGCACTAGTGGCTCATGCCTGTAATCCTAGCTACTCAGGAGGCTGAGATCTTTGGATCACGGTTTGAATCCAGCCTGGGCAGGAAAATCATGAGACTCTTATTTCCTATTAGCTACCAAAAAGCCAGGAGTGAAGGTGTAGATCAAGGTTACCAGCCTTGAGCAGAAAAAGCTAAAAGATAGAGATAAGGTCCTGAGTTCAAGCCCTAGTGTATACACACACACACACACACACACACACACACAGATACTACATTTTTCTGCAATAAGACTAACTCCTATTCATCCTTTCAACATCATTTCCAGCCTTCTGGGAAGCCTTCCTTGATCTGTCCTATAGAGATATCCCAACAGGATGCCAACAGATGGCTCCTTCAAACAGGACCACAGAGAAAAGTATAGGAGAGGGGCCAGGGTGAGAATAGCTAGCAATATAGCTCCAGTCCTGACAGAGTAAGCAAGAAGTAGTTACTAGAATCCTGAAAGTCCTATAGCTATAAGAAGGCACTGCAGTATTTCAGCTATAGTCCCAGTCACCTGGTAGCCAGAGAGGGCATTGACTTCATCTTTCTCCAACAAAGGAATCCTTTTGGCAAAACCCAACCAGAAGTGGGAGGGAGAGGCACTCAATCTTGAATGGTAATAGGGAGATGTGGCTGGGTATCTAGAGGGACAGAAGGGAGCACCCAGCACACCCCCACGGCTGTGTTAGAACCTCTTGGCATGCATGTATAACCTTTGATTTACTCAGGACATAGTATTGTCATAGGGCACCATAACCAGCTGTTTCTTTGCATGTATCTCTTTGTGTGAAATCTCCTCAAGGGTGAGGTTCATTCCTATATTATCCAGCTTCTAACCAGATTGCTTAAACAATCGGAAACATCACCTGTCTTTGTTCCGGTTGGAATTAAATCATCTCCCAGTGGAAACAGCAATTATCTCCTGCAAATCAGCAGCTCAGATTACCGACTCTGTAGGCCTGAGTAGTAAAACAAGAGGCAAGTGAGTTAATTAGTGATCTAATGATTTCAATTTGTTTAGTAGACAAAAATCCTTCAACACAACTCGGGGGGATGAAAATGAGAACAATATAGAGGAGTTCTTGATGTTGAAAGTCTCTGAGACACCGAATCAGCAGTGAGGGGTGGACCTTTCCTAGGGTTTCCATTGCCAATGGAAGCAGGCCAATGCACAGTCCTCAGACCAACTAAGTCCCCTGCTACCCATACGTCTTTTGTGGGGTAGCCCCAACATGTCTATCTGTGACTCTGTCACCATTGTCCCTACAAACCAAGATTATCCACTGACACCCACTGCCATAGCCAGTGCCTGGGATGTTTTTCTACCGATGACCTACACAGTTGTCTTTGATAGATATTTATCAGACCAATGACAAAATTAGAGATCTTGCTTGGAAGGCCGGCTGGCTTGCTGGGGAGACAAAGAATGGCACACAAAACTATTTAGGAGCTGGGTGATTATGGATCATGTCTGTAATCCTAGCTACTCAGGAGGCTGCGATCTGAGAATAGTAGTTCAAAGCCGGCCTGGTCAGGAAAGTCTGCGAGACTCTTATCTTCAAGTAATTATCAAAAATCCAGAAGTAGAGCTGTACCTCAAGTGGTAGAACATCAGCCTTGAGTTAAAAAGCACAGGGACAGTACCTACTCTTTGAGTTTAAGCTCTAGAACTGGCACAAAGATAAACAAATAAATTAAACAAACGATTCAGAACAACATGGCATGATTTGTGCAGAGCTGGCTCCAAGCAGTTTGGTCCTTGATCTTGAGCTTTAGGAATTCATAAAAAGAAGGAAAAAGATGTTAATTAATTTTGTAACAAATCTGCTTGAAGCCATTTGTTCTGGGCCGGGGGAGGGGGATGGGAATGGAAAGGGGGGCAGGTAAGAGAGCAGAAAGATAACTTTGGTCCTATACTGTTGACAGTCCAGCAGTCTATCATGCAGTATCCTTTAGAGCTTCATGATTTATACTTATTTACCCCTTGAGGAAACTGAGGCCCAGAGAGCGAGACCAAGTCATCCAAGGTTACACAGCAAGTGAGTGGCAGTGTGAAGAGTCAAACCAGACAGACACAATGTCAAATTTGTGTTCCTGTCACTAGGCCTAGGAAAGGAAGATGGATGGTAAGATGTCATTCCTGGGTCAAGCCTCTGTTTAAACAGAGGCTTAGGACCAAAAGGCATCTTATCCACGGTTACACTGAAAGCTGGCCTGGTACTGAGCTCAGGTCTGAGATGCCATCCAGGATATGAGTTCTGAGGGTCCAGGCTGAGCAGCTGGGCCTACTCCAAAGTAGCTATAGATGGCCTGAAATTGGCCAAGCCCTCCAGTAAAGGTTGAGACACTGTTCCCAGCATTGGATGACACTGGATGAGCTGTGTTTTGTGAGCCTTCCTTCCTCAACAAAAACAAGCTTCCAGCACTAGCTGATACCAAAGGCTCAGCACAGGTGAGGACAGTAGAGTGGGGTGGGGTAGAGGCTCTGAGGTAGGGGGAGGAACAGGAGAGGGTCATTCCTGCAGGGCTGACCTCAGCTGGGTAATGTGATCAGCCTGTCATGGTTCTGAGCCTTGATTTGAGAAGAACAAAGAGGCCAGGCCCCTGTGCCTTCTCTAGCCCAGGAATGCAGCTGGGGGCCAGGCCGTGACCAATCAGGAATGCAGGTTTGTAGAGCAAGGCTTTCATGCATTGATGGGGGAACCCAGCTCACAAAGCCAGGCTGACATGCCCCCGCACTTCCAACTTTGATATCCTGGCCCCGCCTTGGGGGAGCCGAGCATCTCCAAGCTGTTTGGGCCTTACTGCCCTGCTGTGGCCCTTTAGGTGGTGGTGGTGTGTGGGGGGGGGCCTGTGGAGAGCTTAAATCCATGACCCCTTTCCCTGCCACAATCCCACCAATATTCCTGAGAGCCAGAATCTTCTGTCTGTCTCTCTCCATCTCAAGCGGTCTGAAGAATAAGCAGGGGAAAAAGAAAGCTGTTTTCCCTAAGCATCTTCCCTGCTCTTAATGACAGGGAGAGGTGGGTGGATAGACAGACAGACTGACCGACAGACAGAAGATGCACCTTAGGAGAAGGTGCCAGACCTCAGGCAGCCACTGCTCTGAGAAGGTCATAGAAACCTTTGAGGGTACCCCCTCCAGCGAGATGAATAATGACAGTGCTTGGCTATCTGAATGCTCTCTGCATTCCAAAGCTCCCGGCTTTCAGGCCTCAATCTCAGCATCTCTTCCTACTGGCAACCCACTCAGTGTGGGGTCCTCCAAGCCTGCCTTCATCTGCCTTCTCAATTATCCACCGTTCCTTCCTTCCCGCCTCCACTGTGCTCCTTGCACTTCCTCTCCTCTTGGGCATTAATAATGGCAGTGCTTTACAGTTTACAAAGCCCAGGGTCACTCACTGGAGTTGTAGGAAGTGAGGACCCTTCTCCTCAGCTTATGCGGGAAGGAAGAGGGCAGGGGAGCAGGTGGAGGCATTGGAAGGCTCACAGGGATGCTCTAGGTATGGAAATAGGAACGGGGGTGGGGTGGGGTGAAAGTAGCTCATAAAGGGGTGGCCTGGAGTTTAGGAGACATTCTGCTCTTTTTTTTTTTTTTTCACAGAGCCTGGAGAAGTAGAGATAAATTGAGAACTCTCTGGGGATGACTTGAATATGTACATTGTTCCTCTGTTTTATCTCCCTTCCCTTATGGACAGTTGCTCTCCCCAAAACACCAGATAGCCATGCTCAACTATAAATGGCACAGAAGTGGAGCTGTGGCTCAAGAGGTAGAGTGCCAGCCTGGAGGACAAAGTGAAGGGAAGTGGTAAAGCACTAGCTAGCTTGAGCGAAAGAGCTCAGGGACAGTGCCCAGGCCCTGAGTTCAAGCCCCATGACCACCACCAACAACAACAAAGCTAAGGGACAGCACCTAAGCCCTGTACCATACACATATATAAAAAATTAACTAAAATATAGATGACAACAGTGGCTTAGAAGTGATGCTTCTTATAGCTTTTATGCCACAAGTGCAATCTCAGTAAAGAGATGCAGGGCCATCTCTACAATAGAAAAGTCACATAAGATGGAAGGAAGATAGGACTTTCCTAGAGAGCCAGAGTGGTACTCTGGTTCAAGTGGTAGAGTGCTAGACTTTGGCGGGGAGGAAGCTCTGGAACAGCACCCAGGCCCCATATTCAAGCCCCAAGACTGGAACAAAATTAAAAGTACAATGAAGAAATATAGCGACCCACACAAGATCAGATATAGGAATCTAAGTGGCATTTAGAACCCATCTTCTACCAGCCTGGGAGACAGGCTTTCTTGAAGCATGTCTGCCCCAGGCTGAAGGACTTGCACGTGGTGAGGCTGTAGGGTGAAGGCACGCCACATGGCAACAGGGACCTATCCACACAGAAGGAGCAAAGCCTGGGGTTAGAGGAGACATCAGGTGTTCGTTCTGCATCTTGCTGCTGCAGTAGACTCATCCATCACTCCTACACTGCAAGCCTGGCCTGGCCTGGACACAGACGTTGCAGGGTCAAGAATGGGTTAAACTGGAGCCTTGGCTGGAGAGCAAGAGGTTGCTGGTCTCTAGAAACATGAAAGGGACTCAGTGGCTCCTGGTGGTAATGAGAAGTGAAGAGGCTCTGGTCCAAGCCAATTAGAATCTCCATCTGAAATGTAAACCAGTTCCTAACCCAATGACCCCCTTCCCCTCCTCAGTGGTCCTAGAGTCCCAGAGGAAGAAATAGAGAACAATTCAACCTTTGGAGGCTGCAACCATATGTTGCAGGGTATACCCTCCTGGGGGGAGGGGGTATGCCCTCATTGGGGGTGCTGGTGGCTTAGTCTGTCCTCCTTGCTCCTGGTTTCACTAACTTGGCAGCCAGGGTCACCTTGCTTACTCCTAGCTCAGGGCCTCTGCTAGATCTCTTGAGGATAGGTAGGGAGAGCTGGTGGCTCTGATTGGGATCAGATGCTCTGGAAATTATGCATCAAAGTATCCAGCCTGATTCCCACCCTACTCCCTCACTGCCCCCCAGCCCTCCAGGTTGTTTTTTTTTGTTGGTGTTGGGGGTGGTAGTGGTTTTGGTCAGTTGTGGGATTTGAACTCTGGGCCTGGGCACTGTCCCTCAGCTCTTCAGCTCAAGGCAAACACTCTACCACTTGAGCCACAGCACCACTTCCAGTTTTCTGGTGGTTAATTGGAGATGAGAGTCTCACAGTCTTTCCTTACCTGGGCTGGCTTTGAACCACGGTCCTCAGAACTCTGCTTCCTGAGTAGCTAGGATTACAGGCTCGAGCCATGGGTGCCCGGCTCCCTCCAGGTGTCTGCAACTCAGAATACTGGGATTAACAATGCCCATCCAGCCCAATATCATTTTGAAGCTACCTTTTCGAGATACCTCTGGACCCCTTTCCTCTTACCATGAACTTCCTTGCTGAGCACACCCTAGGATTCTATCTACTCTCACTTGCTTTGAAAACCAACGTGAAAGATATCCCCAGTTCCAGCATTTTCTGGCTGTGTGATCTTACAACATTAATGGCAGATCTCTTAAGAAACCATTCTAGACTTCAGTTTCTTATAAGATGGGGTTTAAAAGCAAGACCGAAGGAATGTTTATAGGGCTCAGCCAGTGGAGTGCAATGGTCGGGGCTTTGTCTCCCTTGTTCCTCTGTGCCTTCTTCCTACCATCCATGAAGGGAAACCACAAAGTTGGTGAAGGATAAGGAAGAAGGGGAGGGCGGGGAAGGCTGAAATCAAGAGGAAGCATTTACTACCAGAGAAAACAGGCCTTCTGGCTTAGAAGAACCCAGAGGCAGCTTACCCCAGCAGATGAGGCAGCTGCCAGAATCTGTGCCAGACTCCCCTACAGATGAGATCCATTTCCACAGTTTCCAGGTGACATGTTACAAGTCACAGGGAGAAGAGGCATGCGGGAGTTATCTGAGATATGAGAACAAGGCTGGAGCCTACACTGAACAGGACTGTAGGCTGAGATGACAGGGATGGTGCTGCACAGTTTGACCATCCAAGTTCCGGTTTGTGAAGGGAAGGCTTAGAGGTCTTGGCTTGTGGTGAAAATAGGATGGGCAAGGCAGTGAGGGACCAGTGTGCTATGTACTCATTGTGTGGCCTGCAACAAGAGCATTTTGATTTTTTTTTTATCCTCCAGAAGGCAGCATACAACGTAGGATCCAGGACAGGGGCTTGGAAGTGGACCCGGAGGAGGGCTTCCTGCAACCTAATCAGGGCTCTGTTTCCATGGAACCCAAAATGTGTTTGAAGCCCCTTTGGAAGAAGCCAGGAACAAGTCTGAGTGATGAAGACAGGCGATTTCAATAGGAAAGGGGCTCATGGAGGAGAATAAGAATCTAGCAAGAATGAAAACAAGATAGTTACAGCATTAGTGATAGAAGGGGCATGGCCCATAGACTGATGATGAGATGCTGAGGGAAAGAAGGCCAGGTGGCTGGGAGAAGGGGAGGGAGAGTGCATGCTCTTCCTAGATCAGGTCCTGGTTCCTAATCCTGCTTACAGCATGACTTAGTGATGGCTCAGTTTCCTTATTTGCAAAGGGAAGTAAAATGCTTTTAGGGATTCTCTAAGCATAATACAATTAAAAAAAAAAATCCTTACAGGCCTCCCTGTGAATGGAGATACATTCAGAGATGGAGATAGAGGAGCCTGAATTCAGAAAGATATAGGCAAGAAGGAAGGCAGAACCAGAGGGGGGGGGGGGGAGGGGAGAGGGGGGAGGAGAGTGGGAGAATGCCAGCTCACCAGGCAGGGGTCTTGCATACAACTGTGGGTATCTCAGGGGAATCCTGGGGCCTCCAAACTTGAGCTTCCTCCTTCTATCTCAGGTCTGTTCTCAAGATAGTGTTTCCATTTACACTCACTCCAAGACACACAGGTGACTTCTTGTGGGGAGAGTCTTTCTGTTCTTTTTTGGCTGAGTACTTACCATTTCCTAATTCCATACTGAGAACTTCCCATGCATTCGATCATGCGTTCTGTAGAACCCCAAAAGGCAGATTGATTTGATTTGGTGACTGTGTTTTGTAGATGCAGACAATGGAGCAGAAAGAAGTTAGTTATACAGCTAGTAGAGGTGAAATAAAAATGTGAACCCCGGTTTGGGGGTGAGGTCTATGTCAGTCTCTCCCACAGATAGATTCTGCTTAGTGGAAGAGCACCTGCCTACCATGGGCAGAGTCCTAAATTCAACCCCCAGACCTGAAGACAAAAATTTCAATATAATTATCACTAAACACTTCTACAAATTCTCTCTCAGGGGTCCCTGGGACAGGAGAAGGATCTACAAGGGGCCAGAAAGCTTTTCAGTGTCCACCCCTTAGTGTATGGTGAATGTCCATGTGCTTAAAATAGTTCTGACAGCTCGTAAAAACTTAATCACTGTTTATATTATTATTATACGAGCTTGATTCTTGCGCAGCAGTATACAACAGTGGAGTTCAAGTTCAAGCACTTGCCTGAATTTCTGGTTAAAGATCACCAATTACACATACTTGTTAACTCCCTGAAACCTCATTAAAAACAAAACAGAAAGGAACTTAATTTTTTTTTGACAAACCCACAAAGATATGGGAAAGAAGACAATAGTAACAAAAGTCTGGAAGCTAGAAAGCACGTTTAATAGATACCATATTAAGTGGAAATTGTCTAAAGCAAGCCTGAGAAAGTTAAATGTTAGAAACAAATAGCTCAGAGGATTATCTCAGACATGCCAAAGACTCCAGAATTACTGATACAAGATACTTCTGAATGGGGAAGGGGAAAAGTAGCATTGGAAAATAAGATTTATGGAAAGTTTGCTCCAAAAGCAGATGGACCTTAGATCCTTTCCTCTATTCTGTGCTTTCCTCCCTAAAATAGGACCTCTATTCTCTAGAGAGAAGACATATTATTTCTAGGCCACAGTTGGCAAGTGAAAATAGGGAACTTAAGGGTACATTCATATACCCTATGTTGAGACCACCTGCCTTCTTTTTCTGACTAGTAAAGTCAATGCTCATATTCTATAATCAGGTGACAAAGTTTTGATAAAGACTAAATTTGATTTTTTCTTTTTTTTGGGGTCCGGTTGTGGGGCTTGAACTCTGGGCCTGGGCGCTGTCCCTCAGCTCTTCAGCTCAAGGCTAGCGCGCTACCACTTGAGCCACCTTCCCAGCCCTAAATTTGATTTTTTTTAAATGGCTTTTTTTCAAAATGAATTTAAGAGTTTCCCAAGAGAATGGCCTGGCTAGATCACTCTACAGTAAAATTTACAGTTGGCCAGGCCAATCCACAATAAATCCTACCACATGGACTTTTTTAAAAAAATAAATTTTATTGTGATTATTAAGGAGTTGTACAGAGAGATTATAATTCCATAAGTCAGGTAAAGAGTACAATTCCTCTTGGATAACGTCACCCCTTCCTTTGCTTTTCTCCAGTTTTCCCCTCCTGTCCACACCCACAGTTACACAGTTAATTTTTTACATAGTATATATTGAATCCATTACTACATTTGTCAGACTTTTAATATTCTATTCATAATTGCTGAGCTACAAAGTACCAGCCATTTGAAGAAAGCTCTAAGTTCTCAGGAAATAACAAGAAGAAGATAGTTTTTGGAAATTAAATAGGAGAAATTATTCAAAATCAATACATAAGTAAAAAATAACCTAAGAACATTATTCAGAAGTTAAAGACAAGTCAAGCACTGGTGGCTCATCTATAATTGTAGCTACTCAGGAGGCTGAGATCTGAGGATTGGGATTTGAAGCCAGTCTGGGCAGGAAGGCCTGTGAGACTGTTATCTCCAATTAACCACCAGAAAGCTGAAAGTGGAGCTGTGGCTCAAGTGGTAGAATGTTGGCCTTGAGTGAAAAAGCTCAGGGACAGAGCCCTGGCCATGAATTCAAGCCCAAGTACCGGCATACACACACAAACATACGAATTGAAATTGTTGTAATTCAAAAACAGACTAGAGAAAACAGATATTAAAAATAATCAAAACTATAATTCAAGAAAATTTCCCCTATCTTCAAGACTTGGTTTCCATCATGAAAGAGGCCATTGAATACTCCAAAACAGTCAATAAAGGGGGGGAAAAATGACAAAGATACATGCCCATGACATTGAAATATTATCAGCTGATAAGCTAAGAGAGAATTTTACAGTGTTCCAGAGAAAATAGGCAGGTTTCATAGGAAAGAACCAGAATAGCAGCAGAACTTCTGCCAACGCTAGACGATAGAAGGCAATAGCAAAATGCCATCCGCTTCCAATTGAGAATCTTCTGCTCACCTAAACTCTCAGTCAAGTGTGAGGGCAGAATGGAGAGTCATCTCCTGGTGTGAAAAGCATCCAAATTTCCCTGAACTT
Source organism: Dipodomys spectabilis (assembly GCF_019054845.1). Taxonomy (NCBI): domain Eukaryota; kingdom Metazoa; phylum Chordata; class Mammalia; order Rodentia; family Heteromyidae; genus Dipodomys; species Dipodomys spectabilis. The sequence continues at coordinate 4,448,815 of NW_024870700.1, forward strand.
TGCCTCAGCAAGCTACTATGTAGGGTAAGTTCCACCAAAAAAGAAAGAGGGAAGGAAGGAAGGAAGGAAGAAGGAAGGAAGGAAGGAAGGAAGGAAGGAAGGAAGGAAGGAAGGAAGGAAGGAAGGGAGGAAGGGAGGGAGGGAGGGAGGGAGGGAGGGAGGGAAAGAAAAGGAAAGGAAAAGAAAAGAAAAAAGACATAGCTCTCAGGGAAGATAAGACTTCATACAGGAGAGAAGGGAGTCTCTAATAAAATGGTCAAAGAGATCCCAAGCCAACAGCTTTGTATCAGGCCTATGAGTCATCAATCCAGACTGCCCCGCCCCCTCAAAATTCAGTAACAACTTTCCTCAGCCTGGGGAGAGTTTGGGAATAGGTTAGTGTCAAATATATAGAAATTTAAACAAATAGAAAAAAACCCACCAAGATTATTTTTCACTCCAGGAGGAAAATTAGCAGGAGAAGAAAAATAATCATTATACACTCATGACTTAGCTGTGAAGAGTGTTTATATATTCACGTTAAAGTAAATATTGAATGTTGAGCTAATGAAAATTATGATCTAATTATATAGAAAAACTGTAGGCTGAGCAGAGGCAGGAGATGTGTGTGTAGGTATGTGGCTAGGATGGTGGTTTGTGGGGAAAGGAGATAAATTCTCTTGAGGGAAGGGGTTTCAAGGGATAGGGAAGAATGATAAAAAGGGTGACTGAGATTGGTCAAGATTCATTGTATTCATATACTACTTTGTTGAATAGCAATTCCTTTGTACAACTGCTTAAAGATAAGCATAAAAGATAAAAACAATTTTTAAAAGGACAAATACTCCTCTTCCATAATGGGAAAAACAAAAGGTAAGGAAACATAAGAAAGCTCAAGCACCTGAAAATTAAATTGTAAATTAGGAGCTGGTGGCTTGGGTTTATGATCCAAGCTACTCAGGAGTCTGATATCCAAGGATTGCTGGAAGTGGAGGTATGGCTCAAGTGTTAAGAGTATCAGCCTTGAACAACAACAACAAATGATAGCATGAGATCCTGAGTTCAAGACCAGTACTAGGGCTGGGAAGGTGGTTCAGTGGTAGAGTGCTTGCCTTGCATGCCTGAGGCTCTGGGTTCGACTCCTCAGCACCACATAAGCAAAAAGAAAAAAGCTGGAAGTGGTGCTGTGGCTCAAGTGGTAGAGAGCTAGCCTTGAGCTGAATTGCTGAGGGACAGCGCCCAGGCCCAGAGTTCAGGCCCCACAACCGGACCCCCCCCCCCCCCCAAAAAAAAGACCAGTACTAGAAGAAAGAGAGAAAGAGAAAGAGAGAGAGAGAGAGAAATAGCAACAGAGACCAAGAAAAAAAAAAGAGAAAAAGAAATAGTAAAAGTCAACTAGTTAGCAACAAAGGTAAAAATAATCCATTAGAGCCACACTTGGCACACATTTGTAATTCTAGCATGCAGGAAGCAGAAGGAAAAGAATCTCCAGTTTAAGGCCATCATGAATGAAATAGTGAGACCCTATCTTAAAAAAGAAATCCATTTAAAAGACTTAAGAACTTCACTTGTGAAAGGTGAGTATTGAGGCTGGATCAAGGGGAGTTTCTTTGTCCCTTATTGAGACTTGCAGAGCTCTTCAAATGTGTTCTTGAAAGTTTCTAAGAAAAAGTGTGCTAAGGCTGGGAAAGAGTGTTGTGGTTTGCATAGATGTCCTCAAAGGCCCACGTATTAAAGCCTATGATACTGCTGTGGGGTTCTGGGACATTTTAGAGGTGGGGTCTATTGAGAGTCTTTGAAGGAACTGCTGGGTCTCTGACTCCTCCTCTTTCTCTTTTTTCGTTTTGATCATGAAATGAGTGGATTTCCTTTGCCATGCGCTCTCTCCATAATGCTTTGCTTCATCAGAGGTATAGAACCAATGGGGCCTATTGACAAAACTGTGAGTCAAAATAACCCTTTCTTCTTTTCAAGTTGATTACCTTAGGTATTTTGTCACAGTAAGGGAAAACTGACTGATGCCAAGTAGCATAAGAAGAAGGGGAAGAAAAGATGGAGAAGCAGAGCTTGGAAGAGGTTAGTGGACGGGGGTACTGTTACATGTAGAGCAAATTTATTAAATTATTTAAGTTCTTTGATTTCTTCCTTCAAAAACTGATTATAGAACTCACAGGGGATTTTTGTCTCTGATACATACTAACTGTGTATGATTTCTAGCTATTAGAACCACAGACCATCTATCAGGACCACTTGTCTCATCTAAATAATGAAAAAAAACAGCTGCTTCGTTTAAACTATGAGGAAATTTGATAAAATAAGCTAAACCTCCAACTCACTTGGAAGTAGATGATGTATGACCTCAGTGACATCCAACATGTGTCTTAGTGATAATACTCAGCAAAGTCACTGGACACAGGTCTCTAAATGCTTCATGTGTGAGGGTCCTCCATCTTAACCATCAGTGTTCACAATGACTAGAACAGTTGTGTGGACCAGAGAAACAAATACATAAAAGCAGTTAGCACATTTAATGGGAATGATCACATCTGGCCAGACTATGAGAAACCAAAAGACCAGGAGAGAACATTCTTGTGATTCAAAGCATTTGCTATTTGTACTTTGTTCAAAAGAGATTATAATTTAGTCACATACTGCTGTCTCACACATATAATCTTAGCTACTCAGAGGCTGAGATCTAAGGATTGAAGTTTGAGGCCAGCCAGGACAGAAGTCTTTAAGACTTTTATCTTCAGTTGACCACCAAATAGGAAGTGGATGTATTGCTCAAGTGATAGGGCTCTAGCCTTGAGCAAAAAGCTCAGGGATAGTGCTTAGGCCCTGAGTTCAAGCCCCAGGACTTGGGCTCCCTTCCAAAAAAAAAAAAAAATCAAAAGTGACTACTAAACTGAGCCCTGGTGGCTCTTGCCTGTAATCCCAGCTACTCAGGAGGCTGAGATCTGAGGATTGCAATTTGAAGCCAGCCTGGGCAGAAAAGTCCCAATGAGATTCTTATCTCCAGTTAACTACTCAAAATCTGGAAGTTGCCGGGTGCCAGTGGCTCACATCTGTAATCCTGGCTACTCAGGAGGCTGAGACCTGAGGATTGCAGTTCAAAGCCAGCCTGGGCAGAGAAGTCCTGCGGCTCTTATCTCCAATAAACCTCTCAGAAAACTGGAAGTGGAGCTGTGCCTCAAATGGTAGAGTGTTTGCCTAGAGCTGAAGAGCTGATGGACAGTGCCCAGGCCCAGAGTTCAAACCCACTATCGACCAAAACAAACAAACAAAACAACAAACAAACAAAAAACCTGGAAGTTGAGCTGTGGCTTACAGTGGTAGAACATTTGCCTTGAGCAAAAGAGCTCAGGGACAGTGCCCAGTCCCTCAGTTCAAGCCCCATAACCACCACCACCAACAACAACAAAAAATCACTTAAGGTATTGTGAGAGTGGCACAGGATTTAAAGATTAAATGATGGAAAATGTTGCTTCTGATCCTGACTTCACTCACTGAGCAAGCAACTTCTTGCCTTCATACATAAAAATTGTCCCTGTGATTGTGAAACAGCTCCTCTATCACTTCAGACCCCTGCCACTACATAAATATGAAATGTTTAGTCACCATTTTAGGTACCATTTTCTAGTATCAATTACCCTCAGCAATAGAAACCTTCTATAGCTTGAGAAGTTGGGTTCATTCAATGTAGCTTGCCATTAACACGACATTCCTCCAGAGTCTCGCATTTTATCTTCAAAGTTTGTGATAAATCTACCTCTGATAACTTCCTTGTCTCCAAAATGACCGCACTTTCCCCTGGCCACAGGGGTGGGAGTTGGGGAGGAAGGATCCTCTTAAAGAATGAGCCATTTTTATCCTAGAGCTTTGTATACCCCCTCTGGCAGGTTAAAACTTTCTCTCAAGACACATGAACTCCATTTGCCCAGTTTGGCCATAAAGAATGATCAGATTTATTGGGGCCTTGACAATGTCTAGAGGGGAATACTTCGAGTCAGCAACCATACACAGCCACAGAAAAATCTCAAAAATGCTTCCTTAGAGCTTGGAGCAATGCTATGATGGCTATAAGAAAATGAATTCTGAACGTCCTCCTAGGTGTTAAATTGATGAAGAACTTTTTAAATCTTTCTGGGCAGAGTTAGATTGATACCAGGATCCAGTGTCTCCTGAGAGCCCCCTTGGACCAGCCGTGACAGACAGAAGAGGAGTCACATTTCCATTTAAAGCAATTCTTATCTGGTGATAAGAATATCTGGTATATTCTAACTATCAAGAAGAAGGTCACATTTTATACACATTAGCGCTAAGCCACATGAGACTGAAAAGTGGGTGTTATTATCCTCTTTACAAATGCGAGAACAGAAAGGGTAAGTGATTTGGTCAGGGCCACACAGCCAGAGGAAGTGAAAGCCATCATAATTCTCCTATTTTCCCTCTAAACCAAGCTGTCTGAGTCTTCATTTGTGGGTTTGGTTTAGGCTTTGAGTGTCCTGCAAGTCCATCTCTTATCCTGGATTTCTTCAAATGCCAGTAGTCAAGCTGGGCACTGAAGAACTGGACGAGTAGTTCAAGGTCCAGCTCCCAGGTAAGTGTCTAGGATGCAGAAATTCTCCTCTAATTGAAGGAAGACTCGACATTTTTTTTCTAGCTCTCATTTTATCAGCTTGCTTTGGCAGCGTTCAATAATGCAGACCAAACTTTTGGTTATAGAAATAAAATAATGGTATTGAATAAAAGTGAGCACTTCCTTGTAACACATCCTAGTTTTCTGTGTTCCCAGACCAGTAGTTTTACCTGGGGAGCAATTAGGGTTTTCAAGCACACAGACATTTCATTATGATCCTGAGTTTATTCTCTATGGTTGGGAAGGAATCTGTTGGAGCCAATATAAGAATGTTTGAGGTTTTCTGAGCCTATTTGAGGCTTTGACTCAATGGCTAGAAAATAGACCACATGAAAGGGTATAGATCCCTAGTTACTGATGAATGCACATAAAATCAACGTGTGTGTGTGTGTGTGTGTGTGTGTGTGTGTGTGTGTATGTACTGAGGTTTTAACTCAGGGCCTGGCTATTTGTTTTATTCTGTTTTGTTTTTTTCACAAGGCTGATGTTCTGCTACTTGAGCTACAGCTACACTTGCAACTCTGTGTGTGTATTACGGGGTGTGTGTGTGTGTGTGTGTGCGTGTGTGTGTGTGTGTGTGTGTGTGTCAGAGAGAAAGAGAGAGAAGAGAGAGAGAGAGTTCAACACCCTGAGTAGCTAAGAATACAGGCATGAGCCACCAGTAGCATCTGACAATCTAGATTTTGATGCCCTTGTGAGAATCAAAGTTCTTCGGTGACTGAGCAGTCAGTATACATATTGAAAAAAGTTTTATTACAGATACATCAGAAATGTAACATTTAGAACATCCTAAACCATAACACTGTTCTGGTCCCCTTCCCCACCCTACCCCCTTAAAAAAAACTTTTGTCCTCCCCTACCCATTTACATTTAAATTTTAAATAAAAAAGTATATCCTAGCAATCTGATCAATGGTTATCTACAAGTGGAGATTCCTAATGTTGGGGGGGGGGGGTAAGCCAGGCACAGTGGCTCAAGCATATAATCCTAGCTACCTGGGAGGCAGAGACTGGCAGACATGGTTTGAGGCTGGTCTGGGAATAAAATTTCATGACACTCCACCTCCACCAATGGCTTGGCATTGTGGGTATGGCACCTGTCATCTCCAGCAGCAAAGAGAAGCATAAATAGGATGAGTTCAGTCCAGGCTGGCCAGCACATAAAATGAGTCCAGGCTTTGAAAATGACCAATACAAAAAGGAACTGGTAGAGTGGTCTAACTGGTAAAGCACCTGCCTAGAAACATGAGGGTCAGAGTTTGTCTTCAGTACCACAAGAAAAAAAAGATTGTGTTTTTTTTTCTTTAAAGAAAAATTCTGAGTTTCTCTCTGAGTGTTTCTCTAGCTTTCCTATACTGAAGTAGAATGACCCCCTGGGCAGGCCAGGGTCCTAGTGAGACACCTTTAAAACAGTATCGAGTTATCACCTGCTCAACCAGTGTCCAAACATATGGATCTTTTCTCTTTTATCAATAAGATCAGCATTTTAGGATCTCTTTATGGAACATAATATTGAACTATCCACTATTCAGCATCTATCAAAAGTGACATTTATGGAAGGTTAAATGAAGAATATGGAATCCACCAAAATTTTAGAGTTTTTTGTTTTGTTTTTGTTTTTGTCGGTCATGGGGCTTGAACTCAGCCTGAGTGCTGTCCCTCAGCTCTATCAGCTCAAGGCTAGCACTCTACCACTTGAGCCACAGCACCACTTTCAGTTTTCTAGTGGTTTATTGGAGATTGGTTTCACAGCTTTTCCTCCCCTGGGCTGGTTTGAACCATGATCCTCAGATCTCAGCCTCCTGAGTAGCTAGGATTACAGTTGTGAGCCACTGGTACCTGGCTAATTTTAGAGTTTTTAAAAATATTTTTTTGAAACATGCGTTCTATTTTGGTCTAAGCTGTACCTACCAGCATAATTTGCAATATACCAAAGTAAATTTGGCAAGGTATAAGCACAAGCTCTCTCTCTCTCTGTCTCTCTTTCTGTCTCTCTGCCTCTCTCTCTCTCTCTCCTTCTCTCTCTCTCTTTTTTCTTTTTTGTCGGTCATGAGGCTTGAACTCTGTGCCTGGGCGCTGTCCCTCAGCTCTTCAGCTCAAGGCTAGCACCCTACCACTTGAGCCACAGAACCACTTCCAGCTTTTTTCTGCTTATGTGGTGCTGGGGAATCGAACCCAGGGCCTCATGCATGCAAGGCAAGCACTCTACCACTGAGCCACCTTCCCAGCCCCCTCTCTCTTTTTATGAAAGACCAACTTTCTTTCTAAAGAATCCCAATATAGGAGCGAGGAAGACATGTTTGATTTGGTAACAAAGTGTGGTGAAGTATAAGAAAGAGTATTTCTGAATCTTATTTGTTGGAAAGGACGGATAATTTTGTGTACAGTATTATTTGTTTGTCACCTGATAAAGAGGGACATTTCATATCAAATACTGAGGTATCATCTTGCAATTAGCCAGGTGCAGTGGATGTGCCTGAACTCACAGTGACTTGGAGCAGGAGGAAAGCATGACTGCGTATGGCATGGTACATGAGGTTGAGCAGTTCTGCTGCCCTGGGATGCTACAGATGCTCTGAGATGCTGATATCCTGGGATGCTGATACCCTGAGATATTGCTGCTGACTTGGGATACTGATGTTACTTTGGGCTGCTGACATTGCCCCAGGATGCTGCTACTGAACTGGGATGCTGATACCTTGGGATGCTGATGTTGCCCTGGGATGCTGCTGCTGACCTGAGATGCTGACACCCTGGGATCCCATGGGATGCTGCTGCCCTCAAGCAGAGGAGACTGCTGACATGAAGTCAGGACAAGCTATTCTCAGCAGGGGTGGCTGTGACTAGTGCCACAGGACAATAGTTTGGACGGCTTTGTTATTCTGCACCTTGTATATGGAAGAAATATTGTGAGAAATCTCTTCTCCAACTTATAATTGGAAAATATTTGGCTTAGGCCAAGAAGTTAACACATTTCCTTCCATTCAGGCAAACAGAGGAAGAATTAGATGCACGATATCTGTCTATCACTCTCTCTCCATCTTTCTCTCTCATTATTCCTTTCTCTTGGTCTCATCTTTTTCTCTCTCAGTGTCTGCTTCTTAGTGGCTCTTACTTGGTGTCTCTCCTTTTCCCTCTGTCTCTCTGTCTCCATCTTTCTCTTTTTCTTTCTCACTTTCTCTATTTTTCTTTCTCTTTCTCTCTCTCTCACTCACACTCTTTTTCACTTTCCCATATTTGCCTTTCAGGAAGTTCTGAAGCCAATTTACAGTCTGAGGCCAGTGAATAAGTTTATTCCTGGCCTCTGTGTGCTTCTCTTCCCTACTCTTGCTTTCATTTCATTTATGTTTACTCTGGTTACTCCTAGTAACCATTTATGCTTCATAGTAATCATTTCTGTTTACTCCTAGTTATTGGTCTCCATTTCTATCCATTCCTGTTTTACTGTATGCTGGGGAATCTGCAGGGATAGAAACAGGGTGCTTGATAAGCGCTCCTTAAGTGAATAAGATTTGGATGCTAACTTGGCAGACATTGTGATCAAAATGGAGACGCCTGGATTTCCCCTTAGTCATAGGGCAATGCCTTTGCAACTTTCTAGGTTCTGCAATTGTTTCTTTAAATAAAATCTTACATGGGCCAAGCACTGGTGGATCATGTCTGTAATCCTATCTACTCAGGAGGCAGAGATCTAAGGATTGTGGTTCAAAGCCAGCCCTCACAGGAAAGTCCATGATACTCTAATCTTCAATTAACCACCAGAAAACCCAAAGTGGCACTGTGACTCAAAGTGGTAGAGTGCTAGCCTTGAGAAAAATTGCTCAGGGATAGCATCCAGACCCTGAGTTCAAGCCCCACGACTGACCCTCCGCCCACACACACCCAAAAAAACCTTACAGGCAAGAGATAGCAAGCACATAAGAAAGAAGTTGTTCTGTCTGAGATGAATGAGAGGGAGAGTAGGAGACCTAGGGCTTTGGGGCCCCATCTCTAAAATGTGAGCTCTCTACTGGGTGCTGGTGGACCAAACCTAACCCTAGCTACTCAGGAAGCTGAGATCTCAAAAATAGTCTATCACTCTTATCTGAGTATCCAAGACTCTTATCTCCAATTAATCACCCAAAAGCCAGAAGTAGACCTGTGTCCAAGTTAGGTAGAACTCTAGCCTTGAGTAAAAAAGCTCAGGGCCCTGAGTTCAAGCACCAGGACTGGCACAAAAACAAAACAAAACAAAAAACAAAGCAAACGACAACAAAAAACAAACCCTTGAGCTCTCTGAAGAGCACCTGCAGAAACACCTGCAGGGCAGTGTGGAGCCACAGTGCTGTAAATGGAACTATTCTGAAGGGATACCACTTGCCAGGCAGGCTGTCTGCCCACTGGCTGAGGGCTGCCCTCTTGTTTACCTTATCCAGGCACTGATCTATGGATCAAGAAGCAGCCTGGGGCAGGCTCATGCCCCAGCCACCTGGTTGTCTGTCCATGTCTGTTTGGGCATTCCCTAGCCTTCATATTTCTCCCTACAAGCTGTGATGAAGATGGACCAGACAGGGGGTTGAGACGGAGGAGATCTCGCCCAATGCCTCAGCAGTGGCAGGGAGGGGGACAAGGAGGAGTAAGTGGGGGTACTGAACAAGGCCTCTGGCTTTGCCCCTTTTCTGAAAACTCCTATTCCAGGCTTCGACACCCTACCCCACCCCCAGCCCTGTGCTGTTTGTCTAATAAGGAAACCTTTTTGACCTAGCCAGTGAAAAGTCCAGGCCCTTCGTCTCATTACTGCCAAGCCCAGAACTAAAGAGGTGAAAGCTGGCAGCCTGAGGCTGCCTTCAACTTGGCAACTGCCCCTCAGGGTCTATGTGTCAAAGTCCCAGCCTCTCAATAGGGCTGTGTTTTCAATCCCAGTTAAACAAAGCCCAGCGCCTCCCTCCCGGGCCGGAGTGCTCCGTTCTCGTCTTTCCTAGGGAGGATTAAGGGCTGCTCTCTTGTCTGGGTGTCACTCTGCCTTTGAACTGCTGTGGCTTCATCTGGTTTCAGGCTCAGCTTCCTGCCAGGAAGTGGATTTACCTCTGATTTGTTGTTCCTCTCTCCTCGGGATGATGCCAGTCTCATTCTCCCCAGACCTCACCACCCCCTCCCTCCACCTCTCCAACCAGACTCCCTGAAATCGCTCCCAGCTCTATCTCCATCTGCTGAATTCTCATCTCATTCAAGCAAAAAACAAAATGGGGACTCCAAAGATAGGGGTCCCCACTTATTCTGACGGAGATGGGGCTGAGGGAGATGGGGTTACAGAAGGCCCAGACAAACACCATTAATGCCTTTGCCAAGACTGGTTAACTAGGGTCTTAAATGAAGAGAAAGGTTAGATATGTCTCTCTCTGGGGCCATGGAATGAGTGTCACTTCATTCTGTCCTAGGTATTTCTGCCTGAGGTACTAAGCAAGATTTCCCAGGTCTAGGGATCATTTGATCACTTTTTAAAGCTGTATTTTTACCTTTATGGATAATAACAGAATGACAGAATGAAAGCCACTGCCCAGGGGGAGAGGGGTGTGTGTGTGTGTGTGTATGTGTGTGTGTGTGTGTGTGTGTGTGTGTGTGTGGTGTAGGAAGGGGGAAAATGAGGTATACTGATACCCAAACAGAAGAGACAGGATTCATCATGGAAAGGAGACCATTGCTTTATTCTAGGAAAGAGCTAGAAAAATATCAACGTGTAACTAAGCTGACATTATGCCCATTGTCTAGAACATGGTTGTCCAGAGCTCTACAAGCTAACGTGAGAGTTATGGACCATCGTGTAGCTACAGTGGCCCACTTCTGGAAATCTGTTGTGCCTGTCCCTTCAGGATAGCTCTTGGGATAACTTGTCGCAAGCCCCATTTTGGAATCAATACAGGTGTTTTGTTTTTGTTGTGGTGGGTTTTTTGTTGTTGTTGTTTGGTTAATGTGGTCTTGTTTTTACAACTTTCCTGTATATGACCAATTGGAAGAGAAAATAACACCCTTCCACTAGAAACAGTGAGATGAAACCAGATTGGGATATTTGTAAGAAAAAGAGGATGAGAGACGGAGGAAAGGGGGTGAGGGTCAGAGCCATAGAAAGAAGCCCAAAGAAATCATTTCCTGCCGGGGGAGGAAAATGGTGAACGGCAGTAAAACAAGAAGGGCAAAAGAGCTGGAGAGGGAAGGGCTAGCTCAGCTGGGATAGACAGAGGCAAGAGAAAGCCCTTGGCCACCCTCCAGAGCCTGGCCTTCCTCGGTGTACAGGGTCCTGGGCCCCAAAGTGTGCTGGCCCAGGTCCTGTCTGCTGCTCCCCTTCACAAAGCCTGGGTTGTGCTCTTGGCAGGGCTGGGCCTCCCCACTACTGAGGGCCTGGCTGGGGCGGCTGTCCCTTCCCAGCCAGAGGCCCCAGATTTGTCCAAGTGCCAATGCCTAATGAGGAGCTCATTTGAATCCATGCAAAGTACCAGGGAGCAAGGAGACATGCTAATTAAAGTGATTGCTGTTCTTTAATTAAGCAATAATTCCCCCAAAGAGGGAATTATCATGCAAATAGAGCCCTCTTGGGTGAGGTAAGGGCTTTGGGCAACAGCTGAGGTCTGTTAATAAGGCCCCTGAGCATTGGAGGGCAGATATCCAGAAAGCCCCATTGAGCTGGGTGATAGAACCAAGAAAATGTACTGCCCTTTGTCTCCTCAGGCTTTGGCTGAAGAAATGTGGGAGGCAGGCACCCAGCACCCGGTGCCACTCCTGTCCCCTGTTTCCTTCCTTTGCCTTCTCTCCAAGGGACACTTTCAGAGCTGTGTGGGGCAAAGAGGATTGCAGGACAATGTCTAGCTTCACACAACTGATGTTCCAACTAGGAATCATCAGCTTGGAAGGGTCAAAATAGGGTGGGATGAGAGCTAAGATGTTCATAAACATGGAAGATACTGCACGAGGATGTGCTCTGGGAGCTGCTATGATAAAATAGAGAAACAGCACAGGCATTAGGCATCTGCCCGTGGGCAAACCATGGTTCCTCTCCCACATTCTGCATTTTCATCTTTTGAATGAGTCAGAATAAGTACAAGATGCTGTTCATGTGTGGGTAAAAATGTATGAACAGAGTGTGCATCTAAACCCATGGTTCTTGACCCGTGGAGATTAGTTGCCTCCAGAGAAGGGCTGTCAGATGGAATGGATTTTTATACTTTTGTTTGCTGAATTTTACAGCCTTCCTACCATGAGACAATGTGTTGGGGATATTGTTACAAGTTGGTGGAGTGGGTACAACTGGCCTTGAGTGGATGGAGGCCAGGTATGCTGTAACTAAACAGTCTACAGAGCGCAAGGAGACAGTCCCATCCAACAAAGACTCATCTGCTTCAAAATATCAATAGTGCCAAGGTTGGACAACTGGTTGACTTGCTTACCACTCAATAAAGCTTGAGTTTTGTTAAAATACACAGAGACAGAGACACAGAGAGAGAGATCATAAGACTATGGTTCTAAATCCCCTCTTGGATGGGCTTTAAGATCATTCTGTGTTCACACAAAGAAAAGCTTAGGCAGAAACAAACAGACAGGAGCTCAGGAGTACAGGCTGGTGCTGGGATTCCTATGTAAGAAGAACGATTAAAAAGCATATGCCTGTGTTGGCAGCTCATACCTGTAACAATCCTAGCTACTCAGAAGGCTGAGATCTGGGATCACAATTTGAAACCAGCCTGGGCAGGAAAGTCTGTAAGACTCTTATCTCCAATTAACCAGTGACAAGCTAGAAGTAGAGCTGTGGCTCAAACGGTAGAGCACTAGCTTAAAGCACAAAAGCTCAGGGACAGTCCCCAGGTGCTGAGTTCAAGCCTCAGGAGCAACACACACACACACACACACACACACACACTATGTTAGAAAAATCTAAGCTGGTCATAAATCCAGGGAGCTTTCAGGGCAACAGAAAGCCATCTCTGATATAAGAAACGGCAGCTGATCAGAAGAGAGCCATAGACAGGGCTGCAGTGTCCAGCCTGTAGGCACAGCAAAGTGGTGGAAAGCAGGCCAGGTGCATATGAGGAAGCTATACTGTACTTTACCTTCAACAATAGCAGACAGTACTCACCTACCTAATGCTTTCATTGAGCTCACTGTTTCAATTCAATGGGGAACTATTATTATCACCACTTTGCAGATAAGGAAATCAAGATATGGGAGCATGGATTACATAATTTGCCCAAGTACCTAATAAGATCTAGGATTTCCTCTGAGGTGGTAATGGAAACAGTGAAGTCTGGACAACTGATACCTCCTCGAGCCTCAGCTTGTGATGGGTGGTCACCTACCATTTATGGGAGCCAGGCCTCAACAAAGTGCCACTCCACCCCACCACGGCCCTGGATCTGTGGAGGCAGACATCTCTGGGCTTTGTGTTGAGGCCTAGCACACAGAGAGACAACTAGGGAGCAAAGGCCAGGATCAGGGAAGGGAGTAACCAAGCTGGGTTTTGCCTGTTGAGCTCTTTCATTGAACATTGGCTCATCCTTTCCACAGCCCTGCAGCTTTCCTACTTACAGAGCAGAGGTGGAGGAGGTATGCTGCTTCTGAAAATTACTTTTACCTTTCTAATGGCGTATGTCTCTGATGGAGTTGGTGTTCCATTCAACGAGGTGACGAAAGCAAAAAGCCAACAATCCCAGCAGGTCATGCTTGGGATTTGGGGGAAACCAAGCCTCGTGCTCCCCCAAATCTTGGACCCCATTCAAGTTTGTGTTCACTTGCTGCAAAATAAATGTTTTGTGTTACAAGAAGACTGAGATAGTATCTCATCAGCCCCACCAGGCTAGCACTGCCTCTGCCAACCTCTCACTCTGCATTTGGCAAGGGGAAGAAAGTGTGGAGAAAAACAGGACCAGCCTCTGTTTTCAGAGGATTTTCATCAGTCAAAAAGAAAAAAAAAACCTGCCAGGCTTGTGAATATTAAATAAACTCTGACTCATGGAGACATATACCTTGCTTTGCTTTGCTGATCCGTGTGGGTAACAGACAGAGTTACATTACTTTACAAAGTGACAGCTCTAACATTCTGCAGACTTCTGGAAACTGCTCTGGCTTTTTCTACACAAAGAACAATCCACAAAACCGCCCATGGTTTGCAATGCATAGAAGTCTGTTTACAGGATCACAGACTTAAGACCTCTTCTTGGTCCAAAGGGAGCTGGTGAGATCATCAATTTAATCTCCTTCCACCTCTGGGGAGGAGGGGGCTGGGTGGCCTGAACACCTTCCACCAAGTAAGTCTTAGGTCCGTATGGTGAAGTTCCCTAAGGGCTAGCACCAATTTTTCCCTTCTTTTTCCATTGCAGAATTTATAAGTGGGACTGAAATGAGAGCATAGTGTTGCTTTGCCAGGAACAAAGATTTTCAGTGTGTTTCAGTCACTAACCTAAGACATCATAATATAAGCCAGTCTTCCCTCTCTCCAACTCTAGCCAGTCCTGAAATTAAAGCAAGTCATCCAAGAACAACAATAGTCAGAGCAATGAAATTACTACGTGCAAAACACTGTTCTACATCTCCTAACAAGTAAGGGGTATGTACAGGTTGAAGCTCCTTTATCTGAAATGCCTGTTTTGGATTTGGGTGTATTTACATATACATGATGAGTTATATACTGGGGATGAGACTCAAGTACAAACTCAAAGATCATTCATGTAGCCTGAAGGTAACATTATACAATACTTCCAGTGTGCTTGTGTTTCCACCATGACCTATCACATGTGGTCAGGTATGGAATTTTCTACTCATGGTATCACATTGACACTCAAAATCTTGCAGGTTTAGGATTGTTTTGGATTTCAGAGTTCTGGATTAGGGATCCTCAACCTGAGATATTGCTACTGTCTTTTATTGTTGTGGTTGTTGGCAGTGGTGGTCATGGGGCTTGAACTTGGGGGCTTGGGCACTGTTACTGAGCTTTCTGTTCAAGGTTAGTGCTCTACCACTTTGAGCCACTGTGCCACTTCCCATTTTCTGGTGGTTAATTGAAGATAAGAGTCTCATGAGCTTTCCTGCCCAGGCTGGTTTTGAACTGCCATCCTCAGATCTCAGCCTCCTGACTAGCTAGGATTACAGGCGTGAGCCACTGGTGCCTGGCTGTTTCTGTTATTTTGTAGAGAAGAGTTTCTTACATGATGTTTCCTCATTGAGGAAGGTAGTACCTGATGCCAAGAGGCACCAGATAATGCTTATGCCTGAGGAGTAGACTGGAAGTACAGGGCTGATATCAGGCCCCAAATATAAACCATTGTTTGTCTGCTACCCTGTGTAACTTCTCTTATTCAGGTAGCTAGCTCACACATGCATATGTATATGCATGTATGCACACATACAAACAGATATGTGCACATGAGTGAATTCTCCCTACTTGCCTCCCTTCCTTTTCTGTCATAATTGGAATACAAACACTACATTCCCTATGGCTGTGAGAAGAGGTCTTAGTCTGTGCGAGTGGCTACAACAAATCCCTTAGACTAATGCCAGTCATGGTGGTTCACAACTGTAGTCCATCACTTGGGCAGTGGAGATGGGGATTTGAATTCAAGGTCAGCCTGGACTCCACAGGGAGACTCTGTATCCAAATCACCACCCACCAAACAACAAGAATTAATTGTTCACAGTCCAAGGCTGACAAGGAAGCAGCGTGGTGTGCAGGCTCACTGTGCCTCAAAGATGGCACTTTTGGCTACTTCCTTTCACGGTGCTCACTGAAGCTTCTTACAAGGGCACCAATGCGATTCACCAGGGTGCAGACCATGAGATTTACTTTCCAACGAAAGGGCTCATCTCTGATGCTATCACATTGGATGTTAGGTCCCAACAGAAGAATTCTGGGGACATCAACACTCAGACCAAGCAGAAGAGTATAAGAAGAAGGCGGCCAGGAGTTATTTGCCTCATGAGCTTATCAAGTTTCCCACCCCTGTCTGACATGCCTGAGTTCCAGGGTCTCTTCTCACAGTAATTGCTCACTGCCCAGACACTGGGCCAGGTGCTGTCTTTCAGCAGTAGAGAGAGATAGAAGGCTAGAATTCGTATGCAATTTCCATTTCCTCCAGAAAATGGGGCTTCCTGAACTCCCAGGAATGGATCTGACAGTCACCAGGGAACAGGCAGGTGGTGAGAAGGTTGGTGAAGAATTTAGTTAAGGAGAGAATGGGGCAAACTAGAGAGAGACCAGAGAGGCATGGAGAAGACACAGGAATCTTAGTGAAACTACTGTCTTTTAAGGGTTGTTAAAGGCTGTGGGCATGACTTTTAGAATGCCTACCAAAAGCCATGTGCTAGTGGCTTATGCCTGAGACCTGAAGATCAGGTTCAAAGCCAATCCAGGCAGACAAATCCACTAGACTTTATCCCCAATTAACCAGAAAAACAACAACAACAACGACAACAACAGAAGTGGAAATGTAGCTCAAGTAAGGCCAGCCATGAGTGAAAAAGCTGAGTAGGAGAGAAAGCTCTAGTACCAGTACACTAAATCATACATCTGTGTGTGCACGCGTGCACAGACCCATATTCATATGAGAGAGAGTGAGAGAGAGAAGGAAATACGTAGAATGCAAATAAGTAGAATGTAAGAGGGAAACCAATGATAGAGATTCATGAGTTCTTTTCACATATGTATTTACTTTGTTTACAAGCACTTTAATAATGCGTACAGTGTACTAATCACATCTAATCTGTATCACAGACATCATAAGTTACATTATTTATGGGTAAAGTGTCACTATGTAAAACAAATATTATCCATATTGTTAATGGACACTACAATTGTTTTTACCCCAGTGATGATGATAACTACACGAATTATAATAGTCATTAGTTTTTATTAGCATGTTCTTGTTTATATATATGCACACACACATATATATATCTCTATTAATTGATATCTCTGAGCCAAATACTTCACGTGAACTATTTCATGTACTCCTCAGAATAGTTCCAGAAAATAGCTTACTGTTTCACAAATGAGAAAATGTCCAAGATGTTAGTTTTTGTTTTTTGTCAGTTGTGGGTCTTGAACTCTGGGCCTGGGTGCTATCCCTGAGCTCTTCAGCTCAAGGCAAGTACTCTACCACTTGAGCCACAGTGCCACTTCTGGTTTTCTGGTGGTTAATTTGAAATCAGAATCTCACAGATGTTCCTGCCCTGGCTGGCTTTGAACTGCAGTCCTCAGATCTCAGCCTCCTGAGTAGCTAGGATTACAGGCATGAGCCACCAGCCCCTGGCGAGATGTTAGTTTTAATAACTTTTTTTTTGTTTGTTTTTGCTTTTGACCTAAGACATAATGCCAATGGATAAAGAGCTGCAGTTGTCCAATCCAAGCATGGATAATTAAGAGCTCTCTTAATGATGAATCAAACACTCTACAAACTATACAATACACCCTAAATCCTCAAAGCATCCTGACAGTCTACTGGGTATTGATCCATATTTTAGTGATGTGAAAATGTACCCATTTTTCTAGGGAACCAAGGGACTCACCATGGGAAGATCTCTGGTATTTTCAGGGGCTCATGTGGTCAGAGCTGCTTTTAGAAGACAGGTATCCTGTAGGGACTTAAAATCAATTCTTTCGAGCAGCACGTAAAACATTATATCAAAATCTAGTCAGTCCAACCTACACCCAAGCAATTAAAGTTGCCAGAATTTGCTCCCACAATGCCAGTCCTTTAGCGATCTTGACATACTATAGCTTATTTTTTCCTCTTGGGGAGGAAGAAGGGAAATTCCATCATAGAGACTAAGGGATTGGCCCCACTCCACAGAGCAGACAAGAAGATAATGAGGGAGCTAGGAATAAATTATACCAGACAGGTTTCCCAATTCTCAGCTCAGTGCTTTTTTCTATGAGACCATCCAGCCTCAAATAACTCATTCGTTAGCTGCCTCTCCTTTGTAAATATCCCCCAACTCCTTGCCATTCTCTTTTGGGCCCTTTTGCTTTCTTTCATATTTTAGACAAGGGCTCCTTTGCTGAGCTATACTGAGTGACAGGGAAGATGGCATTCATGTCTGTTCTGTCTGGGGACTTGGTTAGGGACCTGTCCTTTTCTTTCCTGTAAATTGATCTGCATGCACATTCTTTGTTAGTGCAAGATCTGGGAAGTCATATTCTCCTGAACCGGTGTATGGGTAAATTAATCTAGCATTACAAACCCCAAACAGTTAGTTGATCTGTGTGTAATAGGTTTAGGCAGTGCGTCTCCGGAGTTTGGTCTGTTCCGCATGAAAAAAAGGCCACAGAAATCCCTCTGTCCGTGAAATCCTCTGCACACAATTCAGGAAATGTATAAGACAGTGAGAATACAGTCGACCTATTGGAATTTCTTTCTGAAGGAAAAAAAAATAGGTTGCAGAGGAAAAATTGTTGATTGTTAATCCTTAGCCTTGTTTAAGAGGGCTATCTTGCAGTTAGTCATTAGAGGAAAAATTCCTAAAGCTTGGTAGGGGGAGGGGAGGACCAGATCATTTAATAACATGTCAATATTAAGTTACATCATAAATAATCAGAACTTCCTGCATAGTTAATGGGAACTTTGTTGTATAAATTTGGAAATCACCCAAGTGGAGACAAGTGACTTCTGTTATTGTTTAGCCCTCTGGGCTCAACTTACTGTGTGTGTGTGTGTGGGGGGGTGTGTGTGGAGGGGAGCTGTTATTTTGAACTTTGGTACTTTTTAGCAAAGTTTTTTTTTTTTTTTTTTTGGCTATAAACCAAGTGCAATTGACTTATGGTCATTTTCCTTTCCCTCTTTTTCAGCTTTCGATTGATTTTTTTTTCTTATAGAAGATCAGCTAAAATCCAAAGTCAATTGTGAAGCTTGCAAGACTGCCAGCCAGTTTGTAAATCTTTAGTGGAACAGAAGCAGTGCACTGATGACCAGTGCTGACTACGCTTGCTGAGGCTGAAGGGAACTCTTGACACCTGCCACTCTTTCCCCATCATTTTTAACCCTCGAGGACTCTAACGGCTCAGAGCATTAATTTGAGTTGGTATTAAATTCTACACAACAAGATCTGAATTTCTACTAGATGAAGGGAATATCAAACTAAAGTTCCATAAACCATAAAGTACAATGCAAATGTAAAGATTAATGATGGTGATTATCACCCACAAAGAATAAAGTACCAAGTTCTTTAGTAGTTGTTTTTTTCTGGGGTGGAGTAGGGGGTAGAGGCAATACCAGGGCTTGAACTTAGGGCCTGGGTGCTGTCCCTTAGCTTTTCCACTTCAGGATGACACTCTACCACTTAAGCCACCTCCATTTCTGGCTTTTTGGTGGTTAATTAGAAAGCAGAGTCTCCTGGAGTTTTCTATTTGGGCTGGCTTTGAACTGAGATCCTCAAATCCTAGCCTCTTGAATAGCTAGAATTACAGATGTTAGCCACATGCACTCAGCAGAATCTATTCTCTTAAAATTAATATTTTACAAATTTATGATGTGCAATTTGATATTTGTATTCATTGACCACTTCTCTCTCCAGCCTCCTTTTCCTTGCCCTTCCCAGTCTTGAGTAACCATGAGCCGCTATGAGCTCAGCTGTGTTTAGATTCTATCATCCGAATGAGGTCATGTGGTGTTTGGCTTTCTGTGCCTGGCTCATAAAAATCTATTATTTTAGGAATTCTGAAATATACAGTACATTATTATTAACTGTGGTTAGCATGCAGTGCCATAGATCACTAAAATTTACACTTTCTGACTGGAACTTTATATGCAGTTATGCATACTTTTGCTTTCCTTACTCCCTCCCTCACTAGCCCAATTCTAGTCTCTGGTGACCACCTTCCTATTCTCCATTTTCTATGTGATTAAGATTTTTAGGTTCCACATATAAATGAGGTCATGCAGTACTTGTCTTTCTGTGCCTGGTTTATTTCACTTAGCATAATGTCCTCCAGGTCCATCCACATTGTGAATGACAGGATTTCCTTCTTTTTTAAAGGCTCAATTGTATTCCATTGTGCATATGCACTGCATTTTTCTTGTCCATTCATCTACTGATGGTCATTTATGCTGCTCCCATATCTGGCCTATTGTGAATGATGCTGAAATGAGCAAGGAGTATAACTTTCTCTTGAGTACTGCTTTCAATGTGTGTGTGTGTGTGTGTGTGTGTGTCTGTGTGTGCGTGTGTGTGTCTGTGTGTCTGTGTGTGTCTTCAGAAGTGGAATTACTGGTTGTATAGGATAATTCTATTTTCCTTCCTGCTTTATAATGGAAGTAGTAATTTACAATCTCACCAACATTGTAGCAAAGTTTCCTTTTGGCCATATCTTTGTCAACATTGTTGTCTCTGTTCCTTTTTTTTTGTTTTGTTTTGTTTTTTGGTTTTTTTTTGGGGGGGGGGGTCTGGTCATGGGCCTGAACTCTGGGCTTGGGTGCTGTCCCTCAGTTCTTCAGCTCAAGACTAGCATTCTACCACTTGAGCCACAGGGCCACTTCCGGCTTTCTTCCTTTTTGCTTATGTAGTGCTGGGGAAATCGAACCCAGGGCTTCATGCATGCAAGGCAAGCGCTCTACCACTGAGCCACCTTCCCAGCCCTCTGTTCCTTTTTTTTGAGACAAGGTCTCATCCTGTAGTCCAGGCTAGCCTCAAACTCATGGTTCTCCTGGCGCTGCCTCCCAAGTGCTTGGAACACAGGCCTGCACCATCACGTTCAACTGCCTGCTTGATAATAGGCATTCTAAAGATATTCCCTTGCCTGGCATTACTGTGGATGTAAGTTCTTTCGTTTTTTCCTCCCGTGATTCTAGAGCTTAAACTCATGGCCTTGTGCTTGCTAGTAAGATACTGTACCATGTAAGCCATCTACTCGGCCCTTTTTTCATGCATGGTTTTTCAAATAGGGTTTTGACTTTTTCCTAGTCTGAAGGCCTATTTATGCTTTCTTTGTAGCTTGGATGACAAGTGTGGGCCACCATGCCCCATTTTGTGTGTGTGTGTGTGTGATTAGATAGGGTATTTTGAACTTTCTTCCCATGGGATGTCCTGAAACCATAATCCTCTAGTCTCAACCTCTTGACTATCTAGTATTACAGGCAAGGACCATGCAACAAGCCTTGTGCTAATGTAGTTTTCTACAGTGGACACAAGTCACTTCTTTTCTTTTTCATTTTTGTGCTGGTACTGGGACTTGAGCTCAGGATCTGGGTGATGTCCATTAGCTTTTTCCACTCAAGACTGGTGCACAACCATTTAAACCACACCATCACTTCTGACTTTTTGCTGGCTAATTGGAGATAAGAATCACATGGACTTTTCTGCCTGGGCTCATTGGCCTTTGAGCCACTGGCACATTAAATAGTTTCTTATCTGATGTAGGTCATATTAACATCTGTATAGGAAGTATTATTATTACCTCCCTATTTTACAAAATGATGAAATCAACTCAGAAATTCTAGTACCTTTACCAAGGTCAAATGAGGTAGAGTTAGAATCTAATACTGGTCTGTTTGACTCTAGTTACTCTATTATGAAGTTCTTGGAGATCAAGTTGTAACAATTGTTGTTGTTGTTGTTATTATTGATGCTGGTACTGGAACTTGAACACAGGGCCTTGCATTTATGCTTAGCTCTTTTGCTGAAGGCTGCAGCTCTACCACTTGAGCTACATCACCATTTCAGACATTTTCCTGGTTAACTGAAGATAAGAAGAACTCTGATTTGTCTGCTTGGGCTGGCTTTGAATCATGATTATCAGATCTCAGTCTCCTGAGTAGCTAGGATTATAAGCATGAGCTACCACATTAGTATGATAGAAGAACTTGATTCTGACCTAGATTCAGAGGATGTACAATCTTGTTATTTAGCACCTAAAAATCTTCCCACCTAATTGCTGAAGCCACAGGCACTTGGCTCTTGGTACTTCTGTTACATTTCTCTTGGTCCCTTTAGTATCTGTCCACATCTCAAGTGCAATGTCTCTTGCTTTCATTAATACAAATAATATTAAGTCCTGATACAATGTCATCAGCCAGCAAACTGTTTCATTTCTGAAACAGCTCAACTCTCATCATAACAAAAAAACTGCTTGGTTTGTTGTTTTTTTTTTTCCACACTCAATCTCATTACAACTCTTTTAACCTCAAAGACATCTCCTTTTCTTTAATCAGTCATTTTCTTTTAGTCTTTCATTCTTTCCTAACCTTTTCCAGCTCACTGTCTGGAATCTATGATGAGTTAATTATTCTCTTACCGATCCCATTCGTTAGTCTCCTTCTGTATATCCTCCATTAAAAAACTCTAAATTTGGATTGGTGTTTTGGATTGGTATTTTTTTTAAAATGTATGTCTGAATGGTTGAATTTATTAGCATACATTAGTTATATGGGGAGGAGGTATTTCATTGTGATATTTCCACCAAGTGCTTAAATTTTGATGGAGAAGAATCATATAACCAAATAGACTCCCTCACTATCAATTCATGACCTCCAACCTTGACAAGAACTTCCGTAATGTTGTAACTGGTTTTTAAATTTTATTTCTCAATTCTTGTATTTCCTAATGTTTTATCCACAAATTCTGCTACCCTCCTTCAGCCTCCTTTCCAGGTTGCATACTTTGAGCTCAGCTGACAAACTTCCCTCTAAATTCTATCAGGATAATTGGAACTTTCATTATTGGGGACTTAGAGATCCATCCTTGGCTATAGCTTTCTACTATTCCATATTATTCCTAATAGGATTCTTTCTGCATTTGTAATCCAAATATTGCTCTATGCTTGCTATTGTTTAGATGTTGAATGTGGCCCAAAGACTTGGTCTCCAGGGTAGTGCTATAAAGAGGTAGTGGAGGTTCTAAGAGGTGGAAGTCTAGGTAACTGAGGACAAAGGGGACTCTGGCATCCCAGAATCTTTCTTTCTTTTTTTTTTTTTTTTTTTTGGGTCCAGTCGTGGGGCCTGAACTCTGGGCCTGGGCACTGTCCCTCAGCTCTTCAGCTCAAGACTAGTGCTCTACCACTTGAGCCACAGCGCCACTTCCAGCTTTTTTCTTTTTGCTTATGTGGTGCTGAGGAATCGAACCCAGGGCCTCAGGCATGCAAGGCAAGCGCTCTACCACTGAGCCACCTTCCCAGCTCCCCGGGATCTTTCTTTTCCTTTTTTATTCTTGGTTTGTGAGTTGAGCAGTTTTCTTCCATCACATGCTTCCCCCATGATACTTCACCACATATTCAAAGCAATGTTGTCAATCAGTCACAGACCAACGTTTGTCTCCAGAGAAGTGAGGCAAAGCAACGTTTTTCTCTTTATAAAGCAATCGTCTCAGGTATTTCTTATTCTGATGGATAGCTAATACAGTGTTAGAGTGATCTTTGAGTTTTTCTCTTTATCTTCTACATGCACTCAGTTGTCAAGTCCTGCTATCCTAGTTTCTTGAATGTATCCCCTCTTCTATGCCCTTATTACTAGTTTTTTGACTGAATTTGACTGCCTGGATTGCTTCAGAAGTATATTAGTCTATACCAGGGTTCCAGGGGCTCATACTCATAATCATAGTTGCTCAGGAGGCTAAGAGCAGAAAATCTCAGCCTTTTTTTTTTTTTTCCCCTAAAGACTAAATGCTTTGCCACTTCAGCCACATTTCTAGCTTTTTTGCTGGCTGATTAGAGATAAGAGTCTCAGGGACTTTGCTGCCTTGGCTAGACAGGGTTGACTACCCTGCCCATGTATACCCACGGCTCCCTGTTGCCTAATGCCTCAGTGTACTTCTCTATGTGTCCATATCACAAATAGATTCTGATTTCTCTAAAGCCTGCGATTGCATTATGTCTCTATGTACCCCTGTGCCTAGCAGTGACTTAGAGTGGGTGCTCAGTAAAATACTTTTGACTTGAATATTGAACAAATGAATGAATGAATGACTTGCTAATGAACAACAATTTTGAATCTGAAATGACTTCTCAACTTTACAAATAAGGCCCAAGCAGAGTAATCGATGTCAACAAACACGATTATTTCTTAGGTTTGATTGTAAATGAAGGCAGCATAGTGACATATGCAATACCGGGGTGGTCTGAGCCAGTGGAGTCCCAGGAGAAGTCTTAGTGGGAGTCTCTGTATTGGGGCTGCTGGCTAGAGGATGCTAAGATTCTTTCCAGTGCCACACCAAACCGTGTAAAACTGCCATTCCATTTTCAAAACTCTCTGATTTCACTTAAACTTTGTGTGTTTTCCATTTGCTACAGTGTTTTAAGATAATAACATACATACAGGTTCTGTGTTTAAATAAGTAAAGGGGTGGGAAAAGGAACAACGGGGAACAAGTCAGAATTGAGTTCTTTTTACCTCCTCTACACTGATTTTCTTCCCAGAGGTTTTCGTGAAGACCCTGATGTAGCTAAAGTTAAAGAAGAATCTGTATTTCTCCTGAAATGTACTGAATATTTATGACCACTAGGTACTATTAGGGCTCCTTTTGTAGTTAAACTAATAATAATGATTTTTTTTAAAAAAGAAAACTAATTGCTAATAATGATGGTTATTATTATAATTATGTTACAATCTCCAGCTGCCAACTGAGTGGCAGGTGCTATTGAGAAAGTATCATGACTTAGGTTTCGCAACAACCTTTTAAATAGAAATTAAGTTTCGTCTTTTCTGCTTGAACAACGAAGGTTGAGTGAGATCAAATAACTGGGGGCAGGTCTAAGGAACCGCCAGGCCACTTTCCAACCCTGCTTGACCTGCCAGCACGCATCTGAAGGCGTGGCAGGTGAGTTAAGGAAGCGGATGAAGTGCCCGAGAAACTAAAGTCTGCAAGTGGAGAAAAGGCGGGGGGCTCCACGCAGCGGGCTAGTCGGAGTCCAGAAGAATCGCCAGGTAGAGGTAGGCGTCTCGGGAAGGGCGGGAGGAAGTGGAGCAGGGGGCGGGGCCTGGGCGGGGCCCTCGGGAACGTGCAGACCATTTGTGTTCAGGCCAGAAATGCCGCCTTGGGAAAGTGACGGGTGCGGGGGAAGTGGGTGAAGACACCATGGGCATCTCGGTGACTTGAGGGCGTCGATCAGCTTCACCTATTCATGATCATTTGTGATTAATTTTTTATGCTGTGCTGGGGTGACGTGGCTGTGGAGAGAGCAGGCAGGTAACGGGGAGAAGGTCTCTGGTGCACGGCGTCCCCCGGTTAGTAGATTGGTATGGTCCAGACCCCGCCGCTGATCTGGCAGGCTGCGCGCGCACCCTACGGCGGGGCGCGGGCCAGCGAGGAGCCGAGGCTTCCTCCGCCCGCCTTCGCGTCGGCCGGGATCCCCGCCTCCCGGCTCGCTGGGGCCGCTGCTGTTCACCAGCCGGCCCGGCTCGCGCGTCCGCGCGCTGGGCGGGGGAGGAGCGCCTGGCGGGGGCGCGCCCCGGGACTCCGCCCACCTACCCACCCCCCAGCTCCCCTCCCCGGAGCCCGGGTGCCCGGCTCGCGCGGCTCGGTACGAGACTGGGGGTGGGGGGAGACCCCGAACCCGCGCGCACGCCCCAGCGCCCCCCACCCCGGCGTGAGAGGCGCCGCGCCCTCCCGCTGCCCTGCCCGGTGCATGGAGGGGCCCGCTCGGATCGCAGCCGTCGTAGCCGCCGCCAGCGCGCGCGGGGGGATGACCTGGGGGTTGGCTCGCGGAGCCGGCTGCCGTGCTGGAGGTGTGGGGGCTTAGCCAGCCCTGCCGAGAGGTGCGGGGCCCGGGGGCGGGGGGTGTGGAGGGTCCCCTCAGCGGGATGGCAGAGGGGGGTGACCGGGGGTGGGGGACGGGGTGGAGGGGGTCCACGCGGCTCCGGAGCGGGAAGTGCTGAGGAAGGGTGGATGGGTGTACCCCGAGATGGCGAGGGGGTCCGGGGTGGGGCCAAGGGCATGTTTATGGGTAACCCAGCAGGGGAGCCCCGACGTGCCGCGCGTCCTCGGGCATTCGCAGCCCCCTCGTGGGAGGAGGCGGGGTGAGGTGACAGCGACACGATGAAGTCTGGGCTTTGGGGACGATCGCCGGGGCAGGTGGGATGCGCGGGGGGCGCCCGCGCGCTTTCCCAAGGGAGCGGGGCTGGGGGTCCCCGGCCCCCTCCCCATCCCCGCCGCGCGCCCGCGAGAGACAGTGATTTATGTGCAGGAGAGAAGCAAGAGACATTTCCTGCACAATGTATCTTTCTCTGCCTTCCCAGACTCAAGTGACTTCCCAGCCCCAGGGAGTGTGTCCCCCCCCCCCCCCCCTTCTCTGTAAAGCTTTCTGTGGATTGCATTATCATTTGCTAAATACATTAAAGGATACATCGCTGTTTGTTTCAGTCTGCGGCTTCCAAGACCTTTGTGGCTTTCTCTCCGCATCTAAGAATTCCCCTCATAAATCACCGAGGAGGATAGACTCCCTTTACTCTTCTCCAACCCCACCAAGTCAGGTGGAAAGCTCTTGAAATGCCTGCTTTTTCCTAGTGGAGACGAAAGAGGGTGGCAGGTGCTTTGAAGGGCTGTTCCCTAGTTGGGGTCTGGAATTGAGGAAACTTCATGAACGCAAAGCCCAGCCTTTGTGTCCTAACTCAGACACCTTGGAAAACAGGAGGTAACATGAGATTTATTCACAGGCCAGTGCCAGGAAAGATGAAAGAAGCCAAGTTCGTTCATTCGCAGTCTGTGTCTCCCTGATACCCTAACTCTGGGGTCCCAAGTGACATTTGGCATAACTAAGGGACAGGGCAAGGGGAAGGTGGGTAAGGCTCAAGAATGAAATAGGTTTACTCAATATAATTCTAGAATTGTATGACACATTTCCCCCCCTCCTGCTAGACTATTTTTGGCTGAAAAAAAAGGGGGGGGGCGACTTAGGAATAGTTTAACGTTTAGAATAAAATGAAAGAATAATCCTCAGGAAATTTCTGGAAATACAAAATTAGTGCCTGAGAATTCTTAGCAACCCAGAGAAAGGCAGCAAATACTGTAGTCTCTGTTGTGCACATGTTGAAATAAACTGGCACGTACTTGAAGTTATATGGGAAAGATGGAGAAAACCTGTTTCATTTTGGAAAGAAGTGCCCTGGGTGTGTGTTTGGCAGTGTCTAGAGCAGAAACATTTATATTTCTCTAACACACACAAATGTATATTGTTTAACTTTCATTGCAAAAACTCGGTTATAGTCTTTTGAGGAATCTGACTTTGTTTGAATAGTTTAGTCAACCAGGGAAATCAGTTACCGGAGGTGCCTTGCTGTTGTTTGTGTAGTAAGTCACTTGGGATACCTTGATTGATTGCTGGGGTTCTAGTCAACCTTCTCTTCTGTGCAAAGTACTTAAACAGCACTGGCTCTCAAGCGGGGAAGTACAAAGAACCCTTAGGACTTGGAGCAGAATGATCCAGCTTGTGTAGGTTGCCTTGCTTGTTTTGCAGGTGGTTTGGCTTTTTTTTTTTTTTTAATAGAAGGAATTAAGTTCACTTTAAGATAGGACCCTCCCCCATCAGGAAGGCATATATAGACTCAGGCAGGGTGTAGGGATAATGACTTCTGTGATAGGCATTGCTCTGAGAAGATCAGGTAAAATTTAATAACTAGTTCTTGCACTTTCCTCTTACTTCTCCACCTTTGTGAATGCTTTCAAGCCTTCCTGGATGAGCTCACTTATGGTTTTGTGAAAATTCAATTGAGACATTGAGAAATGTTTCTTTTGGGGAATGTGTTGTGATCTAAAACTTGGTGATTGTTTCTAAGTCAAGTGCCAGAAAAAAATGATGTCTGGAAGTAAACACTACCTTTGTGAAATCGGGAGGCATAGGACACATAAAAATAATGCATTGGGAAATGTGTTGCTTTACTGTGTAATTGCATTAGCTAACACCACGTGATCAGCTTTGGTACTCTGTGGAAGGGGAGATAAGACAATGGATTAGGAAGGGAGTGTAGGTAGATTGCCTGCCAGGTAGTCTCCCAGATGGTCTTATTATTTTATACAAACTAATTAGATTAGAAATGGAATTTGGAGTCTGGTGGCGAAATTGGTTTTAGGACTTGCTGTGAGCCGTATTTGTTCAGTGTTATTTTCACAGAATTTCATTAGTTTGGATTGAGTGGAAATGTTACATTGTTTATTTACATATTTAATCTTGCCTTTAAACACTCCATGTGATTTTATATATTATATATATATAGATATATATAGCTGTATATTTGGCATGCATGAACTCATTGATTCTCAGGAGCATAGACATGATGGCTTTATTTGATTGTTTCCTGTTAAAGTTAGAGGATGGTATATGGAATATACTTACCATCACTTTTAAGATATTGGATTACAATGAAATGAAAAACTGTTGTTTTTTTTTTTAAATCCTTCAAGTTTTCTCCCATTGTTTGTGCACTTTCTCCACATTGTCAGGCTTAAAACATACAGTATCATTGTCGTCTGTCTCCTGAATAATGGTCCTGAGGTGATATTATTAATGTGGCTTTTTAAAATCAAACTAATTATACTTGCCTAAAAGAGCCACATGTGTGTGATTCTAGCTGCCTGGTGCCTTTTGAGAGCCCTGGAGACAAGCTAGTGAATAGAGCTGAAAATTCATTCTGTATTTGATTAAATGGAACAGACTCGCAGCTCCTTCCCCCAGCAGGGGCTATGAGATCTCTTGATCCCCGAAGCGGCTCCAAGACCCTGGGAATTCCATTAGCGAGCACCTGAGGAATTTCTGCCCTGCAGTGCCTTTTTTGTATGTGTGTATGTATGTGTGTGTTGAGAGGGAGTGGAGCCAGTCTGATTTGGGGGGCGGGGGAGGGGGGAGAGGAGAGATGGAGGGGTGGAGAGAAGGCTGCATTAGAAGGCTCCATATGGTAGCAGATCTAAAATCAAGGCATGACTTAACAGCTTATCTTGTAAGAGAAAAGCCCAACCCAAAGGCAGACTGTGAGTGGGACTTCATTACAAGCAGGACTGTGGTGAAGTGCTTTTAGCAGTACAGAAAGGCACTTCCTTGCTTTCCTTCTGAAGCACAAGTGTACACACGTTGCCGAGTTGGTAAGTTCTCTTTTGAATGATCTTTTGATAAATACATAAAATTGTTACAGTTTGGTCTTGCCTGTAAGGGTTGACGTATATTATGTAATAACTTAAAAACGGAGAGCAAAGTCAGTCTTTTATGGGATGCAAATTACTTTTGCAGAGATGAAATGCTTGTTCCAATAGGCATATTTTAGTTTATACTTTTGGTATTTTATTTTGCTATTTCACTGTGTTTTTGCTGTATTGTTATAGAATTTGTGTTCACTTAGGGTATGTCTCCCCTTTCGGCTGACTTTTAAACAATTCTATTGGGTTTCTAGTAATTTTTGAGGCACTGTTTTGACAACTCACCAGCAGTTCTAAGGAAAGGAAAATATATCTCCCAAAACCTTGCTGTGAAATCTTTGGAACAAACACTCAATTTTCCTTTTCCAGTCCCTCTTCCCTTTCTCCAAATAATTTTTGTAAACACACATTTTTCATCGTATTAGCCCAGTCCATTCCTGGTGTAATCACACTTCAAGGAGGACAGGTTTGGAATTGTGGGTAGTATAGTTAATTTTGATTTTTATCTCCTGGGAATGTGAATCCCAGTACCAATAGTTTTGAACGAACGCAGGATGCATTGGCATATTTGATGGTTAATATATTTTGGTGCTGACTAAGTCATGCATCCAGAGCCCAGTTCTTGTTCCCACATGGGAACCCAAAGATGCCTTTTTGAGAAGATGTTTTAATTCTGCTGCCACCACAACCCTAGGCATTTCTCCTGTAAGAATGACCAAAGAAAGTTCTTACAGATGAATTGGAATCAACCCTAAATAAAGTCATTGCCTGTCTTGGTTCAGTGTTGAGTTGCTTTGCTGCATGATATCTTTTCATGGCCAGAGGTGATCAGAAAGTCCCTAAAGATCATTTTGTTCTGTTGTACATCATTTGGAGTATAAGAACTTCATTTCTTAGGAGCTAGTGATGTGCCTTTTAATAGAAGAAGAGAAATATATGTGCTGCTCATGTTACTGAATTTAGATTACACATTCTGCCCATGTTTCATTGCCTGGAACTGTTTAGTTGATTTTATTTTTATGTTATCCTAATACAGACAGAATTAAGAAGTTGAGATAGGGCTGGCTTTTCAGCTGTTCTTCTTGGTAATTTTTTTATGAGCTTGGGCAATGATCTTGACCTAGCCTTGGTGAGTTGTCAAAGCAGTAATCTGTAAAATGGGGATAAAACCAGTATATCTCTCACTGCTGTGGTGGGGATTAGAAGAGATAATGAAAGGAAAGCATTTGGCAGATAGTAAAACCTCCATGAATGCTGTTGTTTTTATTAACTCCTCCTGGGCCAGCTTGTGTATGACTTTGATCCAGCCATGATTACTTTGAAGTACTGACTAATGAGGAATTCTCAGACGTTTGTAACAACGTGGCCCATGTAACTGTTGTAGACTTATTATGTTAAAGTTTTCTTAAATTTGAAACTTGGAAGGCACTGAGAAATTGTGTTTTTGGCACTTTTTCCAACTAGAACACTTTTTCCAGCTATAACACTGGGCACAAATATATAGCAACAGACAGAGGCAGCAGCCAGAATTGTTAGTTATGCTGACATCTTGACCATTATCTGGTCAAGAAGAAGAAAACCCGATCATTTTCTTCACCTAGGAAGACTCTGTGGTGCCCTTCTCTGCCCTTTTCCCCTTGTAAGTGGTGACCATTTGGACTAGTCTTCCTGAAGATCAGTTTTTCCTCATTCTTGAATTTGATAGGATAGACTTATGCAGTGCTTGCTCATGCCTGCTTTCCTGCCCAAATCATTGAGTCTGTGTGATTCATTTATGTTACAGCACACAGTGCTGTCATGCTTTTTAAAATTGCTATAAAGTTTGTGTGTGTTTTGAAATTTGTGCTAGTTCAGTTTTATTGGCACATTGGATATTCCATCATTGGCAGAGAAAGAAAAAGACATTTTTTTCTTAAGTTATTAGAAAATCAGATCCTGATGGCTATCTTAGAAAATAACCATGACTTCATTTTTATATGTAAAATTGAGTTGATGGTATTATAATATTATAATGACCTTCAGTCAAATCCATAAATCAGATCCACTGATAGCTGTGTTTTTGTTTTTAGGAGGGAGTGGAGGAAACCTCAAAATAGGGCAATGGGAATATCAATAACTTAAAATTGGGCACTAATAACTGCCAGCCCCATTTGCATGTGATACTGAGTTTAAAACAAAACAGCATCATTTTTTAAAGCCTCTGAAAATGTGAAGAAATGGCAAGGATATTGTACTGCAGGAAGATTTTGAAGATTAGAATCACACACTTATCAGAGAGAAGAGTTTTGGTCATTAACCTTATGACTAATTCCTGTCAGGGTACGTCTTGTACATGTAGAACTTCTGTTCGTGTTGTTGGGATTCCCTTATCCGCTAAGTCAGACTTCCATGAGTCTTCCCCACCCTGCCCTATTCTTATTCCAATTTTGGAGGGATTGTGGTTGTGATGAATAGGTCATAGTTCTGGGTTTTTTTTTTGGAAATGTTGATTAAAGATTTTTCTGGGTGTTCTAGCCATTTTTCCCCGCATTGTAGTTTTTCAGCAGTTTTAAATTTATTAACTCATACTATTCATTGCTCCTTGAAACAAGGTCATTTTTCACAGACAGCCATGGTCAAGGAAGAGTTCCCCTGAACTTGAAGGACATCCTGTCCCCTTTCTTCAATCAGATCACCAGTAGCCAGGAGGTCATCGGGGATGGGGAGAGTTGAATAGTGATACACGACTCATCTTTTGTTCTATAAGGGGCATTCATAGATACAGATTATATCTCAAAGGTAAGAATAGCTATCTAGTGAATAGAGTGGCCGCATGAGAAGACATGCCATTTGGAAGGGTATGAACTCCCCATTACTAGACGGCTCCTGGTGGGACTTTCAGAGAGAGGAGCATGTGGAAAGTCTCTTCTGTGGATGAGAGACCAAATGACTTTTAAGAGCCTTAGTACTTTGTAAATCTGCTAAGGTTCCATGATATAGACTTTTTTTTTTTTTTTTTTTTTATTGTAAAGCTACTATACAGAGGGTTACAGTTACATGAGTGAGGTTATGAGTACACTTCCTCTTGAACATTGTTACCCCCTCCATTGTTTTCCCCCTACCATCCCCTCCCTCCCTCCCTTCCCCGAGGTTCTTTTTTTTTTTTTTTTTTTGATTGTGATTAAATGATTACATAATTTCAAAGTCACAAGTTCATTCTAACTTCCCTGGAGCAAATTGTCTACCACAGTCTGTAATATATAACAGTGTTCACATGTTATATACCATATTTGTGATCAGCAGCATGAGGATATTTAGTAGTGGTTCAACCAGATGAGCGGGAGTTCTTTGTTTCTTAAGTCCTGTTAGTTTTGTCGTATCACCTAACCTTTTGGATTTAGCATCCACTTATGAGGGAGACCATGTACCGTTTGTCTCTTCGTTCTTGGCTTACCTCGCTCAACATGATTCCTTCTAGCTCCATCCATTTCCCTGCAAATGCCATTATTTTGTCATTTCTAATGGCTGCATAATATTCCATTGTGTATAGATACCACAATTTTTGGATCCATTCATCTGTGGTGGGGCACCTAGGTTGTTTCCATATCCTAGCTATTGCGAACAGTGCTGCAATAAACATGGAGGTGCACGTGTCCTTGTATATTGGTTCCTGTTGTTCAGGGTAGATGCCTAGAAGTGGTATGACTGGGTCGTAAGGGAGGTCAATCTTTAGCTTTCTAAGGACCCTCCAGACTGCTTTCCAAAGTGGTTGTATAAGTGTACATTCCCACCAGCAGTGTAATAGGGTTCCTCTTTCTCCACATCCCCTCCAGCATTTGTCGTTGGCTGATTTGTGGATGTGGGACATTCTGACTGGGGTAAGGTGGTATCTCAGGGTTGTCTTTATTTGCATTTCCTTCACCACCAGGGATGATGAACATTTCCTCATGTGTTTCTTTGCCATTTTTATTTCTTCATTTGAGAAGTCCCTCTTTAGTTCCCTTGCCCATTTAGTAATTGGTTTGTTAGGTTTGGGAGGGATTAGTTTCTTGAGTTCCCTGTATATACAGGATGTTAACCCCTTGTCTGATATATTGCTGGTAAATATTTTTTCCCAATTAGTTGGTTGTCTTTCTAGCTTAGTTGCGATAGATTTAGCTGTGCAGAAGCTTTTTATTTTAAGGTAGTCCCATTTGTCGAGTCTCTCTCCAACTTGTTGTGACCCTGGGACTCTGTTCAGGAAGTTCCTTCCTGTGCCTATTAGTTCCATGATATAGACTTTTAAGGTGGCCAGGCTACTCTACCACTCTGGGGGGGAGAAAATACATCCAGGTTCTGAAGAGCCCTTGGATAAAGAGACCAGTCCCAATTTAAAGTTGGAAGTGCCTCAACTTGCTGGCTCTTTTCACTTGAAGTATAATCTTTAGTTTATCATTAATAGTGAAATGTCAGAAATAGAGCCTTCCTTCTTTCTTTCCTTCCTTCCTTTTAAAACACTGGGAGATTCAGAATATGTAATGCCTTTGTGATCCCTGCTTAAACTGCTACTCACTCTTACCCTGTCTCCAGTTTTGTAACCCCCACAACCATGCATTTTCTTTCTTTTTTTTTTTTGTCGGTCGTGGGGCCTGAACTCTGGGCCTGGGCACTGTCCCTCAGTTCTTCAGCTCAAAGCTATTGCTCTACCATTTAAGCCACAGCGCCACTTCTGGCTTTTTTTTTTTTTTCTGCTTATGTGGTGCTGAGGAATCGAACCCAGGGCCTCATGCATGCAAGGCAAGCGCTGTACCACTGAGCCACCTTCCCAGCCCCCCACTTTTTTTATTTTATTTTATTTTATTTTATTTGAAAACACTGTACAGAGGGGTTACAATTACATGGGCAGGAAAATGCATACATTTCTTACCAAGCATTGCAGCCTCCTCCTTTGTTTACCCTTCACCTCCCTTCCCAGCCTCCCCCCTCCCCCCCACCCAATCATACCCCCCCTCCCTCCCCCCCATCGACATTGTAAAGCTGGTTTTGACATGACATTTTGTACTTCTCATTGTTGCAACAGGTCCACCTGAATCCTTAAACGACTTGTTTGTCCCCGTCTCCTCCACATGTTATACTGACATCAAATATAGTGAAAGCGCCCCCCACTTTCTAACTTTACAAAAGTAATGATCATCCACAAACACAAATGTTATCATGTGTCTGTTGCCTTTAAAAGTCCTTCCAAGTTCTGGAGATATTCACTTACTTTTGAAGCTGAGGTCTTTAGAGGATATACTTCTGCCTTTCCCAGGTATTTTGAATTCCTTGAATTTACCAACCTTTGTTATTTCAAGCTGGGAACATGACTCTCATGGTGCTTATGTAATACCATAATTGTGTACATGTTCACTAAACCCTTTGAGGATGGTGTGGTTTCCTCTATCATGGTCCCTCAATTACCTAACCCTCTGATGTCTTGAATAACATTGATGTACATTTGAGAAGGGAATGTTAAAGTATGGATTCTCATTCAGTAGGTCTGGGGTAAAGCCCAAGATTCCTTTTCTAACAAGTTTCCAAATGATACTTGGTATGATTTGGGTAGGAAGAGTCCTTCCCAACACTTGTGTTGAAGGCATGGTCTCCAGTTGGTGGCGCTGTGGAGAGATGATTGGATGGTGAGGGTGCTAATTTAAACAACAGAGTTAATCTCTTGAGTTCATAGTTGGGTGGGGAATTAGGAGGTAGGATCTGGTTGAAGATAATAGCTTTCTAGGGACATCTCTTTGAATGGTGTTTATTGTCCTTGGCTCCTTCTTGTTTCTTTTCTGCATGCTAGCTGCCATGGGGTGGGTGGGCAGCCTCAGGTCACCTGTTTCCTCTAGCCCTGCCTCAGCACAGGCCCACAGCAATGGAGCTAGCCAGCCCAAGAACTGAAACCTCTGAAGCCATGCATCCTTCCCCTATAAGTAGTTTTTCTTGTTTTGTTTTGTTTCCCCAAGCATTTAGTCACAGAGACAAAAAGTAGCCCACAATACAATGTTGATGAGGTAGGTATAACACACAGAATAGCAGGAGGGTAAGCCATTTTCTTTAGATCCAAGAATGATTTCAGCACATCGTTTTCATTTAAAAACAAGGTGGTCTGAGGCATGGCTCAAATGCTAGAACACTTGGCTACCAAGCTCAAGGCTCTGAGTTCAAACCCTAGTACCACCACCACACACACACACACACACACACACACACACACACACACACACACACACACACAAATCCAATCAAATCTGTGACTTTTTATGCCAAGAAAAACACTAGAGCTTTAAATGACAGTTAAAGCGTTAGAAAACTCTAATTAAGGAAAATTAAATGGAAACAACAAAAAATAAAGATCCTTGAATATTAATTGTCACATACTGTATATTTTGAATATCTTGACAGTTTTGTATATTTAAATGTATACTTTTATTCTGTGCAATGTCACTTAGTGCCTAGAATGCAGATGTCATGTTTTAACTGTTTGGGTTCTCAATACCTGGTATTGTAGGGGTCCTCTTGGGTTTATGGGTACTAAGGTATACATGCTGGCTTCTGCTTCTTCCCAGGGAAGTTTTTAGTTTCTTCTAGTATCAGAAGGCTTTCCTTCTGATATTTTCTTTAAATAGGATATTCTGTGTTACTATAACTTTATTCAGTAAGCATTTCTGCACATTGCCTGGTTGGAGGTAAACTTGGCAAGAAGAAAGAATGTTTATGGATAAAATACTATTTCTATCAGGCCATAAAATTACTATGGTGACATCAGAACTTGGCAGACCTTTTTATTCGAATAAAGAGAAAAATAGCATCACAAGCTGGGGCTAAAACATTTTCCCTGCCCATTTATTTTGGCTTCTTTTCCTAGTTTTGGCCTCAAGGCATGTGTATTACAAAATAACAACATAGTGCATAGCAGGCAGAAAGAATGAGGGGTGAGAATGGTTTTAGCTTGGACGGGCATATGGCTTCTGGCTCACCTCTACTTTGATCATTCCAACTGTTCCTCTCACAATGGTCACTTGAGGACATGAGACCTGGTGTGAGGATCCTCAGTTAGAAAACAAGATTTAGCCTCATTACTTGGCATGACATTACAGAGCTTGCAACATCCTGAATGATCATGTGCAGAAGAAGATCTTGAGTGTGATTTGAGATGCTGCCATGATGGAATGCCAACTCATACCAGGATTTCGGTCTGGTGACCTAGCATCAAACCAGTAGTTCAGTAGACCTCAGGACTAGTACATCCCAAGAAGATATTTTTATAGTTCTTTATATACTATGCATTTCCTGAGTAGAACCACATTAAAGTCTTACTACCGTGTTGTGCCCATGATTTATGAGTGTATCCAACTATATGATCATCTTTTTCTTTTTCTTTTCTTTCAGTAGTCTAGCTCTATAATTGAGGCTAGCTTGGAACTCATGATCTTCCTACCTCAGTCTCCTGAGTGCTGGGTTTATAGACTTGAGCCACACTATGCCCAGCTATGATCATTATTTTTAAGGAGGTCATTTTATTGGTTCTTCGTTAAATATTGGATGTTCTTTCAAAATGAAATGGCAGGTTTTCTTCCACATTAGGAATTATGTATGGCAAGGTTCAATTGAATTGGTTCTGATGGATTTAAAATATTTTTAAGTCTCAACTCTAAATATATGCCTTGGTTTAACTTATTGCAAATCATATTATAAACTAGTTAGAATTGTTCTGATTGGTGTAATTTGATTCCTGCTTATTGAAAATTAGTTTTTTTCATAAGAAGTACAAGTCTTTTGAGATTACAGTACAAACAAGCAGATCAGACTTTTCTCACATCCTCATTCCAAGCTCTAGTTACCATATCTTAAATTATTTTATACTTTATTTGGATTTCAGTCATAGAAATTGCAATAGCCATGTTTTTACTATGGACCCATATATATCTTTTGTGTAATTTTCTTTATACATTTGAGCTAAAAGTTATTATTGCTATTATTTTAAATTCCCTAGCTAGCTAAAGCCAATTTTTGAGTCATTGTAATAGTGGTTGTTAACTGTGGTCTCCTATTAGGCTGGCAAACACGATTGTCATGATTTGTTATTTCTTTTGTGTTTGAGGATGCATTTTAAAAGAACTATTGTCCTAGTGGTTACGTCTTAGAATAATTTCACATCTGTTACTATGACAGCAGCCGCAGTGGGGGTTTTCATCATACAATACAGCTTGTGCAGAGATTTGATATCAGTGTTTTGCGGCATCAGATAAATTTTAGCCAAGGGATTTAGCTATGAGCATATTACTAATGTTAATAGGAATCCCGTAGCTAATTCCCAAAGTGGGTCTGTAAATGTGAATGTTGGAAACTCCAGAGTAGCAAGTCCCACCCCCTTCCTTGAAAATGATAATAAAATTGTGTTAAAGAAGCACTGTCAGTGTCTTGAGTTTTTCGTTTGTGATTTTCCATCCCAGCTAGATAGATTATTATGGAAAAAATAAATGATTATCCCTGTAGAGCAGAAAACTGTAGCATATGGACAGATTCCTTAGCATATATTCTAGATATTTAACTGGCATTGTAAATGAATTGGATCAATAGTCCCCACATAGAAAATACTACAGTCCTTCTACAACCAAGAGTGAGAAACTGGGGTTGCATATTTTGTTTGTAGAGATTTTTTTTCCCCTTCATGTACAAACGTGAGTTTTCTGGGAAAAAAAAATCCTTTGACATTTAGTGTGCAAACAAAGTCTCCATTTGCTTGTAAAGGTTCTTTTTAATTCACCAAGAAATACTAGCGTCTTTTGTGTGTGATTCACCTAGAGTGAATGTATGCTGCATGTGTACTTGGGGAATTTAACAATAAATAATATGGTGACAAAGGAGTGAAGTATTGCTTTTGCAGAGCAGGGCTCTTGTCTGCTTGGGTGCCCTGCAGACTTGTAAGAATGGTGCCTCTGGGGGATTGAGAAAGAAAAGTCCTGACCTAGTCTGGGCCAAGCATGCACAGACAGGCCTACAAGGAGTCATAGACGCCCTGTCCTCAGAGCCCCTGCTGAATGATTACAAGCTCTTGTTTTGTGGCTCTTTTTATTCCCCAATACAGAATGATTTTCCCTTCTCTGTTTCTGATGGTGATCATTTCTTCAATAACATTTATAGAGCCCTTTGTAGTTGGCAGAGGATTTCAAAGCTTGCTGCCCCCCCCCCCCCCACCTTCTACTTACAAGAAATGTAACATTTTGGGGAGAATCAACAATTAATGAATGTTGGTATCATTTGTGTTTTAATCTTGTTCAAAGTTACTTTAAGATGTCTGTTGAATGTTGGAAGGAGTGTTACTTGGAAGTTCAGACTTTTTAATTTTCATTTTTGTGCTATTATGGGACTTACATGCAGTGCCTGGGTGCTGTCCCTGAGCTCTTTTTATTCAAGGCTAGTTCTCCACCACTTGAGCCACCACGTCACTTCCAGCATTTTGGTAGTTTATTGAAGAGCCTCACAGACTTTCTTGCCTAGGCTGGCTTCAAACCGGGATCCTCAGATGTCATCCTCCTGAGTAGTTAGGATTATAGGTGTGAGCCACTGGCGCCCAGCTCATTCTTTCTTTGTAGGCTTATTTTAGGTTATAAATGCACATCTGTAGAAGCCTACTTTGAAAATTGTTAAATTGTAAGATAAAAAAATTAATAATTCTCAGACACATTCGGCATTCCAGAATCTATTGTCTTAATAGAAAACATGGGAATGAACGTTGCCTTAGCTAGAATTGAATGGGTGGTATATTGCATTTGTTTTCCTTAGCCACTACGACCCTCACTCTCCAGCCTTCTGTACAGTATGTAGAAGTCTTGGATGCTTATAAATTCTCTAACAGCATATCCCCGCAGAATATGAAGTTTGACAGCACTTTCCAATCATATTGAAGAAAGGAAATTAGCAAAAGGGACATTTTAAAATTAAAGCTCATTTTACCTTGGTGTCTTGAGTGTCTAAAATCTAAATCGATTTTTTTTTCTCTAATTTCACCAGTTCTTCCCTTCTCCTGTATTCAACACATAACTAATGCTATTGAAACAAGATTTTTTTTCTTTCTTGGGGATGGTAGAATGTGAATTCGGGCTTTACAGTTTTAACTGAACCGTTCTGTATTGCCTTTGTCAGCTGTTAGCGATTTTTGTTTTATTTTCTATCTCTATGTAATGCTGGCTAAGACATGTTAATACTAACGCATTTAACCATGGCTAATTTGTGTTATTTCAGTGTCAATTCAAATAATTAACTGTTTAATGGAAAGAGGTTTAAAAATGAGTTTGGTGACCAGATTGAGGCGAAAAAGAGGAAAAAAGGATAGTCGTAGGGCTAGAGTTTGCTTCTCCTTCTCTGTTGGAGGAACTGAGATGTAATCAGAGTGGAGTGTAGCTCCCAGGGAGAGGTGTGAGGCTGTTTATTTTCACTCCGCAGATGTATATACTACAGAAGGAAAACTCTGGCCTGGCTTAACCTAAGCAAGTCATTACTTATCTACAATCTGGCAAGCAATTTGATTAAAGTTGACAGAGCTCATATAATATCAGAACCAGACCCTCTTAGTGATTGATGAGGCTTGTCTGTACATTTTTTTTTTAATTTGAGAAGAGAAAAACTGGACAAGAATGAATACTTGTTCAGATCTCTAGTTGACAAGTATAAACTTAAGTCTATTATGGTTTCATCTATAGTATTATGCCTTCATTTGTATGTGATTTCTTTGGTTGCAATTTAATGGCTTGAAAGTCATAATATATTTTTGTATCTGTAGGTTAACCTGACTTATACTTTGTGTATGTGTGTGTGGGTGCGCATGTGTGCATGCATGTTTGTATGCATGTGTGCTTAGAATTGAAACTAGTGTCTCCTGTGTGCTAGGTAAGGTTTACCACTGAGCACATCCTCAGCTTTAAAAAATAATATTTATTTTTTGTTGGTCATGGGGCTTGAATTCGAGGAGCTCTTATACTCAAGGCTAACACTCTACCACTTTGAGCCACAGCTCCACTTCTGGTTTTCTGGTGGTTAATTGGAGATAAGAGACTCACGGACATTCCTGCCAAATCTGTCTTTGAACCATGATCCTCAGATCTCAGGCTCCTGAGTAGCTAGGATTACTGATATGAGCCACCATCACTAGGCTATTTTTTTTTTTTTTTTTTTTGGCCAGTCCTAGTGTTTGAACTCTGGGCCTGGGCTCTGTCCCTGAGCTTTTGTGCTCAAGGCTAGTGTTCTGTTTACCACTTGAGCCCCAGCTCTACTTTCAGCTTTTTTTGTGTGCTTAATTGGAGATGAGAGTCTCACAGACTTCCTGCCCAGGCTGGCTTTGAACTGGTGATTCTCAGATCTCAGACTCCTGAGTACATCCTCAGCTTTTAACTTGCATGCCTTTAATGTAGATTTCTTTGGGGTATGTCTTCTCTAGTATATTGCAATTATTAACCTATGAGAAATTGTCTCCTTTATTCTTATGATACCAAGTTATTTGGAAGTACTTGGCTTTATTAAGCCATTTTCAACCCTTTGCTTTCTGATGAGAAAATGACTAGGGCCATTGTGCAAGCATATCTGGGCCGTCAAGTGTTACTGCTGACCTCTTTGCTAGATTATCTGTTCCTTATCGCATTCTCATTACCTACAGATTGTGTCAACATGTTGACTGCAATGTGCCAGACATTCTTGGCAACACTTGAACTCCCTAGTCTATGTATAGTGTTGGCATCTAACTAAAGATCATTTCTTCTTACCATTTGTGTATTGCATAGTAGAAATGAAGATAGAACTTGAACACAACCTCCTATATTTTAAATAAAGGAAAAAGAATTTAACCTTTAACCATAAAGAATTTCTACGGTAATGAAATACTGGCACTGAAAAATGAATTAGTTTTATAGACGTAGAAGCTTTACTGTAGGAGTTTTCAGGCAGTGTACATCACAACTGTTCATCCTCATTCTGGCAGGCGTTGGACCCAGAGTGCTTTGTTGGAGGCCACAGCCAGATTCTGCCAGATTTTAGAAATGCAATCTCTCTGCACCTTAGTTTCCTCTCTGTTTAATGGGAATGCTGCTTTCTAGGGCTGTGGGATCACATTTTGGTATTGATATCTGCTAGGTGCTTACTGGATGTGAACTGTGGTGTGGCTGTTTGTTGGTTTTGTCATGTTTAAGGGGGATGCTTCATGACAGAATATGGTCTGATTTGGGGTACAGGTTAATAAAGACTGTTGGAACAAAATGAATAGGGAACAGAATTTGGGGAGATCTGCATGTGAGAATACAGTAAAATTGACTGTGACTCCCAGCAAAGCCACTGGTGAAGTGAGCACTGCATTCCTCAAGGATGAAATTTTGGGCAAACCTCTAGATCCCCAGACAATTGAACACTATCTTGATTTTCCTTTTCCAAATTTTCAATTTCATTATTCTCTCTTCTGTTTTTTTACGTCTGCCAAAAATGCAATACAAACATACTGCAACTCAATACTGGAAAAATAAAACTTATTTCATAAGAGAAAGATTTTGTTGATGTATTCTTTAGGAGTAGGAGGTAATTTTGGAGGTCATCTTTTGTTCATTTTTAATACACTGGCACCCTATTACCTGCAGGAACACATTCGAGGACTGTTCTCTATCCCTGCCCATGGATCCTGAAACTGTGGCTGGAACTGAACTCTCTTTCTAGCATGCCTTTCCTATAACTATATAGCATATAAAATTTAATTTAAAATTAGGTACACTAAGAAATTAAAAATAAAAACAACTGGATACTCACATGCTTGTAATGCCCACTCTCAGAATGTTGAGGGAGGAGAATCGTGAGAATTTCTTACCTTTTTAGTTAAAGGAAACTAACTTCATAGTTTCTCTTTAGCACATTTGAATAGCCAACATCACTATTCTTGCGTTTGGGGGGCCATTATTAAATAAAATAAGGGTTCCTTTAATATTAGCACTGTGCACTATGAAAGCTACTAATGGGTGAATAGTGTCCACAGAATGGGGTGAGCTGAGCTGAGGAAGGGTCTGTGTTCTGGGTGGGTGGTGGGGTAGGCTGGAGCCGGACACTACTCCGAAGGATGTGCAATTTAAAAGCTTAAGAATTTGGTAATTTTCCACTTCATATTTTTGGACTGTGATTGACTGTAGATCATTGTACCTGCAAAAAGCAAAACCACAGATAAGGTGATTGCAGTAATACTTTTCTACCCAGAAGTATACGTGTTGTCAGCAGTGGGAAATTCCAGTACTTCCTAGAATTTTTTTAGATGCGTATTTAAATATGGGGTGTAATTTTTATGTCTGTTGTTTATGAATTCCTACCTTTGGGCTTGTGTGTGATCAGAGCAGATAAGCACTTTAAGTCGTACAGGGAGCATTAAAGGCCACCAGTAAAATGCCCACCCTGAGGTTGTTTCAGAAAGAAGAAATAGAGAATGATTGGGTTGTGGAATACAAGTACTTGGTGGGAGTCAGTCCAGTTGTGGAACTGTCAACCTCACCCAAGCCATTCTCCTGTTTTCTCCCAGCTAGTCAGGGTAAGTATCAGTTACCCTCAAGTGTCTCTTAAAGATGAGATTTAATAGTAGAAGCCAAAGGAGTTGTGGAATTTGGAACGTGACTTTCATTGCCTCTTTATTCTGTACTGTCTTCAGTGGTAACAATAATAATTCTTCACAAAGGAGATGTTTATCTTAGAATGTTTAAGAAATATTTTTGAGGTACGTACATGTTGAAAAAATCCCATCCTTCTCTTCTTCCCGTGAGACTGGTCTAAGTCTTGATTTTTTTTTTTTTTTAAACACCGAAATCCAGGTCTACAGAGGAGCACAGTGATTTTTATAGTGGTAATGAATATTTACTCAGGAGAAAACATAGAATAGATTTTTAAGATGCTTCATCTGAGGCCT
Organism: Dipodomys spectabilis; assembly: GCF_019054845.1. Lineage (NCBI taxonomy): Eukaryota > Metazoa > Chordata > Mammalia > Rodentia > Heteromyidae > Dipodomys > Dipodomys spectabilis. The sequence goes on from NW_024870700.1 coordinate 4,491,416, forward strand.
GTAAAAAAGAAGATAAAACATGGTATCTTGCATTTATGAAGTTTTCTTATGGTGGTGATCTTGTGGGTGTATAGTTGGATAGCATTTACAAGATTTTTTCTGTTTTATTTTTGTGACTTGGGGGTATATGATGTTATGTTTGCAACTGCAGCTCTTGTTTTATCCTCAATTCCAGTTTCAGCCCAGATTTGTGAAAATGTCTCATGAAGGAGTTAGCTCTATGTTAAATAATTATAATGCCACTTCACTAGCATGCTTTACTGAGATGAGAATGTCCTGGGTTTTGCTTAAGAATGATGAGTACTCAAACGAATAATTTTGGCTTTTTCAGAAAGGGAACTTCTTATAAAATTTTAATGCTGGTTATATAATATTATCATTTAATTATGTGCAAAAAGTAGATAGGAGCTTCCTATAAAACTAAAACAAGTTTACAGAGTAAATATTGACAAAACCATAAAAATAGTAGAATTCAAAATTAAGTAATCATCTTTTTTAATAGATTGCACCAATTGAAATTAATGATATGAAAGATTTTTTTGCTTATTTTGTATCTCATGGATCTGTTTGTTTTGATTCTTTAGATTTTTAAAGCATGATTACTATTGTTTTTCTTTTTCTTTTTCTTTTAATTTTCTGGTCATGGGTCTTGAACTCTGGGCCTGGGCGCTGTTCCTGAGCTCTTCAGCTCAAGGCTAACGCTCTACCACTTGAACCACAGCGTCACTTCTGGTTTTCTGGTGATTAATTGGAGATAAGAGCCTCATGGCGTTCCTGCCCAGGCTGGCTTTGAACTGTGATCTTCAGATCCCAGCTTCCTGAGTAGCTAAGATTACAGGCATGAGTCACTAGCACCTGGCTTCATGAAGCATTTTTATTATGTATGATTTTGTGGAATCATACTAAAATGGAGTTTGGATAATACTTAGGTTTTTTATGGTATGTGCTGTGGTCTGTTGTGCTATGCATTCCTCCAGTTGGCATGCCAGTGCTGCCACAAGCTCAAAGATAATTCACTTTTCCCACTTTTCTTTTTACTTGTTTCAAACTTAGCTTGAAAGTTACTATGTTTGGTAATGTCATCTGACTTGCATGTGTCATTGATTTGCTCCAAAAACACTAATGCAATTAGTCACCGAAATCTACAGTGTGTCTTTGGCTGATGATCTAGACTATGCCAGATTAAATGATTACATGAATTGATCAGCGGAGCAGAAATGGAGTGAAATTTTTTTCAGTGAATTTTATATGCCCCCAAGTCCATGTGCAGATTAGAACAGAGAGAGAGAGAGAGAGAGAACTAAAATCTGGTAAATTTGAGAATCCTTTATGGATAAGAAATAGCTGTAGAGTTATACTAAATAAGTGACCCTAGGGCAGATACACACTCTGTGTGAAATTCTGTGTGTGTGTGTGTGTGTGTGTGTGTGTGTGTGTAAGGGAGGTAGATTTTGCCTGGGGGATTCTTGGATGCAAATCTCACGCGTTATTTATTAGCTATAAAGTCCCGAGGGAGGCTATCTGAGCTTTCTGCTTTTCATTTTCTCATTTTAAAAATGGAAATAATACCTGTGTAGCTGCTATTATTATTCTTTGGCATAATTTAATCTCATTAGGCATGGCTATTAGTAGGATAAATGTATATAAATGGACATATATATATATATATATGTATATATATATTTCCATGCTAACTACTTTCTGGTCAGTGGAAGCAAGAGGCAGAAGTAGAGTATGTTATCAGAATTATTTGTAGATTATCAGGATTATTTGGCAAGATTTTCATACTTTGAAGCTTTTCAGGTCATGATTGTTTTGCAGATTACAGATTCATTTCTATTTGTGAGCAGACTCATCCATCCCATAGGTTTAAATAATGCCCATTTGATACTATTTTTAACCTGTTTTTACCTTGGTCTATGGTTTTTCTGTAAGACTCCATCACAGTTTGTGCTAGTCATTGTGATTTCAGTACCACCGTAAATTATGAATCATATTAGCATGGGCAGTTGTTTTTTATATAAAATTAACACACAAATAGATAAGTAAGAATTGACAAAATTTAAATACATAAGAAAATATGGGTTCCTCATAGGGGACCAAATAAACTCAGTGTTCAGGTTGTAAAGCATTAATGCTGATTATCTTAAGTAGCTGTCTAATAATGTTAGGCCGTTCTTAGCATTTCTGTATTGGTTAATCAGAATGGATATTTTCCCCACACATATTAAATCAGTACTTTGTTAAGTAACTAAATAATTATCAGGAAACTTTACTGGGTTTCTTGCAATATAAGATTACTCATCTATTACAATTTACAAAGAACTTACTTTGTGAAAGATACTTTTCCAGGTGGCAGATGTGCCCTGATGAGGAAAACAGACAAAGTCTGTAGCATCATGGAATGACAGAGTAGTTAAGGTAGTGTCAGTAGAAAATTCTTTCATAGTAAACTATGATTTTTTTGGTATTGTTTCTTTCTTTGGGGCGGGGAGAAGAATGGGAATGATTTATGCAAAATTAAGTAGAAGGCGCAGGAATTTTCTATATGTCTGCTTTCCCCAAAGAAATATACATTTATCTGACCTAGAAATAATCTGGCCGTGTTCTTTTTTTCATGGTATATGATTCAGGTTAAAACCAATTCTGCATTTGCCTTTCTTGAATTTGCCTTACCTACAGTGAAAAATGAGTTTAAAATGAAAATCAAAGTTTCCACTCTAAGTTTATAGAGATCAAGGGAGAGATGGAGATGTTTTGAGTAGAATTTAGGGTTGGATGTGGCAAGTTTTCTTGCCTTTGAAACTCCAGCTTCCCTGTAAAGTTTATTTTGATGGGATGGGACTCTGTGTGTGTGTGTGTGTGTGTGTGTGGTATGTGTTGCTGTGTGTTTGTGTGTGTGTCTGTGTACTGTGTCTGTGTGTCTTTGTGTGTGAGTGGTTGATAATGCTGACATTGGGGATACTGAGAGATATCTAAGGGGAACCACGACTTAGCTATTTCATAGTGAAATGTATAGTGCTGAGCTACTTCAATAATACAGATTTAAGACCATGAAAACAAGTCTCTAGTTGTTTCTTAGCATTGATAGTTTATGAAGATCTTATACTTTCTGAAGTAAAATGCAACAGTCAACTAAAAGACACATAGTCATTACCTCCTAAAGCTAAATTGATTCCGAAATTATTTCTTGTTTACTTTTTTTTTGGACTTGTTTCAATAAAGGAATGATAGTAGATGGCAGCTCTTAATCTTTGTAAAGTTTTCATATTCTTCCTTGGCAAAATCTTGGCAACCTTACATAGGACATAGGGGTTTTAGGAATTATACAAACCCTTGCAGATGAGAGACAAGGCCGCTACGGCCCCACCAGCACCCTCCCCTCACCAGATGTTTTGTTTTTAAATCTGATTATCAGCATCCCAAACTGACAGCACTGCCGCAGTTTAAATTTAGTAAATCATCAACATGTAGTTGTCTGTATTGAGATAAGACTTCTTTGCTGTTTTTCAAGCTAGATGTTTCTTCGCATGTAAGATTTATGTCTAAGTATTTATGAGACCTCGATATCAATGCTCTCTCTGGCAACCAATTTAAATGATTATTTCATCTCCAGCAGACATGCTGATCCCACACCTAAGTTTTAAGGGCACATTTGTTGTTCTATATACAGAGGGTAGGAAGCAAGCCCCTAAAAAGCGTCTCTCTATAAAAGCTGCTTTTCAGATGTTTTATTAGTACTGCTGCTGGTTATTTTAATTAGCAGTATGTTTTATTTGCACCCTGAGGCTGTTGGAGCAAAGATTGTAATTCAGATAAAGAAAGTAATATCTGATGTTGAGGAACATCCACACCTGCCACCTGGACTCTTACTCAGCAGTGAAGCCAGGAAGAGAAGATTAGCTGGAATGATGAAACAATGCAAACATACATTCTTGGAAAGCTTGATGCCCACGTAGCTTCTTTTTTTTTTAAACTTTGTAAAACTAACAATTGTTTTTAAATTTTTTATGAACACATATTAACTATGCATATTAAGGGGTTCCTTCTTGTAAACTGTATGCATTGATCCGATCCAACTTTCCTTTTTCCACCTAGTTTTCAAATTGTTAATATTCTTTTGCTCATATTTGGTGATTCTTCCTCCCCCCCCTTGCCCCCCACCCACTCCCAGTCCTGGGGCTTGAACTCTGGGCCCAGGCTCTGTCTCTGAGCTTCATTTGCTCAAAGCTAGCGCTCTATCACTTGAGCCACAAGGCCACTTTTGGCTTTTTCTGAGTAGTTTATTGGAGATAAGAGTCTCATGGACTTTTCTGCCTGGGCTGACTTTGAACCATGATCCTCAGATCTCAGTCTCTCGAATAGCTAGGATTACAGGCATGAGCTACTGGCACCTTGCTTCAGTAACTCATTGTTAAGATAAATACCATATATCTTCATGAGCAGATCTATCTTCTCTATTGTATACATATTTCTGACAGTGTTCTAGTGATCTAGGAATAGATAATGGTTCATTTGAAGTAGTGGGTGTCCTTTTTTTTTTTTTTTTGCTGGTCCTGGTACTTGAACTCAAGGCTTGAACTTTTTGCTCAAGGCTAGCACTATATAGCACTATACCACTTACTTGATGAGCCACAGTTCCACTTGTGGCTTTTTGGTGATTAATTGGAGATAACTATGTGCTTGGGCTAGCTTTGAACCTCAGTTCTCAGATTTCAGCCTCCTGAGTAGCTAGGATTACAGGTGTGAGCCACCAGTGCCTAGCATGGGTGTCACTTTTTACAAAGGAAGAAAGTTGACTAGGTCAATTTCTCCTGTTTCCTTTCTTGACTGTAAAGGCACTACCTTCGGCATTCTTACAAGGAAACATGTGTGAATGTCACATCTCCCTCTTCATTTCTTTGTAACTTAGCTTTTTACTTATTTGTTGGTTTTCCCCCCAGTGAATACACACACTCTTTCTCACACAGTGAAGGGCTGAGCTTCATTTTTAGAATTTATTGTTGGTTTTGGATACCTTGGCTGCCTCCTTGCCCCTTGTTCTTTCATTAGTGCAGGTTTTGGTGTCTGGCAGAGATGAGGCAAACATGTAGTGTAAGAGGCTTGTGAATGATTTTATGTGTGTGGCTTTTTTCCCTTTTTTTTTCCCAGTGTAAATACAGCAGTTGTAAAATGTTTGTTGTCAAGTTCTAAAGATGGAAAAAAATGGTGGAGTGTTTTTCTCCTTGCAGACAAAATTTATGACACATGGTTAGTAAATGTACTGAGTAGCATTCTTGAGAGAGAAAAAATACACCAACATAGATCACCAACTAAGCATTTTGTTTTAAATGTTATTTTTAAAAATTAGAGATTCTTTTTAAAAAAATTTTTATAGCAAAATGTTTTAAATTCTATAATTATTACATAATACAAGAACTAAAAATGGTAGAGATTCACATTTTAAGAGATACAGTCAATATCTATATTACCTTCTGCTCTATCTCCCCCATCCTTTATCCAGATTTTTTTTCTGAAATGTCTTGAATATGGCACTTGCTATGGCTTGAATTTGTTTCCCAGAATTCATGTGTTGAGAACTTTATCTTCAATGTGTAGTATGTTAGGAAATGATTGATCACGAAATGATCATGGAAACTCTTCCTTATGAATGGATTAATCATGGGAGTATCAGGAGGGTTCCTGATAGAAGTGAGTTTAATTTGTTATTCATCTGCTTTCTTGCCCTTCTTCAATGGAATGATACAACACAAGGCTCTTTCTTGGCACATACTGGTGACAATCGCTTGACTTTGTAGACTCCATTGCTGTATGCCAAGTAGATCTCTATTCTTTGTAAATTACCCAGTCTTAAGTTATTTTGTTACAGTAGCACAAAACAAACTTAAGATAGTACTTAGGCATTTTTTTTCCAGAAATGAATGAAAAACTGCACCTTGCAATTTAGGCTATCGATTGTAATCCTTAGGAAATAGACTAAATGAAGAGATCTCAGGAACTAAGGTCAGGATCCAACCCCCAGCCTTCTGTAATTCTCAGACTTATACTCATCTATGATGTTAGCTAAAGATTGAAGTTGTGGGCTGGGAAGGTGGCTCAGTGGCAGAGTGCTTGCCATGCATGCATGAGGCCCTGGGTTCGATTCCTCAGCACCCCATAAGCAAAAAAAAAAGCTAGAAGTGGTGCTGTGGCTCAAGTGGTAGAGCGCTAGCCTTGAGCTGAAGAGCTGACAGACAGTGCCCAGGCCCAGAGTTCAGGCCCATGACCAGATCCCCCCCCCCAAAAAAAGAATAAAGTTGTAAGTTTTGAAGCAATCTACTTAAAAATAATTCATGATGTTATGCATGGAAACTGACAATGACAAATTTTTCCATGAAGAGTCAAAACCTACAATGGTGCGCATGTACCAACATATAAAACTATAACCTACAACTATTGTACAACTGTGCAATATGGGTGTGGTGAAATTGTGTCCTTAAAAATTACTGTGGAAAACTATATCATGTTGGCTGTTACTATGCTAAGAAATTTGGAGTTCTTTTAGAATTTATGGATTATGGCACACATTTTAAAAGGTTAAAGTTGATATTATTTTTTGGGGTGGGATAGGCATTAATGAATGAATTGGGTCATAATATTATGCTGGACACTATTTGGGGTTAAACATCATCACATGAGTGGTTTTGATGCCTCATGTTACGAAACATGATTCAGAAAGAATTTTCAGAAAAGTTTGGCACAGAGACGCATCCTTGGAATAAGTTTAGCTTTCTTCCAGGTTGAGTGTCTGCTGCTGTGATTTCCCTTGTGTGTATGTGTGGGGGGCGGGGGTGTTCTGTGTTCTCTTTCAGTATCCTGATTTCCTTCATTTGACCATCCTGTTTACTGTGGCCCAATGTAATGACAGTGTGGCAGCTGCTGGGTGGCGTACACTCAGCCTAACAAAGTTGTTCCAGCAAACTTTGCTTCCTCTGCTAAAGATGACTTCTCAGGCTCTTATTGAACCTCAGTGCTTCAGGCTGTATTGTACTGTTCGCAACAACATTGTGATCTTAATTGACTTGTTTTTCTGTTTCCTTATTCATCAGAGCATTGTATCTTGATCATTGCTTTGGTTTTAACTGCTTATCAAGTTTTCTGGGGTGCATGTTTTATTGCTACAGGCCACTGTGTATTTTTACTTATGTTTAGACTTATTAGCCAACCCGTGCCAGCTCTGTACTGACTACACTGTAATCCGTGATTGACATGTCTGTCAACTTTCCAGTGTGCCCCAAAAGTTCCATTATCAATGCTTAGCCACTCTTTCATGGTGGATGACAGAGTTTATGAATCTATGTTTGATGTATTTCCCATCACCAGTTTGAGCAAAGCAGGGGCTTATAAGAAATCTCTGCTTCAAGGTTGAAGATGGAATGGGTTACTTGGTAACTACCATCTGTATGTTTTAGATCTTTAGGAAATGCAACTTAGCAGGTAGCAAACATAAACATCATTATGACAGATCCAGTGTTCAACCAGCACAGATTCAAGTTCATTTGCAACAAAATATAAGAATTCTATTTTTTTCTCATTGGCTCTTTCCGAATGCTTGGCTGTATATATTACAATATACATAATGGAAATTCATTTATCCTTGCAGTTTTTCTCCCCTCTTGCTATTAAAATAAGTCTAAATCAAAGCCCAGGAAGGTGAGTCTTTTGTAACCACCATCTTGTACTTATATTGGACTAAAGCATCGTTTGGTAATGTCTAAGCAATACATTGGGCTTTCAAATGACAATATTAGTTATATTAACTTTTTTTCTTTTTCAAATGTTTCCATAGTCCTCCTTCTCTTCCATCTAAGAAGGCTAGCCAAGTGTCTGACAGCATCTTTACAACGTTGGCCTGTTTAGGTCTAGCTAGTTCTTAGCAAATTTTAAAAAATCGTGCATTTAGCATTTGGTTACTATAGCTATTATTTTTTTCCCATGAAGCTAAAGCCAATGACAAACCTGAAAATCCACTGAGTATTGTGTTTGTGGTAAGTGCTGACTCCCATCGTAGTTAGAAAACAATGGCCTCTTGAAATTTGCTGTGTTTTACTTCTCAGAATCTCTCCCAAGTTACTTTTTAATATTTCCTCATTTGCATATGCGACTAGGCGCTTAAGTGTTCCTCACACTTGTGTATAATTCATGGTGGATGCCAGGATTATCTTATCTCCCCGATTCTTGGTGTCCTGTGCTCTGGGGCAGGAAGACATTCTATTAGAGAGAATGGAACAGAACACTTGTCTTTTTTTTTTTTTTAAACCACATACATATTGTGAATAGAGCCAATGTCAGCTCCCAGACCCCTCTTGGTGTGTAATTAGGACCACATTGAGGCCTGTTGCAGCTGGCAGCCCTTCACGATTGCCTTTTTCTACTGTGACCTTTGATCCCTGTGACCTTTCCTGGGGTTAGTCCTAGGCCCTTTTCATTGTGTTGGTACAGCAGTGACTCATGTGGAGTTGATTATTTCTTTGCTCACTTGGCCTTTCTGGTGCCATAACTCCAAGTCACTTCCATTTTCTCCCTCTACTTTTGGCAGTCTTTGTGAAAAGAAATACTTTTGCAGGCAGCTGGATCGTTCATATGCATGGCTGACTCTGCTGAGACCCAGGAGAAATTGGGGGAGAGTTGGGAAATCTGTGGGCACCAGCCTTTTTTTTTCCTTTCTAATTGAGCTGAATGATGGCATGGCCATTAGTATGTGCTCATACAATGGGCATTCTGAAGCATCCTTGCCTGTTACTGACAGTGGACCAGGAGTTTGATGTTCTGAAAGGCTCCTTTTCAAAGATTGACATATTCCTACTGTTTACTTGGGGCTATGCAGCAGGTCAGAGAAAATGTCACTGTCAATTGCATAGTAACTATAGCTTTAAGACATTTATTTCAAGATCTTGAATGGAAGCTGGATGCCAATGGCTCACATCTGTAATCCTAGCTACTCAAGAGGCTGAGATCTGAGAATTGTGATTTGAAGTCAGCCCAGGCAGTCTGTGAGACTCTTTATATACAATTTACTACCAAACAGCCAGAAGTAGAGGTATGGCTCAAGTGAAAGAGCTGAAGGACAATGTTCAGGCCAAATTCAAGTCCCCAGTATCAGCACACACGCACGCACATACACACACACACACACACACACACACACACACACACACACACACACGGAACTTATACTCTTTCAGAAAATAACACTATTAGATAGTATATTTGTTACAGCTAATGGTAATACTTACTTTTGCCTCTCCCTGCCTTCTTCTGGCCTGTAAAATCACGGAAGGATGTGTGCAAGCTGTTACTCTCCTTTTGAAAGACTGCGTGTAGACACATGGTGATTGTTGCTGATCAAAGTCTTAATGGAGGATGAACACCATCAGGACCTGATTGTTCAAAGCCATAGTTAGTTTTGACACACCTCTGAAAGGTGTGTCGGTGTGAGACTTAATGATATTTCTGGGTTTGTTTTTTAAAAGTCCGAGTGTCCTGAATCCACCCTTGGAATTTGTTTCTATCTTCCTCTTCTTTAAAATTTTCTTTCATTAATAGTACTGATAGTATAGCTTTTCCTTTTTTTTTTTTTTATAATACTGGGTTTGAACTCAGGACCTTGTGGTTGGCAGTCAGGCGCTCTTCTACTTGAGCTATGTTCCAAAGCTCTTTTTTTTTTTGCCTTAAGTTATTTTTAGAATAGGGTCTACCTATTTTTAATACCTGGCCAGTCTGGACTGTAAACCTCCTATTCATGCTTCCCGTGTATCTGGGATGGGGTTTGTGCTACTGTTGTCCAGCTTTTATTGGTTAAGATGAACTTCATCCCTGAGCTGGCGTCAAACCATGGTCTTCTTGCTCTCTGCCTCCTGATTGCTGGCAGCATAAGTGTGAGCTACCTGTTCCAGCTGTAATATGGCTAGTTTTGAATGAGGAGTTCCTAGTCCTTCAGATATATATAATACCTTTTTCTTCTTTAGTACTGGGAATTGAACCCGGGGCTTCATATAATCTACAACCCCAAACACAGTCCTCCCTCCACTTGTTTTTTTTTAATTTTGAGAATAGTCTTATAGACCCTGGCTGGCCTTGAACTTTCAGTCCCCTACCTTAGCCTCTTGAGCAGCTATGATTACAGGCATGAATCACCATGCTGTAAATGTGGTTTTGTTTTTTTTTTAAGATTGAGCCTGAGATTTCTTCCTCCATTTGTGTTAACATTTGTTTGCTGTTGCCCCCCACCAAATTTCCATCTGGCCCTCCAAAATGACTACTAGGAACTTCAAGATTCCTTCTACTGGTACACCAAATTTCTTTCTTTGAGCTCCACTATGTGCAACTCAACTCACCGTCTCTCCACCTTCATTCAGAGTTGCTCCGTTCCCCGTCTAGGTAACAAGGCAATAGAGCTTGCACTCCTCCAGTGGTGCTCATTTTAGTAAATGCACATCAGAAATCCAAACCACAGCCTTGGTCAAAGCAGAGGACACAACAAATGGACAGGTGAATGGGTTCTAACAGCATTTCAGCGGTATATTCTTTCCCAGTCTAAAGTCATTTCTCCCTGAATGCTGTTTTTTTTTTGTTTGTTTGTTTGTTTGTTTTTTGGTCGGTCGCAGGGCCTGAACTCTGGGCCTGGGCGCTGTCCCTCAGCTCTTCAGCTCAAGGCTAGCACTCTACCACTAGAGCCATAGTACCACTTCCAGATTTTTCTGCTTATGTGGTACTGAGAAATTAAACCCAGGGCCTCATGCATGCAAGACAAGCGCTGTACCACTGAGCAACCTTCCCAACCCAGCCTTGAATGTTCTTCAATTGCCTAAATGTGTCCTGTTATTTCCCTAGCACAGGTCCCATTCCCCCTCACAACAGCTGTCTAACTTGTCTTCTTTCTCCATGTTGCAGTATTAATGATTCTTCAGAAGTACAGGTCTGAGCTTGTCCTTGCCTGAAGAAAAATCTTCTGTTCTTTCAGGATAAAAGCCAGGTACCTTCACATGATTTATTTTCTTCATTATGCTTTGCTTTCTGTCCGCCCGCATGGCCTTCCCCCAGGACATCATACCCTCTGTTCTTACTCTCTTCTCTAGCTCATCCTTGCTCTCTTCACTCCTGATTCTGCAAACACACTGTCCCTTCCACGTACAGTCCCTCCCTTCTCTTCATCCTCCCTTTCTACTCCATCTCCAACATTATTCCTCTAATTTCACCTACTCCTTGTTTCCTCTGAGAAACCTTCAACCTCTAAATCCAACTGAAGTGATCCTTCCATTTTCCCTAGAGCATCTACACTTGGTTTGTTCTGTGGCACCTGTGTCTCCTGCTCCCCTCACTTAGTTGCTTTTATCCAAGAAAACTGTTATTTCTTAAAAACTGTCTCTGTGTTAAATGAGGCTCATTGATTATAATGGAAAACAAAACAAAACCCTGACGTCAAAACCCTGACGTCAAAACCCTGACCCAGTCAAGCTAGTTCTTACAGATAGGAAAAATATATCCATTGGGCAAGGGAAACCAGTTTGTAGAAGTAAAAAACAAAGGTTGTAAAAGTGAGCAAAACGTTTGTTCTACACACACACACACACGCACGCACGCACGCACGCACGCACAGAAGGGTTACAGTTGCATAGGTCAGGTAATAAGTGCATTTCTTTTTGAACAGTCACCTCTTCCCTGGTTTTCTCCCACTTTTTTCTCACCTGACTCCTGTTCTCCACAAGTTGTATAGCTCATTTTCAACACAGTGTCTAGTGAATATCACTGCTGACTTAGTTCACCCTTTGTCCCACTATTTCTATGCTTCCCCTTACACTCCCCAAGACAGATAAACAAAAAAAAGAAACATGGTATCCTATACACTGTAAGTGTATCTTTGCCTGAGGCTATCATGTACAAGTTCCACTTTCTTTCTCTTTCTTTTTTTTTTTTTTGGTCCATTGTGGGCCTGAACTCTGGGCCTGGGTGCTGTCCCATAGCTCTTCAGCTCAAGGCTAGTGCTCTACCACTTGAGCCACAGTGCCGCCTCCGGCTTTTTCTGCTTATGTGATGCTGAGGAATTGAACCCAGGGCCTTTGCATGTAAGGCAAGCACTCTATCACTGAGCTACCTTCCCAGCCCCCAAGCTCCACTTTCTAGAGTTCCACTTTCTTTAGGTTTTGATGGGAAAAAAAAAAGTTGCTCTCTGAATAGTTGCAATGTTAGGTAAATCTGTATTGTGCTTTCTCCTGTATGTCTCAACTTCTCTTACCTGACCATAAGCCCTGGAAGGTGGGGGCGCTGAGTTTTATCTGTTTCTACTTGTTCCCAAAAACAACAATAAAAAAAGTTTGTTCACTAGAGGGTGAACTCCTCTGCGTTGAACTTTTAAATGTTTGACTTTTTCCTTGCACTTAGACTTTTTTCTTTTGGTTCATGGCCTTTAGTTCAGGTCTTTAGTTCAGGAATTACACCTTCCTTATCTTTGTACCTCTCACAGCATCACCCAAAATACATATCCTATTTATTGAATGAATTGATCGACAGAATACTGCCCTTAGAAAGTTAGGTGCTTTAAGAAGTTTATTTGAAAATTATTTCAGGGTCTTAAATAAATTATTTCTTTTAATATTCCACATGAAGAAAATTTTGACAAGAGATTTAACATTACATGAGATGAATATGAAGCTAGTTAAATGGGTTAAGGAAAAAAAGTATTTTGTGGGTCAGGCATGATGACACATTTCTGTAATTCCGGAACTTGGAAAGTGGAGGAAGGAGATCAAGAGATCTAGTCTGGGCTACATAGAGAGCTCCTGTCTCCTTCCAAAAAATGGATTGCACTTCTCTAATTAAAACCACATAGAATTAATCTTGATTGTGCTTAAGAATTTTGAAACAGACACATTTTAGTTCTTTTTAGTTACTGTAAGAAACTTTTTTTTTTTTTACTAATTGATAAATAGCATGTGTTGAAATAGGTTGAAAATAGTGATCAATCTTTTTTTTAAAGGGAAATCACTACATTTCAAGTAGAATAAGCTTCTTTTAAAAAGAAAACTAACTTAAGAATTTCCTATTTTGAAAAACTATACTGATCCTAAAGCCAAGTTTTGGTCCACAGACTTAATCACAGTTATTCCCCAAGCTTGGAAAAAAAAAAACCTATGAGAAAGTATGATACAGGAGTCTGGAGAGCAGAATAATTCCAAAAGACAGCCTTGATTGTCTTTAGGAAAGCAAAGGCAATTCTTCAAAAACAAAGTAATCAAATCTAAAGACTCAGGAAGAACTTTTCCCTAAGGATTATCCTGGCAGTGTGTTGAAAAGGGGTTATAAAAGCAATAAGTTCACAACCTGAACAATAAGTTAAGTAAACGTTAAGGAAGTATTTCCTTTCTTATTCTAAGATGAGGTATACCTTCAGGCTTCCTTGGCCTGCAGAAATTCTCCTAAGCCCCGGATGGCATATAAAGCACCATCTGTTTCGTGCAACAAATTACTTTCTATGTAGATAGGAGGCAAAGGCTTAGAGCTCTATAACTGAGGAAATACCAGCTCTTTTCTGTAACCTCAGGATTTAAGGAGGAGCAACACTGCCAGACCCAAATTGGGGAGCCTTCCAAAGATTTCTACTGCCTGGAGAGAAGAGTTGTCCTGGTTTGTGAGTTGAATGGGGTACTGCACTAAGCAGCTCTGGTTTTTTGTTTTTGTTTTTTGTTATTGTTAAGTTGGGGGTTGTTTTCTTTTGGGCACTCTACCATCTTTCTTTCTTTCTTTTTTTCCTGGAGAATACATTACCTGGGGCTTTCTTGGGAACAAAGTGAAGCATCTTCATAGACATTTAGGTCAGCCACTCAAAATGACAGAGAGGATGGAATTGCATTTGTGTTGACCAGGCTATATCTGAGGATATGAAGGAGGATGCAGAGTTATGTCCTCCTGGTTGGATCAATTCCTTCTGATACCAGCAAGTGAGATAAATCTAAACAGTTTCATGTGTTTTACATGAGGAAAGGAACACAGCTGAAATTAATACCTCTTAGAAGTTAGGGGAATAGGGCTGGGAAGGTGGCTCAGTGGCAGAGCGCTTGCCTTGCATGCCTGAGGCCCTGGGTTGGATTCCTTAGCACCACATAAGCAAGAAGAAAAAAGCCAGATGTGGCGCTGTGGCTCAAGTGGTAGAGTGCTAGCCCTGAGCTGAAGAGCTGAGGGACAGTGCCCAGGCCCAGAGTTCAGGCCCCACGACTGGACCCCAAAAAAAAGTTACTTAGAAGTTAGGGGAATAGAGGTATATGTGTATGTATAGATATGTCTGTACACACCTGCTTTGCATATGTGTATGTAAACTGCATGTACAAGAGAAGTAGTAATGAAGGGAGAATACACGCTTGAAATGAGTGAGAATTTATTGTCTGGATGCCAGTGCATTTTCCCATGCAGTGTCAGCAGATTTTTGTATACAAATTTATTTTTTGAAAAGTTCATGTTATAAATTAAAACCACACAGCATAACAACAACTCCTTATCCTATGAGTTTTGGTAAAAAGCAGAGTTTTATGTTCATGGTGTTTGTGGTTTTTTTTGTTTTTGTTTTTTGTCATTGGAAGGCAGAGATTGACAAGGTTTGATAAATGTAGGAACATTGCCTATTCCTTTCTTCCCTCCCTTCCTTTCTTCTTTCCTGCCTTTTTGCAGCTTTTTTTTGTATGTTTAGGATATTGTTGAGAAAAATCTCTAATACCTTTAGACAGTGACAGTTGTATCAGGCCTTGTCAAGCATTTGAGTTAATTAAGCATGTGAATCAATTCTGTCATATTTTGTGTCAACACTTTGCTCACACAGTGTAAAGATCTATGCCATGTACTGATCAAGAGACTTACCCTCATGTACTGATAGTGATTGTTGATGGCTGGGTTGTGGACGGTGGCCTTGACAATTTGTATTAAGAGTCTTAAAGATACTTTGTTGGGTTCTGGTGGCCCACACGCATAATCCTAGCTACTCAAGAGGCTGAGATCTGAGAATCACAGGAAGACAAATCTGAAAGACATCATTTAACCAACAAAAAGTCAGAAACATAGATAAGATATAAATGGTAGAGTGTCAGCCTTGAGGGAGAAAGCCAAGCCTTACATAAGCCCTGGGTTCAAGCCCCAATACCAGCCCTCTAAAGAAAGATGTATGGATAGTAGTATTCATGGCAGCATTATTTGTAATAGAAAAAAAGAACAAACAACTATATCTATCTGTCTGTTTGTCTGTCTATCTACCTGTCTGTCTATAAAGACATGTTAAAAAGTAGCTTAACTACCTGAAAGGGAATGGTTAGGTAGACTAAAATACATCCATTTAATATGTAGCTGTTACAAATAATGTCCATGGAGGATTTTAAAAAGGAAAAATTATCACTAGATTGTACGATATAAAAAGACTGAAAAGTCACCTGTACTAGGAGTTATGTAAACATAGACATATGTGAAATAGATTAGAAGGAGGTGCATCAAAATAGTGATCTGTTGCTTGCAGGTGGTGGGATTGTTCTGTTCACTTCCACTTTATGCATTAGTGTATTTTCCCACATGTTCCACAATAAATACGTGAAAATTTTAAATAATCAATGAATAGTTGCTTTCTGTTAAGTTTCCTATTTATACAAGTAACATAATCATTGTCAAACAGTTGGGAAAAATAGTTTGCTTAATATAATAATCACCATTATGTTACAGGGGATGTTTTTGAAAAAGTTCTGAATAAGATAAACACAACAGTCTAAAAAAATGGCTATGTGATTCCAATCAGAATTCTGTTCCATCTGATATAAGTCAAGATTCTGTTTTTAATTTTTATGATGAAGTATTCAGATGCTTTGCATGCTAGAGCAGAGGTCAGATGAATTCTGGCAAGCGATGTGCTGGAGTGACTTGTGGTGGAGTGGGCTGGTGTGCTCTTACTAAGGACATTTTCCAGATCAGAAGAGCGGGTTCAAGCTCATTAGTGAAGCATATGATGTGATATGGACAGATAAACTGAACTCTGCAGAATGTGACACACAAATCAGAGGAGGTGAGAGGAGGAGGCTAACAAGTATGTGAGGCAGTGAGGGGTGTGGTTTCCTCAAGGTAAATTTCTGCAGGTGACCAAGATGACATACATGACCACGTACATGTCTTAAGGATGACAGGAGCCTTGTGTAGTTATGATAAACTTGGCCAAACTATGCATTTGCCTGAGCAATGAAGTAGAATGTATGTGTGTGTGTGTGTATGTGTGTGTGTGCGCATGTGAGCATGCTGAGGTATATGTGGTTTTTTTTCTGATAACTTACTATTAAAGCAATAATATTAACATCAAAGTTTTTGATGTTTGAAAGATGTAATACTTTTGAAAATGACATGATATTGAATTATTTTGGAGTAGCTCTACTCTGGTTTGTACATACCTTACTTTCTGTGTGGTCAGTGACAATCATTGTTCTGTGGGTGGCTGTAAATAATAGAATATAACTCTGTGTTCTTTTTGTCATAATTTTTTTAAGAAACTGAGCAAGTGTACCATGGAAAAATATAAGCCAACTCAACAAGTACTCAGTAAAATGTCTCAAATGTTTATAGGTATTTTCTAGTTTCTCAGATCAATGGAGATTGTTTAAGAGTAAGCCAAAAGCGGGCTGGGAATGTGGCTCAGTGGTAGAGTGCTTGCCTAGCATGCATGAAGCCCTGGGTTCGATTCCTCAGTACGACATAAACAGAAAAAAAGCATGAAGTGGCGCTGTGGCTCAAGTGTTAGAGCACTAGCCTTGAGCCAAAGAAGCTCAGAGGGAATGCCCAGGCCCTGAGTTCAAACCCCATGACAGGCAAAAAAAAAAAAAAAGTAACCCAAAAGGCAGATTTGATAATAAAGAGCATTCCTGTGTGCTAGCTTTTAGGTAGCAGTAATGAACTGTGCATCTTTAAAAGACAGCTGTAAAACAGACCATGTGCAGGGTTAAAGATTACTCTGAAAATGGTTTCACTGTTTTTTTAACAAACAAATAACTGGAGAAAGATTTGGCACAGAGAAGATATAATCCACTTTGTCCTTGTTGTCTCCAGAAAGTGTCTCCTGTTAACAAGTTATGTGAATGTTTACTTGGCCTTGACTGCTTACTAGTGGTTCTTACCCTTGAACCAAGTGAGAATTCAAATAAACTAGAAGAGTTTTCACTCAGCTGGACCCTTCTGCTGATGAGTGGGTCATGACACTATGGCCTTTCTCCTCTCCACTTTTTCAAGTAGATGAGCAAGGAAAAATGGAAAGTCCATAGGCTGAGTATCAATGACCTATATAAACTTGAACTTGCAACTCCGAAACATTGGAATACCTGGAATAGAAAGAAAATGGTTTGACTTACTAAATACTGTGTTGCAAGGGTGCCTTGCTTTGAATTACTACACAGTCTAAACTTTCTTTGCACAAATTACTATGCATGTAGAATTCTCCCTTTCAAAATGTCATTTATGTGGTATGCTCATCAGATTTGGTTATATTTCATAGTGATACGTTCCATAGCCATCCTGGCTGAGCAATGGTAGACTATGCAGATAAAATAACCAAACTTATTTAGCACGATGCTTGATGTATGGAGGTACTTAATGTACTTTGGTTGGCTTTTAAAATTATATATATGAATAAGTAAATGCAGGAATAAAAAGGATAGCTACAATATGCTAAGTTTGGATGAGTTGGATGGCATACAACTTTTCAAAGTGCAATTGGGAATTACCTGTGTTAAGGTATTGCTTTCATTTTAAGAAACTTTTATGGGGTGTGGGCTGGGAAGGTGGCTTAGTGGTAGAGCGCTTGCCTTGCATGCACGAGGCCCTGGGTTCGATTCTTCAGCACCACATAAGCAAAAAGAAAAAAACCGGAAGTGGGGCTATGGCTCAAGTGGTAGAGCGCTAGCCTTGAGCTGAAGAGCTGAGGGACAGCGCCCAGGCCCAGAGTTCAGGCCCCACGAACAGACCCCCCCCAAAAAAAAAAGAAGAAGAAAATTTTATGGGGTGCTTCCTCTCTTCTCATCATAAGAACTTACAGTATTGAATGGGATGTCATCAAGAGCACAGATAAGAAAAAAATTAGCCATATTTGAAGATACATGGATGTAATTTTACTAATTCTATTTATTTATCTTGTTTAGTGTCCATCTCTCCCACTAGAATATAAGGCATATACTTTTGTCTGTGCTGCTTTTATTATTTATTTATTATTCTATGCAATAAAAATAACAAATATTCAGGAAATACTTGCTGTATGACTAAATTATTTTGCTACACATCTGCTGATCTGACCCCGCTTTCCTGTCTGCCTTTATCTCTTTCCACTCTCTTCCTGCCTCAACTCCTTCTCACCATTGTGGGCCAAGTTTAATCGCAACACAGGTCTGCACCTAATATTCTTTCTTTTTTTAAATATTTTTTTATTGTGAAAATACTGTACAGAGGGGTTACAGTTACATGAGCAAGGTGATGAGTACATTTCTTATCAGGTATTGTTGCCTCCTCCTTTGTTTTTCCCCTACCATCCTGTTCCTCCCACTTCCTCAACTACATTCCTCCCCCCTTCCCCCCATGAGCCTGAGTTTCCCAACTGAATAAAAGGTTCTTGTGAAGTTTGGTGTATGAGAAACACTGCACTGGGTTCTGGTACTTTGTAAATGCTAGGTGTGATTTTGTTGGTCTTGTTGCTCTTTAGGGGATATAGAGAAGGAAGTTTTGTTGAGTTTAGATGCTGATGAGGTATGTAACTAGAAATGCACTACAGGCCTTTGAGTGTTTTCTTTTGGAATGATTCTCTCTCTGAAGTAAAAGGTATTCTAGTACTTAGGAGCAGGAGGAAAGCTAACTCTGACTTAGTGGCTATCGATCCATGTGCAAACTGGGAAAGCATAGATCATCACATGCCTATGATTTGACATACTGTATACAGAGCCATCAAAATAGAGGACAGCCATCTTGCTTACAACTCTGTAGTTGTTCAGAGTAAAGATTTCAATAACTTATATGATTTAGATTTTCTTTCTCTCTTTTTTTTTTCTTCTCTTTCTACAATGTATTCTAGTGAGCCAAGGCCTGGGTTTCCTCTGGACGTCTGCCCCACCTGCTTCTGGAATTGGGCGCTATGCATCCTGACCTTGGACCCTTACCAATACTGCTATATGTTACTCTTGCAATTCTGTGTTCTTCTGTCTGTTCAGGTAAGAGGAGAACCCGAATGGTGGGGGTATTGAATGAAGCCTCTCCTCATGTTTACCCTATATAAGACAAATTTTGACTTCAATATTTTGCTAACAATAGCAGTTTCTGTGGTGTTTGTAAGATTTGCTACATGATTTTTTAAATTAATTAACTTAAGGATCTTTTCTTAGTGCTTTGAGCCTTAGCAGGCCTTTCCATCCCTATGTAATGTGTATGGATAGTTTAGTAAAATTTATTGTTCATGAAATTATTTTATGGTAAAATAATGAAGTGAAAAAGTCTTATACTTTACTTACATCAGTGATGAACCAAATCCTACTGGTAAACGAAGAGAGAAGTCCTATTATTATTACTATTTGGGGGGGGGGGGTTCCAGTCGTGGGGCCTGAACTCTGGGCCTGGGCGCTGTCCCTCAGCTCTTCAGCTCAAGACTAGCACTTTACCACTTGAGCCACAGCGCCACTTCCGGCTTTTTTCTTTTTGCTTATGTGGTGCTGAGGAATTGAACCCAGAGCCTCAGTCTTATTATTTTTAAAGTCAGCTTTACCTTTTTCAGGGTTTTAGCTTGTGTGTGTGTGTGTGTGTGTGTGTGTGTGTGTGTGTGTGTTGGAGCTTGAACCCAGGGCCTTGTGCTCTCACTAGGCTTTTTTACAAAAGGCTGGTGAGTTATTACTTGAGACACAGCCACTTCCGGATTTTTTGCTGGTTAATTGGAGATAAGAGTCTCTTGGATTTGTCTTCCTGGGCTGGCTTCAAACCTTGATCCTCAGATCATAGGCTCCTCAATATGATTATAGGTGTGAGCCACTAGTACCCAGCTTAACTTTCATTTTTGCAATAAGCTACTTCATCAAAAAAGCAGTTTGCTATTCCTCATTACTAAATTGGTATTATTTCTGATATTATTTCTTGTCTAATCTAACTATTGATAAGTCCTAGACTAACATTTTCTTCAAAAAGATCAGCTTATAAGAACTTTGCATGAGGGCTGGGAAGTTGGCTTAGTGATAGGGTGCTCGCATGCATGAGGCCCTGGGTTTGATTCCTCAGCACCACATACACAGAAAAAAGCTGGGAGTGGCACTGAGGCTCAAGTGGTAGGGTGCCAGCTTTGGGTTGAAGAGCTGAAGAACAGCGCCCAGGCCCAGAGTTCAGCGCCCACGATCGCCAAAAAAAAAAAAAAGAATTTTATATTAATTTTTGTAAATATCAAGAACTACCACATCTACCTCTATGAGCTTGCCTTTGTTATCAAGATTCAGATGAGACATATTTAGTGTACTTTTCTTTCTCTCTCTTCTTCCCTCCCCTTCTGGTCTCGGATTATTATTTCTTTATAGACCTGGCACCTTATTTCCTTTCTGAGCCACTCTCTGCTGTCCAGAAGCTTGGCAGACCTGTCGTACTACACTGTTCTGCTAAACCCGTGACTGCTCACATCTCATGGCTACATAATGGGAGAAGAGTGGATAGAAACGTGGAATACATTAATATCCATCGGGGGACTTTGACCATTCTTTCTCTTAGCCCCTCCCTCTCGGGCTACTACCAGTGTATCGCCAACACTAGCGCCGGGGCAATTGTGAGCAGCCCTGCAACTGTGTCCACTGCAGGTGAGTTTAGTTTGGTCCTTGTCTGTGGGATTTTTTTTTTTTTGAATGACTGTGTTTGAATGACTATGTCCTTGCATGTTTGAATGGTGGGGAAAATGTAGTGTGAGAAAATAGGGTGTGAGATGTGAAGAGAAATTTAAGAGTTCTATTCTATCCTTTCCTCTTTGAAACCTCTGTATTCTAGCCCAATGTCTTCATCTATCACAAAACTATAAGAATATTTTTTAAGTGATACAAGACAAGCTGTAAACCTTCTGTGCCTCACCTTTATAATAATACAAATTTTCAAAAATAGTTAGTTGGGAAAAGTGAGGAAGAGGGTAGGGAAGAATCAGAAGGTGGCAGAAGGGGTGAATTTTTCAAATAACACTCTGTGTGTGTGTGTGTGTGTGTGTGTGTGTGTGTGTGTGTGTGTAACAATGAAAGCTCTCCTATTAGGAATGTATATTAACTCCAAAATAAAGGGAAAAAAATCCCAAACAACAAGTTACACAAAATAGTTTCTTAATTTTCTAATGTGAATTATGGGCAACTTCTTTGTGAGTCTTTAAAATTCTCCATATCAATAATAACAAAAATGGCTGCTGTCTTTTTTTGGACACTTGATTATTTCATGCAGTCATTTATCTTTCTTTCACATATAATTGTTTTATTTGCCTTGATTACTGAGTGATTTTAATGTATGTAATTGAAACCATGCTAAAGAAACAGGAAAGAAAATATAACTGACTGTAAAGAGAGGAATGCGGAGTATTAAACTTACAGAAAATCTGGAATGTGTGGCTTTTCTTAGGAAGTCTGAGCCATCTGCCTTTCAAATGGTGACGGTTTCCAGTAATGGAAAACGTCTTTGTAGGGGCACCCCTATTTACAGAACAAATCTGGATTCCCCAGGAGTAGTGAGTTTGTCATAACTGAGAAGAGTAAATGTTTTTGTAGAGCTGTGACCCATGCACAGCTCCAAGACACACACTGGAGGGCTGCATTCCTAGTGGCAGGCTGCTGAATTTCTAGGACATTGGAGATGAGAAAGAGCCCTTCCAGCCATGCTCTATCTGCAGTGACTTTAAAGGGAAAGGAATCAAGACTGAGTTAGTAGATGCAGATAACTCAGATGATATTCTGCTTTGTTTTCTTATGCCCTAGGTTCATTTCCATAAGTTATTTTATTGTCTTACGGGTATTTAAAGGAGGAAAAGTGCATTTTGTTGAAGGCTTGCATGGAAGAGGATTTATCTTGACAGAATGGGAATAATTATGCTTTATGGTTCTCCTGAGTGTTTTAGGAGCAGCTTTTTTTTTTCAGTAGTCCCTTGAAAGCTGTGACTCCTAAAAATAGGGTGCCATAACTTCACTGTTATTTCTCAGGCATGCACCTCTGCCCCAACTGCTGTCTCAATAAAAAGATCTCGTTGAGGGGGTGCAATAATTCACAGCTGTTATATCAGCACTTGTAATGGTGGGGGGGAGTGAGACCGTGGGGTCATGAGGTCAAGACCAGCCTGGACTACAAAGAGAGGCTTTGTGTCAATAACCAAAAACCAAAGGAAACAAACAAACAACAAAAGTATGCTCCCTACAGGACTGGGGTTAATTAACTCCCCTAAAGGGCTATGCTGCAGATGTTTCTAAACTTTAAATTGCCTTTGGGAAAGAGAATTCAGTTTTGCATTCATTCATTCTCATGCATTTACCTATTTACTTATTTGTTTCAGTTCTTGGTGATTTTGATTCATCAGCAAAGCCTGCTATTAGAGCAGAAGAAAGAAGCACAGGTTTCATTGGCTGCCAGGTGCCAGAGAGTAACCCCAAAGCCGAGGTACGCTATAAGATCCGGGGAAAATGGCTGAAACATTCCACAGGTAAGTATTTTTGTGAAAAGCCAATAGCTCACCAGCAAAACCTGCTAATAGGCTCTATGCATACTACGGGACTCGCATACAGAGCTACATAAAATATAGTTTCTGTACTCTCACAAGTCAAGGGAGGAAACTAAAGCATGTGGTTATTTAGATGCTTACACTCCCAATACCCCAAGGACCTGCTCTCTCAATCATTTAGGCCCACATTCACCATCTCCCTTCCTCGGAGAAGACTGGTTACAGGGCACCGTAGAAATAATACATCTTGTCACTTCTGTCTTTTTATTTAGCCTGGTTTCTCTTCATAGATATATCACACCTGATATATGTACTTTACCTTTTTTTAGCCAGATGCCAGTGGTGCTTGCCTGTAATCCTAGCTGCTCAGGGGGCTGAGATATTAGGATCACAGTTCAAAGCCAGCCTGAGCAGGAAAGTCCATAAGACTCATGTCTCGAATTAACCAAAAATTAACTGCTATCTCCAAGAAACCCAAACTGGCAGAGTGGCCAGCCTTAAGCAAAAAAGCTAAGGGACAGTAACCAGGCCATGAGCTCACTGGAGCTCACATGCATACACACATACTTTATCTTTGCCACCCATAAGACCCTACTGGAATAAATGTTGACTATAAGCTTTTGTCTTCTTTCTGCATTGCTGTGTATATCCAAACCATGATTGGCAGTGTGTATTTATTGTGGAAAAAAACCCATGAATGAATAAACGATGAACAAATGCCAGATGACCAGTTCTATAGGTAGAATTTTGTCCAAGTGATAACTGAGGTTTAGACATTTTTCTTGTGCTTTCACACTCATTGTCTGCTAAAATGTTTTAGATGGCTTTGATTTTGTTCCAGTCGTGATGCTTATACTGTTAATTTTTCTTCTCTGCCCTGACTTTCCTTTCCCTCCAATTAGTGAAGTTTCCTTGATTGCTTATTTGCTGCTAGTCTTATGCACAAATCAGAAGTATAACCATGAGCTTATGCTAGTTTTAGTTGTGTTATGGTCATCAGAAAAGGAGAGGCTTGACTGTCTGCCTGTACCTTCCCCAGGAAATTACATCATCCTTCCATCAGGAAATCTTCAGATTTTGAATGTCTCCTCAGAGGACCAGGGACCCTACAAGTGTGCTGCTTATAACCCTGTCACTCATGAATTAAAAGTTGAACCCATTGGCCAAAAGCTCCTTGTGAGTCGTAAGTATTTGGGAGAGCAGTGGTGATTAGCAGAGGAAAGTCCTCCAGTGTATTAATCATAAGAGCGTGGGACAGGGAGTTCACTTTTCTTTTCCAGATCCCATTGTTTTGTCATCAGAAAACCTTACAAAAAAGTAAATGCATCTAATCTAATGTAATAACACATAATTATAATATGTAATTACAATATAATGTTCTGTGTTATGGAATATTAATCAAATTGGTGGTTGGATGTGAATTAGATATTACTAAAAAGCAAGACTGTCTTTAGATCATGGCTGTTTAATTTGAAGGTACTAGTAGTCAGAGCACAATTATGGGGTGCTTTCTAATCTTATGGGAAGCTCTACAGATCCAAAGAACTAATTCAGAAGGAACCCAAAGGATCCACAAAATCTTTAAATTTTGAGCCTTAGCACAAGTGGTTTGGCTACCAAATAGAACTTCGTTATTTGAGAATGCTTATGGATCTGGAAAGGAAGAGACTGCAAGTGAATCCTCACTAATAATATCTGATGTTTCTTTCCTTTTCCAGACCCTTCCTCAGACGGTTTCCAGATTCTTCACCCCGCCTTTCCGCAGACATTAGCTGTTCTTTCTCATAGCCCTGTAACCCTGGAGTGTGTGGTGAGCGGGGTCCCGGCTTCGCAAGTGTCCTGGCTGAAGGATGGGGAGAATGTTATGCTGGGAAGTAACTGGAGAAGGTTACATTCTCATCTTGCCACAGCTAGCATCGACCCAGCAGACTCTGGGAACTATTCCTGTGTGGTAGGCAACAAGTCTGGAGACAGAAAACATGTCACTTACATGGTTAATGTTCTCGGTAAGACGTTCCTTATTCAATATAAATATTTAAAAATCTGGCCATTTTCAGGTTCTAACTGATATTTAAAGGGTATTTGTGAATTAAAAATGAAACAAGGAGCAGGACTACACCAGTAGTCAGAATAAAGTTCCATTTTCTAATGTGACTTTATTATAAAACTAATCACTTGAAGTAAATATTAAGAGAAGCAGAGAATTGGAAACTGTGTATATGTAGTTGTATTCATGTGTACAGGGACAGCTAAGTAATAAATAAATGAATTAATCTAAAAAAAGGTCTTTGTAACTTTTAATAGCATGGTTTATTCTATTAGTGAAAATTAAAATATATTTCTAATATTTTTCTTGGATGCGTCAGCAGATAGAAGATTATACATAAAGAATCCAACTTGGCTTCAGCTACTTATTTATTGCTAGAGAAATTTCATATGCTTTGTGTGTAATTTTAAGAGAGTGTCTTTAGGGATCGAGTTTAATGTGTGTGTTTTATTTTCAGAAAATGCTTCCATTTCTAAAGGACTACAGGACCAGAAGGTGTCTATGGGTGCCACGGTGCATTTCACCTGTGATGTTCATGGGAACCCAGCCCCCAACCGCACCTGGTTTCACAACGCACAGCCTGTTCACCCTTCCCCCCGGCACCTGAGTTCAGGAAATGGATTGACAATCACTAGAGTCAGCATGGAAGATTCTGGACTCTATCAGTGTGTAGCAGACAATGGCATTGGATTTATGCAATCTACTGGAAGACTTCAGATAGAAAAAGGTAGGCTTTGAGTCATGGAACCATAGGAAATTCTACTCTACATATAGGTTTTTGTAGTAGTTTCAAATGAAGTCATTTTTGCTAAACTAATCCTATCACCATACCAGAACTGGGTTCATGTCTCAAGTTCCTTTCCTTTCTAGTGGCAGATAGGCCTTTCCGTTAGGAAACCATCTTGCTTAATTGAGCTTGTGACAAGATTAGTTTTTAGACTGGAGTTGGATTTCAGCCAGAGCACTTACCCAGCATATGTGAGGCCTTGGGTTCTAGAACCTACCGCCCCTCTCCCCCCAGTGAAAAGTTAACATAGAACCATTTTAGAAAAATGGATTTCAACAGATACCACATAGTTTTTAAAAGCACATATTTTACTCCTATTCCACAGCCAGTCTGGTGTCTTTTTTAGAACTTTTTTGTTGTTGTTGTTTGTTTGTTTGTTTGTTTTGGGGGGGGTCCGGTCATGGGGCCTGAACTCTGGGCCTGGGCACTGTCCCTCAGCTCTTCAGCTCAAGGCTAGTGCTCTACCACTTGAGCGATAGCGCCACTTCCGGCTTTTTTCTTTTTTCTTATGTTGTGCTGAGGAATCAAACCCAGGGCCTCAGACATGCAAGGCAAGCGCTCTACCACTGAGCCACCTTCCCAGCCCCTGTTGTTAGTTTTTGTCCAAGGCCAGGTCTTGAATTTGGTATCTGATGCTTTTGCTCACTGGCTGATGGTCTACCACCAAATGAATTGGTTTTATGAGTTTCTTGAATATTTGTGTATATGCACATTTGAGCAGTCACTCATCACATGTGTGTGCATATATTCATTTTTATAATAATGCCTTATTTTTTACATAAATGGTGGTAGAATCCATCCCTTAAGATCTTCACCTGGCATGTACTTTGGATATCTTCCCCTATGGCACATGAAAGAATGTTTTCTTTCTTTTTTTTTTGTCAGTCATGGGGCCTGAACTCTGGGCCTGGGCGCTGTCCCTCAGCTCTTCAGCTCAAGGCTAGCTCTCTACTGCTTGAGCCATAGCACCACTTTTATCTTTTTCTGCTTATGTAGTACCGAGCAATCGAACCCAGGGCCTCATGTATGCAAGGCAAGCACTCTACCACTGAGCTACCTTCCCAGCCCCTGTTTTTTTTCTTTTATGACAATAGTTTACAAGTGTAAATCACTAGTGTCAGTCAGTGACAAAACACCTGAGATAGTCAATTTAGAAAAGTGGGAAGCCTTATTTTGGCTTATAGTTTCAGAGGTCACATGGCCCCATGCTTTGAACCACGTGACAGCACTTGGTGGGAGCATGTGGTAGAGGAGGTTTGTTCACCTCATGGTGGCTTGGAGGCAGAGAGAGACAGGAAGGGATCAGGGTTCCAGTGTCACCCCCAAGGACATGTCCCATCAGGATTCAACTTCCTCTATTAGGCCCTACCTCCCTTAAAAGGTCTCATCCCCCACCCAGTGGCATAACAAGCCTTCCACACATGGGCCAGATCCAAACTATAATATGGGCAAATTCTGAGAAAAAAAAAAACTTGGTAAGGCTGACTTAAAATAAATAAAAAGCCTGACTGTTCATATCACTATGAAAGAAATTGAATTCGGAGTAAAAAAAAACCTTCCCACAAAGAAAACACCAGGCCACATGGTTTTCTGGAGATTATGGAAGTTGAAAGTAATAGAGTGTTCCAAATATTACCCAGCGCCTCCAGAGAAAAGAAGATGGAATGTCTCCAGTCAGTATCATCTTGATGCCCAAATCACAAAAGGATAGTACAAGAAAGGAAAATCAGAGGCCTATCTTCTTTATGGACATAGGTTAAAAAAATCCACTAGTGAAATATGAATGAGCCTGAAATGTATAGAAAGATACATCTTTATCAGAAATTCCAGAAATTGTCAGAAAAGTTAATACATCATTCACCATATTAATTGAATGAAGGAGAAAAAAACCATGCTTATCTTACTAGAGATAGTAAAACTTGGAACATAATTGAGTATGCAAGTTAGACTCTCAGGAAACTTCTATTTCATAAAGGCCATTTAATACGAACTTATATGGAAGATAACTTTCAGTGGAGAAATGTGCAATTCACACCCCTTAAAACTTCTAGCCATCATTGACCTGAAGATCATCACCAGCATAAAAATATAAAGAGAAATAAGAAATAACCCAAATCATTATTAATTTACAGCTGATAGGATTGCCATCCTAGAATATCCAAAGTTGGGCTGGCCATTATTATTATTATTATATATCTTATTATCAGATATAATAATGTTTATCAAAGGGTGAGATAAAGATCAAGAAGCATCAGTTGCCTTCTTATATACCAACAATAAACAGAAAATATCACTAAACTATCACTTTTTATATTAGCAAGATTAACGCAGAACCAGTTACATGGGAAGATATTCCAGTTTATAGTGAGGAAAATTTGATTTTATACAGTGATGTAATCTTTTCAAAAAATGTCTTTAAACTCAAGCTATTCTAATCAAAATCTCAGCAGAATATTTTGATAATCCCCCCAAAAAAACTGATTCTAAAATTTATGTAGATAAATCAGATACTAGTCATAAATAAGACACATAAATAAGGAAAAGAACATGAGAGATTTGAATTAAGCAGTTGAAAAAAGAAAGTAGTAATTTCAGATGTGTTCTATTGGTATAGGAACAAATAGACTCTTGGAGCAAGATAGAGATTGCCGAAGATATATTTACATGCAAGAACTTGACTGAGCTGCTATGGGAGATCGCCAGGGGGAGGATGTCAGTTCAAGTTTTGATGTGGGATAATTGGTTATCAAAATGAGGGAAAAGAAATTAAATCACTGGGTAAACAAAGATAAGTTCCAGTGGTTTAGAGATTTTAAATAGATCAACACAAAAACAAAAAAAAAATCAAGAAAATATTGGCGAATATGAGCTGTAGGTGGTAGGTAACACTTAAGTTTTTTTCCTGGAAATACTAGGGTTGGAACTCAGGGCTTTAAGCTTGCCAGCTTAGTTGAGCCACACTTCTAGCCCTGTTTTTCATTTGTTATTTTAAGGGTAGGGTCTTGCTTCCCACCAGGGTGTGTGTCTGGACTCAGATCTGCCCACTTTAGGCTTCCTTTCAATGCTGGTATAACAGGCACATACCATTGCATCCAGCTTCCATCTGTACAGATGGAGTCTTTTCTGCCTGGAATCACAATCCTACCAGCCTTACCCTCCCACATTAGTTTGGGATGACTGGTGTGAACTACTGTGTTGGGCAATGCTCGTGCAATCTTTTTTGCCTAGGTTGGCCTTGAAGCTGAGCTCATCTCAGCTTTCCAAGTAACTAGAATGACTGGCATGGGCCACCTGCACTCAGCTAAGTAAAACTTTTTAACCAAACAAAGGCTAATTGAAACTATGACTATGTTGAAATGAAAACATCCTCCTTAAAAAAAAAAAGCTTCTAAAAATGAAAAGAGGAACAATAAATTAGGAGAATATACTGGTAACAGGCATAGCTAAACAGAATAGTGTCTGGTAGGTACAAAAAACTGTGAAGTGTCTTACAAAAGCAAAAAAAGTTAAATTATTCCCATAGAAAAATTGACATTTCACTAAGAAGAGAAAATATGAACAGCACTTAAACATGTGAGAAGATAATCTACTTGATTTGTACTCAGGGAAATTCATGTTGTGACTAGTGAGACAGTATTTTACACGCATTCACTTAGCAAAAATTCAGAAGTCTGATAAGATCATATGTGGGTTGGCTTCATCCTACATGGGAAGTTCGTCTAGAGAAAGAGACATGCTGGAGGAAATGCCTTTTGTGTTGATCAATATACCACTGTGTGCTCACTTGAAAATATCTCCAAAGAATATTAGCACCACAAGACTTGATGCCATTTTAATTTAGAAGCAAATCATGATTCATACAATGATTCATCAACTTTTCTTTAAAACAATTTTTCTCCAAACGTTATAATCAGATTCCTTCAGAACTGACCATACTGAAGGAATATTATCTAGTTGTATACCTTTTATACCTTTTTTTTTTATGCCAAGGTCTGAGATCATGGCTTCCTCGCTTTGTATTTATAGCAATCAAAGTTGTATGGCTCGAGTGGTAGAATGATTACTTAGGATACAAAAGGCCCTGAGTTTAAATCCCAGTAGTGCCAGTAAATAATATGAGAAAACGTTTATAGTAGTCAAATATGTATCATACATTTATTGGAAAATTCTAGATTTTCTTTTCTTTTGGTGGGACTGGGGTTTGAACTCAGCCTCATACTTGTTAGCAAGTACTCTACTGCTGAGCCACATCTGCAGCCTAGATTTTTTTTTAAATGTACATTCTTTCTGAAGAATGGGAAATCTTCTGAAGGCCATGCCTAGTAGTTCACCATTACAATTTTTTTTTTTTTCGGTAACTGGGGTTTGAACTCATTTTGCTCACCAGTAAGACCCTCTACCACTGAGCCAAGCCTACAACCCTTTTTTGCATTTGTTTTTTTTTTTAATTTTTATATTGTTATTATAGAAGTGACGTACTGAGGGTTACAGTTATGTAAGTCTGGTAGTGAGTACTTGTCTTTTTGCACAATGTGCCCCCTTCCCTTTCTCTCTCCCAGTTGCATTGGTTACTTTTGAGATAGGGTCTTACTTCCTAGTCAGGTGTGCCCAGGGACCTTGAGCCACCTATTCTCGACTTCCTGTATTATCTGGGATGACAGGTATATACACCATACCTGCCATCTTTCTCCTTAAGATGAAGTCTCATGGACTTTTCTTCCCAAGCTGGCCTGGAACTGTGATCTTCCTGTTCTTAGCCTTCCAAGTAACTGGGATTACAAGCATGAGCCACCAAAGTGCAGATTTGAAATTTTCTATTTTTCATTGATGAATTTACTTGGTGAAGACCACCAAGGGAGCTAATAGGAAGGGAGATATCTTTGTTCTAATAATTACTACCACATTTCTATACTAGTATGAAATTGCTTTGCAATGTAGATACCACAATGTTCCTAACTGTTGGTGTATGGATTCTTTTTTTTTTTAATAGACAGTGGATTCAAGCCAGTTATAATCACAGGGCCAGCAAGTGCAAAGGTGGTAGATGGAGACCTTGTTACTTTGTCCTGCAATGCCACTGGAGTGCCAGTTCCAGTCATACGTTGGTATGGCAGTCGGGGATTGATAACCAGCCATCCGTCTCAAGTCCTTAGGTCTAAAACTCGAAAGTCCCACTTACTAAGACCTGGAGGTCTTGACCTGGAGCCTGTCTACTTCATCATGTCCCGAGCTGGCTCAAGTTCCCTCTCTATTCAGGCGGTTACTCAGGAGCATGCTGGGAAATACATCTGTGAAGCCACAAATAAGCATGGCACCACACAGTCAGAAGCGTTTCTCACCATTGGTGAGTTGCACCAGTATTTTTTTTTCCCTCAATGGAATAATGACCTTTAATACTCAGGGGAAAAGATGATTTGAAATAGTTATTTGCTTTTATTTTGTTATTATTTTGTGCAGTCCTGGGGCTTGAACTCAGGTCCTGAGCTCTAACCTTTATCTTTTTGGCCCAAGGCTAATGTTCTATTACTTGAGCTACACATCCATTTCTTACTTTTTCTGATTAATGGGAGATAAGAGTCTCACAGACTTTCCTGCCTTGGCTGGCTTCCTTCTGTGATCCTCAGAACTAAGTAAGTAGGATTACAAGCATGAGCCACCAGTGCTTGTCTGAAATAGTTATTTTAATCTGTGCAGCAATCTCTAATTAAATGTATCTTTCCCTGTGACTAGGTAATATAGAACTGCACTTTGGGGTATTTTGCCATACTTAAGTCATGGATCTTGGTCTCTATTGCTGACAGGTTTATTAAGGTTGTGTCTGTCCAATAGAAAGCTCTGATTTGGGAACTAGCTCAAAATATAACCCAACTGTTGTTGGGGTAAATGCTTTTATTTCTCAAAGCTATTAAAGTATTATTTATTAGAACTTATATTACCTAATTTGGTTTTTGTTTTGTTTTGGTTTTTTTGGTTGGTCGTGGAGCTTAAAGTGGGCCTGGGTGCAGTCCCTTAGCTCTTCAGCTCAAGGTGAGCGCCCTACCACTTGAGCCACAGCGCCACTTCCAGTTTTCTAGTGGTTTATTGGAGATAAGAGTCTCAAGGACTTTCCTGCCCAGGCTGGCTTTGAACCGCATCCTCAGATCTCAGCCTCCTGAGTAGCTAAGATTACAGGCATGAGCCTCCCGTGCCCAGCTTCTTAATTGGTTTAGATTAGAAAATCTTCAGGTCTTTAAGATTCTCTTCTGTTTCTGGATTTTGTCTTGATAAATACCACTTTTATGCCCAGTAACCCTATCAGCTACATTCTACCTACATGTTCCTGTGTTAACTTCTACATGCTCTATGGCAAGCGCTAAGATCCAGATGAATTTGCTAAAGCACAAAGAAGTATATAGCAACACATTGTCCTGTACTCAGGAGTTCTTTGTCTTATTAAATTCTAGCCTAGTGATGGTTACTTATTTATTGTGAAAGAGAGAGTGAGCAAGGTCCCAGAGAAAGGCAACTTCTTCCTTCTCTGTTTTCCTTTCCAGAATCCTTGAGTTTTTGAGGTCCCAGATATACAAATATTTGTGGAATGAGTTATTGTCTGTTCAGAAGCACAATGGGAGTTGATCTGGGTTTCTTAAGTAGTGTGAGAGACCAATATGAACTGTCACAGTTTCACCAATTCAAAAACCTAGGATTCTGTCCATTTCAGTGTTGTTTTGTAGATAAGTTGGAATGAAACATAGGAAGCTACTTTTGAAAGTTCAACTTAACAGTGCTTCGACTTCTCCATTTGTGACATGAAACAATGGTGGGAAAGTGATACTCATACCATGTCATGAATTTTGATCTTTCCCTGTGCTAATGAGAAGAGCTGTGATTCTCCCTTGCGATACTGGGCAGGGGCTGTGACCCCCAGCTCCCAGACAGCCATTGTACCAGAAGGGGCAGTGTACTGTGTGGCTACGTGACAATGCTCAGTAGTTTAGGATTAGTAGATGCATTCTCAACAACATTTTCAATTTATGATGCGTTTTTTGGGATGTCACATCACCATAAATTGAAGAGTACATGTGCTGGTAAAACCTTTAGAATGGTATCTGGTTATCTTGTGAGGACTCAGATTGGAAGAGTAGCAATTAATTGACTCTCTTTTTTTTTTTTTTTTTTTTAAAAGTTGTCATTGAAAGGTTGCATTGCACCTAGAATAATAGAAATGGAGTGCATTTATTGTGATTGTTGTTTTCAAGCTGGTACTAGGGCTTCAATCCAGGGCCTTGAACTCTTGCTTGGCTTTTTCACTCATGGCTGGCACTCTACCTCTTGAGCCTCACCTCCACTTCCAGCTTTTTGCTGGTTAATTTAAGAGTCTCATGGACTTTCCTGTTTGAGCTGCCTGCAAACTACCATCCTTTGATCCCAGCCTTTGGAGTAGTTAGGATTACAGCTGTGAGCCACTGGTGCCCAGCTGAGATGAAGTTTTAATGCTCTTGCAGTAGACAGTCTATTGAATGAAAATTTTCTTACACCTCCGTGTAACCTGAGGCATGTGGCATGGAACCTTCTGTGGCCAGGTATCACTATGAATGACACAAAGTACCTTCCCCTCTTCCTCAGGCCCCAGACTGGGACTCCCCAGTGGTGAGCGTCCACGCTCTGCATTAGCAGGCATCAGATCAGCCCGAACATTCGCTCCATGTCTGACTCACTGGGTAAACACGCCCGTTCCAGGAGCAATATTTTCAAGTTGTCTCAGTGAACTTAATTCCTTCTCTTCCGCATTATTTTTCTCACTAGCTTCATGTTTTCTTTGATAGAGGATGCTTCTGAGACTTTCTCTCTTTCAAACTAACAGAAAACTGACCTCTGTGCATCTGGTTTTTGTTGGGCAGTAGTTCTCCCAAAAATCACACCCACCTTTTACCAGGAATCTGACCTCATTGTTTCTTCCTTTTACTTCTTCCTCAGAGGGGTGGATAATAGGAGACCTTTGCATTGCCAGAACTAATAGTGGTAGAGAGACTGAGCTGTCAGTCCTTGGGTTTTATTAATGCTGGCACAGTATTTGTTTTCACAATTGTTCTCCTTCTTTTATTCATGGCAGAGCTATTAACATTCTTCTCACAGCTGTTGTCACTGAATGTTCTGGAACCCTAATTTCCTCATCTGTGAAGTGGGAAGACATATTACTCTCTACCTAAGAGTGTTGTTTTGGGAATTAAATGAGATTATGCTTATTAAACAACTTGCACCATGCTTGACACAAAATATTTGCTCAGTAATTTTTTTGGATATATGAACCTGTTTTCAATGCAAATAAGTTATTGTTACCTTGCTCTGCATACGCAGTATGCTGTCTGAGGTAAGTTAGAGCTCGTGGAGCAAGCTGCTTGACTTCCATCTATACCCCAGCAGTTTCTTCACCATCTTTCAATTCTGGCAGGGGGTAGGGGAGGGACTTGGGAATAGGCCCTGTCATCTTTGGTATGTAAGCCACACCATTTTCTCAGCTACTCTTGTTAGCTTTGATTCCCATGCACCCCCACCCCTACCCCACTTTCCTTGAAGGTAGATCATTGTGTAGATGTCTTTGGAGGTAGGGTAACTAGAACTGAATGCTGACTACTCAAAAGATTAGTGACTTAAACCATAACCTCTTTATCTTTTCCTGTGATCCTGAAGGTTTACTAGATACAACTTCCTTCTTCTGGCCTTGCTTGAGGTCAGTAATTCCACAGGTTGCTTAGCACTAAGAATAGCACAATAGCTTCAGTCCCTTGTGGCACCGTTGTGGCAACTGAACTCTCTTTCTTGATAATCTGTACCCATGACCAGCTGGGTCATGTCTATGGGGTGGTCAGATTCCCAGAGCACAAATAGAAGTGCAAGAATTAGGTCTTCTTAAGGCCTAAGTCTAGATTCTGGATTTTCTAAGAGTGTGAATTCTTAGGAGGTATCTTTGGAGACTGACTACCCAATTGGTAGTCATTGAATGGTAATTCTTGACTATGTTCCTACTACCTCTGTCAAGTGGTTCACCATGGCATGTAGTACCCATTGTGTTTTACTTACTAGCTGGAAGTTCAGGTTGCTGTTCCTCAACTTAAGATCTCCTGAACAATGAACCCCCTTTTTACAATTAATATGTGGTAATTAAAAAAATTGACTTAAAAAACCTCACTCTCCTGACATGGTTCTTGCTCTAGAAAGCACAGAAAAAATAAAAACCTTTAAGCTACTCAATTACTGCATGCTCTAACTGGTTTTCTAAGTCCTTTTCCTGTCTCCCTGAGGAGCACCGTGTGAGAAAGGTTTGGATGCTGCTGTGAGTGATGCACTTCAGTGTTAGCTATTTAAACTTCCAGGGCTCATGTTGTGCTTATAAAACCAGCATGGACACTCCTATCTAAACCATCTGGGTAGAAGATATGAAATAGAGTTTCTTCAATTTCTCTCCCTCTTTCTTTCCTCTGTCTCTCCAGTTCCTTTTGAAACAAATACAAAAGCAGCAACAGTTGAACCTTCTGAAGCTTCCCAAAATGATGAAAGAGACCAAAGAGATGGCTCTGATTCTGCCTTCCTGAGCTCATTTCCAGGGAACATCCATTCCAGTGCAGTGGGATCATCAGAGAAAAATGCTACTGGCGTTTCTGTTCCTGATGCTCCCATCATACTGAGCCCCCCACAGACCCACACACCAGACACATACAATTTGGTGTGGAGGGCAGGGAAGGATGGCGGACTCCCCATCAATGCCTATTTTGTAAAGTATCGAAAGGTAATGCCTCCTCTTTTACTCATTATTGGGTTCTTGTTCCTTCTGTTTGTCCATTGTGTCTCTTATTTGCAATGATATGTCACATTTTAAAACTTTTCTAGAATTAACTGAATTCTAGTTTGGGGAGGGTGGGGGAGTGTTAATGTGGAACTCAGGGTCTCAGCTTACCAGGCAGGTAAGCTGAGCCACACTTCCTGTCTAGGCATATATAATCTGGGCTGCAATCTGCCTATTTTAGGCTTCCCATTGTAACTACGCTGATGGGTAGGTGCCACCACCCCCAGCTCATCTTTGAAAAGGAATCTTTCTAAGCTTCCCTCCATCTCCCCCTGTTCTGGGGTTTCTCTTGAGCAGCTGGAGGATGGTGCTGGTGCAGTGGGAAGCTGGCACACAGTTCGGGTCCCAGGTAGTGAAAATGAGCTGCATCTAACAGAACTGGAGCCATCGAGTCTTTATGAAGTGTTGATGGTGGCAAGAAGTGCAGCAGGTGAAGGACAGCCCGCCATGCTTACTTTCCGGACCAGCAAAGGTGAGTATCATCTTCCATCAGTCGATGCCTGTACTGATGTTAAGATGGTTAACAATGCTTTTGGATACTAGAGATTCTTAGGTAATAAACCTACTTTGATGAGGAAGGTAAGAAGTACACTTGGAAACCAACTCCAAGAGAAACTTTAATACGGTTCTTGTATTAACTGAATACTTTCCAGGTTTTATCACAAAGTACACAGAATAGACAAAACTCTTATGGAGCTCACATTCTATGTGGGAGACATGTAAGCCTTTGTTATATGTATACTAGCAGACAGTGTTAAGAAAAATAAATTAGGAGAAGGATATAGGAAATGTCTCAGGCATTGCTGCCTTTTGAGCAGGTGGGCAGGGAAGTCCCAGTGTCCAACTGAGCAGATATACAGCAGGGGAAGAAGAGAGCCATATGGCTGTTCAGGGATAGAATGTCCCCAGCAGAAGACAGCAAATACCAAGGCTTCAAAGCAGTGTGTTCTTAATGTATAACCTAGGAACGCTATTGCGGCCACTGTGGTGGGAGCAAGGTAAGTGGGGAGCTGTCAAGGAGGAGTATTGGAAGGAGGGGGTGAGAGGGTAGATAGTCACATCATACACTGTGGACCTTGTAAAGACCTTAGCAGAGCCTCTGAGTGAGCTAGGACAGCTGGAGCATCTGAGCAAAGTGTGACATGGACACCTGTGTATTCTAATAGGAGAGTGTGGTACTGGTGGATATAGGAATATAATAAGCACTTTGAGAAACTTCTAAAAGGATTTTCCTGTGGGCAAGCCTGTGAGGGAGGCGGAATTGAAGAGGCTATTGAAGCTTGGTGGGAAATGAACAAAATCAAACCGCTTTGGTGGGTGGAGATGGGAACCAGCTAGAAGAGTATTTTAGTTTGACACTGTAATAGAAGAGGTCTGTGGAATGAGAAGAAATTATCTAATGACTTAAGACCCTTTTATCCAATGCTAAATCTGTAAATCTGACCAGGAAATAATGAGTGCTTGCAATTTCCAGTGCATCTTTAGATAATTTCCACCATCAGTCATTAGTTATTAATAAAATCTGACCTATAAATACTGAATAGGTATATTTCTGTTTTAAAAATTGTCCAATTTCACTTTTTGCCTATAGAAATATTAAAGCTTAATGTGACATTTTTTGAAAATGCTTAAGAGAAACACTTTAGTAATGAATGCTGTTTTAGAATTTATACAGTAAAGGAAAATGAGCTCATTGGAAACCTTCACTCTAGTCATTTTCCTTTTCCACATATGAACAAAAGTTGGTATGATGAAGAAAGGCACATTTTTGCCTTTCCCCTAAAGATACTAGAAAAAAGCTGAAGTGATTTTTTTTGTCAGTTCCAAAGTTCAGGTAAGTATTTAAGTGTAGTTAGTTGATTTAGATGCTGGTGAATTCTATCTGTCTATAAATGACTCTTTATTTTAACTTTACATATCTAGGCTTATGTTGCCATTTTGGTTTTCAACTTTTCTTTCTTTTTTTTTTTTTTTAAAGAAAAAACACCATCAGCAAAAAACACCCAGGCCTCCTCTCCACCCATGGGCATCCCTAAACATCCTGTCATTTCAGAGGTTGCAAACAACAATTTTGGAGTAGTTCTTACCGATTCCTCTAGGCACAGTGGAGGTAAAGAAAAGAGTCTTCATTTTATTCATCTTGTTTCTTTATAAGTATAAAGGCCCTGTTTCAAGGTTTCAGACTTCAGGGAGATAGGATAGAAGAGGATGTTTGCTATTTAAATTGCATCCTGTCAGATACCTCTTGTAGTCCTTTTCAACCATTTTTAATGTCCTGGATTTCAACGTTGGCAACTCAGTCACAGTATTTAACATAATAAATTCAGATTCAAAATGTTCTGCTACTAAGTCTTTCACAATCATTTTTTAAAAGTGTTTTTCTGTCTCCTCTTTGACAAGAAAACTAAGTTTATATTTTGAATTCCAACTTTGCCTGTGTGTGACTTCATCAGAATATATGTTAATACCAATGATAAATTACTTTGCTGAAGAGTACATGTCCCATTCACTCACATGACACTATCTAGTAAGCTGTATGGATTTTAAATGCTAGAGCAGTCGAAATTTCAGGACTTCTTTTTTTGTATTTAAATTCCACATTTACTAGTTCTAGAATTAATATGCTTTGTATGATTTAAAAGTATTTGTGTGTGTGTGTGTGCGCGCGCGCGCGCGTGTGCTTGTCCTGGGGCTTGAACTCAGGGCCTTGTATTCTTGCTTGGCTTTCTTGCTCAAAGGAACTCATTTGGTTTTAAAAAGAGATGCACTAACAGTTCTATTTATTCTGTTTCCATTGCTTTCTAATTGAAAGGAATGCAGTAAGTATCACAGTTACCTGTTTTGAATACATCCTCTAAGCAGTTTGCACCTCAGTTTTCTTCGTCTGAGTACTTTGTTCACCATCATTTCCGTCTTTCTAATATGTTTATAATGAGAATTGAAGAGATATTGAGATCAAAGCATGTTGCTTAAGAAACAAGGCTTAGATACAGGCAAAGCTCCTTCTAGTGGCTTCACAAAAGCCAGATCACTGTGGCCCAGGTTGGCTCTTCCTGTTCCAGCTTTAGAGGTCAATTGCCAGCACACCAAAGGATCATCAGCCTTTTGAGAACCAGCTCACATTTACAGAACTCACTAGGGAGTAAGGCAAACTAGAATGGCAGATTACTAGCTTGCAATGTAACAGTCCTGTGGGTCAGCCTTTTTTCCTTTCAGCAACCAAGTGGGAAGCCATATTGCTTGATCAGCAAGAGTTGTTGAATATGTGATCTCAGAGAGTTTACTCCTGATGTTCCCACCTGCCACTCCAATTTGAACACTGTAGCATCTCTTCCCCTTCAAGTTGCTAACTAAAGCAAGTTCCCTAACTCAGATTTTTCCTATGTAGTCATGTGGATCATCTTTCCTGCCTTTCCTGTCTTCTTGCTTTCATCCCGAGCACATTCTCTCCTCCCTTTAGTATCAATATTAATTTTAGGGCTGGGAAGGTGGCTCAGTAGTAGAGTGCTTGCCTTGCATGCATGAGGTTTGATTGCTCAGCACCACATAAACAGAAAAAGCCAGAAGTGGCGCTGTGGCTCAAGTGGTAGAGTGCTTACCTTGAGCTGAAGAGCTGAGGGACAGCGCCCAGGCCCAGAGTTCAAGCCCCACGACTGACCAAAAATAATAATAATAATAATAATAATTTTAATCAGACAAATGTTATCTTATTGCTTGCCATCTATATTTTGGACTAATAATTCCCATATCCTTGAAGTATATTGAAGTAGGATATAATAGTAATGGCTAAGTTAATAATCAACAGATTGCGAAATGAGTTTTATGTAGTTGGGACAAAGAAAAACATTTAAATAAGATAACACATAACTGCAAGAATTTATTACAACTATAAGCAAAATCAGATTGGAAGCACCAAATCATACTGACACATTGTTTTAATCTTGACTCCAAAAGAGCATAGTCATTAATTACCACAGTCATTAACGTTCTGTCTTTCAGAGCTAATTATCAAGTCTCTAAATCATTTGACTTTTCCTTCCTTGCATTTCCTGTGTTTTGATTACATTTCCCCATTAGTTTTCAACAGAGGACAGGAAGAGAGTCAAATATTATTACCTCTGGAAAAATGTTTGGTGAGGAACCACGAATAACACAAGCTTTGGGATTTAGCCCTTAAGGTGCATTTCAGTCTTCTTCCCTCCGACATTGTGAGTTATGTGAAAACAATGCATTTGTGTTTTCAGTTCCAGAGGCACCAGATCGAC
Source organism: Dipodomys spectabilis (assembly GCF_019054845.1). Lineage (NCBI taxonomy): Eukaryota > Metazoa > Chordata > Mammalia > Rodentia > Heteromyidae > Dipodomys > Dipodomys spectabilis. Next base: position 4,531,070 of record NW_024870700.1, read on the forward strand.
CCACAATCTCCACTGCATCTGAGACCTCAGTCTATGTCACTTGGATTCCCCGGGCAAATGGCGGTTCTCCAATCACCGCCTTCAAGGTCGAATATAAACGGATGAGGACCAGCGATTGGCTGGTGGCAGCTGAAGATATCCCGCCTTCCAAGCTCTCTGTGGAAGTTCGTAGTTTAGAACCAGGTAGAGATACACAAACATTTCCTTTCTTCTTTCCTTTTTAAAATGTTAACTGTCAGTGCTAACTTTAGTTGCATATTTTAATGGCCTTATTTCTTTTCCTACTTGTTAAAGAAAGTAATGTTTATTACATAAAAATTTGAAACTAAAATATGATGAAGAGACTAAGTCATCTGAAATTCACCTTTCTAGACCAATTAGCCTTTATATATTTTGGTATATTTCTTTTAACCCTTTAGTATACCCAGGAAATCATGCCATGAAAACTATTGTTTTTATTTTTTTTTAATTTATCCTAATAGTTGTACAAAGAGGTTGTAATTCTACAAGTGAGATCATGAGTACAGTGCATCTTGATCAATGCCATCCCTTCTATCATTCTCCCCCAAGTTACATAGTTCAACTTTTACATAATGTACATTGACTATGACTGTGTCCCCACCATTATATCATATGTATTTTCCAGATCATTTAAAATGCTTCAAAAACTCAGTCTTTAATAGTTACATGTCTACTTTAACCATGATTTTTTTTTTTTTTGCGGAGGTGCTGGGTTTTGATCCCAGGGTCTTAGTGAAGGCTAGGCAAGCTTTCTACCATTAAGCTACAACCTTATCCTAAACTGTTCTTCATTTCTAGATTTTAAATTACGTCTACATATTTGCAGTTACATGGTGAACATCTTTGTGTGTGTGTGTGTGTGTGCGCGCGCGCAAATATGTTGTCCTAGAACATTTTAAGAGAAAAATGGTTATTTGGCTATAACTATTTGATTCTCAGCAGTTGAGCCAGTGCTTTGTCTTAGAGAAAGGATGCACTTAATACTTGTTGGCTCTATAAGTTTTATTTTAGCAGAAGATCCTAAAGTTTGTTTCTGGACTTAGGTTTGTATGCTACTAGCCAAGGCCTGTGTTTTTCTAGCCAGGTAACCAGATAACAAGAGAAACATGGGAATGCCTAGGTATGGTGGGAGAATGAAGGCAGAAGTTTTAAATGTAGGTGAAATGAAGTAACATGATATCGACAGACAATGTCTTCAGAAGCCTAGTGACAAGGAAACTTCCTTTAGTATTTTTAATTTATTCTTTAGATTTTTCACGAATTGTCTGTAGCCTTTCTTTAGTTCTTAATGTCTAAGCCGAATTAATTCCTTGTGTTATCGTTCAAATCTGATTCCTCACAGTCCTCTTTGGAATCAGGATGGTGACTGCTACCACCCTTGCTGTACCTCTTGATACATGTATTCAACACATTAAACTTCACTCCAGTTGTTTCTTTCAAAGTGAAAAGAATCTAGTTTTAGAGACAGATACTTCAAACTACTTCAAATTATGATTTGGAATGGAATAGCAAAAAGAATGAATGATCTCTTTCCTGTTCTCTCCCTGCGCCTTCCATGCGTACCATTCATCTTACATAGCATATATTTCCTTTAAGGTCTTGAACACAAAGCATTGAACAGCTACTCCCAGTTGATTGAAGTTAGCAAGTAGGTTCAAATCCATTGGCTGTAGGAGAATATGTAAGAGAAATATAAACATAATCATCATAGTTTAATATCCTACCATCATATATCATGGTATAGCTTCTTTCTTTTTTCCTATGCTAACAATCAAATCTGAGACCATGCACATGCCAGGCAAGTGCTCTATCATGGAGCTGTATCACCAGTCATGATTATAGCTTTTTATAATAATGTGAGGGGTTTTGTGTGTGTTTGTTTTCCTCCTAAAGGTTCAACATACAAATTTAGGGTCATTGCTATCAACCATTACGGTGAGAGTTTTCGGAGTTCAGCATCCCGGCCTTACCAGGTGGCTGGTTTCCCCAATCGTTTTTCCAACCGCCCCATAACTGGACCGCACATTGCATACACAGAGGCTGTCAGTGATACCCAGATCATGCTGAAATGGACGGTACGTAAACTTGTTTTCTAATGAAAATTCTTTCTGGCTTGGTCACATCAACAACTTCATATTCTCCCATGAAATGATACTATGAACAACCAATTATTGAACTTTTCATTGAGCTAAAGTAGAAGGGTATCAATTTATCCAAAAGCACATGTTTAAAAGGGGGCAGGTTAAAAAATACAATTATTGTTTCCTCTACTCTTATCCAAATGCTGTTAACTTAATTGCCATTTTGTGGCTTATTCATTATGAACCAAGTAGATGTTTTTCTTTGAAGCTAGTAAAGTATATACTCTAGTATTTTATTTATTCACAAAAATACTTCTTTATTTTTGTTTAACCGTGCAGTAAAAGAAAATGCCCTTAATACCCTTAAATATCTTTGAATGAAGTTAAAAATGGCCATTAAATATGCTTGCAAAATGAAGCTAGGACCATGTCACTATAGAAAAAATATTATTTCTTTTGGGTTTTAAAAAAAATTTCTTATAATTAATTTATTATTCTTATACAGGTGATGTATAGAGGGATTACAATTACATGAGTCAGGTAGTGAGTACAGTTTTTGTTTTGACAAGTTTTTACTTCTGTTTTTTAGTACATTCCATCAAGTAATAATAACACTCCCATTCAAGGATTTTATATCTACTACCGACCAACGGACAGTGACAATGACAGTGACTACAAGAGGGATGTGGTTGAAGGTGAGTCCCCTCAGCAAGCAGGGATCCTCACAAAGGGGCTCTGGAGAACAGGGTTTGTAAGCATTATGAAATACATCATCACAGCTAAGATAAAGAGGCGGGGGGGGGAATGAAATGCTATATGCATTAACCCTATTGAGTTTGTCTCAAAGAAAGCCAAGTTTGTTTCCAGTTTAACTGTAGTATTAGCCTACATTTTTGTCATAGAGACATTTACAAAAGTATGGGAAGAAGGGTCAGTATGCTTCATCAGAAGTCCGTCTGAAAAATGTTTGGATTTCTTTTTTCTTTTCAATTTCATTTTTATAGTTGTGCAAAGGGTTTCACTTCAACCTGTCGCTGTATAAGGGCAATGTATTTTGATCAGTGTCACCCTATGCATCATTCTCCTCCATCGGTCCCAACCCTTTCCATCTCCTCAGGTTCCCTAGTTTTATTTTCACATATGTACATTGACTATATGACTTCATTCACCGACCAGTCCTGGTTTCTGTCATCTTTAAATGACCAATGAGCTAAGTTTAAAACTTAATTTGAACTTCTAGATATGATTAACAGTAATATCTCATTAAAACTGTTTTCCTTGACATCTATGGTAGAAATTAGAATCTCTTGTAGAGAATAAAGAAAGCATTCAAGATAGCAAAAGGTGATTTCTACTGCATTTAAAATAGAATCCAGAATTTATTCTTTATTTTTTTTCATGCCGGTCATGGGGCTTGAACTCAGGGGTCTGGGCACTGTTCCTGAACTTTTCTCCTAGTGCTCTACCACTTGAACCCACAGCTCCACTTCTAGCTTTTTGATATTTAATTGGAGATAAGAGTTTCATGGACTTTCCAGAAAAGTCCTGGCTATATATTTCCTGCTGGCTATAAATTTTGATCCTCAGATCTCAGTCTCCTGAGTTGCTAGTATTACAGACATGATCCCCATTTATAATCCAGAGTTTTGCATATGGTCCAATGACTCTGCATCCTAGCTGGCCCTTATTATCCCCGCCTCCCCATCCCCCAGCTGCATCTCCTGCACCTTCCTCATTGGGGACTGGTTATACCAGTTTTCTTTCAGATTCCTCCTGTACCAAGATTACATTGTTGTTTTGTTTTTGTTTTTGCTTTTCTACCTCAAGACCTTGGTACATAGTAGTTCCTGGCACTTACTGTACCCCTCTCCTAACATTTTATCTAGGTACGACCATTTAGTTCTTTTGAGGGCTTAAATGTCACTTCCTTAGACAAATTTTCCCTGAAGTTCCACCCAAAAGCGAGCCCTTTTTGTTTACTTTGTAGAATCAAATGTATGAGAGTGAATACTTGAAATTCTTTACTTAACTATTGTCTCTCCTTCTTGTGTTCACTTCCTGTGGGCCTAGAACTTTTTTCTTTTCCGCTACTGCATCCCCATCCTCTTTAATGGTGAGATGTTCAGCATTGAATGAATGAATGAGTGGATGAATGAATGAATCTGATTGGAGTCCCGAAAGAGCAGTGTAATGTCTAGTAATGATCAGGGTGGAAAAAAGACAACAGAAACAAAATAGCTGTCTTCAAATATTTAAGGACAGTTATGTGGAAGAGGAGCTAAATCCATTGGAGAAAGGTACAAGGAAATAATGGAAAGAAGAAATTTCTAACATAGATATCTAGGTTTCCTCACAGAGCAATAGATTCTAATTTTGGAAGTGTTCAGTAGAAGCTAGATGTGTAATTCTTAGTAATAGTTTGGATGAGATTCTTGCTTTGAAAGAAAGATACCCTCCAAGGTCTTTTATTCACTCCAAGATTCTACTTCTTTGAAATATTCCATGTCTTGGCTGAGTGTGTAGCTCGGTGGTAGAGCAGTGCTCAGCATGTGGGAGGCCCTGGGTTAGTTTCCAGCTGGGGAAAAAAAATGTAATAGATCATGTCAAAAAGTTGCTGTGGGCCAAGATAAGTTTCCATATGACTTGTTGACATCACATACCTCATTTGGTTTTTGTTAAAATAATTTACCTTAAATATGCTGTGCCATATTTTCCTAAGTATTATGGGTTTTTTTGTTTATTTTAGGGTTTTTTTTCATGTTTAGTCAATGGAATAATTTTTGTAGTGTGAAAAGTTTATGATCTCAGTTTTTATACTGGGGACATAGTAGGTATTCAGTAAATAGTTTTGAATGGGGTAAGAGTTGCTTCTCTCCTGCCATAATTTTTAATGAGTAAGTTATTTTGTGCTCTTAAAAATCAAGGTCCATGCTGGGCACTGTTGGCTCAAGCCTATAATCCTAGCTACTCAGGAGGCTGAGATCTGAGGATCGCGGTTCAAAGCCAGCCCGGGCAGGAGAGACCGTGAGACTCCTATCTCCAATAAACCACCAGAAAACCGGAAGTGATGCTGTAGCTCAAGTGGTAGAGCGCTCGCCTTGAGCTGAAGAGCTGAGGGACAGCGCCCAGGCCCAGAGTTCAAGCCCCACGACCGACAAAAAAAAAAAAAAAAAAATCAAGGTCCATGGTTTCCCTTATTTGCAATAACTAGTATATGTCTGAGTCAAGCAGAAAAGGTCAGATAAGGTGATGTTAGGGAAATGAACCCTAAGATATGTATTCAAATGTTTTTTTTTTCTTTCAGGTGATTGTTTCTAACACATTTATAAGATTATTTCTTTGTTGCTTTGTATGTCCCTCCTCCACGGTATAACCCCTGCTTTCACTGTATTTGATGTTGTTATAATTTGTGGAGGGGAAGGGAAAAAACAAATCATTTAAATAGGGATACAGGTGGACCCATTGCAACAATGAGATGTACAAGTCGTTATGTCGAAAACAAACTTTACAACTTTGGTGGGGGGTGGGAACGGTTGGGGGAGTGGGGGAGGATGGGATGGGATGGGAAGGGGAAACAAAAGAGGAGGCTACAATGCTTGATAAGAAATGTACTCATTATCTTGCCCATGTAATTGTAACCCCTCTGTACAATATTTTCACAATAAAAAAAAAATCAAGGTCTTGAGCCAGAGAAATGACTAGAAGGAACATGAAAGGGACATGGGAACACCATAAATTGGGTCAAAGTACATTATATATACATGTATGGAAATAACATGGTGAAAACCCTTTGTACAAGTAATATCCATACACTAATAATAAAATAAATAATGTATTTTTTAAAATAGAAAAAATAAAATTAAAAGGAAATGGAAAAGTAATTTTTATGACTGGGCTGCATTTTAGCCCTATACAAGTCTTCATTTTAGTTTACCTGACTTAAAAGAAGTGAAGGTGTCAGAATATTTTTTAAATGTTGGCAGTAGTTAAACATTTGTCATAAAATGGTTCTAAACAAGGTGAACATAAATAAAACAAATAACCGTCTCATTTGTTGTCTCTTTGTCTGTCTCTCCCCCCACCCCTTCCTAGTTATACTCTCTAGGGTTTACCACTTATAAACAGTCTTTAAACTATGTTGTCTAGGAAAATCTTTGAACTTTTAACACCTGTGATTTGAATACTGAGCTTGGGACTTGAAAATTCATGTAACAGTCCTGTTGTATCTAGTAGTAGTGTCTACAGATGTGAATTTTGCCTGTGATTCACAGGGAACGTGTTTACAAATGTAATACGCTGAGTAGTTAAGATGTTTAAGTCGGTTTCACTGTGCTGTATAATTTGCTTATTCCTTATTTTCACGTTTATGCATTTGAAATTCTTTTTGTGGCAGTTGAAACTATTGGTCTATTCCTAGGAGCAAAAATATTCATTCTTTGTACCTAAAATATTTTTTAAAGTTTTTAGTATACTTATATGTCTTGATTCCAAATTATAACTTTCAAAAAAATGAAACAGTTATAAAAGAATGCAGTAAAAGAACAGTTATTTAAGTTATTCCATCTTCTAAATTAAGTCCTATGTTTAGGTAAACAATAAATGTTTCCAGCCTACCAATGCTTTTGTGTTGAATACTTTTATCATATAAAGTTAAAAGGTTCCAAATGAGTCAAAATAAGAAAGCTCATTATGTTGTTTTACATCTGTACTTTTGGTTCTTTCTGTGGTAAGACCTTTTTCTAGAATGTCCTTTGGGGAAATAATTGCTTGTTTAGCAGAAGCTATATGTGGATTAATTGCTTTTAAGCCTAGTAATGTACTTAGTTGTTTTATTTATTGATGTCTTCTCTTGGCTGATATATACTGCAATTTTACCCACTAGAAGAATTGTTATAACACTGGAATATGAATCTGACTATATATATATATGTATATATGTATACATATATATATTTAACTATTTTCTCTTGGTAACAGATCAGAAGCCTAGTTTAAATTTCATTTTTATTAGTACTATGAAAGGAAAACTTCAAGTCTAGTGGAGTAATTATTCAAGAGCATGTGTATAGTAGGTGAGTGTAGGACCAGGTTAGGAAAGACCTAAGGCTAGAGTAAAAATAGAAGTCTTTGGGGGAAGGATTTTTAGAAATAGGCCTATACTGGTTTCAACCAGTTTTTTAATTTAAAAAAAAATGGTGGTGGGAGGAGGATCTTTTAACATTTTATAAATGAGGCATAGAATTCCTCCCTTCTTGAGCCTCGTAGAGACCCTTGATCCTCAAACAAGCAGATTTTTTTTCTCCCTTATAAAGTAGGAGTTGGTGTAAGTGAGGGGTTCTGTGCTGGTGATGTGGAAAGGGGGTTGAAATGTTTTTGTCTGTGTTGGATTAGAAAGGAGCCTGTGATACTGCTCCTGCCAGCCAAGTAGATTTGACTTAGGCGTGTGGTTTTGTTTTGTTTTCTCCCTCTTTAATTAATTCTTAAATCAGCTGGTGGTATACTTGAATTTCTAAGAAACAGTAGAAACAGTTTGAAGACTTGTTTTCGAAGGGGGATTAAGAGTGCTTGAAGAGTTAATTAAATCTGGCAAAAAAAACTGTCCCTGTTTATGAAAGTTGGTCACAAGTCCATGGAAGTGAAAATGGAGAGTGCTCGGTTTGGGAGTGTTTCTAAATGAAATGTTGGCTGTGTGCCACGGATAACAGAATCGTTCTGTTATATACTCATGTGACTGGGAGACCCTGACTCAAAGACCCACTGAGCTCTGTAGCACTGGGAGCAGAAGCTGAGTGTCTCCTAGTGGAATTTGCTTTTTTGTAGATTCTGAGCAACACGCACACACACACACACACACACACACACACACACACACAAAATGCTTAGAGGAAATACGTCTTTATCCCATCAACACTACATAGATGATGATGGATGTTGTTCCTATGGAGTAATTACCTTGACTTTGTCATTTACATTGTGTGATGTGTGAAGCCTGGGTTTTATTTCTCTTTTCTAGGTTCAAAGCAGTGGCACATGATTGGTCATCTGCAGCCAGAAACTTCTTATGACATCAAAATGCAGTGCTTTAATGAAGGTGGAGAGAGTGAGTTCAGCAACGTGATGATCTGTGAGACAAAAGGTAATTTCAGAAGGTTGCGAATCTGTGGTTTCTTCCTAGTCCAGAGCTGGAATTCTAATCTCTGCATTACTTCTTCAGACTGTTGATGTATCTCCCTAAGGAAATTTCTTCTTTGGACCATTGGCTGGATTTGTGCATTCAGACTATACCCATAGAAGTTTAATGTGTCGACTCTAGAACATGTCTGAAAAATTGTCTGCATAAGAACTAATCCTTTTCATTCATTTCTTTGTGATTCAGTAAATCATGTTCCTTCTCTTTGTCTCCATGAAGGGAGTAGAAATATTTGTTGACTACTTGCAGAGATTTTGAGAATTATGATACTAACAAAACTTAACATGAGTATTAAGGAAGAATGAAGAATAAATAGTGAATCATTCCAAAGGATTTACTCACGAGTAATCATGTTCTTTCATGTGGGATGTAGAAGACCCATTTGCCTCAGAAACTTTTTGATTTCCTTAGGTTTGACCTTAGAATTTTATAATCTGACATATCGTCTAGAGTGGTTATGACTTAACCAGCCTCTCTGAGGTCCCCTTCTTAAGGCTTTCATAACAACAGTTAGATTGCAACATGAGTTTGGGAGAAGACATACTGCTGATAGAACTCTTTTTACTGTCCTCATTTCCCAAATGTCAAAACTGGGGTTTATGGAGGTAAAAAGTAGATGGCTGGTTGCAAATGGAGCTGAGTTCAAATCTAAGCAGTGTGGTTTCAGGGACTAGGCTAGAACCTCACCCTGCAGCTTTCAAGTAACATGTAGAAGAATAGTAGGAACATGTATTTGGGGAAGAGAGAGAATAGGATTTGAGTTCCACTTGTTAAGTAGATTTTGGAATTTGAATTGCCCAGTTGCCCAAATATGTGACCTTCAAAAGTCTTGGCTTTGAGGAATATGCCAAATATTATACATGCAGTTTTGGGAATCATATATAGTTGTACTGATAGTTTACAGCCATATCTTCTGTTATTGGTTGTTATTTTAATACACAGTAGGAGTCTAGAATATGTAATGCTGGGGCTTGCTACGAAATGTATCAGATGGAAAGAGATTTCATTCCGCTGCTTATTTTATTTCAGCTGCTTGGGAGTCTCTACAAATACAGTTAAGCAGTAGACTAGGGTTAGACCAAGTGTATATTGTTTCTTTGCTCTTATTATTGCTCTAAAATCTGTGGACTAAAACTAAGGTACCATCCAGTTTTAAGCTTTGGAGCCATCTTTGTGAGTCATTGTTGATCAGATCGTCTCAGGAAGGAGTGTAAACAGACTGGTTCACATTCCTACGCCAGACCTCCTTCAGAGAGGAAACTGTCTCACAGACTCTGTATTCATCCTGACATCATGGTTTTCTTTATATACTTAACTAGTGAAACGTGTTCCTGGAGCTTCTGAGTATCCCGTGAAGGACTTGAGTACCCCTCCCAATTCCTCTGGAAGCGGAGGAAATATTGGGCCTGCAACCAACCCTGCCAGAAGCAGCGACATGTTGTACCTGATTGTTGGCTGTGTGCTGGGTGTCATGGTTCTCATTCTCATGGTCTTCATTGCAATGTGCTTGTGGAAGAGTCGCCAACAGAACGCCATACAGAGTGAGCCATTCATAAATATCACCTTGTATTTTCTAATGAGGAGTAGAAAAAAAATTTACTGTCAGAATAAATATGGATCCCTAACACTTTCTTGTACTAGGGACCATGGTATGAAACCTGTCTGATACTCTTCATTCCAAGGAAATAACTTGAAAATAATTCTGTCAGCCAAAGGAAGTGGAGCATCAAATTAAATTGCCCAGTAGAAACAAACACTAAAACGCCCCAACTAAACAGGTCTCTAAGTAAATAGCTGACTTGGTACTGGGACAGTCTGGCTTTGTCAGACCACCAAAGTGGATGAGTTCTTGAGGTGTGAGCTCTGTAGTCACCTAGGAACATCATGCTGGTGGAATCTGGTCAAGGTTAACAGGGGATAGAAATTGCCTGATGGAAAGGAACACAGTAAAGTAATGAAGATGTTGCTAAGCTACTGTCCCTGAGTGACACAGCTGGAAAAACAAACAGTTCCGTCCTTGTATCCACTGTATGCTCTGCAAGTGTATCTACACAGGTGTGCTTGCAGGGGGCATGCTAGCACTGTTTTGACACTAATAATCTACCTTTCCTGTCACCACAACTATTATATAGTAGGATAGTCAAATCAAGGTGGGATTTTTTTCCTACTTCAATGAGAAGGTTATTTGGTTTCCCTTTGACCCCAGAATAAAGGAATAAGAGAAATGCAAGAGAAAGCCAGAAGTGGCTTCTATCAGTTCTACATGTGTTTAATAGTTCAAGAGAAATAGCGATGTGTTGTGCTTTGGTGATGTTTCCAAAAGGTAGATGGAAAGAGAGGTGTTGGTGTCAGGCTGAAAGGCTTATAACTGTTTAATGAATCATTAGGAGAATCATTAAAAGTATTAATGTTGTTTCCTGAGCAAGATGAATCTAGTTAAAGTTGTTCTTCTTAGAGATCTGAAAAACGATTTTAAAAAGATTTTTGAGACTGGGACTCTAACTTGGTCTCTGATACTTTCACTCATTGGCTGATGTTGTATTGCCTGAGCCACACCTCCACTGAAAATATGATTTTAAATGGAAAATTTCTGTAAGATTGTTCACTCATTCCAGGAAGGTTTTCTTCTGTATGTCCAGACACTTTGCTGGACTTTGATGATAAATAAAGTAAAAATGCGCCTTGCTCTCTCAAAGGAGGTAAGCTAATGGAGAAGATAGGCAGATATTCTGACAATTACACACCTGTTGAAGAAAAGCATAGGAGGAGGAGAAGCTATAGAGGAGGGCCAGACATGGTGGTTGCTAATACCTTTGAAGAATTTATCAGAACCCTGACAACAAATCCTGTACACTTTATGTATTGTAATTTCCAAAGGATTTCTTATCTATCTGATAGTTGTACCTCTGGAAATCAGAATGTATTTAAATGCTTTTAATATAAGGAAATAGACTAGTTCTTTGCCTTTGATAGCACACCACCTTCCAGAGGGTTGTAATGACTAGAGAGCTCCCTGAACATGTCATTAGTGAATGAACATGGCACTCTCCTCTTACTTAAAAGTGTCATTTATTGCTGCTCAAACTATGCTACCTAAAGCTAATCTTTCGTAGTTGTTCAACAGAGTCTTTTGTCAGTTCTTTGAAGTGTGTAGGGATTGAAGCACTTTTTCTTAGCATTGCCAGTAGTTGGATATCATCTACTTACAGTTTATTCATTCTATACTGACTGTTTTTTTTTTTTGGGGGGGGGGTCCAGTCGTGAGGCCTGAACTCTGGGCCTGGGCGCTGTCCCTCAGCTCTTCAGCTCAAGGCTAGCGCTCTACCACTTGAGCCACAGTGCCACTTCCGGCTTTTTTCTTTTTGCTTATGTGGTGCTGAGGAATCGAACCCAGGGCCTCTGGCATGCAAGGCATGCGCTCTACCACTGAGCCACCTTCCCAGCCCCTATTGACTGTTTTTCTATGGTTAATTTTTCTTCTATTAACAGTCATAACAGACTCAAGGTTCCTCCCCATTGTCAAGAAAAAAAAAAACCAGAGTAACTTTATTAAAACTGCTGGAAGATTTTTTAGAATGCCTTCTCTTTTTTTTTTTGCTCATGGGGCTTGAACTCTGGGCCTGGGCGCTGTCCCTCAGCTCTTCAGTTAAGAAGAGCTAACCACCTGAGCCACAGTACCACTTCCAGCTTTTTCTGGGCCTTATGCAAGCACTCTTCCACTGAGCCACCTTCCCAGCCCTAGAATGCTTTAAAAAAAGTAATTTGTAATTTCTTAGGGGTTTCATTAATAGAACTTCCTTAGCAAGGAGGTTATTTCAGTATTTGACTTTGTATTTCTTTTGTTCTCTTAACAGAATATGATCCACCAGGATATCTCTACCAAGGGTCAGATATCAATGGACAGATGGTGGAATATACCACTCTCTCACCCACAAATCGGATCAATGGGAATGTCCATGGAGGCTTCCTAGGCAATGGCAACCTCAGTAATGGCTGCTCCCATCTCCACCACAAGGTCCCTAATGGAGTCAATGGAATCCTGAATGGGAATTTAAATGGAGGGCTTTATTCTGCACACACAAACTCGCTAACGAGAACGCACATGGAGTTTGAACATTCTCATCTAGTGAATGTAAGAAACTTGATTATAAATAATAGCTTTGCTCTGCCTCCGGTGCTAAGGTACCGGAACAGGGTCAGCAGACTTGACTTTTTTCAATGGAGAAACCTTACAGGTTCACAGGGACGCAAATGGTATTTAGCACTATGAGCACCTGAACAGAGCAATCTTGATCATTCTGCTCTCATTAGGTAATAGTTATATTTGTTAGCCTGGTGTCTAATTTTTTAATTATTTAACATCAAAATGGAATCCCAGTGAAAAACGGGTCCAGAGTTCTTGTCATGATGAAGAAGAAATACCACTAGTCCAGACCAGATGCTTGACATTTTATTTATGTGGAGTTTATTCTAAAAACCCAAATGCTGAGAAGTCTGGCTGATGGGGAAACTTGATTACAGCAAGCTGGGAACAAGACCATTGGTTTGTTTTTTTTTTGTTGTTGTTGTTGTTTTTGGTCCAGTTGTGGGGCCTGAACTCTGAGCCTGGGCGCTGTCCCTCAGCTCTCCAGCTCAAGGCTAGCGCTCTACCACTAGAGCCACAGCGCCACTTCCGGCTTTTTTCTTTTTGCTTATGTGGTGCTGAGGAATCGAACCCAGGGCCTCAGGCATGCAAGGCAAGCGCTCTACCACTGAGCCACCTTCCCAGCCCAGAACAAGACCATTGGAAGAGAGCAGCATGCTATATTGTTACCCTATGAAAGAAGCAGCTAGAATGCAGTACCTACTGTTGCCATCAGGGTGGAAGACCAGTATAATTATGTTTTCTGATTCTTCAAAACATCTATAATTCTAGGTGAAATTACCAGATGTATACATGCTGGGATCTAACCCAGTTTTTGTTTTTTTTTCCCCTATACTGAGTGTCAAACCCAGGCCAGGCCACATGGTAGCCAAGTGTTGTACCATTGAGCGACAACCCTAAAACCCAGAGTTTTGGCAGTGTTATGTAGACCATGCAAAACATCCCTGTAAACTACCAGATTGTGACATCTAGACGTGTTGAGTTTGTTTTTCACAGTGTGTTTTGTTGTAGTGGTTTTGTGCAATTTTAGAATGGTAGTATTCTTTAGCTGCCACAAGGAGAGGTAAACCCTTTAAAAACTCCCTGATTTTAGAGATAACTCACTATTTATTTTGAAATGAGACTAGAATAACTAGTATATTTTAGGCTTATACCTGTTTAAGGTTTCTCTGAACTAGGAAGTTAATTATATTCTTTGGATGTGAACCCACATTATTTTTTTATCATAGATAATTTGTTTAGTTGGTTGAATTAAACATTTAGTTTCTGCCATTGTTCTGACTTCAGAGAAACTTGCCTTCACCCACAATTAGAAGCTTACAGGGTGATTTTTTAAATCTCAATTTTAATAAATTTTGTAATTTTATAATAATAATAAATTTTATGAAAATATTGCCTTAGGAAAACAAAACTGTAATAGAAGGATTTATATCATAAAGCTAGAAACCTATGGCTTTTATGTGACTGAGTTTTTGTATGTTATACAAAAAATATCTAATTTGCTTTAATGTATTTCATCACCAAAGGAGAATGATGGTTTCATTATTTTGTGGAGGAGACTTTCTAATCTTTTTTTTTGGTCACCAATTCTGTCTATAAACTACTAACATATCAGAGAAGGTCAGGGAGAAAGCATTAAGGTTTGAATAAGTACATGCCGTTTCATAAGAAGGCAAAATAAGACTAATGTTTGTTTTGAACAGAGAATTTTGTGTTTTCTGAACAATGCCTTGCTATTTCAATAATCGTTGCCCTATTAGGTATATAACTTTAGAACTTATCTGTGATTTTAACCCATTCATTTTCTTACTCTTCTCTCCTGGGTGGGAGAAAATGAGGACATTTTTTTTCAAGTGCCAGTGATCATTAAAATCATTGAATTAACTTTCACTGGCTGGAATAAATATACCATCTTGCTAGATGGGTTTATTCTTCATTCTCTGAGCCTTTAGAGCCTGCCCTCACTGATTGCATATACTATAGGAATACTCTTTCTCTCCGTGGATCAGAAATGCTAGAGCAAATTTCAGTCTTTTGGTTTGCTCCGATTCTGGCTGTTGTTAGGAGATGAATGGAAATGGAAAGTATTCCAGGGAAAACAATTGCCTGAACTTTTCCTAACCTTGAAGGCCTGCCTCTGGTCAGGGTGCAGTGGGACAACTCTCACACCCTTATCAAATTCACTTCTGCTCTTTGTCACCAGCAAGCAGAACTTTGACTCTGAGGCCAGTTCAAGTTTTAACTTCATATTTGCCGTTCTGTATATCAAGTGAGCACTTTACAATGAGGTATGTGTTAATCTGGGCATTTTCTTTAATGGCTAGGCGGTTTCCGCCAAAAGCAACAGCAAAATATTAATACTGCCCTCCAAGTCACTGCTGGCTGAGAATCAACTCCATCTGGAAAAATATGACATGTCTTAAACCTTAGTGTAGTCAAGTGAACAGAACTAATCGAAATAATTACAGGAAAATGAAGATGAGATGAGTTTGTGACATCATACTAACAGACTTCACGCCCTGTCACTCCCAACTAGCATCACATCACATTTTTCCATGACTGCTAAGAAAGAAAAAAAAATGAATAAGAGGTTATGATCTGTGCTGTATTTTGGGAGCCAGTAGATTTGAACCTCTAAAGGGAAATGACTAACCTCCTCCCTTCGTTTATTTGCCTTTCTCTAGGACCGAAATGCGTGAAAAATAGGGTAGTAAAGTGTTTGGAGTACAGTTTAATATTGTGAAGAATAAATAAGAAGCATAGCATTGCTCAGAGAGTTGGCTAAAATGAACCATGAACTTATTGATTATGGACATGTATTTGTGATTCATTGGCCAGTGGTCTATGACATTCAGCTTGTGTTCTTTCTCTCTCTCTCTCTCTCTCATTTCCTTCCTGACTAGGGTGGAGGAGTGTACACAGCAGTCCCTCAGATTGACCCTCTGGAATGTGTTAACTGTCGAAATTGTCGAAACAACAATAGGTATGTTAATATGTACCAGAACAAAGTGGCATAAGGCATATGTTTTCCTTCCTGTTCTTTTCCTGCGGCAAAGGAAAGTCTTAAAATGCTGCCTAAGGTATAAGATACTTGCAGTCTTAAATTCAGGGCCATTGTTACTTTCTGCTTTATAATTTTGTTCTTTCTCTGCCTGGCTTTCTTTACACATAGCCTGACAATATTTAAGGCTTTGTTGCTCATGGAAATGATATTCAAAGGAAGAATCATTCTCTACATACCGCCGTAATCTTTTCTTACCTATTATTTTCCACTGTATGTGCTGGGATATTAATAAATGAGCCTATGTTTGACCTCTAAGGAAAAAAACTCCACAACTCCCATGTACATAATATTTTCATAGTAACATTACTGATTTTTTTACTAGATTATTCATTTTAATTGCTAAAATCTTAGGGTTAAATAGCAAAACCTTGCTGATTTTTAATTATTTATTTTAAATTTTAAAGTGATATAGACCCAGTATTTGATACAAGATAGAATTATATAGAGGAATGTATGTATTTCAATTTTCACATGGAGAAACTAGATACAGTGGTACCATCCTAGCACCCAGGAGGCTGACACAAAAGGATCACCAGTTTGAGGCCAGCCCAGGCTACATGGTGAGTTTAAAGCCAGCCTGGACTACATAGTGAGAACCAATCTCAAAAGAACAAACAGACGGGCTGGGAAGGTGGCTCGGTGGTAGAGCGCTTGCCTTGCATGCCTGAGGCCCTGGGTTCCATTCCTCAGCACCACATAAGCAAAAAGAAAAAAGCCGGAAGTGGCACTGTAGCTCAAGTGGTAGAGCGCTAGCCTTGAAATGAAGAGCTGAGGGACAGTGCCCAGGCCCAGAGTTCAGGCCCCACGACCGGACCCAAAAAAAAAAAATTTAAAAAAAAACAGACAAAATAAAAACACAAAACGAATCAACTTCAACACCTAGAAAGCTTTTTTATGCTACCACTTGTTATTTGAATTCCAAAGGATTATTAAGCTTCTCAAAGTTGTGTCAGAAATCTTGATTCACTACTCAGCATAATAATGACACTGGATTCTAATTCTATACCTAAAAAGACATCATTAGTACAGAAAATATTTGGAGTATGGATTGCAGTTTGGATATTTCATGATTGAAAAAGGGTTTGAACTATATTTTAAAAATAAATTTAAAGACCAAGTTGTCTCTGAGAGTTATTCACACCAGAATTTCAAGAAAGATCTGGTTAATTGTAGAATTAAATGTACATTGTTTTGGCTGAGTACTGTGGCTCACACCCATAATCTCAGCAACTTGAGAAGTAGAGATCAGAAAGATAGAGGTTTAAGCAAAAAGTTACCAAGACTTTTTGCCAACAAATAGGCCAGGCTTGGTGGGATATGTCTGAATCCCAACTGTGCTAAGGCCCCATGTTAGATGATCACAGTTTGAGGCCAGTCTGGACAAAAAAGTGAGATTGTACCTGATCCCCCACAAGAAGTAGAGACTTTTTGTTAGCACTTACTTAACCTGTTGAAAAATTCCTATATTATCTAGAACCATCTCCCTGGTTTATGTATTAAAATTTACATGTTGGGGCTGGGAAGGTGGCTTAGTGGTAGAGTGCTTGCCTTGCATGCATGAGGCCCTGGGTTCAATTCTTCAGCACCACATAAGCAGAAAAAGCCAGAAGTGGGGCTGAGACTCAAGTGGTAGAGCTCTAGCCTTGAGCTGAAGAGCTGAGAGACAGCGCCCCCGCCCAGAGTTTAGGCCCCATGACTGACAAAAAAAAAAAAAGTTACTTGTTAGGTATTTAATTTCCAAATGACTTTCAATTTTAAAATGTTCATACATGGAAGCCATGTCTGAGCTTGTCACAGATTACCACATTTGGTTAGGTAACATGCTAATGAACACAAGCTGCTCCTACACTTGGTCAGTGATCGGATGGATTCCTTATTACAGATGGTTTTCCCTGGATTCAAACTAGATTGTTCTCATGGCCATCAGCAGATGTTGCCTCTCACTACATGTTAGAATGGTATAATGAGAAGACCTTTGGTCTAAGAATAAGAAGTCCTGGGCTTTGCTGCTTCTTAAACCTCTGATATTTGGGGAAGTTATATAGCATCTCTGAGGCTCTTTCCTTTCTAGAAAAAAAAATGAAAAGATTGTCCCAAGTAAATATAAAATTGCACCCACCATAATCTAATTGTAGACTTTGGTAAAGATGTGTCTTTATGATAAAATACCATCTTATTACTAAAAATACCCTCCATTTCCTTAAAAGCATTTAAGCAACCTTTGTCATCTTGAATTTGTGGCCATTTGTATGTATGGAAGTATGAGTCTGATCATGTACTAGGATTTAGCCTAGCCTACCTTCAGAAAGCCTACAGTTAGTAATGGTTCTCAGGGCGAGAAATATAATGAATAGAGTTCAGAGAAGCATGGTGAATCTTACAATTTTATATGTAAAACAGAAAAAACCTTATTTTTGTAATAAACAGCAGAAGAGTATGCGATTTTTACATTAATCAAAAGGAGGGGCTGGGAAGGTGGCTCAGTGGTAGAGTGCTTGCCTTGCATGCCTGAGGCCCTGGGTTCCATTCCTCAGCACCACATAAACAAAAAGAAAAAAGCCAGAAGTGGCGCTGTGGCTCAAGTGGTAGAGCACTAGCCTTGAGCTGAAGAGCTGAGGGACAGCGCCCAGGCCCAGAGTTCAGGCCCCATGACCAGACCCAAAAAACAAAAAAGGAAACTCTGGCCTAGTAACATCCATCCTGATTCATGTGAAGCTTTCTGAGAAGAAAGTCATATTTTTGCTCAATGAATGGTAGGCATGTATAGCTTAGATTGAAGGAAAGAGACCAGGTAGATATCACTGTAAGGAAGGCCTTTGTATACACACTGGTCTTGGGGTCAGGGTGCAGATGGAGACTAAAATAGATATTTAGGAACATTTGTATGGAAGTATTCAGATTAAAAAACAAATAAGATCATCCAGAGGCAATAACCTGGCTGATTATTTTTATATATTTAGTCTAAGACTTAATTTACTTTTATTTCCTGCATCTTTACTGTGATTAGACATTTTCATAAGATATCTTACTATTTTTTTTTTACTTACTTCCTTGATATATTGCCAAACAATAAAAGAGGAGAGAAAGAGAGCTGTAAAATAAGGAGAGTGAGAAGGAAAAAGACAATTCATTTATTTGTTCACCCAGCAAACGTTGGCAAAGGTCTACAGTTACCAGTGCTAAACTGGATGCAGCAGACATAGCAGTGAGCCAGAGAGATATGCCCTTGCCTGCTTGGCGCTTAGAGTTTGGTTTAGGAGAAGACATAACTTTCTCATAAATGACATAAATCAGAACAGTGGATATACAATTAAAGTTAGATGCTTTAAAGGAAAAGTCAGGGAGGATATGTTAGAGAGGAAAGACCTCCCTAAGCAACGACATTTTTTGCTAATCTCCGAAGAATTTGTAAAATCAAGTAAAAGAGGAAGAGATAGGTTTGGAGCTTTCCAAGCAGAGAATTCTATTTATTCCAATCTCTAATAATGCAGAATGCTTAAAGCCCCAGAGAATCTAAAGAAGGCGGTTGTAGAAGGGACTGAGGAAATGAAAGGTGCAGAGGTCAAAAGGGAGAGAAATCACATCACTCAGAACCATGTTGAGTGAGTGAAGGATTTCCTCAGGATAGCATCATGAGAAGACTGGTTTCTAAGAACACGCTGGATACCATTTGAAGAATAAATGGGTTGAAGTCTAGGAGGGGAACAGTGTGGGGACAGTTAGGATAGCAGTTGTAATAGTCCAGATGAGAAATAGTGGATTAGGGTAGTTGAACATGTGGAGGCAACATGAAGAATTAGAGAGATTTAGAATTTAGCAGTAGATAAGTTTGGGAGATTGAAACAAAAATAAAAATTAGGGTAATTGGAAGGGGAGGGTAGTGGAAGGAAGAGTCAAGGATGGATCTAGGTAGTTGGGTGCAATCACTGAGCTAGGAAACACTGCAGTGATGAGTGATTTACCCAGTAGTGTCTTGTGTGGCCCACCCTTTTAGATGTGACGTTGCCCTGATCAAACTCATGTTTCGTGTCCCATCGCTGCCCAAACACTCATAAGGTCTCCCTTACGGTCCTTCCTACACGGAACCTCACCTGTACTGGGTCCTGTTGCTCCAGTTTCCTTTCTGTCTACCTCCTCAGGTTTAGACGTAAATGTATTTCTTTGAGTGGACTTTTAGGAAGCAAGTCGTTACTGACCTTTAGTCCCTTTTTTTTAATCCCTATAGCTTAGGAATAGCTGTCTGGGGAGAAACATTGCCTGAGTTGTTGTATGAACTGGAGGAAGCATGATTGGAATAATAATTGAAAATGAGCAAGAGGAGAGAGTAGCACTGTGGGGAAGTTTGATTTTGCTCTATGAACTTTGTGGTATGTTATGAATGCCTGCCTGCCTGCCTGCCTCACTGGATTTCCTTAGCTGGAACCTTTTCAGGTTTTTAACCCAGTAAGAGTTCACTGTGAGAAGCTAGAAAGAAGCATATTTAGTGGATCTTTGCAATTTCTCAATTGAGAAATCTTTCTGTGGGTCAGGCATTTCAAGAATTAAACAAAGCTGGGTACTGGTGGCTCACACTTGTAATCCTACTAAAGACGCTGAGATCTGAGGATCATGGTTCAAAGCCATCCCAGGCAAGAAAGTCTGTGAAACTCTTACCTCCAATGAACTACTCAGAAAAAGCTGGAAGTGGAACTGTGGCTCAAACGGTAGAGCCTTGAGCACAAAGAAGCTCAGGGACAGTGCCCAGGCCCTAATACGTTCAAGCCCCATGACTGGCAAAAAAAAAATTAAAAAATTATTAATCAAATACATCAAAAGCTGTCTGCCTTTCTCCTCATTTAGATGCAGTATTGCAGCTCTGGATATGTAAACAGTATGGTTTGTCAGTTGGCTTGGCTAGTTTAATGGGAAGGGATTGACATTAAATGGGATCTGTTTGCCATCCATCTTGATAGTTTGTTAAGAGAAAGTAGAGAGGACACTGATGAAATTCACAGATGAACAAACTAAGGTCCCATCAGGAAAGAACAAGAAATTAAGGGGCCTAGTGAGACTGGAAATGGACAGGAAGTAGCCAATCAAAACTCAGCTTGAAGAAATGTATATAACTCACCTAGTGGGGGGAAATGTACAAGCTACGTGGCTGATAGTCAGGAAGAGAACAGAAACTCTTGGGGATAGCACTCTGGAATATATAGATCATACAAACCATCTCCAAGTGTTTTTGCAGTGACATCCTCAAAAGCCTGTGTCCTCTTACATTTGGGAGCTCTTTCACAACTGAAGCCACATGTGCTCCAATGAAAACTGGGTACAGAGATGAACAGAGAGTATTTTAGGGCTTCTTTCAGGCCAAGGATTTGATTTACTTAGTTGGTTTGTTAATTGCTCGGCATACCTTCACTCTTTCTTCTAGCAGATCATTTTGTTATTGCTGATCGTTTTGTATAAACTTAGTATCTTCCTTTTGAAGAAGTTATATATCTTCCTCATCTGTTTTCTGTTTCTTATATGAAGGCCAGGGATCTGTTGTCAGAGAGTGGTGCTTGGGGTCATTTATTTATTTGTTTGTTTGTCAGTTGTTTGGGGGTCAGTTTGCCACGTTCACTAATGCACCCCAGTCTTGTTTCCCAGCATTTATAGTCACCTCCAATGTAGTGGCCACTGGTAAATTAAGTCCCCAAAGGAAACTCCTAGTCTGATACTGGGCATTGTAGCTTCTAGCAGTTTGACAATGAGAATGGAGGATGGGGCCTTGGAAGAATGTCATCAGGGTTCTACTAGCTCCCTACATGAGACACAGTGGCATGAGGAAACAGCAGAGATGAGCTGAATATTAAACCATCACCCAAATATAACTTTCAGAAGTCTCCCAAGTACCTGCATGAAAATAAGCATCACGCATCCAAGAGATTCATAGTTAGTCCTTGCCCTCAGGGATAATCAAAAGAGAGACTGTGGGCTGGTCTGCAGTTTAGTGGGATCACATGGGTTCCATTCCCATGCACACGTGTGTGCATGCACGCATGCATGCATGCATACACACACACACACACACTGCAAAACTTACATAATGATTTAGCCTAATTGCAGTAACTCTTCATAATGTTTAACAAATAGTTAGCCATGTAATCAGACATGGAATAGTTCTCTGGAAAATATTTCAGAAATAGCCAAAATATATTTAGTCAACTTCTAACTACCTTTGTTTTCCAAATACAATCCTGAATCTGTACTGTTCAGATGGTTAAATAATATTTTACTATTTTTTGCGTGATGCCATTTTCCTATCTTATAGGTTAGTCAGACAGGCCAAAAGATTTTCTTAATAAATTGATAGGTCCCAGACAACCTGAATTCTTAAAAAGTAGCACAGACTTTTGTGTATGATAAACCTGGCGTTTTCTGGTTAATTAGAGGTGGAGTCTGTGGACTTTTCTAACCCATCTGGCTTCCAATTTAGCTCCCAAGTAGCCCAGCCTCCCAAGTAGCTAGGATTACAGGTGTGAGCAAGCAGTACCTAGCAAGATTCTGTTCTTGTGATTTGCCTTTTGATGCATTCTCCTGCAGTATTCCACCGTAGCTGTAATTTTTGAGCTCTTGGTATTTCAAGGCATAATAATCATAAAGTCATTTTTAAGTACCAGTGTTCATTTAAAAAATCTGTATATATACAATACCAAATGCTATTTCAGATTCTAATTATTGATGCCCCTGAGACACTCCTGTTTCTTTGGTTTAAACTCTGCAGGTGTTTTACCAAAGCCAGCAGCACGTTGAGCAACAGTGCCCTCTCTGTGGTCCCCGTGGGAGCCCCTTACCCTCAAGACAGCCTGGAAATGAAGCCCCTCCGAGCCATGAAGATGCCTGTGTGTCTGGCTTCCACTGTCTCTGACTGTGGCCAGTTTCCTGAGGAGAGCTTCAAGGACAGTGTGGTACTAACACCTACCCAACACTCCTGCTGTCAGGACAACACAAATGATGTCAACTCTGAGTCCACAGAAGATGACCCAGCAGAGTTTAACAGAGGTACGGGAGGGTGTTTTAAACTATAGCTTTCTCAGTGGTCTCTGATGGGTTCACCTATTTCCTACAAGACAGAGTGAAGGTTTAGGAAACTTCAAGAAAAGATAGGTTGGATAAAGGATTATTTGAAATCCTATTATGACATCCTCACGTCTCCTGCTGTTAATCATATTTGAGATAATTAATAGACCCAAATAGGCTTGGGTTTTCTTTGTACCTGCTGAGAGAATGACACCTTTATGATATGAGGTGAGTTTGCTTGTTTGTTTTTTAATTTTGGAAGTACTGAGGTTTGAGGCCTTGCACTTAACCAGGCAGACACTCAACTGGAGCCCTTCTTGCTATAGTTTTTTTTTTTTAATGGGGCCTTGCATTTATGCCTGCCTTAACCTACACCATGGTCCTCCTATACCTACACCATGGTCCTCCTATACCTACACCATGGTCCTCCTATACCTACACCATGGTCCTCCTATACCTACACCATGGTCCTCCTATACCTACACCATGGTCCTCCTATACCTACACCATGGTCCTCCTATACCTACACCATGGTCCTCCTATACCTACACCATGGTCCTCCTACACCTACACCATGGTCCTCCTATTTATGCTTCCTAGATATCTGGCATGTATACCACATCCAGATTTTATTGCTTGAGATGGTATCTGGTCAATTTTTTGCCAAGGTTGGCCTGGAACTCGGCCTCTTGAGTAGCTATGGTTACAGGTATGAGCCACCATACCCAACTAAGCTTTCTTTAAGATAGTTACTTTAGAGTTTTTAGAGGTATTCAACCTAAAGACTTTTATGCTTTTTAAACCTACTGTCTCTCACAAATTTAAGCCAAATATAATTGGACTCTACTTTGGCTCATTGTTCCTTCTCTATTGCTCAACATTACTATTTTTAAACTCCTCTGTAAAAACCAGCCTTTATAGCCAAGTGCCAGTGGTTCATGCCTGTAATCCTACTCAAGAGGCTGAAATCTGAGGATTGAGGTTCAAAGCCAGCCCAGGCAGAAAAGTCCATGAGACTCTTATCTCCAATTAACTACCAGAAAACCGGAGTAGAGCTATGGCTCAAAGTGGTAGTGCTTTAGTCTTGAGCTTCTAGGACAGTACCCAGGCCCTGAGTTCAAGCCCTAGGACTGGCAAAAAATAATATATATATATATATATATATATATATATATATACACACACAAACACACATATACATATATATATGTGTGCTTGTATAGATAGATAGATAGATAGATCTATATATATATATATATCTCCTTTGTTTCATCCTGTTCCTCAACCCTTTCTGTTTTTCAGGAGACAACTATCTCCATTCAGAAACAGAAAACAAAACTTTAAGTTGGAACCCTCTCATTTTGTCACCTCTCTCAGAAGACTGTACTGAGAAGACAACATGGTCTCCTCCTGGCATTCCTTTAGACAGCCCATCAGGGGTCCTTCAGCAACCCCAGGAAACCTGAGGATGATCATGCTCCCACTGCAAGCTAGTAACTGCACACACCGGCCCGGGGATGGACAGTATGAAGGCCATTCATTCAAACCAGAGAAAAGCATTATTTATTTTTTTGTAGTCGTAATGTCATGAATGTATCTTAAAATGTGTGCCCTTTTATATTATTTATGCTGTAGAAGTTTCCTCCTCCATTTCTTCCTTTCCTTTCAATAGGAAATGGCCTCATATTTCCTAGTTTTCAAGCATTTGGAGAATGAGGGGTCATTCTGTGATAGTAAGAACTCATGTCGTGGGGTCCAGTGTTGCTGACCAATTCAGTAAGAAGGGAATTGCCCAGTCCATTTGAAGTTTGCCACTAGCCATATTTCCAGATAGAAAGCTGTCATTTGATATTGTGTTATCAGACATTCTAAGAATGTTTTGAAACCAACCACAAGTGTGACCTAATGTTTATAATAGCAGGATTGGCTGATGAATTGTATGAGTGCCTTTCACCACGGTGCTAATAAGACCTGCTGACTCACTTTCTGTCTGCACGTGAGCACAAGTAATGTTCAATCTCAAGGTACTAATTACTAAGCGGTATTATGAAGCAGGAAGAGTGCAAGGTCTGGTTGGATTATTGCCCTATGCAGAAAGGAAACCAAGGCCAGAGAGAAAAAAAAAAATCAGTGCCTTAATGTCCCACTGCTTTTCAAAATACATGCTTGAAACTAACATTAGTTTCCTAGCTATCACAAGAGAGTGTATGAATCAACTTTCTATATAACTAACTGCATCCATCTTCCCCAACATATGTCTATATCTCTTATATATAGAACTGTTAGTGAAAATGTATTGTCTCAGCTGGGCCACTATGCAAGGGTTACTTCCAGGGGAATGTAGTAGATCATTCCCTAGTTGAATGTTAGGCTGGTGTAGAGTTGGTGTAGATGCTAGTGCCTACCTTCCATGTTGCTTTACTGCAGTTTGCCTGGTTTTGGAGGGAGTAATCTGCAGCCCTTTGCTCTGTGACTAGCACAGGACAAAAGCCTAGTACACAGAATACGAAAACCTACCCTGTGTGTCTTGCCAATTAGGTTAGAGTGATACTTTTAGAAAATTTGGGGGAGTCCCGTGTTCAGGTGGTCATTCTGACTCACAAAACAGAAGTATGGTCATAGAAAGCCATAGGTCAGAAACTGCTTTTAAAGAATGAGGTTGTATATGGGACACTGTCCACAGGAAGAGAAAAATTACCTTTTAGGCAATCTCATTGTGGACTGCTTTATTTATATTATTAGTAACGCTGTTTTAAGTGTTATCCCTTTTATTGTATTTTATTTATAAAAATGCCTTTATATATTGAGATATATGAATATAAATATAAATATATAATTGCCTTTATGTTTAGGAGTTACGAGTTCTCTCTTAGAATGAGTTGCTCTGAACTTTCATGCCCTGCACAGTCACCAGACACAGCCCTACCTAATGTCGATCCCCCCAGGAGATGAAAGGCCCTAGGACAATGTGGGGAACAGCGGTCACATTTGCAGAGGAACTACTGTGGTCAGTGCTCATTAATGATATCTCACCCAGTCATCACAACAAATCTACAAAATAGTTGTGGAACTCCCAGGTCATGCGATGAGCCACAGAGACTTAACTTGAAACCTGGTTTATCTGGAGTCGCCTCCCATTTTTCCATACCACTTTCCAGAAGCGTGTGGTTTACTCTTTTGACAGAAGCAGTCCCATTACGTGTGCTGCTATCTGCCCCAGCTGTGGAATTTCCCCAAGGCTCTGACTGCAGCCAGGGAAAGGCACCTTCTGGCCTACCAGGGAAGAGCTCTTTGCCTGGTATTTAGTCTTCAGGAATCTATGGTTCAAACTTTGAAACCCCTCCTCTCCCCACCCCACATTGGAGAATTTGATTTTCCCAGCTCAGTGATGGCAAAGTCAGTTAGAGCTTCTTCTCGTGCCTCTTACCCTAGAGTCCCATGGATTCCTTATTGTACCTAATCTAATCTTCCCTCCCGCCCCCACACTTGACCATTTCCCCAACTCTCTGATTTTCCTCTGCATTACATACTGACCATCATCTGGTGATAATTGCTATACAGAGTACCTGTTATATTACAATGTTCTTCACCTTTGAAATGGTCTTTTCAAAAAGCATTCCTTGCTAGAGTTTACTTTTGTGTAATGACTGAGTCTCTGAAGACTAAGGCATCACTTATGACGTATGTCATTCAGCTGCAGCACTGCCAAGAGGCCACCTTTGTGACTGAACTGCACCTGTGTTACTCTCCTTTAACGTAGTGACTGAGATGCATGCTTTGTACCATATTGAAAAGTACTCTTTTTTCTTCCCCTCTCAAAGCTGTAATATGATGTTTGAAATTGTACATATTTTAAGTGATGTAGCTTTCGACAGGTTTTATTTAGTTGACATGATTTTATATTAAAAAGAGAATGCTGCTTTTCATGTTGTCTCCTGTGAAGACGGGGAGACTCAGACATGCCTTGTCTGTTCCCAGTGACCATACTATTTGCATGGAGTGGGTGTAACGTCTTGGAGCTCCATCTTCATCTTCCTCCCGCCCCCCCCCCCCCAAAAAAAAAGATTCTCCCGTGTAGATGCAAGAACCAGGTTAGTTATCTGTGTGCTCTAACTCTGGAGGTCCAGGCCCCGAAGGAACAAACAGGCTCTTGGGCAAATGTTGAATAGGAATGCTGAAGAAATTCTGGTGTGGAGGTAAAGGGACCCTTGGATCACCAAGCATTTCTTGGAAGGGAGGAGAAGGGAAGTAAGATAAAGTCCTTCCTCACACATTGTCTATGTTTGCCACCTACCCAGGGCCACAGTGTCAGGAATTTCAGAGTAGAAATACAGTCACCTCAAAAGAAGTTTTGTTGCCGGGTACTGGTGGCTGTGCCTGTAATCCTAGCTACTCAGGAGGCTGAGATCTGAGGATTGTGGTTCAAAGCCAGCCCAGGCAGGAAAGTGCATGAGACTCTTATCTCCAATAAACCACTCAGAAAACCAGAAGTGGTGCAGTGGCTCAAGTAGCTTTGAGCTGAAGAGCTGAGGGACAGCGTTTAGGCCCAGAGTTCAAGCCCCATGACTGACAAAAAAAAAAAAAAAGTTTTGTTTTACTGCCCTGATGGGGGGGGAGGGGGGAGGAGGGGGGAGAATTTTCTAGGCCTCTCTTCATCAGAAAGCCAACATAATCTTTGTTATCCGATGTGGCCCTTTTGTATTTTATTTCCCATACTTAAATAAGCCTCCTTTAAATCTTAACCCCAGTCCTGAGAGTTTTGGGAGACGCTGAAACCTCTCTTCTAATAAAGTCTAAGTCTGTGAGAACTCAAGTCACTTCTGAAGTTTCTCTCCGTTTTCTGTCTCCCGTCAGGCGCCACTTTCCTTATTGCTGGCACATCATCCCTTGGCTGGCTGGCTGTTTCTTCCCATCTGAGTCCCCTGTGGAGGCAGCTCTGAGAGTCCTCACTCCTCGAAGTCAGCTGAACAAGCACTCATTTGTGTTGCACTCTGCTTTCAGACACACACACATACACACACACTTGGAGCCAGTGACTCATGTTGGCAGCTGACGAAGTGTGACTTTGGAACAGCCTCTCCCCTCTAGTCAGCCAGCTCCCCCAGGCCGGGTGGCTGGATGCTGTTTCTGGAACACCTTTGTGTCCGGCTGGCAAGTCTGACCACTTGCAGGTCAGGGATGCTTCTAAGCCGCACTTGAACAAAGGCAACACATCCATGCATCCAGCTTCCCCTCGCTAGACGTGGGCACTGCAATTAGCCTCTCTCCGAATAAATTGCAATTGAAGTAACCCTCACTTAGTAAGAATATTAGGTGTGATTTTCTTAGCAATGGCTCCATCTACAGTTCTCCTGTTTTCTTTTGTTGTTGTTGTTGTTTTCCTGGAAGCAGCTTACTTGCTCATACTTCTGTCGCCAGGCCAAATCTCTTATGACCAACATATTTGGGGTCCTCAGACTATAGAGTCTAGTATTAAATGAATCTGCTATTTAAGACCAAGGTTTTAAAAACCAAAGTGCCCATATCTTCCCATCTCCCTTGGCCTACTTACACCTTCCTCATGGTGTTGCAGTCATTGTGATGGTAACACTGACTGGAGCATCAGTGGCTTCTTGTCCAGGATCCAAACTTGAAGAGGTAACTGGTGTCTCTATGCCTACCAAGAGCGTAGATGGACAGAGAAGAGATAGAGAGATAGGTGCCTTAGTGAGGGATGGCATGGCTGATTTTTCTCAGAGAACAATCAGTCCAACAGCATGTGAATGAAAGTCAGCTGACCAGGACTCAAAACTCGGGATCTTTCTTTCATTCATTGGCTGATGCTCCACCACCTGAACCACACCTCCAGCTCCCAAGGGTTGGTCGTTTCTTTTTGCATTCTTCTGGATAATCTTTAGTATAAAATTGTGCTTACCTGTGTGTGTCTCTGGGTCTTCTGAGCCCCTCTGTTGGTCCCTGTGCTCCCTGTGGAGAAAGGACAAGAGGAAAGTTGGTAGCAACTGTTTTCCTAGCCTTCCCTTGTGGTGAAGACCAAAGTCCTCCCCTAGAGTGACCAGGGCCCCCTACTCACAGGGGAATAAGCAGCTGCCCGAAACCTGCAGGAAGAAAAGGAGAAGAGTTACTTGACAGACTTGACATGGTTCTCATGAGAACGATCCTCCTTTGCCTCCCTGTGGTCTCCATTCCTGGTCTCCAGGAACCAGAAGGAGATGGCCCAGAACCTGACGCTGGGGTCCGGAGACCCAGAAGACAGCATCAGCCTTAGGGAAAGGGTCACAGATATTAGGAAGAACCTAATTTCTCCTTTGGGTGTGTGTCTACCAAGTTTTCAGACTCACAGGGGAAAGTCTGAGGGTGCCGCGCTGCATACTGGAACACCAACAGAGAAGCCACTGTCGCCACCACCATTCCCGTGCCTGCTGCACCCAACACTGCTGGATAGGCACTGAAGGGAGGGTCCACTGGGGAAGAGGGGAGCAGAGCGTGGGTTGCAGGGGTTAGAGCCACACAGGGTGAAGGAGGTGGGTATCCTGATCAGCTTGTCGGCCAGTTGCCATGGGGCCCCCAGAGAACCTGGCAGTCAGTTCCCTCCCAAGGGGAGAGGTATTCTGGCTGCCTGGTGCTCCTGATCATTTGAGTCCTCCGCCAAATCCCCTATTTCTGGCCCAGAAAGCAGAAGGCTGCTTGTCTTGGCAGTCTAGCCATAAAATGAGAGTTTCCCAGAACACAGAGAGAGATCAACAGGAAACGGAGAGTGCTCTACACCCCAGGAGTGAGACTGAGACACAGAGTGGGCTTCCTCTCCATAAGAAATCTCCACCGCCTTCCTCCCTTCTCCCATGTTCCTTCTGATTCAAGCTGGGTTGAGTTCTGCCCCTAGGCCTGGATCCTCTTGAATCCCCAGGAAGGGGTTGGAGAGAGTAATCGATACTACCCAAGCACCCCCAAGGAGAGGGTAGAATACAGGACAGACTGAGGTTGGGGAACCCAGCAAGAAGGAAGCAAAGGAATGGAGGGGGGTGGGGGCATTGTGTGGACGAGGGTCGAGAGGAAGATGGCCCAGCTTTGAGGAGGGGGGAAGATGAGTCTCTCCCTGCCATCAGCCCAGCACCTGGTGTCTTCACCTCGGAGGGATGTCCTGCGGTTCGGTGATTCAGAGCCAGGATTCGGAAGGCATAAAGGACCCCTGGGTCCAAGCCTCCCAGAAGCCGGTCCCTGCTCTCTGGCTCAATGTCTCTAGCTGCTGTCTCCCAAGCCCCTGTTCCTGGGCTGGGGACACTGGCCCTCCGCTGCACCAGAAAGCCAGTCAGGTTCCCAGGGCCCTGAATGGCCCACTGCAGCTGCACCTCTCTCCGGTGCCGCCTGTACATCAGGTGGCTGATGGTAACATTGGGAGGAGCCGGATACCCTGGAGGTGAGTGGGGTGGGGAGAGAGGCGGGAGGGAACACAACCAGCCACATTGGTTCCTGTGGAGAGACTGCCTGCAGTGTGGAAGATGGACTAGATTGGAGATATGCTAGATTGGGGTTCGCACTCCTGAGCAAATCTACCAAGTCCACTTTCTCCATGAAATGAGGACAAGGAAATGGTTCAGATGGCATGGAATTCTGCATGCCTGTATTCAAGATGGCATGAGATGCAAACTCGCTAGCCTACCCAGGAATCGGCATCCGATTCATGACTCATCTCACCCACCAGGATTGTACTGGCTTGGGAGCAGGGAAAGGGGGTTCTTCTTGAAGCCCGAGGGAGCCCAGGGTGTCCAAGTTTTAGAGCAAGGAATTTCTAAGGCTTTCTGCAAAGGACTCTGGGACTGCTAGTGTCCCACCATCCTCTTTGCCACCCAAGCACACGCCCGCTGCACTCACTCAGAACCTCTAGCCGCACATCCTGGCTGCTGTTGCCCACAGCATTGTGGGCCACACATTGGTAGGTGCCCCTGTGGTGTGCTGGGTCAGCGTCTCGGATTCGGAGGTGCAGTTGGGCACTCGTGGAGTAGAGCATGTATCCAGAAGTGCTCTGTTCCACCTGCTGTTGCCGAGGTGCCAGCCAGAGGAGCTGGGCAGGGGGCACGCCCCCCTGAAGAGTGCACTCCAGCCAGGCCTCTTGCCCCTCCAACACTGACACCTGGGACTCAGCCACTGCCAGCTGAGGGGCTTCTGCAGGGACAGAAAGTGAGGATGGAAACAACCGATTGTCCCCAGCTCTCCAGAAGGCTTGAGGGAGAAACGTTGGCCAGTAGTAAAAGGGGGTAGAAAGCAGAAGAGAAGAAAAGATAGAGGGCAGTGAAGCATGTGCTGGGCCCGTCCACCCTCCTGTCAAACTCCAAGTCTATACCGAGTGACCTTCACATCTGGTTAGCTGGCAATAGCAATGCTTCTTCACCTTCCTGCCCCCTCTCCATGCTTCCCCAGCCTCCACTCTTGCAAAGAGGGGGTCTTGCCTTACTCATGTCTACATAAACCCCCCTCTACTACCTGGAAGGGGCCTCCTTCCCCCTTATGCCCTCCCTCGCCTGGCTCCAGGCAGAGTGCTGGGCTAGAGCAGGTGTTCTGTTTTTATGGACAGACGCTTATTAAAGACCCAGACTCTCAGGTGTTGATGAATCTCCTATGATGGAATTTCCGGTCCTGAAACTGAGTAATAGGAAAGGAACTGTTTTGAGTTGAGGACCTCCTTGGAGGTCACCTCCATGCCTCCTCCCCTGCCTACCCCCAAAGCATGCTAGTCACAAAGCCTCTGGAGACCAAGAGGTAAATCATTTTGTGAGAGCTGTTGCATGTGCCCACCCCTGTGTTTGCTTTTTCCACATTTAAACATTTCTTAACATGTAATTTCTTTTTTTTGTCTCCAGTTGCTATTAGAGTAGCTGATCAGATGAAGACAGAAGGAAAAAGACCACAAGCAAAAGAAGGGAGGGAGACCTTTGACATCTGAAATATTAACGTCAGTCAAGAATGTAGCAGAAGCACCTCCCTATGCAAAGAGATGTCATTGAGAGATGCACTCGACATCCCCACACCTACTGTCCAATACCATAGTCACATGTGACCACTGAGAACCTGAAAGGGAGCCAGTCAAAACTGTTGTGCTTTCTGTGGGTTTTTGTTGGTTTGCTTGTGCTGGTCCTGGGGCTTAAACTCAGGGCCTGGGTGTTATGAGAGGGTTTTTTGCTGAAGACTAGCACTCTACCACTTGAGACACAACTCCACTTCCAGCTTTTTTTGGTGCTTAATTGGAGATGAGAGTCCCACAGACTTTCCTGCCTGGTGTTGGCCTGGTACAGTGATCCTCAGATCTCAGCCTCCTGAGTAGTTAGGATGACAGAAGTGAGCCACCAGCGCCCAGCTATATGTTGTGTTTTATTTATCAATACACTGGATTTCAAAAGAGGATGAAAAAAGAGAAAAATAGCTCATAAATATTTTTATTATTGCATGTTAAAATTAGAATACATTGAAATTAACAAATTTAATTCAAGATATTGAATTAAAAATTTATTGTAACTAAATATTTTTAATGTGTTTAATATATAATTAGATATTATTAGTATAAATTAAAATATATAATTATGTATTTTAAATATATTGTAATATGCATAATAAAAATAATTTTAATTCAATATATTGAATTCTGTTCAATATATTCCGTTGTCTTTTCTCTGACTTGCTTTTAATGTGGCCTCAAGATAATTTAAAATCACATGCATAGCTTGCATTATCTTCATATTGGACATTAAACCAGACCAATCTCTCTTATTTTAGGGATCAAAAATCTTTAAGACTGCCAGGTGCTGTAACTCACACTTGTAATTGTAGCTAGTCAGGAAGCTGAGATGTAAGAATTGCAGTTCAAAGCCAGGGAGGAATGTTCTTGAGACTCCTGTCTCCAATTAACTACCAAAAAGCCAGACATAGAGCGGTGGCTCAAGTGGTAAAGTGCTAGCCTGTGCATGAAGCAGCTCAGGGGCAGGGATCACGCCTTGAGTTCAAGCTCCAGGACAGACACAAAAAAACACCTTTAGTGGGAGGTGAATCAGTTTCTTTCCATTCCAACACAGCTCCACCTGCCCCCAGGTCTGGGTCCTTCGTTCCGAAGTGCTGCCCCTTTTGCCTCAGCCCCAGAACCAGGCTCTAACCCTGGCTGTAACTCACCCAGCCGGATCTGGCAGTGAAGATCTGCGCTCCTGAGGGGATGAGAGCCCCGGCAGGTGAACTCTTTACCAGACAGACCTCCCTGAGCCTTCAGGAGGTGGACTGCCAGCGAATCACTGCTGCCGCCCAAGGGCTGCTGCTGCCCATCGAGCCAGCTCAGAACAGCAGCAGGGTGACCTCCAGGCCACTCACAGCTCAGCATGATGAACTGGTCGCCTACTGTAGCTGTGGTCCTACAGGTTGGGCTCCAGGGTGGTTCCCCTAGAAAGGGATGGTGGTTCAGCAAGGGCCTATGCGAGGAAGAAGGCCTTAGCAGGCCTTCCTTCCCCCTCCCCTCTCTTCTTTATGCCTTTCACTCATTCCTCCATTACTCTGTCACTCTTTTATTCATCCTTTCTAGGGGCCTGGCCACGTGGTAGGATAATGAGAGTGGACACTAACAAACATTTAAAGAGTGTAAAAAAGCTGGTTGCTGGTAGCTCACGCCTGTAATCCTAGCTACTCAGGAGACTGAGATCTGAGGATCATGGTTCAAAGCCAGCCTGGGCAGAAAAAAAATCCATGAGATTTTTATCTCCAAGTAACCACCAGAACACCAGAAGTGGAGCTATGGCTCAAAGTGGTAGTGCCCTAGTCTGGAGCCTCAGGGATAGCGTCCAGGCCCTGAGTTCAAGCCCCATGACTGACAAAAAATAAAAAGTGTAAGGCTATAGGTAGAAAGGGCATCCGGAGGAGGACCTTGCCGACGGAATCACGTTAGTCTTGGATAGAGAGGGGCAGAAGAGGAGGCAGCAGAGAAAACATTGGAAAGACATTTCCAAACCAACGTGTCATAGAGTATAAGGCTGATGGGCTGTCCATGGAGGCTGGGGAACAGCGAAGAGGGGGGTCGCATGGGCTCTATGCATGAACTAAAGAGGCCAGAACATGGCATCAGATGGAACTTGGGGAGCTAGATGCTGAGGGGTGAATTACTCATATGTTTCATAGCCTGAGATCTGGAATTCCACCCTAGGCCCTATCCAACCCCTACCCACACTGCCTGCAGCCTCCCAGCCCCTGGCTGTTTACTTACAGAGCGTGATCCTGCAGAGGGCTGGCTGTCTCAGGGATGGGTGTTGGCCAGTGCAGGTGAAGACACTGTTGTTGGGGAGCCCAGTGGCTACATGACTCCAGGTGACATTGCTGGGGGCGGTAGGGCCTGTCCCCTGGGGTCCTTCCCACTGCAGCTGGGCAGCTGGAAGCCCCCCAGGCCAGGTGCAGAGCAAAGTCACAGCCCCAGGGGTGGGGAGCACAGTACAGGAGGGCTGCCTCTCAGGGGGATCTGGGTGGGGGGTGAGGAGACGAGAGGAGGGGCTAGAACCACATCCAGTGCCCTGCAGGCCTGGGCTAGGAAGGGGCTTGAAGGCCTGGGATGTCAAAGTGGGAGAGGCTGGGAGAAGTTGGCGAGTAGAGAAAGACTGGATTTCTCTGAGAGGATGACAAGGAAACATACTGAGGCCTTACTTAGATCAAGGAGCAAGAAGAAAAGGGTTGGCAGGAGTCCAAGCTCCTGATGAATACCAGAGGCCTTGTGGGTAGTCCAAACTCCCATTCTCTTCTCACCAGTCTACCAGTCATCAGTCTACCCTTCTCTGTGCCTCAGTTCAGGCCTCCGGACCATGGGAAGAACTATTTAGGGAGGGGTGGTCATTTAAGGTCAAAGACTTCCCCCAGAGGGTTTCACTATGGCCTCATGTGTGCCCTCCCCCACCCCAGCCCCATAAGTCCACCCGGCTCTCCTGATATACCTCCCTCCCTCATACTGCTGCCAGTTTTACCCCACTTCCCACAGCGTGGTGGGGCCTGTCAGCGTCCAAGTCTGGGTAGGCTCCGGCTGTGGGTGCCCCCGCCCCCTCCCGTACACTCACAGTAGATGGTGAGTCGGATGGTGGTCTGGGTGCGGGTGTCCAAGTGCCTGTTTTGGGCCAGGCAAGTGTATAAGCCTGTGTGGGTGCGGCCAGCACTGGCGATGATGTAGATGGACCCAGTGTGGATCTGAGTATCATCATGGAGCCACACGTAGTGACTTGGAGGGTTGGATGCAGCCAGGCAACTCAGGGTCACCTCCTGTCTCTCACTGGCCCAAAAGCCCTCGTCGGTGAATCCCAGGGGCTCCACAGTGATCACCGGCTTGTCTGGACCATCTAGAGGCCAAGGAAGACCCATCACACCTCCCCGACCTAAGTCCTCTCACTCACTCATGTCGCCTTTGCTGAATCTGTTCATCCATTCCTGGAGCAGATAATTCACCCCCATCCTCCAGTTACTCCGAGTCCAAGGGGCCATGGTCACAGGGCCATGCAAGGTGAGCAGGGCTGCTGAGGGTGGGCAGCCTACATGGCAGGGCTCAAGAGGCAAGCTGTGAGTCTAGGGACTCCCAAGAGGGACTGCTTGTGTGGGCTCATGGAGAAGGCATGCAAGAGCTTGCTGGACAGAGGAAGAAAAGTAGGGTGGCCAACCCCCCCAGCATGCTCAGGTCTGAGGTTACTTGGGCCCTAGGCTCTTGGTCTCTGAGAACTGCAGAGATGGCATGTTGGACAATACGCTGAGCCCTGAAGTCAACACCTTTTATTTGCTGGAGGGCCTGATACCTGAGGAGACTGAAATCCCTGCCTGCCTCCATCTCACTCCAAGCTCCTTCCTGAGAGATCTCTCGTTCACCTGGCTCTTCCATGTCACCTCACAATTTCCTCACACCACCACCATTAAGACAAACAGGTTTCCATTCATGGCTGCTCCTTAAAACCTCTAGTCTAGAGTCTGTATAAGCTACAGAAAGTGTTTTTAATTCTCTAGTAAGCCAAATCTTAGGAAATATGGCCAAATTCAGTTAGACAACAAAAAGTACCAACTGGTTTTAACTTTCTTGAGACATTTCATGTATCCAAAATGTTACTTTAATTTAATTTAATGAGAAGTTATTGATATGCTGGGCACATCTCACATCCATAATCCTAGCTACTCAAGAAGCTAAGATCTGAGGATCCTAGATTGGAGCCAGCCCAGGCCAACAAACCTGAGAGACTCTTCATCTCCAATTAACCAGCAAAATGCAGGAAATTGATGCGGCTTACATGGTAGAGCAACAGCCTTGAGCAAACAAAGAAGCTAAACTAGAGTGAGGATGTGAGTTTAAACCCCCGTACAGGCACGCGCTCATTCACACACATCCATGCACATGCGCATGTGCATGCACACATACACACACATAATTCATGAGCTATTTTATATTTTCTCTTTATGATTGGGTTTTCAAAATCAAGTGTGCATGTTACACTTAGAGCTCAATTAGCTGTATTTTGAATCATCAAAGACACACGTGTGGCTAGTCTATTTGAACAGTGAGTTCTAGGGCACCCTCCTCTTCATCTTTCTCTTCTGATTTCTGACTTGGGCTTCTCAGCCCCAGCCTTTGCACTAGTTCTATGCCCTCTCTGCCCATGTGGGCTCCCTCTCTGTCTCCATCCATGGTTCAGCAATCACTTTGAACCATTCTTGAACAAAAGACTGACTGTGGCCATCCTTGAGCTTATCACTAAAATCATGGACATTGATGTACTCACAAGAGCTCATGTCCTCAAAAAGTTAAGAACTCTGGTACATTTGGCTCCAATGGGTAATGTACCCAGGGCCTTTTGCCTGTCAGAGTACTCTGGAAGGTTGGGGCACTCTCCTGTAGAATTTGGGGGAGCTCATGCTCAGGTGGGGAGGGGTGTCAGTTCCTTAGGTTCCACTTACACATGACATCCAGGAAGACTCTGTCGCTGCTCAGTGCATTGACGACATTCTGAGCGCTGCACACATACCAACCCAGGTGTGACCGGTTGACCGGATCCAGCCAGAGCAGGGGCTCTGTGAACCCAATCAGTGTCTCCCCAGGACCTCGGGGTGGCTCATGATACCAGGTAAAAGTCACCGGTTCCGTGCCCTCACGTACAACACACATGGCCTCCACGGAGACGCCTTCTACTGGGGACGGGTCACTCAGCCGCACCTGTGGCTTGTACACGGGCACTGGGCAGAGGAAGGAAAAGATCCTGGGTTTGTGCCTGCAGATCCTGTCCCCTCTGGCTGAGCGCTTGCTTGCTCACTCAGCCCTGAACATCCCTTCTCTGCAAAACCAGGTTTCCTCACTCTCTGGAGGAAAGCCTTGGATCCTCAGATCCAGCTCATGCAAAGAGAATGTGTAGTCCATGCAGCATGCAGATCAGCTGCAGTCAGCGGCCTCCCTGGCTTGGTGTCTTACCCAGCACAGCCAGTGTGAGGTAGGTGTAGGTGGTATGAAGCTGGCCTGGAGATGTGTGCAGAGCCTGGCACAAGAAGTGGCCCTGGGCACCCTCCTGGAGCTCCTCTACCAGCAAGCTGCTGTTCTTCAGACTCACAACCCCCAGAGTGGAAGCCCCAGCCTCCACCTTCCAAGAGACTCCATCAGTGATTGCCACAGGCCGAGGAACCACAGAATCTGTGGGGATAAAGCTCCAGAGGACCACCAATGAGGTAGGCCCAGAACCACAGGACAGCTCTACAGAGCCACCCCGCACTCCTTGGATGGACACAGCCTCTTCCTCTGGGGCATCTTTGGAAGTCAAGTAGGGCTGGCCTAGAGAGAGAAGGAGCAAGAAGAGAAGTCTGAGCTGCTCTGGGCTCAGCACACCTCATGAGCCTCTGCTTACTGTCCTAGAATCTTAGGCAGCCTGGGCTGGGAACGCAGAGCCTAGGAGCTGTTCCTGAGCCTTTTTTGCTCAAGACTAGTGCTCTATCACTTGAGCCAGAGCTCTACTTCCAGCTTTTTTTTTTATTGGAGATAAAAGTCTCATGGACTTTCCTGCTTAGACTGGCTTTTGAACTGCTATCCTCAGATATCAGCCTCCTGAATAGCTAGGATTACAGGCCATGAACCACCAGTGCTCAGCAGAATCCGTATTTTTCATAAACATTCTAAGGTCAATCTGATCAGTCAGATGACAATGACATGCCTGGGAATGCACAAGGTGAACATGGCTACCGGCATGTCAGAGTCTGGAGGTCACTGTGTAAGGATTCCAAGACAGTTCGAGGACCAGAACCCATCTTGTTCCAGTCCTATGGCAGCCAGGAGGAAAGGACGGCAGCCTGTGCTAGCCTTCCCAGAATTCTTCATTGGTCAATTAAAATGATGAGTTGCCTGGCACCAGGACCGCAGGACAACTGAGACCCTGTTCTTGCTGTTACAGAGTGCTTGGGGCCAGATGTTACTAGTCTTCATGGGCAAGTCATTCAGCACGTGCTCCCTGCTCAGGGCCTAGCCTTCAACTCAGTCTCAGCACAGGCACCCTCTTCCCCTACCCTTAGAGGGTGGCCAGCGAGGGGAGGTCCTACGTCCTGAAAGGTACTGAGAGCCTCAGTAGGCATGCTCAAGAGTAACTCACATCTCCACTGACCACACACTTCCCTTGTTCTTGTCAGAACCTGGACTGGACTCTTCCCATACTCTATTGACCTTAATTCGGACAACCTCATAAGCAACTTAACATATGGCACAACTTTGAGGAGCTGACTTATGTGGCCAAAACACACACTGTAGGTGGTAGAGCTGGGGTTGAAGCCCTGACTACTCCAGTCTTAGACAACCCAATGCCAGCATCTTCTCCAGAAAAAAAAAGACAGGCATGGTGTTTGTGGAAAGAGACACAATTTGGATGCCCCATTATGCTAAAAGAAAATGCTTGACCCAGAGTCAGAACTGTCTCCTTCCAACCCTCTGGGTATTGCTGTGGCCCAAACTATTCTCTCTAAATGTCTAGCCGATGAAAGGCATAGATAGATGTCACTGAGTATCCTGAGTGTCCTTGCAAATGCAAAAGGAAGCTCCATAAGGAATAAAGAACATCAAGGGAAATAATGGGATGGGATTAGGGAATGGACCAGCCGGGAAGGGGATGTTTCACTTACCTGAGGCCCCTTGATGCAGAAGGCAGAGGTATATCAGCAGCTGGAGGCTGAATGGTCTGTGCTGGGCCCACGGATCCACCATGATCCCATCTCTCTGATGGTTACCACCTAAGGCTCCTAGCCTCCCCTCTCTCCAGAGCACAGTGGCCCTGGGAGGATGAGGGTCTGCTCAGGTTGCCAACCTCAGCCCTTCCGATACCTCCACCACTCTCCTGTTACCCTCACTGTCCTGATTACTTCTGAATTATTCACCAGATGATTCACTCTATGCAGAGTTGGGAAGGAGGAAGACCCAGGGGAGAAGATCGCCAGCTTCCTATATTGACATTTGAATGATATTGTGAAATCAGTCATTGGATATGAAGAAGTCCTCCAACCTCAAGTCCAACCAACTACAACACAGGGTCCCTGAGCAAAGGGGCCTGAGGTTCAATACCCAGTAAGCACTCTCCTATTTTTCTTGGTTACATTGTGTTTTGTGGCACCCTGGTGGAGTGGTGGTAGGAGCTAGGGAGACAAACACAGCTGAAGAACCATGAAACTTCAGGATGTTTGCACACCTCTCAGAACTCTCATTTCTTCATGGATACATGGCTTAATGGCACTGTTATAGAATATTGTCAATATTAAGTGAAAAATTTATATTAGTATTATGTGGGTGTTTGCTAATACTCTACTTATTGATGGCAGAGAACAACAATTTTACAACCTTGTTTTGTGCACTGTTTGGTGTAATTTACACATAATGTATGTTTGGTTTAATTCATATGTGCATGCACATACACATACAGAGGTGAAATATGCCCTGCTTATAGTAGGTATACTATTTGTCTTCCTGGCTGGATTTGACCAATAAACTGGCCAATAAAGTCTAAATGGAACCCAGCCTTTCTGTTGTTCAGAACTCTCTGACTCTTCGTGCTATCTGTCTATCTCCTACAATGTCTTCCTACTTTAGCTATCTTTGAATGACAGCCTGAGATAGGGTCAGAGTTTTCCATCCTCTGGTGGCAAGGTTGAGGGGAGGGTGAGAATCCTGGACCCGAGTGAGAAGAGGGATCTGATGTCTGGTGTCAAGTTCATTCAGGTTCATACAGGATTAGAGCTGTCAGAGTTGAGTGTCAGGCAGGCTCCTCCTGGGTTTAGAGCTATTCTCTGTGACATGCTGGCCTCTAACTTGCCCTAGTATAGTGGCCCCATGGACAGACCCCGTTGTCTTTCATCCAGCCATGGCTAAGGCCCACTTCCCCTATTACCCCAAATGGTGACTGGTCTCTGAGAATTAGGCTTTCATGTCTCAATAAAGACGGATTTGACTGATCCTAACTACAAGTTCATATGGACTACTCTTTTCAGTCCTGCTGTTTTCAAACTAGGAATGTCTTCAGAACTCATTAGATATCCCTTTAGGGACCAAGAGTGAGGAATCAGACCCTACCATCAGGGTGTTCAACAGTCATCTCTGTAGAGAACAAGATAGAGAGCAAAACTAAGGCAATATGAATTGGGAGACGTTTAAAGGATGCTTTTACTTTGCAGCAAGGATTGCTGGCCCAGAAGTTAAGTCTGTGCTGCTTATAGACTCAGTCCCACTGATCTAGAGGCATCAGAATCACAGGAGGGCAATGGAAAAGGCTCCTTAGTCTATCATTTCTTTTTAGAGTGAAGCAAGAGTCAGGGAGGGAGGAAATACTCATATCTTCTCTGGAGAAAAAGTGCTAATAGGGTGTGTGTATGTGTGTGTGTGTGTGTTTGTGTGTGTGTGTGTGTGTGTGTGTGTGTGTGTGTGTGTGTGTGTGTATGTGTGTGTGTGTGTGTGTGTAGCTAGGTATTTCAAGTTTTAAATTATCCTTTACATTTTTTGGTCAGGGGGTGGAGGGTGCTGGGAATTGGACCCAGGGCCTCATGCATGCTAGGCAAGTACTCTATCATTGATCTTCATCCCTCAAACCCCTAGAGATTTATTTTAAGGGGTTGATAGAGCTTTATAAAGAATTGGTAGAGAGTTATTATGAGGGATCGGTTCATGTGATTATGGAGGCTGACAAGATTGGATGTGTGTAGGCTTGAGACCCAGGAAAGCTATTGTTTTAGACCAATTCCAAAGGCAAGAAGTGGCAGGTATACTGGGTATTTCCAACAACAACTTGAGAAGGTTCTGCTGTGCACATTTTCCCAAAAGGTTCAAATCTTCTCCATTATTCTCATGAAGATGGGAATTCCCACACACCATACTGCTCTCAAGTTCTGGAAATTCTCTAGTTTGGCTCCAGCCCCTCTGACACTGTGGGTCACTGCATCTAATCAAGGGGATGTGGAACTCCTTCCTTTCAGACAAGAGTACCCAAGATTGTTTTCCAGTTACATGTGGTATTTGAGTTTTGTTTATCCATCTAGTTAATATTCTTTGGGTAGCAGTACATCATTTCTTCCTTCTTTCTTCTTCCTTTTTCCTCTTTCTTCTTTTCCTTTCTCTTCCTTTCTTCTTTTCCTTCCTTCAGTTCTTCTTTCTCTTTC
Organism: Dipodomys spectabilis; assembly: GCF_019054845.1. Taxonomy (NCBI): domain Eukaryota; kingdom Metazoa; phylum Chordata; class Mammalia; order Rodentia; family Heteromyidae; genus Dipodomys; species Dipodomys spectabilis. The sequence goes on from NW_024870700.1 coordinate 4,572,259, forward strand.
TTTTCCTTCTTTTCCTTTCTTTCTGTCTTTCATTTTGTACTGTCCTGGTATGAAGGGCCTGGGCATTCTCCATAAGCATTTTTTCTCAAGGTTAGTGCACTACCACTTGAGCCACAGCTCCACTTCTGGCTTTTTGGTGGTTAATTGCAGACAAGAGTCTCACACACTTTCCTGTCCAGGCTGGCTTTGAAGTGCAATCAGCAGATCTCAGCCTTCTGAGTAGCTAGGATTACAAGTGTGATCCATCAGTGCCTGGCTCAGGGCAACATTTCTCTACTGCTTCTTTAGGCCTTCCCTCGGGCCCATAAAGAATGCTGGGCAGATCTTCTCACCTTAGGAAGAGGCAGTACTTCATACACTTCCTCAACTGATGAGGTAGCCATGGGATTGGCACAGGCACCCATGTTTCCTATTACTGCCTCTCTCTTCAGGTCCTGTGTCACTGCCAAGTGACTCTTGTCCCTTGGCCTCTTCTTGTCTTACGTTCACCTCTTTTCCTCTCTGAGGCAATCCACAGGCCTGCTCTTTTGTGCCAGAGCTTTGAGGTCAGTTCTAGAGTCTTGTAACCAGTCAGAATCCTGATTCTGCAATCCCAAGACTTTAGAGAAGCAGAGTGTGGACAGAGGACGGGGACAGCTGGCCTGGAACAGAGGAAGCAGATGCTCCAGGAAGCAAATGGTTTTTCCATGTGCGTCTTTTGTAGGCCGACCACAGGCCTGGGGGCGCCCACAGAGAAGCTGAGGGCTGGAGAAGACATGGGTCAAAAGCTCCCATGTCAGCACATCCCTGACTGGACTCAAGGCCAAAAGGAGGGAGGAGGGCAAAAGGGACACAGGACCGGCAGGGGTCACTGCTTGTCGCTTTGTAAACTGCCCCTTGGAGACCAGAGAGGAAGTAAAGAAGGCCCTAGATGGCGGGGGCTGGAAAAGGGAGTGAACCTGACCAAGGAAGGAAGGAAAGGGAGGAAGACTGCAATGGAGGGGCTGGCATTCCTCTTGGGGATGTGGGGAAGGAGGCTGGCTTCGGGTGCCAGCTCTAGTTGGTACTGGTCCCCTTCTTCTTGCCTTCCAATAATAGAAGCTCTAGCGCAGTCAGCCCTTCCTGGGCCACTTTGGGCAACACCTTCCATCTCTCCATTTCTCTAGGGTCTGCTTCCTAACCGGTTCACAATGTGGTTGCATGCACCTCCACCCCTGCCAGTGCCGGGACTGTGGATAAGACTGGAGACCCCACTGGACAGGCCGGCAAGAGAGGAGGCCTGGGGATCACACTCAGGTCTATATCTGGGCTCTGTGCCTACTAGCTGAGTGACACGAAAAAACCATCCACTCTGAGTCTTGGTATTTTTCCCTCAAAACATTAGGCTAATTGTTTATTGGAGAATAGACAATTACCATTTGTTTTATCAAGAGAACTAATAGATTTGAGATTGTATAAATAATGTTCTATTCCATGTGTGTGTGCGTGTGTGTGTGTGAACGCAAGGCCATGTATTCTTACTTGGTTTTATTGCTTAAGACTGATGCCCTACCCCTTGAACCACTCCTCCACTTCCAGCTTTTTTTTTGTCTGTCATGGGGGCTCAACTCTGGGCCTGGGCACTGTCCCTCAGCTCTTCAGCTCAAGGCTAGCACTCTACCACTTGAGCCACAGCAGCACTTCTGGCCTTTTTCTGCTTATGTGGTGCTGAGGAATCGAACCCAGGGCCTCATGCATGCAAGGCAAGCACTCTACTACTGAGTCACCTTCCCAGCCCTCCAGCTTTGTTGTTGTTGTTGTTACTGGTTATTTGAAGTTCCACAGACTTTCCTGCTTAGGCTGATTTCAAACTGCGATCCTTTCAACCTCCTGAGTAGCTAGGATTACAGGTGTGAGCACCCCAGTGCCCAGCAATGTTTTTTTTTTATTATTTTCGTGAATGCCAAGATGTTCAGTGATGAGGTATGATGATGTCTTTCATTTACTCTAAAATACTGGCTCAATCCTGTAATCCTAGCTACTCAGGAGGCTGAGATCAGAGGATTATGGTTCAAAGCCAGCCTGGGCAGAAAAGTCTGTGAGACTCTTATCTCCAATTAATTACTAATAAACTGGAAATGGAGCTATGGTTCAGGTGGTAGAGCACCAGCTTTGAGTGAAAGAGCTGGCAGACAGCATCCAAGTCCTGAGTTCAAGCCCCAGTTCCAGAACACACACACACACACACACACACACACACACACACACACACACACTAAATAAATAAATAAATAGAAAAGCCAATCTTCTAATACTATCACAGCAGCAACATAGCAATAAACTTACTGGATTAATGTGTATCCAGGAGGGCACAGAAGCTCCATGGAATCTTTTTTTTTTCTTTCTGGTACTGTGGTTTGATCTCAGAGCATTTTACTTGCTACGTAGGCACTCTATGTGTTGAGCCATTTCTCTCACCCCTGGACTAAACTCTTGTTTTTAATGAAATAAAGGAATATATTTTATTTGGGGACGTGTTAAATGTGTGGAGTAAGATCCATATCTATCACACTTCTGTTGTTATTATTATTATCAGCATGTCTGGTCCTTTGAACAGATTGGAAGGTGAACTCTAACACTCACTCTTGGTATGTGTTGAACATTGCTTGAGATGAGCAAAAGGCTCGGATGGCTGAGGTCTCTTCCTAGCCCAGCAAAGGCTACCAGAACCTTCAGCAACCAGGTTTCTCCTTTGCAATGAGCCCACCTAGCAACAGGGCTTCTAACCAGGCTTGAAGTGAGAGTACTTAGAGTGACACTTTTCTGTGGCTGAAGGAAGGCCCGAGGCAGATCATGGCTGGATCCAATAGGTAAGTGTACCTGGACAGAGCGGGACACAGACAAAGGATGGCACAACTGTCTCTTATGTGCCTTTGAAGGTTAGATGGCAGCCAAGGTCTGTAGGGAAGCTAAGGGTCCAGAGAAATCTCATCTCCCTTCATCTTCAAGCGGGGTTGGCTTCCCTTTCTCCACTCCCAAAGTCCTTCACCCCAACCTGGCTAGATGCTCCAAGTTCCCTGACTGGGGTTCAGGAAGGAGCGGGGAGTTCCCAGAATGTCTCTGCAGAGCTCCAGGGAAAGGCTTGGCAACTGGAAATCGTCAGCCGTCTCCTTGACAACTAGCAGCCAAATAATTCTGGGAACAGAGGAGGGAGAGGAGCTCCACGCAGGGCAGCCAAGAGAAGCAGCCTTCAGCCCCTAGGACACTTTCATTCCTCATTACCTGTGCCAATCAGAATCCTGTCAGGAGACAGAAACCATGCATGAGCTGAAACAGAGAAGTTAAGATTAAAAATTGATAACTAGAATAAGGTTATTAAGTAGGTGACACGAGAATGGGAAGGCATATGGAGGTCATATCTGCTAGTCCCACTCCTAGGGCTGGAAAAACAAAGGAAGAGTTCCAGGCACCTAAGGAAGGGCTGTAGTTAACCTGTTCTAGTGTCTTGGAGTGCAAACTCATATGCCCAGACCTGTGAAGAAGTGGCACCTGCCAGCTGGTGCTGGGGTGTCCAAGGGCAGGGGTACAGAAGAGATGGGGTATGGGGGTGGATATGAAGCTGTAAGTGTTGCAAAACAACTTCAAACTGGAGTTAGCTGCTTTTGGGGGATGGGGCTGCTGCACCCCGGGTGTAGGAGGGCTGTTAGGGTGCTGCTTAAGGGGAACACGCAGATGTGAGCAGTCAGAAGCAGGCCTGCCTTCCTCTCAGCCTTCCTTTCTAGCCTGTGGCCTCCCTCTAGTGGTCCTTGTTGTCTGAACCCAACAGAGAGTAGCTAACAAAGCAGAAATGGGCTTCTTGTCCATTACAAAGATTTTATAAAGCTGACTATCCTGGATATGAAGTTGGAGTTGAGAAAAAGGAATTTGGAAATAATCATCACTGTATGAACAGAAGTTCTGGCCTTCCAGTTCTGTGGTTATTGGAAAGAACAATTCTGAGCTCATAGTAGGTGCTCATTGAATATAATTGTCTAGCCTCTGGCCTTGGTTGATTCCTGAAAAGACAGGTAGGCATGGGACAGGACCTCCCATTTTCTTCTTGGTCTAACTGGCTCATTTTGAAGGGTTACCACCAGTAAACAGTTAACATTTGAAATACACAAAGGTCCTTACCCACCAATATGACAGAACCTATTAGAGAAATGGGCAAAAGACATGAACAAGTAATTCATAGAAGAGAAAATTCAAATCATCAATAAACTTATGGAAAGATGCTTCAGCCTCATGAATAGTCCAGGAGATGCAAATTTAAAATAATAAGATAGCGCTAGTCGCTTATCGGAACAGTGAGACTGAACAAAGAAAAACTATACCTAGTGCTGGGGAACTTGAAGAAGAAAATAGGTTTTTTAGTTTGTTTTTGTCAGTCAGGGGCTTGAACTCTGGGCCTGGGCGCTGTCCCTCAGCTCTTCAGCTCAAGGGTAGCGCTCTACCACTTGAGACACAGCACCACTTCTGGCTTTTTCTGTTTGTGTGCTGAGGAATCAAACCCAGGGCCTCATGTATGTGAGGCAAGCACCCTACCACTGAGCCACCTTCCCAGCCCAGAAATAGTATTCTTGATAGGTGTATTACCATAGACTTTAGAAGAAAGTACATGGCAAGATACACAAAAACTAAAAACATGCATTTCTTTGACCTTTGTAGTTTCCAAGAATTATACTACAGAAAAAAGCAAAATTTGCCAGTTAAGACTATGCAGTAAGCCAGGCACCTGTGGTTCATGCTTGTAATTCTAGCTTCTCAGGAGGCTGAGATCTGAGGATCATGTTTTCAGCCCAGGCAGAAAAGTCTGTGAGACTCTCATCTCCAATTAACCACTAAAAAACCAGAAGTGGGCTGAAGCTCAAGTGTTAGAACACTAGTCTTGAGTACAAAGAGGCTCAGGGACCTGAATTCAAGCCCCACAACTAACAACAACAAAAAAGAACATGCATTAAAATTTTATCATGGAGGATTTTTTTGTTGTTGTTGTTGGTTGTGGGGCTTGAACTCTGGGCCTGGGTGCTGTCCCTGAGCTCTTTAGCTCAAGGCTAGCAGCGCCCTATTGAGCCACCGCACTATTTCCAATTTTCTGGTGGTTAATTGGAGATATGAGTCTCACAGATTTTCCTGCCTGGGCTGGCTTTGAACTGAGATCCTCAGATCTCAGCCTCCTGAGTAGCTAGGATTAAAGGTGTAAGCCATCGGCGCTCAGATCATGTAGGATTTTTATGTTGGCAAAAATCTAGTCATGGTTGAGCAGTACCTCTATATGAATATAAGTACTATTATGTAATTTTTAGTAACATCAAATCACAGAAAGAAAAATGTTGTATGATTTCACTTATAGGAGATCCCTAGAGTCAAAAATCATAGAGACAAAAGTAGAATGAGTTGCCAAGGGTCAGAGAGAAAGGGGCAATGGGGGGATAGTTCAATGTGAAATATGTACATATATATAGGTATGTATATGTATATATATGTATATCTATATATATGCATACACATACTCAGTTTTCCAAGAAGAAAACAATCAGGAGTTGTGTTACACAACAATTGTACAAGTAATAATGTATGATAGCCAGGCACTGGTGGCTCACACCTGTAATCCTAGCTACTCAAGAGACTGAAATCTGAAGATCAAGGCTGAAAGCCAGCCAGGCGGTAAAGTCCATAAGACCTGTATCTCCAATTAACCAGCAAAAGCCAGAAGTGGAAGTGTGGCTCAAATAGTATGGCACTAGCCTAGAGTGAAAAAACTAAGCAAGAGTGAGAGGCCATGAGTTCAAGCCCCAATACCAATACCCACCTCCCCCCCCCACACATAAACATCTGTAAGATGGTACATTTTACATTATGTATGTAAAGTATCATAAAAGGTAAATTGAAGGGATTTTCATGATGCTTTGTTAGGTGAGGAAAACAACATAGAGAAAGCTATATGGTATCTGTAAAACAACTGATAATAAATGCAAATAAATGCCTGCTTGGTAATCCACACTTGGCAGGCAGTAACCAGAGTTTTCCTGAGTTGGGAGAGTATTCCATCTTCCTTAGGGCCGAAAGCTCCAGGCAGGAGTGGGTGTGGACCTAAGCCTATTAGCTCTGTCAGCCTTAGGTGCTCAGACACCCTTTAAACAGGCTGAAATCCTGCTATTCCCCATCTCAGCTCACCTCCCCCAAACACTGGGGCCCCCATCCCCACCCCCAGGCTCCAGCAAGGCCAGCTGAGGCCCACAGCTGTTTCCAATATTCTGCACAAATTTTATTGAAACGAGAAGCCCCGTTTATCATTCCTCAGGCCCCCAGCTCCTCCTGATTAGGTGCAGATGACCCACTAGGCAGTGGGAGGAGTCTGCAATCAAAGAGGAGATTGTTCTGAGTCAGAAGTTGAGGGAGGCCAAGGCCTGGGAGCCCAAAGGAGGCTTCAGCCAACCAGGGGTGGATTCCTAAGCTGAGAGAAGACAGGGAGGGCAGTGAGGAGAAAATCCTTCAAGGGCCATTGCTCTGCTCAACTTCTTGGGCCATATCTTTTCTCTCTGGCCTCCAAGCCTTCTTCAAAGGGTATTTCCTATGCCAAAAATGTCTCCCATCTCATCTCCAAGCTCAGTCTTGACTTCTTTCTTTCAGTACTCTGCTCATGAGGCGATTTCTATATGTAATAAAAATAAATACAGGGCATACCCCGGGCCTCCACAATGCCATTCTTCCTGGGGCTATAGAATCGTTAAAGCTCAAATATTGACAATAATGGTGGGCTATCTCCCAAATGAATAGGCTTCCTGATAGCATCCAACCAATGTATAGAGAGTTTATACAAAGACAGACATTCTGAGCTGTGCTGTTACAAGATGGTAGACGTTGGCCACCTGTGGCCATTTAACATTGTTGAAAATGTCTCTGGCTATTTGGGGTGTCACATAGGAATAAGGACAGCAACTCAATAGGCAAAGTTTACTTCTGCAGAAGCACATACTACTGATAGGAAACAAAGTAAGCAAGCTCACTGGGCCTTTAATTCATCCAGGTTTTATTTCTAGTTCATTACTGCCCTTTGTTCTGATCGGCCAGAATTTAGTTCACAATCTTGCAGGACTGGCTAGCTTGAAAGGGGTTAAAAGTTTATCAGCAATTAATCAAAACCAGGATACTTGGTCAGAAAAATAATTCTTACTCAACTGGTGCTCCATTACTTGAGCCATGCTTCTAACCACTAGAAAAACAATGCTTTTTTGGGGGGGGGGTCCGGTCGTGGGGCCTGAACTCTGGGCTTGGGCGCTGTCCCTCAGCTCTTCAGTTCAAGGTTAGCGCTCTACCACTTGAGCCACCGTGCCACTTCCGACTTTTTTCTTTTTGCTTATGTGGTGCTGAGGAATCTAACCCAGGGCCTCATGTATGCAAGGCAAGCACTGTACCACTGAGCCACCTTCCCAGCCCATAGAAAAACAATTCTTATAACAAGATGTGATTTAATTGAAATAGCTCATATAAGTATATATGTATATATATATATGTATATATATATATGTATACACACATATTTGTTGGTCATGGAGTTTGAACTTAGGGTCTGGTGACTGCCTCTGGGCTTTCTACTCAACTCTAATGTTCTACCACTTTGAGTCACAGCTCTACTTCTGGTTTTCTGGTGGTTAATTAGAGATAAGAATCTCAGGAACTTTTCTGCCTAGGCTGGTTTTGAACTTCGATCCTCAGATCTCAGCCTCTTGAGTATTTATGATTACAGGCGTGAGCCACCAGCATTTAGTGACTACATACGTATTTTGAGTGCTCAATGTCGCCCTGGGTTGTGATAAGCAATATGTATGTTGAAAACAAACTAAACAACTTGTGGGTGGAAACAGGAGGGAAAAAGTGGGAGAGAATGAAGGAAAGGGCGACATTGTTCAAAAAGAAATGTACTCATTACCTAACTTAAGTAACTATCACCCCTCTGTACATGCCCTTTATAATAACAATAGAGAAATAACAAAATTAAAAAGAAATATGGAAGGGTCTCACATTTCACTCTGCTTTCAAGCTGACAGTTTAGTGTGCCAGTTCCACAGGTGCTGGCAGAAAGCATGGGAATTCTAGGAAGAGGAGCGCTCACTTGTTTACTAGGTTCTCTCATCCCTTCTGAATTCTGAGTCAGAAAAACAAGTCTTTCGCACTTTCTGTGCTACTGTCAAGGAAAAGGTGTGTTTGTGTACATAACAAACCCATGAAGAGAGGAGGTAAGTAAGTATAATCCATGCAGGAGCCAAAAGCTTGGACACATCTCCCCAGGTTGGGTCATCAGAGCACGTTGGCTGGAGAGGCTAAGACCCAGAGTTCACACAACCAGGACACTTTACAGTGGTCAACACTCCAGCTAAGTGGTTCTCAATAGGCATGAGAATCACCTGGAGAGTCTGGGAAAAGATGGCTAGGTGCTAGCCCCAAAGTTCCAGATTCAGGAGGTTTGTCCTGGGGCAGAGAGTTCTGGATTTTTTGGGGGGGGGGTCCGGTCGTGGGGCCTGAATTCTGGGCCTGGGCACTGTCCCTCAGCTCTTCAGCTCAAGGCTAGCGCTCTACCACTTGAGCCACAGTGCCGCTTCCAGCTTTTTCCTTTTTGCTTATGTGGTGCTGAGGAATTGAACCCAGGGCCTCATGCATGCAAGGCAAGCGCTCTACCACTGAGCCGCCTTCCCAGCCTGAGTTCTGGATTTCTGATACTGATGCTACTGGTCTGAAGACCATTGCTTGAGCCTGTGGACAGCATGCTAAGTCATTCACAAATTGTTTTTGTTTTAATTTTATGCCGGTCCCGGAGCTTGCGTGGTACCAGTGAGCTTTTTCACTCAAAACTAGCATTCTAACCACTTGAACCATAGCTCCACTTCTGGCCTTTTGGTGGTTAATTGGAATCTCCTGAAATGTCTTGTCCAGCCCGGCCTCTAACTCATTTCTTAGTTCTCAGTCTCCTGAATAGCCAGGATGAAGGCATGAGCCATCAGTGTCCAGCTCTCACAAATAAAGTTTTTAATCTATTGTTTTAATGCCTAAGCTCTCACTAGCACATCAAACTAGTTAAAGTAAAATTAAGTTGAGCTAGGCATCAGTGGCTCACACCTGTAATCCAAGCTACTCAGGGGGCTGAGATCTGAGGATCACAGTTCAAAGCCAGCCCAAGCAGGAAAAGCCATGAAATCCTTATCTCCAATAAACCACTAGAAAACCAGATGTGGCACTGTGGCTCAAGTGGTAGAGCACTACCCTTGAGCTGAAGAGCTGAGGGATAGTGCTCAGGCCCAGAGTTCTAGCCCCCTGACTGACAAAAAAAAAAAACTAAATTGATTTCTGATATATTTCCATAGATATAGTTATATAGGTATAAAGACTACCAAGATGGAAGGTGTTGGATAGAGAGATTGAGATCTGAGTCGTTTTGATACAGGAAAGGTAGACAGTGGCTGCAGTCTGACCTCTGCTTGAAGGCAAATCACGGCCTTCAAGTGATTAGGATGATGATCAGCTCCCTTAGCCTTTCCAGGACAGGTGAGGATCAGGTAACTTGTGCTTCAGGAAGCCGGCACAATCCGTGTGTGTGAACTGCACAGAGTCTAGACACATTCATCGTCACTTTGTGTGTGTGTGTGTGTGTGTGTGTGTGTGTGTGTGTGTATGTGTTGGTCGTGGGTCTTGAACTCAGAGCCTGGACACTGTCCCTAAGCTTTTCTGCTCAAAGCTAGTGCTCTACCACTTGTGCCACAGCTCCAGTTCCAGTTTTCTGGAAGTTAACTGGAGATAAGAGTTTCATGGACTTTCCTGGCCTGGCTGGCTTCGAACCACAATCCTTAGATTTCAGCCTCTTGAGTAGCTAGGATTACGGCCACTATTACTTTTAAAAGCTAGGAACTTATAGAAACTGTTCTCTATCCTTCAGACAGTGATCATCCGTCCACTGCCTCCAGCTGAAGCCCGGAAACTCTGGAAGGGGAACCAGGTCCAGCATTGGGGAGAGAGGCGCATCATACATCTATCTCCTGGGATGGGCAGATATAGATCCTGAGCTCCAACATGACTACTTCCCTCTGTTCTTTTGGGGCTTTTCTAACAAAACTTCTTGGTGAATCCTGAGCCTATACTTATAAAGGATAGACCTTGAGACTGGCCCAGAAAAATCCACTAGCTGAAAGGTAGGGGACCCTTGTACCTTTCTTTTAGAGCAATGGACCCTGTTTGAGGGCCTAGTCCTAAAATAGCTGGGCAGTAGGAAAGAAAAGATACGGTTTTTCAAGAAGGGCAAAGCCAGATACCTTAGGGATCATGGAGAGACTTTGCTGGAAGGTGCCTCCAAAGCTCAGACTCAGAGCAATAATGGCTTTGTTCTGTCCCAGAAACAAGGGGGCAACCAGGCAGGAGAAAGCAGCAGCATTCGAAGAGAGAGAGCCCCTACTTCCATGCCCTTGGCTACATCCTCAGCCCTTCGGCATGGCATTTCCATCACGCCATTCATTCCACAGGTCTCCCTCTGCCCCCTGCCCTCACTTTAATGATCTCAGACAGACATAAAAACGGCTGAGCTCAGCGTAAGTGACTGAGACATGTACATTGCCTCACGTCCCCATGGACCCCAGCTGGGCACCGTGCTGCCCTAGGCTCCCCTTTGACAGGATAAAGTGAACTCATTTATTCAGTTGTTTTAAGTGAGCTAACATGAGGCAGTGCCAGAGAGCCAAGACATAAATCTCCCCCAGAACCCAGAGTGCTTGCCAAACACCTTGGATAAAAAACTTTGTGTGCCTATTCAAAATGTTTTTCCCTCCCCTCCAGAAATGAGGAGAGAAAATGTACTTAAAAAAAAAAAAATCCAAGGGACTGGGGGCCGGGGAGGGTGTGAGCAGATTCTGGGAATGACAAATTTGTCAACGCTTTAGCCTCATAAAAATTCTTCCAGTAAGAAAGGAAAACTTCTAAATCAAGAGTTCTTTTTTATTTTCTTGTGGGGCTGGGGATCAAACCCAAGGCCATATGCCTCGTCACCACTTAGCAATACCCCCAGACTCTCAGCAGAAGTTTTTCTTACTGCTCTCAGAGGGTGTGTGGGATATCACTGATCATCTGGTTTGTGGGTTCTCCTGGCTGAGGAACAAGGACTTTTCTTCTGTCTCTGAAGGCTGCATTTGAATCAATGATGGGACAGCTTGTCACATGTCACATGTCACCCTCTGGGCTGTCGTGGCTGTGCTTCTAAGCTAGAGCAAAAGCCAAGCAGGTGGCTTGAATCTAGAAACTCACCAGCCAGAGACCCCCCCCCCCCCCCCCCGCCCCATTTCCAGGAATGCAATGCAGCTCAGAGGAGGAACAATGAAAGAATGGTAAGTCCCATAGAGTCTCCCCTGAGGCTGGAGGAAAAAGGACTTCTTTTCTGCCCCTTTGCTAAGAGATTTCTGCAGTTCCTATTCTTTGTGGTTTATAGCAACAAATGTGTGGTAGAAGGTCACTCACAATCCAACTACCCCTATAATATGCCAATTCCCACCCCCCCCCACCCCCCCGCCACTCCCCTACCCTACTGTGGTTTGAATTCAGAGGTTCCTGTTTGCTAAGCAGGTGCTTTATTACTTGAACTATCCCCCACAGCTAGTTTTGTTTTTCCAAGTTTTTTTTTTTTTGGGTCCGGTTGTGGGGCCTGAGCTCTGGGCCTGGGCGCTGTCCCTCAGCTCTTCAGCTCAGGGCTAGCACTTACCACTTGAGCCACAGGGCCACTTCTGGCTTTTTTTTCTCTGCTTATGTGGTGCTGAGGAATTGAACCCAGGGCCTCATGCATGCAAGGCAAGCGCTCTACCATTGAGCCACCTTCCCAGCCCCTCCAAGTTTCTTATCAATATACAATTACATATATGTTTTAAACATAATTATGACAACTATTTTAACTCTTCCTCCCTTTTTTCAGTCAAGAATTCTTCCCTAGATCAGTGCTCTAAAACCTTGTTACTCAAAGCATGGTCTAAAGTCACCAGGCCCACCCAATCTTCTGAACTAGAAACCTGCAGATTTACAGTGAAGTCTGAGGCATACTGACTCAAAGCTCTTGTACACACTGAGATTGTAATCTTAGTCCCTGACTTGTCTCTTCCCAAGGTTGTGGAACATCAGTAGGGTTGGGTGTTGGTCCCACAGACAGAGAGATTTGTTGGGTGTGGTGTGTTGTCTCTAAGCTATCTAGGCTAATCAGAGGCAGAAGTAGTGATGTCAGAGATAAAAGGAGAATTGAGTCCATTTCAGGTGAAAAGCATTTGCAATGGCCAGGGCAGGTTCATGGTGCAAGCAGGTCTTGAATCCTGGCCTCTTGCTCTTCTCCACAGCCACCACTGTCCCATCACATGCACATATTAACCACAAAACCTGCTCCCTGCAGACAAGTGGGCACACAGGCTATGCAGTAATGAAATGGTGACACATCCTGCTGAGACCACCTCCCCTCAAGCACGACCTCCCCAAAGCAATCATAGCTTTTGGGCCCAAGTATCTTCAAGTCTTTGCTCCTAGCATGCCTCCTGACCACTTCCTTGAGATAGCAAAGACCTAGTACTGATCGAAAGTGTAAAGAAGTCAAGGTAAGTGTGGTGGTGCACATCTATGATCCCTGCAACTTTGATGGCTGAGCTGGAGGATGATGGGTTCAAGGCCAGTCTGGGCCTTGATGAGAACTCATTAAAACAAAATGAAAAAATAAGTCAACACCTCCCCAAAAGTAATAGTCAGTGCTAAATGGATGAAAATAAAACTCGAGAGTATTTTTTTGGAAATTGATTAAAAAAATGGTTCTAAAATTAATCTTAAGAATGAGTGTTTTAAAAAAAATACTAAGATACACGGTACTCTTAAACTGATATATTGAATGGAAACCCTTTGTACAACTACCTTAAAATTTTTTAAATACATTATATAACAATAATAGTTAAAACTGGTACTCCCACAAGAGAAAATAAACTCAGTAGATCCCTGGCACCTATTTATTATATGTGCTTAGGGGATAAAAATTCAATATGATAAAGGAGACGCCAGAAGAAGGGGAGCAACAGCGATCTCTCAATAAGAGGTATTGGAATTCTCAGTGATATTTTTTTCCTCCCCTGCTGGGGACTGAACCCAAGGCCTCATACATGTGAAACAAGCACTCTACCATTGAGCTACAGAGTTATTAACATTTTGAGGAAAAATGCTATTCCCTCTCAAGAGAATTTCTGATGGATTAAAATCAAATGTTATCTTACTGTAACAACATATATTAAAATTGAGTATGGTTTGTAGAGTAGGGCTAACATTTTAGATCCAGTAGACCAAAATAATCACAAAATTGACACTTGATTAAAAAATTAAATTTGTATGAAACTATAACATAAATACAAAAAGGCAGACACAGTTGGAAATATTTTAAGCAAATGGTTAATATCTTTATTGTATTTAGAAAAAAACAATTCAAACAGATTATTTCACACAACTTGACAAGGAAAACATTTATCTCATGAGATAAATGGGCAAAGGGTACTACTACAGATGTTTTTCAAACAGTGACTCACACACAAAGAAATACTCAGTCTTATTTGTATGAAAAGAAACGTAAACCCAAACAAGTTAGCACACAATCTGAAACTGAAAATATCCCTTGCTGGTAAGATGAGGGACATTACTGGCAGAGCTACAGCCTCAGTCTACTGAAAGCTATAAGAATGCTCCTGGTTTTGGCCTGGTACTCAACTCTCTATTCCTAAGAAATAATTCAAAAAGTTGGTTGTTGTAGTATTCCTTATAATGCTGGAAAACTGGTTATCACATAAATGTTGAACAAAGATAGTTATATGCATACTCACCAGGGTAAGATAATCTAGTCTATTATTATTATTATTATTACTTATTGCTAAGACTATATGTAACAGAAAAACACTTGGATATTTCAAGTAAAAGGATATAATAACAAACATGCACTATGACAAGCTATCTTCATATTAAAATGGAATGGACTACATCAAGACAATAATTGTTATGATGAAGTAATGAGATCTCTAACTTGTGCTCCATTTGTTAGCTGTTTTATTGCTCTTGTAATAGAAATATTAAATAAAAAACAATCCACATTCTGTGTAAGCTGACGGAGCGTAGTATAAAGAGATGGTCACATGGGGAAGAAGCCAGTGAATCTGAAAGTTAAGACAGGGTGCAATTAGAAGCTAATCACCCGATTTTCCTTCCATCTGAGAAAGGATCTTCCTCTGTGCACAGGACTCACATTCTTCCACATGTGTAGGGTCATAGGAACATGGTGGCTCAGAGTGGGCAGAGCCCTCAGAGATCAGGTATGCCAACATCTTGCTAAGAACTAGAAGTATAACCCCCATTTCAAGTTAGCTTTGCCTTCTGGTTGAATACTGCCATGAACAGGGAGCTCAGCACCTTCATGAAGTAGCCTGCTCAGTCTGTTCTAATTCATGCTGGAAGCCTTTACACATGACACCTCTGACCTTCACACAAAGCAAGGCTTCCTAGTCAACAGCTTTCTTCCAACCAGGATTTAAAGCCACAAATCACAAACCAAAGGACTGTAGTGAATGGGACTATATTATTCTTTCTAGTAGACCAATGACATTAAGTTCCAAATAGGAGACTATCTCTATTCATGGCGGAAAAATAGATTCTCAAAATTTGAATGAAGAAATGGATTTTACTGATTTTTTTTAACTGATTAAGATATAGGAGATGGATTCCCCCCAAAGAAAGCGCGGCAAACTAGCTCTAAAATCTGCAGTCTTGGTTAAAAAAACAAAATTTCAGTTCTCCTGAATACAGAAAGAGCTTCTCTGCAGAGATTTAATTAATTAATTTGAGAGTACTAGTGTTTGAACTCAGGGCCTTGGACTTGCTTGGCCCTTGCTTGGACTTGCCACACCCCAGCTCTTTTTGCTCTACGTATTTTTCATTAGAGTCTCATGTATATACCAAGGACAACATAGACCAAAATTCTCCTAATTGTACTTCCTGAATAGCTGGGATGACAAACAGGTACCACCATGTCCAGCGTTTTATTGGTTGAGATGGAGTCTTAGGAACTTTTGGTTGGTTCAGGCTGGCCTAGACCTCCACCTCCTGAGTAGCTAGGATTACAGATGTGAGCCACCACATCCAGCTCATATTTCATATTCTACTAGTGCTTCTCCTTATTTCTAATCTTGGCAGAATAGGAAGGCTGATAAACTGGTGGTGATGGAGGGCTAGGCAGTTTCAGATATGAACTGCTTGGCTCTTTTATGGGTTGTCTGGACACTTATTTCTCTAGTAAAGAACTTAGCCCATTTTAGGTACATTTGCTGTACTTCATTAGAAGAGAATGCAAGTTGAACTTGGAAGGAATGCACATAAAAATGTACAATAGTGCTTCAGCCTCACACTCATTTTGAACGCAGAAGAGAACTGTGTGGAGATAACAGTCTAACCCACATCTTACAGCTGACACCAGGCAACAAAGTGAGGAGCAAGCAGGGGAGCAGGTCCTAGGCAAGATCGCAGCTCAGCTGCCCTCCTGAGGAACATGAAGGGCATGTCCTTCTCTTAGAAAGTAGAGAAAGCCTTCAGTGAGTGCTGTTGGATTTCTAGAGCAGCCAGCTGGTGTTCCCTAAAGCCTAGAGCAAGACTGTGCCTCGTGGTCCAGTCTGTTTGTGGGCTAATGACTGGAATGAGGGGGTCTTTCATATGCCTGATTGCTCCCTGAGAGTAGCTGTGGGGTTGGAGTGAGGAGGTTAGAACATAGAGAATCTGGCCCTTTGTTACTCCTCACTGATGGCTTCCAAAAGCAGGCATGGCTGGCTGCACTGGGACAGCAAGGCTCCTGGCTCAGAGCACACCTAAGTGGGGGTGCAATTTCCATCTCAACAACTGGGCTGTCCCTTTGTGTGGGTTTCTTTTTCTAATCTAGGCCCCTACCTGAATCAAGAGGACCATAAGCCAAACCAAGACTTGGTATAACCGGCCTCTCTGGAAAAGTACCCTATCCCTACCACAGCAATCCTCCAGTAGACAGTTTTCCACTGTTGACCGTATGTGCAGAGACTGGCAGTGATGGCGTGTCAGTGAGGAAGACCAACACTGTCTCCAAGTACAATAACATCTCCTTGAGAAGGAGCTGTCAGACAGCCTACCAGACTATGACCGACTCACTTGACTTTCTTATTATTAACAGCTGCCCACAGCTCATCACAACAGCAGGCCTCAGGCTAGGTGGCCACTCACACTCCCACTACAAATCATGGCTTTGTTCCACGTAGTTGTGAAGTTCAATATGCTAACAGTACTGACCTGGCCAAGATAAACTTAATGGATTTGGCTTAGTTTTTGGTGCCAAGTAATACACAGCTGATTAAGCCAGTTCACAGATGCACTGAAATAGTCTAGTTATTCCTTGCCCCTATCCTCAGCCAGGCTGTGCTTACATTTCTGAGCAAGGAGCTGTACCCTGCAAAACAGCCTTTGACTTGCCAAAGCAGACAGTTGGTGTTAATACAGCTGTGACCCATGCAGAAAACACCACAGCTTTCCTGCCCCTTAGGAGGAAAGACAAAGGGAAGTGAGCAAAGGGAAAGGCAGGAGAATGCCTGAGTGTTTGCTGACCCTGTGGGAACAGTTGCCAAATGGAGCTGAGTGGAGGCATTCCAGGGTAGCTGACAGAGGCCTTACCAGAAACTTGAACGAGAAAGGGAGGTGCGAACTTAGGACAGATACACTAAGGCTGAGTAGAGTAGAAAGATTAAAGCAAATTCTTAGTTACAGAAAAGTATCTTCATATGCACTTCCCACCTTTCCTCATCCTGTGTCATCTTATTAGGATTCAAATCTAGAATGGGAAATGTCAAGGGAAAATGTTAGTGAAGGAGGAAATGGCAAAGAAAAATATTTACTCCATGAAAATAAATATCCATGGAACACCTTCCATGTGCTGGGCCCTACGTCAGGATGGGTCTTCAGTGGAAAAGACTGGCCACCAGCTTCAGTCCCGAGAGGAAGGCAGACAAGGAACTGGAGAGGACATAATCAATTTTCTCTCAGCACCTTTGTCTCCTCCCTAGACAGTGGCCTGGATGACCCATTCCTGTGCGTATGCTGTGAGTGTGCCTCTATGTGTTTCTGAATTCTACCCTCAGAGTCTGGCTCTGCCTGCCCTGGAGAGGAAATCTATAGTTTTCCACCAGACTTTCCAGGTCATGCTGGTGATGAGTTGGGTCTGGGACCCTATCTCTGCCGACTAGAGGAGGAAATTTCTAGGTGGCACGAAGTACACACTGGGAAGGCATTATTGGATATATCCTGTGCTTCTGTGCGAGCCCCTATGCATCCTCCTTGAAGCTGGCTCAGCATGTGCTAGGGGCTCTCTTCAGTGCGACACTAGTGACCTGAACAATTCTAGTTTTTACCATTAGACTCTAAATTCTGAGATGTTATTTGCTAGTCATCTCCCATCTCCTGGTTTTGAGTATAAGAATGCACATACAGTACGTATCTGGGGAGCCTGGGGATTTTTATGTATCTCTGAGCTCGACCCTGGGTTTTAATATGGGCAGCATGACATATGAGTTGAACATCTACACAGATATGGCAGAAACCACATCCACACAGAGTGACAAAGACTTGGGCTGGAAAAGACAGAGCTGGAACCTGGCCTCTGGCTGCCAGTTGCTCTAGCTTAGTGGGAGACTAGTCATTCACCCCATTTTCTCAAGCATATGGCCTTACTCTTTTTTTTTTTTTTTTTTTTTTGTGATACAGGAGGAGGGTGGGCTGAACTTAGGGCCTCCCACTTGCTAGGCGGGCAATCTACCACTTGAGGTGTGCCTCCATCCCCTCATAGCTGCATTTTTGAATAGCAAATACAAGAAATTTTAAAAGTTTCTCAGTGAGTTTGAAGGAAAAGGTCCAGGGTTTTAGATCCACCAATATGTCCTGAAAGCAAAATCCCGTGGCTCCCTGAAATGTTGCTTCTTTAATAGAATGAGGGCTTTATTTGATTTTAACTTTCTTCCTATTTTAAAGACATGCCTAGAATAAAGCCAGGTTTCCAGAGATTGTGAAAGAACTGATGACAGAATTAATCTCTAACCTAAAGACAGTTAAGAAGCAAAGCAAGAAAGAAGTGACTTGAAATATTTAAAAAGGTCAAGAGCTCTCTCTTCCAAATGTGCTTTTTAAAGGTTTTCTTCCTACTTTCAACTCAGAACGTGGGTACATGTGGGTGCAGGGGAGGGACAGGAACATTAATCTCTGGAAAAGACAGCCTCTAGGTGAGGCTTAATAAAAACGCGTAGCTTTTCAGTTTGTTCGGCAAGCTCCAATTCCAAACCCAGTAGAGTTATGCTGCCACCTTGTGGCACTGGCTTACAACAGCCACAAGGCTGCTCCACTTTTACAAACCAAATTCCACATCCCTACAGACCACACTCAGATTATCCGTAAAAACATCAGAAAGATCCTTAGCCTGCTGTGGTGGGGGATATGCCTGGGATCCTAACACTTTAATACATCTTATGTCCAACATGAGCGACACATAGTGGGTTTTAAAGGTTCAGGCCAGTCTTGGATAGATAGCTAAACACTGTCTCAAAACATCATTTAAAAACAAAGGAGGAGGAGGAGGAGGAAAGAATGTTGCTTTCTTATTTAAAGAGATCGTGTGCTTCATGTCATTTTGGTTTCAAAAAGACCTCAGGTTGAAGGGTACCACGACGTTTATTTTGCCATCTGTGACAGTTTCATGTTGCAAGAGTCTAAACATAAAAAATTACCTTCAAAACCTGCCGCAACATTCTCACACAAACTAGGATATCTCACAAACAATAAAGTTCTTTCTTCAATATTCAATCTTTTCAATCTCATCCATGTCTTCAGGGTCCAGCTGCTTAATACTGCTATCTAAAAGAATAAGAGAAAGAAATCAGTCTTACCCCCGCACTTAAATGGACCTTCATTCCAGCCAACTCTGAACATCTCTGAAAATACATATTCCTGCGGAATCTTGCCTGAGATAGGAACTCGAAGACAGATGGTGACTGAAGAAACCCCCAACACTAACTAAAGTAGCAGCAAAGCTACTAGACCACAGAGCACATACATCCAGCTTCCTTGGGGCAGAAAAAGGCCCCCGTGACAGACAAGCCTGGGAAGCATGAAGCATTCTCACTTCCCAACAAGACCGGGTCCTCAGCAGCTCACCGTGACACCAGCAGCCTTCCTGGTTCCTTCTCCTCTCACACTCTCCAGTTAGCCTAGCACATAGCCAGGCCATAGTGGCAAGGGTGGTGGCATGGCATGCCAGTGAATGGACAGCACGCATCCTGAAAACCTTCTAAAATCATATTCTAAACATCATCTATGTGCTTAGGTGCGCTTCCTGAGAGCATGCCCACTGCTTCCAACAAAGATTAAGCACCACTCCCCTAGAAGGGAGCACTCAATGTTCTTGCCAAGCTCTCTAGGGTCTGAGGTAATCTGAGGAGTGGCCAACCAGGTGAGGAACTGAAGAGAGGAACTGAAACTGAAAAAGGAAGTTAAGAAAAAAATAACACTAGAGGAATCTGTTACTTTGATTATGGTACATCTTTATAAGATGTGAAAATTTCCAGACTCCAGAATGAGCTCCTATGACTTCCACTTTAGTATTCATTTATTTGTTTGTCATAGGGCTTGAACTTGGGGCCTGAGCACTGCCCCGGAGCTCTTGTTCTCAAGGCTAGAACTCTACTACTTTGAGCCACAGTGCCACTTCCAGTTTTCTCGTGGTTAATTGAAAGTAAGAGTCCCATGGACTTTCTTGCCCCAGCTGGCTTTGAACTGTGACCCTCAGATCTCAGCCTCCTGAGTAGCTAGGATTACAGGTGTGAGCCACCAGTGCCTGGCTCAGTTTTTTTTTTTTAAACTATCACATAAGAGTTGTTTGTTTAATCAACTGTTCTACAGTAAGACTCTGGACATGTGACTTGGAGGCCCTGTATCACGGCTTCTGCTCCATACTCTCCTGGGCCTCTCCATCTGATCCTCCTGGTACACATGGCTCCATTAGTAAACAGAAGGTTTGCAGCCCCAGCTGGGGAAGCAGTGCTACTTACTGAAGTGGTCCTGGATTTTCATGAGCAGGGGCAGCTTTTCCACTTCAATCATGTTGAAGGCAAGGCCTTTTTTCCCAAAGCGTCCTGTCCGCCCTATGCGGTGGAGGTAGGTCTCATAGTCTGGCTCTTCTGCTTGGTTTATGGGGAGATCAAAGTTCACAACAATTGTGACCTGCTTCACATCAATCCCTAGGAGAGGAAAACACTGTAGTCTTGCAATCATCCTCACAGGACACAGCCTCTCAAGAACCACATTTGCCAAGGGAACTGTCATTAATGGAGACAATTTGGAAATCAGACCTGGCTTGATGACACTGTAATAGGTACTTTGGGCCAGGCAGTTGGTGCATGCTGTGGTATCTACGGTGCTGGACAGAGTGCCAATAAAGGCAAATTACATGTACAAAGCATGTGTGCATGCTGGAGGCTGGAGGGGGAGGCAGAGGTGCCCTTACCAAGCCTACAGAGGTCTGTACTTGGGGCTTTTTACCCTTGATGGAATGACTTCTCTGCTCCATTCCGTCATCAAGTCTTTTTTATTCTTTGCCTCAACTGCTCTAACAATCCACATGGGCTTCCCTCCCACCTCTCCCACCATTCCTCTAATCCCTCCTGTGATAATCACTGAAGCAGGGGCTGGTGCACCTGTGCTCAGTCCCACACACCTGAGCCTGCCTTTAAAAGCCCTCACCTCTACTGTTGCCCAGGAAGACTTCTGTATTCTCCAAACCTTCCATCCACCAACAAACAAGCTGTGTGGGTCATAATCCTTGTCCTGTCCTAAGTCTATCCTAGAGATCTCTGAATTGTCTTTCTTCTAGGTCCTGGTATTGTGCTGTTCAATAGGGTAACCATTAGCTCCATGTGGCTATTTAAATTTACTAATCTAATTCATTAGTCACATTAGCCACATTTCATATGCTCAAGAGCCATACATGGTAGTGGCTACCAACAGGACAGCACAGAATAGAACGCAACAGAACATTTCCACCAGTGCGGAGCCCAGCATCTACTCCCAGCACAGCAGACTGAATTTTATTGGGTGAACTCAGAATGAACCGGGGAACACGACTTGAATGTGGGGTCCAAGAAAGGATATGGAATGGAGGAAGAAAGCAGGAGGCCTAGCTATTATTAATAAAACAATGACCTTCCTCCCACCAATAGTCAATAGCCTTAAAATGGGAAATACCTCAGAGACATGCCACATTATTATTAGAGAATGAAAATGAGAAGAACAAGGAGATACTACTATATATCTAGTGGATTGTTAAAGTCATAAACAATGCCATATCAGTTACAAGCAAAGGTCCTAGCAACTAAATAAACTCCCTATACTGCCGGGGGAGGCAAAATGATCCAGCCATAGTATACAAGTTGACTAGCTTTGTATAAGGCTAATCACACTTGTCATATGATCCACAATTCCACTCCTAGGTATTTACCCCAAAGAAACGAAAACATGTCTACACAAAGACCTACACATAAATTTTTATTGCAACTATATTCAAAAGAGCCCAACTGGAAATAATTCCAATATCCAACTGGTGAATGAAGGAACTATCAATGAAACACTATAAGCAATAAAAAGGAATGGACTATTGATATACTGACAATGCTGGCAAAGCTCAAAAGCATTATGTTAGATGGAAAGGCCAGACACAAAGGCTACACAATGTATGATTTAATTTGTGTGGCATTCTCTGAAACAGAGAATAGAGACAGAAATCCAAATGGGGATGTGCCAGGGGCCATGTGACAGAAAAGAGACTAACTGCACAGGGGCTTGAGGAAATCATACAATGTTTTGTATTTTGATCAAGTGATAGTTCCATGACTGGTCTGTACTTGTCAGAACCTCACTCAACTTCAAGAGTGAATGGCATCCTATGTAAATTATACCTCAACACTTGACTTTAAACACACACACCTCGAGCACAAACATTGGTCGTTATAAGAACCTTCTCTTTCCCATCCCGAAACCTCTGAATGATGGAAGCTCGCTGCTCCACTGTCAACTCCCCGCTTAACAAGGACACCTGGTGGCCATCCTGCATCATCTCCACAGTCAACCACTTGGCATTTCGACGGGTCTACGTGAAAGACAAAAGTCAAGGCACCCAGATGAGGGAGTGGGGATGGGCTGCAGAGAAACCAGAATGGGGGAGGGGTGTGCAAAGAAACTAGAATGGAGCTGGGGACACTTCTTGCCTGTGTTTCTCAGCATACCCTCTTAACCAGTCAACAGGCTTTCCAAGAATGCTCGCCATGAGCCAAGCATCTGGCTAAAATCTTCGCAGGCATTATGGGCATGGCTATCATAACACTTTAACTAAGTAGCTACCCTGAAAAAAATTAAAAAAGACAAAACATTTCCATAACATAAAAAATGTTAAGTAGCTTACCCAAGTTTACATGGCTAGCCTGAAGCAGAGCTGAGCTTTCTTTCACTCTATGTTTTCAGTGCTGTCCTTGGGCCTGGCAGGTACCAACCTACTACAGTACACTGGTGGAGGTGGAGGTGAGTGGGAGGCGAGGCCCCTCCCACCCCAGGCAGCTTAGAGTAGTCATATGACAGGGAGAAAATCACTCAAGTAAGCATGACAATGTCAGTCAGCAAAGATAAACAAAAATAAAAATAGCCCTGAAAAAAAACAGGGTGATGCTACTTACACTAAGGAACATCCTTAAATAAGTGATAAATGGTACCTATAAAAATTATAGTTGGGTGCTAGTGGCTCACACCTGTAGTCCTAGCTGCTACTCAAGAGCCTGAGATCTCAGGAATGTGGTTGGAAGCCAGTCTAGGCGGGAAAATCCAGGAGACTCTTATCTCTAATTAATCACCAGAAAACCTGAAGTAGAGCTGTGGCTCAAAGTGGTAGAGCATTAGCCTTGAGCAAAAAAAGCTCAGGGACAGCACTCAGGCCCTGAATTCAATCCCCATAACTGGCAGCAACAACCAAAAAATTACAGTAACTATCAATCCAAATGGGGATATCAGAAGCAGTCTCTGTAAAATACAGATCTCTGATTAGAGCTACTCTGAAGATGAAGCTAGAGAACATTTGACAAGTGCTGAACACCTGCACCCGAAGGGGACATCTAGGCACAATGACGACACATCCAGCGAGTTTACCTGGCAGAAGATGATGGCCTGGCCAATGGTGATGCTGCCATAAATGTTGCACAGAGCTTGGTATTTATCTGTCCTGTTCTCACACAGCACATAGTACTGTCGGATGTTGTTTAGGGTCAGCTCCTCTTTGCGTAACTTGATAACATTGGGGTCAGGAATGATTCGCTCAGCGAACTGCCACACAGAGTCCTCGAAGGTTGCTGAAAAAAGGAGCATCTGGCATTCGGAGGGCAGGGCTCTGCAGGAGGGAAGGGAAGATGGCTGTCAGCTGCTCCCTACTAACCTGCAGACATGAGATGCTGTCTGCAATGAGAAATTCACCTCTGTCCCTCCTTGCTGCCAAGAAAATGCTACAGGAGCTCAGAACAAAGTTTAGGTCCATGTTCTGGAGGGTCTTGAGGCTTCTCATGCCAATTCCCTGCTCAGGTGAGCTGGGGGAATGGTACAGATGCTCTATGAAAGTAAATGGGGGCAACGCTCACATAGACTAGACATTAGATTGCAGATGTTCTTTATCTTGGGAGGGAAAGAATAGCATACACAACTGACTTTCAGGAATGGGACAACCTATAGACAAATCAGAAGGGAACCAGTTATGTGCAGTAACTAAAATGTAAATGGAGCCCAAAATGAATACAGGTACATAAAGTTGAAAAATATGTGAAATGAGCCAGGTGCCAGAGGCTCACACCTATCTACAATTCTAGTTACACAAGAGGCTGAGATCTCGAGATGGCAGTTCAGAGCAAGCCCTGACAGGATATTCCATGAGATTCTTTATCTGCAATTAACCACCAAAAAGCCAGAAGTGAAGTTATGTCTCAATAGTAGAGTGCCAGCCTTTAGTGAAAAAGCTGAAGGACAGCATCTAGGCCGAGTTCAAGACCCCAGAATGTATACACACATATATACATGTGCACATACACATACACACACACACACACTACATATATATATAGCGTATATATATATATATATATATATGTAGAGAGAGAGAGAGAGAGAGAGAGAGAGAGAGTATGTATGTAAAATGGACCCTTGGAGCTAGCAGTCAGGAAGGAGGTTAAGTGTGGGGACATAAAGGGCAAGTGACAGCAGCAACCCTCCAAAGCCTGTGAGGTGCTGTAAATAAAATCCTTTATCTAGGCGTGGTCACACAGCATGGCCACTAGGGGGGATCTCACTGCACCATAGATTGGAGAGTCATATGCATTCTTCTCGACATAGTTTCTACATCAATAAAAATGTCAACCATAGCCAGGTGCTGGTGGCTCACACCTGTAATCCTAGCTACTCAGGAGGCTGAGATCTGAGAATCACGGTTCAAAGCCGGCCCGGGAAGGAAAGTCTGTGAGACTCTTGTCTCTAATAAACCACTAGAAAACTGGAAGTAGTGCTGTGGTTCAAGTGGTAGAGCGCTCGCCTTGAGCTGAAGAGCGTAGGGACAGCACCCAAGCCCAGGATTCAAGCCCCACGACCAATAAAAAAAAATGCCAGCCATATACAATTTATCTTTAAACTGATACATAAAACATTAAAAAATTATATTAATGGGACACCATGTGAGACCTGTGTACACTATATTGTATTTCAATCAGGTTCAACTTATCAATCTCACCATTTTCTTACAGTTGAAAACTTTCAGAATGCTTTTTCCTTTTGAAATGTACAGAAGGTTAGTGCCACCTACAGTCACCAAAAAAGACAGAACGTTTTGGTCCCATCTAGCTATAATTTACCCATTGGCCAATATCTTTCCAGCTCTCCGTCCTTGCTATTCTTTCCAGCCTCTGGAAACCACTGGTCTACTCTAATTTTCCATGAGACTGACCTTTTAGTATAGTTACTATGTAGAGCAGTAGGGTGGGTCCTCAAAATATTAAAAATCCAACTGTCACATGATCCAGCAATCCCACTGCTGTGTGTGTGTGTGTGTGTGTACACAAAGAAAAAGAAATCTGTCTAAGAGGTATCTATGCTCCCACAGTCACTTCAGCTCTATTTACAACAGCCAAGAAATACAAACAACTAAGTAGCTATCCATGGATGAATTCATCAATTCATCTACTGAGGAAAGGAAGGACAATGTGCTGCACATACACAACGAAATACTAACCATTAAAAGAATGAAGTCCTGTAATTTGTGAAGTAACAAAAATGGTACTGGAGATCATTATGTTAGGTGAAATAACCAGGCATAAAAAGACAGTTACCACATGATCTCACTAAAAGTGCCAATGTCTCAAAACGAAATAAACAAAAGAGTCCAGGGAGAAACTACTTCTTTTGAGATCAAAGAATAAACTACAGCATTATCAGGGAATGAAGAGGTCTATGGTCCACAGATTCCCAAACATTAGTTTAAGGCCTGGGGCATAGATCATCTGGAAATAATGATCTGTAAGATCAACTGTGGTAGAATGTCTATCTATATTATGCATTATCCTCTCAACTCCCAACATCTGTTCATGTGATAAAGAGATAAAAGACACTAGTCTACAAAACATGGAAAACACAAGAGGAGAAACTTGTGGACAAGATATTTCAACACATTTTTGGAAGCTGGAAAAGAATGCTCAATGATAAAGAGAGCGAAATAAGAGTATGGGGGGAGGGGGAGTGTAGTTGTGGAGATGGGAGGGAAGGGATGGTAGGGGAAAAACAAAGGAGGAGGCAACAATGCTTGATAAGAAATGTACTCATTACCTTGCTCATGTGATTGTAACCCCTCTGTACAGCATTTTCACAATAAAAAACTTATTTTTTAAAAAAAGAGTATGAGAGCTTTAGAGCAGAGAGAGGAAGAAAGGAAGCCAGCAGCTTGCTCAGATGCATGGGGAGTCCTAGAACCTGACACTGCAGAGACCAGATGACTAGGAGGAAAGGGATGAAAATTAAATACATGTCAGAAGACAGCAAGAAAATTCTGAATACACATTCTGGGACCTCTCAGCAATCTGCTACATCCTAATTTTCACTGGAAAAAGATAATAAAGAGCTGGCATTCTAGGGCCTGCCTGGCTAGCTCATTCCAAGGAGATATTTTACACAAATCAACAGAAGGAAAAGAAATATGGGCTATTCTGCAGAACACATTGGACTTAAAGGTTAAGTATGAAAAGTTTAAAACATCTCAATAATTGTTGAAATTTTTGGTCTCTCCATCCCTTCCCCTTTCCCTCCCTCCTTTTCTTGGTGCTGAGGATTGACCCTAGGGCACTGTACGTGCAAGGTAAGGCTCTATCACTGAGGTATTCATTCACAGTGCCTCACCTGCTTCTTTGTAAAATATGGCTATTAGCGTGAGCATTATTAGTACTTAAGGATTAGGAAGTTAAAAGAGGGTATTTACTTGGGCTGGGCAAGGACTAGTGCCTTTCATGACAAGCATTTCAATACTATTTAGCAGTAGAGACTACTTTATTATAAATAAATGATAGATTCCTAAATTCTCTCCCAGAAATTCTGGTTCAGTGAGTCTGATGTTGGGGCTGGTAATCTTGACAGAGAGGCCTGGGAAAATAATAGGGTTTTCTTACAAATTAATGGCTAACTCAGGACTAGACCTGATTTCAGTTATTGTGCTATTCTGTTATTCATTACATCCTCAGTAGAACTTTAGAACTCTGCTTAGAATATAAAAGACTACTGGCAAGTGTGGTGCAAACCCAGTGAAAATATTTCATCTGTAAGTCTGTGTTGCAAAAATAACAAAGGTAAGATGTAAACTGAGTAACTGTTATGGGAAGCAGACAAATGAAATTTCCCATAAATTCTGAGAACCCAGGAATAAAGATGAGTCTAAAGGTTACCTTTGAATACGAATGCTCTGATCTGAGAATCCTTGTGTGTCAATCATTACATCGGCTTCATCCAGGACAAACACACGAATCTTAGTCAAATCAATCAATTTTCGCTTGAAACACCAATCTAGGACGGTCCCAGGAGTGCCAATTACAATCTGTTTGGTGACTTCGGTGCCTCTAGGAACTGGGAAGAAAAGGATTTTTAAGCTCTCTTTTAGATGCAAACAGCTTCTCACAACCAGTTACAGGTCAGGGCAACGCAGGGTGAAGCTTAGAAAGAAGAGCATAGTTCACAGTCACTTTCCAAGTGTAATACCTGAGGTTCACAGGTTGTTTTTGAGTTTTTAAGTTTCAGGATAAATTCCCAAGTTTCTACGATTATGGTAACAGTCCTACATATTGTGCCTACAGTATCAGCTACTCAGGAGGTTTATTTCACAAGTTTAAGATCTGCCTGGGCACCATAGTGAGATGCATTCTAAAACAAGAAAAATCCACATGCAAGAATTCCACTGCCCCCTACTAGCACACCTGTGAAAAGTACAAAATTTTCTCTAAATGGAAAACCAAAATGCCCACCATTCAGTTACATAATTATGGAATATTATGAAATGAAGCCAAGAAGAATGAGTAGTGTGAAAAATATTCTGTCATTTTTGTAAACAGTGACACAAACATGTGCTTTCTTTTTTCCAGTCCTGGAGCTTGAACTCTGGGCCTGAGAGCTGCCCTTGAGCTTTTGCTCAAGGCTAGCACTCTACCACTTGAGCCACAACGCCACTTCCAGCTTTTTCTGATTAGTTTATTGGAGATAAGAGTCTCATGGACTTTGCCTGGGCTGGCTTTGAACTGTGATCCTCAGATCTCAGCCTCTTGAGTAACGAGGTTTGCAGGTGTAAACCACCAGTGCCCAGCATTTGTATGTTGTTATATGAGCAAAAGCCAAAGGCTTGCCTGTTTTCAATCCTGTAGTTACTTTTCGGATTAATTTTTGGGCAAATAAGCACAACTTTCACTTTTGCCTTCTAATCTTCTATCTTTTAGTTTTTCCATAATTATGTAGTCCTTTAATTAAAAAATTAAAAAGCATTTCTGCACACATCATGCAAATTTCAAAGGAAAGAATATATAAGGGCATCCTTTTTCAGGGGGTAGAAATGACATATCCTTATGTTCCAGGAATGGTGCTCAATGCCTACTCCACCTTGTTTCACTCAATTCTAACAACTCTACAGTCCAAGTGCCATTAGAGATGAGAAAGCACAGAACTTTTAATAGCCTTATTAGTGGGAAGGCCAGATTTTAAAATCCAGCCAGCATAGGCTTCCTGGCACATACTTCGGTTCCCTCGAATGGCATACATCACTTCAACATCCACGCAGAACTTTCCCATCCGCTCAACTACACGGCCAGTCTGCAGAGCTAATTCGTAAGTAGGAGCAAGGCAGAGGCACTATAAAACAGAGAAGAGGGGAAAAGAAAGTCATAGAAAACAGTTTCAATTTGAATGACAGTTACAATTTATACAGGGAAAAACTCAGAGTTGACATTAGAGATTTTGATTGAATAAAATGTTATAAAGTGAATACAATTTAACTGTTCATACAGCTGAGGAAAATGCTGAGAGAAAAGAGTACCTGATGGAGAGTCATCTTTTATACACACCTTCCTAAAGGATTATTTAGAAATGCAAGTTATTCGTTATCCTTTTTACTTGGGAAAATGATGGGATATAGAAAGGGGACTCAATGAGAGAGAGAAGGAAAGGTAAATCATAGCTTGAGCACAATCCCCATCACCTCTTACCTGCTTTAAGAGCAGAACACTTTCATTTGTTTGTTTGTTTTTTGGTCCAGTCCTGGGGTCTGAACTCTGGGGCCTGGGTGCTGTCCCTCAGCTCTTCAGCTCAAGGCTAGCGCTCTACCACTTGAGCCACAGCGCCACTTCCGGCTTTTTTCTTTTTGTTTATGTGGTGTTGAGGAATCGAACCCAGGGCCTCATGCATGCAAGGCAAGCGCTTTACCACTGAGCCACCTTCCCAGCCCTAGAGCGGAACACTTTCTACTTGATCCAACCCATTTCTCTATCCCTCTTTCCCTCCCTCTCTCCCTCCTGGAATAGCATTCCCCAAACTCTCATTTGTTGTTCTATCTCCTGTAAAAATGTCAGTAGTTGATGAATGAAGATTCTGATGGGGAAAAAAAAACCATTTATGTGCCTCAGCTAGGGACCTGTGTCAAAGTGCAAATAATACTCTGCACACCGATTTTTCAACATGTGCTCAAGCACAGCACATCTGGAATCATTTTGGCTGACAAAATCAAACCTCAGATGCTCAGATATAAATTTCACTGACCTTGTCCAAAATGCACATGATTTCCTACGCCTGGCTTTGACCGGGCACATTTATAGTTTATCTTAGGTACTGGAAATGAAGTTTTCTGGAAAAGCCCTTGTGTTCCTACAGCCTTAGCATGTATGGGCAATCAGCTTGTGAAATGAATCAGTGAGCACCCTTTGGAAAAAGGGAAGATGACCAGATGTTTTGCATGAGTGGAAGCTAGGTTAGAAAATAACATGCTGAATGCCAGTCTTTGATCAACCAGCTTGACTATGCCACCTCTGGAAAGGCACTTCTCTAAGTGTCAGCTTCCTTGTCTGCTTCAGAGAGGTAGACTGTGTGACCTTGTGCACCTGGACAGCATCCTTCATGCTTACTTTATGCTAAGCACAAAAATAGGTGCTAAAATACATATTTTTTCCACTGAATCTCAATGATGATACTTGAAGAAAGCATTCACCCACTCATTCTTTCCTTCATTGCTTAATGAGTGGTTTCTATTTAGGCACTCTGCTGGGTATTAAGATTCAAGGACAAACAGATCTACCTTGCTGAATGCCTTCAGACACGCTACATTTGCAGACTAGGAAACAGACTTGCCTAAGCCATTCATCTGGCTGGTCAGTGGAGAGACTGGGACTGAAACCTATAAAGTCTGTGTCCAATACTCTATGCATTTATGATAAACACCTATTCCACAAACTAATGTATCACATAGTCATCATATACTTGCAATAAGATCACCTGTTACAAAAATCCCATTAGCATTACAAGGATTCTCACTTTTCCCACAGCCCTTCCATACCTGGGGGAATAATTCCAAGGCGTTCACTCTGCTTAGCATGGCCAAGACAAAGGCGGCTGTCTTTCCTGTTCCAGACTGGCTCTGTGCTATGAGGTTCTGGGGTCTATACAAAAGAGAAGACCACTGGGCATAAACTGAATACAATAGCTTGAGCATAAATTGAAGAGACCCAATCAAGTTGAAATACCACTACCCTGGAAACTCACGGATGTGCCAGCATCATAGGGAGAGCCATCTCTTGGATTTTGGATGGCCTATTAAATCCCATTGCATAGATCCCTTTTAGTAACTCTTCCTTTCTGTCAAAAAGAAAAAAGTCAAACTTGAAGCCTATGATTGGTCATTAATATGCATATTCTAGTAGCCTTCAGAAATACATACTGGAAAGGCGTGAGTCCAACTTTACAACTTTAAAAGTAATATTTAGACATACATCATTTAGGTCTGGGAATGTGGCTCAGTGGTAGAATGCTTGCCTAGCATGCATGAAGCCTTGGGTTCAATTCCTCAGTACCACAGAAACAGAAAAGGCCAGAAGTAGTGCTGTGGCTCAAATGATATAGTGCTAGCCTTAGGCACAGAGACTCAGGCCCTTAGTTCAAACCCTAGGACTGGCAAAAAAAAAAAAGAAAAGGAAAGAAGGAAGGAAGGAAGGAAGGAAGGAAGGAAGCAAGCAAGCAAGCAAGCAAGCAAGGAAGGAAGGAAGGAAGGAAGGAAGGAAGGAAGAAAGAAATCATTTATACCTTACAACTTCCAAACATACAATTATGTCTCTACAGCTGGATCATGAAAACAATAAGACACACTGTGAGCCTAGACTAAGGACAGCAGTAAGGGCCTAAAACTGAATTGCTAAATTCAAAAAAAGTCATCTGAAGCTGGGCACTGGTAATTCACACATGTAAACCTAGCTACTCAGGAGGCTGAGATCTGAGGGTCTCGGTTCTAAGCCAGCCCAGATAAGAAAGTCCATGAAACTCCAATTAACCATCAGAAAACCAGAAGTGGCTCTGTGGCTCAAAGTGATAGAGTGCTATCCTTTAGCAAAAGAGCTCAGGGACAGTGCCTGGCCCAAATTCAAGCTCCTTAATTGACAAAAAAAAAAAAATCATCTAATAAAAGGAGGATTGTCAGTTTGGCAAAGGAGTTATATTTTCTACATCAGCAGAAAACTAAATGACACTTATGGTTTAATTCCTTTCTAAGAATAACACTGAACTCTTTAACAGCAATTTTCTGAAAATACAAAATTTTATTGAGGTGATTCTTTTATTACTTTTCTCAGACTCATTCATTGTCATATTACCTTATCTTAAGGCAGTAGTATTAAATGTATCTTTCATTAACTCTGAGAAAAAAGTAGGCAGGACCACTTCTATCTTTAGTAACACACACATGTGGATGCTCCTAAGTTAGTAAATTAATTGGTAGACCAGCAGCCACATTTTAATATAGGAAGGCCACTCCTCTCATTTAAAAAATGGGCATAACGAATTTGGATTTTTACCCTTTTTATAAGTCATATGTTAGCAAAGCAGGGTTTCCTTTTGGGAGTCAAATATTGGGTTTCCCTCCCCCTTGCCAAACTAGGACCCTTGCAATGAAGACCAAGCCTGAGAAGGAGAAATAGGAATCAAGTCACTTCTACTATAGTTATCAAATAAGGCATTTGAGACCAGTTCTCTACCGTGAAAATGAACTTATATAACAAAGGTTGGCAGTTGTGAGCTAGGGAAAGTCCTGGTACAAGTAGCCCTGCAGCTGTTTAGACTCATCAACAGGGCCCATGAATCATGGGCAAGAGGTCTGTCTGGACTTATCCCATGGCTGGCTTGCCAAAATAGTACTAAATTAGGCCCAACCGGCCCATTGTGCATGATGGACAAAAGGGGTTGATAACACATATTTATAACTTTCTCTTTTTGTTAAAATATATTTCTTTAATCCATTTGATAAATTCCCAGAGAATAGAAACACCCTTGCGCAAATTACTCGTTTTACTATTATATGAAATAAAGTATCATTAGGAATGTAAAAGCTTCTAAGTTATCTACAGAAGGACGAGGGAGGGTGTGTGTGATCGAAGCCCCTGAATCTGGAATGGGATATCGGGAGTTGGCAATATGGCAGTGCCTGACTCAATGTCTTGTTTTACTGCAAGATTAAAATATTTTGACTGTATAAGGAGTGAGAACCAGTGGGAGAGAAGGGTGACAGGAAAAGTATAAGGGTGGAGAATATGAAGTTCCTCATACACATGTATGAAAATCCAGTATCAAAACCTATTAAAATTGTTCATAAAAAGGGGGAGGGAAGAGTAATAGAGGGAGTGAATTTGACCAAAATCCACTATATGCATGAATGAAAATGCCACAACAAAATCCCTTTATGTATGGTAATAAAATGATTAAAATACTATGTTCTCAATTTGTTAGGAAACTAGGGTAACCTAGTTCTCTCTTAGCTCTATTTTAATTACATGCAAAACATACACATCCATTTTCATAATGAAGAGTAGAAAACAAGAGATCCTGAGGGCTTTCATTATTAGCATTTACTCACAGCCGCAGCTCTTCAAATGTTTTTACTGAGTAGAGTGGAGAGCTGGGATCTTTTTGCAAGACTTCCACTCGGTGACTGGATTCTATTAAGGACTGGCGGATTAACTTGTTTAAGAGTGAATTCGCTGCTAAATCCACTAGAAAAGCAAAAATAAAAAACAGGGACATCAACCCTCCTGAGTAGCAACTAATGAATTGCCTCTCCCACTCAGTGGTTGCCTATTAAGCTATGGAACCTACTCAAATCTTTCTTCTAGAAAAGGTTCTAGAAAGAATGAGAGTACTTAAAATTCCTTCTTTCATAAAGATCCAGTTTCTTATGTTACTGTACCACCAGCCACTAACCTTAAGCAAGCGAGCATCTACTGCCACCAGACCCAACCGTTCCTCGCCAGCTAGAAATTTTTAGCCCTCTCCTTGCATATTCTAGTTCAACTTCCTCTAAAAAAAAAGAATATTCCTCTTCTGATTGGACATGACTTCTGATACTACTCACAAACAAGACTTGAAACAACAATACTTTTTTACTCATTCATATGGCCAAAGGTGATGATAAACTGAAACAGACTGTTAGGAGATACACACAGGTAAATCTGTCTCCTACCTACGTCATCTTCATCATCGTCTTCCGCATTATCAAGAGAGGTATCTAAAAGGATAGAGAAACAATAAATGTAAAGATAAATGCTGATTAGAAATACATACTGCACGCTTCCATTTTTTTTCTTCCAGATTCTATGGTGTATATAGACAGAAAGAGTCATCTAGTGCAAGAGTAAAGTGGGAAGATAGGAGAAGGTCATGAATGTAACTTTAAGGGAGCCAAAGGTATTTCAGCTGGCAGGTACATGATGAAAGTAATGGGTTTGTTTTTTTTTTAATTAACTGAGGCCAGTCTGCTTTATCCTAACAACACTCACCTATATTTGGGACTGTGGTACTCTTAATACCCCGAAGGTTCTTCCGGGGGTGGATGAGATTTGAAAACTATTAAAAGACACAAATTTCAACCAATATTAGGAAGCAAGCCATCAAGCAGCCCAGTGCTCCCCTGTAACAGGGGCTGGAAGGGGTCAGGGGGAAAAAAAAAAAAAAAACACCCCAGAACTTTTTCCTTTGCAATGTTCAGTATTTCCAAATAGGTCTCCTGTATGAATTATATTAATAAAAAAGAAAGAAAGAAAGGAGGGGGAGACTTTCTGTCGTCCCTGCACAAGAAATTCCTCCTTGTAAGGCCTCTAGCTTAAATGAAGGCAGTGCTGGGGGCGTGGAGGTGTCTCAGCACCCAGAGGGGTGGCGGCTAGGGAAGCAGCGTTGGCAGACAGGATGGAAGGCCAGCTTTGGTCGAATCGGGTGAACAGAAAACTCCAGTAGAGTCAGGACCATCAGCTCCTCTCCCTCCCTGGAGGTCCAGGTGTCTCCATTTTCCCCTTTCAAACCCCGAAGGTCTCCTCTCTGGGCATCTCTGCGGCCCTCTCCCCAGCGCCCCCCCCCACCTCCCCACCCCACCATTTAACACCCCCATTCCAAACACTCGCCGGGCTCGCCCTCTTCCAGCACATTCCCCCCTGAGGGTCCCAGGCCCAGCCGTCCACCCCGCCACCCCCCCCCAGCCTCCAGCCCCCTTCTCCCCCCCACCCCCCAACCCCGTCCCCTCTGCCCTCCCCTGCTCGGTGGCGGTTACATGGCTGTTCAGCCGCTCGTTCTCCGCCGCCCCGGCGTCGCCTCCCCAAAGTAACGACGCCATAGCTGCTATGCCAGCGCCGCCGCTCCCGCCCCCAGCACGTGCTTCCACCTCAGGCGCGAGGCCGCGCTCGGCCCGGCTCAGCGGCCAATGGGATCGCGCAGGGGGCCGGCTTAAACTCCGCGGCCGCCCACGGCGCGGCGCGCGCAGGCGCAGAGATCCTTCTCCTCCGCGCGGAGGGGGCGGAGGGAGCGGAGAGCGTGGACAGCACGGGGACGTGCAGGAGCCCCCGCGAGTGCGTGCGGATGGGTCCGCGGGCTTTCGGTTCCGGCAGCTCCTCCGTCTCTCCTCTCCCTCCCCTCTCCATCAGGGGCCGCTGTTTGAGGAAGAGTGCAGCGCTGTCTTCGTGAACCGTTGCCACCTGGTGACCTCTGTGCCAATCCCCCCCCCCCCCATCCAAGACAGTTCTCCCGGTGCCAAGGCCGCACCCCACTCCCTGCTTCAGGCTTCCCGGCCTCTTCTGTGCGCCGGACATCTTCGGCTTGCACCTTAAGATGCAAGCAAGTCTAGCAAATTGCCTGGGAAAGTGGAGGGACAGCAGCACACACGCACACTAAATTGGGTTTGATCTGACGAACGAACTCGAATGCGAACGTTGCGGAACGAAGGTAGAGCTGAATTTCCGTTCCTGGCCTAGATACTGGGGGTATTTGCCATACACTGGCTTATTTGGATTTCCTCCTGAGATGTGGCCCCGTGTGGAAGCACCCCAAGAAAACTCGTAGGTACAACCTTACTCGATTACATGCATTTATTTACGTCATCCGGGAAGAGCCCTTAGAATTATGCCGAATTTGAGGAAGGAACCTGATTTTTTTTGTCTTTTTTTGTTTAAACTGGAATTTTGAGAGGTCAGTATTTCTGGAATTGGGGGAGGGGGGAGAGAGAGAGAGAGAGGGGGGAAAAAAACCCTCAGAAAACAAAAACAGTGGTCATGATCTCTCCGTGGTGCTGAAATAACAGTCCCCAAGTTCCGTTCCATCGCAGTCAGGCTCTTGAGCCGTTTGCTTTGAGGCTGTAATGTTTACGTTTAGCCTTTACATTTTACTAGTATGTTTGTCTCTCAATGAGAACATCTAATTAAGCTAGTTATCAAATCGGACCAAGAACTTTAGTCTCATAGCAGACATTGGAAAATTACCTCTTTCCTGCTATGTTAACACAAAACTAGAATTTCTCTTTAAATTTTTGTTGTCGTACTGTCACAGGCTCCAGACTGTGCTTGTCGCGGGGGTGGAGAAAAGGTGGGCGCGATAGGAATCCTCCGGTGCAGTGGGTTACAGGGTCCAGAGGACACTGGCCTCGAAACTACATTTCCCACAAGCCCCGCTGCATCTCCCGTGAAGCCTTGCGCGCACGCAGGGGACGCTCAGGGAACAGGTTCCGGTGCGGAGCCAGGCTGCGCGGCCGCTCGGGGAGGTGAGTGTGAGAAGTCTGCGGTCTTGGTGGGTGCAGCCGCGGAGCGTTACGGTGGATGAACAGCTGAACGGTTCTCTCCCCGTCCCCCTTCCCACCTCCGACACGTTGATTGTTGCAGGAAGTAGGTCCTGTGTGTTGTTTCTGTTGCGCCTGGTTCCTCCGGGACTCCAGGCAGAGAGTTCCCCGCCGGGCCCCGGTGGGCTCTGTCGTGGGAGCCTAGAGGCGCCCCGGGCCTGTGGAGTTCAGGCCGCACTGGTCAGACTCGTTTGTCCGGAAACGTAGCAGAAGTACATGGAGTTTTCGATTCTTTGGGGATGCGGGGGGGGGGGGGGGGGGGGGGCGGGGGGGGGGATGTTTCACATGCCATAATTTCAGTATTGATCACGGCGTACGTCTCCCAGTCCATTGACTTATGAGGAAGTATACAATTTTTGCCGATTTCCTTTTAAGGTACCCGTTTTTATCTTCAAAAAACTTCTGAGCGCTTGGTGATGGCTATTGTATAGTGTGCTTAGCACACACAAGAATTCGCGGGGCGGTCCTGGCACGTGTTAGATGACTAGGAACTCCTGCTTCACCCTGCTAAGGGTAGGTGTACTGGGGGGGCCAAGGAGGTCTGAGTTAGGAGCTGTGAGCTCCTGTTCTTTCAGTTTGTCCCATGACTGGACTCGCCCCAGGTTTAATTTTGTTAGCACGTTAGGTTAGGATACTCACTTTTCAGGATTTTTCGACTTCGATAATTTGGACTTTTGAGATTCAGGTAAAAAAAAATCACTTAAACTATTAAAAAAAATTATCTTTGTACTCAGAATTGGGTTTTGTCCCAGTACTTTACGTATGACTGAGATCATGCTGTATGGATTGCAACCAATTTGCTTCACTTTAAGTTTACCTTTTCCCTTATTAGTTCCCTAAGTAATTCTGTTGTCTCAACAGACATCATTGATGGACAGTTTTTAGTTGGAAACATGCCCTGTGCAGAAGGTGTCACTGAATACATTTCTAAATGCTTAGTGAAACTGAGTTGAATGCATTATGTAGTCTCAAATACTATATATAAAAGTGTTGGGATGAATCATTCATGTGTCCATTCGTGTCTTCCTAAACAAGCAGACTGTTTATTCTGTCATCCTTAAGACTCCAGATTTTAGATATCCTTCACTACATTAGAAGTAGCAAAAATGGAAGTTCCATTATAAGGAGAGAATTCGTGATTTCATCTCTACCTAGTCTAGATTAATTTCTTGTTTTTTTTATACATTGTGATGCCAGATATATTTGGAAGGGTTTTGTTTTTTGACAAACTGAAGGTGCTAGGCTCATACTCACTAAGCTTACTTGCTTGCTATTTTGAGTCATACCTGTAGTCTGGCTTTTTGCTCCTTGTTTTGGAGATGTAGTTTCTTTTCTGTATGATGTAGCATCAAGTTATGATCCTCCAGATCTCAGCATCCTGAGTAGCTAGGATTAAAGGTGTAAGCCACCAGTGCCTTCCTGTGTTTTAAATTTCTGATGCAGTGTAGGAACAGCCTTTAAGTGATAAGATATAATTCCAAAGAAAATCTGTGGTGAATTATAAAAGATACGGTATTCCAGAAGTGAGAAGTGATAACTATGGTTGAGAATAGAGGGAAATATGTTACTGAAATAATCCTCAAACAAAATGTGGGTAAGAATCTTTCTAATGCTTTGGGGCATCTATTTAAAAGCATTTTACATAATTAACTAGACTTGCTTTAGTTATGGGGGCTGCCCTTTAGAACTGTAAAAAGCAGGGTTTTGTTCTTTCCCCTTGGCTCATTTACATGGTGTGAGTGCAGTGAATAGTCATGCCCTTGTTTTGAAATCATCTTCCTTTAGAACCTGTTTAATAGAAATAAGACTCAAGTTCATTAACTTCTAAAATTCTTTAATAGATGAGCTCATTGCTCACCAACTGTAAAAACACACTGAAAAGCAGTTCTCATTGGCCCATGGTAAAAAGGTTATCAATAGAAATTGTACTTATGAACTAGACAGAATACAAAGACCAGGGAAGCTTTTCTTTCTCTGGCATGATTCTCTTGCAATTGCTGTATTTAAGAATGGAAATTCAGAAACTGAGTGATGTCTCATATCTATGTGATAATACAGCTAAGAAAGACCAGTATGTAAAATTCTGTGTTTTTTGTTGTTTTCAATTTAAGAGATATTAAGAACCAGGCTATCCTACTCAATCCTGTAGACGGAGAGACAGGTAAAAAAGACTTAAGAAGGAAAAAGAGGGAAGGGAAGCTTCTTAGGTATAACACCATTTGCAAGATCACAACGCACACCCCAACGAAGTGCAGATCTTTTCTTCTCAGTTGGCACTAAGTAGTTGTTTGGAACATATACGTGTTGAGGCTTGGACTGAGGTTCCGTTCTGGAAAGCATCTGTTCTCTGACACCCCAGCGTAGCTCCTTCCTTTGATCTTCACCAGGCAACCGCATTGTGTCCCAGTCCCTTTTGTACTCAAAATATCGGGCTACCCGGTCTATCTTGCTCCGGTTTCGACTTAACTGGTCTAGCTTTGGGAGAATAAAAGACTTAGGTCTGCTGGCAACCATCAGGTCTTGTTCATAAACTGGTGGGCTCATTCCCGCTCTTTGTAAATAGCAAAGCAACTGTTCCTGGGTAATTCCTTCATCTTCATCTGGTAGATTAAGTTGTTGTGAAGTACTATCTTCAGATTCCCTGTCTTCTTGAAATTGCAGATTCATCAACCTTTGTCTTAAGTCCCAGAGATTCAGATCACTTTCTATGCTGCTGGCTGGCACAGAATCACTTTCTGTTTCACTGACAATCGACTCATCTGTCACTTGGACCTCCCCTCCTGGTTTTCTACGTAGCACCTTTCTCTTCATCACTGGCTTTCGGAGCCTTTGAGAGGCCTCTGAAACTGTGTCTGAAGTGACCTCACTTTCTGTGTGTTGGTACTGTGATTGCACAGGAAAAGCAGGTCTCTTTCCTGAAGTTACTGAAGCTTTACTGTAAGGATCATACTGGATAGACTGGGCATCTCTCCCAATATCTCCCTCACCCTGCCCTGCACAGATATTGGTAAAAGCTGTAGCAGCTGCTAACATTCGTTCTTCTGGGTCCATATCAGTCCATTTTTGTCCATCAGGTCCTATGAGTTGCTCCATTGCTTCCTTTACACTGTAGGTCTGCCTGTAAGATAGAATACTTATCAGTTTTCTGACACATTTCCATTTTACAAATTGCTCATTCTCATCTCAATTTTAAGGAGTCATACTGAAAAAGAAAGGCCAGTGTACTATAAACCCAGTAATTTTTTGGGTCCGGTCGTGGGGCCTGAACTCAGGGCCTGGACGCTGTCCCTCAGCTCTTCAGCTCAAGGCTAGTGCTCTACGACTTGAGCCACAGTGCCACTTCTGGCTTTTTTCTTTTTGCTTATGTGGTGCTGAGGAATCGAACCCAGGGCCTCTTGCATGCAAGGCAAGCGCTCTACCACTGAGCCACCTTCCCAGCCCCCAAACCCAGTAATCTTAACAGATAAAGACTAACAGGATAGTGTGGGAGTTGTTGGTAGGGCACTGATGAGCTCCAGGCAATCAATCTATTACCTGCTTTCATCTTCACTATCTTCTTGCCCATTCCCACTTCCTATTGCTTTGCCACATTTAGTAGCTCTAGAAAGGTAGGTTATGACATAAAAACTTGAGAACATGTGCTGTAGGGCATAATGCTTAGTGTACATTATGCAACAGGTGCTTAGAAGGTACTATATGTACCTGGCGTTACTCTGTGTGGTCACAATTGTAGGATGAGATCTTGAGTAAAATAATGCATCAGGGAGCTAAATAACTTGCCTGAAGTTACACAGCCAGTAACTAAGAGAGCTGAAATTTTGACTCAGGCACTTGGGCTTCAGAATGACTTAACCTGAAGAACCATCAAAAAAAGGCAGTATTATGCTTATACCCACACACAGATGTATACATGCATATTTTTCTGTGCATCATTAATTTTAATA
This sequence comes from Dipodomys spectabilis, assembly GCF_019054845.1. Taxonomy (NCBI): domain Eukaryota; kingdom Metazoa; phylum Chordata; class Mammalia; order Rodentia; family Heteromyidae; genus Dipodomys; species Dipodomys spectabilis. The sequence goes on from NW_024870700.1 coordinate 4,612,228, forward strand.
TATTCCTAGTTGCTAAATCTATTCATTCTAGTTACCCTGCCATAGAAATAACTTTTAGTACCCAAATCAAACAGCCAAATACCCAGTGTTAGTTTCATGCCTAGAGCTGAATATCTGCTGCCTGCTATTTTTCTTTTAAAATTAAAAATCCAGCATATGCATGTAACTTAAAGCAAGGACTTCATGACTACGTTGCACTTAGGATGTCTCTAGAATTTTTCATGTTCATATATACATTTTTATACTAAAAGCAGGAAGGCCATTTGAGCATTAATAACATCATTCTGCAGAGGCAGAAAGCTGGACAGATGACTAGAAGTGTTGGAGAAGCATACATGTCTGTCTAGTCATGTACAAATGATTTCTCAGTCTTTATATGGCCATGGGCCAAACATACCCATTCCTGCTATAAAGGAAAGCAGCACAAAACTCTGAACTCTAAAATGTTTTCAGTTCACAGCTACAGCTGTATCAGCTGGCTTCCAAATATATTGGCACAGGATTTTTTTTTTTTTTTTTTTGTTGGTAGTGGGCCTGAACTTGAGCCTGGGTGCTGTCCCTGAGCTCTTCAGCTCAATGCTAGTGCTCTACCCCTTGAGCCACAGCGCCACTTCTGGCTTTTTCTGCTTATGTGGCGCTGAGGAATTGAACCTAGGGGCCTCATACATGTAAGGCAAGTACTCCACTACTGTACACCACCTTTCTAGCCCCTCAGGATCATTTTAAAGTTGCACTGAATTCCAATACCTGTATCAAAAATTTTAAGTCAGTCCCTTATTAACAGCATTTATGTTTACAATCACTTATTAAAAACAAAACAGCTTGTAAATTTTAACGTACTTGTGCAAGCACATTGTGAGGATGGGTCAAAAGATGTGTGCTCAGTTTTGACAACTATTGCCAATGTACTTACCTCTAAGGAATAGAACCTACAGTCTACTAACAGCACTTGCTTCTCCATTCCCTTTTTTTTTTTTTCTTAAATGGGTGTGCTGGTTCTTTGGTTTGAACTCAGGTTCTGAGCTGTGTCCCACTTCTGGCTTTCTGTTGGTTAATTTTGGAGATATGGATCTCATGGACTTTTCCTGCCTAGGCTGGCTTTGAACTACTTCCTCATATCTCAGCCTCCTAAGTAGCTATAATTACAGGGGTGATGTCCTGATTCCTGGCCACACAGTGGTTTTACATCAAACTCTCATCCTTGCTGCCAATTCCATCAAAGTTCTCATATACTTTTATATAACTTCAGTAAGCCTTTAGAAAATGGTTGGTCTTTGTCCATTTACCCCAGAGATTGCTGGACTTTGTCTTATTACCCTTTTGTTAAAACAGATTATATATTCATAAATACATATTAAAGCCCTTTGCCACTCATTTTACTTCTCATTCTGTTACCTTTTTTTTTTCTTCTTTGAATAGTGCATGCTAGGCAGGCACTCTACCAATGAGCTATGTGTTTAATTTTGAAATTTTTTTTTTTTTTTGGTGACAGGAGTTTTTCTTTTCAGGTTAAGTCACATTTTGAAAGGGATTCCAGAGCCGGGCGCTGGTGGCTCACGCCTGTAATCCTAGCTACTAAGGAGGCTGAGATCTGAGGATCGCGGTTCAAAGCCAGACCGGGCAGGAAAGACCGGCAGGAAAGACCCTGAGACTCCTATCTCCAATAAACCACCAGAAAACCAGAAGTGGCGCTGTAGCTCAAGTGGTAGAGCGCTCGCCTTGAGCTTAAGAGCTGAGGGACAGCGCCCAGGCCCAGAGTTCAAGCCCCACGACCGACAAAAAAAAAAAAAAAAAGGGATTCCAGATTTTTAGAGTGCTTTCCATAGAAATATGCTTCCACAAGAAAAAGTTATTCTGTTTTCTTCCAGTAGTACATTTAAATAGTCTACTCAACATAAACACACAAACTCAAAGGGCAATAACTAAATGACCTACCTAGACACAGATGACCTTGCTTTACAACAGTTGTGGATATGATCTTCTGTAACTAAGTAACCATCAGTTACAGGTTATCTAGGACTGTTCCACTCTTAAGGATGTTGTATGGTTACTCCTCGATTATTGAAATATACCAGGAATTTTAATATCAATATCCAAATTACATCATTAGACTGACTCTTGGAACTGTTAGAAGTACAGAAATCTCTTATCAAAACATTAAATTTGGCTTTAAAGGGGAGGGGGAGGGTTGGGGGGGATGAGGGAGAATGATGCAAGAGGTGACAGATCAAAATGCATTGTACTTGTAAACTAATTTTTTGAATGGTAACTTTTGTACAGCTGCAAAGATAATTTAAGAAACGAATTTGGCTTTACAAGTTCAGTAATACATAGTTACCTTTTTTCTGTCATCAAAACTTCTTTAAGTACAGCTTGTCTCCAGCCAGGTTCTACTTCCAATGTAAAGTATAATCATTGATAATATTTCTTCAATTAGGCAACTTCTGTTGTGCCACCTCTGAAACAATGAAATATTGGATAATGTAATGTGAGCCACTTAATTATCTGGAACACTGGAAAAGAACAGAAACTCAGTAATAGTTCTAAGTAGCCCATAAAAATAACTATTATTAGAAAAATTAGATGGATATGAAAATTCAGAAGGAAATGTTACAGGGGGAAAAAAGGATCATCTTGGTTAATATAGAGAAATGAAATCTAGGTATTTTATCTAATTTTTACAAGTAAATTTTTTAAAAAACCCTTATCAACAATAGGTAAATATTTTTCCTTCTCTCCTGTGAAATGGCTACATATAATGTAAAAGAATAATGTCTGGATGATCATCCCACACTTTAGTGCTTGTTTCTAGAATAAGCAAATACTCTGGGCATCAAGTTAAATATTAGAAGCTACTTGAATATAAGGATACAACACTAAAGAAATGCATACTGAAATGTATTCTTCTGTTCTCTTTTCAGGTAGGGTGGAGCTCTATGATTAATTATTCTCGGGGTTGTTCTATCATGGCTGAGAATGACACAGACAGAAACCAGGTTGAGAAACTTCTAAAAAGAGTACAAGAACTGGAGCAGGAAGTACAAAGACTTAAGAAAGAACAGGCCAACAACATTGGAGACTCACACATTAAAGAAAATTCTTTAGGATCTGGAAAGAGTAAGCGTACATTTGACTTCAGTGCACATGGCCGAAGACATGTAGCCCTAAGAATAGCCTATCTGGGCTGGGGGTACCAGGGCTTTGCTAGTCAGGAAAACACAAACAATACCATTGAAGAGAAACTATTTGAGGCCTTAACCAAGACGCGATTAGTAGAAAACAGACAGACCTCCAACTATCACCGGTGTGGTCGCACAGACAAAGGAGTTAGTGCCTTCGGCCAGGTAAGGACCAGGAAACTTTCTCAAAGCAAGCTATCTTATACCAGTACATCTAGGCGGCCATACTGAATGCTGAGATAATCCATCTCTGAAACAGTGTTTTTCTCTGATTCCACAGGTTATTTCTCTTGACCTACGTTCTCAGTTTCCAAGGGGCAAGGATACAGAACCTGTTCATTTAAACAATGAAACCAATGATCCTGCAAAAGAGATCCGATACACCCACATTCTCAATCGGGTACTCCCTCGGGACATCCGTGTACTGGCCTGGGCCCCTGTAGAACCTAGCTTCAGTGCTAGGTTCAGCTGTCTAGAACGGACATACCGATATTTCTTCCCTCGTGCTAATTTAGATATTATAGCCATGAATTGTGCAGCTCAGAAGTATGTTGGCACCCATGATTTCAGGAACTTGTGTAAAATGGATGTGGCCAATGGAGTGATTAATTTCCAGAGGACGATTCTGTCTGCTCAGGTACGGATAGTGGGCCAGAGCCTGAGTGAAGAGAGGTGGCAAGAACCTTTCCAGTTATGCCAGTTTGAAGTGACTGGTCAGGCATTCCTGTATCATCAAGTCCGCTGTATGATGGCTGTCCTCTTTCTGATTGGCCAAGGAATGGAGAAGCCAGAAGTTATTGATGAATTGCTGAACATAGAGAAAAATCCCCAGAAACCTCAATACAGGTAAGCTAAACCAAACCAAATTAAACCATAAAAAACAACAACAAAAAAACTATAGTCTGTCTAGATAACTTAAGTCACTGATTCTGCCACATGGAACTTTTAATTTGCAAAATGTTAACATGTGACTGATGGCTTCTAATTTTCTCACTGTTCTAAGCCCGATAGTGATACAACATGTATAGGTTTCTTAGTTTTTGTAAAAGCACGTTATTACACCATCTTTTCCTTTTTCTGAATTTATGTTACCAGGTAATTAAGTTCTGGTAAAATTAAAACATGAGGGCTGGGAAGGTGGCTCAGTGGTAGAGCGCTTGCCTTGCATGCAAGAGGCCCTGGGTTTGATTCCTCAGCACCACATAAGCAAAAAGAAAAAAACCGGAAGTGGCGCTGTGGCTCATGTGGTAGAGCACTAGCCTTGAACTGAAGAGCTGAGGGACAGCGCCCAGGCCCAGAGTTCAGGCCCCACGACCAGACACACACACACACAAAAAGAAAGTTAAAACATGAATATTGAAACTATTCCTGTTGAACCTCATCTTGTTTCACTCAGTAGTCCAAGCTGCTGAAACAGAAAAGGCAGAAAATCAAATTTTTTTCTTCTGAGAACATGCTGAGGTCAGGTAGATACCATTTATTTACCACAAAGCTGTGAAAAATGCCATAAACATTTGGATAAATGCTACCATTTAAAATTGTGCAACATCATAGGGTCGTGGCAGTACACCTCCTGATGACTTGTTACCTAATATGGATAAAATTGGCCCTTAAAGGGTGTATGTATGTGAAATAGTAATAAAGTTGTTCCAGGTTAAAATTATCTTCTTAGCAGTTATTTTCTTAGCAATGACAGTGGTGACTTCTCCCACCAAAGCCCCTTTTTACCCAGTTAACATCAGTTTTTAAAAGAACTAATAGACTGCTGCTATGTATTCTCATACTTCTTCTCTTTCTAGTATGGCTGTGGAATTTCCTCTAGTCTTGTACGACTGTAAGTTTGAAAATATCCAGTGGATCTATGATCAGGAGGTTCAGGAATTCAATGTTACCCATCTACAACAACTCTGGGCCAGTCACGCAGTTAAGACCCACATGCTGTATAGTATGCTACAAGGACTGGACTCTGTTACCTTGCCCTGTGGGACAGGACCAGGTATGGATGACGCAACAGAATGGAAAGACACTAAGCCCTCAATCATAAAGCAGACCAGTGCCTTCATAGAAGGAATAAAAATGCGCACGTACAGGCCCCTCATGGATCGTCCTAAATGCCAAGGATTGGAATCCCGGATCCAGCATTTTGTACGTAGAGGACGCATTGAGTACCCACATTTACTCCATAAGGATGAAACAAAAGTCAGAAGAGACTGTAATGACACACTAGAGGAAGAGAGTACTATTTTGGAGAAACCAACAAAGAGAGTCTGTGTTGATGCAGAAATTAAAAACATAAGTTAATCATGTATGCAGATAGAAAGTACATACAAAAAGTTTCATTGCAAGAAGTCTTAGGGATTCTGATCACTTTTTAAAGTAAAAGTAAGGCCTGATAAAGGAAATTCTGACATGACAAGACTTAAAACATTGTATTATCACAGTCCAAAAGTATTAAGAGATGGAAGAAAAAAGTCATCGCAAATTATTTATATGTGGGCACTTATGTTCAAATTCATTATTTATATGTGTGCCTTATGTTCAAATTCATTAAAACCTGTGGCAAGTATCATGTTTGTGGTGTTATTCCTTTCCCTGGCAATGAAATAATCACTACTCATCTTGAGTCCTCATGAAGAGCTTTGGAGTGTCTGTTTCTAAGAGAATTTTAAAATATCAAATTCTGTCAGTTAACAATCAGATAAACTGTTTAGTGCTAGGTGTGCATGTACCTAATTGATAGGTGTAGGTACAGGGTGTGTAAGTCTTAAGTGCAGAGGTGTGTATGTAAATGTTTCCGAAATACAATTGTTATAGGTTGGCTCACGAGCCAGTGTTTGCCAACTCCTGGACTGTCTGTCTTAAAAAAAAGTCCAGCTGGATTCCTGTAATCCCTAGGTACTCAGGAGGCTGAGATCTGAGTATCATGGTTTAAAGACAGCCCCATGCACTAGTCCACTAGACTACAAGTTAACCACTAAAAAACTGTTAGTGGAGCTATGGCCCAAGAGATAAGATTGCTAACCTTGAGTAAAGCTTAGGGATAATGCCCAGGCCCTGAGTGCAAGCCCTAGGACTGGCACAACAAAAAAAGGTATATACAAGCTGGAATTCTGCACAAGTGAGACCCAGTTAAGTGGAAGAAAGAATGGATTTTGTTTGTCTCAAAGCAAAGTCACCCCTTAAAATTTATTTATAAATGTCAATATTCAGAAGTGTTTAAAGTTCTTAATACATTCCTGAATCAAAACAAAAATGATAAAAATTGCCATTATACTAGTGTTACCCAACTTTATGATGATAAGGCTCTTGTTTACCAACCAAGAAATAATTACATTTATTCCCACCTATGTTCAAGACTCCAGATGTACAATGGATTCTCAGCTCATGGTGCTAGTTAAAAAGCATATAGGACAACACAAACAACACCCAACCTAGTAAACTGATGCTAAGCCCAACAGAAGCTCAGCAGATGGACTGCACAAGTAAGGCTTCACTAAGAGTTCCAGTTTTAGGAAAATTAAGAGTTATGTGCCCATCGCTGAAGAGGAGGTGCAGTACAATGGCTTTTACATCCCAGCAGAGAGGAAACTAGAAAGTATCCCCATTTTAGAGATGGGGAATAGTGATCTTAAACAATTTAAGATTTGTCCCTGAATTTTTAAAATCTTGTTTTTAGTGTCGTGTCATCACTGAATATGGCAGAATATCCTTAAACATGTAAAAACAAACCACTTTTTTTGGCCCAGCCAGTTTAAACTTGGGGCCTTGCTTTCTTCCTAGGCAAGAGCTCTACACCTGAGCCACATCTCCACCCCTTTTTGCTTTAGTTTACCTTTCAGTTAGGCCTCTCACATCGCTGAGATTATAGGTATGAAACCCCATGCTTGGCTCATTTGTTGATAGATCATCTTACTAGCTTTTGGTTTGGGCTGGCCTCAAAACCAGGTTGCTCAGCTGGACTAATGGATTACAGGCATGAGTCACTGCACCTGACCAAAGTTACTTTCTCAATTTCTTATTTCAATGTGCCTTGATTGGCATTAATTTTGTTTTGTTTTGGTTTTGAGTAAGAAGTAAACCTAGAAAAGAAAAATAGAGTTTAAGAAATCTTTTCTCATGGGGCTGACCCAAAAAAATAGAAAAGAAAAAAGAACCTTGCAGGGGGAGGTTTAGGTGGGGGGGGGGGGGCGGGGGGAGGATGGGAAGGGATGGGAAGGGGAAACAAAGGAGGAGGCTACACAATGCTTGATAAGAAATGTACTCATTATCTTGCCCATGTAATTGTAACCCCTCTGTATTTTCAAAATCAAAAAAAAAAAAAAAGAAATCTGTGGGCTGGAAGCATGGAAGCATAGCTAGAGTGGTAGAATGCCTAACTACTAAGTGTAAGGCTCTTGATTTAAACCCCCCTCCTCCCAAAAGTCAATTCTAAAACAATGACACATAGAACAAAAGCACTAAAAGCTATGTTAACAGATTTCATCGAAGAGGCAAAAGAGAGGATCCTAGGGAGATCTTCAAGTAAAATTATTTCAAATGCTATCAAGTCCTGAAAAAGTAAGCATTTAAACTACCTCTCCCTTCTTCCTTCCCTTTCTTCCTTCCTGTATACCAGGGTTGAACTCTGGGCCTTGCACTCTTTAACTTGGCTTGCTTGCTCGGCTGGTGCTCTACCACTTAATGAACGGGAGGTGTTTGGACCACTACCCTCCAGGTCTCAACCTCCTGAGTATCTAGGATTACAGGCGTGGGTCACTGGGTTAGTGATTAAACTGGCTTTCCAATCTTATTATTGACAGTTACCAGAAAAATAATCAGGGCACTCAGCATAGATGGAGCAAATGAAAAGCCCCAAATGTATCTTTACGAAATTACTTGTTACAGAGGGAGTATTTAAGTGATGCAGTGTCCCCCCAAAAAACTTAAGTGATGCAGTGTCCTAGGTTTAGTTATGTACAAGTGGAAGGATTTCAAGAGTGGAATGGAAGGTATTTTTCAGTGTAGATACAGCAGAATTACAGAGAGGTTACTGCAGTTAGATTCCTCTACCACATAGAAGTGGGCAGCTTAAAGAATCAAGCATTAAGCTGAGTGGTGGCTCACACATGTAATTCTAGCTACTTGTGAGGCTGAGCATAGGAGAATCATGGTTTGAGGTCAGCCTGGACAGAAAAGTGCAACCCCTTTCTCAAAACTATAGCTCAACACAATGGTACGCACTTGTTATCCTAAATTATGTGGAAGGCTGAGAGTAGGAGGGTCATGGTTCCAGGCCTGCCTGGGCAGAAAAGTCTGTGAAACTCCCATTTCAGCAGAGGGAAGCTGGACCAGGTTGTGCATCCCTGTGATCCCAGCAACTATGGGAAGCCCAATGTAGGCTCGGTCTAGGCTGCCCAGGAAGGAAACGAGACACTATCTTAAAAATAATCAGGGGAAAAAAACCAAACCAAACAAACAAACCAAGTGGCTCAGTGGTAGTGCCAGACTAGCAAGCTTGAGGCACTGTATTCAAACCCAAATACCATACATTCATTAAAAATACTAGTCTAGCTACTAAGGAGGTGGACATAAGGAGGATCAAATTTTGGGGCAAAAGCTCAAGATCTTACCTAAAGAAAAAAAACCCAAGGGGCTGGGAAGTTGGCTCAGTGGTAGAGCGCTTGCCTTGCATGCCTGAGGTCCTGGGTTCGATTCCTCAGCACCACATAAGCAAAAAGAAAAAAGCCAGAAGTGGCGCTGTGACTCAAGTGGTAAGAGCGCTAGCCTTGAGCTGAAGAGCTGAGGGATAGTGCCCAGGCCCAGAGTTCAGGCCCCACGACCGGACTCCCCCCCCCCCAAAAAAAGAAAAAAAAACCCAAAACCTAAAATTGAAAGGACTGCAAGCTCAAGTAGTTGAGCACTCTTGCTGCAGAGTACTTCCCTAAGTGGGAGGCTCTGATTCTAATCCTCTATCCTGACAGGTTAAAAAAAAATACTTCTAGGGGCTGGGAAGGTGGCTCAGTGGTAGAGCGCCTACCTTGCATGCCTGAGGCCCTGGGCTCGATTCCTCAGCATCACATAAGAAAAAAGCCGGAAGTGGCGCTGTGGCTCAAGTGGTAGAGTGCTAGCCTTGAGCTGAAGAGCTGAGGGACAGCGCCCAGGCCCAGAGTTCAGGCAACACGACTGGACCAAAAAAAAAAATACTTCTACATTTGATGTAGAAACATATTCTTTGTATATTACTGATGGAATGAGGCACAATGTATTTGGCTAGTACTCAACCACTTGAACCATGCCTCCAGCCCTGCTTTTTACATGTTAATTGGGAGATGGTGCCTTTAAGACTTTCCTGTTCAGGCTGGTTTTTAACCTCAATCCACTAGGTCTTGGCCTTCCTGAGTAGCTAGGATTACAGGTATGGACCACCAATGCTTGGCAGTATTGGCCACATTTAAGATAGGATCTTGCTTCTTAACTAGAATCAAGCCTGGGCCAGGGCCCTCCTATTTTTTGCTTTCCACTATAGCTCGACTCACAGGCACATGCCACTAACTCCCTGTATTTTCTACTGAGAAAGGTCTCGTGAACTACCCAGGCTGCCTTGGAAGTAGGATCCTCTCCGTCTCAGCTAGAATGACATATGCATTATTAATTGGCTTGTGTGATTTTTGTTGTTGTTTGCCAGACCTGGGGCTTGAACTCAGGGCCTTGGGCACTGTCCCCGAGCTGCTTTTTGCTCAAGCCCAACACTTCTACCACTTGAGCCACAAGCACCACTTCCTGCCTTTTTCTGTGTATGTGGTACTGAGGAATCGAACCCAGGGCTTCAAGCAGTCTAGACACACACTCTACCACTGAGCCACCTTCCCAGCCAGTGTGCGGGTTTTGTTGTTGTTTTTAAATAAAGGACTTAAGGTTCCGTTTAGGGTAGGGCTGCACTCGGCCCTACAACCTTAGCTCACTCCGCAGAGACACAGTCTGTTAGGAAGTGAGAAGGCTTGTTTGTTTGTTTGTTTTGAACAACAACAAGCCCACCGGGGGGCTCCATCCCTCCCTAGGGACGGTCCCCGGCCACCCCCCCCCCCCCGCCCGCATCCCTCCCTAGGGACGGTCCCCGGCCTCCCCCCCCCCCCCCCCCCGCCTCCATCCCTCCCTAGGGACGGTCCCCGGCCTTCCCCCTCCCCCCCTCCGCCCGATCCCTCCCTAGGGACGGTCCCCGGCCTTCCCCCTCCCCCCCCCCGCCCGCATCCCTCCCTAGGGACGGTCCCCGGCCTCCCCGCCCCCCCGCCCGCATCCCTCCCTAGGGACGGTCCCCGGCCTCCCCGCCCCCCCCCCGCCCGCATCCCTCTCTAGGGACGGTCCCCGGCCTCCCCCCCCCCCCCCCGCCTCCATCCCTCCCTAGGGACGGTCCCCGGCCTTCCCCCTCCCCCCCCTCCGCCCGCATCCCTCCCTAGGGACGGTCCCCGGCCTTCCCCCTCCCCCCCTCCGCCCGCATCCCTCTCTAGGGACGGTCCCCGGCCTCCCCCCGGCAGCCCGCACGACGTGGGACCTCGAGCGCCTGCGGACACCCCGCGCCCCGCAGCGAGCACCGCACGGCGTTCAGCAAACCCACCCCGGGCTCCGCGGCTGCGGGTGCGTGAAGCCCCGGGGGACCAGGACAGGCCCTTCCCTCACCGCCCCCAGCACACTCGTCCTGTACCACCCAACCCGGACCTGCGCAACCCCCAACCCCGCCGCTCCCCGCGTCCGCCCCGCTCACCCGCGTCCCCGCACTCCGCTCGCCGCGCCGAGTCCTAGAGCCCACCCGGCTCGCCGAGCGCCGTGGGCTTCCGTTAGCGTCCTCCGGCCGCGCAGGCGCAGAAGACACTGCCGTTAACGACTCGGGTTTAAACCCCGCGAGCGAACCCGCGCCCTCGGCCCCGCCCCACGGCCCTCTGATTGGTCTCTAGAGCAAACGTCTTCCATACCTGCATTATAATTGGTTCACATTTTCTTTCGGCCCCACCTCCCACAGGTACCCGGAAGCCCGGGATTGAAGGCGCCTACTTGGAGCTGTCCAAACCTGCCTGGCCTGCGCGTGTAAACTGTCGCCGTTGGTGTTAAATCTGGAGGTGTGGTTAGGTTTTGGAAGTGGAGTGACTCGGAGATTCCTGGTTAATACATTTTACTTGTGTTTGTGCCAGTACTGGAGCTTGAACTCAAGGTTTAAATGCTGGCCTTTAGCTTTTTTGTTCTACTGGGTGCGCCCCCACGTGAATCACAGCTTCACTTCTTGGCTTTTTTGCGGGTTAATTGGAGATAAGTGTCTCACCACATCTTTCCTGTCCCGATTGGCTTGGAATCACAGTCCTCTAGCCCTCAACCTCTGGGGTGGTTTAGAATCACAGGCTTGAGCGGCCTCTGCCAGGCGTGACCATTGCTGTTTTAATAATATACCTTAAAACCAGCCCCAACGGCAGCGCCTAGCGCCTCGGGAGCTTCTGAGGACAAGATGTAGAAAAGCAAAAATAGGTCCCTAAAGTTCAACATTCCACTCGTTGCCATGCATCGAATCCGAAACTATTTTTGTAGTTCTGAGGGTCATACCAACAAGATGTCATGATTTCAATTTATTCCTTAAACCCAGAATTGAGTGGGAGGGGTAATCTCATGGTATCTCTAAGGCGCTTGGGATTTGACTGGGGAAGAAAATAGAAGGAAAGAAATGCAAAAGATGGCAAATGTTGGTGCATGGAGATTTGAATGACTACTGCTAGACTTGCAATGTAGCACCACTTGAGTGCACCTATTCTTTTCCTTCCTCAGGAACAAATATCGCATGTCCAGGATTTTGCCATGCCTGCACGACACTTTCTTTGGTGTTGAATCTGCAATCAATGCGTCTTAGAAACAGAAGAGTACATAGATTCATTTTCTTACTGCTTTGGACATCCAGTATTGTTCGTACACACACACACACACACACACACACACGCATGCATGCATGCATTTTTATCTTTGAAAATCTTTAATACCACCTGGAAAGTTGTATCACATTTTTTTTTTTCTCTTTGGTTGGATTAGGGCTTGAACTCAAAGCCTCCTGTTTGCTAAGACAGGCAACTCTACCAATTGAGCCACTCCATTTTGTTTGTTTCCTGCGTTGATATCCGGCTGTGATCCTCCTCTGTATGGCTTGCTAAATAGCTAGCAGCCCATATTTCACGTTTTAAATAGTATCTACTCAACCCTGCTTTATTATTTTTTGATGGATCACTTAAATTTGTGTAGATCAGATCCCCGTAGTTTTCTGAAATCCATGGACTCAGGTCAAGAAACTTTAACTGAGTTTACTTAACATATAAGTATAAGGATGAAAATACTATGTTTGCAAAGATTTCAACATTAAAAAGGAATTATATATAATAAAGCAGATTCAACTCAATATTCAGCTCCAGTAATTAACTCATGACCAGTCTTATTGTCTTTATATCATTATTCTCACCTCCTGTAATATTTTGAAGCTAATATCATGTATCTGATGATTATAAATATTTCAGGAAAATCTGTTAAAAATTATTTTTTAGTTTTCTGAAATGAGCTTTCAATATGTAGCCCAGGCCAACCTCAAACATAAGATCCTCCTACTTCAGTGCTGGAATTAAAGGCATAGGCCATACTCCATCATGCCTGGAAAAAGCACAGCCTTAAGGCTGGGTGCCATTGGCTCATGCCTGTAATCCTAGCTACTCAGGAGGCTGAGATCTGAGGATTGCAGTTCAAAGCTCGCCTGGGCAGGAAAGTCTGTGAGACGCTCATCTCCAATTAATCAACAGAAAACCAGAAGTGGTGCTGTGGCTCAAGTGGTAGAGCACTTGCCTTGAGCTAAAGAGCTGGGGATAGCACCCAGGCCCAGAGTTCAAGCCCCATGACTGACAAAAAAAAAGAAAAAAAGAAAGAAAAAGCATAGCCATAATATTGTAATTATATCTAACGTAACATGGTTTCTTGATACCAGTGAAGTTACGTGTTCTATTTTCTATTTCCCTCCCTTCCCTTCTCCTCCCTACCCCTTCCTTTACTTTCTTGAACCAGGATCCAAATTCTCCCATTGTGTTTACTGGTAAGTTTTTCCAGTTCCTTTTATAAATTCCTCCATTTTTAACTAGTATAATTTATTTGTTGAAAGAACCATTGTTTGATTTCATTGACTATATCGTAGTGTGGTTTAACATAGCCTCCTTACCTTCTAATTCTAGCCCAGCTCTCTTCCAATTGCCTTCTTGAAATAGGGGTCGTTGAGTTATTAATCCATCAGCATCTTTATGGGTTCAGATAGTGCTTTCACCTAGTTATATGGTTATGTTTCTGTTAGCCCCTCCTTTGTGATATGTTTGCTTACCTCATCCCTTTGTTGGCATTTTGAAATTCCTTCAGCTTTAGTTTTCTCTTGTCTAACTACATCAAATCTCTAATATTTCCACTTCTTCCCTATTTGGGATAAGAAAAAAATACTAAAATGGTAAAGGATAATAAAAAACAAAACCAAAAAAAGCAAAAAAAAGAACAAAAAAAACAAATATAGACAACTTACCCTTGACACTGCCACCCTCTTCTGGCTGCTTTGTTTTCCAGCCTCTCTATTTTATTTTATTTTATTTTTTGTGGGGTTTGAACTCTGGGCCTGGGCACTGTCCCTCAGCTCTTCAGCTCAAGACTAGTGCTCTACCACTTGAGCCACAGAGCCACTTCCAGTTTTCTGGTTTATTGGAGATAAGAGTCTCACAGACTTTCCTGCCCAGGCTGGCTTTGAACTTCGATCCTCAGAATTCAGCTTCCTGAGTAGCTAAGATTACAGGCTTGAGCCATGGGCACCCATCTTTTATTTTCATTTTTAAATGATATTTACTCAACCTTGCTCAGTTTCTCTTTAAACTCTTGTATCCAGAATTCAACCACATCAGTATATTTCAACTGTACTTTCTAAGGATACAGTGAGGTTAGTAAACTCCAATTGTCTCAGTCCTATTTTTTATGTTCATTCATTTATTTTTGTTGGTTTGCTTTGGTTTTGTAGCTAGGCTTCCCTGGAATTCACACTCCCTCTGTATTTGGTGACTGATTCAACACATACTTATTGAACACCTGTGTTACCATAGTTTGTCTTGATCCTAAATAAAGGTACAGTGAGCTTCTTGTCAGGTAGGAGGAACTGACGTTAATCCAAACAATCACAAATTAGTGTAAAATTGCAGTGGTCATCAGTCAGTGCTGAAGAGTCAATGAAATCTCTACTAAGAGGGTGATTTGGAGAGTGAAAGGATATGGAGAGTAGAAATGGAAACAAAAAAAAAAGACTTTGCAAATAGAAGGGGAGATCATAAGGAAAGCTATGGGTGGTGGAAGGTTAGATGACTCAAAAAATAGAAGACTAGCAAAAGACAGATGACCGAGTTAAGGCCAAGTATCAAATAATACAGGTCATGTAGGCAAGGGATTTGATCTCTGTGTACCCAAGTCCTATGGCAAATGAAGTGTTTTGTATTTGGCTGCTACCAGGGCTCAGACTCAGGGCCTCATGCTTGCTCAGCTTTCTTGCTCACAGTGGGCCCTCCATCACTTGGACCCATGCTTCCAACCCTGCTTTTGCTGGTTTATTAGAGATGGAATGTTGGGCACTTTGTTTACTGGGCTGGCTTCCACCCAAAAGATCATCTAGTCTCAGCAGAAATAAATGCCTCTTTGAGCCATAGCACCACTTCTGGTTTTCTGGTGATTTGTGGGAGATGAGTCTCATGGATTCTTATGGAATTACAGGTATGAGCCACTGGCTCTCAGTTATGAGATAAAAAAAAAATCTTTCTTTTAACATTTTTTTTTCCTGCAGCCAATTGAAATGATTAATTTCCATGTAGTATGTATTTTTCAAAATGTGTTATTTATTTATTACTTATTTATTTGTGCTGATCCTGAGGCTTGAACCCAGGGCTTACGCACTATCTATGAGCTTTTATGCTCAAGGCTAGCACTCTACCATTTGAGCCACAGCTCCACTTACAACTTTTTTTTTGGATGGGGGCCCAGTCGTGGGGCCTGAACTCTGGGCCTGGGCGCTGTCCCTCAGCACTTCAGCTCAAGGCTAGAGCTCTACCACTTGAGCCACAGCGCCACTTCTGGCTTTTTTTTTTCTTTTTGCTTATGTGGTGCTGAGGAATCGAACCCAGGGCCTCAGGCATACAAGGCAAGCGCTCTACCACTGAGCCACCTTCCCAGCCCTCTACTTACAACTTCTTAGAAACAGCTCCACTTACAACTTCTTAGAGAAAGAATCTCATGAGCTCTTCTGCCTCAGGTGCCTTTGAATCGAGATCCTCAGCTCTCAGACTCCTGAGTAGCTAGGATTACAGTTATGAGCTACCAGTACCTCGCCTGTGATTGATTTCTAGTTTCATGTTAGTGTCAGATATCATTTCATTCCTCTTTACCTTGTTAAGATTTGGTTTGGCGTAAAATATAGTCCACACTGCAGAATGTACTATGTGTGCTTAAGAAGAATGTGTTTTTTTTGTTTTGTTTTTGTCATTGGGTTTTGTTTTGGTCGTGAGATTGAACTCAAGGCATTGGGGCTATCCCTAAGCTTTTTCCTCTCAAGCCTAGTGCTCTACAACTTTGAGGCATATCTCCACTTCTGGTTTTCTGGTGATTCGATGGAGATAAGAGTCTTATGTATTTGCCTGCCCAGGCTGGCTTTGAACTATGATCCTCAGCTCTCAGCCTCCTGAGAAGCTAGGATCTATTGTAGGCATGAGCCACCAGCACCTGACTTACAAGAATATGCTTTTTCCTGCTGTTGGGTAGAATGTTCTGTATGCAGATATTATTGATTTACAGTGCAGTTATATCCTGATAACCTCATTATAAAATGAAAATATGACAAGTTGAAAGTGCCTAACCTACTGTGTTCGTCAGTTTTCCATCATTGTGACAAATCTTTGAGATAAACAACTTGAATGGAGGAATGGTTTATTTTGGTCATGGTTTCTGAGATTAATTTGAGCTGCTCATGGGGATAAGTTGAAGGCAGTGAAACCCATTGAAGAGGCTTCCACAAAACTAGGTAGTACTTGTTTTAATTTCTTTATAGCCCAGGAAAGACATAAAACAAATGAGATCCTGGTGAATCAGGTGGTTTTAACCAGCAGCACACACCAAAAAGATGGAAGAAAGAAGGAAGGAAGGAAGGAAGGAAGGAAGGGAGGGAGGGAGGGAGGGAGGGAGGGAGGCAAGCAGGCAGGCAGGCAGGCAGGCAGACAAAGCAAACAAGCAAAAGAAAGGAAATGGCATAGAGTAAAAGGCTTTTCCTCTAGGCAGAGGGTAAGATAGCGAAACCTGTCCAAGATATTAGAAAAGTAGAGGCATAGAGTGGAAGATTGAAGGAGTTGCCTTTTCCCCAATATGTATTTTTTTTTCACATTGCTGTCATAAATCAGATGGTTGTCAATGTATTTATTTCTGTATCTCCTGCTTGATTCCATTGTTCTACACACCTGCTTTTGTGCCAGTACCACGCTGTTTTTGTTACTATGGCTCTGTAGTATGATTTGAAGTCCAGTGTTGTGATGTTTTCCCAGCATTTGTTTATTTAAGGAAAAAAAGTTCACAAGATTCTATTTCAACCAATAACTGGATGTGATGACACAAGTCCCTCATCGCAGCTATGGCTGAAAGCATAAATAGGAGAATCAAGGCCCAAGCAATCCTAAACAAAAACACAGGACCATATGTCAAAACTAATCAAAGCAAGCCGGGCATAGGTGGCTCATGCCTATAATCCTAGCTACTCAGGAGGCTGAGGCTGAGGATCATGGTTCAAAGCTAGCCCAGGCAGGAAAAGTCCATGAGACTCTTATCTCCAATAAACCTTACTCAGAAAACTGGAAGTGGCGTTGTGGCTCAAGTGGTAGAGCGCTAGCCTTGAGCTGAAGAGCTGAGGGACAGCACCTAGGCCCAGAGTTCAAGCCCCATGACTGACAAAAAAAAAAAAAAAATCAGAGTGAAAGTGGCTGGCTTAATCAATAGAGTGTCTGCCTAGCCAGAATGAGGTTCTGAGTTCAAATCCCAAAACTGAAGGAAAAAAAAGCGAAGTCTCTTTTTTTTCTCAGTATATGATAAAATGTTATCACAAGTCAATGAAGAACATTTTTTTATAGTAGACAGTAATAGAAAATCTGACTTACTTTATGGAGAAAAATAATACTGGATTCTTTCCCTCATACTGGATTATGGAATCAAATACAAGCATCACAGGAATAATAAAAATTCTCCACAGAAAGCCTCTCTCGGGCATCTTCAGAGAAGCAAGAGGAGAAAGGTGGGGTCATGAAGACGGGTGAAAACATCAGTTGAGAATAGGAACTAATAAGAAACTGAGTAATTCAGCTCTTGGGACAAGGTTTAATTGCTTTACAAAGTGGTAGGGTATTGTTCACTTCACGAACACATCTAAAGGATTGTCCACTGCACCTTTTCAAGTTTAAACTCCAAAGATCCATCTTTCCAGTGCATGCATAGCACTTGCTTTGCATTCCTCTCCTCTTTTTTTCAGGTCACCCTAGGCCTTGAGAAAAGAATGCTTGCCTTGTACCTGGTCAGGATTATCAACAAGATCGATTCCTGGGAATTTATTTGGATTGTGTTCGATTTGCACTGCTACTGTAATAAATGACTAAAACTTAACAGCTTAAAGCAACACAAATTTATTCAATCATGGAGATCAGAAGTCAGAAATCAATCTTACAAGGCTAAAATCAAGATGTCAGCAGAGCTGGTTTTTGAAAGCTCGGAGGGGAATCCATTTCCTTGCCCTTTTTTTTTTGTTGGTTTTTTGGGTTTTTTCCTTTTTTTGTTTATTTTTTGTTTTTGTTTTTGTTTTTTTGTTTTTGGCCAGTGTTGGGGCTTGTACTCTAGGGTTGGGTGCTGTCCCTGAGCTACTTTTGCTCAAGGCTAGTGCTGTATCACTTGAGCCACAGCATCACTTTCAGCTTTTTCTGTGATTAATTGGAGGTAAGAGTCTCACCAACTTTCCTGCCTGGGCTGGCTTCGAACCATGATTCTCAGATCTCAGTTAGTGGCTCAGGTGTGAGCCACTAACACCTAGTTCCTTGCCCTTTTCAGCTTTTAGTGGCTTCCTGTGTTTCTTGGCTCATGTCCTTTAGGGTCATTTTAAATTACTACTTATATCATCCATCACAATTATCTTTTCCTCTTCTGAAGTCAAATCTCTTTTCCCTCTCTCTTCCAAGTACCCTTAAAGCTGCATTTAGACATCCCTGTTCCCAGATAATTCAAATAACCTCCTGTCTCAAGATCATTATGTCTTCAATGTCTCTTTTGCAATATAAGGCACAATTCATGGCTTCCAGAGATTAAGATATTAAAAAAAAATCTGGGGGATGAGGACCTATTCTGGGGCTAGAAATTACAAATCAGAAAGGGGACACACAGCTGAGAGTGGAATTGTTTTTACAGTGCTCATGATTTTATGGGCCTCGGGAGTCTTACGCCAAGCTGAAATTAAATGGAGGAAAGAAAGTTGCTCATGTTGGCTGCTATGTGATTCTGGATCTTGAACAGAAGATGGCTTTCTGAAATATCCTGTTCTCCATCTAGTAGATATTACATAAATTTCTATAACAGCACAATGTCACATTCGTCTCATTCCGATAGGTGTATTGATCTTCATAGCAATTATGTTTACACATTTGCTGTGAGTATAGATGTCTTCCTTCTAAAAACGAAGAAGCCTGTTGTAAGTGCTGGAGGTGGTGATCTTAATACTGGCTCTCTAAAACTCACTGCCAAGAGGAAAACTCCTTAGCACTGCGTTCCCTTCCCTGGCTTCTTGAAGATCATGCTCCCACAGTACAGTACATTCTAACTGATTTTGGAACCAAATCCTTCCATGACAAGCTGGCAAGAACTCCTTGTTGGCTCATCTCCCCTTTTGATTCTTTGGCTTTACCATGTAGAGGGGCTAAACAATGTCAAGTTCTTTATCTCAGCCACTAGCAGCTGTGATGATGCTTTGAGGAAGTTTGGGAGTCTGCATGCGCCCCACTTACCCTTGTAGTGGGATATAGTTGAGCATGACCCATGTTTGCGTGTCAGGCAAGTTCCTTCGCCAGATAAACAGGTAGCATTATGTGCATACTGGCACTTATAACAGAGAAGACCTATAGCTGTATGGCAGAGAGAAAACAGTATTTAGGCTGGCTTGTGAACCAATAGGAAAAGTGAAGTTATAGCATCAAAAAGAGGCTGCAGTGTTGCATACTGAGTTTATTATTGTCCATTCACTCTATCAGCTGGTATTTGTAGAATTTCTGCTTAAATTAGCTTATCGGGTAAGGAGGCAGATTTTAAAGTGCTAAGACATAGACTCTGTGAGCTGATTAATTTCTACTTATATTTTAAGACAAACACAGGTGAATTAATTAAAGGAAATAAAAACGATATATAGTCAGTTAAATCATAACGAAGATTGATTGGAGTGGTAGAAAGATTTTCCGTGGGCCAGGTGCTAGTGGCTGACACCTGTAATCCTACTCAGAAGGCTGAGATCTGAGGATCACAGTGTGAAGCCTGCCAGAGTGGAAAAGTCCGTGAGACTCTTATTTCCAATTAACCACCAGAAAACCAGAAGTGGGACTGTGGCTCAAAGTGGTAGAGCACTTGATTTGAGCAGAAAAGCTCAGGGCCAGAGACCAGGTTCTGAGTTCACACCCTACAACCACCACCAACAACAACAAAAAAGATTACTATGGGATGAAAAGGTAGAGAAATAATTTAGTCAAGCACTTAAAAGCTCTAGACATGTACCAGCGAGGTCAGAGGGGAGCCAGGCTGTGTTCTTCCTTTGGAGCCTGAGGATGAGCTCTGGGAACATGCCAATCACAGTCCCTCAGCCCTGGCCATCTGCCTGTTTTTCCCCAAAATCCACCCCAAGTTATTTGCACTTTCTGTTATTATTTGCTGCAATAAATAAGGTATAACATTACACATTCGAACCTAATGAGGTCATCACGATAGAATTTCATTTGTGTGTGAGCACAATATTATTTTCATAGAAACAGAATTGCTGGAGAAGAAGAAGAAGAGGGAGGAGGAGGAGGAGGAGAAGGAGGAGGAGGAGGAGGGGGAGGAGGGGGAGGGGGAGGAGGAGGGGGAGGGGGAGGAGGAGGAGGAGGGGGGAAGGAGGAGGAGGAGGAGGGGGAGGGAGAGGGGGAGGGGGAGGGGGAAGAGGAGGAGGAACAACAGTGGTAATTTGGTTCTTTGGAGGAAATAAAACTATAACCTTGTTATCAATGGTTGGAAAATTCTTCTCTCTGCAGAACTAGGAACTGTAGTAAATTAGCACACTTCTAGATGTTGACAATTTGTACTTGTTATTTGTTCTTTTCATTGGCACTTCTCTTTTATAAGGAATGAAAGTGAGCAAGTTTTCATATGTCTTTTTGATTTTTTAACAGAACTCATTCCACAGTAGGGATATTAACCATTTTATCTGAGATGTGAGTTGCCTTTTTGCCTTTTTATCACAATGACTATTTTAATTTTTACAGAGTCAAATTTGTTTATCTTTTTTTTCTTCAAGAACTTGGATTATTTTGAATCATTGTTTAAAAAAAAACACAAAAGGTCTTTCTCATTATTAAATTGATTAAAAAAAAAATGAGCCAAACTCTCTCTAAAAACTTTTATAGTTTATAGCTGATATGAAAAGTTACCAAAATAGAAATTAACATTGTGTTTCAAACACATTCAGTAGGTAGAAAACACAAACACTGGTCACTCATTTTCAGGTAGCGATAAGAAAGTGAAGCATATTTGAAGACTGATTTCCAAAAGCAATCCCATTTGTTGATAAAGCTAAAGCTCCGAATAGCCATCTGGCTAGAGATGCAAAATTAAAAACTGTTCAACACACAGACTTTAATTGACATGGAAGTGGATGAGCTGACATAGGGTGGCTCTGTCTATATGGACAGTTTCAAGTCCAATCCCAGAATTTAAAGGTCAGGTACAACAGAGAATTCAGCAAAACCACCATGAAAAGAAGCAATTAGAGAACCATGTATGGTGGTGGCATGCCTGTAATCTCCGCACTTGAGAGGCAGAGGTAGGAAAAATATAACTTCGAAGCCAATCCGGGCTATATAGTGAGACCCTATTTATAAATAAAATGAGAGAGAAAAGGGAAACTAAGAAAGTAGAACAGAATGCAGGATAAAAGTGTGTTATGAACATGGGAAATGGAAATGGGTTAAGTTTGACGCAAAGACAATAAATACGTAAATAAGGCATCTGAAAATTGTTTTCTTCCTCTTAGTCATGAGAACATTTTTTACTTGATTTAGAATATCATATTTAACCTTTGCAGTATCCAGAAGCTCAGGTTGTACTGAGGCTCCAGGTTTGAACTGTAATGCCTGGGTGATGCTTATAGAGTATAAAATAGCACCCCTGAAATACCTCCCTCTCCTCATGCCCCCCCCTCCCATTGTTGAAACTTACTGTCTGGAAAGCAGAGAAGAAATAAGCTCAAGAGGAGTAGTGTATTCATTTTCTTCCTGGGTTGATGAAAGGTGTTCGGAGTGAGGTGTTGTGAAAGCTAGCCTCTAGCTTCCTTTATAAAGCTAGAAGAGGAGGAAGGAGACTCTGGTACAGGCATACAGCAGAAACTGCCCTTCTTCTACTTTCTTCTAAGGAAACAAGCTGTGATAATGTGCAAAGTACAGGCTGGGAAGAAAGGCCTCTGGCTAAAGTTGGATTAGATCTCCCAGTGCTTCCTTATCTCTTCTATGTGTATATGTGTGTGTGTGTGTGTGTGTGTGTGTGTGTGTGTGTGTGTGTGTGTGTTTCTCTAGAAACATTTATCTGTGTCCTGAGAGGGAAATGTTTGTTTACCTGAGGGCAATAACTAATAAAATAGGAGGATACAACATGACAGGGGAATCTTAGAATATTATGTATGTTTATTGATAAAGTTATCCCAATCCTGGAAAAATTTCTTCCATGTTTTGGGGTGATTTTTTTCCCTCTACTCCTTGGGATGTTCAAAAGCCTCCCATACCTGGGAGATTGGAAGACTCTTGGAGCTTCCCAGAAAATTTTATGGAGATCAGTTTAGAGACAGGGGAGGAGATAAAGAAGTTTCTCTGAACTTATTTCAGGTGAACTCTTCCTTGGGATCTGAAGCCCAGTTTCTGAAAATGTTCTCAATCTCAATTCTTCTAGTATCAGAGCCAGGATCATATCTCAACCATAGTCTGCTTTGTTTCAAATAAGGTGCTCTCTAAGGAAACTAAACCATCTAGCCACAACCTTACCCCATGTCCTTCATAAGAAACATCTCAACTTCTCTGGGAGATTTCATCCTTCCAAGGCTGCTACCGTCTTTGTAGATGGTCCCTCTTCTTCTTTCTACTTGTAACCATTATCTCACTGTTTTTGTACCGGTATCCATGTTGTGAATGGCTTCATCTAGATATCTACCCTGGCTAAAGGGAAAGCATTCTCTTCCTTTTGTAACACCCTTTAGCTGATTGAATCCTAAAACAATTCTGTGAGTTATGTGTAATAATTCTCATTTCTGTGGATGAGAAAATAATCTGAGAGAGACTTAGTAACAGTCACACTTAACAAGTAATAGAGAATTGAATGTGTGGTTATCTGTAACAAAGTTGTGTTTGGAATAAAAATATTCTTTCTAGAAGTCATAGTTCATGCAGAATTCATTTTTGTTCCCTGTAAACAATATTTTTTAATCGTTAGCTTCTTGGAAATGCATCATAGTAAACAAAAAGCTGAATTCTATACTCTTTGAGTTCTATACTTTGAATTATTTTCCTTTTGCTGTTGTAAAATCAAATCATAGCCATGTGCCAGTGGCTCATGACTGTAATCTTACTTATTCTATTCTAAAAGCTGAGATCTAAGGATTGTTGTTCCAAAGAATCCCAAGCAGGAAAAGTCTGTGAGAATCTTATCTTCACTTAACCAGCAAAAAATTAGAAGTAGAGCTGTGGTTCAAGTGGTGGTAAAGCATCAGTCTTTAGTGAGAAAGCTAAGGAATAGTACCCAGGTTCTGAGTTTCAGCCCCAGTACTGGAAAAAAGAAAGTCACAAAATTCATGATGACATACATTTATTATCTTAAAGTTCTGGAGACTGGGAGTCTTACGGGGCCAAAATAAAGATGTTAACACCTTCTTGCAGTTCGGAGGGAGAAAAATGTGTCAGCTTCCAGCAGCCTCATGAGTTCCTTGGCTTATGGTTCATTTCTTCATCATGTCAGTAGCTGCTAGCATCACCATGTATACTTGTCCTTCTGTGGTCAAATCTTCTGTTACACCAGGACTTGTGGGACTGACAGTTAGCACAAGATAACGTCTTATCTCAAGATCCTTATTGTAATCCCATCTTTGAAGTCTCTCTGATCCTCTGGTAACAATGGTAGGTTCCAAAGATTAAGATGTAAAAATCTTGGAGTGGGAGTTACTGTTCAGCCTACTACATATTCACAAAAGCAAAACCAAGTTGCCATTCCCTGGGGCCCTTTAGTTGCCCACATGCCACAATCCCAATAAGATGTGTCCTTTCTAACCCCACTTTAGTCAGGTCTTAACAAACACCTACTTACCTAACAAACTGTCAGATTATTTCACATTTCTAGTCTTTTACATTATCTTTTTCTTTCCTTGTCCTTCTTCAATGAGCTACCTCCTTATTGGCTTTTACTTTCCTTTTCCTCTTACCCCACTATTCCTTCCTTCCTTCCTTCCTTCCTTTTTGGTACTGGGGCTTCACACTCTTGTTTGGGTTTTCCACTCATATCTGGTGCTCTGTCTCTTGAGCTGAAGCTCCATTTTCAGCTTTTTGCTGATTAATTGGAGATAAAAGACTCACAAGCTTTTCTGCCAGGGTTGTTTTGAATTGCAATCTTCAGAAATCAGCCTCTTATGTACTAAGATTACAGGCTTGAGCCACCAGCACCTGGCCTTATTAGCTTTTAAAGTCCTTCTGAGATATCCACCTTTTAAGGGGACCTTCCTTAGCACTTTAATTTGAATGTCTTCTAGTTCCCTTCTAGTGATCTCTCTCACTAGATCCCAATCTCTTTTGAGATCCTCAACTAGCTCATGGAAAAGTGGTCAATGATGGTTTCTTGAATCATAAATTTGTGAACAAATTAGCCAATGAGTACAAACTATAGGAATAGAGATGAATAGAGATAGTAGTTCAGCTTTGGGGAACTTCTATAATGAATGAGAGATGGAATAGAGGCCTTTGGGTAATAACTCTAGTTATGAGAGAATTGAGGTGCACACTCTCCTGGGAATGCTATGGGAGACTTGGGGAGGGTGCTTTGGAGCTTGGTTAAGTCTTGTTTGCTATGAGATTTTACAATTACATGACAGGTAAACAGGCAAAGGACATACCACAAGAAAGGAACAGTCAGCACCTCCCACAGAGAGCTACAAGGGACAAAATGTCTTAGAATGTTCCATACCTCTGCCCCTGCTGGGCATAGTCATTCTGTCCTGTCCATTTGAAGATAATTCCTGAGATCAGGGGATGGTTGGAGGGAGACTGAGAGAATGATGCTGGTTTCAAAGCAGCACATAAGGAAATACCAAGAGATGAATGTGGGATTGTAACAAGGAAGAATTTTCTTTTCTTCCAGGGAGGCCTACTGAATGCAAATAAGCATAGTACTTGCATAAATTGGTTCTGTTATGAAATGTTTGAGAGTAAAGAGAAATGATCTATAAGGTGATTTTGCCTACCTTTGAAGGGAACTATGTTTTGCAGCTTCACTACAAATATCTGGGTTCTCTTCATTCTCTTTCCTACTTGATCTTCAAGGCTGCCGAGTCTCATCTTCCTTCATTTCTTTCTCTTCCATTTCAGAGCTTGATGGGTAACTTGTGATCCTTGGATGGTCTTGCTAACAATTCTGATCACCTGAAACTGTTGATAGTCCTGCTTTTTATATCTGCATAGATTCTTAATCACAGGATACAAAACTCCACAAGTCATAAAAGACCAGTAAGTTAGGTCATATCAAAATTAAGAAAATTATTCACCAATGGAATTGAGAGTGAAAAAGGAAGTCCCACAGTGGGAGAAGATGTTTTGAAATTTAAATACTAGCAAGAACATGGAGTAACTAAGACATGAACTAAGACATGGTTAGGAGTATAAGGGAAAACACCAGTTGAAAACTGGCTTTGTCTTGTTTTGTCTATTATCCTATGACTGCCTTAGACACATTCCCAGCACACATATAGGCATATTTGTACCAAAACATGTACAAGAATGTACCTGTTCTCTTTATTCATAATAGTCTTAGTGTGGAAGATATCTTCTAATAGGAAAATGGATATCATACATATGATACCCATAATTTGTATGAAATTCAATGAAAATAAATTCTACTACTGATATTGTGGAGAAACCTTATAGTGCTGAGTGGATGAAGATATGTACCCCACATATAAACTAGAAATTAATTTACTGTAAGTCCCAAGATAAACAAAACCAATCTTTTACATTATCTTTGCAGTCTGGATAGTAGTGTAGTTACATTTGGAGAGAAGAAAGATGTGCAATAAGGGGGAAGGTAGGGCAGAAGGTGTGGCTTAGGTGGTAGAATGCCAGCTTGTGAGTGAAAGCATCAGACCCTGAGTTCAAGTCCCAGTCCTGCAAGAAATCAGTGGGGATGAGTATTCTAATGCTTCCTAGTCTCTAATGATCGCTAATCCATTCCAGTTCACAAGATTGGACTGTCAGATAGTTTAATTGCATGTGCATATTTAAACTATAGAACATGATGGTTTTTGCATGTTAGTATCAATGCCATTGTATATTTATTTTTGTTATTACTTAGCTTAGAAATAAACAATGATCTTACTTACATACTTTTTGAATAAAACAGGTCTTAGAGATCATTCAAAATGTCCTATTGCTGGGCACCAGTGGCTCCTGTCTATAACCCTAGTTGAGATCTGAAGATTATGGTTTGAACCAGCTCATACAGGAGAGTCCATGAGATTCTTACATCCAATTAATCACCACAAAGCCAGAAGTAGAACTATGGTTCAAGTGATAGAGCACTGGTCTTAAGCACAAAAAAGTCAGGGACAGTGCCAGGCCCTGAGTTCAAGCCGAAGGACACACACACACACACACACACACACACACACACACACACACACACAACTAATTTTTAGAGATTTCTACACAACATATTACCCCATCAGTTTCAGTTCTCAGCTATGGAATTGATTTCATTTTCTATGGGGAAGATAATTCTTCTCATTTAGCAGACACACAGGATTTCCTCTAACACAGGGTAGTCTCTTTGATCTAGCACCAAGCCCTTCAGAGGCTGGTACCATGTTCTTGGACTTCTCAGCACCCAATATCATGATACTTCACCATCACGGGCCAACATCTTTCTTTTTATAATTTTTTGTGTACATTTTTATTGTAAAAATGCTGTGCAGAGGGTTTACAGTTACATGAACAAGGTAATGAGTACATTTCCTATTGAGCATTGTTGCCTCCTCTTTGTTTTCCCCCTTCCATCCCTTTCCTTCCACCTCCACAACTACCCCCACCCCCTCCCACCTAAGTTGTAAAGTTCATTTTCAACATAGTGTTTTGTACATCTTATTGTTACAATGGGTCAACCTGTATCCTTATTTAAGCATTTTGTTTTTTTCCCTTCCCCTCCCTGAATTAGAGAAGTGTATGGACAAGATGCAGGGCACCAACATCAAATATAGTGAAAACAGGGGTAATACTGTGGGGGCATTCCTCCTCTTTATTAGGTCAAAGACACAATGCTGGGAAGACTTAGTTACCTCCAGTCTCTTGGTTTCCGGGCCGTCCATGGTCTGTGATCAGCAGGATGAAGATTTCTGCTCCTCGTCAGTTCTTGGTGGCAGTGAGTAGAATTCGCTCACAAACCATGTCTGGATGAGCCAATTTCTTTATGAGGTACCCATTCTCAAGCATTTTGGTACCATAGCAGAAAATTGAGTAATATCAGCTGAAATTACAACTCCATTATGTCATGATTTTATTTGTTATGAAAGAAATAAAAATTAAACCCATTTCTCACATGAAGTTCACAGGTGTTGCTTGTTCTTACTTGTTGTAATCATATGAATTATATATTTAAAATATACACTGGCTTTTCTTTCCTTTTTTTTTTTAGGTCCTAGACTAGAAATGGAACTTGGTGCCTGCAGCTTTTGCTCATTGGCTATTGCTGAACTAACTGAACCATGCTTTCCAACTTCATATTGGTCTTAAAGTTACATGCTCGAAATAAATTGTTAGTAGTTAGTGTATAACTTCTATCTTTTGCCACAAAATAGAAGGGAAATTGTGAGAGTAATATTCAACAGGCTTCAGGGTTATTAAGAGAAATTTGACCAACAATTTTCTTTATGGTGTTTTTACAGGTATTTCATGTCTGACTCCTTTTTGATCCTTTGCATATTTTATGGCTAGGTAATAATGATGGGTTTTCATTTTTATTTTCTTTCTGGCTTTTTTGCTAGTTAATTGGAGATAAGAGTCTCAGACTTGTCTGCCCAGGTTGGCTTTGATACAAGACCCTCAGATCTCAGCCTCTTGAGTATCTAGGAATACAGGCATGAGTCACCAGCCCCAGCTTAATCATGGGGCTTGAATTCAGGGCTTGGACACTGTCCTGAGCTTTTTGTTTAAAGCTAGAATTCTACCTCTTGTGCCACTGCCCCATGTTTGGCTTTTCAGGATTAATTGGAGATAAGAATCTCACAAGCTTTTCTGCCAGGGTTGTTTTGAATTGCAATCTTCAGAAATCAGCCTCTTATGTACTAAGATTACAGGCTTGAGCCACCAGTACCTGGCCTTATTAGCTTTTAAAGTCCTTCTGAGATATCCACCTTTTAAGGGGACCTTCCTTAGCACTTTAATTTGAATGTCTTCTAGTTCCCTTCTAGTGATCTCTCTCACTAGATCCCAATCTCTTTTGAGATCCTCAACTAGCTCATGGAAAAGTGGTCAATGATGGTTTCTTGAATCATAAATTTGTGAACAAATTAGCCAATGAGTACAAACTATAGGAATAGAGATGAATAGAGATAGTAGTTCAGCTTTGGGGAACTTCTATAATGAATGAGAGATGGAATAGAGGCCTTTGGGTAATAACTCTAGTTATGAGAGAATTGAGGTGCACACTCTCCTGGGAATGCTATGGGAGACTTGGAGAGGGTGCTTTGGAGCTTGGTTAAGTCTTGTTTGCTATGAGATTTTACAATTGCATGACAGGTAAACAGGCCAAGGACATACCACAAGAAAGGAACAGTCAGCACCTCCCACAGAGAGCTACAAGGGACAAAATGTCTTAGAATGTTCCATGCCTCTGCCCCTGCTGGGCATAGTCATTCTGTCCTGTCCATTTGAGGATAATTCCTGAGATCAGGGGATGGTTGGAGGGAGACTGAGAGAATGATGCTGGTTTCAAAGCAGCACATAAGGAAATACTAAGAGATGAATGTGGGATTGTAACAAGGAAGAATTTTCTTTTCTTCCAGGGAGGCCTACTGAATGCAAATAAGACTAGTACTTGCATAGGGGTTGGGAAGTTGGCTCAGAGGTAGAGTGCTTGCCTTGCATGCATGAGGCCCTGGGTTCAATTCCTTGGCACCAGAAAAAGCCAGATGTGGCGCTGTGGCTCAAGTGGTAAAGCGCTAGCTTGAGCTGAAGAGCTGAGGGACAGCGTCCAGGCCCAGAGTTCAGGCCCCACGACTGTCCAAAAAAAAAAACAAAACAAAATCAAGAATAATACTTGCATAAATTAGTTCTGTTATGAAATGTTTGAGAGTAAAGAGGAATGATCTATAAGGTGATTTTGCCTACCTTTGAAGGGAACTATGTTTTGCAACTTCACTACAAATACCTGGGTTCTCTTCATTCTCTTTCCTACTTGATCTTCAAGGCTGCCGAATCTCATCTTCTTTTATTTCTTTCTCCTCCATTGCAGGGCTTGCTGGGTAACTTAACTTGGGCATGGCCTTGGAGAGAAGAGTCTAATGGACTTTTCTGCCTGAGCTGGCTTCTAGCCATGATCTTCAGATCTCAGCATCCTAAGTAGCTAAGATTACAGGCGTGAGTCATGAACACCTGGCTATAGTTCCTTTTTATTTCTAAATTCTTCCTTTAAGGAACCTTTTCATTCTGTGTGTTTTCCCTCACGTACAAAAATCTAGATATCAAAATAGAGTATTATCAGGGAAAGGAAAAGGGACAATGAGGGGAAGGGACAAAAGAAAAATGGGGATGAATATGAGCAAAGGACATTGTATGCATGAATGAAAATGTCACTATGAAACCATTATTTTATACAGGTAATACACACTAATAAAGTAAATAAATAAATAAAAGGTAAAAGAAGAACTTTTGCATCTCCATGGCTATACCACTCTATATTAGCTATATGTTGATAATCCACACCCTCCTGTTTCTATTTCCTAGTCCAATTTCATCCCCTAGGCTTAAAGATTGTATATTTGGTCACTTTTACTCAACTCTTTTACTATACTTTTGGTTATAACCTTTACTCAATGAGCCTTAAGGACATGTGGAGAATGCCTTTTATGCACTGGCATATAGACCTTTCCAGAATCCATTGTTTTGCGGACCACAGATCTCTATTTCCTAAAATAAGACACTTGTGAACATCTCCCCTCCCCTAGAATGATTTTTTAAAATCTAACTCATTGGTACCCATTTTGCTGATCTACCTTACTATCAACGTGAGGATTTAGCACATTTTTCATAGAAGTAGTTTTGTTGAAGTTTTCATAAGACCGACATCACAAGAGAATGATTATTGAAATCCGTATCTGAATGCAACCAATTGATCAGCATAAACAAACAACAAATGGAAGGATGGCCATCATACCCTGTGGCAATTAGCACAATACAGCAGGGAGCAAAAGAGAAAGTGTTTCAGAGACCAGCTTGCTGGAATCTTCATTCCTTCACTGCACAAGGACTCTCACGACAGTTAAAGTCTGCTTAAGACCTTAACCCTAGCCATTGTAATGTGGTATGGTCACCTTATAAGCTGACTATCTTGAGAGTGTGTATTTGAGGGTAGGTGGGCAAAAACATCAACTTCTTATTTTGTTCCTGTGTTATTTCCCAATGGAAAAAATATTAAATAGAAGCAGGGCACTGGTGACTCACATCTATAATCCCAGCTACTCAGGAAGCTGAGAGCTGAGGCTCACAGTTCTCAGCCAGCTCAGGCAGGAAGTCGGGAGACTCTTATTTCTAATTAACCACCAAAAAGTGGAACTGTGGCTCAAGTGATAGAGCACTAGTAACCTGCGCACCAGGACTAGCATACTTACACAAAATTAAATAGAAAGCTCAATACATTTCAAAATAAGAAATATAATTTGGTTGGGATACCTTTTTAAATACGGTCCCAAGCATACATAACTTCTTTGAGGAGATTCAGATTGTTCTATTCTATTCTTATCTTTCTTCCTAATATTCCATCCTATGAATTGTCCGTCTCTTCATATTTTCATTTGGTTCTGCCGTTTGCTCTTGTGGGACATTTGTCTTTACTTAGATCTGATTTAATCTTCCCAATTCTGAGCTCTCACTATAGCAAAAGCCCAGCTTACCATTTCCTCCTAGATGCATAGATCCATAGTTTTTGGGTTTATCTACATTTGATTCAAGCATCCACTCCTATTCAGTAACCTAGAGATCATGGGTACTTGTGATATGGATAGCTCCTTTTCTCTCCAAAGAGAAAGGCTTCACAAAGCCCTATAATGCCAGTTTCTTGATCTTACACTTCTAGCAAACGATGAGAAGATAAATTTCTGTCGAGTAAATGGTATTGTGTTATGCCAGCCTAGCAAACTAACATGGAGTCCTGTCACAGATAACTGAATCACAGACAGGATTGCAAAATGATCAGGGCTAGTCCCTGACTCTCGTACCCTCTTCCAGGCCCTTGCTATGGGAAGAGTTAGAGTTGAGTTTCTGGCTTTCCCAAATGGGAGCACCCAGGATGAGGCCTCTGGGAATACATGGGGGAGGTGGAGGAGTCGCTGGCGGGTTGGGGGGGGGGGGGTGAGGAAAGGGGATTCACAGACATGACTTAACTTAGCATTATAATCTTGGAAGTTGTTCCTAACTCTGGGTTTGGTTTGGGAATCTCTTCTAAAGGTTCTAGATCAGAGCCTATCCGCCTTCTAAAAGAAAACTACTTGTCTGAAGAATTTGCATCTAGAAAAAAGAAGTTCTTACAGGACTGGAAATTTGATCAAGCCAAAATATTATTAAAAAAAAAAAAAAAAAAGCACCTGGAGACTCCTAGAAGAAAAAAAAAAAACAAAGAGGAGCATCCATGACACAATAATGGCTACTTCTTGGCAGCTACCGAGCCATCTGAGTCTTTAGCAGCTCATTCCTCTGGTTAGAGCAGCCCAGCTCTAACCCCTGGGCCTGTGACCCTCATCTCATCTAATCTCAAGGCTAGCCACCTATGTGAGAGAAAGCAGTCTGTTTGAACCTTAGGTCCTCACTTCAAAGGCCATCTAGGAGACACTGTTCTCTGCCTCCTGCCCATCCAACATGCAAGCCAAATTTAAGCTGTAGGGGAGTGGCCACTTCCAGGGCAGCCCCTGCAGGCTCTGTCTTGTTGCCTTGCTTAGAAGGTGAGTGGCCACTGCTTGACGGAAGCATCTGTAATCTACTCTGCTGAGGGCTCCAGGTGGCTTCTGAGAATCCCAGATTTCACAGCTCTTATGATTTCCTCCATATTGGGGAACACAGACAGCACAGCACTTGACCTTGGGGCAATGTAATGAATCCCATACAGTTGTGCTGTGTGGCAGTAGATCTTTCTTTACCCAGGTAATCCGATAAGAAATGCCATAACAAATGCTCTGTAAACATAAGACCTAGACACATGGTGGTTCTCCTGGTGGTTCATTCCATATAGGTTTCTTTGCAAGAGAGGCAGGCAGAAGTTGCACTGGAGAGCAATAACATCCATTCCCTCTTTGCCAGCCTGATTTCTCACTCCTGCCATGGGAAGGCACGTGAGGAGCATTTACTGTGCCATGAGCTCAGCCTGTAGGATGAGGCGGGAGTCTGGGGGTGTTGGGATGGTTTGAGACTCACAGTAAAACCTCTCACATCCTTGAGATCCTTGTAACCTAGTTGGGACAATGTTTCAGGAGGGGGCTGCCGAGAAACGCTTCAGAGTCCATCTGAAGAAGTTTGCCATTGTGGTTTTAAGGCCTTCCTACAATTCTGTCTTCTCCAAGTTTGATCAGTGAAGCTACTTACTATGCCAGGCACATGACAAGAGATGATCTGTGAGAAGACACAAAGTTCTGTTCTATACATCTCTCACCTGGATGTTGGTGTCTCTGGCTTGATCACCAAGAGCAAGAGGGATCAGTATCTCCCTCTAACTTTAATTGCGATGTCATTCTAACCAACTCCTGTTTCTTGTGTAGGAACAGGTGCTGAACTGTATGGCTCTTAGGATCAATGCCTTTATTTTGTACATGTGGTAAACTAGGACCTTCCATATCAAGACTGTGCCAGGTTAGTGTGGAGTGCAATTAGGGAGGGGATCAATGGGTCTCAGGCAGGAGGCTACCTTGGGTTGGCCATACAGAAGGAGATGGAGAGTTAATGGTTTCCCAGTAGGAACCAGGAAAGCAGGACAATGTCCTACAATGGCTCCAGGCAGCTGATGTCTGAGGAGATCTAGGCGTCAGATGATCTGGTTGTCTAGGCTCCATTTCCCTTGGCCTAGGAGAGGGACAGGTGGGACCTCATGGAGAAGCACTGGGGTCAGCCAGTCACATGCTTCCTTTCTCTCTTCCTGTGTGGAGACTTGAGTGGAGTCTAGCCCCTCAGCCTCACAGTCCGGCCTCATGGCATACTGGAATAGTTCCTACCTCGTCATCAAGACTACAGGACTTTCCTTTTAAGGACTTGGTTTTTATCTTATTTTCCCCTGATCCTTTAGAGAGGGAAAATAAACATAATTCTGGGCTGACTACAAAGAAGCCTAACCCGACATCAAACCACCGCCTTCCCTTCCCTTTGTAGGAGTCAGGGGGAGGCTCAGGTTGGTGCCTCTGGGCAGGACAGGAACAGGACATGACAGGACAGCGTGTCCTTTAGCCCTTGGAGTAAGAAAAAGCAGTAAAGAATGATATGGTTTTGGATAAGAGCCAGGGTAAGAGGGGAGAGGGCTACAGCGCTAGCCTCAGGAAAAGACTCAGGAAGTTCTAGAGGTTCCGATGCCAGGAGTCGGGAACAGAGTGCAGGTTGGATACTACGTCCTCATCTTCCTGACTGGCAGAGGGAACCCAGCATGTGTCTGGCTTATCTGTAGTTCCAAGAAGTTGCTAGAGTTGACAAGTGTTGAAAGGCTGGCTGACATGGTGGCTGATACTGAGAGGTAGGCATACAGCTTTCCTTCGATTTCTCCAGTGACTGACTTCTGTATTTTCTTTCCAGTTCTAGGCCTCACCTTCTAGATATAATGCCACATATACATGACATTAACACACACACACACACACACACACACACACACACAAATCACAATCCACACCTGATGTCAACCATGATGCTTGTTGACAAGAATGTGCAATTTTGATGGGCTGGCCTCAAATGATGACTCTCCCCTTCCAGCCTCCTGGGAAATTGGATTAACAAGGGTGTACCATCACACCTGGCCCAGAATGAATACCCTATGTTCTAAAGTTACAATAGTTGCTCTGGCAGCATCGATGCACATAAGTCCGATTGTTGAGGTCGTATTTCAAGTCATTGCAGAACTTCTGACACACCATATATGATACTTGGAGAACATCATCTGAAATAGGGGGAAAAAACAGAGGGGGAAAAAAACCCAGTGATCTAGTTCTCCAAGGCAGACAAGATCTGGCACCAAACAGGTAAGCATAGGGGAAGCTTCCCAGCATATATTCAAGAGGGTAAATATCTATATTCCAAGAGGTCCAGTGCCAAAATCGCTGGCTAGGTGCAGGATCGACTTATTTGTATGATAACTCCTTAATTTTTTGTGCGTTGTCATATATTAGTTGTACAGAAAATTGCGTGGTATTTCCATACATGCATATTAACCATATGACTCTGTGCATCTTCTTCATCCCTTCCCCCACCCCTCCTCACCAGAAGATTAGCAATAGTCCTGTGAGGTCTTCAAAGGCCATCTCTATTTGACCATCTTTCCTGGGAATATAAAATCCTCACCTCTTTCTCCTATCCCATTTTCCCAGATCCTCTTCTGTCTGTGTGCAACCACACCCCAGAGCCTTTTGCATCTTGGTTCGTCCCCCAAGATGGCCTCAGTTTGAGATGTAAAACTGCTGGAGTGCTGTGCTAAGAACTCTAAGGTTTGTGCACCACCTCCCCTGACCCTCTGACTTACGCTGGTAGATCTTTAGGCTCATGCAGGTCTCATGCTCCTGAGCAACGCAGATGCCATAGCCTCTTCTGCAGTGGTCTGTCAGGGTGCGAAGGTGGCATGTTATACATATCAGTGGTGTTGCTGCTGGAGAGACCACAGAGCTTGATGTGAGACTGGGAAATTGAGATTGGAGATACAGCTGGAAATAACAGATTTGCAGAGCAGGGGGGTCTGTGGAATGACCAACAGGTAGATAGTAGATGAAGAGCTGGTGGCAGAGTATCTAGATAGTAAATAGAAGGACCTTTGAGCAGCTCCTCATCTTAGTGATGGCCAGAAAGTGCCATAAAAAAGATTCCAGTTCTAACTTCAGCCTTTTCAATGGACATAACTGAGCAACAACCTCCCTGTAGTTGGTTTCTCTTGCTTAAAAATGGTGCTACTAGCTGGGTATCAGTGGCTCATGGCTGTAATCATAGCTACTGAAGAGGCTGAGATCTGAGGATCACAGTTCAAAGCCAGCTAGATTATTAGCTCCAACTAACCATCAAAACAAAAAGTGGAGATGTGGCTCAAGTGATGGAATATTAGTCTGGAGCTAGAAAGCTCAGGGATGGCAGTCCAGGCTCTGAGTTCAAGCCACAGAACCAGCACACAGACACAGACACCAATACAGACACAAAAATAGACACACACAGACATAACACACACACACACACACACACACACACACACACACACACACACACACACACAATGCTATTAATGTTGACCTGGCTTATTTAACAGGGATGTAAACAGGCATTAGTATAGGCTGGGAAGGTGGCTCAGTGGTAGAGTGCTGGCCTTGCATGCATGAAGCCCTGGATTTGATTCCTCAGCACCACATAAACAGAAAAAGCTGGATGTGGTACTGAGGCTCAACTGGTAGAGTGTACAGGCCCTGAGTTCAAGCCCCAGGACTGGCAAAAATTAAAAAAAAAAGTATATATTAGTTGAGCACTGGTATAATCCTAGCTATTCAAGAGGCTGAGATCTGAGGATTAAGGTTCAAAGCCAGCCCAGGCAGGAAAGTCTAGGAGACTCTTATCTTCAATTAACCACCAGAAAACCAGAAGTGGCTCTGTGCTTCAAGTGGTAGAGCTCTCGCCTTGAGCTGAAGAGCTCAGGGACAGCGCTCAGGCCAAGAGTTAAGGCCCCATGACTGACCAAAAAAAAAAAAAAGAGGCATTAGTATGATCATGTAAGCAAGTACTTTTGTGTGTGTGTGTGTGTAAGTACTTTGGTATGTGCATGTATGTGTGTGTGTGCCCACATGCGTGTATACTCAAGGCCTGGGCACTGTCCCTCAGTTTTGTTTTGTTTTGTTTTGCTTAAGGCTGACATTCTACCACTTAAGACACAACTTTACTTTTGGATTTTATTAAACTATATTTTTATTATCTTTAAGTCATCGTTCAAAGGAATTGCCATTCAACAAGTGAATTTATAAGAACAACGCATTTTGATCAGTTACCCCTCTCATCATCCTCCCCATCTCTCTCAACTCAGCCTTGCCCCTCAGTCTTCTTACTTTCATAGGATATGCCTTGAATATTGTAACTGCATTCTCCCTTCCTCTTTCTATTTTTTTAATTTAACTTTAGTTTGTTGTAATAGTGATGTCAGAGGGGTTGCAGTTACATAAGTAAGGTAATGAGAACATTTCTTGTGAATATTGTTACCTTCTCCCTCTTTTTTCTCCCACATTCTCTCACCCCTTCTCCCCATTTCTCACCCCTTCTCCCCCTCCCCCAATGGTCAAGTTCGTTGCCAACATAGTGTCTTGTGAGTATCACTGTTGCATTGGTTCACTCTTTGTCCTTTACCTCACCATTGTGTTATTCCCCTGCCCTTTCCCAAATCAGATAAACATATATACAAGACATGGGGTACACAAATCAAAGACCGTGACAACAGGGGATAAACCAAAAGGGGAAAAACAAAAGAAAAAAGAAGTAACTTCGTAGAGTACATTAAAAACAAAAACGAAACAAAAAAAACCTCTTGTTTCCATATCTAGGAGTTCATTTCAATTACCATCATTTTATATGGTCATATGTACATAGCTATTGAGCTGTTGTGATACTCTGCTGGAACTCTCCTAGGCTTATACTTATTAATACAAATGAGGGAAACCATGGAGCCTATGTTTCTTTGGGTATGATTCCCCTCCCCACCCCGCAAGCCTTTACAATTCCTCATGAGTGAGTCAATGTCATTCTTTCCAATGGAAGCATAGAACTCAATTGTGTATACACCACATTTTCTTGATCTATTCATCTACTGAGGGGCATCTAAGATATGGTAAATAATGCTGCAATGAACATAGTTGTAGCTGGTTTGGTTCCTCTTTTTATTCCTCTTCCCCTCTCCCCTTGACCTCTTCCACATCTTTCATGTGCCTGCCTGGTATTCATTTTGTTGGACTGTGAGGATTTGGGTTTAATTTTTTTTAAGTAAGTCTCACAGATTTTCTTTCCTGTGCAGCCTTCAAAGCACAATCCTCAGATCTTAGCCTCTTGAGTAGCTAGGAGTCACCAGCACCTGGCTTGAACTTTGAAACCTGTCTCCTAAGCTAATGACATTATGGTGCTTTTTGTTGAATATGGCTGCTTGGATATTGTTAGTGGATGTATTTTGAGCTTCAAATGGATTTTAAAAAAAAGTTCTTATGAGTTAGAGCACCGCTTGTGATACCCTTCATGAAGGTCTGTGGAGGAAAATCATTGAAGTACACATTCAATTAAAGAAAAATTCCCTCCTCCCCCCACTAAAGTAAGAAAGAAAAAGAGTATTTTACTGAACATCTTATTTGATCCATGTTCTGTCAAACTGTATCTGATTTAACCTCTATAAAACCATTGTCTAATTAACAAGCAATAGAAGAGAACAACAGAAAGAGTAACACTGCTCAAGCGGCATTGTACTCATACCCTGACATGTGGAATTGGAACCCCTCTGTACAACTTTAAAGGTAATAAGAAATACCAATTAAAAATAAACCAAAAAAACCCAGTACAGAATTAAAGAGTGACTGAGCCATATTTTACGAAATCTGATTAGAGGGTATTCAGAATTCTCTTTCCAAAAATATAATTGTAATACAAGATCCCTGAATGAGTATCAGAACAAATGTCCAAGATTAAACCAACCACAGAGTTATCCATTCTAGAGTGGCTAATTCACTCAGCAAGTGGGTATAAATTTATCCACAGAAAGAATGTAGATTGATGAGCAGAAAAGATGATCTAAGAGAAATTTCACTCATGTTTTGGATTGTGAGAATGGTAGGAATCAAGGAGAGAAGCAGGATACAGGGGAAGTGATGTAGAAGCTTGCACACTTGCTTGGGAATAGGGGGAAGGTGAAAAAGCACAGGAAAGTTGACCGAGAAGACAGAAGGGACATCCTCAGTTCAGGCTCTGCTTCCTGCTGGCCCAGGGTGATCAAGGCCTACTCCTGAATGGCTCTGGCTGTGCTGTGGGCTCTCGACCCCCTGCCACTGAAGCTCACTCCTCAGGCCTTGACTTACCCACAATGAGGCAGGAGAGGGAAAAGAGCAACAGGAAGTGTTTGTTCATCCTGGCCCAGCAGTCTCTTGTGCAGAAGAAAAGAAACCAGGGGCAGCAAGCACAGATCTTTAGGCTTTGGGAGGAAGTTTTCCCTTTCACCATTAGAGAGTGATTGATTATTCATGCCTCAGGGATAGTATGGAGTTTCTAGTCATACAAGGTTTTCTTCTCGGAGCTCAGGTTCATTGGTTATCCTCCCCACAACAGGCAACAATTAATAAATAATTAATAAATGCTGGAATTTTCATTGAGCTAACGTCGGTATTTAGTACTACCTTTTTTATTTTTTGGTCTTGGCTCTGGGGCTTGAACTCAGAGCCTGGGCCTGGTTCCTGAGCTTTTGTGCTCAAGACTAACATTCTATCACTTGAGGTACAACTCCACTTCTGGCTTGTGTGTGTGTACGCACACGCGGGTATGTGCAGTTAATTGGAGTCTCATGGACTTTCCTGCCCAGGCTGGCTTCAAAATTTGAGCATCAGATTTCAGCTTCCTGCATAGTTAGGATCACAGATGTGAGCCACCAGAACCTTGCTTATAATCTTTATCATAGTAATTACATTTGTCCCTGAATATCCATGTGATTGGCTCCACGAGTTTCCAAAGATACCAAAACACAGATTCTTACCATATGAAGCATGTAGTATTTTCATAAGTATATATGCACATCCTTCCATATGCTTTTTTTATTTTTACTTTTTCTTGTCAATAGACCATCAGCCTTGAGCAAAATGCTAAAGGAAAGCTCCCAGTCTGAGTTCAAGTCCCAGTGCCAGCACAGAGAAAATCACTTATTTGTATTAACAATATCAAGAATGCCATTTCACCTCTTCTGTCTCTTGTTCTCTACCTCCCCCTTCCCCTCACCAACCTCTTCCACTGTCTTGACCATTAAGTGACATCATGACCACTTAAAATGATCGTGTCACTTCACTGTCTAGCTATATTATCTAGGTGGTACAAGGGCCTGAGATACGGCTTTCATCTCATTTCTTTGTCGATCTGCCTAAAGAGCACATTCCATTTTTTAAATTTTTTATTTTTATTGATATTATAAAGATGACGTACAGGGGCTGGGAAGTTGGCTCAATGGTAGAGCGCTTGCCTTACATGCCTGAGGCCCTGGGTTTGATTCCTCAGCACCACATAAGCAAAAAGAAAAAAAAGCCAGAAGTGGCGCTGTGGCTCAAGTGGTAGAGTGCTAGCCTTGAGCTGAAGAGCTGAGGGACAGCACCCAGGCCCAGAGTTCAGTCCCATGACCGGACCCACCCCCCCCCCCAAAAAAAAAAAGATGACGTACAGATGGTTACAGTTACATAGTCAGGTAATGAGGACACTTCTTTTTAGACAATGTCACCCCTTCCCTTGCTCTCTCTCAGCTTTTCGTTCCCATTGCTACCCCATAGTGCTTTTCTTTTTTCTTTTTTGCCTGTCCTGGGGCTTGAACTCAGGGCCTAGGCACTGTCCCTGAGCTTCTTTTGCTCAGTGCCACTTCTGGCGTTTTCTGTGTATGTGGTATTGAAGAATCAAACTAAAGACTTTGTGCATGCTCTGCAAGCACTCTACCACTAAGCCACATTCCCAGCCCCACATTTCATTTTAAAATGTAGAAACACTTGTTTCTTATTGTTTTAGGATCCTAGCAAATGAAGAATCTCATTTCTACATCTTTATTATATATTTTTCTAATCAATCTAGGAGAATGGACTGGGGCCATTCAAAATAGGATGTCATTAATTTATCCAACAAATGGTATTGGTATTTTTCTATGTTCAAAGTTTCCAGCTGCAGAGAATGCTGTGGTAAATAAAACAAAACCTCAGAAAATGGGAGAAAATGAGAAAGGGGTGTTCAAAAAGAAATGTACTGAAATAAAACTAAATAAAAAAGAAACGTACTTACTACTTTACTTACATAACTGTAACCCTTCTGTATGCCACTTTTACAATAAAATTTAAATTAAAAAATAAACAAAACCTCTGCTTTGTTTTATTGGAGGTGCAAGGAAGTGAGTGCAGGTAATGAGATTGTTACAGAAATATAAAACAAAGCCAGGTACTGGTGACTCACACCTGTAATCGTAGCTATCCAGGAGGCTAAGGATCACAGTTTGAAGTAGCCTGGGCAGGAAAGTCTATGAGACTCCAGTTAGTCAGCAAAAAGCCAGAAGTAGACGTATAATTCAAGTGGTAGATCAAGTCTTGAGTGAGAAAAGCTAAGGGACAGTGCCCACTGAGTTCAAGCCCCAATACGAGCAATAAAATAAAATGATAAAATAAGAGGAAGGATGGAAGCCAGAGGCTGACATTTTTCTAGAGACCAATGAGGAAGTGCTGTTCTGTCCTAGAGGGTAGCAAGCACAGAGAATGTGTCTTGGCGATGTGGCCATTGTCCAGATGTGGAAAGGCCTTGTAGACTCTGAGAGCTTGGGCTTTTCTTCTACATGTGATGTGGAGTCACTGGTAGGTTATAAGCAGGGGTGTAGTCACGTGACTTATAAAGTGCTCTTTAACAGCTTCACGGAGAAATCATTGTAAAGGAACAGAGTGAAAAGAAGGAGGCAAAAAAAACCCCAGTAAATAAAGCTGTTGTTTTGTCTAGACAAGTGCTGGTGATAGATTTGATGATGGTAGTGGCCGTAGAGATAGAGAAAAATGGACCCAGGTGTGAAGTTAGTTGTTAGAATAAGTAAAAATTTCCTGTTGGATGAGGCAAAAGGTCTTATACTAATATATATATATATAATATATAATAATATGTAATATATATATATATTTAGGACCTGAGACTGGGATGTAGGAGAAGGAGCAGAAAAGTCATAATATTACCTTCCTTCCTTTGAGGACTTGGGCAAAATCAAAGTGAGCATATTCTTTGGATTGCTGTGAGAAGATCAGACATGATAGTCTGGTTCTGGTAATGTGGAGGTACTGTTTGTCCTTAGAAGCTTATGATTATGATTCAGATGAATAGCCCAAGGATAGATCACAGGAGGAAAACAACCAGTACCTTCTGAAGGAGACTGCACATGTCAGAAGTTCCAGAATGCGTTTTCTGTTTCTGCTGGGCACAGTCTTCCTGCTCTGCTCAGATGAGGGTAAGTCTTAGAAGCAACGAGGGGTCTGAGGGTTGGTTATGGACCCATAGAAGCTGGGGAAAGAGAGATCCCCCAAATTGGATCTTGGGGCTGTAGCAGGTGTCTGTGAAAGGATAACACCAGAGATTTTTCTCTTCTCTTCACAGGTGAGCCCCACAACGCTCACAAAGGTATGGCCGTAGTTGGTTTCAAGACTTTGGGGAGCAGATAAGCCTACTGTCAGTGGTAACATCCTGTTTTTAGACATAAACTTAACTTGTAAGAGAGGGTTATAATCCATTCTTGCTAGAGAATCCCTAGAGATTATCTTTGTCCAGATACCTTTAGTCTAGTTCTTGAAACTAGGAGGTTAAAAAGCAAAACAAAACATTGTTTCCTTCTTTTTTGCCCATGCCTAGACAAAATCATCAGCCTAGAAAAGGATTTATTATTTGAATTCCACAGATAAATTCTCCAGGAACCTTGAGCTCTTGAAAATGTTATATAACATTTGATTTTTGTTCATACAGGTGACCTCTCACAACATTCTAATTATAATCCTAATCTAAGAAGATTAAGAACCACTAGGCCAGACTAAACTCCTGCAGACAAGCCTCTAAGTCCAGAGAACCTTCCAGACCATCTCCTCTAAGCATCTCTTTCTGTATCTGGCAGAAACTTCAGTCATGTGCTTCAGATGTAAGAGGTATCATCTTGGGTGGTGCTATGATTTCATGAGTTCCTGCAAACTACAACATAAACAGTCCTGTGCTACTGAGAACTTTTACATCCTCACACATAAAGGTAACAGACAATGGTGTACAGCATCATGGGGAAAGACTGCTTCCTTCAAGTGGGAGGCTGTGACACTCTCTTGAGTGGGTGAACGTGAGAGTTTTACTAGAAGGATGGCCTGCATTGACTTTTCCTCAGGACAACATTGATCGGAGGTAAAGCTCACATCTGTCACATCTATCCTCTGGGTCTGTAATTGGTCAACTCAGCTTTGTAGCTATTTGGGGATGAGAGAAACGTAAGTGAGGATCTACAGATATGTCATTCTAGGAATACAACAGTAGAAAATGGAATCATTCCAATTGTATTCTTTCTTCTTTCATCTCAGGGCGAAGTATGTATCATTATTCAAAACTGTCTTGTATGACCAACTGTGAAGACATCAACTTCTTGGGTTTTGAGAAGAGGGTAGAACTCATCTGTTGTAAACATAGCAGCTACTGCAACCTCCCTGAAGGCGTCTAGCTTTACACTGGTCCTAGATTTGCCTTCATTCTTTCACCCACGACTTCCTTTAATCTTTCCCTAAAGCCTGTATTTTGCTCCTCCTCTCCTAATCAGCCTTGGGGGGGGGGGGGGGGGAAGCCAGCTAGGAGTAGAACAGAGAAGCAGTCATAAGAGAAACAGGCAGGGTAAGAGAGATCAGCCTTGTTGGTGATGAAACACTAGACTGGATCTTTGCCAAGCCCTCTTATTCATGTCTAGAATGGAGTTTTGATTTCCTCTTGATGCTACTGCCACAGGCATGATTACTTAGAATCTCCTATATGGAAATGAAAATTTGGGCCAG
This sequence comes from Dipodomys spectabilis, assembly GCF_019054845.1. Lineage (NCBI taxonomy): Eukaryota > Metazoa > Chordata > Mammalia > Rodentia > Heteromyidae > Dipodomys > Dipodomys spectabilis. The sequence continues at coordinate 4,655,191 of NW_024870700.1, forward strand.
AATAACCCAAGATTATACCGAGAATTCTGTAGCCATCCTCTCTTCATCTATAACCATTCTTGGGATTGGGATTGTCTTTGAAATCAGCCTCATAAGTTTGTGGCATTGATAGGCCCCGGTGGCTCATGCCTGTAATCCTAGTTACTCAGGAGGCTGAGATTTAAGGATCATGGTTCAAAGTCAGCTCAGGGAAGAAAGTCCGTGAGATCAATGTCTTCAATTAACTAACCCCACCCCCACCCCACAAACGAAATCCGGAAATGGAGCTGTGGCTCAATTTGTGGAGTCTAGCCTTGAACAATAAAGCTCAGGTTCTGAGTGCAAGACTCAGGACAGGCATACTACGTTTGCCCATGGGTTCAGGAAGTAGAAGACAGCTAAGCTCAGTTTCCCAATTTGATATGAGCCAAGTCTTTCTCTGGTAGAGTTATTCAGGTAATTTCAATCCAGAAAAAAAAAAAATGGGCAGACATAGGAAGGGACATGTTGGGCCATGGCAGTTTGTGGAAACTATGGCCTGAGAGACAGGTTAGTGTGAGTGGAGCTGGACTGATCATAGTCCTGGCTGGCAGCTTGACTTGGCATGTGATTGAACTAGGTGATCGGATCGGAGATGGAGGCCTTGTGGGAGGATTGCTACTAGGTTTCTTCTCCTGGGAATGAGGAAAGATGCAAATGACTTCCCATGATAATTAAAGACACCTATAGAACCAGTGTGAAGTTTGGATAACAACCAACTCTGTGTTTGATGAAGCAAGTTATGAACAATTGAAGGTTAAGGTAGCAGAAAGGTAACTGCCCTGAGAAGAGCAGCAGGAAGACACTGAAGAGGACAAACAGAAAGAGACAAGAACCAGCTTCCTGGGACAGAGTAACGCTGACATTTCTGGCTAGGAGACATTTAGCTGTTCCTGGACCTCGACCCCCATGACGTTTTTCTGTTTCTCTTCTTGTATTATGTCACATAAAACTTTTTTTTTTTTTTTTGGTTACGGTCATGTGGCCTGAACTCTGGGCCTGGGCGCTCTTCAGCTCAAGGCTAGCGCTCTAACACTTGAGCCACAGAGCCACTTCTGGCTTTTTGCTTCTTTTTGCTTATGTGGTGCTGGGGAATCGAACCCAGGGCCTCATGCATGCAAGGCAAGTGCTCTACCATTGAGCCACCTTCCCAGCCCACATAAAACTCTTAAATGAAACAACTGCCCTTTTCCTTGAGGTGTTCTCCCTCTCCTTTCTCTCTTTCCTTCCTTCCTTCCTTCCTTCCTTCCTTCTTTCCTTCCTTCCTTCCTTCCTTCCTTCCTTCCTTCCTTCCTTCCTTCCTTCCTTCCTTCCTTCCTTCCTTCCTTCCTTCCTCCCTTTTATAATTGTGGTACTGGGCTTGAGCTCAAGGTTTTATGCCCCTTGCTTAGCTTTTTTGCTCAAGGCTAGTGCTCTACCACATTAAGCCACAGCTCCATTTCTGGTTTAAAAAAATTTTTCTTTATTGAGATTAAGTGATTGCATAAATTTCACAGTATTGTGGGATAGTGATACTTAGCTAAAGTTACAAACACATTCTAACACAAGGAAAATTGTCATTCTCGTGGTCTATAAAGCTTATGAACTCTACAAACTTTGACAATACAAATATTTTTTGAAACTGGGTGATATGTACATTTTTTTCCTTTTGCTTAGTGTAAACTGTTCCCTCTTTCTCTCTCCATTTCTGGCTTTTTTTCAGTTGTTTAACTTGGAGATAAAAGTCTCATGGATTTTCCTGCTTGGGCTTACCTCAAACCAAGATCCTCAGCTCTGATTAGCTAGGATTACAGGCATGAGCCATTAGTGCCCAGCTGCCCAGCTGCCCAGCTACCTTTTGCCTTTTGTTTTTCTGTCAGTCCTTGAGCCACAGCGCCACTTCCAGTTTTCTGGTGGTTTACTGGAGATAAGAGTCTCCTGGGCTTTCCTGATCAGGCTGGCTTTGAACTGTGATCTTCAGCTCTCAGCCTCTTGAGTAGCTAGGATTACAGGTGTGAGCCACTGGCGCCCGGCTTTAAAATTGTATTTTTTTTAAAAAAGAAGAGAGTTCTAATGATAAGGTCTCCTGTTTTAAAAGCAAATTCTGGCACCCTGACCCTCAGAGCACTGACTTCCACTTCATGTGGGTGGTTTTGATTTGATTTTGGTGCCTCACAAATTCCATCTTCTTAGTCAATGTGTCCAGTTGTGGAGTATTGGCTTCTGACAGCTCAATTGTTTACTTACCTGGAGATTTGCTCTCTGCCAAACAGGAACTGCTTTGTCCACCCGCTAAACTCCCATCGTGAGTGTAGACCTCAATCCATGGATGTCTGGCCTCTCGAATCAAGGTGGGAGTTAGACTCCAGAGCTGACCCATGGGAGACAGGGAAAGCTGGTCTCTCCAGCTAACAGTAGATTTGTGTTAACCTTTTCTCCACAACTTCCTTTGTTTCCTTTCATTCTTGTTCAGTTTTTAAATTTTGGTGGCAGGGATCCATGCTAGGCAAGTGTCCTATCTAAAGCCCCACCCTTTATTCTACGTCTTTTTGATTATTACTATTATTAGTTGTACAAAGGGTTTTTATTCAATGTGTCAATTAATGAATACAACACATCTGGATCAATATAACCCTTTCCATTGATCACCCCACTCCTCCCCCTATCATCTATCTCAACAGCACCCACCCCCCTCAAGACAATCTCTAAACTTTAACTTGGCAAGCCCAAGTGTTTCATCTCATTGGGAATGGAACTCAAAAACCAAATGAGGTTAGATTGGAAAATGAAGTTGGATTCTGGCACTCCTGAGTGAGAGTTGTGTGCAGTGTCCGAACTCATGTTGAAGTAAGGAGGTCAGGTCTGGCCAGCACCATATTGGCCACATGGTGGATGGTCGGGTGTGGAATCTTGTCTTCATGCTGGGGAAGAAAACCCCCTGCCCATCACCTGTCTTCCAGGTGATGAGAGTGCTTGGATCCCTGGTGGCAGAGGTGGGCATTTGGCTGATAGGTTACTGAACCTGTCAGTCCAGTGACTAGAACTGGGAATTTCCTGTGGACCTGCCCCCTGCTTGGACCCTATTTAGGCCCAGACCAGCCCAGCTGCCAGAACACCATGCTAGTCTCCATGATCCTGTCCTGGTTCCTGTCTCTTGGCTTGCCTCTGGTCATCAAGATGTCCCAATTCAGCTCTCATCAGAGCTGAATTGGCTTTTGGTATTGTTTTTGTTCTTTCTTTTCTCTCTAGCATGTTTCCTAGCTGTGTTATGTGTGTTTGGGGGCTGCAGGCCTATTAACAATGGGCTGCTTGCAGACTTCTAGTGTTGTAATAAAGACTCCAATGTTCCATCTACCTAAATGTGGCTTCTGGGATGATTCATTTTACGACAATGTATGAGAAAAATCTTTCTTATGAGGTTTTCTTACAACCTAGATAAAGTCGGTCTAATTCTGGATTGTATTTTTATCTGCTTCAGCACATCTGGGGATAGTCTTCCTAGCTTCATTTTCCAATTTCTATAAAGGATCAGATAAAACCTAGAAGAAAATTTCTTTTCCAACAGAAAAGCCTAACATGCTCTCATATAGCATTTGTGGACTGGAGATAGACTTGTGTTGCAAATAGTTAACTTGCTATGTTATACAGGAAGGTTTTTGTAAGGTATAAGTAGGTTTCAATAGGTAGCCGATGAAGAAAATACCACATGCTATTCAGACAGGAAAAGAAGTTTATTTACTGAACTGCTGCCCCTGCCGTGCATGGTGGAGGAGCATGGCTGAAAAGGGGAGCCCCACCCCTGGACCAGGACTTAGCTAGGCCAGGGACAGGAAGAGGTGTGGCCAGGTGGGGGGGGGGAAGGTGTGGCCACACTGGATCCGGATGTGACCTCAGGGCCTGGGACCCTCTTAAGGTCAGATGGGAGGCATGTGACCAGAGGTGGCCCAGGATGTGACCTAGTAGGAGGGGAAGGTGACTGCTTCCAGTTGTGCCAGTTACCTTAGGTAACAGATACTGGGTGGAAACTTAGCCAAGAGGTATGCAGGTATCCGCTCAGGGCCTGCATGGCCAGGGCAGACCTTATAGTTTTTTTTCATATATCTTTCTAAAATGATAATTTGATCATAATCTGTTGATGATTATCCATATAACATTGTATGTCAAGCCAAAATAAATAGCACATGCATTCAAGATTTAGATGCAATAAACAAAGAAAGATTTGGTTTTTAATTTTGTTGTGACTATCACTATTTCAGCTTTTAGTATATTTCTAGAACCATTCTAAGTGTGTGTGTGTTTTTTTAAATACATGACCTCATCTGCCAGGGAAAATGGCTACTTAGCCGCTTTGTTTTCATGAGAAACTGCATGTAGACTCCTTCCTCTTTGTTCTCTCTCCATTCAAAATTGCACATGGTCCTCTCTAGAAGTCCCTGCCCAGCACCTGTAAACCAGGTAACTTGTCGCTGCACACTTGAAGGACAGTGGAAGGTTCTCCAGGCTCTGAGACCACTTCCTCATCCACTCTGGTCACACCTTGTTCCTGCTCTCCCCTATATAATTTCTCTCCTCCATTAATCAGATGGCTACACCACACATCCTACTCTCCAGTGTGGCCCAGCAGTTTGGGTCTCCCAAATAAACTCTTTTCTGCCTGAGCCACGGGGCGGTCTTCTTTCAGCAAACCTTACACTCATACTTTTCACTATTTTCTACAAAGCAACTATGACTTAAGACAATTGAATAAATGAGAAACCTGAAGAAAAGACTAGTCAATTAAGCTGATCAGTATCACATAATGATACTGATACTTTCTATGGCTAGTGGACTATTGTATTTACTAACACTATGGGTCAGAATTCACTAAGAGTTGTTTCTCTTTCCTTGGTGATGCCAACACTTCAAGTAGGAAGACTACTAGAAACAATTCAAGAACTAAACTCTAGAATCGTTTGGAAATGTATCCACTCACATTCCTTTGCATTTGATGATGGCAGTGTGTGTGTGTGTGTGTGTGTGTGTGTGTGTGTGTGTGTGTGTGTAAGTGGTATTGAACTCAAGACTGAAAGATTAAAAATTAGAGTTACATTTTACAGTTGCTAACTGCTGATTTTGCTTTTGTAAACTTGCGCTAGCACTAACCCCCCCTCCCTTCTGGAAATAAGGAATTGAGTAAAAAAAGTCTGGAGCCCAGATGCCTGCCCGGGTCAAGGTTTGTGGTCATAGATAAAGAACAAACAAGTAAATTCCCCAAGTGGGACCCAAGAATAGGACCCAAGATAAGGACCCAAGATAAGGACCACCTGGCAAGTCCAGCAAACTAGGCCAAATGTTAATGAATCACAAGCCTATAACTATGTAAACTCCCCTCCAGGGTGACCGCTCCCCCTAGACTTGCCCTGAGCCAACTGTTTTACAAAGAGTGTTATAAACTCCCCCCCCCCCCCCCAGTAAAAATGATTGCTGGAGTGTATAGTGACTTTTAAATGGGCCAGTCCCGGGATACCTGGTGTTATATGCTAATCTTGTGGGTTTTGCCTTTAAGAATGCCTATAACCGCTGCTCGGGGCTCTCTTTCAAGGACCTCTTTCTTACTTGCTAGGCTAGCACTCTACTACTTGAGCCATTCTGCCAGGCCTTAATGGGTTGGTTGGTTGTGTTTTTTGTTTTTTGTTTTTTTTTAATTTATTTTATTTTATTTGTGAACATACTGTACAGAGGGGTTACAATTACATGGGCAGGATAATGCCTACATTTCTTACCAAGCATTGCAGCCTCCTCCTTTGTTTATCCTTCACATCCCTTCCCAGCTTCCCCCCTCCCCCCAGTCTCAATCCTTCCCCCCCGCCCCCACCAACATTGTAAAGCTCGTTTTCGACATGACAACTTGTACTTCTCATTGTTGCAACAGGTCCACCTGTATCCTTAAACGACTTATTTTTCCCCATCTCCTCCACAAGTTATTCTGACATCAAATATAGTGAAAGCAGGGGTTATACTGTGGGTGAGGGACATACAAAGCAACAAAGAAATAATCTTATAAATGCGTTAGAAACACATGCATGAAAGAAAAAAAACATTAAAATACATATCTAAGGGTTCATTTTCCTAACATCACATTATCTGACCTTTTCTGCTTGACTCATACATATACTAGATATTGCAAATAAGGGAAACCATGGGGCCTATGTTTCTTTGGGCCTGGCTTACTTCGCTTAACATAATTTTTTCCAAGTCTTTCCATTTCCTAACAAATGGGGCAATGTCATTCTTTCTGATGGAGGCATAGAATTCCAAGGGTCTCATATCTAAAATATACTTGGAACTCAAAAAATTAAATCCCCCAACAACAAATCCTCAAAGAAACAACTGCCCAATAAACAAGTGGGCGAAAGACTTAAAGAGAAACTTCTCTGAAGAAGAAAGAAGGATGGCCAATAGACACATGAAGAAATGCTCAACCTCCCTAGCCATAAAAGAAATGCAAATCAAAACAACATTGAGATACCACCTCACTCCAGTTAGAATGGCAAAAATCAAGAACTCTAACAACAACAGATGCTGGAGGGGATGTGGACAGAAGGGAACCTTACTTCATTGTTGGTGAGAATGTAAACTTGTTCAACCACTTTGGAAAGCAGTATGGAGGTTCCTCAAAAGACTCCACATAGAACTCCCCTATGACCCAGCAATCCCACTTTTGGGCATTTACCCAAATGTTTACAAACAAGACCACACTAAAGCTACCAGCACAACTATGTTTATTGCAGCATTATTTACCATAGCTAAGATCTGGAACCAACCCAGATGCCCCTCAGTAGATGAATGGATCAAGAAAATGTGGTATATATACACAATGGTTGGTTGTGTTTTTAGCTAGGGTCTAGCTTTATGGTCAACTTGGCCCATACGCACTTTCCTGTGTTACTAGAAAGACAGCTATGCACTACTGCACCCAGCTTCCTCCATAGCTTGGAATGACAGGCGCACACCACTACACCTTTTTTTTTCCCCCTAGGATGGCACAATCTTCTTCCTCACTCCCAGGGAAATGAACTATTAGGCAGATAGAGTACTTAGGCCATAGGCCCTTCACTTCCAGCGAAGAACCCCATACTCTGCCTCACTCTCCAATGCACTCTTTTTTGGGTCACTCTTTTGGCCAGCAGTACCCCCATTGCTTGCATGTGCGCACGCGTGCACGCGCGCGCGCACACACACACACACACACTAAAGGGAAGCATCTATGGTGGAAGGAGCTGAGACAATCTGCAAGAGATCCCAGCTAGCTTCCCTCCGCCTGGGCAGTGCTGAGGTCAGGCCTAGTACCCTGTGCACATGGGCAATTGCTTGTCTACTGACTACCTCCTCAGTCCAGTGTTTGAAAAGTCCTGAGGACTACCTGTGGAATGGCCGTGGGTGGGTGTTTGTTGTCTGTCTGATCTGAGGCCCTCAAGGTCAAATTGTCCACCTCATTAGGTATCCATAACCTCCTACCCTCTACAAGTAGGTAACATGATGGGCAGGGTCTGAGGGCCGGAAGTCCCTCCTGTAGGAACAGAATCCTGCTATGTTTACTGCCAGGCCAATTTGAGGGGCCCAAGCTTAGGCTCCTCCCCAGCACAGGGAAGTCAACTGCCAATTTCTCTGTGCAAGCGCTGAGGCAAGTCCACCTCCAGAAACTGCATCCTGGCTCATGTTAGCTGGCAAACCAGTCTAGGAGCCCTCAGCCCTGACCCTCTAGATCATATGACTTCCACAGCCGCATCTCCTCTCCCCCAATGCCAGGAGAGGAACTACTAGGCAGAGCCAGAAAACATTGAGACTTACCTGCAGTAACCACATCCTGGATATTAAAAATATAAACCTCTAGCCAGGCTAGTTAAGGAGAAGCAGAGAAACTGTGCGTCACAAGTATGAGAAATGAAAAGGGGGAGGGACTACCATTCTGGATGCCATACTCATTAAAAGGTAATACAGGAATATTATAAATGACTCTATACTCATACATTTTACAAAACTGGTGAAATGAGCTGATTACTTACATTGAGATGTAAGTATGAGTTCACTTTTAGTCTAATATAGATACAGGGGAAAATATGTGGTACATTTACATACGTACATACACAAATGTGTATTTCCTTGCTCTGTCAGATGAAGGCCTACATACCACGACACCTATGATTGTGAGCACCACAGCCCCTACACATTGGTTTCTCAGACCCTTCTGTAAAAGAAGACATTGGAGGTCCGTGGATGACAGGCTAACTTTAGGAGTAGAACAGGAAATATAAAAGTTGACTCTGAAAACACAGTGGAGACAAATTAAAGGGACACAGGAACAAACTGAGAAATTTATCCATGTCCCCAAACTGAAATAACGCAATAAATGTACCTAAAGAATCAAGTGAATGCCCATGAGTTTTTGAGTACCATGATAAAACAAGGTAATTTTTCAAATGACTAAATAGGCAACATGGACAAAACTCTCCTGCAGAAAAGTTACAGATAATTAACCATCAACAAGATATAACTTGAGTCCTTTATTTGTGGGGTGTGCACAGCGACTGTTCACTTTTTTGTGGTTGTTGGTCATGGGGCTTGAACTCTGGGCCTGGGCATTCTCCCTCAGCAATTCAACTCAAGGCGAGTGCTCTACCACTTGAGCTACAGTGCCACTTCTGGTTTTCTGCTGGTTTATTGCAGATAAGAGTTTCACGGACTTTCCTGTCCGGGCCGGCTTTGAATTGTGATCCTCGGATCTTGGCCTCCCGTGTAGCTAGGATTATAGGCATGAGCCACCAGTGCCCAGCAACTGTTGACTTCTAAATGTATAGTATAGAAAGTTGGTGAGGGGGAGGAAAGGAAATAGGGTAGCACTGTAGTAGCAAGATCTGACAAACTCTACCTTAGCCAGAATATCAATGTTGAGTGGTGAGTTGCAAGATAAACTATGTTGGCAATTGCCTTGATATGATTTGAAGAAAATGATTTTTTGTCCTTTCAGCCTTTCTCTCAATAGCAAATGACTCCAGTGTAGCATAATAATGCTATCAGAAAAAGACGGATTATGTAATAAATATTCCTCAAACAGTCAAGAATGGAATCTCTGAGAAATTATGATAGTCTCAAGGAGCCCAAAGAAATTTAATAACTCAGTGTAATGTCATCTCCCACACAGAAAAAGGATATTAAGTGACATGCACTTGTCATCCCAACTACATCAGGAAGCCTTAAAACCAGCAGATCCCATTAAGTAAGGAAGTAGGACCAAATATAAGAAGTGCAAAACAGGGCTGGAGCCATGGCTCAGCAGTGAAGCAAATGTCTAACAAGCACAAAGTCCTGAGTTCAACTCCTAGTACCACCAATCAATAAACAATTCATGAAATGGTACATCAAAATGGGTGAAGGTAATATTTTGAATATATAAAGAATTACAGCTCAACATCCACAAAATAAACAAACCAAGTGAAAAATGGGCAAAGGACTTTGGTAGATCTTTCTCTAAAGAATATACACATGTATTCAATAAATACATGGAGAGGTATCATTCGGGAAATGTGCATTAAAATCCTAATGAGATACCACTGCACACACATTAGTATAGATACTATCAGAAAATAAAACAGCACAAACTAATGTGTTAGTAAAGACAGGGAAAAATCAAGACTTTTGTGTATTCCTGATTGGAGTGTAAAATATTGGAGCCTTTGTGGAATATGGCATAGCATTTCCTCAGAACTTTAAAAAGAGAATTAGCAGAGACTGGGAAGGTGGCTCAGTGGTAGAGTGCTTGCCTAACATGCATGAAGCCCTGGGTTCAATTCCTCAGTACCACATAAACAGAAAAGGCTGGAGGTGGTGCTATAGCTCACGTGGTAGAGTGCTAGCCTTGAGCAAAAAGAAGCTCAGGGACAGTGCTCAGGCCCTGAGTTCAAGCCCCAGGACTGGCAAAAAAATAGAATTAACATATGATCCAGGAGTTCAGTTTCTGTACACCTGAAAGAATGTGAAAATTGTAGTTGCCAGGGAGAGGAGAGGGAGGAGGGATGGAAAGAGTTTGCCAACGGGGTATAAAGTCACAGCCAGAGAAGAAACTGGCAATGTGGTTCAGAGGTATCACACCAGTCTAGCAAGTGTGAGGTCCTGGGTTCAAATCACCAGATTCTACCAAAAAATAAGATACCTAACCAACGTCATAGCCAGATAAGAAGACACATAGCATGCAGAGGCAGATTATAGTTGACAATATTGTGTTGTATAATCAAAAAAGTAGCTACAAGAGAGGGTTTTGCATGCTATTGTAAAGAAGGAAGAATAGTTAAGATGATAGAAAACCTAAGGATATTGACTTGATCACTATATTTATTAGTGTACCATTGTATTAGTGTACCAAAACATTGATCTGCATTTTGTTTTGTTTTGCTTTGTTTTTGGTGCCAATACTGCACTTGAACTCAGAGTCCCACGTTCTCACTTGGCTTTTTCCCTTCAAGGATAGCACTGTAACACTTGAACTACACCTACCTTTTCAGTTAACTGGAGATAAGAATCTAAAAAGCTAGCCCAAGCTGGCTTTGAACTAAGATCCTCAGCCTCTTGAATAGCTAGGATTACAGGTATGAGCCACTAGCACGCAGCTTAGCATATACTCTTGAGCTAGCAAATGATATATCTGTCTAGAAGGTAATCTAGACAGTCTAGAAGACAGAAAATCTTCCTTTGTACAAGTTCCTTTCTATATCCTAACCTTCTGTTAACTAGGTTTGGGGGAAATATTCACGAATAAAATCCAAAGCCAGGTGCTGGTAGCTCACTCACACCTGTAACCCTTGATGCTCAGCAGGCTGAGATCTGAGGATTACAGTTCACAGCCAGCCTAGAGCAGGAAAGGATATGAGACCCTTATTTCCAATTAACCAGCAAAAAGTCAGAAGCAAAGGTGTGGCCCAAGCGTAGAGTGCCATCTTTGAGCCTAAAACCTAAGAGACAGTTCCCAGGCCCTGAGTTCAAGCCCCTACTACCAGCACAAAAGCAAACAAACAACAATGAACAACAAACAAACAATGAATGAACTCCAAGAAGACTTGAATCATTTCTTTTCATAATGACATATTCTTTCATGTGAGATCAATATCCTCTGCTTTAATTAGCGTGATAGAAGGGACAATATGTTGGGGGTGGGAGGAGGAAAAGAAGAAAAAAAAAATCAAAATATCATGCCACAGAAGGGAAGAAGCAGAAAAGAGAGGAAGGAACTGTCTCTTTGAAATTGAATTACTTTCCCTCTTTTTCTGACAACTTGGCTAATAACATAAGTGAACAGCCTAGGTTTGTAATCATCTGTGGGATATATTGATCGTGTTCTCAAGGTTTCACTTTTCATTTATTTTATTTTACTTTCTGGAGTAAGACAGATACTCTAGAAGACGAGAGAGCTGCTTTCTTGACACGAGAAAGCTGGATCCATGTTTACCGCCCTCTTCAGTGTGTTTTTAGGAGGCTTTGTGGAGATGCTGAGATGTCACCCCAAATTTAGGGACCGCTGGAGACTCCACCATAGTTAAAGTTCGTCGTTGCACAAGTCATAGCCCCGACAGCACTTGAAGGTCACAAAATAGACACTCCACTTAATGTTTTGCACGTTGGCACAGTTCTTCAGGCAGCCCATGAAGCTTAGCCAGAGCGTACGATCCGCTGAATGAGGGAGGAGGAACAGATCAGCAAGCCTGGTTCTCAAGCTTCTGGAAAACCAATTCTCTTTAGCTCTCACCGAGAGCTGAAAACAACACTGTGAAGTTTAGGGTTTGAAGGGCTGGGAGATGTTGTAAAGAATACTGGGACTGTTTTACAGGTGGGGAAGTTAGGTGAGCAGCAATTTGGGGATTGCCAAAGATGGGTTTCTATAGAAGGAAGGGTTATACATGCCACGGGTGTGTGGAGCACAGAAGAGGAGAAACTAGAGAAATCACGAGCTCTAGTCTTGCCCTCGAGGGGCTATTTAACCAGTGTCTTCTGCGGGACACTGGTCCCACTATTTGTTTAGTCCTCTCTGAGGAAGTTGAGGCAGACACTGTAGCAGCTAGTTGTTCTTTTCTGGACAAACATTGTTTCTCTCCTTTCACCTCAGTTCAGTCTCTTCTGTTTTTTTTTTTTATTGGGCTTCTCAAATACCATTGCCTTAGCTACATACTCCAGTCTCTACTGATCACCTTCATCGTGTGTGTGTGTGTGTGTGTGTGTGTGTGTGTGTGTGTGTGTGTGTGTGTGTGCCAGTACTGGGGCTTGAACTCAGGGATTGAGCTCTATTCCTTAGCTTTTTTACTCAAGGCTGGTGTTCTACCATTGAGCTACAGATCCACTTTTGCTGATTAATTGAAGATAAGAGTATCACACAGACTTTCCTGCCCAGGCTGGCACCAAACCATGAGCCTCAAATCTCAGCCTCCTGAGTGACTAGGATGTCAAGAATGAGCCACCAGTGCCCCGCCATCTGCTTTTTTCATAAGGGCGCAGGATGAGGGCCAAAGATATCAGTCATCCTAGACATAAACCTGCTGGTAGTAGCCAGAGTCAACCTCTCCCCCCATTGCAGCGGCCCATGGGGCCTCTTGGATTCCCCCACCTTGTCTTTCTTTTTCCCACCCTACAACATACCTTTGTACAGTATCCCAATTGCACAGGCCTCTTCTGCTGTGGCTGTGCAGACTCCTCTTCCTCTAGAGCACTTTTCACCAGGGAACATAAGGTGACACATCCTACACTGAATAAGGTGCCTCTCTTGGACACAGAAAGAGGGAATAGAAGTGAATGGCATGACCATGAAAGGACCCATCCCCCCTTCCGATTCTGAACTTTGCATGGCGTTGCATGCTTTTACCATAAACTGTGAACGCTCTCCCCTATTGAAATGGGCTAAGGCAAGAGAGGGGCTGGAGTTTACGGTCTTAAGGGTTTTATCTTGAAAGGTGAGCAGGGAAAGAAAGGTCGAGGAGAAGGAATAGAAACCTCCATTGTGAGGTGGTTGGGTTGTGTGTACTCACCAGAAGCTGTGTGTACTCACCAGAATCATGTTTATCAATGGCTACTTGAACGTCTGTGCTGGCAAAGAAGAGGGAGGGAAAAGTCATCTGCAAATTTGTCTCAGATTTACCTCCTGCCCAGTGCTTCTGTCATTTCCCTCCTCGGGGCTTATTCTCTACTCAGCCTGGAACCAGAACAAGCCAAGGCTCGCTCTGTCTTTTCAAAGCTTAGTCACCCACTCAAGATGCTGTCCACCCCTTCTTTCTTTCTAGCTCTCTTCATCTTTGTAGAGCTCCTCAGACTCCCATCCCTGTAGGATGTAACACAGGCCAGAAGGAAGAGGAGAAAGGCACACTTAACAACTCAATTCTTTTCTTTCCAATTGACCTTCTGTAGTTGTTCTCACCTGGGACCTGACAAGGGAGACATTCATCTGAGACTCCTGATGGCTACACTTTAGTTTTGGATGGTTGGTGCCTGTAAAGCCAACATTCTACCTCCTCCTTCTTTCCTTCCCATCATAAACATACCCTGTCCGGTGGCTGTTAAGAGTTAGGCTCCTGTTACCCACCCTAAACCACCTTCCTCCCATTCTTGTTTTGCATCCATTTCTACTTACCTGAACTCTCTTTCTCTGCAAATGACCCAGACAGGACTGTTGAAATGACAAAAAAAAAGATACATCGTCTGAAGATCTCATTTTCCATCCCCCATAGCACAGCTTTTAGGGAAATCCTCTCAGTTGCTCTGTTTCCTACCGGTTTCCTCCTATAAAGGCCTTTCTTTAAAGTCAGGGACATTTCACACATTGTAGGTAAAAATCAGGGCACAGAGTTAACAGCTCACCATATCTGTGTTACCATAAAGGCTCTGAGCTATGGATTACTGACTCATTTCTAGATCCTGGACACTTCTGACCAGCCATCAATCCTTGGAACTCACCCCTAAAGCAGGAGAGCAAGGTAAGGAGGCTCAGCAGGAGGGACCTGCTCATTTTAGAGGAAAGAGGACCGGGTTAGGGCAGGAAAGTTCAAAATTACCTATTTATACACCTGCAGGCTGGGCTTCCACAGGAAGGGTTAGGGGTGGGGACACAGAAGATGTCCTTGAAAGGCATCTTCAGCTCCTAGAGAAATAAGTGATGCTGTCATTTCTCTTCTTGGCTACTTGGAGGAAGATAGGTGAGCTAGGAAAGTCCCAATGCTAACTTATTCCAGTCACGCCACTCAAGATTTTGGTTGTCAAGTTTTCTAATCTCGGCAGCAAAGCATACTGTGAGAAGACACAAGGATCAGCCAGAGCTGCATGCACAGTTCTAGAGTGATCTACACTAAGGTGCTCATTAAAAGCTAACAGAAGGGCTGGGAAGGTGGCTCAGTGGTAAAGCACTAGCCTTGAGCTGAAGAGCTAAGGGACAGCACCCAGGCCCAGAGTTCAAGCCCCACGACAGACAACAACAAAGAAAGAAAGGAAGGAAGGAAGGGAGGGAGGGAGGGAGGGAGGGAGGGAGGGAGGGAGGGAGAGAGAGAGAAAGAAAGAAAGAAAGAAAGAAAGAAAGAAAGAAAGAAAGAAAGAAAGAAAGAAAGAAAGAAAGAAAGAAAGAAAGAAAGAAAGAAAGAAAGAAAGAAAGAAAGAAAGAAAGAAAGAAAAGCTAAGAGAATACATGCATATACATAATTGGCTGGATGCTATTGGCTCAGGCCTGTAATCCTAGCTACTCAAGAGGCTGAGATCTGAGGATCCTAGTTCAAAGCTAGCCCAGGCAGCAAAGTTTGTGAGACTCTCATCTCTAATTAGCCACCAGAAAGCCAGAGGTGGCATTGTGGCTAAAAGTGGTAGAGCACCAGCCCTGAGCAATAAAGCTCAGAGACAGCACTCAGGCCCTGAGTTCAAGCCCCACAACCAACAAAACTAACAAACAATTCTTGGATGGAAACTCACCTTCTATTTATCATTATTTACAATGGATGTTCTTTTTACAGGGAATTCAGTAAAAACATACTGCTTGATTGATACCTGAAACACTTTCACATCATGACCTTTTTTGAATTGATTGAACAGACGGATGGAGAGTCATGATATCTCACTGTGGCAGATGTCCCAGTGATAAAGCAATGAAAAGAGAGGAAGAACAGCAGGTACTGTTCCAACGCACTACCTTAGATTCCAAAGCCAGTACAATGGGTCTTAATGACCCGGGAGGGAAGGAACAGTTCCTACTACACAGGATTTGAAGCCTGTTCAGATCAGATCAACTTTTCCTCCCCTCAGGCAAGTGAAGAGCACAGCTCCAAGTAGCACTGGAGGAAATCAGAGCTACCCTCTGTTGTTTTTTTATTTTTGGGTTGGTTGTAGAGCTTGAACTCAGGACCTGGGAGCCATCCCTGAGATCTTTTTGCTCAAGGCCAGTGCTCTACCACTTTGAGCCACAGCGCCATTCCTGTTTTCTGGTGGCTTATTGGAGATAAGAGTCTCACAGACTTTCCTGCCCAGGCTGGCTTTGAACTGGGATCCTCAGATCTCAGCCTCCTGGGTAGCTAGAATTATAGACATGAGCCACCAGTGCCCAGAGAGAGCTACTTTCTCGAAGGATATGAAAGACAGAGGAAGTATCCAGATGTTCCCATCTGACAAAGAGCATACAAGAAGTGCCTCTGGGGAGAATATGTAGACATTCACTTTGTCCACAGGTCCGTAGACAGCCCTTTCCTCTTGTGCTAAGGACAAGGGAATGTATCACAGTGACCAAGGAAGTCTGCCTAAGATTCATGGGTAATAAGTCCAATAACATCCATTGTTCCTATTACATCATATAGGTTAATAGAAATTTCCTGGATTTTCAATGTACTGTAACACAAATCAGAGAACTTCTCCTCTTTCTTCTTCTTCCTCCTCCTTTCTTCTTTCTTCTCTTCTTTTCTTCTTCTTTCTTCTTCCTCCTCCTCCTTTCTTCTTCTATCGTTAACTAGTGTAAAAAGGGGTTTCAACTCAACAGGTCTGTTTATGAGAACAATGTATCTTGATCAAGTCAGCCCTTCCATCGTTCTTACCCATCTCTCCCAGCCCCATCCGTCCCCTTAAGTTACCTGGCTCCATTTTTCACGTATATATATATATTGACTATTATGACTCTAATAGGCCACCTCTCCTCTCTTCATTCATTTGTCAAAGTCTTCCCTTTGACTTCTGCTCCCTACTTCCCCAAACATGTTTATGCTTCCTGGTATTCATTTTGGTAACTGATGTTAGTTTCAAAGTGTTGCACCATTGGAATTCTCCCCTGCACAAATCATATTTTAGTCAGTTTGTTTGTGTATAAATGCACTTATGTGGAAGTGAGAAAAACAAACAAACATGAGCCCTTTGGCACTCAGCCTGGCTTACTTCACTTAATATAATTTTTCTGAGATCTCTATCTAAGATGAACTTAGCTAAAGAGAAATTTAGTACCCTTCCAGTACTTTCCACGGTACATTCACCAGTAGGTGGAGGCCCCACCCTATGGGTGCTTCTCATCCACCGAGCACTGCCTGGTAGCGCAGAGCTATTATTTTATGTACTAGATATTTTATAATAGCTTCCTCCGGAATGTTAAAGTGATGCCTTTGTGTTCCAAAAGATTGTTCTGAAACTCTTACTTAAGCCATTTCTGTCTTGTTAGTTCCTTGGAGCAAACACAAATTTAGTTTAAAAAAATTATTTTGGTCAGTCGAGGGGCTTGAACTCTGGGCCTGGGCGCTGTCCCTCAGCTCTTCAGCTCAAGGCTAGTGCTCTACCACTTAAGCCACATCACCACTTCCAGTTTTCTGGTGGTTTATTGGAGATAAGAGTCCTGCCCAGGCTGGCTTTGACCTGCGATCCTCAGATCTCAGCCTCCTGAGTAGCTAGGATTATAAGCGTGAACCACCGGGCACCAGGTAGTAAAATATTCTTAAAAGGGTTAGATATGGAGACAAAAGATTTATCAGCAAAAGGCTAATCCAGTGTACAAAACTTAATCAATGAGATATGTCACATTAATAGAATAAAATACAATTAGATTGCATCGATAGGATAATAACTGCCACACAAATAGCCCAATAGGTACAGAGAAAAATATCTGAAGAAATTTAACTACTTTCCTTATAAAAATACTTAGCAAAGAAGTGACAGAAGAGAGTCTAGTTTGATTAAGGACATTGAGGAAGAACCGACTTTATAAATAAAAGGGAAGATTGAAATTTTTCCTCTGAGATCTAGACCTGGATGTAGATATATATTCTTTCCATTTCTATTCACTGTTGCACTGAAGTTTCTGGCAAGGGCAATCATATAAGGATAAGAAATTAGAGACATAAATTTTTTAAAGTAGGGGATAAAACTACCTATATGGAATACCTATATGGAATAAATATTTATTTAGAAGATCCTAAAGAACCTGTTAAAAGAAATTCTTTCCTACTCTCTTTCTCTGTCTCTGTCTCTTGTCTATTGTCTCTATCTGTCTGTCTGTCTCTGCCTCTCTCTAATATAAATAAACTTCCATATATATCTATACAATGGAATATTACTCAGCAATGTAAAAGAATGAAGTATTGATACATGTAACAACAGGTCTTAAGGGAAGGGTTAATATTGAATGAAAAGCATTCAATCTCAAATGAAAATGCAATTTATGATCCCATTTATGTACCACTCTTAGAATGACACAATCGTAGTGGTGACAAATGTTACCAGTGCTTAGCAGGCTCTAGAGTTAGGTGGAGAGTCTGCCTATAAATGGTGTAGCGTGAAAGAATTTCTTGGTGATAATGAATAGTTATATAACTTTTTCGGTATTTTACACAAACTGTGCATGTGGCAAAATTTCATAGTAATACACACCAAAAAACAAATACATGTCAAAACTAATGAGACTGAAAAAAGATCCTCAGTCATTAATACTGAGTCAATGTCTATTTTCTGGTTTAGAAAATTATTGAAGATGGTATCATGGGAAAGCCAGGTAAAAGATGCACAGAAGTCAGGCACCAGTGGCTCAGGATTGTAATACTGTCTACTCAAGAGGTTGAAGTCTGAAGATCATAGTTCAGATCTATCTCAGGCAGACAATCCATGAAACTCTCTTATTTTACTTTTTATTGTTATTATAAAGGCCATACACAGAGGAGTTACAGTTATATAAGTCAGATAAAGAGTACATTTTTCTTTGGACAATGTCACCCTTTTCCTCACTCTCTCCCAGTTTTTCCCTCCCATCCTCATCCACAAGTTGTATAGTTCATTTGAAATATAGTGTCTAGTGAGTACCACTGCTGCATTTGTTCACACTTTGTCCCTCTGTTTCAGTGTCCCCCTTACCCTCCCAAAGATAGATAAATGAACAAACAAGACAAAAAGAAAAAAATGAAGGAAAAAAATCTATTGCTTCCATTTCCTGGAATTCATTTCAATAAATATTACTTTATATGATCGGAGGTACATAGGCATTGTACCCTTGTGATCCTCCCCTAAGAATACCCTCCTTTGGTCTCACTGTGTGTGAGTCCTGTATAATATACCATGTTCCGGTGCATTTTAGATCTAGCTTCTGCAAATGAGAGAAAACACGTGCTCTTTGTCTCTCTGAGTGTGGCTTATCTCATTTCACATGATTTGTTCTAGGTCCGTCCATTTCCCTGCAAATGAAGTAAATTATTCTCTCTAATGCATCCATTTCCCTGCAAATGAAGTAAATTATTCTCTCTAATGGCTGGGTAAAATTCAATTGTGTATAGGTACCACATTTTTTTTTTTGATCCACTCATTTATTGTAGGGCATCTGGGCTGTTTCCACAACTTGGCTATTGTGAATAGTGCAGCAATGAACATGGATGTGCAAGTGTCTTTATATCCTGGCTTGTGATGTCCTGGGTAGATGCCCAGGAGTGATATGGCTGGGTCATAAGGAAGATTTATGTTTAGTTTTTTGAGGAACCTGTAGATTGCTGTCCAGAGTGGTTGTACTAGTTTACATTCCCACCAACACTGCAATAGGGTTCCTTTCCCTCACATCCCTGCCAACATTTGGTAGACTGTTCTTAATTACGTTGTTTTTCTCCCTGGAGAAGTTGTACAGGTTGTATTAGATTTATTCCTAGATATTGGGGCCATTGTTCCAGGAACAGGGTAGGATCCATTGCCTGGGGTCAGGGGAACAGAATACCCTGTCCCTGGGGCCTTAACTGGAGGTGGTTTTGATGATAAAAGTGCAGATGGGCAGCAGATGAAAGGGGAAAAGTTCATTCAGCTGAGAAGAGGGAACACGTGGCACTCACAAGCAGCTCAAACTCTTGGCAGCATTTGGAAGTAGATAGAGAAGACAGAAGAGAGCCTCAGAACATTTAGAAGCTAGAAATGCACTCAAGGAAGAAAACCAGCTCTGATAACTTCAGAGATTCAAGCATGTATCCAAATGATGAACATGGAAGGGTATGAAAGGTTGTATACAGAAGTATACATCCTCAGTTTCCTGAGCTTGTATATTTTCACATGCTGTGTAAGAAAGCTAGGATAGAGTCTAGGGCTTGTGTGTGCTAGGAAAGTGTTCTACCATAGCTTTATGTCTCCATAGGACCCTAGAAAGGGAGATTCTTATGAACTTTCCACATTCTCCTCCCCATTCCAGAAAAGTGACTCACCCAAACAGAAGTCTACATGCAGCTTCAAAGTCACCCTTACGAGAACTCTCAGTTTGGGTGCAACCAAAGTTCCAACTCTCCACAGGGTAATAGTTACTACGTTTCAGTATCATCATTCTAATAGGGATGTATTCACAGCATGCTACCATGCTGGCTTTACCGGGGTGCTATGGTTTGGGTATGGATTGAATGTGACCTTGGAAGACTCACTTACTGAAAGCTTGGTCACCCAAGTTGTGTCAAGGTGACAGAATCTCTAAGAAGTGAAAGGTGACCTAGCCACTCAGAAGACTGAGATCTAAGGATCACAGTCCGAAGCCAGCTCTGGCAGAAAAGTCTATGAGGCTCTTATTGTTAATTAGCTACCAAAAAGCTAAAAGTGGAGGCATGGCTCAAATGGCAGAGCACCAGCCTTGAGTGAAAAAGCTGAGTGAGAGCATGAGGCTTTGAGCTCAAGCCCCAGTGCCAGCACAGAAGTCAACTGCACAAAGCAACAACAGGAAGGTGTGCTTCCTGTGGCTCAAAGTAATAGAGTGCTAGCCTTGAGCAAAAACAGCTCAAGGACAGCGCCCAGGCCGAGTTCAAACTCCATGACTGACAAAAATGAATGAATGAATAAATAACTGGTAAAAGGGCTGGAAGTATAGTTCCAATGGTAAGAGTACCTGTGTAGCAAGTATGAAGCTGTGATCAGGTTCAAACCCCTGTGCAAGAAAGAAAGAAAGAAAGAAAGAAAGAAAGAAAGAAAGAAAGAAAGAAAGAAAGAAAGAAAGGAAGGAAGGAAGGAAGGAAGGAAGGAAGGAAGGAAGGAAGGAAGGAAGGAAGGAAGGAAGGAAGAAAGAAAGAAAGAAAGAAAGAAAGAAAGAAAGAAAGAAAGAAAGAAAGAAAGGAAGAAAGGAAGGAAAGGAAGGAAGGAAGGAAGGAAGGAAGGAAAGAAGAAAGAAAGAAAGAAAGAATATTGTCTCCATGTGTTTGCATATGTAACCTCCTATTTTTGTCTGGCTATCAGTGCCTAGTTTTATTTCATTGTGATCTGATAAAATACAAAAAGTTACTTTAATTTTTTAAATGTTCATTAAAATTTAACTTATGTCCAAAAATGTCAGCTATTTTGCAGAAAGTTCTTTGAACTTCCAGGAAGAATGTATCTTAATGACTGTTGGGTAGAATAGACTTTTTAATCCATTTGATCTAGAGGATCATTTAATTCTGAAGTTTCCTTGTTGATTTTCATCTGGATGATCTATCTGTCGAGAGTGGAGTATTGAAGTCACTCACTAACATTGTGTTGGTATCTATGATTTTATGTCCAATGGTATTATTTGTTTTATGAAATTGGATATGCCAATGCTTGGTATATAAATATGTTTTCTATTGTTATGAATCCTTCTCCTTGCCAATATGAATTGGCCTTTGATCCTATGACTAATGTTTATTTAAAGCCTATTTTTTCCAGGTGTGAGTTTAGCTACCCTAGTTGTTTTGGGCTCCATTTGCTTGGAATACATTTTTAACAGCCCTTCACTTTAAAACTGCATTTGTCTTTGCCAGTGAGGTGTATTTCTAGTAGGCAACAAACAGTTGCTAGTCTTATTTTTTTTAATCCAATGAATGTACCAGTCTGTGTCTTTTAACTGGATGATTTGGATCATTAAAATTCATTAAAATTATTGATGGGAATGTAATTCCTATCATTTGGGGCAATGTTTGATTCTTAAGTCTTATTTGCTTATCTACTCTTCTAGTGAAATTTATTCTTTCCTCTGTGTGTGTGTGTGTGTGTGTGTGTGTGTGTGTGTGCACGTGCGTGTGCATGAGTGTGCTGGTCCTGGGACTTGAACTCAGGACCTGCGCATTGTCCCTAAGCTTTTTTGCTCAAAGGTAGCATTCTACCAAATGAGCCACAGCTCCACTTCCAGCTTTTGGTGTGTTAGAGATTAGAGTATCTCGGGCCTTTCTGCCTGGGCTGGCTTCAAATGGGGATCCTCAGATCTCTTTCCTATTATTAATTAAGCCCTTGATTAGAGGCCCTGGGAGAGCTGTGGGCCAGGGAGAGAAAGCAGAACACCCACTCTCCTGTGGGTAAGAGGTAGGGCTTCTTAATACTAGCAGACTCACTTTACCATTCGCAGCTCAGAAGAACATTATTCACAGAACTGGAAACTAGGGAAGAAACTTCAGCTTCATCACCACCTGGCATCCAGGCCAGTGCACCATTGCTGAACCCTTCCTAGATCTCAACAGCTGCCTCATCGCTCCTTTCCACCTGTATGGACCGGCTCCTGTTCTTGATGCTCCCAGGAGTCCTCCTGGTTTTGTGTCAGCCACACATGGAAGGTGAGTTCTGTGGCTGAGAAGCAAAACTGGATTAGGACAATGGGATCTGGAAGAAATGTACCAGTTCAGAAGGACAGTGGGAGCGATGCTTGTGGAAGCCATGTCCCTGCGCCTCTAGCTGGCACACAGACGCTTTTTGCCACGGGAGCTCTTCCTGGGGACCCGTCTGTCTCATAATGACTCTGCCAAACTCCAGTTCTAGGCTCCAGAGCATTATCAGGAGGGTTCTTGATGAGAAAGGTAATGGAGAATAATGGGGGGGGGGGGCGGTCTAGAAATGGGTTTATAGGAGAATAGTAGGGCCATTTTCTCCAATTAAGGCCTGAATCTTGATTTTTTAAAAAAAAGCAGAAGAGAGATCATCAATCCTTGTCTCTATTGGACCCTCATTCTGCTCTCCTCCTTGCCCAGCCCTACAAGCAATGAAAAGTCCACATTGGCAGCCCCTTTAGAAATCACAGCTACAGGCCGAGCCCATAGAGAGAGGACAACGATTCCAAGAAGTCCTAAGAGTTCTAAAAACACAGTCCCCAGAAACCTGGGCTTGTTTGGGAGATATACCTAGAATAAATGGACTCCAGATGTCCCAGCAGTATGTCTAGGGATGCCTCTGTGGTCCAGGGTCCCAGCCTCCAGCCAAACACCTGTATCAGCAACTCTCGGTCAGCTTCCCACTGGCTGGTCTGCCCTGTTCTTACTCTATGCTCCTGACCTCATATCCAGATCCTCCGCAGCATTCCATCATGTGCACCTCCTGTGATGAATTTGTTAGAAAGGGCTGCAAAAAGAATCCAAGTCGCTGTGAAGCCAGACACCCTGACTTCGCATGCCAGTCTAAGGAGGTGTATATGCAGCATATGACTGGAGGTAAGGAGACCGGAAGAAGGGAGCGAAGGGAGATGGCCTAGGGAGAAAAACAGCACTGGATTTGAAATCAGAAGTTTGTCATCCCATGAGCTTTGGCATTCACTTAGCCAAATTCTCATCTGTATAACTATTTGGTTTTTACTTTTGAGTCCAGAACTCTTTTATTATTTGTATGTGTGCGTGCCAGCACTGATGTGTGAATTCAAAGCCTGGCATGTTTCCCTGGATTTTTTCACTCAAAGCTAGAGTGCTCTACCACTTGAGCCACACCTCCACATTCAGCTTTTTGCTGATTAATTGCAGACAAGAGTTTCATGGACTTTTCCTGTCTGAGCTGGCTTTGAACTTCAATCCTCAGACCTCAGCCTACTAAGTAGTTAGAATTACAAATATGAGTCACCAGCACCCAGCTTGTACATTTAAAAAAAAAAGTATTATTTAGCCCAGCGCTGGTGGCTCATGTCTGTAATCCTAGCTACTCAGGAGGCTGAGATCTGAGGATTGAGGTTCAAAGCCAGCCCAGACAGGAAAGTCTGTGAGACTCATATCTCCAATAAATCACCAGAAAACTGGAAGTGGCATTGTGGCTCAAGTGGTAGAGCACTTGCCTTGAGCTGAAGAGCTGAGGGACAGTGCCCAAGTCATTATTTTGATTGTATCAAGTTATGCAGGCACAATGTAACAAATGCACACCATACAATGTGGAATGATCAAATAGAATAGCTAGCATTTTCATGGACTTAAACATTAAAAAAGAAAAATTTGTGTGTCAGTTTGCCAGGCTTGAACTCAAGGCCTTACACTCTTGTTTGGCTTTTTCACTCAAGGTTAGGGATAAAAAAAAAAAGAATTTGGTTTTAGTAAGTACCCTCCAAATTCCTACCCACATTTGATATTCAATGGTTTAAGTCCTATATGCTATAAATGCATGTGTAGGGTACAGGGTGAGCTGCCTTCGGAGACCTGCTTTTGTGGAAGGGTTTTCAAGTCTCAAGCTCTTCTTCAGAGATTGAGAGGGGAGGGAAGGGAAGGGAAGGGAAGGGAAGGGAAGGGAAGGGAAGGGAAGGGAAGGGAAGGGAAAGGAAATGAAGGGAAGGGAAGGGAAGGGAAGGGGAGGGGAGGGAAGAGAAGGAAAGGGAAGAGGAGGGGAGGGGAGGAGAGGGGAGGGGAGGGGAGGGGAGGGAAGGAAAGGGCAGTTTAGACACTGTCTCTATTACTGATCTAATCTGAGGCCTCTCTCTTACTCCTCTACTCTACAGAATACGAGTACAAATATTCCATCCTGGGCTGCCCAGATAGATGTATGGAATATGTGCACATCTCTAGGTGGCAGAAAATTATCTTCAACTGCTGTCATGAAAACTACTGCAACAACTTGCCAATACAACCTACTGTCCAGAAAAATCCCTTCTGGTTAAAATATTTTCCCAACACTACCAATTGATTTGCAAGGCCTTCCTCTCGGCCACGTGCTACTCTTCTTACTTGGTAATCTCAAGATTTGGAAATGTCTTCACTCCCAACCTCTGCCTCCCTGCTGTCTCCTCTCCTGGAGAGGATCATTGAAATGCCATCTAAGCCTATATCAGATTCCAGAGTCTGGGTCTGCTGTTCTGGCTGGGAGCCAAACCCCTAGTCTAGACGAAAATGGGATGGATTAGGCTGTGCTGGCACATTTGTAAGACCACAAATGCTTTACAAAAGAAGCTGTAATTAATAAGATAATAAATTATAACCATACATAGAGAATTCCTGGGCAGTTTCCATAATGACTCAGAGAAGGGAAATACTCTGGGCAGAGAATTGTCTGACTAAAGTCCCTGAATTAGCTAGGCTCCAGTGGCTCACGCCTATAATTCTAGCTACTCAAGAGGCTGAGATCTGAGGATAGCGGTTCAAAGCCAGCCCGGGCAGGAAAGTCCATGAGACTCTTATCTCCAATAAACCACTAGAAAACCAGAAGTGGTGCTGTGGCTCAAGCGGTAGAGCGCTCGCCTTGAGCTGAAGGGCTGAGGGACAGCACCCAGGCCCAGAGTTCAAACCCACGACCGACGAAAAAAGAAAAAGAAAAGAAAAAGCCACACGTGGCACTGTGGCTCAAGTGGTAGAGCACTAGCCTTGAGCAAAAGAAGCCCAGGGACAGTGTCTAGATCCAGAGTTCAAGTCCCAGTACTGGAAGGAAAAAAAGTTATTGAGTTATTTCATTCCTCAAAGGTTTTGGATTCTTGGAACACCCTTTATGTTCTGAAAGGGTCCGGCTTTCCACAGGGATCTTCTGACTTCCGTTTGGGAAGAAAAGGAAATTTTCTGGCAACTGTAGGCTATAACTATTAAAAAGCAGAGTTTTAAAAAGTATTATTTAATCCCTATTAATTGTGCGGGTTGTTTTCTCTGTGTAATTTCTGTGCATACATATGCTGTGCCTTGTTTGAATCCATCCTCCTTCACTCTTCTCTCCCCTCTTCCTGGTCTCTTCCTCCCCTTATTAGTCCCTCTTCTATTCTCAGTCATCATTAAAATTCTTTGTTTACATTCTGCATATGTCAGAAAACGTAAAATGTCAGTTTCTGAGTCTGACTTCTTTTTGTTTTTGAGTCCGGTTGTGAGGCCTGAACTCTGGGCCTGGGCGCTGTCCCTCAGCTCTTCAGCTCAAGGCTAGTGCTCTACCACTTGAGCCACAGCGCCACTTCCGGCTTTTTTCTTATGTGGTGCTGAGGAATCGAACCCAGGGCCTCAGGCATGCAAGGCAAGCGCTCTACCACTGAGCCACCTTCCCAGCCCCGGAGTCTGACTTCTTTCACGTAACATGATCAAGAGTTCCGTCCGTTTTCCTTCGGATCACAGGTTCCCATTCTTCTTTAGGCAGTGCTAGGGTTGGAACTCAGAGCTCTGTGATTGCTAGGCAGCCACTTGACTACTGAGCCAGGCCATCGGCGATTCTATCCTTCTGTATGGCTAACGCTGTTGGGTATGCATAAACCAAAAAATAAGTATAGCATACTTTCTTTCTCTTTACTTATATTCTTATAGTACTGGGGATGGAACTCAAGGCTTTCTGCTTACTAGGCAAATGCTCAACTACTTGAGCCTTGCCCCTAGTCCTTTTGTCTTTAGTTTGTTTTTCATAGAGAGTCTTTCTTGTGTTAGCTTTGCCCAGGCTGGCCTCTAATGGTGATCCTCCTACCTCTGCCTCATAAGTTGCTGGGACCACAATTATGTACCACCATGCCTTGCTTGTTTCTGAGATAGGATCTTGATAACTTTTGACCAGACTAAGCACAAGCCATGGTTTCCTGATCTCTGCCTCTAGCTAGGATTATAAAGCATGTACCTCCATGCCTGACTTCACAATTTTTTTAACCATTCACCTGATGATGAGTACCTAGACTGATTCCATAACTTACCACTATCAAATAGAGCCACAATAACTATGACTATGTATGTACCAAAGAGCACAAATTCTGGAAGAGATTGTTTGAATATGGATCCTATGACTCCCTTTTATAAATCCTAATGACCTTGAACAATTATCTTTCTTGATTTTGGTCAAGTAATAGGAGATCAGCTCGTCAGGATGCAATCACCATCAAAAGCATACTTGCTTATAGTTCCCCAAGGGGAGAAAAATCCCCACACAAGGCAAGCCCAACAAGCAAAGGGAGAGGGCAATGTGGGCACGGGTCTTTAGAAGGAATGGGATGGCAGTGTAAGCAGGTGTGGGATGGGCCACTTGAATAATTCCATAAAACATATGACACCCGGGTAGTTCAGCAGAAGGTGGAGTGGCCATTCATTGGAATATGTTACTGATAAATGTTATACAGTTGATGGATGCTGGCATGATGCGAGGTGAGGGAAGACAGAAACAACAGCCTTGTGTTATATGATACCACCACTATGAAATGTTGCGAATAAGCAACTCCACAGACACAGAAATCAAAGTAATGGCTGCAGATCTGAAGGGCAAAGAAGACCGGGGTATTTTCTAGGTTTGGGGCTTTGAGGGGTAATAGTAAGAATTTTCTGAAATTAAATAGTGCTTGTAGTTATGCAATATTGTGAAGGTACTAAAAGTCACTGGGTAAATCTTGTGAGGTTTATGTTGCTTGAATAATTTTACCTGAGTAAAACACATGACTATGTAAATAAACACTTATACATCTGCACACGTGTGCATGCCTGTGACACAAACATCCTAAAGTTTATTTTAAAAAATTGTTTTCCTGGGGTTGGGAAGGTGGCTCAGTGGTAGAGTGCTTGCCTTGCATACCTGAGGCCCTGGGTTCAATTCCTCAGCACCACATAAGCAAAAAGAAAAAAGCCAGAAGTGGCGCTGTGGCTCAAGTGGTAGAGCACTAGCCTTGAGCTGAAGAGCTGAGGGACAGCGCCCAGGTGCAGAATTCAGGCCCCATGACTGGACCCCCCCCCCCCCCGCCCAAAAAAAAAAGATTTGTTTTCTTTAGCTAATACTTTCATTAAAATATATCATTTTCAGGTCATATTATGTTCTTTTTGGAAAGATAATGTTATGTCTTATCTTTATAGTGGTCACAGAATCTTTTTTTTTCTATCATGGGGTTTGAACTCTGGACCTGGCCCTTGTACCTGAGCTCTTCAGCTCAAGGCTTGCACTCTACCACTTGAACCAAATCACCACTTCCAGTGTTCTGATGGTTAACTGGAGATAAGAGTCTCACAGACTTTCCTGCCAGGGCTGGCTTTGAACTGCGATCCTGTAGCTAGGATTACAGGTATGAGCCACCAGGGCCCAGCTTATTTAACAATATTTCTAAATGACTTAGAGCATATAACTATTATTCCAGAGCAATAACAATGACACTTAATTTAGTATCATCACCAGGTGAGATGACGAATGGGTCCTTAATTTCTCTGCCAGGTTTTGTTCTATGTTTCAGGTTCTCTATCCCCTTCACAAAGCCAGCCCAGGCAGGAAAGTCTGTGAAACTCTTGTCTCCAGTTAACCACAAAAAGAGAAGAGAAGGGGGGGGGGAGGAAGAGTAAGGGAGAGAGGAAGGCAGGAAGGCTGGAAGGCAGGAAGGCAGGAAGGAAGGCAGGAAGGCAGGCAGGCAGGAAGGGAGGGAGGGAAGGAGGGAGGAAAGGAAGGGAAGGAAGAGAGTCAGAAGTAGATCTGTGGCTTAAATGCTAGAGTGCTAGCCTCGAGCACAAAAACAAAACAAAAAGCTCAAGGACACCACCCAGGCCTTATTTCAAGCCCTGGGATTAGCACAAAAATAATTAAAAATTAAAAGTGTTTTCTTAGGAGTACAAAGGGCTAGAGCATAAGTATAGGTTAGAGTCCACATTATTATCAAGCAGAATTTGCAATTATTCAGAAGAAAAAGCAACCATCAAAAGTCTGATTAAACATTCAGTCGATCAGCAATATAACAATGAACAATCAATGGAAGGTTATGAACAGGAAGAACTGTGAATAAATAAATGGATGTCTTCACATTCAGCGTGGCAATGACTTTGGACAATCTCTATAACCAGAAAAGCACTTTCCATTCCCAAGCACCATAGCCATGATCCAATCTGACACTTCACTATGAGTCTAATGCATATATCAGAGCAGGCATGAATCTTCCCAGAGGTTTTTTTTTTTTTAAGGAAAGACACTTCTATGCCAGTTCAATCCATGTGGTCTAGTCAGCCATTCTGGGATCACCAGAAATGAGATTGGTAAGACAAGAGGAAAGAGATACAGCAATCTAAAGCTACCTCAAACTAGTAGAGAGAAATGGGTATATTAATGCATTGCAAAAGTCAATTGAAAATCAAATAAAATCTCATTTTCTTGACAGTCTTTCATGCAGTTGATCTCTCCATGTTATGGGTGTCTGTGGGAGGAAAAAAACAGAAATAAGGTGTAATTTTGGTAGTCAAGATACAAACCCCAATTCAAGAATATATTAAACAAAGCAAGAATATATTAAACAAAAATGTAGTGTGTGTGTGTGTGTGTGTGTGTGTGTGTGTGTGTGTGTGTCTGTCTGTCTGTCTGTCTGTCTGTCTGTTTATGCCAGTACTGGGACTTGAACTCATAGCTTTTCACTCAAGACTAGTGCTCTATCACTTGAGCTACAGCTTTTGATGGGTAATTACAAATAAGACTCTCATGGACTTTCCTGCCCAATCTGGCTTCACACCTTGATATTCAAACCTCATCCTCCTGATTAGTGAGAGCATCAATGCCTGGCTTAGGGAAGTATATACATATTTTTGAAAAGTTTTTTTTTTCTATATCAGCTTTAGATCCCATAGAGACAGTCCTGCTACATCTTCTTAAGCCACATCTAGCAAGATTTCATCCTAGGAATCTTTCCAGTGGGGAAAATATATATTTGATGCTGACACAGATGGGCACAAAGAACTTGGTGAAAATCTGCTGGTTTTCCAGGCTCTGGAGTCAGCATCAGGGCAGATGGGAGCAATACCAAGTCTACTCTCAAGGACCAGGTAGAACGCAATGACAGGTGCTTTGAATAGAGTGTGCTGGATGTATGGGAATGGATATGGAAGTGAGACTTGGGAGCACAGAGGGGAGTCATGAAGACATGGACATTTCCAGAGTAGCTGGAAGAAGCTGACACAAGCTTGATTGCCATTGGAACAGCAAGTTTGTTGGAGTTCAGGAGACTCATGAAGGATCTTTACAATGGTGGAGAATTGCTAGCATGCATTCAATTTCCTGATTGATCACAGACTTCTCCAATCAAGGTGATATCATCACAAGGCTCACAGCCTTGTTCCTGGTGCTCAACAGACTCATTTCCAATCTTAAAGGAAGGCCTTGGTTTGAGTCCTGAAAGAGACATGGGAAATTCCACAGCTCTTGCCAGAGTGCTAGATGCACTTACAACTTGAGAGAAAATTCCAGAATCAGGTAATCATATAAGATTCTCCATGCTTAGCTAAGCATTCCGCCAACTCCTTCTCACAGACTACACTTCTTAAGACAGGACAATGTCTACACAGGAGAGCTGAGGCTGCAAGGAGAAAACCCTTTCTGAGAGGAGAGGCCACTCATTCCTGTCACTGCCCGTAGGGTGAGTAGCTTATCTGAACTCCAGTGTGGCTACAGCAGAGCCGTTTGTTAAGGCTAAGCTCTCAGAAACAATAACTTGAAGCAACACACTGAGCCAGAGGAAGTCAGCAGATGACCTAATTTTCTCCCAATGGAGACAAGGGAACAATTCATTTATTTTGAGATGTTTGAAGTGAAAAAATGTTACAAGTACAAATACATCGACATGAAGAGTTTTGAGAATTACTACAGCTAGCTATCTTCTGAAAAAAAAAGCAGATGTCATGAAGAGTGTAATAGTATTTGTGTTTTCCTTTTGCATAAGATACTTACAATATCAAAATCATATTATAATAAACTTCCTTCTTTAACAAATACGTATTACTAAAACGTATCTCAATGAACTAGGTAGTTGATAACTTACTGATAGCTGAATACCTAACATCCATAAAGGAAAGGCCAGTCAACATAAACTAGAACATGGGGAAAACATTTGAATCAATGAGATAAAAATGTCATCCCTTACAAGTCGTTATGTTGAAAACGAACTTTACAACTTTGGTGCGGGGGCGGGGGGAGGATGGGAAGGGATGGGAAGGGGAATCAAAGGGGGAGGCTACAATGCTTGATAAGAAATTTACTCATTATCTTGCCCATGTAATTGTAACCCCTCTGTACAGTATTTTCACAATAAAATGTCATCCCTGAAAAAAGCAGTAACAGAAATTACACTACTGCATATTAAGTCAGAGATGATATTTTCACCTCATTGATTTATTAGGTAATGAGGAAGATCAAAGGATGTGTATGAGAAATAAATGTAGAAGGGAAGGTTATGAGAATACAGTTGTAATATTGAATATAAATGTGGAAAAATGGAACTAGATAACTTGGGGATGGGTGGGGTTGGGAGAGACTGAGGAGAACCATAGAAAGGGTAATGTTGATCAAAATCTATTATATTCATAAATTGATATGTTCTACTTCCCTTAGTAAAACATTTTTAAGAATCTAAAAAAGAATACTATAGGCTCATGCCTGTAATCCTTGCTACTCGGGAGGCTGAGTTCTTAAGATGACAGTTTAAAGCCTGTCTGAGCAGGAAAGTCCATGAGACCCTTATCTCCAATTGAAAACCAGAAATGGCACTGTGGCTCAAAGTGGTAGAATGCCAGCTTTGACTTAGAGAGCTCAAGACAACGCTCAGGCCCTGAGTTCAACAGAAGAAGTTCAACAAAAAAAGGAAAAAAAGAGAAGAGAAGAGAAGGGAAGGGAAGGGCAAGGCAAGGCAGGCAAGGAAAAAAGAAAAGAAAAGAAATAAAAGAGCCAAGCACCGGTGGCTCACGACTGTAATCCTAGCTACTCAGAAGGCTGAGATCTGGGGGTTGTGGTTCAAAGCCAGCCTGGGCAGAAAAGTCCGTGAGACTCTTATCTCCAATAAACCACTCAGAAAACCACATAAGCAAAAAGAAAAAAGCCGGAAGTGGCGCTGTGGCTCAAGTGGTAGAGCTCTAGCCTTGAACTGAAGAGCTAAGGGAGAGCGATCAGGCCCAGAGTGGAAGGAAGGAAGGAAGGAAGGAAGGAAGGAAGGAAGGAAGGAAGGAAGGAAGGAAGGAAGGAAGGAAGGAAGGAAGGAAGGAAGGAAGGAAGGAAGGAAGGAAGAGAAAATGTAGTTTTTAAGGAATCCAGATGTGAATAGGAAAGAAAATTGCTGCTTACAAATAAAGTATCCAGTTTGTAATACAAAGGGCTACTTGGCTGAATATCTTTTGATCAAGCAAGAGTCAAAATTGCTCAAAAAAAGAACAGTCTTTATAAACCAGATTAAACATTTGGTGCATTTATTGTCTATCAGCAATGTTATCACAAACAATTGATGGAAGTCTTCCTGGTTGGATGACTCTTGAAACACCAAACTTTTATCTGTGATTTCTCAGTCCTATTTTCATTCATGACAAGCAAGTCTTCCAGACGTCTTACTTTCATTCATGCTAATAAAACAGCTGTAGCAGTTCCAAGTCTCTGATGGAAAAGTCTCTCATTCATGGTGAGAAAGTCTACCTTTGGGAAAGATGACACTTGCAAATTTTTGATCTTCTGATCTATTAGAAAGTAGAATTGTTATACTAATATTCTGCATGAGGCCTTTACCTAGACACCAACTGTTCGACTCAATTGTGCTGGAAGCGCTGGTATCTTGTGCTCATCACTCTGGTATCATACAGGACATCTGAAGCTAACTCAGACTAAGATATCAGTGGTGTGCCAGTTTCATTGCAAAAGTCTTCCTTGCAGCAGTTAGTGAGTAATGTTCCAGAACTATTATAGCTCTCACTATCTTCACAGTCTTTCATGCACTTGGTCTCTCCATATTTAGAATAAGTCACTATGGAAAAGAAAAGCGGAAAAAATATGCTCTGTGTGTGTGTGTGTGTGTGTGTGTGTGTTTAATTGGAGATAAAAGTTTCACAAACTTTCCTAGACTGACTTTGAACTACAATCTGCAGATCTCAGCTTTCTAAGCAGCTAGGATTACAGGCATTAACCATCAGCTCCTGGGACAAGATGTTATTTTTCATAGCCAAAATATAAACTCCAAATCCAAGTCTAGATGAACCTGAAATACATTAAGTGAAAGAATACTTCTAAAGCAGAAATTCTAACACATACTCCTAAGTCATATTTAGCCAAGTTCCTTCTCCCAGGAGTTTTTAGACTTGGAGATATAGATACTTGGTGGTGAGCAGCAGTTTCAGCATTGAAACACCCAGCATTTCCTCCCTCTCAGGCAGACAGACACAAAGAACTTGCTGAAAATCTGCTGGGGTCAGCACCAGGGTAGATGGGAGCAATACTAAGACTACTCTCAAGGACTAAGTAATACAGAATGACAGGCAGTTAGAATGCAGTGTGATTGATGGACCAGAATGGACATGGTAATGAGACTTGGGAGCACAGAGGGGAGTTATAAAGATACAGACATTTCCAGAGTACCTGGAAGACGCTGACACAAGCTTGATCACCATTAGAGAAGTTGAGTAGAGGTCAGCTGGATGGAGGGTCAGAAATACCATGTTTATATACCCAACGGTTCAGAGCCTTTGAGGTCTGCACAAGGTTATTGGAGGTCAGGAGACTCGTGAAGGGTCTGTACAATGATGGAGAATTGCTAGCATGCATTCAATTTCTTGTTTGATCATGGACTTCTTCAATCAAGGTGACATCATCACAAGGCTCACAGCCTCACACCTCATTTCCTATCTTAAAGGAAGGCCTAGGTTTGAGTCCTGAAAGAGAAGTGGGAAATTCCAGAGCTTTTACCAGAGCACTGTATGTACTTACGATCTGACTCAGAAAAGGAGAATTGAGTAATCATACAAGATTTGCCATCTTTAACCAAGCATTCCATCAACCCCATCAATCGGTCCAGATTTTGGTAGAAATAACATTGTCTACACAGGAGAGCTGAGGCTACAAGGAGAAAAACCATGCTGAGAGGAGAGGGCGCTCATTCCTGTCACTTCCCATAGGGTGCACAGGCTATCTGAATTCCTTCACAGTGTGGCTAAACCAGAGCTTTGTGTTAGGGCTAAGCTCCCAGAAACAGTGATTTGAAGAAACATACTGAGCCAGAGGAAGTAGGGAGATGACCTAATTTTCTCCCTGTAGTAGACAAAGAAACAGTTGACTGGAAAGGCAAGAAGATAGGCCATTTTTCACACCTATATTATTCAGAATTCACTTTCTAGCTCACCCCAGACATTACATACAGAATAGAGAGGACAGAACGTGTGTTGGGTTATCAGATCTTGGGGTATGATCCGGGGAACAATCCTCAGGATGATTGGGAAACCCTAACTCCTCATTCCTCAGGGAAACTATGCTTTAGGGAGTATAAAAAGCAGGCCAGATCCCAGAGGACAACAAGGGAAGCATTGAGGAAAGGAAAGAAATGGAAGAAGTCAGGAAGCCAGGGATGGAGTCTTTCCATGTACACACCTGGATTCCATTCCTCAGACGCCCAGGTGCAGTTCACAGACTAGGGAAAATGCAGTAGGATAATCCAGCACTCATACCTTTTCTACCGTTCACCACCACCAAGGCATTTACCAATTTGTATGTAGAGCAGAAAGACAGTAGGCTTCAGCAGGGTCTTCATTTCACCTCAGCTCACTCCTGAAAGCAGGTTGTGTCAGAGACCAAGAATGCTTGAGATAGATGATGGCGGAGCTCCACAACCACTGCCGTCACCTGCCCCAGTCTTTTTATACTCACACTCAGATCGTGACATCTGTCAGGAGGTATGAGAACCCAGATAGAGATCTCAGTCTCAACCCTTGCTCCACTGGCAATACTCCAGATCCCTCTCCCAGGGCCCATTTCTTATTGCACTCATCCCTCAGCTTGCCTTGTTCTAGGGAGCTCCAGATATAGAGAACAGAAAAGGTTATCTCACCATCAAAAAACCTGATATACAGAATGCAAAGTAGGTACTGCACTGGTCCATGAAGCCTATGGGCTCCAGAGGAGAAATGCAAATCAATTCTCTCCTGAACCACATAACCAAGTGATCACAAGGAAACAACATAGAAGGTCATGTGAGGTTTAAGCATCAACATCAGGGCATCAATGAGGCTCTTTCTTGCTGTCCTCGGGAGGTGCTGAATCATTAGGATGGTCAAGTTCAAAAAGGAGAAGACAGTGTTTCCAATGAGTTTCAGAAATCACTGGAACCCAAGCTGGAGTGGAGTGTATATCAACTGGGATATACGATAGACCTTGAAGCCCATAGAATCATTGATCACGTGTGCCTCTTTGTTATAGGAGAAATGCAGATTATTTTGCTCTTGTAATCAGCCTAAACAAACTCTTGTTCCTGTTCTTTGCTAATCATGCATCCATTCTCAAAGAATTGAAAACTAGCTATCCTAATCCATTCTCACTTTGCTGAAAGAATCTAAGATTTGGTTGACCCTCAGTGTGGGTCACAAAAGAATAAAGAGATTTCATCCATCTATGCCCATCCTGGTCTCTCTGTGGATCATCGACAGCCTCTGGAACTCTCTCATTGACTACACTTCCCTAGTGCTGTCAAAACATGCGGTCCTCTTCTATCTGTGTATCTATCTATCTATCTATCTATCTATCTATCTATCTATCTATCTATCTATCTTCTTAGTCATCTGAGAGGACCTAGATAGCCTGACACTTATCCCCTGATGCCCGAAGAACAGCTCCACATCCCAAATCTAATAAACCACTCAGGACAATTTGTAACACTTCCCTGTGTCTGGATGTTCTTTGCAGTTGTAGAACCATAAGAGAAAATGATGAATGGACCTTTCTAAGGTGAAAGTGCTCCAACACGATCAACTTGCACCTTAGAGCTGAACCACTCTAGGCTAGTGGATGTAGACACTCAATAGACCAACTGTAAGATCCAGCAACCAAATGCAGAGATGCCTTGAGAAAAAAGAAAGGATTGCACACAGTATAGTTTATTAAGGACCAGGGAGACAGAAGTATCTCTTGGATGGAAGCAAGACTGGAGAATCTCAGTACCCTAAGGCTAGACATAGGAACTGTTTGCTCCTTGGATAAATGTGGGCTGTGATCAACTGCCATGCAACTGCCCTAAGATCAGTTACCAACAGTCCAGGCATCAGAGACCAGCACACCATGCTCAAATGCTTACCTTCGTCATTTGTTTGTTCAAGACCAAGGTGGCTAGTCATGTTGATCAGAAGGCCTGAGCTCTGTGTAATTCATGTCTCAGACCCACAGCTAACACAAACTAGAAGTAACCCTATTCCTTAGTTCTAGACACTCATGCCACTAAGGCTCTGCCAGAATCCTGGCAGACCTGGTAAACACACTATTTGTGACCTGCCCGATGATTTGGTTTTTTAGTTGTGCCCTGGTGAGACAAATGTGGTCTTAAGGTCTGGCACTTGATGGAACACCATGATGATGAGTTACACTCACTCACAAGGAGAGACAC
Organism: Dipodomys spectabilis; assembly: GCF_019054845.1. NCBI lineage: Eukaryota > Metazoa > Chordata > Mammalia > Rodentia > Heteromyidae > Dipodomys > Dipodomys spectabilis. Next base: position 4,691,126 of record NW_024870700.1, read on the forward strand.
AATATCCTGAGCTGTAGCCAACGCATTGAAGTAGGGTCACTGCAGGTTTTAGATTCCATTGGATTTGTGTAACTCTCATAAGCTCTCTTCATGCCAGCACTGTTCTCAGTAAGGGAACTGAGAAGCCTTTGCACAACAGCCTTTTGACTCCGAAGACCTCAGGTGCATGTGCAAAGGAAGATCCTCTGCGGAGAGGACTTGGCTCTGAAGGGAGATTGATCTCACCAGGTTGTGATCTGAGTCTGTGTGGAAGTCAATGATCTGATTTCATTTTGCCTGGTTTTCTTAAGCCAACCACAAGCTGAAAGATCCTTCAAATAAGGTTTCAGTCATAAATCCTCCCTGGGTGATGGTGAAATGACCTGGGAGTAAGAAAACACACAGAGGCACAGTTAAAGGTGACAAAGGAGTTTTGTTAGTTGATCTGCAACCCAGTCCTGGGTTACCTCAGAACTAGGAGCAGCTGCAACTTCCAAGGGGGCAATTGTATTTTCTTCTTCCTCCTTCCCATAGTCCTCTCTGTTCTCTGCAGTCCTCTCTGCTCTTTGCAGACCTCTGTGTAGGCCTCTAAGCTCTCCACAGACCTCTCTACTCTTCACAAGCCTCTCTGCTCTTCAGGGGCCTCTGTGCAGGCTTCTCGGCTCTCTCAGGCCTCATCACTGTTTACAGGCCTTTCTGCTTTTCTGCAGGGCTCACCACTCTACGCGGGCCTCTCGGCCCACCTGGGTCTCCTCCGGCCTCTCCTCGGGCCTGAGGAGGCACCTCTCTTGCCCTGTGACTTTTGCAGCATGTCTCCTCCCTGGGACACCCTTCCTCCTTATATCTGGTGACTGGCCCCCCAAGCTGCCCACTGCCCAATCCCCTTTGATGCCTTGCCCCCCCCTCCCAGTGGAGAGGAGGAGGACACAGACATGAAGTTAGCACCAGCAGGACTTCTTGTCCTGTTGATCCTCACAATGGAGTAGGTTAGGAGGAATTCCCACAACAGTGGTTTAGAATATTTCCACTAGAAAATGTTGTGTGAAGGACTTTCACAGAGATGGGAATGTGATTGATGGCTGGGCATGTAGCTTAGTGGTAGAGTGCTTGCCTAGCATGCGTGAAGCCCTGGGTTCCATTCCTCAGTACCACATAAACAGAAAAAGCCAGCAGTGGAGCTGTGGCTCAAGTGGTAGTGTGTTAGCCTTGAGCAAAAGCTCAGGAACAGTGCCTAGGCCCTGAGTTTAAGCCCCAGGACTAGCAAAAGAAATGTTTTTAAGAAAGATAATTTGATAAACACACACCTATGCATATGATGTGTATTTAAATATGTATGTATCACGTTTTCTTTTCCATGGGGAAACATATTTATACATGCATATATCCACATATGTACATACATCTATGCATACATAGGTGTACATGTATATGTGTGTATGAGTGTATCACAATAGGCATATTGTGACTAAGGATACTGTCAGCAAGTATCCGTTCTCTCCATAGTAAGCAGCTTTGACTCCTAGAGGTATATACCCAGAAGTGATACACTGGGCCACCTTGTAGCCCTAGTTTCATTTTCTTTTCTATTTTTTTTTTAATTCAGGGCCTTGGTGCTGTCTGTGAGCCTCTCTGTGCTCAAGGATAGTGCTCTACAACTTGAGCTACAGTGCCTCTTGTGGCTTTCTCCGAGTAATTTATGGGAAATAAGATTCTCATAGACTTCCCTGCCCTTGACTGGCTTTGAACGCCAATCCTCAGATCTCAGCCTCCTACATAGCTAAGATTACAGGTGTGAGCCACCAGTACCTGGCTATTTTCCTTTTTTTTTTTTTTTGTCAGTCATGGGGCTTGAACTCTGGGCCTGAAGGCTGTCCCTCCGCTTTTCAGCTCAAGGCGCTCTACCATTTGAGCCACAGCACCACTTCCAGTTTTCTGGTGGCTTATTGGAGATAATAGTTTCACAGCTTTTCCTGCCCTGGCTGGTTTTGAACTGTGATCCTCAGATCTCAGCCTTCTGAGTAGCTAGGATGACAGATGTGAGCCACTGGTGCCTGGCTTACTTTCAATTTTTTTTTTTTTTTGAAGAACTTCCATAAGGCTTTCCATAGTGGCTAGACAAATTTATATTCTTACCAGCAGAGTATAAAGAGTTTCTTCTTTATGTCACACATCCTCACCAGCATTTGCTCTTGTTTGTTTTCTTGATAATAGCAATTCTGAACTAATCACCCACACTAAAGTAGTCCAGTATATTTCAACACACAGAACAGAACAACCACTAGTTAAATCAGGCAAATAGCTTCTCCTTCTCCTTAGTATTTGTTTTGATTTGTGACCTGGTGTTTGTCCTGGCTAAGAGAAACCTTTTAAAAGGAGGAATATTATCTTGGCTCATAGTTTTAGAGGCTTAAGGAATGCTTGTTAATGGTAGACAGGTGGCTCCATCGCTGAGGCTAGAACAGCATTGCTGAATGGGGGAGCAAAGCTGTTCACTTTTCACCATGTGGGAAGGGAGACAGGAAAGGTCTAGGGACAAGATAGACACCTCAAGGTCGCAGCCCACTGACCTACCTCATCCAAATAGGCCCCACCTCCAGCTAGAACAATCACCGGTGAACTTAGTCACGGATGAACCCATTGATCCATTTAGACTTCATGATCCAATTACCTCCCAATGGCACCACCTACTGGGGGACCAAGCCTTCAACCTACGAGCCTTCTTGGAGAACAGCTCACATTGACCCACAGCAAACCTCCCCAGCACTGTGTTCCTAGATCTTCATAAACTGTTGTAGTGAAGCACACTCATGCACTGTGACTACAGAACTAGAACTTACTCTTCATCTCTTACTGTCACATGGACCTCTAAGGCAAACATGAAGTTTGGATTGAAATAATAAGATGAAAATAGTGTTTCCCTTTTTCCTTAAAATTATTCATCTCTAAAAACAGGCTTTATTTTCAGTATCATTCCCATCTTCCGTGAGGCTGACAATAGTCTATTCCATATGATAAGGACATATTCATCACTGAATATTTTTTAACAAATCCATATATTTCATTGTTGTGCTGGTACTAGGTTCTTGAACTCAGGACCTTGAGTATTGTCCCTGAGTTGGTGGGTTTTGGTTTTGGTTTTGCTCAAGGCTGGGGCTCTATCACTTGTCCCAAAGCTCTACTTGTTAATAGCAGATCAGAGTCTCACAGACTTTCCTGCCTGGGCTGGCTTCAAGACACAATCCTAAAATCTCAGTGGCTTGAATAGCTAAGGATTATAGACACAAGTGTCAGGCATTGAGCCCAATCCTTTGTAATTCTTTCAGCTCTGATGATTTCTCTGCAGAATAGTAGTGATGACGTTCCATTATTGAAATATACTGAAAATACAAAGCCTCACTCAAAGCACATTACTCAAAAGATGAGACAGTGCATACATACAAGACCTCTCTTGAAGCCCAGATCCTTTTATTCAGGCTTGTTCCACTCCCCTAGACACAACTGTGTGAGGCAGATATCACCTGATCTACTTACCTGTGGTTGCTGCCCGTCTCTGGCTTTCAGAGAGGCAGCCTCCCTGGGGTCTCACAGGGATTTAGGATAGAAGACCTAGGGAATGCTCTGGAAGTAATGACTGGGACTCGCAAGGGCTCTGCTCTTAGGGCTGTGAAATCAATTATCAAAAGGAGTACAATAATGAAACATGATTTGTCACACAATGGTGAATCATGAACAAATGAAAGTTTGGGGGGACCCTGCATTCGGGGCATGCCTTTGGACCATTCCCCATTCTGAGCAAATACAGCTGTCCACTGACCATTTCCCTACTAACCATCTGGGAAAATATGTGATAATTAGATACAGATCCTAGTTCACACTAGACACACAACACTTCAGAAATGTGCATGTATTGTAACAGAAGTTGTTCGCGATTAGGAAGTTGGGACATAAGAACATGCTCTTTGGAGACGGGTCTCAAGCGGTCTGTGCAGTCACATCTTCTTCACTTGCATTGGCATTTCTATCTGATTTACATTCTAATGTTACTCTTGCCATTCAATGGATTGGTGGTTATTTGCTATGAGGTGCCATAGTACTTACCATGGAAAGTATATCATCCTTCTTTTGGATATAATCGTTCTCCAGTTTCACAGATCACAGTGATTCACTAGTGCACATGGACATGCCACAGCCTTCCTTGTAAGTCATGAAAGTACTGATTGAAAACAGAAGCCACCCAAGTTCATGTTTATTGGGGAAAAACCATGGGCTGTGTGGGCACTGATTGTGGCCTATTAAGTTTCTGAATCAGGTACCATGACTCCAGGAGTTCAGTTGCTTGGAAAACAATCTTGTCCCAGAAGTAAAAGTGTGACTCAACTGCTAGATCACCAGCCCTGAGTAAAAAAGCCAAGTGAGAGTGTGAAGAGCCTGAGTTTAACCCCCAGTACTGGTACCAAAAAAAATTATCTTCTCTAGAATGAAATTGAAACCAGACAGAAAACCAGGGATTAACTAAGGGTGTTAAGTATTCTTTATGGAAGCTTTATAATTATTAAGTATCTCAGAGGGCTCATTGCAAAAATCATGGGAAACACAGCAGAAGAGCAGCATTGCAGTATCATTCCATGCTGTATAAACAGGTTTACAATTCTTGGTACAGTCACTGTATCCCAAGGCTGGGTAAGACCCTGTGAAAGATAGAAAAAGAGATAAAAATTATATTGCTTGAGAGGAAAACAACTAAACCCAAAAACCATTCTAGGGTACTGGGTGCCAGTGACTCATGCCTGGAATCCTAGCCACTCAAGAGGTTGAGATCTGAGGATCCCAGTTCAAAGGCAACCTGGACAGACAAATCTTTAAGATTGTTAGCTTCAATTAACCAGAAAAAAGCTGGAGGTGTAGCTTGAATGATATAGCATTGGCCTTGAATGAAAAAACTGAACAGGAGCTCGATATACTGAGTTCAAGGTCGAGTAAAGGCACAGATAGGGGAAGGTGAGAGGAAGGGAGGAAAAGAAAAAGGGCAGAGAGATGGAGAGGGAAATAGAAGGAGGTGGGGGAAATGGAGGATAAAAAGAGGAGGAGGGGAAAGAAGGTGGAGGAGGGGAGGAGGAGAAAGAGGAGGAGAAGAAGAAAAAAAAAAGAAGGAAGAGGAGGACTAGGAGGATTAGGAGGAGGAGAAGAAGCAGAAGAAGCAGAAGAAGAAGCAGAAGAAGAAGAAGAAGAGGAGGAGGAAGAGGAGGAGGAGGAGGAGGAGGAGAAGAAGAAAGAGGAGAAGCAGGAGGAAAAGCAGGAGGAAGAACATTTACTATAGGGTAATTCCAGGATATTTTAACAGACAGATTTCTATAGCACACTACAAACTTCAGTTTAGCTCTGTCAACACATCCTGGGAAGGAGAGCATAGTTTCTTCACCCAGGATGATCTAAAGCTAGAGGATTACACAGTCCGAGTGAGGTGTGTAGATCCAGAGGTGGAAAGTCCACAGGGCCCTCCCTTTCCAATCAGGCAGTCACATAGCACTTGCTGGAAATCTGCTGGGCTTGGACTATATTAGGGACCCGACTAGAGTTTGAGCAACAGAATCCCCCATTCACATTGACCAAGAGAGCGTTAAGGAAATGACAGGAAGTTAGAACACTATGATGGAAGTAATGAGATGGACTGGCAGGGAGACAATGGGAAGACTGGAGAGATGAGCATGGATATGAAGGAGGGTCTAAGAAAGGTTGAGACCAACTTTGATCAGCATTACACAAGCAGAACAAACAACAGGATGGACTGTGAAAAATGGGACCTTTAGAGACCCTCTATTTAGGGCCCTTTAGACTCTAAGCCCTCATAAATGTAGAGGGGGGTTCTCAGCATATTGTTATGTTATAAAAAGAAAACTAGAGAAGGATCTTAGGTCACTGAATCCTTCTCTATTCTTAGGGTTCTCAATCAGTACAACCCTCTACCCAGGCTCATTCTCCATAGACTCCTTGCATTCAAACAGGATGGCTTAGGAGATGCTTTGTTCCCTGAAGGAAAGGGGGGAAATGCATTTAATCCTTCACTAGTAATGCTTGCTTAAGGCACTTACAGTTACTTGGAGAAGACATGATGTGACTCGTACAGACTTGGCCACGTTCAGCAATGCATGTTGTGGCCTCCTCAGCACAAACTCCATGAAGGTATGGACTACATCTCCTACACTTGAGAGCTGAGGCTTCAGGAAGAACAACTGTGAAGAAGACAAGGAAATCAGCACTGCCATACTCCAAGAATAGCAGAGATCCCCCAGCCTGTCTGGGGAGCAGAGAAAGGTTTAACCATGGGGCCTTAATATATGCATGGGTAGGACTAGAACCATAGATTAAGGAGAAGGAAATCGCTCATCTTAATTTCCTCCATGTGACAAGACTAGACACTGACATAAAGCAACCCGAAACCGTGACTTCTGTCCTAACATTGATTGCCCACTGCAGTGAACAGCAAGCATCGTAACTGCAGAGGACAGTATTGGGTAGCAGAGCCCAGGCAGAGGTGAGAGCCATGTATTCCTAGCAGATGGTTCTCAGGCTAGCCAAGAATACCTCATCTTCACTCACTCACAGACTAGCCACAGTCAAGAAAGGACATGAGGTTGAGAAGTCAGAACTTGTTCCCAGCAGAGGTCAAGAAGGACCCAAAGATTAGGATGAACATACCAAATAACTAGGAGTGAAGTCTTAATTTTAAAGAGGGGAGAGAGGGGGAAGAGAGAGAAAGATAATAGACAGAGAGAGAAAGAGATAGAGACAAAGAGGGCCTCCCACAAAGTTTCTAAATAAAGTTAAGGTCTGTCTAACTCCATGTCGATGTTACTTATCATGTTGAGTAAAAGAAGCTAGGCTGAAATGGCAAATATCACATGTATTTGCTCAGGTGCAAATGTAAAAGAGGTTCTTCTGGGGGTGGATATCAGCAGGAGGGACAAAGGGAAAGGAGAGGGTATGGGTTGAAATACATTATACACCTGTATGAAAACAGAAATGAGCCAGGCATCGGTGGCTCACACCTGTAATCCTAGCTACTTAGGAGGCTGAGATCTGAGGGTCTCAGTTCAAAGCCAGCCCAGGCAGGAAATTCCATGAGACTCTTATCTCCAATAAACCACTCAGAAAATTGGAGATGGCTCTGTGGCTCAAGTGGTAGAATGTTTGCCTTGAGCTGAAGAGCTGAGGGATAGCACCCAGGCCCAGAGTTCAAACCTCATGACCAACAAAAAATAAAAACAAAAACAACAGAGAAATGAAACTTAGTAAATTGTTTTAAGAAGAGAAAGGGTAACAAGGGGAAATGAGAACACTTTAATTGGGGTATTGCATTTGCATTTTGAGAAATACCAAAATGATACCCCTTTGTGCAACTAATATTCAAGTTAAAAATAAACTAATTAAAATATATATAAGTTGAAAAGATTGACCATCATCTGTGGCCAGAGGATTTACCAATTCCTATGCAGAGCAGAAAGAGACCCAGCCTCGGTTCTTTTCCCATCCTGCTTGGGCTGCCTCATGTAGAGGACCTGTTAGAGGCCAAAGAACACTTGAGCAAACTGGTATGGAGTATTGACTGCTTCGTTTAGCCCTCAGCCCATATATAATGCATCAGCCAAGAACACTGACCAGTAGGGAAAGGAGAGAAAGCCGCAGACACCTGTGTAAGCCAATCTCCCACATCAATACTAAGATCCCTCCTCTCCTACCCATTCCTCCTCCTCCCTCCTGCCCAGTCTTTGTTTCTTTAGGATTCTAACAATCGGGAACCTAAAGACCAAAGTCTGATGAGCAGCTTTCTGATTGTTGATCTCTCTGACCCAGGTAAGGGTAAAACATACAAAGAGATGAAAAATATTTCCTATAGATGAGTGGATCAAAAAAATGTAGTACCTAGACACAATGGAATTTTTCACAGCCAAAAAAGAATGTTTTGATGTCCTTTGCAGCAAAATGGATGAACAAATCATGTTAGGTGAGGTGAGCCAAGCTCAAAGAGAAAAATGGCTCATATTTACATGCTTTCTCTCACATACAAAAGCTAGATCTAAAATACACAGGAGCATGGTAAATTATACGGGATTCTAGACATTCACACACAGTGAGAGCAAAGGAAGACATCTTAAGGGAGGAGCACAAAGGCGGAAGGACTATATGTCTCTGATCATACAAGACAATATCTATAGAAAAGAACTGCAGGAAATGGAAATGATGTTTTTTTTTTTCTTCATTGCCATTTTTGTTTTCTTTTCTTTTTGTCTTGTGTGTTTGCATACCTGTCTTTAGGAGATTAAGGCAAGGCACAGAAATGGAGAGACAAAGGGTGAACAAATGCAGCAGTGTGACACTCACTAGACACTATGTTGAAAATGAACCATACAACTTGTGAGTGGGGACAGGAGAGAGCGAGGGAAGGGGTGACTCTGTCCAAAAATAAATGCACTCTTTCCATGACTTATGCAACCGTAACCCTCTCTACACCACCTTATTACAACAATAGAAACATTTAAACAATGTCTTCCCTAAAAACAGCTCTTCTGTCAACTCTAGGAGGAAGATGGTCAGCACAGGGAATAGACATAGAACACTCAGACTCCATCTGTAGACACAAGAGACTCCCGCATGTGGGCAGAGCCAGCAGGCCCCTCTCACCGTGAGGAGGATGGAACTTGAAGATGCTCAGTTAAATAGAGCAGAGCATTTGGGTGAAGTCAGACTTCAATGGACAAAGAAGGTAAAGTTACATCATTTGTGAACTCAGAACCTTTGAACCCACAGCCATAAGTCCACGCAAGTGACCCTGGGCTGACCTTGACAGCTTGTATCCAGGACAGGGGAGTCCAGACATCAATGCTGTTGGAAGCAGAGCTCTGCATCTTGGGTCTGGCTTCTGTTTGCTCTAGGTGACTCCAGATGCCCTCTGGGTTTGAGGCTATATCTCCACTTTTCTTTCCATATTCTCCACATTTTTTCTGTTCTAGGAATATAAAGAGCCAATAGAGGCTTTCCCAGATCAGCAGATAAATAGGTCAATGAACACATTGCTGCTGCCCCCAAAATGTCTGAAATCCATGTGTTATGTGGTTGTCTTCTTGTACACCTGCTCCCTGACTCAGCCCAATCACTAAGTCCTTCCTGCCCCAGGTCAGGAACAGTTCTAATAGACACTGATCATCCTCCTGTGAGGAACTAGATGTCCTCAACAGATACCATCTCATCCTATGCCCTGAATGCATCTCTTTCTCAACCTTAAAAATGTATCCTGTAAAAGGTTAACCCAGCTGGGCTTAGTGGCTCCCCACTGTAATCCTAGCTACTTAGGAGGCTGAGATCTGAGGATTGTGGTTCAAAGCCAGCCCAGGCAAGAAACTCCATGAGACTCTGAACTCCAATAAACTACTCAGAAAACCAGAAGTGGCGATGTGGCTCAAGTTGTAAAGCGCTAACCTTGAGCTGAAGAGCTGAGGGACAGCGCCCAGGACCAGAGTTCACGCCCCATGACAGACAAAAAAAAAAAGGTTAACCCTTTCTTGAAATTCTTCTTCTGAAATTTAGATGACAATATTGGCTAAGTAAGACCATAAATGGGTTGATCTCTAATCAGAGGTCCTATGAGCAATCCAATGCAAAGAGAGAGAGAGAGAAACCTACACGGGACATCCCTGGACAAGCACAATTCCCTCAGGAATCCCCAAACACAGCTGGCTAGTCATTCATCAAGACCTCCTTGCCTTCGTCATCATGGAAGAAGAGACTCCTTCAAGTGACCCACTCACTGTGGTAACACAGTCACCACGGGCACTAAATTATGCAAACGAGGTGAACTGCAGAGCACATCCATCCTGATAAAGGACATTAATCTGATTCTGAGAATGATGAGGAACAGGGTCCATTCCTTGCCATCCATCACCAGTTTGCTTACACAAACTTCATCTGTAGTTGAAGAAAATGGTCATTGAAAACAAGGGCTTTTAAAGACAGGCAGTGGTGCTAAGCCTGCATTCTTAGCTACGGGGAGACCTGGATCTGAGGATTATAGGTTGAAGCCAGCAGGGGCATAATAGTCAGTGAGACTCTTATCATCAGTTAACTAGCAAAAAGCTGGAAGTGGATCTGTGGCTCAGGTGGCAGAGTGAAAAAGCCTTGAGTGAAAAAGCCATGCCAGAGAGTGAGACCCTGAGTTCAAGCTCCAGTATGAGAACCAGAAGAGAACAGAAATGCTTTGATTATTACTATAATAGTATTCATGGATTGTCAAAGAGTAGAACTCAGTATGACACTGAAAATTCCATTTGCACACCATTTAGAAATCCATTACCAGATACATACAGAATTGATGCCCAGATGAACTGAGCAGCGTAAGCCAAGGTCAACTGAAGAAGAATATTCTGTGCATTTTTCTGTGGTCAACGATAATTTCTTTGTGAAATATTCTCATTGTGTAGTCACGAATTCCCATCCTTTCAATATTCACATTTCTTCAATTACTCCCAAATTGTCTTTAAAACTGATGATGCAAACCATGAAGCAGTGAGTCCCAGCACTGCCTGTGATTCTAAAGTCCTTGCACTGTCTCCAACCGATCAGACTCCTGTTTCTCCTGATGCTGTCCTGCCACAGAAAGCTCGATAGCCTTGAACTATCTGCATGCTCATGGTATTTCTTCCCCAGTCTTCTCCTTGCTCTTACTTGATTTTTTTCCTGCCAGGCCTGGGCCTTGAACTCAGGGCCTGGGCACTGTCCCTCAGCTTCATTTGCTCCAGGCTAGCACTCTGCCACTTGAGTCACAGTGCCACTTCTGGCTTTTTCTGTTTATGGGGTACTGAGGAATTAAACCCAGGGATTTATGCATGGTAGGCAAGTATTCTACCACTAAGCCACATTTCCAGCCCTATTTGCTCTTTCTTTTTAAATAAATAGCTACAGGAAAGTTTGTGTGTTCATTTCCTTTGACCCAAGTGGGTGATGTGGATTTCTGATTGCATCAAAACATGGATTCTCGCCATTGGGGTATAAAAATTTGACCTTAGGATTAGAACAAACTCTGATTAAGAAAGAATCTTTAAAGGAGCCAATATTGTTTCTTCCAGAGGCATCTCTCATACACACAGCCAATGGAGAAAGGGATATTCTCTGCCAACATAATATTCAATGCATAGCCTATGAAATTAAGAAAATTGACCTTGTGAGCAGGCTTGGGAGGGATAGAGAATGAAGAAAGGCGTGGTATTCATCAAGATGCATTGTACTCATAAACTGATTGTTGAATGGCAACCCCTACTGAAGGATGATAAAAAAATATAATTAAGCTGGCCACTGGTGGCTCACGCCTGTAATCCTAGCTACTCAGGAGACTGAGATCTGAGGATAGCGGTTCAAAGCCAGCCCGGGCAGGAAAGGCCTGGAGACTCTTATCTCCCATAAACCACTAGAAAGCCAGGAGTGGCGCTGTGGCTCAAGTGGTAGAGTGCTCACCTTGACCTGAAGAGCTCAGCAACAGCGCCCAAGCCCAGAGTTCAGGCCCCACAACCAAAAAATAAAAATAAAAACAATAAAAAAGCAGGGATACCCAGAAGAACACCTTCCCAAAATCTAGGCAAGTAACACAAGGCCGCAGAGAGGAGACTCAGTTTTGAATTCTTAACTCACATGGGAATCCACAGCAGTACCAGGCAAACACACAGAGAGCTGCCACATCAAGCTCAAATGTGTGCCAGCAGGTGGCAGGCCTTTCTCCTGCTGCCTTCTACTAAGAGCAGCATGTAAAGCAAGAACAGACATCTGGTGATGTGTCATGCCGTTCTGAAGGAAAACGAATGGACTTGCTGGGCCAATCGTTTCTACACTGTTTTGTTATTATTCAGACTCGGGGAGACCAAAAGAGCAGAACACTATTGCCTTTGCAAATACAGTTTGTTGTTTCCAACAGGACAAAACTTGCCAATCTATGCAAGCCCACATGGACTACCACTAGATGGAGTGAGAAGAGAAAGTGGAAGCTTTCCCATGGGTAAGCCGTTCAAGGCATGTAAGCCACGCAGGGAAGGACTAGATTGTAGTTTTCAGGAAACATAAAAGCCCTGGAGCATTAAGGCAAGAAAAATAGGCCTAGAATGAAAATGCTGGTGGTGGGATGTTAGGGCCCTGGCCAGATTATTTTGTAGTTGAAAGGCATACTTGGAGATGAACTCTATGCTAATTCTAGAAATCTGTCACCCTTATGAGGTGCAGTTTCTCTAGGACATCAAAATACAATATTAAAGCTGGACACCAGTGGCTTATGCCTGTAATCTTAGCTACTCAAGAGGCTGAGATCTGAGAATAATGGTTTGAAGCACTCATCACCAATTCACCACCAAAAAGTCAAGTGAAGCTGTGGCTCCAGTGGTAGAGCACTAGCCTTGTACACAACTGTACAGGGACAGTACCCTGACCCAGAATTCAAGCCTTTGTACACACCCCCGCCCACACACATACACACTTCTACAAGTAACATTAAAAAGAAGCATTTTAATATAATTATTAAAAGGAACCATTTGAGGGAGAACCAGTGGGTGTTGGAAGGGTAAAAAGGAGAGGATGACAGAGGTGTGAATATTAGAGAAATATATTAGGCAAATAAATAGATGATAGAGGCAGTAATAAAATCTATCTAAATATCTATCTATCTATCTACCTATATCTGTGTATAAAATAGCATAAGGAAACCTACCAAAAATTGTTTTTAAAACAATTTTAAGAGGGAAAGAGAAAGCAAGAATAATACAGCTGGAATCAACTTGATCCATGAACATTATATGCATGTTATAAATAAATACCACAAGAAAGTCTTTGCACAATTCATTTATGCTAATACATTTTTAAAAGAAATAATACAGGTGGAAACTAAGTTGAATGCATTTCATCTAGAGTGTTACATATGAAGATGCTATTAAATTCTACAAAGCTGATAGTAGGAAATAACTAAAACTCAGCCAGGAGCTTACATCTGTGAAGCTTGCTACTCAGGAGGCAGAGATATGGAGGATTAGAGGCTCAAAGCCAGCCTAGACAGAAGAGTCCAAGAATCGCCATCACTAAATTATTATAAAAAGCTGGGCTGAAGGCATGGCTCAAGGGAGAGAGTGCTGCCAAGCAAGTCACGCCTTCAGTTCAAACTCTGGTGTACCAGAGAAAAGAAAATAACTGAAAATCTACACAGTGAAGGAAATGAGACCAGAACCAAAATGAACACATAGAGAACAAACTTTCCTACTGAACAGTTATAAGAATTATTGGCATAATTATAATCTAATCATTGTAGTTACTTATTAAGTTGTGTGTTTTACTTCATTTAAGTCTTTTGAGAAATTTTTATTTATTCTGAGTGAAAAAATGTCATTGGTACAGAAATGAGTTTTGAGAATTACTACAGCTAGCTATTATCTGGGAAAAACAACAGGTTTCACATAGAGGTTTAATCCTATTCTTGTTTTCCTTTTGCATAAGATACTTACATTATCAAACTCATATTATAAGACAACTTTCTCCTTGAGCAAATACCCATCAATAAAACGTATCTCCATGAACTAGGTAGTTGATGACTTACTGATAGCCGAACACCTCATATACATAGAGAGAAAGGCCAGTCTACATCAACTAGAACATTGGGAAAAACATTTGAATCAATGAGATGAAAAGGTTATCCCTGACAAAACAGTTACACCACTGCATATTTCCTCAGGGATGATATTTTCACCTTCTTGACTACCCAGGGGAGGAGTGAGATCAGAGGATATGTGTGAGAAGTAAATGGAGAGGGGAAGGGTGTGAGGATACAGTTGTGATACTGAATTGTAATACTGAATGTGTCAAAATGGAGCTAGCTACCTTGATGGGATGGGTAAGGTTGGAAGAGATGGAGGAAAACAAAGGAAGAGGTGACTTTGAGCAAGATGGATTTATGAACTTTGTGAAACTACTTAAATGTATTTTCTAATCTTCTACAAAAGAACACTACAGGCTCATGCCTACAATCCTAGCTACTCAGGATGCTGAGATCTTAGAATCATGGTTTGAAGCCAGTCAGAGTAGGAAAGTCCATGAGACCCTTATCTCCAATTAACCACCAGGAAACTGGAAATGGCCCTGTGTGGCTCAAAGAAGTAGAATGCTAGCTTTGAGCAAAAGAACTAAGGGATAGGGTTAAGGCACTGAGTTCAAGTTCTACAACCAACAAAAAACAAAAGGGAAAAAGAAGAAACAAAGAGAAAATGTACTTGCTTTGGAGTCTAGATGAGAATAGGAAAGGAAATTGCTGCTGACAAATAAAGTGTCCAGTTTGTAATACAAAGAGCTACTTGGCAGAATTTCTTTTGATCAAGCTCAGAAAAAGAAGTCTTCACAAACCAGATTAAGCATCTAGTGACTTTATTGTCTGTCAGCAATGTTATCATAAACAATTGTTGGATGAAGCTTGATACCCCAAATTTCTATCTGTGATTTCTCAGTCCTATTTTCATTCATGATAAGAAAATCTTCCAGACGGCTTATTTTCATTCATGGTAATAAAACAGCTGTAGCAGTTCCAGGTCTCTGATGGAAAAGAATCTCATTCCATGGTGAGAAAGTCTACCTTTGGGAAAGATGAGTCGTACCAATTTTGATCATTTGATCTGTTAATGAGTAGAATTGCTATACTAATATCCTATGGACGTTCTACATGAGGCCTTTAGCTAGACATCAGCTGTTGGACTCAACTGTGCTGGAAGCCCTGGTATCTGACTTGCGCTCATCTCACACAGGACATCTGAAGCTCACTCAGTCTAAGACAGCATCACTGGTATATGGATGTCATTGCAAAAGTCGCTATCACAGCAGTACGTATGTACTATATCAGAGCCAACAAAGAGCTCAGCATCTTGGCAATCTCTCATGCATGTAGCCTCTCCACGGTGAGTATTTACATCTGTGGAAAACAAAAGCAGAAATAAGATATTGGTGTGTATGTGTTCACACATATGTGTGTACTTAATTGGAGATGAAAGTTTCACAAACTTTCCTAGATGGACTTTAAACAGCAATCCTCAGATTCAGATTCCTGAGCAGCTAGGATTACAGGCATTAACTACCAGCTCCTGCCACAAGATTTTGTTGTTGTTGTTATTGTTGTTTTTCCGGTCTTGGCTTGAAATCTGGGTTTTAACGTGGCTCTGAGCTCTTCAGCTCAAGGCAAACGCTGTAGCAATTGGGCCACAGCACCACTCCTGGTTTTCTGGTGGTTATTTAGAGATAAGACACCAGACCTTTCTGCCCAGGCTAGCTTTGAACCACAATCCTCAGATCTCAGCCTCCTGAGTAGCCAGGATTAAAGGTGTGAGCCCCGACATCTGGCAATCTGTTATTTGTACAGCTAATATTTAAACTCCAATATAGATTAATCAAAAATATATTAAGTGAAAGAATACTCCTAAAGCATAATTCTGACACATACTTCTAAGTCTTATTGAGCCAAGTTCCTTCTCCCAGGAGTCTTGAGGCTTAGAGAATAGACACTTGATGGTGAGCATAAGTTCCAGACATTGAAACACTCAGCATTTCCTCCCTCTCAGGCAGACAGGCACAAAGAACTTGCTGAAAATCTGCTGGCTTTCCAGGTTCTGGGGTCAGCACTAGGGTAGATGGGAGTAATACCAAGTCTACTCTCAAGGGCCAGGTAATACAGAGCGAAAGACAACTAGAATGCAGTGTGATTGATGGACCAGAATGGACATGGAGGTGAGACTTGGGAGCACAGACTGAAGTCTGAAGACACAGACATTTCCACAGTACCTGGAAGAAGCTGACACAAGCTTGATCACCTTTGGACAAGTTAAGAAGGTGTCAGCTGGATGGAGGGTCAGATATACCGTGTTTAGGGGCTGGGAAGGTGGCTCAGTGGTAGAGTGCTTGCCTTGCATGCATGAGGCCCTGGGTTCGATTCCTCAGCACCACATAAGCAAAAAGAAAAAAGCCGGAAGCAGCGCTGTGGCTCAAGTGGTAGAGCGCTAGCCTTGAGCTGAAGAGCTCAGGGACAGCGCCCAGGCCCAGAGTTCAGGCCCCACGACCGGACCCAAAAAGAAAAAAGAAAAGAAATACCGTGTTTATACACCCAAGGGTTCAAAGCCTTTGAGCCATAAATAACAAGGTTATTAGAGTTCAGGAGACTCATGAAGGATCTGTACAATGGTGGAGAATTGCTAGCATGCATTCAATTTGCTGTTTGATCACAGACTGCTCCAATCAAGGTAATATCTGCACAAGACTCACAGCCTCACACCTCATTTCCTATCTTAAAGGAAGGCCTAGGTTTGAGTCCTGAAAGAGAAGTGGGAAATTCCACAGCTAACACCAGAGCACTCAATGTACTTCCAACCTGAATAATAATCCCAGGTTCGATTAATCATACAAAATTCGCCGTCCTTAGCCGTGCATTCAGCCAGCGCTTCCTGACAGATCGAACTTCTGAAGACAGGACAATGTCTACACAGGAGAGATGAGGCTGCAAGGAGAAAACCATGCTGTGAGGAGAGACCACTCATTCCTGTCACTTCCCATAGGGTGCAGAGTTTATCTGAGCTCCTCCACAGTGTGGCTAAACCAGAGCTTTGTGTTAGGGCTAAGCTCCCAGAAGTGGTGCCTTGAAGCAACCTACTAAGCCAGAGGAAGTAGGGAGATGACCTAATGTTCTCCCAATAGTAGACAAGGGAAGAGATGACGGGAAAGGCAAGGAGAGGGGCCATTCTGCACCCCCATGTTATTCAGAATTCACTTCCTACCTCACCCCAGACATTACATACTGAATGGAGAGGACAGAACATGTCTTGGGTTATCAGATATTGGAGCATGATCCAGAGGACAATCAGGCTGATTGGGATTCGCTAACTCCTCATTCCTCATGGAAGCTATTCTTTAAGGAGTATAAAAACCTGGCCAGATCCCAGAGGAAGGTAAGGGAAGCATTGAGGAAGGGAACCAAATGGAAAGTCAGGAAGGCAGGGATGGAGTCTTTCCATGTACACAGCTGGATTCCATTCCTCAGACGCCCAGGTGGAGGTCACAGACCCAAGGAAGGGGGAGGGGAGCAATGCAATAGGATAAGGCAGCCCTCAGAGCTTCTCAACAGTCCACCACCACCAAGACATTTACCAAGTTGCATGTAGAGCAGAAAGACAGTGGGCTTCAGCAGGGTCTTCATTTCACCTCAGCTCACTCCTGAAAGCAGGTTGTGTCAGAGACCAAGAATGCTTGAGATAGATGATGGCGGAGCTCCACAACCACTGCCGTCACCTGCCCCAGTCTTTTTATACTCACACTCAGATCGTGACATCTGTCAGGAGGTATGAGAACCCAGATAGAGATCTCAGTCTCAACCCTTGCTCCACTGGCAATACTCCAGATCTCTCTTCCAGGGTCCATTTCTTATTGCACTCATCCCTCAGCTTGCCTTGTTCTGGGGAACTCCAGATATAGAGAACAGAAAAGGTTATCTCACCATCAAAACACCTGATATACAGAATGCTAAGTAGGGACTGCACTGGACCATGAAGCCTATGGGCGCCAGAGGAGAAATGCAAATCAATTCTCTCCTGAACCACATAACCAAGTGATCACAAGTCAACAACATACAAGGTGATGTGAGGTTTAAGCAAGAGGCTCTTTCTTGCTGTCCTATGGAGGTGCTGAATCATTAGGAGGGTCAAGTTCAAAATGGAGAAGACAGTGTTTCCAATGAGATTCAGAAATCACTAGAACCAAAGCTGGAGTGGAATGAATATTAACTGGGATATACAATAGACCTTGAAACCCATAGAATCATTGACCATATGTGCCTCTTTGCTATAGGAGAAATGCAGATTATTTGGTAACACTTCCCTGCGTCTGGATGTTCTTTGCAGTTGTAGAACCATAAGAGAAGATGATGAACGGACCTTTCTAAGGTGAAAGTGCTCCAACACCATCAACTTGCACCTTAGAGCTGAACCACTCTAGGAAAATCAAGAGTATGGCTAGTGGATGTAGACACTCAATAGGCTAAGTGTAAGATCCAGCAACCAAATGCAGAGATGCCATGAGAAGAAAGAAAGGATTGCACACTGTACAGTTTATTAAGGACCCGGGGGACAGAAATATCTCTTGGATAGAAGCAAGATTGGAGAATCTCAGTACCCTAAGGCTAGACATAGGAACTGTTTGTTCGTTGGATAAATGTGGCCTGTGATCAATTGCCATGCAACTGCCCTAAGATCAGTTACCAACAGTCCAGGCATCAGAGACCAGCACACTATGCTCAAATGCTTACCTTCATCATTTGTTTGTTCATGACCAAGGTGGCTAGTCACGTTGATCAGAAGGCCTGAGCTCTGTGTAATTCATGTCTCAGACCCACAGCTAACACAAACTAGAGGTAATTTTATTCCTTAGTTCTAGACATTCATGCCACTAAGGCTTTGCCAGACTCCTGGCAGACCTGGTAAACACTCTATTTGTGACCTGCCTAAGCATCTGGTTTTTGAGTGGAGCCCTGGTGAATTCTCTTGTTTTCTTTTCTTTTCGTCTTGTTTGTTCTCTAATCTGTCTTTGGGAGAGTAAGGCAAGGCACAAAAGTGGAGAGACAAAGGGTGAACAAATGCAGCAGTGTGACACTCACTAGACAGTATGTTGAAAATGAACCATACAACTTGTGAGTGGGGACAGGAGAGAGGGAGGGAAGGGCTGTCTCTGTCCAAAAATAAATGCACTCTTTCCATGACTTAAGCAACCGTAACCCTCTCTATACCACCTTATTACAGCAATAGAAACTTTTAAACAATGTCCTCCCTAAAAACAGCTCTTCTGTCAACCCTAGGAGGAAGATGGTCAGCACAGGGAATAGACAGAGAACACTCAGACTCCATCTGTAGACACAAGAGACTCCCGCATGTGAGCAGACCCAGCAGGCCCCTCTCATCGTGAGGAGGATGGAACTTGAAGATGCTCAGTTAAATAGAGCAGAGCATTTGGGTGAAGTCAGACTTCAATGGACAAAAAAGGTAGAGTTACATCATTTGTGACTTCAGAGCCTTTGAGCCCACAGCCATAAGTCCCTGCAAGTGACCCTGGGCTGACCTTGACTGCTTGCGTCCAGACATCAATGCTGTTGGAAGCACAGCTCTGCATCATGGGTCTGGTGACTCCAGATACCGTCTGGGATTGAGCCTATGTCTCCACTTTTCTTTCTTTCTTTCTCTCTTTCTTTCTTTCCTTCTTCCATCTGTCCTTCCTTCCTTCTTTTCTTTCTTTCTTTGTTATTTTCTTTCTATCTTTCTCTCTTTCTTTTCCTTTGTTATTTTCTTTCTTTCTTTCTCTCTTTCTCTCTTTCTTTCTTTCTTTCTTTCTTCCGTCCGTCCTTCCTTCCTTCTTTTCTTTCTTTCTTTGTTATTTTCTTTCTCTCTTTCTTTCTTTTTCTTTTTCTTTGTTATTTTCTTTCTTTCTTTCTCTCTTTCTCTCTTTCTTTCTTTCTTTCTTGTGTTTTGTATTGATTTATTTGGCAGTAGTTGGGATCATGAGTGTCTTCATCATTTCATTCTTATTGAGTCTATTTCTTTTTTTATTTTTTCTTTTTATATTTCTTTTTTCTTATTGTTATATTTTTTATGTTCATGACATACAAGACAATACGTTGGAAATGATCAGTACAATTAGGGAGGATTTGGGTGGTGAAAGAAAGTAGGAGAAAAATGAGGGAAGGCGTAACAAGTTTGAGAAGACATGAACTTATTACCTTACTTACCCAACTTTTAACTCCTCAATTATCTGTCCATCTTCTCCATGTTTCTGTCTACATTCTCCACTTCTCTTTCTATATTCTCTATTGTCTTTCTGTTCTAGGAATAAAAAGAGCCAAAGAGGCTATCACAAATCAGGAGATAATAAGTACCCGTCACTGCTGCCCCCAAAATGTCTGAAATTCACGTGATATCCTTGCTGTCTTCATGTACACCTGCTCCCTGACTCAGCCCAACCCCAAGTCTTTTATGCCTACTTAAGGAACAGTGATAATAGACTGATCACCCTTCTGAGAGGAACTACATGTTCTCAACAGATACCATCTCATCCCATAACCTGAGTGCATCTCTTTCTCAACCATGAAAACATTTCCTGCAAAAGGTTAACCCTTTCCTGAAATTCTGGGTCTTCTCTGCAGTGTAGAGGACAATGTTGGCTAAGTAAGACCATAAATTGATTAATCTCCAAGCAGAGGTCCTGTGAGCAATGCAATCCAAAGAGTGACCTACTCGGTGACATCCCTGGACAAGCACAATTCCCTCAGCAACCCTCAAACCCAGCTGGCTCGTCATCATTCATCTAGACCTCCCTGCCTTCGTCATCACGGAGGAAGAGACTCCTTCAAGTGACTACTCACTCTGATAACACAGTCAGTACTGGTGATGAATTATGCAAATGAGGTCAACTAGGGAGCAGTCATCCACACAGCCAGATAAAGGACATTAATCTGATTCTTGGAATGATGAGGAACAGGGTCCATTCCTTGCCATCCATCACCACTTTGTTTACCTGAGGTTCATCTTTGATAGAAGAATATGCTCATTGAAAATAAGGGCTTTTAAAGACAGGCAGTGGTGCTAAGCCTGCAATCTTAGCTATTTAGCATTCTGAGGTCTGAGGATTATAGGTTGAAGCCAGCAGGGGCATAATAGTCAGTGAGACTCTTATCATCAGTTAACTAGCAAAAAGCTGGAAGTGGATCTGTGGCTCAAGTGGCAGAGTCAAAAAAGCCACGCCAGAGAGTGAGGCCCGGAGTTCAAGCTCCAGTATGAGAACCAGAAAACAGAAATGCTTTGATTATTACCATAATAGTATTCGTGGATTGTCAAAAGGTAGAACTCAGTACGAAACAGAAAATTCCATTTGCATACCATTCAGAAATCCATTACCAGATCCATATAGAGTTGATGCCCAGATGAACTGAGCAATGTAAGCCAAGGTCAACTGAAGAACATTCTGTACATTTTTCTGTTGTCAACGATAATTTCTTTGTGAAATATTCTCATTGTGTAGTCACAAATTCCCATCCTTTCAATATTCACATTTCTTCAATTACTCCCAAATTGTCTTTAAAACTGATGATGCAAACCATGAAGCAGTGAGTCCCAGCACTGCCTGTGATTCTAAAGTCCTTGCACTGTCTCCAACCGATCAGACTCCTGTTTCTCCTGATGCTGTCCTGCCACAGAAAGCTCGATAGCCTTGAACTATCTGCATGCTCATGGTATTTCTTCCCCAGTCTTCTCCTTGCTCTTACTTGATTTTTTTCCTGCCAGGCCTGGGCCTTGAACTCAGGGCCTGGGCACTGTCCCTCAGCTTCATTTGCTCCAGGCTAGCACTCTGCCACTTGAGTCACAGTGCCACTTCTGGCTTTTTCTGTTTATGGGGTACTGAGGAATTAAACCCAGGGATTTATGCATGGTAGGCAAGTACACTACCACTAAGCCACATTTCCAGCCCTATTTGCTCTTTCTTTTTAAATAAATAGCTACAGGAAAGTTTGTGTGTTCATTTCCTTTGACCCAAGTGGGTGATGTGGATTTCTGATTGCATCAAAACATGGATTCTCGCCATTGGGGTATAAAAATTTGACCTTAGGATTAGAACAAACTCTGATTAAGAAAGAATCTTTAAAGGAGCCAATATTGTTTCTTCCAGAGGCATCTCTCATACACACAGCCAATGGAGAAAGGGATATTCTCTGCCAACATAATATTCAATGCATAGCCTATGAAATTAAGAAAATTGACCTTGTGAGCAGGCTTGGCAGGGATAGAGAATGAAGAAAGGCGTGGTATTCATCAAGATGCATTGTACTCATAAACTGATTGTTGAATGGCAACCCCTACTGAAGGATGATAAAAAAATAATTAAGCTGGCCACTGGTGGCTCACACTTGTAATCCTAGCTACTCAGGAGACTGAGATCTGAGGATAGTGGTTCAAAGCCAGCCCAGGCAGGAAAGGCCTGGAGACTCTTTTCTCCCATAAACCACTAGAAAGCCAGGAGTGGCGCTGTGGCTCAAGTGGTAGAGCGCTCACCTTGACCTGAAGAGCTCAGCAACAGCGCCCAAGCCCAGAGTTCAGGCCCCACAACCAAAAAATAAAAATAAAAAAGAAGGGGTACCCAGAAGAACATCTTTCCAAAATCTAGGCAAGTAACACAAGGCCGCAGAGAGGAGACTCAGTTTTGAATTCTTAACTCACATGGGAATCCACAGCAGTACCAGGCAAACACACAGAGAGCTGCCACATCAAGCTCAAATGTGTGCCAGCAGGTGGCAGGCCTTTCTCCTGCTGCCTTCTACTAAGAGCAGCATGTAAAGCAAGAACAGACATCTGGTGATGTGTCATGCCATTCTGAAGGAAAACGAATGGACTTGCTGGGCCAATCGTTTCTACACTGTTTTGTTATTATTCAGACCCGGGGAGATCTACAGTGCAGGACACTATTGCCTTTGCAAATACACTTTGTTGTTTCCAACTGGACAAAACTTGCCATTCTATGCAAGCCCACATGGACTACCACTAGATGGAGTGAAGAGAGAAAGTGGAAGTTTTCCCATGGGTAGGCCATTCAAGGCATGTAAGCCACGCAGGGAAGGACTAGATTGTAGTTTTCAGGAAACATAAGAGCCCTGAAACATTAAGGCAAGAAAAATAGGCCTAGAAGGAAAATGTTGGTGGTGGGATGTTAGGGCTCTGGCTGGTTATTTTGCAGTTGAAAGGCATACTTGGAGATGAACTCTATGCTAATTCTAGAAATCTGTCACCCTTATGAGGTGCAGTTTCTCTAGGACATCAAAATACAATATTAAAGCTGGACACCAGTGGCTTATGCCTGTAATCTTAGCTACTCAAGAGGCTGAGATCTGAGAATAACGGTTTGAAGCACTTATCACCAATTAACCACCAAAAAGTCAAGTGGAGCTGTGGCTCCAGTGGTAGAGCACTAGCCTTGTGCACAAATGTACAGGCACAGTACCCTGACCCAGAATTAAAGCCTTTGTACACCCCCCCCCCCCAGACACACACACTCCTACAAGTAACATTAAAAAGAAGCATTTGGGGCTGGGGAAGTGGCTCAGTGGTAGAGCGCTTGCCTTGCATGCATGAGGCCCTGGGTTCGATTCCTCAGCACCACATAAGCAAAAAGAAAAAAGCCAGAAGTGGCGCTGTGGCTCGAGTGGTAGAGCGCTAGCCTTGAGCTGAAGAGCTGAGGGACAGTGCTCAGGCCCAGAGTTCAGGCTCCACAACAGGACCCATAAATAAATAAAGAAAGAAAGAAAGAATCATTTTAATATGATTATTAAAAGGAACTGTTTGAGGGAGAACCAGCGAGTGTTGGAAGGGTAAAAGGAGAGGATGACAGAGGTGTGAATATTAGAGAAGTATATTAGATAAATAAATAGATGATAGAGGCAGATAATAAAATCTATCTAACTATGTATGTATGTATCTATCTATCTATATCTGTGTATAAAATAGCATAAGGAAACCTACCAAAATTGTTTTTAACAAAATTTAAGAGGGAAAGAGAAAGCAAGAATAATACAGCTGGAATCAACTTGATCCATGAACATTATATGCATGTTATAAAGACCACAAGAAAGTTTTTGCACAATTCATTTATGCTAATACACTTTTAAAAGAAATAATACAGGTGGAAACGAAGTTGAATGCATTTCATCTAGAGTGTTACATATGAAGATGCTATTAAATTCTACAAAGTTGATAGTAGGAAACAACTAAAATTCAGCCAGGAACTTACATCTGTGAAGCTAGCTACTCAGGAGGCAGAGATATGGAGGATTAGAGGCTCAAAGCCAGCCTAGACAGAAGAGTCCAAGAATCGCCATCGCTAAATTATTATAAAAAGCTGGGCTGAAGGCATGGCTCAAGGGAGAGAGTGCTGCCAAGCAAGTCACGCCTTCAGTTCAAACTCTGGTGTACCAGAAAAAAGAAAATAACTGAAAATCTACACAGTGAAGGAAATGAGACCAGAACCAAAATGAACACATAGAGAACAAACTTTCCTACTGAACAGTTATAAGAATTATTGGCATAATTATAATCTAATCATTGTAGTTACTTATTAAGTTGTGTGTTTTACTTCATTTAACTCTTTTGAGAAATTTTTATTTATTCTGAGTGAAAAAATGTCATTGATACAAATATGAGTTTTGAGAATTACTGCAGCTAGCTATTGTCTGGGAAAAACAACAGGTTTCACATAGAGGTTTAATCCTATTCTTGTTTTCCTTTTGCATAAGATACTTACAATATCAAACTCATATTATAAGAAAACTTTCTCCTTGAGCAAATACTCATCAATAAAACGTATCTCCATGAACTAGGTAGTTGATGACTTACTGATAGCTGAACACCTCATATACACAGAGAGACAGGCCAGTCTACATCAACTAGAACATTGAGAATCAATGAGATGAAAAGGTTACCCTGACAAAACATTCAAAAGAGTTACACCACTGCATATTTCCTCAGGGATGATATTTTCACCTTCTTGACTACCCAGGGGAGGAGTGAGATCAGAGGATATGTGTGAGAAGTAAATGGAGAGGGGAAGGGTGTGAGGATACAGTTGTGATACTGAATTGTAATACTGAATGTGTCAAAATGGAGCTAGCTACTTTGATGGGATGGGTAAGGTTGGAAGAGACTGAGGAGAACAAGGGAAGAGGTGACTTTGAACAGGATGGATTTATGAACTAACAAGTGGTTTCTCTTCCCTTTGTGAAACTACTTAAATGTATTTTCTAATCTTCTACAAAAGAACACTACAGGCTCATGCCTACAATCCTAGCTACTCAGGATGCTGAGATCTTAGAATCACGGTTTGAAGCCAGTCAGAGTAGGAAAGTCCATGAGACCCTTATCTCCAATTAACCACCAGGAAACTGGAAATGGCCCTGTGGCTCAAAGAAGTAGAATGCTAGCTTTGAGCAAAAGAGCTTAGGGATAGGGTTAAGGCACTGAGTTCAAGTTCTACAACCAACAAAAAGCAAAAGGGAAAAAGAAGAAACAAAGAGAAAATGTACTTGCTTTGGAGTCTAGATGAGAATAGGAAAGGAAATTGCTACTGACAAATAAAGTGTCCAGTTTGTAATACAAAGAGCTACTTGGCAGAATTTCTTTTGATCAAGCTCAGAAAAAGAACAGTCTTCACAAACCAGATTAAGCATCTAGTGACTTTATTGTCTATCAGCAATGTTATCATAAACAATTGTTGGATGAAGCTTGAAACCCCAAATTTCTATCTGTGATTTCTCAGTCCCATTTTCATTCATGATAAGAAAATCTTCCAGACGGCTTATTTTCATTCATGGTAATAAAACAGCTGTAGCAGTTCCAAGTCTCTGATGGAAAAGAATCTCATTCCATGGTGAGAAAGTCTACCTTTGGGAAAGATGAGTCGTACCAATTTTGATCATTTGATTTGTTAATAAGTATTGCTATACTAATATCCTATGGACGTTCTACATGAGGCCTTTAGCTAGACATCAGCTGTTGGACTCAACTGTGCTGGAAGCCCTGGTATCTGACTTGCGCTCATCTCACACAGGACATCTGAAGCTCACTCAGTCTAAGACAGCATCACTGGTATATGGATGTCATTGCAAAAGTCGCTATCACAGCAGTACGTATGTACTATATCAGAGCCAACAATGCGCTGAGTATCTTGACAATCTCTCATGCATGTAGCCTCTCCACGAAGAGTATTTACATCTGTGGAAAACAAAAGCAGAAATAAGATATTGGTGTGTATGTGTTCACACATATGTGTGTACTTAATTGGAGATGAAAGTTTCACAAACTTTCCTAGATGGACTTTAAACAGCAATCCTCAGATTCAGATTCCTGAGCAGCTAGGATTACAGGCATTAACTACCAGCTCCTGCCACAAGATTTTGTTCTTGTTGCTATTGTTGTTTTTCCGGTCCTGGGCTTGAACTCTGGGCTGTAACCTGGTTCTGACCTCTTCAGCTCAGGACAAACGCTGTAGTAATTGAGCCACAGCACCACTCCTGGTTTTCTGGTGGTTATTTAGAGATAAGAGACCAGACTTTTCTACCCAGGCTAGCTTTGAACCACAATCCTCAGATCTCAGCCTCCTGAGTAGCCAGGATTAAAGGTGTGAGCCCCAGCGTCTGGCAATATGTTATTTGTATAGCCAATATATAAACTCCAATATAGATTAATCAAAAATATATTAAGTGAAAGAATACTCCTAAAGCATAAATCCTGACACATACTTCTAAGTCATATTGAGCCAAGTTCCTTCTCCCAGGAGTCTTGAGACTTGGAGAATAGACACTTGATGGTGAGCATAAGTTCCAGACATTGAAACACCCAGCATTTCCTCCCTCTTAGGCAGACAGGCACAAAGAACTTGCTGAAAATCTGCTGGCTTTCCAGGTTCTGGGGTCAGCACTAGGGTAGATGGGAATAGTACCAAGTCTACTCTCAAGGGCCAGGTAATACAGAGCGACAGGCAACTAGAATGCAGTGTGATTGATGGACCAGAATGGACATGGAGGTGAGACTTGGGAGCACAGACTGAAGTCTGAAGACACAGACATTTCCACAGTCCCTGGAAGAAGCTGACACAAGCTTGATCACCTTTGGACAAGTTAAGTAGGTGTCAGCTGGATGGAGGGTCAGAAATACCGTGTTTAGGGGCTGGGAAGGTGGCTCAGTGGTAGAGTGCGTGCCTTGCATGCATGAGGCCCTGGGTTCGATTCCTCAGCACCACATAAGCAAAAAGAAAAAAGCCGGAAGCAGCGCTGTGGCTCAAGTGGTAGAGCGCTAGCCTTGAGCTGAAGAGCTCAGGGACAGCGCCCAGGCCCAGAGTTCAGGCCCCACGACCGGACCCAAAAAAAAAAAAAAGAAAAGAAATACCGTGTTTATACACCCAAGGGTTCAAAGCCTTTGAGCCATAAATAACAAGGTTATTAGAGTTCAGGAAACTCATGAAGAATCTGTACAATGGTGGAGAATTGCTAGCATGCATTCAATTTGCTGTTTGATCATAGACTGCTCCAATCAAGGTAATATCTGCACAAGACTCACAGCCTCACACCTCATTTCCTATCTTAAAGGAAGGCCTAGGTTTGAGTCCTGAAAGAGAAGTGGGAAATTCCACAGCTAACACCAGAGCACTCAATGCACTTCCAACCTGAATCATAATCCCAGGTTCGATTAATCATACAAAATTCGCCGTCCTTAGCCGTGCATTCAGCCAGCGCTTCCTGACAGATCGAACTTCTGAAGACAGGACAATGTCTACACAGGAGAGATGAGGCTGCAAGGAGAAAAACCATGCTGTGAGGAGAGACCACTCATTCCTGTCACTTCCCATAGGGTGCACAGTTTATCTGAACTCCTCCACAGTGTGGCTAAACCAGAGCTTTGTGTTAGGGCTAAGCTCCCAGAAGTGGTGCCTTAAAGCAACCTACTAAGCCAGCGGAAGTAGGGAGATGACCTAATGTTCTCCCAATAGTAGACAAGGGAAGAGATGACGGGAAAGGCAAGGAGATGGGCCATTCTGCACCCCCATGTTATTCAGAATTCACTTCCTACCTCACGCCAGACATTACATACTGAATGGAGAGGACAGAACATGTCTTGGGTTATCAGATCTTGTAGTATGATCCAGAGGACAATCAGGCTGATTGGGATTCGCTAACTCCTCATTCCTCATGGAAGCTATTCTTTAAGGAGTTTAAAAACCTGGCCAGAACCCAGAGGAAGGTAAGGGAAGCATTGAGGAAGGGAACAAATGGAAAGTCAGGAAGGCAGGGATGGAGTCTTTCCATGTACACAGCTGGATTCCATTCCTCAGACGCCCAGGTGGAGGTCACAGACCCAAGGAAGGGGGAGGGGAGCAATGCAATAGGATAAGGCAGCCCTCAGAGCTTCTCAACAGTCCACCACCACCAAGACATTTACCAAGTTGCATGTAGAGCAGAAAGACAGTGGGCTTCAGCAGGGTCTTCATTTCACCTCAGCTCACTCCTGAAAGCAGGTTGTGTCAGAGACCAAGAATGCTTGAGATAGATGATGGCGGAGCTCCACAACCACTGCCGTCACCTGCCCCAGTCTTTTTATACTCACACTCAGATCGTGACATCTGTCAGGAGGTATGAGAACCCAGATAGAAATCTCAGTCTCAACCCCTGCTCCACTGGCAGTACTCCAGATCCCTCTCCCAGGGCCCATTTCTTATTGCACTCATCCCTCAGCTTGCCTTGTTCTGGGGAACTCCAGATATAGATAACAGAAAAAGTTATCTCACCATCAAAAAACCTGATATACAGCATGTAAAGGAGTTACTGCACTGGTCCATGAAGCCTATGGGCTCCAGAGGAGAAATGCAAATCAATTCTCTCCTGAACCATATAACCAAGTGATCACAAGTCAACAACATAGAAGGTGATGTGAGGTTTAAGCATGAGGCTCTTTCTTGCTGTCCTCAGGAGGTGCTGAATCATTAGGATGGTCAAGTTCAAAAAGGAGAAGACAGTGTTTCCAATGAGATTCAGAAATCACTAGAACCGAAGCTGGAGTGGAATGAATATCAACTGGGATATACGATAGACCTTGAAACCCACAGAATCATTGACCACGTGTGCCTCTTTGCTATATGAGAAATGCAGATTATTTTGTAATACTTCCCTGCGTCTGGATGTTCTTTGCAGTTGTGGAACCATAAGAGAAGATGATGAACGGACCTTTCTCAGGTGAAAGTGCTCCAACACCATCAACTTGCACCTTAGAGCTGAACCACTCTAGGAAAATCAAGAGTATGGCTAGTGGATATAGACACTTAATAGGCCAAGTGTAAGATCCAGCAACCAAATGCAGAGATGCCATGAGAAGAAAGAAAGGATTGCACACAGTACAATTTATTAAGGACCCAGGGGACAGAGGTATCTCTTGGATAGAAGCAAGATTGGAGAATCTCAGTACCCTAAGGCTAGACATAGGAACTGTTTGTTCGTTGGAAAAATGTGGGCTGTGATCAACTGCCATGCAACTGCCCTAAGATCAGTTACCAACAGTCCAGGCATCAGAGACCAGCACACCATGCTCAAATGCTTACCTTCGTCATTTGTTTGTTCAAGACCAAGGTGGCAAGTCACGTTGATCAGAAGGCCTGAGCTCTGTGTAATTCATGTCTCAGACCCACAGCTAACACAAAATTAGAGGTAACTTTATTCCTTAGTTCTAGACATTCATGCCACTAAGGCTTTGCCAGAATCCTGGCAGACCTGGTAAACACTCTATTTGTGACCTGCCTAAGCATCTGGTTTTTGAGTGGAGCCCTGGTGACTGCTTTTGTTTTCTTTTCTTTTCGTCTTGTTTGTTCTCTAATCTGTCTTTGGGAGGGTAAGGCATGGCATGGAAATGGAGAGACAAAGGGTGAACAAATGCAGCAATGTTACACTCACTAGAAACTATGTTGAAAATGAACCATACAACTTGTGAGTGGGGACAGGAGAGAGCGAGGGAAGGGATGACTCTGTCCAAAAATAAATGCACTCTTTCCATGACTTATGCAACCGTAACCCACTCTATACCACCTTATTACAACAATAGAAACTTTTAAACAATGTCCTCCCTAAAAACAGCTCTTCTGTCAACTCTAGGAGGAAGATGGTCAGCACAGGGAATAGACAGAGAACACTCAGACTCCATCTGTAGACACAAGAGACTTCCGCATGTGGGCAGAGGCAGCAGGCCTCTCTCACCATGAGGAGGATGGAACTTGAAGATGCTCAGTTAAATAGAGCAGAGCATTTGGGTGAAGTCAGACTTCAGTGGACAAAGAAGGTAGAGTTAAGTCATTTGTGACCTCAGAACCTTTGAGCCCACAGCCATAAGTCCTTGCAAGTGAGCCTGGACTGCCCTTGACTGCTTGCATCCAGGACAGGCAAGTCCAGACATCAATGCTGTTGGAAGCAGAGCTCTGCATCATGGGTCTGGCTTCTGTTTGCTCTAGGTGACTCCAGATGCCCTCTGGTTTGAGGCTATGTCTCCACTTTTCTTTCCATATTCTCTACTTTTTTTTCTCTTCTAGGAATAAAAAGAGGCTTTCCCAGATCAGCAGATAAATAGGTCAATGAACACATTGCTGCTGCCCCTAAAATGTCTGAAATCCATGTGTTATGTGGTTGTCTTCTTGTACACCTGCTCCCTGACTCAGCCCAATCACCAAGTCCTTCCTGCCCCAGGTCAGGAACAGTTCTAATAGACACTGATCACCCTCCTGTGAGGAACTAGACATTCTGCACAGAGAACACCTCATCCTGTGCCCTGAGTGCATATCCTTCTCAAACTTAAATATCTCCTGTAAAAGATCTTCTCTCCAGTTTAGTGGACAGTGTTGGCTAAGCACAGGTCAGAGGAAAAACCATGCATATGTTGATTTCTGATTAGAGTTCCTGTGAGCAATGCAATCCAAAGAGTGACCTACACGGTGACATCCCTGGACAAGCACAATTCCCTCAGCAACCCTCAAACCCAGCTGGCTCGTCATCATTCATCAAGACCTCCCTGCCTTCGTCATCATGGAGGAAGAGACTCCTTCAAGTGACCACTCACTCTGATAACACAGTCAGTACTGGTGATGAATTATGCAAATGAGGTCAACTGGGGAGCAGTCATCCACACAGCCAGATAAAGGACATTAATCTGATTCTTGGAGTGATGAGGAACAGGGTCCATTCCTTGCCATCCATCACCACTTTGTTTACCTGAGGTTCATGTTTAATAGAAGAATATGGTCATTGAAAATAAGAGCTTTTAAAGACAGGCAGTGGTGCTAATCCTGCAATCTTAGCTATTCAGCATTCTGAGGTCTGAGGATTATAGGTTGAAGCCAGCAGGGGCATAATAGTCAGTGAGACTCTTATCATCAGTTAACTAGCAAAAAGCTGGAAGTGGATCTGTGGCTCAAGTGGCAGAGTCAAAAAAGCCACGCCAGAGAGTGAGGCCCTGAGTTCAAGCTCCAGTATGAGAGCCAGAAGAGAACAGAAATGCTTTGATTATTACCATAATAGTATTCGTGGATTGTCAAAAGGTAGAACTCAGTACAACACTTGCATTTGCATACCATTCAGAAATCCATTACCAGATACTTGCAGAATTGATGCCCAGACTGGGGCTAGGAAGGTGGCTCAGTGGTAGAGCGCTTGCCTTGCATGCATGAGGTCCTGGGTTTGATTCCTCAGCACCACATGAGCAAAAAGAATTGATGCCCAGATGAACTGAGCAGCGTAAGCCAAGGTCAACTGAAGAAGAACATTCTGTGCATTTTTCTTTGGTCAACGATAATTTCTTTGTGAAATATTCTCATTGTGTAGTCACAAAATCCTATCCTTTCAATATTCACATTTCTTCAATTACTCCCAAATTGTCTTTAAAACTGATGATGCAAACCATGAAGCAGTGAGTCCCAGCACTGCCTGTGATTCTAAAGTCCTTGCACTGTCTCCAACCGATCAGACTCCTGTTTCTCCTGATGCTGTCCTGCCACAGAAAGCTCGATAGCCTTGAACTATCTGCATGCTCATGGTATTTCTTCCCCAGTCTTCTCCTTGCTCTTACTTGATTTTTTTCCTGCCAGTCCTGGGCCTTGAACTCAGGGCCTGGGCACTGTCCCTCAGCTTCATTTGCTCCAGGCTAGCACTCTGCCACTTGAGTCACAGTGCCACTTCTGGCTTTTTCTGTTTATGGGGTACTGAGGAATTAAACCCAGGGATTTATGCATGGTAGGCAAGTACTCTACCACTAAGCCACATTTCCAGCCCCATTTGCTCTTTCTTGTTAAATAAATAGCTACAGGAGAGTTTGTGTGTTCATTTCCTTTGACTGAAGTGGGTGATGTGGATTTCTGATTGCATCACATCATGGATTTCCCCCCCCCCCCCCACATTGGGTTACAAAAATTTGACCCTATGGTTAGACCAATCTCTGATTATGAAAGAGATCCTTAAAGAAGCTCATAAACACAGCCAATGAAGAAATGGTTATCTTCTGCTGACATAATATTCAATGCATGACGTATGAAATTAAGAAAATTGACCTTGTGATTGGGGTTTTAGAGATAGGGGAGAATGAAGAAAGGGGTGATATCTATCAAGATGGAGTGTACTCACCAACAGAAAACGGAACAGCAACTGAATGGCAATCTCTACTTAATAATAATAATAATAATTTAAAAAAAAAGAAGTGGGGGGGCACTGGTGGCTCATGCCTGTAATCCTAGCTACTCAGGAGGCTGAGATTTGAGGATAGCGGTTCAAAGTCAGCCCAGGCAGGAAAGTCCATGAGATTCATCTCAAATAAACCACTAGAAAACCAGAAGTGGTGCTGTGGCTTAAGTGGCAGAGCACTCACCTGGAGCTGAAGAGCTCAAGAACAGCGCTCAAGCCCAGAGTTTAAGCCTCACAACTGAAGAAAGAAAAAAAAAAGAGGTATCCAGAGGAGCACCTTCCCAGAATCTAGGCAAGTAACACAAGGCCATAGAGAGGAGACTCAGTTTTGAATTCTTAACTCATATGGGAATCTACAGCAATATCAAGCAAACACAGAGAGAGTTGTCACAGCAAGTTCAAATGTGTGCCAGAAGTTGATAGGCCTTTCTCCTGCTGCCTTCTACTAAGAGCAGCATGTAAAGCAAGAACAGACATCTGGTGATGTGTCATGCCATTCTGAAGGAAAACAACTGGACTTGCTGGGCCAATCGTTTCTACACTGTTTTGTTATTATTCAGATTTGGGGAGACCAACAGAGCAGGACACTATCACCATTGCAAGTACAGTTTGTTATTCAGTTTCCAAAAGGACAAAGCTTGCCATTCTATGCAAGCCCACATGGACTACCACTAGATGGAGTGAGGGGAAAAAATAGAGTTTTTCCCATAGGTAGGCTGGTCAAGGCAGGTAAGCCATGCAAGGAAGGACTAGTTTATAGCTTTATCAGGAAACCTAAGAGCCCTGGAGCAACTAAGGCAAGAAAAATAGGCCTAGAATGAAAATGTTGGTGGTAGGATGTTAGGGCTCTGGCCTGGTTGTTTTGCAGATGAAAGGCATGCTTGGAGATGAGTTCTATGCTACTTCTAGAAATCTGTCACCCCTATGAGGTGCAGTCTCTCTAGGGCATCAAAATACAAGATTAAAGCTGGGTGCCAGTGGTTTATGCCTGTAATCCTAGCCACTCAGGAGGCTGAGATCTGAGGACACAGTTTGAAGCCAATCTGTGAGAAAGTCCTTGAAACTTATCACCAATTCACCACCAAAAAGCCAAGTGAAGCTGTGACTCCAGTGGTAATGGCTAGCCTTGAGCACAAATGCACAGGGACAGCACCCTGACCTCCCTTGACACACACTCCTACAAGTAACATTAATTTTTTAATATGATTAGAAAAAGGAAGTATTTGATGGAGAACCAGTGGGTGTTGGAAGGGTAAAAAGGAGAGGATTACAGAGGTGTGAATATTGTAGAAGTATATTAGAAAAATAGATGATAGAAGCAGGCAATAATGTCTATCTAGCTATCTGGCTAGCTAGCTAGCCAGATATTTGTGCATAAAAATAGGATAAGGAAACCCATCAAAGCCTGTTTTTAAAAAAATGGAGGGTGGAAAGAGGAAACAAGTATAGTATAGATGGAATCAACTTGATCTGTGAACATTATATGCATGTTATAAATACAAGAAAGTCTTTGCAAAATTCATTCATGCTAATATATTTTTTAAATAAATAATACAGGTGGTAACTAAGTTGTATTCATTTAATCTAGTATTATAAATTAAATGTAATTAAATTCTACAAAGCTGATAGTAAGAAAACAACTAAAACTCAGCGAGTAGTTTACATCTCTGAAGCTAGCTACTCAGGAGGCAGAGATGTGGAGGATTAGAAGTTCAAAGCCAGCCTAGACAAAAGAGTTCAAGAATCTCCACCACTAAATTACTATAAAAAGCTGGGCTGAAGGCATGGCACAAGGGAGAAAGTGCTGCCAAGCAAGTCACACCTTCAGTTCAAACTCTGGTGTACCAGAAAAAAGAAAACAACTGAACATCTACACAGTGAAGGAAATGAGACCAGAACCAAAATGAACACATAGAGAACAAACTTTCCTACCGAATAATTATAAGAACTATTGATATGATTAGTAATCGAATAATTGTTACTTATTCAAATGTGTATTTTACTTCATTTTATTATTTTAAAAATTCTTAATTTATTCTGTGACTTTTAGAGTAAAAAATGTCATTGGTACAAATATATTGATGTGAAGAGTTTTGAGAATTACTAGAGCTAGCTAGCTTCTGGGAAAAAAAACAGGTTTCACATAGAGTGTAATCATATTCCTGTTTTCCTTTTACATAAGATACTTACTACATCAAAATCATTTTATAAAAAACTTTCTCCTTTAACAAATACATGTTAATAAAACATATCTCCATGAACTAGGTAATTGATGACTTACTGATAGCCTAACACCTCATATACATAGAGAGAAAAGCCAGTATGCATCACCTGGAACATTAGGAAAACATTTGAATCAATGAGATGAAAATGTTACCCTGACAAAACATTCAAAAGAGTTACACCACTGCATATTTCCTCAGGGATGATATTTTCACCTTCTTGACTACCCAGGGGAGGAGTGAGATCAGAGGGTATGTGTGAGAAGTAAATGGAGAGGGGAAGGGTGTGAGGATACAGTTGTGATACTGAATATAACTGTGTGAAAATGGAGCTAGCTACCTTGATGGGATGGGTAAGGTTGGAAGAGATTGAGGAGAATGAAAGAAGAGGTGACTTTGAGCAAGATGGATTTATGAACTGACATGTCAAAGTGGTTTCTCTTCCCTTTGTAAAACTACTTAAATGTATTTTCTAATCTTCTACCAGAGAACACTACAGGCTCATGACTGTAATCCTAGGTACTCAGGAGGCTGAGATCTAAGCATCATGGTTTGAGGCCAGGCTCAGGCAGGAAAGCCCATGAGACCCTTGTCTCCAATTAACCACCAGGAAACTGGAAATGACATTGTGGCTCAAAGTAGTAGAATGCTAGTTTTGAGCAAAAGAGCTCAGGGTTAGGGTTC
This sequence comes from Dipodomys spectabilis, assembly GCF_019054845.1. Classification (NCBI taxonomy): domain Eukaryota; kingdom Metazoa; phylum Chordata; class Mammalia; order Rodentia; family Heteromyidae; genus Dipodomys; species Dipodomys spectabilis. Next base: position 4,726,340 of record NW_024870700.1, read on the forward strand.
AGGCCCTGAGTTTAAGTTCTACAACTGACAAAAGAACAAAAGGGAAAAAGAAAAAACAAAGAGAAAATGTACTTGCTTAGGAGTCTAGATGTGAATAGGAAAAGAAATCGCTGCTTACAAATAAAGTGTCCAGTTTGTAATACAAAGAGCTGCTTGGTGGAACTTCTTTTGATCAAGCAGGAGTCAAAACTGCTCAGAAAAAGAACAGTCTTCACAAACCAGATTTAGCATTTAGTGACTTTACTGTCTATCAGCAATGTTATCATAAACAATTGATGGAATTATTTCTGGTTGCATGAATCTTGAAACACCGAACTTCTGTGATTTCTCAGTCCTATTTTCATTCAGGACAAGAAAGTCTTCCAGATGTCTTACTTTCATTCAAGGTAATAAAGCAGTTATAGCACTTGCAGGTCTCTAATGTAAAAGTCCCTCTTTCCATGGTGAGAAAGTCTATGTTTGGGAAAGACAACTCTTGCAAATTTTGATCATTTGATCTCTTAGTAAGTAGAATTGCTACACGAATGTCCTATGGAACTTCTACATGAGGCCTTTAGCTAGACATCACTTGTTAGACTCAATGGTGCTGGAACCCTGGTTTCTGACTTGAACTTATTTCTCTGGTATCACACAGAACATCTGAAGCTAATGCAAGCTAAGATATCATCAGTGGTATAGTGATGTCATTGCACAAGTCTTCCTTGCAGCAGTAAGTGTGCACTATTTCAGAATTACTATGTTGCTCACTCTCTTGGCAATCTTTCATGCACTTGGTCTCTCCATAGTAAGATGGTGTTTCTGTGGAAAAGCAAAACAGAAATAAGATGTTATTTTTGTGTGCGTAGGCATGCTTAATTGGGAATAAAAGTTTCACAAACTTTCCTGGACTGGCTTTGAACTGCAATTCTCAGATCTCAGACCCTTGAGCACCTAGGATTACAGGCATTAGTCATAAGCTTCTGGTACAAGATGTTATTTTTTATAATCAAAATATAAACTCCAAATCTAAGTATAGATGAACCAAAAGTATCTTAAGTGAAAGAATACTTCTAATGCAGAAGTCCTGACACATACTCCTAAGTCATATTTAGCCAAGTTCCTTCTCCCAGGAATCTTTAGACTTGGAGATATAGATACTTGGTGGTGACCTCGGCAGTTCCAGACATTGAAACACCCAGCATTTCCTCCCTCTCAGGCAGACAGGCTCAAAGAACTTGCTGAAAACCTGCTGGCTTTCTGGGGCTGGGAAGGTGACTCAGTGGTAGAGCGCTTGCCTTGCATGCATGAGGCTCTGGGTTTGACTCCTCAGCACCACATAAGCAAAAAGAAAAAAACCGGAAGTGGTGTTGTGGCTCAAGTGGTAGAGCACTAGCCTTGAGCTGAGGGACAGCACTCAGGCCCAGAGTTCAGGCCCCACGACCAGAAACCACCCCCCCCAAAAAAAAAATCTGCTGGCTTTCCAAGCTCTGGGGTAAGCCCTCAACGTGGATAGAGACCAATACCAAATCTGTTCTCAAGCGTCAGGTACTGGGGAATAACAGATAGTTAAAAGCAATAGGTAGATTTAATGAGCTGGGCATGGCAGGTATGCTTGTGGAGTAGAGGGAGGTTGTGTGGATGAAGAAAATGATTACTGGGAAGGTGACTAGGCCAAGACCAAAGTTTGATGAGCATTAGACAAAAACAGCAGTGATCAGCTGTATAGTCAGAAATGGAGCATTTATAGAGACTCAATGGTTTGAAACATTTGGAGCTTGACCAGCAGGGATGTTGGAGCTTAGCAGATTGATAAAGTCATCAGTACAATGGTTGAGGAACAGACCTAGTCCACTCAATATATGCCTTAGCTTTAGAATTCTCCAATCAAGTTTTAGAATTCTCTGATTGCCAACCCTATCACAAGGTCCAGAACTTCATACGTGGATACTGACTGACTCATTACATACAGATGCTATGTCTTAAGACATTTTTTAATAAGTTTTTTTTACTGTGAAAGTACTGTACAGAGGGTTACAGTTACATGAGCAAAGTAATGAGTACATTTCTTATCAAGCATTGTCTCCTCCTTTGTTTTTCCCCTACCATCCCTTCCCTCCCACCTCCACAACTATACTCCCCCACTCTGCCTAAATTGTAAAGTTCATTTTTCAACATAGTGTCTTGTACATCTCATTGTTGCAATGGGTAAGCCGTATCCCTATTTAAACATTTTGTTTTTTCCCTTCCCCTCCCCAAATTATACCAACATCAAATACAGTGAAAACAGGGGTTATACTGTGGGGGAGGGACATACAAAGCAAAAAAAAAAATCACATGGTACATTGTAAATATATTAGAAACAATAGCAAGAAAGAAAAAACCACTTGTGTCCCTATCTTGGGGTCATTTCACTTAACTTCATCTTATCTGGTCATACATATATGGCTTTTGGCCTTTTCTACTTGTCTGAGACATACACTAGTTATTATAAATAAGGGAAACCATGGGACCTATGTTTCTTTGGGCCTGGCTTACTTCACTTAATATAATTTTTCCAAGTCTTTCCATTTCCTAACAAATGGAGTGATTTTTTTATTTGACTCCTTATGAATAGAGATTTTCAAGACACATGCCAGTGGCTCACATCTGTATTCCTAACTGGTCAGGAAGCTGAGATCTAAGTGAGTAATATGGTTCAAAACCAGGTGAGGAAGGAAAGTCTATGAGACTCTCACCTCCAATTAACTACTAAAACAACAACAACAACAACAACAAAAGCCAGAAGTAGAACTGTGGCTCAAATGGTAGTACACTAGCTTTGAACAAAAAAGCTCAGTTACAGTGCCCAAGCCCTGAGTTCAAGCCCCAGGACCCACACAAATAATAGGGATTTCCAAAGTGTTCAGCAGATCACTGGACATACTTACCAAGATTACCTTCCACTGGGTAGTTTCTACGGATCATACAATATTCATCAATTCCTGCAGAGCACGTTTCTGTCTCATGCTCACAGACAAACTCCACGAAGTGAGAACATTGCATACACAGGAGAGCTGAGGCTGCAAGGAAGAGAAAAAACTGTGCTCAGAGAAGGGAAACATCGTTTTCCCTACCCAAAGGGAGCAGGGGTCATAAAACTCCCTCATAACTTGGCTACACCAAGGTTTTGCCTTAGGGCTATGCTCCAGTCAATGAAGCTTTAACACTTTAAACAGGAAGAAGGGAGATGTTCTAATTTTCTTCCTACAGTAGACAAGGATAATAATTGACTGGCAAAGTAGGAAGATTAAGCCATTCTATGCAACCATATTGTCCACAGCTTATTTTCTAGCTGACTATAATAATCTATAGAATGGAGAGCCCAGAGCATTTTCTGGGTTACCAGATCTTGGAGTATCATCAAGGATGGGGATAGTCCCAGGGTTGACTAAGAGTCCCTTATTTCTTCATTCAGCAGGATAGCCATCGATAGTATAAGAAGTATATGAAGGTCAGAGGTCACGTCAGACCTTTAGTGGAGGACAGGACAAGGAGAATATTAGGAACCCAGATAAAGAAGTCACGCAGCCAGGGATGGAACCTCTCTATGTGTGAGCCTGGACCGCATTCCTCAGAAGCCCAGTTGGAGCTCACAGACCTACAAGAACAGAGGAAACAAAGGCCCTGCTTACACTACACCGTTACTATCATCAAACCACTGCCCCAGGATATACCAGTTTCCATGCAGAGGATGAAGAGACTCATCTTCGGTAGGTTTCCCTTTTTTTTGGTCATATTCTTACAGCAGGCTGTGTCAAAGACCAGAGAGTACTTAAGCTGGATGGTAGTGGAGCACTGACTGCTAAGATCAGGCTATAATTATTTTATAATTCACTCAGATGCCACACTGGCCAGCAGACTTCCCAATATAAGCCCATTTGGACACTGGCAATACTCCAGATCTCTCTATCGAGACACATTTATTTTCTTACTCCTCCCACAGACTTCCTCTTCTATTTTGACCCAAAGACACATTACATAACAGGTAATCTTGCCATCAGAAAATTTCATGTAAAACGTGCTGAGTGGCTATCTCATTAGACCCAGGATGTGTGTGGATTTGGGAAGAATTATGAAGAATATATGAGAGATGACCTCAAAATCAAGGTCATAACCAAGTACCCTGTATGTACAGGCAAAGCCAAAATGGTCTTAATATAGCAGGGGTAAACTAGGCCTTGAAGATGGATAGCTTTAAAGAAGGGAAGAGAATATTCCTGAGATTTCAGACCGGGCAGGGGTGGAGATTACTCCACAGGGACCTGTGATTTCCTTGGAAGGCCACAGACTGTTGCCTTCAAGCTCATATTTGAAATCTACTACTCTGGTACCATTTTTTTAAAGGAACATTCATGTTTGTGTTCCTGCCACATTCACATCTATTTTCTTTTTTTCTTTTTCTTTTTTTTTCTTTTGCCGGTGGGGCCTGAACTCTGGGCCTGGGTGCTGTCCCTCAGCTCTTCACCTCAAGTTTAGCACTCTACCACTTGAGACACAGGGCCACTTCTGCCTTTTCTGCTTATGTAGTGCTAAGGAATTGAACCCAGGGCCTCAGGCATGCAAGGCAAGCACTCTACCATTGAGCCACCTTCCCTTACATCTACTTTCAAATTTGAAAACATCTCTATCACAGTCCAAACTTTACAGGAGCATGTGGGATTGTGCCAACCAGCCTGGAAGATAGGAATAAGGTAGGGAATTTTACATGTTGATTCTTCCCTAGTGTCTCTAGGAGTCTTAACAACCGCTAATTTCTTTATCTCCCACTCTGAATGATATTGGGAATTTAGCTCTCAAGAAAAGACTTAATAAGAAAATTCCCACATGTCACTCAAGAAGTGACGTCTGTCTCAAAATCTCATCTTTGAAACATAAGAAGCTGGATGCTGGTGTCTCACAGCTATAATCTTAACTACTCAGGAGCCTGAAGTCTGAAGAAAGTGATTCATAGCCACCCAGGGAAGAAAAGCCTATGAGACACTCATCTCCAATGAACGAACAGAAACCAAAGCAGAAACATGGCTCAAGTGGCAGAGTACTCGCCTTGAGTAAAAAAGCTAAGTAAGAGCAAGAGGCCCTAAGTTCTAGCCCCAATACTGCACAAAAAACATTCACCAAACAACAACCATAACAACAAACAAACAAAAATACCAGAAGTACACAAAAAGTTATCTCCATTTCAAAAGTTTACAATTTTTTTTCATTTTATTGCTAGGGTTATGTACAGAAGGGTTAGTTACGTAAGTACAGCAGTGAGTACATTCTTTTTTTTTGGGAGGGGGGGGAGGTCCGGTCGTGGGGCCTCAACTCTGGGCCTGGGTGCTATCCCTCAGCTCTTCAGCTCAAGGCTAGCGCTCTACCACTTGAGCCACAGCGCCACTTCCGGCTTTTTTCTTTTTGCTTTTGTGGTGCTGAGGAATTGAACCCAGGGCCTCAGGCATGTAAGGCAAGCGTTCTACCACTGAGCCACCTTCCCAGCCCCAGTACATTCTTGTTGAATTTGTTATCCCTTCCCTCATTTTTCTTCTTCTTTCCCTCCCCCTGACCTCCCCGCCCCCCACACAAAGTTAGTTTACTTTTTTTCTTACAAGTCCTGGGGCTTAAACTCAGAGCCTGGGCACTGCCCCTAAGCTGCTTTTGCTCAAGGCTAGCACTTTACCACTTGAGACAGCACCACTTCTGGCCTTTTCTGTTTATGTGGTATTGAGGAATTGAACAGCCATATTCAGAGCCCTAGTTTACATTTTTTAACTGAATCTGAAGATTGAAATACCAAATTATTCAAAAACTAGATCCAGCATACAATCTAACTATATCATTCCTTGGGACAGGCCCAAATGAATCTAAATCCGAAACCAAAAGCTCAGGGCCTCAAGTTGATGCCATTTTACAAATGAAAGCAAAGTTTAGGGAAAAGGGAAATTAAGGTTTATTAATCTGGCAGGCAGATGAGAGAAGTAGTAACTCAAATTTCATAAGCTGCCATTCTGCTCCTCAAAAGAAAATATCTTTTAAGAGGAGGTTTTAGAGCTTTTGGAAAAAACTTAAGAACTCATTCTAAGTTCTGTAAACACAGGACATGCCTACCAGACAAATAGAACAGATAAGAGGTAGGGGCTTATAAGTCCTCACATGTCAAAAAGAGTAGCTTTTAAGTTGCCTCTTATAAAAGCAAATTATAGCAACAAGGAGATGTACAAGTTGTTATGCCAAATGAACTTTACAACTTGGGAGGGGAGGCAGGGCGGGTTGGGAAGGGGAAACAAAGGAGGAGGCAACAATGCTTGATAAGAAATGTACTCATAAACAAAGGACTTCCACTCATCTGGTCGAATCACTACTAAATAACCCCTTGCTGCTAATCACATGTATGGTATATATGTGCACACCGGAGGGAAACCAGGAGGACAACACAGAAGTAGAGGGAACCAGGGAAAACCATACAACAGCAGGACCCATCAGCTGCACTGGACATTGACCAAAATGAACTAAGCAACTCAATGGCAGCGATGGGAGGGAGGGAGCAAGTGGGAAAGAGGGAACAGCTGATGCTATGCCAAACAAAAGAAATGTACATATCACCCAATGTGGAGGAAATAACTGTATCGCAAAGCTCATCAAACTCATAAATGTTATACACTGTGATAGACAATTTGCTCCATGAAAGTTAGAATGTGTTTGTGACTTTAATTAAGCATCACTATCCTACAATATGGTGAAATTTGGTAAACTATGTAACCACTTAATCACAATAAAAAATTTGAAGAAAAGAAGAAATGTACTCATTACCTTGCTCATGTAATTGTAACCCCTCTGTACGGTATTTTCACAATAAAACAATTATATACATGTATGAGAATGTCGTATTGCAACCCATTAACAAAAGTTCAAATTACAAACCTCCAGGTCTCAGCCTCCTGAGTAGCTAGGATTACAGGTATGAGCCCCCAGCCCCCAGCTTGTATTTTGTCTTCTAAGAACAGCCTAACAGCTTAAGTCTCAGGGTGAAGGTGAGTAAGTTCCAGGCCACTCTGTCTTGTTCAAGAGCAGTGGAGTAAGTTGCCAAGAAACTCAAGAAAATACCTAGAGGAAGTGTGAGACACACAACATTTACTGAACCTTACAACAGGGAGGATCCTGGGGCAGTTGGCTCACAAGTAGTGCTTCCATCCTGTCCACAGCACTGTGCTGTGGCCACCACTAAAGGAAGAGTTTTCAAGATGAAATGACAGGAGGTAGAGGCATGGCTCATACTTGAGTACAGGCTCTGAGTGACAAAAGCCAAGTGAGAGCAGGAAGCCTCACTTACTAGCATAAGATGAAATGACACAAGTATGGGTGTTGTTAATTGTCCTTGTTTCTTGTGTGACCAGTGTTCTAAGGAGCAGCTGCCTTGGGCGTACGTGCAGGGAAGCAGGTTCTGAGTTTCTTCTTCTAGAAAGCACCTGCCCACACAGTACCCAATGTATGTGTGCAGAAGTTCACGCTCCTCTGATAACACCCCCAGGACAGTCAGCCCCAGCTCTCTCACATCCTGTGACTTGACCAGAGTTGTGGCAATAGAACACAGGCATTTCTCAGAGACATGGTATTGAGCACTGTAAGTGTCCCTCCCCCTTTTTATCTTCTTGCAGTTCTGGGGATTGAACCTCAAAGGCCTTGTGTCTACTAGGCAAGAGCTATGCTACTGGGCTACACCACCAGCCACCCCAGCCCTCCATCTTTTATAGGAACCATACACCAACCCTGGTTATTAATTCATTCAATGCCAGTCACAAACCCTTTCCTGTTCACTCTGGCCAGCCAGGAGGAGGAGTATAAGAGTAGGCTGCCCAACCACCCCCACCCCCAGCAATCCCTAAGTCACTCCTCACATTCTTACTTACTACCACAGACACTTAACACAGAAGGGAACACCTGAATCTTTCCTCCAGGAGCCCAGTGATGGGACTTCACAATTAATCACAGCCACCCTTGGGAGAGGGAACCAGAGGACTCTCTGCTAACCTAGGACAAAGAATGCAGACATTTGTGCAGAGCAGCCAAATATTCCCAGCCTTTCCTAAAGCCACTGTAAAGCTAAAGCACCAGGGACCTGCTTCCAGAGCCTGGCTTACATGTGGATCTCAGTTCTTAGGCCCCTCGACATAATCTGCTCTGCTCTGCCAAGTCTTGGGGAGTGGAGATACCCTCCAAATTCTCTTCTCTGAGAGAAAGGGTCTTGGAAGGCAGATTTCAGCAATATCTAAGTTCATCTAAGACAAATCAGGAGTCTGCGGCCTGGTCACAGGCCCTAAAAGAACAGTTGACCCTCAATATGCACATTTTGTGTGAGACTAAGTATGTATTCCATTATATATGTGTGTTTACATGTATATATGTTTATGTGTGTCCTTGTATATTTATGATAAAAAAGATGGAATATATCAAATCAGAACTTTGTTTTTATCCAATGATTAGTTGTCAGAAGTTTTTGCAATATAGTTAAGTTTTGCACTTTTTTTTAAGTGGGGGGAGGGGGCTTGAACTCAGCACCTGAGCTTTTGTGCTGAAAGCTAGTACTACCATTTAGGCCACAGCTCCTCTTCTGGCTTTTTGGTGTTCGTTGGAGACAAAGTCTCAGTCTTTTCAGCCTGAGGAAATTTTGCACCATGATCCTCAGATCTCAGCCTCCTGAATAGCTACAAATACAGGCATGAGCCACCAGTGCCCAGCTGGGATTTCATACTTTTTTAAGACTGAATGGAATTACACTGTAGGTCTATACTTCCTTGTTTTTTCATTTATCTGTCAATCAATATTTGGCCTGCTGCCACCTTCTAACTATTGTGAATAATGCTACTATGACCACTGAAGTGCAAATATCTCTTTCAAGTATTGAAGTAGGATTGCTGGATTATACAGTAACTCGATTTTAATTATCTCAGGAACCATCCGTCTTTTCTCAGAGCTGTTTGAGTCATTTTCCACTCCCACCAGAAGTACACAGTGTTCTTACTTCTCCATACCCTCACCCACCCTGTTCTTGTTTTCGTGGTAGTGGCCATTTAATGACTGTCAGGTGAGAGTGGGGATTAAAAAAAAAATGTAAAGCCCTCTCATTGGTCCTATCGCCATCATTATGATCCAGCCACAGATCTTTCAGGTAAAACCAGGCCTAAGTCAACCTAACTTAAACCTGGGTTTGAATATTTGCATTATTTTTTAATAATTTTTATTGAGATTAAGTGATTACATAAATTTCACAGCATTGAGAGATAGTGATATTTAGTTTATTTGGGTTATTTTTATCACTACTGATGTGGTTGCTGCTGATGTTTTAGCATTTAGTAACAGGGTTCTAGCTTAGGTTATGCCCCACAATGTTTGACCCAAACTGCCTTTCCTGTTATTTCATATTTTATCTCAAATTTAAAAGGGAAAATCTATAAAAGATATTTAAAGTTGACATGCAGGGAAAAAATACTTTATTTTTTCCTAATGAGTTGGAGAAAATTTGCTACTAAAGTTCACAGAAGTTAATTTCTTTTGGTAGGTTTTTCTTTTTTCAACAGAACTACAATGTTGCCTTTACTTTGTTTTAAATTATAAATGGGAAAAGTCAATAGGTGATTTGAAAGAGTAAACAACAATGTACATTTTCCATAGTGGACTACAGAGATAAAAAGTAGGAAATAGGGCTGGGAAGGCTCAGTGGTAGAGCGCTTGCCTTGCATGCCTGAGGCCCTGGGTTCTATTCCTCAGCACCACATAAGCAAAAAGAAAAAAAAAGCCGGAAGTGGCGCTGTGGCTCAAGTGGTAGAGCACTAGCCTTGAGCTGAAGAGCTGAGGGACAGCGCCCAGACCCAGAGTTCAGGCCCCACGACCGGACCCCCCCCCCCAAAAAAGTAGGAAATAAATAGGTAAAGACAGATGAAAGAAATGAGTATAAGGAGCCACACATATAAATATAGAAGAGGAAAGGATATCTAAATACACATTGAGAAAGATAATAAGGTGATGACCAATTTGAACACATATAGTTCAAAAAATTTATATTTTTTTGTTTTGGTGCCAGTCTTGGGGCTTGAACTCAGGGCCTGGGTGCTATCCCTGAGCTTCATTTTGCTCAAGGCTCACACTCTACCACTTAAGCAACAATATCACTTCTGGATTTTTCGGAGTAGTTTACTGGAGATAAGAGTCTCACAGGCTTTCCTGCCTGGGCTGGCTTCAAACTGTGGTCCTCAAATCTTAGCCTCCTGAGTAGCTAGGATTACAGGTGTGAACGACCAACATCAAGCAGAATCTATAAAATTTTAAAGTTGAAAAATGAGCAGAAATAAATAGCTCTTGGCCTAAAAAAACTGAATTCTTTTCTTTAAAATAACAGCAACAACAAAAAACTCTCTCCATTCCTCCCAATTTTCCCAAATTGCCATACAAGTCACCATCTCCTTGTCTGAGTCCACTTCTTTCTTCACCCATGGTACAATTATGACCTCTAAAGAGCAAGACAATCCATCAAGGCACAGTTAAAGGTGACAAAATTATTTACACTATATACACCAGAATGGGGCCAGCGAATACCTTGTCCTGGGCTAGATACCCAGAACCCCGGGTAGCCTCAACCACCAAACCACCAATTAGTCTGCAAACCTCCAACCCCAGACCTCCAAAGCTCCAAAGCTCCAAAGGGAAAGGCTTTTCCTTTTCTTCCCTTCCTCCTTCTCTGCAGGCGTCTCCACTCTCCACAGGCCTGCCCTGCCCTGCTCTGCTCTGGGAGGCGCCCCTCCACAGGCCTCTCTAGAGGGAGGCCACAAATGGCCTCCTGAGGAGGCTTGCCCTGCCTTCCACAGGCCTGCCCTACTCTGCTCTGGCAGGCTTTCCCCTCCTGCCTTCTCTCTCTCCATTCCCCCTCTCTCCATCTCCATCTCTCTACTACTCTACTCCCCACTTGCCCATGTGTCGCTCTCTACCCTCCTCCTACTCCCCTCTCTGTCACTCTTCACCCTTCCCCCCACCCCAGGACTAATGGTTTTCCAACTGCCATTCATGCTCCTCCCCCAAGCTGCCCACTGTCCAATCACTTCTTGACAGCTCGCCATGTGGGGCTCGATGCTCCACCTCCAGTAGTCTCCCGATGCCCCGCCCCCTCTGGTGGCCTGGTCCTTGGAGTGGTGAAGCTCACCTCTTGATGCCCCTCCACCAGGCCAGGCCAAGGGGCCATGCTGATTATCCGCCCCGCTGGTTATTACTTCCATCCCAGCTCTCCAATAAAGCTATTCTGCCATTAACCTCCCCATTGCCCCAGAAAAGTGATGCAGTACCCTCTCAGATTCTTTCCAATCAATATCCATCCATCTCCTTCAGAAGGACCTTCGCCCACTCTATTATGTCTCTATCATCTGTGATTCGTCTGTTCTCTCTCTCTCTCTCTCTCTCAAACAGTTGGTTGAGACACCTCTTTAGCTGTCATAACTCAGCTATCAGTAGGTTCTGGCTATGTGTCCAATGCCGCTGATCCAACTTGCCTGCTTCAGGCCTTGACAGCTTCATGAGTATTAGGACCGTTCTGTCTGTCTGCCAACTGGACATGTGTCCCACTGAGTCCTGCAACTGCTGGTGTATAAAGTGAAATGTATATTTTGACTGGGCACTGCACAATCACTTGGTGGGACTAGAAGTTAGACAGTCACCCAAAGTAACTTTGATGGTGAGGGATGGGGAAAGGCAAGCAAAGGCTGACTAATGGTGATTTTAAGATGACAGTAAAGAAGGGAGAGAAAACAAAGGTGAACTGAGAATGTGTGGCACCAGGCAGGAAGGAGCCATTGGTCAGATAAAGAGGGAGGGACAGGTGAAATGTGTGAGGGTGAATAGAATATACTGCCAAAGGAATGGACTAGAGATGCCAGAGACAGAAAACCAGTAGAGGAACAGACCACCATTGCCATACACCTGGCAGTTAATGAGTATTCTTCTCCACTAGTCTTCCTTGAAATTTGTTACAGAAATTTCTATTCAAGCCTGAATGGTTCATAAGGGCAGGCATACATTTAGAATAGCAGTCCAATTCTGTGTAGTTGTGCAACCACTCACCAACAAAACAAGATCATTTATACTTAGCATCAGAAACAACACTTGATACTCGTACTCACAGTGAGGAAAAACTTCCACCAACACCAAGACTTCTGTCCAGAGTGGAATTATACTGATCTCCAAGAAAGGAGGAGCCGCCAGCTGGATCAACAACGTTACCTCTCTGTGTGAGAATGAAGACACTGCTGGCTCTGCATTCAAGACTGGAGCCCACGGTACAGTCACCTTTGCCTCTTAGACAACAGCCTTCCTTAAATGGCCTGCAGACCATGCACTTCAGGGCTTGAACTAGGGAGAGTAGAGAGGAAGAGTGAACCTGGGGTGAAGGAGCTGGGACCAAGACAGCTAAGTATCCATGAGTTCCAGGAGTTCAGACACAAAGTATAACGCTAAGGAAGTCCACCAACATAATCTTGGGTGCTGGATTCCTGCTAGATGGACTTTCCTAGGGAGCTTCTCAGTAGAAAGGCTTGAGAGTTATTGGCGGCCACTTGGGGTCAGCCAGGCAGACTTGAAGCTCTAAACTGAAAATAGCAACCTAAATAGTTCCTACGAAGTCACTGACCCAATCTAAGAACATGGTAAGAGAATCAAGCTCTTACCCTAAAAGGGAGACAGGATCGGCTCAGAACAGAGAGGCTTCCAAACCCTATTTGTCAGATCATCCAAGAATCCTAACCTAGACCTCATCTATGAATTCATATAATCATCCCAGGTCTGCTCCCCAACAAACTCTAGCCCCTGGGCTTCCCTCCAAGTCCTCCCCCACACCTCGGAAGAATACAGGAGGAAAAGCCACAAGCAGCAGGAACATAAGCAAGAACTTGTCCATCATGGACTAGGATGGCAGACAATGCAGGAGGGGCAGCTGAGGTCTGGAACTAAAGTGTGCATGAAAGGCCAGGACAAGGTGCTCTCACTGGGGATGAGTAGGCTGGAGAATCGGTTCTGGGCTGCTCCCAGGATGTGGACAGGAACTTCCTTTTACATATTTGCCAGTGGGTTTTTCTCTACTAGCCAGGCTCAGCAAAACTTCTCACAGAGCCACCCACTTCAAAGCTACTAAAGCAGAAGACCTCCCCAGGGCCCTGTCCTGTTCCCTCATGGAGGCAGTCCATGGTGTTCCTTTTCCCTTTCTGGACCCCTGAAGGTTGAGCTCATAGTCAGGATGATGGCTTTCTCACTTTTTTTTGGGCTTAGCAATGCAGGGGCCAGGGGAGGAGGGAGTCATCATAAGACATCTGATCAGTGTGTCCTATAAACCAGAATCTTTATCTGCTATACCAAACAATGTTTTGTTTATTCATGTTAGATCTTCAGCCTGTCAGAAACACATCACGGCAAAAGTAACAGAACCTAATAGATGGCTGGGTTGTTAAAATGTGAGATTGTTCCTGTCTCTGTTGACTCCGTTTTTTCCCCTAACCAACCAAGATTTCCACAGAAAGAAGCTCTCAACTACTGTCCCAGGCTCAACTGAAAGACTCAGAATCTCCATGCACACTTTCTCAGAGGCCTGGCCTCCGATGTAGGACACAGGACACTGCAGGTGCATCATATTTTCCTAATTTTTTTTAGGTTACTTTTTTCTGAAATTCAATACCATGCCATCAGCTCTCCAATCATGCTTCATAAGATAACTAAGTCTTGCACAGAAATAGAGGTACAAAGGGTGAACAAATGCAACAGTGGTACTCACTAGACACTATGTTGAAAATGAACTGTGTAACTTGTGGATGGGGATGAGAGAGAAAATCTGGGAAAGAGCGAGGGAAGGGGTGACATTGTCCAAAAATAAATGCACTCTTTATCTGACTTATTCAATTGTAATCCCTTTGTATATCACCTTTATAATAACAATAAGAAATTAAATTAAAAATAATAACAATAACAACCAAGTCTTCTCCCATTCTGAATGCTGACTGGACAGGCTTGCTGCTACAGAGTACATCCAGATGACAGGGGCAGTCTTAGGTTCCCCGTCTAGATGACCCCTTCATGGTCAGGCTTACCTGTGAGCAGCCCACTGTGTGTACTTGTTCAGTTGACAAGGCAGGCAAGTACCTATCACAAACTAAACAAAGCAGGACATGAGAAACAAATGAATGTGTGTTGTTCTGTGGGTAGAAAGTAACTACTGGAAGGGCTGGGATCCCCCATATCCACCACAATCTGAGAATGTGGTGAACCTCACAGCTGGAAAGCACATCCCTCATGCACAAGGGCACCCCTTCCTTCTTCCTATCACAAACTGGGGCACAGTGGACACTAAGGAGGAGTATGGGGGATATGAGTAGCTATCCCATGGCTTACCCATGGCGTACAAAACTGATTCAGCAAGCTATGTTACCCCATATCACCTGTGCATGTTCAACATGCCTGTTCTCAGCACTGTGACGACTGTAAAATTGTCTGGCATTTCTGCTTGGGTGCATATATCGAGTAAAACCTTTATCTCTCCAACCCTAAGTTCCAGGTTCCAGATTCCTCATTCTATCTATTGACCTGGAGGACATCATATGACATGCAATCCTCCAACAAATATGTCCAACAAGCCTTCACTGATATGTTAAAAAAAAACAAAAAAATTTCTGGGTGCTGGGGCAGAAGGGCGCCCACCTGGCACACGCAAGGCCCTGGGTTTGGTCCTCAGCCCTGGAAAAAAAAAGAAAAAGAAAAAAAAAGAAATTTCTGGAAGTGGTGTTCTGGCTCAAGCTGTAGAGTGCTCGCCTTGAGCTGAAGAGCACAGGGAAAGTGCCCAGGCCCAGAGTTCAAGCCCCAGAACCCACAAACACACACACACACACACACACACACACACACACACACACAAAGAAATTTCTAAATAAGTGGGCTAAAGACTTAAAGAGAAACTTCTCTGAAGAAGAAAGAAGAATGGCCAATAGACACATGAAGAAATGTTCAACCTCCCTAGCCATAAAAGAAATGCAAATCAAAACAACATTGAGATATCACCTCACCCCAGTTAGATCTAATAACAACAGATGCTGGAGGGGATGTGGCCAAAAGGGAACTCTACTGTATTGTTGGTGGGAGTGTAAACTTTTTCAACCACTTTGGAAAGTAGTATGGAGGTTCCTCAAGAGACTCTACATAGAGCTCCCCTATGACCCAGCAATCCCACTTTTGGTCATTTATCCAAATGATCACAAACAAGACCATACTAAAGCTACCAGCACAACTATGTTTATTGCAGCATTATTTAGCATAGCTAAGATATGGAACCAACCCAGATGCCCCTCAGTAGATGAATGGATCAAGAAAATGTGGTATATATACACAATGGAATTCTATGCCTCTATCAGAAAGAATGAAATTGCCCCATTTGTTAGGAAATAGAAAGACTTGGAAAAAATTATATTAAGTGAAGTAAGCCAGGCCCAAAGAAACATAGGTCCCATGGTTTCCCTTATTTTCAATTACTAGTATATGTCTGAGAAAAGCAGAAACAGTCAGATAAGTTGATACTAAGCGAAATGAACCCCAAGATAAAGATTCAAATGTTTTTTCTTTCTTGCAATTGTTTCTAACATATTTATAGATCATTTCTTTGTTGCTTTGTATGTCCCTTCCCCAATGGTATAACCCCTGTTTTCACTGTATTTGATGTTGGTATAATTTGGGGAGGGGAAGGGAAAAATAAATTGTTTAAATAGGGATACATTGCAACAATGAGATGTACAAGACATTATGTCAAAAAACGAACTTTACAACTTGAGCGGGGGGTGGGGGGGAGGGAAGGGAGAAGTGGGGGGGAATAAAAAAATGATTAAAAAAAAAACTAAAAAGAAAGAAATTTCTTTGTTAAATTCAGAGGTGCAAATGATGAGACAAGTGGTCCTCCAAAATAAAATGGCTTTAAACATCCTTACTGCAGCCCAAGGAGGAACCTGCACAATTATAAAGGTTAAATGTTATATATATGTTCCAAACAACTCAAACAATGTCTCCTCATCCCTTCAGAATGTACACACTCAGATTAATGCTATGTCTGACCCTGTTCTTAGCCTTAATGAACACCTCACTGGTTCTCTGGAGCCACCTGTTAAAAACAACAACAACAACAACTTGTTTATCATGATGACATCACTGTGCGGGGAAATACTAACCTGTTGTACCTTATATTGTTTCTATGGCTTATTATCCTCCATAATTTCTCATCTGGCTTCCTTTCCAGTTCAAAATTAGAGGATGCTCCTAATGATGTCTGAACCCGGCAGTCCAATAAATGATCTTCACATGTCACCTCTCAATAAGATAGGGCATGACTTTAGGTTCCTGGCTAGGCAGGGCCAATGCCCAACTCAGCTGGATCTTCACCCATCAACTTCCCTTAAGATGAAGGGACTGAAGTCATTTAGGGGAAAATGAGACAGGATAGCCTAGGGAAAATGAGGCATGGTAAATGGATGTTAGAGATTCAAAGATTCAAGCTTAACGTTTGACAATCTACTTCCCTTAGGATTAACGTAACAAAGTCATTTTGGGGGAAATGAAGCCACATAGACTAGGAAAAAATGAGGTATGGTCAGCTAACAGCAAGTACAGGATATATTCCTTCATGTATTTCCCTTAAGATTAAGGGAACAAAAGTCATTTTGGGGGAAATGAAGCAGGTAACTTATGGAAACTGAGGCCTAGTATAGACAACTAAGAAATATGGTATCTAAAAACTTAGCTATTTTTGCTTCAAAGAGAGGCAACTGAATGTGTTCTTTCCTAAGGGATGCATTTCTCACCCAAGAATTCACAATTGCCTGACAGGATGCCCCAAAATGCAGATAGCAGGGTGTCTCCTTGTATCAAGGATAACGATCTGGTTTTTCGTTTGTTTTTTGGGTCCGGTAGTGGGGCCTGAACTCTGGGCCTGGGCGCTGTCCCTCAGCTCTTCAGCTCAAGGCTAGCGCTCTACCACTTGAGCCACAGTGCCACTACCGGCTTTTTACTTTTTGCTTATGTGGTGCTGAGGAATCAAACCCAGGGCCTCAGGCATGCAAGGCAAGCCCTCTACCACTGAGCCACCTTCCCAGCCCTAACGATCTGTTTTAAGGCAGGATGCATTCTTACCTGGAGCACCAGGTGTAGTTAAAGTGAAGACAAAGCACCTAGCTTTGCATACCTTAAAGCCAGACCCCCTATAAATACCCAACAGCCCAAGGAGCTGGGTTTCTCTCTGGGTGTCTTCTTGTGTGTGTCTGTGTCTGTGTCTTTGTGTCCCTATGTCCCTATGAGAGCACTCACACTCTGCTAGAGTATGCTCCTGCCCTTCTGTTTGTCTGCTTTTTTGTTTGTCTGTTTCCTTGCTTGTTTACTTAATAAAGCTCTGCCAAGTTTTCTTACCATTGTGACTTGTCCAGAAATTCTTATTCTGCGATCAAAGTCAAGAGTTCCTATATTTAAAAGGGAAGCTTCACTAATCCTCACCTCTGTCTGGTGACAACTCTCCAGTGCAGAGATAGTGCTGTTCCCCGGGGGTACTCAACAGCTTCCAGCTCCATGGCATCCCAGAGTAACTGGGCAAAGAGTATGCAAAGAGACTAGAAAATAAGGGCAACAAAATTTATTCAAAGTATTAAAGCTGCCAATGAATGATGGCTCTTTTTCCTGGAGCATTATTTTGATGAAGATACTTTTTTGGTAGTTTATTGGAGGTGAGTCTCACTGAGTTTCTTGCTCAGTCTGACCTTTAACCACAATCCTCAGATTGTAGCCTCCTGAGTAGCTAGGATTACAGGCTTGAGCTGCCCACTCATGACTGGAAAGATAATCTTTCTAAATGACAAGCAACAGCGTATGTTTAATCCCTAATATCCTAAAATGTAATGTTCTTATACAAATTTGTTATGAATATATATATTCATCTGTGTTATACAGGTATCTATCACTACAACAAAAGCCTGAGATAATAAACACAGAAATAGAAAAGATTAGCTGGGCAATGGTGGCTCATGCCTATAATCCTGGCTATTCAAAAGGCTGAGATCTGGAGATTGTGGTTCAAAACCAGTCCAGATAGGAAAGTCCATAAGATTCTTATCTCCAATTTAACCATAAAAAAAGCCAGAAATAGAGCTGCAGTTCAAAAGGTAGAGGATCAGCCTTGAGTGAGAAAAACTATGGGGTAGTACTCAGTTCTTAAGTTCAAGCTCCATAACCAGCATACACACACACACACACACACACACACACACACACACACACACACACACACACACACACACACACACACACAGAGAAGGTGGGGGGAGGAGGGAAGGAGAGAGGGAGAGAGGGAAATAGAAAAGAGTTATTTTGGCCGACAGTTTTAAAGGGCTCAGTTGATGACACTACTCTTTGAGCCTTTGGTGAGGCAGCACATCCTTGTGGAAGCGAGTGCAGAGCAAAGCTGCTCATCTCATTAACAGGGAACAAAAATAAAAGGAAGATACCAGAGTCCCACAACATCCTTTGGGCGCATGCCCCAATGACCTAAGACTTCCTACTAAACCCCAATTCCTAATGGTTTCTCTGCTGCCCAATAGAGCTGAAGACGAGGGCTTTAACAAGGGCTTTTGGAGGACACTTATCTAAAGTTATCACATCACTAACCACCCAGATGGTGTTCCTAAGGAAAAGTCAGTAATGGGCCTTTTATTATGGAATAGTTTTAGCATGATGTCTCATACATAAGTTGTTTATTATAAGCAAACCTTAACCTCAAAAATTAAGGGAACAGGATTGGGAGTATGACCCAAGTAGTAGAACACTTGCCTAGTGGGCATAAGGTCCTGAGTTCAATTACCAGTACTACTAAAAAAAAAAAATTATGGCTGCTGGGTGCTGGTGGCTCAGGCCTATAATCCTAGCTACTCAGGAGGCTGAGATCTGAGGATCACTGTTCAAAGCCAGCCAGGGCAGGAAAATCCGTGAAACTCTTATCTGCAATAAACCACCAGAAAACCAAAGTGGCACTGTAGCTCAAGTGGTAGAGCACTAGTCTTGAGCTGAAGAGCTGAGGGACAGCGCTTGTGTGTCTGATACTAAGTATAAGTCACTCGGAGTCTGTCAGTAAAGATTACCAGCAAAGACAATGATCATCTCATAGCAGAATATTCTGTATCCTGCCCTAGATTTTGTTTGTTTGTTTTTCTGGCCCTGGGGCTTAAACTCCGGGCCTGTGCTATAGCACCACTTCTGGTCTTTTCTGTTGATGTGGTCCTGAGGAATTGAACTTAGGGCTTCATGCATGCTAGGCAAGCACTATAACACTAAGCCACATTCCAAGCCCCCTTGGGCCTTTTCATGTTCAAATCTAACCTTTTTATCACTTGAGCCACAGCGCCACTTCTGGCTTTTTCTGAATAGTTTATTGGAGATAAGAGTATCATGAACTTTCCTGCACAGGCTGGCTTTGAACCGTGACCTCAGATCTCAGCCTCCTAAGTAGCTAGGATTACAGGCATAAGCCACTGGCACCCAGCTCTTGCCCTGGACTTCTGATGGACTTTCCTTCATCTGTGCTTCCTGAATGCATTTCTGTACTGTTTCTGTATCAACTTATACATAAGAATAATTTTTAAAATTTTATTGTAAAGGTGATATTCAGAGAGGTTGCAGTTCCATAAGTCGGGTTATGAGTACATTTCCTTTTGAACAATGTCACTCACTCCCTTGTTTTCTCCCAGTTTTTCCCCTCCCATCTCCTCTTACCCCCAAGTTGTATAGTTCATTTCCAACATAGTGTCTAGTGATTATCACTGCTGCATTGGTTCACCCTTTGTCCCACCGTTTCTTCCCAGAAGAATACTTTTAAATGGAAGAGTTATACTGGATGGTTCATGGTCACGAATGAGAGACTTCACAAAATTTGTCTATAGTCAGAAATAAAGGAATTCCATGAAGAATTGAGAGTGTGATAAATTCTATATGTTAGATTTGTCATGGGTTCATGAGAGTATTTCTTCAAACTTCCAGGTTTGGGATATTAACAGTCTTATTTCATGATGCCATTCCTTTTGCTCCACTCAGGCAAAAACCATGACTAGGCCAAGGAAAGCTCCTCTGGTTGGCAGTTTGGGGCTCGAGTTCCCCAGGACTAGAGGATGGAATAGCATACTCAAAAATGTATGTCTCTAAACTCTAAGAGCTAAAAGCCTATGCCAACAGGCTTTAGAAGCCAGAAACCTATGGTTAAGTTTAGCTTGTAGGCTTATTGCTCTGGGCTTTAACCACCAGAAGCTCTGTAATCTTGCAGCTATTGTAATCTTGCTTCAGCAAGAAGCAGTCAAAGGTAGTACCTTCTATTGTTTCAGCTCCTTAGATAGGCCTTAGGTATTGAGATACTCAACTCCCACAGTGGTTAATGATGTAGCCTTCCAGGCCTAGAATAATAAGACCCTTGGCAGTAGCTAGTATTACAGTTCTTGGCCCCAGGGCATTAGGACCTTTTGTTCCTTAAGACCTGGCAACTCCTTTGAACTCTCCCAGCAATGGAGATGAGATCATAGCTTCTTACCTGCGCTCCATTACCTCCGTTCCTAATCATTTTCTCCCTGGGCTCTTTTCTGGAAAACTGTGAACTGCCCTCTCATCATTACAACTACTGCTGCTGCTGGCCCCATCGGTGCTGCAGCATTTCCTCCATCTCCTCTTCAGGTTACCAGGTCAGCCCAGTGTAGTAAAGGTAAAAATCAAAAGCATTCAGGAAAGATTCTTCAAGAGAAGTTTTTTAATGGATCTAATGCTTCAACATCAGAGGGCAGCACAAGAGACTATACCTTGGCTGACTTGGCTGATTAGAACAGAGGCGTGGCAAGAGTATTTGTACCAATCATGGCACAGCTCTTCGTGCAAATGAAGAGCTATGTTTGCACCAATACAGGCCTTTTGTCATGCTGCCAGGAGAAATGCTCTCCCTCTTGGCCTGGGTGAAAATATCACTTCTACAGTTCACCAAGACTTATATGTGTATGTAAAAGGCCCCGATGCAAGCTATTTGAAGCAATATGGCTATTATAATAACTCAGGTGCTAAGGGCCAGGGACAAGCTTCCAGTGCTGAGAGCCATTCTGCTATTCTTGCAGGGTGAGTTTTGAATGCTAGAAGCACAAGTGTAGGTTCCCTAGAAAAAGTGTATGAGTCTGCTTTGTCTTCCATGACAAAATACAACAGATCCATCTATATTTTCTTACCGTTCTAGAGGCTGGAAGTCTATGATCAAGGTGCCAAAGGGGTTGTTCCTAGTAAGGCTTCATATCCTGCTGTGTAGGTATACTTTCTTTCTCTATCCTCACATGATCTCTTCTCTGCACAGGCAAAGGAGACAGGTCTACTGTCTCTTCCTCTTCTTATAGGGACACCAGTCAAACAGAATTAGGGACCTACCCTGATGACTTTGCTCTACTTGGAATCTGTCATCACTCCTTGGCTTTGTCCTGCCTTCACCACTCTTGGTCTCTTTCGCTCATCCTATGAACACTGATGTTTTCTGATGTTTTTCTTTC
Source organism: Dipodomys spectabilis (assembly GCF_019054845.1). NCBI lineage: Eukaryota > Metazoa > Chordata > Mammalia > Rodentia > Heteromyidae > Dipodomys > Dipodomys spectabilis. Next base: position 4,747,942 of record NW_024870700.1, read on the forward strand.
AGTTCACAGTTTTTCTCATCCAGTTCACTGAAAGAAAAAAAAAACACATTATCAACTCCTGTAATGATATACTTGGGATACTTCTGTAACTATTATATAGGCTAATAACCCCAAATCCATAGTTTTGACATCTTTCTGTATCCTTAGACTCCTCTATCCCAACCCCCTGTTGGCATTCCCCACTGAATTTTCTTCTGGCTCATTAGATTCATCATGTCTAAAAGAAAACCCATCATATCTCTAAGCAATCTGCTCCCCTTATGTAAATTCCCCAGCCTAAATGCTTCCAATGTCCTTAGAGACAGAAATCTAGGAGTTCTGCCACTTCCACGTCCAATCCAATTAACCAAAGGGGGAGACCTGTCTTAAATATGAGTAGCAACATCCCAGGGGGCCAGATGGAAGAAAGGAGGAAATGGAGAAAGCCAGCATTCTTTCTTTCCTGGTCACCATGATGTAACCTGCTTTGCTTACATCTGCGAAGAGTGAAAACACAGGCATTAAGATGGCCTTCAACTTGGAACAGAAAGTAGTGCCTAAGATTTTGCAAGAAAACAAACATGGAGGCAATAGGATGTGAATTGGCATTGGTGATCTCTCTCTAACACTAGAAAATGAATATGTTGGCATTCTTGGGTAAGTTGTCAGAACTGCAGGCTTCTTAGCTTTCACAGGAAGGGCAATACAGTAAATACCATGTGCTGCCAAGACAGAGACTTCTGCAATGAGTTTCAGTATTGGGCTTCAGCTCTCTCCCAGCATGTGGGTTCCACACTCTGTGTGTGTTTAATAGGGTGGAGTGGGGTCATTCTCCTACCATGGATCCTTTGAGATGACCAGGCTCTATTGTAAACTTGTTCTCTGGTGGTCAGACAGATCCACTTAATCTCCTTCCTTTCCCCTTACACATTTCTCCTTCTTTTTCTTTCCTTAATAAAACTCTTGTATAGGGCTGGGAAGTGGCTCAGTGGTAGAGTGCTTGCTTTGCATGCATGAGGCCCTGGGTTTGATTCCTCAGCACCACATAAGCAGAAAAAGCCAGAAGTGGTGCTATGGCTCAAGTGGTAGAGCGCTAGCCTTGAGCGCTGAGGGACAGTGCCCAGGCCCAGAGTTCAGGCTCCATGACCGACTAAATAAATATATAAAATAAAACTCTTGTGTATCCAATGCCAGGGGCATATCTTGATTTACTAAATTGCCCTCCAGTCTGAGTCACTATGTGTCTAGTATTTCTGCTTTATTTTCCATCTGGAAAGAATCGGTGAAAAATAATGGAGAGGAAGAGATATGCAGATAAAGATGTAGAGAGAGAAGTAAGGAAGCAATGGAGATAAGACGATGGGCTGAGGTTTTCACAAAGGAAATGGGAAGAGTTAGTTCTGTCATCAAAGATCAATGAAGAGAAATAAGCATGGTGCATAATGTCTAGGCTTGCTGGCATGGGATTAGGTTAGGGAAGAAATACCAGAGCTCCGTTTCTCTAAAGAACACAGAAGTTTATTAAGATCCTACAAAGGGGGCTGGGAAGGTGGCTCAGTGGTGGAGTGCTTGCCTTGTATGCATGAGGCCCTGGGTTCGATTCCTCAGTATCACATAAGCAGAAAAAGGCGGAAGTGGCACTGTGGCTCAAGTGGTAGAGCACTAGCCTTGAACTGAAGAACTGAGGGACAGCGCTCAGGCCTTGAGTTCAGGCCCCATGACCAACAACAACAACAAAAATCCTAGAAAGGATAGTTATTGACATGGGGCAGCTTACCCAATAATCCAGCCTGAGTCATGGCAGGGGAACTGATTCTGAACCCTGCTCCCTCAAGCACTTGTCTGCTTTAGGAAGCAGATGCCATAGCCAGAAAAGTTTCACTAGGGACTCTTAAACATTAGGGGAACACTGAGACGTACAGGCTCCTCTAACAGAAATAAAGATTCTCTTCAATCTTGCACTAGATGCCCGCACAGATTTGGCTTTTGTAAAGCTAAGAGTCTGCAAAGAGCCTTAGTGTTGGGCAAACTGTGAGGCTCAATGAATAGGCCAAGATCATAAGGGACCATAGGGCCTACCACAGTAGTGGGGCCTGAGGAGGGAGTCCTCCTCTCATAGAAAGGAATTTCATGGACCAAAAGGTGTAATAAGCCTAGCACAGCCATTTTTGTGTTTAACAAGTATTAATATTGTCCACCAGGGATAGGATAGCTGTGGTCTCACAGTTCAGTCATTCACAGGCTCATATGACCTCTTTTCTTTCTGCCCATCATATATCTAGTTGACTGAAGCCTCTTGTTTGTGTCCTTTAAAGGGAAATGTTCTATTTCACAGCAACTTCCAGGGGTATAACAACCTGCCTAGGGAAATGAGAGTCTCATCTCCCCTTCACAGTTCCCATTTACCCATTTTGGATCTGTGTCTTCTCTTCCTGCATCCCCACAGAGGTTTGCTCATATTTCACCTTCTGGAGTTGATGTTCTGAAAGTAAACAGCCTTGTTTTATTTTTCAAAAGAATAAGTTCTACAAATCATGTTAAATGATGTAAGCCAAGCTCACAGAGACAAACGGCACATGTTCTCTCTGATACGCAGAAGTTAGAGCTAAAATACACTGAGATATGATAAATTATTCAGGGTTCTAGATACTCACACACAGTGAGACCAAAAGAGAAGATCTTGGGAGAGAAACTCAGAGGTACATGCCTAAGTGCTGTTTCATATTTATATAAAATATAAATAAACATACTAAAACTCCAAGATATGGAAACAAGAGACTTCTTTTTTCTCTTAGTTTTTGATGATTTTGACTTCTTTAGCTATGTATGGTGTATTCAAGTGTACCTCTTTGGAAGGGTTGAGGGGAGGGGACAGAATTCGAGGGAAAAAGGGTGAAAAAGTGCAGCAATGGAGCACACTGGACATGATGAAAGTGAACTATGCAACTCGTGGGTGGACCCAGGAGAGAGGGACTGCGAGAGAATGAGAGGGACAGAAGACACTGTACAAAAGGAATTATACTCATTACCTGACTCATGTGATTTTAATGCCTCTGTACATTGCCTCTATAATAACAGTAACTTAATCATAATAAAGAATCAGTTCTAATGGGAGAGGTTGACCGAGGTTCAGCCCTTAATACCCATTTATACCCATCTTTCCAGCTTTGCTGCCATATTGGTAAGTTACAAATCAAGATATCCCGTGCTGATCCATTTACTCTGCCCCCACCCCTATATATATATGTCTCTGAGGTTCTTTTGCTATTTGCATTCTAACACTTGAGCCACAGCACCAATTCTGGAGTTTTTCTCTTATGTGGTACTGAGGAATCGAACCAAGGGCTTCATGCATGCTAGGCGAGCACTCTAACTACTAGACTACATTCCCAGCCCAACTCTGCCCCTTTCTGTGTCAATTCTTCTGTTACCCATCTGATTTTTTTTTCTTTTGATCAGTCTCAGTCATGAGGCTTGAACTCTGGGCTTGGGAGCTGTCCTTGTGCTCTTCAGCTCAAGGCGCGCACTCTACCGCTTGAGCCACAGCACCACTTCTGGTTTTCGAGTGGTTTATTGGAGATGAGTCTCATGGACTTTCCTGCCTGGGCTGGCTTTGAACCATGATCCTCAGATCTCAGCCTCCTGAGTAGCTAGGATTACAGGCGTGAGCCACTGGCACCCGGCTCACCATCTGAATTTTTATCATGACAGATATAGTTCTACATGAAAAAGACTTCATCTTAGTGGGAGGGGTTGAGGAAATTTCAAAAGGGAATTTGGGACACCCACATTTTAGCAACAGCAGAGACAATTATTATTCCTAAGCTAAATGCGGGGGTGGGGGGGGGGAGGGAACTGGTGATAATAGTTCAGTTGAAAGTCAAGAGTCATGGGAGAAAACTCTGTAGTATAAAAACCCAATGTGTGGCAAGAATAAAATAGAAATAAGAATGATGGAAGAGGTGACCTTGATCAAGGTCCATTATATTCATAAGCTGACACATTGAATTGAAACCCCTTTGTACAACTGCTTACAAGTTAAATTTTTTTAATAAAAACAAATTTTGAAGAGAATAGCACCCCCACACCCCCACCCCCCGTACACACCATATACCTGATCTTTTATTGGCTAAACTCAATCTGAAGCCAAACCTAACCATTCAGATGATGATGCCAACAGAGATCAGCCTTCCGGGATATAGACTGTGGCCATGGAAGTCTGGTTTAGAGAGCCAAACAGAAAATAACCAGTCTATCACACCTCACTATCCTGAATACTCTAAAATAAAGTGATACCCTTTCAACTTTACTATACAGAACATAGGATTGGGGGTAATAATTATCTTAAGATAGAGCAAATAGTCCCCAAAACACTATCCTACACACAGAAAAATACTCTTAGCCTTCAATAGTGGCATCTGCCATGGGTTGTTAAAGGCCAATCTGCCAGAACAGGCAGATTAGGACCTCATTAGGACCTCAGAGTACAACCCATTGTGAGGAAATATGGGTCAGGTTTCTCAAGTTCTAGAATTCCCAGAGGCTCTGATTCAACATTGGGAGCTTCTGCTCAGTTTCTTCCCAGCTCTTGGGAGCTCCATACTAGAGATCCTTCTTTTCCTAAATCCAGATGAACAAGTTAATCTTATTAATAAGTCTTTATCTGCTTGGATCTGCCAGAGGTGAGTCTTTTTTCTAGACATCTAGACTCTTGGATAGCAAAGAGGGCCTTCTTTAAGGTGTTTCTGCACTTACGGGAGAAAAGACTAGTCTCCAAACCAGGATCAAGAATAACCAAACAGAGACACAAGAATAACCTCAAGAATAACCACAAGAATAACCTCAAGAATAACCTCAGAGGGCTGGGAAGGTGGCTCAGTGGTAGAGCGCTTGCCTTGCATGCCTGAGGCCCTGGGTTCGATTCCTCAGCACCACATAAGAAAAAAGAAAAAAGCCGAAAGTGGTGCTGTGGCTCAAGTGGTAGAGCGCCAGCCTTGAGCTGAAGAGCTGAGAGACAGCGCCTAGGCCCAGCGTTCAGGCCCCATGACCCGACCCAAAAAAAAAAAAAGAATAACCTCAGAGACACAAACAGCACCTGTTTTCTCTCACATGCAGAAGCTAGATCTAAAATATAACTGAACATGATAAATTATGCAGGACTTTAGGCATTCACACATGATATCAAAGGAGGATATTCTTAAGAAAGGAACACAAAGGCACAATGCCTATGTGCATCTGATCATATGAAATATATACTATTTGTTCAAATTAACTCCAGGAAATGGAAACAAGGTTTTTTTTCTTCATTGCTGTTTTTGTTTTCTTTTTGTCTTGTTTGGTTATCTGTCTATGAGGGGGTAAGGTGGGGCACAGAAGTAGAGGGATAAAGAGTGAACAAATGCAGCAGTGGTACTCACTAGACACTGTTGAAAACCAACTATACAATTTGTGAATGGGAACGGAAGGGAAAAACTGGGAGAGAATAGAGGAAGGGGTGCTATTGTCCAAAAAGAAATGCACACCCTACCTGATTTCTGTAACTATAATCCCCCTGTAAACCACTTTTATAATAATAAATTAAAAAATAACTAAACGACCAATTTGGAGAGCTCCTGAATAAGTTGGTTTTCCCAAGTTATGGCTTGGCAGTCAGAGGGACTTAGGGCCTGGCACATTCTTTCTGATTTCAACCACTTAATATTTGAATATGATGTTCTGTAAGGTAGGAGGACAGGACTATGGGTATAGTGCTAGTGCAGTAGTTTGTCTTCACAAACTGAGTAAAAGGGATCTTTGGGTAGTTAACATGACAAGAAAAGAAACAGATGCATGATGTGCCTAGAAATTCATCTCAGAACACAGTACAGTTATGGTGCAGAGACCTGGTAAACCTGTCCTTTATGGCATTCTTCCAATTTTCGGTATGTTCCCTTTTGGGGCTCCCTATTCATGGAAAACTGTTCCCTCTGGCCTCCTACAAGAAAAGAGAGAAGCCATGAGCTCTGGCCTATTGGCGAAATGACAAATGTTCTCAGCAGTGTTGGCTTTCAGTGGTTTTGCTTTTGTTAAATTTTCAAGTTGTGGCCATGGAAACACAGATACACAGACATTAGATGGTAGAATGTGTCAGTCGTGTAGTGAAGTAATAGACTGTAAACTCCAAAAATGGCTAAGAATTAGCATGCTTTTGTTCAAACCTCTTTTTTGTATCAGAAACATTTCATTTAAAAATTCTGTTAACAACTGAAGCCAGATATTTATATAACAGACTTCCTAAAGTTTTATCAGATCTTACCATTGTTTTATCTCAATATATTCTAACCCTAGTTTTGTAGATTGTTGTAAGTAATTATCTCTTGCAGGATTCTTAGAGCTAATTTATCTTTGTGTGTATGTACTAGTCCTGGAACTTGAACTCAGGGCCTAGGCACTATCCCTAATCTGCTTTTGCTCAAGGCTAGAACTCTACCACTTGAGCTCCAGCTCCATTTTTGGCTTTTTAGTAGTGTAGTGGAGATAAGAGTCTTAGACTTTCCTGCAGGGGCTGGCATCAAACTATGATCCTCAGATATCAGCTTCCCAAGTAGCTAGGATTACATTTGTGAGTCACTGGCACCTGACTAAAGTATCTGTTTTTTTTGTTTGTTTGTTTTTTGGGGAGTCCGGTCGAGGGCCTGAACTCTGGGCCTGGGTGCTGTCTCTCAGCTCTTCAGCTCAAGGCTAGTGCTCTACCACTTGAGCCACAGTGCCACTTCCGGCTTTTTTTTTCTGTTTATATGGTGCTGAGGAATTGAACCCAGGGTCTCATGCATGCAAGGCAAGCGCTCTACCACTGAGCTGCCTTCCCAGCCCCCTAAAGTATCTTTTATGACTACACATCAGCCTAAAGATCCCGCAGTGTCTTGCAATTTGGGGCTAGGTTTAACAACTCATTGGTTTTTGTATACTGCCCTCCTCTAGGCTGCTCAGTCTAATAATCAAGTGGTATATTTGGTGCTCCTTTTCAACTAAAATAAAAGCCATACATAAAAGAATATCTGATAGTCATTAATGAGATGGATTAAAGGGAGAATACTGGCCAGAGAAGAATGATCATCTAAGGATTGTGTAATTTCTACCATAAGACAGACAGCAAAGAAATGAAAAATTGAGTACCTAGGCCATGGCAAGGGACCTCACAATTTATCTTACTGAAAACCTAATAACTCTATGAAGTGTTGCATAAATAGTCTGTCACAAGAAACCTCAATGCAGAGATACATAACAGGAATTTTTGTTTTATTTAGTTTTTTAGACCAGAAACTCAAAGCCTGGGTGCTAGCCTTGAGTTCTCACTGCCCCCACACCCTCCCTTCCCCCAAAGCTAGTGCTCCACAGCACGTGCGCCAGCCACAGCTCCACTCCCAGCTTTTGTGGTGCTTAACTGGAGTCTCTCAAACTTTGCTGCCCAGGCTGGCTTTAAATCACAATCCTCAGATGTCAGCTTCCGGAGTTGCTAGGATTACATGTGAGCCACCAGCACCCAGCTGACATGATAGGAATTTTTTAACCTGATAACTTATAGAAACTCTGCTGAGTCCCCAAGCCACGTGGATTAGAGTGTAAAAAAGAACATGACTTTACCAAATAAAAGTGACTTCATCCCTTGTAACTTTTTTTTTTCGTCGTGGGCCTTGAACTCTGGGCCTGGGCGCTGTCCCTCAGCTCTTCAGCTCAAGGCTAGCGCTCTACCACTTTCGCTACAGCGCCACTTCCCGTTTTCTGGAGGTTTATTGGAGATAAGAGTTTCATGGACTCGGGCTGGGAAGGTGGCTCAGTGGTAGAGCACTTGTCTTGCATGCTTGAGGCCCTGGGTTCCATTCCTCAGCACCACATAAGCAAAAAGAAAAAAGCCAGAAGTGGCTCAAGTGGTAGAGTGCTAGTCTTGAGCTTAAGAGCTGAGGGACAGTGCCCAGGCCCAGAGTTCAGGCCCACGACCGGACCCAAAAAGAAATAAAGTTTCACGGACTTTCCTGCCAGGGCTGGCTTTGAACCTCGATCCTCAGATCTCAGCCTCCGGAGTAGCTAGGATTACAGGCGTGAGCCACCGGCGCCTGGCTCCTTATAACTTTTATAGGCTCCTTTAGTATGAAGATTAATATAGCCCTCCGATTGTTCATTCTTTTGTGTAAGGCCTTGAGTTATACACACACACACACACACACACACACACAGAGCCACCTTCAGTTTAGCTGAGATTACTCAGCTATTATAAATATTCCTTTCTCTGTACTACAATTCCTTGTCTTTCACTCATACTGGAACTGGAGAAAGGTTGGTGGCAGATTTGTGATAGCATAAGTGAGGGTCCTCTATTCCTGATGCTGCCTTTAACAGGGCGATACATTTCCCTCAGGTGCTTTTGGTGCACAGGTGAGTGAATCTGCTTGTGAAGTTCTTTTTTGTTTTTTGCCAGTTGTGGGGCTGAACTCAGGGCCTAAGTGCTGTCCCTCAGCTCTTCAGCTCAAGGCTAGCGCTCTACCACTTAAGCCACAGCACCACTTCCGGCTTTTTTCTGCTTATGTGGTGCTGAGGAATCAAACCCAGGGCCTCATGCATGCAAGGGCAGTACTCTACCACTGAGCCACCTTCCCAGCCCCCTTGTGCAGTTCTTAATCTCCCATTTTTCACATCTTTCCTGATCTCTTGGAATAGTTAGCTGACTTCACCCAGCATTTGTGCTATTTTTCAAATGACTGCTCTTGACCCCCAAGAAACCCAGGAGTCCCCATTTAACTCACTTCAGGTGAGAGAATAGGGTGAAAGTAGTCTTCACCTCATTCTTTCTGACCTTCACAATCTCTTTTCTTCATCCCAGAAGCATCAGGCAAGCCTGATGAGTCTCTTGGCTCTATGGCTCACCAAGCTTCAATTCAGCAACTGTCAGGTGAGTACTTCTCACTTGGAAACCCTTCACACATTGATGCTTTATATGAGACTTCAGGCAAGAATGCTTTGAGTGAGCATGGCTCCACTGAGCATGCTACAATCGAGCATGGTTCAACTGAGCATGCTACAATGGAGCACAGTTCAACCGAGCACGCTACAATGGAACACGCATTTACTGAGCGTGCTTCAAGTGAGCACTTTTCAAGTGAACACAATTCAGGTGAACAGTCTTCAGGTGATAAGTCTGCAAGTGACCAGTCTTCGGGTGACCAGTCTTCAGGTGAACACACTTCAGTTGACCAATCTTCAAGTGACCAATCTTCGGGTGAACATTCTTCAGAACAATCTCCAGGTGAACAATCTTCAGTTGAACAGCTTGCAGGAGAAAAGGGTATGGGTGAACAGTCTTCAGGTGAACAGTCTTCGAGTGAACAGTCTTTGAATGACAAGATTTCGACTGAACAGCTTTTGAGTGAACAGCCTTCAAGTACTCCACTTGCAAGCACTTCAGTGGGTAGGTACTAGTCATTGAGGTACCATTGACTTCATGGGGGAAGTGGGAGACACATCAGGAAAATCTTAATTCTAGAAAAGAATTTAATTTTACAAAGAATCATTAAGGCGTCACAAATAACTTTCACAAAGACCCTCCAGATTTCTTCACAATAATACCAAGAGGCTTGGTCATGTTTTATGGGGCCCTAAAGACTACATAATTTAAAGGCACTCTTTTAAGTAACACGAATATAGAATGCCAGTAGCTCTTTCCAATTCCACTCTCCATAAGAAATTATGGATATAAATGCCTACAGCTTCCCTAGAAGTAGTGGGTTAATAGAAGTTCTAATTCTGGAGACAAAAATAAGGCATGCAAAGTATGCAGACTTTTTTTGCCTGCTATATCCAAAGTTCCCAGGATTATTGTGATTCTGTGACTTTTCCTTAAAAGGGGCTGACCAAGGGAGGAAAATAAAACCCGAAGTTTGATGTCACAACCTATTATCAGATGTAAATATTTCCTATTTCACTATTATGCTAAATGTTCAAATGTGAGAGGGAAGTGAGGCAAAAGTGGAAAACCTTGGTTTCAAATGCGGTCTGTCTAAAGCATGTACTCTTTTTGTCACTACCACCCACCACTACTCTTAAGTTTCTTGATAAGGGATTAGCACTATAGATAGTAAAACAGCAATATGATGAATGCCATCAGTGACATTCAATAAGGTCAAGTTGAAAACAGAAAATAATTCAACATGTAAGTGTTCAAACATAGCTTACTTATCAGTCAGATTTGACATCAAGTGTTTTTTGCCTGGTGGGTATGTGAGAATACGACAGGAAATAGGAAAGGGAAGCCATTTTAGATCACTTTGCTTCTATGGAATAAGATATGGCAGAAGGACATCTATAAAAGTATAGGAAGCCAGCTGGGAAGGTGGCTCATGGTAGAGTGCTTGCCTCACATACATGAGGCCCTGGGTTCAATTCCTCAGCACCACCTAAACAGAAAAAGCCAGAAGTGGCACTGTGGCTCAAGTGGTAGAGCACTGCACTTGACTTGAGCTAAAGAGCTGAGGGACAGCACCCAGGCCCAGAGTCCAAGCCCCATGACCCACCCCCCCCCAAAAAAAATTCTAGGAAGCCAATAGAAACAAGAACTGGAATAAAAGTCAGTATTAGATAAATTTGGCATTCATTAGCAGTGAAGTCATAAAGTGTAGAAGTATTCTCTGACAGACAGAGGGCCTTGGGGTATCTACCCCAACAAGAACTAAGAAATGTATTGTATACTAACTACTTATTAAACATCACCCCTCCCCAGGGGTGTCCATATGGAATCTCATCAGGGTTCTCTTGACATTTCAGGCTCAGCATTAAATTGCCACACATGTGCATATATGAACGATCAAGGAAAATGTCTTCGTGGAGAGGGAGTCTGTACCACTCAGAATTCCCAGCAGTGCATGTTAAAGAAGATCTATGAAGGTATATAAAAACTTCCTGGGGAAATCTTTGCCATAGAACATATCAAACTAAGTACTAATAAGCAGCTTGGAGATTCAGAACCTCATTCTTTCAAAGATTATGAATTCCAGCCAGGCACCAATAGCTCAAGCCTGTAATCTTAGCTACTCAAGAGGCTAAGATCTAAGGACCACATTTCAAAACCAGTCTGGGCAGGAAAGTCTGTGAGACTCTTATCTCCAGTTAACCACCAAACAGAGCCAGCACTGGAGCTGTGGGATCAAGTGGCAGAGTGCTAGCCTTGAGCAAAAAAGTTCAGGAACAGTGCCCAGGCCCTGAGTTCAAGCCCCAGGACTGGCATACATACACCACACACACACACACACACACACACACACACACACACCAGGACTGGCATGCATACACACCACACACACACACACACCAGGACTGGCATGCATACACACCACACACACACACACACACACACACACACACACACACACACACACACACACACACACACACACACACACACACACACACACACACACACACACACACACACACACTACAATCCCAGGTCCTGATGGAGAGGTAGAGGGCATTCCCAGTAGGCCTTTAGATTTCTAAAAAGAAGGCAAGGAAGCTAGTTGTCTCTTCCTATTAAAGAAACATGTAAGCTGGGTGCCAGTGGTTCATGCCTGTAATGTCAGGCTGAGATCTGAGGATCAAGGTTTGAAGCTAGCCCAGGCAAGGAAGTTTGTGCTGTGGCTCAAGTGGTAGGATACAAACCTTGAGCAAAACAGCTAAGAGACAGTACCCAGGCACAGAGTTCAAGCCCCAATACCAACACACACACACACATACAACCAACAACAAAAATAACTGAAACACTTGAGTTTCCCCTTAATTTACTGAGATACTGACTATAAACTCAGAACTACATCATTGGATTCATGACTATGTTTCTGGAAGCTAAAATTGTCTAGCATATGATAAGTATTTAGGAAAGACTGAATAAACTAATAAAGTTTTCTACAGATGTAGAGTTACAGGTTTCCAGACCTAAGCATATTATCAATCTACCTTTATACACACTCAAAATATAGGATCTTAGTTAATTCCGCCTCATGAACTATACTTCCTTATTCTAGTTTGTCTGGTCACTTACTAGAAATGTCATTTCTCCCACATTTCCACAGGTATGCAGGCAGAATAAATATGACATATAACATGAGCCTTACAGAAAGATGAATCAAATACTACAGACTGTCTATAAATAGGTTATAGTCTAATATAAGAAAGAAGTATTGCCAGGAGCTGGTGGCTCATGCCTATAATCCTCGCAACTCATGAGGCTGAGATCTGAGTATCGTGGTTCAAAGTGAGCCAGAACAGGAAAGTTCACAAGACTCTTATCTCCAATTAAGCACCAAAAAGCCAGATGTGAATATGTGGCTCAGTGTTAGTGTACTAGCCTTAAGTGGAAAAAGCTCAGGGACAGGGCCCAGGCCTCCAGAGTTCAAGCCCCAAGACTGGTACCAAACCAAACCAAACCAAAGTATAACAAAGAAGAGAGATGGTGTTATAAGAAAGGCACAAGCTAGGTGGTAGTAACTCATGTTTCTTTAATAGGAGGAGATGGTCTGTCTCCTTTTTTTTTTTCCGTGGTCCTGGGGGTTGAACTCTGGGCCTGGGCACCACTGACCCTGAGCTTTTGCTCAAGGTAAGCACTCTATCACTTGAGCCACAGTGTCACTTCCAGCTTTTTCTGAGTAGCTTATTGGAGATAAGAGTCTCACGGAGTTTCCTGCCTGGGCTTGGCTTCGATCTGTGATCCTCAGATCTCAGCCTTCTGAGTAGCTAGGATTACAGGCATAAGCCAGCACCAGGCTTGCGTCCTTTTTCAAGTCTTGGGAGGGGAGAGATGAAAGGAAAAAGAGGAGAAAAGATAGGTCAAAGGAAAAAATTAGAGGTACAAGGAAGTCTGAGGAGATTCAGAAAAGCATTCAGAAACGTCTTTGGAATGACTCACACCTGTAATACTAGCTACTCAGGAGGCTGAGATGTGGAGGATCAAGGCTTAAAGGCAGCCTTGGGGGGAAAAAAGTACATGAGATTCTATTTCCAATTAACCATCACAATGCCAGGCTAAGACATGGCTCAAGACATGACAGAATGCCATGATGAGCACGAAAGCCCAAAAGAGCCTGAGTTGAAGCATCAGTAACTACAAAAAAAAAAAAAAAAAAAAAAAGGAAAGAGAGAAAGAGAAAGAAAGGAAGAAAGGAAGGAAGAAAGAAAGAAAGGAAAGAGAAAAAAAGAGAAAGACAGGATGGGAGGGAGGGATGAAGGAAGGGAAGAAGGGAGGAAGGGAGGAAGAGAGGAAGGCAGGCAGGTAGGCAGGAAAGACAAAAAAAGGAAAAAGAAAAATCTTTGGAGGAACATATAATATGTAGGCCAGTAGTTCTTAGTCTTGGCTGCATATTAGAAAAATCAGCTGAGCAATCTCTTAAAAAAAAAATCTTACTGCTCAGGCTACCACAGTTAGATCAGAATATCTGGAGTGGATTCCCCAAGGCATCAATACAGAACCAGGATTGCACAGAACTACTGATTTAGTCATATAGCAATGGCTGACAAAGGAATATACCAGACAGGGAATTATGGAAGCAAAAGTCAGAGAAAATAGTATATAAATAGCAGAAGAAACAGCAAAAAGCCTTTGGGGATGACAGGGGGGGAAATAGAGAATATAAATTTGGAAAGGTTGGTTGGCTGAAGCTAGGTCATACAAGATCTTCAAGGTTACTTTAAAGAGTTTAAATTTAGGAATTGTAAGGGGCTGACCTGATAAGGTTAATACTTAAAATAGTTCTCCTTTATTTAATCTACTCCTGTTTAACAGGTACTGAGATACATTTTACATTTTCTCATTCAGTCCTCAGAAAGGAAGAATTTTTTTCCTGTTGACAGAAAGGGAACAGAAAGAAAAACAACATAGTGTGCTCTCTCTCTCTCCCTTTCTCTCCCTCTTCCTCTCTGCTCTGTTATTTATACTTTCCAATGTCTAGCATACTTCCCTACAAACAGTAATGGCACCTTAATCTTTTGATGAATGTTAACAGTGACAGAAACAGCATACATTGCAAAAGTAGAATTGGTAGAGCTTCACAACCAGTTGGATGGACAAGGCAAGGGGGGAGTCAGAAAAAATAAGATTTGAGAGAAAGTGGTCTATCTATATAAGGGAACTGTCAGAAGACAAGCTCTGGGAAGGATGGTACAGTTACATTTGTGGCAAAGAAAACTCTAGTTGTCTTTACCATATCTGCATAGAAACGACAATCAATTAATTGGAAATGTGGGAATTTGACTTGGGAGAATAGAGACAATTGGATTCAGAGAAACAGACAGAGAATAGTGGGGAAGACCTAGTCAGAAGAAAATGTAAATAAAATAAAAAGAGTAAAGTAAATAAAAAGGGTATAGTCAACAACATTGTCTGCATGAAGGAAAGTCAAAGATTTGTCCTGAGACAAGTCTGCAGAATGTGATGAGTAGAGCTCAGAAGTGCCCTTTGAGAGGGAAGTTTCAGCACAGTAGAATCATGGTTCAGAGTGTCCAGGGCCAAAATATGAATAGGAAGGAAAGAATGGTGGTATGACAGCAACATAATCAAAAGAAAATAGGTTTTGAGGGGGAGAAAGACCATTTTTGTAAACCCAAATTGAAGATAAATGAGAGAAGTGGGCAAGAGAGGAGGGAAAGCTCCTGGAGAGGGCAGACAGTATAGAAAAGGGCAGACGGAGTAGAAAAGATAAAGACATGGAAGTCAGCCCTACCTGCCTGGGCATGCCGTGGACCAAGGATAATGGTTAAAGTTGGAGGAGGAAGCTTTCTGCTAACTCCAGGTCTGTCTCTGCTCCTTTCAGCTGGAAAACTCCAATTCATGGTTCAGGGGTGTGAGAACATGTGCCCATCTATGAACCTCTTTTCCCATGGAACAAGGATGCAAATTATATGCTGTCGGAACCAACCTTTCTGCAACAAGACCTAGAAGCCTGTGTCCTGCTTCTTGCTCTGACTCAGGCAGCAAAAAGCCTCCATCACCGTATATAGTTCAATTTACATTCAGCTTCTAGAACTAACCACATCTGCCTCTGCCTGAGCATTAGACAGGATGCTCAAACATCTTCCCTCTTCTATTAGCCATTCTCTGCCCCTGCCCTTCCCTTCCCTAACTCTCCCTTTCCTTCCCTTCCACCTTCCTCTCTTCTCACCTTTCTCTTCTCCCTCCTCTCTCTCCTCAAAGAATTTTTCAATAAATTCCTCATGGTTAAAGAACACAAGCTCCAGACAAACTTCTTTTCCCATCAGTCCAACTGCAATCAGCCCTATGTTTCCTTCTACCACCACTTCAGTAAATATTTTCTATAACCATTCCATGATCATGAAAATGAAGGGTCTCCCAAGGCAGACATAACAAGGAATGCAAAGTAGGTACGGATCTTTCCTGGTGTCAATCTTATGCTGCAGTATACTGCACTCAACACTTACTGAGCATTCTGCCTCCAATAGTCCACTATGATGATGACTCCTTTTTATTTGCTGTATAAATATGTGCAAATATGCATTACTGAACCTAATAGGGAAAGTAGAATACTAAATACTCTTTTGCCTCAAGGTATCTTTACATACATAGTAACATTTAATACTATAGAAAAGAGACCAAAAAGGTAGAAAGGAAAACAAGGATGCTTAATTTAATAAGTATATATAAGTATAATATATGAGTATATAATAAGGATATGTGACCTATAGACGTTTTATTTTTTCATATCCCATGTTATTAACTGATCAACCTAATAAAGCTACTGAAAGCCTGGCCTGGGTTCTGAAACCAAACATGCATGGCCTCCGTCTTTTCACTCTGAATATTAGCCAAGTTTGTTTGCGGGGATGGGGGGGGAGGGGAGGAGGTATTAGAATTTGAACTTAGGGCCTCATGCTTGCTAAGTGCTTTCTACCAGTTGAGCCACTCTACCAGTCCCAGAATACTATTTTCAAGACCAAAATCAATCCTCTTCTCCTATGAGAGCTCATCTCCTCTCAGACATTACTTCCACATACTTCAGGTTTAAGTCACACATCAACTGGTGGTCTTAATGTATTTTGCAACACAATTTTATTTTTTGTTGGTCATGGATCTTGAACTCTGAGCCTGGACGCTGTCCCTCAGCTCTTCAGCTCAAGGCTAATGCTCTACTGCTTGAGCCACCGCCACTTCCAGTTTTCTAGTGGTTCTACTGGAGATAAGAGTCTCACGGACTTTCCTGCCCGGGCTGGCTTTGAACCACAACCCTCAGATCTCAGCCTCCTGAGTAACTAGGATTACAGGTGTGAACCACCGGTGCCCAGCAAGAGTGCTTTCTTAACAGTTAGCACAAGGACCCAATTCAAACCTAAGTACAAAAGTCCAGGACCAGACAGATTCCCTGACTTCTATGGGATCTTTAAAGAAATACAAACACTAATGTTCCTCAAGCTACTTCATGAAATCGAAAAGGAATGGCTACAACAAAACTCATTCTATGGGAGAGAGTTCTCAAGATGGCGACGGGGCAGTAGGGAAACGCCACAGCTCTCTCCAACCAAAAAGAGAGTTCGAGTTCCAACCTTTAATCTCCCCAAGAGACCGACAACAACAAAAAGACGAACACTCAGAGAAAAACCAGAGGTGGAAAATAACAAAAAAAGAAAGAGAGGAAAAGAAGAATTTCAGAACAGAGAAGAGCGAAGACCCCTCCCCCAACCTTTACTGGCCGCGCGGCAGTGCGCCAAGCCGCCGGCCAGCCGGCCCGGCGGGGGCTGCCGGGGCCACAGAGACACAGGGGGCTGCTTGCAGATCACCAGGTACCGGATTGCAGAACAGCGGATCGCCAGGAACAGAGAAACCTACCAGCCGGGAGTCTCCAGGAGGATCCCACCCCACCCATCACTCTCCACCGGAGCGGAGAGGCTCCATCCCGCCAAAGCCGCCCGGCACCAGCAGCGCCACAAAGGGACCTGTCGCGATCGCAACGACCCGGCGGGGGGCCGCCCAACCCAGCCCGCAACCACCCCAACTGAACTCGGACTGCAACAACAACTGACGACCTACAGGGTGAGTACCCATCAGGGGACAGGGAATCCATCAAGGGAGACCAGAGCTGGAGGGAATCCCCAGACCCTGACCTAGACTCCCTACCCCAACACCCGGACCACAGGACCCACTAAAACTGGGAACTGTTCGAGAGCCCCACCAGCCGGTGGAGCACACTCTGCTGGCCAGGCCAGAGCAAGAGCGCCCCGGGAAGGGAGCTTAAATGCTCAAGCCAGGAACAGTGCCCCTGGGTCAAGACTACCAACAGTAGAAGAAATTTGAACTGTGTCCTCCAGGCTGCATAACCAAGGTGGTATACACATTAGCACAGGCCTAACGAGCGCGCTCCAGGCTGGGGCCGGAACCAGGCCAGGGGACCGGCGCCTGAACAAAGCAAAAAGGGTCAGAAGTGGGGCTGTGGCTCAAATGGTAGGGTGCCAGCCCTGAGCTGAAGAGCTGAGGGACAGCACCCAAACCCAGAGTTCAAGCCCACAACCAGCCCAAAACAAACAAAAACACATCAGGAGCCCATAGCAGACTCCAGTATTTGGGAGAGTGCATCCAGAGCATCTGATCTTCCCAAGAGCACCCGCAGGAGCAAACACAAGCAGTCTAGGCTGCTCAACCCTTCCAAAGGCGGGAATTGCTACAGCAGAGAGCTGAGAATCCTAAGTGAATAGCAGCTGGAAATAGGCTCCCAACAGAATCCAGATCAGACACAGACTCTCTCTACCAATAGAGAATCAGCAACCAAGCAAAGACAGACACACCAAAACAAGATTGAAGAGCAGTCTCCTGAACCCCCATGCGAAAATCACAGAGAAAAATCACAAGGTTTACCACTACCCAGGACAGCAAGCTCACCTCAAAAGCCAGCAGCCACGCAGGGGAGAGCCCCAGTGGGAGCAAAGCAGGAATGGAAGACAAAAACTACATCCAAGGGTTGCTGGAGGCAATGACTCAAGAAATAAAGCGAGAAATGGATCAGAAATTGAAAGAGCACAAGGATGAACTATCAAAAGATATACAGGATATCAAACAAAAATTGGATGCAAAAATAGAAGCTGCACAAACCTCAGTAAGAAGTGAGATAAACGCCAAATTAGAGGTAATGCATACTGATATCACCTCATTGAGAGGTGAGATCAGTACTCTGAGAACCAACATTGAATCCATAAAGGGATCCATTTCCATCATGCAAACCACAATAGAAGCCACGGTCAACAGAGTGAATGAAATGGAAGGTAGAGTGTCAGATACAGAAGACAGAATACACCAACTGGACCAAAAAGTGACAGATATGGAAAAATCACTCAAATTAAACCAAAGGGAAATTCAAGAGCAAGCAGATAATGCTAAAAAATTTAACCTTCGCATAATCGGAGTGGACGAAGGTGAGGAATTCCAGAGCAAGGGAATGCAACACCTATTTAACAAGATAGTCAATGAAAATTTTCCCCACCTCAAAAACGACCATCTTAACTACATCACAAAAGCTTATCGAACACCCAACAAGCAAGATCCCAGGAGAAACACTTCTAGGCACATAATAGTAACAATGATGGATCTGAATAATAAGGAAACAATCCTGCATGCAGCAAAAATGAAGAAGGAGCTATACTACAACGGGAAAAAAATTAGAATCACTGCAGATCTCTCCACACAAACAATGAATGCAAGAAAAGCCTGGGAAAGCACCATACGAGCCCTGAGAGCCAATAACTGCCAACCCAGACTGATATACCCGGCAAAGCTAGCATTCACATTCGATGGAGAACTGAAAACTTTTAATAGCAAAGAAAAACTAAATGAATACATAAACATTAAGCCAGCATTACAAAGAATTCTAAGAGGGGGGACACAACCTGAAGAAAGCAACCAGGAACTGGGACCTGCCCCAAACAGGCATTACTCAAAGTCTAACTGAGCAAGCACAGGAGGAAAGGAAAGAAGAAAAACTTAGGAAAACGGAATGGCAGGGACAACAATGCATCTCTCTATACTTTCTCTTAATATAAATGGGCTGAATTCGCCAATTAAAAGAAAACGAACTGAGGACTGGATCAGAAAACAAGACCCATCCATCTGTTGCCTTCAGGAGACCCACCTCTCAGCCAAACATACAAACAAACTCAGAGTGAAGGGGTGGAAAAGGATCTACCAATCAAATTCCCCCAATAAGAAAGCAGGTGTAGCTATCCTGATATCTGACAAAATAAACTTTTCATTAAAATCAGTACAGAAAGACAAGGACGGACATTACATATTAATAAAGGGAACAATCCAAGAGGAGGATATAACCATCATCAACTTATATGCCCCAAATATCGGTGCACCCAGATATGTTAAACAAATGCTCTCAAACTTACAGAATAAAATAGATCCCAATACGATAATACTAGGAGACTTTAACACGCCACTCTCACCAAAGGACAGGTCTACCAACCAGAGGATTGGCAAAGAAGCTACCGAATTAAGTGAGGCCATACTTCAAGCGGAATTAACTGACATCTACCGAGTATTTCACCCTAAAACAACACAGTACACATTCTTCTCAGCAGCTCATGGAACTTTCTCCAAAATAGACCATATCATAGTTCATTCAAGGAACTTAAGCAAATACAAAGGGATCGACATAATCCCCTGTATCCTATCTGACCACAGTGGAATCAAGCTAGCTCTCAATAACAAAGCATACCGCAGAAATTTCTCTAATACATGGAAATTGAACAGCACACTCCTTAACAAGGCCTGGGTAACAGAAGAGATCAGAGAAGAAATAAAGCAGTTCCTAGAACTCAATGAAAATGAAAACACCTCACAAAGAAACTTGTGGGACACAGCAAAAGCAGTCCTGAGGGGCAAATTTATTGCCCTCAGTGCCCACATCAAGAGAATGGAGACAGACCAAGTAAATAATCTCATGTTGCAACTAAAACAGCTAGAAAAACAAGAAAAAATGGGACCTAAAGCTACTAGACGAAGCCAGATAACCAAATTGAGAGCAGAGATTAACCAATTAGAAAATCAGAAAACCATAACCAAAATAAACCAAACAAAAAGCTGGTTCTTTGAAAAAATAAACAAAATTGATGGCCCGTTGGCAAGATTAATTAAAAAAAGAAGAGAGGAAACCCATATTAATAGGATTAGGGATGCCACGGGAAACATCACAACACGTACCCAAGATATCCAAACAATTCTAACAGACTACTTTCAAAAGCTATACTCTCTAAAGGAAGAAAATCTGGCGGAAATGGATGCATTTTTAGAGAAATACAAGTTACCCAAACTGAGCAAAGAAGAAGTTAACCAATTAAATAAGCCAATATCCTATAATGAGATACAGGAAGCTATCAAAAGTCTTCCAACAAAAAAAAGCCCAGGACCAGATGGATTCACAGCAGAATTCTATAAGACCTTTAAAGAAGAACTAATACCCATACTCCTCAAGCTCTTCAGAGAAACAGAGAAGGAGGGAGCTATCCCAAACTCATTCTACGAAGCCAATATCACACTCATCCCCAAACCAGGCAAAGACCCAACCAAAAAGGAGAATTACAGGCCAATCTCCTTGATGAACACAGATGCAAAGATCCTTAACAAGATTCTAGCTAACAGAATCCAGAAACACATAAAAAAAATAATACACTATGATCAGGTAGGCTTCATCCCAGAGACACAGGGATGGTTTAACATACGTAAGTCAATAAATGTAATCCAGCATATCAACAGAGCCAAGGTCAAGAATCACATGATTATCGCCACAGATGCAGAAAAGGCCTTTGATAAAATTCAACATTCATTCATGCTAAAAGCTCTGGAGAAAATAGGAATAGAAGGAACATTTCTAAAAACAATAAAAGCCATTTATGACAGACCAATAGCCAATATTATACTTAATGGGGAAAAGCTACAACCAATCCTCCTAAAAACAGGAACAAGGCAAGGATGTCCACTGTCTCCACTCCTCTTCAACATAGTCCTAGAACCCTTAGCCAGGGCAATAAGGCAAGAAAAAGACATTAAAGGGATCCGCATAGGGAAAGAAGAAGTGAAACTATCCCTTTTTGCAGACGACATGATACTATACCTCCACGATCCCAAAAACTCCATCCCCAAACTTTTAGAAATCATAAGTCACTTCGGCAAAATAGCAGGATACAAAATAAACCCACAAAAATCAGTTGCCTTCCTATACACTGATAACGCACAGGAAGAGAGGGAAATAAAGGGAGCAACCCCATTCACAATAACCTCCCAAAAAATAAAATATTTAGGAATTAACCTAACCAAAGATGTAAAAGAACTATTTAATGAGAACTATAAAAAGTTAAAGAAAGAAATTGCAGAAGACACTAGGAAATGGAAAGACCTCCCATGCTCCTGGATAGGCCGACTTAATATAGTAAAGATGGTGATACTTCCAAAATTAATATACAAATTCAATGCAATTCCTATTAAAATCCCAATGACGTACATCACTGAAATACAGAAAACAGTCCAAAAATTTATATGGAACAACAAAAGACCTAGAATAGCCAAAACAATTCTAGGGGATAAAGACAATATGGGAGGGCTATCCATGCCGAACTTCAAACTCTACTACAGAGCTATAATCACAAAGACAGCATGGTACTGGCACAAAAACAGACCCGAAGACCAATGGAACAGAATAGAAGATCCAGATATAAATCCACAGGCCTACAGCCAGCTGATATTCGACAAAGGAGCCAAAGACATACAATGGAAGAAACACAGCCTCTTCAACCGCTGGTGCTGGGAAAACTGGGCAGCCACATGCAGAAAACTAAAAGTGGACCCCAGCCTATCACCATGCACCAACATCAACTCAAAATGGATTAAAGACCTTAACATTAAACCTGAATCTCTGAAACTACTGCAGGACAGAGTAGGAGAGACACTTGAACTAATAGGCACAGGAAGGAACTTCCTGAACAGAGTCCCAGGGTCACAACAAGTTGGAGAGAGACTCGACAAATGGGACTACCTTAAAATAAAAAGCTTCTGCACAGCTAAATCTATCGCAACTAAGCTAGAAAGACAACCAACTAATTGGGAAAAAATATTTACCAGCAATATATCAGACAAGGGGTTAACATCCTGTATATACAGGGAACTCAAGAAACTAATCCCTCCCAAACCTAACAAACCAATTACTAAATGGGCAAGGGAACTAAAGAGGGACTTCTCAAATGAAGAAATAAAAATGGCAAAGAAACACATGAGGAAATGTTCATCATCCCTGGTGGTGAAGGAAATGCAAATAAAGACAACCCTGAGATACCACCTTACCCCAGTCAGAATGTCCCACATCCACAAATCAGCCAACGACAAATGCTGGAGGGGATGTGGAGAAAGAGGAACCCTATTACACTGCTGGTGGGAATGTACACTTATACAACCACTTTGGAAAGCAGTCTGGAGGGTCCTTAGAAAGCTAAAGATTGACCTCCCTTACGACCCAGTCATACCACTTCTAGGCATCTACCCTGAACAACAGGAACCAATATACAAGGACACGTGCACCTCCATGTTTATTGCAGCACTGTTCGCAATAGCTAGGATATGGAAACAACCTAGGTGCCCCACCACAGATGAATGGATCCAAAAATTGTGGTATCTATACACAATGGAATATTATGCAGCCATTAGAAATGACAAAATAATGGCATTTGCAGGGAAATGGATGGAGCTAGAAGGAATCATGTTGAGCGAGGTAAGCCAAGAACGAAGAGACAAACGGTACATGGTCTCCCTCATAAGTGGATGCTAAATCCAAAAGGTTAGTGATACGACAAAACTAACAGGACTTAAGAAACAAAGAACTCCCGCTCATCTGGTTGAACCACTACTAAATATCCTCATGCTGCTGATCACAAATATGGTATATAACATGTGAACACTGTTATATATTACAGACTGTGGTAGACAATTTGCTCCAGGGAAGTTAGAATGAACTTGTGACTTTGAAATTATGTAATCATTTAATCACAATCAAAAAAAAAAAAAAAAAAAAAAAAGAACCTTGGGGAAGGGAGGGAGGGAGGGGATGGTAGGGGGAAAACAATGGAGGGGGTAACAATGTTCAAGAGGAAGTGTACTCATAACCTCACTCATGTAACTGTGACCCTCTGTATAGTAGCTTTACAATAAAAAAAAAAAAAAAAAAAAAAACTCATTCTATGAAGTAAGGTACCCTGATACCGAAACCAGATTAAGGACAGAATGAAAAAATTATAGACTAATTTCCCTGATGAACACATAATTCTCAATAAAATATTTTTAAACTAGCCAGGCACCAGTGGCTCATACCTGTAATCCTAGTTTCCCAGAAGGCTGAGATCTGAGAATCGAGGTTCAAAGCCAGATGGGCAGGAAAGTCCATGATACTTTTATATCCAATAAAAACTATTCTGTGACTCAGTGGTAGAGTGCTAGCCTTGAGCACAAAGAGGCTCAGGGACAATGCCCAGGCCCTGAGTTCAAGCTCCAGGACTAAATAAATAAATACTTACAAAATGCTGGGTGCAGGTGGCTCATGCCTGTAATCCTAGTTACCCAGAAGGCTAAGATCTGAGGATCAAGGTTCAGAGCCAGCTCAGACAGGAAAGCCTGCAAGACACTTAATCTCCAGGTAATCCCCCAAAAGAGCCAGAAGTGAAGCTGTGGCTAAACAAATAGAGCACTAGCCTTGAGCAAAAAAGCTCAGGAACAGTGTTTAGGCCCTAGTTCAAGTTCCAGAACTGGTAACAACAACAACAAAACACAGAAAACAAAATCAAAACAAACAAAAAGAAAACCCCTCAAAACTGAATTCAAGAATGTATTTAAAACAGCATAACCATGATCAAGTTGGTTTCAATCCAGAGAAGAATAGTTCAACATACACAAACCAATTAAAAGAATAATCTCAATAGATCCAAAAAAAGCCTTTGATGAAATTCAACAACTTTTCATTTGATAAAAGTCTTGATAAACTAGGAATAGAGGAAAACTACCTCAGCTTAGTACAAGGGTTTGTATGACATCATCCTAAATGAGGAAAAACAAGCCATTTCAACAAAAACTGAAGCCATTTCAACAAAAAGTTTTCACTTTACTCACTCTTACTCAGTATAGTTAGAATTCTTAGCCAAATCAAGAATTCAAGAGAAATAAAGGAGATATAAATATAAAGGAAGAAGTCAAATTATCAGCATTTGCAGATGATAAAATCCTAAAGGTCCATGAACACTATACCAGAAAACTCAAGTTTGATAAACACTTTTGACAAAGTAGAGGATACAAAATCTACACCTTAAAACCAATAGTTTTTCTATATACTAACAATGAACAGGCTGAGAATAAAATTAGGAAAATTATTCACAATAGTCCAAATGAAAAATACCTAGGAATAATCCTAAGGATATCGAAGACCTCAAACTATAAAACATTGAAGAAAAAAATTAAAGAGGACTCCTTCCATTTCATAGATCATTAGATTTATTTATTTTGTGCCAGTTCTGGGGCTTGAACTCAGGGTCTGGGCTGTCGAAGCTAGTACTATACCACTTGAGCCATAGCTCCACTTTTGGCTTTTTTGGTAGTTAGGTGGAGATAAGAAACTTTCTTGCATGGGCTGGCTTTGAACTGTGATTCTCAGATCTCAGCTTCCTGAATAGCTAGGATTACAGGGGTGAGACACTGGTGGATCATTAGAATTAATACAGTGAAAATGAATATATTATCAAAAGCAATCTACAAAATGCAATCCTATAAAAATCCCAATGTCTTTCTTCACAGAAATACAAAACTCAATCTTAAAATCCACTTAGAAGCATGAAAGACCTTGACAATGTATGTAATGGAACAGAATTCAAACTCCAGAAATAAGCACAAAGAGCTAGAGACATCTGAGTTTTTATAAAGGCATCAAAAGCCAATTTGCAGAGAAGATAGTCTCTTTTCAGCAAATGGTGTTTAAAATAGTAACCATTGGTAGCTCATGCCTGTAATCCTAGCTACTCAGGAGGCTGAGATCTGAGGATCATGGCTCAAAGCCAGCCCAGGCAGGAACATCCATGAGACTCTTATCTCCAATTAACCACCAGAAAACCAAAAGTAGTGCTATGGCTCAAGTGGTAGAGCAATTGCCTTGAGCTGAAGAGCTCAGGGACAGCACCCAGGCCCAGAGTTCAAGCCCTATGACTAACAAAAAACAAGTAACCAACTGGATACCCACATGTTGAAGACTAAAGCTAGGCTGGGATGTAACTCAGTGGCAAAGCACTTGCCTAGCAAGTGCAACATCCTGGGTTCAATCCCCAGGACCAAAAAAGAAAAGACAAAAAAAAGTTAAAAGTCAATACAAAATGGATCAAGATGTTAATGTTAAATGGAAACAAGAAGTTAAAAAAAATATCTTGGGTCTGGGAAGGTGGCTCAGTGGTAGAGCACTTGCCTTGCATGCATGAGGCCCTGGGTTCGATTCCTCAGCACCACATAAGCAAAAAAGAAAAAAAGCTGGAAGTGGCGCTGTGGCTCAAGTGGTAGAGCGCTAGCCTTGAGCTGAAGAGCTGAGGGACAGCGCCCAGGCCCAGAGTTCAGGCCCCACGACCAGACCCCCCCAAAAAAAAAAAATCTTGTTAGGCCAGAAAATTTAAAACTACTAGAATAAGTCATGGGGTAAGGCTTTTCTGAATAGAATCCCTCTTGCTCAAATAATAACTAGATTTTAAAAGTGAGATCACATCAAATTAAATAGCTTCTGTATAGCAAAGGAAACAATAAGCAGAATCAAAAGAGCATCTACACAAAGATAACCTTTGCCAGTATACAAAACTCCAGGGCTAGAGTGTGGCTCAAGTATAGACTGCCTGTCTGTTAAGGGCAAGGCTCTGATTTTAAACCCCAAGTGCAATTATTGAAATTCTCCCCCCTCTTTTTTCTTTCTTCTCTCAAGACAATTTCAACTGCTCTATTTTCTTACATACATACACATACACACACACACACACACACGTGTGTGTGTGTGTGTGTGTGTGTATATATGGTACTTCAACTATAAAGGGTCTCCTTCACCCTCCCCATTTGCTCTCCTCATTCCCACTAGTACAAAAGGGTTTCACTGTAAATATACATACTTCATTCACTTTCCCTCTTCCTCCCCCACTTCATCCCCACAACAGTCCCTGTAATACAATTATGTTCTTTGTGTATGTGTGGATGTTTGCATGTGTGCATGCTTATCTTTTTAGATACAGATTCTGCATGAGAGAAAATTTACCAACCATTATCCCTCTGACCCTGGTTTACTTCCCTTTCATTATGATCTCATATATATATATTTATTTACTTTCTATGGCTAAATAATATTCTATTGTATCACATTTAAAAAAAAACTTGGTCACTCATAGTTCAGGCACTGTCCCTTGAACTCTTTTGCTCAAGACTAGCACTCTACCACTTTTGAGATACAGTGCCACTTTCAGTTTTCTGGTGGTTAATTGGAAATAATAGTCTCATGGACTTTCCTGCCTGGGCTGGCATTGAATTGTGATCCTCAAATCTCAGCCTCTTGAGTACTTAGGATTAGAGGTGTGAGCCACCAGTGTCTGGCTAACTAGCATTTGTTGTTGATGGTGCTCCTGGGAGTGTGTGCGTTGCAGTACTGAGGTTTGAACTCAGGGACCTTGTTTGATAGGTAGGCACTCCCACCACTTGAGTCATAATGCATTGATGCTATTTTGACTCAAATGAGATTAAACCAATGCTTTATTTGCATTTTCTTTATTTGCAGGAATGCCACGCATTTCTTCATGTATTTTTTAGCTATTTGTATTTCTCCTTTCAAGAATTGTCTGTTCAGTTCATTTGTCCATCTATTCAGTTTTTGATTCTACAACAGTTTCACTTTTTCAGCTCCACATACATTCTGGTGATTAAATCACTCATTGTGAATGTTACTTTTGCTTTTCAGAAGCTTTTTAGTTTGAAGCCATCCCATTTGTCAATTCTTCCTCTTCCCATTTGTCAATTCTTCCTCTTATTTGTTGGCTTGTTGGAAATGATTGCCTATGTCTGTGCATTACTTTTTGCTGTAGTTTTGTAGTTTCAAAGTTTCAGGTCTTACATAAAGATCCCTGGATCCACTTTGATATTGGTACAGAGCAAGAG
Organism: Dipodomys spectabilis; assembly: GCF_019054845.1. Classification (NCBI taxonomy): domain Eukaryota; kingdom Metazoa; phylum Chordata; class Mammalia; order Rodentia; family Heteromyidae; genus Dipodomys; species Dipodomys spectabilis. The sequence goes on from NW_024870700.1 coordinate 4,775,141, forward strand.
GCAGGGATCTAATAGCAGATTCCTGTATGTACACAGATATCCAGTTTTCCCAGCATCATTAGTTAAAAAGGAGCCTTTTCTCTAATATATGTACTTGGCCCTTGTAGAAAGCTACATGGTTTATTTCTGGATCCTTATTTTTTATTCTACTAGTCTATGTGTCTGTTTTTATGCTGTTTTTGCTGCAACAGCTCTATAGTATAGATTTTTTAAAATTGTTCTCTAAAGGTGACGTTAAAAGGGTTACAGTTATATAAGTCAATAATGAGTACATTTCATTTGGATGTCACCCCTTCCCTTGCTCTCCTATAGTATAGTTTTAAGTCAGGTATTATGATACTTCTAGTGGTGTGTGTGTGTGTTGGGCGCACGCACGCGCGCGTGTGTGTTGGACCTAGGGCTTGAACTAAGGGCATGTGTGTGTGTGTGTGTGTGTGTGTGTTGGACCTAGGGCTTGAACTAAGGGCATGTGTGTGTGTGTGTGTGTTGGACCTAGGGCTTGAACTCAAGGCATGTGTGTGTGTGTGTGTGTGTGTGTGTGTTGGACCTAGGGCTTGAACTAAGGGCATGTGTGTGTGTGTGTTGGACCTAGGGCTTGAACTCAGGGCTTGGGCCTTGTCCTGAGCTTCTTTGTTCAGGGGTGGCACTATCACTTGAGCCACGGCTTTACTGTTGGCCCAGTTAGCTTCAAACTATGATCCTCAGATCTCAGTCTCCTAAGTAGCTAGGATTACAGGTGTGAGCCATCAGAGACCTGCAGTGTTGCTTTTTTTCAGGATCACTTTGGTCATTTAAGGTTTTTTGTGTTTTCTGTATGAACTTTCAGATTTGATTTTTCCTACCTCTGTCAAGAATGTCATTGGAATTTTTCTGGGAATTGCACTAATTATATAGATTGCTTTTGGTCATACATTTTTACAATGTCAAATCTGCTGATCCATAAACATGAGAGGTCTTTCAATTTTTTCTGGTGTCTTCTTTGATTTCTTCAGATTTAAAGGTTTCATTGTAGAGATCTACTACTTCTTTAGTGAAACATTCCTAGGTACTTAACTTTAATTTTTTTGAGACTATTGTGAATGGAATTATTTTCCTCATTCCTTTTCCAACCAGGTCATTGTTGATATAAAGTGAAACTACTGATTTTGTGTGCTTATTTTTTTTTTATCCTCCTACTTTAATGATGTTTATGACTGCTAAGAGTTTTTTAATGGAGTTTTTAGTCTTTTGGGCATAAGATCATATCACCTGTAACTTCTTTGACTCCTTTCCCTATTTGAATCCCTTTTTATTTTTTCCCTTTTCTCATTGCTCTGGCTACAAATTATAGTACTACATTGAGCAGGAGTAAGGAGAGTGAACACCTTTGTCCCATTCCTGACTTTAAAGAAAATAGTTTTAGTTTTTACTCATTTACTATGATATTGGCCACACAGCCATTAGTATGTTGAGGTACATCCCTCTCTGTTCCTAGTTTCTTCAGAGCTTTTTTTTTTTTTTTTGCCAGTTTGGGGGCTGAACTCTGGGCCTGGGCACTGTCCCCTCAGCTCTTCAGCTCAAGGCTAGTGCCCTACCACTTGAGTCACAGCACCACTTCTGGCTTTTTTCTGAGGAATCGAACCCAGGGCCTCATGCATGCAAGGCAAGCACTCTACCACTGAGCCAACTTCCCAGCCCCTCTTCAGAGCTTTTATCATGAAAGAATGTTGTATAGAAGCATAAAAATGAGCCAGGCACTGGTGGCTCACGCCTGTAATCCTAGCTACTCAGGAGGCTGAGATCTGAGGATCGCCGTTCAAAGCCAGCCCGGGCAGGAGAGACCGTGAGACTCCTATCTCCAATAAACCACCAAAAAACCGGAAGTGGCGCTGTAGCTCAAGTGGTAGAGCGCTTGCCTTGAGCTGAAGAGCTGAGGGACAGCGCCCAGGCCCAGAGTTCAAGCCCCACGACAGACAAAAAAAAAAAAGAAGTATAAAAATGAAATCCCCATGCACAACTAATATATGCTAATAAGAAAGCAAAAAATGACCTTCAAAAACTAAACACCAAGAAATAATTTGATAACTGGGCAAACAAAAGTTTTCAAAAGTACAAATGGCTAATTAAATGCATGAAAAATGTTTGTTCAATACCTTAACCATAAAGGAAATCAAAATCAAAACAACCCTGAGATTCAATCTCACCCCAGTCAAAATGGCCTTCTCAAGAAAACAGTAAGTGCGGCAAGGATGTGAAGAACAGGTACCTTCATACATGGTTGATGGGAATGTAAATCACTATAGTCACTATGGAAATCAGTGTGGGATTTCCTTAAAAAACTAAAGATAGAACTACTGTTCAATCCTGTTATACCACTCTAAAAGCATTTTCAGAAGCAACTGCCAGTGTTTACATAACTGTCAGAGCTGGTCTGGCCAAATCTGAAAACTGGTTTTCCCCCACCATTCTAATAGAAATTCCAGCTGCTGATTTATTTTCTATCCATTTATTCCCTTCCTCACGTATAATGGTACATTTCTCATCTAATATTTAATTATATTCATTCACTTTTTGAATATTTTGCACATATATGCTCCAGGTGCTGTTTTACACATGGGATATACAAAAGTGAACATTGAAGTTTAAGCTTACATTTTGGTTGGGGAAGCAGGCTATAAACAGGTCATTTCAGATAGTGACTAGTTCTGTGAAGAAAAGAGAAGAGAATAATATGATATGGGCTAGGTGTGATAGAAACATTTGAGCTGAGATTTGAATAGTCAGTCATGTAATCTACTGGAAGGGGTTCCAGGTATAGGGAGCTTAAGTAAGCCTCAAGGCTCTGAGAGGGAATGTGCCTTGGTATATTCAATGCACAAAAAGAAAGCAACTGTCTGGAGTGCTGTAAGTAGAGGCCAGGGAGTGAACCATGAAGAGCTAGGTAGGTCAAAGTAGAGTTTATGGTCCAGTTTTAATGTAAGAGAGGGTCACAGTACAATTTATATTTAAAAAGTAATGATTTAGGGCAATATGCAAAGATTGAGGGGAAAAGGGCTAGGCAATGAACAAATCTAGGGCTGAAAGTGCTTGAACTAGAATGGCAGCAGTAGAAATAAAAATGAACCCAACCTACACACTTATTTAAGGTAGATGAGATCAGTCCAAGAGTAATTTGTTAAACAGATATTCATTTTGTGTGCCATAATTTATAGAAACTATTCTAGGCACTAGACATAGAGACCTGATTAGACAGGATCCATGACCTCAAGGAGCTTACATACTACATACTCAAATAAGGAAACAAATATTTAATAAACAAAAATATCCCACATCATGGCTAGGGATATGCCTCAGAGGTAAAGTGCTTTCCCAGCATGTGTGAGAGGCCTTAGGTTTGATCTCTAGCACTGAAGGAAATAATAATAAAGTATTATGCTCTATACTATACTATACTACACTAAAAAGTAAAGAGAATGACAGAGGGAGACTATTTTAAGTAAGTTTGAGAAAGACTTTGCAGAGTAAATGGCATTTAAGTAGAGCCCCAAAATAAAACATGAATATTTGGGACTAAAGTACTACATGTAAAGTACTACATGTAAAAGGAGCAATAAGTGAGAAGATCCTGAGGAGGGAATGTGCTAGTTGAGAATAGGAATATTAACAAAGCTAGGGCAGAATGAATAAGGAGTAGCAGATGAAGCCATTCCTGTGGCCAGAGGACATTCACATAAACTTGTGTAGTTGAGACAGAATTCTGAACTTTTAAGTGTGATGAAATCATTAAGAATTGGAAATAGGGGCAAGGAAATGGAATTCACACTTTAGAGAGATCATTCTAGAAGCAAATTGCTGAAGGAACAAGAAATATAAAAAGAGATGTCTGCTTCAAACCTGAGTGGATTAGGATATACAGCTGCTGAACTGAACAATACTTGTTGAACTAAATGTAGAATATGCGGGAGGAAAGTATCAAGGATTATTGCTTAGAGTCTTGGGAAGCTGAAAATATAACTTATTAAGTTGGAAGAAACTGGGAAAGGAATGGGTTTGAAGGGCAAGAACTGAAAGCTGTTTTAGTCCAGGAGATGTCTTTTAAGATACCCAAGTGGAAATAAACATCAAGTGGCTGGAGCTAAAAGAGCTTAGGGGAAAAGACTTAGATAACTTTAGTTTCGACAGGTTGATAGTGGTTGCCACAAAATTCTCCACAATTTTCCTCCCAGCTTAGGAATGTATTAGTTCAATTACTGGTAACCCTCTAAATAAACTGAAAATATATGCAGAAGTCATATTATTCTTCTGTGTAAATTATAGTAACACAATGTGCCAGTATAAACTACAGAACAAACTCTAATCATAAATGTGTTTTACTTCAGACTAAAATACCTGATTAAATTAATAATTTATCTAGAAATAGAAGTAGATGCAAAATTCAATATGAATTTGGGGGCTGGGAAGGTGGCTCAGTGGTAGAACGCTTGCCTTGCATGCATGAGGCCTTGGGTTCGATTCCTCAGCACCACATAAGCAAAAAGAAAAAAGCCGGAAGTGGTGTTGTGGCTCAAGTGGTAGAGTGCTAGCCTTGAGCTGAAGAGCTGAGGGACAGTGCCCAGGCCTGAACTCTGAACCATGACCGGACCCCCCCCACCAAAAAAATTCAATATGAATTTGTTAGAAAAAGTTTTTAGTAAGTCTAATGAGGAATCAAAATTATTCCTATGATAGCTTTCTTTTTTTAATTTTTATTTATTTATTTTCCTATGATAGCTTTCTTACTCCCTACTTCTCTTTCATTCCATAATTCCTAGACGTTTGGTCACCAATAAGATCACAGAGTTAGATATTCATTTTCAAAATAGAATTTATTTCTGTAGTAAAGAATTAAAATATGGCTGTGAAAGTAAGAAATAATATAGAAAAATATTTAAGATGTACAACAGTAATTTTTAGAGTCAATTAAGCCCTAGAATGTATGCTCAACTTTTTGAAAGATCAACCAGTATCTTATATTTGACTAACGAAAAAGAAAAAATACCTACTTAAAGTTTTAATCATTCTAACAGTTTTATATTACTGGTCAAACCCTTTTGAAAATGTACAGGGCTTGCTTCAGCAGCACATTTACTAAAATTGAAAATATAGTACAAAGTTTGGGGATACATTCTTTTAAGCTTGCCTTACTTCACAAATTGGCAAGTCCATTGTCCAAAAGTCACAGGGATAAGTCTTTGACAAATTTTCCTTATAATTAAGCCAGTATGGAGAAAATAGGTGCTTTTTGGATGAAAAAAACTATAAAAATGGGATATTATGTTGTCACAAAAGCTGGTCAACTCAAGTAGGTATCTGATGATAGATACTTGAGTTTCAACCAGATGGGTTTCAAATTCAGACACTGCACACATCTGAAGAAATACCTAATGAATTTGATCCATTATTATAAATATTATGGATATTTATATGTAAAATGTACAAATAATTGAGTTTTGGACAGAGGAGAAGAAAACTCTTCAGGAACTACTGTCTGCAGTTTGCATAATGGAATGATCTTCTCTAGGAAGAATAATGTCAACAAAGCAGCACTATATTCACCAGGAATCCCACAGCAAATGGATCATGTGACAGGAAGCCAAACCTTCTGGCTGCTCACAACATCACTCAACTTCCCTTTTATCTTCAGGAAGTGTCTCTTGAACTCCAATCCATCACCCTATATTAGGAATAATATATTAAAACAGGTGTCAAAAAACAAGTTGTGCCACAAGGTTCATTTTTTCTTTACTAGTAAGCAGAAACAAAGATCCCAGATATGTCCAGCTGTAATACCCTTGTGGTCCTCTTTTTTTCTTTATTCTTTTGGTGTGACTGGCATTCATTCAGGCCTTGTATTGGCTAGGCAGGCACTCTACCACTTAAGCCATACTTCAGTACCTTTTTTTCTTTTGGCCAGTCTTGGGGCTTGAACTCAGGCCTAGGTGCTATCCTGAGCTTCTTTTATTTAAAGGTAGTACTCTACCACTTGAGCTACAGTGCCACTTACAGTTTTTTCTGAGTAATTTATTGGAGATAAGAATCTCATAAAGTTTCCTGCCTAGACTAGTTTTGAATCCCAATCCTCAGATCTCAGCCCCGAGTAGCTAGGATTATAGGTGTGAGACATCGGCAACCAGCTAATACGTTTTTTGAAACAGTCTTCTATGCAATTCATGCTGGCCTCAAACCTGAAATCTTGTTGTTTTGATCTCACAAATGCTAGGATTACAGGTTTGGGCCACCAGATTCATGACTATTACAAAGATCAGATATTCCGATAAAGGAAATGGCTACATAATTTTGGCAAGTCTTTGAGTTCAAATTCTACAAACACTAAAACAAAAAAACCAATCTGACCTGACTCTGTTCTCACCACTCTATAAATTCAGAGCAGAAAAAAAAAGACATCCTACTTCAAGGGTTAATATCTCTGGGCCTAAATCATTGTTTGCTATAATCAAAAAAGGAACTACAAAACTACATTCAAGTCTTGCCACACTACCATGGCAACAAAGCCAAGATTCAGTTATGAGAAGAATTTTATTATAGTAGTATCCTTCATAATTTAATTCCATACCAGCATCTACAAAACAATACTGTTAATAAATATTCAATCCAAAAACAATGTAACTAGCCCTTCAACCTTCTTTAGAGCCACATATACAAAACATTATTTAGTCTTAAATATCAAGAATTTTAAAACGAAAAATAACCAGAAATGTGAAGAAAAATCTATGAGAATATTAACTATAAACTAAAGCTTCAATAAATTATAATGTACAAACAGCTTATGAATCTTAATTTTTATTTAAAAGACATACATTTATATGAACCAAGAAAATAAGCAAAATGTCTGAAAATATTAAAGGTGGCAGGCACAGTGGTTTACAACTATAATTCAAGCTACTTGGAAGATGAAGATTGAGAGGATCATGGTTTCAGGCCAGCCTAGACAGAAAATCAGCAAGACCCATACCTACACAGAAAAGCTGGTGTAATGGTACATGCCTGTCATCTCAGCTGCACAGAAGCAGGAGGCTAAGTAAAAAGATCTTGATTCATGGGTTGTGAATGAGGCTTAGTGGTAGAGTGCTTGCCTAGCATGCATGAAGTCCAGGGTTTGATTCCTCAGTACCACATAAACAGAAAAAACCAGAAGTGCGCTGTGGCTCAAGTGGTAGAGTGCTAGCCTTGAGCTAAAGAAGCCCAGGAACAGGGCCCAGAGCCTGAGTTCAAGCCCCAGGAACACCAAAAAAAAAAAAAAAAAAAGATCCTGATCCAAGGCTAGCCCAGGCAAAAAGCCCCAAGCAAACAAACAAACAAATCTATGAAATCCTACTAGAAAAATAACTAAATCATAAGGGGCTTGGGCCTCAAGCACTGGTTCATGTATGAGACCCTGAGTTTAAGCCTCCCTACTGGACAGTAAGAAATTAGCAATGGCCAATAATGAAGCAAAACAACAACACACTGTAACAAAATTACAGCCTTTGCACTTTGGGGCCACAACTAAGTTTTACTTGAATATAAAAGTATTATAACGGAGCTGGGGAGGTGGCTCAGTGGTAGAGCGCTTGCCTTGTATGCTTGAGGCCCTGGGTCTATTCCTCAGCAACATATAAGCACAAAAAAAAAAAAGCCGGAAGAGGTGCTGTGGCTCAAGTGGTAGAGTGCTAGCTTTGAACTTTGAGCTGAGGGATAGCACCTAGGCCCAGAGTTCAGGCCCCACAACTGGACAAAAAAAGAAAGGAAAAAAAGAAAATGGAAGCTACAAAAGTATTGTAACATTGAAACAATCAACCTGAGAATCAAATCAGCACCAAGTGAGTAGTAGATAAGTACTATATAACAGAAATCTATGCATAAGATTTTTATGCTGGAGAAAGGATGACTCGCATCTCGGGTGGGATGGAATGAGGCAGTAAGAGTTCATCATGCCACTCAAAACCATAATCAACTAAAAACTAATCAGCTGTTTCTTTCTGGAACCTTAATATTCTTGAACTATAGATGTCCTTAAGTAATTGAAACTATATGAAGTTAAAGTGCAGATGGATAGCTCTATACAAAATATACTACCATTTTAAAAATTTAGTTGGAAGCATAGCTCAAGCACTAAAGCATCTGCTAAGCCAGTGTGAAGCCCTGAGATCAAATCACAATACTGCCAATTTAAAAAAGAGAAATATATAGAAATATTTCTGTAAAAAAGAATATTAAAATAATACCTTAGAAAGCCGGAAGTCAACCAATATCTTCTCATCCATTTCTACCAAATTTATTTTGAAAATCAGTTTATTGTTTCTTCTATCAGTTGTTGATACAGTAACCTATGGCAATAAAAATAAGGTCAAGCTACATTTGTGAGCAAAGTAATATTCTAAATAAAATCTGTATCTCAGGTTAATACTTCATAACAAATTTTATAGAATACTTCAATAAGTTTTATATAATGTAGGCTGAAAATCTCATCCAATGTGTATATCTAACCCAAATTAATCTGTAAGAATATGAATTCTGTGGAAGAGAACCAATGAGATGCAGGATGATAAAGGTATGGTAATAATAAAGGGGTGTCTCTGATCAGGAAGCACTAGACAATTAGACCAACATGTTAAATTGAAATCAAGGATAAACGCCATTCACATGGCATAAAGTCCATGAGATGCTCATCTCCAGTTAACCATATAAAAGCAGTAAATAGAGCTGTTGCGCAAGTGGGTGAATGTTATCCTTGATCAAGCACCAAAACTCAATGAAGCACTTAGGCTCTGAATTCAAATCCCATGACTGACCAAAAATAAAAGAAATCTTTGTTTTTTTGTTTTTTTTTTTGGTCCGTTGTGGGGCCTGAACTCTGGGCCTGAGCACTGTCCCTCAGCTCTTCAGCTCAAGGTTAGTGCCCTACCACTTGAACCACAGCGCCACTTCCGGCAAAAATAAAAGAAATCTTATTTACTGAAAGATCATGGATTGCATGTGGTTATCAGGCTGCTTTAGTTTCCTTTAGTACATAATAATCCCCAGTATTTGTCTTTCATGACATCAACATTTTTAAAAGCTAAAGACAGATTAGGATGTCAATGTATGTAACTATATTATAATAATAGAAACAATAAAATTTAGTAGGTAGGATCAGGAGAGATGAACCCCAGTACTGGTAAACAACAGCAAATAACAAACTGCAGCCAGTTTTTGAAGAAATGTTATTAAAATAAAGAACATCTTATTTAGCTGGGTACCAGTGGCTTATGCCAGGAATTCTAGCTACTCAGAAGCTGAGATCTGAGGATCATATTTCAAAAAAAGTCAAGGGAGCAAAGTCTTTGAGACGCTTATCTACAATTAACTACCCAAAAGCCAGAAGTAGAGCTGCGGTTTAAGTGTAGAGGGCCAGCCTTAAGCAAAAAGCTAAGGAACTGTTATCAGACCCTGAGTTCAAGTCCAAGTACCAGCACAAAAGACAAAAAAAAAAAATAATAATTCCTTATTCATTGCTAGTTTTTATTCAAATATTTAATTATCTTCATAATAACATAATTTTCTTCATAAAGACACAGTGATCCCTCCCCCACAGCATAACCCCTGCTCTCACTGTATTTGATATTGGTATAATTTGTGGAGGGGAGGGGCAAAAACAAATCGTTTAAATAGGGATAGAGGTGGAGCCATTGCAACAATGAGATGTACAAGTCGTTATGTCGAAAAACGAACTTTACAACTTTGGCAGGGGGTGGTGCATACTGAGAGATGGGAAGGGATGGGAAGGGGAAACAAAGGAGGAAAATATACTCACTACCTTGCCCGTGTAATTGTAACCCCTCTGTACGGTATTTTCACAATTAAAAAAAAAAAAAGGACAGTGAAAAATCAGTGAAACATACCTGGTTCATACAACTCTTCTTCCAATGATAGCCCAACTTCTCACAAGTCTCTTTCAGGCACTGGTAAGATTTATCTGCATCCAATTTGGTAAAGAATCTTGTCATTCTTTTCACCAAGCGCTGCCAGGGATTCTAAAGTCAAATAAGAAAGCTAAATGAATCCATTGTGACTAAAAATAGTCATATCGTAACTATTTACTCTGGAATTTCTTTGTTGTGACTTAGGATTATATTTCATGAAGGTTTCTTCTTCTTTCTTCCTTATTCAAAAAACAAAAATGTATAAATTATAATATTAATGCTATATACCAGGTTCCCACATAAAGATTAAAAAAAGAAAAAGACTTGAGATAATAAAAATCAACAGCAACCACTATTAATTTGGAAACTTAAGTTCTGTTACCTGTGAGGATCCTGGGGTACCAAGTAATTGACTATTCAGAAGCATATGATCAGGACATGCAGGCTGAGAGAAACTGATCCCTTGTACCAATTTATCGATGTATGAGGGACTGGAATCCCATAGGGACAGACCTGTCCGTGGCTCTGGCTGGGAACTAGAATACTTCACATTTTCTTCACTGAAACATTAAGATAAGGCAAAAAGGGTTTTTAAGCATTTCTTTTTTACGTTTTTAGCATAATTTTTAAAAGGTATCTTTAAGTAGTTGTACACATCTTGATCAATGTCACCCCTTCCATTGATCTCTCCAAACTTTACCAATCCCACCCATCCCCTCAAGTTACCTGACTGCCTTATCACCCTATGTACACCGAATAAAACCAAGCTTTATTATTTTTTCAACTATTCATTTATTTTGTTTTTTGAGGCAAGGCCTTGAGGTCACAATTCCCTCCCCTTGGGCTCCTAAATGGCTGGGACTAGAGACATACACTACTTCACAGAGTTGAAAATATACCATTAAGTAAAGCTGATCAGACCTTTCTTATATCACATAATCAATCTCAATGATAAAATTATGGTCATTATTAAGAAAAACATATACTATATTAGCATTTACTAGGGAATATTACATTCAATAACTACTTCAATTTTATCACTCTTACCTAGAAGCATTGTTTACTGGAGAGAAGTCCAAATTAGAGTGAATGTGCTTAGAAAATCCACTAGGGGACTCTGGCACACCACCTGAAGTGACTCGGGGTCTCTTTGCCCCTGAAAAATAAAACAAATATAAACTTTTTTATGCAGATATGTTTTGACTAACCCTACTGGCAACTTGAATTCATAAAACCACAACTAACTCTAAGTATTAAACATACAGTAGTTATGTAAGACAAAGACAGGCTCTTTGTACATAATTTTACAAGAAATGTAGTCAAATAATAAATTAAGATTTGTCGATTATAACTTCCCAAACTTCATAAATTGTGACTTGTATGGTCCAAATGTAGGGTTATAATGCTAAAGCCACATTTATTTATTATTTATTGCCAGTCCTGGGGCTTGAACTCAGAGCCTGGGCACTGTCCCTGAGCCTCTCTGTGTGTACAAGGCTAACGCTCTTCCACTTGAGCCACAGCTCCACTTCTGGCTTTGTGTGTGTATATATATGTGTGTGCATGCATGTGTTTACGTATTAATTAGAGATAAAGAGTGTCATAGACTTTCCTGCACAAACTGCACAATCTCAGCCTCCTGAGTAGCTAGGATTATAGGCATGAGCTACCAGTGCCTGGCAAGGCAACAATTTTAATGCCTCTTTTATAGTTAGCACATGATGTTCTATAAAGACAAAGATCTAGCTAAATAATCAGAACTTTTTTTTTTTTACTGTCAGTACTTCCCTCATCTGAGTTTGTGGATACTTCCTATTTCACTGAGGAACAGAAGCAAGCTGAATAGAATTTTGCAAGTTCCTACCATCATCTCTACCCACAGAGACCCTATTGTGTGCCCTATTACTATAGATAAATTGTTCTACAGATAAATCAACTCTTGCTACTGTCTAGCATTTCGTCTCTTTCTCTGGCTTCATTAGTTTTTCTTTTTCTACTAAAAAATTCTCAAAAGTAATAGGGAAAGACAATATAAATACTAGCAGCATTAAAGGCCCATTTGAGATTAGATTCTGAATTAAAATGATCATTGTTGAATATATATTTCTCCAACATCAACAGGTATGAGGATAGAGTAGATAAAAAATTTGGCTTGAAGCCAGGTGCTGGTGGCTCATACTTGTAATCCTAGCTACTCAGGAGGCTGAGATCTGAGGATTGTGGTTTGAAGCCAACCCACACAGGAAAGTCTATGAGATTGTTATCTCCAATAAACTACTCAGAGAAGCCAGAAGTGGTGCTGTAGAGAAGTAGCCTTAAGCAAAATGAAGCTCAAGGACAGAGCTGAGGCCCTGAGTTCAAGCCCCAGGACTAGCTCCCCCCCCCCCCCCAAAAATGGGTTGAGTTTAATGTACAAAAAACAAGGACAAGCGGGGCGCTGGTGGCTCACACCAGCTACTCAGGAGGCTGAGATCTAAGGATCACGGTTCAAAGCCAGCCCGAGCAGCAAAGTCTGTGAAACTCTGATCTCCAACAAACCACCAGAAAACTGGAAGTATCGCTGTGGCTCAAGTGGTAGAGCCCTAGCCTTGAGCTGAAGAGCTGAGGGACAGAGCCCAGGCCCAGAGTTTAAGCCCCACGACCAACAACAACAACAAAAAAAGGAAAAGTAGAAAATGAGGAATGTACCAGGTGCTGGTGGCTCACACCTATAATTCTAGCTAGTCAGAAGGCTGAGATATGAGGATCAGGTTCAAAAGCAGCCCAGGCAGGACAGCCCATGAGACTGTTATCTCCAATTAACCACCAAAAAGCTAGAAATTAAGTTGTAGTTCAAGTGGGAGTGCTAGCCTTGAGCACAAAAGCTCGGGAACAGTGCCTAGACCTTGAGTTCATGGGTCAAGCTCAGGACTGGCACAAAAAAGGAAAAAAAAAAAAAAGAGGAATGCAAAGAAGTCATTCACAATGACTGATCTTTGAATTTTAGATAGGTAAAGATGGAACTAATGGATGTAGGGGCGAATAAAAAAGTGAAAAGATAGTATAATGTATTCTACATCCACATATAATCAAGGATTATTAGAGGAAGGAAGCCAGAAATAAATATACTGGTATCACAGCAGGATATCTGAAGATAAGAGTATCAAAGGAGAGAAGTCAAGAAATTATGAATTCAGGATATAGAAAGGATCATCGAAATGAATATTCACAAATTGTTAAGAGCCATAACAAAGCTGGGCATGGTGGTTCATGTCTACAATCCTAGCACTCCACTTGAGAGTGAGGCAGGAAGATAACAAATTTGAGGTCAGCCTGGTCTACATAAAAAAATAAAAAGTAAAAGACAAAATTACAAGTCAACTTGGAAAGAATGATCCCTTTAATACCCTAACTCATTCAGAAGGTGATTATAGTAAGAGGAGAATAATGAATGATAGTCTGATAAGATGAGGTTTTAAATGGAAAAGGGAAGAACATAAGAAGACTGAATAAAGTAACAAAGAAGATATCTGCTGCTCCAGCTCCAAACCCGAGGACAAGGTGTGGGAAAGAAAACATGCACTGGTTAGAGAAGCAGTATCCTCAGGGGTGAGCTGGCCTTCAATGAGAACAAAAAGATAAAAATTCCTTATTGTCTCTAAATTCCCATTCTCCCATTTCCTCTTATTCACAGTGCTCACATCTCCCATACACTTCAATGTGCTCCAGAATGTACTACTTTCACTGAAACTGTTCTTGTTAAGATCATGAATAAATCACCAATGGAATCCAATGGAAAATTTAGGATTCATATTATGAATTTACTTAACAGTCCCTGCCAATGTTATCTATTTCCTTCCCTTAGCCTCTGTTACAATATTCTCAAGATGTTCTTTCCCCCACTTTTAAAACCCACTGAAAATCCCTTGGTTTAAATTTCCCAAAGTGATGCCTCAAGTCTACTAAGTCCTACCTCTTTAAACACACACACACACACACACACACACACACACACACACACACACACACACACACACACACACACACACACACACACACACACACACACACACACACACACACACACACACACACACACACACACACACACAGTTCTAATGAGCAATTTTTACATAGGTTCTCAAATTTAATATGTCTAAAAACAAATTAAATTTCTCCCTAAATCTATTTTTCCTCCTAGTTATCAGAAACAAAGTGTACAAGACCTCAGTACTCCTAGCAATTCAAGTTCTTAAACAGCTCTGGAATAATCCACCTTTTCTCCAATGCCAGTACTAATCACCCACTATGAGCTCCTATCTTCTCACATCTAAGCCACTACTGTAAAAGCCTGTATCACTCAGCCTTTTCCTATTCATTAAAAGACAAAAAACATTTCCAGAATTGTTTTCTAGCTTCTTAGTAAGTTCAAAGCCAGCCTAGCTAGACTCATCTCTAATTAACCTGCAAAAATCCAAAAGTGCCTTGAAAAAGCCTAACAATAATGTAGGCCCTGAGTTTACACATACTGACATACAAAAATACTATTAATGATGATGAGGATGAAGAAAGACTAGTAGCCAAAAGATTTTTTTTTTTGGTTGGTTATGAGCCTTGAACTCAAGGCCTAGACACTATCCCTGAGCTCTTTTGCTCAAGGCCAAGTACTCTACCACTTTGAGCCACAGCACCACTTCCAGTTTTCTGGTAGTCAATTGGAGATGAGTCTCATGGGCTTTTCTAGCCTGGGCTGGCTTTGAACTGTGATCCTGAGTTATCAGCCTCCTGAGTACTAGGATTATAGGTGTGAGCCACTAGTACTTAGCTCCCACAAAAGATCTTTTGAAACTAAATATATGTCCTTGTCATTTTCTTTTTTTTTTTTTTTTTTTTTTACTGGTCGTGGGGCCTGAACTCTGGGTCTGGGCGCTGTTCCTCAGCTCTTCAACTCAAGGCGAATGCTCTACCACTCCAGCCACAGTGCCACTTCCAGCTTTTTCTGCTTATGTGGTGCTGAGGAATCAAACCCAGGGCCTCATGCAAGGCAAACACTCTACCAGAGCCACCTTCCTAGCCCTTGTCATTTTCTTAATCTTCAAATCTCAAATTTCCTATCATTTTCTCAGGAAGGAAAGTCTTTTTCCCCTAAGACTTGGCCACAATTAGCTTTAGTATCCCAACTTTCTCATTTGTAGTTATTAATAAAATTACTCTTTATATTTGTTTTCTCTTCCAGAAATTATATTTCCCATGAAGATGAAGATGACTGTTATCATAGCTAGAGAAAATGCTTTTGTTTTTAAGAAAATTACCTTTCTTGAGTGACTTATTGTACCATCTATCTTTTTTGATGTCCTGGATGGTAATTCTTGCTGTTGGATTCTCCACTAGGATTTTATGAAGTAGAGCTGAGAATGAAACATAGGAAACGTTTACAAAAGAGTGAGCTAATTAGAAAAGTCTATGGCTTACAGTAAGGAATGCATTCTTTTTTGTGTGTATTGGTTGTGGGACTTGAATCAAGGATAGTAGTGCTCTACCACCTTGAGCCACATCACCAGTTCTGATTTTCTGGTAGTTAATTGGAAGTAAGAGTCTCACAGACTTTCCTGCCTGGGCTGGCTTTGAACTGTGATCCTCAGATCTCAGCCTCCTGAGTAGCTAGGATTATAGACATGAGCCACCAGCACTCAGCTGGAATACATTCTTTTTGGGCCTAAGTCTGCATATGATTTCTGGAGAAGGGAAAGAATAAAGTTGCCATATTGTTGTTTTAATTTCACACAGTTGTTCATTGCTGCTGTCTATACTTACAATAAAAAATTAATATAATCTGGGCATGCTGGCCTATACCTTTAATCTCAGTATTTAGGAAGCAAAAGCAGAAAGGTCAATTTGAGGCCAGCTTGTATTATTTAGCAAGTTCAATGACTTTCTGGTAAGACTTTGTCTCAAAAATAAAATAAATTTTAAAAATTCATACTTTTCCCAATACTAAAATTATCTAATATGCCAAAAAATTTCAATTTAAAAATGAAGCCATAAAAATACTACATCAAGCTGGGAAGGTGGCTCAGTGGTAGAGTGCTTGCCTTGCATGCATGAGGTCCTGGGTTCGATTCCTCAGCACCACATAAACAGAAAAAGCTGGAAGTGGAGTTTAGGCCCCACAACCAAAAAAAAAAAAAAAATACTACATCAAAACATAGGAAAACATTTTTATGTATAATATTAGAAGGAGAAAACAAGAATGTAGTCAGAAACCAAAAATGACAAGATTATTAATTTGAGAAATACAGTACTTCTTCAATAACAAAATTAACAAAAATGAAGATAAATTATACATTTTGGAAAATACTTTGTAACAAATGTAGAGGTCAAAGGATACAAGCCCTCAAAGGAAAAACATAAATCCCCTTGCTGAAATTAAGAAAAAACTAGCCAAAAAAAAGGGGGGGCGGGGGCTGGGAAAGTCGCTCAGTGGTAGAGCACTTGCCTTGCATGCTGGAGGCCCTGGGTTCGATTCCTCAGCACCACATAAGCAAAAAGAAAAAAGCCGGAAGTGGCACTGTGGCTCAAGTGGTAGAGCGCTAGCCTTGAGCTGAAGAGCTGAGGGACAGTGCCCAGGCCCAGAGTTCAGGCCCCACGACCAGACCCAAAAAAGAAAAATAAAGGGGGGAGGGGTTATGCAACTTCATTCGTATTAAAAAATAGCACCATAGTAAAAACTTTTTTTTTAATGTAAACTGACAGACTCATGACATTTTTAGAACATAATTTAGTAAGGTAAACCATACTACTTTAAAAAACTACATATACCTTTTTTTTTTTGGGTCCGGTCATGGGCCTGAACTCTTGGCCTGGGCGCTGTCCCTCAGGTCTTCAGCTCAAGGCTAGCACTCTACCACTTGAGCCATAACACCACTTCCGGCTTTTTTTTTCTGGTTATGTGGTGCTAAGGAATCGAACTCAGGGCCTCATGCATGCAAGGCAAGCGCTCTACCACTGAGCCACCTTCCCAGCCCCTACATATACCTTTTATCCTACAGTTTTGCTTCTGATTCAGATTCAGATTAATGGATGCCTATCAAGTCTCTTTTCTAAATGAAAATTTGGGGGCAAAAAATCTAAATCTTCAACAGAATGATCTGGAAAAATAAGGCATATATACATGGCAGAATGATGCCTTTAAAAACAATGGATACCGGGCTGGGAAGGTGGCTCAGTGGTAGAGCGCTTGCCTTGCATGCTCGAGGCCCTGGGTTCGATTCCTCAGCACCACATAAGCAAAAAGAAAAAAGCCGGAAGTGGCGCTGTGGCTCAAGTGGTAGAGTGCTAGCCTTGAGCTGAAGAGCTGAGGGACAGCACCCAGGCCCAGAGTTCAGGCCCCACGACCGGACCCAAAAAAAAACAATGGATACCTATAATTAAAGACATAGGAAAATGGTCAGAGAGCATTAAAATAAAAAATATTATAAAATACATGCAGTAAGATTAAATTTTTTCTAAAACACATGTACTTACAAATAACACATACTTAACATACATGTTATATGTACTTACAACAAAGTACAGAAAAACATATCAGAATATTCTTTAAAAAACTATTGTTTCTGAGTGCTGGAATTATGGGGGTTTTCTTTCTTAATTTTTATTTACATTTTCTAAAAAGTATCAAAGGTTATTTTTCTAACTATCTAAAAGTTAAATCAGAAAAGGAATGTAAGGAAAAAAATTCAAATAGCACAAGGCTTCATTATCCAGGACATCAATACTTTCAATAAAGATAACCCAGTTACCCAGAGGAGCAGAATCGATTTTTTTCCAAGGGTTGAGGTATGTTTTTTTTTCTTTCCAATCAGAATATTCCTGACAACTGTCACTGGGCTGGTCCCATGGCAATTCTAAAAATGAAAAACAGTTCTCTGAGTGTTTTTATAAGTATATATACAGTATAGAGATCACGGAAAAATAATCATACAAATCCATAAAATGTTGCCTCTACTATAATTCAGTATAGTTTTCCAACTAAGAAACTATTTCACAGAGCCTTGGTGGCGCTCCAAAGATAGATGATTCATTCCTTGCTCTAAAAATGGAGCCCTGGGGAGTAGTAAATAGTAAGCTCAGTGGCAGAGTGTTTGCCTAGCATGTGTAAGACCTTAGGTTTGGTCTCCAGAGGGCTTTGAGGAGGATGTTATCTTAAGAGAGATAGCCACTGTAATTTTTACCTCATAACTATATCTCATTTAAAAACCACTAGGAGGGGAAAATAAAGGTGACTGATAGAGGTATAATGTATGGGAATACCATAATGAAACCTTCTGTACAGCTAATGTATGCTAATTTGTTTTTTGGTTTTTTTTTGTTTGTTTGTTTTTTGCCAGTCCTAGAGCTTGAACTCAGGTCCTAGGCACTGTCTTTGAGCCTCTCTTGCACAAGGCTAGTGCTCTACCACTTGAGCCACAGCGCCACTTCCAGCTTTTTCTGATTATGTGGTACTGAGGAATTGAACCCAGGGCTTCATGCATGCTAGTCAAGTACTCTACCACTAAGCCACATTCCCAGCCCATGTATGCTAATTTGTAAATATCTCAATTAAATACAAAAAACCCTTGCAGGTTATACTCTCCCTACCCTCCTAAACTTCCTATGTTAAAATTTTAACCCACAATAGGATATGTGGAGGTGGTATCTCTGGAGGTGATTAGGTCCAAGACAGTGGGAGTCTTCATAGACAGGATCTGTGCTCTTAAGAAAAAACACTAGAGAGCTTCCTTCTACTCACTTTGCTCTATGTCATGTGAGGACCCAGTAAGATGGCCTTCTGCAGCCAGGAAGAAAAATGTTACTAGAACATGACCATGTTTTCACTTTCATCCCAGATTCCAGCCTCCAGAATTGTAAGAGATAAATAAATCTCTATTACTTATAAACCACTCAGTCCTTGATATCTTATTATAGCAGCCCAAGGTGATTAAGACACTACTCAAATACTATTACATAAATATGGATTTATTTTGGTAGAGTAAGTCTAACTTTCAGAAGTTTAGCATAACTAAATAGCGCTTACCTCCAGCCAACATTGCAGTAAGTACTATTCCACAGGACCAAATATCAACTGGTTCTGCATGAAATTCTTTTCTCTTCAGAAGTTCTGGAGCAACATAAGGTAAAGTACCACACATCTTCGTCAACAAACGCTCACGATTATTATGCCGAAATACTGTGGCCAAGCCAAAGTCAGAGATTTTAAGGTTATCTAAACAAAAACAAAACAAAAAGAGGCTATAGTACTGGGTAAAAAAGAGATTTACAAATATGTACTTACAAGGTTGTTTTTATTGGAAATATTAATGGTGACACTTGAGGTTTGAAGAACTTCTCTATCTGAAAATGACCAAAATTAATAAAGAGAATAGTCAAGTGCTGGTGGCTCACGCTTATAATCCTAGCTACTCAGGAAGTTGAAATCTGAGGACTGTGATTCAAAACCAACTAGGGTAAAAAAAAATAGACTCTTATCTCCAATTAACCAGCAAAAAAAAAACAGAAGTAGAGGTGGTAGCAAAAAAGCCAAAAGTGACCTTGAGTTCAAGACCTAGCAGTGGCAAAAAAAAAAATGAAAATAAGAAAACAACTTGTTAGATTTGACCCTTCCTTAGTCACCTAAATTCTTTCATTCAATAGATATTGCTGCTTTGTGTGTCTATATAGAAATGTAGCAATGACAAAGTGCTAAAACTTACCCCTTTCGTCCAAGAGGAGATTTTCTGGCTTAATATCTCTATGAGTTATTCCAATACCGTGCAGATAAACCTAAGGAAAAAGTAGAGAGACATACTAGAAATGGGCAACTTGCTTTATTCATACTAACTTTAAGGAAAAGAGGTAACTGTACCTACCACCCCTGCCATGAGTTGATGGAAGAATCTCTGAGCATCTTGTTCAGGCATGCCTATGTCTGGCTCTACAGGAATTTTGAAAGTTAGCTTACTGGAAAAATATAATCAATCATAGCTTCTTAATTTATATCTAGACATTTATGATTGTACTTTTGCAACAGGTTATAGTAAAAAAAAAAAAAAAAAAAGTAACTCATATTTTCCTAAACTAACACCATGGGAAAATTCTTTTTTTTTTTTTGCTAGTCATGGGGCCTGAACTCTGGGCCTGGGCACTGTCCCTCAGCTCTTCAGCTCAAGGCTAGCACTCTACCACTGGAGCCACAGTGCCACTTCCAGCTTTTTCTGCTTATGTGGTGTTGAGGAATCGAACCGAGGGCCTCATGCATGCAAGGCAAGCACTCTACCACTGAGCCACCTTCCCAGCCTGGGAAAATTCTTAATAACAAACTACCACCCAAATCAAGAATATTAAGGCATATCTTATAGAGCTCCTATTTTACTCTTAAGACAATGTTGGTCTACTTAGTAAATATTCTCCCTTAAGTTGTTCAAACACTATGCTACTATGTCTCTCAATCTTGAAATATAATTGCCAATGTGGTCTCAATCTTGAAATATAATTGGCAATGTGGAAGTCTAGGACAATCTAAGCCAATTTCACTACTTAGCAGAACGACACTTCATTTCAAGAGAAAGCCATGAATGCCTGTGAAGTCCCTTTAAGAAAATCTTATTAAAAAATGTTCTGTCAGTTATTGCTCTTTTTTTTTGTGCTGGTCCTGGAACTTGAACTCAGGGTCTGGGATTCTGTCTCTGAGCCTTTTTTTTTTTAAATTCAAGACTAGTACTCTACCACTTAAACCACAGCTCTACTTCTACTTTCCTAGCTTCAAACTGCTATCTTCAGATCTTGCCTCTTGAGTAGCTAAGCATTGACTAGTGCCTGGCTTGTCAGTTACTTTTTAATCTCAAATGATCCCATTTACTCGCAACTATCTCCTAAAATTGACATTCGATTCTAATAGTAACGAATCCTTAATAAAAACATATTTAAATACTTAATTTATTTTTTTTAAATACTTAAAGCTAGGCATGGTGATACTCATTTGCTCAGTGATAATCCAGCAATCAGGTGGTATGGCTAATGAAATGTGAGTCTGAGTTCAGCCTAAGCTACACAGTGAAGCTATGTCTTAAAATAGTAATTTCTGGACTGGAATCATGGCTCAAGTGTTAGACTGTTGGTCATCAAGCACAAGGATCTAAGTTCAAACACTAGTACTATAATAATAAAAATATTATTACACAATAATTATCATTGCTATTATACAATATTATGTTTAAATCCACAGAATATTTTATGTACTTTTCAATGTTGTTTAATCAATCCTTTAAATCTTCAGAGAACATTTAAATAGTATAACAAAGTGTTCTTAAAGTAATCCTAGAAAATTATCAATTATTTTTCTTAAACAAAGGGAAATATAAAAACATGCTATTATTTTTAATCTGTAAATATATACAATGTCCTGAAACTAGAAAGTTTAAAAAGAGAAATATCGCTCAGGAAAATGATGTTTTAATACATCACCATAAAACTAGTTATCATTCTTAAATTGTAATCTGGAACAAGACCATTTAAGTTACAAATAACTTGAGAAAAGTTTTCTTTAAATGACTATTTTCTTTCAGACCAGTGCAAGTTGCAAAAGCAAAAAAAAAAAAAAAAATGACAATTTACTTCAATTTTACTGTTATCTAAGTAATTCTAAACTGACCATCTAGTTACCTAAGATTAAAAATACAAATTCAGAAACTTTGGTTTATAGAAAATTTACTGGAGTAAATATTTCAATATTTTATATCTTATTTAAATTTCAAATTTTTTCCATACCTATTCTATCAAAAAGTTCTCCTCCACTACAGTACTCCAAAAATAGATATTGGATATTGCCTTCTCTCCTGTGACCATAGAATTTTACAACATTCTCATGGTTTAACATTTTATTAATGCAGATCTCTTTCTTAATATTTTCTGGACAGTCTATGGCTCGCTTCATGTCTACAATCTTCACTGCAACTGCTTCTTCAGTTATTCTATTCACAGCAAGCTGAACTCTACAAAAAGAAAAGGAAGAGTTATAACATTCCAACATGTGAATTCTACTTCCTTTAACACTTCAAATGATTAATGATGCATGCCTATAATCCCAGCTTCAAAAGATTAATGGGTTTCCCTATAATCTCCAGCACTCAGAAGCAAGATGATCTGAGCCAGAGCCAGTGAACTACAAAGTGATAAGCTAGCAAAAAAGAAAAAAAAAAGGTGAACAAAAAAACTTTAAAAGACTAACTGTGGCATCCCAAACTATTTTATCCCAAACTATTACTTTCTCCACCAAGAAGAAACCATTTATCATGTTCTAACAGATACTATTCCTTTCTCAATTGTTAAATAGTATACTTAAAACTCTTAAAAAAGACATTATCCTGTACACTCAAGACATTAACCTCTGATAAAAGACATTACACAGGTATGTATACACATTACTTACATATATATGTGTTCTACTGATATAACAGCATCACCTTAATATTTACTAATTTCATGCTACAGATATGTAATTGCTCAGGCATAAGGTATTATTTTTCATATATGAGGAAATAGAAGCACACAGTAATATTAGAAACCTTGCCGAGGATTACAAAACAGGAGCCAGTAAGGAAAAAACAAGGCAGGTCTTCCCCAGAGTCGGTTCATTTGTTCATTTAGCCACCACACTTAAACTCCAAAACAATGTGGTTAGTTACAAAAACCATAGCTTCAACAAATCTTAGGCTGTTTTGCTGTTTTTGTTTTTTTAAACAAAGATTAAGAAAACAAACACAAGAGTGGAGGAGGGGTAAAAGAGAGAAAAAAGTGTGGATCCTTAAGGAAAGCTTATGTAACTTCACACACTAATGTTTCCAAGTGCAAATATCTCAATATACAATTACAAAACAATAAATACATACTCGGACCGCAGGCTCGAAAATCAAGCATGAAGGCACGATAAAATCAGGATTCAAACTTACTCTCCATAGGCACCTTCTCCCAGGGTTTGCACCAAGTCCCAGTCTTCCACAAAGGGCACTGCCATGACTCCGCCAATCAGCCCGGCTGTAAAAGGCAGCAACCCAGAAAAGGGGAAGGAGTCTAAGTCCCGATCACCACCCTACTCTAGACATCCACACAGGATTCCCCACAGCTGCCCTAGGGCTCCACGCACATCTCCAACACATTCTATGCAACTGTAAGCCTAAATTTAGGCATTTCTGCCGTCAAACCCTCAATCCCCATTCTCCCCACACAGCTGAACTCCGCTTTCCCAAGGGCCCAAGGGAAAAAGTAAAGTTTTGCCCAGGCGCAGGGAGGGGCGAATCTGGCCTAAGGGCAGGAATTCGAACGAACAAGGCCAGGGCGGCCCCTCCTACCACCAGCTCGGGTCTCATTCTCACCGCCAGCTCACCAGTGCCAGGGCCCTGAGGAAACCGGGGCGGGGCCAACTGCCCCGAGAATCACAAGAAAAGGCCAGGGCCCAGAAACTCGACGCCCAGCGCTCGGAGGCCAGCCCGGGAGTCTGCGGTCCCCCGGTGCAAGGGGGACCCTCCCTACGGTCACACCCATCCCTCTCCGAAACTGCCCTCCTCCGCTGCATCCGCCCGTCCCCTTCCGCCATCGCGATAACACTCTCAGTCGGCCCTTCCTCGCGAGTCTAGACCTTTAACTAGCTCTTTCGGGCACTTGGGAACCACAACGGCCGCCCATCCTTACCAGACTTGTCCTGGGCCCGCAACCACGCAGATCCAAACGCAGCGTTTTTTCCCGCCAAGACTCGCTTGCGTCACGCTGTCGCAAACGCGCGCACTCTTGCCGTAAAGCAGGACGGCAAGGCCGACCGCGCCGACCGGGTTCCTCCGCCGGCGGAGAAGCTGACTGCAGTTGGAGAGCTGCCGCCCGTACGGGACCCCAGGATGAAAAGGCAGTCGGAAGGTGCCGATCCAAGGCGGCGCCGAAGCCTCCATCCCCCTCCATCCGAGCCCGCGCGCACCGTGGGCCGCGGATGGACCGCTGGCTGCCCGGGACCCCGGCAACGCGGCCCGCCGGTGACCCGAGCACCGGGCCCGGCCGCCGGCAGCACTGACCAGGGTCTGAGCGCCCCAAGCCCCAGAGCCCGTAGCCAGCAGCAGCCGTTGGGATACTCTGGCATGACCAGCCGCACGAGTCCGGGAGGTGGTGGCTGGGTAATTAACTTTGCCTTGTCTGTGCAGACTCCCAAAACTAATTTTTTTGCGGGAAGACCATTACCTAGCTTAGCTCTACTAGCCTTCTCGTTCTGATTTCTTAAAGTGTAAGAAAAAGGCAAGTTCTTTCCTCAGCACCACATAAGCAAAAAGAAAAAAGCCGGAAGTGGTGCCGTGGCTCAAGTGGTAGAGCGCTAGCCTTGAGCTGAAGAGCAGAGGGACGGTGCCCAGGCCCAGAGTTCAGGCCCCATGACCGGACCCAAAAGAAAAGAAAAAGGCAAGTCCGTGTGTAGTACAGCACTTCTGCACAGCCTGAGCCATTTAACTAGATAGACCCTGTATCTATACTGATGAGAAAGCAATTTATGATGCAAATTTTAAACTAACCAAATTAAAGGTAAATGCAAAAGACCTGACCACCACTAATAATGTGGGGAAACTGACATAGGTGTTCCCCAACAGCTAACAGACTTGAGAATTCAAAGCATAGGTAGGATCATTCCCAATAAATTCTCCCATCCTCAAAACTCAATATAACTAGCTACTGTGATGTTAGTAATAAACTAAAGTATGTAACATGCACAAACACATGTCTTAAAAGAAGAAATCTGGGTACAAAAACCAAGACTGAAACTGCTTATGTATGAAGTTTCAAACTATGATATCAATTTAGGATTTGTGTAATAAAACAAGATTTTCTAAATAATTCCTTCTGTTATTTTCTACTTTACTGAGTGCTGGAAAAAAAAATATGAAGAGGACTTGCACAGTTCCTAGAGTCTTGTGTTCCCTTCTGACACTTTTTGTGCCAGTCCTGGGGCTTTAATTTAGGGCCTTGGCATTGTCCCTAAGCTTTTTTGCTGAAGGTAAGTGCCTTACCTCTTGAGCCACAGCTCCAACTTCTGGCTTTTTTGCTGCTTAAATGGAGGCAAGAATCTATGGACTTTCCTGCCAGATGGCTTTAAACTGCAATCCTCAGATCTCTGCCTCCTGAGTAGCTAGGAATATAGGCTAGCTTTTCTAAACAGTAAAAGGTCAGTTTTTAAAAGACAACTTCCAAGAATAAAGTATGGGGAAAATTTTGCAAAGTGTAAAGTGTTTAGATGAAAACTGCCAGAAATGTTAAGAAGATGAAACCCAAAACAATGGGAAATCAGAAAATCAACTTAATTACATCAACAGACTGAAACTGAATTGGTGATACCAGACAACTCTGAATAGGATGTTAAGGGGCAAAAAGAGAGAGGTTAAAAGACCATAAAGCAAGTACCAGTGGGAGCACTGTTGGCTCATACCTGTAATTCTACTTAGGAGGCTGAAATCAAGATTCAAAGCTAGCCCAGACAGGTATCACTGAGACTTTTATCTCCAATTAACCACCAAAACCATGAAGTGGAGCTGTGGCTCAAGTGGTAGAATGCTAGCCTTGAACAAAAAAGCTAGCAAATAGTGCCCAGGACCTGAGGTGAAATGCCAGTACTGGTGTACACACAAAAAAGTTAATACCATAGTGAAACCCAATGGTGCAATCAACACACATATTCTAAAAAAAAAGTAAAAATATGGAATATTGGGCACAAGAGGACAGCAACAATTAGTATAAATGTGGATGCACATGGCCTATGTAGTTAAGCTGGCATGTGTGAAAAACTGAAAATATCTTAAAAGGGGAGAGAGGAATGGGAAAGAGGTAAATTTACTAGGTAGGATACATTGTTTACACTTATGAAAGTATCACAGAGGCTGGGAATGTGGCTTAGTGGTGGAGTGCCTTCCTTGCATGCATGAAGCCATGTTGGTTCCCTCAGTATCACATGAACAGAAAAAGCCACAAGTGGCACTGTGGCTCAAGTGATAAGTGCTAGCCTTGAGCAAAAAGCTCAGGGACAGTGCCCAGGCCCTGAGTTCAAGCTCCAGAACTGGCACCAAAAAAAAAAAAAAAATTATCACAATAAACCCTCCTAAAAATTAATTTAGGGGGCTGGGAAGGTGGCTCAGCAGTAGAGCACTTGCCTTGCATGCATGAGGCCCTGGGTTCGATTCCTCAGCACCACATAAGCAAAAAGAAAAAATCTGGAAGTGGCGCTGTGGCTCAAGTGGTAGAGCACTAGCCTTGAGCTGAAGAGCTGAGGGACAGTGCCCAGGCCCAGAGTTCAGGCCCCATGACAGGACCCAAAAAAAAAAAAAGAAATTAATTTAGGGCTGAGAATGTGGCTTGGTGGTAGTGTGCTTGCCTAGCATGCATGAAGCCCTGAGTTCGATTCCTCAGTACTACATATACAGGAAATGCCAGAAGTAGTGCTGTGGATCAAGGGTAGAGCGCTAGCCTTGAGCAAAAAGAAGCTCAGACAATGCTCAGGCCCTGAGTTCAAGCCCCAAAACTGGGGGGGAGGGGAAGGATAAGAATAACTTTAAAAAAAAAAAGTAAATATAGTCAAGAACTGCTCCTTCCCAAAACTGGTATCAGATCTGAGAAAGTGAGTGAGTGTGTGTGTGTGTATGTGTGTGTGTGTGTATGTGTGTGTGTGTGTCTGTACTGGAGAAAACAGGCAGTCAAAAGCTTGGATACCTGATGTCAAAGAGGAATTACGTTTAAGTATAAGCACTGAAGGTTGAGCCTATAAGCCTTTCCCTACTCACGGAAGGTAAAAGCCTTGCTTCTATCTGTTAACAGGATATGTAAGTCCTGAGAGGATCTTACCTATGTGTGAGAGAAAAACTTAAAAGATACCAATACCAATGACTTTATAATAGTCCACCAGATTACAGTAGTCTGAAAGGCCAACAAGCCTCTGCTTCATAGCCCCCTTATCCTCCCACTCTAAAAAGTGAGCATCCAAACATTTAAGAAATTGGAAAGATGCCAAAACAAAGCCATATTCAAATGAACAAATAAAAACTTCTTGGACATTAAAAACAGGAGCAGGGGAAAAAAAAAGACTAACCTATCTTAAATAGATTAGAAAATTGGGCTGGAGTATAGCTCAAGTGGTAGAGCACATACCTAGCAAGCAGAAGGTCCTGAGTTCAAACCCCAGTACCAGCAAGCAAAAGAAATCACCCAGAAGGAAAAATTTGGAAAAAAGAGGAGTAAATATGAGGGGCTGGAACAGTGGTACAATAGTAATTGCCTAGCTTGCATGAAGCTCTGGATTCAATTCCTCAGTACCACGTAAACAGAAAAAGCCAGAAGTGGCCCTGTGGCTCAAGCAGTAGGGTGCTAGCCTTGAGCAAAAGAAGCTCAAGCCCCATGACTGACAAAAAAAAAAAAAGACAAAACTTGGCCTGGGATGTAGCTTAGTAGTGGCAAAGCACTTGCCTAGCAAGTACAATGTTCTGGGCTCCATACTCAGTACCAAAAACAACAACCAAAAGCACAAAAAGAAGTTCAGGGACAGTGCCCAAGCTCTGAGTTCAAGCCCCAGGATTGGCCAAAAAAAAAAAAAAGAGCAAACATGAGAATATTAGGAATACTGATCCAGGAAATCCAACATCCAAACAACTGTACCTATCAGAAAGATAAGAGACAGTTGGAAGGGGAAGTGATCCACATAAAATCCAAGGCTATTTGTTCCTAACTGAAGAATTTGACTTTGCACACATAAAAGTCCAAAGTACTGGGCTGGGAAGGTGGCTCAGTGGTAGAGTGCTTGCCTTGCATGCATGAGGCCCTGGGTTCGATTCCTCAGCACCACATAAGCAAAAAGAAAAAAGCCAGAAGTGGCGCTGTGGCTCAAGTGGTAGAGCGCTAGCCTTGAGCTGAAGAGCTGAGGGATAGTGCCCAGTCCCAGAGTTCAGGCCCCACGACTGGACCCAAAAAAAAAAAAAAAAAGTCCAAAGTACTAGCACAACAAAAGACACATACTCAAAAAGGGACATTGGGGAAATTTCAAAACATTATATAGAGAGGTCTGGGGGAGGGAACAGACAAGTAATAACCAGAACTACATTCCTTAATATTTGGAAGTTGGAAAATACAATGATTCAGTGCACTCACAATCCTAAGGAAAAACAATCTGGAATCCAAGTACACTTATCAATTAAGTGTGTCAAGATAAAAATACACACAAATTTACCTCCCAAACATACTCGCCAGAAGGTACTTAGAGGTGACAAAACAAAATGTCAAAGAATGAACACATACATAATTAAAAGGATACAACTCAGAAAACTTGGAAAGCAAATCAACTAAAACCAGAACACTCCAAAACAGAAAGCATCTAATTTGTCTTGTCTGAACGTAGAAAGAGAAGGTTGGCACAAATAAAGGAGACTTGAGAGCCAAATTAGTGATACATATACAACAACAACAACAAAAATAGAATGATGTTTTAAAGTTATGCATTAGTGCCGGGCAGTGGTAGCTCACACTAGCTAGGAGGCTGAGATCTGAGGATCGTGGTTTAAAGCTAGTCTGGGCAGGAAAGCCCATGAGACTCATCTCCAATTAACCCACCAGAAAACCACAAGTGGTGCTGTGGCTCAAGTGGTAGAGCACTAGCCTTGAGCTGAAGAGCTCAGGGACAGCTCCCAGGTCCAGAGTGCAAGCCCCACGACAGACAAAAAAAAGAAGAGTTATGCATTAAAATAATAGTATTTAATAACACACCTTGGTTGAGAATAGCTAGACGGTAATTGGTAATTACAGAATTTAACTAGGATCAGAACCATAATAAAAGACAGTAAAAATATGTGTCCATAAATGAAAAACAATGGTGAAAATGTACTAAAACCCTGTTTCCACACAAAAGATCAACAATGATGCCTAACACTGAAACACCAAAACATAGTAAAGTCAAGTTATTTTAATGATATGGAGGGAATATGAGAAGCAGCAGAGTTGAAAGTTATTATATATCTGGGATGTGAAGAAAGGAAAACTGTATTGTTGCTGTTTAGAATTGTTTTTATATTAAATGTACTATAACAGTGAAAACTTTTTTAAAGATAGCTTCATGTAGAACTAGAAAGTAACAAATTCCTAAGAGAATTATATAGCAAATAGTAATCTCATTGATACTACAGAGGAAGCTTATTAATAATCTCTAGTGTTAACTGCATTGATAAATCTCAGAATAACCTTTCACTAGGGAATAATTCTGTATATAAATCAAATAAGGTATTTACATAGAGGAAATCAAATCTATTAAATCTAAATGTCAACTACAATTGAAGTACACCTCACATAAATCGGCTTGAAAGGGAAAACCCTTAGATATACCAAGTATGCCCAAATATATCCATTATGAATACCATTTTGACTTATCCAAAAGCCATACAATTCCTCCCTGCTTTCTTAGGTTGGTTTAACTAGACAAGTACCGTATATTTTTTAAGACTTAAGGTTTATATACACCAGTGGTTTCTCATCATGTTGGCAGTGCTCTCAAGGTGACTGTTTATGTCAGTGCTTCTAACACTTACCTTCTTCTAATTTGCTTATTTGGCAAGGCCTTCGAAACCAGGCAATCAAACTAGAAGAGGAAATTTAAAAACAACAGGGAGCCTGAGACTAAGAAAAAAGAAGCTCCCATTGAATAACCAGTTTTTGAGCAGTCTAAAGCCAATAAGCAAAGAGCCAGCTATTTACTGAGAGTATTGAAAGCTAAATTTCAAACTAGTGTAATTATATTTAAGCTAAGTCAGCAACATCTGCTGACCATCAAGCTCTATGTACAATGCTGGAGGAGTTACTTCCTCCCAACTGATAATGTCACTGTTTGAGTCTTTAACATTGCTAGTTTAGTCACACTTGATTTATTCCTCCTCTTAAAAACTCACCCTTATTAGTTCCAAAGAAATCTGGTGAGATCAGGTCTGGCTAGCTATCTTCTGTCCTATAAAGTGAAAGAGCCACTAAGGAACAAGAGACACTGAGAAGAAAAACATTAATAGTAAGGAAACTAACCTGCCCCAAAATAGCACTCCTCTGGTCCCACAAACATTTATTCATCATTCAATAAAAATTTATTAAGCACCCACTATGTGCAAGCATTGTGCTGGGTGCTACAATACAGAAAGTATGACAAAGTTGTTTATATTGGTAGAGTCAGAGCTAGTCCTTGATAGTTTTCCTGATGTGAGAAAGAATGCCCCTACTTGGCTCATGTAAGGAGCTGAAGGCATTGAGAAGGTATGCTGCGTGTCCTTCTATTAGCCCAGCACAAACGTTTCCCTTCCTCAAATCAGCCATACGTCAAAACAAATAAGGCACATTTAAAAAAAAAATTCCCCCCTTTAATTGACCAAAGTAAAGCCATGACATTTCATTTGGTAACTTGCTCAGAATTATAAAAATCATTCCATTTGGCCCAGCCCATACTGTCCAGGGCAAAACTTCCAGATAATTCTAATATCATTCGGCTCTGTTCTTATAAACTGCATATAAAAAATCTTCAGTGTCCTAAATATGACGTGCTCATTACGAAGCATATCAGAACTGCATGTGACATTTATGTCCTTGACAAGCCTCGGTTATCCAGGTCCTTTACCTGCAACATAAAAATGTCAGTTTAATATTACAATCAGTTCCATTCATCTAGTGAGGGGCATCTGGGTTGGTTCCATATCTTAGCTATGGTAAATAATGCGGTGATAAATGTAGTTGTGCTGGTAGCTTTAGTATGGCCTTGTTTGTGGTGATTTGGGTAAATGCCCAAAAGTGGGATTGCTAAGACATAGGAGAGCTCTATGTGGAGTCTTTTGAGGAATCTCCAAACTGCTTTCCAGAGTGGTTGAACAAGTTTACACTCCTACCAACAGTGTAGTAGTGTCCTTTTAGCCATATCCCCTCTAGCATCTGTTGTTATTAGATTTCTTGATTATAGATATTCTAACCAGGGTGAGGTGGAATCTCAATGTTGTTTTGATTTACATTTCTTTTATGGCCAGAGATGTTGAATATTTCTTCATGTGTCTTTTGGCCATTCTTATTTCTTCTTCAGAGAAGTCTCTCTACTACATGATTTTTTTTTTCTTTTGTGTTTTTTCCCTCTATAGTTTATCCCCAGTAGTCACTGACTGTATTAAATTTTGGTACCCTGTGTATTGTATATATTGTTTATCTGAACTAGGGAAGGGAAGGGAAACAAAATGGTGAGACAAAGGACAAAGTGGGAACCTATGCAACAGCGACACTCAGAAGGTAATATGTTGGAAATGATCTGTACAACTTGGGGGTGGGGAATTGGGAGGGAGGTAAAGAGGGAGAAAAATGAGGGAGGGGGTAACAAGTTAAGACAAGAAATCTAAACAGGGCTGGGAAGATGGCTCAGCGGTAAAGTGCTTGCCTCACATGCATGAGACCCTGGGTTCAATTCCTCAGCACCACATAAACAGAAAAGATCAGAAGTGGCACTGTGGCTCAAGTGGTAGTGTTCTACCCTTGAACTGAAAAGCTCAGGGACAATGCCCAGTCCCAGAGTTCAAGCCCTATAACTGACGAAAAAGAAAAAAGAAATGTAAGCAGCACTACCTTACTTATGTAACTGTAACCCCTCTTTGTATCAACTTGACAATGAAATTAAAATAAAAATTTATAACCAGACCAACTTTGAAGAACTGTTCTACCACAATGGGTTCACCTAGATTACGAGGCATTAGATTAGGTTCTGTTGTCTGGCTTGGTATTGTGAACAAATGAGCATGAATCAGAGACTAGCCACTCTTGTTACCCTTTTGGAATGAGTATCTCAGTGAGGAACAGTGAAAATAATCTTTCACTTGAATCAAGAGTTCTCAAGCCAGGCGCTGGTGGCTCATGCCTGTAATCCTAGCTACTCAGGAGGCTGAGATATGAGTAACGTGGTTCAAAGTCAGCCCTCGCAGGAAAGTCGGTGAGACTCTGATCTCCAATTAACCACCAGAAAACTGGAAGTGGAACTATGGCTCAAGTGGTAGAGTGCTTGCCTTGAGCTGAAGAGCTCAGGGACAGTGAACAGGCCCAGAGTTCAAGCCCACAACCAACAAAAAAAAAATGCTCAACCTTTTGTTTTTGAGATAGTCTCGCTGTGTAGCCTAGAACATGAAGTCCTCCTGCCTTAGTTGTGCACTACCATATCTATCTTCTCTTATATAATCCATTCCTATGTTATAAGTACTTCAGTAGGAAAGAAGAATGTAGTTCAGAAAAAACAAACTTTCTCTTCCCCCTAAAGCCTGATAATCACTACATACTGAAGCCCCAACTACAAAAGGATTACTGAAATAACTGCCAAAATGACAACCAACTATCTCCTTAAGACCATATAAAGTAGAGAAGTAAAATTTAAAAAGTGAGTTGCAAGCTACTTTTCAGACACAAATGTCATCAAAAATGCCCCTATTTGAAAAAACACGTGGCCTGTTTCGTTAAGTATTGGAACTGATGGATATGCAACCATGTGAATTGCTTTGTGAGACATGTAACATTTACTTACCTTATATATCCTCACCAGCCAATGTTCTGTGGTATATGCTTCTTCCAGGACATCAAGCTCAAAATCTTTATTCCCAATCTCAGCATTTCGAACACGATCAAAGCCTGGCGGACGCTCTAAAGAGAAAAAAAGAAAAAAGAACACTTTCCACAATGCTGATTTCCTAAAGGGACAGTAAAACAATGCAGTATACTGTCTACTGTTTGGATTATTATCTAGCATATAGTTTGATCAGAGTCTTACAAAAACAAGGGCTTCAGGTAGTAAGAACAAGTGTTACCCTAACTGAAGTTCTGTCCAAAATAATGCTTGGCAGAGTCCATGGAGCGTATCTCTTCTAAGAGATAAAACTGACAAGCCTCTAAGACTGTCATTCACAGGCCTCTGTAACACACTAGAAACCCTTCCATGGATCAGAGAAGAACTAATCAGAGAAAAAGCCAAAGTCCTGCATCTACTTCAGAAACCACGAAAGTGAAAGCCAGAGTGAAGATTTAACCTGATAAATCCCTTTCAATGTATTCATTTGAAGAAAGGAAGTCCTTTACCTCACTGTCTCTTTACTCCTTGCCTCACTACAACCTGTGATACTGAGACACAAAATAAAATAGTATTTTAAAGCACAGACCTGGAGCCAGACTGCCTGAGTTTGAATCCTGGCTCTACCACTGGTCATGTAAATGCTGGCCAGTTCAACACCCACTGATAACTCAATTCCTTCATATAAAAATAATAAGATACATTAATTCTAACTTATGAGTTGCTCTAAGTTAAATGAGTTAATAGAAGTAAAGCAGTTAAAGCAGTGCCTGGAAAACAGTGTTATTTGTCACAGTTGTTACTATGTTGTAAAAATTATAAAACACTCACTGGCTTCTGTGTAGACCTGACCAAAGCGGTAGTAACACATCTTATACATGAGGCAGTTGAGCAATACTGGAGACCCCTCTCGGTCCACACGGAATTCTCCAGTTGGAGTATAATAGTCATTCTCTTTGATATGTTTGCCTGTATCTGTGCTCCCTCCAATCCGGACCATCCAAAGAAACTTGTTGATATCTAGAGGAAAAAAGAAGAGACTGATGTATCAGAAAGGTTAATGGAGCTAAATTTCCCATATTTTTTCTAATTGGGAATGATACTACTTAATTGTATTAAAGGGAAAACAGTCTGAAGATCTTTCCTCAAAAAAAACTATTCTTAGGAATTACCAGACTCCTAGGTGGGTATGATGGGTATGCTTATAAAGTACTTCCAACTAAGCTGGGCGCTGGTGGCTCACGCCTGTAATCCTAGCTACT
Source organism: Dipodomys spectabilis (assembly GCF_019054845.1). Lineage (NCBI taxonomy): Eukaryota > Metazoa > Chordata > Mammalia > Rodentia > Heteromyidae > Dipodomys > Dipodomys spectabilis. The sequence goes on from NW_024870700.1 coordinate 4,808,950, forward strand.
CAGGAGGCTAAGATCTGAGGATCACGGTTCAAAGCCAGCCCGGGCAGGAAAGACTGTGAGACTCCTATCTCCAATAAATCACCAGAAAACTGGAAGTGGCGCTGTAGCTCAAGTGGTAGAGTGCTCACCTTGAGCTGAAGAGCTGAAGGACAGTGCCCAGGCCCAGAGTTCAAGCCCCACGACCGACAAAAAAAAAGTATTTCCAACTACTCAGTAGGCAAAGCAGGAGGGTTGCAAGTTTGAGACTAGCCCAAAGGTAGTAGTGACATACAATTTTGAAAACACTATCTACATTTAACTAAAAGTTATAAATTACACTCATTAGGTGATAGAGGAAAAGGTAGAAATAACAAGCAAAACTCTTTATTTACCTAAGAAGTAGGTAAGCGTACATCTAAAATTGATGACCACTAAATAGCAAAATATACCAATCATTTTAAAATATGAGGGGTAGGAGCTGGGAAGGTGGCTCAGTGGTAGAGTGCCTGCCTTGCATGCCTGAGGCCCTGGGTTCGATTCCTCAGCACCACATAAGCAAAAAAGAAAAACATCCAGAAGTGGCGCTGTGACTCAAGTGGTAGAGCTAGCCTTGGGCTGAAGAGCTGAGGGACAGCACCCAGGCCTTGAGTTCAGGCCCCACGACCGGACCCAAAAAAAAAAAAATGAGGGGTAGTGGTACTGCTTAGAAGTAAAGCACTTGGAGACCCTTATGTCAAAGCCAGTACTACCAAAATAGAACCTAAGTATTAGAACCTAAACTGAAGGAATACTGCTAGAGTTTACTATAAACTGTAAAGGTACTTTACAGTTAGGAGAAGGAGATTACCATTTTTTACTATAAACCTTCAGAACTGTTGAACTTTTAAAAATATAAATAAGTATTGCTTTAATTTTGTACAAGCTATTTTTAAAGCAGTGAAATTCTATTTGGATGTCTTTTCTAAAATTACCTTTTTGCCAGTAATCACAGAGAACATGGTACCATATGCCTCTTTATACACTCAGTTGCCCTGTCACATCCAAGGAGGATTGGTTCCAAGACCCCCCTAGAGATACCAAAATCTACAGGTGCTCAAGTCCTTTTAAATAAAATGGAGCTATATTTGGATATAACATAATTTACATCTTTCTATATATTTTAAAACATCTTTAGATTACATATAATACAAGGTAAGTGCTATGGAAATAGTTTTTATAATGTATTACTTAGGTTATAATGACAAAAAAAAGTACATGTTTAATAGAAACAACTTTTTCCACAATATTTTCAATCCACAGTTGGTTGAATCCATAGATGCAAACTCATGGACAGAGAGAGAACTGTATGTATGTATGTACACATATGTATATACTACATACATTAACATGGCAGATTATATGGCCAGAATCCACTAAACACTGTTAATTCTTTTTTTGTCGGTCATGGGGCTTGAACTTTGGGCCTGAAAGCTGTCCCTCAGCTCTTCAGCTCAAGGTTAGTGCTTTGCCACTTGAGCCACAGAGCCACTTCTTGTTTACCGGTGTTTAATTGGAGATAACAGTCTCCTAAACTTTCCTGCCCAGGCTGGCTTTGAACCACGATCCTAAGATCTCAGCCTCCTGAGTAGCTAGAATTACAGGCGTGAGACACCAGCTGTTAATTCTTTAAACGCGTAATTCTTAAATTCACTTTTATAAGCCTACTCTACTACTTGTAGAACTACTACATTAGTAAGACAATCATTTATGTCAACCTATGTGAAAATTATTTACATTGTTTTCCTATTTAATGCAAAAAGAATCAATATATGAAAACCATACTTAGGAGCTTCCAAATAATAATAATAAATCTTGATAAGATTAAAGAAAAAAAAACAGAAAACTCATTTAGTTTGCTCACAATCTATGCACCCTAAAGCTAGAAATAAAACTAAATATATTACCATCAGAGGAATATCCAGTAAGACCTCCAAAAATGACTAGCACATAGCTGACATCAAGTTCCCTCATGATCTCGTAGGCTTTTTCTTCTGTGGATGCCATTGCCTAGAAAAATAAATAGACATTTCTCAAAGCACAATCTCAAATCCTATGTCCTCTCACGGAGGAGTATTTCCACTAGACTTTACATTATCAAATACTCTTAAGAATCCCTCCACCTTACCTGCCCTACTCGAGAAATATGGGTATTATTCCATGTATTATTGTCCACTAAAATTGTCCGATTTGCCATAGCTGTAATCTGGTAGCCATAATCCCACCATGACATGACTTTTGCATCCTGAAATAAAAATGAAAAAATGAACAACACTCTTCTAACTGCACCTAAAACTAACTGCAAGAGAAGTGGATGGGAATCTTTGATATCATAGGAAGTAAGGCCCAGATAATCAATTTATTCACAAAGTTAGAAAGTTATTCATACCTTACAAGCAAATAATTTCTTTTTAAAGTGGAGGAGCTAAATTTGATATTTTTGGACTTAGATCAGAACCAATTTTATCTGTATCTTCTTTTTCAATTTTCAAGTAGTTGTACAAGGGGTTTTAATTCAACATGTCAGTTTCTGAATAAAGAAAAAAACTGACAGCTAATCCACCATATAGATAGAAAATTGCAGCACAATTCATACACTTTATATACATAAGTATAATAAAGTGAAAACTGTGTAGACTATATATTTTATTAAATAATCTTTAACAAAAATCTTTGTCATGAAAATGGAAGAGGAAAAAAAATTCACAAATATGATGGACAACTATTAAGATATTCTAAGTTTGGGGCTAACCATAGTTCAGTTGTAGAGCACCTGCCTAGTAAGTGCAGTCTTGGGTTCAGTCCCTGCACTACAAAATTTAAAGGATTCTTACTTCTGATGTTAAACAAATCTGACTCCAAAATACTATTCTCAATACGTACTGTAAGGAATCACTTCAGAGCTTCAAAGAGAACAACATTAAGGAACTAGAGTGTGGCTCAAAAAAACAGAGCACCAGCCAGTGGTAAGCAAAAAGCTGAGCAAGAGCCTCTAATTTCAAAGTAAATAAATAAAACAAACTACAATATTAAAATAATGAAATATCTCTATGTAACTAAAAGCTTATTATAGAGCAAAACAAAACAAGTAGTCATCACACCTAGCAAGCACAAGACCTGGAGTTCAAACTCTAGTATCACCAAAAAAAAAAAAGTAATCATTAGGTAATAAATTAATGACTGCAAGCAACACTCTATGGCAGATAATCAAAACTATCTGACACAATTTGAGCTTGCTATAGTGAGAAAGTCTAACCTATTCCAGTGTTCTCTCCTCCATGAGACAAGCCATTATATAAACTTAAAACAATACAAAAAGAAAAAAATAATAAACTAATGAAAATATTTATGTATGTTCCCTTCTATTTTCTAATTTTCCTCTAAAAATATGTACTATTTATTATTTATTCTTTTTTTTTTTTTTTTTTTTTGGGTCCGGTCATGGGGCCTGAACTCTGGGCCTGGGCGCTGTCCCTCAGCTCTTCAGCTCAAGACTAGCACTCTACCACTTGAGCCACAGCGCCACTTCCGGCTTTTTTCTTTTTGCTTATGTGGTGCTGAGGAATCGAACCCAGGGCCTCAGGCATGCAAGGCAAGCGCTCTACCACTGAGCCATCTTCCCAGCCCCCTCATTTTATTGTTTTTGCCAGTCCTGGGGCTTGACCTCAGGGCCTGAGCTTACTGTCCCTGAGCTTATTTTGCTCAAAGCTACACTCTACCACTTGAGCAACAGCGCCATTTCTGGCCTTTATTGTTTATGTGGTACTGAGGAATATAACCCAGGGCTTCATGCATGCTAGACTAGCACTCTACCACTAAATCATATTCCCAGCCTATATACTATTTATTTGTAACTTTTTCTTCTTTTTTTTTTTGAGGGGGGGGCCGGTCATGGGGCCTGAATTGTGGGCCTGGGCGCTGTCCCTCAGCTCTTCAGCTCAAGGCTAGCATTCTACCACTTGAGCCACAGTGCCACTTCCGGCTTTTTTCTTTTTGCTTATGTGGTGCTGAGTAATCGAACCCAGGGCCTCAGGCATGCAAGGCAAGCGCTCTACCACTGAGCCACCTTCCCAGCCCAACTTTTTCTTCTTTTATAACTGAGATGGTTTCAGATGAAAACGATCATTACCAATGCAAATGTCTAAATACTTACTTCAGTAAGAATTGCTATTGAAGAAATCTCAAAATTGAAAGCTGGTTCTTTAAAGCTTATTCAAAACTAAGTGCCTAAAAACCAACTTCTCAGACTAAAGGTGCAGGTAGAATAGTAGTGTCTGCCTAGTGAATATTAAGGCACTGAGTTCAAAATCATAGTAACAAATTACATACACACACAGTACCACCAAATAATAAGAAAATAAAATTTCAATTTTCTTACCCATCTGAAAAACTACATGATTCACTAGCATATCAAATGCCTCTCCTTTCACTCCTACCCACAAACCCTCTACTCCCAAATTTCACCTCTGGAGTATTGTGACGAAGCCAGTAATACGCTTCTCGGAAGTCATCAAAAATGATCCTACTGCCATCCCCACCACGGGCAGACAGTACAATGGAGGGAGAAGAGTAGGCCTCACTGGTCACCCAGGTTGAATGGAAAGTGTAGGTGATGAGAAAGAAAGCCATGACCAGTATCATCCCACTTGCCACCTAAAAAAGGAAGAATTGTGCAGTAAACTACACTAAATTTATACAACATAGAAGAGTCGATAACACAAATTGAATGAAACACAGTCAGCCAGAGACTATATCAGTTAACACCAATAACCACCTATGACAGTGCTCTATTTTACAACTCCCACACTAAACATATATGCACACATGCTCACACATTCACACAGTTTCCAAAGCTTGTTAAGTGTTGCATAGTTCTCACTTCATTCTTAATGGGGTAAGTAGAATCCTGTTGCTTCTTGCTCTTCTTGTCTGGGCGACTTATGTCCAGATTCTTCATATATGTGGAAAGTACCTGGGAGACTCCAATGCCAGAAAGAATGCACATAACAGGTGCCAACACTAGCATTAAACGCACCTAAAAGAGACAATAATCATGATCACTGTTCGACAAATTACATATTTATCAATGGACTATGATGTCAAGTTAGTGTTTCAAATGTGATTTGTCTATGATGGTAGAAAATATTTAGTAAGGCTATAACAGCATATATCTCTTAAAGTCTGTTGTGATCTACATGTATACTTATGTACATGTGTCCAGAATAATGATACAAAGTATTATTTCTTGGCCATGTGTGGTGGCACATGCCTGTAATCTTAGCACATGGGAGGCTGAAGCAGAAAGATGGGAAAACTGAGCTAAATATATTTATATAGAGAGGCTGCCCTGGGGTATACAGTGATACTGTCTCAAAATAAAGTTTATTAATATATGTATATACATGTATGTGCACATGTACATATATATCATGTTTATATTTGTGGGAAGGAGTAATTGCTAGTAAGATAAAAAATTTTCATATGTAGTCCAAGCTAACCTTAAACTGGAGATCTCCTTACGTCTACCACCAAAGTGCTGGGATTATGGATTACAGGAGTATTCTAACCTACCTGACTATAATGTATTTCTTTTCTTTTGTTGGTCATGGAGCCTAAACTCTGGGCCTGGGTGCTGTCCCTTAGCAATTCATCTCAAGGCTAGCACTCTACCACTTTGAGCCACAGCTTTTTCTGCTGATGTAGTACTGAAGAAGCAAACCCAGGGCCTCATACATGCAAGGCAAGCATTCTACCACTGAGCCACCTTCCCAGTCCTATTTCTATGTGGCTTAGAATCAAAATAATATGAGAAAGACTATCTTGCTGCATTATATAAAGTCCCTCCTCGCTTAACAATCTAGCAATCTACTCCTAGGCCTTCAACAAAAATATTAAAAATCACCTCTTCCTCTGGGAGTACTGGCAAGAACTAGAAGTTGAACTCAAGAACCTAGTGCTTGCTAGGCAGGAAGTCATGTCACTGAAGCATGCCTTCAACCCCTTTTTTCTTAGGTTGACTTTAAGGTACCAGTGGCTCACACCTATAATCCTAGTTGCTCACAAGGCTGAGATTTTTTTTTTTTTTTTTTGGGGGGTCCAGTCGTGGGGCCTGAACTCTGGGCCTGAGCGCTGTCCCTCAGCTCTTCAGCTCAAGGCTAGCTAGCACTCTACCACTTGAGCCACAGCGCCACTTCCGGCTTTTTTCTTTTTGCTTATGTGGTGCTGAGGAATCGAATCCAGGGCCTCAGGCATGCAAGGCACGCACTCTACCACTGAGCCAACTTCCCAGCCCCAAGGCTGAGATTTTAAAATCACAGTACAAAGCCAGTTGGAAAAGACAAAATCGAGAGCCTCTTAGCTCCAATTAACCAACAAAAAGCCAGAGGCTGAGGCATAGCTCAAGTGATAAGAACACTAGCCATCATCAAAAATATCAAAAGCATAAGCCCTGACTTCAAGCCCCAGTATCAACACAGAAAACAGCAGCAAGCAGCTTTACAAATCTTAAGTACTCATGGGGAAATACCTATATAATCATCCTTCTGGGCAGAAACAAATAAAAAAGCACCTCAGAGTAAGGGGTGGAAAGTTTTGCTAGGTCTGAGAACATTCCTCACCATTACAGCTGAAAAGTACATGCTGGTCACACCGTACATGATGATAAAAATCCGGGCATCAGACAAGTTGCTAAAGCAGTAATAGAGGCCAACTACAAAAGAGGAAAGGAGAAGTAAGCAGCAAAGCCCAGTAGACCCTTGTAACCTCAAAGGAGCCTCTTCTTTGTATGACTGGATGACTTCACATATTTAACTCAACAATTCCACATCAGGAAATTTATCCTAAAACAACAATCAAAGCAATGTGCAAAAATGCTTACTGCAGTGTTCTTTATACTAATAAAAAAAAATAGAACCAACCTAAATGTCCAGCAAAGGAGCTCATTAATTGTAACATGTTTTCAATTTAATGTATTAACTAAAATACTGCTGCATGAGGTTACAAACTACTTGCATTCTTTATACATGTCTACAGCAAAGAAAGACTGACTAATCTATCTTAAATATTTCTATAAAATATTAAATAACAGATTTTTCTTTTCTTTTTTTTTGGTTGGTCATGGGCCTGGGTGCTGTCCCTCAGTTCTTCAGCTCAAGGCTAGCGCTCTACCACTTGAGCCATAGCGCCACTTCTGGTTTTCTGGTGGTTTACTGGAGATCAGAGTCTCACAGACTCTCCTGCCCAGGCTGGCTTTGAACTGTGATCCTCAGATCTCAGCCCCTTACGTAGCTAGTATTACAAGTGTGAGCCATGGACACCCAGCTTGTTCTCTCTTTTTTTTTTTTTAACAGTGCTGAGGAATGAACTCAGCCATAAGGCATGCTAGTCCAGCACTCTTACCATCAAGCTACAATCCCAGCCCTACTAAAATTCTTTTTTTTTTTTTTTGGTCAGTCCTGGGGCTTGAACTCAGGGCCTGGGCGCTGTCCCTGAGGTTCTTTTGCTCAAGACTAGCATCTTACCACTTGAGCCACAGTGCCACTTCCAACTTTTTCTCAGTATGAGTAATTTTTTTCTGTGGTACTAAGGAATCAAACTCAGGGCTTCATGTATGCTACGTGAGCATTCCACCACTAAGCCACATCATCCACTTACTTGTTTTACATGATTCAGGCATATACTTTTTTCCCCTGTGTGTAAAGAATTGTAATAAGGGGTTCGGAATGTGGCTTAGAGGTAGAGTGCCTGCCTAGCATGCATGAAGTCCTGGGTTCAATTCCTCAGTACCACATAAACAGAAAAAGCCAGAAGTAGTATTGTGGCTCAAGTGGTAGAGCAGTAGCCTTGAGCAAAACAAGCTCAGGGACAGTGCCCAGGCTCTGAGTTCACACCGCACGACTGAGGGGGAAAAGAAAGTTAACAACGGCTAAAGATAGGTGGTGAAAATTTCTGTACCTTTTATCTTTTTCATTTTACTGAGCTTTTGTTATTTTCATAATATGCATATTACTTTCACAATAAAAATAAATCTACAGCGGGGCACCGGTGGCTCATGCCTGTACTCAAGAGGCTGAGATCTGAGGATCACAGTTCAAGCTAGCCAAGGCAGGAAAGTCCATGAGACTCTCATCTCCAATAAACCAGTCAGAAAATCAGAAGTGGCACTGTCGTGGCACTCAAGTGGTAGAGTGCTAGCCTTGAGCTGAAGAGTGAGGAACAGCACTCAAAATCCAAAACAAAATAATAAAATAAATCTACAAGTTATAAAAGAAAAATGTCGCTTACACTGGTAAATTCTAGGGTATTAACTAGACTAACCAGAAGACAATAAAGAAGCTTCACTCTTAGCATGCCATTATGAAACTTCAATACTGCCTAAAGAAGAAATAAGGCAAAGGAGGGGAGTACAGCACAAGTACTTTAAAAAACAAAAAAAACTGGAATTAAAGGGCTAGAAATGTGGCTTAGTGGTAGAATGTTTGCCTAGCATGCATGAAGCCCTAGGTTCTATTCCTCAGTACCACATACACAGAAAAAGCTGAAAGTGGCATTGTGGTTCAAGTGGTCAAGTGCCAGCTTTGAGCAAAAAGAAGCTCAGGGACAGTGCCCAGGCCCAAAGAGTTCTAGCCCCAGGATTGGGGGGGAAAAAATCTAATTAAAACTTACATTAAGGGGCTGGGAAGGTGGCTCAGTGGCAGAGTGCTTGCCTTGCACGCATAAGGGCCTGGGTTCGAGTCCTTAGCACCGCATAAGCAGAAAAAGCCCGAAGTGGCACTCTGGCTCAAGTGGTAGAGTGTTAGCCTTGAACTAAAGAGCTGAGGGACAGCACCCAGACCCAGAGTTCAGGCCCCATGACCAACAAAATAAATAAATAAATAAAAATAAATTTTAAAAACTTACATTTTAACTTATAAACATAAGAGAAAATTGAAGTACTAAGATTGCTAGCATCTGTAACTTCAACTTCTATACTGCTTCAAACAAAAAAAAATATATGCTTAGCTACCTTCTATTCTGCACAGCAAGAGCAAGCAAACAAAACCAAGGATGACGGCAGTTGATATGTGTGGAATTAAAGGGTGATTCTTACATAGAAGGCCTCTTCAGAATTAAGGGAAACAGACCTGGAAACATGAAGACAAGGAGCTGTAGATCAAAATAATAGGAGGACCAGGTTGTGGGCTGATGCTCAGACACAGAAGCAATGATGGGGATGTTGTTCTTAGCATAAGAAGGATCCAGCAGTGAGTAGAAACGCCCCGTCCAGGGAGATATTTTTCCTGGCAACCAAGAGAAAATATATATTTCACAATTCCCAATACAAGCATATTATCTTAACTAATCACAACAGTCCATTTTAGTAAGATTCCCAAAAATCAAAAGAACCCGTTTGCTTCAATAGCAGCAATTCTTAGATTCACTCCTTCCCTTTTAAACTTGGGAGTACTTTTGTCAATAGTCAGAGAAGAATTGGAATGTATATACACTCAAAATAGAAGCCGAAAATTTTTCTGGAAGGGCTTTAGGCCTAATTTTGTAAAATAAAGGCCAATTTTAGACATTAAGTGAAGTACATCCTCTAGACTTGCTCTAAATTAAGCAATACATCATTTCTACACAAAACCAGATTAACCTTTGAGAAGAGGAAGTAAGTAAAATGGAGAAGGAAAATGTGGCACCCAGGCCAAACTATAAACAACCATGATCTAGTTCCTCCAGAATTAAACCGCTGCAGTGACATAATGTACAACAAGAAATTTAGGATTTCTATAATCCAGTATGTAGGAAAGGGAAAAAATAAAATTATCAAGGTGAGATAGACATTTCACTGGGTATGATTTAAGAACAGCTCTAATATACATTGTTTTATTGAATTTAGATCCTGGGTTGACAAGCCAATTAAGTATATTTTTACAAGAAGGATTTCAGCGATTGAAATAAAAAGAGAAATTGAAGGAAAACACAGAATTTCCTGTGGCCAGGATATATCTTGACTCCTTGAATTTATTTATTTATTTTTATTTGTGTGTGTGTGTGTGTGTGTGTCGTGGGGCTTGAGCTCTGGGCCTGGACACTGTCCCTCAGATCTTTAGCTCAAGGCTAGCGCTCTACCACTTGAGCCAAAGCACCACTTCCAGCCTTTTCTGTTCATGTGGTGCTGAGGACTCGAACCCAGGGCTTCATGCATGAAGGCAAGCACTCTACCACTGAGCCACCTTCCTATCCCCCTTTTAGTTTTTAAATTACTAAGTTTTTTTATTGTGAAAATACCATACAGAGAGGTTACAATTACACAAGCAAGGTAATGAGTACATTTCTTATCAAGCATTGTTGCCTCCTCCTTTGTTTCCCCTTACCATCCCTGCCCTCCCATCTCCCCCTCTTCACCCCCCCCCATCCCCTTCTTGAATTTATTCTACATCAATATCCAGTTTGTATTTAATACTAAAAGCTGTGATCATTCTCTACCTGTCAGCATCAGGAGAGCTCCTACAGTCAGTAGGACAAAGCCTACCAAAGAGATAACACTCCTGAAAAGAACTTCAAATTGCTGTGGATTCAACTTGCTACGCAGGTAATCCACAAAAGCATGGATCTGACAGAGACCAAAGACTCCAAAGGCTGCCATGTGTTCTGATGAAAGGACAGGCTGTAGAGGGGAAAAAATGCATTATGTATAGCAACAGTCCAAGAAATAAACTATAATGAGTTTATCTCAGACCTGAATTATCCTGATCTAGTTCACACCAAGATGTCACATGAGCTCTGAGCTCCTTCAGGACGAATATAGAATACCTAGAGTCCCCCCTAAAGCATAGCATATGCCACCATAATCATTTTATCTTTGCCTTTCAGTCAGGCTATTCATTAGCCTAGACTACAATTTCCACCAAAGTCCATACACTGAATTCTTATTACTGAAGCACAATCTGACAGACCATTCACTACTCCATGTGTCATAGCACTTTGGATCTCTTCCAGCAGTTCAACCAGATATTCTCCATCTCCAGTGGGAATTGTCAGTGGAACTGGGTGTGTTATAACAGGTTACTAAGGCCACTGCCCAGGTTTCTGACTGGGTAGCTCTGTGAAAGGGATCTACAATCTCTATTTCTAACAAGTTCCCAGAGAATGCATGTCTGTAAACTACTTTGCAAACCACTATCCTATAAGAGAGGTTACAGACAGGTGTATGTATTTTCTTTTCTTTTCTTTTTTGTCAGTTGTGGGGCTTGAACTCTGGGCCTAGGCACTGTCCCTCAACTCTTTAGCTCAAGGCTAGCATTTTACCACTTGAGCCACAGTGCCACTTCCAGTTTTCTGGTAGTTTATTGGAGATAAGAGTCTCACGGACTTTTCCTGCCCCCATGACTGAACCACAATCCTCAGATCTCAGCCTCCTGAGTAGCGAGGATTATAGGTATGAGCCACTGGCACCCAGCTAAGACTAACTTCTTTAAGAACTATGAAATGTTTTCACTCTTCATATTTCCCAGTGGTTAACAGCAATTACACACAAACAGCAAAGAAATAATTATATACAGTAGAATCTCTGAATGTTCTTTCATTAGAATGTTTAAATGAGATATCAAACACACCATGATTCTGACTTAACAGTTGTCTGCTTAAAAGATTTGTGCTCTGCTTCCTGAAGAACTTCCACAAGAGGCCCCACTAAGAAAATCAGGATTAGCCGGGCACTGGTGGCTCAAGTCTGTAATCCTAGCTACTCAGGAGGCTGAGATCTGAGGATCATGGTTCAAAGCCAGCCTGGGCAGTAAAGTCCGTGAGACTCTTATCTCCAATAAAACACACAGAAAACCGAAAGTGGCGCTGTGGCTCAAGCGGTAGAGCGCTTGCCTTGAGCTGAAGAGAGCAGGGACAGCACCCAGACCCAGAGTTCAAGCCCCACGACCCACCAAAAAAAAAAAAAAGAAAAGAAAATCTGGATTAACAGTCATTAAATGGCATCCTTAGCACTGAAAAGGACTAGAAATTATAATAATTTTTGTAAAATATAATTTTGTTAAATCATCAACTCAGCTCAATAACAACTCCTGAGTAACAGGGACAAGAAGTGTGCGCCACCACATCCCACGAGAACATCCTCCCCGTCCCTATAACCTTTTAGGTAAGAGGCATAAATTCAAACATCTTCAAGCAAATAATAACATGTCACCGAAGCAGGTTTTAACAACCAATGATTCTATTGCTGTTTTCGTTGACAATAAGCAGTCCAGGATCAAAGACTTAAGTCATTCTTCTAAACAGAATCTAAGATAAATTCATCTAGTCAGAGCAGAAACGGAAAACACTAGTCAGTCTAGGGCTCACCTGAAAACCCACAAAGGAGATCTGCATGGAAAGAATGGTGCCTAGGCAGTAAACAGTGCAGTAGGCCACATAGATACGATGGGAGAAACGGCCAGTTAGCATAAGCACCAGGACATGGAGAGGGATCAAGTTTATCAGGAACACATAACCTCCCCATGAAGAGACCTATGAGAGAAAAGAAAAAAAAATCATATATTATGCATATATATATGTATATATGTATATATATATATATACATATATATATATTATATATATATATACATATACATATATGTATATGTATATATATATATAATATATATATATATACATATATATAATATATATATATATACATATATATAATATATATATATATACATATATATAATATATATATATATATATATTTAGTGGCAAATTAATTGCCTAACATACATGAGATCTTGGGCTCCAGGAAAAAAAATTTTTAAAGGACTTGGGGAAGGGAGGGAATGCACACACAAATATAGTTACCATGTAGAAATATGCAAGGGCACACTTGGCAGCCCAGTAGATGGAACCAGTCTTCACTGCCTTTATCCACATGTAATAGGTGAGTAGCATACAAAAGATGGCAATCCCTGCCAGGGAGAAAAAAAAAAAAAAAAAACACCAAAAATTAAGAGACTATGCTAGTATAATGGTTAATAACACTATTCTGGAACAGACTGCCTGGATATGTACCTCAGCTCTACTATCCAGTAAAAGTGTAATTTTACAACCCATTTTCTCAGTTGCCTGTGGAAGGTCTAACAGTACTGCTTCATAAAACCACTGCGGAGACAACTGTAATTAGTTTACATGAAGCAGTTAGAACACTACGTAGCATGCAGTAATAAGCATTCAGCCAGCCATGATCATTTCCAGGCATTAGATTTCCCGCTAAGTCCTATGTATATCACACACTGTCGGGTACCATCTCACCTATAGGTGTTAACAAAAGCTGGCCCACAGTCTCTGGTTGTTATTCTTCTTAAATAGTTACCTAGTGATGTTCCAAACCTAGGACCCACCTCAACTCAACCACTTCCCAAATGCCTTCCTTGATCAAAACTGCTCTCCTTATCCTGTATTTCCAAAGTACTCTGATGACAATTCTATCAAAATAACATAGCAATAGCTGCCTTTTACTGGAGGAAAGGAAGGGTTGTTGGGGGGGGGGGGGGGGTTCTTTGTTTTTACCAGGAAGTGGTAGGTGAATTGGGACATCTTTGTCCCATACTGGCCTTGAAATTATCGTCCCTCTGACTATCCTCCAAGATTCTGAGATTACAGATACACAACTTTGGAACTACCTTTATAAAGTCTACTTTTATATCCCATAATAGAATATGTGCAATGTAAATTGTATTTACTAGCTATCCCTTCAACTTCTTAATTATGAACCAAAATAATTTTATTATCTATGGTACTTTTCTCAATAATATTCACAAATATACGTTGAACTGAAAATAAAGCATAGCGGCTTGGGGGAAAAGACTGGGAGGACCCAATTTCAAGGGAAGCCCAGACAAAAATTTAGCCAGATCCCATCTCAACCAATTGGGTATTAATTATAGAGCACACCTGTGGTCTCAGCTACACAGGAGTAGGGTAATAGGATATCAGGCCAAGGCCAGCCATATCAGTAATATAAACCTACCTACTTAAAATAACTAAACTTCAGGGTACATTGCACTTACAAACGGATTTGTTGACTGGCAATCCCTTTATATACTACTTAAAGATAATAAAAATTTAACTAAAAGAAAAAAAATAACTGCAGGTTACCAGTGGCTCACATCTATGATCCTACCTACCCAGAAAGCTAAGATTTGACAATCACAGTTTTGAAGCCAGTCCAGACAGAAAAATCCTCAGGATTCTTATCTCCAATTAACAAGCAAAAAACACAGAACTGGAGATGTGGCTCAAATGGTACAGTACCACTAGTCAGGAAAAAAAAGAGTTAGGACTCAAGAGTACAGCACCTGTTTAGAAGTTCAAGGTTAAGATCAAGCCCCAGTACCACAAAATAAGTGAAATATAAAAATATCAATAAAAGTAATAACTTTAAAGGTATTTATATTCCTTACTTAGGAAATTTTTCTTTTATAGTTTTATATTTTGGGAGTAATAGTATTTATACTCAGTGCCTTGTGCTTGCTAATAAGGCACTCTACCATTTAAACTACACCCACATCCCTTATATAGGAAAATAAAGCAAATGATGAGCCTTACTCTTAACTCTAGAGATGAAATAAAAGCTTTTAAGGAAAGTTCTCACAGATAGGTACTAGAGCACTAGTGGCAAGTGCCTGTAATCCTAACTACTCAGAAGTCTGAGAACTGAGGATCACAGTTCAAAGCCAGCCCAGGCAGACAAATCTGGGAGATTCATCACCAATTATCCAGCAAAAGGTCAAAAGTGAAGTGTGGCTCAAGTGTCAGAGATCCAGCATTCAGTGAAAAAGCTAAGAGCAAAAGGCTCGAGTTCAAGTGTCATCCAGTATTAGCAAACACATAAAATTCTCACTACCTTTTTAGAAGAGATGGCAGAAGGCGAACAGAAGTTCTCTGAGAACTTTTCCTGCCCATTTCTAGTCTACTCATCAGATACCATTTTTATTATTGCTAAGGATTATTATTATTATTGCCAGATACTACTGCACTTTATGAAGTTCTGTTAGATAATAAACAGATTTCCTTCAGCAATTAAAATCTTACCTTCATTATCATATGATCCAGCTACAGATCGAGAAATATATCCAGGAACTACAGCAATCATGGCGGCAGCAAGAAGCCCAGCCCCTGCATCCTGTAAGAAAAGAGAAATACTAAGGAGTTAACTCCAACACACCTCTCAAAGAACAGAATGAATACCTCCTAGTTCAATCTGTTTACTCCTAGTCTGTTTAATAATGGGCCCAGAGGAAGTCCAACAACTTCCCAAGTAGATGTGAGAAATGCTCACAAAAAAAAAAGCTGGAGCCGGGCGCCAGTGGCTCACGCCTGTAATCCTAGCTACTGAGGAGACTGAGATCTGAGGATCATGGTTCAAAGCCAGCTCGGGCAGGAAAATCTGTGAAACTCTTATCTCCAATAAACCACCAGAAAACCAAAAGTGGCGCTGTGGCTCAAGCAGTAGAGCACTCGCCTTGAGCTGAAGAGCACAGGGACAGGGCCCAAGCCCCGAGTTCAAGTCCCATGACAGACAAAAAAAAAAAAAAAAAAGCTGGAAATTTCACAATCAAGTTCCCATCATGACACTCAATCACTAAATTTAAACTGAGTACTCGCACACTTGAGACAGACTAATAATGTGAGCTTATGGGAATGGGGGTATATGCCCACAATCCTAGCAGGCTAACGCATAAACTCAAAGCCAAGCTGAACTGTATCCTAAGATCCTGTCTCAAACAAAGAGACACACAGATACAGAGATACAGAGATAGATACAGACAGACAGACAGACAGACAGACAGACACACACACACACACACACACACACACACACACATACACACACACACACACACACACACACACACACATACACACACACACACACACACACACACACACACACACACACACACAGAGCTGAAAATATGTTTGCCCCAGAATGGGTTGTCTGCAAAAATCCCCAGGCTTATCAGTCCTTCCCTTTAACACTGATGTACAGCACACAAACATCAGTCACCAACAAAGCCTCTAAAAATACAACACATCAAAGGAAGAAGGTAATTAGTATCTAAGTTAAAAAGCTAAAAAAGACAGCTGGGCATAGTAACATAAGCCTGTAATGGCAGTACTCAAGAGGCTAAGGTAGGAAGATTTTAAGTTCAAAGACATATATTCCTTGAGTTCAAGGGATATAAAGCAAGACTCTATTTCACTTGGACTGAAGATGCTAAGAGCTTAAGTCATCTTTGAGCTCAGCAAAGAAACAAAATATAACCCAGACTTATTAGGTAGGCACTTGGTAGGCTGAGGCCAACTAGGGCTTTATGGCAAGTGACAGACCAATTAGGCTGCATAATGAGACTCTGCCCACTCTACCTCACATACACACACAAAGACTTGTCTACTGATAAGAGTTAAATTTAGGACAAGAGCAGCAAAAGGACAAAAAATTTTCCAAATTAAACAAATTTCCTAAATACTCCTACTAGTTGGTCTTGCCTCCTGTATTTCCCTAACACCATAGCCAAAGATCAAAATAGACTTCAGGAAACCAGGATCAGCAAAGCTGAAACCTGGGTGGGAAAAAGCATTGTCAAGTAGATTACAATAAGTGGCTTAGGAAATCTGAATAAATGTTTAAAAAAATAATGAATAGAGGGGCTGGGAAGGTGGCTCAGTGGTAGAGCACTTGCCTTGCATGCATGAGGCCCTGGGTTCGATTCCTCACATTAGCAACACCACACAAGCAAAAAGAAAAAAGTCAGAAGTGGCGCTGTGGCTCAAGTGGTAGAGCGCTAGTCTTGAGCTAAAGAGCTGAGGGACAGCACCCAGGCCCAGAGTTCAGGCCCCATGACTAGACCTAAAAAAAAAAAAAAAAAAAAGAATAGATAGCCAGCACCAGTGGCTCACACCTGTAATCCTAGCTATCCAGGAAGCTGAGATCTGAGGATCACGGTTCAAAGCCAGCTGGGGCAGGAAAGTCAGTAACACTCTTACGTCCAATTAACCACCAGAAAACCGGAAGTGGTGTTATGGCTCAAGTAGTAGAGCACTGGCCTTGAGCTGAAGAGCTGAGGGACAGTGCCCAGGCCCAAAGTTCAAGCCTTATGACCAAAAACAAAAAACAACAACAACAAAAAACCCACATAATTGTTAAGTGATTCTTTTCTGTAGAAATAACTAACCACTTTGGAAAGCTTTATACAGGGTTTTTCCCCTTTTCCTTACATAGTGAGGGCTTCAAAATCTAAACCTCTTATTTTTAATTTTAAATGTTTTTTTCTTTATAAAGAAATTAACATTTTATTTCCAAATGCCTTTCATAAAGGAAAACAGTGGCTAATGATTTAAAAAAAAAAAAAAGCATACCTTCTAGATGGAGAATGCAGAATTAATTCAGCCCAATAGGTGCTGTCATTAGCCTCTGTCTCCCTGCCCTTCTAAGCTTCTCAGTCCCCCATCCTCCAGCATCTACTAGCAAAGTTCAATGACACATTCCCCAGCTTCTTGTCACCCCAAAGACTTCACCTTGAGTTCTTTGGTAAGGTGGTATGTGACAATGGTGGTAAAGGAGGAGAAAAGAGGAGCCAGGAACACACACACATTCCGGATGTCAATAGTGATGTGGAAAAAATGGAGCACATGGTAGATTGCAGCAGACGTGATCATTAGCCCTATAATAGGAAGAAGAAAGGCATTAGATTGTCCCAGTAAGATGAAGAACTTGAGATAAAGGGCCAATCCAAATATTGATAAGAGTGACTACAAGATCTTGACAAATGACCAGAAAAATACTAACACAACAAATGTAGTCAGTAGTCTTCTAATCATCTCTCTTCTAAATTTAATCATAAGTCCAGAATACATGAAAAACCACCCACTCTCCAGTCCATAAGATATTCTTTGGAAATCTATAATCAGGATAAAATTACTAGTGTTACAAAATGAAACTATTAAAAATAAACTAGTCTGTATCATTTAAGTACTATATTTACTTTTTCTTAATCTTTTTCTCCTCACCTGGATATATTGTTCCTCCAATAATTCGTCCCAATGGATACCAGGCCCTGTCATCAAACCAGTTATGGAATTTGTAAAACCCCTCCTCAGCCAGGAACCGAGTAGTCCGGTAATTAAAATACCTAGAGGAAGAAAAAAAGAAACTGTCTCCTCTTCTTCCTATTTACTTTTACTAATATGTAGAGAATATTGCTCCTCATTGAGAAACTTACCATTACTTGAATAAAAGTACATTTGGCACCAAAAATTATCTCTTTGGTTAGGACATTAACATTAATCTCCTACTTATTTCTACTTTGTGTCTGTCTCAATGAATACATTGTTTTTCTCATAAGGACTTGAGCAACATCTTAATATTGCCAGAAAGCATTTAAGTATAATATTTGACCAGGCTGGGATGTGGCAGGAAAAAGAACCAATAAAAAAAATTCAAAGAATCAAAAGATAAGACCACTGAAATGTGGACTCTAGTGGATTTTGGATCTCTTCAAGTGACAGAAACACATTCTTTTTTAAATTCTGTACTACATACAAGAACACATGGATTACACTAAGTACTGAACATCTTCACAATACTGGTATAAAACCATATGCAGAATGGAAAAAATTTCAACCCACACTGTAACAAAAACTTAGTGAGTCTTAAAACTTTTAACAAGGCCTGCTCCTATTATTTCAAATAATCCACCTACATTGTAGCATAAAATTATAGATTACACAAAAAAATACTTGACATGAAATGCTTAGAGCTATTGTTCTAGATATAAACAATATAAGTCCTTTTTGGTTTCTCATTTAAAAAGAAATGGGGTGTGGAGGGGTGGGGGTCAGAGGCAAAAATAAAGCATTAGATAAATGGGTGTCAAACTACGATGGTTTAATTAGCTCAGCTATTCATAACTAACCATCCTCCCTGCCTGCCTCCCTAACCTTATTTTCTTCTTGGTCAGTCAAGTTTTGGTATCCTAAGTAAGGAGAAGCAGCAGATGGCAGCAATCTCAACTCATCACAGATGAGTGTTATTTTGAGAACTGTCAGAGAGACAGAAGGGATGAGGAAAAAGGGCAATCAACATGTGAAAGAATGTGTCCTACCAGTACAAGGCACAGTGAGACAAAGGAAGGTCTGACTGGGTTTATGCTTTGGGGCCCATTTCCTATTCTGCAAAAGGAAGACAAGTCACATAGTCTCTATGGTCCCTTCCAGATCTATGGTTACACAACAGATACCTTTGGTTTTGCTAACCATTCATCTCAGTATTTCTCTATCTAAAGTCTAAGAAAGAATTCCTAAAGAGTCTGATCAAAAATAAAAGGGGGCGGGGGGGGGGGATTGGGATTGTGGATCAAATGGTAGTGCACTTGCCACAGTATGCATGAAGCCATTGGTTCAATGAAAAAGGGAAGAAGAGATATAGATAAGCAAAGGAGAGACGGAATGGTAAGAAAGCAGAAAAGAAGTAGGGAAGAGAAAGGAAAGGAGAGAAAGGGAGGAAGGGAAGAAGAGAGGGAAGAAAAGAATTTGTGTAATACCTCAAAATCCTTTAAAATATGTACGTAAGGAAGTGGCCCTGTGGCTTAAGTGGTACAGCACTTGCCCTGAGCTGAAGAGCTGAGGGACAGGCGCCCAGGCCCAGAGTTCAAGCCCATGACCAAAAAAAAAAAAAAAAGAGTAACTTAAAATATGTTCATAAAGCCAGGCATTAGTGGCTCATGCCTATAATCATAGCTATTCAGGAGGCTGAGATCTGAAGATCACTGTTTGAAGCCAGAACAAGCAGCAAAGTCTGTGTGACTCATTATCTCTAATAAACCACTCAGAAAAAGCTAGAAGTGGTGCTGTAGCTCAAGTGGTAGACTGCTAGCCTTGAGGAAAAGAATCTCAGTAACAGTAACAACACCTAAGCCCTGAGTTCAAGCCCAAGACCCGTATGTGTGCACAGATGCATACATATCTACATAGCAATAAATTAACATATTAGTTGCTTATCTTAAACTTTTCAGCAAATGCTCTACAAATGTACAGGTTTTTTTGTTTGTACTACTGGGATTTGAACTTAGGACCTCACACTTGCTAGCTAGGCAAGCACTTCAATACTTGAGCCACACATCCACCCAAATATGCTTTTTTAAAATAGCTAACTGTAACCCCTCCATAAATCACCTTTATAATAATAAAAAATTTAAGCTAAATAAACCTTTTATATTTCTAAGTGCAAATGTACAAAATCAAATAGGCTACTTTTGTAGTAAATAGGCTAGATGCAGTGGCTCATGCCTGTAATCCCAGCTATTGTGGAGACAGAGATTGGGAGGATCATATTCGAAATCAGCTGGGACATAGTTACAAGACTCCAACACAACAACAACAAAATGCTACATGATTCAAGCCTGTCACCTCAGCTACCCGGGAGGAATACATAGGAAGACCTAGGTCCAGGCCAACCAGACAAAAGAAATGCAAGACCCTATGTGAAAAAGTAAGCATAAAGAGTCGTGGTCATAGCTCAAGTGGTAGAATGCCTGCCTAGCAAGAACAAACCCTTAAATTCAAACTATAGGACGATCAAAAACAAAAAAAGACATAGAATAATAATCTATGATTCTGGGAAAGGAAGAGTGATAACTTGAGATTGATTGAGTAGAACACATTGTATTTATGACTAGAAATGTCAAAATGAAATTCTATCATCATCCTCCTATAACTTATATATACCTGTAATATATGCCTGTAATCCTAGCTACTCAGGAGGCTGAGATCTAAGGATTGCAGTTCAAAGCCAGCCCAGGCAGAAAAAGTCTGTGAGACTCTTATCTCCAATAAACCACCAGAAAAAAACCAGAAGCGGTGCTGTGGCTCCAGTGGTAGAGCTCTGGCCTTGAGCTGAAGAGCTGATGGACAGCGCCCAGGCCCAAGGTTCAAGCCCTATGACCCACAAAGACAAAAACAAAAACAAAAACACCTCCTCAAACTCTTCCTAAGCCTCAACTTTAGGCAATATAATATAGCGAAATCAGCCCTGAAGTTAAGACAACGTTATGTTCCAATCTTGGAATGTATATAACAACTCCTGAATCTCTTCATTAGTAAAAAGAGCTAATAGTAAATACATCTCACACAGTTGCTGCAAGGATTTAGAAGTCATCTGTAAAATTGTGCTTGGAACAAACTGAATGCTTAGTAAATGTTAGTTATTAATACTGAGGGTCTGTATCATTTTTAATCTAATAAACAAAATCCTTAACCAAACTAGTTTTTTTTTCCTTATTTATGACAAGGTTTCACTAGTTAGCCATAGTTAATCTCCACAATCCTCCTGACTCCAATTCTGCAATGCTGGTAGAACAGGAGCATACTACCACACCCAGCTCTCTTAGTTTTAGAATTTCATACCACCTTATGATTTAATAAGCTAAATTTCTATTAAATAAATGGTTAAATCAAATTTTTTAAAGTCCTAATCTCTAGTTCATGACACTGTAATTCCCTTTAGAGCCCTAAATATACTCCTTTTTCCCTCAATCTGCAACATTACTCTTGACCAAAGAGAAGCCAGACTTCTCTTAGTCTAGCCAGAACTTAAGTGATAGGCAGGCATAACAACAATGTCCATCACATTTTCTGAGTTCACAGGACTCATCTGTTCAATTCCACCAAAGAGGATATAATCATCTCCTTGGGAAATCTCAAAGGGCTTTCATAATGTACTGAAAATACATTATCACTGAGAATTGCCTGGAAATTGCATCTGAAACCCATGAACTTGAATAACTCCCAAAGGAAAATACAGCAAATCCTTGGTACCCAGGGGCATCCAGTTCCAAGGAGACTGCTACTAAGGTAAGAACTTTGAATGCTCAGGCTATGTAGAATACAATACTGTACTACAGATGTTTGATTCCTTTTTCCTATACCACTACCCAACTTCAACTTCCACTAAAATCATTCAGCCTTTCAGCAAACCTAAAACATTCACTTTGTCTCTTAAAACACATTATGTGTTTGGCTCAGGAAGATTATCCTAACTTTCACCTTGCTTTTTAGGAAGCAGTTGATTTGGGGAAGGTATAGTTTCACAAAATTAAGGACAAAGAACACTCAGCAGAAGACATACAATTTAAAATTGCTAACAGAACTAAGAGTTTGTTTACATCAACTGAGTTTTAAAAAATATTCTTGAGAAACTATTTTTTCTTATGGAATTGTTAACTCATTTGAACAACTACTTTAATAATAGTAATAATACTTTTTTTAAACAAAGCCAGGCACTGGTGGCTCATGCCTGTAATCCTAACTACTGAGGAGGTACAGTTCGAAGCCAGTTTAGGCAAGAAAAGTACATGAGTCTCTTATCCTCATTAACCACAAAATACCAGAAGTGGAGCTTCCAGCTCAAGTGGTAAAGCACTAACGCTGAGCAAAAGACCTCCAGGACGGTCTCCATACCCTGAGTTCAAGCCCCGTACCAGCACACGCGCGCGCGCGCGCACACACGTACACGTACACGTACACACACACACACACACACACACACACACACACACACACACACAGGCAATAGCAGACAAATAGCAAAGCTTTTTTTTTTTTTTTTTTTTTTGCGGGGGGGGGGTCCGGTCGTGGGGCCTGAACTCTGGGCCTGGGCACTGTCCCTCAGCTCTTCAGCTCAAGGCTAGTGCTCTACCACTTGAGCCACAGCACCACTTCTGGCTTTCTTCTTTTTGCTTATGTGGTGCTGAGGAATCGAACCCAGGGCCTCATGCATGCAAGGCAAGCACTCTACCACTGAGCCACCTTCCCAGCCCCATAGCAAAGCTTTTTTTAAAACTGCATTTGCTCAAAGACACATGAAATAAATCCAGAAATAAGGTGAGCTTACTCTAATACTAGTTCAAGCAAAGATACTCACGGATCAAACTCATGGATAACACTTTCAAATCTCAGGACAGCAAAGAGACGAGTGGAGAAAGCTACAAAAACCAGAGAACAAATATTTTAGTGATAATGTACCATGAAAGAACAAGAAGAACAGTAAATAGCCTTATAGAGAAAATGAATTCTCCAACACAGGGATCTAGGAAATACTGAATAAAATCTTTATCTAGCTCCTAACATACTGGAAACAAAGTCACACTATGGCATCTATATTTCCAACTAAACAGCACATACATAGAACTATAACATTACATTTACTTACACTATATTGAGCTTAGATTATCTTTTACATAGATGGACCATACAAATTAACCATACTCTTAGACCAAACTAAAAGGTATGTCAAACTCATGAAGAGCTAGAAAATCTAAAAACAAAACAAAAAAATAGCAAATTCTCAAGAGAATTTCAAAAATACTAAGGTTTAAAAAAAAAGTCACTGAGATAAGTACTAAGTAGAATTGTCCTTTATAAAATTTAGTATCCAATGGTCCTCATTTCTCTTTTGGCCCTATGAGGAAAACAGAACTGGTATAGTACACTTCCCATTTTCTGACCAGCCTTGATTCTTACATGCTTTTATGTCTTTTATTTTGCCTTCACAAAACTACGGTGAAGAATAGCAACCTGCCAAAACAAGGCATTTTAAGAAAAGCATTTTCAATTCTTTTCAAGGTTTTTTCTTTCCTTCCCCAGAGGAAGAGGTCCATGTGAATACTCACATAACACAGCAGCCATCGACAGAATGAGAAGTTTTAGAAGTGTGTCCTGCTTCTCATAGGACAACCGTAAAAATCCAAGTTTAGTCATCTTGTCATCAATAGGTTACACCAGATAATACTTAAATAACTAAAACACAAAAGTCAAGACCATATGATATTGAATACCCTCAATTTACTTAACTTCAATCTTTCTTTTTCTTTATTCTTTTTTTTTTTTTGTCAGTCGTGGGGCTTGAACTCTGGGCTTGGGCACTGTCCCTCAGCTCTTCAGCTCAAGGAGAGCACTCTACCACTGGAGCCACAGTGCCACTTCCAGTTTTCTAGTGGTTTTGTGGAGATAGGAGTCTCACAGACTTCCATGCCCGGGCTGAGATCCTCAGATCTCAGCCTCCTGAGTAGCTAGGATTACAGGCCTGAGCCACCAGTACCTGGCAACTTCAATCTTTTATGATGAGAAAGAATCTTAATATACATGAGTTAATGAAAACACTAGGGTAATACCAAGACCCAAGCTTTGCCTGAGGTAAAGCAAGGAAGCAGACAATCATGTCCACAAGGTAGATCTAAAACAGTGTAACCAAAAGTTAATACCAAACTGGTTACCATCATGTAACCCAGTACCTGGGAGACTAATGCAGGAGGATTACAAATTCTAGGTCGGCCTGGTCATCTTGGTGAGACCATGACTCAAAATAAAAATTTTACAAAGGGGCTGAAGAAGTCAGATGCCAGTGGCTCAAGAGGCTGAGAAATGAAGAAACAGGTACAAAAGCCAGCCCAGGCAGACAAATCCAAGACTCTTTAATACAATTAACCAGCAAAAAGCTGAAATTGGAGGTGTGGTTCAAGCATGGAGCTCCAGCAAAGAGAAAAGAAGCAAAGTGAGAGTTCAAGGCCGTGAGTTCAAGCCTTAGTACTGGCACAAAACAGGGGACATGGCAATAGAGCTTAGCAGTAGAGCACTTGTTTAGTATACAAGAAGCATTTAGTTCCACCTCCCAGTACCACATTTTAAAAAACAAAAATTTTAATTCTATTTCCCATTCATTCCTTCACAACTAAGTACAAAAACAACCAGCAAATTATTGTACAATAGGAATAAAGCAGAAACATAAAAGCAAAAAAACATGGTGGAGGGAAGACATGCAAAAATCAGTAAGATGGCAAACAACAACAACAAAAAAATGTTAATGAAATGAAGAAAGAGCTTGCAGAAATCCAAGAATGTATAAAAACAAGTAGGGAATGAACATTAAGTACAGAAGTGAAAATAGAAAGAGGAAAAATAGAAATCATGACTGAATCCGCATAATTTCCAGCTCTAAACTGAAGTTTCAACTGACTGCCTATAAGCTTCTTTCTGTTCCAAATTCCAACAGAGATTTTATGAAGTAAACTGCATGAGCAATCACCAATTCAGGTGCAATGGAGCACATGAAGAACGATTCACAGAGACCACTGTACTTTGAATGCCATAATTCACACTATAACTACTGCTCAGATCTATTGCCCTTTCAAGCAGATTTCAGGGCATCCCATCTTCATAATGAACCCTGATGACTTAAATGATTCCATGACAGAGACAGTTCACGGCACCAGATGATAATCTAAAGGGAAAAGAAAATGTTTCCTACTGAAGATGAAAAAAGGTCAGAGGAAAAAAACTGGATTAAAATGTCCAGGGAAGCAGTTTGTGCACTGTTCTGAATGGGGTTCATTCGATGAACAGTTACATGTACCAATTTACCACAGCAGCTGTTGGTGAAAGAGGAAAGAATAAAAAAATAAAAAAAAGATATGTTAAAATTACTCAAAACTATACAGAAGCAAATTAAAAGAGCCAGTATTATTCCTCATCTTTTTCCTACTTTTATTGAAAAGAGGGGGGAAAAGTCACACTGAAGTAGGTGGAAGGGTTGAAGCATCATATATTCCTCACACCAACACCACAAAGTCTAACTGGCCCAGAAGGACCTTTTTAGATGTGTGTCTAATTACAATCCCAAAGGGAAGCCTATCTTGCATTGAAGACCTGAGAAGCCAAGAAGCCAGTCCTGTCTCAGGTTTGCAGCTCTTTTTTCTAGAATGACTGAAGCAGAAACAAATCTAACACCACTGAGTTTGATATAATCCACACCACACTTGAAGAGTAAGTAGAGAAAATACGTGGGAGGGATCTCGACTTGAAACCTGAGTAAAGGAGGTGGTAATATAATCTGATTGAGTTTTGGGGTCTCGGGTCGTTTTCTCAGGTCTCCAAGGCAAATAAGGGCAAAGACTATTTTCTTTAAAACATCAGCATCAAGTCGATGTTTGCACCTGTAAATCCTAGCTACTCACAAGGCTGAGATCCCAGGACCCAGGTTCAAAGCCTGTTAGGATCCAGTGAGACCTTTTATTCCTACTCAGCCACCAAAACATGGGAAGTGAAGTTGTGGCTCTAGTGGGAGAGCGTCAGCCTTGAATGAAGAAGCTCAGAGACAGAGCCTAGGGCCGGCGTTCAAACCCCAGTACCTGCACACACACACACACACACACACACGACCGGAGTTCAAACCCCAGTACCTGCACACACACACACACACGAAAAAAAAGTTCAGCATCTGCTTTTCCGTATCAGCTGTGCCCTCAGGAACTGCTACCCTGTCCCCCTGGCTAGCTCCGGCTTCCGAGGCCGCCCCGTTCTCCCACATATTTTCACACGGCTCCACTTGGCGCCCCCACCCCACTGCTTCGGCTCCCGCCCCAGGTCCCGCCCCAGGGCTTACCACTCGGACCCCACCCGCCGCGGGACCTCCCCCTCCAACCCGACCTCGGCATCCGACGTGGCTTCCCCTCCGAACTCGTCCCAGGCCCCCTTCGACCCCACGCCCCGTCCCCACGCCGCTCCCTGCACCGCTCCGCCGACCCTCCCAGCCTTCCTTCCATTCCCGGGGGGGGGGTCCCCACACCACACCCCACGCCCCCCTCCAGGGCAAAGCCCCAAGCTCTGCTCCCCACCCCCTCTCAGAACCTGCTTCCTGCACTTCGTTCACACCCGCTATACGCATGAACTGCACCCGGCGCTAATTCTCAAGTTTTACCCTACGGCCTTCTCACCTGGCCGCGGTTCCTTCAGAATCCGCTGCTCTCGCTTGGCCATCCGTTCAGATGGCGCACCCAACCCTGGTAACGGCCGGGTCCCACCTCCCAGGTCGCTTCACATTGGTTAACTCTGAGCCAAGACGACGCTTCCGGAGAGCGATAGGATTACAGTGTTGTCTGTCAAGTCGGGAGGCGTGGACCCAGCCGCGCTCCCACTTCTTAATTGGGCGATACAGCTATCACTAAAGAGTTAGAAGCGGGACTTAGAGCTCTCACAGAGCTGTCATAGGTGGGCGCATGAGAGTGAAGAGCGCGGAAAGAACGTGCTGAGAGGAGTTTGGTTGAGCGCTGAGGAGTGACGTGTCCGTCTGCGGACCGGAAGGAGACGCGTGGGGAGGCGTGGCCAGTTTGCCCTAGACACGTGACCAGAAGCGGAAATTACTCGGAGAAACTGACCAACGTCCAAATCCGTAACTGCGGGTACTGGAGACTGCTGGTGGGCCAGTTTTTAAGGTACACGGACCTGATAGAAGCTTAAAGGGGAGGAGGAAAGGGTGCCCTGCCTGTTCTCAGTGAGAACCCATACACTTCCTAGTCCCAGTTAGCTCAGGATTTGCCTAATTTGCTGAAGAAACGCCTTAAAATAAAACAAAAACGTTTGCTCCGATAATTGCTATAAAGCGATCCCTGACAAAGTTCACGAGGCATTTGCCTGAAGTAATCCGTGGCTCTGAGGAAGCGTGCCTAGGCCTCAAAGGGTTGTTAGGGGTGCGCTGGAAGAACCGGCACTGCACGGCTGGACACCCAGCAGTGGACCAAGAGGCTGCCCCGCCCTGCTCTGCCTGAGCTGGGCGGCCGGTAGCTCACGCCTGACATCCTAGCTACTCACTAGGTTGAGAGCTGACAAAGGTTCAAAGCCAGCCCGGGCAGGAAAGTCTGAGACTCTTTTCTGGCTCATGCCTGTAATCCCCAGCTACTTGGAAGGCTGAGGCAAGAAAACAAGTCGGAGACTAGCTTGACAACTTACTTAAACTTTGTCACAAAACATAAAAGGGCTGGGTTGTATCTCAATAGCAGAGCACTTGAATAGCAAGCACGTGAGACCCAGTAAGGGGGGGGGGGGGGGGCGGGAGGGTGTTACTATGTGACTAATTAGATAACTAGCATCCTTTCTAAAACTTGGAAAAGTGAGTTCAAATAAAGCATTTGCTCTTCAGTTCCAAGCTGAAGAAATACTGAGGTCTTTTTCAACTCATCCCCGTAACTACCAGGAAATAGTTCTCTACGGTACCGGTACCATCAAAAGACTAGAGGCACTGGGATATGGTGGCACTCTTATAATGGAGGCTAACCAGGGCTACCTAGCAAGACCCTGTCTCAACCAAAAAAAAAAAAAAAAAGCAAAAACCCTCAAAAGACTAATTGTCATGCAGCATTTAGAAATGCTGGTAGTAAAACATTTTTTACGATTTTTCTTTTAGTGGTACTAGAGTTTGAACTCTGCTCCATACTCCCGCTGCTTTGCTGTTCAGCTGATGCTCTACCACTGGGGTGTGCTATTTTGCTGGCTATTTTGGAGGGAATTTCCCAGACTTCTCAGCTTATGTGGCCTTAAACCTTGATCACCTGACTTCAGCCTCCTGAGTAGCCAGGATGATAGATAGATATGAACCACTACCACCCGACTCAGTCTTTTACAATTTTTTGTAGTTTTAAACAGGGCTTATTTTCAAGGTATCCATGTGTGTCTGTGTGTCAGTAGTGAGACTTGAACTCAGAAGCTTACAAGGCTGGTGCTCTACCATTTGAGCCACATCTCCACCTCTGGCTTTTTTGCTGTTTAGTTGGAGATAGTCTCTTTTATTTGAGTGCCCAATGTCTTCAAACCTCAATCCTCAGCTGTCACCTAGCAATACAAGTGTGAGCCACCCTCCCACCCCCAGCTCCAAGATGCCCACTATTAAAAATCTCCCCTAGCTGGGCATGGTGATTCACATGTGTAATCTCAGCACACAGGAGGTGGAGACTTGGAGAGTATAAATTCAAGGGCAGTCTAGGCAACATAGGTAATTCCAGGGAAGCCTGGGCTATGAGATACTGGCTTAAAAACTAAATATAATTCCTCCTATCATCCACATAAACACTTCAAATTTAGATCAAAGTTACTAGCAATAATTTTGAATTCCTATTTTGTTTTAGGAATAGGAAATAGAACAGTAAACCTGCTAAAATTGTTTATTGTTTTGGGAAGGAAGGAAGAAGTGGTGAGAGTGATTGGAATACTTCTAAACATGTAGAAGTTGAACAATGAAATCCTCTCATGTATAATCTAAGCTTAAAAAATAAAGGTTTCTGTAAAACTGGATGCCTAATCTCTCTTCCTTAGACTTACCAATTATATGCTCAGTACACTGAAACTTAGGATCCTTCTCCCTCCCTAAATACAAAGTGCAGGTGTACATACACACTGAAAGAATTCAGCAACCCCAAGTCTGTCATAAGACATATATGATTATAATCATGTAACAAAAACATTCTCACAGAACTCTTCCCAGAGTGCATCTCTCAAAATTATAAGCCAAGACAAAGTCTTGTGCTCTATGAATACATAAATCTTGAAGTCATGATTTGCAAATTCAACCATTACACACTTGTGGGAAACCAGCTCACATTTAATTGTGACATTTAAAAATTGTACAAGTTTTTGACATCTGCTCTCCCACCCCATATTTAGTCTTCTAAAATGACAGGAAAACATCACCAGTCACAGGCTTAATGGGTTTAATAAGTTTACCTCTTCAGTTCCTATTTGCAGCACCCATAATCCTTTGAAATACCAGTCGACCTGGCAGTGGCCAACAGTAAATTTCCATTCTCCAGAGGAAAAGTTCAGTTTCTCTGAGCATTCTGTGTTGCAGTGGCACTTGTCCAGAATTGGTACCTCCCCATAGTTGGGGAACGTTAAATGTACCAGTGAATAAAAGCTTTTCCCCTTCAAGGGGAAGAAAGAAAGGTATTCCTCAAAACAACTAATCTGGCTATGAGGTCTTTCCTTCTGTCCCATCTCTTCAGGCTCTTTTATCTTTTTTTTTTTTTTTTTTGCAGTAGAGCAAGAGAGACCAAAACCTAACCTGAGTTACAAGAAACAAGACAGTGATGGCTATAAAGGAAGTATCTAGGAGCAACTGAGATGCTCCTATACCTCCCCCACATCCAATTTATGTGCTTCACAGAAAACAACAAAAATAACAAATCCACAAAATACAACAGCTAGAATTACAAAATCCATTCATCCAAGGGTGCTGGAAGGCAGGAAGGAGAGGTGGGAGGGTAAATGGCACAGACAGGAAAATGAAGTAGTCAAACCATCCAGGCACGGGGGCTGCAAATGCTAGAAAAGAGCTGTGGTCCTTTCAGACTCACGATGGTGGTAAAAATCCACATACTGGTGTCAAGATTCTGCCTTATGTGCACCAGAGACAAAAATTCAAACTCCACAAACAGAAGAGACTATGCAGAGGGCCCTTGGCAGAGTGGGTCCTGCCTTCCCTGGCAGGGGGAGGAGAACAGAGAAAAGAGCTGCCACAGCTTCCATCCAATCCCACCCATCCCTTCTGAACAGCAGGTGACTCAGTGGCCTGCAGCAGCCTTCAGTTTGGCGGGAGATGGATGCGGTGAAGGAAATTTCTCTGCAGAGGTTGAGCTGCTCAGGGCAGATTGCAGGTAGACTGTCTTGTGGAAGAGTCTGTTGCTTAAGAAGACCACCAAGGAGAAGAGGCGCAACTGGAAAAGGCTAAGGGCAAGAAAACCAACTTGTTAGCTCCATAGCTGATCACAATTAGTGTTTCAATTATGTCATGGCTCATTTGCCTACATTAACTCTGTAACTACACTGGAAAAAAAGCAACTGAAATTTGATAAGGAAACACCGATAGCAGACATGGGAAATGGACTGAACAGGCAACTAAAGAGTACACCAAAGGGTTGAGAACGTGGCTTTGTGGTAGAGTACTTGCCTAGCATGTATGAAGCCCTGGTTTCATTCCTCAATACTACATAAAAAGAAAAAGCCTGAAATGGTGCTGTGGCTCAATTGGGAGAGTGCTAGCCTTGAGCAAAAAGAAGCTCAGGGGGACTGGGAAGGCAGCTCAGTGGTACAGTGCTTGACTTGCATGCATGAGGCATGGGTTCGATTCCTCAGCACCACATAAGCAGAAAAAGCTGGAAGTGGTACTGTGGCTCAAGAGCTGAAGAGCTGAGGGACAGCACCCAGGCCCAGAGTTCAGGCCCCACAATCAACAAAAAAAAAAAAGTCTCACAGAATTTTCTGCCCAGGTTGGCTTTCAACCGCAATCCTCAGATCTCAGCCTCCTGAGTAGCTAGGATTACAGGCATGAGCCACCAGCATCCACCTCAATAATATTTTTTAAGAATATGGGGCTGGGGCTGGGGCTGGGGCTGGGCGCGGTTCAAAGCCAGCCTGGGCAGGAAAGTCTGTGAAACTCTAATCTCCAATAAACCACCAGAAAACCAGAAGTGGCGCTGTAGCTCAAATGGTAGAGCACTAGTCTTGACCTGAAGAGCTGAGGGACAGAGTTCAGGCCCAGAGTTCAAGCTCATGACCAACCGACCAAAAAAAAAAAATATATATATATATATGGGGCTGAGAAGGTAGCTCAGTAGTAGAGCGTTTGCTTTGCATGCATGAGTCCCTGGGTTCAATTCCTCAGCACCACATAAGCAAAAAGAAAAAAATTGTGAAGTGGCTCTGTGGCTCAAGTGGTAGAGCACTAGCCTTGAGCTGGAGAGCTGAGGGACAGCACCCAGGCCCAGAGTTCAGGCCCCACAACCGGACCCAAAGAAAAAAAAAAAGAATATATATAATAAGCCAGGTGCTGGTAGATCACGCCTGTAATCCTAGCTACTCAGGAGGCTGAGATCTGAGGATCACAATTCAAAGGCAGCCTGGCAAGAAAGTCCATGAGACTCTTGCCTCCAATTAATCATCAGAAAACCAGAAGTGGCCTGTGGCTCAAAGCTGTAGAGCACTAGCCTTGATCTGAAGAGCTCAGGGACAGTGCCCAGGCCCAGAGTTCAAGCCCCACAACTGACCAAAAAAAAAAAAAAAGCATAATAGGCCAAGCTGGTGATGCACATTTGCACATCTGTAATCCCAGCATTGAGGTCAAAGCTCCGCAATGCACATCTGTAACCCCAGCATTGAGGTCAAGGCTCCCCAATAAGGAGAAATACATATAATTGTACATTTATGCAAAAAGTTTGAGATATATCACGTCTGAGATATATCTCAGACGTGTTTCTATTTGTATTTTTTTATGCAATGTAAGAAGAGATCGCTTTAAAAACAAAAACCACACACACACACAGAAGTCTTACTGACGTAATTGCAGTGTTACTGATACTTACTATGCTTTTCCAGGGGTCTTTGCTTCATTGGCGCTGATAATGAATAAAGGAAAGAGGATAGAGA
Source organism: Dipodomys spectabilis (assembly GCF_019054845.1). Taxonomy (NCBI): domain Eukaryota; kingdom Metazoa; phylum Chordata; class Mammalia; order Rodentia; family Heteromyidae; genus Dipodomys; species Dipodomys spectabilis. The sequence goes on from NW_024870700.1 coordinate 4,841,239, forward strand.
AGAGGCAGCCACTGTTAAAAAAAACAAAAAGAAAAACAGTCACTTTCCTATCAGCTATAATTTTGGAGAAGATATTAGAAGCCCAAAGGTCTTTTATCTATAGTGCAACCACCCTGATTTGATGAAATATTAAAATATACAACTTTTTTTTTCTTAATCAGCACTGGCATTTGAACTCAGGGCCTTCTGCTTGCTAGACAGATATTGTATTACTTGAACAATTTATTTGGTTCACAAACACAGCTTTTGAAAAGGACAGACTTTCCTAAGCACTGAATACATTTAACATTGCTCCAAGAGACAACATAGAAGAATAATGAATTTTGAAGGTCAGACTGACTAGATTTTAATGCTGACCAATGTCAATGACCATTAAAAAGAAAAGCCTTTACATATCATATCTGCTAACAGACAAGCAAATAAAAGATGCTTGCTGTGACTTTTGTCAGTTGTGGGGCTTGAACTCAGCCTGGGCACTGTCCCTCAGCTCTTCAGCTCAAGGCTAGTGAACTCTGAGCCTGAGCACTCTCCTTCAACTCTTCAGCTCAAGGTTAGCACCCTACCACTTGATCCACAGCACCACTTCCAGCTTTTTCTGTTTATGTGGTGCTGAGGAATCAAACCCAGGCCTCATGCATGCAAGGCAAGCACTCTATCACTGAGCCACCTTCCCAGCCCTCTGTTCTGTGACATTTTAACTTTACTAGATCCTTTCAAATCTCTCTAGCCAGGTTACCTAATAATGTATGAGGACTGCATTGCTGTGAGGAAAGCCAAGGGCAAACCAAATCCAAAGTAGTAAGGCCAGTTCCGTTCGATGTTTGACAATCGCTGGTGCATTTCAATTCCTAAAACAAGAAAGTTAGTACAATTAGGCTACAAATTTTATTCTAGTCAATCACAAGAGATAAATTATCTGAGACCTAGGTACATGTCTGCCATTGAGGACTACAGCTTAAATAAGAATTATGCAAATCTGATATAAAGCTCTCAATTTCAAGGTTGAAATTATGAGTCTTAGCACCAATACCCTTGTGAGGACTAGTCTAGAACAAGCAAAAAGAATGTCCTCTAGTGGAAATCAGTTCATTTCTTTTACTCACTGCCACATGAATATAATAGTGTCAAAACTTCAAACTGGTGCCGGGCGCTGGTGGCTCAAGCCTGTAATCCTAGCTACTCAGGAGGCTGAGATCTGAGGATCGAGGCTCAAAGCCAGCCCGGGCAAGAGAGACTGAGAGACTCCTATCTCCAATAAACCACCAGAAAACCGGAAGTGGCACTGTAGCTCAAGTGGTAGAGCGCTCGCCTTGAGCTGAAGAGCTGAGGGACAGCGCCCAGGCCCAGAGTTCAAGCCCCACGACCGACAAAAAAAAAATAAAAATAAAAATAAAAAAATAAAACTTCAAACTGGTGTAGAACGGGATTACAATTTAACATGTCCATTAGGCGTGGCTTCTTGATCAGTCACTACATCCATCATTTTCCCTCACATCCTCTCTGCTCCTTACCAAAGTCTAAATATATTGTCATCTATTTAATTTCAAACAATTTATACTTATTTACTATATTGCTGATAAAGCTACCTTATGATTCAGACACATTACATTAACCAAAAACATAATTCTACATAGCCATTTCTCCAGCCTTATAGTTAAGGGTTAAATTCACTAAACCAAATATAAGTTCCCCTTTGCCAACAAAGCTACTTCTTTTCAAAGATGATTTGCCAAGCATCTGAAATGCTACTTAGCAGCATTTCCTAACTGCTTCAACAGTCTGAGTTCTTTAAATGGACTTACCTTTATTGAACCAACGATATTCAAAGCAGTACAGTGAGTAGAGAAGGGACATATGCAGCAGACTAACCAGCTGACCAACAAGATGAATGGGAAAGAGACTCACAAACATCCCCTGAAGAACAAATATGGCAAATCTTAATTCCAAAGCTCCAGAGACCTAACACACTAATTTGCCCAGACCTCCAATCATTACTGCCTATACAGACAGCTTCTGAGCTGCTTCGTGCATTTCTAAATTGGAGGAATGGAGAATACTCAGTATGATGGGAAAAATCAGATTGATTCATGCTGCTTATAATTTTACAGTTACTTAAGTTCCTTGGTTTTTCTGTAAAAACAATTATATATATATATATACACACACACATATATACATATATATACACACGTGTGTGTGTGTGTGTATGTATCTCATAACCTTTCACAAGGAATAAATGTATAAATGTAAATGCCTGTGTTTGTAAAGTTGAGCTGAGCTTTTTTTTTTAATTTCCCCCACAAGTCTACAGAGCCAGCCTCACCTGAATAAGGAAGAGAGCCTGAAGCAAAAGGTTGAAAAGCATATCAGCAATGATTTTGCTGACACTAGGGAATGGATGAGGCTTCCTCCCTGATACCTCAAATGCCAGGTCAGCTATATCCTGAAACAGAAAGTAGGGCGCCAAATATGAATTAAATAGCCTCAATATCCATTCCCAAATCTAAGGCCACTGCTCTACTACTAAAACTGCCAATTAAGAAAATCCCCCCTCGGGCTGGGAAGGTGGCTCAGTGGTAGAGCGCTTGCCTTGCATGCATGAGGCCCTGGGTTCGATTCCTTAGCACCACATAAGCAGGGGGGGAAAAAAGCCAGAAGTGGCGCTGTGGCTCAAGTGGTAAAGCACTATCCTTGAGGTGAAAAGCTGAGGGACAGCGCCCAGGCCCAGAGTTCAGGCCCCACCACCGGACCCAAAAAAGAAAAAGAAAATCCCCCATACATCTAGCAATAAAATGCTTCAGTGATTGCGGATAATTCCATTATATTAAAGCACAAAGATGGCACACTGGCTGTTTTGGCCAAGAAGTTAAGCCTGAGATATATAATAGGGCCCTATATGGCCACTACGTTCACACATTGAAACTTGTCACCTGCCAACCAACCATGCTGTAGGACCCAGGCTCCATTCTGCCCTTGGACCTACTTGAAACCAAATGGCATTCACAACTTTGCTAAGCACAAACAGGGGGAGCACCCAAAGAGCACTGAAGATTGAGGTGAGGAAGAACTCCAGCCATGACCAAACATCTCCATGTAGTGATGGATCACCTAGGGAAAGGGAACAAGAATTCCTAGTTTAGGCAAATGGAAAACAAGAAGAATAAATACAGAACTACTTGTGACGATACCTTTTTCCCCTACATAACTGTTTCTTGCCAGTGTGTATTACACCTAGTTTCCAACAAGACTTTGTTCATAGACACACAATTCCAGAGTAACTACAAATATGTGCTGTTTATCTGGAAACCTGCTTACAAGGTGGCTGAGATGCCCCAGTGATTAGCACTGCACAATTAGCAGAAAACCACTTGGGTTTAAATCCCAGCTCTGCCATTTGCTAATGGTCTAACCGTAGTAACCAATTTCCATTTCCTCATGTATAACATGAATAGAAGAACACCTATCTCAAAGGGCTATTGAGAAGTCGGAAAATTCCTGGTACACAGGAAATGTTCAATAAACTGATGAGAACTAGAAAATCTTCAATCTCAATCCCCAGAGGTTGGCAAGGAGCTAATATGCACTTACCAATAATTCGGGCTGTTACTGACTGAAGCACAGGGATAAAGACTCGATAAAACAAGAGAAGACTGAACTAAAGGGGGAAAAGGCAATAAGATGAATGTCAAAACCCTTCTTTAAAACAATTTCAAGTTGCAGTTTTATGATTTTATAGATGGGGTGGTTCTTAAAAAATAACCACTTTTTTTTTTAACTCAAGGCCTCACACTTGCTAGGCATATGATGCACCACTGTAATCATGTTCCCAGTCCCCAGATCTACTTATTTTCCCAGTAGTCCAGCCAAGTGGTGCAAAGGTAATGCTATCAAACAGTGAAATCTGCAGAGCTTGGAAGAACATTTCAAGTATTATTCAAGTAAAAAATCATCATATACTAAATGTATAACAACATTGACCAATTAAATCCTAAATCTGAAAACATCTGTAATATGTTTAAACTAAAACAAATTGAATGACACTGATCCCAAGTCAAAGGAAATACTTTCCTATTCTTCAAAAGACCCAAATTTTATTTAAAAAACAGTGCTATTCTAGTTAATTGTTGATAACTTCTTTTCTGAAGAAGTTTCCAGAATAACCAATTCTAGTCAATCACTATGATTAGAAGCAAATACAACCTTTGCTCTTACCAACCATATCTGTGCTCTCTTTTGATCCCTATAGATCTTATAATCAAAATGTCTAGAAAGTACAAAGAGAAATTGCTATCTAGATTAACACCTAGACACCATAACTGAGTGACCGATAGGTCATTTTAAAAAATTGGATAGTATATATTCAGGAATATCCCTAAGTTCTTTCTTGAATGAGAATAAAATCACTAGAGGTACACAGAGCCTGAGTTATAATCTTAAGTGTACATAAGCAACTAAAAGCTGTCTTCATAGCAACACTCTGAAGACACTTAGCAAGGCAACTGGAATTTGACGGGAAAGAACTCACCCAGAACACTCCGCCATTCCAAGCACAGCACTGGAAAATTCTACTAACGATGCGTGGCTCACTGGAAAAGACCATACATATTTAGTGTATCAGAAATATGGAGTATTTCCTAATTGTCACCCAGTAGCTCTCCATTTTAAACCTTTTTATTAATGCCATATTATTTGAGTACCTAATGTTCTCCCAATGTTCTAATTCAATGAAAAGGCTACAAAACACTTGATTCAGCTTTTATTTTCCAACTATTTTCTGAAATTAAAAGTAAAAAGCTAGAGTTGAAATTAACACACCACATAAACTTTCTTACAAACACTCATCATTTTTTCTGGTTCTCTGCTTGCATTCTGATTTTTTTTAAACATATTAACATGATGAGCAAGGGTCCTAGTTTTCAGTAATGTGACTGGGGAATCACCTATAACATTTTTGTAAGAGAAAACAAATAACAAATCATGTAAGGAATTTACACTAAGGACCAGTTAAGGACCAGTTACCTCCTATGCCCCTCCTGGGAAACTGGCTGCCTTGGGAACTCCTTACCTCTCTTGTTTCCGCTCTATACTCTGGGTTCTCCTCTGGGCCAGGACACTACTTGCCCTTCTTCGCCGTTGTTCTTCTCTCTTTTGTTGGATTCGAGCATCTAGCTTTGAGATGGTACAAATACCCCAGATGGAGTCTTTGATTCCCTATAAACAAGGATTTTTTTTGGTTAATTTTTTCTTCCTGGTCAAGGATATTTTTGAAGAACAGAGATTATGAGTCTGAAACTTTCCGAAGTTATACACAAGAATGTGAAGTCACAATGGAAACCATGGTATTGTTCTCTAGAGCTTAAAGAGCCTTTTTATTTTTTCCCCTAATTCTGTGATCAAAATCAGGATTTCATGCATTCTAGACAAGTGTTCTACCACACAGCTATACCCTAAGCCTTTGATTTTTATTATATATTCATTCATTCATGTCATATACAGGTCCTAGGGTTTGAACTCTGGGCCTGGGTACCATCCCTGAGCTTTTTTCTGGCACTCTACAACTTGAGCCACAGCTCCACTTCCTGTTTTTTGTTTTGCCAGTCCTGGGGCTTGAACTCAGGACTTGGGTATTGTACCTGAGCTTCTTTCACTAAAGGTTAGCACTCTACCACTTGAGCCATAGCACCACTTCTAGCTTTTCCTGTTTATGTGGTACTGAGGAATTGAACCCAGGGCTTCATGCATGCTAGGCAAGCACTCTACCACTAAGCCACATTCCCAGCCCTCAACTTCCTGCTTTTTGGTGGGTAACTGGAGATTAACCACTAAAAGTCTCATGGGCTTCCCTGCACAGCTGTCTTCCAATCATGAGCCAGTATTGAGTAGCTAGTATTACAGACATAAGTCACTGGTACCCAACTAATTTTCTGCTTAATTTTAAAATTATTTCTACCAAAAAAAAAAAAAAAACAATTCCTAACTTGCAGACAAGTTGCAAGTTTAATGGGGAAATTTCAAATATCTTTCCCCAGTTTATTATCTTGTCACACTAAGTTTTTTCTAAATTGTTTGAACTGGCTTGTTTTCTGTTTTTCAGTTTGTATGTCCAAAGAACAATTGTTATTTTTTATTTTTTGGGCCATGAGGTCATGAGGCTTGAACTCTGGGTCTGGGCGCTGTCCCTCAGCTCTTCAGCTCAAGGCAAGCCCTCTACCGCTTGTGGTTTATTGGAGCTAAGAGTCTCACAGACTTTCCTGCCCGGGCTGGCTTTGAACTGCAATCCTCTAATCTCAACCTCCTGAGTAGCTAGAATTACAGGCGTGAGCCACTGGTGCCCAGCTCAAACAACAATTTTTTACATAACCATAGGATAAACTATCAGTTCAAGAAACTTAATATTAAAATACTTTTAAGTTCTCATTTCAATTTCTCCACTCATCTCAGTCACGCATACTGTGGCATTTTACCTAGAGTCTAGTCCACAGCAGATGTAGTGAGCATGCTAGACAGTATTCACAGACGTGAGTATGCACTCCAGGTATCACATCAAGAACACACAGTAAGCAGGGTATAAATTCTAGCACTGGAGAAACGGAGGCAGGAGAATCCTAACTTTGAGGATAGCCTGAGCTACATAATAGGACTCAAAACAAACAAACAAAAAAAAAAAACAAGTTGGGCACGGTGGCTCATGCCTGTAATCCTAGCTACTCAAAAACACAGATCTGAGGATCATGGTTCAAAGCCAGCCCATGCAAGAAAGTCTATGAGACCTGTATTGCCAATTCATCACAGAAAAGCCAGAAGTAGTACTATATAGCTCAAGTGGTAGAGTGCCAGCCTTGAGCAACAGAAGCTCAGGGACAGTGTCCAGGCCCAGAGTATAAGCCCCAGGCGGGCAGGCACACACACGCAAACACACACGCAAACACACACACGCAAACACACACACGCAAACACACACACACACACACGCAAACACACACACACACACACACACACACACACACACACACACACACGGAAAAAGAAAAAGAACAGCTGGGCACCGGTGGCTCATGCCTGTAGTCCTTGTTACTCAGGAGGCTGAGACCTGAGGATTGCAGTTTAAAGGCAGCCCAGTCAGGAAAATCTGCTAAGACAATTATCTCCATATAACCACCAGAAAACCAGAAGTAGAGCTGTGGCTCCAAGTGGTAGAGCACTAGCCTTGAGCAGAAAAGCTCAGGGACAGTGCCCAGGACAAAACACACACACACACACACACACACACACACACACACACACACACACACACACACACACACACACACACACACACACCAAAACAACAACAACAAAAACAAAAACAGTGGCACAGTATCTGTTGCACTTGTAATGATGACTACCAATGACTGCCCAGTTTCTTTTGCCAATTTATTTTACTATGGCAATTAATAAGCAATGTGAGAAAATTTCCAATTAAAATTTCCAGCACTTGGGGGCTGGGAAGGTGGCTTAGTGGTAGAGCGCTTGCCTTGCATGCATGAGGCCCTGGGTTACATTCCCCAGCACCACATAAGCAAAAAGAAAAAAGCCGGAAGTGGTGCTGTGGCTCAAGTAGTAGAATGCTAGCCTTGAGCTGAAGAGCTGAGGGACAGCGCCCAGGCCCAGAGTTCAGGCCCCACGACCGGACCCAAAAAAAAAAAAAAAAAATTCTAGCACTTAAACCAAGAAATAATAAGTTTAAGAATGGCTCAGGCCAGCTGGGAATGTGGCTTAGTGGTACAGTACATTCATGAAGCCCTGGGTTCAATTCCTCAGTACCACATAAACAGAAAAGGCTGGGAGTGGTGCTGTGACTCAAGTGGTAGAGTGCTAGCCTTGAGCAAAAGAAGCAGGAAGACTATGCCTAGGCCCTGAGTTCAAGCCCCAGGACTTGCTAAATAAATAAATTGGATTAAAGCTAGACCAAGGTAGGAGAAAGGCACACAAAAAAGTAATTACTAAGCTGGGCACAATGGTGCACACTTGCCTTGCATGCATGAGGCCCTGGGTTCGATTCCTCAGCACCACATAAGCAAAAAGAAAAAAGCCGGAAGTGGCGCTGTGGCTCAAGTGGTAGAGTGCTAGCCTTGAGCTGAGGGATAGCGCCCAGGCCCAGAGTTTAGGCCCCACGACCTGACCCAAAAAAAAGAATGGTTGAGTCTATAAAGATGATAGTGGCAACTGCCAACTATATTTGAAGAACTCTAGGTTACTAACAGAGCTGTAAACACAAAAATTACTTGACACACAGTTCAAGGAACTGCATTTACTTATCTATCTGATCAGTCACCCACTCATCTACCCAACCAACCTCATATTGACTCATGTTCAGTGAACTAAACATTAGTCCCATGGAAGCACTCAATAAACTTACAACTGGACAAAAAAATATACAAGACCCAAAAAATTGCATTACAGTTTAATAAATGCCACAACACATTTACATCCAAAGCAGAATGGTAGCCTTGAGTAGTCAGCTTCATGAAAGGCAAAATATGGCAAAGAAAGGAAGGGCCAAACTAGATTTAAGGATGGCTTTCTCACTGCCTGCTATTAGTCAAAATAAATTTTAGAAGTAATAGCCAAGAAGGCTGGGCAAGGTGCCCGACATTTACAGATTCAGCTACTCAGAAGGCAGCAATCAAAGAAAGTTGCCATTCAAAGACAATCCAAGCAAAAAAGTTAAGACTCCTTCTCAATCAACAAGTCAGGACTAGTGGTACATACCTGATATCCCAGTGCTTGACAGCCCACCTACACAGGAGGACAGAGGTGGAAGGATCACCACCCAAGGTCAGCCTTAGGCAAAAAGCAAAACCTTACCCAGAAAAATAACTGAAAGTAAAAAGGGCTGGAGGTTTGATTCAAGTGATTGAACCCAGGGCCATGAGTTCAAACTCCAGTACCATCAACAAAGAAAAAGAAGGAAAAGCATTAGTAGGTATGATACCGACAAGTGGCCACATTAATATACAGCCTTCTAAGAAGGGCATAAGTTGTCAGTGTGCAACTGACCTGTTTTGTCGTAGTAACTTTGGTCTTAATTTAATTTTAACTTTATCTTTGGTTTGGCTTAATTTGTGATAAGGTCTCACTACACAGGGGAGGCTAGACTCATTCTCACTACTTATGATTCTCCTGTCTCCAGCCTCTGTACTGGGATTACAGGAATGTACCATACCTACCTCAAAATATAAAGGTAAATTTAAAAAATAGGTAAATAAGGCTCTGGAGCCAAGTTGACCAGGATCCCAATACTAGAGGTATACTATAGACAGATCTCCCAAGCTCCTGTAAGATACAGGGTAATTCCCATATCCTGAGTACTGTGGACTAAAATGTAAAAAAACCAATAAATATGATAAAAATTCCAAAGATGGAAGTGGAGCTATGGCTCAAGTAGTAGAGCGCTCACCTTGCACTTAAGAGAACAGGGACGGCGCCCAAGCCCAGAGTTCAAGCCCCACGACCAACCAAAACAGAAAAAGAAAATCCAAAGACTTTGAAGGACTTCCTAGTTAGTTCCTTCATTTGAAAGGTCAAGAAGGCTTGAACTCAGGGACTCAGCTTATACTCAGCTTTTTTATTCAAAGTTGGCCTTTTGGTTTTTTTGCTGGTTTACTGGAGATAAGAGTCCCATGGACGTTTCTACATGGGCTGGCTTTCAACTTCAATCCTCAGATCTCAGCTTCCTGATATCTAGGGTTACAGGAGTGAGCCATCAGAACCCAGTTAAGAAATAATTTTCCAGAAACAAATTATACTCACCCTGCCAAGGTCCTGGAGAAAGGTTTTGACACTGTCAGCCATCTCCTCACCACCCAGACTATCAGCTACACAGAAGAGAGAGAAGTACTTCAAAATCTCTCATCATGAAGGACCTGGAAACAGATGGGAGTATAATAGAAGAAAAAATTATTTTAATGGTAAGTCACTTCAGACACATTTTTTTTTTTGGTCAGTCCTGAGGCCTGAACTCTGGGCCTAGGCACTGTCCCTCAGCTCTTTAGCTCAAGGTTAGCACTCTACCACTTGAGCCACAGCGCCACTTCCAGCTTTTTTCTGCTTATGTGGTATTGAGGAATTGAACCCAGGGCCTCATGCATGCAAGGCAAGCACTCTACCACTGAACCATCTTCCCAGCCCATTTTGCTTGTTTTCTGTTGTTTCCCTAGTATGGGGTTTGAACTCAGAGCCTGGAACTCTCACTCAACTTTCTTATTCATAGCGCATATTTGAGCCAAACCTTCAGCCTAGCATTTTATTGGTTAACTGAAAATGAAGTCTTACACACATTGCTACCCAGGATGGCTTCAAACCAGTCCTCTAGGTCTCAGCCTCCTATGTAGCTACAATTATACAATACTGGGGACTGCCTATTTGTTTTGAGACTGTCTCAATATGTTGCCCAGCCTGGTGCCCAAAACTCCTAGGCTCATCTGATCCTTCTGCCTCAATCTCCTGGAAAAACTGGGGAAGGTAGGCCTATAGGCACATTTATTTTTTCACTTTTGTTTTTTACAACCATACACCAATCTTTCACTAAATGTGCTCTTGGTCTAGTGGTCCCCTCTGTGATTTAACATCCTAACTATCCCTCATATATTCTATATTCATATATTGAGGACCTGAAATAGGTGATAGTAATATTTCAATATTACTTGAACACATTTTATGCTTACCTATACACACTCAAACATTTTAATGAAATGTAAGAGCAAGATAAAAGTTCTTCAAAAACTTACTTAATATGCACTCATTTATTTATGTGTTTATTGCCAGCACTGGGTCTTGCACTCAGGGCCTCTTGCTCTCACTTGGCTTTTTCACTCAAAGCTGGTACTCTACAAGCAACCTTTTGCTTGATTATTGGGTAAGAAAGAGTCTCTTGGATTTGTCTGCCCAGACACTCTGAACCTCGATCCTCAGATCTCAGCCTCCTGAGTATCTATGACTATAGGCAAAATAGTGAATTTTTAAAGGAGGCCAAGGCTGGAAGAATAACTCAATGGTAGAGTCAATACTTAGTATGCATAAGGCCCTGGGATTGATGGCCCCTGTAAGGAGGGGGAAGGAGACACAAATGCACACAAACAGTAGGACTTCCAAAAAGGTTCAAATATGTAAGTTGTTTTTGTTTGTATTGGGAAAGGGAGTTGGTACTAGGTTTCAGCTAGGCAGGTACTCTCACTGCTTGAACTCCACCTCCAGCCCTTTTCTGTTCCAGTTAATTTGGAAACAGGGTTTTGTCTTTTGCCTTGACTGGCCTGGACCTCAACAGATATATTCCACTAAGCCCAGTTATAGGTTGAAATAAGGTAGCCTTTTTGTATAGGTTGGCTCCAAAACGCAATCCCCATCAGCTTTCAAAACAGTAGGACTTTCTCAAATTTTTATTTCTCATGTGAATGGGAAATCTAGACTCTACTGAAAGTTCAAGTGTATAAATCTTACTAAAATATTAGTCCTCATTTAATTCCTTTAAAGTGAGTTCTAAATAAGGAGTAAGTGGCTTATGCTAACAATCCTAGCTTCTCAGGAGGCTGAGATCTGAGGCTCACAGTTTGAAACCAGCCAGGAAAAGAAAGTCTGTGAGACACTTATCTCCAACTAGCCACCCAAAAGTGGGAAGTGGAGCTGTAGCTTAAGTGGCAGAGTGCCAGCCTTGAGCAGAAAAACTAAGACAGCATCCATACCCTTAGTTCAAGCCTCAGTACTAGCACACACACCTAAGTGAATATTTAAATGAATGCAAATTCCACTGGCAGGTATTTTTTAATAACTAAACTACAAGATGTTCAACTTAGGAGACTACCTTAATATCCTGACACTCTCATAGGCCACTTGTATGAACCTCAAACTTCCGTTGACCTTTAACCACTTAACCAAACAGCACCTCCATTACCCAACTGGAAGAATGCCACTCCAAACTGGAAAAGCAGGGAGTGCAGGAGACAGAAGGCAACCTGCATAACACCCTCTGCTCTATAGGTCAAATCCCATCCAGCTGTGTTCACTTCAAGTGGAGAGTTTCTATGTTGAGAAACATCTGTTAATACCCCCACTCTTGCCTCCTAAAAACAAACACCTCAGAGTTATGATAATCACAAGAAGACAGGTACATACACTGTTCTGAAAGTTGCACTGAAGGCAGACCAGAGACAGAATAGTCAGTGTCCTATGATAAGCAAGAGACTAATTTCAAGGACTATGATTAGCAGAAATCCACCCCTTTTTTTTTTAAACCAGCTACTTGGCCATCTACAAATTAGGGCATTAAAAGTTTTCACACACTGTTGAGCATAGAATGCCTAATAGAAAACAAAAACTTAACGACTCTGTATAAATACAATCCCACACTAAAGAAGAGACAACTTCTGGGCTGGGAATGTGGCTTAGCAGTAGAGTGCTTGTCTAGCATGTATGAAGTCCTGGGTTCCATTCCTCTGTACCACATAAACAAAAAAGCCAGCAGAGGGGCTGGGAAGGTGGCTCAGTGGTAGAGTGCTTGCCTTGCATGCCTGAGGCCCTGGGTTCGATTCTTCAGCACCACATAAGCAAAAATCCGGAAGTGGCGCTGTGGTTCAAGTGGTAGAGCGCTAGCCTTGAGCTGAAGAGCTAAGGGACAGCGCCCAGGCCCAGAGTTCAGGCCCCACGACCGGACCCAAAAAAAAAAAAAAAAAAGCCAGCAGAGGTCCTGTGGCTCAAGTGGTAGAGTGCTAGCCCTGAACAAAAGCAGCTCAGGGACAGTGCCCAGGCCCTGAGTTCAAGCCCCAGGACAGGCAAGAAAAAAGAAAAAAAAAAAGGAGGAGGAGGATGATCCCACAGGGCACTGGCAGGGGGCCTGAAACATGTCTACCTCAGTCCACAATGACTGTGTTTTATTTGAATCTTAACCTGATAATACCTGACTTCTGCATGTACCTACCTGCAGGGTACCTATTGACCAGCAGTACCCTTTGAAGAGCAAGTCACTTCAACTTTATACTGAGATTTTAACAGCTTCGTGCAGGACTACTTAGCACAAATTATTATTCAGTTTGACAAATAGTGGGGGCTTGGATTAAAAACAATTTGTTTTTAATCTGATTCACAACACTGTACCGGTTGAAGACCTTCAGTTTCCGAAGTTAAAGGACTTATCCAAAGTCACAACAAGCAACACGCAGCCACAACAAATTTAAGAACCCTGCGGTTCTAACCCTCGAGTCGGGGCTTTTTTGTCCTTCTTAAGCTTAGCACTGAGGACTTTCATTTACCCCGAGCATCCCATGTACAAATAGCGTAACCTTTTCTTAAGCCTTAAAATACAGCCATGAGATTGCTGAGAGTCCTACGTGCAAGATTAAGCATCTCCCAAGGCACGGCCTCGAGCTTTCCATTCCTAAGCCACTAAGTCCAAGCCTTGGAAAGCAGGAACCTGGCGTGCCCCATCCAGGTGCGGAGATGGTAAACATCCTCCCTCTCACCTGGACTCCAGCGACGCCCCCCGAATCGCGGGCTGAGCTGGGACCCCGTCTTTCCCACAGCTCTCGGGCAACGGGCTGGACACTGGTCTCCCTTCCCAACACCTGGCTCACCTCGGGCCACAGGAGCGGCTAAGATCGCCGCGCCGCGCCTGGGAGGGAGGAGGCCCGCCACCGCCGCGACCCCCCGCCGCGGCCCGGCCGGCTCCGCGGCCCGCCCCACCCGGGACCCCCGTCCTGCCACAGTCCCCGGCCCGGCTCCCCGGGCCTCGTCGCCCAGGACCGCTCCTGTCACGGCCCCCGGCCCGGCTCCCGGTCTCCCCGCCCAAGACCCCTCCTATCACGGTCCCCCGGCCCGGCTCCCCGGCCTTCCCCGCCGGCGTCCCTTCCTGTCAGTCCCCGGCCCGGCTCCCCGGCCCTCCCCGCCCGGACCCCTTCCCGCCACGGCCCTCCCCGCAAATCTCCCAGACCCATTCTCCGGCCCTGCCTGTCCTCACACGCCCTCGCGGCCCCCCGCCGCCCGGGATCCACGGCGCCACCGTGCCGAGGCCCGGCTCACCGCACCCCACACCTACCCCCGCAGCCTCGCCGCCGCGGATCCGGCCCCGGCGCTCGTCCTCCCCGGGGGACCCGCTCGGCTCCCCTCCGCGCCCGGCCGGCCGCCCGCTCCGCCGGGGCGCTCCCAGGGCCGGGGCCGCTGCGCCCGCACTGGGCATGCCCGGGCCGCACGGGGCCGCTGGGAAGTCAGGCGAGCACCCAGCCGGGCCGCCGGCGGAGGCGGGGCCGGATGGAAGGGGGCGGAGCCCGTCGAGGAGGGGAGGGGCCTGAGAGCGAGGGCGGGACCGAGGAGCCTGGGAAATGTAGTTGGCTCTGAGCGAACCGGGGCTGGGGGTTTCGGCTCCCGGCTCCGCCTGATGGCGGCGCTGAACGCATTTCCCGCCTCCTTTCGTGCTTCTAGGTAATCAATTTCTCCTCCGGCTGGTTGCTTTCCTCCCAACTCTCCCCTCCGTCCCCTACCCCGGCACTTACCGCCACAGTGATGCTGGACTTTGTAAAATCGTAATTACGAGGCCTTTAACAGGAAAACAGGAAAATAGGGGTCACCGTGATTATTTGAACTCTTCGTAGTTAACAACTTCTAAGCAATGCTGAGTTTAGGTCGTTTGACTCCGGTCCAATCTGGCTGCACCAGGTGTGAGTTCTGCTGACAATAAAAGGAAGTAGACAATCCTAGCTACTTAGGAGGTTGAGATAGGAGGAGCCAGATTCAAAGCCAGCCCCCAGGCTGCGCCCTACTGAGATCCTTATCTCCAATTAACCTCCCAAAAGCTGGAAGTGGAGGTGTGGCTCAAGTGGTAAAGCCCTGCCCTGAGTAAAGATCACTATTTTCTGCTACACCCTTCTAGTTCAGTTGTTTTGAAGGGAAGCCAATTTCTTGACATGAAACTCTTTTATTCTTTTTTCTTTTTTTTTTTTTTTGGGGGGGGGGGGTCCTGAACTCTGGGCCTGGGCGCTGTCCCTCAGCTCTTCAGCTCAAGGCTAGCGCTCTACCACTTGAGCCACAGCGCCACTTCCGGCTTTTTTTCTTTTTGCTTATGTGGTGCTGAGGAATCGAACCCAGGGCCTCAGGCATGCAAGGCAAGCGCTCTACCACTGAGCCACCTTCCCAGCCCTTGACATGAAACTCTTAAGGAAAGCAAATTTTTACCCCTACTCCGAAATAACAGATTAACATAAGAAAAAAATACAATAGTGTTTGTGGGACAAAGGCCCCCCTGAAGAGATGAAAGGACTGTAGCTTTTCAGTAGAGCATGCCTAACGTGTGTGAAGCCCCCTCCCCCAGCTCCCAAGCATGCAACCCTTAAAAATAGAAAGGAAACAAAAAACAAAACCTAAGTTATTTTGTGGTATATTGAGCAAAAAGAGGCAAGTACCAGTAGGAGGAAGGTGGCTCACTCCTGTAATTCTAGCTACTCAAGAGGCTGAGATCTGAGGATCAACAGTTTTGAAGCCAGCCAGAGCAGGAAAGTCCATTAGACTCTTATCTCCAATTAACCACCAAAAAAGCCAGAAGGAGCTATGGCTCAAAAGTGGTAGATCCACCTGTGGCTCACACCTGTAATCCTAGCTACTCAGGAGGCTGAGATCTGAGGATTGCGGTTCAAAGCCAGCCCCTTCTGGCTTATTGCCAATAAACCACTCAGAAAACCAGAAGTGGTGCTGTGGCTCAAGTGGCAGACAGAGCGTTAGCCTTGAGCTGAAGAGCTGAGGGACAACACTCAGGCCCAGAGTTCAAACCCTACAACCTACAAAAAAAAGAAAAAAAAGTGATAGAGTACTAGCTTTCAGCACAAAAACTCAGGGACAGCACTCAAGCCCTGAGTTCAAGCCCTCAGACCCACACACAGGAAAAAAAGGCAATTATGTCAAAGTGGGGTAGCTAAAGAAAATGACTATTTGCATGTATATAGAAACTGTTTTAAATGTTTGTAGGTATTTGTCAACTTTCTGTTCTTGTTTCTGTTCTAGTGAAAGACAATTCCTTGCTTTCAGGGAGAAAAAGAGAAGGGTAAGGATACTCTTCCAATTTGCTGGTACTAGACCTTGAACTCAGGGCCTAGTCCCTCCTATCCCCAAGTGGTGCTGTACCATTTAAATCTCATACCTTACTTGTGTTTTTTTGTTTTTGTTTTTGTTTCTAGAACCTTGATCTTCAGATCTCAGCATCTTGAGTAGCTAAGATTACAGGTATAAGCCACCAGCCCCTGGTTTCTCTCTGGTTTTATGATTCAATGAATCTGCATTTCTTAACTTCCAGACTAGATTCTTCCAGGGAGAAATTATCATAATTTACTAAACATCTACTGTGTGCCAGGCCTTTCATATTAGTTATTTCACAAACTTTAAAAAATTCCTAGCTGGGAACCAGTGGTTCACACCTATAATCCTAGCTACTCAGGAGGCTGAGATGTGAGGATCGAGGTTCAAAGCCAGCCTGGGCAGGAAAGAGACTCCTATCTCCAATAACCCACCAGAAAACTAGAAGTGGCGCTATAGCTCAAGTGGTAGAGTGCTTGCCTTGAGCTGAAGAGCTGAGGGACAGCGCCCAGGCCCAGAGTTCAAGCCTCCTGACTGACAAAAAAAAAAAAATGCTATAATTGATTTTTGAAATCCATGATAGCCAATATCATGTCTTTTTCTTTGCCATTCCCACCCTCTTTTCTAGATCACCACAGGGCTATCAACACTAAAATAGTACTCCTCTGACTTTAATATGAAAGTGATTCATGTGGAGACCTTGCTCAATAGACATTCTGATTCAGTTGATCTGGGGTAAGGGCCAAGATTCTGTAGTTCTAACAAATTCCCAAAAGATTCCAATAAACATTTGCTAAATGTCCATTATCTATCTTGGCTAGGTGTTTGGAACTCAAGATGGCTTTCAACTACCTTCCTTCCAAAGGGAAGGCAGACCAAGTAAGGAAAGAGACAAAACAAAACCTTGAGTGACAATGAAGTTAGCACAAAGGAGAGAAGAGGGAGTTCTATGCTGAGGAAACAATACAAACAAAAAATACCTAGCAATTTAGAGCAATTTGTTTCGCATAATTGAAACTTGGAATTACGAGAGAACTGGCAAAAGATATACTTCCTATTAACTGCCAGGCCCTGTTCACCAGGCTCTTTTCAACTAATAGGATTTAGTGGTAAGTAGTAAGCAAGACAGACAAGATATCTGCTTGACTGGAGTTCAGCTCCAAGAAGGATGATCAGATAAAGTAAGATAGAATAACTTAAAGTTGGACAAAACAGCCAGCTGCTGGTGGCTCGTGCCTGTACTCCTAGCTACTCAGGAGGCTGAGATCTGAGATTTGATGGTGGTTCAAAGTCCTCAAGACTCTTCAATTAACCACCAGAAAACCAGAAGAAGAAAGAAGAGAGAAGGAGGAGGAGGAGGAAGAGGAAGAGGAGAAGAAGAAGAAGAAGTAGTAGTAGTAGTAGTGGTGGAAGTGGAGCTGTGGCTCAAAGTCCTAGAGCACTAGCCCTGAGTACAAAAACTCATGGACAGCAGAGCTCAAGCCCCACGACTGTGTGTATATAAGTGTGTGTGTGTGAGTGTGAGAGAGAGAGAGACAGAGACAAGACAGAGACACAGAGAGAAATAGAGAGACACAGAGAGACACACACCGAAAGACAGAGAATATAATTTTCAATAGTGAAAAATGTTGAAAAATAAAACATGGCTAACCAAGTGGTTGCTATTGGCTACCAGAAAAGTAGGAAGAGAAAGCATGTTTGAGCAGCTGATTTTGTGTTGAGATCTGAATGAATGTAAAAATCTGGGAATAGAATAGAAGGCAGATATAAGCTTATAAGCCTCCAGACAAAAACTTCCATGGTACATAGCAGGCACAGAAACAAAGACAATGTAGTTTCAAATACCACCCAGTCAAGTTAGGCATCCTCCTTTTCTCCCACATCTAATCAGCAAGTAGTTTTGATCCCATAACCTGAAAAGAAAATAAGAAGCTAGACACTGGTTGCTCACACCTGTAATCCTAGCAACTCAAGAAACTAAAATCTAATCAGAGGGAAACAGATGAAAAAATACAGCGGAGGGGCCCATCAGCAGCCCTGGACCTTGATGCAAGTGAACTAAGCAACTCAAGGGCAGCAATGGGAGGGAGGGAATGAGAGAGAAAGAGGGAACAGCTTACACTAAGCAAAAGGAAAGAAATGTACATATCACCCGATTTGGAAAAAATAGTTGTATTGTCAAAGTTTGTAGAGTTCACAAGCTTTATAGACCATGATAATGACAATAAGCCTTGTGAAGGTTAACATGTGTTTGTGACTTTAGCTAAATATCACTATCCCACAATTCTGTGAAACTTATGTAATCACTTAATCTTGGTTCAAAGTCAGCCCAGGCAAAAAGTTTGAGAGACTTTACCTCCAAATGCTGGACTGGAGACGTGATTTGCAGCCAGATGTGAGCAAGAAAGCTGATAGAGACCTCAAGATCCAAATTTCAAGCCCTGGTAACAGAAAATAAATAAACAAACAAAGCCTGAACCAATGACTCATGCCAGTAATCCTAGCTACTCAGGAGGCTGAGATTTGAGGATCAAGGTCAAAGCCAGCCCAAGCAGGAAAAATCCATGAAACTCTTATCTCCAATAAACCTTTCAGAAAACCGAAAGTGGTGTTGTGGCTCGAGCGGAAGAGCGCTCCCCTTGAGCTAGAGCTGAGGGATAGTGCCTACACCCAGAGTTCAAGCCCCATGACCAACAATAAATAATAAATAAATAAATAAATGTGAAGTTTATCCCATGTGTTTGCCTTTAATTAATTAATTAATTTAGAGACCTGAAACTTCCTATATATTCTAAAGTTCAAGAACCTCCTGCTTCACCCAGTCTCTCAAGGGGTGGGAGCCACCAACTTCGTTCCTACCGTTGCCTTTCTCCTAAATTACTGGAAATCTTCCTGCTCCCAGTAAGACATCTTTAATCCATTTTCTACATAATAGACACCGCTTTAGAAAATGAAAATCTGGTCTTTTTTTTTCTGCCTGAAACCCTTCAGTGGCTCCCATCCCTCTATCAGATATGCCTAAATTCATCCCTATTATATATTCCAATGGCTCTTGAGGATCTTTGCCCATATATCACTTACCATATACCCCTCTGTGCCCGTGTTACTTTCTCCAAGTGTTCATATGGCATTTCCTTTGCCTCCTTCCACCTCTTCCTAACACGTACCTATCTCCTGATCAAGTTCTACTCTTCCATCACATGCCCTGTGAATCCCTCAACTACCTCCCCATTCTTCTTTTGAACTGCAAGAACACATGGAATGTTCATGGAATGTTCTGTATTAAAGCACTAATTCACCAGTCAATCAATCACTTACCTGTAGTGATCAGCTTCAAGGTCTCTATGAACTGGGGCTCCAGGTACACAACACCACGTCTGACCACGACCAACTTTAGAAGAGTTATGTTGTCTAAAAAGAAATCCCTATTCATTGTCAGTCACTCCCTATTTCGTCCAAACTCCTCCTACCACCACGACTGTCATTGGAGATGGATAAGAGTTTATCTCAGCTTCTCTTTCATGAAAAATCACGGGTCCTTAAGATCCACTCTTAGAAAGCATTTCAGGACAATCTCATAAAAAAGAAGTATCTGGGCTGGGAAGGTGGCTCAGTGGTAGAGCACTTGCCTTGCATGCCTGAGGCCCTGGGTTCGATTCCTCAGCACCACATAAGAAAAAAGAAAAAAGCCGGAAGTGGCGCTGTGGCTCAAGTGGTAGAGTGCTAGCCTTGAGCTGAAGAGCTGGGGGACAGTGCTCAGGCCCAGAGTTCAGGCCCCACGACCGGACTCCAAAAAAAAAAAAAAAAAAAAAGTATCTCTTAAAGTAAACATTTTAGTAGGCCTGGGAATGTGGCTTAGTGATATTGTTTGCCTAGCATGCATGAAGCCCTGGGTTTTGTTTTTTTCTATCTTTTTTTTTTGGTCGGTCGTGGAGCTTGAACTCTGGGCCTGGGTTCTGTCCCTCGGCTCTTCAGCTCAAGGCTAGCACTCTACCACTTGAGCCACAGCACTACTTCTGGCTTTTTTTTTTTTTTTTTTTTCTGCTTATGTGGTGCTGAGGAATCAAACTCAGGGCCTCATGCATGCAAGGCAAGCACTCTACCACTGAGCCAGCTTCCCAGCCCTGAAGCCCTGTGTTTGATTCCTCAGTATATAAACAGAAAAGGCCAGAAATGGCACTGTGGCTCAAGTGGTAGAGTGCTATCCTTGAGCAAAAGAAGCTCAGGGACAGTGCCCAGCCCCAGAGTTCAGGCCTCAGGACTTAAACACAAAAAAACGAAACAAACAAAAAAAAACACCTTCCTCCTCTTCATGCTCAAAATGGCAAGTCCTTTATGTAGCTTTTATACTTTCTGACGGGGGAGAATACAAGCAGTCCTGTTTTCCAGCAACTCCTAGTCCTTAGACCACGGTTCTGGGTAGATGAGAAAGGTGAGGCCCACCCAAAATACAGGTAATTTTCAGGACTTCCTTTTTGGGAGACATATCTTATGCCTAGGGTTGCTTCTACCACCTCTACTGTGCCACCTATTGGTACACAGATGTATTAGCACTTAGAAGCTCTCCTAACCTCATTTAGGGACTTCTATGGAGGTTTCCTTATGTAGGAATAGTTGATTAAATCACTGATCATAAATAATTAACTCAATCCTAGAGCCCTTCCCCTTTCCTGAGGACAAAGAATGGTGTTGGGTTGAAAAGTTCCAACACTTTAATCATGACTTGGTTCTTGTGGAGTAATCTCACTTTATATTTTGTTATGTTATATTAATTTATTATACCTCTTTCTTCCCTCCTTCTCTCTCCCCCCCCCCAATCTATTCCCCCTTCTTTCTTTTCTTTCTTCTTCCCTTTTTCTTTCTTATAGAGTCAAACTTATCCTCCTGTCTCAGTCTGTACTGGAGTTTCAGGCAGTTTGCCACTATGCCCAGATGACTCATATAGTCTTTCTCTGTGTGTGTGCACGCATGGGCACACACGCACAAGCACACCAGTATTGAAGCTTGAACTCCAGGCTTCAAACTCTGGTTCAGCTTTTCAGTCATGTCTGGGGCTATACCACTGGAGCCATACCTCTTCTGGCCTTCCGGTGGTTAACTAAGAGATTTTTATCTTCCACAGCTGGATTTTTGTCTCAAGGATTTTTGTCTTCCACAGCTGGATTCCAAAAAACTATGATTCTCAGATTCAGACATCCTGAGTAGATAGGATTATAGATGTGAGACACATGTGTGCATGTGTGTGTGTGTGTGTGCGTGTGCGCACGTGCTCGTGCACGCATGAGTGCTTGAACACTGGTCCTAGGGCTTGAACTCAGGGCTTGGGCAGTGTCTGTGAGCTTTTTTAACTCAAGGTTAGCACTCTACTACTGGAGCCACAGCTCTACTTCAAGCTTTTTTAGTGATCAATTGGAGATAAGAGTCTCAGGGACTTTCTCCCTCTGGCTGGCTTCAAATCAAGATCCTCAGATCTCAGCCTTTTGAGTAGTTAGGACTTTTTTAAGGCTTTTTTTTTTTTTTTTAAACTCGGGGCTGGGAAGGTCGCTCAGTGGTAGAGTGCTGGCCTTGCATGCATGAGGCCCTGGGTTCCATTCCTCAGCACCACATAAGTAGAAAAAAGCCGGAAGTGGCACTGTGGCTCAAGTGGTAGAGTGCTCGTCTGGAGCTGAAGAGCTGAGGGATAGTGCCCAGGCCCAGAGTTCAGGCCTATGACTGACCAAAAGTATAAATAAATAAAATAAAACTCTAGTGCCAAATTTAGGCAAGTGCTCTTTCACTGAGATACAGATAAGGAGCCACTAGCCAGCCAAGAGTGAAGAGGAAATGTAAAGGAAATTAAAAATAAAAGATGGAATTGATTATAAGACCTCCGAGAGAATATTGTAATTAAGCTGCTTTTTTTTTTTTTTTTGGTCGGTCGTGAGGCCTGAACTCTGGGCCTGGGCACTGTCCCTCAGTTCTTCCAGTTCTTCCACTCAAGGCTAGCATTCTACTACTTGAGCCACAGCACCACTTCCAGTTTTCTGAGTGGTTTATTGGAGATAAAGAGTCTCACTGACTTTCATGCCAGGGCTGGCTTTGAACCACAATCCACATATCTCAGCCTCCTGAGTAGCTAGGATTACAGGCAGGAGCCACCAGCGCCGTGGAAGCTTTTTTTTTTTTTTTGTAATTAAGTTTTTTAACTAGTCTTGTTGGCCCAGCAAGGCTGTGGAATGGCAAAGTTGTTTTTTTTTTTTTGAATACTCTACCCACTCTAAGGTGGTACTCTACCTTTGAACCATCCCTCCAGCCAACACTCTATCCACTTTGAAGATTACTATAGGCTTCATTATTCTAGTTTAAGGAGGATCAAAGAATAGTTTCTGAAAGAACAGATCTTATAAGCTAGGTCACTAAACGCCTGCCTTAGAGGTCTAATGTAATTGAGTAAATACACCCTCCCCCATACCCCGGGAAACAGAAACTCTGCCCCCTGGGCTAGTCCCAGGGAGGAGCTTAAGCTCCAAGCCCTTTACATTTCAATACAAACTTGTGCTGGGGTAAAAATCATTGTCAAAGATGGCAAATTTTCAGTACTTTCCTCATTAACTTTCCGATCACTTTCACTCCATCCATGTATTGCTTGAATTCTTTTGCTGGACTAAAGTACTGGGAGTGATTAGCTACACTGACTTTTAGGTAATATTTGCTAGCCCCTATATTTTATGAAGTGCTAGAAGAGAGGAATTTGAAGATTCCCAGCACAAAGAAACAATAAATGTTGAAAGAGGTGGGAAAGCTAATTACTGGATTTGATTATTGCATATGTACTTCTATCATGCTGTACTGTGCAAATATGTATAATTATTGTCCATGAAAAGATAAAAGAAAATGTAAAAACTGTTTTTTTAAAGAAATAAATATTTGGATTTTAGAACTGTGATTTTTTTATTATTTTTATTTTTATATTGAAATTACTTATATTTTAGTAAAACAAACTTTGGGAGGTAGGAAAAAGAAAAAAACACACAAAAAGTGACAAAAAGTCAAAGGTAGTCAGGGTAGGGAGGAATACCACAGAATACCAGGTGAAAAGCAGATTCTCTATCAAGACAATCAGCTGAAGACAGGCAGCGCATGCTTTGCATTTTGTCAATGTCCTTGTGAGACAAAGAGCCCAAATATATTAGTTATTTACATATTAACAGGACCCTCACAATGTGGTGCCTATTTGGACCCCACACTAGGCAAAACAATGTACTTGAACCAGTGCCAGGCGCCTCATTCTCTAGGTTTAGGGAAAAGAAGACTCAAGTAGAGACAGCAAGATTTGATCCAAGTTTCAGCCTGGAGACTTCAGAGCTAAACTAGATTCTTCCCCCAACAGCTTCTCGACTGAGATCCCTTCTGTCTTTCTAATCTATTTTCTATACCCTAGGAGTAATAATGGTCCCCCTTCTCTTTGGCTAGATGGGAGCTGCCTATGGGAATGCACGGCTCTTCCTAGTAACCATGGGAACCTTATTGGCATGGCAACTGCGGCAGCCCTGAGAAAGGCAGGGGGGAGGGGAAGGGAGCGGAGGGGAGGAGAGCAGTGGGAAGTGTTGTATTCCTAGGGAAAAGAGGTGATGTAGTTTTTCATCCTGCTGGGAGAAAGAGGAGGAGGAAAGGCAGCCAGCTGGACCTTTTAGCTCCTTGGCTGGCACAAGGGACAAGTCCTGCAAGACTTGAAAACTCCTCCTTAACCTAGTCCAAGAGGACGTTGGAGCAGGGCTAAAAGTCCATCTGGGCACCGAGACTAAAAGGATCAAGGTTTTTTGGTTTTGGTTTTGGTTTTTGATTTTGTTTGTTTGTATTTCAGCTCAGCAGCGCTAGGAAAGGTTTAGGGCTAAAAAATAACGTGAAAGATCTCTAGGAGCTCACCCTGAAGTGCTGGAATCATGATATTATATTTTCATAACTTTTATCATCCTGAGATGAAATACACCTTGTATTTCATACTTTTGTTGACAAATAAAAGGCACCTTTTTAAAAGAGATGTCTAGCAATGAGGAAATTTCCAATTAGAATTTCTTGCACTTAGAACAAGAAATAAATCTTTGCAATAGGTTTAAGAATGGCTGAGGCCAGGCCCCGGTGGTTCACGCCTGTAATCCTAGCTACTCAGGAGGCTGAGATCTGAGGATCATGGATCAAAGCCAGCCCAGGCAGGAAAGACTTTGAGACTCTTATCTCCAATAAAGCACTAGAAAACCGGAAGTGGCGCTGTGGCTCAATCGGTAGAGCTCACACCTTGAGCTGAAGAGCACAGGGACAGTGCCCAAGCCCAGAGTTCAAGCCCCATGACCGACAAAAAAAAAAAAAAAAAAAAAGAATGGCTGAGGCTAGCTAGAAATGTGGCTTAGTGGTAGAGTGCATGCATGAAACCCTGGGTTCGATTCCTCAGTACCACATAAACAGAAAAAGCCAAAAGTGGGGCTGTGGCTCAAGTGGTAGAGTGCTAGCCTTGAGCAAAAAGAAAGTCAGGGACAGTATTCAGGCCCTGAGTTCAAGCCCCAGGACTGGCACACATAAACACACACACACACACACACACACACATAGGCTGAAAAATCACAAAGAAATAATGGGACCAAGAACCTACCAGCATGATATATAGATTACTTTAAATGGTGAACATTTAATCCATAGCAGATTGGAAAGAAGTCTTACTTTAACTTACTTGGTGTGATTAAGCAGGGCCTCCCCATACACAGAGCCTTTACTTTTCCACAAGGAAATTTCCTGATTGATAGAAGATTGGCACAGATTGAACAAAGGCACAAATGCACCACTTCAAGGAACTCTGTCCAGAAAAGAGCTTGATCTGCTGGCTTCAGATTAGAATGCTCCAGCCTTTCCTATAGAAGCCTTAATCACTATCCCTTTTGTTGTAAACCCTGAGAAAAAAACATTAAAAAAACAAAACAAAAACAGTTATATTAGGTAAAATTCTTTTCACAGTAAGCATATAATGAGTCATTCTCTTTAATTTGGAGGGAGATGTCTTTTGGAAAGCTCCATTTAAGTAGTTATATAGTAACACCTTTTGGTTTTTCAGTTGTGTTCTTATTTATTTACTTATTGCTACTACTAGGGCTGGGCTTGTACTCAGGGCCTGGCTCTCTCTTGCTCAGCTTTTCTCTGGTCACAGCTGCCACTTAACCTCTCGAGCCATACTGCCAGTCTGACATTTTGCTGGTTAATTGAAGATAAAAGCCTCACAGACTTTTCTTCCTGGTCTAGCTTCATTCAAACTGTGGTCCTCAGAGCTCAGCCTTTTGAATAGCTAGGATTATAGGTGTGAGCCACCCCTACATTGACATTTTTAAAATGGTGCTTTTTTTTGGGGGGGGGGATCTGGTCATGGAGCCTGAACTCTGGGCCGGGGCGCTGTCCCTCAGCTCTTCAGTTCAAGGCTAGCATTCTACCACTTGAGCCACAGCACCAGTTCCAGCTTTTTTCTTTTTGCTTATGTGGTGCTGGGGAATTGAACCCAGGGCCTCAGGCATGCAAGGCAAGCACTCTACCACTGAGACACCTTCCTAGCCCAAATGGTGTTTTTTTTTTTTGAGACAGGATTTGACCTTACACTATTCTGGCTTTGAACTCAAGAGCTCCTGCTTCATCCTCTCAAATGCTGGGATGGCAGAATTGTGCCCTCATACCTGGCCAAAATAGCATCTGTATCCACAATATGATCATATACCATACAATTCACCCTTTTGGGGTGGGGGTGCTGAAGTTTCAACTCAGGGCCTGCTAGGCAAGGACATTACCACTCAAGCCACAGCTCTGGCTTTCAAAGTGTAAAATCCAGTGGCTTTTAGTATAGTCCTATGGTTGTATAGATATTTTTACCATCTACCACTCTCTAATTTTAGTACTCTTACAGTATCCTCCAAAAACACTAAGGAATACACATACATTAGCAGTCACTTGCCTTAGCTCTTGGCAACCACTCATCTACTTTCTGCATTTATAGTGTGGCCTATTCTGGACATTTTATATAAATAGAATTATATGTGTCTTTCTGTGTCTGGCTTCTTTCAATTAGCAGGATTCTTTCCACTTTATTTATTTATTTATTTTTGAACTGGTACTAGGGCTTGAACTCAGGGCCAAATTCCATCTCTACTTCCAGCTTTTTGCTGGTTAATTGGAAGAAATGTCACTTGCATTTGTTTGCCAGGGCTGGCTTCAAACCATATCTTAGCCTCCTAGGTAACTAGGATTACAGGCATGGGCCACTGATGTCTGGTTACCTTTTAAAATTTTTTAATATTCTAAATAAAGTTGCTATGAACATTTAAGTATGGATTTTTGTGTACATGTATTGATCAAGTCTTTTTTTTCCGGGGGGAGGGTGTCCGGTAGTGGGACCTGAACTCTGGGCCTAGGTCCTGTCCCTCAGCTCTTCAGCTCAAGGCTAGCACTCTACCACTTGAGCCACAGCACCACTCCCGGCTTTTTTCTTTTTGCTTATGTGATGCTGAGGAATCAAACCCAGGGCCTCATGCATGCAAGGCAAACGCTCTACCACTGAGCAGTGCTTCTCAGCCCATGACCAAGTCTTATACCTGATATGAAATGGTAAACCTGGTAAATAGAAGAAATTTAAATTTCCTACTAACCATACTTTCCTTTATTCCCACAACCCTCCTTCTTCCTCTCTCCTCAGAGTAGTCTGGTCAGTATAATGTAATATCCAGGTATGGTAGTATAAAATTCTCTTCCCATTAAAGAAAATCTTCTTTTTCTTTCTTGTGCATGTGTATATGAGTCTTCGCATGTGTATTCTAGACAGGTATTCTGACATTTGAACCATACCCTCAACCCTTTTATTTTTATTTTTTGAGACAGAGTCCTACTAACTTTACCCAGGCCAGCACTGAATTCAGATTCTCCTTCCTGTACCTCCCTATAAACCAGGATTACAAGCATATACCAACCACTCCTGGCTTTAAAAAGTTCTTAAAGTTTCTGGCGCTGGTGGCTCACTCCTGTAATCCCAGCTACTCAGGAGGTTGAGATCTGAGGATTGTAGTTACAAGCCAGCCCTGGCAGGAAAGTCCCTGAGACTCTTTTCTCCAATTAACCACCAGAATACCAGAAGTGGTGCTGTGGCTCAAAGTGTTAGAGTACTAGCCTTGAGCAAAGAGCTCAGGGACAGCACCCAGACTGACAAAAGCCCCATGACTGATGAAAAAAAAAAAAAAAGTAAGATAATGGAGTGTGGAAGGAAGAAAGTAAGAGGATAGACAATGGCTCATACATGCAAATAAGCTACTGTGACCATATTCATCCTATTGACCCTTTTCCCCTCTTCCCCCAACCCCCCCTCCATTGACACCAATTCTACCAACAGAGCTTACCAATGAACACAGTCTTAACCTGAAAAGAATCTGAATTTATTTGAATATGCAGATTTTGAATGATCTTAGATTGCCAAGCTTTTCAATGCTTCTAGTTTCTTATTCATCTCATGCCTGGCTGCTTTGTGTGTTTCTAAGACAGCAGTCAGTACTGTGTCACATCAACTTCTCTCACACCCAGACATTTGATCAATAGCCAACAGTGAGTTTTTTTCCTCTTATAAGTCTCCACAATCCAGGTGCCAGCATCATACCATGTCATGAAATTGGTAGGATATCATTTTTAAGGGAATTATCTAAGCAAATATTATTGAATGCTATTTATAAAGCATAGTAATGCAGAGTTTATTTGAAACCATTACAATAAGTGGACAATTGCAATTAGACTTTGTGGTGGGGAAAGAGATTAAGATCAACCCCAAATACAGCATTACAAATATTTAGAATTTGTAGCTGATGATCAGGGTAGAGCTCGTGGATGGGAAGCTATTGCGAAGAAACATTAGGAGTAAGGGGATTCTGAATAAATTGACCTAAAGGAGGATTTGTGTGTGTGTGTGTGTGTGTGTGTGTGTGTGTGTGTGTGTATTGAAGCTTGAACTCAAGGTCTGAGCACTGTACCTTAACATCTTTTTGTTCAAGGTTAGATCTCTACCACATGAGCCAACACCTTTTTGGAGGTTAAATTGAGAGACAAGAGTTGCTCAGATTTTTCTGTCTGGGATGGCCTTTGAACCTCAATCCTTCGATCTCAGCCTCCTGAGTAGCTAGTATTATAGACATTAGCTACAGATCTCAGAGTCCTAACAGGATTCTTGCTGAAGACAACCCAGGGTGCTCTGACACCAACTGAGGCATAATAGAGGATAAGAACCTTGATTATGGGGCTGGGAAGGTGGCTCAGTGGTAGAGCGCTTGCCTTGCATGCATGAGGCCCTGGGTTTGATTCCCCAGCACCACATAAGCAAAAAGAAAAAAAGCCGGAAGTGGCGCTGTGGCTCAAGTGGTAGAGTGCTAGTCTTGAGCTGAAGAGCTGAGGGACAGCGCCCAGGCCCAGAGTTCAGGCCCCATGACTGGACCAAAAAAAAAAAAAAAAGAACCTTGATTACTTATCATAGTTGACCAGATATTAAGGATTGAGGGGTTGTCAATAAACTGACTTAACAGGATTCTTGCAAAAAGTGGATTTTACATGAAAGTGTACAATGGGGGTAAGAAAAGGTTTAGGAACCTTACTCATCACCCACCCAGCACTCCTCTTTCAGAACTCTTTGGAGTTCAGTGTTAGGAAGTTCTCACTTTGTAGAATATGACGTCCTGAAGAAGTTGGCCTGTTCAAACCCTCGCTAAAATGACTTCCTGAGTTACTGAAATTGGGACTTTGGTAAGTGTATGTTGTTTGCTCATCATTTTCACATGGATGAAGATGCTGTCGTATTTCAGAATTGAAGCCTTTAGAGGGGACAGCTGTGGCCTGAGGCAGCATTTGCAAAGCATTCTGGGCTCTGAGAGGCTGTTGGTTTTGGATTGATCATTATTTAGCTTGACTGGGTCAGTAAAATGGTTCTTTAGCATTTTCCTTTCTTCAAGTTCTTTTTGAATTATCACCTTTTCTAGTACCTGGGGAAGCTGAGGATAGCACACATAAAGATTTGAGACTGAGGGGAGTGGGAGTTTATGTAATGAAGTCCCTGCTTGAACTGAAGGTCTTGAGAAGGATCCAAATGCAACCTGAACCATCTCCTGAACACCCCCCCCCCCCCCACCTGATAGCATTGTTGTCTAGTCTCCCTATGGATAATGAGACAAGAATCAGGGCCTATCTGGTCCCTTATTCACATAAGGCAAGACTCACCTGCCCTACTTAACTATTCCCTGGCCACAGGAATGGAAGATTGATTTTTCTTGTTTGACCAGTCTAGATCTGAAAGTTTCCCACACAATAGAAAACTTATTTCCCATTTCCTGTTAAAATGTATGGTTCTCCATTCTTTCTTCTCTCCTTCCTTCCCTACTCTCCCTCTTTGTCTCCTTCCCTTCATCCCTTCATTTCCTACCTTCATCATTCCTTCCCTCTTTGGGCCTGGGCACTGTCCCTCAGCTCTTCAGCTCAAGGCTAGTGCTCTACCACTTGAGCCACAGCACCACTTCTGGCTTTTTTTGCTCATGTGGTGCTGAGGAATTGAACACAAGGCCTCATACATGCAAGGCAAGCACTCTACCACTGAGCCACCTTCCCAGCTCCCTTCCTTCTTTCCAATTTGTGATTCTCCTTTATTCCTTCCTTCCCTTGTTTCTTCCTTCCCTCATTTTCTCCCTTGTTTCCCACCCTTTCTCCTTCTTTCCATTCCTCTTCCTTCTTCCTTCCTTCTTTCCCTCCTTTCCTTCCTTCTTTCCGTCCCTTCCTTCCTCCTTTTCATTCTTTGTCTTTCTGTGGCTTTCCTTCCTTGAAATTTCTAATTGTCTTTCTGTATAGAAATTTTTTTTATTGCATTTGCACTTTGGGGATTTTTAGTTCATTAGGAGATCTCATTCTTTTACTTTACTTGCCAACTAGTTTGTGTATTTTGTTTTCTTAATCAGGAAACAGGGTGAGTATTCTGATATTTGTCATTTTTCTGGGGCCAATGTGTTCTCAATTGTTACATTATTGCCTATTCTTTTTGAAAGTTAAATTGTCTTGTTTCTGGTATACGTGTGCTTTGTGATAGGGAGAAATTACCTGCTGACTAGCAGGCTATAAATAGATTTTGAATCTTGGGGAATATTCCATTTCCCTTGTGACAGCAAATCAGGGAATTTAATCAACATGGGAGATTAAGGATGACAATGAATATAGACCCAAATTAGATGTTAGAATCAAACCAGAGATAGAAAAATCAAATAATCTGACAATGTTAGCAAGTATGAGCTCATTTTTATTTTCTTGGCTGTGATTCATGTAGGCTTTCAGTAAACACTTCATGGCTCATTTCCAAAAGGTCATGGAATACTAGCTTCCTCAAAAAGGATCCTTCTAAGGAAAGTCAAATATAATGTTCACTATAGATATGCTGTGATCATTGAATCTCTCATCTTAAAAATCCATTTCCAGTCTGGTACTGGTAGATCACACTTGTAAATTCTGGCTATTTAGGAGGCTGATATCTGAGGATGGCTTCTGGAAGCCAGCCCATGAAGAAAAGTCCCTGAGAATCTTATCTCCAATTAAGCACCAACAATGTCAGAAGTAGAGTTGTGGCTCAAGTCATAGAGTACTAGCCTTGAGCAAAATAGGTCAGGAATAGCACTCAAGCCCTGAGTTAAAGCTTCAGGATTCCCCCCCCCCACACACACACACAATTTCCAGATTTGAAAAACCATTTTTTGAGACAGTACTGTGAAGCCATGTCATTGCAGGTGTGTAAGTAGTGTAAGTAGTGCAGCAGCATCTAGGAGGGACATTGATTTTTGCATCAAGTTGGTGGTCAGACATATTCTCTATGTTCTCATTTGATTCTTTCACAGAGCAAACCAAGATTCATTAGCGTCACCCTCTAGAATTATTAGTATGATTCCAGAATCTATTGTTTATTCTAGTACTTATGCCCAGGCACTTTCCCTTCTTTCCTTTCTCTTCTTTTTCTTCCTTCCTTCCCTCCCTTCCTTCTTCTCTCCTTCTCTTTCTCCTTCCTTTCTTCTCTTTCTTGTTTTGTTGTAAGCCTCAGCTTTTCTTAACAACATCTTGGTTTATTATTAAGCAGTAACTGGATATTAAGAACTCTCAAGGGATTTAACCTTCACAAAAACCCTACAAATAGAAAATATTTGAGAGATTAAGAAAAATAGTGAACTACCTATAGAGTCAAGGTTTAAACCTGGCCATTCAGAGCCACTGTCTAACTTTCCTTTTGTAGATCTTGTATCATTCACTTGACTTTTTTTGGGGGGGGGGGTTCCGGTCGTGGGGCCTGAACTCTGGGCCTGGGCACTGTACCTTAGCTCTTCAGCTCAAGGCTAGCACTCTACCACTTGAGCCACAGCGCCACTTCTGGCTTTTTTCTTTTTGCATATGTGGTGCTAAGGAATCGAACCCAGGGCCTTGAGCATGCAAGGCAAGCGCTCTACCACTGAGCCACCTTCCCAGCCCTCACTCGACATTTTTTGAATGCCTACTATCTTCTGTTTCAATATTTAAACCATTGTTTCAAATAATTAGCTTCTCTGTAGATGATATATTCCTTCTTTCCTCCTCTCTTTACTCTTCTCTCCCTCTTTCCTTCTCTTCATTTTTTATTTTTTTCAGCACTAGCATTTGAACTCGAGGCTTTGTGCTTGTTAGGGAGGTGCTCTACCACTTGAGTCACTCCCCAACTCCATTTGAGTCACTCACTCCCCAACTCCCTCCCACCCTTCCTTCCTTCCTTCCTTATTTTGTAGGTCATGGGGCCTGAACTCTGGACCTGGGCACTGTCCCTCAGCTCTTCAGCTCACGGCTAGTGCTCTACCACTTGAGCCATAGTGCCACTTCTGGCTTTTTCTGCCTATGTGGTGCTGAGGAATTGAACCCAGGGCCTCATGAATGCAAGGCAAGCACTCTACTACTGAGCCATCTTCCCAGCCCTCTTCCATTCTTCCTTGCGGAGGTCTCTGGGTGTGCAGGTGCACTTAACATTTAAAATATGTGCACTTTTCCTTTGTACGTATTCTCTCCTAACCAAGACAATAGTATTCAAGCCTATTAGAATAGAAGCACTGGTCTTTTTATTTATAACTTATAATTTGTTTGAGACTGGACACTTGTTCTAAACAGTTTTGCATGTATTGTATTATTTAATCTACATAACTCCTTGTGGTAGATATTAGCATCCCCATTGTAAACACAAGACAACATGCCCAGAGAGAATGACCTGTACAAGGTCACCAGAACACTAAGTTTTGAATGGGAGTTTTCTCACAGACCAAGTTATTTATCATATGCAATACATCCTCGCAGTCTTCTCTCAAACTGGTTCCTCAAGATCTCTGAAGATCAAGAGGAGAAATCATCTCTTGTCCTGGTTAGCTTCTGCTAAGGGCTAAGGAAGAGAATTAGCCTAAACACTAGTGCATATTAAGTACTTTACATATACTAATTCCCTGACTCGCACAGCCCCAGGATTGGCTAATAATCCTCATTATGCAGATGAGGAAATGATCACAGAAAGGATAACTCACAAGGTAATAAAACCAGGTAGGATCTTTTAGCCACATACTGGTCTTTCTTTCTGAAAGAAGCAATTCTCTGGTTAATACCATCAAAAGGACAAAATGGCCAAGTCTTCTTCATAGCTCAATATTCCCTTGCTTCTTCACATCTTCTTTTTATTTTTGGGTCCTGTTGTGGGGCCTTAACTCTGGGCCTGGGCGCTGTCCCTCAGCTCTTCAGCTCAAGGCTAGCGCTCTACCACTTGAGCCACAGCGCCACTTCCCGCTTTTTTCTTTTTGCTTATGTGGTGCTGAGGAATCGAACCCAGGGCCTCATGCATACAAGGCAAGTGCTCTACCACTGAGCCACCTTCCCAGCCCCCTTCATATCCTCTTAAGGATTAAAATAGCCTCAGAAAGAGTGCATAAATGAGCGAGGAAAGACCATCTTCCCTTTCAGTTGAGCCGAGAGGTACTCTGCCATCAGACAAAATTGGGGTACTCCAGAATATTTTCTTATGTCTTCTTTTCCTTTTGGGGGAAGGGAGCAGTACTAACTCAGAACAGGGGCTCTATTTGTGTGTGTGTGTGTGTGTGTGTGTGTGTGTGTGTGTGTGTGTGTGCTGGGACTGGGGCTTGAACTTAGGATCTGAGCACTGTACTTGAGCTTTTTCACTCAAAGTTGACATTTGACCACTTGAGCCACAATGCCACTTCCAGCTTTTTGGTAGTTAATTGCAAGTAAGAGTCTCATGGACTTGCCTTCCCCAGGCTGGCTTCAAACAGTAATCCTCAGATTTCAGCCTCCTGAATTACAGGTGTGAGCCACCGGCCTCCAGTTTGGGGCAGGCAGTCTTGATCAAAGGCTCCAGTGCTTTTTTGCTTTAATTAATTTTCAGACAGGGTCTCAGGTGTTTTACCAGGGCCTACCCTGGGATCACGGAAATCCTACCTAAGCCTCTCTAGGGATTACTGGAATGAGCCACGATGCCCAGCCTTGTGCCTTGTTTTCTGTCTTCTTTGTCTGCATTATTAGAATTATTAGAACTATTAGATGTCGACGGATAAACACAGACTTCTGCACAGTACATCAACGGAAGACTTGAACTTGCACATGGCCCCAGGGACCTTCCTGAATTTGTGTCTTTAAATTTTTCCCTTACTATCTGAAGTCCTCCGGGGGGCCTGAAACTCTTTCACTCAGATGTCTCCGCTTCCTCCAGCTCTCATCCTGCAGGTTTGGGTAGGGAGAAAAAGAAAAAAAAAACAAGACAAGCATTCCTGCCCAGCTCCTCACCTTTGGCTTGAAATCTGAAAAGCCTTTTGGTGTGGGAGCCTGGCTTGCCCACCCAACCCTAGTGGAATGGAAAGGGAGTTCAGAAAAACACCCGAAGCTCCTTTGAATGTGACTGTGGGCATCTGGGCAAAGCCGCCCACCCATTCAAACCATCTGCTTACACGTTGTGGGGATCCTGGAGTGTCAGGCCCTGCGAGGGAGACATCCTCGTTGGTAGGCCGGGCACGCACGCGCGCGCGCATCCATCTTGGACCTCATGAATATTCATGAGGGCAGCAGCAGAAGGGCCGGCATCAAAAGCTGCGAGAAGCAACCACTCATAAATATGAATACGGGCCGGCCCACGTGCTCCCTTTCCCGGGAAGGCTCACCGGGCGGAGGACGCCCAGGCAGGCCCTGCGCGTGCCCGAGCGGAGCGGGTGCCCGAGCGCAGGCGCGTCCCCGCGAGCCCGGGCGCGAGCGCGGGCAGGGGGCGGGGCGGAGGCGGGGAGCCGAGCGGAGCGGGGCGCCGCGGGAGCCGCGGGGAGGGCCGGGGAGGGGAGGGGAGGGAGCGGCGAGGGAGGGGAGCGCTCGCGGCTCGCGGCTCGCTCCTCGCTGGCTCTCTGGCCGCAGCCGCTGCGCTCCGGCCCCGCTCGCCCAGGCCCGTGGATGGGGGTGTCCGGCTGAACCCGGGATCCGCCTCCGTCCACCAGGACCCGCACAGGTGCAGTCGCCTCCGGTGCGGACCCGACCCCCACAGCGGCTCGGGTGAGGGTCGGGTGGGGGTGGGTGGAGGAGGACAGTTGCGGGGGGGGGGGGATGCCGAGGTCTTCCTGCCCTTCTCGTCCTGGGGAGCGCGGGCAGATGTCAGACCTGGCGATCGTGCATGTGTGAGCGTGCAAGAGTGCACCAGTGCGCGCGCGCGTGCACGTGTGTGTGAAGGGAGGTGGCGGGGTCCAGAACCGTTATCTGGTCGGGTTCTGTGAACCCGGCCCACACTCCTCTTTGTGCGGAAGAACGAGACCCCGCGGCGGCCCGGCCCCTCCCCAGGGCGTGGAGCCTCGGCCCGGCCCGCGCCCGAGCCTTCGGCGGGGTCGGAACCGCTGGCCGCAGCTGCAGTCTGTCCGCTCGGGAGCAGGTCGGAGGAAGGACGGGAGCGGCGGCGCGGTGGTGGTGTGCGGATGTGTGTGAGTGAGTGTGCGTGTGAGTGTGCACACTGGGAACCGGTTCTCCTCCGGACCCAGGGCTCCGGAGACTGCAGGCTTGATTGGCCCTGGCTGCCCCCCTCTCGCCTTTCTCCGTCCCCCCCGCCGCTGGACACACACTTGCTCTCCAGTGTCCACCTCAGATTTGTCCCAAAGGGGCCGTGGGAGTGTGTGTGCGGCCTGCCTGGGATTAGCCAGGCTTCCCTGGAGCGCCAGCTATTGTGCTGCCTGGAGGAGCCCTTTCTTTACCCCCAGCAGAAGGGGGCGAGGGAAAGGGGGGTGCCTATGAGATTTGGAGGTGAATGCAAGAGCAGGAGTGGAAAGAAGCGGGGGGGAGGGGGACTCAGAACCACAAAGGGGTTGCCGATTTAGAAATGACAATGAAAAACTATTTCGTCCCAGCCGGGGAAGCTGCTGGGTTTTGCTGAAGGAGTGGAGGGCCGGTGCTAGGGATGGAGATGGAGATGGAGGAGGAGCATACCATCGATTGACCTATGGAGCAAGTAGTAGGAAGACCCAGGGAGACGCAGTGGGGCTTGCGTGGAGGTGCAGAGGCCCAGCATGGTGAAATTCCCACAGCTCCCACCCGGGATTCACTGGGCTCCGAGCGGCAAAGCAGGGACCGATAATGTTTGCTGCAGTCCCAAGCTGCAGATCCTGCATCATGGTGCTGCAGGGAGAGGCTTCTGTGTTTCCTACTGGGTCTCTGTCAAGCTCTTTTCTCTTCCAAACCACACCATCTATTGGGCGCCCAAGTGAATGGAATAAATTATAGGACAGAATCACACTATAGTCCTGGGTTCCATGATACAGAGGAAAAGAACACATGGGGCTTTGTGGCTCACTCTAGTAATCCTAGCCATTCAAGGGGCTGAGATCTGAGGATCATGATTCAAAGCTAGCCCATGCAGGAAAGATTGATGCTCTTATCCCCAATAAGTGGGAAGTGGAGCTGAAGCTTAAGTGGGCAGAGCATCAGCCTTGAGCAAAGAAAGCTAAGGGACAGTGACAAGGCCACCAGCTCAAGCTTCACTACCAGCACACACCCCACCCCACCCCAAAAAAGGAAAAAGATGAGCCTCCCAGGATTCATTCTTTCTGCCATTTCTTTTATTTACTTATTTATTTAAAGTGTGAACAGACTATCTCTTGTATTGACATTAACTTTGGGGTGGGGTATAAGAGGTTAGGAATAGAATCTAGGGCCTCACACATTCTAAACAAGTGTTCTGTCACTGAAACACATCACTTACCCTAAGAGTGTGTGTCAGTATTAGGGCTTGGCACTGTCCCTTAGTTTTTTTCATTTAAGGTTAGTACTCTACCACTTGAATCACAGCATCACTTCCAGCTTTTTGATTAATTGGAGATAAGAATCTCACAGACTTTTCTGCCCAAGCTGGATTTAAACCTGGATCTTCAGACCTGGGCCTCCTGAGTAGCTAAGGTTACAGGTATGAGCCATCCGTGCAAGCTTTAGCCCTAATTTTTTTTTTTTTTGTCGGTCGTGGGGCTTGAACTCTGGGCCTGGGTGCTGTCTCTGCACTCTTCAGCTCAAGGCTAGTGCTCTACCAGTTGAGCCACAGCACCACTTCCAGTTTTCTGGTGGTTTATTGGAGAAAAGAGTCTCACAGACTTTCCTGCCCAGGCTGGCTTTGAACCGTGATCCTCAGATCTCAGCCTCCTTAGTAGCTAGGATTACAGGCATGAGCTACAGGCACCTGGCTTCTCCTAACTTCTAAAGGTAGAAGGGCTCTGAGAGTAGCTAGGATAAGGACAGTAGCAAGCTTGCCAGGATGGAAAAGTAGAAGATTATTTTCGGTATTTTTGTTGTAAAATAAAGGCACCCTAGGAAATGAAGGCACTCTAGAAAAAAGGAGAGCAAAAGAACATGAGCTAATGAGACCCCTCCCCCAAAAAAGAATCCTGGGGTAAAGAAGGAGTTATGTGATATTATTTCAAGTCAAGTGCCAACTCTAACTAAAGACCCCACCTGGAGGCTATGGTAGGGCCAATCAGGATGATGGAAAGTCATTCTTCTGCTACAGTCTTTCTACAAATGCAGTTGGGTGCCCTGTAATTTCAGATCCCAAATTTGGGTTTTTAGTTTTAACTCCATCTTTGATTCTTTATACAGTGTTTCTTGATTCCTGAATAGTGAGTGAACAAAAACCAGTCAGGATATATTATGGGCTGTTTTGAATAACCACATTTCTGGACTCTAGCTTAGTATTTACTTCTTTTCTAGTCTTTTTAATTCATCTGTTTTTTTTTTTCTCGAGTCTTCCTGAACTTTCAGCATCTTTTCCTTTTGATGCAGTAAAAACTCAACCTCGGCCCTAGATTCTGACTGAACTGGCCCTTGTTGCTCGTTAATAGTGTAGAATCAGCATCCTTGCTAGTAATGCCTTCTCATTCCCCTCCACTCTCACACCCACAGAGGAACACAGATTTAAAGCAAGTGGAAATATCTGCTAATAGCTGGCTAGCTTTCATCTCTCTCTGTAGTAGGAAGTGGGACCAGTGACCCAGGAACTTTAGCCAAATGAATTGAAAAAGGCTTTAGTAAAAAATAAAAACAACCAAAAAATGTCCAAATATTTGGGGTAATAGTTCTCTCATTTGTTAAGCATTTGAAAATATCACACATAGTCTCTGATGGCAGAGATTACTTTTTTTTTTCCTTTGGTCGCGGGGCTTGGGAGTTGTCCCTCGGCTCTTCAGCTCAAGGCTAGTGCTCTACCACTTGAGCCACAGCATCACTTCCAGTTTTCTGGAGGTTTATTGGAAATAAGAGTCTCACAGACTTTCTTGCCCAGCCTGGCTTTGAACCACCATCCTCAGATCTCAGCTTCCTGAGTAGCCAGGATTACAGGCATGAGCCACTGGCTTCTGGCTGAGGTGACCTTTCTTTTGCTTGGAACATGCTTATACCATACATCTGTGCAAGTTATTCTGATTTTCTTAGCCTAATTGGCATTTATCAGACAAGCACTTTCTGAGTTCTTCCCCCCACCCCATCCTGGGGCTTGAACTCTGGGCCTGGGTGCTGCTCTTGAGCTCTTTTTGCTCTAGGCTAGCACTCTACCACTTGAGCCACAAGGTCACTTCTGGCCTTTTTCTGTGAATAATTGGACATAAGAGTCTCATGAACTTTCCTGCCCAGGCTGCCTTTGAACCACAATCCTCAGATCTCAGCCTCCTGAGTAACTAGGATTACAAGCGTGAGCCACCAGCACCTGGCTCACTTTCTGAGTTCTACACATTGTACTTAACACTGCAAATATGTCATTGGGTTCACAGAATGACCTACAAGGTAAGCAGTATTTGAAATCCCATTTTACAGTGAGGGCATTGAGGAACAAGGAAGCAGATAATTTGTCCACAGACTCCCAGGTAGGGTGGTAGAACCAAGATTGGAATCCTGAGTCTAGGCTCTTAGCTGGCTCTGCACTACCTCAATTAACAAATCCCTCGGCTGCCTTTCCCTACTCTCAGTTACACCTCAAGAGCTCTCCCTCCCTCCATCCCTTCTTCCTCTCTCTCCTCCCTTCCTTCCTTTCTTCCTCCCCTTTCCCTTTCATCTTTTCTTTTTCTTTTTTTAAGAGGGTCTTACTGTGTAGCACAGGCTGACCTTAAACTCTCCGTCCTCCTAAAAGCTCATCTTTTTGGTGCTGATGTTCTCTCAAATGAATTTCCTCCTCTTCTTTTTTCTCCCCCTCTTTTCTCTTCCTCCTCTTCTTCCTCTCCTTCCTTCTCATTTTCTTCTGTGCCCTCCTCCTCCTCTTCTTTTTCTTTCCTTTCTCCTCCTTTTGTGCTATGAACTCCTTTGGTAGTATGGGAAAGCCTATGGTATTTCTTCTCTGAATAATGTTTTAAAACCCATTAAAATACTTAGGTTTACAAAGGAAACCAATTTCATTAAAATACAGATATATGGGGGTTAATAAAGAGTAACAGTGAAGGTGAACAGATGAAAGTACATAATATGAATTTATGGAGAGACTACAGTAAAACTCATTTGTTTAATTTACACTGAAAACAAAGAAATATACATATGTATAGTCGAGAGCCTACTCTATAGACCATTGATGAAGGATCCTTAATACAATTAGTTGTGCATTGCCTTTTAAAATTGTTTTTAATATATTTTTATTGTGAAGATACTGTCAGAGGGGTTACAGTTACATGAGTCAGGTAATGAGTACATTTCCTATTGAGCATTGTTACCCCCTCCTTTGTTTCTCCCCTGCCATCCCTTCCCTCCCCACCTCCCCAACTCCTCCCTCCCCCGCCAAAGTTGTAAAATTCGTTTTAAGCTGTGTTGGGCAAAGTGGTGGTGACTAGCCATGTGTGGCTGTTGGATACTTGAAAGGAGATTAATTTGAAGATAGACTGTATATGTAAATTACACACTGGATTTCCAATGTAAATTAGGTCATTAATATTTAATATGAATTACATTGATATGTTAACACTTCGATTATACTGGATTAAGTATATAGTGAAAATATATCTTATAATTGAAATTATTAAATGAACTTGAATTGAAATGATTAAAATGAACTTCCCAAAGTGTGAGCTCTATATCAGCAGCTTCATATAACAAATGAAGAAATCAGTACCCAGTATAACAGCGATGGCAGGACCGTTGGTTTCCTCTTCTCCTTTTCTTGTGGGGAGGCCTGTGATTTTTCTAGGATATGGTTTTACATCTTTACATCTGTTTGGATATCAAGATTTTATCATATTGCTTTTGCAAACTGTGAATGCTCAAAATATGTGTGTGCACAAGTGTGTGTGTGTGTTAGATGTGGGGCTTGAACTCTGGGCCTGGGCTCTGTCCCTCAGCTCTTCATCTCAAGGCTAGTGCTCTACCACTTGAACTACACAGCACCACTTCTAGTTTTTGTGGTTTATTGGAGATAAGAGTTTCATGGACTTTCCTGTCTAGGCTGGCTTTGAACTGCGATTTTCAGATCTCAGCCTCCTGAGTAGTTAGGATTACAGGTGTGAGCCACTGGTCCCTGGCTGTGTGGATATTTTTTGTGCCACTACAATGCTTGGACTTAGGACCTTGTACCCTCTCTTTCTTGCTCACAGCTGTTGTTTTATCACTGGAGACACACCTTCGGTCTGGCATTTTGCTAGTTAATTGGAGATAGAGTCTTGTAAGCTCTTCTGCCCAGAATGGCTTTGAGAACTATGATCCTCCAGATCTCAGCTTCCTTAGTAACTAGGATTACAGACAGGTGTGATGTGAGTCATCAGTGATCAACTATTTGTTGATGCAAAGGTGACTGACTTTCTCCTAGCAAAACTAACATATGAACTGTGCCACTTGCCACACCCAGTTTTGTGAAGGAATGGGCACTAATAGGGCAAATTCTATGGCTCTTGCTGTCTGTTTGGCTTTTCTCAGCTTGTGGTTCCAACTTTAGCATGTAACTGGATCCATGATCCTACAGCTTGGGAGAGAAAAGTTGGGCTGCCTTTCTGTGTTACAGGGAAGGAAGCTGGGCATGTGTAGAGGAGTATGACAGACAGTATTGCTTGAGGGAAACTGTATATAGGGACAGAAGAGAATTTTTCAATGAACACATATTGATTGATTACTGGCCACAGGGCAGCTGGTGTGCTTGAAGCCGTGGAGGACATCAGAGGTTGTTTATGCCCTTGAGGAACTGAAATGAAAATTGAAAGGAGCCAGAATGTACGCACAGATGGATAAACCACAATTGAAGGTGCTATATGAAGAGGGCATGATAATGTGATGTGTGTGTATGTGTGTGTGTGTGTGTGTGTGTGTGTGTGTGTGTGTATGTTTAAGAAGTTTGCAGGCTTGCTGGAAAATGGAAGGCATCCTGAGTGTGCACTGCTCAAGATGGAAGTGGAGTTTGGCTTTGTAACACTTAAGTGACTGGGTTGTTTCCTACAAGATACCAGGTCATTGAGTTCATTCAAAGGCATATGCTCTGTATCTGAATAAAACTCAGGTGTTCATGGGAAAGTCTGTTTACTTCTGTGTCTGTCCCTGAGAAAGAAGTCTTGCCGTGCTGTCCCCAAGCTGCGAGGCTCAGGTAATACTCCTGCCTCCACCTCCTGAGTAACTGGGATATCAGGTATAAACACCACTAAGCTTGGCTGAAGTTTCTATTAGTGTTCTGTTATTTATTTATTTATTTATTGCCAGTACTAAGCTTGAACTCAGGGACTGTTTCTTAGTTCTTTTGCTCAAGGCTAGTGCTCTACTATTGAGCCAAAGCTCTACTTCTGGCATTTTGGTGGCTAATTGGAGCTAAGAGTCTCATGGACTTTCCTGGCCAGCCTGGCTTCCTACTATGGTCCTTAGATCTCAGACTCTTAAATAGCTAGGATGACAGATGTGAGCCACTGGAACCTGGCTTCTATTATTTATTAATGAGAAGATAAGGACTGTGATCCTTTATCCAAAATATTTAGGGCTAGGTTTCTTTCAGAATTTAGATTATTTCCAATTTTGTAAGGTAGTAACAGAATGCCTATTTTGCATTCTGTTCTCTGTGGTCTGAGGGTAGCAATTTCTTTACTTATTATTTTTTATTTATGTTAGGATAGAACCCAGGGCCTTGTGCAGCTCAGGATCATGGTCTATCACTCTGCCATTCAGCTATACCAGTCTCTTCTATAATGAAAAAGCTACAGCAAAATACAATAAATTAAAATCATAAGTAACTTCACATTCAGTTTGGGTTTATTTATTTATTTAGAGATAGAGTCTTTGTGTAGCCCAGACTGGATTTGAACTTGAAAGATTCTCCTGCCTTGGCCTTTCTTTCTTTTCATTTCGTTTCTTTTCTTTCCTTCCTCCCTCCCTCCTTCCCTCCTTCCCTCCCTCCCTCCCTTCCTCTTTCTTTCTTTTTTTTTTGGTCCGGTTGTGGGGCCTGAACTCTGGGCCTGGGCGCTGTCCCTCAGCTCTTCAGCTCAAGGCTAGCGCTCTACCACTTGAGCCACAGCACCACTTCCGGCTTTTTTCTTTTTGCTTATGTGGTGCTGAGGAATCGAACTCAGGGCCTCAGGCATGCAAGGCAAGCGCTCTACCACTGAGCCACCTTCCCAGCTTTCTTTCTTTCTTTCTTCCTTTCTTTCTTTCGTTCTTTCTTCTTTCTTGTTGGTCGTGGGGCTTGAACTCTGGGCCTGTGCACTGTCCCTCAACTCTTCAGCTCAAGGCTAGCGTTGTACCACTTGAGCCACAGTACCACTTCCGGTTTTCTGAGTGGTTTATTGGAGAAAAGAGTGTCATGGACTTTTCCTGCCCCGGCTGGCTTTGAACTGTGATCCTCAGATCTCAGCCTCCTGAGTAGCTAGGATTACAGGTGTGAGCCACCTGCGCCTGGCTGCCTTGGCCTTTCAATGCTGGGATTATATGTGTGCACCATAATGCCTAGGCTGTGTCAGGTTTTATTGGTAAAGATCTTCAGGTCATGTCATGTTTCTGCAAAACAAGCTATAAAATTTATAGTTTTTTAGAGCACATAGTGAGGGTCTGTGTACGTATGAGGTATTGTGGTAGTAGTAGTGAGAAAAAA
The DNA here is from genome assembly GCF_019054845.1 of Dipodomys spectabilis. Taxonomy (NCBI): domain Eukaryota; kingdom Metazoa; phylum Chordata; class Mammalia; order Rodentia; family Heteromyidae; genus Dipodomys; species Dipodomys spectabilis. The sequence continues at coordinate 4,883,939 of NW_024870700.1, forward strand.
ATGTTGAATGATATTAACATTTGTCATCTGCTAAACTCTGATTTAAGCGCTTACCTGCTTATAGATTTAATCTTGTAAAGACCCTTTGAAGTAGTCCTGCTGCTCTTGTCTGTGCGTGCATGCATGTGTATGTGTGCACATGTGAGCACACACATGCATGCACACCAGTACTGGTTTGAACTCCGGGCCTGAGCTCTGCCTCCAAGCTTTTTTATTCAAGCCTAGTACTCTACCACTTAAGCCATAGCTCCACTTTCAGCTTTTTGGGTGGTAAACTAGAGATAAGTGCCTCGTGGACTTTCCTGGCCAGTCTAGCTTCGATCCTAGCTGCAATCCTCAGCTCTCAGCTTCCTGAGTAGCTAGGATTACAGGTATGACCCACTGGCATCCAGATTGCTATTGCTGTCTTGAGAAGAATAAAAGAAAGTACAGCTGAGTTTCTTTTTGTTAAGCTTGTTTAAGGTCATAGGTGGCAGGATCTGAATAGGATGGACATCTGGGCAATCTGGCTCAGGAGCTGCCTACTTACCCACAATGCTTTGGTTTTTGGAGCAGGGAATTAGAAGCAGACATATCTCCAAAGTTCACTTTATTTAACTAATTGATTAACATATTTTGAAGTCCTTAAGTGCACAGTAGAGGGGAAGTGCAGAAGCAGCAGATGCCAGGAAAACAGAATTTTTATTTCCAAGGGATATTGAGTAATGGAATACATGACTAAAGTTCCTCAGGACAAGCACAAAACCCAGCCCCAGCTCACACTGCCCTATGTATTTCTTTCAGGGAAACAAATCCTGAGAATTGCTGTTGTATCTCAGTGCCAGGATGGAGGCCCCACTGGTGAGTCTGGACGAAGAGTTTGAGGACCTGAGGCCCTGCTGCTCCGAGGACCAGGAGGAGACACCCCGAGGTCTCTATGGCACATCTCCCCACCATCTGGAGGACCCCTCCCTCTCTGAGCTTGAGAATTTTTCTTCTGAAATCATCAGCTTTAAGTCCATGGAGGACCTCGTGAATGAATTTGATGAGAAGCTCAATGTCTGCTTTCGGAACTACAACGCCAAGACCGAGAACCTGGCGCCTGTGAAGAACCAGTTACAGATCCAAGAGGAAGAGGAGACCCTACAGGATGAGGAGTAAGGAGTCTTACTTGCCCTCACCTGCCTCAGTGATATAGTTTGACCTCCTTGACCTAGAACTCGTTTCTGTCTGGCACAAGGTTTATGGGGCAGTGACCTGGTAATTGTTGGCATTGTTCTCTAGATGTCCCTACAGTCACCTGCAGAATGCTTTCTTAGACTGAAAACTTAGGGAAATGAAAGATTTAGCTTTTCCTCATCTCAAAACAGAATTTAAAATTTTTTAAAATTGTTATTATACAGTGATGTACAGAGGGGTTACAGTTACATAAGTAAGGTAGAGTAGATTTCTTTTTGAACAATGCTAACAAAATAGAATTTTAGAAGCACAGAAAATGTTAAGATCTAGCCAGTTTTGTTTCAATGGTAATCTATGCGTATATTCAAAATAAGAGGGAGAAAAAAATTGACTGTGATGGAGAGATCTGTCATTGGACCAATTTGCCCTCAAGAAACATCAGAAATCTGAAAAATTCAGAATTAAAACAATTATTTCCCACCTCCCCAGTTCTGGGAATTTATTTATAAATGTTTACCCAAAAAAGAAACTTTCCATGTAGCTGGGTGCCACTTGCTTCTGCATGTAATTCTAGCTACTCAGGAGGCTTGAGAACTGAGGATCACAGTTCAAAGCCAGTTTGGACAGCCAAATCTGAGATTAATCCAAATTAACCAGCAAAAATCCAGAATAGAGCGGGATACTGGTGGCTTACTCTTGTAATCCTAGTTACTCAGGAGGCTGAGATCTAAGAATCATAGTTCAAAGTCAGCCCAAGCAGAAAAGTCTGTGAGACTTTTATCTCTAATTAACCACCCCCAAACCTGAAGTGGAACTGTGGCTCAAGCTGGTAGAAACTAGCCTTGAGCACAAAAGCTCTGGTTCAAGCCCCATGGCCAACAAAACAAAACAAAAATCCAGAAGTGGAGCTGTGGCCCAAGTGATAGAGTACCAGCTTTAAGTGAAACTCAGTAAGACAGTGAGCTCTATACCCACAGAAAGAAAGAAAGAAAGAAAGAAAGAAAGAAAGAAAGAAAGAAAGAAAGAAAGAAAGAAAGAAAGAAAGAAAGAAAGAAAGGAAGGAAGAAAGGAAGGAAGGAAGGAAGGAGGGAACAAAGGAAGAAAAGAAGGAAAGAGAAAGGAAAGAGAGGAGAGAGAGAGAAAGGGAGGGAAGGAAGGAGGAAGAAAAGGAAGGAAGGAAGGAGGAAAGGATGGTTTCAAATTGAACTGAGAACTACCCTGGACAAAGTAAAGGGAGAAACTAGATGATACAGTTTTTGAGTATGCAGATTCCCTGTTTCACTTATTAGCTACCTCGTAGTGTCTTAGCAGATGTTAAGGAGAAAAAAAAAAAAATCTGAAAAAAGAGGAGGGGCTAGAAAGAGAAATGGGGGTAATTTGTTGTTTAAATTAAGCAAGAGTTGTAGGCATTTAGAAAAATATGCATGAATGCCTCAAATATGTATAAATTCCTCTTTAGGAAACACACAAATAATATCCAGTACTGGTCATGGAATATTAGTGCAACTGTGCTTTTGTTTATGATTGTTGCTGTTGGTTTGTTTTGTCTTTCTTCTTTCCCTCCCTCCCTCCCTCCCTCCCTCCCTCCCTCCCTTCCTTCCTTCCTTCCTTCCTTCCTTCCTTCCTTCCTTTTCTTTCTTCTTTCTTTTTTTGTGGTCCTGGGCTTGAACTCTGGGCCTGGCTGCTGTCTCTCAGCTCTTCAGCTCAAAGCTAGCACTCTACCACTTGAGCCACAGTGCCACTTCTGGTTTTCTGAGTGGTTCATTGGAGATAAGAGTCTCACAACCTTTCCTGCCCGGGCTGGCTTTGAACCTTGATCCTCAGATCTCAGCCTCCTGAGCAGCTAGGATGACAGGCATGAGCCGCTGATGCCCAGCAATTGTTTTGTTTTTCTCTGGCCATGCTGGGGTTGGAACACAGGGCCTTGTGCTTGGTAGACAGCTGTCTGTCACTGAAATCCTCCCTCAGCCCCTTTCACTTCTCATGGATTTGAGTTGCCCATAAATAGCAAGGTAAAAAGTGTGTCCTAGAGGATCTGACTGTATTTGATGTCTCCCAAGGTGGCACCTCTGTCAGTGCAGAACCCATACGTCTACTGTCTTCCATTGCATTTTTACCATTTAATTCAGTATAGTAATACACCGTTTAACACAATGTGTAGTAAGCGATCAAGTAATGTTTTAGAATGAAAATATGCATTGGATGAGTGGTATCCACAAAGCCTTGCAGGTCCATTTCTCACAGCATTTCCTTCTTTGTCTTTAATTAACGCTAGTCTGACTATAGGAAGCATGTCAGCCTGGTGACCAGTGTTAGAACGGTGCTTAGAAATGATGTTTTCATTCAATTTCAAGTTTCCAACCGATTCTTTTCAAATCCTAAGCTGGTTGTCATTTGCTCAATTTCTGTAAGTCAGAAAAGAATGTCTCTATAGCTACTTTATGCAGAGAATAGTTTTTCACTCCAGTTCAATAGGCGATGAACTAGAAACACAAAGATGATGAATTCTAATTTTCCTACTCCTCTCACTAACTCGCTGGGTGAACCTTGGGCACGTCACTTAACTCTAGTTGACTGCGTGGGTCTTCATCTTTGAAACTTCCAGAGCTCTATCTTGGTGAAGCAGGGCTAAGGACTCACAAAGAATCCAGTTTCTTCCTGCTCCCAGGATGTACTCTGCAAATGACCTTTTTAACGTGTGTCCCATTTCTATGGCTTCCAACAAATCATCCCTCCTCACCATCCACACTCTCCCTTTGCCTCATTAAGGGTTAAAGCCCAATGAGCAGCTTCTTCATCTCTCCAGATACATTAGCTGAGGCCACTCAATGTTAATTACTGTCACATAGCATTATCAGGCTTCTCTGACTCATTTTACTGCTTCATTGACTGCCTTGGCTAAGAGACTGAAGGCTAGATCACTTCTTAGAGACAGAGTAAGATGTCGGGACCTCGTAGAGGGAAGAAATAGATACCATACTTTCTAGACATTCGGTGTCTCTAACTGTACATCTTTTTTGTTGTTGTTGTTTTATTTCATTTCATGTTATTGCCTTATCAATTATACAGAGGGAGGGATTTCATTGTTACATCTCTATACGAGTCAATGCTATATTCCAATCAATTTCACCCTTCCCTCCCCAATTACACTCTCCACATTCTTCCCTTCCCTAAGCCCTGGCACATCTTCAAGTGAAACGTACACCACACATTAATGCAAACCTTTCAGCTGTGAAATTATGACTCAGTAAAGGGAAAAAGGTGATTTGAGATCTAACTTGGTTGCAAATATCCTTTATTGTTATTATGATAAACCTGCTCAGATTCAGTATCCAGAGAGTATCTCAGTATCCAGAGACATGTTTCATTCACAAAATGAATTGCAAGTGTTTTGAGTAGGGTTAGAATTAAATGATAGCAAAAGTGGGGAAATTCTTGGCTCAATAAAATTCCATAAAAATTGGAGAAATCCAGGGCTGGGAAGGTGGCTCAGTGGTAGAGCGCTTGCCTTGCATGCCTGAGGCCCTGGGTTCGATTCCTCAGCACCACATAACCAAAAAGAAAAAAGCCGGAAGTGGCGCTGTGGCTCAAGTGGTAGAGCGCTAGCCTTGAGCTGAAGAGCTGAGGGACAGCGCCCAGGCCCAGAGTTCAGGCCCCAAGACCGACCCCCCCCACCAAAAAAAAAAAAGGAGAAATCCTAAAGTAAGTGCAATGATTCCCTTAGAAGTTTTGATTCCCCCCATCCCCATCCTTATTTGGAACTATTGGGAGTTGACTGGAAAATCAGCTCATCTCTGGTTTCAGGGCATAAAGGCTGTAAGATGTTGAAGGACAGTCAGATTCCAATACCATGTTTATTTTCTGGTTTTGAATTCAGGATCTCTTTGTGTGTGAGTGATCACCTTTCTCCCTTGCCATAAATGATAGGACCTGGCATTTAGAACTCAGAGAGGTCCTGACAAAAAGGGGACTAGACAATCCTCACCTTCCTCCCCTCACTCAGCCCTCTTGCAAGTACCCTGCAAATGGAGGGGCCAGACATTAGCCTGGACTAATGGCTATTTCCTGTTCTTCAGATAGAATGGATTACGATGATGTCAAAGGCCACACAATAAACAAGTGATTATTAGACATACTTTATTTACTTTTGAGACAGAGTATTGCTATGTATCCTGGGCTGGCCTAGAATTTGCCATAGGTCCTGCCTCAGCTTCCTGAGTGCTGGGATTACAGGTATATACCACCATAGCCAGCAATAAGTGTTGGTTTTTTTTTTTTTTTAAGAGAATTTAATTCTCTTCTTAGAGGTTTATTTTCATCATAGAAGGCAGAAAGAGTGTTGGTTCTTTGTTTCTTTGAAGATGTATGGGGGTGGGCGGGAGGGATTGAATTTGCCAGGCAAGTGCTGTAGTACTTGAGCCATGATGCCAGTTTCAAATAAGGCCTCATATTTTTTGCCTGGATGTTGGATCTTCATTTACCTACCTGTGCCCATATCAAGCCAGGATTACATCTGTAATCCACTATGGATTGGGTAGTACTATGCCCAATAAGTTAGTTGAGGTGCCCAGGCTAGCCTTGAACCAGGATTCTCCTAATTTCCACCTCCCAAGTAGCAAGGATTATAGTTAGAGACCATCACTCCCGGCAAGATAGTGTGATTTCATTTAAATATTTGGAAAGTATCTATAAAAACTCCTCCAAGGGCATTCACATGCTAATTATTGCTAATTTCTAAACATGAAGTGCAATTTAAAAAAAGAAAGAAATAGGGTTGGAGGTATGACTCAGGTGGTCGTGTGCCATCCTAGGAGCAAAAGTAATCATCCGATAGCAAGTTCAAGTCTCAGTCTTGGACAATTAAAAAAAAACAAAAAATAGGAATCAAGAAGTGCAAAATGTGTGCATACTACTTAAACAAATAAGTGCAGACACTGGCATGACTGAACATAAAGTATTGGGCTAGGGAAGAAGCCACCTGAAGAAGAGTGAAGGGAAATGTTTCAAGTCAGAATTTAATTAGCTCTTTCAACTGTTTACTATATTGTCAGAAATAGATACTCGTGTGTGTGTGTGTGTGTGTGTGTGTGTGTGTGTGTGTGTGTGTGTGTGCATGTGTGTTTGGAGCCTATCTACTTGTCTTGGCACAGTCCATTCTGTTGGTTTTGCTCATACTCTGACAATATCCTTTTCCTAGTGCCCAGCCCATCTGTGGTAAAAGACAATTTTCTTTACATAGTACTTAAGCCTGAGCTATAAAAGATGCACACCTATAGCCTTTGCTGTGATTGTGGAGACTATGACCCCAAAGTGAATCTCTGGTATTGTGATAGGAACTGAGGCAACCTCTTTATCTTTGATAAATGATGGCACAGATCACTTACAAAGTCTTTCTTCAAGACAAGAATAAATAGCACAGCTAGGTTCCCATGACTCCTGCCTGTACTCCTAGCTGCTCAGGAGGTTGAGATCTAAGAATCTGAGATAAAAAGGCAGACAAATCTGCAAGACTCTTATCTCCAGTTAACTTGCAAAAGCCAGAAATGGAGGTATGGCTCAAGTGATAGAGTGCCAACCTCAGCCAAGCAAGAGGAGTAAATAGCAGGATACTTCTTAGAGAAGTCAATGCCTGGATGTATTTACAAGTATGTATGTATTTATTTGTTCATCTTTGCAGTTCTAGAGGATCACACCCAGGACCTTGCACATGCTAGGCAAGTACAAGTGCATTGAACCCATCTCCGAGAAGTGAAATTTTATAGGATACTTAAAAAAAAAGGAATATATTCCCCAGTGCTGGTGGCTCATACCTGTAATCCTACCATTCAGGAGGCTGAGATCGGAGGATCACAGTTCAAAGCCAGCCCCAGAAGGAACATTTCTGAGACTCTATCGCCAATTAATCACAGAAAAAGCGGGAAGTGGAGCTGTGGCTCAAGTGGTAGAGCACTTCCCTTGAGCAAAGAGGAATATATCCACTCCTAAGATAGTCTGAGAGCAAAGCCCTTGTTCTGCACATTCTTCCCCTACCACTGGCTCTGAGTCCTGGCTGGTCCCTGCCATGTGCCCCCTTTACCTTCCTGGGTAGGAGCTAGAGAAAAAGACACTCCATGCCCTGTTACCCCTGCACCATCCTTCCGTAATCTGATGAAAGCACAAAGACTAGAATAATATGGGGTTTGCACACAGAGCCATTGTTTAAACAGCTGTCCTAGGCTGTGATTTGGATCTTGGTATATTATTCGAATTTGTACGCTAATGGGCAGGCATGTAGCAAATCATAAAGAGTTGGAATCTTGCCTGCGTTCAAAGCCACCTTTGCCATCATTGGCTGTGTGCGTTTAGACAACTTATTAATGTCACTATGTTTTAGGTGTGTTTCATAAGCTTCTGCCTTGTGAGTTGTTGTAAGGATGATTGCATCAGAGAGCATAAAGAGCTTAGAAGAGCATTTGGCTCAGCAAGCAAGTGTCCATTGCTGTTGTAATTGTTAAATGGCCACTGAGTAAGCAGGAGAAGGGTATAGAAATGAGGAAATAGAAATTACAATAGAAATAGACATTTCTTCTTGAGTTTCATGACAAAATTCAGTCCATAGCAGTAAAGCTCAGATGAGAAAAGTAGGAGTTCCCTCCCTAAATGATGAGAATGCTCAGTTGTCACTTTTAGTCTCAAGGTCATTGCAAGGTGTAAGGTCTATTAATGTCTCAACTTCCATCCAACTTAGAAGAGGTACCAAAGACTCCGGCCTATTTTGGGCTCTGCTGAGTCTCACTTTTGCAGGTGGCAGGGACACATCTGAAGGTCAGTTCCTGCATGCATGTCCATAGTTAAAGCAGTGAATGTCAGGTTACATGGTGACAATGAATAGTCCCATGACCCTTCCAGTAGAGGGAGCTTTGAGTTAGATGTAGCAACTCACATTTGCTTCTTGGCTCCAGAAAGCGAATGGGTCTTCCATTTAGAAGTAGCCAGGATTGATGTAGTTTTAATAGTGCCCAGTGGAGATTGGGATATCACTATTTCCCAAACAGGCTCTATTCCCTGGCACCAGTGGCTCAAGCCTGTAATCCTAGCTAATCAGGAGGCTGAGATCTGAGGATCAGAGTTTGAAGCCAGCCTGGCTAGGAAGGTTCGTGAGACTCTTATCTCTAATAAATCAGCAAAAAACTGGAAGTGCAGCTGTGGCTCAAGTGGTAAAGCACAAGTCTTGAGTAAAAAAGGCAAGGGAGAGATCCAGGTTCTGAGTTCAAGTCCCAGTACTGGCACATGTATGTGTGCACACGCACACTCACAAGATTCTGGGCACTTGATGAGTTAGTCCTCTCAAAGTGTCTTCTTGTAATGATAGAAAAGTACAAGCAGATGCCTCAACTTGCCAATAAGTCATGTTTTCTTGGGCCTCTTTTATTTGTTTTACCACTATTCACATTCATGGGAAAAATCTTTTTGCTTATATCTGCATTTATTGCATACCAGGCCTGATTTTATGTTAGTAGAACCCACCTCCTACATTACTGCTATGTATCTGATTTCAAGTTTGTATTCTGAAATATCTAAATATTCTATACCTGTCTATCTAAATTTTGCACTTAACTTTTAGCATCTTATAAGGTAAAATTGATCTTTATTTATACCTGTTTGCTTATTTTTAAAAATAATTTTATTCTTACTATATTAATAAGTTGTACAGAGGGGCTACCATTTCATAAGTCAGCCACTGCATACATTTCTTTTCTTTTGTTTTTTGGATAATGTCACCTCTTCGTTTACTTTCCCCCAGTCTTCCCCCTCCCATCCCAGCCCACAAGTTACACAGGACACTTTTTACATAGTGAATATTGAGTAGCATGATTACATTTGTTCACTCTTTCTCCCTCCCTTTCTGTGCTCCATCTTTAACCTCCCCCAGAAGAGGAAAAAAAAAACCCAAAGCAAAAACAAAACCACCACCACCACCAATAATAACAATAACAACAAGTTATTTGCTTATTTTTTTACACGATTCTTTGATTAGATTCATATATTTAAATTAAATGTACCTCCTCAGAGCTTGGTATTATGAGTGTCAGTCATGTTGACAGGCACCTGCTTTGTCCAATAGAATATCTGTCATTAACGAATGTAAACTCCAGGGCTGCTGGTTTCCACGGATGACATTATTATAAGCCTGGCTCACTGATTAACATTAATATCTTGCTATCTACTAATCTATGCATTTTTTTCTTGATTTGTGATTATGATTTCAGATTTTTCCCCAATCCTGCCTTTAAAAAAAAAAAATGATGGTAGAGATCTAACCCAGGGCTTTGCTTATGCTGGGCAAGTGTTCTACCACTACCCAGCCCACACAGCCTGCTCTATTTTTCCCAAAAAGATCTTTTGGTGATATATGAGGCAAGTGATAATATTTGTAGGAAACTCTTACAATTTTTATTTTATTTATTTTCTATTATTAAGTTTTTGGTGGTGCCAGGAATTGAACTTGGGACTTGGTCCTTGCTGGACTTGCTTGGCTGGTGTTCTACCACTTGAACCATGCCTCCAACTCACATATCAGAATTTTTTTTCTTTGGGTCTGGTCGTGGGGCCTGAACTCTGGGCCTGGGCACTGTCCCTCAGCTCTTCAGCTCAAGGCTAGCGCTCTACCACTTGAGCCACAGTGCCACTTCCGGCTTTTTCTTTTTGCTTATGTGGTGCTGAGGAATCGAACCCAGGGCCTCATGCATGCAAGGCAAGCGCTCTACCACTGAGCCACCTTCCCAGCCCAGAAATTTTTAAAGAAATATAAACCAGCTGGGAAGATGGCTCAGTGGTAGAGCGCTTGCCTTGCATGTCTGAGGACCTGGGTTCGATTCCTCAGTACCACATAAGCAAAAAGAAAAAAGCCGGAAGTGACGCTGTGGCTCAAGTGGTAGAGCACTAGCCTTGAGCTGAAGAGCTGAGGGACAGCGCCCAGGCCCAGAGTTCAAGGCCCACGACTGGACCCAAAAAAAAAAAAAAGAAATGTAAACCAAAGTAACCTCATTTTCCCCAACCAAGAACTAACTGTATAGACATATTTATCTTAGAGTGTGCATGGCAGAGACAGGGCACACTCAAACTCAACATTACTAGAGGATATCATTGTGCTCCCCACATCCTCCCCAAGAACATTTTGGGTTATTCAAGTGGTTATTCAAGGCCTTGGCAATTTCCCCTTGCCTACATTACAGGTCAAGGAATTAATTGGTGATCATACACTGCAGGCCTTTGACATTGAAATGTGTATAGGTTGGATGATAACCCTAATCTTTTTGTGTGTGTGTGTGTGCCAGTCCAGAAGCTTGAACTCAGGGCCTAGGCTTCTTTTTGCTCAGGGCTAGTGCTCTACCACTTGAGCCACAGATCTACTTCTAGCTTTTTTTTTTTTTTTGATAGTTAATTGGAGATAAGAGTATCACAAGCTGGCCTATTTGGGCTGGCTTTGAACCTCAATCCTTAGATCTCAGCTTCCTGTGTAGCTAGGATTACAAGTGTGAGCCATTGATGATTGGTTCAATAACCTTAATCTTAAAGGGGTTCATCTGAGAAAAACTATCCTAATACTCCCCCTCCCCATAGGAATAGGAACAGAGTTACTGCTTAGGTTCTGAGAATGAATAATTTGGTTGGAGAGCAGATTAATTTCTTTTTGTGCTGGAGCCCTGGCCAGGCTCCATACCCTTGGCTCTTTCTCCCTTGGACTCGCCTCTAATTCCATTTTCCAGTTGCTTTGCCTCTGCATGCTGGAAGGCAGATGATCTCAGCCCGACACACACAACAGCCTCTCTCCTGCCTTGGCCCCAGCTCTTCCTTCCTCCAGGCGGGGCCAGGCCACAGATGCGTGCTAATGAGAGCTTCTCTTTGTTTACAGGGTTTGGGATGCTCTGACAGACAATTACATCCCTTCACTCTCAGAAGACTGGAGGGACCCAAACATCGAGGCCCTGAATGGCAACAGCTCTGACACTGAGGTACCTTTCTGCCGATGCACGCCCCCCCTTCCCCTCCTCCCCTCCCTCCCGTCTTGATTTAGAAGTGCTGGGGAAGATGTGGACTCCAATTAGAAAAACATCCTGTAGCTCAACAGTCCTCTGCCAATAGCTCAAAGTCAATGTTGGGAAAGTAGAATCACCCAGAGCTCAATGGGTCTGAAGAGCTGGGTGGAGCAGAATAAGAAATAAGGTAAGAGGGACCTCCACAGTATTTTGAAGGTGATTGGAATGGTTACCTGTAAAAAATAAAAATGTAAGCACAGGTAACTTCCACTTTATTTATTTATTTATTTATTTAATGCTAGGGATTGAACCCAGGGCCTTGCACATGCTAAGCACACCTCTACCTCTGAGCTATAGTTTTTGTCCCCTAGATAATTTTTTTCTTTTTGCCAGTCCCAGGGCTTGAACTCAGGGCCTAGGCACTGTTCCTGAGCTTCTTTTGCTCAAGGCTAGCACTTTACCACTTGAGAGCAACAGTGCCAATTCCAGCTTTTTCTGTTTATGTGGTACTGAGGAATTGAACCCAGGGCTTCATGCATGCCAGACAAGCATTCTACCGTTAAGCCACATTCCCAGCCCCTCTAGATAACTTTCATAGCTGATCTAGACACCACACCTCCCAAGAATGGTGGTATGAAATAAGAGTCAGAATCAGACAATGACCACTGCAGCCTTTGTTTGTTTGTTTGTTTTATGCTGGGACTGGGGCTTGAATTCCAGGCCTGGTGCTGTGGCTTAGCTTTTTCACTCAAGGCTGCTTTTCACTTGAGCCACCACTGTACTTCTGCCTTTTTTTGGTAGATAATTGGAGAAAAGAGCCTCACAGATTTTTCTGCATGGCATGGCTTTGAACCATAATCCTCAAATCTCAGCTTTGTGAGTAGCTAGGATTACAGCCTGTGCCATAGCTTCCTGGATCAAAGGTTTCATTGTGCTCAAATAATAAGTGGTTTTGTTTGTTCTCCACCTAGTACTCGGGTTGAACCTAGAGCCTTACCATACCTAAACAAATGCTCTCCACAGAGTTATATCCATGCTCAAAAATTCTTCATGAAACTCGACCAATGGGACATGTATGTGTCTGAACCAGGTTTATAATCTGAGGGTATTTTTGCCAAGGACCAAGTAAGGAAAGTACTTATTTTGCATTGATTTGCATAGGCTCCAAGGGTTGCATAAGGCTATAAGCCTTTCAGAAGGCTCAGATTGTCCCTCCTGATTGAATCAACATATTGAATGGATGGTGTCTTAGAATAACAAAATACCTCAGACTGAATGATTCATGAACAATAGACATTTATTTTCCACAGTACTGGAGACTGCAAGGCCAACATCAAGGCTGATTTGAGTCTGGTGAGGGTCCAGTTCTTGCTGTGTAAATGGCACCTCTTACTCTGTGTGTGTGTGTGTGTGTGTGTGTGTGTGTGTGTGTGTGTCCCCTCACATGATCGAAGGGACAAATGAGCTGCCTTTGTTTTATTTGAGTACTAATCCATTCCTTGTCATCTTAACAACCTCCTACAGGCACTACCTCCATGATCACGGGGAGGCCAGGAATTCAGCCTAAGACTTTGGTGGGGAAATGCACATTCAGCCCATAGCAAAAGAGAAAATCATTTAATGATGTTGCCTCTGTTAAATGCCAATTTCTGCCTTGGTTGGTTTTCTAGTTTTAGCTGTTCAGGAAATTTGACAATTTAGTATCCGGAAGGGCTGGCACAACTCTGTGGACTCAGCAAATGTTGGAGAGGAGATGGCTCTCCTGTTCCTAGGTGTTCCAGAATCGAATCCAAGTAGAAGAGCAGAAAATAGATTCTCCTGACTGTGCAGCACATCTGCAGATTATTGCTCAAGATAGCACAGCATAGAGATGAATATTTGGCTGACTTGTTGAAAAGGGGCAGTGTATCCATCTTGTCTTCTAACACGCAGACCCTTACAGCTTCATTGACAGGGGCAGGTCAGCCTTTGAGACTTAAGATTTTCTGCAAGCTTTCTCCACAGAGATCAGGAGGTTGGGTCTCAGGTTTTGTTTTGAACTTGTCTGTTCATTTTCCGTGTGTGTGGCGCTGAGTACTTAGCAAAATGCAAAGGAGAAGGAGGCAAGGATGGAATAAATGTAGTTATAGAATTTTTTAAGAAAGACCCATTATGGTGCAAAGGGAAGATCTGGCTTTGTTATGTCTTTGGCTTTCCTTACCAGTGAGAACCAAGGGCATCTAGAATAGCTTGTCCTTTCAAACAGTTCTAACTTATCTTCGTTTGCAGATTTTCCCAGAGAGGACTGATATTTCAGGGAGAACCCAGTGACTCCAGGAAGAATGATCTTGAGCTATTCTATCTAACCCCTGGGGAGAGATTAGGGAAGCAATAGTGGATGGAGGAAGGCTATTTTATTTCATCCTCCTTTATTATCTCAATTAATTACAATAGAAGCTCTTTAATCGACCTCTGTTTCAATGACTCAGTAGGTTAACCAGTGCCCTGGATTTTTGCTGTAAAACATACCAACTAAGCGGCCTTGGCATGCTGAAGGCTGAGTCTCCTTGGCACAAGCCCCCATATGGTCAGCTTAGTGTTCCATCATCAAGATCAGTGATTTGCTCCCCAACCTGTTTGTGCTTGTCTTGATGACTATAACTAAGTAATTCAATGCAACACTGTATACACTGTTGAATTGCAACTGCAATGGGAGTCATTCTTGCTTTGATAAAATCAAAGTAACACATATATAACTTTCAAAAAATCAAATGATACTTCTCATTGATATATAATAGCTCTCTGATAAACTGATATTTTTTTTGGGGGGGGGGGGGTCTGGTCATGGGGCCTGAACTCTGGGCCTGGGCACTGTCCCTCAGCTCTTCAGCTCGAAGCTAGTGCTCTACCACTTGAGCCACAGCGCCACTTCCGGCTTTTTTCTTTTTGCGTATATGGTGCTGAGGAATTTAACCCAGGGCCTCATGCATGCAAGGCATGTGCTCTACCACTGAGCCACCTTCCCAGCCCATAAACTGATATATTTTTTTTTCTTTTGGGTCCGGTCATGGGGCCTGAACTCTGGGCCTGGGTGCTGTCCCTCAGCTCTTCAGCTTAAGGCTAGCGCTCTACCACTTGAGTCACAGCTCCACTTCCAGGTTTTTCTTTTTGCTTATGTGGTGCTGAGGAATCGAACCCAGGGCTTCAGGCATGCAAGGCAAGTGCTCTACCACTGAGCCAACTTCCCAGCCCCATAAACTGATATTTTTATGTGTCCCTCTTTATCCCAGAATTCTTCTTCTCTTAAAATCTATGGGTTTTGTTTATTTGTTTGGTGTTGCTAGGGTTTGAAGTCAGGGCCTACTGCTTGCTGGCCATTTATTTGACCACTTAAGCCACTTTTGATATGAATTTAGCCACTCTAGTGTGCTTGCTTTCTGGCTTGCTTCTTTGCTCCCTTGCTCCCTCCCTCCTTCCCTCCCTCCCTCCCTCCCTCCCTCCCTCCCTCCCTCCCTCCCTCCCTTCCTTCCTTCCTTCCTTCCTTCCTTCCTTCCTTCCTTCCTTCCTTCCTTCCTTCCTTCCTTCCTCTCTCCCTCCCTCCTCCCATTTCTTCCGGCAGTACTAGGGTTTGAACACTTCAACTTTCTTATGTATACTATTTGTTTTATATTATATATATATATCTATCTATCTTCCCACCATCATATATATCAGATACCATGTACATATCATATATATTATGTGATATACAGATGCATGTATATGTGTGTGTATCTATATCTTGCATCAGTTCTTTAGGGAGGCTGTCACTGTTCATTTCACCCATGTTCATATGTTTACAATGTATTCCAGTCAATCTCATTCTATCACTCTCCCTTCCCTGCTTTCCAGAACAATTTCAACTGGTTTCATTGTTCTATTTTCATAGTTGCAATCTATTTTAACATTCTTCTCCCTGTTTATATTTAAAATGTATCTTTTGCAAGTAACATATCGAGTCTTGCTTTTATATGCAGTCTGATAATCTGTGATTTTTTTTTTCAGCTTAGTTCATATTTTCTTTCTTTTCTTTTTCTTTTTTTCTCTTTTTCTTTTTTGTCAGTCCTGGCGCTTGAACTTGGGGCCTGGGCACTGTTCCTGAGCTACTTTTGCTCAAGGCTAGCACTCTACCACTTAAGCTACAGCACCACTTCTAGCCTTTTCTGCTATGTGGTACTGAGGAATTGAACCCAGGGCTTCCTGCATGCTAGGCAAGCACTCTACCACTAAGCCACATTCCTGGCCATTTAGCTCATTTTCATAGTATTTATTCATTAACATTTAGGTATTATTTATAATTTGTGTTAACGTACTGTGTTGCATTTCTGTTTGTTCCATCTTTATTTTGTCCTCTTTTGTCATTGATTTTCCTTTGGTCCATCTTCTCTCCCTTTTGGGGAGGGAATCAAGCCTTCTTTGACATTTCCCTTTGTACTTTCTACTGCCTTTTATCTATACATCTTTTTAAAAAATTTTTTGAGATAAGATCTCCCTAAGTTGTCCAGGTTAGCCTCTAATTTAGAATCCTGCCTCAGCTTCACTAGTAGCTGGGATTACAAGCATGGACCACTATACATGCCCGGCCCCCCCCCCCCCCCGAGTTTATGTATAAAATTATTTTTGTCCCAGATAGTTGCCTTTTAAAGAAATTAGGAAAAGGAACAAATACAAAGATAATTTTAAAAATCTTTTCCTCTGTATTTATTAATTCTGGTTTCTCATTCCTTTTGTAGATCTGTTGTAGTTGTTTTTGTTTTTTTGTTTGTTATGGGGTTTTTTTTTTTGAACTCTGGGCCTGAATGCTGTCTATCAGCTTTTCAGCTCAAGGCTAGTGCTCTACCACCTGAGCCACTGTAGCACTTCTGGTTTTCTGAGTGGTTTATTGGAGATAGAAGTCTCACGGTCTTTCTTGCCAGGACTGGCTTTGAACCATGATCCTGAGTTCAGCCTGGGGAGTAGCTAGGATTACAGTCATGAGCCATCGGCACGTGGCTTGTATTTGTTTTTGAGACTAGGTAGCTCAGGCTGGCCTTGAACTCATGGTCCTCCTGTCTCAGCTTTCCTAGTGCTAGAATTGCAGGCATGAACCGCCATACCCAGCTTCAGATCTAAATGACTTGTTTTTCTTTTTTTTTTTTTTGTGGATCCTGGGGCTTGAATTCAGGGTCTGGACCCTGAGCTTTTGTGGTCAGGCTAGTGCTCTAGCAGTTGAGCTACAGTTCTACTTCTGACTTTTTACAAGTTCATTAGAGATAAGAGTCTCATGGGCTTTTCTGCCAAAGCTTCAAACAGTGATCTTCATGTCTCAGCCTCCTGAGTAACTAAATGATTTTTAAAAAAAAATCATTTCTCTTCAGCCTCTAAAACCTTTTACAGGATTTCTTTTTGTTGTTGTTGTTGTTATTTGTTTTTGTTGATCATGGGACTTGAACTCTGGGCCTGGGCACTGTCCCTCAGCTCTTCAGCTCAAGGCGAGCTCTCTACCACGTGAGCAACAGTGCCACTTCCTTACAGGGTTTCTTGTAGGGCTACAGGTGACAGATTTGTTCAGCTTTCATGTAATTTGCAGGTTATTTTTTTCCCCTTTGTTCGAGGATCACAGCCTTGCACTGCCTGTATCCAGTGCCTGAAAACAATTGGCTCATAGATTTTGTCCAGATGTATAGTTGCTGTGGCAGGAGGGGTAAGTCCAGTGTTATTCTTCTGAAATGCCTTCAAGAGGCTGTCTCTTCTGTGTTTGCTTTCTGGAATTGTTTTTTACTGAGATGTCTGATTTCTCAAACTAATTTAATTCTTCCTTCCACTCACCCCTACACACACACACACACACACACACAAACACACACGCACATGCACACACACACACATCCCATATACATTTCACATTCGAAGATTTTCTCAATTTTTGTCAGCATCATGCCAATGTAGCTTTTACTATCATACTTGTAACACACGTGCCTTCTGGTTTTCTGGTGAACTTCTATAAGCTAGTCATGTTGTATCATGGCCTTGAGTCCATTAGGATTGTTGCTTAGCAGGGATTTCTTCTGCTCTCTCTATTGCTGTCAACTTCCCTTTTGCATGGTTTCAGTCCCTCCCTTTCATATCGAAAGTTGTTCTCATATATCTCACAGCTTTTTGTACTTAAAAGTAAGGCACTAGAAGGCTGAGCTCTTTCTGCATGCTTGTGGCTTTCCCCCACTGGCTCACAAGTAAGAACTAGTCATTTTTCCTGGTGATCTTTTCTTTCTCCTCCTCCTCTTTCTCTGGCAGTACTGGGACTTGAACTCAGGGTCTTGCATTTGCTAGTTAGGTGCTCTATTACTTGAGCCACACTTTCTTGCTGAGGGCTGGTGTATATCTATAAATATACCCCATTCCTTCATGCCTTGTTTGGGAACAGTCCTGGCAGCCTGTGTTCCTCAGATTCTCCTTGAGGAAGGAGGCAGGGAAGGTAGAGATTGGCACTTATGCCCTGGTTTTTGTGCATCTGTTGTTGTTGTTGTTGCTGTTTGTATTGTTGTTGTTCTTTTGTTTTTTGCCTTACTGAGCTTAAGCTCAGGTCCAAAGTACTGTCCCTTAGATTTTCTGCTCAAGGCTGGTGCTCTATCACTTGAGCCACTGCTCCATTTCAGGCTTTTTGGTAGTTCATTGGAGATAAGAGTCTCACAGATATTTCTGCCTAGATTGGCTTTGAACTGCAATCCTCAGATCCACTATTGCCCAGTAAAAGACAGTCTCTTTGAGCACCTTATAACTTTTGTTTACTAGCAGACAATAGCTGTCAGGATAAGGAGAGATGGCAATCCAGGACAGAAGTTACATCTTTCTCCTCTCTGGGTAGTAAAGCAGCTAAGTTATCTGTGGGTGTGCGATGGCAATCCAGGACAGAAGTTACATCTTTCTCCTCTCTGGGTAGTAAAGCAGCTAAGTTATCTGTGGGTGTGCGACTGTATCCAGGTAGTCACAGGTCTGACCTTCTGACCTCTTTTTGTGGATTGCTCATTAATTCTTTCAACAAATATTTGTAGCTTACATGTTCTGGAGAGGCCAGCTGTGAGAATATAGAGCTTTAACCCGCACAGCTGTTTCCTGATTGGTCATAAAAGTAGAAAGACACAGTCGCCCTTTCTTGAGCTGAAAAACACATTGATTCTTTTTTCTGCTTTTTTCTCTAGAAGTTAAAAAAGTCTTGTTTTCTTAATAGTAGTCAGAGAAGCAATCACCCATGAATGGATGGTAGTAGGCGAAGGGACTTTCCTGTGAATACAATCATCTGGAATGCTTTAACAAAGGATACTGGTCAATAAAAGTTATTGGACACAAGGACTCAACAGAATTTTAACCCTTGTCCAGACAAGATTTGGTCATGTTAGGGGCTCTGCATTCATTGTATATGCATATGTGTGTGTGTGTGTGTGTGTGTGTGTGTGTGTGTGTTGTACCAACTGATCAAAATGTTTGGCTTACTCTATATTTCAAGGTCTTACCCAGAGACTTAATTTAAAAAAATAAGCAAAAACTAAACTAACATTACAGCCCAAGGTACAGAGTCCTGTACAGAACTTAAGGAGAAACTAATTAAGTGAAATATAAAGCAACACAAGGAAAGCCTGGGTTAGGGATCTTGGCTGAAAACCAGTTTTGAGTAGGTTTCTTGCAAGAACATCTTAAAAACCATGCATTCTTATTTGTTTGTTTGTTTTTCATAGCTGAGGCAGCATATGTGTTTTTTTTTTTCAATTGTAAAGGTGATGTATAGCGGAGTTACAATTACCTAAGTAAGGTATTGAGTACATTTCTGTTCTTTTTTTCTGTTTTTCCTTCCTTCCTTCCTTCCTTCCTTCCTTCCTTCCTTCCTTCCTTCCTTCCTTCCTTCCTTCCTTCCTTCCTTCCTTGTGTGTGTGCCAGTATGTGGCTCGAACTTAGGGCCTAAGCACTGTCCCTTAGATTTTTCACTCAAGGCAAATGTTCTACCAATGGAGCAATACCTACACTTCTGGCTTTTTGGTGGTTAATTGGAGATAAGAATTTCATGGACTTTTCTTTGTGGGCTGGTTTCGAACCACCATCTTCAGATTTCAGCTTCCTGAGTAGCTAAGACTGCTGGTGTGAGCTACCGGTGCCCATCTAGCAGGTGTGTTCTAAGGGCTGTTGGTGTTGGGTTCTCCTAGCAGGCTGTAGATGGAGAGCAGGACGGTCCTGATGTTACATAGGGTGGACCACTTCTTGAAGATGTCCAGGAAGATGTCACCCTGAGTGTCCACATTGAGGTGGCAGCTGGGAGGAAGGAACTGGAGTACTCTCAGGAGAGCTTGTACCTCAGGGCTACCATCTCTTATGCCAGCTCTCGGTGAAAGGTCCACATCTATTTCAGATGCTTGTCTGATTCAAGGAAGGCAGGCATTCCTCTGTCATCAGACATCCTGAGGGCCATCAGCTCCTGCTGTAGCTTCTTACCTATAGGATCCCACATGGCATCTTTCCCCCTCATTTGGGTCTGCAGTTATATGGGTGGCAGAAATGCTAGTAACCCTGGGTAGCAATTTGGGAGGCTAAATATATGTGTGTGTGTGTGTGTGTGTGTGTGTGTGTGTGTGTGTAACACTGTCAAGTAGACCAGAACTCAGAGAATGCCACTGCCCCTGCCTTTGCCCTTGAAAACTTTAAACTACAGGTACACCTCTGAGGCTCAGCCTTTCCCCAAAGCAGGAGGAAGGTGCAGCTCCCCCACCCATATGGTCAGACCCCTTTCTGCAGCCAGTTCCTCTTTGTTCTGGCAATTGAGGACTGGAAAAAGATGACTTTTTTTTTTTTTTTCTTAGAAAAGACTAGTAGTTCACTTCAACACCAAGAAACTCAGACCTAGCCAAATGCTGGTGGCTTATGCCTGTAATCCTAAATACTCTGAAGACTGCAATTCAAAAATAGCCCAAGGGAAAAGGCTGAGAGACTCATCTCCAATTAACCAGCAGAAAGCTGGACATGGAGGTGTGGTAGAGTGCCTTGAGCCTTGAGCAAAAAAAGTAAAGTGAGAATGAGAGGCACAAAGTTCAAGCTCTGGTACTGGCATAAGTAAATAAGTAATAAATAAATAAATAAGGAACTTAGCTCCAAATGTCCTGGTCTAAGAATTGTGTTCTGTATCCAGCTTTCCCCTAGGCCAAGCAAACTCTCAATGGCAGATTTCATTTTTGTGTCACATACTAGGAATAAAGCACGTATATGCAAAAGTATTTTGCTATTCAAAGTCCTTCTTGTCTATGGTTCTTTTTTTTTTTTTTTTAGTCCAAGACTGGGACTCAAACTTGGTACCTGATGCTTCTGCTTATTGGCTAATGCTCTACCATCAGAGCCATGCCTCTAATCCCATGTGTTGTCAGTTCTCCTCCAGCTTTCCACTCTGCACAAGATCCTGTCCTGGTAGAGAAGGGAAAGTCTGGACATCCTCTGTGAAAGGAAAAAAAAATGGTTTATGAGAAATGACAAAAGCAAATGGAGCAGAGCAGCATCTGGTAGAATTGAGAGAATATACAGGATCCACAGCATCTGGTAGCATTGAGAGAATATACAGGATCCAGAAAACCAGGACTAGGTCGATCTCCTTACCTTATCCTGACAATTCCAACCTGCAGGCTTTGTGCCTGCGAGGGGGATGGGAGACAAAGCTCCTGCAGGCTGCAGCCCAAGCTCTTAACCTTTGAACAACAGGAAGAATCTTTCCCTAAAAGCCCCCTCTCTGCCTTGACTTTGAGGGAGAAACTTAGGAAGGGAGGTTGTAAAGTTGAAAGGTGCATTATTAATATCAGCCACGTTTCAGAAAATGTAAACATTCCCTTTGTTTTTGTTTTCCTCTTTTGCAGGGTTAGGGATCAAACCCAGGACTTGGTGTACTGTGTCATTGAGTTACATCCCTAACTCTTGGTTCTTTGAGATAGGGTTTCACTAGTAGCCCAGACTGGTCTTGATCTTCTGATCCTCCTGTTTCCACTACCTGGGTGCTGGTATTACAGTCCTGCATCACCAGGCCCAGATAAACTTTTTTATTTTTTGTTCTGCTCTTGGAGCTTGAGCTCAGGCCCTGGGTGCTGTCCCTGAACATTTTTCCCCCTCAGATCTAGCATTCTACCACTTGAACCATAGCTCCGCTTCTAGCTTTTTGATGGTTAATTGGAGATAGAGTCTCTTGCACAGGCTGGCTTTGTACCATGATCCTCAGATCTTATCTCAGCTTCCTGAATAGCTAGGATTACAGGCTAAGTCACCAGTGCCCAAAAACATCCTATATTTAAAAAATTAGTATTGCTATTATAAAGGTGATGTATGGAGGGGTTACAGTTATGTAAGTCAGGTAAAGAATACATTTCTTTCTGGACAATGTCGCCCAACATTCTATATTTTAGAAGTCCAATGCGCTATCCATTGTGCTACAGAGCATTCTATATTTTATAGACTTAATACCAACCTCTCACCCCCCAAATTCTGATGAAAACAAATGGCTGCTGCCAGAGGCTTCTTTTTATATAGCAACCCAAACAGGAAACAAAAAAAAAATCTCCATTTCCAAGTAAGAGCCATATTCCTACTCCTGGATCGTCTGTCCTTCGGTAAGTTCTGCCACTTGGGTATCGTTATGAACAAAGTGTGACTGTAAGAGTTTTGTTCTGCCCGGTGGGGAGTCGTGGAAACCAAGTGTCTACAGCAGGTGGCAGACTTGGCAGAGACACAAGCATATGGGTTCCACCACAGAAATAGATGTCACCATCTGGCACCCCAGCCCCTCAAATGACCTCTTCACCTCCCCATCTTACCTCTTCTCCAGGTTGAACACAGATGGCATTTAAGATATATTCATTTAACATTCTTTTTTGGTAATGACTCAGTCCTGGTTTTAAACGGAGATAAGAAGGTGACATACATTGTCAGGGCTATCTGCCAAGGTAAAAAGTCAAAGAAGGAAGTCATTTTTTGAGGATAAACTTTCATGGATCTGACTGCTGGCATCCGGTCTGGGCTGAAAGGAAAAAAAATAACAATCCCCAGCGAAGCTAAGCAGCAGGTTAGCTCTTGGAGAGCAAACAAGATGGATTCCTCGAGGAGAGATGGCTGTGCAGACAGGTTTCCTGAAATCTTTTGTTGTTGTTTTGTTTTTCAGTTGAACTCACCGAACCTTGTGCTTGCTAGGCAGGCTCTCTACCACTTGAACTACGCCCCTAGTCCTTGGAGTCCTTCTTCTCAGCCCCTATATGACTTTTAATTCAGACTTACGGAAATAGAGTATCAAGTGGGTAGGTAATTAAATCTGTGCAAGATGTGAACGTAAACTCAAGACTGACTGTCACAGTTTGGGATAAGGTCAAGAATATCTTGTTGGAATTAAATCTTGAGTCTCAATGATTGTGAACATTTAGACTCTAAGAGGTATGAACTTGGAGAAAACAGAGCAAATGGGCTAAAGACATTCTCTTTTCATTTTTATTTTATTTATTACTTTTGGTGAGAATGTGTGTCTGCAGGTGCTAGGATTTCCCTCAGGGCCCGTCCCTTAGCTTTTTCATTTAAGGCTGGTACTCTGCCACTTGAGCCATAGCTCCACTTCCATCAATATTTTTCTTCATTTTATTTTATTTCGTGCCAGTACTAGGGCTTGAACTCAGGAACTCACATTCTTCATTTGGCTTCTTTTAACTTAAGGCTGGTACTCTACCACTTGAGCCACATCTCTATTTCTGACATTTTGCTGGATAATTGGAGATAAGAATCTGTCAGATTTGTCTGCCTGGGATACCTTTGAGCCATTATCCTCAGATCTCAGCATCCTGAGTAGCCAAGATTACAGGCATGAGCCAGAGGCACCTGCCTCTTTCACTTTTTCTTGTTGCTTAGTTCTGCTTGTTCAGTGGTATGCCCCACACTGATCCATCACATCTGTCATCCCTGATACAAGGCCTGGATTCCAATTGCAGGGTTGTCTTTCATCAAATTCATAATGAACCTGTGCCTGTTTGAGCTGAAACAGCTCACCCCTGAAATATCTAATAATATAAAATCTGGATTCCTCCCTACCCCACCCCAGACTGAGTGTGTCTTTGCTGCAAGAATTGGTTGCTGTGTCTCTAGCCTCGCAAAGGTTTCTGGTTCACCCAGGGATGACCTGTGTATATGAGTTATAGAACTCAGATCCGCTGAACCTTTCCAGCCAGAATGGTGCTGGCCGCTCCTGTCCCATTGTCCCTTTCCAACTATGCTGGACTTGCTGATGCCCGCTGTGCCACAGGGACACATTGGGACTGAATGAAACTCAGACTCCTCCAGCTTCTCTCTGAAAGCAGTGGGCTGGGCTGGCCTCTTAGTGTCATTCCATTTAAAGACCAGAATCCTCATCCTGCTGATGGTCGGTGTCCTATCTTTCTCTCGTCTCCTCCAGATCCACGAGAAAGAGGAGGAAGAGTTCAATGAAAAGAGTGAAAATGATTCTGGCATCAACGAAGAACCCCTGCTCACAGCAGATCAGGTAAAGAGTATCTTTTTGAGTGCTTGAAAATTAAAGTTATCTTTAAGTAGTTGTACAAAAGCATTGCTGTTGGGGCTGGGAAGGTGGCTCAGTGGTAGAGCGCTTGCCTTGCATGCTTGAGGCCCTGGGTTCGATTCCTCAGCACCACATAAGCAAAAAGAAAAAAGCCGGAAGTGGCGCAGTGGCTCAAGTGGTAGAATGCTAGCCTTGAGCTGAAGAGCTGAGGGACAGCGTCCAGGCCCAGAGTTCAGGCCCCACGACCCGACTCCTCACCGCCCCCCAAAAAAGAATTGCCATTTAACAAAGCAGTTTATGAATACAGTATATCTTGACCAATGTCACCCCTTTCAACATTCTCACCCATCCCTTCCCTACCCCTCCCTTCCCTCATTCTTAATTTAGGATATACATTAGATTCTTCCCCTCTCCATTCGTCCACCCCTTTCCCCTTAACCCCACCCCTTTCAAGTACCCACTTCCTGGTGTTTTATTCTAAGGCAAAGTTGAGTTCTCCTTTGAATGTAGCACATTTCAGTGAGTGCATTGGGACACTTGCATACCACCCAATGTATTTACTTATAAGTTTATAAGCTAAATCTAGCGGGTTCTTGAGAATTTTTGTTCTTTCAATAAAGAAAAAAGTATAAGAGAACATGCTGGCTACATTGTCAAGGACAGAAGAAAGATGTGTGTGCTCTTGTGGTGGCTATATTGATGCCTCAAAATAGCTTTCTTTTGGAGGCAGTGTGGTATGTGGGGTTTGAACTTAGGGCCGTAAACTTTTGCTTGGCCTTTTCATGGCCAGCACTCTACCATTTGAGCCACACCTCTGCTTCTGGCCTTTTGCTGGTTAATTGGAGATAAGAGTCTTAAAGATTTGTCTGTCTAAGCTGGGTTCAAACCTGATCCTCAGATTTCAACCTCTTGAGTAGGTAAGCCACCAGTGTCAGAAGCAATGTATCTTTTGATAAAAGGTTTAACTTTTCTTTATGCTACTGTTCCCACCTGCAGAAAATGTGAAGATACTTCCTGATGGTTGGGTTGGTTTGAGGTTAGACTTTGATGACTGAGACAGGCCTAGTGTTTACTCCTGCTAATTCTCTCACAACTCCTGGTACATGGAGTCAGAACACTTAAAGGAACATCCCAAATACCCTTTCTTCCAAAAATAGAAGCGATGGATTAGCCTTCTATGTGTGTGTGATGCACGTTTTTTTACATTTTCATGCAACAGTGAAAAATTTTAGCCTTCCAAAGGCTGTCTCAGAGTTACTTTTCTCCTTGAGAATATACAGTGTTTCACAGTTAAGATTAAATTAATTTAAATATTAGTTTAAGTCATTTTTTACTTAGTACAGATGTTGAATCCCTGGATTCCTGACTCAACTCTCTGTATATGTGTGTGTGTGTGTGTGTGTGTGTGTGTGTGTGTGTGTGTGTGTGTGTGTGTGTGTGTGTGTGTGTGTGTAATGAGACTTGAATTCAGGTCTTCGAGTTCTCATTTAGCTTTCTTTTTGTTCAAGTTGGAGCTCTACCACTTGAGTCACAGCTCCACTTCTGGCTTTTTTGCTTGTTAATTGGAGGTAAGAGTCTAATCGACTTTTCTTCCGAGGATGAAAGATTTGAACTGTGATCCTTAGATCTTAGTCTCCTGAGTAGCTGGGATTGCAGGCCTAAGCTATCAGAACCCAGTACACACTCATTATTTACACAGAGGCTTGGTTTTCTATATTTTCTATGTGTGTAAGCAAGTAATATGTACAATAGTTTGTCCTTAACCTTTTTGGCAGTTGCCTAACTTTGCCATCCATGTGTAGGAGCTGTGCCCACTCCATCATTGAGATAAGAGCTGAGGTGTTTTCCCCCCCTTCTTTCCAGATCCCAGCTGCCGCCTCCTCCTCCTCCTCCTCCTCCTCCTCCTCCTCCTCCTCCTCCTCCTCCTCCTCCTCCTCCTCCTCCTCCTCCTCCTCCTCCTCCTCCTCCTCCTCCTCCTCCTCCTCCTCCTCCTCCTCCTCCTCCTCCTCCTCCTCCTCCTCCTCCTCCTCTTCTTCTTCTTCTTCTTCTTCTTCTTCTTCTTCTTCTTCTTCTTCTTCTTCTTCTTCTTCTTCTTCTCCTTCTATCTTACAGTCTTTATTTTTACTTGTGGCTCAGCAGTACTCATCTCTGTCCAGGTGAATTCTGAAGAAACAGTCTTCTGCCCCATTTTGACTTGTTCTGAGAATACTTTTTTGTTTTTGTTTTTGTTTTCCAGTCACATGTATTGTGACAGCTAATGGAGTAGGTTTGGGGATGTTGTCAAGCAGATAAAATATTTTCCCACTTAGAATAAAATACTCAGCAAATTGAAGTAAATGCTCCCTTCCAATCAGCCCTGCCTTCATTTCCTGAAAGAGTAGTTTATTTCCAATAAAACATTCATCTAAATGGAGCTCTTGGAAGAGATTTCCCATGAAGAGTGCTTTACATTAAAGAAAGTGTGCATGTGTAAGCCTTTGCTCAGGTCTATTTTTATTATTATTCAATATCTATCAAGAAATGGGTTGGGTGGGGTCAAGGGGAGGAGAGGAGATGAATGAAGAGAAGGGAGGAGAATGCAGTCAAGAATTTTGTATATCCTACAAAATGGAGAAAAGTAAGGGAAGGGGCAGGTTGGGAAGGATGAGTGAGGAGGTTGAAAGGGGTGACATTAATCAAGATGCATTGTAGGGGCTGAAGGCATGGCTCAGTTGGTAAAGCGCTAGCCAAGGAGCAAGAGCATCAAGTACCTAGTCCAAGTCCTGGTCACAGATCTAAAAAAACAAGAAAGAAAAGATGCATTATGTTCATAAACTGCTTTGTTGAATGGCAACTTTTATGTAACAATGTGTAGACAATAAAATTTTTTTTTAAAGAAATGGGCCAGGTATCAATGGCTCATTCAGGAGGCTGAGATTTGAGGATTGCAATTTGAAGCCAATCTAGGCAGAAAAGTCCATGAGACTCTTATGAACTACTCAGAAAAAGTTGGAAGTGGCGATGTGGCTCACATGATAGAGCACTAGCTTTGAACCCAAAGAGGCTCAGGGACAGCATCCAGGACCTAAATTCAAGCCCCAGGACTGGCATAAAAAAGGAACTCCACAAAAACAATGAAAGAAATGGTATTCTTCCAGGAATTTCACAGACAGCAAAATGAGACCTGTCCTTACCTGATTAAGACACAAGCCAGCATGCTCCTTCTAGCAAGGAACAGCTTGCATTTTCTTGTGCACTTTCCTCAGGTGATTGAGGAGATTGAGGAAATGATGCAGAATTCCCCAGATCCTGAGGAGGAAGAGGAAGTTCTGGAAGAGGATGATGGAGGAGAAACCTCATCCCAGGCAGACTCGGTGCTGCTGCAGGAGATGCAGGCCCTAACACAGACCTTCAACAACAACTGGTCCTACGAAGGTGAGGCTCCTTGAGTGGCAGAGCTCGCCAAAGATGATGTACTTATTCTCTTCCAGGCAACACAAGGTTCACTGTCCTGGAGCAGACGTTCATAGAGCAGACCAATGGGCAACACCTGCCCTACTTGGTATCTGCAGAGAAATTATCTCTTTTATTTTGTGATGGTCCTGGGGCTTGAATTCAGGGTCTGGGCACTGAGCTTTTTTGCTCAAGGCTATCACTCTACCACTTGAACCACAGCTCCACTTCCTGTTTTCTGATGGATAGGTGGAGATTGAGTCTCGGACTTTCCTGCCCAGGCTGGCTGGCTTCAAACAATCCTTAGATCTCAGCCTTCTGAGTAACTAGGATTCCAGGCATGAGCCATGGGCACCCAGCAAGAACTTAACATTTTTGGCAAACAGACAAAAACACAAGACAACACATACACACACACACACACACACACACACACACACACACACACACACACACACACGAAAATTTAAAGGACAGAATAAACTAAACTAAAGAAAAAAAGACTAAAACAGAATAAATGGAAAAATCTGAGGGCTACTATCTAAAAGAAATGAGGGATACTACCACAAAATCAATGGAAAAAAATATGAGGCTGGGAATGTGGCTCAGTGGTAGAGTGCTTGTCTAGCCTATATTAAGCCCTGAGTTTAATTCCTCAGCACCACATAAGCAGAAAAAGCTGGAAGTGGTGTTGTGGTTCAAGTGGTAGAGCACTAGCCTTGAGCTGAAGAGCTGAGGGACAGCGCCCAGGCCGAGTTCAACAGACCAAAAAAAAAAAAAAAAATCAATGAAAAAATAGATGGTAATAATGGTAGCTAATCATTCTAGAATGACCTGTCTTTATCAGATCCTATTTCAATCCTGTTTTATGTATAATCTCCCAACAACCACACACCAGCCCCACTGGGATGGCGTTAACTGTCTTCCAGAGGCTAAGGGACTGGTCCAAAGCCATTGTTGGAGAAATTGAATAGAAAACAAAATCTTACCACCTCCCAGAAAAGCCTTACCACCAAGCTATGAAAGAAAGCAGCTGGGCTGGGAAGGTGGCCCTGTGGTAGAGTGCTTGCCTTGCATGCATGAGGCCCTGGGTTCAATTCCTCAGCTCCATGTAAGCAGAGAAAGTCAAAAGTGGCGCTGTGGCTCAAGTGGTAGAGTACTATCCTAGAGCTGAAGAGCTGAAGGACGGTGCCCAGGCCCAGAGTTCAGGCCCCACGACTGACAAAGAAATCTCACTGTCCCATAGCTAAGTGAATTAGAACCCATTATGCTGAAGTAGATTTGGCAATTTGGAGTCAGGTGGCTGACTTAGGCCCCTCTGCTTCTAGAACAGTGGGAATTTAGGCCTCATCTTCTTGGATGATTGTATTTCAAAGCAGCAACTCCCAGGCCCCTAAGGAAACTTTCCTGAACCATGGAGACAGACCCTAGGAGGCATTTGAAAAGGACAAAGAAATTTTGAAAGAAAAAGGAGGTGGAAGACAGGCAAAGTCTCTCCTTCCTTCCCCTCCCCTCCCCTCCCTTCCTCCCCTCCTTTCCCCTCTCCCATCTCATCCTCCCCTCCTCTGCTTTACTTTTCTCTCCCTCCCTCCCTCCCTCCCTCCCTCCCCTCTCCCTTCCTCCCTCCCTCCCTCCCTCCCTCCCTTCCTTCCTTCCTCCCTTCCTTCCTTCCTTCCTGGAGATCCAATCCAGGGCCTCACACATGTTAAATATACGTTCTGCCCCTGATCTGTTGCCACCCCCCACTCCCAGTCCCCACCCCAGCCTTCTTCTCTTATTTTCAGTGGGGAGAGGCTAAATTCTCATTGTAAATCTGCATTTGCCCTTGAACCTCATAAACTCATCCTAAACCAGAACCCTCTCCTGACAGAGATGTTCACTCCAGCATCCAGTCTCTTAATCTCTGAAGCACAGTAAGTCAGCCTGCAAAGGAAGGGCTGGCTGGCGTGTGAAATGAAAAAAAAAAAAAAGAATCACAGCACAGGCAAAGGGAAAGTAGCAGGTCCATCTTCTATGCCTGTGCTGCAGGAGGGTCCTCTTCCTGGGAGGGACCCCAAGTCGGGGATGGAGAGAAGGTGGGTGGGTCAGAGTAAACAGGTCCCAGGGTAGGTAAGAAGTGGCAAGACTCCCGCCTGTCATCCTGAGAACAGCGTCTAAAGGGCAGTGGCGGGAGATGGCTGCCTGGCTGCGTTCACTGCCACCCCATCAGGCCATTCTTGGCCACACAAAGGCCCCAAACAGAGAAGTGTTTAGTGGAGGACTTGCTGGGAAGCAGAGTGAAATGGCAAATAAACAGAAGGAGGAGGAGAGTGCCAAGGAGCAAGACAAAAGGGAAGGCTGAACTGAGTCAGCCAACACCCAGGCAACGCAGGAATGGAGTGGGGTGGGGGTGTAGGGGGAGGGTAACAGATTCTAAGGTTAAAAAGAAAAAGACATTATTAATCAAAGGCAAACTTTCAAAGATGGTCTCTAAATCTCTTTTATTTACTTCACTAATATTTTGACTGGCTCATACTAATGGGCCATAGTTATACAGTCTGGCGAGGCATTTTAATATTTAACTGTGGAATGATCAGTTTAGGGTCAGTGGTGCTGCTCTCGCCTCAGACACAACATTTCTTTATGTTGGGGACTTTATTCCCCCCTCCCCCCAGAGGATTATAGACATGAATCATCACACCCAGCTTGTTAGTTGAGATGGGGGGCGGGTCTAACCAACTTTTTGTCCAGGCTGGCCTTGAAGTATGAGCCTCCTGATCTCTGACTCTCGAATAGCTGGAACCATAGGTATAAGCCACCATGCCCACCTGTCAGCTATATCTTATTTAGTTCTTGGGAGAGGGTTTGAACACAGGCTGTTTACCCAATTAAAAAAATATTGGGGTTTATATTTTCTCTGCCACTTGAGCCATGCCTCCAGCCCTTTTTGCCCTGGTTATGTTTTAGATAAGGTCTTGATTTTTGCAAGGACTGGCCTGGACTCCGATCCCCCTATTTATGCTTCCCACTGTAGCTGGGATGAGAGGTGTGTGCTACCACATCCAGCTTTTCCAGATAAGATGGACTCTTGTGATTT
This sequence comes from Dipodomys spectabilis, assembly GCF_019054845.1. Taxonomy (NCBI): domain Eukaryota; kingdom Metazoa; phylum Chordata; class Mammalia; order Rodentia; family Heteromyidae; genus Dipodomys; species Dipodomys spectabilis. The sequence goes on from NW_024870700.1 coordinate 4,914,171, forward strand.
TTTTTTTTGTTGTTGTTGTTGGTCCTGGTTGGCCTAGAACCATAATCCTTCCAAACTTAGCCTCCCATGTAGCTGGGATGACAAGTGTGAGCCACCAAACCCTGCTTTTTTACCCATATTTTTCTCTACAGAGTCCACATGCCTTGTTGCGGGGGCTGTTTCTTTTTCCTCTTCATGTGATCTCCTCTCCTGTATTTAATATGGGGCCTCTTCCTGTCCTATCCCTAAATTGTGGTCCTCTGGGGACCTCTAAGGAGTTGGAAGGGGTCCCTGTGAAGGCAACCTATCTCCCAAGGGCTCAGGCCTCTCTTTCCCTGCAGGGCTGAGGCACATGTCTGGGTCTGAGCTGGCTGAGCTGCTGGACCAGGTGGAGGGCGCCATCCGAGACTTCTCAGAGGAGCTGGTGCAGCAGCTAGCCCGCCGGGATGAGCTGGAGTTTGAGAAGGAAGTGAAGAACTCCTTCATCACGGTGCTCATCGAGGTTCAGAACAAGCAGAAGGAGCAGCGTGAACTGATGAAAAAGAGGCGGAAAGAGAAAGGGCTGAGCCTGCAGAGCGGCCGAATAGAGAAGGGGAATCAGATGCCTCTCAAGGTATGCATAGAAGCAACCCAGTTGGAAGACTGGGCTTAGGCAGCCTCCAGCTCCATTGCAGATCCCAACACCCACTCTTTTTTTTTTTTATTGTAAAGATACTATACAGAGGGTTACAGTTACATGAGTGAGGTAATGAGTACACTTCCTCTTGAACATTGTTACCCCCTCCATTGTTTTCCCCCTACCATCCCCTCCCTCCTTCCCTTCCCCGAGGTTCTTTTTTTTTTTTTTTGATTGTGGTTAAGTGATTACATAATTTCCGGAATTTCACAGTATTTTGGAATAATGATGCTCATTTAAAGTCACAAGTTCATTCTAACTTTCCTGGAGCAAATTGTCTATCACAGTCTGTAATATATAACGGTGTTCACATGTTATATACCCTATATGTGATCAGCAGCATGGGGATATTTAGTAGTGGTTCAACCAGATGAGCGGGAGTTCTTTGTTTCTTAAGTCCTGTTAGTTTTGTCATATCACCTAACATTTTGGATTTAGCATCCACTTATCAGGGAGACCATGTACCGTTTGTCTCTTCGTTCTTGGCTTACCTCGCTCAACATGATTCCTTCTAGCTCCATCCATTTCCCTGCAAATGCCATTATTTTGTCATTTCTAATGCCAACACCCACTCTTACTGAGCAACAAAACTGTGAGCAGAGGCTGTGAGGGGCTGCGGGTCAGAACAAGGGGGAAGATAAGCATGTGTCTCCTGGATTGCTAGGTTGGGGGAAGTGAGGGAAGGCATCCAGAGTCTTCGGAGTTCTGCCACTGGCATGGGTTGTGGTCCTCTTGCTTACCTTAGGATGTACTTAAGGTGTTTGTAGAGTGTTTCTGGGGCTGAAAATAGCCAGACCATATTGGTCTGTTGACAGCATTCTCCAAACCAGTGGTTCGTAATGGGGGATATCTCAGTAGAATCAACTAAGGAGCTGTGCCTGTCCCTGACCAGTTAAATGAAGACTATGACATGTGCATTTTAAAAACAAATAAGCAAACAAACTCCCCAGAAAAGAACAGTTGCTTTTATCTTATTTATTTATTTTTTTTGTGCCAAGCCTAGGGATTGAACTCAGGGCCTGGGTGCTGTCCTGGAGTTCTTTTTTGCTCCAGGCTATCACTTCCCACTCTTTAGTGGTTAATTGGGGATAACAGTCTCACAGACTTTCCTGGTCCCACCTGGCTTTGAACCTTGATTCTCATATCTCAGGCTCCTGAGTAGCTAAGGTTATAGGCACAAGCCACCAGTGCCTAATGAGGACAGTTGCTTTAAACCTCTCTTCTTTGTTGGCTAAATTGCATGTTAGCCAAGGAAGGCAAGGTAGGCCAAGGTCTTACATTGACTCTGGTTACCATGGAGCATTTATCTGATGTGACCTGGTGGCTATGGGTCTGGGTACTTAGTAAGGGCACAGAAGTCCCTGGGGTGTTGGCTTTGGGACAGGGAGCCTTTGCCCTCCTTCAGTGTCTCTCTCCTGCAGCGCTTCAGCATGGAGGGCATCTCCAACATCCTGCAAAGTGGCATCCGCCAGACTTTTGGCTCCTCAGGAACCGACAAACAGGTAGGTCTGAACAGTTGCGTTTTTCCTCTCTCCCTCCCTCCTCTATGATCTCACAACTCAGTCTTCCCAACCATGTGCGTGTGTGGGGTGCCAACAGAAACATTGTAGCATCTGGGCAAAAAGGGCTCTGACATGTCCTCCCACTGTTAAAGAAGAAAGTGCTTTCCCAAAGTGATTTTTTTTTGAGATCCTGTATTCTAGGATATGAACAAAACTTCAAACCCAACACTAATATCTATTAATTAAGTTGCATTGAAAGGAACCTATAGCTGGGCACTGGTGGCTCACACCTGTAATCCTAGCTACACAGGAGCCTGAGATCTGAGGACGGTGGTTCAAAGCTAGCCTGGGCAGGAAAGTCTATGAGACATAACCAGCACAAAACCAGAAGTGATGTTGTGGCTCAAAATGGTAGAGTACTAGCCTCGAGCAAAGAGCTCAGGGACAGCGCCCAGGCCCCCTACCAACAGAGAATAAAAAGGACGGGAGGCGGGGGAGGGGGGGGGGTACCTATTTCATGGCTGAGCCTATCTGAAAGTTTAATTAACTCCATGGCATTTCACTTCTGGCTGGGCCAATGCCCTCCATACTGCATCTTTAGCTGCCTGGCTCAGATTGTACCCCACAGCATGGCATCTCCTTGTTGGCTCCATTTTGTTAATAACTTGCCTACTGTATCAGTCAGCTTTGCATTGTTAAAGTAAGTTTCCTGAGGCCATTAACTTCATAAAAGTAAAGTTTTATTTAGTTTATAGTTTTCGAGGTTTAAGTGCAAGATTAGATACCCTTATTGGTTTGACCTCTGCTAGAGGTGTCACATCATGGTAGAAGTATACATAGGAGCAAACAGTCCCATCTCAAACCTGGAAAGAGAAAGAGAGAACTCTTTTCACTTCTTTTGAGGACACCCCCCCCCCCCCAATGACCTAAACCTTCCATTAGGCCTTGCCTCTTGAAAGTCCACAGTACAAATGCAACTATGGTATTCAATATGTACTATATAAAAAATGAACTATGCTACTTGTGGGCAAGGCCGGAGGTTGGGGGAGAATGGAGGAAAGCAAAGGAAGGGATAACATTGTCCAAGAAGAATTATACTCATTTCCTGCCTTTATGGAATTGTAACCCCTCTGTACAACACCTTAATAATAACAATACAATGATACGCATTTACAAAAATGTCTGCAGTATGTCCCAATAGCACAACCTTGGAGACCAAGCCTTTACAAATGTATCTCTGGGAGATGTTCAAATTACCCACCAACAGTAGCTTTGCAAAGTGACTTCATTTCTGGATGTTAGGAAAGTGTTCAAATGAATGCTATGCTATATTGCTAGGTCTTTAGGTACAAAGGCAAAAAGCCCTGGTCCCTACCCTTTGGGGTACAAGTCCAATAGACTTGGTGGTGTCAGCTGACAAGTTTAAACCTGTGGAATAAATACTCATGAAATGGCCGTGACTTTTAAATGCTTGTGCTGAATCCTACGTGTTAGAATTCTACACTGGCACCATGGGGAGACTTTTGGACTGTGTAATTAGCTTGCTCCCTTCACAGCAGTGAGATAAGGCTTAGCGTGGTGAGGCAGGTTCCCAAGGCCTCACTGCCAGCGGCAGGGCCAGGACCACAAGGCAAAGCTTCTCAACCTTGCACTCACCACTTTAGGCACCCTTAGGGTCTGTCAAGGTCTCTGGTGGAAGGTCCCCCTGCCCATCCTCAATGTTGGCTTTGTTGCAGGAGCACCTGACATCCAGCAGAGGGAGTAAATCCAACATCCAAGACCTTGGGTGGGGTTGATACATCATTTTTGACAAAAGAGAAGGAATTCTTTCTCAATTTTAAACACAACAACAACAACAAAACCCTCGGGGAATATTGTCTGCTACTCTAGGCCTGAAGGGGGACAAGGCCCCCCTGGTTTCCAAGATAACTTAGAAGTTTCTAGTGCAGGAAGAATGTATCTGCTGAGACGGAGCAAAGTTTTTCCTGGTTAATATTGGGAAAGTCTTATTTTCAAGAGACAGCCCCCAGGAGTTGGAGGATGAAATAGAGGTCTAAAATAGCAGTATGCCACTGACCTTGAGTGTTGTCAGCAAGGTCGAGTTTGAGAGTGTTTTGTTTCTTTGTGTCTTAGAGTACTGTGCCCATGCAACTTGTCCACTGTCCTTAACTCATTGAGGGATCATGTCTCAGGGGCCAAATGCTTGTTTGTCTTGCAGTATCTGAACACAGTCATCCCTTATGAGAAGAAATCATCTCCTCCCTCCGTGGAAGACCTGCAGATGCTGACAAACAGTGAGTTCCTCCTTCCAAACCTTAGAGGCATCTTGTTTCCCTCCTCCTGACTGCATGCAGCACTCCAGTATCTCAGGCTGGAGATTTCCTAGGTCAAAATATGCCCTGTATTGTGAGGGCACATCCTCCTAGCAAGGGTACAAGTAAAACTCTCCAGTGGTACACACCCAGAGCTCCTCTCCTCTCCCCCTCCTCCCCTCCCCTCCCCTCCCTTCCTTTCCTCTCCTCTCCCTTCCCCTTCCTCTTATTTTCTCCTCCTCTCCTCTCCTCCCTTCCCCTGTCCTCCCCTCTCCCCTCCTCTCCCCTCCCCTCCTTTCTGCTCCTCTCCCCTCCCCTTTCTGCTCCTCTCCCCTTCCTCTCTTTTTCTCCTCTCCTTTTCTCTCTTCTCTTCCTTCCCTCCCTCCCTCCCTCCCTCCCTCCTTCCCTCCCTTCCTTCCTCTTCTTTCCTTCCTTCCTTCCTTCCTTCCTTCCTTCCTTCCTTCCTTCTTTCCTTCCTCTTCTTTCCTTCCTTCCTTCCTTCCTTCCTTCCTCTTCTTTTCTTCCTTCCTTCCCTTTCTGCCAGTACTGGGGCTTGAACTCAGGGCCAGAACACTTTCCCTTAACTTTTTGCTCAACTTTGGCATTCTACCATTTGAGCCACAGCTCCACTTTTGACTTTTTGCTGGCTCATGGTAGGTAAGAGTTTCATGGATTTTTCTGCCTGAACTGGTTTCTAACTTCAGTTCTCAGATCTCAGCCTCCTGAATAGCTAGGATTACAAGCGTGAGCTGCTGTCCAGCTTTCTTTTTTTCCTCTGGTTCTTCCAGTAAGCAAGAGACCTGCTTGGGCGGCGGGAGGGGAGCTGGGGGGAGGGTGTGAAGTGGGGGAGGGAGATTTTTGTGTTCCTGGTTGTTCTCCAGGTGTCCTCTTCTCTGTCTCTCTGGTTCCCTCCTGCACTTGCCCGAGCCATACATGGGCACCTTAGCAAGGAGCTGGTCTCAGGCCTCATTATACTTGTGTGTGTGTGTGTGTGTGTGCGCGCGTGCATGTGCGAGCCTGTTCTGGGTTTGAACTCAGGGCCTGGGTGCTGTCCCTCAGCTTTTTTTTGCTGAAGACTAGCACTCTATCATTTAAACCACAGCTCTACGTCTGGTTTTTTGGTGGTTAATTGGAGATAAGAGTCTCACAGTCTTTCTGCCCAGGCTGACTTTTACTTGTGATCCTGTCCTCAGATCTTAGCCTCCCAAGTAGCTAGGATTACAGGCCTGAGGCACCAGTGCCCAGCTGTGATTGCACGTTTAAGAAGCAAGGTTTCTTGGGCAGAGTAAGGAGTAAGGCTGATTAGGAAGAATAAAGTCCATTTTTCCTTCCAGGAATTGATTGCTTCCTCTCCTCTGCTTTGGCTCTATTGTCTTATAGTATAATAACATTCTGAGCTATGGGGGGAGAAACAGTTATAATGAGTTTTGTAGGCAAAATCTCTTTGTCTATATTTATATATATATACATATCTATGCATGTCTACGTATATGTATATCTATGTATGTGTATATATGTGTGTGTATACACACACGTGTGCACACGCGTGCACACACACACACACACACAAACACACATCAGACTATATCTCCCAAGGGACCAGGGCACTTAGTGTCAGCTTGGCTCTCTTAGGAAGAGAAAAATCCTAGGAGACAATGTGATGACAGGCTCAAAGGTGTGAAAGAAGTCACATTTCCCTGGCAACTATGCATGCAGAATGATGGCTGCCTTGGAGTGAATGGGCTAGTGTGTGTGTGTGGGGGGGGTGGGTACGGACACCCCAGAGGAAGGGAGAGGAAGACATGCTTCCTGGGCCCTGGGCTAAAAGTGACCAATATCTACATTAAAAAAAATCAATTTGGAGAATGAGAGCAGGAGACTGTGGCAAATGGAAATTCTCTTTGTATCCACAGATACTGTGTCCTTGAGAATCTGGAATTTTAAATTCAAAACATTGACTTGCTTTTAACTCATTTTTAAACTCCTGCATTTGCATAAATATGCACTAAGATTTTTTTTCTTAAAGGGAACAGACAGAAATGCATTTGTAGCACTAGGGATGCAGCTCAGTGATGGAGTATTTGCCTCACAGGAGATAGGCCTTGAGTTCAAGTCCTAACATTGTTTAAATATATATATGTGTGTATATATGTATATATATATTATATATATATGTATATATATATATATGTATGTATCTTGTAGAGTTGTGTTTTCATAGTGCTAAACATCTGGAAAATAAACGAGAAATAACAAAGCCTGATAGATGTGAAGTCTTTTCCCCCCCCAGTCTTGTGGTTTGAACTCAGGGCCTGGGTACTGTCCCTGAGCTTCTTTTGTTCAGGGCTAGTACTCTACCACTTGAGCTACAGCACCCCTTCTGACTTTTTCTGTTTATGTGGTACTGAGGAATTGAGCCCAGAGCTTCATGCATGCTAGGAAAGCACTCTACCACTAAGCCACATTCCCAGCCCCAGATGTGAAGTCTTAAAGCAGAGAATAGCTAGTTGTTTATTGCAGCTGCCCATCCAAGAATTGTGTGACATTTTCTTTTCATTGTGGTTAAGAAACCACAGTAAGTAGGTTTGTTTACATTTTTGAAGTTCTTTTAGAAATTCCACCTAATATATCCATCATTAGAATACTTTTGATATGTGGAAAGTGAACATAATAACTCGATAATAATTATGTTAGTCTCATACACTGAGAAAACCAATGTGAAGAAGAGATGGTTTATTTTGGCCCATAGTTTTAGAAGTTTCAGTCCATGGTTTCTTGACTTGTTTCTGGGCCTGCAGTGAGGTGAGAGCATCATCGCCATGAAGCAGCAGAGCTGCTCACTTCATGGTGGTCAGGAAGCAGAGAGAAAGGGGGTGGAGAGGGAGATAGCTAGAGATTGTCTATCTATCTATCTATCTATCTATCTATCTATCTATCTATCTATCTATCTATCTATCCATCCATCCATCCATCCATCCATCCATCCATCCATCCATCCATCCATCCATCCATCCATCCATCCATCTATCCATCCATCCATCTATCTATCTGGAGCATGCCTTCAATAACTCTACCCTCGACTAGTTCTTACCTCCTAAATTTCCATCACCTCTCAAAAGCTCATCACATTATGAACTCATCAATGGGCTGGTCCATTTGGTGAGGTCAGAGCTGTCATGAGCCAATCACTTCCTCAAACAAAGCCTTGCCTCTCAACATTTCTGCACTGGGGAACCAAGCCTTCAATACCTGGACCTTCAGGAAGACATTTCAGATCCAAACTAGTTTAGGGTGTTAGCCATAATATTTTCTATCTTTTCTAAATAGTCATAATTAAACCAGCTATAAAATTTCGTATTTAAGTCCCACCAGTTGACATTTTGTTAATGTTTTATGGCTGTCTCTTTTATTAAATGGATATATCACATTCCAATATTTTATACCTCTTAAAGATTTCCAACTTCTCTCTTCTCTGAATACCAATTCTCTTATAGATTATAAGAGCTTTTTTTTGGTAGATTCTTGCATGGACAATGTCTCCTCTGTCTCCCCTATGTCCTTCAATTAAGGGCAGCAGACAAAAATGCATTTGTAAAGCTCCTTTGCCTGGGTAACTCAGATAAAATTTGGAATTTGGAGGAAAACCTAGAACCATATTGGCTGGATGTCATTATTGCTCTTTTACTGCAGTCTTCTGGGTGGCATTTAGTGTCTGAGGTTCCATTGCAAATCTCATGCATGTCTAGAAATACAGAAAAAAAAGAAACAAGGACTCTCAGCTCCCAGTTGAGTTGAACTGAACATTTTTCTAAAGATATAGAAGAAATAAAAAGAGCTTTCTTTTGAGCTTTCTTTTTCTGAACCTAGCCAATGAGTCAGGCCCATCAGTGAACTCTGTTCCTTGCCCTCTCCTGACTTGTGGCTTCAGGTTTCATTGCCCTGCCTTGAAATCGGGAAAGCTGATCAGTGGAGTTCAAGGACGTGGAAATGGACTAGGAAACCGACTGTTGTCATGGTTGTTTCCTGACTCTAGCTGATCCTTATTCTTTCCTCATTGAGAAGAGTCAGACAGCAGAGAAAGATGTCACAGAGAGAATACACCCTGTGGTCTCACACTCAGAGATAAGCACATGCACTGTTCTCTACACTCTTCTGTTTATTCTGTGCATTTCTATTTACTTCATTATTCTACATGTATCTATTTCTTATAACATTTATATGTGTTTTGCAATGTTCTTCTTCATTGATAAGGACATTTTGTGCATACAATCTTTCTCCTTTTCTTTTCCCTTCCTTCTTTCCTTCTTTCCTTCCTTCCTGCCTTCCTGCCTTCCTGCCTTCCTGCCTTCCTGCCTTCCTGCCTTCCTGCCTTCCTGCCTTCCTGCCTTCCTGCCTTCCTGCCTTCCTGCCTTGCCTTCCCTTCCCTTCCCTTCCCTTCCCTTCCCTTCCCTTCCCTTCCCTTCCTTTCCTTCCCCCCTTCAGCTCAAAGCTAGCAGTCTGCCACTTGAGCCACAGCCCACTTCCAGTCTTCTGGTGGTTTATTGGAGATAAGAGTTCACAGCCTTTCTTGCCCGGGCTGGCTTTGAACCATGGTCCTCAGATCTCAGCCTCCTGAGTAGCTAGGATTATATGTGTGAGCTACCTGAGCTCCGCTATAAAAAGCCTCTTGAAAAAGCCTTTAAGAGTCAAAAGCTTCCCTGTTGTTTGATTCATGTGTAAATGGCATGTCTGTGAACTCCAGAGAGAGTCCCTAAACCTTCATAAACTCCAGCTGTCTAATGGACACAAAACAGAAAAAAGGTATTTAACTTGTTATTTGCTACCATCAAATTGGAAATGAAGATGATTGTTTATGTGAAAAGAATGTCTTTAAAACACTATTATAGGCGATTCAGTAGTGTGACAATTTTTTTTATTAGTGTATTAGTTGTACAAAAGCATGGTTAACTGTGAAATTCCCATACACATCTACATTTTATTTTATTTTATTTTATTTATTTTTTGGGGGGGGGTCCAGTCGTGGGGCCTGAACTCTGGGCCTGGGCGTTGTCCCTCAGCTCTTCAGCTCAAGGCTAGCGCTCTACCACTTGAGCCACAGCGCCACTTCCGGCTTTTTTCTTTTTGCTTATGTGGTGCTGAGGAATCGAACCCAGGGCCTCTGGCATACAAGGCAAGCGCTCTACCACTGAGCCACCTTCTCAGCCCTGCATCTACATTTTATTATAGTCTCACCTTCTTTATCATTCTCCCTTAACACCCTCTATACCTGTCAGTTTTTATTAATATTTAGATCAACAATATTGAAAAGCTGATTTGTTTGGTTTGGTTTGGTTTGGTTGGTTGTGGGGCTTGAACTCTGTTGGGCACTGTCCCTGAGCTCTTCAGATCAAGGCTAGCGCTCTACCACTTGAGCCACAGCGCCACTTCTGGTTTTCTGTGGTTGATTGAAGATAAAAGTCTCATAGACTTTTCTGCCTGGACTGGCTTTGAACCATGATCCTCAGATCTTAGGCTCTTGAGTAGCTAGGATTACAGGCATGAGCCACTGGTGCCTAGCAGCTGATTCTTTTTTTGAACAATTGCTTTATTCTTACAATTATTAAAGATATAGAACAATTGCTTTATTCTTACAATTATTAAAGATATAGACTTAGTGGATGGTATGGAAATTATGGAAGTCATCAGTCAGGCTGCTTTCCCAGAGACAATCCTGGCTGTTCTTGAAACAGATTCTAGAGGTCAAATGAGTAATTTCCCAGTTGGGTGGGGGTGGGAGTGGTGGAGGGCATGTTTGGCTCTGGAAGCAACTTTGTATCCTTGATGATGTCTCTGCTTCTCTCTCTCTCTCTCTCTCTCTCTCTCTCTCTCTCTCTCTCCCTACCCCCCTCCCAGTTCTTTTCGCCATGAAGGAGGATAATGAGAAGGTGCCTACTTTGCTAACGGACTACATTTTAAAAGGTAAGAGCCGCAGTCACCTCCTGAACAGAAGTGGTGAGCTACGGAGGCTGCTCTGAAGGCCTAGCAGGCATCTATGCAGACAGACCCAGCAGGGGCCTAGGTGAATACTGAGGAGCCTTCATGGTAGTGGGTGCTGCTAGAACCCCTGCAAAAATGGTTCCCTCACTTATTCCTTGAAATATGTTTGTTGGGGAAATTAGAAGATTTGTCCTGTAGAATTTCCTCATTTTGGATTTTTTTTTCTAAATTCATCTCCATGTTATACTTTAATATGTTCATCTATTTCCTCTAGGCCCTAGAATGAGAGGCCTGAGCAGCTTCAGCCTTAGACCTTTTGTTTTGTTTTATTATTTTTACAGAGCTGGGGATTAATTAAACCCAGAGCATCAAGCATGCTAGGCAAATGTTCTACCACTGAGCTAGTCCTAGCCTTACATCTCCTGATAATCACTGTTATGTGTGGTTCTAGACATCCATCCCGAGACACATACTCTCTGCTTCTCTTTCTTTTCAGATGTCAGTAGCCACAGAAGATCATTCATGGTCTAAATCCATTGTTGGATTTGTTTTTGCTCTCGGTGTACACACAACGTTGTATAGTTTCAGATTGGTGGAACATAAATAAAACCCTGAGCTTCTTTCTGTAAGAGCCAGAAAGATTAATCTTATAGTCTAGTAGTTAAATTTTGGGAGGAATGTGTGACCCAAAGGTTTCTAAAATGAATGGTAAATTTTTTCTGAGGAGGCTTATAGAATGGTATGTATAACTTTGATGGTCTGAGGGCTAGCTTTTTACCCTTGTCAATCCACGAAAATGATCACATTCTATGTCTCTCACATTGGTACATTTTGTTTCATGAAAGAAGAAACAGTGTGGCTAGGTAAGAGCATTTTCCTAACTTATAGAGCTTGTGAGAAGAGGATCAAGGTTGTGTGTGTGTGTGTGTGTGTGTGTGTGTGTGTGTGTGTGTGTATGTGTGTGTGTGTGTGTGTTGGTATTGGAACTTGAACTCAGAACCTAGGTGCTGTCCTTTAGCTTTTTTTGCTCAAAGCTGGCACTCTCATTTGAGCCACAGCTCCATTTCTGGCTTTACTGGTGGTTAATTAGAGATTACTTTTGAACCTTGATCCTCAGATCTCAGCCTCCTGAATAGCTAGGATTACAGAGTGAGTCATCAGAGCTTGGGCAGGATCCTGGATTTAGACCCAGGCAGGTGGTTCCTAGAGACTATATGCTTAATCATGACATCACAGCAGAAAGAGAGCTGTCATTGTCTCTTCCTACTCTTGGTAGAACGATGATGCAGGACTTCAACTACTGCCTAATCCTGGGAGATTGTTCTCTGCTCAGGAGCTGCCCTGACTATGTGACCTGTAACCTCTTCCTCTTCTCGTTTCAGTGCTCTGTCCTACCTAACTTTGCCTTTGGAGCAGCCTGGCTGCAGGAGGTCACTGAGCAAGAGTCATTCCATCACAGGGACTGCATGACATCACGTAACCTCCGATATGTATTTAAACATGTATAGCTTAACTTGGATTAAACTCGAGCAATCGCGGGCGGGGTCCTTTGCTGTCGGCTTCTAGTGCTAGTAATCATTGGATGCATGATCAGGGCGCAGGGCCGGTGATGCTCGCTGCCTCTTCTCCAGCTGTGTCCGGGAAGGCAGGTGTCCTCACCGCTCATTCTGTAGTCTGGCTCCGGCCCTCAAAAACAAAAACAAAAACCAAAACAGCTTATACTCTTAAGACTAATTTTGAAATAAACCTTCATTTAATTAATATTCTTCATTGCTTTGGAGTCTGGCATCTGTAGCCCTCCGCTTCACACTCTGTAGAGAAAACACGTGTGACTGCTTTCATGTGCTCTCCTATGGCCCTACCTTGGTGGGTCATGGCGGGTGGTAGGGCTATGTATGTGGAAGGCCATACGCAGAACTCCTAGGTTCTTGCTGCTTGGCCATATTAAAGGGAATGCCATGGAGAAGCCAGACAGATGCAGTGCTTCGTGTGGGAATAGGCAGGTTGGTTCCTGAAGGCTTTGAGGATCCAGGGCTCTGTTGAACTCACCCAAGATGGCTTCTTTCCTGTGCTGGGACACTGCTTTCTCTGTGCGCAGTCACCCCTGGGAACAGGGCCCTGGAACTTTACATGTCCTTCTGCCTTTCCTGCTGCCCTAATGTTACAGCAGTGTGAACTCCTACATGCAGTTTCTGGCACTGACAGCTAGCAGCTGCCGGTCTCCACACATGAGCAGGCAAAAGCTGTCCTCATATTCCAGATGCTTCTCTGCTTCGTTACATTCTGAATTCTGTTGATTTCCTGTGTTCTGGTTTGAAAGATGTTAACCTGGCCAATTCCCAAAGCCTGGGCACTGTCCCTGAGCTTCTTTTGCTCAAGGCTAACACTCTACCACTTGGGCTACAGTGCCATTTCTGGCTTTTTCTGTGTATGTGGTACCGAGGAATCGAACCCAGGGCTTCATGCATGCTAGGCAAGCACTCTACCACTAAGCCACATTCCCAGCCCAGGTCTTATCTCTTTTTACATGGTGTCTCATCATGGCTATCAAATACCATGAGTAGTTACTGGTATTAGAATTTTTCCCATAGAAGGAATCAAAAGACAGAGAGAGATGTATCAAAATGAGCTGATGGTTCGTGCCTATACTCCTAGTTACTTAGAAGCCTGAGACCTGGAGGATCATGGTTTGAAGCCAGCCCAGGCAGAAAAGTCCACAAGACTCTATCTTCAAACAGCAAAATGCTAGACTGGGGGCAAGGTTCAAATAGTAGAGCACCAGCCATGAGTGAGAAAGCCAAGAGAGAAAACAATATAATGAGAAGAAGCAGAGATGGCCCTGTGCTGGCCTGAGGCTGCATAGGAAGTGGTAGAGAGAGACTGGCAGGTCTCTTATCCAATTAGATATCCGCTGATGCTTAGGAGTATGGCATTTGCTTTAACTGAGCATGCTACGTGCAATAGCATAGTGTTCAGAGAAGGCCACAGAGTGACAGTAGAAGACATGACACAGGTGACAATAAGATGACATCCTAGGTGCTCTGCCTCTAACTTCCTGGGCCTCTGCTGGGTGCTGAGGTCCCCAAACAAATCCACAGGGTCAACCAAGTGACATCACTATTCATCCTTTGACACAAAAGGGATGAGCTCAGTTCTGCCCCTCTGGGGCACTGGGGCTGAAGGCAGGAGGGGTCGCGGGTGGTGTGAGGTCACACAGGCAAGTGTCACACTTGTCAGCTGTCGATTTTTCATCAGTGTCAGCAAAGAGGAAGCAACGAATCCCCAAGAGCTTTTCCCCCTGCCTTGGATTTGTCAGATCTGGGTCAGCCACTCCTTTCCCCCAATTTATCCTGCCAGCAGGTGTCTGAAGCAGCAGAGACAAGCTAATCAAAGCTGCCGGTAGTTTAAAAATAAATCTGAAGTGTCAGGGACATACTTAGTCCAGGAGGAGGAGGTGAGCAGGAAGCGGGGAGAGCAAGGCCTCCTCTTTCCTTTCGCCTTTTGTCCACATCAGGAGTTTAGAGGGAATGTGAAACCCACACCTCATGATTTTGCATTGTCCTTCCCTCTGTCGGTGCTACTCAAGGTGTGATGTCCAGCAGCAATGTCCACACCTACTTGCTTGTTTGAATGCAAAATCTCAGGTGGGCCCCTAGACTTAGCAGGACAGCGTGCACACTCAACAAACCTCCCTGGAGCTAGTCTTTGCATCAGGTCTTAGAAGGCTCTGCTCTAAGGTTGCAGAGTTGCTGTAGCTCTAACTTGGGATGAAAGCAAAGGAAACAGGGATCGTCTGATTACAGGTACACCAAGCTTTCCCTTACAATTCCGTATACTCATCCCAATGGTGAATGTGGATAGTTGAGGGTCTAGTGAAAGTTGATTACAAAACTCAAGTACATTCTAGGATGGCCACACTCACTCACTGAGGAAAAGAGGAAAGTCTCTGGGAACATTCTTAAGAAGATCAGAGGCCAGCTGGCTGGTAGGTCCTTTAACTGAAGTGCTTTCTTACTCATTAACGGTGTTGTTGCCAGGCCCTTGTGGCTCACATTTGTAATCCTAGCTACTCAGGAGGCTGAGATCTGAGGACCATGGTTCGAAACCAGCCCAAGCAGGAAAGTCTTGAGATCCTTATCTCCAATTAACAACCAAAAATGGGAAGTGGAGCTGTGTGGCTCCAAGTGGTAGGGCACTAGCCTGGCCCTGAGTTCAAGCCCCATGACAGAAAGAAAGAAAGAAAAAGAAAGAAAGAAAGAAAGAAAGGAAGGAAGGAAGGAAGAAAGAAAGAGAAAGAAAGAGAGAGAGAGAGAGAGAGGAAGGAAAGAAGGAAGGAAGGAAGGAAGGAAGGAAGGAAGCAAGCAAGCAAGCAAGCAAGCAAGCAAGCAATCAAGCAAAAAAGAATTTTGTTAAATTTAGTCTGGTCAAGTCCACGGAAGAAAATTCCCTTGTGGTGCCTTTATTTCTCCTGAATTATAACTTGTGATCACAGGGATAGGCTGTTTTCCAAATGGAATAACTCCAGGGTCACTGTCCTTTCCCAACTTTTTCAGAATGGGACACAAATTGGTCTGCCAGAAAGAAAACTGCAAAGGAAAGGCTTTGTAGCGTCTCTACACCCAAGTTTTGGACAAATTGATTTTTAAAATTGAATCAACTGGCTTATACTCATAATCTAATCTATTCAGGAGGCTGAGATTTAAGAGTCATAGTTTGGAGCCAGCCTGGCTGACACATTCCTGACACTGTTATCTCCAATTAGCCTGTAAAAACAAATAAACAAAACAAAGAACAGACATGGAGGTATGGTTCAAGTGGTAGAATACCAGTTATGAGTAGAAAAAAACTGAAGGAAAAGTTCAAGGCCCCGAGTTCAAGCTTCAGCACACACACACACACACACACACACACACACACACACACACACACACACACAAACACTGACCTCTCGTGTGACCTCTCGTCATACATATTGGAATAACATCTAGAGTATGACTCTCTTCATTGGCCAGAGAAGGCTGGATGAATACTATCACCAACAAACAGGCATGATCGCCAAGCGCCAGTGGCTCATGCCTGTAATCCTAGCTACTCAGGAGGCTAAGATCTGAGGATCGAGGTTCAAAGCCAGCCCAGGCAGGAAGGTCCATGAGACTCTTATCTCCAATTAACCACTCAGAAAATTGGAAGTGGCACTGTGGTTCCAGTGGTAGAGCGCTAGCCTTGAGTTGAAGAGCTGAGGGACAGCGCCCAGGTCCAGAGTTCAAGCCCCATGACTGAAAAATAAAACAAAAACAAAACCAAAAAACCAAAAACCAGGCATGATCTATTGTCTTCTTTTGTTTTATTTTTTATGTTTGGAGCTAAGGATTGACGAGGCCTTCCACGTGCTAGATGTGGGATTACCATTAAACCAGTTGTTTTAGAATAAACTTATCACCATCTTCATGCACTTGGCCAAGCCCATTCTTTGGGAACTGGCCTTGTCCAAGGCATTTTCTCCACATGGAGGGCAAGAGCATTGTAGGGGCCACCTCAGGGAGCCAGCTTTCCCTGAAGCAGAAGCAAAAACTGGGGAGAGGCAGCTAGGATCCCAGAAGCCAGGAGAGGTGATTCCACACCTAGCCGGCCTCTGTGATTAGTATGCGTGGAGAGGGGAGTAATTACATGCTACTCGTGGGCCAGAGACACTCCCATTCTTCATGGTGCCTGATTATTTCTTTTGAGGATGTGAGGATGGTCATTTGGATTTCTGTCGGAGCCAGTGGTTTGCTCTCCTCCTTTCATTAAGAAGGGAAGCAAGCACAGGCCACTCTGCTGACCTGAAAGGTAGTTTGCTTCTTAATGCCTTTCTTCTCAAAGAACAATGAGCCACCTTGGCCTAGAGCCTTGCACCATTCTCTCCCCCCCACCCCAGGCCCTCATGCATATTCATCTTGCTTCAAACAGCACAGCATGGTATATGCAAATTGGCCAGGCAGGAGCTGGTTGGCATTTTGATAATAGCTTTGTCTGAAAAAAACCCCAGGGACACTTGCACATCTAGCTTGCATGTTCTCTCTCTCTCTCTCTCTCTCTCTCTCTCTCTCTCTCTCTCTCTCTCTCTCTCTCTCTCTCTCTCTCTCCCTCTCTCTCTTTCTCATCCTATGTCCAGAGCTCTCCCACTCCTAACCTGCCCCAGGAAAATGAATCACAGAGTAGACTCAATGAAGAAGTTAATGGGAAACCAGGGGTCTGGATTCAAGTCCAGAGTAGTCCCTCACCCTCTCTCTTCCTTGAAGAGAATCATTGAGATTTTTTCCCCCCTACCAGTGTTGCTGGGTCTGACGATTCCCCAGAGCCCCAGGTCTGCCCTCTGCTTTCATTGGACACCACCTCCCTCTGCTTTATGGTCTGCTCACTCATCCTGCGTCATCTCTCTGAGATTAGCTCCCCGGCCCTTGTCACCTCCCTCATCATCCAACCTAGTTTTGTCCTTGCTCCTAGTAGCCAAGACTAAAACCCTAAGCTCTTGGCCTCGATCTCCAAACACTAGGGGAAGTGGGGTGGGTGAGTGGGGTGGCGACCTACACAGAAAAACCAGGTATGGCTGGAAGCTGTCATCACTGACATATCACTTAGATTCAGTAGTTGCTAACACAGGCAAGTCTCTAAACCATCAGCAATGGTGTAGCTGATAGGCCCTGGTCTTCTCCTCCAGCCTAGCCTGTAGCTGACTGACTTCCAGATCCCTCCTGGAACAGAGCTTTCTGGAGAGTACACAGAGCAATTTCTGAAGTTCCGATGACGAGTGTTGGATCGATTCTCTTAGGGGAGGGGTCCCGCTGCAGGGGAAGTGGGCTCAGGTGGTGTCTTAGCTCTGGACATTAGTGGAGGACCAATGAGGCAGATGAATGGAGGCAGGCCTCTCCCAGGACTCCAGAGAAAAGTCTCTTCTCTTGACCCTGAAGGCTAGCCCTAGTGGATCCAAGGTTTAGGGAGCATGGGTTTAGGCCTTGGATTCAAATCCTAGCTGTACTACACATTAAGCCAATTATTTTTCAATTCAGTGCTGGGCATTAACCTAAAGGTCTTACACAGGCAAAGCACAGGTTCTAACGCTGAGCCATACCCTCCACCCTAAATAAATAAATCTCTGAGGAAAAAAAAAAAACCACAGTGCTTAATTTCTCTTAGCTTCAGTTTTCTTGTTTTGAAAATGAGACTGCTGGCCAGGCATTGTGATATATGACTGTAATTCCAGTTACTTGCTTGTTTTTTTTTGGGTTCAGTCGTGGGGCCTGAACTCTGGGCCTGGGTGCTGTCCCTCAGCTCTTCAGCTCAAGGCTAGCGCTCTACCACTTGAGCTACAGCACCACTTCTGGTCTTTTCTGTTTATGTGGTGCTGAGGAATCGAACCCAGGGCCTCATGCATGCAAGACAAACACTCTACCACTGAGCCACCTTCCCAGCCCCATTCCTTGCATCTTAACCAACAAGTTGGGTGTGATGGTTGGAACCTGTAATCCCAACTACACAAGTGGCATAGGGAACAGGATGACAGTTTGAGCTCAAGCGGTAGAGCACCTGCCTAGCAAGCTAGGGGTCCCAAGTGCAAACTGTACTACCGCCAAAAAGAGACTGGTAATGTTATTAATAATAATACTAGCAGTTCTTCTAAGGTTGTTTTGAAGAATCTTTAGTGTCCATGCCATATGCTCAATCAAGTATGACTTATTTTTATTAGTAGTTATTGTTTGTTGTGCTAGTCTTGGGGCTTGAACTCTGGTCGTGGACACTGTCCCTGAGCTTTAGTGCTCAAGGCTGGTATTCTACTACTTGAGCTCAACTTCCAGCTATTTCTGGTGATTAATTGGAGATAAGAAGTCTCACAGGGCTGGGAAGGTGGCTCAGTGGTAGAGGGCTCGATTCCTCAGCACCACCACATAAGCAGAAAAAGCCAGAAGTGGCGTCATAGCCCAAGTGGTAGAGCACTAGCCTTGAGCTGAAGAGCTAAGGGACAGCACCCAGGCCCAGACCAAGCCCCATAACCGACAAAAAAAAAAAAAAAAGAGTCTCAAAGACTTTTCTGTTTGGGCTGGCTTCAAACTACAATCCTCAGATCCCAGGCTCCTGAGTAACTAGGATTATAGGCATGAGCCACCAGGACCTGGCTTACTAACAAACTTTGATGAACAAAGAAAGGGCAAGGCCTTATGGCCTTTCTAGCCTTCAGTGTCGGCTGAACACAAAACCAAAACAGCAAGCAAGGCAGGTGGAGCCAGCTCCTCTAAAATCAGCTTCACACCTGCACCGGGAGCCCAGAGCTGCTGATTCTAGAACTCCAGACTCCAGCTGCTGAGGATGAGGAGACTAAGTAGATACCCAGATTCAGATCCTTCCACCTGTTCCCTCAAAGAAGCACTGGAGGGGGAAGGGTGCAAAGTCAGATTTAATTTTGAACTTAGAGCATAGATTCTATTTTCACTGACAAGGTGACAGAAGAAACTCACAGACCAGCCCAGAATCACTCAGAGAAACTGCTTGGGGGTTGTTATGATCAGATGGGAAGGTTTCTAGAGTCTAGAAAGACCCACAGGTTTCCTGAAGGGCTGCTTGCAGACACATAACCCAGGAGCCCCAGGACTGCACAAATGACAGAGGTGCTGTTGCTGCTGAAGACAGAAGGTGAAGGTTGTCCTGATGGACAGAAGGTGAAGCTGTGAACCGTCTGCGCCCTATGCTGGAATGGGCTGCTGTTGCTATGAGTGATGGATCTATAGACAGCGAGCTTTCAGTAAACATGACGCCTGTCCCTGCCTTGCCTGGTGTCTGTGTCTTTTTTTTTTTGGTCAGTCATGGGGCTTGAACTCAAGGCCTGGGTACTGTCCCAGGGCTTTTCAGCTCAAGGCTAGTGCTCTACCACTTGGAGCTACAGTGCCACTTCCAGTTTTCTGGTAGTTAATTGGAGTTAGGAGTCTCATGGGCTGGCTTTGACCCATGATCCTCAGATCTCAGCCTCCTGTAAGTAGCTAGGATTACAGGTATGAGCCACCAGCACCCAGCTGTCTTTGTCTTTTGACCTGCCCAAATCCAAGAAGAATCTGAGAAGAACCCGCAACTTCCCCAGCAAAGATGGGACTTGCTGGGTGGTCCACAAACCTGAAGTGTCAAGAATAGCATCTACAAGGTGCCTAGACACCATGTACCTCCTCCAGTCTCCCCAGTGCGCATGCGAGGAAAAGTTAGTCTCCATGGTCTCTGTGTGTGTAAAGGGAAGTTATTGAAAGGCTAAAACCAAACCCAAGGGATCCCAGCATTCTTTCTTTCCATACAAAGGAGTCATAGGAGACTATGGAAGGGTAGAGCTGGCCTTAACTACATTTGGCCTAATAAACATTTTGCAATACAATGATGCAGACAATCGGCCCAGAGATTCGCTGAAAATAACAGGTGAATGTGAGATACATACACACGAAGCGAGTTCTCTGAATAAATAACATGAAAAAAAATTAGAAAATGAAAAGAGATAATGAGATACCCACAACCAAAAGGAATTGTCTTAAATGGCTGATTGTAATGAGATGTACATAAATTGTAAGGCTTGTAATGAAATGAAAAAAAAAATCATATTCTTGCCCGATCATACTGGGTGTGTAACATCTACACCTGAAATAAGGCATCGCAGTGCACGAGTATAATGAGATGCACATAATTTTAAGAGCGTAATGAGATGAAAAATAAATCAAACACTTGTCTTAAAATGAAAGATGTACTAAGAAGCACACACCTGAAGGGCATTGTCCTAAATGGGTTCAATTTAATGAGATGCATTTAATTTGCAAAGGGGCTAAATGAGATTGGCCCAGAGAGAGGCTGAGATGTATAAAAGTCGAAGACACACTTGAAAGTGGTATAATAAAAGCTGCCTCCTCTGTAAGATGGAAATAAGATGTCAAAGGGGAAACACACCAGCATTTTGCCATCAAGTCTTCCAGCTGGTCCTTGGTACTTAGCCCTTAGCTTCTTGACCCCAAGCGGACGCCAGGAACAGAGCAGGCAGCAGTGAGAGCTCATTGAACCACTGGGACCAACCGGGGCAGTGATAGGGGAAAAGAAAATGGGAAGAAGCTTTTATAAAGGAAAGAGCTTCCACTGGCAACTAAAACATTCCCCTCCTTCTTCCTTGTCTTAAAAACAAAAGATGCATTAGGAAATAGATACCTGAAAAGCACTGTCATAAATGGGACCTCATCGGTACCCCAGCAAGGCAGTTCATGGGAATCCATCAACTCCCATGAGCAAGATCTCAAAACCCAAAGAGTCAGGTACAGAGGTTATTCTGAACAAGTTCCTCTTTGCACTAAGGAATTCCCCCCTGCCCCTCCCCCACGGTCCCATCTGTCTTATGACCACAGGGATGATGGGACATCTTCTCCTTGAGTTGGGCAGCGTTAGGGGTGATGCAGACACAGGGTTCTCTGCCTCCTTAAAACACAACCACTGCATCCTAAACCATTTAGAAAAGCCCTGTTGGATTGGCAACGTGGTTAGAAAAATGAGGAAGGGAGGGGAAGGGAAAAAACAAATTGTTTAAACAGGGATACAGATGGACCCATTGCAACTAATGAGATGTACAAGATGCAATGTCAAAAACGAACTTTACAACTTTGGCGGTGGGGGGGGGGGCAGTGAGTGTAGTTGTGGAGATGGGAGGGAAGGGATGGTAGGGGAAAAACAAAGGAGGAGGCAACAATGCTTGATAAGAAATGTACGCATTACCTTGCTCATGTAATTGTAACCCCTCTCTACGGTATTTTCATAATAAAATAAATAAAAAATGAGGGAGGGGGTAACAAGTTGGACAAGAAATGTATTCACTACCTTACTTACGTAACTGTGACCCCTATGTACATCACCTTGAGAATAAAATTAAAGTTAACAGCTCAGAACTCAATATATCAAACAATCCAGGGGAGGGGAGAGGCTGGGCTGGCCACCATGTTGTTTCTTTTTTTTTTTTTTTTTTGGGTCCGGTTGTGGGGCCTGAACTCTGGGCCTGAGCGCTGTCCCTCAGCTCTTCAGCTCAAGGCTAGCGCTCTACCACTTGAGCCACAGCGCCACTTCCGGCTTTTTTCTTATGTGGTGCTGAGGAATCGAACCCAGGGCCTCATGCATGCAAGGCAAGCGCTCTACCACTGAGCCAACTTCCCAGCCCTGCCATGTTGTTTCTTTAGAGTAATATTCCCTAAAGCGTGTCTTGCAGAATCTTGAATAGATATTACTTGAAATAAACAAAAAAGAAGTGACAAATCTGGGAAACAGAACAAAGTTAAGCAAGTTTCTTTCCTAAAGGACTTTTTGGAGTTGTTAGTGAGCTAAGGTGCATCTTAAGTTTTTTTTTCCTTTTTCTTTCTTTCTTTCTTTCTTTTTTTAACAGAAGTATAAGTATTCTCTTTTTCTTGATAGAATGTCTTTTAATGATGTACTCTTTGGAAACCACTGCTTTAAATGATAATGCAGTCAGTCTTGCTGCTGCAGGGAGGTAAAGTTCTTTTAATGAATTATCTCCTTGTTCATCTTGACTTTCTTATCTGTCTGCAGAGGAGAGTCTCTGCTGAGTTTGCAGAATTCTCCAGGTGACAGGGGTGGGTTGGTACTGGGATCTATAAGAAATACAGTGACCCAAGCCAGGGGCTAGTGGCTCATGCTTATAATACTAGCTATTTGGGGGGCTGAGATCTGAGGATCATGGTTTGAAGCCAGCCTGGGCAGAAATGTCAGTAAGACTCTTATCTTCAATTAACCACCCAAATGGCTGAAAGTGGTTCAGGAGGTAAAGTGCTAGCCTCGAGCACAAATGCTCATGGACAGTGCCCAGGTCCTGAGTTCAAGCCCCAGGACTGGCAACACACACATCTCAGGGAGCTGTCTGGATGATCCCAGGGAGGCCCATTTGCATGTATAACCCCACCCCCCCAGTCCATCCTCAGCCTGGATCTAATAGATTCATGGGAATGTGCAGACTTGCAACCTTTGTAATTATGAACAAGGAGGTCCTAACAGTTTCTAAGCAGACGGCCCAGACATAACAGCAATGGAGCACAAATAAGGAGAGCTGTGGTCTGAGGCTGACAAGACAGCCTTCCAATCACTTGTGTGGGGAAATGTGCTGCCCCTTCTTTCCCCAGTAAATGCAGTGCAGATTGGCCCTTGGAATTCCAACGATGGCTCCTTCTGTATACAGCTGTGGAGTTAAAGCCACCGTTCAGGATCTATCTCCTTTCAGGTCCTGGGACCTTTCACCTATGAGACAAGGCAAGGTGCACATATGAGAGTAAAGTGTGGAACCCCAGCTCGGATGAAAATCCCCAGCCTAGGGTTCAGATGAGATGGGAAGTATGAAAGGCTTTGAGGACGGTGTTGAACCATGGAAGGACCAGAGCTCGCCTCTGCAGTGGGGAGAAACTGCCAGGAGAGGGCAGAAGAGAGCTTCCTTCTGTTTTTCTCTCTACTCTCTTTGTTTCAGATCTAGTCACAGGCACCAGGTAAGCATGCCAAATTGAGCCTAACGGAGGTGCTACTTTGTCCCTTTCTGTTGGTACTCAGTTCAATGAAGTCAGTTCTAGATGCTGTCTGGCTTAGAGTCCATTCCACTCAAGGAACAAGGGACTTCTAGATCAGCCATAGGAAAAGAGAATTGCACACCAGAATGATGGTTGGTAATAAGATTTACTGAAAACTTCTCGGCCACATTCAGTTTGGTGGATACATCAGAAGGAGGTTGTATAACATTAGGCAGGTGGAGAGGGCTAGGAGGAAGAGATGTGGGCACGTGTGTGTGTGTGTGTGTGTGTGTGTGTGTGTGTGTGTGTGTGTGTGTTGGGAGGAGGGTGTTTGTGCAGGTGGGATGCTTGTCCAAGTGGTGAATGGAAGGGGTATGTGTGGTGTGTGCGCATGTCTGTGAACAAGAAAACTGAATCAGAAGAGGACATATATTTTATCCCACTGCACAACCGTGAAAGTCTCACGCCCAAAAAGCTTAGACTTTCCCCTAGCTCAAAAAGGGAGTAAAAAAATGATTGGACCACCCAGATTATAAATAAGGTTATTTGTGTCTCAAAAACCCCTATTAAAACATTAAATATCAGCTCTTTTTTGGGGAGAGGGGGAAATACATTCATTTCAGGGAGACCTCAGGATATTGATGATCCTTTTCTTCACCCAACCAGACAGGAGAGGGAACCCCAGAGAGCCCTGAGGTTCCCCTCCAATTAGCCAGGTAAGCCTGCCACTGAAAGAGATGGCTAATGCACAATTTACAAATGAAACTGCATGTCCATTAAATTAAACCCAATGAGAAAAACACACATGGGATCAGGCCTGTCATTCACGGCCATGGGGTTGGGAGGGAACAGG
Organism: Dipodomys spectabilis; assembly: GCF_019054845.1. Taxonomy (NCBI): domain Eukaryota; kingdom Metazoa; phylum Chordata; class Mammalia; order Rodentia; family Heteromyidae; genus Dipodomys; species Dipodomys spectabilis. The sequence continues at coordinate 4,938,014 of NW_024870700.1, forward strand.
AGAAATGGGTGCCAATCGTGGGGCTTGGATGTTGGGCTGGGAGGGTGTGTGTAGGGGGTGGGCAGATGGTAGAATGTCCCCTCCTCCCAGGATTCCTAGTTTCTTCCAGCGCTGGGTGGAGTGGAGGGCTGCAGATCAGCGAGGTGGAGAAGGTGGGCACCTGGGTAGGCTTTTTGGTGCATGACCTCCTGCCATTTTGGATACTGATGGGAAGAGGGTTGCAGCGCTTTCTCCAAATCCTGCCTTCCCATGGAGCCGATGCTTCTTTCCAAAGGTGGTTCTGCTTTCTCTGAAGGATAAAATGAAGGAGGGAAGTCGAGGCAGATGGTTCCAGTTCAAGAGCAGAGGAATTCCATGGGGACCAGAGGGGTGGGAAGACTCCTAAAGCCACCCAGGATGCACCGCTCTGCAGGTCCACAAAGAGCGTGGAACATCCAAGGAACTCCATCTTGGGCTGGAGACGTCTAGGGTCAAAGACCATTGTTGTTACCAGAGCTGAGTTATGCGACCTTCCAAGCGACAGGTACCATCTCTAAAGTCATCTTACTTTGGCTTCCTCATCCAGATTCTGCCACTTCCTTGGTTCTTGAAGCCAACCCAGATGGAGAAACTTCTTTTTTAACATCTGACAAGTTGAACTCACCAGCTGACAATGTATTGCCAAGAGGGAGAGAGAAAGAGAGAGGGGAGTCTCTTCTGGCTTTCTTCCCTCTCTCCCAAGTCCACGTTGCTGCCGAGTCAGAGCCCTGGAGAACTGAGCCAATGTCCTATGGAACTCAGTTCCCACTCCGGTCTGCAGGGGGTGTTGTTACCTGGGGGGCCCTCCATGCCTCTGGCCTCTGGTTATGCTTTTGGGCTCTCCCCTGCCTTCCGATGTCTCTCAAAGGAGCTGAGATCCTTCTGGAGGGGTAGATGCTAGAATCGTTTTGTCTCTCCCTTCCCTCCCAACCCTGTCCCCTGGCACAGGCTCACTCTGAAAACAGCACCTTATCTACCTCATGGTGCTTGTAAACAACTCAAGTCCTTCTATGGGGACCCCCCAGGGGGCCATCTGTTCTCAAGAAGTTGATGAGTCCAGATCTCACTTCTGTCTTTCTGTGTAGGCTGTTGACCAGCCCTGCCAAACAGAGTCCTCCACAGTTCTAGGGGAAGGGGGGCTGGGTGCTCACTGATGCTTGGTAGTTGGGAAGAAGCAGGATATCTCCTCTGCGTTTCCTCGAGCTACTGATTTGGAAGCCAGGCCCAACTTCCTCTGTGGTGCCCGCCCATATCCCCCCACCCTACCCCACACCCTCCTGATGACACTCCTCGCTTGCTCAGTGACCAGTGCCAACTGGGCTGTCCAACTACTCCAGGGAGTCACTGTGTTCTAAGCCCAGGTCACTGACGTTCGTCGTCTGCAGCTCGTCGGCCTCCTCTTCCAGCTCCTCCTCTTCCTCTTCTTCCTCCATCTCATCCTCATCCTCTTCTTCTGTCCCATCCAATGAGTCATCATGGGCCGCCATCATGGCCTGCTGCATGGCCATGGTGGCATTGTCTGAGGAGAGAGACTGCAGGTTGTCCAAGTTGATGGAACCTGAGGGAGAGAGGGCAAAGGTCAGGGCTAGGCAAGGGCTGGTGGTCAGGCTCAGCAATGCAAGTGTTAGGCAGAGATGGATGGACTGGTTCCTGGGGTGGTGAGGGCACCCAACCTTCCCCTGCCCAAACATTCCTTGACTCCTCAGCTTTCCCCTCCCCCTTCCCCAGCAGCGCTGCTCATGCTCATGACCACACACGCTGCACTGTGTGAAGCCCTTTTGACTTTCTACTGTTTGTTTGTTTTCTTTTTCTTTTTCTGTCAGCCCTGGGGCTTGCACTCTGGGCCTGGGCGCTGTCCCTGAGCTTTGCAGCTCAAGGTGAGTGCTCTACCACTTGAGCCACAACGCCACTTCCAGTTTTCTGGTGGTTAATTGGAGATTAAGAGTCTCCCGGACTTTCCTGCCCGGACTGGCTTTGAACCTCAATCCTCAGATCTCAGGTGTGAGCCACCGGTGCCTGGCTTCTTTCTACTAGTTCTGTAAGACAGAGGTTTACTGTGCCCTTCAGAAGAGATTTAGTCACAACCAATTAAGCTATGAACTCAAGCTGACACAGTCAGTGGTGATGGAATTGAGATTCTTTCCCGGCCTGGCCTAGCCCGGGCCCCCTTCCCCCTCCAATCTAGGGGTTACAATCTACCTCCTAGAATGGTAACCCATCTCATAGGAGCCTGCCCACAACCATATGGGTGCCCAGAAGCAGGAAGGTGTGTGTGCACACGTACAGCGTCTCCAGCCTACTGCCCACACAGCCGTCCTCACACGCCAAGTTCTAAAATGTCTGGCTGATTGAATTATTCATGGTGCACTAGGCGACTGGCAATTAGAAGGGAGAGTGTGTGTGGAGGGTGTGATGGGGAGGCTGGGAGAACAAAGCTCCTCCTGGCCTCTCTGTTCACAAGCCAGCTGCCTGCCTTGGTATTTATAGATGCCTCGGACTTGGGGGAGCCGTGCAGACACGGGCTGTGCTGAGCAACTCAGGGGCTTGTGGGAGTGAGGAGGGGGCTCTGCTGAGCCGCCACCGACTCCGATGACCACGCATGCCCGCTCATCTTTGTGAGCTTGCTGGTGGCTGGTTAACGTGTATACAAGAGGATGGGCCTGGAAAAAAAAAGCATGTTAAGTGAAGTCAGGCTCCAAGAGACAAAGGATGTATGTTTCCTCTCGTTGGTGCAAGTTAGATCTAAATTACAGATAGATGTGAACATGTACAGGATCGTATGTATAAATACACAAGCAGATTTTAACTAAAGGATGGTATTCTGCAGGCGAGGATTCTAATGGTGTCACTCTGGTGTAACAGCTAACCTACAGTCTAACAAAATGAACACCGGGAAGCTGGAGCATGTGTGATGCGGAGAGGTGTATGTCAAGGGTAGGGGCACAGACGAATGGGAATAAAGTCATAGCCTTCAATGTACACATGTGCAAATGGAATCAAGTAACTTGAGGGAGGGGCTGGGTGGAGATGGAAGGGGTGGGAGAGGATGACGAAAGGGTGACATTGATTAAGACGCACTGTATTCACAAATTGACACTGAAACCCCTTTGAGCCCCCTCTGTACAAAAGATCTTTTAAAAATGCTGGGTACTGGCAGCTCATGCCTGTAATCCTAGCTATTCAAGAGGCTGAGATCTGAAGATCCCAGTTTGAAGCCTGCCCTGGCAGATGAACCCAAGAGTCTCTTATCTCTAATTAACTACCAACAAGCCAGAAGTGGAGCTGTGCTCAAATGGTAGAGCACTATCCTTACGCAATAAAGCTCAGGGACAGCACCTAGGCCTGGAGTTCAAGTCCCTGGACCAGAGTCCATGCACACACACACAGACACACAGACACACACTATATCTATATATCTATATCTATATGCAGTAACATCCACTTCTGTAAGGCTTTGATGGGAGCACATTCATGTGCTGGACTAGCAATGGGGTTGGGGGAAGGAGTCAGTCCACCTTTGCATTTTTGCTTCCAGGAGACCTCACATGCTCCTACCTAAGGAGACCTCAGTACCAGTCTTACCATCGGGGTTCGTCCCTGGGGCACCTCCCTGCTGCTGCAGGACCCCCGCAGCAATAGAGTTGGGCCAGAATCTTTGGGTGGGCCGGTGCTGAGACTTGATCTTCTTGGCTTTGGGGGCAGGGTCTGGATTGCTGGCATCTAGCATGGGCTGCAGGATGCGCCTCCGGGCGTTGATGAACCTGTCAGGGGTGAAGGTGGAGACTGGTGAGGGGCAGGGGAGGGGAGAGGAAATGAGGCTGCTCCTAAGTCTGCAGTAGACAAGGCAGATGGGGTTTCTTTCCATCTAGGGGTAAAAGGCTGCCTGGTGAAAGGCCTCAGGCACTGAGATGCTCGTGGAATCAGCTGGAGCTTGGTAACCACAGGCTGCCTGAGAAGCAAGACAGGCAAGGCGTCTGAAATTCCTGCTCAAGTTCAGGATGGAACAGGGGAGGAAAAAGTTATAGTCATAGACACCAACTTCTGTTGCTGTCTCTCTTGACGGTGGATTGTGCCACGGTGGAACTTCAAAACTAGGAGACACTCCCATCTAGCCAGACCTGGCCCATTTTCAGCTTCGTTGGGGCAGCCAGAAGGAGCCAAGGGGAAAGCAGAGATCTCTATGGGGTCCAGATGGCAAATCTCCCTCCTCCTCTCCAGCCTTTGTGGGGTGTATGCATGTGTGTGCGCCTGTACTGGGGCTTGAACTCAGGGTCTGGGAACTGTCCGTTAGCTAGATTTTTCTCAAAGCTGCCTTTACCACCATTTTTAGGTTTTTACGGGTTAACTAGAAATATGGGTCTTACGGGCTTTCCTATGCAGGCTGGCTTCAAATTGTGATCCTCAGACCTCAGCTTCCTGAGTAGCTAAGATTACAGGCATTAGCCACCAGCAGAGGGTGCTAAGAAGCCGCAGATGAAGCCAAGGGCCAGGGTTGATTCTGGCTCTGCATCCAGTCCTCTTAGGAGCAGGACTGCTCTGGCAGCTGGATTGAGAGTGAGGCAGGCCTGGGCCTCTCTCCTCCCTGCTACCCTTGCCAAGCCTGTGCCCCTGGATCTGAGTGCTTTGGGGCAGATGATGTTAACTCACCAGTTGTTTACTTGCAGGAGTGTGAGGTTTGTCTGGGCTGCGATCTGCCTCTTCTCATCCTCCGTAGGGTAGGGGTGCTGAAATGAGAGCGTGGCTAATGAGGAACAGGCCTGCAGTGTCTCTGAAGAATATATCCAAGACAAAGGCACAATCCTGGGCCAGGCAGCCCCACTGGCTTAGGGAAAGTGTAATGTATGTTCCTCAAAGCCAGGGGGCCTAGGGCTTGGACAGAGACTGCCCCATGCCTGAGGCTCATGTTCTGGGACACATGGCCCCCAGCCCAGCCCCACAGTAGGCACTAGACTGGTTTCTGGGTCAGTTCAGCGTTTGTAGATTTCAAGTTTTTCACATCCTTCTGGCTTATGCAGCTGACAGGAATCCTCAGTGCTAGGATTCACAGCTGCCAGAGAAACCCACAGACGGAGGTGAATGGAGTGTTTCATTTGAAACACTTCAATGGAAATGAACTGATATTTTCTGAATAACTGCTAGGTGTCCGGATGTATGCAAGGCCTTCTTAGGAGCCAGTCTTCTGTTGGCATAGGACTTTATAACCCATGAAATGCTTCCATAACAATTTCTTTTGTTTAATCAAGCCTACCCTTAAGACTTGAGCGGACAGAGTTGGGCACTGGTGGCTCACACCTATAATCTTTGCTACTCAGGAGGCTAAGATCTGAGGATTACAATTTGAAGCCAGCTTGGGTAGAAAAGTCTTTGAGACTCTTATCTCCAATTACCTAGCCAAAAAGCCAAGATAGAGGTATGGCTCAAGGGACGGAGAGCTAGTCTTAAGGGAAAAATGCTAAAGCTGAGCACCTTGGCCCTGAGTTCAAGCCCTAGTACCAACACACACACACACACACACACACACACATACACACACACACACACACACACACACACACACACACACACACAGAACTTTAGCAGACAGGCTGGTGAGGTTTTATATGCCCATTCCTAGATGAAGGAATGGAATGACTTCTTCAATGTCATTTTATGACCTAGTTGACTGTCACCCAGTCATCTTCATGGTGCTACTTTTTAAGACTGAGTCAGTCAGTGTCTCTGTGGAAAGTCAAGTGGTGTGGATGTCTCCTGTGCGCTCAGACATTTCAGCTCTTGTATTGCTCCCTCTCTGAGACTATGTCTCATGAAGGCTGAATGTCCAGCCACCGATGGCTCAGACCTGGAATCCTGGTTACTCAGGAGCCTGAGATCTAAGGATTGAGGTTCAAAGCCAGCCTGAGAAGAAAGTCTGTGAGACTGTGAGCAGAAATGAAGTGGAGGTATGGCACAAGTGGTAGAGCAGCAGCCTTGAGCAAAAGAAGCCCAGCAAGGGCTTGAGGCCTTGAGTCCAAGCTCTTGAGTCCAAGCGTGTGTGTGTGTGTGTGTGTGTGTGTACGCGTGCGTATACACATATACACACACTTACTAATATGTCCCCAGCGTTCCCCCACACAAGTGGCTGCTGACCAAAGGAGATGCTGTAGATGGCCAGAGCAGGAGACAATGTAGCTTGGGCAATGTGCTCCATGGAAGCTTGAGGAAGGTAAGTCTGTAGTAGCCAATGTTGTGTCACAGTAAATAAAGAAATAGTCAGGGAAGGAAGGTTTAGAGCACATTGGGTGGTAAGATAACTGTGTCTACACATATCCAGATCTTTCCCAGGATTTGGCACAGTGCCTGGCAACCAGTAGGCATGGGTGGATCTGAATAGGTCAAAGCTTTGTCCTGGAAGTTAGGGGAGACTTTGGGAGACACTTGGGAACTTTAGGGGAGGATGGCCAAGACCCCTAGCATCCTCAAAACAGAATCATTCCTTTTAATTGCATTGCTAACAGAAAATGGTTCCTGGGATTTCTAGAGGCCCAGAAAAAAATGGGGCTCACAAAGTGACTGTCATGACTAACTGTGAGATCACGGGCATGTCACTTACCCGGACATCATAACATCATCCAACGACTAAATGAAATCATACTTGTAAAATGCTCAAAGGTAGCTCTTCAGACTGTTATGCTAGCGTGATGTGGGCCAGGTACTTAAAGCTCTCAAAGGAAAGAGTTTGAGATCAACCATTTGGGGGAGGACTCTCATTAGCAGTGACAAAGGAAAGCGATGTCTTCTCTTCTGCTAGCCTCAGCATCCCCTGACTGAAGTGCTCGGGACCCTGTGTTGTTTTAATTCACACCTCTGACCCTGACCGCCACACCAGGGCAGCTGGGACTTGTGATTCATACAATATTAAGATTCTAACAAGGAGAAAGCACATTCGTGTTACTGGAGCCAATTTCAGGCTAATTGGGAAGCGCAGAGGATGGCTGGATGGAGAGATTATAGGCCCCAAGGGGCAGAGAGGCGGGGACTGGGAGACACCCGGGGAAGGAGGCATGTCTTTGGGCTCCACAGGGCCCCAATCCCCCCTGTCTTGAGAAACATCCACGCAGCCTCCCATCCATGGCTAGAAATCCATGAACAAAGTAGATTTTCCTCATTATCCACAGGGGATTGGTGCTAGGACACCCCAGCCTCCATGGAGGCCCAAGTCCCTTATAGAAGATGACGCAATTCCTGCCTAGAACCTTTACACATCTGCCCTCATACTTTAAGCCATCTCTAGATGACAGTGGACATACTATGCAGATGGCTGGTGTGCCATATTGTTTAGGGAATAATACCCAAAAAAGATCTGTGTGTGTTCACTGTGGAGACCTATTTTTCACTAATTTTCAATCCGGTTAGTCACATCCACAGATGCAGATCCCATAGGCCAACCATATGAACACAATACAACAACCTTTAGACCTTTATGTCCTGTACCCATGGCTCCCTGAGGTGGCCAAGAACTCTGTTGGGCAGGGACCTAGTCTCATTAGATGCCATTTCTCCACTGTCCAGACAAATGACAGGCAAAGAGGTCATGTTTCAACATGGTGTAGGAATGGATGAGGGAATAAACACCAGAGCTGGGCTGGTCTTGTTGGCTTTGGGGGGGTCTTCGGCCCACCCAGGCTGAGTGTCCACCGAATCCTGGGTGTTGAAACTGAGAGTTGCCTGAAGTTAAGTACTCAGAGCTGAGATGGGAAGGAAATAGGGTGGAAATGACTGACGGACGGACTGATTGATCGATTGTGCTAGTACTGGGCCTTGAACTCTTGACTATTTTACTCAAGGCTTGTACTCTACTACTTGAATCATCCCTCCATTTTGGACTCTTTGCTAGTTAATTAGAGATGAGAGCCTCTTGGATTTGTCTCTCTAGGCTGCCTTCGAGCCACAATCCTCAGATCTCAGTCTTCTGAGTAGGTAGGATTATAGGCGTGAGCCACCAGTACCTGGTTGGAAAGTGTTCTATTAAAGGATAGTGCATGCCAAGTACCCCCTGAGTCACAGAAGGGTGGGCGAGACCGGTCTGGCAAGGCTTCTCTTTGAAGAATAGCCTGGCTATTCCAGAAAGGAGCGCATGCGCATTTCTAGCAGAAGCCTATGATACCCTCTGTCCCCAGGGAGGTGTCCATGGGCCCCTACTGCGTGGATGTCACAAACTCCCAAGTCAGCAATGTCCTATCCAAGGGAGAGAGAGCTAAAAGACGTTTGCTCCACACTGGCGGGTTGCTCTCTTATGGAGAAGGGCATGGACTCCTTGTGACTCTCCCGGTACCATCCCCACCACTTCCCCTCCCTGGATGCAGCCCCTCAGGACCACAGGGTGGAGGCTGTGGGTGATGAGTAGCCTTTAGTCCTGCTCTGGGAACAGGTGTGTTGGCCAGAACATTCTTGGCACTACATCCGAGTGCTCATGGGAGCAGTCCAGCTTGTACATGGCTCAGACCACATGATTCCTGAGGACACAGTCAAAATAGTCCTGGCTCCTGGACAGACTGCACGCACGGGTCAGCGCTACTTTTAGCACAATTGGAAAAGCTTAGGGCCAAGGACAGGGGGAGGAATGTGATGAGCTCATGCGCAGCCATCAAGCCATGGACGTTGCTGTTAGATCGAGATCTGGAAGAATTCCTACGCAGGGCCCCATAGACAGTTCTTTGAAAAGAAGGCCAAGAACAGATCGGAAAGCTCCAGATATCTTCTCAGGGCTTGAAGAATCCCATGATGGGACAAGTACTGCCTGGTAGAAAGGAGCTGTTAGAGATGGAGGTCAAGCTTGGTCCCAGCATTTGGGGGCTGTGAGACCTTGGCCGCTTGTTATATGCTTTCACATGGAGAAAGTAAAAGATCGCCTGCCTATTGGACTTGGGATGAGTTAGTGAACTGATGTAGTTAGTTATGGGTGTTCATTGACTCACTCTGTGCCACGTACTCAAACCTCGCAGACAATACAGAGTTGAACACTGAAGGTTTGCAGAAGAAGGAACTGCAGTGTTTACATTAAGTTAGCATTTCATGGTATCATCATTGTCACCAAGAAGTTCTTTTGACATGTGACCTAAACTGTATTCCTTCTTTCTTTCCTTCCCTCCCTCCTTCCTTCCTTCTCTCTCCTTCCTTCCTTCCTTCCTTCCTTTCTTTCTTTCTTTTTATTGCCTGCTTGCATTTTTTCTCTCTCTTTTCTTTTCCTTCCCTCTCTCCCTTCCTCCCTCCATCCCTCCCTCCCTTCCTTCCTCCCTTCCTCCCTTCTTCCCTTCCTGTTCCTTAGCTTTTTCTAGTACTCTACCACTTGAATCACATCTCCACTTGTGGCTTTTTGTGGTTAATTGGAGATAAAAAAATCTCAGACTTTTTCTGACCAGGCTGGCTTTGAAGTGCAATCTTCAGATCTTCAGATCTCAGCCTTCTTAGATTAGCTAGGGTTGCATGCATGAGTCACCAGCACTGGCTTACCCCAGCTCTTTCTGACTCTTCCCTTCATGGCCCTCAACTCCAATCCTCAATGGAAAGCAGCTTCCAGTTTGAAGAGAGGAGTTCTCAGAGCCTGGTCAGAAGGAAGTTGCTAGATGGCTGGCAGTTTTCATCAACACTCTCCCTGTGATTGTCCTTCCACTTCCTACCCCAGGCATACGTTCCCACAAAGCTGGCCAAGTCACCAGGGGGCAGGGCCCGTGGAGATACGAGGCCTATGGGTATCAGCGGCCCTTGTGCTAATGCTGGAGCAGGGCTTGGCGTCTGACTCACGGCAAGAAGCTGCCTGCTTCCACTCTCAGCACTGTTTCTGGGTCACCACACCCTTCTTCCTTCTTCTGCCCTCCTGATCATTACCCTGGCCTGCTTTGGGCCACCATTCTGTGGGTCTGGTGCTGTTCAGAAGGGCTGGAGACCACGCAGAGGCGGGGAGGCCGCCAGCAGCCCCTGAAATGACCATATCTAAGACGCCAGCCATGAAGGATGCACTCTGACTTCAGAGATGCTAAACAGCCAAGCCTTTTCGAATAAAGAGAAGCATTATTAGTCACCCAGGGAGTTTCTCTTTTTACTACAATCGCCTTTGTTCAGCCTTTCAAATCTTTTATTTTCTCTCCCCCCCCCCCTTTTTTTTTTTAGCTCTGCCTCTCCTGAAATTATGCACAACGAGAAAAGCACAAAACACGAAAATATACAGTGCCATGTATCATCCCAAAGCAAATACCCAAGTAACCAGCCCCTGCGTCAAAAGGCAGGAGACTGCCGGCACCCCCTGGAGCCCTTTTCTGCCCCTCCATCACCTTCCCCAAGATAGCCACCCCCAAACCTGACATCTACCGTGATTACTTTCTCCTTTGCTAGAGCGAGCACTGTACCTCTTGAGCCTTGCCCCAAACCCTTTCAGTCTGCTTTTCACAGAGGGTCTGGTTTTTGCCTAGCGTAGGTCTTAGACTAGGACCTTCCTCTCTGTGACTCACAGCTGGGATTACAAGTGTGCCTCACCAAACCCAGGGAGGCCACATTTTTGTTTTTGTTTTTTTAAGAAAAAGGATTATGTCTTTCTTTCCTTTTTTTTTTTTTTTTTTAGGTCTGGTCATGGGGCCTGAACTCTGGGCCTGGGCACTGTCCCTCAGCTCTTCAGCTCAAGGCTAGCGCTCTACCACTTGAGCCATAGTGCCACTTCTGGCTTTTTTCTTTTTGCTTATGTGGTGCTGAGGAATCGAACCCAGGGCCTCAGGCATGCAAGGCAAGCGCTGTACCACTGAGCCACCTTCCCAGCCCCAGGATCATGTCTTTCTTTGGTGCTTCCTTCCTGCTATCTGCATCACGGAGGGTGCCTGGCTCATGGTAAGTTTTCAGCGCAGATATGTGGAATGAATGGACCCAGGGGTTTGAATAATTAGTACCCATCACCTTTGCCTTTCTATGTCACAGCAGATGTTAAAGAGAGGAAATGGGAGAGCATCAGTAATTCTGAGCCCCAGGAATTCTACCTAAAAGTGGATTGCCCTATTTATTAATACGGTTGCTCTGCCTCAATTTATTTATTTATTTATTTTATATTTTGAGGCAGAGTCTCACTACATAGTCCATGCTGACCTCGAACTTGAACCCCTCACGTCTCCAGCCTCCCAAGTGCTGGGATTACAGGCATGCACTACCACACTTGGTTCAACAGACTGACAACTGCGTATTTGTGAAGAAGGGAGGAGAGGGCCGGTCAGGGTCTTTCAAGACCCCTTGACTGCCCCGATGGAGGGGTGAGGGAGGTGTCACTATGAGAAGCAGATGGGAAGTTGGCCTCCACAGTCACATAACCCCGGTTTGAATGCTACTCCTGCCTCCCCAAAGCTCAAGACCTTAGTCAAATTTCCTCTTCTGCAACACGGAAATCATTCTACCTGCCTGCGGGATGTTGTAGGGATAATCAGCTCATAGTATTTGAAAGGTGCTCAGAGAAATCAAGCTGTGGCTGGATGCTTGCGGTCTTGCTCTGAAGACGCTCTGGGCTGCTGCTGGCAGCTGGTGAGAGTTTCCTGGGGTCACTGCACTCCTGTTTTCTGCTGGGCTTTCTCCTTTCCTGCAGGCTCTGGGTCTATTCCTGGCCGTGTGCACACACAATGTGTGTGTTTTCTCCTAACCTGGCTCTCGGGCCTGGTGGAGATGCTGGGAGGTTATAAATCAACCATGACAGTTTTCGGAGGAATCTCTAAGTGCTGGAGGCTCCCATGGGATGTCCTGGGGCTCAGTGGAGCCCCGCCCCATCCCTCTCCTCAGCTCGGGTATCAGATCCTGTCCCTGAGTTGTCTGCCCTGCCTTAGCTGGAAACATACCAGGCTTCCTCGTTCCCTGGAGATGCAAGCTTAGTGTGGCGTATTACCACTGAGCCTTGAGTTCAAGCCCCAGTACCGGGACAAACAAACAAAGAACAAATCAGCCTTCCAGTGTCATTTTCTTCCAGGAGTTCCTACCTCTCCATAGATGTCATCGATGGGTCAAGCTTTCTCTCAGCCTTTCCTAAGATGGATTACTGGGGGATGGAGGCATTGGTTTAAACTCACCACCAGCCTATGAGCTAGGTATTGGGACCTCATTATACAGCAGAGGAAACGGAGACTTAATAAGAGCCAGTAATTGAAGTACAGGTCCCCTAACAAGGTAGGGGAGTGGGGGAGAGGTATTAAATAAAAGCCCAGGTCCTGCCACCAAGAATCCTGTCCATAGCTTGTGTTCTTTCCCTTTGTGGGCAGGTGGATCGTGACTCTACGTAATTCCTTTCAAGACTTAACACAGGGAGGGACGAGGCACGTAAAGAATGCCTGTGGAGTGACTGGAGGCAACACAAGACACGGGGCAGCTGGCAGGCTTTCATTCCCACGTGCCCTCCTGAGCCAGGGGCCCCGTCCAGGACACAAGTTGTACCCAGTGTTCTGTCTCTCTGTTTCCCTCAGCTGGGTGAGCCCAGCAGGCGAGGCAAGGATGTTAGGCAAGAGGGCTGGGAATCTGATAGAGTGTGAGATGAGGACAGACCCGGAGATTGTGCAGAGTCCATGACCATTTGCAGCAGGGTTGCTCAAAACCCACAAGGCAGAATCAACCCAAAGAAATGCCTGTGGACTGAAGAGGAGATAATCCAGATGTGCTCAAGCCACACAATGGAATTTGATTCAGCCACACAGTGGGAGGAAGTACCGGAATACACGGCCACATGGACCAACGTTGAGAATGTTATTGCTAAGTGAAAGAAGGCAGACCATAAAGGCTCACATGTGGCCGGGCACTGGTGGCTCATGCCTGTAATCCTGGCTGCTCAGGAAACTGAGATCTGAGGATTGAGGTTTCAAGCCAGTCCAGGCAGGAAAATTAAATGAGACTCTGATCTCCAATCAACCAGCAAAAACCTGGAACGGAAGGTGGGCTCTGGCTCAAGAGGGAGAGTGTGAGCCTTGGTAGAATAAACTAAGGCATAGCACTCAGCCCCTGAGTTCAAGCCCCAGTGCCAATACACACACACACACACACACACACACACACACACATCACAACCCACTGAGTTGTACAGTTAAAGGGAGAATTTGATGGAATGTGAATAATGTTTTGATTTGTGAAGTCATCAGAGCAGGCCCTTGGTCCCTTTTTTCATATTCAGTCTTTTGACCACAGAAGAACTCTTATGAGGTGCAATGCTCTCTGCTCCTGGTGGCTGGGTGGAGGGTGAGGAGAGGGATGGTTATGAGCAGAGCATGGCTGGACCCTGGCTGGTTCCCATGCCAGGATGATGGATGTGATGCTGGGGAGAGGTCTGGGAGAGGGAGGAAGGTTGTAAGGCAGTGTGGCTTCACCTATAAACACCCTACAGCTCTGGTAGGACAGGGCTGCTTGGTTCCACAATGTCAATGTGGAGGCAAAGTATGTGAGAGATCAGAGCCTCAGGTCAGAGTTCTGGGTTCAAATCCTATGTGACCTTCTTATCTGCATGATCTTAGAAGATGTTGCCTTCTCTGACACTGAACTTCTAGGGCACTTGTGGGTTTTAAATGAGTCAGTGCACCGAAGTGCTGAGTTCTAGACCCTGGCGGCACACAGGGGGCTGCCATGGTGGATGGAGGGGCCCGCTTGAAGCCTGGGTTCTTTTCTACCACCTCCAAGTACACAAACAGCAAGCTGCTGCTGTGCTGGGGTGTGGCAGCCTGGAGAACCATCATGTACTGAAACAGAATCACCGGACAGGTCAGGGTGACACTGGGATCTGGAGCTGGAGGGGGGGGGGGGGAGGAGTGGGGCTCAAGCTGGGGAGGGACAGCAGTTCTTCCTCCTCCTTGGGTGACCCCTCTGGCAGGGGCCTTCTTGCCTGACCTGGGTTTGCTGTGGAGTGATTGTTTCCAGCATGAGCTCAGCCTCTTTCAGCCAAAACATTAGAGCAAGAAATGTCATTCAATTCTTCAGGGACTCAGGAGGCAGCCATGACCAGATGAAACTGTCCTGATCTCACTGCTAAGAAGGTTCTGAGAGTTAACCTCCTCTGTTCCTCATGCATCTCTGTAGCTGTTAATGCCACGGTGGAAAGGACAAGAAGAAGCCTCTGACACAAGACAAAAACAATAACACAGATACGAACTTCTCCCTGAGGGAAAAGAATGGTAACAGGAGAAGCCAGCATTTAGCACAGATGGGCTCAAGCACAGTATCTCCTCAGTGAAGGTGGCTGATTACAAAATGGCAGCCATCAGACCCTGATGCTTGGAAGGGGTGGAGTTGGGGGAATAGGCTGCTTTGTGGATCTGATTATTAGACAAATGATCTGTTTCTTAGAGTACAGTATTTGTATCCAGATATGTGTTATCATAATTTTGTAGTTTAATGAATTAAATATGAGGGCAAAAAGAAAGATTTGCTGGGTGCCAGTGGCTCACGCCTGTAATCCTAGCTACTCAGGGGGCTGAGATCTGAGGATTGCGGTTCAGAGCCAGACCGGGCAGAAAACTCCATGAGACTCTTATCTCCAATTAGCCACCAGAAAACCAGAAGTGGCACGGTGGCTCAAGTGGTAGAGTGCTCGCCTTGAGCTGAAGAGCTAAGAGACAGCGCCCAGGCCCAGAGTTCAAGCCCTACAACTGACAGAAAATAAAAATAAAAAGATTTATTTTTCATTCATTCATTCATTCATCCATTTATGCACTCATCTATTTTGTGCCAGTACTATAGTTTGAACTTAGGGCAGCTCTCTTGTTTGGCTTTTTTTCCCCCACTTATGGCTGGTGCTCTACCAACAGAGCAAGCCTCTGTTTCCAAGAAAGACATCTTGTTGAGAGATCTAGGTAGAGAAGGCTTTGGGAAACTTCAGACTCAATGATGTTTAAAAATGCTGATTAGCTAGGATGAGGTGAGCAGATATTGGAATACATAATAAAAATCCAGAAAGATCCTATAGCTGGGCTAGATCCCAAATATCAATTTTTTTATTCCACTTTAAATAAAGATGGAACTTGTAGACATTTTTATTATAGGAAAAGGCTTATGCAAGTAAAATGATAAACTTTAATAAAAAAAAAAAGGCCTTGGCCCTAAATCAAGAGATTAGCAAATGAATAAGTGTATATCTTTTAAGTGAATATAAAGTATCCTTTAAATGGTCGTTCCTTTTTAAAAACTGACTTTGCAAATTAACCAACCAATAAACAAGTTTCAACTGCACTGGATACAGAATGACTCTGGGGTTCAGAATCCTCTTCTTCCTTCATTCCTTCTTTGCTTGCCTTTCCTGACGCAGAGCAACCATGTCTGCTTCTGATGGTGGTCCTGTGGACTTAGGTTTCCCAAGAGTACAGACTCAGAGCAAGGGTACCAAGAGCTATCCACCTGCAGCCCTAACACTGGGGAAATGACTATATTTTGTGGAGCCCAGATTTGCTCAAATGTTCCATCATGGAACCCCTTTTTGGCAGTAATACCAATGAACGTGCTTGGGAATTCATAGATAAATAATGGAGGAGCCCCATTTTTGTGACACTTATCAATCGGAGATACAAGGTATGTATCTAGACACACATACATAGAGCATGTGGGTGAGGTGACCCTTCTAGTCATTTTACTCTTTTTTTTTTTTTTTTGTCGGTCGTGGGGCTTGAACTCTGGGCCTGGGCGCTTGTCCCTCAGCTCTTCAGCTCAAGGCGAGCGCTCTACCACTTGAGCTACAGCGCCACTTCCGGTTTTCTGGTGGTTTATTGGAGATAGGAGTCTCACGGTCTCTCCTGCCCGGGCTGGCTTTGAACCGCGATCCTCAGATCTCAGCCTCCTGAGTAGCTAGGATTACAGGCGTGAGCCACCAGCGCCCGGCTAGTCATTTTACTCTTAAAAGTCAGATAGATGATGGAAAAATCAACAGCTACTGCAAATCAAAATGACATATCACTTATCCATTCTGAATTAGTTTTTATAAATGTTGGGCTTCAGCCTCAAAAATGTCCCCCAAGCCAAGCATAGTGTCACATTCCTGTAATTCTGGCAGTTGAAAGGCTGAGACAGGAAGACTTCCAGTTCCAAGGTAGTCTGGGCTACATAGTGAGACCTTGCTTTAAACAAATTAACAAACAAATACCTTCTTTTTTTTGGGGGGGGAGGTCCGGTCGTGGGGCCTGAACTCTGGGCCTGGGCGCTGTCCCTTAGCTCTTCAGCTCAAGGCTAGCGCTCTACCACTTGAGCCACAGCACCACTTCAGATTTTTTTCTTTTTGCTTATGTGGTGCTGGGGAATTGAACCCAGGGCCTCATGCATGCAAGGCAAGCACTCTACCACTGAGCCACCTTCCCAGCCCCAAACACCTTATTCTTAAGCCATGCACTGGTGGTTCATATCTGTAATCCTAGCTACTCAGGAGGCTGAGATCTGAGGATCATGGTTCGAAACCAACCTGGGTAGCAAAGTCCATGAGATTCTTATTTCCAATTAACAACCAAAAAGCTGATAGTGGGTGTGGAGCACTACTTTTTGTAAAACAGCTCAAAGACAGCGCCCAGGTCTTGAGTTCAAGCCCCAGGACTGGCACCAAAAAAACAAAAAATAAACAAAAAACAAAACCCAAACACCTTATTCTTGGTTCAATGCCCTAGAAAGTTCAAAGGAAACATTTCTTACGTTGTTTTTGTTGGTTGGTTTGTTTAAGACAGGGTCTTGCTACATAGCTCAAGCTGGCCTGAAACTCACTATGTGGCTAGGCTGATCTGGAACTTTCCTGCCTCAGCCTCCCATAGGGTAGGATTACAGGTATATATCACCACACCCAGAAAACAATTTCTTTTTTTTTTTTTTTTTTGGGTCCAGTAGTAGGGCCTGAACTCTGGGCCTGGGCCCTGTCCCTCAGCTCTTCAGCTCAAGGCTAGCGCTCTACCACTTGAGCCACAGCGCCACTTCTGGCTTTTTTCTTTTTGCTTATGTGGTGCTGAGAAATCGAACCCAGGGCCTTGAGCATGCAAGGCAAGCGCTCTACCACTGAGCCACCTTCCCAGCCCCAGAAAACAATTTCTTAAGTGCTGATCAATATGCTAGACCTGGGTCTTGATGTATGTCCATTTAACTTCACAACCATTGGAGATAAATGTTAGCTCTTCCCCACCCCTCAAGGAAATAGAATTAGAGTAATCAGAAAAGGAGAAACTCAGTTCAGACCTCAAATGAGCTTGCTCAGCAAAGCACTGGGGCAACCCAAACCTCTTGAATTGGGGTGAGAGGCAGAGTCCTAGTTTCACGTCTATCACCACTGAGAGATTCTGTCCACTGAGTACACAGGACCAGCACCTTTGAAGGACAGTCCCTAAGACCACAGTGAGTATCGGCTGCCACCCAACTCTGAGCACCACCTAGGCGCCTTGTCTCTATGGCTTCAGGAAGCTCTCCCATTCCAGTTAAAGGGCTCTTGGCTGACTGATTAGTTTCTGTGATTCCTTTGATTTCTCTCCTCTCTGAAGAAGAAAGGCCTTGCCTGCCTCCTCTATTCCTGCAATTTTCAGCCCAGTGTCCCAAGTCCCTTTGTTTTGTATCTGTGTCTAAGTGTCCTGATGTATCAGGAAAAAGCTGGAAGGCTGCTGGAAGCCCTCTTGTGGACCTGACATAAACACATGCACACACACATGCACACACAGAACATCTTTATTACTGCAGCCTATGAAATTAGTCCTAGGGGATTGCAAATTTGAAGTCATCCCTAACATTCAACCAAAGGCTAATACGACATACAAACATCGAACCACTACCTACTACACAGTAGGTGCTTCATAAGAACTATGGTGAAACCCAATGCATTGTACCATACGTCCTGGAGCTAGGCTGGCTAGTGAAACAGCCAGATTCCAGCAACCTCGCTGGCCTGCACCACACCTCATCCTACTGCTCAAATCAGGAGGGAGACAGATGTGTCTACTTGTCTGTCTTCCCCAGCAAAAGAATGAACACATTCTTCCACATCAGGCCAGGGTGGGCGTGGCTTCCAGCAAAAGAGGGCCTGGCCCAGTAATCACAGCCCCATCCCTGGTCTCTTGCTCTGCTCACAACTGCAGTGTTACACATTTGCCCAGCACTTCAGTCTCTCAGGAGTGTTGGTCCCCATTACATCCCGAGGCATCACATTATTTTTGAGGCAGTAGCAGTGTGCCAGCATTAGGCTCCATTGAGGCTTCCCCTGAGCAGGCTGCTAGCTGGTTCTCCTAATACAGTGCGCGCTCTCTCTCTCTCTCTCTCTCTCTGGCTATGCCCCCTAAAAATCAGGCAATGACAGCAGAGCCTGGCACTCAAGCTGTGGGTTAGTCATTCCCCCACCCCTAGTATGCACACACACTCACCATGAGATGTTGGAAGAGCCAAGAACGCATTATATTGGTGGCATGCTTGGGCAAGACTCCTCGTTTGTTCTTGGACTTCTTATCCTCATTGTCCAGGAGGGAGGTGAGGTCAAGGTTAACCTTCAAGGGGCACGTGGAGAAAAAATCAGCATCAGCAGCCTGTGAGGCTAGTGGCTAGAGACCTGTTGTCATAGTGACGGCAGGCTCTTGATGCCAGCCCCCATTCCCAACTCATTCTTAGGGCTCTGGGGAGGTCACCTTTCCCTCTCACCCCACATGGGGCCCCTCAGAGAATGGCGATGAGGCTTGGGGGTAAGGAAAGGAGAGAAGGAGAAGGAGGAGGAGGAGAGGAGGGAGAAAGGTGATGGGAGAGGAGATAGAGGAATTAGCGAGAGTCATGCAGAGAGTACTAAAGATATGAATTTGCCATAAACCATCTAACCGTTATTAGCATTTCTGTGATACTTTGCAGAGTACAAATCACTCTCCTATTATCACCACAGTTAATCCTCACAACAACCCTGTAGGTTGGCTGGGCTGTTTGCAAGGTGGTATTAATCCCCGTTTATTGATAAGAACTCTGAGGCTGGGAGAGGTCAGGAGACTTATCCAAGATCACAGAGTTATTGTCAGGTCTCAGGCTTCTGGCTGCAGATCTTTCCATAGATCTGCTGTGTATTTATCACCCAGGTGCAGAGTGGCTCAGTCTGGAGAGCAGGAATAGGAAGTTGCAGGATCCTTTGATATAAAACTCAGGAGGCAGCCAAGCCTCTAGTGTTCATAAAACCTAGCCAGACCCAGCTTCTTATCTGTAAAGCAAGGGTCATGCTGCCTCTTAGAGGATAGTAAAGATTGAATGAATCACTGTGTAAGTGCCTAGCAGGTAATAAGCAATCACCGGGCCCTCCCCCATACCCACACGCAAGCGCACACACCTACAGACACTCACCTGTGTGTTCTGGATCTGGATGGCTCCCTGGGGGATTGCTTGGGTGACCACCTGACCCTGGGAGGTTACCATGGTAACGGGTTGGTATAAGGCTCCACCTGAGGAGACAACCAGTTTTGGGGTTCCCTGACATGGAGTAGGGGGATGGGAAGCAGACAAGCAGGATCCCCAATTTTCTTGGCATTTATGTGTGATGACCACCCTTCCCCCCACCCCCGGACTCTGGAGTACTGAGGTTGCCTCTTCCTCTTATAGAAGAGGAGTAGGTGGGGTGGGGTATGGTGTCCAGAGGTGAGCAGAGGCTCTGGTGGGAAATATCTGGGGGAAGTGACATAGCTCTACTTAGTCTGGGTGGTATTGAGGGGAGGGGGAGGACATCCTGAGAATTTGACCCAAATTCATGCCAACCCATCCCAATCAAGTCTCAGTGCTAGCCATTTGCAGAATGTTTTAGTTAAGCACCTGAACCCAAAGATCCCTCCATTGGCATGAGGTCACACCCTGGTCCCTCATTTCCTCAGGGGCCATCCTTTCTTCTCCCAGGGCCAACTCCCCCTCCCGCTCCACCAATCCCAACACCCCTTCCTTGCACCGACCTGACACCACTTGTGAGTTGACAGTCGTCATGGCGATGTTGCCCTGTTGGAGCGCTGAGGCTGGGACCACAATCCCCTGGGGGTTACTGGAGACTCCAGACATGGAATTGGGGGAATTCTGCAGGAGGTCCTGGCAGTAAGGGAGGTGTGAATTGTGACAATGTCCCTGCAATCTTAGATGCTACAGCCCCAAAGTCCTTCTCTCCCCTCTCCCTTCCAGTCTTCCCCCTTCCTTCCTCCTGTTCTTCCTTAGACCTAAATCGAGAAAGATGAGTCTCATGGCTTCTTAGAAAGGATGAATAAGAAGGCTCAGTACTAAGAAAATAAGCAAAACCAAAACCAAAACGCCAACAATAGCCGCCCACTCGACTTCCATCATCCAACCAACTCAAAGCACACATTATCACAAGCCACAATGGGCCAAATCCTGGCTATACTTTGGAATCTTTAAAAATGATGACTGAGTTCCATCTCTGAGATTCTTCTGTATAGGTCATGGGCAATGGAGTTTGGTAATTCCCCAGGTGGATTCTGTGTGCTGTCCCTTAGCTTTTCTGCTCAAGGCTGGTGCTATATTACTTGAGTCACAGCTCCACTTCCAGCTTTTTATTGGTTCATTGGGGATAAGAAGCTCATAGACTCTCCTGTCCAGGCTGACTTTGGAAGGCATCTTCAAATCTCAGCCTCCTGATTATAAGTACTTATGGGTATGAGCCCCTAGCACCAAGCCCTCTTGGTGATTCTGATGTGTAGAGACCTTCACTACTCATCCCTCAGACTCCTTGGCTCCAGTTGTTTTCCTATCCTTTCCCTCTTGCTTCTCTCCTTCACATACCTCTGTGAGGATCATGACATATGTTATACTCCACACCAAGCACAAAGTAGCTTCCAGTGAAACTCATGGTGGTTGGGTCTAGGAGCATTTGTGAAAGAAAAGAACTGGGTGTGTGAGAGATCAGTATCTCTAGGTTTGAGGGAAGCAAAATAAATATATATATTCTTATATATAACATATGTATGGACACCTACATACATGTGCACATACATCTGCATAGATATATATATATATGTATATTTACAGATATGTGTGTATATCTATATATATATAAATATAGTCCCCTGACCTCCATGCTCCAGAATTTTTAAAAAATGAAGGCATAGATGGCAATGAGGTATTATAGAAGGTTTGGGAGATGAGCCTGAGTCTCTTAGCTCATCCCAACAACAATCATGATCAGAAACTAGACAAGATTTGCACTGAATGTCAGTGGCTTACACCTGTCATCTTAACTGCTCAGGAGGCTGAGATGTGAGCACTGAGGTTTGAAGCCAGCCCAGAGAGACAAATCTAAGAGAGTCTTCTTTCCCAGCAAAAAGCCAGGAAGTGGAGATATGGTTCAAGTGGTAGGGTGCCAACGGTGAGCAAAGATAGCCAGCAAGAGTTGGAAGCCCTGAGTTCATGTCTCTTTTACCCGCACAAAAAAAAAGAACAGAAAAGAAAAGAAAGAAGATGGGATTTGAATTAGTAACCAAATCCAACAGCCACTTAATTTAGGTGGAGAATCCAAAGCTCAAAATCTGGAATAATAAATAAAGCTTGAGCTACAATGGTTTAGAGACAAGTCAACAGTCAAGAAATTAGACTAAAAATGGAGAAGATGGCCCTCACTTTCTAGTTTTGGTTTAGGGCTTGAAGAAGCTTCAGCCTCTCGGGAAGGTTGGGAGTCTGAAATGAGGAGACTGTGCTTAAAAGAACCTTGGAGCCAAGCCTTCCTACCTATAGCTGCAGACCAAGGGAAAATGGCACAGCCCTAGTGAGACCTCTCAACCCCTGGCACCATGGAAACTGGCAGAACCTCTTAGGATGTGGAAGATGACACTGATTTTCACATTTCACTCAATGCTGCTGATTAAATCCCTATTGGTGGCTCCTTCCCAGCTGCCTCTGTGGTGTGTGTGTGTGTGTGTGTGTGTGTGCATATCCTTTGGGATGGTCCCTGGCCCCAGTAGCGCCTATAAATAAGTAGCACCCAGGGACTGGAGTGGAGCCCTCCTTCCTCCTGCCTGACATCACATGGGACCTCTGGGTGGGTGGAGCAGGAGGAGGCTTTGCTTCTATTCTGGGTTCCTCTCTTGCTGCGGTGACCTTGGGGATGAGAGAGGGCAGCGTCTCTGGGGCTCCGAGGGCTTTGTGGACAGGGAGGTTCACTTGGGAGCAGAACTCTTGACCTGCCTGTTCAGGAATTGAGCATGGTGTGCAGAAGTCCACACACTTCCAAGAGCCTTTTCAAAGTGGCAACAAATTAAAAACTCCCTGAGGTCCAAGTAAGAAACGGAGGCTTAGATCGCTCAGTTGATTTCTAGCAACAAGAATAGAATTCAGATCCCCACAAGTACTTAATTTACACTGTGGACCGAGTTCTAGGCTACACAAGGCTCCTTGTCTAGTCACTGAAGGCGGGGTAAGGAGAGAAAAATAGCCTAAGCTCACAAGTCCAGATTACCTTTCTATGGGCCTCTCTTCCTTGATTACAAAGGATCTTGGCTTTCTTCTCCCTGTCAGCACACAGAAGCCCTTGAAGTCTATATCTTCAGCCAGGGGGCTGTCCCTGGGTTGTGATTCCCTCATTCCAACATTCCAGCCAGACATTCTCATAAGATGCAAAGCAGCACTGATATTAACTGCAGTGAAGCAAACTTGCAAGTTCAATTTAATAGAGGGAGGGGACCTGCTTGTCATTTGTCCTAAAACCAATGGGAGAGGTTGCTCAAAACACCTCCTTTGCCAGGCACTGGTGGTTCAGGGCTGTAATCCTAGCTTTTTAGATAAGATCTGAGGATGACAGTTCAAAGCCAGCTCAAGGCAGGACCATCTGTGTGATGATTTTCTTCAATTAACCACACACACAAAGAAGCCAGACATGGAGCTGTCGCTCAGTAGTAAAGTATCATTCTTGAGTAAAAAGCTAAGGGACAGTGTGCAGGGCCTGAGTTCAAGCCCTGTTCACACACACACACACACACACACACACACACGCACGTGCGCGCACACACACACGTGCGCACACACACACACACACTTCCTTTAGAATCATTCATGCTTTAGTGTTCCTCTTTGGGTAAATACTCATGAAATTGTGGAATAAAGATCCTCCTCACTCAAAATCAGTAATGTAAATATGAAGTTGTGGGGTTGGAGGTGTGGCTTAGGTGGTAGAGAGCCAGCCAAGGAACAAAAGCATCAGATACCAAGTTTGAATCCCAGGGTCAGAAAAAACTGTGTGTGTGTCTGTGTATACACATATATATGTATATATGATGTGTCCTGTGGGATTTAACTAGCCAAAGGCAGAAGAGCAAGACAGCATCTGGATACTTCATCCGCTTACCAGACTGCGGCTACTCCTCTCTCCTGTGGCTTGGTGAGTCTCCAGGCCATCCCACTGGTTTGGGGACCTAAGGCAATTTATGCACTGGATTGATCTTTCTCCTACCTATCTCCCCCTTTCTGAGGTTTTGCCTGGGAGGTGCAGAGAAAGCCAAATGATAACAGCCAAGGAATGGAATGGAAAATTTCAGAGGACGAGACAGATCATGAGCAAGGCCATGAATGGCCACATCACAGCTGGGGCAATAATAAGGATGCAAGATCCCCAGGCATCCCTAGGGTCTGGGAAAATGATATCTACCGACCACAGCTGCAATAGGAGTTTTTTCACAAATGTCCTGAGCACTGGAATGCTTTTAAAGACATAGATTCTCAGACCATCAACCATGGTGTGGTTTCTGCTGCTGTTTTTGGAGGCAGAGTCTTCCTCTGTAGCTCAGGCTAGTCTTGCATTTGTGATCTGCCTACTTCAGTATCCCGAATGCTGGTATTATAGCTATGTGACACCATGCCAGGCTCCACCATGGTATTTCAGGTTAGTCTCATCATAACCTTACGGGAGGCAGTAGAGATAGGTTATTCCACTTGCCTGAAGAGAAATTGAGATCCAGAGAATGGAAGTGACATCCAAGAGTCAAATAGCCTTGCCTTAAATGTTGGTACTATATCTGAGTGTAGGATGGAGAATCGCAGAGACAGGAAATGGGTTTTGGGGTCAGGAACACAAGTTGTTCAGTACAAGTACACACCCTGGCACTTTTAGCCATCCAATAATTTATTTCCCACTTCCTTTGGCTGAAGTCACTCAACTAAGGATTAAAAACCTGTCCTCGAAGTCCTACAGTCACTTGGGTTCTTTACTTAGCAACAGAAGAGGTTCAGCTGAGGTTGCATACCCGTCTGAGCAGCACAAAACTTTGCCACACTTCCTTTGGTCCTGCCTGTTGCTCGTGGACCATGGTGCCAACCCCTAGAATTCTAAGCATAGACCCTAGTTGTCTAGTTCCAAGACTCCAGTCATAGGATCTACTGCTATAGAATGGGAACAAGGCAATTCTAAGACTCTGGGGGCAATCTAGAGCTCTCATCTGAGCAAGTAGCCACCATGGCAGCAATGGCTCCTGGGAAGAAGCTGTGACCCAAGCATGTAGTATTATCACATCCTCTGATAAGCTTCCTCTGGGGCCTATCAGACTCCATGCCCAAGGAGATGCTGCTTTGTGTGGATCTAAACACAAGAGCCTTCCAGGCCCTTCAGCACCCAAGAAGAGGGGAGAAACACATCTGGTACCATTTTAGTGACATTTTCTAGCATCCAGAGTCTCATATCCCCTTCCTGGTTATCCAGACCAAGAGTTCTTTGTTGCATCCCACCAGGCCTCTTCATGGTGCTCCTTGGGATTGCTGCCTGAAGTTCGGAAAGCCACAGTCTCTTCTGACATCCCTGGAAGCTGCCTGCATGCCCACTCGTCTTCCTGTGCACAGTTTAGACACAGAGGTAAAGAGCCCCTCCAGAGCAAGGCAGCGTGGAGGGCTTAGAATGGCAGGCAGCTCCGGGGTGCTTTTGGAGCCTTTCTGGGGTTCTACCCACTGAGCCAACTGTAGCACAAGTCCTCTTGTGTCCATCAGTAAACTCTTTCTGGACCTTGAGGGTCCCTTGGTGAATTTTACTCCAAATCTCGTTTTTGGAAAAGGATAATGTGTTCAAAGGGCAAACTTCGTAGAAAGCTAAAAGAGCTCTAGGATGACTTTTGGAAGTTCAGGGTCCGGGGAGCAATGGGCCACACACATCCCTCTCCTGAGCCGCTGTTCATCACTGTTAATAGAGAAATGGCCCAGGATGCCCAGGGAGACTTAACTTCTACCCACAGAAGGCATTTTTGGAAGGAAGTATGCTGGCAAATAAATGAAGGAGTGAAGGAAAGAAATGACAAAGTTTCCTTCAACGCCATTTTGAAAGAGTGGGGATTTTTATCTTATTGGGATGCCTGTGAAACAGGAAAGAACAGGATGTATTTCTAAAGGCCTCTGCAGCCAAGGATGGCAGGGGGAAACTTCCAATGCTATCTCTGAGGATTTATTGTGTGGGAAGGTGGGGTAAAGGGTAGAAGTTGGGGACAGTGTAGAGGAGCTGGCCTGATCCATTTGCTATCTTCACCCTGGCCACTAGGGGTCTCTGTAGATCCACCTCCTCCGTAGATCAATTGACTTAGACCAGCTCATCAAAGTCTCCCAAGAGGACAGTTTTGGGCCAGGGGAGGGCGTAGGGTGAAAGTGGGTTCTGAGAACCCTACGCCTACGGTTCATGATCTTGACTTTGGTGCTTCCCATCTGAATTATGTACCGGGCACACAGAAGAACCACTGGATCTCTTGCTGTGCAAGTTTTCTCTTGACCTAGCTTGGTTATGGGTTTCTGTTGATTATTTTGTGGTTTGTTTTGCTGGTCCTGGGGCTTGAATTTAGGGCCTGGGTGCTCAAGACTAGCGCTTTACCACTTGAGCCACGGTGTCACTTCCGGCTTTTTCTGAGTAGTTTATTGGAGATAAGAGTCTCACAGACTTTCTTGACTGGGCTGGCTTCGAACTGTGATCCTCAGATCTCAGCCTCCTGAGTAGCTAGGATTACAGGTGTGAGCCACCAGTGCTTGGCTTTGTTTGGGGTTTTTAAATAAGAGTAAGAAGGCACTTTATTTGAATGCCCCAACACTGGCCAACATATTACTAAGTGCATGGTAGGTGTTTGGTGAATATCTGGACTGAGAGGGGGTGGGGGTGGGGAGAGTGGGGGTGTGCTGGGTGAGAAGCTTACCTCTGCCCCCAGACACCCTTCCTGGCAAGTTCTAGCAGATCCAGAGTCCAATCTTAGGCCAAGAAAAGCTAGGTTCGCAAACTCAAGGAAACCAAGCACATCTAAACAAGCCGCCTAGCCTGTGCTTGCTCCGCTTCTGTTGGGGGGCTGTGGCTTCAGGGGACAGGGAACTCAGATCTGTGGGGACAAACAGCAGCTGCTGCTCTTAAGGAACATTCCTTCTCAGGAGAGAAGCTCTCTGGTTTCGCTGGCCTGACGGTGACAACAACCACCACCCCTTGATCTTCTGGCCCTGTGGCTAGGGGAAAGAACTTGAAGAAAGACAGCTGTAATGCCTACGACCGGAATTAGGCAGCGGGAACTCAACCTGAGTGTCTTCTTTCCACCTAAGCAGAGATCCTTCTAAGGTGGGTCACTCGGCCCCGCCCCACTTGATCTTCAAACTCACAAGTGAGGCGGTGTCATGCGACACAAGCCCTACATCCCAGCTGGACTGACTGACCTCCATGACACTTACCCCCTGCCGACTACTTGGAAGTGAGTAGATGAGCCCCATTACTCCCAGTTCCCATCAACTAGTCTCTGAATCCAGGAGTAATAATCAGCCAGGTCATTTCTCCCCACTTGGGACCTAGGAGGCCTTGCTCCCCTTTTTCAAGAGTTACCCTCCCCCCCCCCCCCCCAAACCTTCACCAGATCATAAGAAGATAGGCTCTGGAGTAGCCCATTTCAGACTGTGTCACTTTAGGACATGTGTGATTTGGGGCCAGTGTCTTTATTTCTGTCAGTATAAAAAGGAGGAAATATTGTGCTTGTTGAAGTCTTATTAAACAGCACATACTGTGTTTGAGGCAGGAGCACTCAATGAACGTGGGTGGTCTCTCTCTCTCTCTGTTAATTCATCCTCTTTCAGCCATCCAAGATGTAGCTATTCCATTAATTGGCTCCCCAATGTGTCTCCAGCCCTCACCCCTGCTTCTCCATTTCCTTTAAAATCTTTAGCAGTTGGCCATCATGATCAGCCTCAAAATATATCCCCTTTCTCATAATTTTGGTTGCAAGATACTCGATTAGTCTATTTTGAGGTTAGGGACTGTGTCACATCCATTTGTAAGCCGTAGAACTCAGAAGGGTCCATAGGCGATTCAATGAAGACGCAACGCACAAATGAACAGTCCTCTCTGTCTCCTTCTCTCCTGGGATTCTGATAGCCACAGTCCCTCAATTTCATTCAGACTCTTTCTGTACCGGGCTACTCACTGTTAGATAGGTCACTAACTCCCAAGTCTCCCCTAGGAAAGTCCTCACAAGGCCAGTGAAAAGCAGCGCCTCCCAAGGCAATGCATAGAATCCTCCCTCTGCCCACCTAATCCACACTGAAATTTGTCCATCCTGACGTGGGGCAGGGACGGACCTGGCCATGAATGTCACAGGCAGGGTCTCGGACCTGGGCTGTGTGAGGTAGAAGAAAGATGGTCAGGACAACCTCACGCTACACATGTGATTTGCTCTGTCCAGATCCCCTTCCTGTGGCTCCTCTTCCATCTCTTTAGCTGGCCCACTTCTGCCCTGCTTCAGTACACTGGGTCCTGAGCATTCTTTGATTGACATAATTGAGCTTCAGATGTGACTCACAGCACCTCCCCTACCCCTGGATGGGGAGCTCCTCCCAGATATGTACCTGTGTTGTCCCAGGACCTAGCACAATGCATATACAAGCTTGGTGATTGAATTCAAACTGTGTCTCACCAGGCACCAGTGGTTCACACCTGTAATCTTAGCTACTAAGGAAGCTGAGATCTTGAGGACAGAGGCAATAAAGTCTATGAGACTCTTGACTCCAATAGCCACCAAAAAAAAAAAGCCAGATGTGGAGCTGTGCCTCTGGGTAGAGCACCAGCCTTGAATGAGAAAGCCAAGGAACAGGCCAGGCCCTGCATTCAGTACCAGCACAAAACCAAGTGAACAACAAATGGTGCCTCCTATCTATTGGCCTGCAAAAGTAGGGAATCTAAATCTCCACTGGAAAGAGGGAGAGCTGGGTTCTCTCTAGTGGAGTGGTTTTGTTAATGGTCTTTAGCAAGGATAAGAGAACCCAGAGCTGAAGCCAAGGATGAATGTGGTACTACAGAAGTTGGCCCTGTAGAAATGAAGGTTACTGTGTACAGGCAGGACAGAATGACATTCTATTGAGGTGGACAGAACCAACGACAGTGAATTAGTGCAAACCTTTGAAAGTTTTTTTTTAAAGTTCTGCGTGGTAGAAGCAATCTCCCTTGTTTCCTCCCTTCATTCCACCCCCACAGAGAAAAATCCACATACGGAACTGGAAGGCCAAACTGGGAATATACTCAAACCCCACAGAGCAAGCTGAATAATACGACAGAGCATCTGGGAGTAGAGCTGTCATTTGGAAAATAAAAATGTCTCCCACTTTGCGACACAAGACTGGATGATGAGTACATGGGGAAAACTATGAGCCAGCAGTTTACAACAAAGCTGGTCGGCAGCCAGGTTGTTGATCTGGAGGGTCATGTTCCAAAGGGGCGATGCCCTTCCTCAAGCCAGGCTGGTACTCAGAGGAGCTATTTCAGGCTGGGAGGATTAAGGTCAGATGGACCATGACGAATGTACACACACACACACACACACACACACACACACACACACACACACACACACACACACACACCTCAATTCTTCCTTATACCCCTCTTTCCGTCCTTATACTGGCTCCTGAGACCTTCTTGGAATAAAAGTCTCTCATCCCAGGTCCTTGGTACCCCAGGGTCTCCTTCCTGGATGAGATCAAGCCACCTCTAGCCCCACTTAGTGAGATGGAGGATGGCGTCAGCATAGGACACTTCCTACTTATTTTCTTTTCCAAGTTCACACTTAGATCTCCCATTCACGTTTTCTTCTTCCTTTGGCTGCCATTCATCTTCCCATTCTTTCTGTCCCTGTGTTCTCAGTGATTATCTTCCTTTGCCTTGGTCTGTCTCATTCCATCTCTTTCTCCTTGTTACCCTTTATCGATAATACTTTAGCTTCTACGCCCTGAATGTTAATCCTCTATTTTTGCCTTCCTCTCCTTTTCCCTTCCTTTTATTTCCCTTCCCTTCCTTTCTTTTCTTTTCCTTCCATTCCCTTTCTTTCCTCCAATTATTTTTCCTCTTTTGGTCTTCTCTTGTCTGTCTGCCTGTCTATCTGTCTCTCTTATCGCAGTACTTCTTTCAACCAGAAGCTTGTAGCCACTGATGAACCACAAGACCCTTTGGGCACAGCTGGAATCTTGAGGGAAAGGAATAGGTCTACTTTACAAGAATATTAGCAAGCAGAAGGCTGGGCAGCTGCCTTTTATTTTTCAGATCTGAAATAAAGTAATTCGATGATTTCCAATAGAAAACGTCTTGTCCACTCGAAAAAAAAAAGGTGTTATTCAGGAGAGACAAGTGATTGGAGTGAAGGATCTCCTCTCAAGTCACGTGGGATGTTGCACCAGTGGCCTGCCATTAGTTGAGAGAAAACAAGGCCTGTTTTTGAGGTCGTGGGGTTTGAACTCAGGGCCTGATGCTTGCTAGGCAGGTACTCTATCACTTGAGCTATGTCCCTAGGTCTGAAAGATCCATTCTGGACAGGGGGTGGGGATGGGGTTCCATGGGTGCCCAGACTTGGAAGTGATTTGACAGGGAAGACAGGTATGGACAGTGAAGGTATCTCTTGAACAGATGGGCCTGGAGGAATGATCGTGACCCCTTCACTAATCTCACTGGCCCAGGAAGGAAGGCTGAGAGCAGCTAGAAGGAGGCCTTGAATGTC
The DNA here is from genome assembly GCF_019054845.1 of Dipodomys spectabilis. Classification (NCBI taxonomy): domain Eukaryota; kingdom Metazoa; phylum Chordata; class Mammalia; order Rodentia; family Heteromyidae; genus Dipodomys; species Dipodomys spectabilis. Next base: position 4,967,935 of record NW_024870700.1, read on the forward strand.
AGGTAGGGAGGGGTAAAAGCTTGGGGTCTTTGAACAGAATGACCTGCACAGGGCTTCAGGAGGAAGCTTCAGCCAGCCGCAGGAGCTGAAGAGGCCAGTGGGTGTGGGTGGAGCGGGGGCTGAGGGAGGGCTAGAGAAGACAGGAGGCGGGTCAGGAAGCTGCTGTAGCGGCCCACCTGCAATTACCTTATTTACCTACTGAAGCCTGAATGGAAGAGGCAAGGAAGGGGTGGCAGTCAGAGGAAATGAGGGGGAGAGTTTGGATAATACTAAATAGGTGTCCTTTCATCTCTTTTTCAGTGTTTTTTTTGTCTTTACCCAGTTGTCTGAGTTCCCCTTTGCCCGTGGCTCAGAAGCTTTTCTGCTGGGAATACCCTAGGGCCTGACCCCCATGGCTGGCAGGGATGGGAATCAAAAAGTTCTTCCTGCTTTCCTCAAAGCTCAAAGGCCCCTGAATGCTGACATTCTCCCGGGAGAGCTGGCTTTCCCACTGCATCAGTTCTGGAGACCTTGAGCCTCTAGAGCCTACATTACCTTTCTCTGCACAGCCTTGCTCCTTCAGTAACCCTGCTTCCCACAGTCTCACTGATCAGCCTCAGACCCTCAGCTCTGAGGAGCCACGGTGGCTGGGAAAGCCATCTGCCCCTCCTTCCTTCCCTCCTGCTACCTTGGTGCATTCCCAACTCCAGAGCTCTAGGTAGTCAGAGAGCCCAGGAGTGGGAAATCCGGTGCCTCTCTAAGGACCTGATTATTTCCAAAGACTTGTGCTAATTTTCTGATATGATCCTCACATCTCTGGGAGGCACTAAATCCTCATTACTTTTCCTGACCGATGCATTCTAATTAGATCAACACTTAAAAAAAAATTCACAATAGCCACAGGATGGCTTTCCATCTCATTAACTCCTTACTTATTATTTTCATGAAAATTACTGATAAAAATGTGCATCTCCATTTGGTGAGGCCTCACAGCCTCCTCAGCTCCTATCTTCCATCTCTCCCGTCACCAGGGCTGCGCAGCGTCACCATGGTAACCCACAATAATAGAAACTAATAAATTACAAACGAGATGCTCGTTGAGCAATTATTGTCCTCTTTTATGCAAGTTTCTTGCTAATTTTGATCATAAGGGAAAGTACAATAAGACTCTGAAGGAATGAGTCTATTTCAAGAGAATATTAGCAAGCAGAAGCCTGGGCTGCTGTTTTTAGATCTGTAATAAAGTGACTTGGTGATTTCGAGCACTAGAATGAAGAAATAAACTTCTTGCCCAGTGTCCTGTGAGGTATGCACTCTCCAGTCCCACAGAGAGGGCCACCAGGGTGGGTTTGGTGTGATATTGAAGGGATCTCTGGAGATTCACGCTGTCACAATGTGCAAGGCACAGCTGGCCATGTCCAGGTTAGCCTGTCCCTCTCCCTGCCCTCAACCAATCTCCAGGTCCTAGCAGGGTAGAGCTAAAAGTGGCACACCTCCTAGGCATCCTTTCTAACCATCCATTCTTATAGTTTACCTGTATCCCACAGTGTGCTGCCTAACAAGCAGGCCACTGTGAGCTTTCCAGGGGTCTTCGTGTGAATTGTTTGGACTCAGGAGCTCAGTGAGAAGGGATGAAAATGGTAACCCTACGGTTTACATAGATACCAGTGAGTGTGGGAATAATAATTGGGTAGCTTTCTCAGTTGGTAGACTCTGGGAAGACATTCTGTCCTAGAGAGGAGTTCCATTCTTTTCCATGTGCCGCAGATACCATCTCCTCCCTTCTCAGTTTGGAGGGTGAAGATAGCATTTGAAAAGGATGCATGTTGGAAGGTGTGTGTGTGTGTGTGTGTGTGTGTGTGTGTGGTGGGGGAAGGAGGGGAGCTGACATGCCATTTGCAGTGGCCCTGAAACTTGGCAGGCCAGAAGTGCAGAACTACTCCAGTGGCAGGGTAAGAAACTGGAGAACCATCAGGGAGAAAAGTCTTCTGGATGCTATCTCCATCTGTTAGGTGGGCAGGATTTGGACAAGGACCACTTTCCCTAAAGCCTCCTTCTCAGGAATTCAGAGTTCACAATTCAAGCCCTTGAGAGAAGCCAGGAGGATGAATCTTATCCTCAGCTCCTCCTCTAGGCAGCTTTCCATATTCTTAACCATGAGATCATTCGCTTTGTTGGGAAACCTTGGGCTGGGAAGTCAGGTATATCTTTCGACATTCTCCCCTCTGATATCATTTCTATAATTTTTCAGTCCTAGAGAAGGCTGATGCCTCTGGAATTGGTGGTGGGATCTGTAGATGGAAAGGACTGTACTAGCCAGGTATAGTGGTGCATACCTATAATCCCAGCCTTACCCAGGCTGAGGCAGGAGAAATGCGAGTTGCAGGCCAGTTTGGGACTAATAAAGGAATCATGAATTAATTAATAGTAAGAGTGGGTCATGGAGAAAGGATCCAGTGAGTTGAATCGCCTTGGTCACACTCCTGGCTTAGAACATAGAACGGAAACTGTATGTATTACCTGTGAGTGAAGGTTTATGGAGGGCTGGTTGGGGGAGTAGGGCCCCCCAAGGTCATTCCTGAGCAGGTTATCACTGTGCATCTTGGTTTTGAGGCAGGTGATATAACGGTTGCAAAAGTCCTTGCAGAGTTCATTGACTTTCTCCAACTCCAGCAGGTGGATCCTCAGGACCTGGATTGCCTTCACCATCTGGGGAGAGGGAGGAGCAGTCAACCCAGGTGTCCACATCTCACTTCCCCTCCCCGCCGGGACCCCTTGATCACAACCACAGCAAAGACAGAGGAGTCGCTATCCTGCATCCTGCTTGTGCTTTCTCATCCACATGATTTAAATTCTCCTTACGGCCTCTTTGCTGATTATTCGCTTGCTTTGAGCCCATGGTTATCACAGCTGTTTCTGAAGCAATTGTGCCATCGTGAGAACAGCGTTGAACTTAAGAGATAGAAGGCCAGGTCCCAAGCTTCTGGCCTCCAATTTACTATCTGAGTGACCTTGGGCGATTTGCTTAAGCTCTCTGTACCTTAGTGTCTGACAAATGGGGATAATTACACCCTCCCTGACGACTTTACAGGTTCTTTGAGGGGATCAGAGGAGGGGGTGTCCACGATGGCTCACTCTAACGTGTGAAGTACTGAGCAAGCAGAAGGAAGATTGCGATCAGAGTTTCTTGTAAGTACCTCAGAGGTCAGGGACTGTCTGTTCTTAAACTTGTATTCTAAGCGCTTCATGTGATGTGGGCTGCCTGGTGGACACTCCATTGATACTTGCTGACGGACTGAATAATCCAGTATGCTTTAGCAGGCACCAGATACCACGGTGTGCTTTCTGTGTCCTTTGGATTGGTGCGGCTGGGCCTCTGCCTCTTTGTGGGGACCTTCTTAACCCTAACATGGCAACAAGTGACTTTGGCATTGATGTTTGCACTTTGTTACTATCATGAAAAGAAAATAGGATGGGAAGGTACAGGAAGCAGAGGGTTAAAAAAGAAAGCAAAACAAGAATCCTATGAAGGATTTCTATATGTATAGAATTTAACTTCCTCCCTCCTTCCCTCCCTTCCTTCCTTCCTTCCTTCATTTCTTCCTTCCTGCCTTCCTGCCTTTCCTCCTTCTTCAGTATTGGAGATTGAGCTCAGGGACCTTATGTTTTGATTCACAGCTCTTAGTTTTAATTTAACCTACTTTCAATAATCTTGTTATTATACTTCGGTTTCCTGATTTTTTTTTTTCTTAGCTGACCAAATGGAGTTTTCTAATGTCAGAATTGTTTTCTTTATTGTCTTTCTTGGTCTGGGAGCTTTGCCAAGGCAGAGATGGCATCTAATTTGGCCACCATGTTATCTCTACTACTAATAAATTATTTGTTGAATGGGTGAAAATTAGTAATTTTTTTGAGGTGATACATATTATTCCATGTGTATGTCTTATTTACCCAGTTATCTGTTGTTGGGCATTTAGATGATATCCAATTTTTCAGTTTTCAAAATCAGTTACAGAGAGGTTGAGGTTGAATTCAGTCGTAGAACATTTGGTTAGTATGCATGGGCCCCGGGTTCAATCTCCAGTACCACACAAGAAAAGATTACACCAAACATTTTCTACGTGTGAAGTCCTCCTCTGCCCTGGGTTCCATATTATTTCCTTAGGATAAATTCCCAGTGGTGACAGGGAGAAAATCTCTAAACATCCTTTTAGAGCATGATAAAGCCCAATTGCTTTTTAACAGGGGTTTGTTTGTTCAAGTGGTAATGAAGAATTAGATATCTATAAACAAAAACAAAACAAAAGCAAACAAATCAAGTTAAATTTCACATCTTCTACAAAAAGTTACCCAAAATGAATCCGAGACCTAGATATAAGAAATAAAAAGATAATCCTTTTAGAAGAAAAAAATGGAAAAAAAGAAAATCCTCAGAAACTATGGTTCAACAAAGAAGTCTTAGACCTGACATGAAAATCACGATTTAGGAATGGAAAACATCTTACTCTTCAAAATTAAAAAGGTTTGCTCTTCAAAAGATCCCGTGAAAAGCCCGGTACCAGTGGCTCATGCCTGCAAACCAAACTACTCAAGAAGCTAAGAGCTGAAGATCACAGTTCAAAGCCAGTCCAGGGAAGGAAAGTCCGTGAAACTTTGATCTCCAGTTAGCCAGGAAAAAGCCAGAAATGGAGCTGTGGCTTAAGTGGTGAGTGCCAGTTTTGAGTGAAAAGGCTAAGGGACAGCGCCCAGGTCCAGAGTTCAAGCCTCAGTACCAGCAGCAAAACAAAACAAAACCCTGTGAAGAGAATGAAAAGACTATGGATTGGGATAGAATTTTGACAAACCACATACTTGACAAAAGACCTGTATTTAGAAGATATAAAGAACTCCCAAAACTAAACAGCAAAATAACGAGCAACTTAATTAGAACAAGGGCAAAAGACAGGATCAGACATTTTATTGAGGAGATGTACAGATGGTAAATAAGCTCGTGAAAAGATGTTCAATGTCATCAGCCATTAGAGAAATGCAAATTAAAACCACAATGAGATATCACGGTGTACCCCAAAGTATAGTTACAACAAAAAATAATGCTAACCCCCACATGCTGGAGAGGAACTAGAATCTAGGTCACTCATACACTGCTGGTGGGGATGAAAAGTGGTACAACGCCCATGGAAAACAGTATGGCAATTTCTTACAAAATTAAGCATATGCATACCACGTGACACAGCCATTGCATTCTTGTACACTTATCCCAGAGAAATAAAAATGGACACCCAATAAAAATGTCCATTTATTCACCAAATACCCATATGTGAATGTTCAAAGTAGCTTTATGTCTAATAGCCCCACACTAGAAATAACCCACATTCCATACCATGGAATACAATTTTTTTTAAAAGGCATGAACCAGTGATACATTCAACAGTGTGGATGTATCACAAGGCAGTTGAGCTGAGAGAACAAAAAAACAGTCTGAAAGAATCCTATAATAACTACACAATGCCATTTATATACCATTCTTGAAAGGACAGAAATGATAGAGACGGAGTCTAGTGACTGACCGGAGGCACAGTGGAGGAGGGAGGGAGGAAGGAACTCTGTACCCTGACTGTGACAATGTCTGCGTGTCTAAATGTGATCAGCTTGCATAGAATCCAGCACACCTAGGTATACACACACGTGTGTGTGTAAAACAGGCAAATTTGAATAAAGTTGATAGCCTATTCCTTTAAAAAAATATTTTAAGTAGTTGTTCAAAGGGGTTTCAACTCAACATGTCAGTTTACGAGTGTGATGCATCTTGACCAATGTCAACTCTTGGTAGGCCATTCCTGTTGGTGAAATTGTGCAACAGTGATGCATGGAGAGACGCATGATCCCTCCTTATGAATTCTTACAACTGCATGTGAATTCATAATTATATCAGAATTAAAGATAAAAAGATGTGGAGGAAGCCTTATTGCTTTTCTATATTTAGTTATGTTGACTCAGGTAATACATGGGGGTCTTTGTTTAATCCCACTCTCCCAGCATTTGTTAGCATCTTGATGCCTGTGAAAGAGCTCAGACAGTATTAAAAAAAGAAGGAAGGAAGGAAATCTCTCCCCGAGAATTTTGGCTGTGCGGTGCGTATAGGGCCATGTGGCTACAGGCAGGAGGAGTCTTGCCCTTCTCTGAGTCTCGTTGACATTTCAAGTTGAGAGCCCATATTCCCTAGGCTGGGTTTGTGGGCAAGGACTGAGCTCCATTAATTAAGGGGTTTTGGAGTATTAAATTAGGCTAATTGTGGAAGTGGAGGTGTGCCTCAAAGTGATAGCACACCAGCCTTGAATGAAAAAGCCAAGTGAGAGCGTGAGACCCTGAGTCCAAGCCCCAGTATGGCACAGAAAGCTGGACTCATTGTTACTCATAAAAAGAAACTTCAGAATTGTAGGACTTCATACAGAGCTCAGCTACCAAGTCTCATCCTGTGGAGAGACAGAGAGAATGGATGGTTCTAGGTAAGGGGAGAATGGTGACATCAGTGTGGATCATTTGGAACAAAATGTGAAATTAAGTATTTAATAAAGAATTGCTCTTGTTTAAATTTTTGCCTTGATTTTCGTCATAAAGATTTTGGCTTATACCTCTCTGAATAGTGTAAGGTGCTTAATAGATACTTGTTGATGGAGCAATAGCAGTGCGTAACATTTTGTGATGGATTGGCAGGTCAAGCCATTCCGTGTCTCACCCTATTTATTCCAGACAACCACCTTTGCAGGTCAGTATCCTTATCGTTCATATTTGATATGTAAAGAAGCTAAAGTTCAGAGATACTGAGTTTTTCTTCATTAAAAGTCACATGGCTGGGAGGTGGTAGGAAAGCACATTACTATATACCCACGCCAGACTCCAAGGATTCATGTAGACAGAGAAAATGTTGAGGTAAAGGGTGGATGAGTTGGGAGAGAGGGAGGAGCTCAGTGTCAGGGAGTGTAGGGTTCTAGCAAACCAAATAGCTTTGCGACATTAAAGTTTTTTTCCAGTGCTGGTGATCCAACCCAAGGCCCTTTGAAAGCGCTGTTAAACAGTATCTCCAGCCCTTCTGTGCTGCATTTTTAATCAATATTCTATTGATTCATTTATTTTAAAATCTTCTTGTGAAGTAATACACCCTCATACACAAATATATTCAAATATATTCACACAGAGAAAGTGAACAAACAGCCCTGTATGCTTATTTCAAGTGCACAGCCAATACTTCCTGATTAGCAAAAATTAGAAAATTTAGATATGTGAAATAAAAAGTAAAATATACCCAGAATGCTTTGCTTAAGTGCAAAACATGCGCAGTGTGTTGAAATTAGACCTTGTGTGCAGTGGTCAAAGTGGACCTATCTTGGGTCTGACAAAGTACAGCTGAAGGATTAGTTTTTTATGGGCTAATAGAATTGGTTTAAAGATTTAATAAGGTAGAGTAAATCATAATGGTACTCTGAGGCAATGAATATGTACGACCTCTTCAATATTAGAGAAAAAGATGGGTAATATCATTCAATTGTGTGTGTGGGGTATACTGCTTCTCTAGCAGAAAGCCTGTGGGGCTTACTGCCAGACAGGCTAGTTGTGAAGCCAGGCCCACTGTGTGCTCTTTGGGTGCCAATAGGCAAATTCTATTATTTCTCAGCCTCCGTCTCTTCGTTTGTAAAGTGGGGGTGGTAAATATTTCTGACTCACAAGACTTAGCAAGGGCTACCAGATACCAACATGAAAATGCTTTGTAAGTCTCAGGGAAGCAAACGGATTTGTCTAAAAAATACCTTTTAATAATTTCTAATGTTTCATTGGCGTTTCCTGTTGCTACTCTCTATTCAATAATTCCCTCCATCCCTTTGTGTTTAGTAACACATCCTCTATCATGTATGTTTAAAATTTGGATTTTTGGCTCTACATCAGAAAAAAATGTGCTGGTTTATTTAACAATATCTCTTCTTCGTTTTTCTTTTTAGTCGGTTATGGGGCTTGAACCCTGGGCCTGGGTGCTGTTTTGTTTTTTTTTTTCTTTTTGCTTATGTGGTGCTGAGGAATCGAACCCAGGGCCTCATGCTTGCAAGGCAAGCGCTCTACCACTGAGCCACCTTCCCAGCCCAATGGGTGCTGTTTTTGAGCTCTTTTGCTCAAGGCTAGTGCTCTACTACTTTAAGCCACAGCACCACTTCTGGTTGTCTGGTGGTTAATTGGAGATATGAGTGTCACAGACTTTCCTGCCCAGGCTGGCTTTGAACTGTGATCCTCAGATCTCAGCTTCCTGAGTAGCTAGGATTTCAGGTGTGAGCCAACAGTGCCCAACTTATTTAACAATATATCTAAATGACTTTGATCATATAAAAATTATTCCAGAGCAGTAACAATGCCACTTAATTTAACATCATCACCAGGTGAGATGATGAATGTGTTCTTAATTTCTCTGCCAGGTTTTGCTCTATCTTTCAGATTCTCTATCCCCTTCTTTTTTTTTTATTGTTATTATTAAGGAGTTGCACAGGGGGGTTACAATTCCATAAGTCAGGCTATGAGTACAGTGCTTCTTGAGCAATGTTATAGCCTCTTCTCTTTCTAAATAAAGATCCAGCCTTCCTCAGGTGCCAGTAGCTCATGCATGTAATCCTTGCTACTCAGGAGGCTGAGATCCTGAAGCCAGCCCAGGGAAAGAAAGCCTTTAGAGTCTGATCTCTAATTAACCAACAAAAAGTCGAAAGGTGAGATATGGTATGAGTGATAGAGTGTCAATTTGAGCTAAGGGACTGTTTGCAGATCCTGAGATCAAGCCCCAGTACTAGTGAACGCACCTGTGCACGCATGCATGCACAAGCACACACACACACACACACACATACACACACACACATACACACAAATCTAGCCTTCTTCTAAGAGGTCCTCTTGCAAATAGCAAAGCAAGATGGAGCCTCACATTTTCATGACACAGCACTGTATAAAAATCCATAGTCCCAGGAAATTACCAAGATAGGGGCTTCTTATTTTCAAGGAAATTACATATTATGCTGCCTTGAATCTATTACTTGCTGTCTGGGCACTTTGAACAAGTTGCTTAAACTTTATCTGTCCAATTTGGGATGATGGTAATACCTACACATTGAAAAGATGGTGTATGCAAATGTTCTGGACATACAGTAGGTTCCTCAGTATATGCGGATTCTTCTTGCTAATGTGGCCTCTCCACCTCAATGTTCTTTTCTAAATGGCTGCTTCTTTGGTGGGATGTGGCCTCTTGGCTTGATAATAACTCCTTACCTTTCCAAACATTTGTATACACAGCACTTTACAATTTACAAAAGGCTTCTGTCTCCATGATCTTGTCTGAGTTTCATCACCACAGGGATACAGGCAAGGTTGTCAATCACTCTTCTAGAGATTAGGAGATGGAGGCTTAGAGATTAGATAACCTGCTCAGTTCCTTGCCAAGGGAGCGACTTCCTCCCTCCCCCTCTCTCCTCTTCTGCAAATTGAGAAGCTGGGACTATTCTCCCTCACTTACAGAAGAAGGAGTTTATATAAACACACATTCCTTAATGTGCTCTGACATTTCCTGTGTGTCACTGGGGAAGCCAAACTCAAATCTAATCAGGAATTTTTCCAGCCTGGGCAAGCTTGGCTTGACCCAGTTGGAAATGTGGGGTCACTAGGCTAAAAAGTGGAACATGGAAGCAAGGTGAACCCGAGGGATTGGAGGACTGCCAGAATGGGACTGAATGAACATTTTACGGAAGCTTCATGCATGACAAGTCAAATCAGGTTGCTTGAATCACGAACCCAGAATTTGGAGAAGCCATAGAGAGTCTTGAGAACAAAGCCTCAGAATTTGGGGAGTTAGATCCACTTGATTCAAGTCCTAGCTATGCAACTTATTGTCTAGAGAATCCTGGGCCTTTCATTTCTTCTTCTATCTAAGCGAAGGGACTACTGTGAGAATCAAATAGCAAAGTAGGGTAACCAAAGAAAATGGAGTTTGGAGGCTGTCTTTAGTCTTTTGCTGCTCCACAGTGACACCTTAAACAGTTAACTACCTGTAAAGTAGGAAAATACCCTTGACTCCTATGAACTGTGGCTCAGTGGCAGCCAGCTTGCCTAGCAGGTACAAGGCCCTGGGGTTGATCTCCAGCACCAATAGATAAATAAATAAATAAATGCAACTCTTAGGTATAACTGCTTGTTTAGTTAGTTAGTTGATGCTAGAGATTGAACCCAAGACTTCAAGCATGTTAGGCAAGTGAAAATTGGGCATAATATTATTAATATATGCCTTGTGGATTTGGAAAGAGGCTTAAGTAAAGTGTTTAGCTTGGTACCTGGCACCTGGTAAGAACTCTATAAATGTTAATTATTACCAGTATCGATTATTTTTATTTCCTTTCCCTTCCCTGGTGTCTGTAAGATCTTTAGCTCTTTTCTAGGTTTAAAAAATAAAAAAATAAAAAGCCTGATTTGAGGCTGCAAGAATGAATCTCTCAACAGGGTTGCCTGAGGTCTCTGTGGGCCTGGAGCCCTAGGCTGGATCCTTCACGGGCCTCCTCATTCCCAGCCTCCAGACTCTGGCTCTGCCTTTTCCAAGGGGCCCAGAGGCCTAGGGAGACCCCATTTTGGAGCTGTGGCTTTGTGGTCAGGCGGCAGCCATAATCTGTCCCTGGAGCCACAACCAGAGCCTCATTAAAACATGCCCATAAATGTTAAAAAATTTACACATAAAAAAATTCCATGCATGAAACTGAAACCGTACGTTTTACAGCTTTAGTTTGAAATCTTGCATAATATATAAAACCTTGGCCCTGCACCAAGGGCCCATAAATCAGATTTTATAAAACAAAAAGCTTTTACCTTTCAAAGGGGTTTGGGGAACTTGCAAATTTTACAAACTTAACCAACTGCCAGTCAGAGGCTGCTGGGTCCAAGGAGGGGATCTGGGGGCCAGGTGAGAAAGGTCTGGAGAGTGCTGGGAGGGGAGGAATTGGGGTTGACCTTTTTCTGGGGAACCCCCCACTGGGAAATTCCAGCTTAGTCACCAGGAGGGTGGAAAGCTGCCACAGATGGTGTGGAAATGGGGAGGTAAAAAGGGTGAGAGTTTGGGAACCCAGGGAAGATATTGGTGGCATTAGTTTGTTTCCAAGTGAGAGTTTTATTGCCACCGGGGGAGAAAGGAGGGGGAGCCACTGCAGAAGGAGCACAAATCAGGTTCGGGTCCTGACAAGCCACATCCCTTCTGTAGATCTTGTGGCTGTCCAAATCCTAAGCAGTTAAAGGTGGAGTGGAGTGTGGGGCAAGGGCGGGGAGCCTGGAAGTTGGGGCAGGTAGTAGACTTGCTTCTCTGCATCTCATGATTCCATATTCTACCCTGTAGGGGAGCTGTGACGTAGCAGAGGGAGGGATTGATTGTCCCTCAGAAATCCACCCCTGAGGGCCCCCCCCCCCATCTCTAGGGAAGTCTGGGAGCGCTGACTCAGCTGTTCTCATGGGGATTTGTCTGGAAAAGCAGCTCTGGGACCCTATGGGGAGCCTGGGAGTGTATGACTGGGTGGGGCTAAGTGGGTGGGAGAAAGCAGGGCAGGGGCAGAGAGGAGCTGAGAGGCCAGGATCTGGGTATGGGGAGGGGATCTTGAGAGAATCACAGTTTAGGAGAACCGGAGTGCCCTCCTGACAATCCCATCTATGAAAGTCAATATTCAAGGGCAAAGGAAAGCCACCCTGACACACACATATATAAAAAATAAATCTCTCAATTATCTCAGCTCATTTGCTTGGGGTCCCTCATTTTATGTCCCTGCTCGGCTGCGCAGTATATCTGTCCGGAGAAAGAGTTACAGTCCGTTAGGCTACGTGTGCGGGGTTGTAAAAAATACAGATGCCAAATTAACTGGCTGTGGCACTCGGCAGCTGATTGAGCTGGTAATAACGTGATCTGACCTTTTTCTAATTTCTAATTACGTGCATCTCGGTTGTGCTGGCGACATGATTCTTGTTCTAATGATGATTCCTGTGCCATCATCTCCCCTGCCCCACACAGGACCAGGGGCAGGGGTGGCAGAGGGCATTGATTTCCCTAGGCCCTTCCTCCCTCCAAAAGTTTCAGAGTCCTGGCCACATCTTTCTAGTGGCTAGGAGATGATGTCAGAGAGTAGGAACACCTTGCATTTGAGATTAATCCTCAGATGCAAGGTATTTTTAAAGGCCAATTCCATAAGCCAGCTCATGGATTAATTTTTATGACCATATGAAATGGGTGCGTTATCTCTGCAGATGAGGAAACTGAGCTTCAAGGGACTCCCATCCATTACAGTCACACAGATAATAAAAGATGACCCTAGGTTCAGGTCTTTTTGTCTCTAGGTCTTGTTCACATTTTCTATTTGCCCAATCAATCAATCAATCAATCAATCAATAATCTTTAACTTGTTAATTCATTTAGCTAACTTAGTTTGGAAAATCTGGTCTATATGAACAGATAGATGGTCCAAAGATTACTCTATCAGCTGGACCATTCCTAGGCCCATCACCTGAGACAGGACCAGGGGACACTAGATACTTGAGGCCACTGAAGTTTCCATAACGTCTATGTCCCCAGGTCAGGCCTACCACATGGTAGACACCAACCCAGTCTCATTAGATTGAATGGAGAAATCTGGTTACTTAAGTGATCAGAACCCTGAGACACCTGGGCAGGGCTGGCAAGAAAGAACATGGAGCTGGACTCTTGTTTTTCTTTCAAGCTGTGCTGGAATGGGAAATTGGCTCCAGTGGGTCTTCCACAGCTCATATGGTACGTGAGGGTAGGCAGGGCAGGTGAGGTTTGGTCCCCAAGCATTCCCACCTCTTAAAGTTTAAATTCCTTCACAGGATTAGGTCTAATTTTAGATCTTCCCTTACCAACATAGGTCTCAGTTTCTTTCTGTGTCAAGTAGAGCCCTAGCCCTTAGGTCTATTCCAGCTCCTGCATAAACAGCTGCTTCATTTTCGTGGCTGCCTGAATCTGGGTTTCTGAGAATCTGCTTCCTAACTTGTCTGATTCTGATTAGCCAAACAGCAGGGCAAGGCCAGACCTGCCTGCCCTTCACAATAACCAACTGGAGAATCTGCTTTCCTAAGGAATTCCAGAGATGGTGGGCTGACCACTTGGGCAGTGGTGGGTTGTTCAATCCCTGTTGGGGAAAAGGAGACGCCAGGGCCAAGCAGTGGTAGATTTGAGGGTGTTAATGCCTTTGCTAACACTCCTGACAGCCAGCCAGTGTTCACCCTCTGCCTGAGGCCTGCCCTGCTCTCTACATGATGGCCCCATCATAGCCCTTCACAAATTTCCGGGCCACATGAGCTTTCCTAGTCACTCGCTTTTGGACTCCATAAAGTACCACATTTGATGCTGAGAGAAGCAGTGGTGTGGATAATTCACTGCCCAGAATAATACCAAAGTCATTTACATCTGTTCTGCAGATGCATCCTCTGTGTGTGTGTGTGTGTGTGTGTGTGTGTGTGAGTGTGTGTGAGAGAGAGAGAGAGAGAGAGAGAGTTCTATTTTTCTTTTTTCCTTCTTCCAGCCACATTTGCTTTTCTCATTCTGTTCTCCTTTGGGGAGCAGCTACTGCCTAAAATTCTGGGTGGAAGAGGTCAGCATCATCATCAATCAGTGTGTGAAAGAGTTTTGCAGAGTTTCCAAATTTACCGTGCATAATCTGGGCAATCCATCCCCACTAAAATCAGGAGCTGTGGTTAATAATTCCAGGAGGACTAATCAAGGTTCACAGAACAGCCATTCTAACACTTTCCCACCACGGAATTCCCAGGGGGTAAGACTAGGGTGTGCTCCAAGTTGTACAGCACTTGCCTAGCAAAACACAAAGCCCTAAGTTCAAATCCTAGCATTGCAATAACAGCAACAAAGAAGTCGCTGGTCTAGATGAGAACTTTCAGATTCTATATAACCTAAAGATCACCAAATCTAACTAAAGATGGAAGTTTCCCCAGGAGAAGGAAATTGCACCCTGAATTGAATCACAATTCTTTGGTGTGGTCAGGGACTGTCTTTTTTTTTTTTCCGAGTCCTGGGACTTGAACTCAGGGCCTGTGAACTGCCCCTGAGCTTCTTTTGCTCAAGGCTAGTGCTCTATTACTTGACCACAGTGCCATTTTTGGCTTTTTCTGGGTAGTTTATCGGAGATAAGAATCTCACTGACTTTTTTTGCCAGGACTAGCTTTGAACTGCAATCCTTAAATCTCAGCCTTCCGAGAAGCTAGGATTACAGACGTGAGCCACTAGCGCTTAACTGAGACTGTGTCTTTTAAGTTATAGAGATGATCAGAGTGACAAATAGTTTGGGAGTCTAATCCACTGTGCCACCTCTGCTGGACCTCCTAGCATGACTGTGTCTCCAGATCTGTCCTATCATGTTTAGCAGTGCCTGTTATCCAACCCTCTGCACCACAGCCCATCTCCACCATCTTCTCCATGAACAGTCCCAGACTCAGAACAGCTGCCTTCTACCCTCTGGCTGCTGGGCCATCCTTTCCTCTTGCCTGTACTGCAAGCTGGGGAGTAGTCAGATGCTTGGTCCATGGTGAGCAAAGGTGGGAAGAACGAGGGCAGCAAACACCTGAGCCTAGAAGGCCTGGTTTTAGAACTTGGATTTGTTTCTTAGCTGTAGAATGCTTCACAACTCCGAAGTTTTCACTGAATAAAGTAATGAAGGAAACATTTCTAGGGTGTTTTTAAGGGGGAGATGAGCAGAGGTTAGGGAGGTTCTAGACAGGGGTCGGGGTGAAGGGTCTTTACCAGATTGTCCAGTTCTGGGTCATCACTGAAGAAGGGTTTGTGCTCCTGTTCCTGCTGGTGGACAAAGTTCTCGATGTCCACGTCAAAGCTGGCGGAGGTGATGCACTCAGAGCCCTGGGTGGCCTGTTCACATTTCTCAAACAGCAGCGTCAGGAGCGGGAAGAGAGGGTGCCTGCGGGGACATCAAGAGCTCACACATGCGCACACACAGAGACCGTACTGCTGGCTGGACTATGATGTTTCCTTCCCATATCCCCATGCCTACTTCCCTCAACATCCCGCTCTCTCCCCAATTCCTAGGGTGAGCCTCGTCGGTATTATTTCCTTTCTTGGCCTCCTTCAGTTGGCTCCTACCTTTTCTCTTTGGTCAGACAGCCAATGATGTTTGGAGAGGTTCTTTCCCTTCAAAGAAGTAGGAATCCCTTCCTTCCTCCCTTTCTTTCTTTCTGTCTGTCTGCCTTTCTTTCTTTCTTTCTCTCTCTCCTTCCCTTCCTTCCTTCCTTCCTTCCTTCCTTCCTTCCTTCCTTTCTTTCTTTCTTTCTTTCTTTCTTTCTTTCTTTCTTTCTTTCTCTCATGTTGTCAGTTGTGGGGACTGAACTCTGGGCCTGGGTACTGTCCCTCAGCTCTTCAGCTCAAGGCTAGTGCTCTACTACTTGAGCCACAGCGCCACTTCCAGTTTTTCTGCTTATGTGGTGCTGAGGAATTGAACCTTCATCCATTCAAGGCAAGCACTCTACACTGAGGCCACCTTCCCAGCCCAAGAATCCATTTCTTTTTCTTTGTTGTCATGGGGCTTGAACTTGGGGCTTAGGTGCTGTCCCTGAGCTCTTTTGCTCAAGGCTAGCACTCTTCCACTTTGAGCTACAGCACCACTATGGGTTGTCTGGTGGTTAATTGGAGATAAGAGTCTTATGGACTGAGGTAAGTACTTTGGCTCAGATATATACATCATAAAACCACACACTCACACACACATACTGTCTGGAGCCAGCTAAGGGCAGCAGATGTGCATAGAAACTTGTGCATTGGCAAGTGTATGCAAGGGTAAAATGCACAAGCTCAAACATTCATGGACACATCATGGGTGGATGCCTCCACTTGTCCTGTGTCTATAGGCAGACTCAGTTTAGATCAGGCATATCAATGACAAGCATCACATTTTCCATCACCAAATCTTAGCACAGCTGTAATTTGCATCATTATTTGTTCACTGTTTTCCTCCAAGACATTCTCTCAATTTATGATTGTTGTAACCCTAGAATCTTACTTTATAAACTCATACCAGGTGTTCAATCAATATTCGACGGCCAATTGACTAAGCCAATGAATGGAGTATATGCATGTGTGTGCACATGTGTGTGTACATGTGCACATGTTCCTGTGATATGGCTCTATGAGTCTTAACATAAAGCACACCACCATCTGGAAGCTTCTCAGAATGCCTTCCACCTCCAAATGTAAGCCGTTCATCCTTGAGTTGTCTGTTTTGTCATCTGCCTTCTTTTCTAGATTGAGAAGGAATTAAACCCACCTCAGTCATCCAAGATTCCAGAAGAGGCCTATGGACCCCCATGAAATTTGTTGGATACATACACTGCATATATGCATACTTATTTACATGTACAAATGGATATCAGATTTCTTTCTATAGCATGTGCTCAGATGTGTTCTTGGGTTGTTGGTCCTAAGGTCAGGAAAGCCCCAGTCTATTCTCCCATGACTCAAAAAAAACCTGCATATCTGTCTCTGGTCTGTCTCCGTAGACTCCTGGGACCACAAAGTCTTGATTTTTTTCTTTTCTATGAGGTGCTCTTTGTAGGGAGAGGAGAAATGTATGCGGGGCCTGGTCCCTGGGCTCTGGTCTGAGGGATGATCTGGCCAGCCCTGTCCATAGGACTTTCTGCAATGATGGAAAGTGCTCTGAAATCTACACTGTCCAATACAGTAACCACTAGCCACGTGAGGCCAATGAACACTTGAAATATGGCTACTGCAACTCAGACATTGAATTTTTAATTGTATTGCATTTTAATTAATTTTATTCTAAGTAGCAACATGTGGCTAGAGGCTAAAGACTGAAGACCAGAGGAAAAAGAGGAAAAAAGGAAAAAGAGGCCATGCTTTCTCCCTGCATGCACACTGACATGCCACCGTGCTTGCAGTGTTGGTTACTAGGGGTGGGGGTGGGCCCCTAGGTGCCTGTCTCATTCTAGAATTCCAACAGTTCTTAGCAAAAAAAAGCACTCAGGAGGCCTGGTGCCAGTGGCCTGTGCCTGGGATCTTAGCTACTCAGGAAACTGAGATCTGAGGATCTCAGATCGAAGCTAGCCCAGGCAGACTCCAATTAATCACCCAAAGCCAGAAGTGGACGCTCCAGTAGTGGCTCAAGTGGTAGAACTCAGCTTTGAGTAAAATCAACAACGCTAGTGGCTCACACTCAGGAGACTGAGATCTAAGGTTCACGGTTCAAAGCCAGCCCGGGCAGGAAAGTCTGTGAGACTCTTATCTCCAATTAACCACTAGAAAACCAGAAGTGGTGTTGTGTCCCAAGTGGTAGAGCACTAGCCTTGAGCTGAAGAGCCAAGGGACAGCCCCAGGCCCAGAGTTCAAGCCCACAACTGACAAAAAACAAACAGCAACAAAAAACAAACACATAGGAACAGTGTCTGGGCCCTGAGTTCAAGTTCCAGTACTGCCCTCCCCATCACAAAAGACACTCAGAGCTTACCCCTATTCCTACCTCACCCACATTCATATTAGACACCCACCTTCCTCCTCAGCCTTAGGGTGAGTAGGGGTGAGAAGAGATGAAGGGAGATAAATCCTGCTTTGAATGAGCTGTGGGAATATGTAGGAGGCACTTTCTCCCTGACTGGCCCTGGTTTTGGGAGCTGATTCATAAATTCCTGGGCCCCAAGACTGTAGCAGGCTGAGTGTCTTCTCTGCAGCAAAGAGGGTCAACATTTAAGGGTGGCTCATCTGCAAATGGGCAGAAGATCTATTGAGCTCTGGCAAAGCAAAACAATGGGTGAGTTCAGCCATCTGGCTGAAGACAAAGAGAGTACCGGGTGAAGGGGTTAAATTCCAGTGTAAGTCTTCATTTGCAGCCAGTAATACTGCAGCATATTATAGTCTAATCTAACCTGATCCCAGTTTAATGCAAGATTCTCCTGGCCCTGAGTGGAATACCAAAGAAAGCCTCAGTGGCTGTAATTTAAGCAGAGCCCTGCAGTGGTTTAGCTGAGGGCCATGAAAGGCAAATTCCAGACGGTGTTATGAATTATTGCGCCTTATGAACCTTCCTACTCTCAACAGATGCCTGCTGCCATTTAAACAGCCACTAGATCAATTAGGAATGAAAGGCACAAATCGACTCTGTACAAGGGCACTAAATTACCAGGAACTAATAATCCGCAGCATTGTGCCAGGTGGTGGGGGTACAGGCCCCCCGCCCCAACCCACGGCAGCCACGGTCACCGCACAATTCCTTTCTCAATGGCGGGAAGGAGGGTGGGCAGCTGCTACAGAGGAAATGGTGTGTGTGTGTGTGTGTGTGTGTGTGTGTGTGTGTGTGTGTGTGTGTAAATGCAGATGTGTGCACTGGAGTTGAATGCAGGCTGTTGACAGAGCAGGGGTGTAAGGGTTGTGTGGTGTCCCATGTCTTTTTCATTGTGTGCACGCAACATTGTGTAGATCCACTATGTACACGCATATGCATATAGGGCTGCGTGCATGCAGTTGGATTTAGGGCAGATTTGGGGTACCACGAAGATGGTGTGTGGATGGCTCTGCCCTACTGTATGCAGTATATATGTGGAGCTATGTGGTCTGTGTACACAGTATGGGTAACAAGTAGGGTGCTCAGGTGGGGCCTGCAGGGATTGAGTCTCCCCAGCTCAGAGCACTAGAATCAGAGAGAAGAGAGTGTCTCCTCTGCTTATTGCCTCGTCCCTGAAGAGGGGAGCAGCTTCTGTCGAAGTGGTCACAGAGGGTCTCTCTGAGGAAGTGACATTTAAGTCAAGCTTTACATGGTAAGAAGAAAAGACATGCAAAGTGCAGGGGGTAAAGCGAAGCCCTGAGATGGGGGTGAGCTTGGCAGGCTTTGGGTACAAAAATGAGCTGGGTGTGTTGGAGTGAGGAGGGTAGGAGGGGTTGGAGGAGATGAGGTTGAAGAGGCTCTCAGGCAGAGCGGGGCCTGTGGGGTTGGGGTGGAAGACATCGTCATACACCCTTGGGACAATGTTCACCTCTTGTGCACAGCTACCTGGGTCTATTTTATAATTCTCAGGTGTCATATCTCCCAGGGGCCAAATATGGACCTTTTCTGGTTCTGTGTCAGTATTGGGCTTGAATTCAGCATTTTGAGCTCTCAGATGGCTTTTGCATTGAAGGTAGTGCTCTACCGCTTGAGTCATACCTTCACTTCCAGCTTTTCGCTGGTTTATTGGAGATAAAGAGTTCCATGTACCTTTCTGACTGGGCTGGCTTTGAATTGCAGTCCTCAGATCTCAGCCTCCTGAATAGCTAGGATTACAGGTGTGAGACCTGTAGCACCTGCCACATATTTGAGTCTTGTTTTATGATACTGAGGATGGAACACAGAGACTTCACATGCTTAGGCAAGTACTGTACCACTAAGCTGTACCTCAACACTCTCTTGGTATATTTGCTATGACTTATGGATTATTCTGGAAAAGAGAAACTGCCACCTGTCCTTCTCCCTAAGTTGACTAAGGGGCCATGGAGCACGGGGTGGCCTTCATGGGGCTGGCCTGATGCCCTCTTCCTCACCTGACCACTGGGGGCAGTCAGGAAGGAAGGGCGTGAGCAGTGCCGTCAGCACCCCAATCCTTTCTCCTCATTCCCCACTCTTCCTAGGTTCCTGCAACTGGTTACTTTCACTGACACCAGATGACTGCTGAGTTTATCAACAACCTTTCACATGAACTATACCAGGCCATGGTAGCTGCCTGTGGCTTGCACTCAGTCCTGGATCACGGCTACCTGCTTAGCTGCCATCTTGGGAGTGGACGCTGCTGGACTCTGGGGCCGCAGATGTTGGCCCAGTGCCTAGTGCTTAGCTCCTTTTCCGGCTGCCCAGCCTGTTCTTGGGCTAAGAGTTACCTTCCCTGCCCCTCACCCCACAAAGTAGATAAGAAACCAGCAGCCCGCTTGAGGAGTCCTTTGCTCCCTCCCTCCCTCCTTCCCTCCCTCTCTTTCCCTCCCTTCCTTCCTTTTTTTCTTTCTTTCTCTCTTTCCAAGTCCTGGGGCTTGAAATTGATCTGAGCACTGTCTCTGAACTTTCGTGCTCTGCCACATAAGCTACAGCTCCATTTCTAGCTTTTGGTGGTTCATTGGAGATAAGGGTCTCATGAATTTTCTGCCTGAGCTGGCCTCAAACCGCAATCCACAGATCTCAGCCTCCTGAGTAGCTAGGATTCCAGGTGTGAGCCACCAGCATCCAGCTTGAGGAGTCCTTCCCAGAAGTCTTGGTGGCAGGTTCAGGGCCGCCCTGTGAATAGTGCAGGATGTGTGAGAGCTGGCATGGGTGTCGCCGATGACAGGAACGTCCCTTGTTGAGGCAAGGATAGGAGAAGGGGAGAGATTTCCCAGTAGGGGTGGGGTCTTGGCTTTTGGCTAGAATATTTTTTTGAGGTGGGGGATGGTGCTGGGGATCAAATCCAAGGCCTCACACCTGCCAGACAAAGCCCTGAATCACTGACACCCTCTTCTCCACATCCCTTGACCCAAAACATGGCTTTTAAGGAACTCCTCTTCCCTCTTCCATATTGGATCACATCCTCCAGGAGCTAATCTGGAATACAGAACCAGGCCTCAGTGCCCAGAAGACAATGTACAAGATGAGAGAGATGGTCATTAGACTCTCCAAAGAGCTGAGGACATTTAACCTCCACAAGAGCTCACCTTCTTCCTCCAAGACCCCTTCCCCTGCTCGGCTTCCCTCCAACCCCCGGCCACTTCCCGTGCGACTGCCCCCCTCCACCCCAATCTCTCTTAAGCCGTTCAAAATTTGGAGGAAATAAATCTCACTGCACTAATTCAGTGAGAGTTTGAGCCTCGTCAGTGCAGAACAAATAAAAGGAGTGAACTGGCATGACATTTTACTGCAGAAGAGAGGTCGTTTCCAGCCACTAATAAAAAGGATTTGACACAGACTAATAAAGAGAAATGAATTTCTCTAATGGCCTAATTTAGCACATTCAGCACTGTGCCTCTGCCTGGGCGCTGGGAGCGTGGACAGGGGCAGGAGGGAGGAAGGGACAGGCTGGGCTCGGGGAAAGGGGAAGAAGAGAGGATCTCAAATAATATTTTATTATTTCTTTATTTTTTTCTTTCTTGGGCTCCCCTCCCCCCGCCCTGCCCCCACCCTCATCACCTCTCCCCAGGAGCATCAGAACTAAAATCTAGCTCAAGATATGCAGTTCCTGTTAACGATCCAAAGAAATAAAGAAGCCCTCTCCATAGAATTGCAGTCTTGTGCTAGCTTAAGCAGGTGATTAAACCGGATGTGTTGATTTCTACAGGGGTTTAAGCCATCGTTTGGTTTAATTACTTCTGACATTTCTGCTTTCATGTTTTCTACATCACCCAAATTTGTTAGCTTGGAGTGCCCAGTCTGGGGGCTAAGATACATGGGGCCACCCCTAGGAAAGCAGAGAGAGCAGAGATGGGAGCAGGATGATGGCTGCAGCCCTTTGTAGGACTTCTGACCACCCCCAACACACTGCCTGTCGGGGTCAAGAGTTTCTTCAGGCCAGGCATCTGTGGCTCATGCCTGTAATTCTACCTATTCAGGAAGCTGAGATCTGAGGATCATGGTTTGAAGCCAACCCAGGCAGGACAGACCGTAAGATTCTTCTCTTGGGCTAGGAAGGTGGCTCAGTGTTAGAGCGCTTGCCTTGCATGCATGAGGCCCTGGGTTCAATTCCTCAGCACCACATAAGCAAAAAAGAAAAGAGCCGGAAGTGGCGCTGTGGCTCAAGTGGTAGAGCGCTAGCCTTAAGCTGAAGAGCTGAGGGACAGCGCCTAGGCCCAGAGTTCAGGCCCCACAACTGGACCCCCCCTCCCCCCAAAAAAAAAGATTCTTCTCTCCATATAACCACCAGAAATGGAGCTGTAGCTCAAGTGATTGGGTGCCAGCCTTGAGAAAAAACAAAAAACAAAACCCTAAAAACTAAGGAACATTAGTCAGACCCAGAGTTCAAGCCCCAGTACCAACATACACCCCCCCCCCCACACACACACACACTTTTTCAGTTCCAATAGGCTCCTGAGCAGCCTCTGCAGGTGAGATAATGTCATTGTAAACTGATGGTTTCTCAAAGACCACGTCCTGGTACTTCTTACATTCACATCGAACTTGAAGTTAAATATGAGCTGTGGGGGTAGAGCTCATGGCCTTTCAACCATTTCCCTTCCTTCTTCCTTGGACAACCATATTGTGTTTTTGTTTTTAATGTAAAACATTTCTTCCTGCTTAGGGCTGGAGTAGAAGGAGAGAGGTGGGGGGGGGGGGAAGAAAGAATGAAAAAAGCACAGGGCTTCAGAGAAGTTATGATGCCAAGATTAAGAGAAATGGAGAGAGCAGGCACGTAGTCAAAAACAAGTGACCACAGACTAGGGAGAGGGTGTGGGCATGGACCCAGACAGGGAACAGTAGTGGGGAGAGCTCTTTCTGGATAATAAACCTTGTGATTCATGCCACTCTGTCCCTTCTGAGTCTCTCAGCCATCCTTTTCCTTGTGACCTTGGCCATGTTATAGACCTCAATTATGAGTCCAGCCAAGTGTGTGGTCGCCTGCCTAGGCTGTCCATCTTTTCCCCCTGTGGCTGCCCTTGGCGCCCCTAGGTTCCCCCTGCACAGATTCATCCTGCAGATGAATGGTGGAAGAAGGGAGTCCAGAAGCAGCACCTTGCCCCTCCTGACACCTCTGGGTTCCTTGTGAGGGGCATTCATAAAGTATTTAAAAATGATTAGCTTTGCATTCGTTATTCAGAAGGCAGGTGTCACTGTCATATTCCTGTACATTTACAATTAACCAATCTCACTCCCTCTATTGCTCTCTCCTTTTCTCCCTTCTTCCTTCTTGCTCCTTCTGAAGGGAACTGGGGTGGGGCGGGGAACAGAGCCCCTTACTAGTTGGGGCAAGGATGATGACCCAATAGGTAGGATATACTTGTAGGAGACTGAGATTTCTAGGTAGAGAGAGAGAGAGAGTGTGTGTGTGTGTGTGTGTGTGTGTGTGTGTGTGTGTGTGTGTGTGTGTGTGTGTTTGAACTCAAGGCCTGGGCACTGTCCTTGAGCTTGTTTTGCTCAAGGCTAGCATTCTACCACTTGAACCAGAATTCCATTTCTGACTTTTTGGGGGCGGGGGTAGTTTATTGGAGATAAGAGTCTCATGGACTTTCCTGCCCAGGCTGGCTTCAAAGTTCAATGCTCAGCTCTCAGTCTTCTGAATAGTAAAGATTTTAGGCATGAGCCACCAGCACCCAGCTTTCTGGGTAGAGATTTTTGTTGATGACACAGTGGGGTCAGAAGTCTAGTCATGGTCAGTCCTCTCCAGAGGACACTGTTGGCCAGAGGGATGGATGAAGGGATGTAAACAGGGGTGGAGCTGCTACTTCAGCTACTTCCTACTCTCTGCAGATACACAGTGGTTCTCAAGTTTTAAAGGCCTGCCTTCCTGAAACTCTGCCCAGGTCTGGCATTTTGAGTCCTTATTTCTAGTGCCCCAGGCCAGAGACAACTCATATAATAGAAACAGACAATATCCTAGACCCCACTTTCCAGGATAGTCCTCCAACCCTTCCTTAACATATTTTCATAGCCAGCCCAGGCAGGGAAATCCATGAGACTCTTAGCTCCAATAAACTACTCAGAAAAAGCTGGAAGTAGTGCTGTGGCTCAAGGGGTAGAGCACTAGCTTTGAACACAAAGAGGTTCAGGGACAGTGCGCAAGGCCCTGTGCTTAAGCCTCAGGACTGGAAAAAAAAAAAAAAACTAAAACAAAAACAAAAAAACAACCTCAAAACTTAATTTTCAGCCAGGCACTGGTGGCTCATGCCTGTAACACTAGCAACTCAGGAGGCTGAGATCTGAGGATCACAGTTCAAAGCCAGCCCAGGTAGGAAAGTCCACCAGAAAACCAGAAGTAGTGCTGTGGCTCAAAATGGTGGAGTACAAGCCTTGAGCAAAATAGCTTAGGGACAGCACCCAGACACTGAGTTCAAACCCTACGACCAACAAATAAATAAGTAAAAAAAAGAAAAGAAAAGAAAAACAAAAAAGAAAACCCACTTCATTTTCTTTAACAAAAAAAAAATCATTGCCAGTAAGAATTTATTTTTATTTCCTTAGGACATTTACTATATCCTACAAACCACAGCCGTTTGAGCACAGATCTGTCTTCCTTATTACAAGGTAACTATAGTCCCTGACCCCATCCGATCTCTTTCTGAATTCCCAGGAGTTAGGGACAGTGTGGGACGCACATGAGAGGCTCCACAAAGGTTCAGTGGATCAATGAATGGAAATGAATGAATGCATGAAACAGGCAATGGCTATGGGGGTGAAGGCTCTGAGACATCACCCCAACATTCTTTCAAGCCTAGAATCCCTCCTTACAGTGGCACCTGCCTCCAATTTTGCCATCTGCCAGCTTCTAGCCACAGTTGCCACAAAAGACCGATCTGCTCCGGGCTCTGCTGTGGAGCACGTGAAGAAAGGTGCCTGCCTGGCCCTTGATTTCTCCTCCCCTCAACGCACCAGATGGAGAGAACAGAGTGGGATAGGGAGAAGAAGCCAGAGCCCCTGGTTGGATGTATTTTTACTTCAGGTGTGACGTTGAAACCAGGCGGGTGTATTTTTAGTCCTGCCCAGTGGGCGGTATGTTCTCCTGGGTTGCCTTGGAGAGGACGTCTTCGTGTTGCTAAATTGGAACTGCATCTGTTAGGGTTCCTGGGCTCTAACCCAGCTTTCTTCTCCTGGGTGGGTGGACAGGTCCATTCCTAGGAAGTATGGAGCCCCAAGCAGGTCACAGCCTGGTCTGTATGTCACCTCCTCATTCGTAAGCATGTATGTGCAGCATGTACACACACACACACACACACACACACTCACACACACACTCACACACATATCATGTGAATGTTAAGGATACAAAGGGCCTAACAGGAGACCTGGTAGAGATCTCCAGTCCCTTCATAATAATGAGAGGTAACAGGCACAGAAAATAAGTGTCTTTCCCTGAAATTAGCGAGCTAGTGAGCGGCAGTCAGCATTCTTATCCAGTCACTAGAAATCCAGCCAGTCCACAACATGAATGTCCTATAGAGGGGGAGATTGTCAGGACTGTCAGGGATTACACACACACACACACACACACACACACACACACACACACACACACACACACACACACACACACACAGAGGCACTTGGTAAGTTGATGAGATCTCCTTTATGTACTTATTGCATGAACACTCCAACAGCTTTATCATGCCCATTTTACTTATTTGCATATCGACATGTTGAGTAGTTAAGCTATTTCCTGAAGCAAATCGAGTGAGTTAAACTGCAAAACATTTCTGTCTTACCTGATGTCCGATAACTTCTTTTGGAAATCCCGTTCCCCCCCAAAAAATTCTGTGTATTTGGAGAGGACTTTAGCATCTTTTACAAATCTTTTGTTTTCTCATCGAAGGTCTACTTTGTAGGGTAGGAAAGCTTATCAAAAGCTTATGATTTCCGGGCTGGGAAGGTGGCTCAGTGGTAGAGCGCTTGCCTTGCATGCATGAAGCCCTGGGTTCAATTCCTCAGCATCACATAAGAAAAAAGAAAAAAGCCGGAAGTGGCGCTGTGGCTCAAGTGGTAGAGCACTAGCCTTGAGCTGAAGAGCTGAGGGACAGTGCCCAGGCCCCATGACCAGACCTCCCCCCCTCCAAAAAAAAACCTTATGATTTCCTACCTCCCCAATGATAGAACCAGATCGTAATCTATATTCTTTCCACTTGACTGTGAAATGGACCAGTGCCTGGAAAAGTTCTCTTGCAACAGAGAAGGTTAAAAGAGAGGCAGAGGCTTACAGAGCCCAGGTAAGAAGGTAGCCATTGGCTGTAAGAGCCTGAAGGCCTCAGCTTGCTGGTGTGTACTAACTCCACCCCAGTCATTTTGCATTAGTGGGGAGCCCAGTTGCTGTCTTCCCTTTGTATAAAGGGGCCAGCTTCAGTATAGCACTTAACACAGACATTGCTACCATTCATTGAGATCCTTCTGCGTGCCAAGCACTATCAGCAGTTACAACTGATTGTCACATGACCTCAGAGGATAAATGTCATTGGGCTTCCAGATCTTCCTGGATCTCAGGGGAGAGCCTGCTCTCAGAAGGGACCTTGGATGACTGGGATCCTAGGTAGGCCATGCCCATGAGTTGTGGAAAGAGCAGGACTTGCCGCCCGCCATCTTTGAGCACACCTGCTCCAGAGCAACCTTCTTCCTTACAGAAGCTGGGCTTGAGATGGGGACTTTTGGGGGTTGGAAGGAAGGGCCGAGAACAGTCTTTCTGTGGAATTAGTGAAACTAAGTGTGGTTTCACTGTTTAGATTATGGCTCCATGGGGTTATACTCCCACCCCCACCCCTTGGCTACAGCCACCAGCCATCTTTGATACCAGGGAATCCAACTACTTCAAAAAGCAGAGAGCATCTGTGGGCCCCCAGTGTGGAAAGCCTGGTGAAAGGACACAGCTGGAAACATCTGCTCACAGCATTCCAGAGGCCCAAGCCGGAGCTCTGGTCCCGACTTCTCCCTGGGAACGGTGACATTGCTCTCACACCATTCCTGGGCCACCTCACCCAGCACATTCCAAGAATGACCAAGCACATTGCTAGCAAAGGCAGAGGGTCAACCCTCCAGGTCGCCTGGATGGAGCCACAACACTCTTTGGTCACAGGGTAGATGAGTTCCCTCAAAGACACTTCGTTAGAAAGTATGGATTCCCAGGGTCCCAACCAAGCAGCTGCTAAACAGGACAGGGGCGGTAGGTCCCAGGCTTGTGGAGACCTGAACTTGGAGTCATTTCTCTCTGAACATCTACCAGGCTAGTCCCAGGAGAGGCAGCGTGGTGGTCACTCTCTTGGGGTTCATTTTCCTTGGGAAAAGCAGCAAGACTGGGGAGATGCTTTGAGGTCAATTACAAATAGATCTTAAAGCCTTTGATATGTGCCAAGTTTATATTTCAGCGACTTTCTATGTTGATCTTCCTCCTCCCCACATTTCTTCTGTATCTGTAATGCCTTCCAGAACATAACACAATGTTTTACATAGACCTGGTAGATTCCATAAACGCTTAACTGAACTGCGGTGTGAAGATCGCTTGACTGGGGACCTTCCCTTTCCCCATTTATCACACCTGAACTCACCTCCTCCTCTCAGCCATGCTTGCTTTAATCTTTCCAAACACCCAATAGCAGCTAGCCCTCACAGGTGCTTACCACCTGCCAGATTCTTTACTGAACACTTTGCTTGAGTTCTCTCATCTAATCCTCATGGCAATCCTGAGGAAGAGGCAGTATTATTTTTAAGTCCTTTTTTTTTTTTTTTTAAATTGGTTGTAAGGCCTGAACTCCAGGCCTGGGCGCTGTCCCTCAGCTCTTCAGCTCAAGGCTAGTGCTCTACCACTTGAACCACAGCATCACTTCCAGCTTTTTCTGCTTATGTGGTGCTGAGGAATCGAACCCAGGGCCTCATGCATGCAAGGCAGGCACTCTACCACTGAGCCACCTTCCCAGCCCTATTTTTAAGTCCCATTTTACAGACAAGGAAATTGAGACACAGAAAGGCTTACATGACCAGTGGTAGAGCCAGAATATGAACCAAACAAATATAAGGTCAAAGCCTGTCCCTCTAACCCTGACAACCATCTCACTAAGTGTACTAGAAGCTCAAATGGCACACGCTTGTTCCTCTGTTTAAGAAACACCAGTCTCCCTTACCCCCACTTGGTCTACATGACAGGTAATACCTGATATTATGTAATTTTATTCTGGAGATTAGAGTTTTCTTTGCAACCGTTGAGAAAATCTGGCCTCTAGGAGATTAACTTGCCCAAGGTGAGAAAACGACTTATCACCACATCTGTTTCTAGAACTCTATTCTGTCTCCCACTGTCCAGCACAGCTGCTCGACTATATTTGCACCTTGAGTTAAAGGACTGTCAGGGTCAAGCTAGAGGCTTCAGTCACCTTTAGCAGGGTCTCAGGGGAACCTCTGAACACTCTCAGCCCTGTTCTGTCCTGTTCACAAATAGGTGTGGATTAGAGAAAAACCTGGCCTGGATGGAACAGATGCAAATTTGTACTATGCCCATAGCTTTAGGAATGTACATTGCCTTGTCCAGTTGAGCTGGACATTGGGTGTGAACTCTCAGGAGTAGCACCTCGCAGCTCTCTACAGCACCTAGCTGGGGAGAAGCTCTGAGCACATGGTTTATGGGCAGATAGGATCTACATGTGTGGAATGGGCAGGTCAAGTTTCTCCAAACTGGGATAAAAAAGAGGAGGCAGGAAGGAGAAGGCTTGAAAAGAGGATTTCTGGAGGTGCCTGGAAGCAACTGAGAAGTCAGGGAAAGCTTGGGAGCAACATGGACATAGTGGAGAAGCTAGGAGTGAAAGTCTGCTTTTCTTCAGAAGATGGTTAAGAGATGCAGTGGACAGAATCTGAAGGATATCATTTGTAAGCATTATGCTCACCTTTTGTTCCTCAGCTCCTCCCAGCCCTAGAGTTCCCTCCTCACAGCTGGCCCGTCCCTCTCTCTGCCCAGACCCACCTGAGTTCCCATTTACCTCACTTCCTGCCCCAAGATAGTGGAGGGTGCCATGTGCTCCTTCTCCAGGGGAAATATGGCTCCTCTAATAAACCTTGTAATAATCTTTCTCCTGTGCCTGCCTGCCTCTGCATGGTCCCCTGGGATGGATATGGGGGATCTTTTCAACGTTCACTGTCTTGGGGTTCCGGTGGACCACTTTCACTTCAGACACTTACAAAGCATTTGCTCTATCCCCATCACTGTTATAAATATTAAGTCATTAAGGGAGAACATTTCAAATTAAGAACCCAGGTTTACACCAGAGAAGATGCTGAGAGCCAGGAATGTAGGATCACAGTTCTAAAGACTCACCATATGGGAGGGCTTAGCTGGTTAAAAATGGAGACTGTAACTGGGAACTGGTGGTTCAAGCCAATAATCCTAGCTACCCAAGAGGCTGAGATCTAAGATCTTTGTTTCAAGCCAGCCTGGGCAGGAAAGCTCATGAGACTCTTATCTCCAATTGACCACCAAAATAGCCAGAAGTGGAGCTGTGTGGCTCAAGTGGGAGAATGCTAGTCTTGAGCAAAAGAAAAGCCCAGGGACAGCATCCAGGCCCTGAGTTCAAGCCAGGACCTGAAAAAATAAAGCTCAAGGACAATGCCCAAGCCCTGAGTTTAAGCCCCAGGACCGACTAGCACAGAGAGAAAGAGGGAGGGTGGGAGGGAGGGAGAGAGAGAGAACAATTTGGCTATCTTTATAGCTGATAACAACTGACCGTAGATAGATAGATAGATAGATTCTAACTCTGCTCCAAAGCACATGTTAGCAGTTTGGAATGGCCAATCATAGGAGGATTTACATCTCAGAAATCAGCAAAAACTACAAATCAGAACATCAAAGCTCCTGGAGCTTTTGCCTGCACATCAGCCTAAAACTTCAGTGTATTTACAGGGTACTACCTAGCGTACTTAATAAACCCACTCAACAAGGCTTTCAACACCTACTTCACCTAAGCTGCTGACTCTAGGAAATGGTGTTAAGATGCTGGGAACAAGGCAATGAGAGAGACAGATAGACAGACAGACATATACCCTTGTCCTCATAGAGTTAACAATCTAGCGGGAGAAACCGCAATCATGTCAGCCCAATTAATTCTGTCATGAGCAGTGCCACCAAGGAGAAATACAGGCTCTACATGCCCCCTTCCATCTGATCCTTCATCTTGATTTTCCAGCATTTTTAATGGAAAAACAAAGCACAACAGCCCTGGCTGTTTCTTCAGTGTGTGTACGCCTCCAGCCCGCATTTCCTTATCAATAATAGGTAAGTTCTTCCTTGTGGCTTGGGGTGAGCCACTTTCCGGGCCCTGCCCTAGGGGAGACAGTCAATACCTCAGCAGAACAGGCTTTGAGAAACGCGCCCTCCTCCCCCACCTGCACCTGGGCAGCCTTGCTCCCGGCCACTCTTCTGCTCCCCAGGACATCATGGTTTCCATGGAAACCCACTCACTTCAAAGGGGGAACAAGGAAGGCGACTGGAGGGGAGGAGGGGGAGCAAAAACTGGATTAACCTCACCCTCTTGGTCCATCTCTGTATAGCAACCTAATCCCTGGTTCTCAAGCAGCACCTGGCACCTGCCCTTCATCCAGCAGCCTGCCCAGGTGGGGGTGTTGTGGTCCAAGTTAAATTTGAACTTCTTTGAGGGTGGGTGGGTAATGTGATGGCCAAAGGTGGGTATGAGGCAGGAGAGAACTGAGCACTGTCTAACCCTAACCCCACTCTGACTCCTCCCCACCCTCCCTGCTCCATGGGCCTCCCCTCCTCAGGCCCCTCTCATCATTGCTCCTGGGCCGCAAACACAATTACCCAGGATGTGCATCCAATCATGGGATCTGCTCAGATTAGACTGCAATCATTAATCTGAGCAGGAGCTCCTTGTTGCCTTGCTGATTAGCCCAGATGATGCTCTGGTATGATCCAATTAAAGACAGGCTCCGCTCTCCCCACCCCCAGCCTCCACATCAGAAGGGCACCAATACATTTCATTAACACATCCACATACACAAATAAAGCCTCTGGGATGCTGGCAGGCTCTCTCTCTCCTTTGTTACACCGCCCCTCTCTACCCCTTCTAGAAGGGGTAGAGAGGGGCCTCCCCCATTTCCTTCATTTGTGGTTCTAGGAGGGGGCCTGGTGGGGGCTTCCAAAAAAGTCAGGGCTGAGGCCCTAATCTGAATGGAAAAGGTCTTGTTACATTTATTGACATGGATCTCAGACTCTCTGAAGTGCCCTAGGCTGGCATATGTAATTAAAATTACCGGACCCTACAGGAGGCCAGTCATCCAGGCAAAGGCTACAGAGAGGGGTGACTGGTGTTAATGGAAGAGGCGTGGCTGTGGGAGATAACCCCTGAGTCACAGGGGTTGGGAGGTAGCAGATCTGGAGGGATAGGAAGCTGAGCAATGGTGTACCTGTCAGTTCCAGCCCAGCCTTCTATGTCCTTCTACAGGGTCAGATGCCTGCAGGCCAACTCTGGACAAACACTAAATACTATTGAGGTGGTCAGTGCCATAGGAGAAGGTAAAACTGAGGAGTGGGGTGTGGACAGGAAGAAGCGTTGGCTGAAAGAGAGTCTGGGCCATATTTCAAGTGACATGATGGTAGACAGCTCTCAAGGGACAGTGATCCACTTCTTCTGCAGCTTAGTTTGAGTGACTATGAGCCTGGGATCTCAGAAAAGACCTTGAAGCCCATGGAACTCACTGGAAGGACCATCTGCTTTGTGCCAGATGCAGTGCCTGGTGCTTACACCTGAATTGTTACCAAATCCTTTGGTTCTGCCATCAGAGACTAGCACTCAGCAGAGATAACACTTAAGCTTAGATTTCCAGAAACTTCATTATACTACTAATTAGAGGGTCTCTCTTGACCATGATCCTACGCTCACTGCTGACCTTTACCCTCAGCAGTCCCCAGAATACACATGAATTACCTGGGACCTTGTAGTCCATGGACTGTACTTCGAGCAGTGACAATTGAGAGTACAACAATGCACCTTCAAATCACCATGTCACTGTACTCCTGTCTTAGGCTCTGTGGAAAAGCACAAGACTACCACACAGTTCCCAGTCACATTTACAGGTGGCTCTGTAGCTCCATCTCTCCACAACTAGCTACTCTGGCTACACACCAGGTTCCATGCTGGCTGGAGGGTCTGTCTCAGTTCATTTCTCCACCTTGTGGAGTCTCATAACCTCAAAGAGCAGACTCAAACACTACCTACTCCTGAAGCCTGCCCTGTTGTCTTGATCACACAGAACTGGTTTCTTATTTGCATGTCTGTTGGTTCCTGCAGAGACAAACTCTTTCCCCTGGCTCTACATAAGGCCTGCAATAGTAATAGCAAGGGCTTAATAGAAAAGTACGAAGGCGGGAGGGGAGAGAGAGGACAGGCAGACATGTCCTGCACTGGGAGATGTATCCCTGACCATTGCTGTGACCAGAGTCTTAAGGTCCAAGGCAGAGCTCCGCATCACATGCAGCTGGGCCTAGACTGTGCATTGCATGGCATGGGGGCCAGGGAATGTTTTGTACTTCCCTAAGGCCTAAGAAGATCCTGGTTCCAGGATCCATGGATCAGGTCATTGTTCTGGACTCCTAGCTATTGGCATTAGAGGTACTCAGCTCATCCAAGTAACTAAAACTAATGCCCATGCTAGTGATAATACCAGTACTAATGACCACCCTGACCTTAAAAGACATTGTCATTGGAGATGGGGGTGAAGTGAAAAAAAGGATCCATCTTCCTCTACATTTGTCTTCCTGTTCATTTGTCTTAGGTGCAACATTCACTTCACAGGTTTGTGCCATGAGCTGCCACGCATTTCCAGCCAGGCTAAGCTAGAAACTCACATGGTGAATGTTCAGCCTCAACAGTGCAGTCACACTTAAGGTACTTACTCCTAGGAATGTGGGTCCCCAGGAATAAATGATGACAAAGATCCCTTCTGGAACCTCAGCCAAGCCTGATCTCAGATGACCACATCCGCTTCCCCAAACCACAAACACAAGAACCAGCCTATCTCAAGACAGCTACACATTTCCCTGAGCCTTCCCTTCCCCTCTGTGACATTAGGACCAGGCTCAGGCACATGGAACAGACACAGAACAAGATGAACAATTAGTTGCTTGCTCTCCTCTCCATTTTTGTCAGGGGAGAAGGGGAGGAGCATGCCAGTACCTATAGGACCACACACAATACCCACTGCTATAACACAAAAGCCACCACGAGTCAGAGTATGATCCAAGGACTAGCTGTATTAGATTCACCGAGACTGCTTAAAATAGTAACAGCATGTCCCTTTGCCTTATAGCTGGACCTACTGATTTAGCATCTCTGGAGTTTTAAGCCCCCTCTGCGATTTGCATGAATACAAAGTGTGTGTGATACCAAGTCAAAAATGGGGCAGTCATCTGATGGTCCAGTGCTCTGATGGGCTTGTTGGAGTGAAGATGACATGGGGCAGGGTGAGCTGCCTGTTGGCTGAGCTGAGCATTTCTGATGCTCATTAGGACTCACCTCTCCAGCTGAGGTGAGAAGGGGTTCCTCTGGAAGACACTGCCCAGACCCTCATATCTCTCATTAGATATTTCAGAAGAGTTAGAGTCAACTCACATTGGACAGTTTTATTGAGGGGGGGGTCTGGATTGCCTTGAGAGAGAGGGACTGAGGAGAGAAGTTTCTGGCCATTGCTGCTGACAACCAACTCCACTCCCTCGCACCCCCCCCCCCCTCCCAGCTCTGGTCTGGACAATGCTCTTATCACTACAGCTGAACTCCACCTGAGGCTGGGGGCTTCCTGGCATGGCTGGAGAGTCTCCTACCTGTACACAGCTCGCTTGTCAGCCTCCAGCTGGGCCTGGGGGTCAATGGGGGCACTGGGCACAGGTGTGCTGGCGGTAGCTGAGGATGCGGAGATGTGGACAGCCTGGGCCTTGGAGGGTGGCTGGGCAGTTGCCGTCATCTACAGAGGGAAGAAAGGGGAGGTGGCAGATTAGCTGGGCAGGCTCCCAAGCTGGAGTGTGAGGTCTTCCGTGGCCTGTGCTGGGTCTGGAAAAGAGAATGTGGGCAAGAGAATCATGAGGGCAGAAGGAACATCTATTGATATGAATGCTACATTGGGAAGAAAAGTCAACCTTTCTTCAAATGAGAATGTTCTAGAAAACAATTTAGAACCTATCCTACACCAAGAAATGCCCAGCATACTTTGAAAGAGGTGATTCTTCTTATTTGTGTGTGTGTGAGAAAGTGTATGTGTGCCAGTAATATGACTTGAACTCAGGGCCTTGTGCTATTGCTTGGCTTTTTCACTTAAGGCTAGCACTCTACCACTTGAGCCACATAGCTACTTCTGGCTCTTGGCTGGTTACTTGGAGATAAGAGTCTCCTGGACTTTTCTGTTCTGGCTAGCTTCAAACCATGATACTCAGCTCCTAGCCTCTTGAGTAGTTAGAATTACAGGCATGAGCCACTAGCAACCTTACTAGTGATTCTTAAAGCAAATGCTGTGAGTTTTGCCCAGAAATATATATATATAAAAAAACCAATACAGTGAACCTTTTAAATTATGCTTATGAGTCTCTTAGACAGTAATAAGTTTGATGAGTTTGAAGAGCAGTTGAAAAAGTGATTGAATCAGTTCTCAGCTGAACAACAGTTTACTTACTCACTTTAACACAAGCCAAGAGGTAATGCTTCGAGTGGTTTTGATTGATGAGTGAATGGCTCTCCAAATTTGGTTTACCTGGCCACTTGAAGATAAGGTTTTAATTGACAGGCTTCTGTTCTTGGCCATACACATATTTAGAGAAATGGTTTTCATAATAGGCTCTAGGTTTTGGAAGGTATCCCGAGGCCTCTAATTCGGTGCCAACCAGAGCAACTCCTTTCAATGTTATATATTGGATTTTCTGTCTAAGGTTTTATTTAAAGATATGGCTCAGTAGTTTAAAGAAATTGAAACTGGGTTCTAATGGCTAATGACCGTAATCCTACCTACACTAGGAAGGCTGAGATTGGGAGGATTATGGTTTGAGGTCAGCCTAAGCAAACATACAAAACCTCTTCTCAACAAATAGCTGGTACAGTGGTTCGGGTCTGACATCCTAGCTCTGGGGGAGGCCAGACAATGAAGAAAAGTCGAGGAGATTCCATCTCAATGGAAGGAATGGCTTAGTGGCATATGCCTACCAGCTCACCTTTGATGAGAAGTGTAAAATAGGCGGATCACGGCCCTATCTAAATAAAACCCTATCTAATAATCAGTGTGAGGGCTGGAGGTGTGGTTCAGTGGTACTGCACTAGCCTAGAAAGTATAAGGCAGGCCCTGAGTTCAAACCCCAGTATTGCAAGGTGAAAACCATCATGACAAGAATTTCATGCTTTTATACTATATTGACTTCAGTCAGATAGATCCCCAGGAGGGCATGTCTCTATGACATGTCTCTATCAACCTGTCCCTAGCACCATGATAGCTCTTGACATGCTGTGTTGTCCTCCCAAACACACCTATCTGTCCCTCGCTGCAAAGATTTGTTAACTTCCCTGATTATACTTAATAAAACAATAGACGCTTAATCAATTATTTGGTGAAAAAAATAAGTGAATGAATAAATGAATCAGGTGTGAAGGAAGGAATCACAAATTTTATAGCTGGAAAGCTCATCATAGGACTGGGCTCCTCCTTCCCAGAAGAAGTGTTGTATTTCTGTGAAGACTTGCACATCCCCAGGACATCTGCATATTTTGTCTTGCTTCACTTGTATCTCTGCTCAGATGCAGCTCATCTTCTCTGCTTCTCACTTCATTTCCTGCTTAGTCCGATATATGACCATATGCTATATGCCTATCTATTAGCTTATTTCATATTTCCTTACTGTTGCCTAAAACTTAAAGTTGAGGAAGGCCTATAATAACTGTATTCCTAGGCCCAAAGACTAATACTAGAAGTATTCAATAAATGTTTGTTGAGTCAATGAGTTAACGAGTGTCAATGAGTGGATGAGACTATAAAAGAAGTATGTTTCGTCTGGGTGCCAATGGCTTGTGCCTGTATTCCTAGTACTCAGCAGGCTGAGATCTGAGGATTGTGGTTCAAAGCCAGCCTGCACAGGAAAATCTGTGAGACTTTCATCTCCAAGTATTCAGCAAAAAGCTGGAAGTGGAGCTGTAGCTGAAGTGGTAGAGCACTAGCCATAAGCACAAAAGTTCAGGGATAGCACCCAGGCTCTGGGTTCAAGCCTCTGGACCAGCACGCGCACGCGCACACGGACCAGCACGCGCACGCGCGCGTGTGCGCGCGCGCGCACACACACACACACACACACACACACACACACACACACACAGAGTATGTAGCATGTTTTATTATGCTGTATCATAGGTTATAGAAACTTCCTCTTCACCCCTGGCTGAGTTAGGGGAATACTCCCAAGCTCAGCATGTAAGGTGCTTGTCAGAGCATCTTGGCACTCTAATTCAGCAGTAGACAATTCTTGAGTCTTACAGGCTCACTCTATTAGCCGTTTGACCTTGGGTAAATCCCTTAACTTTCTTTCTTTTTTTTTTTTTTGTCAGTCATGGGGCCTGAACTCTGGGTCTGGGCACTGTCTCTCAGCTCTTCAGCTCAGGTCTAGTAGCACCCTACCACTTGAGCCACAGTACCACTTCTGGCTTTTTCTGCTTATGTGGTGCTGAGGAATCAAACCCAGAGCCTTATGCATGCAAGGCAAGCCCTCTACCCCTAAGCCACCTTCCCAGCTCCAATCCTTTAACTTTCTTTGCTATTTTCTCATCAGCAAATGAATTGGTAACTTTTTAGGATTCACGAGTAGGGAAGAGCTGCTCTAAGAAAGAAGCGAGGAGCTTGCAGTGGTGTGCCAGTTTTCAAAACAGAGAAAGAAGGTGGATCCAGACAAAACGAAATCCTCAACATCTTCAAGCTAACCTCGGTTGGACTAAGTCATCCATTGACTCGGAAATGCAGCTGTCCATTTCTCTAGATGCTCCTTGAGTCCCAGTTACATACCAGGCGCTGTGCAAAACACCGGGCTCACAAAAATGAATGACTTCTATCATGAACTCCATTGGTGGTGTTTTGTTTTGTTTTTATCTAAGATAAGATCTGACAATGTATCCCAGATTGGTCTCAAACTTGAGATCCTCCTACCTCTGAGTGCTGGAATTACAAGTGCATACCACCATTCCTGGCTCAATTGGTGGATTTGGCATGATTCTTATTCTGGCAGAGGAGAAAGATACGGTATAATTGACCTGGGCGAAGCATCTCCCATAGGGAGACAAAAGGAGATGTGGTCTGAACAGTTGCTTGAATTAGCAAAGAGTATTCCACAGATGACAATTAAAGAGCAGATGTCAGCTAGAGGGAAGGTTTCCAGGAAAGGGTCATATATTTCCCTCAAGATCATCTTCTTCAATGTTTTATCAGTGATTTAGATAATGTCTGAGGAAATGCTCAATGAACTTATACATGACATGAAAATTAGATCCAAAAATTTTTTTTTACAGATTTTGGCAATACCCTAAACCTAATAAGATTAAAATTTCATCTAATAAGTTAAAATCGAATACTTCTACCATTTTGGCCAAAAAAATCAATAATGTAAGTGCAGAAGAGGGGGGAGATGCTTGGCAGCAGTGTTTTAGTTGATAGCTGGCTTGATATATTGAAAGTATAATGTATCAGCCCCCAAATGAACCAGCCAACACAAACCAATGCTGTCTGAGGATGCGTTAATAGATACAAAGGTCAGAATGTGGAGGTCTGAGCCTGTTCTACCCTGACCAAACAAGAACATGGGAGCACATGCGGAGGAGAGCTGACCGGGATTGTGATGGCACTCTATAGTATCTCAGATGAGAAAAACTTGCAGGAACCTGGAATGTACAAGTAAGATTCAGGAAACAGGGAGACACAGGGAGACCTAAGAACCTCCTTCATATATCTGAACAAGATTAGATTAGATCAGGTCTGTGCATGTGCCTCACAGGGCCATGCTACAAGCAGACCGTTAAATGTACAACAAGAAGACAATGCAGGTGGGGAGTGGGGGGAGAAATACAGTCATGCTATTCAATGCATATCCTTCGAAATTAGGAAAATTGATGGGATGGGTGGGGTCAGGAGGGATGAGGGAGAATGATGGAAGTTGACATTGATCAAGATGCATTGTATTTATAAACCCTTTCCACAACTACTTAAAGATAATAAAACTATAATTTTTAAAAAAGCATTGGACTCACAAACTGACATGTTGAATTGAAGTCCCTTTGTATAATGACTTAAATAAAAAGAACACATACATATACACAGATGTGTGTGTGTGTATGTGTGTGTGTGTGTGTGTGTGTGTGTGTGTGTGTGTGTGTGTGTAGTGTTAGTCCTGGGGCTTTAACTAGGGTCCCAGCACTGTCCCTGAGCTTTTGTGCTCAAGGCTAGTGCTCTACCACTTTATACTGCAATGCTATTCCAGCTTTTTAGTAGTTAATTGGAAATTAGAGTCTCACAGACTTTCCTGCTGGGGTTCCTACCCTAGCTGGCTTTGGACCACGATCCTCAAATCTCAGCCTCCTGAGTAGCTAGTGGCATGAGCCATCAATGCTGACCATATGTGTATGTATACATATGTACACATATGAAGACAATCTGTACAATGTTTCTGAGTCCCTGACTTGCACAGGTTGGAGTCAACTGCTTTTGAGGTGACAGTCTTCACAGAGGCCAGGCTAGGTACCATGTGAAGTCCCTCCAATACCAACACTCTTGGACACCAAAAGAGTATGTTTTAATAATAGCCAAACACAGCCCAGGGGTGGCCAGAGGCTGGGCTAGGTAATGTATCGAATGTAAAAGGGGTTTGGAAACCCAGAAGTGCTTCACAGACTGGAAGAGTGGCTGAGAATATTAACCATGGGATTTGGGGAATGAACGCTTGAAACAAAGCAAGACACAGCGACTTCCTCGCCGCTCATCTGATGGAATGTCAGTGGATTGGCATACTCTGCTCTGCCCACTCAGTGACTTCTGTCATTAAAGGACTTTCCAGAGGCTTCCGTGAAGAGGAGCGTCTAAATAGAAATGGATGAAGGACTGCTCCTTTGTCCCTGGGCTGACCCTTCTTTAGGGAAAGATGGGGGCAGAGAGGGGAAAGAGACCTTGCTGGGCCACAGAAAAAAATACACAGGGGAAAAATCAAAAGCACTCATTTGCATGCATCCCCAGGGGCCCCAGCTAGAGGCTGTGACTTGCAGGGAAGGTGGGAGAGAGCAAGGGCTCATGGGGGAGGAGGATGACTCAAATTTATGTAGCTCATGGGGGCCGATTCAGCAGACTCTGCAGTTCTTCCAGGTTTGGAAGATGAATGCTTCTCTCCAAATAGATTTCTTTTTC
Organism: Dipodomys spectabilis; assembly: GCF_019054845.1. Taxonomy (NCBI): domain Eukaryota; kingdom Metazoa; phylum Chordata; class Mammalia; order Rodentia; family Heteromyidae; genus Dipodomys; species Dipodomys spectabilis. The sequence continues at coordinate 5,007,033 of NW_024870700.1, forward strand.
TAGCCCAGAGACCTCCATTTCTCAAGAACTAGTGCTCGAAGGAACAGGACCTGCAGCTGTCGCTAGGGGTCTGGGATGGGGGTAACTTGAGGTCAGTTTAGGGGGCAGCTCAGATTAAAAAGTGGGAGCAATGAGGAAAACCTGAGTGGAGCAGGACAGGGAATGACTATTAAATGGTTGTATGGAGCTGCCTCGATCTGGCCTGGGAATATCAGTTGTTAACATGTTCAGGAATTTCCCCAGCTGGTTGATAACAAATGGGTTACTTGAAATGGGCAACAGTGGAAACCTTTACACCAAGGCAATTGGCAGTAGTAGAAATCTTTATCTCTGCCTTCTCCACCCCTGCCCCGACAGTGCCATTTACTAGCACAACACTATTCTCAGGGTTCTCCCACGTGACTTTTTTCCATTTTTCTTCATCTGGCATGTGAGGGGAGCAGTCCACATGGGAAGGGTGGGTGGGAAGAGAGAAGTTCGCCTGCAGACTTTCTTGGGCATGTAACTTTACCTTCTTAGGTTTTCTGGGAGCAAGAATGATGGTTCTTACCTCCCCCTGCCCCTTCTGGAAGGACAGTTGTCCCGTTGGTGGATGCTGGCAGAGCAGCTGGCATGGGCAAACCCCTCTGCTCTGTGTTTCCAAAGCTTCAGCACTGGGGCCTACTTGTCTGCTTGCTTGTCTCTTTCTCTTTCTCTGCTAGACTGGGGGATCCCTGTGGGCAGGGGCCAGGTCTGATATTTATGTGGAAGCCTCAATGCCTAAAGACCCCCAAATACCTGTAGAATGAGCGAATGAGAGGCATGTAGTGGGCAGTGTCCCATCTCTACCTTCCTAGCTGGCCTGAATGGCTCAGGCTACAAGAAGAGCTTATTGTCTCTTGCCTCACTTTGAGTGGGCAGCTCTGGAGACAGGAGTTCACAGTGGTCTGGGGCCAGGGGGAGGCATATCTAAAAGAGCAGCTTTAAAATCCCCCCCCCCCCCAAAGGCATCAGTGCCTAGTGCCACTGATCACATAAGGAATAAAATGGGCTCTCTCATTGGCTGCCTGTGTGACTCAGGTAACTTAGTTAAACTTTCTGATCCAAGGTCCTTATCTGTACAATGGAGATAATTATAACTAAGGGATGTGTTGTGAGAATAATAGCCCACATCCAGTCTTGTTCTTTGTGACTAGTAGGGCCACATGCCACTTTCCAGTATCTTCCTCCCAAACCCTGGATGACTGATTCCTATATATTTTTTCCCCAGGTAACTTCTCCCAAGGAAACATCCTCTCCTCTAAGCCCCACCCCTGACCGGGGCAGAGTGAGAACTGACCAATCTCAGCAGAATCCTACCAGGGACTGCTGGCCTATGGCCCCCTAGTGCCTGCTAAGCTCCAGCCAGCAGCTGGCACTCCCTCTAGTACGAGGCAGGCCAGCACTGGTTCATTTTCCTGGCACAGGAGGCAGTTCAAAGACCTGGGAAGAGGTCAGGGCTGGAAGCCATTTGGTAACTAACGAGGTTGGCCTACACAGGTGAGAGATAGCAATAAGCATAGCCAGTGCTGAGGAGGGAATGGAAGTGGGGGTGCTCCAAGCCTGGGCCTGCTCATTACCCACCCCTCCAGGGGGTACAGCCCACCTCCCCTTATCCTCACCCCATCAGACCCCCCGGTGCTGGGCCCCAGCATGCCCAACAGTTTACATCTTCCTGCCTTCCCTCTCACAGAAACCCCTGTAGACAAGAGTCCTCATTTCCCCTCTCAATCCTTTGGAGTCCTGACTCTCCTGAGAAGCTCCTGGATCCAGGGAGCCTTGGTGGCTGCTGCTTCTGTGTCTGTGTCTAACCTCAGCACCTGTGAGGCTTCCTGTTCTTTGTCGGTCTTCATGAGAGGATGGGTTTCCTGGCTCTTATGTCTGAGTCCAAGGTGTTTGTTAAATGACTGAATGATGCATGGAGTGAGGGAATGAGTGACCAAAGAGGTAAAGGGCTCAGGGAGGGGACAAGCCAAAGAGGAATCCTCAGAAGACCCTCCCCCTCCCCCGTCAAGCTCAGGGAGAAGGACTGGCAAAAGATCCAGGGCAGCCCAAGGCAGCTGGAAGACGGGGCTGGCATAGATGCCAATGTCGATGTCTGGGGGCCTAGTGAAGTGACCAGACCACAGAAGAGTTATTGAGTGGGCAGAACGGCCACCTCAGTTAATTACGGAATTGCACAAGGGCTTGTAGGCCCCTGTTGGCAGCGGGTTTCAAAATGAATCTTATCAAATGTGTCCTGTTTTGAGGGGTCAGTGACCAGAGCTGATCACAGGGTGGCCGAAGATTTGACTTAGAGCCCAGTCTCTCCTAACTTAATGCAATCCTGAGAAGAAATGACAACTCTCCACCCAAACCGTCACTTTCAGAGGGAACCCCCACTCACTTTTTGTCATTGTCTCAAACCAATGATTTCCAATAGGCCCATTAGAGGGGCAACTAATTCTGTATGTGTGTGTGTGTGTGTGTGTGTTCTGTCTATTGTGTCCCTAATAAAAAAGTAATTAAAGTTCAATCTAATCCGTGTAGAAGAGCCAAAAGTCAGGTTGGGGCGTAGGTGAACAGAGACTAAGAAATGCCATTCAGCCAGGCACCGGTGGCTCACGCCTGGAATCCTAGCTACTCAGGAGGCTGAGATCTGAGGATCGCAGCTCAAAGCCAGCCTGGGCAAGAAAGTCCGTGAGACTCTTATCTCCAATAAACCACTCAGAAAACCCGAAGTGGCACTGTGGCTCAAGAGGTAGAGCACTAGCCTTGAGCTGAAGAGCTGAGGGACAGCTTCCAGGCCCAAAGTTCAAGCCCCATGACCGACAAAAACAAAAAAATGGAAGACAGACAGACAGACAGACAGACAGACAGACAGACAGACAGACAGAAAGAAAGAAAGAAAGAAAGAAAGAAAGAAAGAAAGAAAGAAAGAAAGAAAGAAAGAAAGGAAGAAGGAAAGAAAGAAAGAAAGAAAGAAAGAAAGAAAGAAAGAAAGAAAGAAAGAAAGAAAGAAAGAAAGAAAGAAAGAAAAGAATGAAAGAAAGGAAAGAAAGAAAGAAAGAAAAAGAAAGAAAGGAAGGAAGGAAGGAAGGAAGAAAGGAAGGAAGGAAAAAGAAATGCCATTCACCATCCAGGCCGATTCCCATTTCAGAAATGAATGTTCCAACTATCAGCTCCATTAGAACAGAACCTCTGGCTGAGTTTCCTCCATTCCCCCCTCTCCCCCCGCAGAGTCTGCCAGGCCCACGGGAAGCACCCAATATTTACTAACTGGATGAGTGACTGGAGGAAACAATGCTGAAATCACTTGCCAACATTTGTATCATTCAAAAAGTGAAGGTGTGGCTCAAGGGATAGAGCACCAGCCTTGAGCACAAAAGCCAAGTGGGAGCACAAGGCCCTGAGTTCAAGTACCTGTACTGGCACATAAACAAACAACTGTACAATGAGCAGCAGGACCAGAAAGGCCTAGGATTCCTGAATTTCTGCAATGTTGAGTCACCTTGCTCTTCCTCTCCAGACCACTAACTCCAGGGGCCGGAGGCAAGCCCAGCTCTGACTTACCCTACCTCCTCGGCTAGGCCACACAGACACTGGAGCTCTTGAAAGATGGCACAGGATAGAATGGGGACACAGCCGTGCAAAGTGCTCCTCAGCCTTGCTGCTGACTTGGATCACCTGTTCCCTGATTTATTTTCAGCATTGTATCCTTGGTCATTAACTACTTTTGTAGCTGTTTAAGGCACTTGTCCTGCTTGAGAATGAGAAGATAGACAATAAGATGGCTGCGGGTTTTTGTTGTTGTTGTAATTATCTGAACTAAGGTAGTAAGTTCATCCATGGAAAACCATAAGCTTCAAAGTCACAGGGCTAAGTCCCTGTCTCCTCCATTGGGGCAGAAAGGTTAGTTTTGCCTTTTACACAATGAAGAATCCAGGTTTCAAGATGAGCTGGAGTCAAGATGTATCCGGTTTAAAGACATGGGTGGTCCAAGCAGGCAGGCACAGAGGTTACTGTGCACAAAGGGGACAGAGGCCCAGTGGAAAATTTAAAAAAAAGAAAGAAAAGAAGAAGAGTTTGTTTTGATGAGTCAAAGCAAGGGAAGGTGGCTCTCCCATATGGTGGGTCCTGGGGTGTTGCCCCCAGGGGCAGAGAGAACCATCAATCACAGCTTCAGAAAAGGCTTAGGGAACTTCCAAAGCAGCTGAATGAACCCTATTGGCTGCAGAGTGAATGTGTTTCACAGGCAGCTGAGCAGAGGGCCCTGCCAGGCAGGGGGCTCTAGGTCTTAAAGAGATAAGAGGAATGTAAAGGAGTGGGACAACATCTGAAGCTGATTGCCTTGCTGGCCACAGCTGCATGGCTGCCTGGATAGAGGCCATTCACAGCCAGGGGCCCGAGCTACCCCTTCTACCTCCCATTAATGAAACCAGCATGGGGATCCTAATGACTGATCAAAGGCCCAGCAAGCTTCCCCAGGCCGCTACACCCCTGGCCCGGCCTGGTGGATGGTGCTAGAATAGAAGTGATTCAGAGGGATGCCTAACCCAGCCTTCCGGTCCCTTTGCAGGTAACCCATGGAAATGCAGTCTCCTGTGGTCCTGGACACCCCTTTCCTTACTCCTGTGGATGGCTGGAGGAAGCAGCAAGATGAAGAAGCCTGCTTTTGCCAAAGGACCTCCAGCAAATGCTTGACTTCCTTCTGAGCTGAGCCTCCCATACTGGTCTTGAACTTGGGGTTCTATTTTGCCAGTCTTGTTGTCTCTGGTCAATAATAAGGCTCAACTTTTAAGTTGAAGTGCCATCATAGTAGCCACTGTCAAGTCATACTACATCAGTGCCTATCAGCTTGTTTACTATGGGCATTAGGTTTGGTGGGATCAGACAAGATTTGCTGAGACTTCTGCTTTCTAGTCAAATGCTCATGAGGCAGCCCAACTTACTGGGGACCTGCAGACAGAAGATGAAACATGGCATGCATACACCATCAGACCAGATAAAAGATGTATCCTGCCTCAACACCAAGGGCAAAGATGTTCATTTAGTAGCATGCAGGTGTCTGTTTGAAAAACAGCCAGGTAGATGGGGGCTGGTACCAGAGTCTCTTTTATGGCAGTAGATGAAGGTGGAAAATCCATTTCCTTATTAGTTAGGTCCCAGTAGCTTCCTGGGGTGGGTTGCTCAGGGAGCTGCAGAAGCATTTTTCCTGGAGGAAGATTCTGCATGTGGACTGTGAACAGGAGACAGAAGGGCTTGAAGGTATTTCCGAGGTGGACAGAGTACACAAGAATGAAGAGTATATGTCTGGAAGGAGTGAGAAGTGGTAGTTCAAGAACATTCCAAAAGGGTTCTAGCGCCACACCCGCTGGGATTCTAAGCATGTCAGACAGGAGACAAGAGAATGACTTTGAGAGCCCTAGTACAGTCAGCAGAAGTGCTGGAATAAAGGGAGGGAAGTTGGGACTGTAATGTGCAAGTGGTAGCAATGGCTAGGGGAACCACCAAGCAGAATTATAGAACAGAAAGGGAGTGATGCAGGAATTAACATAGTGCAGTGAACGAAGGGACAGCACACTTCTATTGTTTCCCTGGAGACAGTTATTTTCGTCAAACTATCCTAGTAGAATTCCACCATCCCTACTGACACACCCCTACCTCTTCAGGGCATAAAAGGAGGGTCTGGGTCAAAGACAGCTCTGGCAGGCTGGAACTGATGTACTATAGTTAGCCAGTAGAGGGAGCTGCTACTCTAGTAGAATTTAAACAGGAAGCCAAAGGAAAGAGGAGGTAGTCCATAGGAAGTGTTCCACTGGGTTGTTGCTTTTGCAGTTTCTAAATGCATAATCAGTCTTCTGGGCACACTAAACAAGGCAATGTTCTTATGAATAATCAGTTTCCCCTAGATGAACTGAACACAGTTCTGTGGGGCTGGAAGCCACTTTACCATTGTACTACTTTGGCTTATGAACAAATAGTGTGGGGCCATAACCATTAATGTTTCTCTACTAAAATGAGAAGGAAGAAAAAAAAAAAACCTCCCTCATTTTTTAATAACTTTATTCCCCAAACTTCAAAAACGAAAATTGCCAAGTTAAGAATTTGCCTTGAAAAAAAAATTCTAATTTATTATGAAGAAGATCTGGGGCTTGGGAATTTTTTTTTTAATGCAGATTCCTAATTTTCCAAAGTGACATTCTCCTGTGCATTTGAATAGATTATGCACGGCACTGCTAGCCTTTCGCACGAGGGGAACATTATTAAAATGGCTGCACAGGGTCTCAGAGGAAAGGACTCTGCTTCTCGTTTCCTTTTTCATTTCGGAAATTCCATATCCAAGACTGTCCATTTCCTGCCTGTAGAGGAAACTGGATTTCTGAGGAGATGGTCGACAGATATGGTACACAGAGGGCAGAAGGCAGGAGATTAGATTTGACGGAATCCAGAGACAGAGGGTCTGGATTCCTGGGAGCCCCACGGAGGACACGAGTCCCTGTGTGTCTGACTCATGTCCCTATTAGGCCCTAATGTCCTGAAGACGCAGTGTCTGAGAATAGCCAGTGCTTAGGGTAATAACGTGATGGAAGGAAAAGGAGTGGAGCTTTCCCCTGAGGAGCTAGGCTCTGCTTTTGAGAGACAAGAGGACAGAAGGCCAGTACAAGGCCAACAGCCAGGCCCATGTGAAAAAAGACTCACCCCTGAAGAACAGGGGAGATTCCCCGCTCCCCCCCCCCCACCACCACTCATTGGCTCCAAGGCCATTCCTTGGGAGATGATCATCTTTGTCCATGAGTTAGAAACCTCTGGTAGGGCCCTCAGCCCCTGCTCCCTTCCAACCAGTCCATCCCTGCCAAACTCTCCTCCCCATCCCTACCCCTTTACTCAGAAAGCAGCCTAGCTCAGGGAAGGGTAGTGGCTGGTAATCCTAGCCAATTCCTATGAATTCTGAGGCTTCGTGGCAGATACTCCATTGCTGGGTCTCTAGGGTTACTAACAGAAATGCAGCCTTCCCAGGGCAAATTGCCTGTCTACTGTAAATGTGAATAACTTCCACAGAGCACAGCCGCGGGACAGTCCGTGCATCTGACTGCTGCTTGGAGGCTTCCCCCGTCTGTACCACCCCTGGCCACCAGGGGTTGGAGTAGCTCAGTGGAGGCATCTAAGGGGTTCAGGGCCCTTAGAATGTAGCCTCACCTCTGCCCCTAGCTTCAGCAGCTGGGGCTTATTCATCCAGCTGTACCCTGAGAATTAAACTCGGTTCCTGGATCTGCATTTTTTTGGACAACACAGGTCCTTGCTGCAGCTCCCCTGCTAATCAATCCCCCATGCCAAGCCAAAACTTCTCCCAGCTGCTCAGAAAAGACACCAGGCAGGGAGAGGAGGCAGGAGGGAGGAAGCAGCTGTTTCCAGTTGTACCATCCACACCTCCCTGATCGCTGGCACCTGCTGCATCTCCCCTTAAGCCTGGAGTCTAAGGGTGGGGGACAGGGGTAAGGGCCTTCATACCCTCTACCTGCTAAACACAGGAAAGAGTCCATCTCTGCTCTGCAGGTCTACTCTAGAGTTTGGAAAGCAGGATCCAGAAGGCTAGCTCTTTGATCCCCCCACTGTAGACCAAGTGGCTCCTCCACTTTGTCCCTTTTTCTTCTTCCCCTGCCCCCAGTTGAGGGCTACCGTGGTATAATGCTGCAAAATCTGTAACTTTTAACAGAGTGAGGGGTATAATGCCAAGCCTAGCCCTGTGGTCACCTGTGGAAAGCTACTGACATGAAGGATGATGTGGTTTGGCTAGGGGAAGAGAGTAAAATTGCTCTCTGCATCTTACTGCTCTGTGTGTGTGTGTGTGTGTGTGTGTGTGTGTGTGTGTGTGTGTGTGTGTGTGTGTCTTGAACTTATGGCTTAAACTTTGACCATTAACTTTTCTACTCAGGGCTAATGGCATACAACCTGAGCCATTCCTCCACTTCTGGCTGTTTTGCTGGTTAACTGGAGTCTCAGAGACTTCCTCACCTGGGCTGTGGCTTTCACACCTCAATCCTCAGATGTCAGCCTCCTGAGTAGTTAGGGTTACAGGTGTGAGTTGCCCTGGCTTACTACTCCTTCTATGCTGCATGGATCTGTGGGGAGGAGCCACATTTGAACTGTTGCTGCTAGGGACAGAGCAGGGCGGAGGCCAGTGGCTGGAGAAGAATGGCGGCATGGCACACAGTAGGCCCTACCTGCACAAGACTTGCCTGCACCAGCGAACATTCCGGCCAGTACATTTCACATGGCAGATACTCCATAAATAATTATTGAATTGCTATGGACTTCTGGTCAGACCAGCATAGAGAAAATAGGAGAGCATGAAGGGAAAGGTCAGAGAGGGAGTCGCCTCGTGTGGAAACTCAGCTGCAGAACTCACAGAGTTGGACGGGGAGAAGGGCTGGGTGTCAAGGACTGCAGGAGCTCTACACATCCAAGCCTGGAAACTTCTAGAAGGAGTATCAGGCACAGGTAAGAGGCTGCCCAGGAGGTGCTGGGCTGCTTGCAGGATTTTGAACTTAGGGATGAGTCCCAGAAGAACTCGAGTGAGCTCAGGAAAAAGAGAATCAGGTCTCAGAGAAAGGAACCTGCTTCTTCTAGTTAGAAGCCTGGCTGAGTCTAGATGAGAATAGATTTTTCCCACTAGGGAAGCAGACGAGGATTGGACAGGGGCTCAGGTAAGGATGCTCAAAGCACAAAGGTTCCCAGATACTCAAAGGCCGACCTAGAGTGTTTGTACCTCACACCTTGTGCCTGTGTATATTTTGCCCCCGTTGTGATGCAATTTGCATTTCCTAATGACCAAGGCTACCACATTCCCTCCCCCACCCCCATTCTTCCCTGGCACGCTCACCTGTGGGCTGTCCTGGTAGGGTGGGGGAGGGACATTCTGCGTGGCCATCATTGTCAGAGCTGGGGCTGGGGAGGCATGTTGCATCATGGGATTGATTCACATCGAGGATCTGTGGGTAGGAGAAAAGGGCGCCGCACTGTTAATACCACTGAGCGCAGGCTGTCCTGGGGACCAACCAGCTCCACATTTTGCTGGACTACTTGGATTGACAGGAGAAGCTGGGGCTAGAGCCCCTTTAGGGGAACAAATGAGAACCAAGGGATAGGTCTTGGTTGGCTCTAGGTTGGCTGTGCTATTTTGACTTGAAAGAAACAATATTCAAATCATATGTAAAACAACCTGTCCGCCTGCGGTGATGCTCTGTTCAGCATCAGCTCTGGCCTGCTGTGCAGGGGGAGGATGTGGAGGGCGGAGGGTGGCGTGGCTTGTGGTAGCCTGGCTAGTAGTAGCCTGGCAGGATTGGAGACTATTTGGACACCTGTCCTTCCCGGCCCATCCTGGAGGGTCCTGAGCCTCATGCCATCCCATCTCCGCCATGTCACAGGCAATCTGGAACAGCTACCCGCCTTCACAAGGACAGGAAGCCCTCAGGCTCCTCATTTCACTGCTCCAAGGTCTCCCAAGATCAGTCTCACCCTCCCCAGGGTGCTCACCACACCCCCTAGTGGTGGCAAGGGATTGTGGGATGGTGGACCCTGCTTACACTGTGGCCCAAGAACTTCCCGGAGAAGAAGCAGGAAACATCTCTCTGTGCCTCCCTCCCTCCCTCCTTCCCTCCCTCCCTCCCTCCCTCCCCCTTCCTCTCTCCCTCCTCCTCCTCCTTCTTCTCTCTCTCTCTCTCTCTCTCATCTTTTAGGTGCATTCTGTGAGCCCAGGATTTCTTTCAGTCTTGGTTCAGGGAACAGTCACAGGTATATGGCTTCTTGCTGGGTCAAGTGTTACATTGCCTCTTAACAAGAAGGCCCGTGTGTGTGTGTGTGTGTGTGTGTGTGTGTGTGTGTGTGAGAGAGAGAGAGAGAGAGAGAGAGACAGAAACAGAGAGACAGAGACAGAGAGACAGAGAGAGAGAGAGAGAAAGAGAAAGAGAGAGAGATTTCCAGGTCACCCCCATCTCATCACCAGTAAGTGAGCTGTCTGTCCCCACAGGGCCTCAAAATGTCCCCTTGCACTAGACTGTGGTGCAGTAAGTGGAGATAGCCTGGCAATACAACCCGAAGAGCAGAATGCTCACAGAGCTGCTGAGCTACAGCAGGTGTCCTGAAATATTCTGAGCCACAGGCCACAGGCTAGTTGCTGATACAGGGCTGTGCCGTGGAGAGCAGGGGAGATAGATACCTAATGCCTGGGGTGCAGCACTGGTGTCCTGAGTAGAGGGCGCCAATGAGCCAGGGCTCAGACTCCCCCCCCCCCCCCCAAGCAGGACCCTCAGGGGACCACCCTCCTCCAGTATGAGGCCCATTCTGCCTGACCCTCCCTAAGGTCTTCTAAAATTTCCACATCCCTGAATTCTATGGGAATTTGAGGGTATCTTAGAACTACCATTAAATAAAGGGGTAGATTTCCAGGGCAGGGTGTGTGTGTGTGTGTGTGTGTGTGTGTGTGTGTGTGTGTTGTTCTTTTAGTTCGTTTTTCCACAAGAAGGGGAAGGAGAGCTCTCCCCTGGCCTGACCTGAGTCTCTAAAGCACCAGGCATGCTTTGACCTCAAGTGCACAGGCAAAGCAGTGGAGGTTCATGTTTCATTTAATAGATGTTTATCACGGATCATGTCTGTGCAGGGAACTGTGCTAGGGGGTGAGGCCAGGTGGATGAATGAGGCCAGGTCTCCTCTCCAGGGAGTGTGCTTGGTAGATGGAGGCGATAATCTGGCAGGAAAATAAAGAAGGTAAGGTGAGGATAGAGCAAGGAGAGATGGCATTTCCTGGGCAGGGCATTTTTGATGGATCCACTGCCTATGTCTCTACCACCCTGGCCTGAGCTTCAGCTGAGCCATCAGGACATCTTTGTGACAGAAGTACATGGCATCCTGTCTGTCTCAACACCTAGATTTTCCTTTGCACAAGGACACAGCAGGGAGTCATGAAGGCTTCTATCTCCTAGGGGAGGGTAATTATCAAGACTGGTCATCATGGCTGGGTCTTTGTGCATATGGGGCGGGGAGGACCATAAGCCAAAGGACAAGAGTGGAGAGGAGTTCAGAGGGAAAAAGAGTACCGGATATTTCTCTTCCTCATCCTCCTCCAATAGAACACAGGACCTTTCAAATGTTAGGCACACGCCCTGCTAGATGCAGATTTCTTGAGACAGTAGAAAGGACTTCCAGAGTTAAGATTTCCAGGCATTAATATGTGGACGTTTGAAATAAGGAAATAGGGGTATTTTGAAAATGCTGGGTACTCTAGCAGATAGGGCAACTTTAGATGAGGCCTCAGGGTCGGGATGGCGTGGCAGGGTCTCTTTCTGGAGGCTCAGTGTTGGGTGTGGGGTGGGGGTGGGGGGGGTTCACGTGGGGAAACAGGCTGCAGGGATGCAGTACCAGAATCCTCCAGAAGAGGGAGCATGGGGGCAGAGTGAGTGGGAGCGGCAGCATGCAGGAAGGTTTTCCTCCCTTGTTGGGGTAACTGGTTCCTTTTAACACAGGGTTTTGAATGTTTGGGTAACTTAGTGCCATAATGAGAAATTCATAGCTAGGGCAAAGCCAAGGAAATGCAAAGAGAAGGACTTAAGCTAAACAACGGTGTCTTTAATCCTCATTCTTTTGTTCACGGGCCAATTAAGGGGAGGCAGGGTCAGTTTAGAAGCACTGTCCCTAGGCATCTTTAGAGCCGCCTGTTGGGGGACAAGGAGGGACAGTAAAGAGACCATCATCCACGTGGTGCAGACACTGGTTTAGTCCTGAGCCTGCTGGGTCGTGCAGCAGAACCCCAACAGCCTCAAGCAGAGGAGGAAGACACGATTTTCTGAGGACCCAGATGGTTCTCGCCCCTCCCCCATCCTGGGGTCAGCGCTGGCCTCTGCCCTACTGCCCTCTAGGGGGCCTCTCCCGAACAAGAACAGCAGGGGCTTCAGTGTCTTTCTCTGTTCACACAGGTAAAGAACCTTCTGGAAACTTGACTCGTGGGAGCTCAGTGGACATAGGACCCCGTGTCTACCCTGGGAATCCCCTTGTATCCCCATACTCTCCACCCTCCACCCATGTATGCCCTACCCCCACCCCGATCTATTCAGTCCTCCTAAGGGACCACATGCCCCCATCTTGGAGAGAACTTTAGAGATCTGACTCATCCGGTCAGGGACTTGGCTGAGACTCTGGGGCTTGGGTGTGGGGGGACATCCTTGAGCAATAGTTGGGGGCTGGCCATTTGGAGAAATCTGCCCCTTGGGGGCTTTCTGTAGAAGCAGGAGGGGCCCAGGCCAGGGCTCTTGAGTTTTTGTCAGGGGCTCTGGGAGGCTGCTGGCCAGTGCAGGGCTCTCTGCTTCTGTCACCAGACACCAGAGCATTCAAGGGAACACAGCCAAGTCCGAAAATGGAGGGTACCCGAGAAACATGGAGCTGGAGAAACCCCCCTCCCTCCCTGGCAGGCTGACATTGAGAGTTTTCTTTTTCATGCTGTAAAACTTTATTCTAAGACAGGTGAGAGAGAGAGAGAGAGAGAGAGAGAGAGGGGGGGGGGAAGGAAGGAAGGCGGGAGAGAGAGGGAGGAAGGGAGGGAGAGACACAGAGAGACAGAGAGCGTTCCCACTCAAATCCACAAAGATATTCAAAATCTGTGTCACTGACATGATCCTATGGTAATGCCATCTTAGCAACCCAGGAGCCAGGTGAGGCTGGTGGGGGGAGGGAAGGGGGCGTGGAGGGACAGGATTTTAGGAAACAGGACTGTGTTAGCCTAAGGGCACCATCTTTCTGGGTCTCCTCAGCAACCCCACAGCCAGTCAGCATGAGGCCCTCAGACAGGAGAATAAACCCCAGCAGCGTGTTGACAAACACAGGCTTGGGGGGGGGGGGGAATGCCAAGCTCGTTAGAAGGAGCTCATTAGGACTTGTTGACATGAAACCCATTAGACCAATTAACATTCCATTAACGGTCTGGGGCTCCAAGGGGTTAATGCTGCCGGGCAGTAATTGGACTGGGGTGCAGGGGTTGGGGGCTCAGGGCCTTAAGGATGAGAAACAAACTCTAATTGGGAACTGACTGGCCAGCTGGCCCAACAGCATTTGTTCCTGGCCCCTGACCCTAGCTGGGACTAAATTGTATGTGCTGCTGAGGTGGGGTTGGGGATGGGGATGGGGGATGGGAGGGACCCGCTTTCCTTTGGCTCCTCACTGCCTCCCAGGCTTGCTCTACACTACAGCCTGGGCCCACAGTTGGCACCAGGACAATGGGGAGGGGCTGTCTCTCCCCTGTGACTCGGATGGTTCTGTTTTCTTCATTAATTGCTCTGTATCCTTCGGCCTTCTGGTAATAGTTTTCTTTCTTAGCCTCTGGGAAGTCAAAGCTCCCCCCCCCCCCCATTCTCTTTCCTCTCTCTCCAGCCCCTCTGGTATTCTGTGAGGTTACTACTCTTACAAAATTGTAAAGAAGCTGGAATGGTGCTGCCTAGGGTAGAGGGGTGGAGAGGGTGGTCCTGTCCTTCCCTTCCTCTATTCCACGCCCTCCTGTGGTTCCCCTTAGAGTCCTCTGTCCATCTGTCTGTCTGTCTGTCTGTCTGAAACACACATTTGGTTTTCATGAGGTTCCTTGCTCTGCTATTGTAGAGGAAATGGATGTCTCATTCCCTGGCTGGGACTCCATTTCTCCACCTGCAGACTCAATCGGACAAGAGGACTCCAGAGTTCATTCTCAGGTCTCAGGGATCAGGAAGGCCTGTGTTCTAGGCCCCCAAATCTGGATCGGACTCCCAATCTGGATCGCACTCCCAGTAGAATTTACCACTGATCTGTGGCTAGGACAAGTCACACCCTTCTTAGATGGAAGAAGGAAGGCATCTCCTTCCCCCCAAGAAAAATGTTTTCAGTCTTTGCTTCACACCAACCCCCTTCCCACCCCCAACTCCCCACATTAGCCCTTGACACATGGTTATCGAACTGAATGCAAACAGTTGGATTGGAGCTTTATTTCATGACCGGGCCAGCTTGCCTTCCTTCCTCCTTGATTCATTTCTAAATGAGGATGGGGGAACTCTTGAAGCCAGGGAGCCAGGAAGTCTCCACCACTACCCCTTCCCCAAAGCCCAGACACCCCCAGCTTACTCCTCTACCTCCATCCCTAAACCTTTGGCTCTGAGCAGTTACCCAGGCTGGAGTTCTGACGTCTAGACAGATTTGCAGGAGGCTGAAATAACACCGTGAACTCAGCAGGAGGGGTGAAAAGCTGCATTAGTAACCTGGCTGGCTTTAGCTTCTCCCTCGGGGGCAGCCGCCTCAACCCTGGCACGGTCCTCTCTCTTTCCCTTCAGTGGTTTATGCCTTGTCCTGACCGGCTCTGGTCCAGCTCCCTTCCCAGAAGTGGCCTGTAGGTGGCGTCACAGGGCCCTTCTTTAATTGCATTATATAATGTAACCTGTTTACTAAATCATGTAATCAGTCAGTCGCCTTAGGATTTACAGCTTCAGATGTGTATGGAGAATTGGACTTTGAGTCAAATTTAAAAACAAATAAAAATGAGAGGCAGCTGTTGCTGATAGTGTGATATTCATCTTTTGGAAACAAATTCACCCCAGTGCTATAAATTATGCCTGGAAAAAAAGTGTTGTTGGTGGGAAGGAGTTGGCTGGATCTCCTCTGCTGGCAACTCAGAGCGATGAATCTTGAAATAACGGTGTCAACCTGTCACTGATTTCATGTGACTCTGTGGATTTATCTAAAGAAACACAGGCGTGCACACACACACACACACACACACACACACACACACACACACACACACACACGCCCCAGGTGGCTGCAAAACCCAGGAAGAGCTAGAAATCACAAGCCCAAAGCTGAGCGTCTTCTGGAACTCCAAGGTCTCCAAGCCTGGGGATCCAGATTAGTACAGAGGACTGGGTGGGAGGGGGAGGGGAGCATGGACAAGGATAAGGCCAGTTTGGGGGGTGGGAGGGTGACGTAGTAGAGAGAGAGGATCTCCCAGATGGGCTGGGAAGCTTTAAAATATGAGCAGGGACCTAACCTCCCATGTAACCTTTCTGATTAATATCAAGGGCCACTGAGGTGGGGATTAAGGAATGGTGAGAAGAGAGGCGCCTCAGAAAATGTTGCACCTCAAACTCATCAAACATTATTCCAGTACTGTGGGGGCCAGGAGACAGCTCAAAGGTCTGAGGTCTAAAGTAACAAGAGTGCCAGGGATTCTCTGTCTCTGTCTCTTTCTGTCTCTGTCTGTCTGTCTCTCTCTCTGCTTGATTCAGGGTGCTGGAGGCCAATGGGGCCAGGTAGTCAGATCAGACTTTGGCTGAGGCTTGGAAGCCAGGACATAGAGCTATGTCTCCATCACTGAAAGAAAGACTGGTGGTAGAGATCAGGATTCACATTTGGGTCCTGCTCACTGTATCCCAAGGCTGGCCAGCTCCAGGAGTTCAGACATGAACCTCTGCTCAGGGCTTCCACATGACTTGGGTCCCAGGACACACTGCCCCTAGCCCAGAGCTTGTTTCAGTAAGAGTGTCATAGCCAGGAGGCCCACTTCCCAGGTCCCCCCCGCCCCCGCCCCCTGCTCCTGGGGGAATAATTCTTTATCAGACTCAGCAAGTAGCAAAGATGCCACAGGGCCCTTTGGCCACCCATTCTCTCACAGTACCGATGGTCATTTGCTGCCTTTCCGTGGTGCCAAATTATGTCCTGGTATCATGATGCTGGTCTCTAGAGAACAGAGTAGGGGCAGAACAAATGCCAGCAGGAGCTCTGGCTAAGAGCCATTGAGATGGCTCCCTCCATCTCTCCTCCCCTGCCCTTAAGTGCCTGGTGGGGTGAATGGGCTTTGGAAGGAGATGCTGCCCAGCTCCCCAACTTAAGCAGTGGCCTGTGTCTTACTTCCAAGGGCCTCTACCTCCTCTGCTTGCTCTATGCCTAAGGCCTTTCACTGCTTGCTATTTATCTGGAATAACAACAAGTCCCTGTGTGGCTTGGCCCACAGGGCATTTATGCACCCTAGATGTCATTTGTGGTCCAGCTTGGATCTGAGCACCAGTTCCAGAAACCAGTTTCAGCCAGTGTATGGGGGGGGGGTTGTCACCCCACCTCCCTGTGTCCCAATCCAGTGGGGAGGTGTTCAGTGATCACATGGGTGTAGAAGTCCACTAAACGGTGTTTGGATTTGCCACCCCCTCTACCCCCACAGCCCTGGCTCTGGGCCCTAGGGGCTGTTGGTGATCACAGACCCCCATCAGGGTCCTCAGCCTCTACCCCCACCCACACTCCCCTGTGGTCAGAATTCACCTTCTTTGAACTTCATCTTGCCCAGGTCTCCTGGAGAAGAGGCCTGCCATCTTGCCCTGCTGCTGACTGGCACTTGGTTCTGGCTTGAGGATGGGGGTGGTGGGTAGAGGTGGGGGGTGGTCCTAGTTCTTTGGGGCCCAGAGTTCGTGGGCTACCACCTTCCATCTGCCACTTCTCCAATTCATCAATTCTTCCATTTGGTTTAAAAACACAGGCCTGAGTCTTTTTGTTTTAGTTCAGCATTGGGACTTGAACTCAGGGCCTGGCTTCTGTCTCTGAGCTTTTCCTTTTCTTTTCTCAAGGCGAATGCTCTACCAGTTGAGTCATGCTTCCACTCCAGCTTTTTTAGTTTGGTGACTAATTGGAGATCCGAGTGTTACAGACTCCCTTTCCTGGGCTGACTTTGAACTGGGATCCTCCTTAGTACTCAACCACCTGAGTAGCTAGGATTTACGGGCATGAGCCCTTGTGCTCAGCTTCAGGCCTGAGTCTTGAGCCTTCCTCCCCTAGCTGCTTTTGTTTTTTGTTTTTGTTTTTTGGTCGGTCGTGAGGCTTGAACGGTCGGTCTTGAGGCCTGGGCGCTGTCCCTGAACTCTTCAGTGCAAGGCTAGCACTCTACCACTTGAGCCACAGTGCCACTTTTGGTTTTCTGAGTGGTTTATTGGAGATAAGAGTCTCATGGACTTTCCTGCTAGGGCTGACTTTGAACTACAAACCTCAGAGCTCAGTCTCCTGAGTAGCTAGGATTACAGGCGTGAGCCACCATCGCTTGGTTCTAGTTGCTCTTGTTTTAACACACAGGGTCCAGAGACTGGTGGAGACCTTCCTTGCCTCCCTCCCTGCTTAGCTGTCATACCTTCCCTGGCTTCAAAAAGCTGCTGATATATTTTACAAACTGAAACAGCAATTTAATTCCCCCTGATAGCGGCAATTGTCCATTAGATCTTCCTACAGAGGAGCTTAACAATAATTCCTTTCATCCAACCGCTTGCTTCTTCTTGATCTGAGAATCAATCCCATAAATAGCAGGCAAGAGTTTTCACATTACTCTCCCCCTCCAGCTTTTAGCATTTTGATGAAGATTCTCATCTCTTCTTTAAGCACTTTACAACTTGGCAATTTTTCCCCCTTTGGTTCCTTTAAACAAAATAAAACAAAAAGAAAAGCAGGGTGGGGGAAAAAAAGCAGATTGGCTATAAGGGGAAACAGTGCTCACTTTCTCCTGGAAGGAAGGATGGATTTTCATTTTCTCCCACAGGAAGGCAGGGAATGGAGGCATGGCCTCTGATGGTACCAGGTGACTCCACCCCCAGAAAGGTATCTTTGGTATGTTTTTCAATCATAGCATTTGAACTCAGGGCCTTGAGCATGCTAGATCACTCTTGAGCCACCCTGCCAGCCCTTTCTGTGTTGGTCATTATTGTTTGTAGATAATGTCTCAGACCAACC
Source organism: Dipodomys spectabilis (assembly GCF_019054845.1). Lineage (NCBI taxonomy): Eukaryota > Metazoa > Chordata > Mammalia > Rodentia > Heteromyidae > Dipodomys > Dipodomys spectabilis. The sequence continues at coordinate 5,024,799 of NW_024870700.1, forward strand.
TAGACTATGATCCTCCTATTTGTATTTCTCTTTTGTACTGGGATATCAGGCATGCACCACTGTACCATTGGTTGAGATGGAGTTGCAGAAACTTTTTGCCCAAGGTATCCTGGAACCACAATTCATTCATCTCTGCCTCCCAAGCAGAGACTTGAACTACTTCCCTTGAATATCTTTTAGCATCTTAATCTCCATGCTCACTCATAGTTGGGTCCTGCTTTTGTCAGTAATGTCCAACTCACTGTATTGTTTTTGCCTCCAAGAGACTTTTCCCCTGGTTGTACCCTCAGAAATGGAGGTTAGGGGCTCCAGCTGCTCCCCTGGCTGCTGGGGGTGGGGAGAGACTTCCTTTGATTTATTCTGTTTCTTTCCCATCACTCACACCACCATTGATTCTACCCTCTCCTTCTCCTCTCCTGCCCCCCTTCTATCTATTCAAAACAACCTGAGTGGGAGAGACAGAGGGAGGCGCAGAGAAACAAGAGAAGCGTGAGACGCCTTTGATTCAATTATTTTTCTTTTCTTTTGAACCTCCGGGCAACTCCAGTGATCAAGGACAGAGGAGAGCCTTCCTGTCCCTCCTCTTTGGGTGGCAAGAAGGGTGGATTGCCAGGGCACCCAGGAGCCCCACCAATCCCCTGAGATACCACCGAGTGCTCTCCTGTCTGCATACACATGGAGAGAAACAAGTCTAAAGATGAACCCAGGGACCGGAGTCCCCCTCGACAAACCTGATTCCCAGGTTTATGATTATTATTTGTGGAGAGCTGACAGCGGCCGCTGCTCAGGAACGGAGCTCAGAAAACAACATGAGCCGGGGCCCTGGAGGCTCGCAACTCATCAGAGACAGACAAACAGCAGACACTGGGGATCCAGGCTGAAAATCACCTCTCTGCAGCCCTGTCTGCCTCCTCTCCCTTCAGGGATCTTTCTTCTTTCAGGCAGGCATGGGTATGGGAAGTCCCTAAGAGCTGGGAAGAGGCAGGGGCTTAGTAGTACAGTGTGGGGGCTACATGGAGCTGCTATGAATGCTCGCAGAATTTTCTGGCACCAGAGGCTTCTAAGAGGGTCAACCAGACTCTTGTGCTCTCTGAGAAGGATTGGACCATCTCCTGTGGTGCCTAACTCCCAGTTCCAAGTTTTAGAACTTGTCTCTAGGAGAAAATGAGATGAGTTTTGGACTGGGCTTAGGTTATCACTCAAAATCTATTTGTGGCCAGGCACTGGTGGCTCACACCTATCATTCTAGCTACTTAGGAAGCTGAGATCTTGAGGATCTGGTTCAAAGCCAGTCTGGGCAGGGAATTTATCTCCAACTAACCACCAAAAAGCCAGAAGTAGAACTGTCACTCAAGTGGTAGAGCATCAGCCTTGAGCAGAAAAGCTAAGAGACTGAAGATCAAATCTGAAGTTCAGGTCTGAAGTTCAAGTCCCAATACCAGCAGTACGCATTGATCACACACACACACACACACACACACACACACACACACACACACACACACACACACACACCACAGCGTTTGTGTCCAGCCAATGGGTACCTTTCCCTGGGGCATTTGTGGTGAGCTCAGTGCACCGTATAAGAGAAAAGGGCTAGACATCAGGATCAAGGCCATGGCAACTCTATTTATTAGCTGAAGAGGGAAGGCGAACCAGGTTTGATCCTTACTCATGTTGGAACAAAGGCAGGTATGTTGGTCTGTTTCCTTATCGCCAAGAAAATCAGCCCCTGAGGGAAGGGCAGATGACAACTATGATGTGAGAGGAAGGACCCTGGGCAGTGAGCCCATCCTGGAACGGGCCATGGGAAGACACACCTCTGTCACCTGACCTAAAACGTGCCCTGCACACTTCTGGCTGTCTCTTGTCTGTTGTTCAGGTGTTCCATATTGTAGAACTATGTCTTTTCCCTGTATGAAATCGAGAATGACTCCAAACCTTACTCATCTACCAAGCTTCTTTTCACTTTCCATCCCAAGATTGTGCTGCCATTCAGAGTTTTGCCCAGATGGGGGTGCTGCTCAGGGATTGGTCATTGTGCACATTTCTATGCTAAGGAAAATGTCTTTCTCATCCACACATCCCATCTGGCCCATAGCTCTCTACTCCCCAGCAGAAAAGCTCATGGCATTTTCCTTCTAAGAGGAAAAAAAATGCTATCGGACTTCCAGGGTTTCTTTCCTGATAGAGCCTGAAAACATACCTGCACAGTTACAATTCAATTTCTTTGGCTCACTGTTGAAATGCAAAACAAATAAATCCGGGAAGGATAACTCTATAAATCCCAGCTGCTACTTAGATCTCAGTAAGAACAGTTTGTTAGTCTCCTTCCCCGGAGTGGATTTTGATTAGGAGTGAAGCAATAATATAGAATGAATAAAAACTGACATTATACAGATAACTTTTCTTATTCTTCTCAATGTCCCTATGGAATCTGCATTGTGATCGCTCCTATTCCTGGATGAGAAAAACTGAGGCCTAGTGAGAGTTTCCAGATTATACACAGTCTGATCACACAGTCTGAATGTCTAGGAATGAGAGTGGGAAACACCAGAGGAGGCATGAGACCCCTAGAAACTAGAGAAGTACAGAGAAGGCATGATTAATTATAAAAACAAGTTGGAAAGTTTGGACTTGAGTCCCCTAACATGGACTGTCTTTGGACGGTTGCATGTCCCACATTCTTAAGAACTATTTTGTGGAAACCATAATTGCATTCCACATGTGCCCAGAGTGGGGCTTGCTTCATTACTACAGGTCCTGTTTGTTGGTTCAGCCATATGCTGGAGTAGCCATGTTGCCTATTTATGCAATTATTTTATTATATTTTTCTCTTGTCATTTATAGAATGAGGGAGTAGGAGATCGAAAAATTAAAATACTGATCCCAATGATAAGTAGGGGGACTTGTAGGCCTAAGAGCCAGACAAAGATAGAAAAAACAGAGTGTGTTAAATGTGGCAAATCTTAAGCCTCTGTCACAGAATCAGCGGACTGTATGCTCAGCTGAGAAGGGAAAGACTAACATTAGAGAGTAAGCATGTGCTGGGTGCTGGTGGCTCACGCCTGTAATCCTAGCTACTCAGGAGGCTGAGATCTGAGGATCATGGTTTGAAATCAGCCTGGACAGCTAAGTCTGTAAGACTCTTATCTCCACCTAACCACCAAAAAACCAGAAGTGGAACTGTGGTTCGAACTGTGGTTCAACTGTGGTTCAAAGTGGTAGCACAGAAGCTCAGGGATAGCACCCAGGCCCTGAGGTCAAGACCCATGACTGACAGAGAAAGAGAGAGAGAAAGAAAGAGAGAGACAGAGAGAGAGAGAGAGAGAGAGAGACAGACAGACAGACAGACAGACACAGATACAGACACAGAGAGACAGAGACAAGAGACAGAGAGGAAGGAAGGAAGGAAGGAAGGAAGGAAGGGAGGGAGGGAGGGAGGGAGGGAGGGAGGGAGGGAAGGAAAGAAGGAAGGAAGGAAGGAAGGAAGGAAGGAAGGAAAGAAAGAAAGAAAAGAATAAGCATCACCTGATATATATGATCAAAGATTTCATCTCCCAAAGTGGTGTATAATTGGCAACTGGATCTTGCGTTCTAGCTCTCTGGGAAGAACTTTGGGACTGAATGGGACACGTATGAAACCAAGGATGCTCATCCTTGACCTTGACCTCGACCTCCACTGCTCAAAGCCAGGGCTAACTCATACTGACCAGCTTCTATCAGCATCTCCTCCTCCTCCTTAGCCTGGACTGCGGGTCTCAGGTGACATGAGCGAGGGGGATTGTACAGCCAGCCTGCTCTCTATGACGCGCTCCACTTGGCTTTCTTTCCTCACTCCACCCATGGCTGCCTAGAGACCACCCACAGCTGCAAAGAAGTCCTTGTCCTAGAATGAAATCCGTCCATGACTCACAGGCAAAGAGGCACCTGGCACTCCCTTTGGAAAGTCCGGTTGAGAAATACTAGTCCCAACCCCCCCCCCTGCCCCCCTCCCCCCAAAATCAGAGCACTCTTCCTTTTTGCAGAAGCCTTTTGCTGATCACTTTTTGTTGTTGTTGTTTTTGGTGCTGTTACTGGGGCTTGAACTCAGAGCCTAGGCACTTCCCTTAGTTTTTTCCACTCAGGGCTGGCACTCTACCATTTGAGCCATGGTTCCCCTTCTGGTAGTTAATTGGAGACAAGAGTCTCATGGACTTTCTTGCCTGGGACTGGCTTTGAATCATGATTCTCAGATCTCAGCTTCCTGAGCAGTTAGGATTACAGGTGTGAGCCACACTGGTGCCTAGCTCCTAGCCACCTTTATTTTATTTTATTTTTTGACACTTCCTGATCTTCTCCCAGCTAAGACAGACTGAGGGCAGCAGGCCACAACCAAGGAAGCCATCTTTACAGGTCATCAATGGTATTATTACATCCAGCCTCCAAAGCAGGCAGTCATCAGGCAGAAGGACAAGGGCACCAGAGCTGTGTTCTACCTCCCACTGGCTCTTGGCTGCTTCTGACCAGCCCTCACTCAACCACCGCTAGCCATGGGAAGAGAATCTGCGTGTGTGTGTGTGTGTGTGTGTGTGTGTGTGTGTGTGTGTGAGAGAGAGAGAGAGAGAGAGAGAGAGAGAGAGAGAGAGAGAGAGAGAGAGAGAGAGAGAAGAGAGTGCCGGTGTACTTATGTGCCTGCATGCTTGTGTGCTGGTACTGGGGCTTGAACTCCAGACCTGGTTCTGTCCTTTAGCTTTTTCTGTTCAAGGCTACTACCCTCTCAGCTGCCACAGCTCCACGTTCTGCTTTTTGGTACTTCATTGGAGGTAAGAGTCTCACTGACTTTGCTGCTGTGCTGGCTTTGAACCTCGATCCTCAGGTCTCAGCCTCCTGAGTAGCTAGGATTACAGGTGTGAGCCACCTAAGCGTCCAGGTAGCAGCCAGAATCTTTGAATGAATGCTAGCAACTTGTCTGAGTAGTATCACTTAATCCTGTTGCAAGAGCTCATTTCCTGTTATTATGGTGTTGGGTAGAAAACAAGGAGCCTGGCCTTCAGCACAGAACCTTTGTGGACTTGACATTCAACACTGTACCTCTATTTTTCCTGTAGGTCATGCCAATGCAAGGACCAGGAGGTGGAAGAAAAAGAAGAGAAGAGAGTTTGGCACAATGGACCAATTAGGATGCTCTGACTGAGAAGAGGTACTCACCTCCTGGGACCTGAACATTTGTTTCTCCTAATCTTCCAGGGTCAGGCTGCTCAGGGAAAAGCAAGGCAGAATCTTGACTTCTAGATCTAGCATTTCTATCTACAACAGACTAATGTTGGCTGACAGGAACACTGCTTGGGAGATGTCACCAGGGTTAGAAGAAGTCAATCCCACTAGGATACCAGCTTGCCAAGGCTGGGGCAGATCTCTGCTATTTGCAGGCCTCTCTGTGTTTTCTTTTCTCTTAGGGCCTGTCTGCAGTCAGAAGCTCTGCTTTGGGACACTGGGAAAAACAGACTGTGGTCTCCTTGTCCTGGAGCTCATAAAAAGGTTTTACTTGTGAAACACTCTGATCATCAAGATTATTTCTCTAACAAAAGCTATGTGTGCATGTGAACTGAGAAGTGTAGGGTAGGCAGAGCGAGAAGAAGCATTAAGGAAGCTCATTGCCGCATGACTGAGGAGGTTGAAGAGAGTGGTCCCCAACGCAGGTACAGATGCTAGAGAGATGGGAGGGTCTCGGGAACAATCCACAATGGATCTAAGCCTCTCAGACCACCATCAGAGAGCCAGTAGCACAGGAAGGGCCCTGAGTAGTCATGAGATCTGATGTTTTCCTGGACCCATGGGGAAACTTGTTCTAGGCCATGCAGCAATGTTGGTGATAGGCAGGTTCTACGTAGCCACTTCTGATCAGTTTTCGGGTGCTGTGCACACAGAAGTTAACAGCTCCTCAAGGAGAAAATAGACACTATAGAGGAGAAATGAAAATGAAAACTCTCCTGGTCTGCAGTCAAACACGTGACTATTTACTTGGTAGTATTGGGGTCTTGCTCTTCCATATGAACCAGGCCCAAAGCTCTTTTTTTGCTTTTAGGTGGTGTGTGTGTGTGTGTGTGTGTGTGTGTGTGTGTGTGTGTGTGTATGTGTGTGTGTATTCCCCCCCAGATAGGATCTCATGCTTTTAGCCTGGGCCTGGTCTTGGAAAGATCTCCTTAGTTATGCCTCCTAAGAAGCTGGGATGCCAGGCATGGCCTGTGGTACTCTGCCTGGCTGATAGGTGGCTTTCGATTTAAGAGGATCCCAAGGAAAGAAAAATGAAAAGAAAGAGACACTGTAAGTCTACAATAGCAAACAGTGGTGAATTTTCAGAGCTTTAAAGAGAAAATAGAGCCAGGAGCTGGTGGCTCACAGCTTTAATCTTAGCTACTCAGGAGGCTGAGATCTGAGGATCATGGTTCAAAGCCATCCGGGCAGGAAAGTCCGTAAGACTCTTACCTCCAATAAAACCACTAGAAAACTGGAAGTGGTGTGTCCAGAGTTCAAGCCACATGACTGACAAGAGAGAGAGAGAGAGAGAGAGAGAGAGAGAGAATAGAAAGAAACGGAAAGTTCCTATGGCTCCTCATTGCATGATGGGAAATGAGGAGGCAAGGGAACAGTGAGACAGAGTTGGGGTAGGAGTTGAGTGCTAAGAGTATTTGCCTAAAATGGGAAAGGTTGTGAACTCCAGGAAAAGGTTTTGAACCTGGGATTTTGCATTTAGATCATCAGCCAAGTGTGAAGACAAAAAAAGTCACTGTTAGAAAAGTGAACACTCTGTGTATTTCTCATCATTATAAAAGATACCTAGAGGTGGTATTCCAGCAAAACAAACCTGGTGCTATAGGGAAATGCAGGAGGAGGGCAATATGTACACAAGAAAGAGCTGCAGCTCAGTGTGCCCAATGGAAGGGGAAATGCAGAGGGCAGGCGAGGGGTCTCAACACCATGGTGCGCCTCAGGCTTGCACTGGCTTGGGATCCATCTCCTGCCTACAGCCAGTCACACTATGCGGCTCTCTGGCTGAGCAGTATTTTCATACCTCAGTGGGTGTGAAATGCCTTGTAGTGCATTTCCATTTTCTAATCAACCTCTAGTGATGGTCCGGAGATAGAAACAACAGAATATAAAGTTTCTAAATTGGAACAAAGAATGTAAATACCAATACTATCACTATATTACTTGATATAATATCGTATATAACATATATAATAATAATTATATTATATATTATATAATGCATATTATCTATAATGTTATGTCATAATATATTATAGATAATGTACATTATACAATATTTTATGTATATTACATTATAATATAATATAATATATTATATATAATATACAATATATATTATACAATACATGTAATATATTATAATATATAATATACAATATATTATATTATATATAATATAAATATATATTATATATCATGACATAATATATATAATATATGTAATATATAATACATATAGTATATATAATACATATAATATATATAATATACAACACATATATCATATATAATACATATGACATATAATATATATTATATTATATATTATGACACAATATATTATATATAGTTATATATATAATAATTATGTAATATATAATGACATAATATATTATAGATAATAGTCATTATATAATTATATGTCATAATATATGTGTTAATATATATAACATATATCATATGCTACATAACTATACATTATGTTATTTTATTATATTATAATTATATTATCTATTAATATTAACAATATTAATTAACCATATAAATAATATTTATATTATATATTATATCATTATTATATGATATAACGATATATAATGATCATTATATTTATATAATAATGATATAATATATGACTATAATATATATAACATATAATGGATGTAACTATATTATATGATTATATAATGAATAATGGCTAATTATATAGCTCATATATACATATACATATATATCTCATACATATGCTATATATAATAGTATAATATTATACTATTATAACTATATAACTATGTCAGTTTCCATGGGGAATCCTGAGAAAAGTTCTATCCTGTGGGGAGTAGTGGTGAGGAGGGACTGGACTTGGAAGGGAAACCTGGAGAGAGCACACAGACCCCTGTGCTTAGTGTTCATTGTAGATAGAAAGAAACAGCTTTATTGATTAGCATAAGCAAAGGCAACTTGGGGCTGCTGAGCTGGCCTGGGACAGGAGTTGGACTTTTCTAAGCACTTCTCATGTGCTAGATTTTGTGTGAGGTCATTGTCACAGAAGCCCTGTGAGGAAACCATGATTATCTCACTTACATAAAGGTTATGATGGGCTGGACATGTTATCACATGCCTGTGACCATTCTAGTTCTTGTGAGGAGCCAAAGGAGAATCATGAGTTCAAGGCTAGCCTGGACTACACAGTGATACTGTTTTTCAGAAAAGAAAGTTGCTGGGTGCATACAGTCCTAGATGTGAGGATCTAGGTTCAAAGCCAACCCAGTAGAAAAGTCAGTCAGACTGTTATCTCCAACAACTCCCCCAAAGCTGGAAGTGGGGCTGTAGCTCAAGTGATAGAAGAATACCAGCCTTCAGAGAAAAGGCTAAGTGAGAGTGCCCAGGCCCTGAGTTCAAGTCCCAGAACCTCTCTGTCTCTCTGTCTCTCTCGGTCTGTCTGTCTCTATATCTGTCTCTCACTATAGTGGAAAACCCAAGTTCTAGTACTTGCTCAAATTCCACAGCCAGCAAATGGCAGAGCTAGACTCTGAACCAAGGCTGGTCTGAATTCAGGCAGGAAGCAGAGGGTGTCATTAAGCGTAGGCTAACTCCTTGGTAAGAAGAGAAATGTTTTTTCCAAATGGGCAAACAACGCATACTTGCTTTCTCCCTGAACCTTGAATGAAGAATTGGTTCCTTTGCAGAATCTGGGGTGCTTTGATTGGTTTGTGGGAACTAAGACTCTCTTGCCCAATAGGACTTCAAAATTTTCACCTGGGAGGGTATTACCAGCTCAGGGAGGGGCTTCTCTTTTTCCATATCCCTGTACCTTCACTGGGCCTCCAGAAAACACCAACTAGCTTCGCTGGGGCTCAGGAAGAGGAGAGACGCTGGAGCCCAGAGTTTTTGTTTTCCACATCTTCAGTCCCATCTCCATGCTCTAAGCATCCTCAAAGGCCCCTTAATGGTCCTGACCACCCCTCAGCTGTGAGCTGGCCCCAGCCCCTTCCTGTGTCTCGCTGGGAGCTTCTGCCTCCACTGAGCCTCTGCCTTGTGGAAGGGAGGCAGGCAGGCAGGCAGGCAGACCCGAGAGAATATGTATGTCAGTTAAGGTTTGTCGTTTACACGTGGAGATCATTAACGAGACTTATTTTTAAATTGTAATTGCAAAATGTAAATGCTCCCCAAACTGATGTGTAATTGCTACCCCCTCCACCCCAGCCCTTCCCCTCTGGTGCCAGCCTTGCAAGGAGAGAATTAGAAAATAAAAAAGGGGGTGGATTATGTAAGCAAAACGAGTTTTTTAAAAAGAGAGAGAGAGAGCGCTAAGAATTGAAGTGAGACAGCTGGCGGCTTTTCTGATTGCCACACTTCCAGCATTAGCTGCAAAAATTGTCCTTGCCAGTTGCATCCATCCATCCATCCAAGGAATAGTGTCAGCTGTACTAAGTCCCCAGGACAGACATGCTGCTTGCCACTCACTTTGAACCACAGCCCATGGTCAGTGGGTGTGTACATCTTGTGGAGTGCAGCGGGCCACAGGAGGGGATAATATTTGATCTTGCTTCTGTCTAACCCATAAAACCATTCTATTCTCCAGAGAGACACCTCCAGTGTGGAAGGTAGGAGTTGTCCACCCCTATCGTACCCCCTAGGTAATAGTGGGGTGTGGGGGGGGACCCAGAAACCACAGTCTTTACCTGGAGAGAGTAAGGTTCTCCTGAAAAGGCCATAGGATGAGAATTGGTTCCTCTCCACTGCCCTTGAACATACTCGGTACTGGTTGTGCAATTGTGGAAGCCTTGCCCATACTTTCTTGTTTTACTTGCTCTCCCAGCCTGCCACATGGGCAGTGAACTGCCTGCAGTATCATTGTGCACAGGCTCCAAATGATTAAGGTCATCCTGTCCCTGGGGTGGAGTGGCCCAATCAACAATGGATGGCTTTCCTTCAAGGAGGAGGAGCCAGCCTAACCTTCACTACAGCGATGACACACAGCTCCCCAGACAGGAAGTGACTCTACCAGCTACCTGCTTTGGAAAGCTGGAGTGGAACTTTCACCTGTGTTGCTCTCTCTCCCTCTCCCTCTCTGCAAGGATTGCGAGGAATTTGGCAACGATTACTGCCGATTTCCTGTAAGGTCACCCTGTCCCAAAGACATCAAGGACATTTACAAAATCCTGGACAAGGTCCTTCGAGTTGGGGCTTGATCTCTTTGTAAGAGATCCAACCCTTACAATAGCATTAAAAAAGAAAAGGCAAAAACAAAAAGCAAAATAAAACAACAACCACAGGGAGTGAGGTGCTGGGTGGCTCCTAGCTAATCAGGAAGCTGATACCTGAGAATCGTGGTTTGAAGCCAGCCTGGACATGAAAAATCCTGAGACACTTGCCTCAGCAAAGAGCCGGAACTGTGATTCAAGTGGTAGAGTGCGAGCCTTGAGCAAAAAAGCAAGCAAGAGTACAAGGCCCTGAGTTCAAGCTTGAGTACCAGCACAAAGAGAGAGAGAGAGAGAGAGAGAGAGAGAGAAAACAGAGTTGATACAGCACTAGCTTTGAGCAGAAGAGCTGAGGGACAGTGCCCAGGCCCAGTGTTCAAGCCCCACGACTGACAACCAAAAAAAAAAAGAAAAGAAAAAAGTTGTTTCTAAAAATTACGTATCTAAATCCCTGCCATACAGGTATTTGCCCCTATGACAAAATGAAGTTACTTAAGAAAATACAAAAGCCAACAAGCCCGTTGAGCATGATGGCTTAGAGTTCTAATCATAGTTACCTGGTGGTGGAAATCAGGAGGGCTGAGGTATGAGGCCACAACAAGCAAACTAAAAACATCAAAAACTAAAACAACAACAGCAACAAAAACAAAGAGGCCTCATCTCAACCTATAAAAGGCTGGGCTTAGTGGGACAAGCCTCTCATCACTGCTAAACATAAGTAAGAGGATCACAATCCAGGCCAATCAGGCACAAAGCAAAGGCCCTGTTTGAAAAATAGCAAAGCAAAAAGGGTGAGGGATGTGGTTCAACTGCTTAGCAAGCCTGGGCCCTGAGTTCAATCCCTAGAACTGCTAAAAATCCAACCAACTACCCAAATCTGATAGAGTCATATGAGATTCTCTGATCCATAATCAAAGGACCTATTTCTCCTAGTTCATCTACTGATGAACACCTGGCCAGAGTACCTTCAGTGTGCATCAGAAATCACTGGGGTACAAATTTGTAGGCCTTCACCTCAGCACACAGAATCAGAGTCTCTGGCTGTGGGGTCCAGGAATTGCATTTGTCACCAACACCCCCTAGTTAACACTCAGGTGAGAACAATTGTTTTAGAGAGTTGTGATCATCATCACAAATGTACATAATACCCTTCTCTCCGTAACAACAACTCCTTGCTCACAGAACACGAAAGCTGAGTACACAGGGACGAAACACAGCCCTTGTCCCTAAGCTAAGAATGTAACACAAAGACATGAAAAACCCACCTGGCATTTGCTGTCTCAGGCTGTCTATGCTGCGCTGATACAGCGCAGGTGGTCAGCAAACCCTCAAGGCAAAAGGCGTACTGCCCAGGGGATCGGCCTAAGGTGTTCAAGAACAGAAAAGGAGTCCTTACTGTTGGGTGATCCCGTCGTCTCTGGGATCCTCTTCGTGGGGGGTGGGGGCTTACACCCCTTTTCTCACTTCCAGCTGAACTAGAAAGGCTTCCTATCCCCGGGAACCAGAGCACCTGCGTGGAAAGGAAGAGCAGTCCCCATCAGACACAAAGGACTCCCGGCTCTGTTCACTCACTCTTCTCTTCCTCCCTGGGATATATTCTATTCTAGAAGGGATGGGTGCTATTTCCTCTATACCTATCCCTACCATATTTACCAGTCAACTCTGTCTCCTCAGTGTGCTTGCTGAGGCTTCTCCCCCCTCTCCACCCGCCCCCACCCCTCCCTGCCCCGGGTTCATCTGGAGCCAAATCTCATCACAGGTTGAAGAACTCTGTTGTTGCCTGCATGCTCTCCTGGGTCCAAGTGTGCTGCGGCCTGTCTCTGGGAGTGATCATGGGCCCTAGGAAAAGCGGCAGACACCTGTTCCAGGACTCTGGGGAAGTTAGAGGAAGGGGCAGCGGCTGATGCGAATGACAGGCTTGGCTAGGGGGTCTGCAGGGACAGCATTGGGGTGGGATCGGAAGCCACCTGTGGGCAGCAGGGGAGAAGAGCTGGGAAAGGAAGGGATCAAAAAGCAGGGAAAGACAACCTGCAGCCTAACAGTGGTTTTGACCACATGACATTTGGATTGAGCTTTAGGTTAAAGGGTATTAATTTTATTTTCTCAGTATTTGAAAAGAAGCAAGGCGTGTGCACTACAGTCCGAGTGGCCAGCCCTGGTATGAGAGACAAAGCTACATACCTCCTAACAGTCCCCCCCTTTCCCTTGAGGATGTGTTGCTAATTTGACTCCAACAAGTCAGGATGGCAGGGTGGCAGGAAGAGGGGTCTGCTCCCCATCTCAGTTGTACTTTGGGGGGCAGCATTGGACAACATCACCAGCCAAGAGTCCCAGCCCTGCACCAGAGGGAAATGCATCTTTAACATTAACAGCTCCTTCCTAGTTAACACCATCTTACTCTCCTTGTAAAAACACATTTACACCTTAGTAAAGAATGTAATTAACTAGTGACATGACAACAGGAGGAGCTAAGCAGTAGCCAGGGTAGGAGTGGCATGGAAGAGGTGGAAATGTAGATGTTTGCCTGAGCCTCAAGTGTGCATGTGAGCACCACGTGTGTGTGTGTGTGTATGTGTGTATCTCTGTGTGTGTCTGTGTGTGCAAACTGCTGCAGAGGTGAGGGTGGTAGAAAGTTAGTATCTGAGGTTCTAAGGGAGGTCTAAATTCCCAGCGGCAGGACCGAGGAAGCTGGGGTACCGAGGAAGCATTAGCTGAAAGACTTTCCAGGGGTGGACAGGTAGCTATGAGCAAATGCTCTCTGGATTGTCTGATCTGGGACAGCCACACAGAAGAACCCAAGAGATCAAACCAATGGAATGAGTAGGCACAGTGAGAACCGGGTTATTCCTGTGTCATTTCTCCTCGTACACTGCTCCCCCTTCATGATGACTTTGTCCTTAAACTCTGTGACAATTCACAGGTCTCTGGCCATGCAGACTGCAAACTCAGGACATGTTTCTGATCTCTACTTCCTCCAAGCCCTCACCTAATTTTTACCACCACTGTCTCTTTTCTCCTTCCTTCCTTCCTTCCTTCCTTCCTTCCTTCCTTCCTTCCTTCCTTCCTTCCTTCCTTCCTTCCTTCTTTCCTCCTTCCCTCCCTCCCCCCTCCCTCTTTCTCTCAGAGGGCCTGGGTGCTATCTCTGAGCTCTTTTTGTTCAAGGTTAGTGCTCTACCACTCGAGCCACAGTGTCACTTCTGGCTTTTCTGAGTAGTTTATTGTCACGGACTTTTCTGCTTGGGTGGGCTTCCAACGTTGATCCTCAGATCTCAGCCTCCTGGGTAGCTAGATTACAGGCGTGAGCCACTAGTACCTGGCTTTCCTCTCTTTCTAGTCAGGGCTGAAGAGGTCTTTCTTTTCTTTCTTTTTTTTTTGGGGGGGGGGTCTGGTCGTGGGGCCTGAACTCTGGGCCTGGGCGCTGTCCCTCAACTCTTCAGCTCAAGGCTAGCGCTCTACCACTTGAGCCCCAGCACCACTTCTGGCTTTTTTCTTTTTGCTTATGTGGTACTGAGGAATCGAACCCAGGGCCTCATGCATGCAAGGCAAGCGCTCTACCACTGAGCCACCTTCCCAGCCCAAGAGGTCTTTCTTTTCCAACCCCTTGAAACAACCTAACCAGGGACCCTACCAGTCAGGATCTCAGTTCCTCTTCATCCATCCCATCGACCCCTCAGTGCATCCGAGCGGGGGACTTTATCCCCACTCACTGAGGACCCTGGTGCCTGCCAGATGCAGCCAGAACAGCAACAGCACTCACTGCGCTTCACCAGCTCACAGCGGGCTCACCACCTTCTCCAGGACTTTCAGGAGCTCGTTGCTCACAGAAGGTACTCACCAACATTGTTAACTGCCTTAGAGCAAGTACAACCTTCTGGATGTCTCTCAGTCTTTCTAGACTTATCTTCCACTGTACTTCTTTTATGAAAACACACCTTTTCCTTTCCATTCTCCATACCTGGCCACAGCTTCCCACTAAGGCTCCAATTCTGCCTTCCTACCTGACAAGACCTTAGTAGCCCTTCTTCACTATTCAGCTTCAATGACCTGGCAGGGCTACCTTCATAGCCAGAAGCCATTTTCCCCCCCATTTCTGTGTTTCCAAGCAAGTGCTGTTTGTCATTCTCTGGATGTTTGTGTCACCTTGCATCTGGAGCTATGGTTATCTTAGACGTCTGCCTTCTCTTTTCTAAATGCAACCTCCTCCTGGGCAGAGACTCTGGATCTTTGTAAATTTGGGGTTCACAGAGGACCAGCATATGTAGGAGGCTTGGGGAAGTCAAGCGCATGCTGGGATTATGATCAAGTGGTAAAGGTCTAGCCTAGCATGCAGAGAATTCCTGGGATTGATCTTTAGTACCACAAAAAGAAGCAAGTGTGGAGCTTGCTTAGGAAAACAGCAGCAAGTGCTATATCCTCTGACTCCAGCTATTTTATTTTTCTACCCTCCTCCTCCTTTGCTCTCTCTTTTTTCTTGTATTTCTTATCAATTCAGACACTTGCCATTGTAAGCACTAGACCGCGGCTGGACACATTGAGGTTGACGTGTCTAGAGAGGCATCTAGGCCCATTCCTGGGAGCCTTATAGTGCCAGCCTCAACCACTTCATTTTCCCAGTGCTTAAGGCCCAGGATGTGGCAGGTAAGAGGAGTGTTTGGTGTGCGGCACTCATAGTCCAGTTGGAAGATATTGAGGGGCACTTGCTTGTCACCAGCAGTGTCAGTATGATGCTGCTACAGGCTGTTGGTCTCAACACCCCTTCTTTTGTCAGAGCCCACAAGGACAAGGCCAGGGTCAAGGCTGAGAAGGGAGGAAGTGCGACCCATTTTATGTGGCCTTCACTTCCCATCCTTCCTGTGGCCCTAGGGCACTAAAGTGTCTGGGCCCGCAGCATCCATAGATCCCATCTTTCTGCTCTGGTTGCATCTTTGCCCATCCCCATCCTCGGATGGCCTGGCACAGAGGGCCAACCAGCTTTCCACTCAGGGATTAATAAAAATGCACATCAGCAAGAGGAAGGACGATCAGAGGTGACACCAGCATGCCACACAGGGCGCTGCTTCAGGCCTACAATAGACATAGATTTCTCTTTTCCCAGAACTGACAACTAGCTAGTTCCACTTGTTTCCTGACAGCCTGAGGAAAGCTTGGAGGCAGAAATGTAGCCTGTAATCTCCTTTCTGTCACTGGCAGAGATTCCTGTGGGTATCAGGAGGGCAACTCACATGTCAGAAAGAATGGAGGAGGAGGAAAGATAGTCCAGGGTAGACGGAGAGGAGACTGCCAATGGATGGTGGTTCTCTTTCTTACCTCAGCCACCATATAGTCTACCTCCTTGCTGTGCATCTGTAGTTCATGCCTATAATCCTAGCTACTCAGGAGGCTGCGATCTGAGGATCGCAATTCAAAGCCAGGCCAGGTAAGAAAGTCTGTAAGACTCTCTCCAGTTGACCACACACACACACACACACACACACACACACACACACACGCTCAAGTGGAGTTATGGCTCAACTGGTTAAAGTACAATCCTTGAGCCATAAAAACTAAGGAACAAGCTGGGTGCTAGTGGCTCAGGTTTCTAATCCTAGCTATTCAGGAGGCTGAGATCTGAGGAAGATGGCTCAAAGCCAGCCCAGGTAGGAAAGTCTGTGGACTCTTATCTCCAATGAACCACCAAAAAAGCTACAAGTAGAGCTGTGGCTCAAGTGGTACAGTGCTAGCCTTGAGCACAAAAGCTCAGGGACAGTGTTTAAGTTGCAAGATGGGAATCAAATAATGAAAAAGACAATTAATAGGTGGGAATGGGAGGGGAAAATTGGGAGAGTATGAGGGGAGGGGTGACATTGTCCAAAAAGAAATGTACACCCTACCTGACTTATGAATCTGTAACCCTCTGTATGTCACCTTTAATAATTAAAAATTTAAACACACACACACAAAGAAGGGACAGTGCCCCAGGACTGGCACTAAAAAAGGAAAGAAAGGAGGGGCTGGGAAGGTGGCTCAGGGGTAGGGTGCTTGCCTTGCATGCTTGAGGCCCTGGGTTTGATTCATCAGCAACACATAAACAGAAAAAGCCAGAAGTGGCGCTGTGGCTCGAGTGGTAGAGTACTGCCTTGAGCTGAAGAGCTGAGGGACAGCGCCCAAGCCTCCCAATGGACAAAAAAAAAAAGAAAGGAAAGAAAGGAAAATGTCCCTTTTACTCCTATTACCTTTCCAAGAAGATAAGGAGCTGGGGGTGAAGTCACTCTGCCCAGCCCTCACTATCTGCCCACATGTATGTTACCTGGACCATGCTGATGGGCATAAGCAGAGAAGCCTGAGCCTGTTTTGCCAGCTTGCACTTAGACCTTGTGCAGATGAGTAGGACAGTGGGAAGATCGATTTTCTAGACTCTCTAGACACAAAGACCTGTCTTCTCCATATTAGGATACTCACCCCACCTCCCACCCCAAATAAAAAGTGCCAAGGTCCCTGTCATGAATGGTTCAAAAGCTATACGAGAGGGCTCATTCTGGAGTCCTCTGAGATGCCCCTGCTCAGTGCAGTGATGGTCTGCCTGCAAGAACCTTCCAGCATTTCCTCAACGGTGGGCATCTGTGACTATCTTTAGTCTCCTCTTGCCTGCCTCTTGGGGTGGGCAAGCTAAGCAGGAATGGCAGCCAGTGCCAGTTCTGCCACCAAGGTGCTTGGTGATGCCAGACAAAATCCCCTGCCAATCTTAAATCTATTTTGTCATCATCGTATCATTGATCTTTGCCATCATCATCATCTGTAAACACAAAACTGGGCCTGAAACTGATGTTTCCAATTCCATTCTTGGACAAGTCTTGCACTTCATCGTTGTCTCAGAGGAAGCCTAGAATTTCAACAGAGTGAGGAGACTGACCTCCAAGAGGCCGGACTCCATTCCTCTGGGAGGAGAGAGGGTCCATGGAAGCTCAAATAATGCACAGACTTGCATAGGCTATTTCTCCCCCCAGGCAAAAGCCTGGAAAGACTTGTTGGAGCCTAAGAAGATGAAAATCCAAATTTCTGAACTTCCACTCTTGTACTTTGTCATCAGCCTGGACCTCTTCTTGCCAGACCTTCTGTTACTTCCACATCTGAACCTCTTCTGCAGCTGAGCTAGGCTGCTATTGCCCTGACACCTAGAACATTCGACACCTGAACCCACTATGTCCTGCTGGAGGGTCTGTGCCTGCCTTCTTGCCTCTCTGACTTCAGCTCCAGTTCACTGCCCAGTGCCAGTGCTGATCCTACCTCTCTGCAGCTGAAAGGTCTGCTTCTTGCACTTCCATCCATCATTGCCCCTAATCTCGCTCTCTTTTCTGAACTTCTGCTCTTTTTTGCCTCAATGCCATTGTAAACCCGGAAAGACAGACCTGTGTTTTAATTTTCTTATTTCCTCCACATAAACCTAGGTTAGCTCAGGGCCACCTGGATTCCTGTCACATGGAGAGGAGTCACTTCTACCAAATATGAACTCAGATCAATGCTGAATCCATGCAGTTGAGAGTTTGCCTGCTTAGTTACTTGTTATTTGTTGCTGAAGGCATTGCAATTCTCTCTATACTTTAGTGTGTCCCTAAATTAGGAGCTTTTGATTGAACTGAGGATTATTTCATGTGTACTGATGTTAAGTAGGTGTGGCGAAAATAGTACAGTGGATAATGTCAGTTAAAGTTGGATTTAAGTGTTAAGATCTTCCTCTTTTTTCGGGGGTTGTGTGTGTGTGTTTGTGTCTATACTGGGGCTTGAACTCAGAGTCTGGGCATTGTCCCTGAGCTTCATTTTCTCAAGGATAGCACTCTAACACTTGAGCCATAGCTCCATGTCTGGCGTGTGTGTGTGTGTGTGTGTGTGTGTGTGTGTGTGTGTGTGTGTGTGTGTGTGTGTGTGTGTGAGATTAATTAGCAATAAGAATCTCATGAATGTTTCTGCCTGAGCTGGCTTTGAATCACATCCTCAGATCTCAGCCTCTTGAGTAGCTAGGATTACAGGAATGAGACACAGGCACACAGCCTTTGTATAAGTCTTACAGTAATTGTTTCCCTATTTCTGTAACATGGGAATAGAAATACCTAACTTACAGGCTTTCTTAGGATTTTATGATATTAACATCATACACAGGATGTGCTTAGTGAGTTGTAGAGGGCTATATAGTGTCATCAATCAAACCTTTTTTTATTGTGAAAATACTGTACAGAGGGGTTACAATTACATGGGCAAGGTAATGAGTACATTTCTTATCAAGCATTGCAATCAAACCTTTAATAATGGTGACCACTGTCATTAATGATAATATCACATTAATAGTATGTTTAGCTCCTACGTGGTAATTCTGCTTCAAGATTTTGTTCTCTGAAATTTTCTCCCAAGGCCCCCTCCCCCATAAAGGGTTATTTATTCCCTCTTCTCTGTTCCCCCAATAACTGGGACCATAGCTCCAAGAGAAAGTCTGAAGGTCTTGGCCATGAACTGTAGGCTGTATCGGGGAATCATTCCCATCTGTTCCCATCTGTGTTCTTATTTGAAATTCCGAGCTTCAGAAAGCAGCGACTCAGTTGTCTCTAATTTGGGCTTCCATCTCTGGCCTAGCATCCGGCTCAATGTGTGTTTCTGAAATGAGGGAATGGATGGATGAGCAGAAATGCCCAAAGCAGTCAAGAGACCTGGGCAGAGTTTGACCAGGCACAAATTTTATGTCTGGAGAAATGGACTAGAGGAAGAGACTGGCGATTAAAGCATGTTCTATGAGAGAATGTATGAACTTTTTAAGTTGGCCAGGAGCAGTCCCTCAATTAAAAAAAAAAAAGTTTTCTTTCTTCAATCATCAGACTTAGACATTAAAAATCTGTAAAGTCCTATTTATTTCTACCCCTCCTTGCCAGGGCCTCCTTCTTCACTCCTACACACAATTTCTTTCCCTTCTGCTCTCTGGGCCCCTGTTCCCTGCTCGCTCTTGGATCCTCTGGATGACCTTGGTTCTGAGGCAGCTTTCTCCAGAGGCAGAAAAAGATAAACTGCATCTTGATACCAATTTACCACTATTTTCTGCTCTGACCTCAGCTACATTTCCTTCCTTTCTGTTTCCACCACACCTTAGCTCAGCAGTAGCCTTTAACTGGTCTCTCTTTAGCCTACTCCATCTTTGAGGATGGTGCTAGTAGCTTAGAGCCTCCTTACCTTAAATGTCATTAGATTATATAATCCTAAATAAAACCTCCCACTCATATATCTCTCCAGAGTCCAGTATATTATTTTTCGTATATATTAGGTGTATAATAAATAATTGTTGGATAAGGTAAAAGTAAGTAAGATTCACATAATAGGAGACTTGGCTAGGGACCAGTGGTTCACACCCGTCATGTTAACTACTCAGGAGGCTGAGATCTGAGGATCACAGCTCAAAGCCAATCTGGGCAAGAAATTATCTCTAAGGATCTCTAATTAACCAGAAAAAGGCCAGAAGTGGAAGTACAGCTCCAACAATAGAGTACCAGGCTTGAGTGCAAAAGTTAAGAGGCATGTAGAGCCCCAAGTGCCAGCCCTAGTGTCAGCACAAAAACAAGCAAACAAACAATAGTGGGAGACATTAGCACTCCAATCTCACCAAAAGACTTGCCACCCAGAATTTTTTTTAAATAAATGAAACCTCAGGAGTAATGGATAGTACAGACCAAATGGATTTAACAGACATCTACAAAGTATTTCATCTAGCAGCTACATAATACATATTCTTCTCAGCAGCCCCTGAAACACTCTCCAAAATAGATCATATTTTGGGACACAAAGCAAG
Source organism: Dipodomys spectabilis (assembly GCF_019054845.1). Classification (NCBI taxonomy): domain Eukaryota; kingdom Metazoa; phylum Chordata; class Mammalia; order Rodentia; family Heteromyidae; genus Dipodomys; species Dipodomys spectabilis. Next base: position 5,045,058 of record NW_024870700.1, read on the forward strand.
TCTTAATGAAGATAAGAAACTCGAAATAACTTCTTGTATTCTATCAAACCACAATAAAATAAAACTAGAAAGCAACAAGAAGGCACTACAGGAAATGTTTAAGCACGTGGGGACTGCACAATGCATTGTTAAATGACCAGTGGGGTCACCAAAGAAATAGAAGGGAAATTTAAGGCATTAGTAGAGCCAAGTGAAAATGAAAACACAACTTACCAGAAGCTCTGGGATACAGGAAAGGCAATGCTAAAAGGAGAGTTTATGTCTATGAGCACCTACATCAAAAAGAGAGATTTCAATTAAATAGCCCAAATGATGCACCTCCAGGTCCTAGAAAACAAGAATAAGCTAAACCTCAAATTAGCAGGCAGAGAGAAATAATGAAGAGTAGGTTAGGACTGAATGGATTCACTGCCAAATTCTACCAGAACTTTAAAGAACACCAATACTCCTCAGTCTATTTCATCAAATAGAAAAGGAAAGAAGGCTAACAAAATTATTCTAGGAAGCCAGCAGAACTCTGATAGCAAAACCAGATAAAGGCACCACAAAACAAGAAAATTACAGACCAATTTCTTGATGAGTAGAGACAAAATTTCTCAATAAAATATCTTTAAGTCGAGTTAACATATACAAAATATATAATACATACATGCTATTTACAAGGAACTATATTGTGCAATTTCATGTTTATTTCTTGTAAAAGCTTTTTGAAGTAGCTACTATTCATCTCTGTTTTAGAAAGGGGAAACTGAGGCTAGAAAAGTTACATAGTCTGATTGCTGGCAGTGATGGTACATGCCTATAATCCCAGCCACTTTATATTTTTGCCTCTTTTGGCTTTTTCTGTTTATGTGGTACTAAGTAATCGAACCCAGGGCTTCATGCATGCTAGGCAAGCACTCTACCTATCCCAGACACTTTAAGGGCTGAATTCTATTTCAAAAGGTGGGGTGGGAGGTGGGGGGATGTGGATGTAGACTGAATGGTAGATCACCTTCCTAGAATGTGTGAGGCCCTGAGTTCAGATCTTAGCATTGGGGAATTGAACAAAGTGTTATTGTTAAAGGGGAAGTGAAAGAGCAGAGACCTTCCCAACCCCAAGGGTTTCATTGTGGCTTCCTTGGTTTCAGATCCTTGGCACCTGCCCACCTGACATCCCATTTTCCTGCCCACCTGTCTGCCTAGCCAGAGAAAAGATGTTTCAGAGGCCGAGCGCCTCTCTTCTGCCTCGCTTGGGAAATAAACAAGAAGAATTTTCCTTCTCATCATCTGGTAAGTCAGTGACATTTCGTTTGACAAAGAATCGAGGAAAAGCCTCTCCTGGGACTAGTTGGGGGACCAGCCTCTGATAATATTGCTTTATTGAAAAGCCATGCTAGGAATTGAGCTACGGATGGCCTTTTTACATGAAGTAAATTATGCGGGAAATGAGAAATATATATAGACTTTAAAGAAACACCCAACGATCTATACCTAGTCATAGAGATGACTGTGAGGACAGCACACACACACACACACACACACACACACACACACACACACACACACTGCCACAAACACACAAAGGCACAGATTCCCCCTCATGTTCACACTCATAAGCCTAGATCCAGTAAGATGCACAGCCACAGACTGATAGCCTCGACTTTCCCCTGCATGTCTTCCAGGGGAAATTGCAATTTTCCCCACACATGTAAATTTCAGTCATTAAGGAACGCACAGGAAGCGTGGCATTGAAGAAATTAATCTCTCAGTGCCTCCCTGCTCCTCTCAGGGACCTGCTCCCTCTCCTGAGGTCACACTTCACAGAGACACGGTGCCAACCCAATGACCTGCTGCCCCGGGCCCAACTCCCACTCAGGAAGATTTATATCTTGTGCCCTACGGAGGCTCAGTTGTCACCTGCTCTGCGGATGGCAGAGGAGGGATAACAAAAAAAGGGAAATGAAATGCCTATAGAACTCATTCAGATGCTGCTCAGAAACAGACCTCTGAAATGGAAGGGATGGAGAAAGGATTTCATTTAAAATGCCTCCCCTCTTTTCTCCTCAGGCTGCTGGTGAAGGGTTGGAATTTGCAAGGATGTCTGAGAGTCAGGAATTCCCTTCCAGCCACAGTGATTTTGATCAGGGATCAAAGCAAGAGCCCAAGACTCCTGTGCTTAGGGAATCTGGCACCTGAAAAACCTCAGAAGCTACACTATGAGCCAGGAAAGCTGTCTCCTGTCCTGAATTCCCTTGTGTCAGTTTTTCTTCCTGCAAAGGAGAAAGTTAGGACTGGATGGTCTATATCAGAGGTGACCTTGCTCTGCCCCTGCCCAGTGTTAGTAAGATTTTACATATTTCTGCAGACCTTATACATCACAAAATGTGTTCAGGCACAGCCATTAGCTTTTTGATTAAGTTGCACCATAATTATATAGTGTTGATAATGCTGGAATCAATATACCCCATGTACAGACAGAGAAATCCAGCCAGATTTAGATGTCTTGGGTAAGGTGACAAAAAGAGTCACTATTAGCCAGGTAGTGGTAGCTTACACTAGTAATCTTAGCTGCTGAGGAAGCTGAGATCTAAGGATCAATGGTCAAAAAGCTAGCTCAAGCTGGCCGCTGGTGGCTCACGCCTATAATCCAAGCTACTCAGGAGGCTGAGATCTGAGGATCGAGGTTCAAAGCCAGCCCGGGCAGGAAAGTCTGTGAGACTCTTATCTCCAATAAACCACTAGAAAACCGGAAGTGGTGCTGTGGCTTAAGCGGTAGAGCACTCGCCTGGAGCTGAAGAGCTGAGGGACAGCGCCCAGGCCCACAGTTCAAGCCCACAACCGACAAAAAGAAAGAAAGAAAGAAAGAAAGAAAGAAAGAAAGAAAGAAAGAAAGAAAGAAAGAAAGAAAGAAAGAAAGAAGGAAAGAAAGAAAGAAAGAAAGAAAGAGCCACAAGTATCACTGTGAGTAGGAAAGTCCATGAAACTCTTATCTCCAATAAACCACCAGAAAACCGAAGTGGCGCTGTAGCTAAAGTGGTAGAGCGCTAGCCTTGAGCTGGAGAGCTGAGGGACAGTGCTCAGGCCCAGAGTTCAAGCCCCATGACGGACAAAAAAAAAAAGCTAGCTCAGGCAGACAAATCCAAGACTCCTATCTCCAATTAGCCAGCAAAATGCTGGAAGTGGAGGGTGGCTCAAGTGGCAGAGTACCAGCCTTGAGCAAAAAAGCCAAATGATGAGTGCATAAGATTCTGAATTTAAGTTCTAGGACTGAAAACACACACACACACACACACACACACACACACACACACACACACACAACCAAACACACATACACACATTATTATTGACTCAGGTTACATGGAATTACTCCTCTTTTGTGTGGTTACATGTGGAAGCTCAATGAAGATTTCCTTTCATTAAGGAAAAAGATTGAACTTTCTTTAGGGGTATTAAAATATAGAGGACTAGTGTGAGAGGGGAAAGAGGAAAGAAAAGGGATATAAACAGAAATTCATTCAATCATCAAGTATTTTTGAGTGTCTTCTATGTATCAAGAACTGTCCACGATTGGGAACAGAAGTTATACAAATCCTACCATTTGTGAGGTTTATATTCTGGTGGGGAGCAGAGAAGGTAGGGAGCAATGAAGACAATTACAAGACAATGAACAGGTGCTTAGATAAAATACCAGCCTTTATCTGTGGCTCACACCTATAATCCTAGCTGCTGTGGAGGTTGAGATCTAAGGATCATGGTTCAAAGCAACCAGAGCAGGAAAGTCTATGAGGCTCTCTTCTCCAACTAAGCACCAAAAAAGCTGTAAGTGGAGCTGTGACTCAGGTGGTACAGCACTAGCCTTGTGCAAAACAGCTCAGAGACAGTGCCCAGGCCCTGAATTCAAGCCCCAGGACAGGCAAAGAAGAAGAAGAAGAAGAAGAAGAAGAAGAAGAAGAAGAGGAGGAGGAGGAGGAGGAGGAGGAGGAGGAGGAGGAGGAGGAGGAGGAGGAGGAGGAGGAGGAGGAGGAGGAGGAGGAAGAGGAGGAGGAGGAGGAGGAGGAGGGGGGGGGAGGAGGAGGAGGAGGAGGAGGAGGAGGAGGAGGAGGAGGAGGGGAGGAAGAAGAAGGGAGGGAAGGAAGGAAGGAAGGAGAAAGAAAAAATACTGATTGTCTCATGATGACAAGAATGAAGGAGAAAAGGTTAATTAATAGAAAGTTAAAGTTCTGACTAGCTTTAAAATAGAAAAATAGACTATGGGATACGAAACTCAGAGCAGAAAGGTTTCCCTCCAGCAACAAACTGGTCCTGAAACTATGAGGCCAAGAGGGCATTTGCTTCAATGCAAAGCATAAGGGGCATTAGAAACCCCAGGAATGGAGCCCAAACCAGCAATAGTGACAGTGCCTTGCTGAGCCCATGTATCAAAACATCACATTGTACCCCATAAGTATGTGCAAATACTATGTGTCAAACGTTTGTAACGTTTCTCTTTAATATTTTGTATAGCATGCATTTTTTAGTAGTTTTTATTTTAAAAACTATTGCATCAAAGTATTTTTTTCACTTGATCACTGAGTTTTGGAGGTCATCTCCTTCAATTTTGGGCCTGAGGTCTCCTAGCAGACCTTGGTTGGCATATTCAGTAAACATGTACACAGGGAATGGCTTTGTTAGGAAAATGAAGATGGCCACAGCCATGAATGGGGAAAGCCACAGAGAACAAGTTAGGGAAGTCCCACGTGGTAAGACAGAAGAAAAAGGAATAGGATGTCTGCTTGGGACAGAATCCTAGAACCAGAAGTTCACTGAAAGAAAGAAGCTAAGTACCTTTCCTCTCCAAGTTGATCTATTGGGATGCTGCATGGATAGATGCCCACTCACGCTAGTGGGTTTGAAAGACAAGAGGGTGAATATAGAGATGGTCAGTTAACTCTTGTTGAAATGAAAGAAGGATTGTTTCTGGACAGAAGCTAGATACTGTGTTTTCTTGAAGAGGAGGAAGCTGAAATGCCAAAGGTGGGAGGAGCCATAGGTTTAGTGGAGACTAGGTAATCCACCATATTCTTCCCCTGGCCCTGCCCATCCATTCTCTCAGCTGCCGGTCCCCCTCACATCTGGTCTAACAAGGCTGGAGTGTGTCTCCTGGTATAAAGGCTCCCCTCCTCATCAAAATGTTGGCATCCTAATGACTTGGGGGGTGGGGTTGGTGTCAGCCTGAACTGGCTCCTGACTTAGGAAAAGAGCCAGTTCAAGGATGATAAGTTTATTTTTGTGAGTTCTCAACTAACACTGAAGACCAGATGATGAGAATTTAGATAAGTACCTCCCTTCATAAGGCTCCAGAACATTCTATAGATTTGAGCACACTAAAGTATGAGATAGGGAACAGCCAGGGACAGATGACCCATGTAACACACCCCACTAGACAGCCAGACCATTTTAAAATGCAAATCTCATCGTAACACCGCCCCCCCATACCTCCCGTGTCTCTAACATGTTATTGGTTTCCCATTCCTTTTGAGATCAGCACCAAAATCCTTAGGATGGTCATAAGATTGGATGCAGTCTGGTCCTCTTCAGCCTCACCTAGCTGGACCCCTTTGGATGTGTTTCTCCAACCACAGGGTCTTTGCATAAATGGGCCTGTCATGCTGGAAGATTCGCTTTCCTCATCCACTTTCTTTTTTTTTTTTTTTTTAGTTTTAAATTTTATTTTGTTGTAAAGGTGCTGTACAGAGGGGTTACAGTTACATCCGTAAGGTAATGAGTACATTTCTTGTCAAAACCTCATTCACTTTCAACTAGTTACAGCCTGCTTTGTTTCTACTTCTTGGGCTTAAGACTCACTTCAACAAGGGAGCTATGGTAACCTCTCAGAGCCAGGAAGGATCCTTTGTTACACTGCATTTCCTCGCTCAGAATTTGAGCAATCAGTGAAGTTTATAATTGCACATTCAATTGAGATTGAGACGTGTCAGATTTCTTCGTTAGGCTCTAAGCATCCCAGGATGGGGACTCAGGTTTGTTCTACTTTCCTTGAATCTCTAGTACTCAGTAATATTACAGATATTAGTAGAAAAATCATCTTCACTAACCTAAGTCAAAGGTTGGGAAGGCAACCTCTGACCTTTCCTCCGAGTGGCAAGAAAGAGCTAGGTGGTACTCTACCAGTTGAGCTACACCTCCACTTCTAGTTTCATTGTTTTGCTGGTAAATTGGAGATAAGAGTTTCATGGACTTTCCTACCTGGACTGGCTTTGGACCATGATCCTCAGATCTGTCTCCTGAGTAGCTATGATTACATGCGTAAACCACTGGCACCTGACTCTTTTTTATTTTTTCTGGTCATGGGGCTTGAACTCTGGATATAGGCGCTGTTCCTCAGCTCTTCAGCTCAAGGCGAGCTCTCTACCACTTGAGCTTCAGCACCACTTCAGGCTTTTTCTGCTTATGTGGTGCTGAGGAATGGAACCCAGGGCCTCATGCATGTAAGGCAAGCACTCTACCACTGAGCCACCTTCCCAGCCCCAGCACCTGACTCTTCTCATCCTTCTTGCAAAGCTATCTTCAACACAGAAAGCCATATAGTAGAGTCTGCACAAGCCCAGGAATTGTCTGTAGAATCACAGATTGAGACAGGTAACAGATATGGGCAGAACCATAGGAGAGCAGGTAGACCACTCACCTGGGAGCAAGCAATCTCAGTACCAGCCCTCCCAACCCACCTCAGACTCCCAGAGGACATAGCGAAGCCTCTTCCCTTCCTTAGGCTCTCTCTCCCTCCTCCCTCCCTTTGCACTCCCTCCCTCTCCTTCTGGCTATGATTTGAATGTTCTTCTCAAAAACTCATATGAAAACTAAATTGCCATTGTTAACAGTAAGCTGGGTAGCAGTGGCTCACACCTGTTATCCTAGCTGAGGCTGAGATCTGCAGAAGAGGGGTTCCAAGCCAGCTTGGATAGAAAAGCCCACAAGATTCTATTTGTAAAATTACCAGCAAAAAGCAGGGCTGGAAGAATGGCTTAAGTGGTTTAAGAGTCCGTGAGACTCTTACCTCCAATTAGAGTGTCAGCTGAGCAAGACAAGAGAGCTTGAGGCTCTGAGCTCAAAACCAAGCACTGCCAAAGAAAGAAAAAAAATGAAAGGGAGAGGGAGGAAGGAAGGAAGGAAAGAAGGAAGGAAGGAAGGAAGGAAGGAAGGAAGGAAGGAAGGAAGGAAGGAAGGAAGGAAGGAAAAAGGAAGGAAGAAAAGGATGGAGGGAAAGGAAGGGCAGGACAGGGCAGGGAAGGGAAGGGAAGGGAAGGGTAGGGAAGGAAAGGGAAGGGAAGGGTAGGGAAGGGCAGGGAAGGGGAGTCGTCTTGGCCCCAACATTAAGGCCTTCTCAACCACTGGATTGAGAAGTAACTGACTCCCAGCTCCTCGCTGGCTAAGGTGAAGTGGGGAGCAGTTCAGCTCACCTCTCCGATCGCGAGAAAGATCCACAATTCCTGTTCACTTAGCCTTCTTCACTCCAGCACAGGGGTGGCCTCGTTACTGAACTTCAGGGTGAGGCTGGGCAGAGGGGCTCCCAGCAGGCTCCAGGCATATGGGAAAGCCAAAACAGCTGACCCAGTGATTGCACCAAGCCTATGCCCCATGAGGAGCTAGGCCAATAAATAATAGAAAGTCCAAGAGCCGGAGAAGGCATCATCCTCCATGTGGCTGGGCCTCAGGCAAGATGGTAGAACAGGCCCACCAGGTCAAGAGCACAAGGATTAATAATGCATCAATTTTAATGCAGGAAGAGGATTTTTTTCCCCCTGCTTCACAAACAGCAAAGTGAATGTTTGAGCATCCCGGCAGGGGGTTAATGAGGACTCTGATTAGTTATTCGGATTTCTCCACACTGCCTCCATCCATCCTACTGGGGAGGATAACTGGAAGGCAGGGCGAAGGGGAGGGCTGCACAGAGGGGCTGGGATGAGCTTTCAGGCCCGGGGAAATCAAAGCCCAGCCCCCACTTTCACCCCGAAGCCCACCCTGAACATACTGTGGTGGAACTGGTAACCAGAAGGGCAAAAGTGGCACCTGGGGGTTCCAACTACCTCCAATTTCCTCCCCTCTCTCCCTTATCCCCCCAACCTAAGTTCATCTTTCTTTTAGGGAAGCTGCGGATCAGGACCGATCCAATATTCACCCAGGATATTGCCCTGGGTGAAGGGACTAAAAAGTATTCCCATCCAAAAATCACTCTGGCCCCTGGGGCTGGGAGAGGGGGGCTGGCGTGAGGGGGGAGCGTTGCTTGGTGAATCAGTGCGGAGCAGGGAGGCTCTAGGGAAGGCAGGGGCTTTTGTGACTACCTCTGGGAGCACCCCAGAGCTGTGAGCTCTCAGAGTACCTCTGGGCGATAGAGGCTCTGCCTCTTCTGTTACCAGTTCTGGTCATCAAGCCTAGCTAGACACCCCACACCTCCTGCAACCGTCTTTGTCCCCTCTTACTGTGTGCAGGGAGGTGATAGATCCTGCTCATTTGGCCCCTGACATACAGGGAGCAAAAGCATGGGGACAAGCAGCATGGTCTCGGGGACAGAAGCTGCCGGGCCATCTGGATGCAAGCGCCAAATCTTCCCCATCTTATGTCACAGATGGACTAGTAAACAAGAATTCTACCACCCCTGCCCACCCTAGTTCCCAGACCATCTGCCACAGCCCAGGCCCCAGAACCAGAACCGCTGCTGCTTGGTGATGTCACCAAGAAGCAACGTCACGGTGAGGTCATCCTCCTACAAATGCTGGGAGATCATCTCAGGGTTGTTGATGTCCCCGGATGCCTCTCTCCGGAATTTCCCAAAGACCTACCCATCGACCAACCCCAGATTCTCACACTTCAATGTGGGGGTCCTTTATCAGGCCCCACCCTGATCTCAGTGCAGGACTCTTCATACCCACAGGCTCCTGTAGTCCTGAGCCCTCTGGGAAGTTATTAACGACTCTGTGTTCCTCAGCCTCCTATCTTTTCTTATCCATTCAGAACAGTGCTGCTGAGGGTTTCCTTGTGCTGGCCATCTTGCCCAGTGTTCTTTAACCCCACCCCCACCCCCCACCCCCCGTCAAGACTCATGGATCTCAGTGGCAATCACTCTGCCTTGTGAAGCAGGTACCTGTGCACATCTACATTTTAGCCCAGCATTGTTCCAGTGAGATTTTTCTAAGATGAGGCAAGTATTCTCTGTCTGCCTTTTGACAATACTACAGATCCCGTGCAGCTACGGGACACTTAAATTGTGCTGGACATGACTGTGTTTAATTTTCATTTTAATGTATAAGTGAAAATACCTAAGTGGTTAGTGGCTTCTGTATAGGACAGCATGGATTTAGCGACAGGTGATGTACTCAGTACCACCCAGGCCTGTGCACACTTGCCTGAAGCCACTTGCTATGCTGAGTGTCCCCTGTCTAATGGCGCTATTTGAGGTCAGATGCTAGTTTGGTCTTCTCTAGTCTCTAGGGTCCCATGTTGGGACACAGGCTAGGGAGGGTGTGTACAACTGTGTTCTCTATCACTTGCTGCCCCTGCCTTCCCTCACTCCACTTCTGTTTGGGCAAGGAAGGTGCTGAGCCATGTTCTGGATTCCCCTCACACCTTGCAGGAGAATTCTCATTGAAGCTGGTGTGCGGTGTAGATTAAGATGGCATCCAAGACGGTCTCGAAAATACTTTGGATGGGACCCCATGAGTCCTAACCAAAATCAGTGCAGGTCTATGACCTCAAAGTGGCCTCTTCCTTTTACCTCTGGCCTTCCCAATCCTGACCTCCACTAGGCACTTACTTTAAAAAGTGACTGTCAGGTGCTGGCCCCAGGAAACCATCAGAAGGTGTTCACTGTGTGGTGCGCAGGTCTAGGATCCAGATCATATCAATATCAAGCTTACTGTCTCCACATCATACCTGGCCAGTTACAAAGCAATACCTTCTTCACATCCTCAGCTGCTCCACATCTCTCTCCAGTGTGTGCAGGGAGGTTAGGACTACTCCCTGGCTTACAGACGGAGAGAGAGGTACAGGGAGGTGAAGGCGCTCATTCAAGCTAAAGTGCTTGATCTTTTATTAAATCCTATATTAAAAGTCAGATCTTTTGATTCTAAGCTCAGTGTTCAATGTACTGGGAGGACAGTGATGCCAACCGCCCCCCTCAAAAAAATCTTATACTCCTAGCACTCAGGAGATTGAGACAGAAAAACCGTGAGTTCAAATCTGGCCTGGAGTACATAGTGAGACTGTCTCAAGAAAGAAGAAAATGGTAGGCACCTATAGCTGATGCCTGTAATCTTAGCAACTGATGAAGTTGAGATCTAAGGATCATGGTTTGAAGCCAGCCTGGGCAGAAAGGTATGTGAGACTTTTATGTCCAAAGAAGCACCAAAAAAAGCTAGAAGAGGAGCTTTGACTCAAGTGGTTGAATGCTAGCCTTGAGCAAAAAAGCTCAGGGGCAGTGCTCAAGCCTGAATTCAAGATGCAAAATCAGCACCCCCCAAAAAATCAGCACCCCCCAAAAAAATGGAAGAAAGGGAGAAGAAAGAACAGGACGAGAAGGAGGTGGAGGAAGAGGAGGAGGAGGAAGAAGAAAGAAAGAAAGAAAGAAAGAAAGAAAGAAAGAAAGAAAGAAAGAAAGAAAGAAAGAAAGAAAGAAAGAAAGAAAGAAAGAAAGGAAGGAAGGAAGGAAGAAAAGGAAAGAAAGAAAAAGGAAGGAAAGAAGGAAGAGGAAGGAAGGAAGGAAATTAAGGAAAGAAGGAAAGAAATATCCCTAAAAATTCTTTTTTTTCTTCTTGTTTCTATTTCCTGGAGTTCATTTCAATAATAGTAATTAATCATCATTATTATTAATTATGATGATTAATTATTATTATTATTATTATTTTTGCCAGTCCTGAGGCTGAATTCAGGGCTTGGGCACTATCCCTGATTTTCTTTTGCTCAAGGCTAGCACTCTATCACTTGAGCCACAGTGCCACTTTCGGCTTTTCTGCTTATGTGGTCCTGAGGAATGGAACCCAGGGCTTCATGCATGCTAGGCAAGCATTCTATCACTAAGCCACATTCCCAGCCCCTCAATAAATAATACTTTTATATGAACAGAGGCACATAGACAATAGGCCTTTGTGTTCCACCCCTAAGAGTATTCTCTTTTGGTCTCACTGGGTGAATTCTTATAAAAAGGATTACAGTTGATGAATAGGTTTGAAGAGGATGCTGATGGGTTTATTTGAAGGTGCATTGTGTTGAAGGTTTTTGTGGATAGGGGAAAATAGCTTGAAATGAGTATCTGGGACTATATTCTAATTGCAGTCTACCGTGTGATCTAGCATCGCATTATCTACTGTTCCCCCGCTGTCTTGTTTCCATCTATATTTTCTGATGTTCAGTTTAGATTTCTACAATCACTTCAGGTACTACGACCTTCATGAATCTGGTCTGGATCTTCAGGGCAGATACAGTCTCTTCTCCCGTTTGGTTCCCACAGCACTTCATATATTATTCTAGTATTCTATCATTCTGCCTAGGGATAGAGTAAGTTGCGTGTGTACAACCTCCATGGAGTCTAAAGAAGGGGCAACTCCAGTTTACTTTTGTATCACTCACAATATCTTGGCGCTATGCCTTGGGCATTAGAGCAGATCAAAAAATATTGGTTGGGTTGAAATTCATTGTAATCTGTTTCTAAGGAATGTTGGTGAAGAGGGTAAGGTTTAACCCCTGCCTTCCTAGTGGTGGATGTGAAATGTAGTGGACCTCATACCTTCCTCTGAATCTTCATCTTCAAATCTGAATTCTGTAATGATTTAAAAGCACATGTGCAAAAGCTAGAAAAGGGATTTAAAACTAAGAGACCACAGAAAAGGGTAGCTGGAACTTGTTGGAAGTATAGATAGAAAGTCAAAGACCAGAATAAATTGGAATCTGAAAGCACTTCTACTGCTAACGCCACACATTCCCTCATTCTTCTCTCCCTGAAAAAACTATACTTGGAAAAAAGGAGATAATTTTTTTTAGAGAGAAAAAAATGAATGCTAAGGGATGGAGACTACTACAGCCCAAGGCAGATAGATAAGGTTAGCAGATGACAGAAAGAAAGCAAATGATTTACCTCCCATTTTGCTGCCCGCTTTTTCAAGGACATTGGTCATCCAAACAGAGAGAGAGTTTTTTTTTTTAAGAGTTCAAGTCTGAGATAGGCGAAGGGGCGGGAAACTGCAGCTCTCTCCCCAAATCAACTCAAGGCTGAGGACCAGCAAATTGCATCTTATTGTGGAAAGAATTAAAGGTACGACTATAGAACTAGATATGATTCACTGTCAGTGAACTAAGGGAGAAATATTACATTTAGAGACCAGAATAAACCAAAGTTGTCCCTAGTTTCATAACATGACAAACATCAGACTCAGGAGCTATCTGATAGTGTTCAACATTAATTGCTAACAAAAAGTTTTAGATTGGAAGCCAAGTGCCTGCAGGTTTACAGATCCCTTAGTGGGGACCACAGCTCAAAGCCAGCCAAAGAAGAAAAGTCTGTGAGAGTCCAATCTTCAATTAACCAGGTAAAGCTGGAAGAATCAAAAGGTAGAGTACCAACCTTGGGCAAAAATGTTGAGGGACAGAACCTAGGCATTGAGTTCAAGCTCTGATACTAGCATAAAAAGAATTCAATTTGTTTAGGAAGAGAGAAGGAATGGCCAAGATCAAAATAGTTTCATTGAAGGTCAATTAGGTTAAACTAACTTTATTGCCCTTTTGAGAGGAAAAGAAACAAGAAAACAATACAAACACACATATAACGTTGGCATGGTGAGTGACCTAGACCTTCACTCCCAGATACTCAGGAGGTGGAGATAGGAGGATCTTGAACTCGAGGATAGCTAGGGTGAAAGCCTATCTTGAAAACAAACCAAAAATAAAAGTGTAGCTGGCAGCATAGTGCAAGTGGTAACGTTAGCAAGTGTGACGCTCTAGATTCATTCCCAAGTGCCACACAGGAAGGGGAAAAAAGTCTTCACAAAATTCCATGGTTAGTAGATTAAGAAATTACTAAGGAGTAACCTGATTTCAGTGGGGAATATGAGCAATCAGTATGGAGGAGATTTCGGTCTGGAGGAAGGTTTTCATATTCAAGCAACCAGCTATATACCTTGGAGTAATGACCTGCATAAACTTGGAAGTCTGCTTATCATTCCACACACTAGAGGGGACAGTTAATACGTCTAAGGAGAAAAAAAAAGACTGAGAACAAGCTTGGGAGTCAGGATATGGTAGTGAGTAAAGATGAATGAATTCACATTGTTAATTAAAGTAAAACACAAAATACACAAGTGAAGAGATAGAGCTTAAAAGCATTTGGGGCAGAAAAAAAAATAACAGCAAGTCTGACTAAAAATTCAGCAGGTACCAGTTGAACACTATTTGGGATGTACTTGCCAAACACACACACACACACACACACACACACACACACACACAAACATACACACACAAGATAAGAAGGGTAATTGCAATCTTCAAAGCTGGTATCCAATGAAGAAGGCCATCGTTCAGGTCATAATAGAGAGACACAATATTCATTTTTGTTTTTAGTTTTTGAAACTACAGTATACTCACACTTCTTTTTTTGGTGCTGGAAATGGAGCTTGAACTAAGGGCTGAGCTTTTCCACTCAAGGCTGGTGCTCTCCCACTTGAGCCACAGCTCCACTTCTGGCTTTTTGGTAGTTAATTGGAGATATGAGTCTTATGGACTTCCCTGCCCAGGCTGACTTCAAACTGTGATTCTCAAATCTCAGTCTTCTGAGTAGGATTACAGGCATAGGTCACTGGTGCCTGACTATACTTATACATGTTTTTTGTTTTTGTTTTTGTTTTTCTTTTGGGTCCAGTCGTGGGGCCTGAACTCTGGGCCTGGGCACTGCCCCTCAGCTCTTCCACTCAAGGCTAGCGCTCTACCACTGAGCCACCTTCCCAGCCCTACTTATACATGTTTTTAAAGTAAGACATAGTAATGTACATATGTACAGGGTACCATATGACATTTAAATGAATCATTATACTTTGTATAATGTTAACCAGGTTAAGTATGCCTATCTTCCCAAATATTTAATGTTTATTTATGGTGAAAACATTCAGAAGACTTTCTTCTTGCTTTTTGAAATACACAGCACAGGATTATTACCTAGTCATCTTACTTTGCAATCGCACAACAGTCAGACTGGCTTACTCTGACCATCACTCAGAATTCATTGGTCCACCTTTCCCCGTCCTTCTGGCTCCTCAGAGGAATGGTTTACTTCATTGGCAGAACACTGAAAGGACAGGTGGAGTGTATCTGGGAAGGAAGATTGGGGTGTTGGAGGAAGGGATCTGTGTGCAGAACAGAAGTCCTGGGGAGGGAAGGACTGCCACTTTCAATACTTAGAGTGCAAGAGAGACTTAGAACATGACAGAGAGGCAAATGTTCCCTTTGTATGAAGGAGTAAGAACGGCCCCGGAATGGAAGAGCTGCCTGCACCGGGAGCCATATAAAAAGGGAAAGAAAGCTGTCTATTGGAGACATCTTCCCAGCATGGAAGGTCAGACTAGTTGACCCCCAAGGTCCCTGCCAGCTCGAGGATATTACGAGACCCCTGAGTGAGGAAGATGTTTCTGATTGTTGAAGAGCCTCCCCTAGAGTCCTTTGAATACATCGCAGAGGTCGCCATCTCCTTCACCATATGCATAAATTTCATGCCGCGTTTTGGGGGAACTGCTCTTGGGAGATATAGCAGTGGCCCTGACATGTGGCATGAGGAAAAGAGCCAACTTTTTCCCTCTAGCTATTCACAGGGATTTTTTTTCTTAAATTTTGGGTCTCTTAGCATTTTCTGGAGGAATGTGGCTCCCCCTTAATCTTCTCTTATATTCAGCCCAAGCACAATCCAAAAGAGCTAACCCTGTGGTCCAACACACTTTCCACGAAGAAAAAGCAAGAAGCAGAAGAAGGAGCAATGGGGAACATCTGGGGAACATCATCCCACGGCCCTCAGAATCCCACCCTCAACATCCACTAAGACAGTATGTAGCTGTGAGGGCTTCTGTTTCCGTTAATTCTGTGCCTTTGCCCACATGGTCCTTCTATTTCAAATGTTCCCTTTCTCTCCACAGTTGTGTTTTTGAGTCTTCTTCTTCCTCCCAGGCTTATATCCTTTGTGCTAGAGCTTTATGACTCTCCAAGTTGAAGTCATTTTCTCCTGTAGCACCAACGTGTTCTGTCTTGAACTATGGTGAGATGTGTTTGCGCTTGATTTGTTTCCTCTGCTGTGGAGGAACTCCTGGAGAATGGAAAAGCATCCTGTTGCATATTATTAGCATATTTGTATATTAGTGACAAGGTGGTAGCCGACAGAGCATCAAGATGGCAGTCCAGAGTTAGTCACCAACCCCTTTAGGCCTTTACTTCCATAAGAAGAAAAATGAATACAACAGCCTTAGATCCCTAAGGGCCACTCAGGCTCACAGACTTATGGTTTTGCTTAATAAATATTGTCATAAGGTATTTTCCTCATCCTGTTTATCTTATGTTCTGTTTTCATTCTGGATCTTTTCTGTCCATCCATCCACCCATCATCCATCCATCTATTCATCCAACTATACATTCTCCATCTATCCATAATCTACCCATCCAACTATCTAACCAACCAACCATTAACCGGTCCAATCATCCAGCTACATACATCCTTTCTTCTAATCAGCATTTATTGAATATCGACTTTGGGCTAGGTCATCAAAGAGACTAAGATGTTCATATGACATGACAAAAATAATAATAACAGTACAAGGTGGTAAGTGCTATAGTAGGATAGAATGTAAACCATGCTGGAACCACAGGGAGGGAAGAATGGGGAGAAGGATGCTGGCTGAACTACCAAAGCTTTTCATCATCCTTTCAGCCCAGGCCTTGAATCCTTTCTCTTGGCAAATTCTCCCAATATAGCAAGATAGCAGAAAGACAGACTTTCTGTGAAATAGAAGCAGAGGAGCAGAGAGGTCTAGTGTTGTGGACCCCAAAGACTCCACACCATGATGGGGTCTCTAGGGTCCCAAGTCTGCATTTTCAAGCTATTCGCCTGTCCTCCACTGCAGCTGCACACTCGGCAAGTCATTTATTCCTCCATAACATTTGCTCGAAGGCACGTTACCGCTGAATTATAGCTGGGACCATTATCTCACAATAACTGTCTGGGAAATGTTAATGTTAATGCATGGATCATGCAGAATGCCACATTAGGGGTTTTATGGTGGACATAACATTTTTATGAACTTTTTCTCTGGTAGCACCAGCCTTTGATGGAAAGAGAAAAAGAAGAAAAAAGAAGAAGAAAGTACGGAAAGGAAGAAAGAAAAGCCAGCCCAGGAGAAGTGGTCCTGGGATCCGTAATGGCATATCATAGCCTCACAGGCCGAGACATCGAGTGCCACGCCCCACCCCTCTGAGGGGGGTGGGCAGGCCCCCCCTGGCAGGGCTCCAGTGGGTTGAATATCTTTAGCGTTAGGTATTTGTGAGAGGGGAGCAATCGGCCAAATTGGCAACCAGTGGGAGACGGGGTCTGCTGGGGCAGACCCATAAAACTTTCCAGCCACCTGCTACCAGGGAGAGCATTGAGTGCCAGTGGGGGCCAAAGTGGGGGTGAGGAGGGGTGTAGGAGGCTTGGTGGGGGACCACATCCCATAGTGAGAGGAGAGGGTCCCTGGCAAAGCTACTTTCGGGGATCACCTCGGGGAGTGGTGGCTAATGGCTTAAGGAGATTTTAATTTTTGCCACTAAAGAGAGAAAAAAAGGAAAAACACAATCTTGGGAATGGCAGTATTTTATACCTGGCTTTTAAAAAGGACCAATAAAGGAAGTGTTTAGCATTTTATATCCTTGCTTAAAAATAACGATCTTTGGTTCTCATCTCAGACATATTTTAAGCGAGCTTGTGTCTCCTACCTCCAGAATATTCTTTGAGGAAGCTGGATTTATAGCTCTGTTCTTTACCTGCCCTAGGCTCCAATTTAAGTCTCATAACCGCCACATTTCGGTCAGCTGGCCTCTTCCCTCCCCCTCCCTTCCACCTTTGCAGTGGCCCCCAGTGCTGTCACTGACATTTTTCGTCCTGACAGGGTGCTGTTTAGTTCCTGACCTGCAAGACACCTATTTACAGCCATTCTTCTGAGCTCAGTAAAGTGTAGTTAGCTAGAGGTAGGTAGATGGTGGTGCTGTTCAGTGGCTCCTTCTAGAACAAAGGTGTGTGTATATGTTGGGGAAGGGAGGGAGATCCAGAAGCCAGGTATTGTCCAGAAAACAAAGACGTTGCGGGGGGGCTGTCGATCCTGGAGCTTGAACTCTGGCATTGTCCTTGAGCTCTTCAGCTCAAGGCTGGCACTCTACCACTCTAGCCACAGCTCCACTTCTGGTTTTCTGAGTGGTTTATTGGAGGTAAGAGTCTCATGGATTTTCCTGCCGGGGCTGGCTTTGAACCATGATCCTCAGATCTTAGCCTCCTGAGTAGCTAGGATTACAGGCATGAGCCACCGGCACCTGGCTGACTTTTTCTTTCTTTTTTTTTTTTTTTGGTCAGTGGTGAGGCTTGAACTCAGGGCCTGGGTGTTGTCCCTGAGCTTTTGTGCTCAAGGCTAGTGTTCTACCGCTTTGAGCCATAGCACTATTTCTGGTTTTTGAGTGGTTAATTGGAGAGAAGAGTCTCAGGAGGACTTTTCTGCCCTGGCTGGCTTCAAACCATGATCCTCAGATCTCAGCCACCTGAGTAGCCAGAATTATAGGTGTGAGCCACTGGCAACTGGTTAAAACAAAGACTTCTGACCTTGGACATGAGAAGGATGTCCAGGGTGTATCTGGGCTCTGAGGCACAGAAGGGCACAGAGTTGGAGGTGTCTGGCTCTTTCTGTGAGCACTGTCTGGGCTTGCTGGGAAGACACAAGCAAATTAGTGTAGCTTTATAGACACCTGGAGGTCAGAGTTCCAGGTTCCAGTTATCAGATCTTCAGTAAAAGGCTGAGGCCATAGTGGCAATCTCTAAAGCTCCTTCTACCCAGGGGATCTCCAGTTGGTTACGACACAGACTCCTGGAAGTCCAGAACGAGCTTGTTCATTCATATGGGAGCCTTGCCTATCTTCAAAGCCAGGTGAGTGTGACCAGCTGGGTTTAGATATAGAATCTACTAGTTATAAAACTTTCTACCTCACAGAACCTTGGCTCACTTTCTAAAACCTCTTTTGGCTTCTATTATCTTTGCATAAGAAAAGGCAACTACAATACTACCAGGTATAAGAATGACCATCCTCAGTCTGAAAATACAGAATACAAGATCCAAAACACTGAAGTCTGAAATGCTAGCTATCCATGCTCATATGATGATAGGACAAGTAGAAATTTCCACATCTGAACTTAGGCAACATCTGTATACAGGTACAATAAGAATAGTATATAAATTTCAGGCTATGTGCATACAATGTAAATGAAGCATAAAAGGTTTTTGTGTGTTTTTTTTCAACTTGAGTCCCATCCCCAAGATTTCCCTTTAGGTATATGCAAATATTATAAAGCAAGGCCACATTAAAGCTACCAGCACAGCTATGTTCATTGCAGCATTGTTTACCATAGCCAAGATATGGAATCAACCCAGATGCCCCTCAGTGAATAAATGGATCAAGAAAATGTGGTGTATCTACACAATAGAATTCTATCACAAAATGATGTTATACCATTTGTAATGAAATGAAAAGACTTGGAAAAAATTATATTAAATGAGGTAAGCCAGATCCAAAGAAACAGGCTGCACGAGTTCCCTCATTTGTGGTAACTAGAATGTGTGTATAAATAATACAAGTAAACACACTGGATGGTAAAAGACAAAAAATATACCAGGACATGATAAATTATACAGGTCTCTAGATATTCATACACTGAGAGCAAAGGAGGATCTTCGTAGGAGAGGATCACAAAAGCTCAATATCTATGTGCATATGATCATATAAAATAATATTTATCAAAATGAACTCCCGGAAATAGAAATGAGGGTTTTTTTCCCAGTTGCTGTTTTTTTTCTTCCTGTACTTTTTGTCTTGTAAGTTTATCTGTTTGGGGGCAGGTAAGGGGGGTGCACAGAAATGGAGAGACAAAGAGTGAACAAATGCATCAATGTTACTCACTAGACATTATGTTGAAAATAAACTATACAACTTGTGGGTGGGGACGGGAGGGAAAAACTGGGAGACAGTAAGGGAAGGGGTAACACTGTTCAAAAAGAAATGTACTCATGAACTGACTTATGAGGCTGTGACCCTCTGTACAGCAGCACCATTAAAATAACAACAAATATATATATATGCATATATATATTTATATATATATTATATATATATTATATATATATATGCATATATATATATATAATATTTTTAAAAGCTGAAACACTTGTGGTCCCAAAGCATTTCAGATAAAAGAAGATGTGTCTCCTGACACCTGCAGCAGTTTGTTTTTATGAATTCACAGATGGACCTGTAATACCAAGGACAGCGCGTGGCACATAGTAGGACTTTAGTTGCCATTTATGAGTAGAATGAGCAATCAAAAATACCTCGATATTAGTTATTAGTTAGCTCATATATACGTATATATGTTCCTATATATTAGTTCTTCAGTATTCCCACCCTCACTCTGCATGATATTCCCTGAAACTCTCTAGAGAAGATACTGTCCAAGCTTATGGGGCTTTTCAAGCCTCTAGACATTTAAAGGCTGACTTAGAGCATACTTAATACATTCACAACCTGAAATGCACATGGAGTTTGCACCAGTGCTCACTTCCATTCCCTTCAATATTAAGAGCAGGTGTGGTTGGACCAGGCAGCAGGCTCAGAGGCTGCCTTTACAAACACCACTCCCCACCCCTTCCATACGTCCCAGGCTGCTCCTCTTCTTGGGCTGCCACACACTGGCTCCTGGGGACCCCTGCCATATGTTCCATTCCAGTTCTAAACTGCATGCTAATTGTTCTGAACGAACAGCTCCAGCTGGAAAAGCAGGCAGGCCGTTTACAGACCTTAAGATAACACCCAGCTTCCCGTAAGCCAGGCAAGGGGAACGGAAAGTCTTCCTTTCAAGGCCAGGGCTGAGCAAGATGGGTCCCTGGTGCTGGGGTTGCTATTCAGAGCATCTCCTTTGCTTGGGCTCTACCCAAGTGGACTCATTTCAAAGTAGCTCCACCTGAGCAGCCCTCTCTACGGAGGCCTTGGGGGTGTTTGCTGGATCTGGCAGGCTGTGGAGGCTCCTCGATTATGGAGGGCCCCCCTGAGAGGTCTGAGCTCTAAAGCAGTGCGCCCTCCCTGACATGTCTCTGTGGGTGGGGGTGGGAGGGTCAGGAAAGGACAGACAGCAAAATATTCATTGGTGTAGACTGAGCTGGGGTCTCAGATCCCAGTTGCCCTGGAGGGTGCTGGGCTGCACTGGTGGGTTCTACCAGGCTTCTCACAAATTCAGATATTCCCTGCTTTTCTGACTTCCCAGGCTATCCTGGGTATTGAGGGGGTCTGGAAGGGTGGGCATGAGAGCGTAGCCTTCCTTTCAGGGAGTATCTAGTCAGAACAGGAAACGTTGTGTGGGCTGTCAGCCATCGATCTGCCCATGAAGACCTAGGCAGGCAGCGAGGCCTCTGCTTTCCCATCAGGTACTTGGATGTGCATGAAACCAAAAGCTCCTGGCCATGAGGTACTGCTGGAGACAGTCTTGTCCTAAGTACCCTGACCTTCTCCGAGGCCTGATTCAACATCCCAGGTCTCAAACGCCTACCAGTACATGGGGTTGGCCAACAGCTCCCAACAGCTAGCCTCTCTCCAGCCAAGGCAGGGCAGCAGGGCAGTGAAGCCAGGGCCCAGACTCCTCTCTGAGGCCTGCAAGCCCAGCTGCAGCACTGGCCAGGTCACTGATGTTGTAAGAGGGAAACCATCCATGGGAGCTTCACAGGAGGACAGCCATACCTCTGTCAGCATCAGGGAAGAGTATGGACTAAGGATTTAGGACCGGACACAGCCTTGGGGCTGGAGCAGCTCAGGGATAGAGAAGTGACTCAGGTCCTCTCCATTGCTCCAGGTGCAGTGGCTGAATGTGACCTTTGGACTTGTGTCATGCATGCCATTCTCTTTGTCTGCTGTGCTTTTGCTCTCAACCATAGTGTGTCTACTCATCCTTCAAGGTCCAGCTCCAATGTCATCTTCTCTGTGAGGTCTCCCTAGACTTTCTCTAGGCAGTAGAGACACCCACATCTCTGAATTCTCACACGGTGAGGATGAAGCTCCAAGACATTAGACAAACACTGGGCTCCCAGCTCTTTGCAGGAAAGTGCTAGCTAACACTTATTGACCTCTCAGAGCACAGAACTTGCACATAGTAGGTTCAAGTAAGTGCAATGTTGGCCAAGTAAATAATTACATGCTTTTTCTAGCTTCGATGCCACTTGTGAAATCAACACCTAGCAAGGGAGATCTGGAGAGGCGCTAGGCCTCCTGAAGTCTGACCTGGAAAACCACTATCTTCTTCCAATAGTTCCCCACTGCCTGTCGCAGGCTTGATCCCTGAGCCCACCAAAAACCCAAACTGTTTTCTTATCAACGATGAGACAATAGATGATCTTTTGACATTTCCAGGGCTGCTTGGAAGAGGGAAAGATAATATGTAATAAATTCATATACTTCTGTGTGTTTCTTGGCTCCAGCAGCTAAAATTTCCATCTCTTTATGCAGGAGTCCTGGGGAGCCGAAATCCTTGATAATGCCAAACAATTCAACACTTTATTCTCTTTACTCTGCCTGCACCGCAGAAAAATATCAACGTGATGCTGCCAACTGTGGGGAATGAGATCAGATGCTACACTTGTTTTTTTCTTTTTGCATACAGAAGTCCAGCCTGTTCGAAAGGCCCTGGCTCTACCCAAGGGTCTTTGGGGGTGTGTGTGTAAGAGTTTAGGATCCTAGGTCTGATCTATCTGATGCAAAGAGCAATCTAGTTCTACTTGCAACCAGGGTTATAGGCTAGTTGAATCTCACACACCAAAGACACTTTCTTTCTGCCCTCTGGCTCCTTCCGCTGCCCCAGCCTTTCTCAGATAGTCCCAGTAGTGGACTGGCAGCCTCTGATCTCAGCCACAAACAATGCTTCTAGGCCAGAGCCAGCTCAGGACCCTGGAGGTTACAAAGCAGAGACACCTTCAAGCTCAGACTGTCAGCTCCCACAGCACATTCCAGCCTGGGGCTGAAACAAGTCTGTATTACATACAGCACCTTTATTCCTGGGAGAGAGGACTGAGGATAGAGGCCAAGGTTTGCCTGAGGCCACACACTGCAGTCTTATGAGAGCTTGAAATTCTATCTTCTAACCCCTAGGCCAGAATTTATCTATTTGTCCATCCATCCCTGAAGTCTGTAAAAATATTAAGTGCTTGCAATATAACAAGTACTGTGTCTAGGCCCCAAATAGCTTTCCCCGGGTCTGGGAAGCTCAGCTTCCAGACTTCCCCAAGAAGACAAAATTCAGGTAGGTTCTACTGTGATAAATAATACCAGATATAATAATATCTGGCTTCAGTAAGCATTTTCAGCTGCACTCTTTCTTCCTCTCATCTGTCTTTCCCTCTCATATATGCATACACACACACGCACACACACACACACACACACAAACACACACACACACACACACACACACACCTGCATCCTAGCTTTCCTAAAACACACTGAGCACAGAGGCTCAGCTACATTCATGATCATTCCTTCACTTCCTTTAATAATGGCTAAGAGTATGGTCCTGAGCCGGGCACTAGTAGCTCACACCTGTAATCCTAGCTACTCAGGAGTCTGAGATCTGAGAACTGCGGCTCAAACTCAGCCCAGCTAGAAAAGTCTGTAAGACTCTTATCTTCAGTTGAGCACCCCAAAAAAGGCTGGAAGTGGAGCTGTGGTTCAAGTGGTGGAGTGCTAGCCTTGAGCAAAAAAAAGCTCAGGGACAACACCCAGTCCCTGAGTTCCACACCCCAGGACACACACACACACACACACACACACACACACACACACACACATATAAAGAGTGTGGGTTCTAATCTGGGTTCTATTACTTGTTATCTGGGGAATTATGGGAAATTGCTTCACCCCTCTGTGACTGTAAAATGGAGATAGTAGCAATCATAATAACATCCCTAGATGTGATTAAAAAGGGACAGTTTATTGATGTGTCTAGCACAGTATGCAGCACATAGGATTCAAAAACTTTGGTTTTTGTTGCTATTATTCTTATTGTAACATCATCATCATCATTATCATCATCATCATCATCATCATCATCATCATCATCATCATCATCATCATCATCATCATTCTGGGGATTGAACCCAGGGGTTATACACGCTATGCAAGTTTACTACCAATGAGCTGCACCGAAGCCTTATAATAATTATGTTAGTAAGGGCTACAAGAGGAATCGACAATGATAAATGCTCTGCCTTGAATCTGGCTAGGTTTTCTCCCTCCAAAGGTGCCCCTCTTTGCTCAGGGTATAAGTCGCTTACCCCCTATACCACCTTAACCCCCCCACACACACACTGTTGTGTGAGAGTCCTCATAACTCAGACTTCTGCGCCAGCAATCTTCCTCTAAGACCCTGGAGTCAGAACAAGGCAGAGGCAGAGGGTGGTACATGCATGCCCCAGGACAGTCAGTGCAGTGCAGGTCCGAGGAGTGTTAGTCCTTCCTAGAGAAGGAATCATCCATCTTCCAGGTTCCAAGCCAGCTCATCCCCAGGGAAGCACTGTCATGAGGAAAGTAGGGGGGAGGGTCAGAAACAAATGGAGACAGGAAGAGACCAGTGGTTTCTGGACGTCTTGGGTTGGTGCCACAGATTTTGGGGAGTTCTGTGGTTGCTTCTGGCTCAGAACTTGAGCCCTATAAGGAGAGAATCCAGGTAGGAGGAGGTGCTCTGCACTCTTAGGTGAGGGAATCAGGAGGTAGTTACTTCAGATTTCGCTCAGTGGCATTTGTAAAAACATACACCATTTTATTGCTCTCAACAATCCTTTGAGATCAATATGGCAGATACTATTGGCTGCACTTAATTGATAAATAGATTGAGGCCCAGGGATACTGAATGGCTTGCCCAAGGTTATGAGGAAGTGGTATTGCCAGGATCATCCTGATTCCTAGTTAAGTCTACCCCCCCCCCCCCGACACACACACACACACACTGCTCGGCCCTCCCTCTGGCCCTTGGTCAGTTCTTCATTTCCCCCAGAGAGCTGAGGGCCTCATCCAAACTGGTTCTCTCCTTTTGCACCCAATGAGGGAAGGTAGACAATCAGGGCTGTGTTTAGAGCATAACACTGAGAATGCTGGCAGTAGTCTCTTAGATGCTGACGTGATAGCCAATGAACAGACAGGGTCTGAGAAAGAGACCAATAGGACTGACCCTCACAGACATGACACCTGGGCTAAGGAGACTCTGGGAATATGTAGAAGGACCCCAATCAGAGATCCATATTTGGCTTTTTCTGACAGCCTGGAAACTTAGCTTTCATCTATTCATCCATTCTAAGTGTTTTAGTCTTGTATCTGACACTGGGCTTTCTCCTTAAGCTGTTCAGGGCCTGGAGTTCTGCCTGTTCCTGGCCCAGGCTCCACACCCCAAAGGGAGTTGAGGGAACCTGAGAAGGACCAGTGTCTGGGCATTGTCCACCCTTCTCACTCTTGCTCAGCCCAATTTTAGGAAGAGCCCTCCATTCAAGTGCACACCTGAACGGAGAGATAAGCAGTCCTGATGTGCAGGGAGGGTGGCCCTATCATAAACCTGAAACTCTGTGGCCGGTCTGCTGCTCCTGAGAAAACCATGTGGCCTCCGGCCCAGAGGACTCATATACAGGATAACCCACAAGCATGTCTGCCAAAAGGATGCTATGTTTCTCTAGATCTCCTGATATCCAGAGCCTGCCACCTGCCCCTGCCTGGACTTGCCCTGCCCAGTGGAGTGGCTCTGCCGCCTCCTTCCTTACCCCCATCTTCAGAGGAGGACTGAGTCACCATTCACTGCACTGCTCCCCCAGGGCCCTGACTATGGATTTTTCCAAGCCTAAAAGCCTTCTCCTCCTCTCGTTTAGTACAGGCTCAGTTCCATCCAACAATCGTATGTCTTGTGTCCACTTTGTAATGGGTCCCCTGGTGTCACACACCAGCAAGAACAGAGGCGATTAAGACTGTCTGCGGAGGGGTGATGGTTTGCAGGGAGCTCTGGAAATGTGCTGATGAGCTGATCTAGGGGAAAGGTAACGTGGGGCTCAAGGACAGGCACAAGGTTCATCCTGGGGGAGGAAGTGACTCTGAGCTGAACCTCGAAGAGTAAAAAGTGTGTGGGGAAAGTAGAGAGTGTTCCAGACAGAGGAAACAGCATTTGCAAGGGCAGGAAATAGCATTGTATAGCAGGACATGATAAGTTTGTGTTTATGGTGATAAGGGCAGCACTAAATAGGGAAGGGGAGGTTGGTGGAGGGCTTCATATGCCGAAGGGCTTGTTTTGGTCTTTACCCAGGAACAGACACTTTTTAAAATATGCATAGTACTCATTCATAAAGAGTCATCTCAAAGTTATCTCTGAACACTTACATCCCATGCCCTGTCTTCTTTGATTATTTTAAGCGCTGGGACTTGAACCCAGGTCTCCCGTAGGCTAGACAAATATATTATCACTGACCCACATCCCCAGTCCCTTAGCTGGGCTAGTAAGTTCATACTGTATTCTAACAATTTTTCCCATTGCTCCAAGAATTTGCATAAATGGCTGCTTCCATCACTAGAATGGAAATTTCGAGTTGTTCTCTATCCAGTTTTAAACCCTCAGAAACTAATGAAGGGCTGGACACAGATGTTACACAAATAGTCTGTGGATGAGCCAAATGCTCATGGCTCACACCTACAATCCCAGCCACTCAGGAAGCTGAGATCTGAGAACTAAGTTTCAAAACCAGCCTGGGCAAAAAGCCTGTGAGAATCTTATCTCTGTTTAACTACCACAAAGCTGGCAGTGGAGCTGTGGCTCAGGTGGTAGAGTACCAACCTTGAGCAAAAAATCCAAATGAGGAGCATGAAACCCTGATTTCAAACCCCAGTACCTACGTACATACACACATACATACGTAGTGTATATAATGAGAGTAAACTGGTGTCACTGACCTGCTCATTCCCTGCTATCTGCTTCCATTCTGAACCCTGAGTTTAAATAAATAAATATTGATCTATATTTCTATTTATCTGATTCCTCATCTACATTATGAGAAGGATAATACAGCCAACCTTCTGCATCAACGTAGATTCAATTAGTGATGGATCAAAAGTTGTGACGCTGTGGCTGGTGTGTGCTTCCTTGCAAGTTCAGCCTGGATGTGTTTGTACTGAGCATGCACAGATTGTGTTCTTGTCATTATTCCCTAAACAATACAACAGAACAACTACTTACATAGCATTTGCATTGTATTAGGCATTACCAGTAATCTGGAGATGACTTAAAGTATATGGGAGGGTATGTGTAGGTTATATGCAAATGCCATTCCACTTTACACAAGGGACTGGAGCATCTGCAGATCTTAGTATCTGTAGCAGGTCCTGAAACTGATCCCTCAGGAATACTGGGGGACAACTGTGTTTTCAGGATTGTTGTGAGGGAAAAATGATATAAATGAAGACATGAAGGTACAACTTAGCACACAATAAAACCCTATACATGTTAGCTTCCCTTGTCTTCATTCAGCCATGTTTATTAAATCACCTACTGTGTAACAGGCACCCTCCTAAGGCACTGGATTCGAAATTAAGCAAACTCATATCTTCATTAGACATGCTTCTAATTGGGTGAGGCAGGTCATAAGTAAATGTACAATATGCCAACTGCAGAGAAGAGCCATAGAGAAAAAATAAGGCAGGACAGAGGGCAGTGGCAGAAGTCAGGGCAAGGTGAAGCTTGCTCTTCCATAGAAGGCAGTTAGGGTATCTTGCTGGTTAGATGACAACTGAGCAGAGACTTGATGTGACCTCTGCATGCAC
The DNA here is from genome assembly GCF_019054845.1 of Dipodomys spectabilis. Classification (NCBI taxonomy): domain Eukaryota; kingdom Metazoa; phylum Chordata; class Mammalia; order Rodentia; family Heteromyidae; genus Dipodomys; species Dipodomys spectabilis. The sequence goes on from NW_024870700.1 coordinate 5,072,175, forward strand.
CTGGAGGAAGCAAACTAAGGCAGGGGCACCACAAAGTATGGCTGGAGTACTGCATGCTGAGAAGTGGAAAAGCAGGCAGGAATCTGGATCACAGGGCCAGGGGCTTTTGAGCAGCAGAGTGACATGATCCAGACTGTCATTTTAAATGGAGACTGGAGGCTGGGCTGAGCCTGGACCGACAAGGAAAGAGGAGAAACAGGCAAAAGGTTGGGAGGTTACTGCAGTAATCCAGGCAGGGGCTCTGGCTAGTATGAAAGCAGGGGAAATGGAGGGAAGTCATGTCTGGTGAGCTTTCTGAAGTCACGAGTGGAGGTTGTGAGGAAAAGAGGAGTCAGATGACCCCAACAGCTCCAACCTCAACAACTGGAAGCATGGATTTGCCCTTTGTTGAGATGGTGAAGTCTGCCTCCCAGGCACTGACCAGTGTGGAAGTGGAAAAAACAAAAACAAAAGGACGTTTTCTAAGAGTGTTGAAGCACATTAGGCAGAGAGAAAGGTACACACGGTACATACTGTTGGCATACTGAAGACAGCCAACTAGGAAACCCACACACCAACACCCTGCAGACAAGAGGGTACTGCGCTTGGGCACAGCTCAGTAGTAGAGCATGGACTTAGTGTGTGAAGACTTGCGTTTGTCCCCCAGCACTGCTGAGAAAATGAGACAGACAGACATAAAGATGGAGAGACAGATGGAGAGACAGAGAGACACAGAGAGACAGAGAAAGGCAGAGACAGACACACAGAGATAGAGACAGACATACAGGGAGGGAAGAGAGATAGAAAGAGAGACACAGCAAGACACAGAGAGATCAGCCACTAGGAACAAGAGCCATTCATCAATTTAGTAGGCTCAATCTCTGAAACCTCCCCCTTTGAAGGCCACCTTCTTGCCAAATCCAGTGACCTTATCTCAAACCTCATTTTCCTTTAGCTCATTGTCACATCTGACACTAGGAGCTGACTTGTTCCATATGAATGATTCTCGAAGCTTTCCTGCTGCTGCCTCCTCTTTAACCACATCCTCCAGTGCATGATGTCCTTGTCCCCTTACCACTGCGTCACCAAAGACCTTTCCTGACCCTCACTCAGCTCTGGGACTTATGTGTGTGTGTATGTGTGTGTGTGCACCCACTGAAAACAAATACATATGCACACATAGATCTGATCCATGTGATATTTGACTCTGAACTCTATATCTCTAGGGCTGACTGCTTTCCTGAGGATTTTTATCTCACCTGGACATTTTCTTTGATATTTAGCTGTCACCTCCTACTTGGGCTGTGCCCATTCTTTCCACCATCAGTTTCACCTTGCTTCTTTTTGTTGGTGGCATGAAGATAGTCACGAATCTAGCTCCAAGTCCTGCATTCATCTGTAGCATGGTCCTATATCTCATGATGAGTTATCTGTACCATTGTGGTCTTGCCTCTGACTAGGGGTGAAAGCCACAGTCAGATTGATCTAATGCATGACCTTTCCCATTTCACTTTTCTGCTCAAACACTCAAAATTCCAAGTGGGTTCTCGTACCTAACCAGGAGGAGTCCCAGCTCTTTTACTCCAAAATAATCCTCTCACTTCTCATTACTAGAGGACCCCAGTTCTCCACCTAAGGCTGATGATAGAATGAACAAGCAACTCTTGGGCATCGAGTGTATGCCAGGCCTCGTCTCGTATAACTCACAAGGCAACCTTGTGCTCTAGACTGAGACATGCTTATTTTGTACATGAAGAGGCAGACTTAGTAAGAATGACACCTTGGAAGTCACAGGGCTGGTAAGCAGACCAGGAAATGATGCTCAGGCCTATGCTATTGTCTGTCTGTCTTTCTCTTTCTTTCTTTCTTTCTTTCTTTCTTTCTTTCTTTCTTTCTTTCTTTCTTTCTTTCTTTCTTTCTTTCTTTCTTTCTTTCTTTCTTTCTTTCTTTCTTTCTTTCTTTCTTTCTTTCTTTCTTTCTTTCTTTCTTTCTTTCTTTCTTTCTTTCTTTCTTCCTCTCTCTCTCTTTCTTTCTTTCTTTCTTTCTTTCTTTCTTTCTTTCTTTCTTTCTTTCTTTCTGTCATGGGGCTTGAACTCAGGTCCTGGGTGCTGTCCTTGAGCTTTTTCGCTCAAGGCTAGCACTTTACCACTTTAAGCCACAATGCCACTTATGGTTTTCTGGTGATTAATTGGAGATAGAAGTCTCATGGCCTTTCCTGCCTGGGTTGGCTTTGAGTCACGATCCATAGATCTCAGCCTCCTGAGTAGCAGGGATTATAGGTGTGAGCCACTGGTACTCAGCTGTACTTTCAAGCTCATACTTTTTCCTATCTCAGTGCACAGTGTCCTTTATGCACATTCATGTCTTTCCATAGAGGAGGGCTATTGCTCATGGTTCTGTACTCCCTCACTGTATTTCTTCCAGGCTACTACCTACCTCTCCATCTCACTTCATCCTGGACCTCTTTTCTACATCCTTTATGGTCTAGCTCCTAGGTCTTTTTGTTTGTTTGTTTCTACCATGCTCAACTTCTCCCAGCTTCTTTCTCTACTCAGCCCTGACTTCTTCCTTTCCATTTACATGTTAGTTCTTTCTTGTACCTCTCTGCCAGCCACCTAGGTGTAGATTTCCGGAAGGCTGAGGCTCAAGTCTTTTAGTTTTGTTCTTGGGGATCATAAGCTCTAGAAGATCAGGGGTTTATCACAGACTTCTGAGTACCTTACATTTGACTGATAGCCCAAAGTAGACAATCCATAACATCTCCTGGCAACAAAAATATGCTACAAGTAGTTCTTTAACAGGAATATTCCAAACAGCTTTAAGCGGGAATCATTTGTATTTGTGTTTAATGTGTAGATTTCCGCAAGTTAACATGGAAATAATTGCCTGGAATTACAAGTTAGTAGAATAGGGAGGTTAGGAAGCTTTGTGATTTAAGAAAAATATTATTACAACATTTGTGGCAGGGAGCTTCAGAGTTCGGCTGAGGGGGCAGCTTCCTTCCTAACGCACAGTTTTCCATTGCTCAGAGTGTTCTGGAACATTTGGATTTCCCTCTCCTTTAACCAGGAATAATGAGACTAAAGGTAATAGCCACAGCCAACTTGAAGAGTTTTGAACAAAGGAGGAGGCTGCAATGCTTGGTAAGAAATGTACGCATTATCCTGCCCATGTAACTGTAACTCCTCTGTACAGTATGTTCACAAATAAAATTAAATTAAATTTAAAAAAAAAAAAAAAAAGGTAAGGCTAGAGAGGTGGGCAGGGAGGTAAGAGATAAGAGAGATTACAAGTCCTTATTTCCCCAACAGGCCTAGATGCCCACAGGGTAAGGTTAAGAGGGAAAAGCTAGAGGATGCAAGGCCCTAGGCGTTTGTCTAGGAAAACAAGGAAATAGATTGTTTTAAAAGGAAGATCTCTCCCAAGAAAGAAATTCACGGAAGACCTAACATTTGGCTGAGTGCCCCAGGGGAAGAAGAGTCTCTCCCTCTCCCTCCCTCCCCACCCCCTCCGTCTCTAATCGCCTGAAAAAATAGTCCCAGAAATCAGGCGAGTGAGCTCCTGTCACTCACCTGAGCACTTTTAACACTGTGGAGTTAAGCTAAAAAAAAAAAAAAAAAATTTACATAAAATGGGCTTTTGTAATTTGGTCATTAAGAACAGAGGTTTATTCTTTGTCGTTGGTTGTTTTTAATGTGCTATTTGATTTTTTTTGTTGTTGTTTCTTTTGTATGTTTTTCCCCCACGGTACAACCTCTGTTGTCACTGTACTTGATTGCGCTGCCCTGCATCTTGTATATACATTTTTCTAACTTGGGGAGGGGAAGGGAAATAACAAAATGCTGAAACAAGGATACATCCCATGTAACAATGAGATGTCCAAAACACTATGTTAAAAATGAACTTTACAACTTTAGCAGGGGAGGGAGGAGGTGGGGAGGTGGGGAGGGCAAGGACGGTAGGGTAAAAACAAAGGAGGAGGATAGGAAGGATAGGAAATATACTCATTGCCTTACTAATGTAACTGTAACCCCTCTGTACAGTATCATTACAATAAAAAATATATATAAAAAAAGAAAAAAAACACAACGTGCTCAGGAGGCTGAGATCTGAGGATTGAGGTTTGAAACCAACTAGGAAGAAAAGTTGGTGAGACTCTTATCTCTCATTAATCACCAAAAAGCTTGGAGTGGAGGTGTGGCTCAAGTGGTAGAGCATAGCTTTGAGTGAAAAATCTAAGTGAGAGTGAGAAGCCCTGAGTTCAAGTCCCAGTGCTGATGTGCACATGTGCGTGTACACACTCACAGAACTTAAGCAGCCCAAGATTATATAATGTGTAATAGGTACGTGTGAATTTATTTATGTGTCTGTGTAAGTATATGTGTAAGAAAAAGAATCACCTGTATGTATGTGTTACGTGTGTTGTGTCTCTCCTACCTTTGACTCACTCCCCCAATCTTCCTCTTCACTCCCAGAGGCAATTACTGTTATAATTTTTATGTCTATTTGTGGGGATATTTTATGCATATATAAACACATGTTTTTATGATAAATGGTAGCACAGTTTATTGCTGTGTTCCGCATCTTACTTTTTCCCTTTGGTATCATAAACAAGCTTAGGAGGTCTGGGGTAAGTTCACCTCCCTCCACCCACCACCAGAAACCAAGCCAAGTAACTCCCATTCTATTGCTGTCTGCTCTAGCTCACCCCTGAACCTTTACTTCCACATTGTACTTCAAGAGCCAACATATGCCTCAGCTCTGTGTGTGTGTGTGAGAGAGAGAGAGGTTGGTGGGGGGGAGATCCTGGGGATTGAACCCAAGGCTTCATGCATACAGAGCACGTGTCCTGTGGCTGAGGACATCTTGGCGGAGTGTCCTCATTCCTGAGCTGATGCACGTCTCTCCTTTAGAGTAAGCATTGCTCAGCTCTACAATACCCCTGAGAACTGCAAACCTCCTGATAGATAGCAAGGAGAAGACAGAAAGAGGGCCACAGCCACCAACCTCATGAATGAAAGCTGCCTTCCCTCTCATGCTAAGTCTATTAGTCAGGACTGGAGTGCCTGTTACGTGTCAGCCTGTAGTTGGAGCTGAGATTTCACAATGAATCCCATCTTTAATGAATGCAGAACTAGAGTCCCCCCGCAACCCCTCCCAATCCAAGACCACCATCATTTTCAGAAAGAGGTCCTTGAACCTGGATCAGATAGGATCAGCCCCTCACCCTCACCTGGCTCCTAAGCACCACACACACCAGAAGGGGCCCAGTGGGGGCTGGCACTCACTCATCTCCTGCTGCCACCACTGCCACCCCCAAAGCGCCTGTCATTAAAGCTTTGTCCCAGGCTCTCTGATTTACATGTACAAATAATCACTGTCAGGGGCACGAGCCCCAGAGAGCAATAATAGATTCTGCTGGTAGCAGATGCAGATGCAGGAAATAAAAACAAAAATGAAACACACCAGCCTGGCAGAACTCAACACTGAGAGGAGTCCTTGGTGGGGGAGCACAGCCTGCTGGGGAGGGGGGCTGCAGGGGGAGGGGCACTGGGAAAAGTATTGACTGCTGTGTCTTTGGCAAAAGCCAGCGAGGCTTTAAATTGCGGTAGGGTAGACACCTCAAATACATTTAGCCATTTTCACATGCACAATTTACAATCATAGTGTTGTGCAAATACCTCCACTCTGTTCTTCAAACTTCTCCATCAGAGCCAGGTGCTGGTGGTTCATGCCGATAATCCTAGCTACATCTGAGGATCATGGTTCAAAGCCTGCCCAGGCAGGAAAATCCATGAGTCTTTCCTCCAATTAGCCACCAGAAAACTGGAAGTGGAACAATGACTCAGAGTGGTAGAGTGCTAGCCTTGAGCAGAAAAGCTTCAGGACCAGTGCCTAGGCCTTGAGTTCAAGCCCTACAACCAACCAACAAAACAAAACAAAAATTTTCCCATCACCCCAAACAGAAACTCTCTACCCTTTAAAGCAGTAACCCCATGTGTACTGGCGCCTAGCCCCTGGTAACTCTAATCTATTTCCTGCTGAAATCATTAGCTATTGGAGAGTAGAATCATACAATATTGGTCTTTTTAGTTTAGTTTATTTCTCTTAGCATACTATTTCTGAAGTTACTCAGAATGTAGACACAACTTTATTCCTTTTATGGTAGAATAATAGTCCATTGCATAGTATGCTATGTTTGGTTTATCCCTTCATCAATAGATGGACACTGGTTATTTCTACTTTTTGGATTGTGTGTAATGCTGCTGTGAATCTGGGTATATAAGTATTCATATGAATCCCTGTCAAACTCTGAGGTATATGTAGACATGGAATGCCTGGTTCAAATGGTAATTCTATGTTGGGTGTGTGTGTGTGTGTGTGCACACACGCACGTGAGCAAGTGCAAGCACAGACACAGCACACAAGCATGCTGTCATTAAGGCTTGAATTCAGCATAGGTGCTATTCCTTACCTTTTTTGCTGCTGCTCTACCACTTAAGCCAAAACTCCACTTGCAGATTTTTTTTTTTGTTAATTTGGAGGTAATTGTCTTATAGCTTTCCTGCCTAGGCTGCCTTTGATCTTTGATCCCCAGATCTCAGCCTCCTGACTTGCTAAGACTAAAAAACATGAGCCACTGTTGCCTGGGTTATGTTTAATTTTTGAGGAACCATAAAATTATTCTCTGCAGTGGCCTGCCACAGATTTAAGAGTACGATTCAGCCCCTGCTCCGTAGACAGAGCTCCCTATATTTTGGTCCTAGAAGGTCCACACAGCACACGCGGGGTTGGCTTTCCTAACCAGAAGTGGGTAGAAAGACAATGAGTTGATACTCAGGGTATCAGAGGAAAGTGATTGGCCCGGAACCCTCAATCTCCTTCCAACATGGTCAGCCAGCTCCTGAGAGCAGGCCCCTCAGGTTCTCTGTCCCACACTTCAGGGGAGCAAAGAACCTTAGGATCCACCAATGTCTCTGATGGGTGGGCCCAGGTTGCTAGTAAGTCCTGATCTAAGTCTCCTAACTCTAGCCTTTGTTCTTTGCAGTGTACCATCTTGACAGAGCTGGGCAGGGAAGAATAAAACCATTCAAGGCAGGAAGAGACTCAATGCTTCACCTCAACAACTGTAGGGCACTGGTGTTAGAGCTTTTGTCCTGGGTCTGCCTTGTTGCTCTCTCCCAGAAATCTCCTCCTCCCACCTCTTCTCCTGGCTTACTCCTACATACCCTTCTGGGCTCAGCTTAGACAATATGTCATCATTCTTCCACACTGTCTCCCATCGTCTCCTTAGGAGAATTGGATGCTTCCTGAGGTCCCCACTGGGCCCCAGGAATTCTCTTTTGAGGCTATAACCCAGTTCTTGCTGTTTCCCCACCACACTGCGAGTGTCTTGAGGGCAAAGAATGACTATCTTATTCTGTATCCACAGCTCTAGAACAAGGCCAGCACCTAGTGTTTGTTGAAGAAATGCGTGAATGAGAATAAAGAAGAAATAATACCAGGCTCTGGTTGCTTACACCTGTAAGCCATTCAGGAGGCTAAGATCTGAGGTGCGTAACTAGGAAGAAAATCTATGAGACTTTTACCTCCAGTTAACTTGCAAATGCTAGAAGTGGTAAAGCAACAGCCTTGGGTAAAAAAAAGCCAAGCAAGGGTGTTAGGTCCTGAGTTCAACCCCCAGCACTGGCAGAAAGAAGAAAGAAAAAAGAAAGAAATTAAGAAAGAAAGAAAGAGAGAGAGAGAAAGAAAGAGAGAAAGAAAGAAGGGAGGGAAGGAGGGAGGGAAGGAAAGGAAGGAAGGAAAGGAAGGAAGGAAGGAAGGAAAGAAAGAAAGAAAGAGAGAGAAAGAAAGAAAGGAGGGAGGGAGGGAAGGAAGGAAAGGAAGGAAGAAAGGAAGGAAGGAAGGAAAGAAAGAAAGAAGAAAGGAAGGAAGGAAGGAAAGAAAGAAAGAAGAAAGGAAGGAAGGAAGTCATTTAATGAATGAATGAGTGAGAGAATGAATGGGATCCCAAGGACTGAGATAAGCCTGGAAAGGAGACTCTTGGCCTGTAGCCAAGCCCTCTCTCACTGACTCTTTTATTCTTTGGTTTAATATAGCATTGCTATGTGTCCAGTTATATTAGGTACTGGGTGGGGAGGAGCAGGCTTCAGATGCAATTAAGACTCAGAAAGTCCACTGAAGAGCAGACAGAAGTAAGCCAAAAATGTGCTCCAAGCTACTCCATCTCCCCCAGACGCACACAAGGGCTTGCATTGCATCAAAAGCCCAACCAGGGAGGGCTGTCTGGATTCCACCAGTTGCTGGGCACAGCTGGCTGTGAGGGGAGTGGCCGATTAGCATGCCACACACACCTGTTCGAGGCTGCGCCAAAGATCCAGGGGCTGGAGAATTAACGACCAAGAGGTTTTGTGTGTGTGTGTGTGTGTGTGTGTGTGTGTGTGTGTGTGTGTGTGTGTGTGTGTGTGTGTGTGTGTGTGTGTGTGTGGTGGGGGCACTCCCAGAACCCAGCCCAGCTCACTTCAGAGACCTCATTCTCCTTCAGGGATTCATTCGCTCTGCACAGCTGGTTAATTTTTCATCAAGGGGCAGGAGGGGTGGAGGTTGGGAGAGCTCTGATCCTCTACTCTTTCATGCTAGAGGTGGGAGAGAAACACAACATCCTAGCCATTTTATTTTATTTTATTGATGAAACAGGAGCAGATTGTGGTTGCCAGGCAAGACCCAGCCCTCACAAGACTTGGGCTGCTGTTGTTGCTGCTGCAGGCTGATTAATGGTTATTGGGTAGAGGATAAAGCATCCAGACGGCACAGGCCTTCGGTGAAGGTGCTTACACATGTAATGAGCACCAGGTGACACACTAGTAGTGAGCAGTAATTGTTTTAGGAAAGTGATTGAGGGTTCCAGTCTTCTGTCCCACCTTCCTTCCTTACTCCAGTAGAGTCTGGCTAGGCTGAGTCTGGCTAGGCTGAGTCTGGCTAGGCTATGTCCCTGCTCTGGGTACCATATCCCATGTGCTTATTTTTTGTTTGTTTTTGTCCATCATGGGGCTTGAACTAGGGGCCTGGGCACTTTCCTTGAGCTCATGTGCTTAAGGGTAGTACTCTACCACTTTAAGCTACAGTTCCACTTATGTTTTTTAGGTAGTTAATTGAGGATGAGAATCCCTACAGCCTGTCCTGCCTGGGCTGGCTTCAGACCACGATCCTCAGACCCCAGCCTCCTGAGTAGCTAGGATTACAGGGGTAGCCACCAGTGCTCAGCTCCCATGTGCTTCTTTATGAGCCTAGGCTTCCTCTTGGAAGACCCCAGGGGTAGCACCAAGGCCACTCAGTTCTGCTCAGATCGGACCCAGAGCCTGAAGGCTCAGAGCTAAGAATAAAGTCCCAGTTTGTTCATCCAGAAAATGGGATAGGGAAATATCAAGATAACCATGTGTGTTAAGGAGATTCAATTAGGTGTCAAAGAGTTTTCACATTTAGGATCTCACCGGACCCTCAGTCCAAGCACTTACTGAATGTTTTCTAGGGGGATCTCACATGGAAAGTGACCCCAAAAGATAGGGGAGGAAATACTATTATTCCCATTCAAGAGAAAAAGGGAATGGAAGAACCAAGTTTTACTATGTGCCCAGATCACAGGGTGTCAGTGGCTGGGCTGGGAAGAGGGTAGCAACCCACTACAGGCCCAGAGCAGAGCTGGCCATTAGGAGACATTCACCTCCTTCTCATTTCCAGGCTCTCTGTACTGCAGTGTCCAGACTGGCAGCTGAGATTTCCTCTGCTCAACAGAGGCTACTAGGGGATCAGCTGGAGTTGCTGAGGACTTCATGACTTTCCATTCTCCTGGGATCGCTGCACCCTGGATAGCTGGAAAAGGATGGCTCCAGTTCAACAAAAACATCTAGGGCACCTAATACGTGCCTTGCACTGTGCCATGTCATTACATGTTATATATGTAAGACACCTGAGACACAGTCCCCATTCACAGTCCCCAAGGAAAGCAATTTCATTGTTGGTTGAATCTGCACCAATGAATCTTATCCTGTGTGTGTGTGTGTGTGTGTGTGTGTGTGTGTGTGTGTCTGTCTGTCTGTCTGTCTGTCTGTCTGTCTGTCTGTCTGTCTGTCTATTTCTGTCTGTGTCTGTGTGCATGCCAGTCTTGGGGCTGAACTGGACACTGTCCCTGAACTTCTTTTGCTCAAGGTTAGTACTCTACCACTTGAGCCACAACTCCATTTCCAGCTTTTTAGTGGTTCATTGGAGATAAGAGTCTCATGGATTTTCCTGCCTAGGCTGGTTTCCAACTTTGATCCTCAGAGCTCAGCCTCCTGAGTAGCTAGGATTACAGGCATGAGCCACCAGTGCCTGACTTTGATGCTGTATCTGAAACAACCAATACCTAGGAATCACCTGGGGGTTCTTGCTAAAAGGCAGGTTCAGATTCAGCAGGTCTGGACTAAGCAGAGCCACATGAAGGTGTTTCTCACAACTTTCCAGTCAAAGTAGATGCTATTGGTCCTCAGACCACAGGCTGAGTAGCAACCTGCGGATGGACCACATCCTGAGACTTCACAGGGGCAAGGGAGGGCTGGCAGTCCAAGAGATGCATGTATACATAGTGTGGAGGAAGGGAGGGACATAAAGTAGTGAATGAAACAAGCGATGTAGAAGACAAAAGGTGACTGCCATCCTCCACAGGCACTCTGCAGGGCTGGGGGGGGTCTCAGGGACACAGGAGAGAAAAACCGTCATGGGATGTGACAACAAACTCTGGGCAGAGAGCAGGAGACAGGAGTCACTGGTCCTGACCAGTGTGGCTACTTTCTCAATCTGGAAGTGTTTATAAAGGAGGAGTCCAGCTGATCTCAACCTGGGGCAGCACATGAGAACATCTGGGAAGCTTTTAAAATAAAACAGCGCCTGGCCTTCTGCCCAAAGAAGTTTTATATAGTGATCTGGGGCAGGGCTCCGACCCAGGTACCTTTAAAAAGTTCATGTGCAGCCTGGGCTAAGAATCATCATTGTGGGTTGACCTCTACGTCCTGTCTTACTTCCTCATTTTTTTTTCATCTGGATAAACCAGGGCCAGGACTCTCGGCTTCTGTTCCTGGGCATGGGGCCTGAAGCAAACACCAGGATCAGAGAAGTCCAAAGAGAAGGGTCAGAACTCCGTGCCAGAACTCCGAGTGGTTCTGTGGAAGAAGCCATTGGTCCTCAGACCATCTGGTTCCCATTATCCCAAGGCATGTTTCACATCCCCAGCAGGTACTTGGAGCTGAGAACAGCCCCCTGGGTGGCCTGCGGCGGGGGGTCTTTCAAGCCAAGCCCTGCTGACAGGCTACAGAGCTCTGTGGGGGCCCTCCTGGCTTCCAGTCACTTGTTTCCTCTTGGGAGTAAAATCCCCCAACAAATAAGAAACCAAAGGAGGCAGACGCAGAAGCCTGGCCTTCCTTTCATTAGCAGTCTGTCACAGAGCGTGAAGGACTCCCATAAATTCTGCAGCTCGGCAGCTGCCAAGGAGATTGGGGGGAAGAAGATTCATTTGTTCCCCCTGAAGACTGAGTACTCAGGAATTTCCAGCCCCTCTCCTCCCCCACTCACTCGGCCAGAAACCAAACCCAAAAGCCACATGTTGCTCCAGGATTTGCCTGGTGATGCTCTGGCTTTGTAGGGAGGTTCCCCGACAGAGAAGGGGAGGGAGGAGGTCAGGACCTGGACGCCCTTTACCCTGCAGATCTGAGGTGGAGGAGTCAGGCTTTGTTGCCCTATAACCCCAGAGCATTTGGCTGTTCAAATGTCCCTTTCCCAGATAGCCACTGTGGCAGGTCTGTGCAAGGGACTGGGCTTTGCTGTGCAAGTCATCTATCCAATCCTAGTTAAGCTGCTGGTGTTAATGTTAGCATTATCCCCACCTCTGGTCCTCAGCTCCACCCAGACCTGAGCTCCTCCCTGACCTAGAGTTCCAGCCTTACAGCTGGCCACTCCCTCTCTCCGCCCAGACCCACCTGAGTGCACACCTACCTCTACCTGTACCCAGACCCTCCTGCCACTTGGATAGGGACTGAAGCCATGTGCTCCCTCTCCTGGGAAATATGGCCTCTCTAATAAGCCTTATAATAATCTTTCTCCTGTGCCTGCCTGCCTCTGTGTGGTCCCCTGGAATGGTGGTGAAGGATTACAGTTAAGGCTACATAGGTGCCCTGAATAGCAACTGCCTTGTATACTATGCGCACACTGGAATCCACCCCAAGGCCTTGCTGCTTCCCTACCAAGCATGGGCTGCTACCAAAAGGAGCACAGTGTTGTGGTTAGATCTGGGCTCAGGGTCACATAATCCTGGAACTGAGTTCCAGTGTCACCACTTACTGGTTCCTTGAGCAAGCTAATCAGCCCCTGCATGCTTTTGTTTTTTCCATCACTAAAATGGAGATAAACTATGTCCTTCATGAGGATTAAGGGGTACCTGAGAGGACTTCCTCTCAGCTTGGTACTAGTGGCTCAGACCTGTAATCCTAGCTACTCAGGAGACTGTGATCTGAGGATCAGGGTTCAACGCCAGCCTGGGTAGAAAAGCTTGTGAGGATCTTATCTTCATTAACCACCAAAAAAGCTGAAAGTGGAGGTGTGATTCAAGAGGTAGAGTACCAGCCTTCAGTGAAATAGCTAAAGTTAAGGAACAGTACAAGGCCCTGAGTTCAAACCCCCATACCATCACACACACACACACACACACACACAAGCAAGGGCCTTCTCTTATTGTCTGGCAAGTTCACAAGTGGGAGAGGAGCAACTCCTAAGTGCTTGCTCAGCAAGAGCCCACACACAGAACATGAGTTCCAGGATGAAAGGAGCAACACCACCCTCCCTTTCCAGAAGGGACAAGAAGAAGCCGGGCTGTGCTTTGCCTCACTCAGCACATGCTGTCCTTCCTGCCTGTTCTGATCAAGTCTTCCTTGGGAAATTCTGGCTCAAAAGCAACACCAGCCCCTGGAACAGCGAGAGGCTAAGCTGCATGGTTACAGATGTCCCACAGTTGGAACTCAAGGTTAGAAATGGAAGAAAGGGAGGAGGAGATGGATGGATGCAAAGCACTGTCCTGGTCATTTATCTGCCCAGCCCAGTCAGTAATCCAAAGCTGGGAAGTTTGGCAGATTTCAGGCAGGTAATTCAAGCCCAGCAGTAGAAAGCCAGGGGCTCAGCATCCCTCCTCCCCACAACTTCAGTGGGCAGCAGGGAGGGATACAGAGCCAGGAAGTGGCTCAATACATGTGTAAACTGGAGAAACTCGCTTTGAAAACCATGAGTAACAATGCATTTCTCCCCAAATTCCACTTTGATGAGAAATTATGCCCCTAAAAGATTCTTTCCTGTACTACACTCTTTACTAGGGGACTTTGCAATGACACATTCCTAAATACCTTTAAGATATGCTTTGACCACTTAAAACTTAGTTCCTTTTTTCAAATGCAAGTGTGTTTTCTGGGGGCACTGTGGATCATGTCTGTCATCCTAGCTACTCAGAAGGCTAAGATCCAGAGGATTGTAGTTTGAGGCCAGCCCAGGCAGAGAAGTTCAAAAGACTCCATCTCCAAAAATAGCCGACAATGTCGGGCTTAGCATGAGAAATACAGATTTTCATTTATAGCTCACAGCAAACATACAGGTTGGGTCATTTATTACACACACACATACACACACACACACACACACACCATCCTACAGTAGAGGACCCTTGATGAGGCTATCCTGAAACTTAGAGATCTGATCATTTACAGTTCAATATCAGATCAGATCTAAACACCTTAGTCTGTCAAGACTGTATGAAATTTCTCTACATAGTTAGTTCCATATTTAGCTTTTTATGTTGGAACATTATTCTTATTCATTTATTTGGGTCTTGGAGGTACTGAAGTTGTGACTCAGGGCCTCATGTTTGCTAGAAAAGTGTTCTACCACTTGAACCACATACTCAGCCATTATTCAGTTGCATTTGTGACACTTCTGATGCTCTTATCCACAACGAGGCATCAGGAGAGAACTGGGAATCTTGGTATGATTTCCCAATATTCCTTCTTGGACAAGTAGAAGACCAAGTATAGGAGCACCAAGTAAGTCCTCATTTTGACTTCATCTCTGAGATTGTGGACAAACCACCGCCCTGGGCCTCAGTTGCAGAGTAAATGGAACAACAGTCTCCACGTTTGTGGATATGTGTCTGAGACCAGGACTCAAACTTGTATCTAATTATGCCCATTGGCAGGCACCTTACCACTTGAGTCATTCCTCCAACCCAGTCTCTACTCTTGATGACTCACTCCAGACTTCTACTCATTGGTCCACAGAAGGACAAGGGGGAGCCATGACTCTATTTTCTTCTCTGTTTCTAGCTTGCTCTCAGGCAGGACTGTTTCTATTGTTGTTAAATGTGTGCATATATCCAGTACAGCCAGTCCCCAAGCAGAAGCACATGGGTACCTAAACAGCTGGACCAAAAAGTACCTTCACAGAAGTAGGAGAAAGGTGACCTTAGACATGAAAAAAGCCAGAGATGAGGAACGGTCTGGGGAAGGCTGCTCAGAGCAAAGGGTAGAGGCTGGCAGGGAAGCAGATGACCTCTAGGAGTCCTAAGGGTAGAGGCTGGCCTTGTGGGTTTCCTGAGCTAGATTGATTCCAGGCCTAGAATCTATCATTTCCTTCATAATACAAATAATCACCAAATGCGCTCAAGCACTCGGTAGCCTGGATATTCACTCTAGCAATTCTCTGTGTGGACGGTGATTAGACCATCATTATCTTAATGCTTCTTAATTTATCTTTCTGATTAGCAACTTACCATTTTATTTGCAAAAAATAGCCTTCTGGTGGGTGGAAGCCAGCCGAGCACAGCAGCTGTCATTTTCTCTGTACTAAATCAGGACAGGCTTAAGTTGGTTTTCTGGTGATGCTATTTCTTGTGTCTTGGTGCTATTGGGGACCACACTTCATCATGGCTGTTATTGTGTAGCAAAATTACAACACTCTGGAGGGGGGGTACAAGTAGAGAGGTCACCTCTACCTAGAATAAGATACACTTAGGAAAGAGGATCTAGAATCTGAGCCTTTGTACTAACCCTATGCAACAACCCAGAGTTCTCTGCCCGCAGAGAAGAGAGGAGAGGTCAGGTGTGGAGGTAACATAGTAATAGCTGCCTTCTAAAAAGCACTTGCCATTCTACACAGGCATTGCGTAGAGTACTTGAGATCTAATATCTCATTTACTTTTCAAAACAGCCCTACAGGTGTGTGCCATTATTATTTCCATTAACAGATGGAGAGATGGAGGCTAGAGAGGTTGCATAATTTGCTTATGGTCTTTCAGCTCACAAACAGCAGAGCTAGTTTTGAGCCACATCTTTATGATTCTCAGAATCAGTGATCTCGACTTGTCATGTTATGCCACTTTTTCCAGCACAGTAGATACAACATGAAATGAGAGATGCTAGGGTAAACTCTGTCAGGGTGACTTGAATAGTATAACATTTCCCCTGCTTCCTACACACAGAAATGTCTTCTGTTGACAGACCCTTCTCCATCCTGACCACAGATAACCATTTTCTTCTTTCCCATTCTCTGCCACCATGAGGAATAAATTAGTTCCTCTCTTTCCATTTGTTACTAGCTGTCTTGCCTTGGGTCACATAGGGTTTTCCTTCTTCTGTTCTTCCATCATCTAACCCTGACCAGATGACACTCCTTTCAGATTCCTACTTTCTTCTGGAAAGTGCCTTTAATTTATTCTCTCCTGAAACACCCTAGAACGTTTCCACTAGCAGGATATATCACTGTCCCCAAAATGTCCATGTATATTTATCCCAACTGCCCATTCAGACCCTCCATTTCTATATTTCCATCATTCCCATCTCAAGCATATCTAGCTATTCAAGTCTGTGAGCCAAGATGAAGTTCCAAGGGTCTGTGCCTAAGGACTTAAGAAGGTCAGAGAATACACTAATGGAGTAGGTGGCTGCAATGGTGTGTCTTGATCCCAAGCTCAGTTCTTAAGATGACATCCACTTAAAACCATTTGTTTCCCTGGTTAAGAGCTGCCCCTTCACTTAGCTATGCCTATGAGATTGTGCATTGTCCAGTGCAGTCAGTATTAGCTGCATGTGCCTATTTACATTTAAATGTGAAGTACAGATGCTCAGTCACCTGGCTTCATTCCAAATGTTTAGTCAAAGCATGTGGCCAGCAACTAATAAAGTGGCCAGCACCGAGAACGTTTCCATCACCATGGAAATCTCTCTTGAACAGCACGAATCTGAATTCCACCACTTAGAAACTTTCATAAACAAATATGGATACCTACCAGGTATCAAAGCAAATGGATCATGGTCAAATATTTTCCTCATTGTATTGTAGAGGCTAGTGTTTTTCACAGTGTGGTATCTGGACCAGTAAGGTCATTTGGAAACTTGTTCAAAATGCAAATGTGTATTAAAAGAGTCCCTTCCAGTGACTCTGGTGCCTGCTACACCCTGGTATAGACAGAGTCCTGGTGTTTCTCCTATGATGGGGACTGATCAATCACCACCATCATAGTATTATCTCATTTAACCCCAGCAGTAACAGTGTGAGATAAACAGTTTCTTTGCATTTTATAGATTAGGAACTGAGGATCTGTCCTAAGTGAAGAAATGAGCTGGACTTGGGTAACTTAAAGGTCATGACCTCTCTAACTGAGGGCTGCAGTATTTTCCAAGTTTTTCCTCGTCTAGTCAGGCACATGGGTATCTTGTTTTAAGGATACAGGGCTGATTTTCACTAAAAATAAAATTCTCCCTTGGATAACTGTAGATTTGCTTTTCTTAAGAGTTCAGAAAACCTCCAGTGATTGTACTAGGGGATTAGAGAGAGAAATTGCTGTTGCTTCTTTAATCTCTGCAGTGGTCCCTAGGCTGGCAGGCTGGATTTCACAGAAAAGGAAACACATACTTTGTTTTATATAAAAGTCGTGTTTCTAAAATAGTCAACAAACATCAATTGAGCACCTATATTATCCAGCCATTTCCCCTGGGTCATTTCACTTAATCTTCAGAACAACTCTCTAAGGACCTAGGATTTAAGACAATGGCTCTTATTCTTCCCCACCAGATAGATTAGCAAAGAGAGGCATTCAATGAGTAGGTGGCCAGCCAGAATTCAAACCCATGACTGCCTATGGCATAAGCTCTCCCTGTTTACTGTACCATGCAGGCCTACCTTGACTAGCACTGAGGGGAATTCCAAGAAAATGCTGGAGTTAGGGATCAGAAAAAAGAAAGAAGCATGCCATGTGTTTACATGCCAACCACCAGAATGGTGTTGAGGGGACATTTTTGAAAGTGTTTGTACAAGCTAGGTCTGCTTTACACATCGCCAGAATCAGGTGGCTACATCACAGGTCTATAATCCAGGATTCCAATCCTTCTCTCCCCTGTAGTTTTAAGCTGGTGCTGATAAGACTCTTATGGGCTCTAAAGGAAACTGAACCTGGAGACCCTGGAGTGGTCAGCCCTGGCCAGTAAGGTTTGAATGAACTCTGAAATGCAGTTTCAGAGAAGATGTCTAGGAAGCCAGAGAGTCTTCATTGCTTCTCTCTGTCTCTGTCTCTGTCTGTCTTTCTGTCTGTCTCTTTCTTCTCTCAAAATTCTGGTACTGGGGCTGGAACTCAGGGCCTGGGCACTATCTCTTAGCTTTTTGCTCAAGGATGAAGTTCTACCACTTAAGTCACAGCTACTTTGAGCTATTTGGTGGTTAACTGGAGATAAGAGTTGCATAGACTTTCCTTCCCAGGCTGGCTTCAAACTGTGATCCACAGATTTCAGTCTCCTGAGTAAGTAGGATTACAACGTGAGCCACTGGCACCCAGTGGGGCTCATCTCTTAACCTTCTGCTTGGTAACTCTCAGTCTCCTGTCCTGCTATACAGTCCTATCCTTTTGTCCTCCTCAAAAGCAGGTGGGTGACAGAAAGGAGCCAGTAACATTCCTTGTACAACTCAGCCAGATATCCATCTGCCCTTGGGCAAATACCCATATAGGATCATGCTAGGCTCTGTCTAAAGCCTAGACTTTCTGTCTTGGGGGACTCTGGACAGGCTTATTACAGACATCCCTATATAGAAACACATATTGGCCCTCAGATTGCCTCTACCTTTCCCAAAGGAATCGCGTTTTAACTTACATCTAGCGAGGGTTTCAGTGGGATACTTTGGTCCTCTCCAAATCACGGGGAGAGTTGGAGAAGACCCATCCCACTCTGTTTCTTAGTTGGACTATCTCATGCTCGTCATTTCCAGGAAGTCCAGTGGAGAACTCCTGAATTCCAGGATATGTGGCCTCTCCTATCTCTGTGTAGAGCCCTGGCCCCACCTCCTCCAGCCTTGGTTTCCCATTGGAGATCCCCATGGGCATCCCCCAGATGAATTCAGGTTAAGGGGGGCAGCAGTTATAAGCTGAGCTTCAAGAGGCCCCAGGAGTCTGGGTGCAGGTTCAGGCTGTCACGAGGTGCATATCAAAGCCGGAGTTTAAAAACTGTACTGGGAATAGTGCAATTATCTCGCTTCACCACATTTCTCAGCCCCGACTGAGGTTTAATTAAAGCCAAGTAAAAACACAAAGTCGCCATTTCAGATATCACCCCACTGCATGCTGGTTAAAAAAAAAAAAAAAAAAAGAAAGGAAAGGGGAAAAAAACCCTTTATCAGGGACTTAAAATTTTTTCTGTGGGTATCTTCCAGCTCAGTTGGATATTATTCCCTCATAACAGTTCCTTTAAAGAAAAAAATATATATTTAATATATATGTATAAAATGAGTTAATCCTCCATAATCTCCTTGAGTTGTACCTAAAACACAGTTTCTTGCAGGTGACCTTTTCAGAAGAGGCTGTTGCTATGGCAACCGCATTGTTTGATTCTGTCAAGAGAAAAATACTGCATGGAAATGTATTTAATTTTGCTTAATTTGATGCTGTATTTAACACTTGCACAGGCTGAAAGGAGACAGGGGCTGAAAAGTAGGAGCTGGCTCATCCTGGCTATGTTCACTGGGATCCTATCCCAAAAGCCCTTCCAGACACCTCCATTCATTGGGTACCTGCCCCTCCTGTTATACATCTGAGATATTTGGCAGGAAAGAAATGGGTGATAGCCCCTCAGTTTCAGAATACCCTTTGGAGGGTTGTATAAAAAGGTAGCACACCTCTGTGATGTAGCTTGGACCAAGAATTTGAAGGCCTGAGTAGAGCTCTATTCTGTTGCTCCCATTTACTCTTCATTTGAATATGAAGTAATGGAACTTAAAGAGCTCTATCACTAAGCCCATGAGTCCTGGGCACAAGTGTGGTGTCCTCATAGATTTTGATCTCCATGGAAGCAGTGCTGGGTTCAGGATACTCACTTAATGATTCATTTATTTGGTCAGACAAGAGGCCACTCCAGGGGACATGATAGTCCAGGCCTGAAAAGTCTGGGTACAGCCTTACCCACTGCACTTCACAGGCCACCACCCTTCCATGTTGCTATGCAGGAATACCCACAACCATACATATGGAGATCCTAAAGCCAGATGAGCTAGGGCACTTGACCAACGAGTCACAGGAGGTGACAGGAATGGAACAAGTATGCTTCTCAATGGCCCTTCTAAGCCAAGTTCTTGTTCCGTTGGGATCAAGCATGTTGTACACAGGAGAGAGAGAGAGAGAAATCTAGCCAGGCAGTATTCTCCTGGCTCAACCAGTCTGGAGAGGCTGACTTCCCTATGATGCTTACCCCATCTATCCTGTCATCTACAATCACAGGTACATGTAGATACCTCTGGTCTAAACAAACTTAGTAGCCTGAAGAACCAAGACAGATTATTTCATCTCTCTGGGTTGTATTTGCTTCCTCTGAAAAATAAAAGAGTTGGCTGAAGATATCTCAAATGATTTTCTGATAATTCTAACATTCCATTACATATACCAATGCCTAACATACTTTCAGGGTTGAGACACCCGCATCATCAGTCACCAGATCATACTCACTCTAATGGGTCACCTTTTCCCAGGTCTTCAACTGAAGGCCATAAGTCATGACCAGCCATCTAAGTGTCCTCAGCCATAGACTGTGTGCCTTTAAGAATGTGCTCTGTTGTGTCTCTACTTCCTACTCTCTGAGTTGCCATCAGGAGTCCCAACTTCCCAGATTATACACTCTTTGAGTCTCTGCCTCTCTGTCTCTGTCTTCTGTCTGCCTGTCTGTCTCTCTGTCTCTCTGTTTCTCTCTCTCTCTCTAGATGAAACATAGCTTCCCTCACAGGACATATATCTTCAGAAACCCTTTCCAGTAGAAGCAATTTTTTCCCCTTGCATGCTAGATACATCAGAACCAGGAGATATGTTTCTAAACTATCTCTCTTCTTTCAAAGCCCAAACTTCCCTGAAGCATGTAACATCAGATCTCATGACCCTCCTACATATGTATAATGCAGCCATTCACTGGACAACCTTCCTAGGTGTCCCCATTATTCATGGATTTCTTTAGCACCTAGATCATGGCCCTTCTCCACTATTATTCCTGGGATCATTGTTGGAGATTTCAATATCCATGATTTGGATCCGTCTGATTTCCTGGCTTCCAGTAAGCTTTTGCCCCACCTACCTGCCCATTCCCTAGACTTAGCCACACCAATGACTAAATCACCTCCAAAAAGTAGATTTCCAACATCTCCCTTTCTGACCATTACTACCTGCCTTAGACCTAGCTTACTCCAACCTCATTTCATATACAAATGACCTGTTAACCATTTCTATCATCCCCTGCTCGCATTCACTTCCTTCCTTAATCCACCCCTGAATGCATAATTCAACACAAAACTACCCTCTTGCAGCTCTGCCTCCATGATCTTAGCCCAGACACTCCAGCTTTGCTCTTCTACCAACTTATTCTGTGCCTGCACCAGAGAAGCCAAACACCACTAGAGAAAAATGACACAAATTTGCTGAGTAGACTCACTACACCCATGACCACAAATCTTACTCAACAGTGTCAGAAAAACCTACTAGTTCTCTAGAAAATTCAATTTCCCAATCTCTGGGGGGGGAAACTATCATACTTCCTTCTTTCTCCCCCAGTCTCCAGCACTCCCTTCCCTAACCCCATTCCCAGCTGATGACCTTGCAGTATATTTTATAGACAAAATAGATTTCTATGAGATGGGAACTACCTGATCTTCCCATCAATAAGTTCTTTATTATATCTGCTTCAGAACCAATATACTCCAGCCAGTTCACCCTCCCCCTCCCCATTACAATAGAAAAAGAATTCTGGCTCCTATCCAAGGTCAGCCCCTTTACTGGGCTCTGAACCCATTCTTCTTGCTATTTTGAAGGTCTTTTTTTCCCCCTGTTGCTACTGTTCTATTTCTTCTTGCATTATCTTTACTGGATCTTCCACTTGCATATGAAACATCCTCCACATAGTCCTCTTTTACATATGCCCTTCTTTGACCCCATTGCTCTTACCCCAATTTTTCCAACTCTTCTTAAGCTCTCCTTCCCAGCAAGTCTGTTTAAAGGAGTTGTCTATATGCACCATGCTCACTTCCTCATCTTTTGTCTCCTCAGCCCATCCCGGTCAGCCATCATATCCACCACTTTATTTACAACCAAAATGATGAGCAACTACCCCATGCTGGAGCAAATGGTTAATTTTCTATCTTCATCTTCAATCTCAGCAGCATTTGGCACTGTTTGGTCAATTGCTGCTTCTCAAAAAACAAAACAAAAAAACGTTCTCCTCTAGATTCTGACACCTCTGATTTTTCTCATCCTTCACTGGCACTTCTTCTCAAACTCCTGTTGGCATTTTCTAAAAATACTGGAGCACTCTTCCCCCTCTTCATTATCTCTCCCCATGTGATCTTATCTAGTCCCATAGTGTTAAATGCCTTCTCACATGCTCAGGTCTCTCAGATTGACATCTAGTTCTTCTCCTTCCCAGGTCCCCAGACATCTGTATTCACCTGTCTAGGCAACAACTCCACTTGAGTGTCTCAGAGGCATCCTAGATTTAACATATTCAGGACAGATCTTTTAATTTTCCTCCTCAAGCCTGTACTCCCAGTCCCACCAAGCCTTCCCTAACCAACTCAGAAGTGCATTCTCCACCCTGTTAGTAAAAGCCAGTCTTGGTTCCTTCCACATCCTACCACATCCACCTCTTCAGAAGGTTCTCTGGTTCTACTCCTATAATAAATAGGACCCAACAACCATCTTCACTGCAATGGGCCAACGTCAAGCCACCAGAGGCTGCTGGCAAGTCTAGATGCACATGGCAGCCAGAGTGGAGTTTCTAAACCATAGCTAGCTTTCCTTACCTTCTCTCTTATAGCTCTCCATTAGCTTCCCACTGCAAGTAAGATAAGCTCCAAGGTTTATCTCCTCTCACTTCCTGGCCTCAGTTCTTTTAGTTCTCCCTCTTACATGCTAATTTCCCAGACAGGCTGGTTTGGGCCTATTCTAGGCACTTTGCTCTTTTCCTTCTGTTTGAGATGCTCTCCCCTCGTGTTTACACATGGCTGTCACTTCCTCATCCATCAATTTGAATCTAAAATCCCACTGTCAGACTTCCATCCACCCTGAGGCCAAGTACTCTTCCAGAACACACTTTTGAATACAAACTTCCAAACAGCAGCAATACTCTTCAGCAGTATTCCCTGTTCCTACAAGAAAGACTTGTACATGGTAGGCACTTAGTCATTCTTGATTGAAGGAAGCAATTTTTGGCTACCTGTGCTGCTTTGCTTGTCTCTGTGCCCCAGGAATGGACTCTGCCCATGGTCGGCACCCAACAAATACTCATGGATCTACATGATTCTAGAAGCTGAGAGAGAAGCCAAGGACTATGGCCTATAGGGTTCAGGCTTATCAACAAGTCAAGGCAATCTAGCTGCAGACCACTGCCTATTCTCACTGGTCCCTTGTCTGTATGTCCTTGTCTATCTTCTTGGTAGGTTGTTGCACAGCTTGGTCTTTAGTTGGTTGGTTTACTGGGATACAGGGGGTTGAATCCACAGTCTCTTGAATTTTTGGTGAGTACTCTAACACATGAATTATGCCTCCAGCTTGTTCTCTAGTTTATTCAAGAATTGAAAAAGGCCATAGCCTCATGAATAGTTGCCCTATATAAAGTGACAGCATTCCAGTGTTCAGGGCCAGTACAACAGAGAGGAAGAAGCCCAGCGTTCTGTACTTTGGGGAGAGACAAGACTGACCCCTAGGAGGAATAATATGGGGGTTCTAGTCTACTACCCCTCCTAGGTGGAATTTGGGCCTCATCCTTCAGATCTAAGTTAGATGATCATGGATAAGTCACCTGAGTTCACTGAGGCTCATGCAGAGGTAGAGACAATAATAGAGGCATACTCCACTTTCTCGTTTTCCTTTCTCTCTACCGACTCCATTATTCACACTGCACTGATGGCCAATTACCAAAATGGCACAAAAGATTCATACAAAAGTAAATGAGATAATGAATGCAAAGTGCCCAGCCTATCTCTGGGTACAGGGAAAACACTAAGTAAATTATAACTCTCATAAATATTAGGACCCTAGGCTCTAATGCATGGCCCCAAAGCCAGCTTAACATTACCTGTGAAGGTAGCTGTCAGTGAAGGAAGGAAGCCATCCCTTATTTGGCCCTGCTGTGATAGCCATGAAGGCTCATAAAATCTACAAAGACTTTATTCTGCTGGTTCCTGCTCATACAGCTGCCATATCACCCGTGTGTCTCAGCAGACACAAAGGGTGTTAGCACAGTCCGACAAGTAGTAAAATGAGCAGCATAGTCTTTACCAATGATGCAAAGCAAAAACTACAGTGTTTGACCTGAAAGAGTCACTCCCCATTCCCCCAAAGCCACCTAGACCAATCTTCTCATTTTGCTAATCAGGAATCTAACAGCACCCAAATAAGAAATCTAAACATGGTCACATACAACAGCTGGGTCAGGAACTCAGCCCTCCTAACTCAGGAAGACACAGGACCCAGGCCAACCCTCACTCCTGTTCTAGAAACTAGTAGGTAAAACACCAGCTCATAAGACCCTGCAGTGCCTTCCTGTCTGACTCAAAGCAGAGAACACTTTTCTTTACTCTGCTTTCCTCAACTGCTAAGGAGGTAGAAAACAGAGAGGGAATCTCCCAAACAGACCAGACTGGGAGCCATGCTGTCTCTACCTACCTTCCTTCCCTTCCCCTCCGCCCATCCATGGCCCTCTTTTCACTGCCCCCCTCTCCTTGTTTTGCCTCCCTGTCTTCCTTTTCTGCTGTTTGCTTAGAAGCTGGGCTCTGTTTGCTGATCCTTTTATTCATTTTCACATTTCCTGGGATATTTTCAGCTGCTCCTCTGGGTTTTTAGGAGAACTTCATGTGGTGAGAAGCACATTGGGCTGCCAAGGTAAACATCTGTCCCGACCTATGCCCTGCCCAGGGAATTCATTCACCTTGTCAGCTTTCCTCCTGACCCACAGCCACTCCTCCTGACCAGCATGCAGTCTCTCCTGCTCTTCTTGGGGAGCTGAGCACGCTCTAGGCAGATGACTTTTTTAAGTATTCTCACATTTAAGACTGATGCGGCAGGCTGTCTTGTTTGCTCTTGAGGGAGAGGCAAAGATCTGAGACCTTTTGCCCTGTCTCCCCTTGCAGTTTTCCTCTGCTATGTGGTTAGAGCATAGACAGCACTTCTCAACAGTGCTTCTGTCTCCCCCCAGAAACAAGGATCAGAAGCCAGCTTTCAGAAAGCATTGATTCCTCACTACTTCTTTCCTATGCTAAAGATACTGGAAATCAGCACCTTGAAGATTATTCCTATTCTGATAGCTGAGGAGCTGTCTCTATGTCCTCTTTATTTAAGGCCATCAGAACCTAAAGCACATCTCTTGAATGCTCACTCCATTTCCAGAGGAAAACAAGGAAGGCCTGAATCCTCTTCACATTGAGAAGAGGCTACTGGAGGGGAACAGAAAGGCATGGAAATACAAGGTGTAGAATCTAAGTCTGAGCCTGAACTTTGCATGACTCATCCATCAGTCAAGTGACTTTGGCAATCACTTAAACTCTATGTCTCAGCCATCTCCACTGTAAACCTAGGACAACAGAATCCAGATTAACTTAGTAGTTAATTGATGATTAAGGGCTTCTTAGATGGCTTATCATTATTACTCACCAGATCAGACATTCTTTTGGTGGCTCAATCACAATGGACCCAGTATCCAGAAAAGTACTGGAAGGTGGGCATGGTGTCACTTCTTGCAATCTCAGCACTCAGAAGGCTGAGGTAAGAGGCTGTCAGTTTTGAGGGTAGTCTAGGGTTGCCACAGCAAGTTTAAGGTTAGCCTGAGCTTCATAGTAAGTCAAAAGATGGAGAGAAAGAAGGAAGGAAGGAAGGAAGGGAAAGAGGGAGGGAAGGAGGGAGGGAAGGAAGAAGGGAGGGAGGAAGGGAGGGAAGGAGGGTTGAGGAAGGACATAAAGAAGGAAGGAAAGAAGGAAGGAAAAAGCAAAGGAGAGAAGAAAGGGGAAAAGAGAAGGAAGGGGTGAGGAGGGGAGGGGAGGAGAAGAGAGGAGAGGAGAGGGAAAAAGAGAAAGAACAAAAAGACTTGGAGATCTGTCCTCACCCCACTGCTCCTGAGGCCCAGAGGCACCCATTACCAGCCCTTCTCCCCATCTGAACTGCTCCTCATCCAAGCTTCCATGTAATTTATGCCAAATGTTCTAGGAGAGCAGGCAAGAAGCCTGGGTTATTGGATATTTGTCAGGTTCAATAAATGGCACTCCGTGGCTCCAGGCTTGTCGTGTTCTCTGGTTTGTCACTGTAGCACTTATGGGCCATGGCTCTGCCACTGCAGGCCCTGGACATTAGGAAAACAAGAGCAGGTTTTATTAACCAAGGAAAAGCATCCTAGGGTGTGTCTGTCACTGGGGGGGGGGGAGGGGGGGCAGATGTGGCTTTCCCATCTGAGGTCAGGCTTCACCAGGGCTCCTACTGGAGTCATGTCATTTCTGGGCTCTGTGGGCTGATCAGAGCCAGGAAATGGCTCTGGGTGATGAGCTGCAGTGAAACCCACAGAGGAAATGTTTCTTTACCAAGCTTGTGGGATTATTTTTTACTTCTTCTTGAGTCATCAATTTGCTGTCATTCCTCCCTTAGCTCTGCTATTTTCACAACAGGATTCCTTTTAGCTAAAGAACTAAGCAGAACTGAAACCAGAGCTTTCTAGAAGACAGGGACTGAGCCTCCACTGCAATTCAGACACAATCTGAACAATCCTGAGTGAAAGAAGCTGAGCTACAGATGAGCTCTGACTTGGATGGAGGCAGGAGCTGGAAAGCAATCTAAGAGCAAATATGGAAACTCAGCTCAGGAGAGAAGAGCATGGAAAGTGGTATCCAGTCAGTATTCAGCTGTGGAGAAGTTCAGAAATGAACTCAGAGTACTCATGAGATTGGATATCATGCACAAATGGGTGCTTGGACTTAAAAGTAAGCCAAAGTCCATTTTCTGAAAACAGGGGCAAGTGACCAAGTTGAACCTACAGCAGTGTGTGAAGACTAATCCAGAGCTCCTGAGTCTAGGAATAAATCCTAGATCCTAGGTAGGACCAGTTATGTGGCAATCTCTACAGAAAGGAAAGGATGTTAAAGGCAGGGAACTAAAAGGTCCTTCAACAACCTTGCTCTAAATCCTATGAAAGATGTAGAGATCGAGTCACAGAGATTTGTTTGTATACAACCTTCTGTGTCATTTCCCCAAGGCAGTAGTGGCTGATCCTGTTTGGAACCAGCCAACTAAGAAGGCTCCCAACCTCCAGGTATGAGCTTTAATCTAGGATACCAAGTCAGGGTGGGAGGGTGGGTTGCCAGTTATGATTTCCATGTTTCTTCCCACCATCCTATTTTGAGAGACCTGAAACTCAGATAGCATCGGTGTCTCTCTGGAATGGTGGGCAGGGAGCCAGTACCATTTGTTTTAATTTTATCCTCAGTGAAGTTATGGGCTGAGGAGACCACATTGGTGTTCTGAATGAAAAGTGGCAAAGTACTAATTGCCAAAGAAAGATTTTTTTTCCAGGGTGCAAGTCTTCCCTTCATTAGTTTCAATTTCCTGAAAGAATTCATAAGAGTCTACACCATCAGTGAATAGAAGGTTTTTAACTTGAAAATCCACACTGAATGACATCAGGCTTGGGGACAATTATAGAAGATATTCAATGGGGGAAAAGCTAACACATTTCAGCTCACATTAAGGCTGAAATTAAAACCCCACAGCTTCCGTTAAAAGTCACCTTGAGGTAACACATGGCATGCCCTAGTATGTCATGACAAGATCAGCAGTTTCCTAAAAGAGTGTTTCCTCTAGCTGCAGAAGAAGGACCACACTGGAGCCAGGAGAGGTGGATGTTGATGCCAGTCCATTCAGCTTTGGACCTTATCAGAAGATGGTGGTGGTCATTTCCATCTTATTTGCAAGGTTGGGCTAAACCCATTGGAATCCATAAGGCCAGACACTATCTGTGATTCTCTTAATACTTAGGAATGGAGCCTCTATGATTGATTCCTTAAGAAAGCCAGAAAGTAGGTGGGCACCTGTAATCCTAGCCACTCAGGAGGCTGAGATCTGAAGATTCCAGTTCAAAGCCAGCCTGGACAGGAAAATCTGTCAGATTCTTATCTCCAATCAGTCTCCACAAAAGGCCAGAAGTGGTGCTGTGGTTCAAGTGGTAGAGTGCAAGCCTTGTGCAAAAAACAAAAAAATAAACAAACAGGGCTGGGAAGGTGTCTCAGTGGTAGAGTGCTTGCCTTGCATGCATGAGGCCCTGGGTTCAATTCCTCAGCACCACATAAGCAGAAAAAGCCAGAAGTGGCGCTGTGGTTCCAGTGGTAGAGCACTAGCCTTGAGCTGAAGAGCTGAGGGACAGTGCCCAGGCCGAGAATTCAGGCCCCATGACCGGCAAAAAAACAAAACCAAACAACAACAAAAAAACACTCAGGGACAGCTCACAGGCCCCGAATTCAAGCCCCAGGACTGGCACAAAAATAAGCAAATAAATACACCAGAAAGCTTACTGAGGGGAAGGGGAATGAATAGAAGCAATGGTGGAATATGGATGGAGATATTCTCATTTCCAACCCCTATCTTATTTGGTGTTGTATCTCCAATGCCCATTACAATGTCCAGCACATGTAGAATACTCAATACATATTTGTTAAATAAATGCATATCTGAAACGTAACCTTTAAGAAACTGTGTGTTTCCATGCCCCCAAGCCAGTCCTTTGGGAGTACTCACTAGAATTCCAGGGACAATGGCCATCATCAACTCTCCCATGAGATGTAACAAATGGCTCCTATCTGGAAGTCCTAGCAGTTTTTTGGATGCATGTTACAAATGTACTTGAAGGGGCCTAGAACACCCTGTATCTCTTTCTGCAGAAGAAAGAAGTGTTTCCTGTCTAGTTTCCAGACTCACTTCTAGCCCCCACTGGACAGCCGATGCCATCTGCCTACATCAATCAAATGCACATAAATAACAAATGGCCAAGGACCCAAGGAAGCATCAGTGTGACAGACCCTGTCTTAAGTGTTAGAAGTGAGGCTGGATTCCTGGGCCCTGGAATTAATTGTAGCCTGTGTGCTATGATTGGAATTAAATGACATGCCAAATTAAAGAGTTATTTTTTCTAATAAATATTTTGCATAGGATGTGTTTATAATGGCATTAATTATTTATGCTGCCATATAGAGAAAGCATAAATATAAAGAGAGAGAGGGAGAGAGAAAAAGAGATCAGACGGTTCCTGTAGGAGAAATAAAATGAAAATTTCCATCAGGATGATGAATACCTGCATTCTAACTTTGGGACTGAGCCCGGGGATGTGGGGCTAGGGGGCGGGGAGAAAACAGAGAGACAGGGACATCTTGAGAACAAATCTGACAAGCATTATTGAGGCTTTTGAGGGAGGAATATGTTAAAAATGAAAGTGAGTACAGAAAGTTTAAATATTTAATACCTGCATTAATTCTAATTCACACTTTCTTTATTTTCCAGATTAAAAATTTACGAGAATTCCCATCTCTTTCATCCTTCTTTCCCCCCCCCCCCACCCACCTACCCATGGGGGGCACTTGGCGGTCACTGTACCAAGAGCTACTTTTAGCAGTGTTTGTGTCGCACAGAACAGGAGAATAGGAGCTGCCCCTCCTCCCCTACTACCACTTCCAGACCTCGTTCCTGAAAACTGTCCCCTTCCCCCACCTCCCTACTTGAAACCACTATTGCTAGGCCTCTCTGATGAGACCCAGAGACTTGAAGAATCTGAGCTGTCCCAGACAAGCTCTGGGTTTAAGGCGCTCACACAGATCCTGGGCTCCTGAGTACAGGTTGGATCCATCCTAAACTGGGGTCTCCTCCAATCAAGAGGTTCCTGTACACCCACACCTGGGGCTCCTCTGCCCCCTCAGGGTTTTAATTCTAAAGCTGCCAAATTAGCTTGATATCAGCTTTAATATCACTGCCAACCGGCACTGACTTGGATGCAAGGGAGAACTACCTTCTTGGTTCTTACCCTCGCAAGAGTGGTTTTTGTAACCTCCCCCAGCCCCCAGCTTCCGCCATTCTAACAGTAAGCAGGTGAGCAAGCTCCAAGATAATAGCAACAAAACTCCAACATCTGCAGTCTTTATACTAGGTACTTTCTCACACCATACTGGACCCCGGAGTCAAGGAACAATTTCCAGCATTTATTTTACATACAGGAAAAACCAGATTCCAAGAGGCCAAGGGTCCAATGTAAGAATCTTCCCTATTTCAAATTAGAATTCTTTCCACTGTTTGAATGTGGCTCCCAGAACAGTGGGCAGTGGTAGAAGAAAAAAAAACAACAGAAAACAGAAACTAGGCTGAGAAACGCTTCCTGACCACTTCATGGCCAGGAAGGAACACTGCCTGAGCCACAGAGGCTTTGAGTGACCTGGAGGCCAGGCCCTGTCCTTGCTCCTATCTTTTTTCTGAGACCTTGGGTGACCCTCAGACCAGAGATCCTCAGAAGACCGTTGTTAACAAAGTCTAATTCGTGTCCTAAGCATTGTTTGGCCCCCCCTCCCCCATGAGCTTTAAATTATCGTGTTCTTTTCTCCCTGCTCCTTCTCAAAGAACCCCTCCCGTCACGTACTACAAATTTCTGCACAAAACACCTTCATAAATAGTGCTGATTAAGTCCTTGTTCTAATCAGGTCCCTGATGACAGACAATTCCCTGCCCCCAGCCCACTTCTGATCCAGAGTGCTTATAAAACAATAGTGGAAGGAGAGAGAGAGGAGAGAAGGGAGAGAGAGAGAAAGGAGAGAAAGAGGGAAGGGAGGGAAAGAGAAAGAGGGGCAGGGAGGGAAGCTTGTTCCATCAGAAACCTGGGCAGGAAATCAGGAAATGTCACCTGTGGTAGGGATCTAAAATTCAATCTGTCTGTGGGAGATGTTTGTGGTTATTTGTTGTCTTTACTCCTGGATACCTGCTGAAGTTGGGCTGTGAATAAAGCTAAAACCTGTCCCCCTCAGAGTTGGGAGAGCAGTGAACTCAAATAGCCTCCTAGTAAAAGACTGCAGAAGAGGCTCCCGCCAGTCAGGGGAAACAACTGGGTGAACTTAAAAAACAAAAACAACAACAAAACAATTTGGGCAACAGCACCTTTCCCACTAAGCCCTCACAGCTAGAACATTCTCTCAAACCTTCTATTTGCTCCAGGTAAGAGCATCATCCAGAAAGCTGGGTACCATTGACTTAAGCCTGTAATCTTAGTTGCTCAAGAGACTGAGATACAAGGATTATGGTTCATAGCCAATCCAGGCAGGCAAGCCCTGAGACTCTCATCTCCAGCTGACCACCAGAAAACTGGAACTGGAGCTATGGCTCAAAGTGGTCGAGAGCTAGCCTTTAGTGAAAAAGCACCTAGGTCTTGGGTTCAAGCTCCAGTACACACCACACACACACACACACACACACACACACACACACACACACAACTCAAGTATCATCCAGAGTTAGATTCATACAGCACAAAGCAGGCACAAAAAGCAGATGGTTAAGGGGAAAGTAAAGGAAGGGGTAACGTTGTTCAAAAAAGAAATGTACTCATTACCTGACTTATGACATGGTAGCCGCTCTGTACAACACCTTAATAACCATAAAATTATTTTTTAAAAAGCTCATGGAGATGTCTGTTGGACCAGTTGTTCAAGCTTTACCAAACAAGTCTATCCAGTCTCTGTGGTTATAATATTTTCAGATGATGAAGAGAAGAAAGGAAGCCAAAGGAAGGAGGGAAATTTAGCTCAATAAATGTATTAATCCACACTGTGGCTGGTGACAGTGATAGACACAGGGGAACTGACTCGGTACTCATACTTACAGGGGTAAAATCTCCTTGTTCCCAACAACTCTAAGTGGCCTCTGTATCACCCACAAAAATACCATAAAGGAGACATAATGTTTGTAAAGGAAGAGTCCGAACAGTGTGAGGTATATTATATTCTCAGATTTTCTCCTCATTTCTCCCCACTCTTTTCTTGTTTCCTCGTGCTATATAACATGACTTAAAACTTGGGTGATTGGTATAAAGAAAGCATTTAAGTCCTCTCCTGGAGATCTTGCACGTTGACTAGGTTTCCTTTTACAAGAGAAGAGGCTTAGGGTGATGATGTAATACTCTGAAAGCAGAATGAGAAGTACTTGAAGACAGGGTTCAAGGCCCATCAGGGTAGCTAAAAACGGGGAATAGAGTGATGAACATTTCATAACATGTGTGTGTGTGTGTGTGTGTGTGTGTGTGTGTGTGTGTGTTGGTCCTGGGGGCTTGAACTCAGAGCCTGGGCACTGTCCTTTAGCTTTTTCACTCAAGGCTGGTATTCTACCACTTGAGCCACACCTCCACTTTCAGCTTTTTGGTGGTTAATTGGAGATAAGAGTCTCATGGACTTTTCTGCCTGGGCTGGCTTCAAACTAGGATCCTCACATTTCAGCCTCCTGAGTATCTAGGATTATAGGAGGCTCTGACACTTGACACAATTCATAAGTTTTAATTTCACATGCTGTTCTTAGCAGCATGATGACATTTTTGCTGTCTTGCTCTGTCCCACCCAGGTCGAGAATCGTCCCTTTCTCTATTGTGTCCATGCAGTATATGCTACCACCCTGTTAGTCACTTAGTTTTTAGATGGATTGTTGTCACAACACAGTGCTATGTTCAAGTAATCTTTATTTTAATTATTAATGGCCCCCAAAGTATAAGAGCAGTGATGCTGGCAATTTCATTATAGCATATTGTTAAAATTGTCCCATTTTATTATTGCCATTAATCTCTTACTGTATATAATTATAAAATTGAATTCCATCATAAGTTTGGATGTACAGGGGGAAAGCCATAGTAAATTTAGGGTTTGGTACTGTGTGCAGTTTTAGATATCCACTGGGAGCCTTGCGATCTCCAAGGACTGGTGGTGGGTTAAGTACTTTAAGTACTGTAAGGAGAAAATGGTATCCTTTATTAGGAGGAGGAGGACTTTATAAACTAAAATGAGATCATCTTAATTCGCCAACCTACTATTACTTTTAAAAATCAATTTGTGTGAGTGTGCGCGTGTGTGTGTGTGTGTGTGTGTGTGCGCACACACACACACACACACACAGTTAAGAGAGAGAGAATGGGTCATAGGGCTTGAACTCCAGGTCTGGGAACTGTCCCTGAACTTTTCTTTATGTTCAAGGCTAATGTTCTACCAATTGAGCCATAGCTCCACTTTTGGCTTTTCTGGTGGTTAATTTGAGACAAGAGTTTTTCATGGGCTTTCCTGCCCAAGCTAGCTTTGAACCTTAAATCCTCTGATTTCAGCCTCTTGAGTAGCTAGGATTACAGGTGTGAACCTGGGTAAATATCCAATAACTTATTCCTCTTATATCCACATATTTTGATTCTACCCCTCCAAAAGAGCAGGCCTGTTTTCCACCCCTCTCATATGAGCATTTTACTTGTTCAGGAAGGGTGAAAGTTAAGAGTAAAGGAAATCAGGGCTGGGGGTGTGCCTCGGTGGTAGAATGCTTGCTTAGCATGTCCAATACTCTGGGTTTGAAAATGAAATAGGAAATAGAAAATTACACGTGCTAAATACCTTACATGAACAGCAAGACATACCTACTTCTGAAGCCCTGCTTGTAAATGAGATCAAAAAAGCTTTGTGCAACCTTGGACCAGAGACTTGTTTGAGCTTTGGTACTCTCCCTTCTAAAACAGAAGAAATCTTCCTCCATTTGGGGGTTTAATTCTTCTCAGCCATGCATGCTAGCCATCTTTACATTTATCTCAATATTCAGTTCAGGCGAGAACCCCATGAGGAAGGAACTGTTTGTCCTTCTAGAGGTAAGCAAATAGTGCTGGAGATGAACAGACTTGCCCAAGGACAGAGACTTGGCCAACCGTGAAGCCAGGGGCCTAGGTCTACGCCTCACCCTGGGAGTCTCTTGCCCAGAAAATGGATGTGCCAGGCCTTCAGGGACTTGTAAAGGATGGTATGTGTGGAAGGGTATTTCTCTGAGAGTTTGGATGGTGAGGAAGAGAGAAGTGCCTTTCCTCTTTAATTCTTCATTCAAGATCCTCTTACTGGGTGTTGGGCAACTACAGTATTCTCCTCTCCTGCTCTGGAGACCTTGGTCTCCCTTAAGCCACCAGGGACAGTAGGGGTGTGAGACAGAGCTGTGAGGACCATGGGGAAGAGAAAGAAGCTGCTGTTCACCAGGGTGGGTTTGTTTATAGGATTTAAATGAGGGTATCAGGGACACCTATGATGAGGGAGCTCTTGGATGAACTGGGTTTTCTTCAACGCTGCACTCCTTTGAGTGTTTGAGGTGGTCGTGAACCCTGGAGAACTTCAGGAGTGGGTGTCCCTGCAGTGCTTCTAACCTTGCTTAGCTTTGGGCCCCTTCCTTTACCTCTTAAGAGTCCTCTATGCTGCAGAGTTCACTTTGGGAAATGTTCATCTTGGAGCCGGAGGAGGGAAACCCACGCTGCTTCCAAAATTGGCCACCTTCCCGAGTCTTCCTCATTCCTAGCGTGTGTGTGTGTGTGTGTGTGTGTGTGTGTGTGTGTGTGTGTGTGTGTGTAAGAATTACTCCACACCTGTTTCCAGGGCTTAGAGAAATTGTGTCTGGCTGCAGCTGTGGTGCATGGTAGAAAGGACATCTGTCCCCTCATTTTAAAAGATGGGGGGGGGGAGGTAGTGGTAGATGGGGTAGGGAGGAAGGAAGAACTAAGCCCCTTGAAAGTGAGGAACTATTTAAGAGACTAGAAGATCAAGACAGCTGGACAGGCCACCCCCCAAAAAAACATTGTAGCCTCCTCAGTCTTAGCAGGGACCACCCAGTTGGCATTTTAGGCAGCCAAATCCCAGCCTCAGTGCTCAACCTTGTAGTAATTAGGGCTAGTCAGGCACCGCCTTGATCTCAGTTGTCTCATTTACTAATGGGTCCTTTCTGGACATGAAGTCCTGCCCAGTAACAAAATACCCCACATCTCAAGTTCACAGTAGCCCAACTATATTCTAAGGGAACTAGGAAGAAGATCTGGCACAGGCCACAGCTTCCTGATGACACAACTAACGTCCCTGGCCAGGAATGGATCCTGATGCCTCCATCTCCAATCTGCAGACATCCATCATCCACTGGACATCAGTTTCCTATCCAGAAAAAGGATCAAAGTCCCTGAGGCTCCTAGAATGGATCTCATCTCTTGGTGAGAACTGACTAGAGATCCATTCCCCACCATAAGAGTGGGGCAAGTGGTGTTCAAAGGGTCCTGAAGGCACTGTGTAAGGGGGTATAAAGATGGAAGCCAGGAGAAGCCCCTGTCCCAGCACTCATGCACACACACACACACACACAGAGTACACCATTCCAGCACTAAGCACTCACTCTCTCCTCCCAGCTCAGAGCTCAGCCAAGCAGCTGTTGTCCATATTCAGACAAAGACCTGAGATGTCTTCCAACCAGGCCGAGCTGGGCGGTCTGTGGATGGGTGGTGGGAGGCGGGGGTAGTACAGAAAGGAGACCAGGGACCAACGGGATGAGTAGACAGTGGGTCGTTTCTGCGTTTGATCCAGCCCTCATGCAAAGGAAGACAAGACAGAGATAACCACTGTCTGAGGGGACCAAGTGGGGGTCCTGGGCGCCCTCTCCCCCTCCCGTTCAGCTCCTCAGCCACATGCCCTTGGGCTGAGCTAAGTCCAGAACCCGGCTGAGTAGGGGAATTGTTCTGAGAAAGTGGCCCGTTGGCTGGTTGCTATGGAAACCGACATACCACAGCGCTGACCCCAGAGAGGTTTAGCACGCTCCCCCAGCGGGGATGCCAGCAGCTGGACTGCAGCTGTTACTGCGTCAGTGGGGGCTGGAGCTGCAGCCAGCAGTCCCTGCTGTTTGCCTAAACTAGGCCCGGCAGCAGCAGCAGCAGCAGCAGAGCCCCAATATGTGCTCCCACCCCCAGCTTCACACAGTCCCCCTGCTCAGCCAGGAAAGGACTGCACAGGAGGCCCTGGCATGAGAGGGGTGGGGGGGGTTGCACTACACTGTCTCCTTTATCAAGTGGGGCACTTCCTTGAACGTTAGTGTGACATCTTCCCCGTTGTATCTCTGGGGAAACTGAGGACCAGAGAAATGGAGGAATTGGTTCCCAGCAGGGAGCTAGGCCTTCCCTCCCCCTCTCCGAACCAGAGCTCTGCCCACCCTTGCTGTGCTTTCGGCCCTGATGCAAACTCAGCCCTTGCTCCAGAGCCACCAGCCAGTGCATCAGACCTGGACACAACCAAAGGGAGGGAAGGGGCATCAATAAATGAGGAGAAGGAGCACCTGAAAGCTGTAGCCGAAAGTACAAAGAGGAATGGGGGGGGGGGTGCGTTTACTGAGCAGGAGAACAAGGCAGAGTTGAGAAAAGGCAGGGAGAGTTAGAGAAGTGAATTAATACCAGAGAAAATGGAAGGGAGGTTGCGCCCCTTCCAGCCCAGCAAAGCCTGTGGATCTGCAAGATTGTATCAGAAAGCCCAAGCAAGGGAGACAGGGAGAGAGGAGGGGGGCAAAGATGGAGGGGCTTGGAAATCGGTTTCATGGAAGCACCTCCAGCCATCCCATAATGCCTTGAGCTCCCCAGGAGGCCTAATGCAAACAGCCAGCCTGCCTTCCTCACCTCTGTGTGAAGCTGCAGGACTCAGGCCTGACTAATCTGCAACAGGAGGCTAAACAAACAGCCCCTCAGCCTGAGAGGTGCGATAGCTCCCCCTCCTAGGGTTGCCCTATCAACCGGCCACCTTCCCTTCCCTCCCGCCAGAACACAAGCATCTTTTCATTTTCATCTCTTTGGTCTGTTCTGACCCTTAACCCTACCCCTCAGGAGTCAACCACTCCTGCTCACCCAAGGAGAGAAAGGACCCCAGGGCTGCTACACACACACACACACACACACACACACACACACACACACACACACACACACACACACACACACACACACACACACACACACACACACACACACTTTCTGGCCCCCACCCTTCCTCCCTTCCTTGTCTAGAATTGGGTCTGACGTCAAGGCCTCTTGTGAGCAAGCCTGTGCTCACTGCCCATAATGAATTAACTCCCTTTTAAATTCTTCCCCTCCAGCCACCTTAAGCTAGTTAGTTACAGGAGACTGGAGGCCTGCTCAAATCCTCCTGCCTTTCTGAACCACTGGTAAGTTGTCCTAATGGAAGCTATGCCCCATGGATTCTGAGAACAGCTTTGGAATATGCCAACACCATTACACCCCTCACTGCAATAGACCCACAGATTGTGTGTGTGTGTGTGTGTGTGTGTGTGCGCGCGCGCACGCGGGCACACACACGTGCCATTATTGGGGCTTGAACTCAATGCTATTCCATAGCTTTCCATGCTCTACATGATCATTCTACCACATGAGCCACAGCTCCACTTCCAGCTTTTTGCTGATTAATTGGAGATGAGAGAGTCTCATGAACTTTCCTGCCCAGGCAGGCTTTGCACCATCATCTGAAGCTCTCAGCTTGCTGAGTAGCTAAGATTACAGGCATGAGCCACTGGCACTGGACCTGCTTTTGTAATTATACCACCTTTTGACAAAACTTTAGTGTCTCATGAGTGTTATTTCTTTTGTTTTGCCTATCTGATAAGAACAGGCTTGGAGTAGAAGCTCAGCTCCTCTAGCCAGGCACCTCTCTTTTTCCTTTGCGCAAAATCAGCTGGTCAGTTTCAAACTCTTAGCCTTGACTAGAGGCTAAGAGTTAAATGGAAGGATCATTGTTGCCTGTTTTCCCATCCCCACAGACTGTGAGGACATTGAAGGGTCTTGTTGAGCAAAGGATCCCCAATCCCACACCAAAAAACATGGGGTGGTAAAGAGGGGGCAAGAAGTCACCAAGGACCTCTGATGGTAAGTTAGTATTCTTAAAGAGACACAGTAGTAACCTACCACACAGACTGAATCAGTGCTAGGCAGTGGAGATCTCAGTACTGGCAGGATCACAGTCAGGGCCTGGAGTTGTTTCAGAAAAAAAAGTTGCTCTGCCCGTTTCTCAAGGCAAACTGAGAAGTCATCACTTCAAGTACAATGAGGAGGTAAAGGTGGATCAAATCTGTGGAACCATCCAAGGGAAAACGGTAGCCAGAACTTCCCTCTGTTGCTCCTCTTTAGAACAAAGGTCCAACCCTAGAAAGCAACAATATTCCATCCTGACAGCAAATATCTATCTACCCCTCTAAGACAAGACATGGGCTGACACCCAAGAGCAAATTGTGGATTTGGATCCATGGTCCAAATTACTTTGAGATTTGGTATTGCAACAATCAGTAGCTCATTTAAATTCTTACTGTGGGGATTCTTATTCCTATGCAATAAATGAGGAACAAGAGGCCAGAAGAAGTAAAATGCTCACCTGAGCTGACACAGTGTACTTTACCAAGTCTGAACTTTACCAAGGACCCCAACTGTAAGTTAGCACCCTTTCCCTTTGATGCTAGGCCTCTCTGTTACTGCTTCCTAGTATGTGGCAGACTCTAGATATTACTTATTCAGCAATAGCTCTTGTACAACAGGAAGTCGCAAACTTGTCCTGAAAAATCACAACAACAAGATGTATTCATCTCTGTTTTGTGTGTATGGAGGGGGGGGGGGGCAGGAGTGGTGGGAGACATACAAGAGTCATCAATTGTGGGATGTCACCTCCCAAAATCTGAGCTGCCATTTTGAAGAGATTCTGTCAAATGCAACTGAATTAGTTTTGAGTTGATTAACTTCTAAAACATCCTCAAAAACCCCCAACCTGTGTTATATACAATGGAATTCTACTCATCTATCATAAAGAATGATATTGTACCATTTGTAAGGAAAAGGAAAGACCTGGAAAAAATTATATTGAGTGAAGTAAGTCAGGCCCAGAGAAACATAGGTTGCATGGTTTCCCTCATTTGTGGTAGATAGAATGTGCCTATAAATCTACATGTAAATACATTGGGTGGTTAAAAAGAATATACTGGGACATGATAAATTATGCAAGTCTCTAGGCATTCACATACAGTGAGACCATAGGAGGATATTCTTAGGAGAGGATCATAAAGGCATAATACCTATGTGCATCTGATCATATGAAATAATATTTATTGAAATGAACTCCAAGAAATAGGAACAAGAGGTGTTTTTCTTTTTTCTTCTCATTTTCTTTTCTTTTCTTTCTTCTTTTTTTTTTTGTCAGTCATGGGGCTGGAACTTAGGGCCTGGGCACTGTGTCTGAGCTTCTTTTGCTCAAGGCTAGCACTCTACCATCTGAGGCATAGCCCCACTTCTGGCTTCTTCTGTATATATGGTATTGAGGAATCGAGTCCAAGGCTTCATGCATGCTAGGCAAGGACTCTACCACTGAGCCACCTTCCCAGCCCCAAGAAATGTTTTTCTTTGTTGCTTTGTTTTCTTTCCCTTTTGTCTTGTTTGTTCATATATCTGTCTTTGGGAAGGTAAGAGGGGGCAGAGAAATGGAGGGACAAAGGGTCAACAAATGCAGCAGTGGTACTCACTAGATACTTGGTTGAAAATGAACTATGCAACTTGTGGGTGGGAACGGGAGGGAAACACTGGAAGACAGCAAGGGAAGGGTGACATTGTCAAAAGAGAAATGTACTTTTTATCTGACTTAGGTAACTGTAACCCCTCCATATATCACCATTATAATTACAATAAAATTCATGAAGGGAAAAAAGTAAAAGTAAAATAAAAAACTAAAAGACAAAGCTAGGCATTGGTGGCTCACATCTATAATCCTAGCTATTCAGGGGGCATAGATATGAACACCATGGTTCAGAGCCAACCCCAGCAGGAAAGTGAAACTCTTATCTCAAATAAACTACTCAACAAAAAACTGGAAGTCAAGCTATGGCTCAAGGGATAGAGTGCTAGCTTTGAGCAAAAAGAAGCTCATGGACAGTGTGCAGGTCCTGAGGTCAAGCCCCAGGACTGGCAATAAATAAATAAATAACAACAATTGGAAGGGATGTGATAGGAGAGGTGAGATTGGGTTGGCTAGTCAGCGTGCTGGTCACACAGCAGGCTATATGGTGAGAAGTAGGTCAGTGAGTGGACGACATAGAGGCTAGACAGGTCCTAGATAGGGTCCCAGAAGGTCCATGGCCTCCAGAGAGGATGCTGAGAGGAGAGGGAAGGATGCCCTTTGGCAAATGGCAGAGGGGAAGGGTCAGACAGAAGTTCTCAGAGCCAGATCCAGTGTGCAGGAGCCACGACGGGAGACCTGGCCTGTGCGGTGCCTTGGGTGCTGATGGGTTGGGACAGGAGGACCAGGGCACATGGCAGAGGGACTTGGGGCATTCAATGAAAAGACATCAAACTCCTCCTGTACATGGAGGGTTAGATCCAGAGCCACTAGCTGGAAAAGGTTAGTTGATTAGTCACTTACTACAGGGGTGTGTGTGTGTGTGTGTGTGTGTGTGTGTGTGTGTGTGTGTGTGTGTGTGTGTGTGTGTGTGTGTGTGTGTGTGTGTGTGTGTGTGTGTGTGTGTGTGTGTGTGTGTGTGTGTGTGTGTGTGTGTGTGCTGGTACTGGGGCTTAAACTTGGTGCGGATGCTGTCCCTTAGCTTTTTCACTCTAGGCTGGCGCTCTTCCTCTTATGCCACAATTTCATTTCTGGATTTTTGGTAGCTAATTGGAGATGATAATCTCACAGACTTTCCTTCCCTGACTGGCTCTGAACTGCAATCCTCTGGTCTCAGGCCTCCTTAGCAGCTAAGATTACAGGTGTGAGTCACCAGTGCCTGGCCAGAATTTTTTTGAAACACTGGAATTGGTAGAAAATTTAAGGGCCACAGGCTGGGAAGGTGGCTCAGTGGTAGAGCGCTTGCCTTGCATGCCTGAGGCCCTGGGTTCGATTCCTCAGCACCATATAACCTAAAAGAAAAAAGCCGGAAGTGGCGCTGTGGCTCAAGTGGTAGAGTGCTAGCCTTGAGCTGAAGAGCTGAGGGACAGTGCCCAGGTTCGGAGTTCAGGCCCCATGACTGGACCCGAAAAAAGAAAAAAAGAAAATAAAATAAAATTTAAGGGCTACTTGTATGTGTCTTTGTATATGCCTAGAGGCTACATCATGCTATGTGCCCCCAAATATCCTCTCATTCTAGAGATAAGCAGAACTCTGATACATGTAATCAGGTGCTAAGACCCTGAGATATTGGCAAGCCTTCTAAATCATCCAGGAGAAAACTGGGCTCTGAACAGTTATCAGCTGCCTTTCAGTGCTGGCTTTGAAACAGATGCACCAGATACAGTGGTTCCTTGTGGTCAATCTGTACTGAGATCCTACTACGCGCTGACACTGTGCATAATTTCTTCCCTCCATCTTCCACTGCAGACCTTGATGAAGAGGGCTGATGCCTTCCTGGCCTCCACTGTTTATGCTGCTATTCCAGTTCACGCTGAGGCCGCAGTAGGAGTTCTGCTAGCCCCAGGAAGTGCTGCATCCCCTGTAGTCCTGAGCAACTCCTAGCTTGGTTAAAGAGGATCTGGATGACCCTTCCTGTCTGTTCTCCCATCCCTGGCAACCCCATGTCAGAGGGGAGGGGCGGAGAGTTTGCTACATTGCTTGTCTCCCCTGCCATTTTCTCTTCAGCTCCCTCACTGGCCCTGTTTTTCAGACCTCTAGTAATAAAAACAAGCCAATAAAATGAACATGAAAATATATTCATTAGGATTTATAATGCTCATTAAAACTGCCTGTGTACGAAAGCATGACTTAGCTTCATATAAGTGGGAAAAAAATGCAAATTATACTGCATGCAAAGAAGATATTTCCCTAATCGTCCAATCAAATGCCAGCCCAATTATCTGTGGCCAACCCAATGGGTTAAAATTATACTCTCTTTCCTTGGACACAGTGAGGCGCCTGAAAGTGTTTCATTTTAATAAAAATGAAATCTGGACCCTGCAGAAAACCAGCTTCACTAATGACGTGTTTACACAGAGAAAGACAATTTCTAGTTAATGGTGATTACTACCGAGAACAAATTAAACTTCCTGGAGTATATGGGTTAGAGATAATGGGAAGGGGGGGGGGAGTTATGGTTTTAGTGTGTGTGTGTGGCGGCATGGGGGGACAGGGCGATAGAGGAAGAAAGAAGCTAAGGAAGTCCAGAAGGAAGTTAAGATGCTAGGATGCTGGAGGTACAGCAGCAAGAGAGCTACAGTGTCTTGACGGTAGTAGTGGCTGGCAGCTAGCTCTGGGCTCTCAAGATCCCAGGGTCAGCTACCTTGGATTGGGACAGGGCTGGATTCTTTCTGCATGCTCAGGCCCCCTAGCATCTGCCATTCTGTCTCCCAGCCTCGTTGGGAAGGCAGGTAACTGATTCCTACCATTAACAGTCATCAGGAGCATATGGAAAGTGCTTCTTACTCCACTCCACTGGCTCAGTGATGAGACCAGAGGCAGGGCCAGGTCTCGGAGCGCTCACACAAAACCAAGTGAGCCAGTGAGCTAGCTCCAGTGGATAACTCCAGGAGACAGAACAATGCAATGAGAATGAAGATAGCAACCCCGTCATCACTTTACTACCTGCTACGGCTTGGACATGGTTTGAATGCGTCTCCCAAAAGTTCATGTGCTGGAAGTATGGATCCCCATGTGATGATATTGAGAGATGGAGGCACTCTGGAGAAGTGGAACTAAATGGACATGGTGGTTCATGCCTGTAATCCCAGCCTTGAGAACTGAGGGCTTGTCTGGGCTACAAAGTAAGTTTGAGCTCACCCTTGGGCATAGAGAGACCCTTTCTCAAGAGAGAGGGAGGCATAATAAATCACTGGGTGGTAGGATTGAGAACTGAACATGAGAGAGGATTGTTCTAGTGATCCTAGCCCCTGACTCTCTTACTTTCTGTCCTACCACTATGATGACATCTGCAAGAGGGTCTCACCAGAGCCAAGCAGAGGCCAGTGCCATTCTCTTGAACATCCAAGACTGTGATCTAAATAAGCCTGTTTTCTTTATAGAGTGGCCAGCCCCAAGTATGTGTTACAGTACAGAAAGTCCTTTACTAAGTCCTTACCATGGGCAGCCACCTTTTGAAAATGTGACCCCTTCATCATCTTCATCCTCATTTTTACATCAAGGAAATTGAAACTGAGAGAAGGTGTATAAGTGTCCAATGTCAGAGGCCTAGTAAGTAGAGAAACTGAGCATCAACCTTTTATGTGTCTGATTCCGATGTTCAGGTTCCTAATCATTCCTAATCATGAGCATACTGTTAATATCCCACAGGCTATAAAAACTAAAGTCTCCAGCCAGGCACTGGTGGCTCATGCCTGTAATCCTAAATACTCAGACGACTGAGATCTGAGGATCATGGTTTGAAGCCAGCCCAGGCGGATAAATCTGAGGGATTATTATCTTCAATTCACCAGCAAAACACCAGAAGTGGAGGTGTGGCTCAAGTGGTAGAGTGTTAGCCTTGAGTAAAAAGTTAAGCAAGGCCATGAGGCCCTGAGTTCAAGAAGAAAACTAAATCTCCCACTCCCTTTCCAGCCAGAGTACCAAACTGTCTTTCCACTGGCTGGGCCATTGGAAGCCAGGTGGAGGCTCTTTCAATAGGAAAAAGTACCAGATTCCTTCTGGACCTTATCTTGCCTCTCTCCCACCTACTACTTCCAGGTGAACTGAGGGTAGGGACCAGCGATTCTCCAGTGCTGAGTGTTAATGCATGTTCTTTTGTAAACAAGAACAATCATTTGTGAACAGACCCAGATGCAAACAGTCCCCAAATCAGGAATTCCAGCTCAGAGGCACAGAATAATACAGCTTTGGGGAAGATTTAATAATAGTAAAATTAAAATTGTAACTGAAGGATAATGAAGAATGTGGTACAAGCAGGCACTGCACAGGAA
The DNA here is from genome assembly GCF_019054845.1 of Dipodomys spectabilis. Classification (NCBI taxonomy): domain Eukaryota; kingdom Metazoa; phylum Chordata; class Mammalia; order Rodentia; family Heteromyidae; genus Dipodomys; species Dipodomys spectabilis. Next base: position 5,115,689 of record NW_024870700.1, read on the forward strand.
AAGAGAAGAAAAAAAACCTACACAGATACACAGATTAGCCCCTATGGAATAGTGATTGGTTGAGAGCAACAGTAAACAATGCACAGAAACGCAACTTAATTATCTCGCAATCCTTAACATTCTACCAAAGCTGCATGGAAAGCTTTGATGTTGGCAGCAGAGGCGGCTGTGGGCTGTGGCAATAGCATCTCTCTCCCTGCTCCTGGATCAAGATCTTTCTGAGAAATCTGTAGCCACAACAGCAGCTAAGCCAGAGAAGAGCAGCAGGGTCCATCTGTTGGGAAGCCAGGAAGCGACCAACTACCTGGGAAGAAAGCATGTCTCCAGGGCTACCAAGCCAGAGAGAGGGTGGTGAATGAGGGAGTTCTGAGGATCAGGGGTCCAAGGATGAGAATATTAATAGGAGGCTCAGAAGACCACCAATACTGAAAGCTAGACAAAGAGACCTTCTTGAGGAATCTAAGGCCTATCATACTCAGCATTGGTTTAGCTAGCACCAGTACTTTCTGGGTGGAATCTGGGTGCCCTCCTTCACTAATCTTAAACACACACACACACACACACACACACACACACACACACAGTTACAGCATGGGCATGGGCGTGTTCCCGATATTCTACTCCAGAGGGACATACCTAGGCTTGGATAATGTATAACCGAAGGCTTGGAGCAGCAAACAAGAGACTCAGAGGAAGGCAGACACTTAGTTCTGAGTCACAGGTCTTTTTTTAAGGATGTTCACAAAGACTTCCAGAGATAAAGAATTGATTGGATGTCAGATCCAGAATCCTAGGTCCTCTCTTCTGAACTTCTCCAAGAAAGTGAGAACATGGTATTTCAGCCACCCATCCATTCCTTCCTCTGGATGGGGTAATGTTAGGAAAAGGGCGATTTTCATGGTGGATGATTGGTTGGTGGGTTAAATGCAGTCCTCCCTGGAGATAAGAGGGCTGGACAAGATGATCTTTCCAAGGTTCCAGGAATGTGAGAAACAGACCTTGTAGTTCATAAAGTCCCTGAATCACAAGTTCACTCAGATCTTCCCCACTTTTATCTCTTCATGCCCAATTCCCCAGGCAGGCTCCTGGCTTTGTTCATTTGGATCTTGATGCACAATTAAGTCGTTCCTGGATCTAGGAGGCCCTGGCCTCTTCCTTGTCGCGAGACTTTACGGCATCCGTCTCTGTCTGGGCCCACTCACTTAGAGGCTCACCTGGTGAGGGGATGGGTACCAGCAGCACTGCTCGTGAGGGGAGTGATGCTTCTCCCTGCACTGGAATGGGGTTATTGCTGGAGTTCCCCAGTGGTTGCCTCTCTGCAATGAAATATGTCTTCTGACACCTCAGGACTAGGGGCTTCACTGGGCACATAGGAAATTTCTGACCTCCAGATATAAGTGAAGCTGGGGTTCACGGCAATGAGGGGTCACGTGGGATCCTAGAAATGTCCCAAGGCTCTGGAAATGGTGGAAGCAGGTCTAGAACTCTTGACTAGATAGTACCAGGCATGGCTTAGAACCCTGGGCAGGTTGTAGTTCCTTTCCTCTGTCCAATACAGGTTTTTAATCCTGCTGAGCCCACCAACTGGCTCTACCACCTCTGACAGCCATTTTCCTTTCTGAATGGCTTTATTTTTTCATCTAGAAAATGGAGATGAGCGTCCACTCATTTCATCTGGAATGTCTGCTGGGCTACACACTTTGAAAGAATAGCACCACAGACTCGTCACTGCCACAGCCTCAGTCTTTAGCTGGGCACCTGGAAGGTTCTCAATAAATATTGATAAACAAAATGCTATTTTGTTTGTTTGTTCTTGTGGTGCAGTGGATGGATCACAGGGCCTAACGCATGTGAGGCAAGCGCTGTACCATTGATTGACCTATACCTCCAGCTCAACAGAGACACATGTTGTCTAGCTTCATTTTAGGGTTCTAAGACTTCTTACCCTATTCTGCCAATTACTGTGCATTAGGTGAGCCTGTTTTCCAAGTCCCTTGAGCTCAGGAGGTCTAATTTGTTGTACTGCAGAGCTCCCATGGGATTTCAGACTTAGAATTCACCTGACATTGTCCTTGGTGTTATGGAAAGCAATATTCATATGAGGGCTGAGCTCTGGAGTAGGAGGGAAAGGCAGCACAGGCAGAGGACTCTGTGTCACTCACCTGCACGCACAGCTCTTCCTTTCAGCTATGATCTAATCTGGAGTCTAGGTGGCCCCTCTCCATTTAGGCAGGATATAACTGACTGATCGCTTCATTTGAAAGATGTGATAGACAGGCTTACTAAGCTCAGGAAGGGAAAAACACTTACCAAAGTCACACCAGTTATTTATGACCAGGCCAGGCCTCAAAACCCAGATCCCAAAGCTAGTACAATATACTTGTCCCTTGGTAGCCTGGGAGATTCATTCTAGGATTTTAGGATTCTTCATAAAATCTGTAGCTACTCTAATCTCTTATATAAATAAAATAGCATAGTATTTGCATATAACCTATGCACATTCTCCTGTCTACCTCAAATGATCTCTAGATTGCTTATAATACCTATTACAATGTAAATGCTATGTAAATAGTTGTTATACTGTTGTAGGTTATTTTTTTTTAATAATGGCAAAGAAGTCTGTGTTTGGAACCGAGACCATCTCTTTTTTTTCTGAGTATTTACCATCCTTGGTTACTTAAAGCTGCAGAACTGACAGATGCCAGGTACTGACTGTACTTCCTTCCTCCCATCTTGTCCCTTAGCTGTTCGCACTGGGTGCCTTGGGACTGTGGCAGAGCTCTGACTCCACAGGCTCTGGAGAGAATTGTTGAAGAGGTGACTCCATCCCTCTGGAGGACAGAATCTCCCAGCTCCCCACATCAGTGTTGGAAGAATAGCAATCAGAGAGAATGATTTGAGGTTTGGGGAGACAGAAAACCCATCAGTGCTCTTTCCACTTGAGTATTTAAAGACACGATTTATTCTTTGTTAAAAAAAAAAAAAGCTGCTTGGAAATTGCCCTGGTGCTACATTTTTGCTGAAGACGTCAGATGTGTACACCTCTTCACTCCAGTTGTCTAATAGCGCAAGTGCTGTGTGTCTCCATCTCCATTTGTTTGTTTCCTTGGGGGTGCATTCTCTCCAGTCTCTGAGAGCCAGAGGAAGCCTGGTGTGTTACATAAGCACCTCATCAAAACAAACATCCAGCTAGACTCTGCTGCTCCAGTCCTCCCACTCAGGAGGAGCTCTTACCTTGGCTCTTAGAATTTACCAGGGTGCTGAGAGATTTTGTTCCAGATAAGTGCCCCCTGATTACTAAGCAGACCCCTTGGGGGTGGGAGTGGGGATATGGAGTCTAACCTGTAGCCTATCTGGGCAGCTGGATTCTCTGGTGATAGAGAGGAGAGTTGGGAATCTTACTTTGACCTCTAGAATCCCCCTTGAGCATCTAGATCTCCCTGACAACATTTATTTATTCACAGAATGCCTAGTGTGTGCTAGCCCCTATGGCACCCCCAGGATATATAGAAGAGGCAGCCAAGCTCCCTTCCTTAGAAAGCCAAAGTATAGCAGAGGTGACAGACATGCAAAGAAATAACAGCAAGTCAGCTGGGCTCTAACTGAGCAAGGTGTATATTCGGAAACCAAGGGGAAGGAAATACTAACTGGGGAAGGGGAAAGGGTGGAGCAGGCAGAGCCTTTGCACAGCGCCTAAAGGACCTGTCTGTCAGCCGGGATCTGCAAAGCAGGGACACAGCCCCTCTTCTGGGCCTCAAAGGCACCGATGCTGGCTCTGGACTGACTAGATTCCCTCTTTCCTTTGTTCTAGGGAGGATACTGATGTCCTTGGCAGCTTGTTAATTTCTCGTTGTGCCTCAGTTTCTTCATTTTTATGGTAGAGACAGTAATAATAACATCTGCCTGATTAGACTGAGATGAGAACTACATGAGATACTGTACATAATCACATGAAAGGGTGCCTACAAAATAGTAGGCTTCCATCAATGGGAGACACTGGGCTGTCATTTTAATTTCTTTTATAGCTGGTGTTGGCAAGCTTCGAAGGCTCCTGAAGAAAATATCCAGAGACATAAGGACACGTCTAATTGTACAGAAATTCTTCACTTCTAACATATCAAGAAGGACTTCCTTCTTCCTTCCTGCCTCTGAAGGAGGCATGGCTAGTTTGAGCAACATTCCCAGGCCTTGGCAGAGGCCATGCTGTTCCAGATGCTCATGCCCTCACTCTCTCCCCTCTCTCCCCTTCACACTGCCATTTCTCCATCTGGGTCCCTCATACATTGACACCATGTCTATCTTCAGGCTAACCATCACTCCCTCTTGCTGTCTACAGGTCTCTTTTTCATCATCTTTCTCCAATCCATTGTACATACTGAAGCCATCTTTCTGAAACACAGATCTGGCCAAATCAATCCCAAGAACTCTTTCACATTCCACCACTACTCCCTCAGGATCATGGCCTTCAAGACTCTCCTTGATCTCCAGCCCTACCTCTATCCCTGACTAAGCATCTGCCCGATGGAAAATTTTGCATTTCCCTTCACCTGCCAAGCTATCTCTGGCTACCAGGACTTGATTCATGAAGTTCCTCTGCCTGAGGTTATTCCAACCATTCCTTCACTACTTGGCTAACTCCTGCTCCTCCAGGTATCAGCCCAGACCACTCTGCCTCTAGGAGCCTCCCTGCATCCCGCGAGACTTTCCGAGGTGCCCTCCTGGCTGCTCACAGAGTGTCTGCCTGTGCCTGATTACAGCACTTAATGTATTGTAGCAAGGTGCCTGCTTACGAATCATCTGTCTCTATTTCTCCAAAAGGGCATATCCTCAGCCTGAATAATGCCTGAATACAGTGGGTAGGGAAAAAAAAAAATAGAACCTGTGCTGAATGAACGACAAAAGGAGAAATAGACAATGAGCAAATGAATGAAGGAATAAATGAATGAACCAGGACAGAGGAACTGCAAACGACCTGATTCATACAAAATAATGCATAACAAGAGGGCATCCCCACAGTTGAATCTGAGCACATACTGCAGAAAGTAGAGACAGGATAGAGGCATGAAGAGGCTTGAGGGCGAATCCAGCATGCACTGAACAAGAGAGTAAGGGGTAGGGACTAGCAGAAAGGCAGTGGGGACTTTGGCATGGAGGGCCCTTTTTTATCCAGATTCCCTGTGCTCCATTTGCATAAGTCCTAGCAACCTAAGAACGAAGTCTCTTCAATAAGGGGACTTCTACTATTTCATAAACTTTCTTTAAATTAAAATCTAGGAGACGCACACGCGCACGCACACACACTCACACACATATACCCCACAGACATCTTCGTCGCTGAAAAGTTGCTCCCTATAAAATAAAAGAAGCTGTTTAAATGTCTTCCTTCCAAGCTAGCCCCACAGAGCTGGAGCTGAGAATACATTAGCCTTTAATGAAGTGAGACTCTCATCTTGCAGGAGACACCTCATTTAGCGCAATTGTTTCAGAGCCATTACAGAAAGACAATTACAAGGAAGCGGGGAGAGTAATTGGAAATGCTGGCAGGAGTTGGGCGAAATGATAATAAATAAAAATATTCAACCTAATAAGCTTCCAGGAGGGGGTGGGATGAAGAAAATCAACATAATTAGAACTGAACCTTAGCAAGGAAAAACAGACAGCAGGGTGGCAAGTGCTCAACTTGTACAGGAAGAAAGAAGTCACATGCTGCTGGGGGGGGGGGGGACCTGAAGGCAGATGGCCCCTCCCAGAAGCTTCCAGAGAGTGGAAGGGAAGCCCACAGGCCAGGACGCATTGAGGGGCACAAAAATCTGTGTGCATGAAAATAAAAAAGCAGGCCCAACCTGGCAGTCAGAGGTTCCTCATATGCTGAGAGGAGCAGAGGGAAGAGCCTTAGCCCAGGCCTATTCTGCCACTACTGGAGTTCTGCTGGTACTCAAGAACCTGGGTTTGTGAGCCTCTGTTCTCTCATCTTGGCATGTTCTTGGCTCTCTCTGTTGTCCTGTCTTCCTCTCGTGTTCAATCCTTATCTGATAGGTCCCCTTCTTTGGTTCTGAAATTTCAACAAGGGAGTCTAGAAGTTAAGCTGAGCAACTTGGCCTAAACACCCCTGCTATCAAATCATTCCTGGCCTTCTCTTCTTCCCCCAGGGAGTGCTGCCCCTCCATTTCTGTCTGTGCTCTAGCTGTGCCCAACAGGGACCAGCTCAGTTCCCAGACCACAAGTGCATTTTCTGAGAGGCCTGCTTCTTCCTAAGAGGCTATGAGCATTGCAGCATTTGCAGAGGAAATGATATGAGGCCTGGGATTGGTTTCCAAATGACCCCATTGAACAGGGGAGGGCTGATGGTTGCCAAAGCTGAGTAATATATCCATAGAGTTCATGATACACTGTTTGTTCTAATTTGTTTTTTTTTAATCTGTTTGAAAGTTTACATTAGGAAAATGTTTAGCCTAGTTGTTTTTTTGGGGGGGAGGGGAGAAGAAGACAGAAAGAAACACAAGTAACTTGAGATCAAACTTGTTACCCCAGTACCTAAGCTGGAACACAGTATATGTAGGCATATACTTACTTACCACATGATGATTCTCTAGTAAACTTATTAAGTGTGCTCTTTGGAAGTAAATCCGGTGGAGTAAACCAAAACCGAATTTGAAAACTTTAGGAGATTTTCTAAGTTCACATCTGTAATCCTAGCTACACAGGAGGATGAGATCTAAGAATCACAGTTTGAAGCCAGCCCAAAGCAAACAAACCCATGAGACTCTTATCTCCAATTAACCAGCAAAAGGCCAGAAGTGGAAGTGTGGCTTAAGTGGCAGAGCAAATAAAGCTAAGCAAAAGCATGAGGCCTGGAGTTCAAGTCCTTTTTACTGGCACACATACACACCAAAAAGTAGATTCTCCAATAGTCAATGTAGATGTAGTCAAATCTGTGTCTTTCCCACCACACCTATTTGTGTCAGTCATATGCCAGACCCTGGAAAGTCAGGAATACAGGATCCCTACCTTCCCCTGAGTTCCTTTCCTTAAGGACTTTGCCATCTAGTGAGATGCTAGTTATACAGCTTCAGGCTTGAAGTGAGGTCATAATAAGAGGCATTTGTCAGAAACACTAGTCTCACCTCAAAATGTGAGCATTGGACTGTCATTGGTGGCCCACTGGTCTAAGTCCACAGTCTTCAAATATCCTTACAATTATGGCAGTAAAACAGTTTAACATCCACCTCCAATGTATACACATATAAACATCCATGTGTATGTGTACAGATACGGATGTATATTCACACATACATATATTAAACATACCAATACATGGCATATTTTTATGGAACACATTCAAAATATTCAAAAATGGAGGGTCAAACAGGCGGGGTGCTGGTAGCTCATGCCTGAAATCCTAGCTAATCAGGAGGCTGAGATCTGAGTATTGCAGTTCGAAGCCAGCCTGGGCAGGAAAGTCCTTGTGAGCCTCTTATCTCCAATTTACCACTCAAAAAAACAAACAACAACAAAAAAAGTAAGTGGAGCTGTGGCTCCAAAGTGGTAGAGCACTAGCCTTGAGCAAAAGAGTTCACGGACAATGCTTATATCCTGAGTTCAAGATCCATGACTAACAAAAAAAAAAAAAAAAGAGGGCCAACAGGATGAGATTTTTTTATTTTTAATACACATAAAGTTGAGCCGTTTGCTTTTCTTATTCCAATGTCCTATCTTGCTTGGTTTTAGAAGTTTTGTATATACACTATCAGTATCTTGGGATCTGTGAGGGTACACACGCGTGTGCGCGCGCGCACACACACACACACACACACACACAAGTAATTCCAGTCTACTTGGTATAGTAAGCAGAATTTAACACCTGGTTTTCTTTTGCTGGTCAGAGTATTTTGTTTCCAGCAATTGGTAGCAAATGCACCTGCAAGTCCATTAGAAGCTTGGGGCAGAAAACTCAAAGCCAAGGATGAAAGAACTCAGATGCCTTCCTCTCAAATAAACTAGGAGTAGCCACCCTTCCACTAGGCAACTATGTATTGCCAATCAGAAGATGGCAGTCCATTCCATACAGGGAGGGCTAGAAGGGCATCAGCCATGGACCCTGTACTTCCCCAGTTGGGTGGGACAAGCACAAAGCAACCTGGGATCAGTTGGGATTTGGGATCTGTGAAGGGAGAAATGCTTTCTGATTCTGAAAGAGGTAACAGGGTTGCTAGGATGGATTTGGATATGAAGAGAGAGAAGAAAGGCTCTGGAAAAAAGGAAATGTTCTTGGCAAAGGACATTAAGGGGGCCAATCTTTGCCTCTTTTGCTTCCAGATGGAGATCCTGTATCCTGAGGCTGGGTGGGACAAAATGAATACTTAATAGAATAGTGAAAGAAGAGGCAAATGTAAAAAGAAAGGCTCACAAGGCGGAGCTCCCTGGAAACTAAAGATGGAGGCTGCACTTCTGACCCACCCAACCATCCCCAGCACCCAACATCCCCTCCAGTAGTGAAGGAAGCCACTAACGTGGTCAAACAAAACAATCATTCATCCAAGGCTGAGAGAGGAGGGCAGTTCTAACCATGAAGTCAGTACCATGTGCCCTACAAGTGAGACACAAGAGATGACCGACTGGGGCCCATGCTGGCTCCAGAATCCCATAGCTGTGTTTCTGGAAACCTTTACTGGAGCTGAGACATGACTAGTAAAGGCAGGATTGAAACCTGGCGTGATGACATCATAGACAGAGGCCCAGTTACACATTGGGCATTCATCAAAGGTAAACCACTACGAGGGGCATTTACCACTGTGAACCTGGGTTCTCACCAGGAAGATGAGGGCAATGGAAGGCATTTGGGACCAAAGCAGAGAAGCGTGAAAAGGTGCAGTACTCCCAAAATCCTTCTGGGAAAGGCAGACGGTCCTAGAATCTGACAATCCCAAAGAAAGCCATAAGTGTTGGTATCCTGGGAAGATGAGAGGGGCCCTGCTATGAAGGGTCCTTTCGGACTGATCTTACTGTGCCTAGCACTAGCACTGAGTGCTAGGCACAGTCAGTACCTATTAAATGTGTTTTGATTGTAGATTGTTATTTCTTGGAAGTAAGGGCTGGGATTAGCAATTCATTCTTATAAAGCCCTAGGCAGTGCCACATGCTGAGATGCATTTATTAAAGTATTTTGATGAGAGAGGGCAGGAGGAGATGAGGAAAGGGAGGAGGCAGAGCTGAAACCAAGGGGAGGGGTGGCCACTCTCACTTCCAAACATCCAAGTTCGCAGAACTAAAGCCTAGGATCTAAGAGGGTAAGGTGAAATTAGGCATTGGTGGCTCACACTTGTAACCCTGGCTACTGAGAAGGCTGAGATCTTCAGATGCTGATTCCAAGCCAGGTCAGGTGGGAAAGTTCCTGAGAATCTTATCTCCAATTAACAACTGAGGGGTGGGGGGAGCAGAAAGTAGAGCTGTGGCTCAAATGGTAGAGCACTAGCATTGTACAAAAGAGCTACCAGGCTTTGAGTTCCAGCCCCAATATCTGTATTCACACACACACACACACACACACACACAAACGAAGACAGAAAGGAGCAGTGGAGGGGCTGGGAAGGTGGCTCAATGGTAGAGCACTTGCCTTGCATGCATGAGGCCCTGGGTTCAATTCCTCAGCACCACATAAGCAGAGAAAGCCGGAAGTGGGGCTGAGGCTCAAGTGATAGAGCACTAGTCTACAGCTGAAGAGCTGAGGGACAGTGCCCAGGCCCAGAGTTCAGGCCCCACAACCGACAAAAAAAAAAAAAAGGAGCAGTGGAAAAGACTGAAATGCCACACAGAGATACCGTAAGGGTTGAGCAGACCTCTCATTTCCTTTAATTTCACCATGGCCCTGTGAGATAAGATGATTATTATTATTTCCCACATCCTTAACTGATGGGGAAAACTAAGGCAAAGGCAAAGTCCTATCTGGTAGGAGGGAAGACTAAGAGAGCAAGGACTTGAGCTGGAATCCATTGTCCTTGCCCTGGACGATCTCGCTTCAGATGCAGGACACACTTAGGGAGGGAAAGAAAGGTAGACACCAATAAGACCTGATGGCCCAGGTCCAGGTGCCTTCCTGTTTGTTCTGCTGAAGCACATCTGTAGATGAAATCCAAGAGCACCCATCTCTTCAGTGCCTCAGGGCCTGGGCTAAGATAGTGGCTGCAGGGCTGGGAAGGTGGCTCAGTGGTAGAGCGCTTGCCTTGCATGCCAGAGGCCCTGGGTTTGATTCCTCAGCACCACATAAGCAGAAAGAAAAAAGCCGGAAGTGGCGCTGGGGCTCAAGTGGTAGAGCGCTAGCCTTGAGCTGAGGGACAGAGCCCAGGCCCAAAGTTCAGGCCCACGACCGGACCCAAAAAAAAAAAAAAAAAAAAAGATAGTGGCTGCAACTCTAGGACCTGGAAGATTCTGTGAAAGGAAGCTCAGAAGGATCGTTACTGGATAAGTCTACAGCCACCTCCCACCCTCTTCTCACCCTGGGTCCTGATTTTTTTATAGTTTGCATCTACAAGAACAATACCCATCTTAAAAAACCTTTGAGTCCCTTAGCCCCTGACACTGCCTCCTTCCTGGGAGCTTTAAATCCCAGCTTGGCCTCTTCCATAAAACCTATTCTGTATCAGGCAAGTTGTTGCTTCCTCTGAGCCTCAGTTTCCCCATTCATTGCTGAGAGATTCAATGATCTCTAAGATCTTTCAAATAACCTGTAAGTCTCTTTAATCTTCAGACTTATTTTTTCTCTCTGCCCTAGCCTACCTATCCCCCTCACCTGCAAGAAAAAGCAAGGATTTCTTTCCTTTAGTGAGTTTACTGTAGGCTGATCTTGGCCATCACAGGTCCCCTGGGAATCCAAGGCTAAGCCCTCCTAAGAGTAGCCAGGCAACTGTAGAATTAGGTCAGAGTATGCAGGTTGGGAAGAGAGAGTTGGGAAAGGTAATAAAGATTTAGATTCACAACCTATCATCCCTCATCCAGTCACTTGAGAGAGATCCAGAAGATCAACATTTGAGGCCAGAGTAGGCCAATAAAGATCCAAAGATTCCCATATCTCAGTCAACAAACTGGGTATGGTGGAATGCTCTTTTAATTCCAGTTATATGGAAGGCATAGGTAGGAGGATCATGATTCCAGGTTGGCCTAGGGCAAAAGGTATGATCCTAGCTGAAAAGTAATCTAAGCAAGGCCTAGAGGCATGGTTCATGTGGCAGAGTGCTTGCCTAACAATGTCAAGGCCTTGAGTTCAAATCCTAGTACCTTAAAAAAAAAAGACAGAAAGAAAGATCTCAAGTGGCTTCATTAGAGAGTATCATCCCCAGGAGAGTAGAAAACAGTCTTTGGAGTCATGGATACTTAGTTCAAATCCCACCTGCTCCATTTTCCAGCCTTTTTTTTTTTTTTCCTTCCAGATCTATGAGCCCAAGTCTTTGCCTTTTGGAACTGTGGCTTCCTGGTTCAGCTCTGAGGGCCTGTGGGAGGGTTACAACAGATACAGCACTCAGTGCTGTCCCACAGAGAGACAACCCTGCCATTCCTCCAGGGTTCCTAGCATACTAGCAGGGCCTTCTACCGTACTTGACCATCACTGGAATTACATGGTATAAGGGACAAACAACTATCTGCAATGCTCAGCCAGTCATGAAGGCTGGGCAGTTTCATGATGGAAAAAACCTCAACTTCCAGCAGGGAAGGGGGTGGGGGGGGAGGGGAAGAGGGAGGGAAGATCCAGGTATGTCACTTGAGTGTGATACACATTAAACAAAAGAAAAAAGGCGGGGTGGGGGAGGCTGGGCACCAGTGGCTCAGGCCTGTAATCCTAGCTACTCTACTAGGGAGGCTGAGATCTGAGGACTGGGGTTCAAAGCCTGCCCGGACAGGAAAGTCTGTAAGATTCATGTCTACAATTAACCACCAGAAAACCAGAAGTGGTGCTGTGGCTTGAAGTGGTAGAGTGCCAGCCTTGAGCAAAAAAAGCTCCCAGACAGTGCCCAGGTCCTGAGTTCAAGCCCATGACTGACAAAAAAGAAAGAAATTGAGTTTAGAGTTATAAAACAATAACAGTCAACTCCTTTTGTCTCTGCAGGGATTTGCCTCAAATGGGAACCAGAGACATTCATTAAACTCACCCAACTTCCAGGCAGTCCTGAGCCCTTCTATTGTGTCTCCCAGCCCTCCTTGGGGGTCTCCTGCATCCCAAAGTAGCTCCTGACAAGCTCACAGCCTGGAGAAGGGTCTGCCTGGTGGGCTCACCTCACAGGCGCTCCACCCTTCCCCAGTCGCCCACCCCAGCCTAGCCTAATTCAGTCCTAAGTATTCCTAAGGTGCCTTCCAATTTCCCGCTGTAATAAATGGCACAGAATGCAAATGGAGGTGGATGTGGGACACAGATGTTTGCACTAATTTAATTGAGGGAACACCTTGGATTAAACACTTTGCAAAACACTCACAAATAGGTTCAGTGCATTTGGTAATGAAAAGCCTCCCAGCCCCCTGGCACTTTGCTGAGCTGCCTGGGGCTGGGAGTGGGAGGGCTTGGAGGTGGGGGGGTAGCCCGATGGCAGGCAGGGAGAAGCCCAGAGTGGGCAGGAGCAAGAGCTTTGAACCTGAGGAGAAGGCATAGGAGCCAGGCCCCTGGGAATGGGGAGGGAAGCTTCCAGCAGATCCTCCACCAGCTGGAGCCCACCCGACAAAGAGCCAGAATCTGGAAGGGCTGGGGATGAGGGAGGCAGCATCTGTTTCCTCAGGTGGGCAGCTGCTCATCTATAAGGGTCAGCAACAGGCAGGTGCTCCCCAAATACAGGGTGCAGTTACAACCTGGGGGTTCTGCGGAGCCAGCAGAGGCCAGTCCTCCCCCTGTATGAGATCCCCGGCCCCAGCATCTGCCAGGCTGCTGTGGGTGAGGTCCAGGCACAGTGTGATAAATGCCCTCAGAGAGGGGTAATTGGGAGTTAGGAGATGAGGCAGCAGATTGGCATGAGAGGGGGATCAAAATACCAGTGGAAGCTGTGTGAGGTAGATCAGGCCTATAATCCCAGCACTCAGAAGAGGGGTAAAGGATCGGGAGTTCCAAGCTAGCTTGGGCTACATAATAAGACCTTATCCCTTACCTCAAAGAAGAAAAGAACAGTATTCTTAGCAGAGGGAAAAACATATGCAAAGATAATACTGCCAGACTAGAGAGAGAGAGAAAGAGAATATTCACATAGTCTGTGCCCACTTAGGGAGACAGGTGGCATGAATGAAGATGGGCTACTTCCCCTGAAAGCCCTCCTTCTATCCTTCCATATCAGTGCCAACCAAAGGAGGGAGGGGATAAGGGTCTCTAGACCAAACTCCCTGGCCAGTTTCCGCCCTCCCCCCCACCACCAAATTTCCACAGACAGGTAAATCTAGAATCCGTTCCTATAATGATGGCTCCATGAGTCTCAGAGTTCAAACCAGGCCTGCATGAATTATTTTTTTATTCCTGAAAACAGAATCCTTCGTTTTCAAACACAATCATCACTTCAAGTATAATAACCGTTATGATAATAACCTCTTCTCCTTGTGCAGTGCTTTATAGTTTATAAAACACTTCCTCATTTTCCTTTAATCCTCCTCTATACCCCTTCCAGAAAGACAGAGTAGGGAGTGTGAGCCTTTCACTTCCTAGAAAACAATGAAATTCTCCCATCTCTACTAAGTACATAGCAAAGCCTACGGCTCACTCAGTTTGTCTGACAGCAGAGCATTGGTTTGTTCAGTCCTTCACTGGTACCTATGCTGAGTATTTGTAAAGCACTTGCTGTTCTTAGAAACACTAGATTCAGAGCATAGCATAGTCAGGATATTTGGGTGATCATAAGTCTTGGATGAAGAGACAGCCCACTGACAGATAGCTCTGGGCCAAAAGTAGAACATTACAACTAAAAACTAAAATCAAGCCGGGTGCCTGAGGCTTATGCCTGTGATTGTAGCTATTCAGGAGGCTGAGATCTGAAGATTACAGTTCAAAGCCAGCCCAGGCAGGAAAGTCCATTGAGACTCTTATCTCCAATTAATCACCAGAAAACTGGAAATTGCACTGTGTCTCAAAGTGGTAGAGTGCTAGCCTTGAGCAGAAGAGTTCAGAGACAGCACCCAGGCCCTGAATTCAAGCCCCGTGACCAACAAATAAATTAATAAATTAATTAAAAACTAAAAATGAGGTGAAACCAAGAAAGACACAAAGTCACTCCCTTCAAAAATTGCCCTCTTAAGCCAGGCACTGGTGGCTCACATCTATAATCCTAGCTACTCAGGAGGCTGAGATCTGAGGACCCTGGTTTGATGTCTGCCAGGGCAGAAAAGTCCATGAGACTTATCTCCAATAAACTACTCCAAAAGCTAGAAAGTGGTACTGTGGCTCAAAGTGATATACAGCACTAGCCTTGAACACAAAGAGGCTCAGAGACAGCTCCTAGGCCCTGAGTTCAAGCCCTGGCACACACACACACACACACACACACACACACACACACACACACACACACACACACACACACACACACACACACACACACCCCACTCATCAGACATGAAGATTTGAGCCATTCCTCTTGATCTAACCCTCAATGGCATAGGACATAGCCTCTACCTGGATCATCCCTATACTAGCTGGGCCATAGTCCAGAACAGCCTAGAAGCTGCAGCTGGAGGCCACCCTCGGGTCCCATTCCTTCCTCCAGAACCAACAGATGCAGGAACAGGCCTGCAGGCAGCCTGGCACACAAGTGAGCCCTAATGTCACAGGGAATAAGTAAATACGTCTTCCTAGGGTAGCTCAGGATGAAGTTGGGATGGATAAATGGATGGTTGGGAGGAGAAAGGCTGACAGCAATTCACATTCACTTCTCTACAGGAAGATCCTTGGAAGTGGGGGGCGGTGCATGTGGAGGGGAATGAGCCATGCCCTCTGATGAGGTCAGAGAAGTCTCTGTTCCCAGTGGACCTTACAGGGCCAAGTGGACAGGTGTGAAATGAGATGCTGGCCACTTGGCACAGGACTCAGTACACAGGAGATGGAAAAAGAAAGTGCTTTTCTACCTATGGAATAAAGATAAATGGAGAAGGCAGGTGACCCTGCATGGCCTGAGCAAAGAGCAGCCTCTTGACCCCCACCACCATCCTTCTGTGGCTGGAAAGGAGCTTAAAGAGTAACCTCCAGCCAGGCACCAGTGGCTCACGCCTGTAATCCTAGCTACTCAGGAGGCAGAGATCTGAGGATCGCCGTTCAAAGCCAGCCTGGGCAGCTTATCTCTTATCTCCAATAAACCACCAGAAAACTGGAAGTGGCACTGTGGCTCAAGTGGTAGAGTGCTTGCTTTGAGCTGAAGAGCTGAGGGACAGCGCCCAGGCCCAGAGTTCAAGCCCCACGACCGACAAAACAAAACAAAAAAAGTAACCTCCATCACTCCACCTTCTCTCCTTGGCTCATCCCTTTTATCTTTTCACTCAACCAACCTTGTAGAGAACCTACAAGACTCTGTCCTTAACCTGTGGTCCTGTGATGTCTGCAGGGACAAAGGGGTGCTACAGGCAGCCGTGTTGGAGGAGGGAGTACAAGGAAGCCCCATGAGGTAGCAGTCACAAAGGAGGTATCACAGAAGTAGAGGCTGCCCAGGTGAAGGATATTCCAGAGAAGCGGCTGAGGCATAGAAGTTTACAGAGCCCTAGATGGAAATGCACAATCTGGCCTCATTGGGATCTCAGGTATATGAATATGCCCATGTGTCTGAGTGGCTGCAGGTGTAAGGTAGAGGGAAGGAGATAAGCTAGGACAGTGGATCAAGGCTGGACCATGCCATCCCATGGTCAAGAAGCTGGCCTTCCTGTGAAGAGTTAAAAAGACCACTGGGTTTCCCAGAACCAGAGTAGAGCAGTCCTACCCATGGGAAACCATGTCCAGTGGACACCTGCAGCCATGGGTAGTACCAAATGTAGTGCATATTCTATGTTTACCTGACTACACACGTGTCTATGAAGAGCTGAATTTATGAGAGACATTAATAATAGCTGATAATAAAATAAAACGATGAGAACTTTATTACCACGTACTGTACTAAAAGTCATTCCAAACTTGTGAATTGAGCTAGGTATGGTGGGGCACGCCTGTAAATCCTTTCACTCCGGAGGTGAAGGCAAGATGATGTCAAGTTCCGGGGTAGCCTAGACTAACTACCTATGTGATGGATCCTTCTAAAACAGAATAATCATGAATAGTTTACTTTTCAAATTCCTCACCCAACCTTTTGGGGCCACAGTTGAGCATGGGGAACTGAAATCAGGAAAGCCAATGAGCAGATAAGGGGGCTCACCATCCATACATGTCAACGGGGTTCCAGTGCACACAGGACTGGGCTCTGTTTCTAGGAAGCTCTTCTGAGCTAGCTCGGATGATAAATGAATCTGACGAGAGTGTCTCCTCTTTGATTCATGCCATTAATTATCCCTGGAGAAATGGCCAATTTAGGAGTAACTTTTTCCTCTCTGAAGAGCCAGACTGGCTGGCGAACTGCAAAGACAAGGGAGACCCCCAAACCAACCCTATACCAGCAAAACACACACACACACACACACACACACACACACACACACACACACACACACACACACACACAGAGCCAGGCTGCTGATAAAGCACCATTTACGAACCTTTCAGAACCTTCTTCCAAGGCTCACAGCTCTCACTGGGATTTGGGGAGAATTTGAGAACGGATATTATTCTGGGGAAAGGTGCCAGAAGCTATTCAGGGAGAGAAAAGAGGGAAATCCTTGCAACTGGATGAAGATCTTTTTTGTTTTGTGTTTAACCAGCTACATTTGCTTTAGACAGAGCAAAGGCACATGGAGTGGACGGGTGCAGGCCTGGAGTTTCCAAACCCCGCTCGAAGCTGTTCACCAGCAGGTCCTGGCTCTTCCCTCCCTTCCAAACCCCTTCTCCAGAAAGGTTTATGGAGAAGACTCCAAATAGCCCCCTCTCCTGCAGGCATAGTCACACCAACTGAAAGGAGATTTAATTAGCAAAATCTCGTTAGGCAAACGAAATTATCCGTAAGACAATACTCTTCTGGACAGGGGGTATGATTAAACAAAGCCATTAATTGAGAGAGTCGCCTTGGCAGCTCTCCGGGATGCATTCATCTCCAGGCAGGCTCCATCCACTCTGCCTCCTTGGGCCAGGGGAACAAATTTGGCCTCTTCTCCTGCCTGGCCTACCTCCTCCCCACTCCATCTCCTCTCTTCTGGGGAGGGCCTTTAGAGGGGATGGGAGGGGGGGCTTCAGTTTGGGCTGCCAGATCTCGCATCTCATCAGCGGCCTCTCCCACAGCCAGATTCCCGCTAAAGTGCCTTGATTGCATAATGTCTATTTGCATAATGTAAATTGCAATCTCCTAGCTCGGGAGGCAGGAATCACAGAACAGCCATTATTTTTTTACCACTCCACAAAAATTTCTACATTTAGAAAGCAGATTTGCAGCTCAGAAAGCCGTATAAATCCGAATCCTCCAGAAACGCCATTAAATCACACCAATTAAGCTGGACCAGGAAGAGCCCCTGTCACTGTTCTCTGTACATTCAAAGGCTCCCAGCCTGGACAGAGGCTGAGAGACACTGAGAGACACTGAGAGGCTGCATCCGCGAGGCTGGACGCAATGCTGTTAGGAGGAGGAGGAAGGAAATTCTCTCTTACAAACCTGAGTGTACCAGTAAGCGCAGGCTCCCAAAACCTGGTAAAGCAAGGAGAGTAGGAGGTGGAATTGGCCGTGTGTGTGTGTGTGTGTGTGTGTGTGTGTGTGTGTGTGTGTGTGTGTGTGTGTGTGTTTAGGCTAATTGTCTGATTTCTTGTAGGCAGGTGCACTGTCTGTCTGCAGAGCATATTTGAGGATCAAATTTCTCCTTTCATAAAAGTAATGGAAGATCCAAGTGAGGTATTTTCAGACAAGGAAGTAAATAAAAAAGCTCTAACCCTTCCAGCTTCTCTTTAAGAACTTTCTCTGTTTCTTCCCAAGTTCCCTCCAGCCAACAGGAAGGAGAAAAAGGACAAACCCAGCTCAGACTGGGCTGCGCTGGTTGGATTTTGAGATCCTTTATGAACTGTTACGAGGGGTTATTGGGGAGAGGGGTGAGTCACACGTCCTAGGACAGGAGGCACTGCGTTGGAGTGCTGCCTAAGACTCCAGCTTCTTCGAAGTAGTGTACCTGGCTACTCTTTTGCTTCTTTATTGCTTATTCAATATTCATTTGTCAAAGGGCAAGATGCTAATGTGTATTATTAAAACATCAATAGTT
Source organism: Dipodomys spectabilis (assembly GCF_019054845.1). Taxonomy (NCBI): domain Eukaryota; kingdom Metazoa; phylum Chordata; class Mammalia; order Rodentia; family Heteromyidae; genus Dipodomys; species Dipodomys spectabilis. Next base: position 5,134,013 of record NW_024870700.1, read on the forward strand.
TATGAGTGAACTTTCATGGCAAGTACAGTTAAAGGCAAGACTCTTGACCATCCCTGTCAGAAGCAATGATAAGGAATAATCTTTTTTTTCCAGTTCCACTTTTTCTTTACCTACTGGGTGAATGAATAGCTGAACCATTATTGAATGCCTACTGCATGCCTACTGAATGGCTTAAGATGTCATTGAGTACCCACAGCAATCCTGGAAAGAATGTGTAAATCTCATTTCTCTTCTAGACATGAGGAATCTGAAGGCCAAAGTCAGATGCCTGCAATCAACAAAGGTGCTAAATCTAAAGGCTGGGATTGCAACTCAAGTTTTGGATACCAAATCCAACATTTTCCCCTCAAGCTAGAACTTTGGAAATCTAAATGACCTTCATGTATCTATATTTCCAAATTAAACTGTTTCTGGAAGCCAAGTTTCATGAAAAGACGAAGATCAGAAAGAGTCATCCTATAGTTTCCTACTAGCCCATCAACACAAAGAAGGGGTCCTATGAGAAAATGCACCCCAAGTGCACAGCGGCGTGTCTAGCATGAAGTAAGTACCAGGAAGTGTTAATCACTAATATTAACATGAAACTATGGAAGAACTCAAGACTCTCCCTCCAATCCCAAATATCCCCTCATCAAGATGAAGACCACTTGCCCCTCTCTTTCTTACTCTCCTTTCCAGCATTAGCTATTGTTAGATTTCAGCCTTTGGGAAGACAGTCTGTTACTGTTTCTACTCTTCGACTGCTTGGGTTTTGTTTCTGTCTTCTTAAATCATAACAAGGCAGCCAGAGCACTCAGATCATCTTCCAAAATTTCACTGTATTTCTATCAAGGACACAGGAAATAGAAGGAAGCCTGGTTTTACTTAAGGGTACAGCTTCCCCATATAAGAATATATAGCAGAGGGGGGAAAAAAGGAGAACGAGGGCTGCTCACAATTTCCCATCCCTAGCAAGACTCTTGTAGACTTTTAGGCCCTGATCTTTGACTAGCCCTATCTCAATATGGAAGCACATGGTGATGGAGATAGGGGTAATCTGGATGCACACAAAGAGTCCAGCCTGTGAAGTCCTTGGTCATCGGTCTAAGATGTTCCAAACCCCAAACTTCAAGCTGCAGGTTGCAAAGTGGACTTACTTTTCACTGAGGTGGAGGTTTCTGTCATAAGTAGGACAGACCTCCCCTTCCCCCCAGCACGCCATGTTCCAGCATAGCTTGGTCTTCAGAGGCACTTTCCTCTGAGATATTCTGAGATAGGACAGTTCTATTTCTCTAAAGCACAGGTTTCCTTACCCCATCGTCCTCAATCCTCCAAAGAATTCATCCATTCTTCTGGAAAATATTTGAGGCCAGTTATACCAGACCACTAGCAGATATTTGACAAATACTAATAGTAGATTAGTATATCCCAAGATGGCTGCAACTATACATAGGACCCCTATATATATATATATGGGGGTCTCCAACAAGCACAGGTGGAAAATGCTTGGGAAAAATGTGTCTGCACTGAACCTGTGCAGAGTTTTTTTCTTGTCATGATTCCCTAGACAACATAGTATGACAGGTATTTACATGATATTTAAACTGCACTAGGTCTTATAAGTAATCTAGACATGATTTGAAGTATACAAGAAGAAGATATGCATGGGTGGTATGCAAATACTACACCTGCCACTTTATATAAGGGACCTGGACATCCACAGATATGGGCATCTGCAGGTACTGGCACTAATCCCCAGAGGTAAGGAGGGCTGGCTGGTAGATAGATATAAATAAATAGAAAGAGAGATAGAGATAGAGATATATTATATTTGTTATTTGACAGATTATATATATATATATATACATATACACACACACATTCCACTCCTCCTGCCAGTCTCTCAGGGAGATGTGCCACACTGTGGAGAGGTGGTGGCAGCTGTGTTTGCATCTGACCCAATGAAAGGACTGTGGGGGCCTGGGGGGTGCTGCCAGGCTTCAAAGGGTAGGTCAGAAAAGCAATGCAGCTTCTTCTTCCTGGATTTTGCTCTCAGGATATTTTTTTCCCCTTGAAACTGGGCAACCATATTGTAAGGAAACCCATACCACATAAAGAGACTATAGTTGATGGCTCCTGTTAACATCTCAGCCAACAGCCAGCCTCAAAGCCCAAAAAATATGAACAAGTCTGCTAGTTCAAGCACCCAGCTTTTGAGTGGCCCCACCTGGAACCCCAAACTCTAGTGGTACATAGACAAAGTGTTCCCATGATGCCCTGTCTAAATTTCCAACTCAAGTTATATGAGCTGAATAAATACTCAAGTACTACATTTGGGGGTAACTGGTTATACAGCCTGCTAACTTAGATACCAACTGGAAGTAGAAGGTTGCTATTTCTCAGTCAGAGCCAACTCTCGTCTCTCTTCTCTCTGACACTTTGAACTTTCAGACCCTTTTCTTACCTGGCATCCATCACTCAGAGCCTACCTCTTCCTTTCTCTCTCTCTCTAAAAAAAAAAAAAAGCAGGATCCTCATGCTTGAGGATGATCAAATGATCATTTGAACCCTACCCATTGCAGAACCTGGGATCTGAAAAGGCCCACCATTTTAGTTCCTCACTGCAGGTCCAAGAGCATCCCTGTGAGGGAGCTTTCCCTGGGTGTGAGTGGCCTAGTGCCCAGGAGGTACCTGGCTGCCCTCCAGGGCAGGGCTGGGGAAAAGTACAGACAGATTTCTCCCCCACCCTCAGCTCTCATTAAGGTTCACGCTCAGCTTGTTCCTCATACTTGACTTGACTTATGAGGTCCCTCTAACCTCCGGTGCAAGGAGACATCGATTCTCACAAAGGTCATTATCTTCTACTCCGGCTCCCCCACCCAGCCTCAGCTCCAGCTCTAGGAAGGCTTTCCTGGAACAGGATGGAGGGAGGCACCCTTCCCTGCCCCCCTTGGCCCGGGGATCTGACCACTCCACAGCCAGGGCTGCAGAGGAGGTGCCCTGGGAGCCGCAGCCCGTCAATCACAGAAGCGACCAGCACTGAATTGCAGACCATTAGGCAGGATGGCCGGCACCCTACTCACTCACCGGGCAGCCATCGGCAGGATGTTAGCTGATCGCAGGGCGGCCATTCTTATGATTTATTCAAATACTCATTACAGTCAATCTATTTTTACACAGAGGTGAAGATGTGCACTGATCACGGTTAATCATTTATAATTCCATGAACTGGTTGGAAGCCAATGTACTATCAAAGTCGTAGCAGCACCAACACAGCTTCAAGGTAGCCCCAGAAAGTAAGGTGAAGAATCCATGCTGGCACAGGGCAACCTGGTCACCTGCTAATATTCACCAGACCACAGCTAGGCTGAGGGTGCAAATGAAATGGGAATTCCCAGGCTCTCCCCTCCAGGAGCTCCTGCCCTCCTTGGAATAGCGCAGAATCTCTGAAAAGGGAGAAATTACTTCTAGATGGTGTTACTGGAGACAGGAGGAGGGCATGCTTCATGGGCAAAACTGAGCTTTGGTCAGGTTCTACAGGTGGATAGACTTACAGAGATCCTAACATGAGCCGCTGAGGATAAGCATAGGTAGAGAGAGCCCGTATTGGACAGATAGAGGAGAAATGAAGCATTTCTTTTTTCCTCCTTCACACCTTCCCAAAAATAGCCAGATGTAAAAGGAAGGGCAAGCCGGGCACCGGTGGCTCACACCTATAATCCTAGCTACTCAGGAAGCTGAGCTCTGAGGATTGTGGTTCAAAACCATCCAGGGCAGGAAAGTCAGTGAGATTCTTATCTCCAATGAACCACCAGAAAACCGGAAGTGCCGCTGTGGCTCAAGTGGTAGAGTGCTTGCCTTGAGCTGAAGAGCTGAGGGACAGCGCCCAGGCCCAGAGTTCAAGCCCCATGACCAACAACAACAACAAAAAAGTAAGGGCCGGCTCTGAACTTGGCCCAGTTTGGGAAATGATGTTGCCATATCCTCTTTGCACTGACCTCCCACCTCCTCCAAACACACACACACACACACACACACACACACACACACACACACACACACACACACGTTCAACCTACAAGCAGTGGTTAAGGTCCAGGTTGACCTTACAAACTCAAGAGCTTCCTTCCCCAGCACTCATGACACACGTAACACATCAAGACAACCTTAATGCCCAATCAATACAGTCTAATTAAAGAGCATGTCATATTATGGGGCTCCTTTGTCACACTCCGACATAATCTAATTAGAGCTCCACTGTATTTTACATTCTGACTAGCTCATTGTTCAATGGAACTCCTCCACAATACACGGCTGTTAAAGATCGGGTTCAGAGCTGGTCTTGAACCCTTAACCTTATTGAGTCAGTGTGGAAAATGCCAATCAAAGTTACTTACAGTTCACAGCCTCCTTTTTCGTGAGCAGCATGGAGAACAGAAAGCCTCAGAGTCCTGCTCCAGACTTCACCTGCGGAAAAAAAAAAAGAATACATCTTTATAGATTGGGTAAGAAGGTGGGGGCAGGTGGTGAGAGCCAGGGTGGGGGTAAGGATGGACCCAGGGTTTGGGGATCTGCTCAGAGCAAGGCTGAGGCAGGCAGCCTTGTGCCCACAGCACTGAATGGAAAAGTTTCCTAGCAAAGAATTCTTAGTACAAAATGATGATTGTTTTAAGCACTAACCAGCACAGAGAGACAGTTTCATGCCCTCCTCTATATGCTGGGTGCCTCATTTCTTTTGCGTTTCTGGTCCCTTCTCTATAGGAAATACAGAACAAAAAGAGTTCTTGACTGTGTGGCCGTTGAGCACCCCACCCCCAAGCTGTCCAAGGCAATAACCAGTTACCGGAGCTCTTAACCAGTGTTTGACCCGGTGAGGGACAACAGAGCTGAGCAAACCCTGTGAAAACTTGCAATCTAAACAAGGAGAGCTAGCTTGGCTGTACATGGTAGGAAAATGAAGATCTTGCTTGCAGGAATGAAGCAGAGTCCAGTTGTGTGGGAAAGAAAATGTGCATGGGAAAGAATGATAGAGAAGCCAGGCGCTGGGGACTCACATCTGTCATCCTAGCTACTCAGGAGGCTGAGATCTGAGGATCACAGTTCAAAACCAGCCCAAGCAGACAAATTCACAAGACTCTCCAATGGACCATCAAAAAGCCAGAAGTAGAGGTGTGGCGCAGGTGGTAGAGTGCCAGGCTCTGAGTTCAAGCCTCCGTAGTAGCATAGAGAAAAAACATGTTTCAAATTGCCTTCCTGGGATAAAACAATTTTTAAAACAGCACACATTTATCTGCTGTCTGCTTCATGAACTACACTTGCTACATGCAAGGGGAATGAATCCATGGGAAGTGTTACAAAGACATTGCCCCCACTCACTGAGAAAATAAGACTGCCCAAATCAAGCCACCCAAATAAAACAACTGTATAAAAACTTGTGTTAAGAGCTGAACCTGGTGGTACCTGCCTGTCACCTCAACTATTGAAGTGGCAGAGACAGAAGAATTGAGATCTGAAGCTGGCCCAAGCAAAAGTTTGAGACCTTATCTGAGAACCTAAAAGCAAACAGGTCATGGCTCATGTGATAGAGTACTTGAATAGCAAGCATAAGGCCCTAAATTCAATCTTCATTATGACCAAAAACAAACAAAGTGGTATACAACTATAATCCCAGGTTCTCTATACTGTGAGGCAAAAGCCAGCCCAGGCAAAGTTAGAGATCCACATCTCAACAAAATAAAATGCAACAACAAAAGCCAAAAACAAGAAAGGGCTGAGGCCATGGCCCAAGTGGTAGAACACTTGCTTAGGATATGTGAAGCCCTAGGTTCAATGCCTAGTACTGAAAAACATTGGTTTAAACTGTGTTATACTGATAATCATTCTCTCTCCCTGGAGAAATGAGGTTGGCAGGGAAAAAATGTGAAAGAGATCTTAGGAGACTGGATAGGTAAGACTTAGCCAGTGGAAGATAGGGAGAGTGTTGAAAGGGAGGAGAATTCTAATGTTGAGAAGTCAAGCCATGTGTTAAAAGGCTTGGTTCCAGTGCGGTGCTCTTTGAAGGCGATGGTACCTTTGAGAAGTGGGTGGGGCCTAGTGGGAGTACTTTAGGTCATTGGGGGATCCTGAAAGGGATTGTAGAACCTTTGTTTCTTCCCTTCTGCTTCCCAGCCATGAGCATGTGTTTCTGTCATGAGTGCTTGCCTGACCGGAGGCCCGAAGCAGTGAGTGCAACCAACCATGGCCCAGAACCTCCAAAACTAAGAACCAAAGGAACCATTTCTCTTCAGATGTTGATTGTCTCAAATTTTATATTATTTACTTTTGTATAGCTGTAGCCAAAACACTTGATGCAAACAGGAAGGAAGAATTTATTTGGGTTCACAGTTTCAAAGGGTTCAGTGCATGATTGCTCAACTCCTTGCACTTGGGCAGAACATCATGGTAGCATAGTAGTGGGAATATGTGCAAGAAGTTTCTTCATCTGTACATCATCTTGACAATAAAAAAAAAAGAAGTTTCTTTATAGTTAGGCATTGGTGGCTCATGCCTGTCATCTTAGCTACTCAGGAGGCTGAGATCTGAGGATTGTGGGTCAGAGCCAGCCTGGGCAGGAAAGTCTGTGAGACTCTTATCTCTACTAAACTACCAAAAAAAAAAAAAAAACCAAACACCAAAAACCAAAAATGGGTCTGTGGTTCAAGTGATAGAGGACTAGCCTTGTACTCAAAAAGCTCTGGGAAAGTACCCAGGTCCTGAATTCGAGTCCCAGGACTGGCACAAAATTAAAAGAAGGAGGAGGAGGAAGATGAGGAGGAGGAAGAAGAAGTTGTTGTTTCTTCACTTCCTGGCTTTATGAATTACTTCTTCAGGAGATTCTTAGAGGGAATCTAACCCTGCTGTATCTTGTCTAGCCTCCCAGGACTTCCTCTGAAATCTCCATGGAAATTTTCATGACCCCCATAATTCTTATATTCTGCATTCATATAAAGCCAGCATCCATAAACACTCAAGCAGTAGCACAACTGGGACCACAACTGCAGCCACATCTGAGTGCTTGAGTGGTTGAACGTAGGAAAACACTTCACTAGTGTAAACAGGGTACCCTATCAGTTCTCTCTTCCCAAGGGAAGCTATTGGTGCACAGTCTTACACCTTATAACCTGTGATTGGTGGGGTCTAGCCATTTCCTGAGATGCTCTCAAGGCATCTTTCCTGCTTTCCAGTGCAAGGTGAATGGCACCTCTGTCTCTCTCTGTCTCTCTCTCTCTCTTGTGCACGCTCACTCTCTCTTTCTCTGTCACTTGTGGGTCTTGAACTCTGGGCCTAGGCACTGCCTCTGAGCCTTTGTGCTCAAGACTAGCACTCTACCACTTTGAGCTACAGTGCCACTTCCGATTTCCTGTTTCCTGGTGGTTAACTGAAGATAAGAGTCTCATGGACTTTCCTATGGTTTCTTTTTAATGACACGAATCTAAACAACCACAATCTCCCCATCTACAACTTTCAGCTCACTTGGCTTCCTGAATGCCATAATGTGAGTTACTTTGTTCTGCCACACTGTTCCTTCCATTGTGGATTGAACCCTTGAAACCATAAGCCAAGATGACTCTTTCCTCTTTTAAGTTTTTTTTTTTTTCTTAAATGACATTTGGTCACAGTGATGCAAACGCCTGTCTAATATACACATATTTTTTTAATAGTAGCAAAAAGCTAACAGTGAGCCTGCCAAAGAAGAGGTAGAGTGATCTGAGCAAGGATAGGAATCGAGGGAGTAAGGAGGGCCTGAGACAGTGTAGAAACTGGTCTGCTTGAAGAAGAAGAGAGGAGAGAGTCATGCCAAGTACAGAAGGCTCCAAGCATAGGTAAGAGCGACCAGGCCTGGACCATGAACTTTAAGCAGTTCAGTTCTACTGCTTAAAGTGTATGATGGAGCACCCTCTTCCACTCCTTTTAGTATTTTCCCTTTAATTAAGACAAGAAAGGCATCTCAAGAGTTTTAGTTAAGAGATTCAGGCATGGGGCATAGTGAAATGCACTCACAGAAATGAATTTCCCTTCCTGTTCATAATACGTTCTCTAGGCAAAGGATCTTTTGGAGCTATCTACTAGTAATTCACACAACTCTGTGTCTTTAGATCATGGAGTTAAGTCATAAACAAGACCAAACCACAGGACTGCAAGTCACTGAGGAAAAGGACCACATTTTATGCATCTTTATATCCCCAAAGCTTAGCAGAGTTCCTGGTATGGGCCAAGTTCTCAGCATCTATTAAAAGGATGGACCCACTTCACTCCAATCAGCACCTCAGAATGAGCCTGGGTTGGCAATGGGGTCGACTACATGTCTGTTACTACTGAACAAGACATGATCTCTGTACACAGAGTCTCTGGATTATGTTTCATGGTAGTGTGTACTCTAACCTTAAACTCCAGGACTGTCCATCTGAGACATCAGGAACATGGAAGAAGATATGAAGACTTCCATTGCATATGATACAAAGTCTGGAAGAGAAGCTGCTAGGCTGATAGACTGAAGATGTTATAATGCCTTTCACTAGCTGAAAGAACAAGCCCAAACTAAAAGCTTCATTTTTTTAAAACTTTTACCAGTCATTATTTCTTTCACACTAACATCATGGCAACCACAAACTAAATAATTTTGAAAGCAAGGGAAAATTGCCCACAATCTCATGACTCTAAATGACTCAAATTGTATTCTATGTTCCATTCAAATTCAGTTTCTTTTACAGAATTGTAGAAGAAGATTTGACAGGTATATCTATACCAAACCTGGCTCTAATATACTAAAAAATATCCCCCAAACTCAGAATGGGGTATCTTAGTTGAAAGGGGAAAAAACTAGCTGGGTTATTTGAGTTACATACAAGGCTGGTACATACTCTCGCTGCCCCAGCTGACTAAATATGATCTTCGGTTGCATTTGTTACTCCCATACAGCATCCACCTGTGGCATGAATGATCTTCTCCATCCTGGACTTAGCAGCCCACATCAGTTCTATGTGCATTTCTGGCATAGTATTTTAATAACTTGGATGAGTAGAAGATAAAAATGAGAGACAATGTCTAACTGTTAAATTATGGGTAAAAAGTCTAGTGGTTGAAAGTGCAAATACTTTTGTCTCACCACTCTGTTATTCCCCTTTCCTTAATTCAGATAAATATATACATATATGTATATATATACATATACATATACAATACTAGGCTACCAAAATCAAATACAGTGACAACAGGGAATATACCACAGAGGGAAGAACATACAAAAGAAACAAGAAATCATCTAGGACATTAAAAACAACAACAACAAAGAAACACAGCGATATTCACAAGACAATATGTTGGGAATGATCTGTACAACTTGGGGGGAAGTAGGAGAAAAATGAGGGAAGGGGTAATAAGTTTGACAAGAAATGTACTTACTACCTTACTTAAGTAACTGTAACCCTTCTATACATCACCTTGACAATTTTAAAAAATAGAAAAAAAGTGTAAATACTGTACAAGTTTCAATCTTAACTTGATGATAGGCAGGTCCCTTATTCCTTGGTGTCTTAGTTTTCATCTAGAAAATATGACTCATGAAAGTCCTACCTCTGAAGTGACTGTGAGAATTCCATGACTTAATACAATCTACAGTGGTTAAAACAGTGCCTCATACCAAATCAGCACTAATTGAATGGTAGCTATTAATATGTTTGTTTCATTATTATAAAGAGGCTGGGGGGATGCAGAAGAAACTAGAGCTACATCTTCATTTGTCTCTCTGCATACTATGCATTAGTTCTATCTCTGGTGCCTAAAACAATGCCATCTCTATCCCGCATGATAGTTTGAATGTTTGAAGGTAGACTTAAGAGTAATTGTAGATGTTAGAGGATGCCATTCTTCAGTTCAATATAGAAGGAATTCTATAGTAGGAAGAACCATACAAATTGAGTCTGGCTTCCTCCAAAGGTAGTGAATCTCAGCTATGGAAGAAGAATCCTTCACCAAGTCGAAGCTGTTTCAAAGCTTGTTCCATAGGATTGGATTTCAGCTATTAGCAAAATGTTAAGAAACATTTAAAGACTGGTAGGGTTAATAACATATTTTGGTAAAACAGTTGTGCCTCCTTTAAATATTATTTCATAAAGTAATTCAGTGTACAAAAGGAGGCCAAAATCGCACAGTAAAGGTTCATTCCTTGAACTGAGTAACTAAGGTATCATAAAAAGCAGATCTCTCTCTCTCTCTCTCTCTCTCTCTCATCTTCTCCATTTTGTCCCTATCTTTCACTCCTCATCATGGACCAGTAAAGAATCTTCCTGGACTGACACTGAGCCATTGATGCCAGTCAGGAATTGTTTATGAGCATGGTTTAGGGCCTTCTAACATGTTAAAGACCTACAGCTGTGCAATAATGCAACTAGAATTAGAACTTCAGTTTGACTTAGTGTCTGAATAGTCATCAATGAGATTAATCACTCATGTATAGAGAGGAGGAAATATGAGCAATAAAAAATGAAAGGGGTTTGTTGAATGGTCACATCCATTTGGAAAAAGGTGAGGAGAGGCATAGAACAAAGTTTCCTCTGGAGGTACTATAGTCCCTACAGTACTATAGAGAACTTGACTTTGCATCCAAGATGTACATCCAGGTAAGTTAGATGGATGGAGGAAGATGATTTGGGGCTTAAACAAGTCATGATCTAACACAGAAAGCACTAGATTGGCAAGGAAAGAGGGAGGGAAGTTCAGGTACACAGATACCCTAACTCTGTCATTGGACAAAGGCCTTTAAGCACTCAATTTCCCCATATAAAACTGACAGAATTAACTTAAAAACAAAATTCTCATTTGACATCTACACATCTTTGAGGTTGCCCAGATCTCCAGGAAGAGCAATGAGTCCCTTGCTAAGGTGACTTAATATACCACTGTGGTTAGTGGTAAAGATAGTGTAGTCTGAGGGCTGGGAAGGTGGCTCAGTGGTAGAGGCATGCCTTGCATGCCTGAGGCCCTGGGTTCGATTCCTCAGCACCACATAAGCAAAAAGGAAAAAGCCAGAAGTGGCGCTGTGGCTCAAGTGGTAGAGTGCTAGCCTTGAGCTGAAGAGCTGAGGGACAGCTCCCAGGCCCAGAGTTCAAGGCCCACGACCGGACTCCCCAAAAAAAAGATATTGTAGTCTGAGTTGGGCACCAGAGGTTCACACCTACAATCCTAGCAACTCAGGAGGCTGAGATCTGAGGATCACGGTTCAAAAGGCAGTCCAGGCAGGAAAGTCCGTAAGTCTCTTATCTCATCAGAAAACTGGAAGTCGTGCTGTGGCTCAAAGTGCTAGAGCACTAACCTTGAAAAGTTCAGGGACAACATAGGCAAAATGAAAAAAGCCAGAAGTGGTGCTGTGGCTCAAGTGGTAGAACGCTAGCCTTGAGCTGAAAAGCTGAGGGACAGCGCCCAGGCCCAGAGTTCAGGCCCCACGTCTGGACCCCAAAAAAAAAAAGAAAGAAAGAATAGTTCAGGGACAATGTCCAGGCCCTGAGTTCAAGCCTCATGACCACCATCACCACCAACAATAAAAGATATTGGAGTCAGACATCCTGTTATTGCCCATCCTCTTCCCCGCACCCTAGGACCTTTCTGAAACACAAATCAAATCACAGTCATTCCTCTTTAAGACTCTCCAAGACTCCTTAGTGCCCTGGAACAGCTGTTAAAAGGCTGATCTGGAAGCTTTCCTTGGTCTGTTCAATGTTTCTTTCTTTTTTTTTTTTTTTGGTTGGTCGTGGGGCCTGAACTCAAGGCTAGTGCTCTACCACTTGAGCCACAGCGCCACTTCCAGCTTTTTCTGCTTATGTAGTGCTGAGGAATCGAACCCAGGGCTTCATGCATGCAAGGCAAGTGCTCTACCACTGAGCCACCTTCCCAGCCCTGTCCAATGTTTCTTAATAAATTTTTCCAACGTCAAAATATTGTGGAGACGTCACATTTAAAAATCCAGATCCCTTAGATTTCACCCAAAATTGTATAACTTAACCGTGCCAATCCTGCGTCTCCACATGGTGATCCTGGATTTCCAGTTCAAGGTGACAGCGAGGGATAGGGGAGGGGGAGGGCAGGGGTGACACACTGTGTTCTCAGCTCTACTGTGCCCAGCTAGAGGCTGAGGGCAGGGAGCAAGGAGGTGCCAGCATTGCTGCTGCCTGGACCAGCCATGTGTCTTGACCTCTCACCTGCCACCACCTTCTCCCCTTGCAGGGGCACAGCTGGAAAGGTCTGCTACAAAGTTCCAGGCATGCCCATGGCTGCAGCAGGTGATGAAGAGGCTCACCTCTCTTGATTTCCTGAAACTCCCCCCCTGGCTCCAGCCTCTCCCCCACCCCCACCTCGGTAGCGGCTGCACCCCCTCCCTTTATTTCTATCCCACTCTTCCCATCAAAGCCCTAACAGCACATATTTTGTTAATTGTACAAACCTAATGGGGGAATGCATTGGCAAAAAAGGGTAATGGCCATCAGACCAGCAATAAAACAAAATTAATGGCCCATAGGAAGAAATCATGTCCACTTAATCCTGGCTCTGAAACTCTAATAGAATAATGGAATACCAACTGAGGTTTTTTTTTTCTCCCCTCTCTCTCTCTCTCTCTCTATGCAGATTGCTTACACCATGTTAATCACTTGCAAAGCAGGCCACATACCACTCTGGCTCACATGACCCTCCAGGGAAAGTAGCAGACCAGAAACATTCAGTTGGAGGCTCATTACTGACATGCACCATGCAGCAACACCTTCCTTCCCTCCTCCAGGTGACTCAGGACAGCCATTGTGGGGTGTCATTGTGGGCTATCAGGTGTGGCGAGCCGGAAACAAGACACAGAATACCTAATAATACCCAAGCATTTCATGAGCACTTACTGTGTGCCAGACCCAGGGCTGGCTAAGCACTTTGCATCTACTGAAGTTTAACATATTGCCACTCTCATTCTCTACAGCTACATAGGAATAGAAGATAGCCACTAAGCCACATGTGGCTCTTTACATCTAGATTCTAATTAATTAAGATGAAATAGAGTGAAAAAAAAAACTTGATCTCCAATCTCACTAGCCACATTTCAAGTACTGAACAGCTACTACCTGTGGTTAGTGGCTATGGGAAGGAACAAAGACAAAACCAAAGCCCAGAAAGGTTATGCAGCTTGGTCAAGGTCAAACAGCTGGTTAGTGGCAGGAATTGAGACTATTATCCCTGACTAATAGTCGTCAGTGGTCAAGGGAGAAGACGTAGTCACATGCACACCACACGTGGCATATGACAGCACCCCCACACCCCTATTCTCCATGGAACATCCCAAGGGATGGGCTGGAAGGATGGGATACGGATGCAGCTCTGAGGAAAACATGGAGGGAAAAAGTGAGGGACAGTCAGTGGAAACCGTAATGATTAAAAAGCATGACATTTGGCCAGGGGCTGGTGACTCATGCCTATAATCTTAGCTACTCGGGAGGCTGAGATCTGAAGATTGTGGTTCAAAGCCAGCTAGGCCAGTAAGATCCATAAGACTCTTACCTCTAATGACCAAAAAGCCAGAAATGGAGGCCGGGCGCTGGTGGCTCACGCCTGTAATCCTAGCTACTCAGGAGGCTGAGATCTGAGGATCACGGTTCAAAGCCAGCCCGGGCAGGAGAGACCGTGAGACTCCTATCTCCAATAAACCACCAGAAAACCGGAAGTGGCGCTGTAGCTCAAGTGGTAGAGCGCTCGCCTTGAGCTGAAGAGCTGAGGGACGGCGCCCAGGCCCAGAGTTCAAGCCCCACGACTGACAAAAAAAAAAAAAAAAAAAGCCAGAAATGGAGCTATGGCTCAGTGATAGAGCACCAACTTTGAATGAAATAGCACACGGGCCTTGAGTTCAGGACTAAGTACTAGTACACAGAGAGAGAGAGAGAGAGAATAAAATAAAAGAGGCTTGAGGAAGAACAGAGAATAATTAAGACTCTATAAAACCATGCCTCTATCTTTATACAACTACATAAAGAGAAAAGAAAAGAAAAACATTTCTCTACATGAACCTTGAGGACATCTATGTGCCAGAATTCATCGATCCATGGATGTACCTTGAGTGAAATAGACCAGTCACAAAAGGACAAATACTTTTTGATTCCACTTATATAGTATACCTAGAGCAGTGGAATTCATAGATTCAGAGAGCAGAATGGTGGTGACCAGGGTTGGAGGCCGGGGTGTGAATGGGGAGGTGTTTAGTTTGGTGAGATAAAAGTGTTCTGTGGGTTGATGTTAATGACAGCTGCACAGCAAAGTGATTGTACTTGTCACAGAAGATGCTCTTAAAAAATGGATAAAATGGGGGTTGGTATAGTGCTTGTCTAGAATTCATGCACTCCTGGGTTTTATCCCTAGCAACACACACACACACACACACACAGGGGAGAAGGTTAAGATGGTAATTCATGTTCTGTGTATTTGACTGTAATGTGTGTAACACTAACTCTGCCCAAGTTCTATCAAAGAGAAGAAAGAACTTTGAATCTTCAAGAGCAGGAAAAGGAACAAATCATCAGCCTCCAAAAGAGGATAAGAGAGCCAAGGATCATTGGCTGAGAGTGCAGGGCCCATGGTAAGGAGAGTGCAGCCATGGTAAGGAGAACTCAGGGGCAAGGCCACAAGGAAGGATGGACCAGGCTCCTGGACCATTTCCTCCGAAAGGAGAAAACAGCCAGCCTAGTGGATCAGCCCAGAAGATGACTTTCTGTGGTAGCATCTGAGCCAAGGAGATTCTGGAGGGTTGTTGCGAGGGATACAAATGACTTAGGAAATGATTCAGGATTTAACAAGTTTTATTGTTGTTGTTGTTGTTGTTTAAAAAAAAACAAAACAAATGAAACAGCCTGGCAAGGGAGGTAATCTGAAATGAAAGACAGTCTAGGAACATACCCACAGCAATAACTCAGACACAGGAAATCTAAAAGGAGAAGGGGGTGCAGAAGCTGAGAAAAGATAGAGGGGGGAGGGGGAAGGGGTGGCCGGGATTAGGGTGTCTAATCCAATGCAGCCAAGAGCAGCCTGGTATGTGGGAAAGGGTTTAGACAGGACCAAGGGGATGCCCTTTGCCACCTCCCCCTCTCCACACACACCATAGTCCTAGGACCTTGTGCATATGGTCCTAACTCCCTGGACTTCTGTTTCTTCATCTTGAACTAAGTGGCTAGACCAGAGTAAGAGGAACCTTAAGATTCCTCACTCAAAATGGTATTTGTCTGTGCATTTTTTTCTGGGGAGAAGGTTACAAGTTGTACTGTTTTTAAGGCTTTCCTCCTCCCCAGAGAGGTTACAAATCAAAGGAAAAGGTATTCGCTCCATTCATGTTAAGCCAGGAAGTCCTAAAATTCCAAGAAATCTTGGATTAAATACCAATAAATCTTTGGGGGCTGAAATAAACCCAAATGCTTATTCCTGCGTTGCTTGTAGCACAGAGATATTATAAAAGTGAAATGAAATAGCTACGTACTTTGAAAAGTTAAGGTTCTGTTTCTGTGCAAGTAAATATTCTTGTTGTGGTGTTTGTTGTTGTCAGGGTTTTTTTGGTTGTTGTTTTGGTAGGAAGGAAGACGAACTCTAGAGCAGACATCAAGGA
This sequence comes from Dipodomys spectabilis, assembly GCF_019054845.1. Lineage (NCBI taxonomy): Eukaryota > Metazoa > Chordata > Mammalia > Rodentia > Heteromyidae > Dipodomys > Dipodomys spectabilis. Next base: position 5,149,647 of record NW_024870700.1, read on the forward strand.
GGAGGAACGATGCTGGCTCCTCTTTGGGGGAACAAAGGCAGTGTGACACAGGACAGTGTCTGCTGCAGAATGACCCTTGGCTTTCCTCATTTGGTTAGAAATGAAGAGGCCCTCCGTTCTGCTTGTGGAGAGGGGTCTGGCTGCACAGGAAAAGTAAATACAGCCTATCCGGGAGGTGCAGCCCAGGGCAGAACAAACGTATCTCTTTGTCCTAAGACCTCACTCTGCATCTGGCTTTACTTTGGAGGGAATGCTCAGCTGTGTGGCAGGGGAAAGTGACAGTGTGTGGATGTTTCAGGGGGAAGAGGGGAGGCACAGAATGGTATTTTGCTACTAAAGAGCAAGGCCTTAACTGGAAGCCTGCAGTGTCACCAGGGCAAAGAAAGCATTTGACACAGGGGCCAGTGCCCCACAGCCCAAGGCCAGCGGGGGCAGAGGGTGAATGGAGCCCAGTGCCTGCTTAGGCAGAAGCCAGTGTTAGAACAGAGCATGCTCAGACCTTAATGGAGGGAAGGGGAATGTCATGGAGATCATTCCGCTCCTTTCCCCTCGCTCCACATTGGAGTAGAGGCATGTCATGAGAGAGGAGCTTATTCAAGGAGTATAGGATCAAAAAACCAACCAAGAACCCCCTTCATTCATTTATAGAACAATTTTGTGCATGTGTCATCACTGGGGCTTGAACTCAGGGCCTGGGTGCTATCTATCCTTTAGGTTTTTTACTCAAGGCTGGTGCTCTACCACTTGAGCCACAGCTCCACTTCTGGCTTTTTGTTGCTTAGAGATAAGAATCTCTTGGACTTTCCTACCAAAGCTGGCTTAGAACCATAATCCCCAATAGCTAGGAAGGCAGGCGTGAGCCACTAGCGCCTGGCTCATTGAACAGAATATTTTTAGTAAGTTTATTGTGAAAATACTGTACAGAAGGGTTATAGTTACATAAGCAAGGTAATGAGTACATTTCTTATCAAGCATTGTTGCCTCCTCCTTTCTACCATCCCTTCCCTCCCACTTCCACAACCTCCATCTCTCCCCCCACCCAACAGAATATTTTTTTTAAGTGCCAGACGTAGGTGGTGAATCCATGATGAACTAATCTGGTCCCCGACTTCCTGGAGGCTACCGTCTAACAGGGAGAGCCATACCATGAGTTAATTGGGTTGATAAACCTACAGTTCCGTAGGAACTCCAGGCAGATTCTTCTTCATGTTCCCAGAGATCCCTATTAACTGTTACACGTTGGGGCCAGGACCTCCACATAAGGCAGAAGCGTGGGGGTGGCCACATCTCAGGACAGTGCTAGATGGAATAGGAAGAACATTCCTATTGAGTCCAGGCCAAGCCAACAATCGTTCACATCTCAGAGGAGGTGTCCACCCAGGACCCCCAGGAGGAAAGAGCCTCAGGACCCCTGGTACCTAGGGCACAGAGCAGGTCCCCTCCCCCGGCCCCAGCATCTTAAGCAGAACCATGGCATTCCCATTCATCACTTCCTAACTCGCCTCCCGGGGCTGGTCCTGAATATTGTGTCATAAATAACTTAACAGGGCTCCAGCTTGTTTCGCTGAGGTTCGGCAGATGTGCTGCGTGCTGGCTGATCGTGAGGGGATTTGGCTGTGCTGAGTGGTGTCGGGATGCTGATGCAGTCTCTGCGGAGGGGTGGCTCCACGAGGAAGCTACCACACCGCTGGTGTCCCCACCTGAATCCCCAGATCACAGCAGGATGCTGAAAGAGCATTTGTTTCCAATTGTTCTTAGCCACTAATTTGGCTCCAGGGTATAACACCAATCTGAGAACAAACGGAGTAAGAAAACCATGACTTTCCTAGGGAGGCCCCATTTCACCATAAACCGGAGAGGGCTAAGAAGGTTTCCTGAGGTCACAGCACCAGCAATTCACCTCCAGGCACTGAGGCCAAGGCCACCAGACACCAAAGCAGGGCTTGGCAGCTCTACTAGCCAGCCCTGAGGTGTCCCCGTTGAATTGCCACCTGCCAAGCCTCTCACCTGCTCATTGCTCCTCTGAGGAGCCTCCAGCAGAGGACAGATTATTCTGATGGCAGGTAGATAAAAACGGGGTCCCTTGCTAGCAGTAACTACCCAGAACAATCTCCCTCTGCACAGCTGACTGTCTCCACCTGGCACCTGCCAGCAAAAGAGCTTGCAGGTGGCAGGGGCTGGCACAGGCAGTTAGTTCTACCTACATAGGAAGGGGATGATGGTGAAGGCCCTCTTGAGGCTGGATTTGCTCAGAGGGCCCTCTGTCGGGCTGCAGAAAGGTCGGCTACGAGGCGCCCATCAGAAGACACAAATGAAGCTCTGTTTCTGGCAAATTGAAGAGCTAGCCACCCTCAGGGGCAGAGGGGAAGGGCTGGTGAGCAAGGCAGCCCCAGCTGTCTCCTTAAGTGGGATGTGCAAGATGGCCAGTAAACAAGAGGCCCTTCTCTAGTTAAACTGCCTTCTTGTGGCTTAAGATAACTAAATCAGAGAAGTTTCAGTGTGACCCTCTTGAGAGGACAGAATGCCTTTCCAAACGCCTGCAGCTTTGCTCGTACCTCCTAGCAGATGCGTCAGGGTTTCTGTGATGATGCTGGCCTTGCCAGCCTGTGATTTAGCTGCTCGATAACCTCATAAATTCAGCATCGAATAAAAGTACCAGAAAGGGAACCATTTTTTAAAATCTCCAAGCAGTCAAAACACATGTCGCCAAGTCTTTGTGCTAAAGTTTATGAACCTCATTCAGCAGGGAGGCGCTCAAGCCTCTTCGCTCTGATTTTGCACACATTCCTTATTGTTGCCAGTACTGGGGCTTGAACTCGGGGCCTTCCATTCTCACTGGACTTTTTCTCTCAATGCCTGGGCTCTACCATGTGAGTCATAGCTCCACATCCAGGTTTTTTGCTGGTTAATTGGAGATAAGAGTCTCATAATCTTTTCTGCCCCGATTAGCTTTGAACTTCCATTCTCCTAGCTCAGCCTACTGAGTAGTTAGGATTACAGGCTCAGATACCCGGTATCTTCAGCCTTGAGTAAAAGTCACAAGAAAGAAGAGTGCGTGTGTTTTCCTAAAAAGCAAACTTGGGGTCTGGAAGATTAGCCAGGGAGAGGGTTAAGGGGCAGTGAGTCATCCAATAAACCTCAGTCATGTTTGGAATGATTTACTTAGAAATACAGGGTGTGAGGTTGTCCACTCAAATGGACACTGCAGAAAGTAAGCTTTTAGCTGCATAGAAAGCCCTCAATAAGTCTCCTTGCTGGTCCCCAGATTCTAAGTTCTACTTCTAGGCTGCCTTGTGATTTCTGAAGTTACTTGTATTCATTGTTTCATTCATTCAACAGTTATTGAGACCTGTCAGGGCTGGATCACCTCCAACAAGGCAGAAAGAAATGAAAACAGAGATACCTTTTGGTCCCACACACATTTCCTCTCTTTGGGCCCCCAAATCACACACACATTTCCTCTCTTTGGGCCCCCAAATCACCCTAAAGTATGTGTCTGTTTTCTTCATACCCTTGTTAGGTCTTTTTTGGGAGAAGAGACAGGGAGAAAGCCAGCAAACCCCTTAGGCCTCTGGCAACTCTCAGACAGCAGGTGGGGGGATTTGGGGGAAACACAGCACTATCATCATTTGGGGGGCAGGAAGGTTTTGCAAGACTCATAGGAGATAGTGGGGGAGGGGTTGAGATCCAGCAATCTGTCCCGTAGAATGCAGGTTAATAATTTATAGATGCATTTTTTTTAAAAAAAATCCTCTGAAGCAAATTGCATACAAATTGTGTGACAGTCGAAGGAAATGTGCCAGTGTTGTTCAGTGAAGCGTAATAAATGTATGCAGCCCCATAATAATAAGTTACTTAAACTCAGGGCACTAAATGATTTATTAATTGTCTCCTAATCCTTTCCAGCTACAACTAAAACCAAGAGTGTGGTCATATTTCACAGAGGAGCTCATAATACCTCCAACACTAAACAGCACGGCTGCTGCTAGCGGTTCTGTCCATCTTTTATCCTGTCCCCCAACTCTGAAGATGGACTTGGGGTGGGGCAGGAAGCTGAAAACACTGCTGTCCTCACCAAGGGAGAAGGTAAGATGTGTCCCAAACACACATCTCATCCCACTGTTCCAGAAGTATCACACCCCTCAGATTCAGGTCGCCTGAGGTTCCTCTTAGCCAACTTCCTTTCCTCATCCACCTCTCACTGCCATCTGTCCCATGGCATCCCTGGTTGGACATTCATCTTGAGAGAGCATAGCTATCATCTCCTGGATGCGATAGCTCCAGATAAAGCCCCAGAATCTTCCCCAGCAGCAGATGTGAGCCAATGAGACCAGAACAGAGCACCACATGCTGGCCTCTCCCTAGGACACGCTGACCCAGAAGGGAATGTGGATTTCTGTTATCATGGCCTCTGACTAGACCTCCTCCCCATCCCTAGCACTGTTCCACACTCCTAGTGCCTCTGTTCCCCTGGATGGCCCTGACTCATGTATCTGCCCAGATCCAGCTGCAGACTCAACACCTGCAGGGCTGTGATGGCAGGAGGGGATGCCACCAGCAAGCTACCGATCTGCACCCTTCAGAGGGTCTGAACTTAACTCAATGTGAACCTTTGGAGGAATGTCCTCTCTGCCTTATTACTCAGAAACACTGCCTCTGGGGAGAGAAAGAGAAAGAGAATACAGTTGGGTGGCCCCCAAGGATGAGTGACTGCCAAAGTGCACACTCAGTGTGGTAGACATGATGCTCTGAGGCCTGGAGTCATGGCTTGATACCCAACATGCTTCTCTCTAGCCTTCCCCTCTCAGACCAAGACTGACTTCCACCAGGCACCAGAGGCTCCATCTCTGCTCTGCACAGTCTCACTCTCACACCCAGCCATGGAGGCTCCATTCCCCCATAATATTCCTCCAATCTAGCCCTTTCCATCTCTTTGGCCATTGTTCAGCTCTTCTTCAAATCCAACCCAGATATTTTGTGGCATTTCCAGGGTCTTTGTTTGTTATTGTTGTTGTTTTAATTTTTTGACATAGGTAGTATGTGACATGGTTCAAAACTCAGAAAGTATAAAAAGTTATACACTGAAATGTCTTCTCCCCCATTCCGATCCCCCACCTGTCCAAGTAAATACAAATATAGGCACTGGTTTCCCCTTTTCTGCACACTTTATCAGTACTTTGGTAGAGTTTTCCCTCTTTATGCACAAATATATTTTGGAGATCTTTCCATATCCATATAGAGAACTTCCTCATTCCTCTTATTCAACTGAATCTGAAAGCAACAGGCCAGCTATTCGTGGAACCTCTAAAATTGTGAGCCAAAACAACCCTTTTCTCTCTAGAAGTTGACGCCATGGGATAACATCACAGTAACAAAGCTGACTGACACACGAACTTGTGCCAGAGTCCCTGACAATGCTGTAGCAAATCACCTAGCACAGTAGAATATCAAGGTAGGAAACTAGATTCCTAGCTACTTCCTGCAGTGTGAACTTGGACAGATTACTTACCACCCCCACCACCTCGCCTCCTCCCTCCTCAACGCCCCCACCCCACATGCCTCAGCTTCTTTGTTTCAAAGATGAGGAGAATATAATTGTCTCATATACACAGGACTTCATCAATGATGGCTAGTGCTAAATGAAGCAAAGTCTGGGCAAAGTAGAAGTCAACCCCTTCCCTGGGCAGGATTCTCTCCCACCTTAAACAGCAGAGAACCAGACAGCAGAGGAGGCAGGTGAGACTCGTTCTTGGCGCCTCACAGGGCCGAGGATGAAATAACTGGCTAGCGTATCCATTGTCATGAGTAGTCAAATGGAAGAGTCAGGATTTGAACCTAGTCTTATCCATTCTGGGCCTTCAGGCTACATGAAATGAGGCTGGCCAGGCACATAAAGGACCTGTGCTCACTGCTGATTGAAAAGGTGACCAGGGAGGGGAGAGGAAGGGCAAGAATCAGGCGTTAGAAAGGAGCCGAGGAGAGTGAGGAGAGAAGATCTTACAAATTTTGTCTTGAGGATAGAGATGTGCTTTGCCTGTGTAAGGCCCTGGGCTTGATCCCAGCACTGAAGAGAGGGAAGGGAAGACTGGACCAGGAAGGAAAAAGTAAGGCAAGGAAAGGATTGGATTCTCACATCACTAGTGTGCTGCTGCTTGACATCCTATGAGTGAGTGTTGCTCCACATCCATGTTGTGTTGTGTGACATGTGTGATGGTGGTTGTGCATCACTGTGTGTGTGGTGCTGTATATGTGAGATGGTATGCATGCATGTGTGACTCTGTGTGTGTGTGTGTACTCACGTGCCTGGCTGCACAATTGCACATGTGTGTGTTTGAGGAGAGCTCGTACAGATTGCCTCCTTCATGCACGCACAACACATACACACACACACACACACTCCCCTAGCTTAGTGTAAACATGCCCATGTGAACTCTGCATGTGGTCAGCCGTGGGAGACCCACCTATTAACTGCCTCTAACAATGGCCCCCTGTTGCAGACCCTTCAGCCAGCCACGTGACAGCTGCTGCCGGGCTCCGTTATTAGCCTGTGACTGACCCAGCAAGAATACCGCCCAAGGGGAGATGGGACCGCAGAGAGGGATGGTGGGAGGGAAGAAGCGCCTCTGCTAATTTATTCCTAATTTATTCCTAATTTATTCGGTCTTCCCAGGACAGACCTTCCAGCATCCAGTGCATTGTGGCCCCCTCAGTCAGAGAGAGGGGGCCCTGGGAAAGGCACTCCTGGCCCTGGGACGCTGTTTACAAAAATGCCAGAGCAGCCGGGTGCCGGGGGCTCATGCCTGTCATCCTAGCGACTCAGGAGGCTGAGATGTGTGGATCACAGTTCAAAGCCATCCCAGGCAGGAAAGTCCGTGAGACTCTGATCTCCAATAAACCACTAGAAAACCAAAAGTGGCGTTGTGGCTCAAGCAGTAGAATGCTCACCTTGAGCTGAAGAGCACAGGGACAGCATCCAAGCCCAGAGTTCAAGCCCCATGCTGGACAAAAAAAAAAAAAAATGTCCAGAGCAGCATGTGCGTGCGCGCGCACACACACACACACACACACACACACACACACTCATCTGGAAGAAGAGAAATGCCAGAAGCTCTGCTGACCAGCCAGAAAACCAGTGTGGACCAGGACTAAGGGAAGAAGGTTCAAGCTTGGTTCCCAGGCTTGTCACCCCAAGCCAGGCCTCTCAGATGTCCTCCACCCACCAGGACTGCCCCTGAGTTCATCTCTATTTCCTTCTCTCCCAAAAGAGCAAGAGTTGTAGCCTATCTTAGAATGACTCTGGTAAGAGAAACAAGGGATCAGAGAGGGACAGCCCTTGTGTACAGTCACACAGCCTATTAAAAGCAGATAGATTCAAAGCCAGTCCCAAGTCTATCCTTCTTGGCCACCCACTACTTTCAAGTCCCTTGATCACTGTAGGATGACAGCCACATTCAAGAATTTCCTCCCTGAGTAAGACCAAAGAAGAAATGCCTACTGTTTCCCTGGACTGGAGAAAAACATCCTTGTGCTTACTTAACATAAAAACATCTTGGCAGCTGGGGAAAGCATCATTTTCTACATACTTTAAAACATGTAAGGACCCAGTGTTCCCAGATCAATGCTGAGAAGAGACAAGGCAGTTCACCAACCCAAGCAGAAGCAAGGACTGACCCGAGAGGCTCTTCTCTTGTGGGATGCAATTTTAATCTCTGGTCCTCAGGGCTTGCGCGACAGGCACTCTTACTGCTAAACCATTCCTCCAGTCTGATTTTTCCAGGTCTTCCTTCATACCTGGGTACACACCTGGGCAGGATCCACCTATGCTAGTCTTCATGTCCAGCCAGGGTAACAGGTGTGAGCCAACATGTCCAACTTTCCATTGAGAAAGCGTATCATAAACTTTTCCTCAAATTGTGATCCTCCTAACTTCAACCTTGCAAGTAGCTTGGACTATAGCTGTGAACTACCCACTCCAGGCTCAAAAAGCCCTTCTTTACCACTCCTGGCTCCTTTGACGTTGACAAAACAAGAAGCTGAAATCAAACGATTGTGTGTGGTATGTGACCATCTCGGCCTGGGAAGAAAAAGGGAAATAATCATCCAGCCAAACACCCTTCCTCTCCATCTCCTTGTCTCCCTCAGTTACAATCTAACAAGAAATGATGGGTGTCACACCAGATTGGCCCCTGCATTTCCAGCTGAGTGAACTTGGCTAAGTCACATCCATTTTGCGGGCCAGAACAGCAAGGATCAAAGGGACCTCAGGGTCAGCTGAATCACAGAACTGTGTCACACACAGTGCTGTGTCCACCACATCTCCTAGCTCACAGTCTAGGCTTTTCCCAACTCCTGGCTTTTCCCTTTGATCACGTTACCTCTCTGACACCCAAGCTTGTCTTAGCGAGAGAGGAAAAACCATCCGCTGCTCGCTCAGAGCGGGCTGATATTTGGACAATTTGAGGCCCTCCAGACTCCTCCGGAAGACTTAGCAAGATTTCCTCTCCCAGGACTTAGCAATGCTGCCAAAACAAGAGGAGAAAGCTTCCAACAAAAGTTTGTTTTCATGGAGATTTTCTTTCCTTCGAGGAGGCTCTCCCTTCACAGATTTCTCTTTGTTGGAACTTGCATTTCAGAAGTCACCAGATACACAGCCCCTGACCCTTGGCCCCCCACAAACGTTTGCCTTTATCTCTCCTCCCAGGCCTACAGGCTGCCTCCTCCCCCACTCAAAAGGCCCTTTGAGCTCTTTTGGAGGGAGGGGGGTTGGGACATGGACAGACACTTACTTCAGTGGGGCACAGACCTCCATACCAAGGTGGGGAGGGGAGAGTAAGAAAAGAGGCAGGGGAGGAAAGGAGAGAGGCAGGAAGGGTGAACCCAACTACATCCCTCTACCCTTCCCCCAAGAGGAGGGAAGGACTCAGAAAAGTCCAATCTATCTCCCCCTGCATGGCTCAACTTACACAAGGGCAGGGCCAGCTGGGGCAAAACTCAAAGGGGCTAAAATTTGCATCCGATGGAACAGCTTTTCCTCCTTGTTCTTTTGAGGATGAGCTGTCCTCCAGGTACAGGGCTGACACTGGATTCTGGCTTGGCCAATGGCTTTAAGTCCTACATGAGAAAGCAATCCCAGGAGATGCTGAAGAAGAAGCAGAGGAGAAGGGGAGGGAGAGTCAGAGGAGGAAATGCTGTGAAGACACTGTGGGCAGGAGGAAGGGCTATGAAGACAGGGTCAAGGGTGGCCCCAGAGGTGGCCTATGCAGATGCCACTCTGATGGGTACATTTATCTTCCTGAGAACCACTATCCAGGAAGCTGGGTGGCATCACACCTACTTCAGGGCTAGGCAGAACCCTGGGTTTGATTCCCCAACCTGACACTTGCTGGTTTGGTGATTTGGGAGCAAAGAGATGTAACCACTTTGGTCTCATTCCATTATCTGTTCAAACTGGAATAAACTCATCTCCAGGCTGGAAAAAGGAAATGAGATCCCAAGTAGGTGTCCATCACCCTCTGCCCGCCTCCTGCCACAAGGGCTGAGATCAACTGGTGCTGTCTGTACTTGTTTCCACATTTCCACACAAATAGTTCCCACCCTTTTCCTTGGGACATACTATCTTATCTTCCCTAAACAGCATGGAACTAGACAGTTACATCTCTTTTTTTTTGAGGGCGGGGGAGGTAGTGGGGTTTGAACTCATGATCTCTTATTTGCTAGGCAAGGGCTCTACCTCTTGGGCCACCTCTCCAGCCTTCTAATGCTTTTGTTATTTTTGGATAGGGTCTCCCTTTTTGGCCAGGGCTGACCTTAGACTGTTATCATTCTACCCCGTCCTCTTGCACAGTTTTGGCATCAAGGATCATGTGTCACCATGCCCAACGTTTTTGGTAGTGATGAGGTCTTGTTAACTTTTTGCCCAGACTGGCCTTGAACTGCCATCCTCCCAATTTCTGCCTCTTAAGCAGATAGGATGACAGGATTATACTACCAGTGTTTACATTTTAAGGGTTTGTTTGAACATTGGTCCGGAGAAGTGAGCCAGCACTCACGATTTACAAATTTTTTTTTTTTTCAAAACTAGTCTCATTCATTCCTCAAATGGGCCTGAACAGATGAGAGAATTGAGAGCCAGAAGTAATGCAAAGGAGCTTTTCCAGGTAAGCCAAAAGGTGGGACTAGAGCCAAGTAACATGGAATATCCAGTCTAATGCAGGCCCAACCTTTGAGTGGCAGATGTCAAAATCTTCAGGCTTATCTGTGAAGAGCAGCCTCCAAAGAATGACATCTTTTTGTTAGATAGGAGAGAATACAACTTTAGAGCCTCGATTGGAAAGATGATGCTGAAGGCAGCTGGGATGGGCACCTGCAGGACAAAAGAATGGGGAAGAGCACACAATGTCCCGGCTAGATTAGGAGTACAGGGAACCCCGTCCAGTTTCGTCTTTGGCTCTCTAGGTCTGTGAGAGGAAGCCCTGGGCCAGTCTGTTGCGTAAGAGACTTGGGTGAAGAAGAAACAGAATCTATTGAAGTCTACTTTCCAGGTTAACTTGGTCCAGGTTCTAAGTCTATGCCCTTAATTATTCATCTGGTGGAGGTGCAGCTTAAGGAGTAGAGTGCCAAGCCTTGAGCAGAAAAAGCTGAGCAGGAGAGAGAGGCTCTGGGATCAAGCCCCAGTACTTGCATGCATGCACATGTGCATGCATACACACACACACACACACACACACACACACACACACACACACACACACACACACACACACATCTACCTACCTGTAAGAGCTCCATCACCCAGAACTATTCGGGTTGGGAGGGGCTGAAAAACAATTAGACCTGCTTTTGCCAGACCTGGGGCTTGAACTCAAGGCCTAGGCACTGTCCCTGAGCTTCTTTCGTTCAAGGCTTAGCACTCTACCACTTGAACCACAGCACCACTTGGACCTGTCTTAACTACAGAACCAGCTTTTGGTCTGGGTCCATCCACATGGTCCATTAACCAAGGAAGATACAAAGAGGGTCATGATGCTACTTCTCTCTCCCCTCTCTCCCTTCTCTGTTCAGTGGGATGCTTTTGAGAATCCCCTCCTTCCCCCTTCACCAGTATTAAACTTCTAGGACCAAACTAGGCACAATCCCAGCTGGCCAGGGGATTGGGCGGAAGGAGCCAAAGAGCCAGTAGAGTGGCTCCTGCAGGGGCACTTCAGCCTAGAGATGCCAAGATCTCAAAGTCCATGACACCAGCCTCAGAAGAACGCTCTTCCAGCCTCCAGGCTCCATGTTTCTGATGGAATCTTTCACAGGGGAGATGAGGAATCCCCCTGGGCCCAGGGGGAAGCTGAGTCTGTGCAGTGAAGTGATTTCAGACAGTCTCCTCTTGCTTTCAAATGTACTTAATCAACATGAATAGGATTGCGAGGGCTGGAGTTCCTACAGGTAGAACTAAGGGAGAAGAATAATGCTCATAAATCATTTAGCATGCAATCCAAACACGGCTGTATTTTTTTTTTCCTTAAAGGAAAAGGCAATGCCAAAGAAATAAGAGTCATATAGGAAACCGAATACACCGTGACTTGTCTCTACAAGTACAGAGTCTCCAAGTAGGGCAGGGCAGCTCATTTATGCCATTTTCATCTGCAATCTGACCCCTAGAAAGAATTCTCCAGCTTGACTTCCTCCCCCAGCCCCGAAGCTCAGATGGGCAGAGAGGGCAGCCTGTGGAAGGACAGCTGATGAAAACAGCTGCATTCCACTAACTCCTTCAGCTCAAATCAGGGACTGGATGTCTCTCCCGAGCAGCTGACTCCACTGGAGCAACTGGGTCTGATCTGGGAGCTACGAGAGAAGTCAGAAGGCCTGCCACCCCAAGATGCCTTCCTCTAGGGCCTAGCTCTACAGCCCCCAGAGAACACAATGTCCACACCAATTGCCCACTTCCACCTCAACCTGCTTTGTTTCCTTTCCCAACTTGGCATTATATTTCATAGATGTTTGCTGTGAATTTCCCTCTACCAGGACTTGAGTTTCGTGAGGGCTACATATTTGTATGTTTGATTGACTGCATTCTGAGCTTCATGAGGGCTGCATCTTTATATGTTCGATTCTATTGATATGTTTGCTTTATCTCCCAGTACCTGGAACCGCATCTGACACAGAATATAAATACTCAGCAAGTATTTGTTGAGTGAATGAACAAATGAATGAATGAAAATGGACCCTTCCCTCTCATGCAGGGAACATTCCAGATGGAGAAACTCTTTGCCTACTCCAAAGTAAGAAGATGCAATCAAGAGCTGGAAGTCAGCTGAGTGCCAATTGGCTCATATCTATAACCCAGCTACTTGGAAAGTTGAGATCTCAGGACTGAGAGCTTCAAAGTCAACCTGGGCAGATAAATCTGAGAGATTCTTTTTTTGTTTGTTTTGTTTTTTTTTTGGTCGGTCGTGGGGCTTGAACTCTGGGCCTGGGCACTGTCCCTCAGCTCTTCAGCTCAAGGCGAGCACTCTACCACTTGAGCTACAGTGCCACTTCCGGTTTTCTGGTGGTTTATTGGAGATAAGAGTCTCACGGTCCGGGCTGGCTTTGAACTGCGATCCTCAGATCTCAGCCTCCTGAGTAGCTAGGATTACAGGAGTGAGCCACCAGCGCCCGGCTTAAATCTGAGAGATTCTTATCTCCAATTAACCAACAAAAAGCCAGAAGTGGAGGTGTGGCTCAAGTCGTAGAGTACCAGCCTTGAGTAAAAAAAAAAAAACAACAGCAATAAAAAAAAAGTAAGAGCACAAGACCCTTTAAGAGTTCAAGCCCCAGTACCTATGCGCGTGCACGTGCAGGCGCAGACACACACACACACACACACACACACACACACACACACAGCTGTAAATCTATTGCTATTCTCATGATTCTGTGACTTTGACCCAGAATAAATAAATCCTTCTTGCTTGTGCCTCCCCTTCTCAATCTGCAGAATAGATATCACCCTACCGCAAGAAAGAAGAAGAGAGAAGAAAGGGAGAAAACTAACACTGACTGCCTCTTGCATATGCTTTGTGTAGGACAAGGCATTTGGCAGGCATTATCTCATTTATTCTTCACCGTGCATGGCTTTGTGAGGCTGATAGTATAGCCCCATCTTAGACGGAAGGAAACTGAGGCTTACAAAATAAGTCACTGAAGTTTGCATAGCTTAGAAGTGACAAAGGATTCTGACACAGGTCTGAAGGTCCTGAATCCATTTTTTTTCTGTGCAACATGGTATTGCCACATTGCAGTTAATCCTTGCCTGGTATTGAGTGGGAAACATAGGCTGTGTCCAGGGGGAACTTAGAGATACTGGACTCTTCATTTTTAAGAAGTACAAGGTAGGGACAGTTAGGATAACCAACTTGACCAGTCCTAGTTTATCTGGAACTTTCCAGGTTTTACCACTAAATTTTTCTGTCCCAGGAAGCTTCCCCAATTCAAGGCAAAGACGACACAAGACGTAGCCACAGATAGAGATAGTAAAAACTCTTAAGCAAACATTACCGGTTTTCTCATAGGAATCCACTCTGCACATCTTCCCCATAGGTGACTATGAGAAGACCTTCTGGGTATGGGCCATGTGGCGATGTGCTGCCCACCAAGACCCACAGGTCCCGGCCCACACAGTACAGAGGGTGAGGCAAGAATCTGGGAGGCATCATTATTATCTTTCCTGTACCCTGAATGCAAGCTTTGGCTTCAGAACAAGAACAGTGTGGGCTCCTTCCCCAAAGGGCGAGATGACCTCCCCAAAAGCAAGGAGGGTAGATTCCTGGAATTCCAGTCAATGTGGCTGTCTGTGGTTTTAGCCAGACCCCCTCTGACCCAAAGAGCACAAGTAAGGACTGCCAGTAAGTTGCTAAAGTTCCGCAGAGCCTCTGGGATGGGCCCTCCAGGCTTCCAAAATCATAGGCTTGGGAGGGAAGGGCTGCCTTTGTGGCTCTTTCCTTCTAGGCAAGAAGTCATCTCTCTGGTCTCTGGACAGGGACAGGTAGAACCTTGACCACAATCTTCACCTCTCACCTCCAGAAGGCTGCCCCATCCGGTGTCCATTCTCCCTACCCCCCACCACTGTCTTGGCTTCAACTTGAGTGATGGTCAGGGTCTATACTGGACATCTCTGACTCTGAGTAGCTATGTACCTGGTTCTTCTCTTAGGACTGAGACAGCATGAGAGCAATAAAGATCTAGAACTTCAGCAGAGTAGGTAGGAGTGGCATAAAACAGACTTCTTCCTGCCTTCAAGATTTTGATTTTCAAACCAGGCACCGGTGGCTCATGCCTATAATCCTTGCTACTCAGGAGGCTAAGATCTGAGGATCACAGTTTGAAGCCAGCCTGGGCAGAAAAGTCTGTGAGACTCTTTTTTTTTTTTTTTTTTTGGTCCAGTTGTGGGGCCTGAACTCTGGGCCTGAGCGCTGTCCCTCAGCTCTTCAGCTCAAGGCTAGCGTTCTACCACTTGAGCCACAGCACCACTTTCCGGCTTTTTTCTTATGTGGTGCTGAGGAATCGAACCCAGGGCTTCATGCATGCAAGGCAAGTGCTCTTCCACTGAGCCACCTTCCCAGCCCCAAATCTGTGAGACTCTTATCTCCAATAAACTACCCAGAAAAAGCTGGAAGTGGTAGTGTTGCTCAAGAGGTGAAGCACTAGCCTTGAGCACAAAGAGGCTCAGGGACAGTGCCCAGGCCCTGAGTTCAAGCCCCAGGACCAGCAAAAATAGATAGATAGATAGATAGATAGATAGATAGATAGATAGATAGATAGATAGATAGATTTCTATTTTCACACACTTAGGAGAGAAGCCTTCCTGGTCCCTTTGTCATTTATTATCAATAAAGATGGCTTCAATTTGAGGCTTTTGTTCATTGCTGTAAGACTAGAGAGTCTGCCAGTCTTCAGTCTACCCCCATTCATGTGTGTTGCATATTGTTTTATACGTTTTCTGCCTTAGCATAGTGTATGCAGTGTCTGTCAAGTCTATGCCTTTTGACTTTTCCATATTTCCATCATCTCTTTCTCAACAAACTGTATCTTTAGATCCCTCTCCCCCCTCCCATCTCAAAACCCCTCCTTCTCCCCGCTACCATTCTACCTTCTCAAGCCTAAAACTTTCCTTCTTGGTTCTCTATCAAGATTGAAGGTTCAGCCAGGTGCCAGGGGCTCATGCTACTCAGGAGGCTGAGATCTGAGGATTGTGGTTCAAAGCCAGCCCAGGCAGGAAAGTCCATGAGCCTCTTATCTCCAAATTCACCACCAGAAAGCCAGAAGTGGTGCTATGGTTCAAGTGGTAGAGTGCTAGCCTTGAGCTGAAGAGCTTAGAGACAGTACCCAGGCCCAGAGTTCAAGCCCCACAACTGACAAAAAAAAAAAAAAAAAGACTGAAGGCTCCTCAAGGCAAGGAATCTATCTTATTTGACTTTGTACCTGAAGAATATGGAACACAGTAGGCTCCTGGAACACAGTAGGTAGTTCATAAATGCACTAGGCTAAACTGAGGTCCAACTACCTCAACTGGCTCAACTGGTTCCTCCATGCCTTCCAAAGCCCAGACACAGTCATTCCGTATCATCCAATGCATGGCCATTGCTTTCTTCCCAGAACTCCCTGAACACTTGGAACCAGTGCCACTTAGCAGTTAATTAATTTTGCTCCATTGTGTGACATCGCCTACATTGACATCTCCTTCATTATTATTTAACTTTCGTATTATTAACTTTTCTTTTCACAAATTGCTTCCCCAATTAGAGGATAAACCCTTTGAAGATGGAAGTTAGGGATGAGGTTTTTGATTGTATTTTTATCTTCCTAAGTGCTTTGTACATCTTAAGTGCTCAATAAATGTTTGGCAGTTTAATTGTATGGGAAGCGTGCGTGCATTTGGGCTGGAGTGTATGTTTTTGGCAGTGCATGGGATGAGAGGGGTGGACAGAAACCCAGGTAGAAATAAGAGACTGCTTAGAAAGGTGAAGTATTTGGGGTCTCAAGGGAGCACAACACAATCTCTGCTGATGCTCCACTACTTCCTCTCCTCATTTAAAAAAAGAAAAAAGAACTGGGAATCTGGGTGCCATGGCTCAAGCCTGTAATCCTAGCTACTTGGCAGGAAGAGTTTGGAGAATCTCAGCTCAAGGCCAGCCCAAGCAAAAGGAAGTTCATGAGATTCAATTTCAACCAATGGCTGGGAATGGTGGCACACCTCTGTCATCCTGGGTTCAATGCCCAGTACCACCAAAAGAAAAAACTGAAAAGGGAAAATCCTAGAAAAACTTGGGTGAAGTGGAATAAAAAGGCTGCCCATGCTGAGCCAGCAGTAGTTGACTGAGCAAACACAGAGCCAGCACATCATAAGCCATGTGCTTCTCTCAGTGTAGCCCACAGACCAGCCTGTGTCACCCAAAGTACACGAAGGACAGAATCTCGGCCCTACTCAGACCTGCCGATTTCAAATCCACATTTTAACAAGACACCCAGCTAACAGGTTTGTATGTTAACACTGAGAAAATACCTTTAGTGGTCTCTTTCCCCTCCCCCCTCTAGAAATCCAACTCCCCAAATCATGGCTACACCTACCCCCAACTAGCCTTCATATGGTGAATGATACTTCCTCCTCTCAGAAAGAGTGGGCCTTCGCTTCCCAGCCCATCACTGGGCTTCTTTCCAGCTGCAGACTCTAGACTTCAAATGACACTGAAAAGGAAATTTATTCTCCAAACTGTGCTCCTCATGCTATGGATCTCTGGCAAAAAAACAATTCCAGGAGTCCCAGGCAAAGAGCAGCATGGATTTTTCTTTTTCCTCCCAGAACCTAAGAGCCATTCATGAGCAATGGTTTGTTGAAATGAGGTTTGGGAAGAATGGAACCAGTGACCCGAGAGATGACACAGAAATTCTGCACTTTGGAGGAGTTTTATCAATTACTTCCAGGAACCAGGCACTGGTACACACATGAGTCAGACCCACAACAAGTTAAGTTGAACAGTTTGCTGACCCAAGGCATGAACAACGGCAACACAGGCCTGGTGAAAGACTCAATCTAGTAAACCATGTGCTGGTGGCTCATATCTGTAATCCTACCACCTCAGGAGGCTGAGATCCGAGGATCACAGTTCAAAGCCAGGCCAGGCAGGAAAGTCTTTGAGAATCTCCAATGAACCAGCAAAAATCTTGAAGTGGAGATATGGCTCAAATGGAAGAGTGCCAGCCTTGAGTGAAAGGTCAAGCAAGAGCATGAGGTCCTGATTTTGAGCCCCAGGACTAACACATGAACACACACACACACACACACACACACACACACACAGACTAACTTGACTGTGCACTGGAGTGTGGGTCTGAAATTATGGGCCTCTTTTCAGTGATAGAGAAGAACACAATGACCTGCCTTGCTGTTGTCTGGTTCCAACATTGTACCAACAGTTCTTCTCCTGGCCTATTCTGTCTTCTCTTTTTCCTAAGGGCCCAGGAGGTGGGAGAGAGGTACAGGAAGGAGCTGGAGGCTGAAGCCATCTCGACTTGTCCTGACAGCTTGACAAGTTAAACAAATTGTGAGTTGTCCTGACAAGTTAAATAAATAATTAGAGCCAGAAGCAAGTTTTAAGCCCTGGGCCCTCCATTTTTTGGTCAGGTCCGGGGATTTTTCAGGGCAGTATAGCCAGAAGGTCTTCAGTCATGGTTACCAGATACTAGAACATACCATGTAGGACATAAGGAAAAATCTACCATGCTGAGTTTCCATTACAAGGGCTGTATATTTAGGGATTGCAAATATTTTACCTCATAAGGAAAAGATTTTGTTTGTTTTTTTTTTTAACTCTCAAAACACCTGGCAGCTGGAGTTAGGGAGGGCTGACACCATCAGGAGAGTGGAGATACACTTGTCTATCTCTAAAAAGACAAAAACAATTGTTTAAACATTTTTTTGTTTAAAATATATCATCCCCCAAAAAAGATTTTTTTAGCTGGACACCAGTGACTTACACCTATTATCCTAGCTACTCAGGACAAAGCCAGAAGTGGAGCTCTGACTCAAGCAGGAGAATGCTAGTCTTGAGCAGAAAAACTCAGTGACAGCACCCAGGGCCTGAGTTCAAGCCCCAGGATAAAAAGAAAGAAAGAAAAAGACAAGACAAGAAAGAAGGGAGGGAGGGAAAGAAATGCTAAAATCTGAAGATACCTGTTCGAAGCCAGCCTGGGCAGAGAAAACCCATGAGACTCATCTCCAATTAACCATCAAAAAGCCAGAAGTAGAGCTATGGCTTAAATGGTAAAGAAAAGAAGGAAGAGGGAGGGGAGGAGGAAGAAAAAGAAGAGGAGGAGAAGGAGAAGGAAGGGGAGGAGAAGAAAGAAGATTATTTTTATAAAAGGTTCTGTGCAAATAGAGTAGAAATGAGGGTGTCTTCCATAGAGAATCATCATCCCCTGTCCCCCGCAAACACACCACATCCCCTACAACTCTGAAGAAGGCTACCTGATTTCTCAGTCCCTGTCCTCCAGAAGGCTGGAGCAGAAGGGCAGGATGAAGTGTGCCCCTCCCCCTGGGGTGGGTGAGCACTCTGCCGGGATGGGTTGGTGCCACTCCAGTCCTTTCCCATGGAAAGGGGTGGGGGAATCAGCGAGAAGCTCAGGACTAACTTGGTGCTGAGGTGTAGACTTCTCCCTTCACTGTGCACCTGCGCATTGCTAGGGCCTCTTGGGGGGATGGACACCACTCCCAGGTGGCAGTGTTGGTACCCCATCCATGGAGGCTGAAGGAAGGTCCAGGCATGGGGGAGGGGAGAAGGAGAGTGTGGGAATGGGGTCCAGAAACTAGCAGCTACTCTTCTACCCATTGGTATCTAACAGATCCCCAAGACCCGCAGGTATCAAGGCTAATGCCCCTTGAGGGAAAGGAGGGCAAAGAGGGTCACAGCTGCAGCCCGGCTGGCCCCAGCCCTCAGCATGTCTAGGGCAAGATGGCAGGGGGGCTCTCTCAGGGATGCCATTCAGACCCTGTCTTTTGGGGGGAAAAAAGCCAAAGAAAAACATGTATTTATAACATGAACTTCCCTCCTCTCCTTTCCCTTGGCTAACTGATTAATTAAATGAATACAAAGGCCGTCTTGTTGGGAGCCCCAGCCGCATGGACCCTCTGTGTTTTCTTTAAGCCAGCCTAGCAAACAGGAAACAAAA
Organism: Dipodomys spectabilis; assembly: GCF_019054845.1. Lineage (NCBI taxonomy): Eukaryota > Metazoa > Chordata > Mammalia > Rodentia > Heteromyidae > Dipodomys > Dipodomys spectabilis. Next base: position 5,168,841 of record NW_024870700.1, read on the forward strand.
GGCTTAATTCTGTCTGGTTTCATGAAGGGGGCTGTATGTCACAGCCTGAGGCTGGGACTCTGCCAGACCCCGCCGAACAGCCACAAGGCAGCTCTCGACCCCCTACCCCTGGCCAAGCCCCACCCCCACCCCAAACACACAGTCTTCCCCAACCCTGGACTCTGGCTAATCTAGCTTGGCTCTTGGCTCTTGGGGCGGGGAGGGGGGGGGGCCTACACTGCAGGAGCAACTGAAGGGAAGCTGGGAGTGGCCTAGAGGAGGCTGAGGAAGAAAAGCCATAAGAAAGTGAGATGGAGGAATTTGGTCCCCATGGCCAGGCCATTAATAATAGGAGAGAGGGAAAGGGGCTAAGTCAGGGACTTTGCTGATGCTGTAAGATGAAAAATAACCATTTTCCAGCTGTCATATTTCCACCTCCCAGCTAAATCTGTCAGATGGGCTTTAACTTGGCAGCCATACAGGTGGCACAATCTCACTTTTCACCCCAAGTGGAGAATGTAGCTGGGGGGGGGGGATGGAGGGGGGAACAGAGACGGCAAGTCACATGGCACCATGCCATCCTTGCATTGTCCACCCCCTCCCTTCCCCAGGCCTTTGCCTCCTTTTCTCTGGCCATGCCCTGTGGACATTTCCATATCTTCTGGGAGTTCCCAGCATGTTGGTAGACCTAGAAGAGAAGAAGGCTGCTTTCTCCCCGTCCCCCACCGCTGACAATATATGAGAAAGTTTGGGCTGCATTGGGTATCTCACAGAGGTGCCTAATAGCTCATTTTGCATTTTGTGCCAACAACAGGGGTTCTTTATCCCAGTGGCCCTAGGCCTCCCCATCCCCCAAGTGACCTAGGAATAACAGGGAAGACCTTCCCCCCCCTCCTGAAGGAGGAACAAGGATATAATCAAGCATTAACCTGTGTTTTTTCCCCAACCTAAGCTATCAGATCAGAAAAGGAGCTTGGAAACCAGTGTCCTTACATCCCACCAAGAAGGTCTGAGGACGGTTAGATGGACTGGTGGTGGAATCTTCATGCATAAAAAAGATCTATCTAGTCCCTGCTCAAAACAAGTGCATATTCTAAAGTATGTGGTGAGAGAGAGGGAGGGAAATCTCCCTTTGAAAGAGAGGCAAGAGAAAGCAAGCAAACAAGTATCCTGCCTGGGTCATCCATTTATTTGCTCATCTGGTCCTTATCAAGGACACTAGTGATGCAATGAAGACCAATCCAGACCCTGACCCTGACCTCCCCAAAAGCATCTAATGGGCAAGCCAGATAACAAAGTCATGCAAATAAATAAGCAACTGTACATGGTCTCCATGAAGAAAATGTAAAGGTGTGCCTGGTGCTGCTGGTTCATGCCTGTAATCCTAGCTGCTCAGGAGGCGGTGCAGAGCCAGCCCTGGCAGGAAAGCCCATGAGACTTATTGCCAGTTAACCACCGAAGCACCAAAGTGAGGCTTTGGCTCAAAGTGGTAGGGTGCTAGCCTTGAGGGAAAAAATCTCAGGGACAGTGCCTAGGCCTTGCGTTCAAGATCCTTAACTGACACAAAGAAAGAAAAGAAAATGTAGGGTATGAAAGATTCCCTGGCAAGAGATAAGGACAAGAAGGAAGCCAAGAAGTTGGCTAGAAGCATTGTGGTGGGCTAGACAAGGAAAATGAGAAAGATGTGGGCTAAGCAGATGACCTGGGAAAAGACACATGACCGGGATCAAGGATTACATCATAGGTGAAATTAGGGAACCTACAATTATACTTCATGGAAATGAGGGAAGGGTCGATGTCAAGGATGATGTCCAGGATTTCAGCCCCAGCAACTTGTGAATCCTGCTCTTACTTGGTAAGATGGGGAAGGCCAGACTAAGGGGAGGGTAAGGAGGGAGCAAGTTAGCCTGGTGCTTTCTGTTCCCTCTCCTGCCTCCAACCCACAGGAACATATCCTCATGTGACTAATGACTATGACAATGTAGAACAAAACGCTTTTGCCATGAGACTCTTTGGCCTCTGCCCCAGTTGCCATCTGGAAGTTCAGCAGCCAGGTCTGGCGTGCATCACTCTGAGCATCTTCAGCCCTAAAAGACCTAAGAGAATAAAACTGGATGCAGTGGCATAAGCCTGTCATCTTAGCAACAAGAAGAAATCTAAAATAGGTGGATCACATTCCAGACCAGGCCCAAGCTGGAAACAAGACTTTCTCTCAAAACATGTGAAACAGAGCTGGGGGCATGGTTTAGCAGTAGAACACTTATCTAGCAGGCCCTAACTTCAAACACCAATACAGGGGGAAAAAATTCTTTGTTCTCTCTGGAAAAAAAAAAAAACTGCTACAGAAATGATGACAGACCATTTGACCTCTTCCATGAGGACTCTACTCTGAGCCCTAAACTACTCATCTCTCTCCCCATCTCTTTCCTGACCAGTAGGCATGAGAACCCCAAGTGGCAATAACATGAACTGCCAGGCCCAAACCTTGACTGTGGTATTGAGAGACACAGTCAAGAGACACTCAGTCCCTCCCAAGCTTCTCTCTACCAAATGGCCTGTCTTTGTGGGCTACACAGAAAACAGACTATGTCACTATAATGTGGTTTGTAAGAAAGAAACAGCCAACCTTGTAGGGGCCTCCAATTGGCAACCCACAGCTGAGGTGGTTAACATTTAGGACAGGTGGAGGGAGAGCAGAGATGACCAGCCTTAAGATCACCAGAGCATACGCCAGCTGTCCCTCCAGCTCCATACACAGGCAGCTCCAATCTGCTAATTCCAAATGCTGCCCTGTCACAGCCATGGCCTTCAATGGTTTGAACGTATCCCCAAAGTTCCTGTGTTGGAAACCTAATCCTCGATGAAACTGTGCCGGGAAATGGGCCTTTGAGAAATGAACTAGGTCAGGAGGTCAATGGAACTCCTCCTAAAAGGATGAATTCTGTTCCTTGCTTGCTCTCTTTTGAATGTGTTATCCTGCCCTTCCTTTTCCCACCATGGAATGACACAGAAAAAAAGGCCTTTTTCTTGCAAGATATGGGTCCCTTTGCCTTGGATTTCCCAGTCACTAGCAGTAAACAAACAACTCTCTTGTTCTTTATAAATTATTCACTCTCAGGTATGCAGTTGTAACAATAAGACAGTACCTTGTCCCACATAGCAAGCCCTCCCTCTTTTTTTCTGATTCCCAGTTCTCCGAAGCAAACTATCCTTACTTTCTCCAAAATCTTAGTTTTAGCTGGGTGCTGGTGGCTCACATCTATAATCATAGCTACTCAGGAGGCTGAGATCTGAGAATCGTGGTTCAAAGCCAGCCCAGGTAGGAAAGTCCATGAAACTCCTATCTCCAATTAACCACCAAAAAAGCCAGGAGTGGAGCTGTAGCTCAAGTGGTAGAGTGCCAGCCTTGGGCAAAATAGCAAAGTGACAATGCCCAGATCTTGAGTTCAAGCCCTACAACCAATGCAAATAAAAGGAAGGAACAATCAGAAAGAAAGAAATCTGAGCAAGTTTACATTCCCACCAACAGTGTGTTATGGTTCCCTTTTGACCACATCCTCACCAGCATCTGTTATTGTTTGTTTTCTTAATAATGGCCATTCTAACTGGGGTGAAGTATGAATCTCAATGTCGTTTTGATTTGTTGATTTGATTTCCTTGTGTGGTTATTTTTACTTCTTTTTCTGAGAAGGCTCTTTGGCTCATTAGCCCATTTATTAATTGGGAGGAAGCTAGATTTAGCTTACAAACTCTTATAAGTAAATCCATTGGATGGTATGCAAGTGTATACAAATTTATTAACTGAAATGTGCCAGATTCAAGGGAGAGCTCAAATAGTGTAATTCCTTAGAAAGGCAATATCAAAGCTCAGCAAACTAAAACACCAGGAAGTAGGTACTCAAAAGGGGTGAGATGGGGTCAAGGGAAAAGTGGTAGACAAATGAAGAGATGAGGGGGAAATATATATCCTACAAAATTAAGCAGAGTGAGGGAAGGGGTGGGTAGGGAGAGATGGGTGGGAATGTTGAAAGGGTGACATTGATCAAGATATATTGTATTGTATTCATAAACTGCTTGGATAAATGGCGACTCCTTTGTACAATTACCTAAAGGTGTTTTTTTTAAAAAAAAAAAAAAAAGAAGGAAAGGAAGGAAGGAAGGGAGGGAGGAAGGAAGGAAGGAAGGAAGGAAGGAAGGAAGGAAGGAAGGAAGGAAGGAAGGAAGGAAGGAAGGAAGGAAGGAAGGAAGGAAGGAAGGGAAAGAAAGAAAGAAAGAAAGAAAGAAAGAAAGAAAGAAAGAAAGAAAGAAAGAAAGAAAGAAAGAAAGAAAGAAAGAAAGAAAGAAAAGGAAAGAAAAATAAGAAAACAGAAAGACATCAGTGGCAGTATGCGGAGCTCCAACTCCCACCCTGTGTTACACAACAGCTTTGGGCTCAGAACTCAGTGGAGACTGGGGAGTCAGGGCGCATGCAAAGGCATTTCCATTTGACTTTGGAAAGCCCTGAGACATCACATTGCTCTTGGCTGTTCCCCCTCCTAGGGGGCCCTGCCAGCAGTTGAGAACTTGGAATCGCTTCCAGCCAGCCCTTGGATATTGCCTTCCCTTATGAAGAGTCTTTACAGTCATTAGCATGCCTGAAACTCACAACACCCCAGTGAGAAATTTATAATCCTACCCCAACCCTGCAAATGGGGAAACTGAGGCTTACAAAGACCAGCTGGGCAAAAGGTACTTCATTTCAGCCTTTAATCCTAAATCCCTTGCCAAACCACATATCCTTCGTACCCCACAGGGCTACCCCTCACTAAACCCCTCCAGGGAAAAGACCCTGGCTCTCCACTCACACAATCTCTGGCCTATGTGTCTCTGTGCCCAGCAGTTCCACACTGGGCTTGAAGAATGGAACTCTGGGAAAGGTCCAGCAGCCACAGGCCCAAAGCAGCCAAGCTTTGGTAATAAGGAAGAACGGGCGATATATTCTGCACACATTTGTACGTTCTAAGCATTGCCGAGAGAGGAAAGAGGGACATAAATTAAAGTGGCCAACTTGTATGCACACATGCACGCTGGCACGGACAGAAGGCTGGCTTTAAATGGAAAAAATTAGCAGCTTGAAACAGTAAAAAAGCCTCAACTTTGCCTCAGAAAGATGCAGGGCAACTTCACAGAGTTTTATGTGGCCCATAAATTAAGGCTGAGAAAGGGCCTCTGCAGCATTCCTTGGTTAGAGATGGGGGGCTTTCTGCCTGCAGATATGCCGGGTGGCAGCAATACAAATGTCCCAAGCAGTTTATATACAACAGCACAGCATGAGTTTGCTGGGGGATATTGGAGCTGGTAATTGCTATTCTAAAACTGGCCTTGTAAGCTTGGAGAAATGTTTGGAAGGGGGGAAAAGAGCCAATTTAAGAGCTTTATAAAGCCATAAATGCCTTCAGAGCAAACCAAGTGTAATCCATCTAGAGAGACAGGCTGTCCCTCAAACTCAATGGCAGATCCCGCAATGCTGCACTGTCTCAGCAAGTGGCTCACCTGTGAGGAGACTAGAGACTGTCTCGGATGATTCCAGGTTACCCTGAGGGCAATCTTCCTTCACTTACACAGTCCCTGGCCTACTGACAGCTCCCAGCAACTTTCTAGCCAGCTCCATCAGTAAGACCTATCCCTTTAAGCCAACTCCAGCTTCCGCTGAGATTGCCAGGTGTCCTTCCCACAGCTCTAGGAAATGGTGAAGCTGGAGTTTGGGCCACCGAGGCCCCTACTTGGTCTCAGTACCTTATCCTGAAAATGGGACAACATCTCCCTTCCAGAGCAATTATAAGAATCAAGTGAGAGGGGCTGGGAAGGTGGCTCAGTGGTAGAGCGCTTGCCTTGCATGCATGAGGCCCTGGGTTCGATTCCTCAGCACCACATAAGCAAAAAGAAAAAAGCCGGAAGTGGCGCTGTGGCTCAAGTGGTAGAGTGCTAGCCTTGAGCTGAAGAGCTGAGGGATAGCGCCCAGGCCCAGAGTTCAGGCCCCACGACTGGATCCCCCCAAAAAAACAAAAAAAGAATCAAGTGAGAAAAAAAAATGTATTTAAAGTCTTTCTGTATTGCACTCGATAAAGGAGAGCTGTTACCACATTTTTCTGTTACTAGTTGGGAGGAACAAGGTGCCCCTAGGCAGAGGGCACTTCTGTGAGCCTCCATGTCCCTAGAGCCAGTTCCTGCCAGGATCCCCAGTTATCAGGGTAAAGGACATTGGCCCATCTTTTCCTGGGAAATGATCCCCAATGCCTGTTTCCTGGCTGCATTGGTCCTTATCTCCCAAGGGGCCTTCAGATGCATTCTTCAGTCACTGTACCTGTGAAAGAGAGCATACAGCCCTGTTCGCCTGGCATCACCATGTCTGGACCCCAGAGTCTTCTGCCACCCTTGATGGTCAATCAAAGTCTCTTCGTGCCAGTGAGATGTGTAAATTTCCCCCCAGGTTCCTGGTTAGGCAATCCAGGCTAGGAGACAGACCCACAGGACAGGAACAAGAACAAGAGATCTCTGCTCTACCACCTCTGCCCTGGTCCCTCCCCTGGCTTCCCTCAGGTCTTCTCACAGTTCCTCTGCCACAATAACCCCACTCTCTTTGAGGACGTAGATATTTCATAACGGAAAACAAAAGTCGTATAATGCACAATTACCCACTCTCCATTGTGTTTTAACAGCTCTATTGACAGCGCAGAGCACCGCACAGGAGCAATAGAAAAGGACTGGAGATCAAGCTTCCAGCGAAATGTGTTTTTGGTTAGATGTATTTTCGTAGTTTTTGTAACACCTTATTAAAGCTGAAAGCTATATATAACAGCATTACCAGTGACGTTCTGCAATATCACTAAAGTCAGATTTCATGACAGCCCAAAGCCAATGTGACCAGCTGCTTCTGAGCAGGCATTTCCCATGCCTTATTCCAGCCCCCCTGAGCTGGCCACCTGCTCCCCACTCTGCCTCACCACGACTTCTGAACAAAGGATGTCCACAGATGGAACTTACATCTAAGGTGCTGGTAGGTAAGGCCCCTATGACAAACACATCTACTATTTAAGCCCCAAATCCTGGCCCTGCAGATCTTTTCTGATTTGCTCCTCCTCCACAATTCTCTCACATAGGAATTATCTTGGCTTCATTGTAGTCTCCAAGGAAGTTTCCAATTCTGGGCCTTTGCTAAGGTCATGCCCCACTTCTTCCCCGTTTATTCATTTTCCTCCACTTTCTGAATTCCTACTCTTCCTTGAAAATGGATGAAATCCATCACAGAACAAAAGCTACACACAGGAAAGAACTCTGGACTAAGAATAACAGGATCAGAATTTGAAGCCTGGATCTTCCACTTTTATCAGCCAGTTATCAGAGCATCTCTTCTATTTCTCCTTCTCTTCCTCCTCCTCCTCCTCCTTTTCCTCCTCCTTCTCTTCTTCCTCTTCCTTCTCTTCTCCCTCTTCCTTCTACTTCTCCTTCTCCTTCTCCTCTTCCTCCTCCTTCTCCTCCTCCTCTTCCTCCTCCTTCTCCTCCTCCTCCTCCTCCTCTTCCTCCTCCTCCTCTTCTTCCTCCTTCTCTTCTTCCTCTTCCTTCTACTTCTCCTTCTCCTGCTCTTCCTCCTCCTCTTCCTCCTCCTCCTCTTCTTCCTCCTTCTCTTCTTCCTCTTCCTTCTACTTCTCCTTCTCCTCCTCTTCCTCCTACTTCTCCTCCTCCTCCTCCTTCTCTTCCTCCTCTTCTTCATCTTCCTGCCCATCCTCCTTTTGCTCCTCCTTCTCTTCCTCCTTCTCCCTGTTCTTCCTTTTCTTCTTTCTTCCTCTTCCTCTTCTTTGTCATCCATAAAACAAGAAGTTGATCCATGTGACTAGCAGAAGGTTCTTTCTAGCCTGACATCCCCAAATATAGACCTATTCAGTGTTTATTTTATACCTACTAAGCACTTGGTGCCATAAGCAACCTAGAGATACAGAAGATACAGCTCCCCCCTCAAAGAAGCTGCAGATGCACCAAGGAGACTGGCACATAAGAACGAAAAGTGAAATTACAGCAAAGACTTTCAGCCTTAGTTCAAGACAGCAATCTATGAAAAGTCATGAGGCAGTACATGATTAGATGCCAAATGAATTGTGCAGACAATAATTGCTCTAGGCTGAGCAGTTCGAAGGAGGGGAGAGTGCGGAGGGATGGGCTGGTCAAGAACGCAGCATCTTCGAGGTGGAAATTAATGCTGAACTAGAAGGATGCCAGCACAGTTTTGCGTCGATGGGCATAGCCCAGGTAAGCGGACCCTCATTGAGCAAATGTTCACAAGTGGCCATCACAGGGCAGAGTCAGGGGACAAACAAGCACAACAACCAATTAGAGTAGAAATGAGACTCCATGCTGAGAAACCAAAAGAAGGAACAGTAGCCACCAAGGCAGAGACTTAGGTCATAAGTAAGGATTTTAAGTGCCACACTAAGATGCTCCAATGGTGTTCTGTAAGCAGCAAGAATCCAATGAAGTGAGCAGCAAAGTACTGTATTTTGAGAGAATTAATCAGCCACTGATTTGCAGAGTGGATTAGAAGTGAGACACATAAATAAGGACACCAGAGAGAAGGCAATCGCAGTAATCCAGCAGGAGGTGATGGCTGGAACCTGGGCGGCGGCAGGGGGAATTTAGCAGCATGCCTGACATGGACAGAAGGGTAGCCTTGATCTGTGATAGGTTAAAAGCCAGCTGAGCATTTCATTTACTGCCTGAACCTGGGCACTTTTGAGAGTGGAAAGAGAGCTATTATCAACCATGCTAAGGACAAAGGATAAACCCAGGCTGTCCTGGGCAAAAGGGAGAGAGGGAAAGTGACTCCATCAAAGAGTAGGAGAGGGGGAAAGAGGAAGCCTCGGAAATGTCAAGCCTGCAAGACAGAAACCAATATGGGAGTTGATGGATGAGAAGGAAGAGGGTAGAAAGAAGGGGTACCTGGCTGCAAGAAACAGGGATCAGAGGAGTTTGTGGTCTTGAGTGGATAAGCAGATTACAATTCCTTTGAAGAGAACTCCATATCCAAATTATTACACAGGTATTTGTTACATTGAATATAGAACAGAGACCTGGCTGGGTTTAGTCTAAAGAGAAGGATTGCTGGGGAGTAGGAAGGGAACTGGCTCCCTTTCTCCTCCAGCTTTTGTTTGTTTATGAGAGTGTGCTTAGAATTTAAACAGAGGTCCTTCTTGGTGGGTTGGTCCCTGGGGCTCTCTGCAGTCCAGGGAAGTCTCATGAGCTGATGACTCTAGATGGGCCATAAACTTAAATATGGTGCCAGCATGGTCCACTTTGGGAGTGGGACTCAGTAGACTCTGCTCCCAGCAGGATAGAATAAAAGAAGCAGAGGGGAAAAAATCCACCTATGCCCCTTCACTTAGAAAGTGCAGATATGAGGCCAAAAAAACGAGGAAAGTGAACTGTAACATTTATATATGTGTGTGTATATTATAATATATATGTATATATGGAGAGAGGGGCGGGGGAGAGAGCAAGCAAATATGCAGCTTTCCTCTGCCCAAAGTCAATCTGGAATTCTGGATACAGGAGTCCATCAGTCAGATTGTCCTGTAGAGACATCTGTTGTGGCCTGTCCTTCCTGAGAACTAGCGCCTCGCATCAGGACTCAGAAAACCTGAGGACTCCCTCCAATCAAGTTTTGGTTTTGGGTTTTGGTTTTGGTTATTTTTTGCTGGTCCTGGGACTTGAACTCAGGGCCTGGGCACTATCCCTAAGTCTCCTTGTGTTCAAGGCTTGCACTCTATCACTTGAGCCACAGAGCCACTTGAGCTTTTCTGAGTAGTTTATTGGAGATAAAAGTTGCACAGGGACTTTACTGCCTAGGTTGGCTTCAAACTACAATCCTCAGATTTCAACCTCCTGAGTAGTTAGGATTACATGCATGAGCCACCGGCACCCGGCTTCCAATCAAGTTTTGACCCAGGCTTAGATCCATCATTAAAAAGAAGAGAGCACTCTCCTTGAGCTGAAGAGCTGAGGGACAGCACCCAGGCCCAGAGTTCAGGCCCCATGATGGATAATAATAATAATAATAATAAATAAAAAAAGAGATGAGGGACAGACATACTGCCCAAGAGTTTTGTTTCGTCACATTTGCCAAAACAAAGACTTTAATAGTTTCTTCTGACCCAGAAATTTGAGGTAGAAACTAACCACAGGCTATGAATTATGCAGTTACTTGATAAAGCTGATCTCCCTCAGAGTGTGGATTACTCCTAAGTTAATGGTAGAAGGGTTTGGGGTTAGGACAAGAGTTGCCAGGCCCGGCCACCTCTTGCTACATTGAAAAGAATTTGCTCCCCCTCCTCAGAAAGCACTCACTCCTGGAGCATTCTGATGGAGTCAAATTGACTGATTTAGCAGCAAGGAATAGAGAAGAGCTGTGGCTGGCAGCGGCTCTCAACCTTTTTACCACTACACATTCCTAAAGGTTGACAAGAATGGAGAACTCTTGTCAGTCACGAGGTGAATCATTACAGTAATGGTTCTCCAATGGAGGGTTTGGGGTGGGGACGGGGGCGGAGGATTGTAAAAAAAAAAATCCAGAAGAAGCAGTTCTATCTACCAGACTGGGCTGAGGGTAGCAGTATTGTTGAGAAAGTTTTCCTCAGTCCTTCAGCCTCTGGGGAGGTTCTGATGCACCCGACAAAGAAAGGCTGCCTTGTCTCCTCCCCTTGAGAACTACCAGACAGAGAACAAAGTCCGTTTACAAATCAGGAAACACTGCTTACACTGAACTTCCTAGGAACTCCTACCAGCTCTGTGAATCGCCTCACCTCCTAACATTCATTTCCTCACCTCTTACATGGAGTGGGGAAAATAAAAGGCTTGTTTCCAAAAACTGTAGTTGGCGCGAACGATGCAATAAAACCGGCCATGACATAGTAGGCGCTTAACAAACGTTTAGGTTTTAGCTCAGCTGACATTTCTATAGTGTGATTAGTGCTGCCATGAAATCGATACACTCTCATTAAAGGGTATGTTTTCTGAACAATACTCTAAATGTTCCAAACATGATTCTCAGTCAAAAGAAACCTATTTGTGAGGTAATAAAGACAAGAGTGCCCCCATTCCCACCAACTCAACCCCTAGGAGTTGCCAGTCATCAAAAGAACCATAGACAGCTCACACCATACTCAATGGTGAGAGACTGAGAACTTTCTCCCTGGGATGAGAAAATAGACAAGATACGTACCTTCATCACTAGGCTAGAAGTTGTGACCAGTGTAATTTGAAAAAAGAATAAGAATAATAAAAGAAACCCTAGTTGGATGGAAAAGAAGTAAAACTATTTCTACCCATAGACGGACACAATCCTAGATAAGAAAACCCCCAAAGAATTTCCAAGAAAGCTACTAGAATATTACTAAATATACTCAGCAAAATTGCAAAGTGTGGGTTGGGAAGTTGGTTCAGTGGTACAGTGCTTAAGCAGAAAAAAGCTGGAAGTGGTGCTGTGGCTCAAGTGGTAGAGCACTAGCCTTGAGCTGAAGAGCTGAGGGACAGCGCCCAGGCCCAGAGTTCAGGCCCCAGGGCCAACAAAAACAAAACAAAATTGCAAGGTGTAAGATCAGACATAGAAACTGATTGCATGTCTATACACTGGCAACAAACAAACTGAAAATTATAGAACAATATTTACAATAGAGCCTAAAATAACAAAATATCTAAGAACATATTTAACCAAAGATGTGAAAGACTTATATACTGCATGCTACAAAACATTGTTGGAAATAATGAAGACCAAAATAAATGAAAAGGTAACCCATACTCATGAATAGGAAGATATAATGTTGTTAAGATGTCAATATAGGGCTGGGAAGGTGGCTCAGTGGTAGAGTGCTTGCCTTGCATGCATGAGGCCCTGGGTTCCATTCCTCAGCACCACATAAGCAGAAAAAGCAGAAGTGGCACTATGATTCATGTGGTAGAGCGCTAGCCTTGAGCTGAAAAGCGAGGGACAGCGCCTAGGCCCAGAGTTCAGCCCCCATGATTGACCAAAAAAAAAAAAAAAAAAAGATGTCAATACCACTCCAAGCCAGCTGAAATAGCCAGACACAACAGGTCAAATACATTATGATTCTACTCACATGAAGAGTTTATGATAGTCAAATTCAGAGACAGAAATTAGAAGTTACCAGAAGCTAAGTAGTAGAGTATTTGCCTAGGGTGCATGAAGCCCTGGATTTGATCCCTAGTTCACAAAAAGAGGAGTAAACTAGAGGCTGAAGAATGCAAAGTAATTGTTTTATGGGTGCAGTGTATCTGTTTTGAGGTGATCAAAGTTTTGGAAATAGATATGCATTGCTACTGGATTGCACACTTAAATGATTAAAATGAAAAATGTTATTATAAATAGAAATTTTTATATGTGTTATAAAATATGGATTACCATACAAAGGACCATAGAAAAGGGAGGGCCTAATTATTTAATTTCTCAGGTAAAATTAAATTAAATCTAGAGAACCCAGCCAAGCAAATGAAACCAAATCTCTCTCCAACTCAGACCCTGTAGCTGTAAACGTGCTTAGGCTGTGCAGCAGCCCCTCTTCAGACAGAACCTCTGGGCCACTATGCACAGGGCCATGTGGTTGAGAACACACAACCAACCCCAGGAGGCAAGTGCCAGAAATGCCATTTAATGTGAGCAGAGACATTGGAATCAGAAGCCCACAAACTGCAAGGGGCTCCCCTGAAACAGCACTATGCATTGGATAGTTACCGAGCACCTGCTACAGGCCAGGCAGATAGACTGTGAGCAACCTGCCTAGGGAACCGTACTCAATCCAGCAGAAGTAGCCTCTCTCCTAAGCTCTCCTCAGTAATTCTGTGAGTCACCTGCCTGTGCCCCCGTCCCTAAACCAGACCCAGTTAACCTCCACTGAAGCAGAGAAGAGCTGAAAGTGAAGCTGTGGCTCAAATAATAAGGTGCCAGCTTTGAGGGGGGGAAAAAAAAGCTGAGGGACAGCACTCAGGCCCTGAGTTCAAGCCCCAGTACTAGCCAGCACACACACACACACACACACACACACACACACACAAGCACGTGTACAAACATAGATGGTGGGGATGCCTTCTCCTGTCCTGTCCTACTTCTGAGACGTCTCACTTGAAAATAAAATGCTTGTAATGCTATAAAACCAACTTGTCAGTGTTAAAGCCAATATCAAGTTCAATGTAAAGCACATCGTGGATACTTTATAAATTTTCATTTCCTCCCCAGCCCCTTCCTTATTCCTTGATTCAAAGACTCTCAGCTTCACAGCCCTCCTTAAAGCCACCCACCCTGTCCTGCCTCTTCTAGGATAACCGGAGTTCTGCCTCCCTGCTTCTGGGAAGGACCTAATATCGAAGTCCCATCCCACTCTGCGGCCTAGCAACTATTCCAGATGTGCTCTTCAGAGAGGCCCACAGCTGGTGATCTTCTTGCCCCCGCACCTTCCTGCCACTAAAGGGCACCTGGGCCGGTGTCCAGTTCTGTGAGGAAGTGACAGGAAAGGATCTCACACATATAAACACCTTGTAGAGGCCAGGATAGCACTGGGCTCTCTGCTGTGTTGCCTGTTTTTTTTTTTCTTTTTTCCGTGTGTGTGTGTGTGTGTGTGTGTGTGTGTGTGTGTGTGTGTGTGTGATTGATTGGAGATAAAAGTCTCTCAGACTTTCCTGCTTGGGCTGGGTTTCAATGGGGATCCTCGATCTCAACCTCCTGAGTAGCTAGGATTACAGGCATAAGCCATAGGCGCCCAGCTTCCCTGTGTAGTCTTATATGACAGGAGATAGTGCCATCCTAGGGACACAAAGCCAAGATGCTATGGCCAAACTGATGGGAGCAATGCCTGTGACTGCAGGCCACAGACAGCAGAGGTGGGACTCTGTCCTTACCTGCCTCGCCCCAGAGCAGGTGCCCTTGGCTGACACAGAGGACACCTGGACCCTGGGGCAAGGAACATCAGCTCCTTTTTCCTATTTACGCAGCAGAATTTATAGCCATAGTGATCAGCCCATCAGTCTCTCTTAGCCTCCTCCTGTCCTTTCCCTCACTGTTCCCTCCAAATTACCAGACTGCAAAATCCACACAAATGGTCCTCAGTGTTCCCAAAGGGAAGACACGGCCTTGGTCTCTAAACCGCGTCCTCAAAAGAAAACATCAGGTTGACTCCCTTCCACAGAGAGGCAGGGACAGGTCTGCCAATGGCTTTTCTAATGCATCCAGTCTCCCCGCATGGCTGGTGGGAATCACAGCTACTGCCCACCAGGGCTCTCCAGAAGTCAGACTCGGGTGGGATATGGATGTGAACATCACCAGGTTCTCGCCACACCCCTGCCATGCACCCTACGATGCCATCAGAGCCAACCTTGGGCTGCTGGAAGAACCAGGAAGGGATATGCCCACATTTTCTAATGGATCTTTAAGGGTGTGGGGTGGTAGACCATGGGCACTGGGGGTGCGGGCAAGGGGGGGGGAAGGAGGAGCCTGTGAGGCAGCCTGGATGGGAAGGCATAGGAAAGAGCCAGATCCCCTTCTCTGGGATGGAAAAGGAGTGCCAGGGATGAAAGGAATCAGATCACCCTTTCTTTGGTGAGAAAGGTCTCACAAGGGGAATAAAACTCTGGCATAAGGCCAGTCCAGAGTGACCAGAATTCTGGCAGGGCCAGACTCACAGAAAATGTTCTGGAATGAGTAAAAGCTAAGGCCAGGTTCAAGCTGACAGGACCTGGCAGAGGCCAGCATCTCTGCCCTCTTACCCAGGCCCCAGATGGCCCTCCATGCAGATTCCAATGGAGAGGGGGGACATCTAGGAATGCCCAGGACACACAGTAGGCAGACAAGCCAGGTCAGCTGACTCTGAGCTGGAATGCAAAATCCTGCCAGGCACTCAGGGATCCCAGGGGGAGCTGTTCATGCCCCAGCAGCAGGGCAGTCATAGAAATCCACCCTGCCAGCATTTAATCACGTCAACACGGTTGTCATCAAGCTGAGAGTGAGTACAGAGGCAGTGTGTATTTGTGTACATGCTCTATTTTAAACTAATAAGAAACATATAGTCTGTGCCAAAACCACTTTCTCTCCTACATACTACATGCGAGGCATTGTGGGCGCTTTCGTTTACGTTTGGATGGTGTGTATAACACGTTCATGTACATAACTAGGTTTATCTCCTCCATGGCTCATCAGAAATGTCTTTAGCATCAGTTGCTTTGATGACATTATGTACCAGCCCCAGTCTTGGGCTTGTTCTCCTTGGTCTGCATCCATCTTCCTTGTTATCACCCTGGACCTACTCAAGCCATAGCCCTAGATGTCACAGAGCCCCCCAGGAAGAATGAGCATGCAGTCTCAGGTAGGAAGAGACAGGAACCCAGCGATTTTACCTCAAACCCATAGCTCTCTGCTGCAGGCAAGCTCGTTGGACCCAGAACTATACCCAGCCCACTGTGGGCCTTGGAAAAATTCTCTGGCCTTCTCTGAGCCTCAATTTCCTTCTTGGATCAGCTCAGCAAAATAGAGTTCCCAATTCAGGGCTAGACACAGGGCTGGAGCACATGGTAAGAGTCTCTGTTGTCTGTGGCTTTCCTGCTGGGGTTTCTCCTAGTGTCTTCCTGGCAATCTCAGAGCTCTGGGATTGAGCTCTTCATGCCTTTCTTACAGAAAGACTTTCTTTTTTTTTGGGGGGGGGGGGTCTGGTCATGGGGCCTGGACTCTGGGCCTGGGCACTGTCCCTCAGCTCTTCTGCTCAAGGCTAGCGCTCTACCACTTGAGACTCCACTTCCGGGTTTTTTCTTTTTGCTTATGTGGTGCTGAGGAATTGAACCCAGGGCCTCAGGCATGCAAGGCAAGCGCTCTACCACTGAGCCAACTTCCCAGCCCCCAGAAAGACTTTCGTACAGACTCTTCCCAGAGTCCAGTTCCACCTGGTCAGCCAAGACTGCAGGTGATAAGGACCATTCCCCATGGTGCTGCTGGGGAATGAGCCTCTCCTTCCATCCTTTTCCTGCAACCTAATAGAACCCAATAGGTCTGAGAGATCAGGATTCCAGCTCCAAAAGCAATTCTCTGATTATCTGGAAGCCAGAGAAGTCAGCCCTCCCATCTCTCCTATTGCCACACAGAGACTCAGATGCAAAGAGTGACTTCCCCAGAGCAAGACACAGAACTAAGTTCCCTGGAAGTGGGCTGCAGGGATCCCTCTTAACTCCCTGGTTTCCTCCAGAATCATCTTACAGGTCAAGAGTACCCCACTAGGAGTCTAGCCAATCCCTTCCAAAGTTGGGAAAGCTGGAGGTGAAGAGAACAGGACAAACCTCCCTCTACACTGCTGTAGTCACATGAGAGCAGCCTCAAGCTCCCACCTGATCTGTGGCTTCTAGATCTGTCCTCTATCCTCTGTCCTGTCTGAAGTTGGAGCAGTCAACAGGACCCTTCTCGACCAGAGCTCCTCCAGTGCCTGTATCCAAGTACATGAGACCCCGCTGCCACACACACACACACACACACACACACACACACACACACACCTTCCCACCCTCTCTAACTGGAGGTTGGCTGAACCAACAACAACTGCTGGTTGGCTGAATGTCCCAGAGCATGCCACCACCTCAGCCAATCAGGTTTCCTAATGGACCAGAACACACACTTTAACATGGAGAGCTGGCAGCATTCTAGTAGGCCTAGAAGAGATCTTGAATGGAAGTAAGAATGCAGAGACTCAGGGAAACTGTGCAAGGCAACACAGCTTGTTCCCAGATTGGCCTCCTTTCCCCAAGTCTGAGGAACTGAGGCCCACATAGCTATCACATATCCATAAACAGTAGGTTCAGGGTGTGCCAAGTGGGAACAACACCTCTACCAAGGACCCTGGGCACACACTGACCGTGTGTGTGTGTGTGTGTGTGTGTGTGTGTGTGTGTGTGTGAGAGAGAGAGAGAGAGAGAGAGAGACAGACAGACAGACAGACAGACAGACAGACACAGAGACACAGAGACACACAGAGAGAAAGATTATATTGCATAATCTGAATCTCTGGTCCTCTGCCTCCCTGCTCCCAGGCCTGGATTTAAAAATCACAACCCATGCACAGCCAGTCTCTCCAGAAAAAGAGAAGAAGCAGATTCTGGAGAGGAGGAAGCTCTATAAAATTCAGACCTGTTCAGGACTAAGAATGAGTATGTGTAACAGCAATGCTAGATTGAAAATATTCAAGAAGCCAGGTACTAGTGGCTCACGCTTATAATTCTATCTACTCAGGAGGCTGAGATCTGAGGATCATGGTTCAGAGCCAGTCCTGGCAGGAAAGTCCATGAGACTCTTATCTCCAACGAACCACCAGAAAACTGGTAGTAGTGCTGTAGCTTGAAGTGGTAGAATGCTAGCCTTAAGCAAAAAGAGCTCAAGGACAGAGCTCAGGCCCTGAGTTCAAGTCCCACAAATGAAAAAACAAAAAAACAAAAACAAAACATAAAAAACAAAACAAATTCTGAGTTTTTTTTTTATTTTTACATAGCCCATAGCTGTCCTCAGCATTTGTCAGACTAAAGGGTGGGTAAAAGGGGGAAGTGAGTTGAACTGGTTCCTTTAGAAAGGATTCTTAGAAGAGAAATCAGTAGAGCTAGGGCAAAGCACCTCTCTGAGCTCAGCAAGGGACTCAGTCTCTACAAGGCATAAGAAAGGACCATCTATTCTTGCAAGAGAAAGACTTGGGCTATGTAAGAATACACTCCGCCCACAAACAGGCAGACACACCTGCATTCTCTTCCTAGCCTGCCACTTTTGCCTTTCCAAGCCTCAATTTCTCTTGTCTATAAAATGATGGAACCACAGCCACTTATCTGCTTTGTAAAGTTAAGAGGATCAACAGGAAAGAGCTTTGTGAGGAAAGAAAACTGACATTTACCATGAGCTTTCTGTGCATCAACCACTTTTTAGACATTGTTTTTCTAGAGTTTTCATAGTCACCCTATGCGTGCTTGATAGCAAGATTGTTATTTCCACTTTACAGCCAAGAAAAGTGAGCCTCAGAGAGAATAATACGCACATATAGTTTAGTAGAAGTTAGAATGAGGGTCTGACATCAAAGCTTACGTTCCTTCCCCTAACACCAGATTGACTCAACAAAAGGAGATGCTTTTTATGAGAATGCTAGTGAATCTTCGGAATGAAAATATTGCCTTGTAGAGCTATCTCTCTGGATAAGACACATCCATTTGTCCCAGGAAGGCTATTAGGAGAGTAAAATCCAACCTCTCCTTAAAATCCAACCTACTGCAGAGACCAAAGCTTTGCCTATAGCCTGGGCCTGTACTCGGGGTAAGATCTTTGAGTTGGTCTGTCATGGGTGTGACTGTTTCAATGACTTCCCATTTATGAAACAATCACTTGATTCACAGAACACTAAGCCTGGACACAATCTCTGCAAGTGAATAAGCTTCCCCAGGCTTAGGCGGAGAAGGCATGTCACTTGTTTAAGTGACAGCTCATCAGTGGCCAACTCTGAACTAGAAACCATCATCCTCTGCTCCTAGATGATTCCTAATATTCCCACCACCCCAACCATGCTGGATTGCTCAGCTTTACCATCCAAGAGAGGAAAGGGCCAAGGTATGGGCCTAGAGTCTTTGCTGTCTCTGCTTAGGGGAAGCTGTGTTGTAGCCAGGAATGAGAAGTACTTGCTGCTCCCTGCACTAATTCGTTAATCTATGTTGTATCCATTGAGACGAAGGTTCATGTTCCCTTCATGGACGTGTTCCCTCAGAAATCCTACCATGTGTGAGAAAACCTAATCCCAAAGGTGGCTTTTGTGGGTCTTCTGGGGCAGTGCTGGCCCGCTTCTAGCTACCCAGGATAAGCAGAGGGACCTGAGATCTACCTCCTTCAGTCCCCAAGAACCTAGAGCATGGGGACCTGAGGAGTCAGCTTTCTGCCCTCCCCCTCCAGTCCTCTGCCAGTATCAGCCCTGCTCAGAGTTTCCCTCCTCTCCATCTTCCTGTCCCACTTTTGCCTCTGTTGGTTGACAACTTGTGGGCCCTTTTTCTCTCCCTCTGTCTGTACATCATTCTTCGTGCGTTGGTGTGTTGTACCTGTCTCCCTTTACCACCCCCAGCATTCCTCACCTGCAGCACTGCTGGAGTCTGCATCAGGCTGGCTCCGCTCATTATTCCCAGTGCTGGCCAGCTGAGTGTCCAATGCTTATTGATAAGGCTTGAGAAATGGCCCACACGCTGGTCCAGGGATGCAAGAAGGAAAGGGAAGGAAGCTGGATAGCCCATCACCTGATCCTTGCTCCAAAATAACATGGTGAGGAGAGCCAGGAACGGCTCTTTTCTGTGACACACAGGGAGTCAGGGACTTTAGAATTCTCTCCAAGATCCTAGATGCTATGTACTGTGAGTTCCCAATTTACAGGTGGAGAAGCTGGATCAAAGATGTTAGTCAAAGCTAGATGCCAGTGGCTCACACCTATAATCCTAGCTACTCAGGAAGCTGAGATCTGAAGAGTGCCAGACATCAGATCTTGAAGAGATCTGGTTGAAAGGCCCATGAGACTCTCCAATAAATTAGCAAAAAGCCAGAAGTGGAGGTGAGAGTTCATTGGTAGAGCACCAACCTTGAGCAAAGAAAGCCAAGCAAGAACTGGAGGACCTGAGTTCCAACCCCAGCACCAGAACCCCGTCCAACCCCCACCCCCAAAGTGTTGGGCAACTTGATCAAAGATGTCAGGCAACTTGTCTAAAGTCATACAACTAGGAGAGCGAGGCTGTAAATGTAGCTTTGTTTGATGCTAAGGCGCAGTTATCTCTCCTTACAAGCAAGTCCCTAATGGCCAGACTGTGTGATAACATTTTGTTTTTTAGCTGTTGTGTGCCCTAAGCCTAGGTCTGTGTAGGGCACACAGAAGACTCCATAAGTATGTACTGAGTAAAGGAACAAAGGAGTGAACTGGGCCTCACTGCCTCTCCCCAGTAGGGCAGGACAAGGCCTTGTGATACAGGATTTCTGGGCTCTAGCTCCAAAAATCTTGGGACACCACTTTCTTTCCACCCCCAAAAAAGGCTCCTTATAGGAAGGTTCTGCTAGATTTGCCAGGCATGGGAGTGTAAATACAAGTAGAACACAAGCAAACGCTAGGTTTTACAAAGGTAGGGAGACTGAAAAGCCTTTTCCATGCTCAAAGAAAGATCTGCTAATTCTGGGATCACTTTGTGGCCCCTCTGCATCGCACCCCTCCCCCACTGCAGCCTCTCTCTGCCCCCCTCTTTCCCCCCATCCCCTCCCCTTGAATGAGTTGCGATGAAATTGGCCACAATTCCTACTAGGCAGAGAACTAACAGTTAGACACCCACTCCAGCCCCATCCATCCAAACCCTCAAGAGTCTGGGGGGTGGGGAGGGGTGGGGGGGAGGGAGGGCCAGCTGCTTTTCTCCACATTCCAGCCAAAAATAATACGAAGAATGAAGCTGTTTGGTGGAGACTTAATCTAATCTTGGTTGCTTCAGTTTTAAAATATCCTGCCTGGTTTAGGGTTTCTTCTTACACACAGGGATGTGTTTTTAGTGAGATAGGTCTTAGCAGAAATGTCCCTTCTTGTAATTAGAAACCTAGGCAGGCAAGACTGGCAGCAAGGCCATCCAAGCCAAACAGCAGATTCTCCCCCCCTCCCCGCCCCCCCCAAGACAACAAGCTCTTCCCAAGCTCCACTTTCTGGCATGAGATGAACTGTGCTGGCCTCAGAGCTGAGTTCTTCCTTGTTCCTAGGGGGTTCTGGAAGAGTTCTGAAAAGGACTCTCCTCTCCAACTATGACTCCTTCTATCCCCATTTTGTGACTCCCTCCCTCCTGTCACTCCTAGTCAAAATGGAGACAGATTTTGCCTGCAACTAGCTAGCTAAGAAAAAAAAAATGTGTGGAGATTTAAAAATAAATAAATAAAAAATGCCCCCACCCCTAAAAGAATCCCCAGTAGATTCAAGGAAATTAAAGACAAGCATTCCACTGGAGCTACATCTCTGATATCAGGATTTGCTTTTCAAAGCCAGGCAGCCACCGGAACTGAAGGAGTCTCCAAGCAAGTATGTACTTTTGTACAAGTGCCGAGTTTAATTTTGGGGGCTTTCTGGCCCAGAAATTGCTTTGATCAGCCAGCATGGAGACTGCTAAGCCCAGTCCCGGCTGTGGTTAAGGCTAGTCGAGCATCGTCACAGCCTGACCGGATATCACACACCAATCAGAACCAGGCCTTTATTCCCAACAGCATAAAGAAAAGGGGCTGCATTTCTCAGAAGCAGATGCTGGGTTCATCAGTGGCATGAAGGATTTTCCAGGTACCTCCATTAAGAAGAACCAGGCTAGTTCCCCTAACTCAGCCCCTCTTGGTAAAGCAAATGGTTTTGGGAATCATAGCGAGATTTTCGAATTCAAAGATGTAAAGAAAGGCAGAAATTTTGTCTCTTTGCCAATGTCTAAGATCTCCTTAGAGCTGTGGGAAAATGGACTTTCCTGCCCAGGCTGACTTTGAACTGCCCTCAGATCTCAGCCTCCTGAATAGCTAGGATTATAGGCTTGAGCCTGTAATCCCAGCTCAGAGTTTGTGGGAACAAGATTTCAGGAGCCAGGCAAAGAGAAAGCACATGGAAGAAAGATGACATCACTGATGAAAACGCTTCCCTTTTCTTTATCATTTAGAGTGAAGCCTAAGCTTCGTTCATGCCCATCCTTTACTTCTCATACCTTAGTGAAAACAGTGTGTTCCATATTCTGCTTAACATGGTCCAGCAGCTGCAGGACGGTCTATAGGCAGGCAATAACGGGACAAAGCTGCCAGAACCCCAAATTCCAGCCTTAAGACTAGCTCAGCCTGCTGCCCTGCCAACTTTGATTATCACTGACCACTCCCCACCTTCCTCATCCCTTTCCCATCAGGTATTATATTTAATTAAATTAGCAAAGCCCCATTGCAACAATCCTGGCCATGCTGTCTGGATAGAACCCAGACAGTATAGCTCCTCCTTCTAATTTCTGCTTCTTAACATAATTCAATCTTCAATAAGTCACGGATCTCGCAGAAAGTGTCATATACAAAGTGTGGTGTGTTTAGCTTCACTCAAGGCTCACAGTGGCTCGTGATGAGTTCATTTTCCACCTAACTTCCTGTTTTTTCCTCTGTGGCATCATATTCACCCTCTCCCGCCTGGAATCTGTATTTTGTTGGATCCAGACACTGTATTTCACATACCGTCACCTCCAGCAATTGCATCACACGTTTATATATATCTTATAGCGTCAAAGCCCTTGTGCCACACAGAATAAGGGGGTAAAAAAAAAAAAAAAAGGAAACTTATAGCAGCATGTCTCACCCTCCTCCAACTAATTTAGAAAATGTGCTCCAGATTAAATAGATGGGGAATGAAAGTCTGAAATTGGAGATCGAATTTCTCAAAGGTGGTGGTGATGGGGTAAAGGGGGGGGGGGGTGGTGCTAAATAAATAGCAAGGAAATCTTGCAACATGTTGGAAGCCTATAAATTTTATTGGTTGTTTCTTTAATAAAAACAATTTCAACTGCTAACAACACAGTATTATTAAGTCTCTAACATTTAAAAATCTAATTTGCCCCTGCTCTGGGGCTGTTTATGTTAACGTTTACAAATCAGGAAGGGTATGGAAGTCAGGGAGATCACTTTGGTTTGATTCCTAAATCTGGCTAATAGAGACCCCACCCCACCCCACCCCCTTTAAAACCCAGCCATTTTTGCTTTCTAGGCATGCTTTGGCCTCTAATGAGTTACAGCCCCAAGTTGAAGATGGACATGGCAGAAAGAAATTTAACACACACTGTAGTACACCCATAAACTTCAAGGCCAAGGGAGAGGAGGTATGTTTCCAGTTAAGCTAGAACTCCATGAATTCAGGATTCTCCACTCACAAGACAGTAATTCTCTTTATTTCATCACTAACTTACTTCAAATGTGTTTATACAATTTATTGCTACTGAACTTCCAGGCAACTGGTGTAGAGTTAATGAAACCCAGCTTGGAGAAGCTTGGAGCTTTGAACAACTAACCACAGTTTAAATGGTTATGACATTGCGGTCAAAGCCACAGCCGGGCCTCTGCTGCAGTTTCTGTGTTAGGACCTAGTCAAAAAAAAAAAACAAAACCCAACCCTGTTGTCTGACCTTTTGTGCCAAACAGATTTGGGGGTGGGGGGAAAAGGGGTAGGGGGGAGTACTAAAAAAAACAAACAAACAGCCTGCCTTGTTCCTTCTCAAGGTTCCCAGCCATTTAAACACATTTATCTTACAAGGCAAGGCCCCTCCCCCCCTTCCAGTAAATATTTCAGTTGCCATTTGAATCGGCAACGGGGGGGGGGGGGGGGGGAGGGTGAAATCCTGAAATCCAGTTTGGGTTGGATGGACCCGGATCAGGCCCACCTAAAGCAATGTGGGGGTGTGGGGGTGTGGGAGCCATCAAGCCACAATTAGAAAGTCAGGGAAGAAGGGCGACTCAGGAATGGGCAGATGAAACGTAGACTTGAGAACGAAGTAAACGTGTCTTTCTGGATTACTTGGACATGGACTTTCATTAATCCTCGTTGTGGGGAAGACCCACAAGACCCTCTTTCTAAAGCAAGCCCATTTGGGGAGAGTAAAGGGGAGGTACTGGATTTGTCACTGCCGCACAATAAAAGCTCCCTTTTGAAAGCAGCACTTTCATTAACTTAAAGCAATCTATAGACTTAAAAGCACAGAGCAGTAAACTCCCAGCAAGGATCATAAAACAGCCAGTCCCAAGTTGGGTACACTTCAGCGCAATTTGCGCTAGGCCCTTTGACTGTGTTCGGTGCTCCGGCCCATCTCCCCCCAGTAACCCCCGAGCCCCGATTGGCAGCAGCTTCTCTTTCTCCGGGCTTTCACGGGCTCACAAAGGGGAGGTGGTGACCTGGGAGTCTCTGCGGGGTCACGGCTCCCCCCCACTCCGACCCCCCTCCGGCTCTCCTTAGAGCGAGCCAGAGGCAGCGAAATGGAGAGGGAGAGAGAGGGGAGAGGGCGAGCCCGAATTCCAAGCGTGGAAAACAAACAGCCGTGGAGCCCCATCGCCCCTGCGGGTCGCTAAAGCCATTCACCCCGACTTTCTGGGTGCTGGCAAGGGCTGCCTGGCAGTCAACCAGGGGTGCGCTGGGCTGAAGATGGGTTGAGAAGCAAGGCTTAAGAGAGCCAAGGAGGAAATCTCAAGCGTTCTTCTTCTCCACGCCTTTAACGCACGCTTTCCCTAGCTGGCCGGAGAACTAACTTCCCTCCCCGGTGGAAACCTCTCTACATCTCGTACTCGCACATCCAAGACTTGTGGATGCAGTGCTCGAACCGAGGGCCCCCCACAAACACATCTACCAAGGGTCCAGGGCCTAAGGAGGGTTCGCATGGTAGAATAAGCCATCAGGCGAGGGGTCCGGGTGGGTTCGGGGTAGTAGATCAGCTGTGTTTGGGGCCAACATCAGTTCTCAGATCTGGGAGGTGGGTGGGTGTTGTCTAAATCTGCCCAGAATGCCAAGTGTTTTTTAAAGCTTCCATCCGTTGGAGACTATTTGAAATAATAATAATAATATTAATATTAATAAAGCTAATACTGTAGAGAAGTTCCAAGACGAGTGGGCTAAGGGAACCCCAAACTTCTTTCTCCCCATCCCCATCCCCCCACCCCGGGGCAGAAAGGCTCGTAGCTTCCCCGGCAGCGCGGGCGGCGGGGAAGAGTTGGGGACGGTTCGGATTTTCAGCCCGCCCGGCCTGCCCGCGATCCCCGCCTCCCGACGTCTCCCCCCCACCCCCAGGCCCCATGTGGCACCCCGAAACTCGCGCCCACCCTCCCCCACCCCATCGCAGGCCGCGATCCCCGCCGGCCGCGCTGCGCCCGAGGACCCCGCGTGGCTCCCGGAGCCCGAGCCGCCAGGTCGGATCCTCCGATCCACTCCGTGAGGCTGCCCTGTGGCTTCGCCCCGAGCGTCTCGTAGATTCCCGGAATCTCTCTCCCTAGGTCCTGTGTGCCCCCTAAATTCTCTCCCCTTCCAGGTTCGGGGCTCACCCTGACATGGATCCAGTCAGCTACTTTGGTCTCCAGCTTAAAAGCTTTTTCCACCCACTCCCCATCACGACCCGAACGCGCGACCATCCCCCAAATCCCAGTAGCCACGGCGCCAATAAAAAGTGTCGTGATTCTGTGATCAAATCCTTAAAAGGAAAAAAACAAAAACAAAACCCCGGCACCCTGACTTCCGATTTCAGCCTCAAATCTAACCTTGGGGCCCAAACTCCTACCTCCAGCCCTGGTGCTCTGGCCTCCGCGTAAACTACTCAGCGGCCCTTCAATCCCGGTTGGGAGAACAGTCCGGGTCCTATAACCCAAACTTCAGCCGGTCCTACCGCCCAGCCCTAATTTCAAGGGCTGATCCACACACCACCCCCTCGAATTCCCGACCGGGGTCTCCCTACCGTAGCGCGGGAACCCCTGGCTCTCCGGTGAAGATCCCCCCACTCCCCCACACCCCACCCCGCCGCCAGAGCGTGGCCCCACGCGCGCGGCTCTCCTCCGGGTTGGGGAGCCGGGAGAGCCCCTCGCCTAAGCGGAAAGAAACGCAAACTTTGCGCGGCAGACTCCGGACCCTGCCCCGTTCCCACCCCCACCCCCAACCTCAGCTTTCGGTTCTTGGGCGCTTTCTGCCCCCCCCCGCCTCCCCCTTACAGATTCTTCTAGTTCTGGAGTCAAGACCTCTACTCATTTCCAAGATCGCCTTGTCTCCCCCTCTCCTCCCCCAGCCTCTCCAATGATCCGCGGAAAGCCAGTGACCCTACAAATTCGCTCCCCGCCCCGGGTTTAGGGCTCCCAGAGCGTGGCTGCTGGGATCTCGGCTTCCCTGACCCCACTCGCGTTCTCCTATCCCCACGGATCCTCCTGCGAACCCTTCGCCCGCGCTGCCTCCCCCAGGCCCCCCGCAGGACTCGGCCACCGCTCCTGGACCCCAGCCACCCGGCCCCGGCGCAGGGGCCGCTCCAGGGTCCAGCCGCTCCCAAGCAGTTGCAGGCTGGAGACAAGCGCCGGCTCCGGAGCTCCGGAAGCCGGGAGAAAGAGAACCTGGAGCCGGCCGGTGGTTCCCAGCCTCGCTCCGCGGAGCGCCCGGCCGCCCGCGCCGCGGCTCTGGCCCGCGCGCCGGTTCCTATTCTCGGGCCCCCGGGGGCTCCCGGCGCACCGCTCCCAGCCCGCCCGCTATGGAGTCCTGGGCCCGCGAGCGAGCCGAGCCCGCGGCCCCCGGCTCCTCGCCACTGCCGACAAAAGCGCGCCCCGGCCGCGGGCCCGAGGCGGGCCAGGCGCAGGCGGCGGCGGTGGTGGCGGCGGCGGCGGCGGCGGCAGCGCTCAGGCCCGGCCGGGGCGCAGGCGGGGCCGCGCGGCTCCCGCCGCCTCCGCGCCCGGCCTCGCCGCCCCTCGCGCGGCTCCGCTCGGCGCTCTCCCGGCGCTTCCCCAGCCTCGCTCTGCACGCTCCCGCCGTCCCTCTCTGCTCCCTGCCTCCCTCCTCCCTGCTCCTGCCTCCCGCTCTCCCTCTCCCTCTCTCTCCTCCCTGCTGCCTCCCTCTCTGCCTCTCTTCCTCCTTGCCCTGTCGCAATGAATAATACTCTGGCTTGGGGGACTGGAATAAAACACACGCGCTCTGAGGCAGCCGCCCGCAGCCGCCGCCGCCGCCGCCGCCGCCGTCGCTGCGCCGCCGCCGCCGCCGCCGCCGCTTGCAAAAGCGTCTCTGACATGGAAATGAATGACAGCTTACCTGATGCCAATCTTCATCAGACTGACACCGGCGTGACAACACAGCCTATACTTCCCAGCACTGCTCGGGACGTCAGCGGCACAGGGACCCGCCCCCCGGACCCCCCCCCTGCACACACCTCCCCTCTCCCCACTCCCCCTTCCCCCCCATCACCCCCACCCACTCCCGGCCCCAGTCGCTTCCCAGGCGCGGAGCCGCTGGAGTGTCTCCCTCTACTGGAGGATCGGCTCAGAAGTCGGGTGGCGGCCTGCTCCTGCCGGTGGGGAGCCTGCCTGCCTGCCTGGTGCAGGGGAAGAAGCCTCCAGATCGAAGGGAGCCTCGGATGGGAGGTTGGGGCTGGGGCAATGAGGGAAGTCCAGCCGACTTTGCAGACTCCGGAGTAGCACCCCCACCCACCACCCCAGGCCAGGTCCTCCTTAAACACCCGGGCCAAGTTCCAAGACATCTGGTGGCGCAGAGGGGACCGAGATGAGGTGAAGTCTTCCTGGGGACCTCAGGAGAGCACCCTCGGGAGTGCGGGAGAGGAATTATGACACTTAAAAACTAGCAAGAATCGGTCCTCCATCATCACTCTCCCTCCGCCTCATTCCTGCCTGCCTGGCCTCATTTTTATGATTGCATTTGAATAATTCTCATTACCCTGGCCCCACAAAAGGTGCTCAGATGACATTCTGGTTAGTTATTCCTACTCTCAAGAGCTTTTTCTTTTCTTTCTTTCTTTTTATCCAGTGGGTTTCCTGGGGCGTTTGGTTCAAGGGAAGGAAGTGTGAGATGGGGTGGGGGCAAAGGGAGCAGTAAAAGAGGGGTAGAGGCCTTCGTTTGGAACTCAGCTAAGCCTGTTCGTAATAAGTAAACTCAGTGAGTTCTGGATTTGAAGTGCAGTAAAGGAATAGGTGTGTGGGGTGGGGGCTATTTCAGTCTGGATTTGGGAGGATGGCTTTACCTGCTTCCAACAGGAAACTGGCTCCTCACTTCTGTGCCTTCTGTAGGGTGAGATCAAGTGCATTCAGTGCCTCTATTCATTCCGCATTTATTCAAGGACTCCTTTTATTCAAGGATGACAGTCCTACTAAGTGCCTGATATAAGTTCAAGGCTACCCTGCAATTATTGGCAAATACTGGCTCGAACACTTCAACAGCTTAGCACACAGCCCTCTGCATAAAGGAACCAGAGAGCCCCCTCCTGACCCTATAGAGGGGCCATTTCAATCCCAGGCAGGCAGCGATTGATTCTCTGACCGGGTGCCTGGCAGGGGGCTTGGATAAAGCCTACACAAAGTATACGCTGGGAAAATAGAAAGGGAAACCCACCAGCCAGGTTTTCAATAAAGAATCTGATCCAAGAAGCTGAAGAGTGCTCTTTAGTCTATTCCGAGCCCTTGGGTCACTACTGTCCTGTCTCAGTCATGGCAATAAATAAAAATAAAAAAAAAAAAGAGCTATAACCATTCCATGGCTCAGAGGAGGTAACTGAAACTTTGCATCACACCCAAGACTTGCTACTGTTCTAGATCTTCCCAGTGCCTTCCAATTCACCCCCACAAAGTTCCTGTGGAAGAAACTCTTTACTCAGAAACCAGCAATAGAGGGACCTGAATCTTCTCACTTTCCTGTAGCTGCACCAGTGACTTCATGGGTGGATTTATGTCACTCCAGCCTCTGATCTGTGGTCAGAGACTGTGGCTGCTGACAGCATAATCGCTATTATATATTATACATTGTATAATAATATAATAATAATGAATGTACTTGCCCTTTGTATGTGGTACAGAAGCAGGAGATTCACCAACCCAGAGGCAGGAGGTCAGGCTGCTATAAAGTCTCAGAGGGAAGCCTAATACAGGAAAGTAAAGACCATTTGGCCATACCCAGGACCTGGAGGGGGTTGGTCTCTTTTACCCAAAACTCCTAGTAGGTTGCTGAAGCCTGCAGATGGAGGGGAAGTCTAACTGCATGTAAATACTTAACCCCATCAGAGAGGTGTCAGTGAGCCATAAATATATCACAAATAGTACTGCAGGCAGCAGCCATGTATCACTGATTCACACGTGTCACACCCTCATTTTTAAAATCCAGTGCAATGCTCAATTCTTTTTTGAAATGGCAGCTCCACGGCCATGAGTTATTAGTTTGTGGAATCTGCTCAAATGCTATGATCTCTCCACTAATTCCCCTTTTTCGTGCTTTTCTTAATTAAATATTTTTATTGTTATTATGAAGGTGATGTACAGAGGGGTTACTGTTTTATAAGTAAGGTAATGAGTACCTTTTTTTTTTTTTCGGTTCCTGTCCTGGACCATGAACTTGAGGCCTGGGCACTGTCCCTGAATTTTGGGTGTTTTTTTTTTTTTTTTTTTATAACTCAAAGCTAGCACTCTGCTACTTGAGCCACAGCTCCACTTCTGGCTTTGGGGCGGGGGTGGAGAGGGGTTATTAATTGGAGATAAGAGTCTCACAGACATTCCTGCTTGGGCTGGCTTTGACTCTTGATCCTCAGATCTCAGCCTCCTGAGTAGCTAGGATTATAGGTGTGAGCCACTGGCCTCCAGCTACATTTCTTTTTGGACTATGTCACCCCTTCCTTCACCTTTCCCAGTTTTTCCCTCCTATCCCACCCACAAGTTGTATGTTTCTTTTCCGACATAGTATCTAGTGAGTACCACTGCGGCATTTGTTCAGCCTTTGTCCCTCCATTTCTGGGCCCCCTGCACCCCCCTTCCCCCCCCCCCCCAGAGACAGATAAATGAACAAACAAGACAAAAAGAAAAGAAAAACAACAACAAAAACTTCTTGTTTCCATTTCCAGGAATTCATTCCCCTTTTGGTGCTTTACAATGCACACTGTGATTTTCAATCAATATAGCTTGCTTTGAACTGTTCTTATAGTTTACAAAAGCTTAAAATTTAAGATATAAAATGTGACTGTTGGGGCTGGGAATGTGGCTTAGTGGTAGAGTGCTTGCATAGCATGCCTGAAGCCCTGGATTCAATTCCTCAGTACCACATAAACCGAAAAAGCCAGAAGGAGCGCTGTGGCTCAAGTGGTAGAGTGTTAGCCTTGAGCAAAAGAAGCTCAGAAACAGTACTCAAGCCCCTCAGCTCATGCCCCAGGACTGGAAAAGAAGGAGGAGGAGGAGGAGGGGGAGGAGGAAGAGGAGGAGGTGAAGGAGGAGGAGGAGGAGGAGGAGGAAAGGAGAAGAGGAGGAGGAGGAGGAGGAGAGAAGAGGAGGAGGAAGAGGAGAAGACGTGATTGTTCTTTCTATAACTATTTTGTATGTATTTATGCAGGTACTTGGGCTTGAACTCAGGTCCTGCTCTCTTACTTGGTTTTTTGTTCAAGACTGATACTCTGCCATTTGAATCATATCTCTACTTCTGGGTGGTTGGTTTTTGTTTTGTTTTGTTTTTCTGTTCTTGCTGGTTAATTAGTGATAAGAGTCTTATGGATTTTTCTGCTAGGGCTGGCTTCAAGCTACCGTGCATAGCCCCCTGAGTAGCTAGGATTACAGATGTGAGCCACTGGCGCCTGGCACATCTCTGTAACTTTTTGTTTTTGGTCAGTTGTGGGGACTGAACTCTGGGCTTGGGCACTGTCCCTTAGCTCTTCAGCTCAAGGCGAGCGCTCTACCACTGGAGCCATAGCACCACTTCCAGCTTTTTCTGAGGAATCCAACCCGGGGCCTCATGAATACAAGGCAAGCACTCTATAACTTTTGAAAGAAATATTTTCACTTCACTATGGAAATTTAATCCAGATATTATATAATTTCTTCTCCATCATCTGGTTAAAAACAAAAACAAACCAGAGCCATTCTCCCATCCTGACCTTCTCAATCTCCTTCTCCTGAATAGCTGGGATTACAAATTTGAGCTACCATACCCAGCCCCCTATGTCTTTAGGATAAACAGTTCATACAAACCCAAACTATCTCTCTTTTGGATTCCAGATTCACATAATCAATGATCTAATGGAATCATCCTGTGTTATCCTATAAGCTAAAATTTAAGATCTGCCAGTATCAGTCCGCTTGTGCTACCAAAACAAAATATCACAGGACAGCTGCTTTCTCACAGTTCAAGGTGCCACTAAGCATTGGTTTCTGTCCAGGCCTCTCTTCCTGGCCTGCACATAGTACCTTCTCACAATGTCCTCAGATGGCCTTTCCTCTGTGCACACAAACAGAGAGACAGAGCTCTATGTCTCTTCCTTCTCATATGAGGACCCAGTCCTGTTGGATTGCAGTTCCTGCTTTATGACTTCATTTAAACTTAATTACCTTCTTAAAGGCCTATCTCCAAATACCGTCACACGGAGGGTTAGAGTTTCAGCATGAATGGGAGCAGGGAAGTACAATGCAGTTGGTAACACTGTCCCATCTACTAAATCCCTTCATTCTCAATTTAATTATTTTAATGAGTCTTGGTAGAGTATGGGGACAATAAGAATAGGGACAATATCTTGTTTCATCTTAGGATCCCTAAAACCTGGTCCAGCTTCCAATCTAGAAAATATATTAAAGAAATGTTTTGTTGGATGAAATTGAATAAAACTTATTTGCTCATCATGGTCCCAGATCTACTTGAGGAACTTCATATGTTCCGTGGAATAGTTGGATTTCCTAACTGGCCTAAAGGCCTCCAATATCCCCATTCTTTCTCTACCACTAAAATGTCCTTCCTAAATCAAAGATCGCATCACACCTTGGTTTCTCCTCAAACTTTTTAGTGGCTTTCCATGTCCTAGAATAATTAGCTTAAGAGTTAATTAGGGAAAGAATACTGCCAAACATTTATGACAAGCTCTACCAATGCCACTGCCTTTGTTTATATATTTTTTTAAACTGTGAATATTCCCCTCAGGCACATTAACAGTTGCACTTTTGAATGTCCCAAATTTATATTTTAGATGTAATGAAAAGTACATTTTAAAAGTTTATGATGGTGCTCTCTTCCGCAGCACATATACTAAAATTGGAGCAATACAGAGAAGATTAGCATGGTCCCTGCGCAAGGATAACACGCAAATTTGTGAAGTGTTCCTTTTTTTGTTGGTTTCTTTTGAATGTTCTTCCTCCCATGGTATAACCCTGTTGTCACTGTATTTAATTTTGGTACCCTGCATCTTGTATATACATTTATCTAATTTGGAGAGGGGAAGAGGAATAACAAAATGCTGAAACAAGGACACAGGATGACCCATTGCGACAATGACACAAGACACTGTGTTGGAAATGAACATTACAACTGGGAGGGGGGGGTCGGGGGAGTAGGGGAGATAGAGAAGGGAAGGGATAGTAGGAGAAAAACAAAGAAGGGGGTAAAATTGCTCCACAAGAAATGTACTCATTACCTTACTGATGTAACTGTAACCCCTCTGTACAGCATCTTTACAAGAAAATACAATTTTTAAATGCAAAAAAAGTTTATGATGGATAAAGTCACACAATATAGACTACTAATCAGCCACTTTTTTTGGGGGGGGAGTCTGGTCATGGGTCCTGAACTCTGGGCCTAGGCACTGTCCCTCAGCTCTTCAGCTCAAGGCTAGCGCTCTACCACTTGAGCCACAGCACCACTTCCTGCTTTTTTCTTTTTGCTTATGTGGTGCTGAGGAATCGAACCCAGGGCCTCATGCATGCAAGGCAAGCGCTCTACCACTGAGCCACCTTCCCAGCCCAAATCAGCCACTTTTTTTTTTTTTTTTTTGTGAACATGCTGTACAGAGGGGTTACAATTACATGGGCAGGTTAATGCGTACATTTCTTATCAAGCATTGCAGCCTACTCCTTTGTTTACCCTTCACATCCCTTCCCAGCCTCCCCCCCACCCAACCTTCCCCACCCCCGCACCGACGTTGTAAAGCTCGTTTTCGACATGACAACTTGTACTTCTCATTGTTGCAACAGGTCCGCCTGTGTCTTTAAACGACTTGTTTTTCCCCATCTCCTCTACAAGTTATACTGACATCAAATATAGTGAAAGCAGGGGTTATACTGTGGGGGAGGGACATACAAAGCTACAAAGAGATAATCTTATAAATGCGTTAGAAACAAATGCATGAAAGGAAAAAAACATTAAAATACATATCTAAGGGTTCATTTTCCTAACATCACATTATCTGACCTTTTCCGCTTGACTCATACATATACTAGATATTGCAAATAAGGGAAACCATGGGATCTATGTTTCTTTGGGCTTGGCTTACTTCACTTAATATAATTTTTTCCAAGTTTTTCCATTTCCTAACAAATGGGGCAATGTCATTCTTTCTGATGGAGGCATAGAATTCCATTGTGTATATATACCGCATTTTCTTGATCCATTCATCTACTGAGGGGCATCTGGGCTGGTTCCATATCTTAGCTATGGTAAATAATGCTGCAATAAACATAGTTGTGCAAATCAGCCACTTTTTAAAAAAGCATAAAGGCTGTCAGTTATGCCAACATGGTTGAAACCGGAAGACGTGTTGTTAAGTGGAATAAGCCAGATACAGAAAGAGAAATATGCAATGTTCTCATTTATATGTGGAAGGAAGCTCAAAAGTGATGTCAACTGACTATGAGCCAGATGTGGTGGCCTACACCTGTAATCCCAGATGTCGGCCACCACATACACAGGTGACTAGAGCAGGTGAATGGACTTTGGGACCAGCCTAGGTTATATATTCTGACTCCAAAAGCCAAGGGGGAGGAGAAGAGGCAAGAATAGCGGTTACCAGAGCATGGGAAGGGTGTGGGGAAGGGAGGAATGGAGAGCAGATAGGTGCCGGGGTGCGCTGGACAGTGCTCTATATTGCACAGAAAGGTAATTATGGCTAACAATTAAATGAATATTTCAAAATAGCTAGTGAAGAGGAATATTGTACAGAGGTTATAGTAACATGAGTAAGGTAATGAATACATTTCCCATCGAGCATTGTTACCTCCTCCTTTGTCTTTCCCCCACCAACCCTTCCCTCCTCGTAAAGAGGATTTTTACTGTTCCCACTACAAAGAAATGATATGGATCTTAGATGACAGGCATGTAGATTATTCTAATAAGATTGGTACACATACATGCAGATGCTAAAGTGTCACACTGTACTTTATATATATATACTATATATATAATCACTATATACATCAATTTAAAAATTGAAAGGTTTTAAAAAAGTTTGGGGGCCATATAATAATAGGAGGGTGTTGAGTGCCACATTCCTTCAAATACTTCCTCCTCCTCTGGCCCCATCTTCCCCATCCCATAATATTCCACATGCTCACCTACACTTTCCCAGATGCACATGGATGTCCTGCCTCAGAACCCCCAGGAAATTAGAATTCAGGGTTCCAGGTCCCACTTTCTGAGAAAGTTGACATGGAAAAGGCCCTGGGAATCTGTATTTTAGAAGTCACTGTAATGGAGAGATTTGGGAGACACATTTAGTCCCCTGAACACCCGTAGGGGCTGAACTCTGGGCCTGGGCTCCTCAGCTCTTCTGCTCAAGGCTAGTGCCCTACCACTTGAGCCACAGTGCCACTTCCGGCTTTTTTCTGCTTATATGATGCTGAGAAATCGAACCCAGGCCCTCATGCATGCGAGGCAAGCGCTCTACCACTGAGCCAACTTCCCAGCCCCTAAATTCTGTGTTTATCAGACCTGACTGAAACCTCACCTCTTTTCAAACTGACCTTGTGTCTCCCACCAGTGGACCTGGCTCAGCTCTCCACCCTGTCACAAAACAGCCAGTGATCTAGAAAGTTATTGACATTAAGTCTCCATTTCTGCATCTGTGAAATGAAGATGATAACAGAATCCAACTTATGAGACCATAGGGATTAAATAAAAGTCGTGAATGTAAAGAGCTTAGCACAGTCCCTGGCACATGGGAGGCTCTTCAATAAATGGCAGCCATTAGGTTTAATAGCCCTTACCCAGGGCTGCCACAGCACTTTGCCTGTGCCTTTATTATAGTGCTTATTTAATTGGCCTGAGGAAAGGAGAGATTGTTTATTGAGAATACTGTGACAAACCCTGTGGGCTGCAACACAGTGGGAGCAAGGGAAAGAAGGAAGGGGAATATTGGCTCCTACCAGGAGCCTTCTTCTTGAACTTGGACCTTCCTTCCTTCCCCTTACTCCTTTCTTGTTCCTTCCTTCTTTCCAACTCTGGTAAGACCTTTTTGCTCTCCCATCCCACACTCTCTTCTAATGCGGGGGTGAAGTTTTTCCTCTGAGTACATGCTAGGCAATTAATTGGGTCACATGTTGAACCAGCTTCTCTAATGTCGGAGCAATATAATCTCCAAAGTTAAAAAAATAATAATCTTCCTTATAGTGCTGAGGCAGTTTGGGGAAGTTTCTTCCAGTGCTTCTTCTAGTAGCTTCCCATCACCAAACACACATGCATTCACACACATGTACTGTGTGCACACGAACGAGCACGCACTCTCTCCCTCCCTCCCTCCCTCCCTCTCGATTTCCCTCCCTCCCTCTCCCTCCCCCCCCCCAAGCTCTCAAGTTGTGCTTTCCAGATCTCAGCTCCAGGTAAAAGGCTCCGTGAGAAGCAGGAAAGAGAGGAGTATCGAGTGATTTCCAAGTTCTTTCCTGATCCTAGCAAGAGGTAAGATGTATCACTGCCAATTTGGAGGAACAGAGAGGTGGGGGGGAGGAGAGAGCATTGGGAAAGAGAATATTTCAACTAGATTGAAGAAAAGAAGAGAAAATGCCATGATAATTTTCCAAATAGCCATTTCTGGGAAATGGCATCCCAAGAGTTTGGTCACAAAAATTTAAGAAAGGGCAGCATGGACGTATATTGCCCAGTAAAAAACCTACTACAAATAACACCTAGGCATTTGAAATGGCCAGTCCAAATGGAGACTCAGAATGGTTTAGAAGACCTAGGAATCAAAAAAGAATGTAAAATAATTCATTAAGAGTTATTTGAGGCTGGCTCTGGTGGCTTGCTTTTGTAATCCTAAGCTATTCAGGAAACAGATCTGAGGATCGCGGTTTGAAGCCAGCCCTGGCAGAAAACACCATGAGACGCTTAATTCCCAATTAACCAGCACAAAGCTAGAAGCTTGAGCTGTGCCTCAAGTGTACAGCACCAACCTTGAGCAAAAAAGTCAAGTGAGAACACAGGCCCCGTGTTCAAGCCTCAATATTGGCACAAAAACATATTATTATTACTATATTTTTTTGAGCCAGGAATTTCAGCACCAGGAGGCAGGGCAGGAATACTGGAAGTTCAAGGCTACTCTGGGTTTCCTAGTGAGTTAAAAGAAAGCCTGAGCTACATAGATAACACTGTCTCAAGGAACGAAGAGCCTGGAATGTGGCTCAGTGATAAAGTGCTTGCTCAGGATGTTTGAGGTTCTGGATTCAATCATCAGCACTACAAAATGGAATTCCATTTGTATATATACATATATTTATACATGTATATATATTTATATGTATATATATTTATATATGTATATATATCAGATACAATAATGTTTTAGATACATGGAGTTAAATAAAATAGGTCATTTAAGCCAGATGCTTGCAGATACTGATTTCGGCAAGCCCCTACAAAAAGTTTACGAGACACCATTTCATCCAACAGCTGGGCACCGTGGTGTTCCTTGTGTCCAAATCTGTCATCCCAGCTATAGTGAGGATTGTAACCAGTAGGTTTGCAGTCCTGGCCAGCTCCTGGGGGGGGGGGGGGAGGGGGCTACAGGGGAACAGGAACAAGACCTTATTTAAAAAATAATGAAAGGGCAGGCATGGGAGGGAAAAACTGAAGGGGCAACTTTGTCCAAAGAAGAAATGTAAATGTACTTTTATCTGACTTAGGTAACTGTAACCCCACTGTACATCACCTTCATAATAAAAATTCAATTTTTTAATAAAAAAATCAAGAAAGGGCTTGGGACATGACTCAAGCAGTAGAGCATCTGTCTAGAAAGTACAAGGCCCCAAGTTCAAACCCCAATGCTGCCAGGAAATAAAAAAGCCATTGAAATATCTTCATCTGTTCCTACCTCCTCCTCCTCCTCCTCCTCCTCCTTCTCCTTTTACTATTTTTAAGTAGTTGTATAAATGGTTTCAATTCAACATGTCAATTTCTAAGTGCAATGCATCTTTATCAGTGTCACAATATCCACTTCTTCCACTGTTCTCCTCCATCTATCCCAACCCCATCCATCCCCTTGAGTTGCTTGCTTCTATTTTCACACATGTACATTGAGTATTAGGACTATATTTGCCCAGTATTCTTTCCTTTTGTTTTTTAAATGTGACTACTAGAAATTTAAGATTTCAGTATGGCTTCCATCTACTTTAATTAAAGCCCCCTTTCTGGACTATGTTTTTGTCCTCTCGTTGTTCCACTGTGAAACCTTTATGAGTTACTATCTGTCACCCTGGCTAAACAGCTCTTCAATCCCTCTGTTTCCCCGCAACTCCACCCAGGGCTGGCAAGGAGGATATTAGAAGGACACGTCCACTGAACCTCCTTATCCACCCCTGCCCAAGGTCATAGAGTTTTGAATTCTCTGTTCTCCCAAAACAAAGACCACTTCTGGAAGCAGGGTACTGATGGCTCATGCCTGTAAGCCAGGAGGCTTAGATCTGAGGATCTTGGTTCAAAGTCAGCCCAGGCTAACAAATCTGTCAGATTCTTATCTCCAAAGAACCAGAAGTAATAAGCAGTAGAGTGCCATCCTTGGATGAAAAAAAATGGAAAAACAAGCAAGGGTTCAAGACCTTGAGTACCTCCCCATCCACACACACACCTTTTCTTGAAACTGTACTGGAAGACTTGTCTTAGAAACCCTTGTTCCTGTCTCCTGTGACTTGCTCCTCACCAACACTTGCCACGCTGCTGTCACCATCCAGTTCCTCAGCCCTATCTCCGCTCTCACTACGCTTAACGTCACCATCTCTCACAAAACCACCCAGAATCCTCTGCTCCTCCACATCCCCAGGGATGAAGACTGTAGGCCACACTTGTTGCCTTTGATGCTGTCTCCAATCTGTAAGCCTTCCTGAGCTGAGGGTTTTGACTCGCTGGCTCCCAGCCTTCTTCTAGCAGCCAGGGCTTCCAGAGGCCAGACTTCAGGGCACACAAAAACTCACCAGCAACCTGGAAAGAAGGGGCTGGCCACACTGTCTATAGGAACTAGGCCTATCTTGTAAATTATAAGGGAAGAATGACAAGGAATGACCAAATAAGGGAACTTGATACCCACAGCAGCACTGGGAACATGGTTTGCTTAGCGAGGGAGAACAAAACTAAGCAGCTGCAATAATAATAGCTAATGCATATTGATTATTTCTCAGTGCCAGACTCAGTGTGAAGAGTCGAACAGCTCATATCTCCACAGCATCCCTATGAGGCTGAGGGAAATGGAGCAACTTGTCACCAGGTGTGAACTTAGACAGTGGACCCCAGCAGCCACACTCCCCTGTGCATCAATTTGTTCACTTACATACGTCCACTCAGAACCTCTAAGGAACAGCTCGGCATCAAGGCTAGCCAGGCATGTGTTAGCTGGGGGGCTGTTCTGATGAATAAATCACAGATCCATGAAATCACACAGAGAGATCTTTCAGGTTTGCAGAGGCCAAGAGACATATGCGAAGGCCAACGTCTGACTTCAGATGCTACTCACAACTTACAGCAAAGAAACTAAAGTCCAGTCTGAAAGGCAAGAAAGGGGTGAATGGCAAGTCTCTCCTGGCTTTACACAAAAGTGAGAAGCAACTCAGACTCCCAACTTCAACCAGGAGACTTTGAGACACTTCATGTCAAACTTGGCTGCATGGTGTTCCCGAGATTCACTGAATCTTTTTCTGTTTCATCACTGTTCACTGAGACAATGGAAACGTCCACACCAGATCAAAATTCATCTTTAGAACTGGAGACATGGATCAAGTGGTCTAGCACCAGCCATGAGCAATGAGTCCAAGCAAGAATGCAAGGTCTCCATTGCAACAATGAGACGTACAAGTCGTTATGTCGAAAATGAACTTTACAACTTTGGTGGGGGGGGGGGGGGCGAAGGGTTGGGGGGGGCGGGGGGAGGATGGGATGGGAAGGGGAAACAAAGGAGGAGGCTACAATGCTTGATAAGAAATGTACTCATGGGGCTGGGAAGGTGGCTCAGTGGTAGAGCGCTTGCCTTGTATGCATGAGGCCCTGGGTTCGATTCCTCAGCACCACATAAGCAAAAAGAAAAAAAAGTGGAAGTGGCACTGTGGCTCAAGTGGTAGAGTGCTAGCCTTGAGCTGAAGAGCTGAGGGACAGCGCCCAGGCCCAGAGTTCAGGCCCCACGACCAGACCCCCCCCCAAAAAAGGAATGTACTCATTATCTTGCTCATGTAATTGTAACCCCTCTGTACAGTATCTTCACAATAAAAAAATAAAAATAAATTTAAAAATAAAAAAAGAATGCAAGGTCCTGAGTTCAAGCCCCAATATTGGCACAAGAACAGACAGACAGACAGACAGATAGAGGAGGAAGAACAAGGAAGGAAGGAAGGAAGGAAGGAGGGAAAAATGAAGGAAGGAAAAGAAAAGATAAATAAATAAAGAAAAGTGGAGGTGTGGCTCAAGTTTTAAAGCATCAGCTTTGAGCAAAAAAAGCCAAGCAAGAGCACAAGTCCCTAAATTAAGCCCTAGTACTAACACACACACACACACACACACACACACACACACACACACACACACTGTAGAGACTTTGTTATTGGTAAATAAAGAGAAAAAGGAAGCAAGGAAGGATGGAAGGGAGGGAGGGAGGAAGGTGGGGAAAGAGGGAGGGAGCAAGGGAGGGAGGGAAGGAGGCCCATAT
The DNA here is from genome assembly GCF_019054845.1 of Dipodomys spectabilis. Classification (NCBI taxonomy): domain Eukaryota; kingdom Metazoa; phylum Chordata; class Mammalia; order Rodentia; family Heteromyidae; genus Dipodomys; species Dipodomys spectabilis. The sequence goes on from NW_024870700.1 coordinate 5,208,498, forward strand.
TTATACCAAAGAAATTTTAAGAATAGGCCCCCCCCCATTTGCTAAAGAATTCTATTATTCAGCCAACCAACTTTGCTGATGCATTTGGTTTAAACAAACTAGTAATAATAATAATAATAATTCATCCTCTCTACAAATGATGTTGAATTCAAGACCTCTCCTGTGTCCTTCTGAGCGTGCATGCTCACATTCTTCTATAGCAACTTGTAGGTTGCTTTTTATGTGTTCTAAAATTTCAAATACGTATGCACAAGCTGCCCAAGAAGCACTTGAGCTTTATAAGGGCAAAGACTAAGCCCCCCACGCACCCTCTCTGTCTCTCTTTGTCAGTCCTGGGGCTTGAACTCAGGGCCTGGGCTCTGTCCCTGAGCACTTTTGCTCAAGGCTAGTGCTCTACCACTTTGAAGCCACAGCACCACTTCCAGTTTTCCAGATAAGAGTCTCATGGACTTTCCTGCCCTGCTGACTACGAAATGCAATCCTCAGATTTCAGCCTCCTGAGTAGCTAGGATTACAGATGTGAGCCACCAGCACCTGACTAGCATCTCTCTTCTGTCTTACCTTCTCTTCCCAAGTGTCAGCATTTGGTAACAATCTCGGCCTATTTGAATTGACTAATATGAGCTGGTGTCCTAACCACCTGGGCACAGATATCACTCTGAGTCTGTGTACCCATCTGTCTATCTGTCTGTCTGGGCAGTGTCCTGCATTCATAGCAGGCTCCATGTATGATTGTGCCAGTGTAAGCACACGCAGACACACACATGAGAAAGTCTTCAGCTCTGACTGCTATGGAAGCTTAAATACATCAGCATACTTCGTCAATTTTTATCACTCGGGATCATTGCTGCCAAATCTTTGAGTTGCAATTAAGAAAGGAGATAATTTGAAACATTTTCCTCTGCATGTTGAGATGGATTATAATCCTAATTTGATAAAGACTCCTAATGACTCATTAGCCACCCTTGGCTTCTCCTTAGGTCAGCCAACTCCTCAGCGCAGGAGGCGGCTGGCAGCAGAGAGGCGGCTGCATGCTCAGGTCATTACACGTGATTGTTTTAGCAGCACTAAAACAAAAAGACACAACAGAGCCACAACCGCACTGCAGCCCTGGAATTCTCTTTCCTTCAGCTCCCAGACTAGGGCTTTTCTTCTCTTTTCTTGGCTTTGAACAAAGCCTCTAATTTCCTGACAACTAAAACTCTCTCCCCAAGGAGGGCCTGTGCACAACAGTGCCCTGCAGACTCTCTCTGCCCAGGTAGTCAGGTAAGAATGGGGTCCCACAGTCTGTTTCATACATCAGACCCCCAAGTCCAAAGGGCACAGAGTCCTGGAAAGAATAGAAATTTCCAGTAATCTACTGGGAAAAAAACCACATAGCAGCCTCCTTTGGAAGGAGCAGGGGTCAGAAAGCACCAAGGTAGCTGGGCCTTGTGCCTGTAATCCTAGCTACTCAGTAGGCTGTGCTCTGAGAATCATGGTTCAAAGCCAGCCTGGGCAGGAAAGTCCACAAGACTCTCTTATTTCCGGTTAAACACACACACACACACACACACACACACACACACACACACACACACAGCTCCAGAAGTGGATCTGTGGCTCAAGTTGTAGAGTGCCAGCCTTGAGTGAAAAGGCTAAGGGACAGTGCCTAGGCCCTGAGTTCAAGGCACAATACAAGCACAAAAAGAAAAAGAAAAGAAAAATAAGAAAGGAAGAAAGGAAAGGAGAAAGAAAGAAAGAGAGAGAGAGGGAGGGAGGGAGGGAGGGAGGGAAAAGGAGGAAGGGAGGGAAGGAAGAAGGAAAGATGGGATGGAAGAAGGAAAGAAGGAAGGAAGGAAGGAAGGGAGGGAGGGAGGGAGGGAGGGAGGGAGGGAGGAAGGGAGGGAGGGAGGAGGCACAGAGGCAGCTAGCACACCAGCTCCCCTGCCTCCTGATAGGCTGGTTTCTCCTCTAGCCCAGAGCTTAGATGTTCACAGAAGCTATGCCCTGCTTTCTTCAGAACAGGAGAACCATGCCTTCGGAAGTTCTTACTTTTGTCGACTCCCATGGACACAAGCACACACACACACAGCACACACTCATTACACTTGGGCAGGGAAGACACACAGACATATAGTCACAGTACACTGATATACAAACACACAGAAGCCATCACACAGACCACACACACACACATCCTCACACAGACCCACAGTCACACTGACACATGGCCACACACACATACACACACTGACACATGGATACACACACACAAACATATCCTTACATAGACCCACAGTCACACTGACACAATCTTGTAGTGCCTCCATCTTACAGATACACAGGCACACACAACACAATCACAGAATCAGATAGACATATAACCTGCATCCACAGAGTCACAAGAACACCCCATCAGACAGACACATGGTCACATGGACACAGGGTCACACAGACAGAGAATCAGGCAGTCATACTGTCACAAATACACACAGTCACAGTCATACGATGACATTGATGTATAGTCACGCTGTCACTGATGCAGGGTGACTAAGTGTGTCACGATCTCTCTGAATGGCATGGACCACAAAGTCCCTGGGGGAGAGGGGGCTAAGAATAAGGAGAAAGGCAGTTAACAAACATCTGTCTTACTGCACATCTTCCAGGTGCTAGGCACCACAGTCCAAATGGTTGGAACAGGGTGCCAGTCTGAGTAGAACTAAGGGAGCCCCTGGAGTCAGGCTCAGCCTCTGAGCTCTCCTTCCTTTCCTGTTCTAACTCCAAGCCTGTCCGAGGCTCACTGTGTCCCCATGTCACCGGGTAGGCTTGGGGTGAGATAAAAGGCCTCCCTTCCCCTCCCGCCCCTGCCCTGTGTGCTCTATCAATGTGACACATGCAAAACTCCTGAGGCCATCTTCTCTGCTACCCACTCCTCCTTCCTGCTCAGTGAATCCAAGGAGACCTGAGCAGAGGGCTGATGGATAGTCCTGGCTTATTGTTCCAGACTCTGAATCCAACAGGGCCCTGGGAGAGCTGTATAAATCAGAGCCTGGGCTGGGCTCTCTCCCCCACAGTGACTTGACAAGAGGAATGGAAGGCAAGGGACCATAAAACGATGAGCCAAGTTGCTCCATTTCCAGTTGGAGCAGGGGAGGGAGAAGATGATTGGCTCTTGGGAGAGGGACTCATTTGAATAGGGAAGATAAACTGGTAGAAGGCAGACTGTCTAAGTGCTGAGAGAAGCTGGTCCCACTTACAACAGAGACAGCTGATGAGCCTCCTCTCTGGGGCCCCACTACCACAGTGCGAGAAGTGGAGGGAGGGGAGAGGGCAGGAGGACACTCACGTCCTAATCTGTGAGGTTGTTGGGAAACATTTGCCCTTAGTGAGGAGGAAAGATTCTTTCTCCTTTCTCCCAGATGGCTGATGAATAACTGTCCCTGTTTTTGACATTGGAACAGCAAGGGGTGAAGTGAGTTTAAAAAATAAAAATAAAAAAAAGAGGACAGTACTGATCAAGTAGAGCCCAGACAACACCGCCATTTCTTTTTCACTTATGCAGACATTTACTGAGCAGCTACTGCATGCCAGACATCGGGCCTGGTGCTAGGAGCTCAGAATGAAAGTGTGGAATCTTGTGGCCTTGCTCTGGGCCTGGTCTGGTAGAAGAAGCGGGGAGCAGACCCCTTGACCCATGGCATATGATTCACTACCCCTTCCCCTGAGTTCCTTCATCACCCTCGGAACTCATGACCAACCCCTGCATTGACTGCTCTGCTTGCTTTTCTTCCCTTGGAAGACTGGGAGCTCATTAACAGGAGAAAAGGAAAGGAAAATTCATATTTGGATGCCAATTATAAGCAGCCATCAGCAATTTACAATCATTTCATATCCACTATAATAGTATCTGTTATATTTGATTATCCTCAACTTATATAGGAGAAGCCTGATGCTCAGAGTGGCTAAGTCACTTTCCCAAGCTCCAGCACTAATCTCAGGCCTAGGTGTTTTTCTTTAGCAGCCACAGCTGGAGCTCATTCAGATGCTTCCCTGAGTGGGAAGGAAGGGCTGAAGGACCTGTTTGGCTTTGCACAAGACTAAGGAGTGCATGGAGTGTGTCCAAATGACAGTGGCATGTGCCAGATAAGCATGGCGGCCTGAAGTCATGCCACGTGCACCGGCACCACTGGCTCAATCGTAGCTACTCAGGAGGCTGAGATCTGAGGATTTCAGTTCAAGGACAGCCTAGACAGGAAAGTCTGGGAGACTCCTATCTCCAATTAACCAGCAGAAAGCTGGAAGTCGAGCTGTGGTTCAAGTGGTAGAGCACCAACCTTGAGTGAAAAAGCTAAGGGATAATGCCCAGGCCCCGAGTTCAAGCCCCACAACCAACACAAAAGAAAAGATGTCAGTGCTCTGCATCTTGTATATACATTTTTCTAATTTGGAGAGGGGAAGAAAAATAACAAAATGCTGAAATAAGAATACAGGTTTACCCATTGTAACACTGAGATGTACGAGACACTATATTGGAAACGAACTTTACAACTGGAGGGTGGGGAGGAGGTGGGGAAGTGGGGAGGGAAGTGGTGGTAGGGGATAAACAAAGGAGGAGGTAACAGCTCGATAGGAAATGGACTCACATTACCTTACTCATGTAACCGTAACCCCTCTGTACACTATTTTGTTTGTTTGTTTTTTGTTTTTTGGTCGGTCGTGGGGCTTGAACTCTGTCCCTGCGCTCTTTAGCTCCAGGCAAGCGCTCTGCCACTTGAGCCACAGCGCCACTTCTGGTTTTCTAGTGGCTTATTGGAGATAAGAGTCACATGGACTTTCCTGCCCAGGCTGGCTTTGAACCGCAACCCGGTAGCTAGGATTACAGGTGTGAGCCACTGGCACCCGGCTCTGTATACTATTTTTACAATTAGAAACATAAAAAAAAGAAAAGAATCAGGGATATAGAAAATAAATAATGTATAAAAATAAATTAAGAAACTAACTAAATAAATTAGATTAATAAATGAAACAAATATGAAAAAAAGAAGAAAAGAAAAGGCTAAAATTACCTGGTCCCCCTACATGAAGCTCACAAGTCAACAAACCCTGCCCAATTCCCTACCACGCTTTCAGAGCCGACCTTTAGTGCCTACTTCTTAAGTATGAACAAACAGCCAAGATCACCAGATTTTTTTAAGCTATACATATCATAAGGAGAAATGAAATAAACAGATGAAAGCAAAACCTGGGGCAATAGTTTTTGCAAGAAGCAAAAGGTAAGCTCAAAAACGCAATAACCCTTCAAAAACTTTTTCATCAAAAGAGAAAGAAGATCATATTGGTAAAACAAGAAGAGAGTATAATGAAAAGGGAACATTTTAATTTAAAAAGCCTCTAGAGCTGGGCACCAGTGGCTCACGCCTGTCATCCTAGCTACTCAGGAAGCTGAGATCTGAGGACTGAGGTTCAAAGCCAACCAGGAAAGTTCGTGTGACTCTTACCTTCAATTAACCACCAAAGAGCCAGAAGTAGAGCTGTGGGTCAAGTGGTAGAGGTCTACCCTTAAGCAAAAAAGCTCAAGGACAGCACCCAGGCCCTGAGTTCAAGCCCCTAAACTAGCACAAACACACACACACACCTCTGAGAGCTGCAGGTGTAGCTCAGTGACAGAGCCTGTGCTTAGCATATGCAAGGTTAGGTTCAATCCACAGTACCAAAAATTAAAATAAATTTCCAAATTTTAAATTCACAAGGCTGAATGAGGTAGTTCAGGCTTATAATCCCAGCTACTTCCTCCCAGCTTGAGAGGAAGAGAGGAGGAAAAAGCACAATTTGAGCCTAGCCCTAGGCAATCAATTAGTGAGACTTTCAATCTAATGAATGGCTGGGTGTCTGTCATCCTAGCTACTCTGTAACTATAAATAGGGGGACTGAAGTCCAAGCTGATCAGGGCAAAAACATACCCCCAAAACAACTAAAGCCAAAAGGGCTGGGGGCATGGATCAAATATAGAGGAATGGCCTGGTAAACATGAGGTCCCAAGCTCAAACCCCAACATCACACACATACACACACACATACACACACACACACACATACACACACACACACACACACACACACACACACACACACACACACACACACACACTGAAATTAGTAATGTAAGTAAATTTCTTTGCAAAACTCCAGTGCATTATTTAGAAGATAAAGTTTAGAAAATCTTCTAAAAAGTGAGGCAAAAAGGGCTGGGAAGGTGGCTCAGTGGTAGAGTGCTTGCCTTGCATGCATGAGGCCCTGGGTTTGATTCCTCAGTACCACATAAGCAGAAAGAGTTGGAAGAGGCGCTGTGGCTCAAGTGGTAGAGTAGGGATAGCATCCAAGCCCAGAGTTCAGGCTCCACGACCGACCAAAAAAAAAAAAAAAAAGTGAAGCAAAAAGAAAAAGATAATAGGAAAAACCAAGAAAACAGTTTTCAAATTAGGCTAGCACAGAGACTGAATAAATATATATCAGTCTCAGCACCATTATTAGTATGACATTTTAGAATAAAAGTTTTTTTAAAAAAATCCAAAACTTTCTAAAGAAATAAACACAGGTTAAAGAGACAAAAATAAAAACATTATTATTCTTTTTTTTTCTTTTTTTTTTTTCTTTTTTTTGCCAGTTCCAGGATTTGAACTCAGGGGCCTAGGCACCATCCCTGACCTTCTTTTTGCTCAAGGCTAGCAGTCTACCACTTGAGCCACAGCACCACTTCTGGCATTTTCTGTTTATGTGGGGCTGAGGAATCGAACCCAGGGCTTCATGCTTGCGAGGCAAGCACTCTACCACTAAGCCACATTCCCAGTCATTATTATTTTTGAAAAGCAACATCAGCTGTTTTAAAAAAAAGCACAGAGCTGCCTTCTGGAAGAAAATGTTTTTTAATCTAAAATTTGATACTTCTAAGTAAGTTACCAAGCACATATCAAAGAGTCATATCTTTACTTCTGGCTTTTTGCTGGTTAATTAGAGAGAAGAGTCCCACGAGTTTGTCTGCTTAAGCTGGCTTCAAACTGTGTTCCTCAGCTCTCAGCCTCCCGAGTAGCTAGGATTGCAGGTGTGAGGCACCTGCTGCAGGCTAAGCTCTTAGTCCTTTATGAATAACTAGAAGAGAGGAACTTGAAGGTTTCAAACACAAAGTAACACTAAGGAGATGCAAATGTTAATTACCCTGATTCCATCAGTACATATTGTATACATACATCGAAATATCACACTGTACCTCATAAATATGTACAATTATTATGTGTTAATCAAAAAAATGTTTAAGGAAATGGAAACATTTATTACTCTAATTTGCTCATTACACACTGTATACATGTATTAAATTATCACACTGCAACCCATGAATTTGTATTATAATTAAGGTAATAAACTTTTGAAATCAAGAGGATGAACAGAATGATCACTAAGACCCTTTCAGCTCCAACTTCTCAGGAATCTGCTTGGAGACCCTTTAGTCTGGGGTTTTTCCAATCTGCTGGCTTCTGTTAGTTTTAGCATACGGGTCTATGACTTGGGAAAAAATAAACTCCCCAATTACATCATGTGCTAAATGAATTTCTAGATAAAAAGTTCATTTTAAAAATGAACAACTTAGGCCAGGCACTGGTGGCTCACACCTGTAAGTCTAGTTACTCAAGAGGCTGAGAGCTGAGGATGGTGGTTCGAAGCTAGCCCTGACAGGGAAGAACATGAGACTCTTACCTCTAATTAACCACCAAAAAGCTTGACATAGAAATGTGGCTCGCATGGTAGAGCACAGCCTTGAACAAAAAAGTCCAGGGACAGAGCCCAGACCCTGAGTTCAAGCCCCAGGACTGGCACAAAAAAAGACCCTTTTGAAGCCAGGTATGTTAGTGCATGCCTATAATCCCAACACTCTGAAGGCTAAAGCAGGAGGACCTGGAATTCAAGGTCAGACTGGGCTACATGACTAGACTCTATCTTCAAAAAGGAACCACCAAACTAAAAGTGTACAAAGAGAACAAACAAGTTCTCACTATTTCTGTTTTGAGCATGGTATTCTAGACACAAGAAATCCTCATTGACACAAAAGCTACCTGTTGTGGGATCACAGAAGGAGATTACATCTGATGAAAACCATCACATGCCCTGAAACCACCTTGCACTTAGTAGAACTCTGGATATACATTTAATGAATGGATACTATCTTGTTTGCTGTACCTTTTGAGCACTGAAGCTATTGTTCCCATTTATCCCCCATTTTCCCCATGTCTGGATCCGCTCTGTATTATTGCAAGCTTTCAGGGGAAAAAAAAAAAGCTACAAAGAGTGGAGAAATCCTGTGGCAGATAGGCTGCTGTACTAAGAGAATTATTTAGCATGTGCTGAGTCCTGTGCCCTGGGTTTTCATCACCTGAAGGCAAATGCTGAGATAACCCTGTTTGATTAGAGAAACTTGTTACCTTTAAGTTTTTACCCATAAATCATGGATGCCAGCCCAGGTGTCCACCACCATCAGACAATAGCAATACCAGCAGAGTGTTTCTTACATGCCAGGGGTGTTTCAAATGCTTTACATATCTCATAGCAACCCTAGGAAACAGTTACTGTTGATGCCTCTGTAGTTTTTAGAGAGGGAAGAATCAAGGTACACAGCTGGTTAATTAACCTGCCCAAAGTCATGCATGCAGGCCCAGGACTGGGATTTGAACCCAGTTCTGGCTTCAGAATTTATGCTAGGGAATCTATGCTAGAAGCACCAACTCTCCATTCCATTGCTTGAGCAGTCTAAGTAACATAGGTTCAATACTGGATAGACATGTAGCCTGGGACCCATAGCATACCATCACCCCCTTCTTACCCTTAAAGATCTTTTTCTCAGCCAAGTGCTGGTAACCCTAGCTACTTAGGAGGCTGAGTTCTGAGGATCTGTGGTTTGAAGCTAGCCCAGCCATGACTAGCAAAGTCTATGAGACTCTTATCTCCAATTAATCACAGAAAAAGTGGAAGTGGTACTGTGGTTAAAGTGGTAGAGTGGTAGTCTTGAGCAAAAGAGCCCAGGGACAGCGCCCAGGCCCCAGAGTTCAATCCCCAGGATTGGCTTAAAAAAAAAAATCTTTTAATCTACCCTGTCTCCATATTGTTCTGGAAGCTGGTTTCTATTCCCTAACTTTGGGTGTAATGAGCAAGAGGTAAACTGGCCGGAGGTAGGGGAGAGGGGGGAGGAGGGGTTCCCTCTAGGACCCCTTCTGTGCAGAACTGTTCCCACCATCTCCATGCTTCTGAGTGGGAGCCCTCTTGCTCGGTGAGATGGGGGATGGGATAAGGAAAGGTAACCTCTCTCAGAGACAGCAAGGTCCTGCTTCTAGTGGGCATAGCACTGCCAGCCCCAAGCAAGGCTCATTCCTGTAAAGACCAATCGATACCGGCCCATCCCACAACCCCACCCTTTCCTGCTCCTCCGGTCTATAACTGCAATCGATTACAGCAGGGAAGCAAATGCCAAAATATATCAATCAATCACCAAGGTGGCAAAGAGACTTTATTAAAACCATTACACCTTTTTCAGTGTTCCTGCTTTAGCCCAGCTTCCTTGGCCCAGTGGCCATTGCTTTTGGAAGGTTTCCAAGAACTTTGCAGACATGATCTGATGGCTGGTGGAATTTCCTCTATTTGGGGAAAATTGAGACCCAGAGAAGGAACGAGAACAAGTCCTACAGTGAGAGGATGGAAACCAGGTGTGTGAAATGTGTGTGTGTGTGTGTGTGTGTGTGTGTGTGTGTGTGCGTGGTATGTGTGAAAATGTGCAAGTACCTGTGTTTGTTTAAAGAAAAGCCCAGGACTTAGTCTCATTTCAGAAACATTTGGTAATTATCGCTGAAATTTTTACAAATCAATTCCTTCTGGTAGTTTAATGTCCTTCACTAAGTGGTTTAATTGTGAAATTTCACTTTATAATTGGACTCATTCTAATTCGGAAAGAGGAAGATTTGCATAAGCAAAGGACCAAACATTAACCAAACTCATTAGCGGAGAAGCAGGAATGGAAAGTCCCTTATACCTCAGTGGGTCATCAGCTTAGAATTGGAACCTGTGCTGCAGCCCAACTCAGACAGTGGAGGAAGGCCCAGAAGGATTTTCAGTGCTTCACCCAGATTCTAAGAGAGCAGGAAACTTTTCAGTGTGGCCAAAAAGACAAAGCCAAGGAGGACTCTTGCTTGCCGATGAGACTGAAGATGTTTTTCTTTGCAAGCAAACTCTAGGCCTGGTTGGTCTCTGACAACTCTTGTTCCAAGCTAAAAGAGATCTAGACTTAAATACTCTGACTCCCAGCCTTCATTCTGCTACAAATCAGTAAGGACCCTCCTGCTTCAGTCTCCTCTTGCTGTAAAGTGAAGTAGCGAACCAAGATCATATCTGAATTCCTATGCTAATAAAACCCTTATTATCATCACAAGAAATAGAATGATCCAAACCAGGCATCAGTGGCCCATGCCTATTATCCTAGCTACTCAGGAGGCTGAGACCTAAGGATCATGGTTTGAAGCCATCTCAGGATGACAAATCCTTCAGACGCCAATTAGCTGGGGGAGAAAAAGCCAGAACTGAAGGTGCAACTCAAGTGGTAGAGCACCAGCCTTGACCTGAGAACCATAAGCAAGCTTAAGACCCTGAGTTCAAGCCCCAACACCAGCACAAAAAAAAAGAAGGAAAAGAAAGTGAAGGCAGGAGAGAAGGAAAGGAAGAAAGGGGGAGGGAAGGAGAAAAAGGAGGGAGGAAGGAAGGGATGAAGGGAGAGAGGGAGAAAGGAATGGAGGGAGAGAGGGAGGAAGGGAAGGAGGGAATTGACTCATTCATTCCTTACCAAAATGTTTACTGAGCCTCTACTATGAGCAAGTACTATAAAAATGAAAGAATCAGAAGGCAGTGGGATGAGGGTGAAGCAAGTGTGTATGAACACATAAGTAAGCTATGGACAGAGCTCTACCTTCATGGCGCTACTTGTCTAATGGAGTGCTACCAGCTGAATTGCATTCCCTCATTCATAGACTGAAACCTTCAACCTTTGGTGTGATTGCATTTGAAGACCGTACCTTTAAGGGGGTAAAGTTAAAGGGGGTCATAGAGTGGTGTTCCCCCAAGACTGAAAAGGGTCTTCAGCGCTCCCCCTCCCTCCCTCTCCCTTCCCCTCTCCTTCTTCTCTCTCTCCCCCAGGCTTGCTCCCCCTTTCCCTCCCTCTTCCTTTCTGTGACACACACAGACACACAATCTCTCTTCCTCCCTCACTCTTTTCCTCCCCCTCTCTCTCTCTCCACCCATGTGCTAAGAGGAGGCCACTTGAGAGCACCGCAAGAAAGCAGCCATTCACAAGCCCGGAAGAAAGGCCTTGACTAGAAATTTGCCTCGTGCCTTAACCTTGCGCGTATAGCCTCCAAAACAGGGAGAGAATCCAGCTGTTGTTAAGGGACCTGCCGAGAGCAGTGCACAGTCACTGATACACAGGAGACCGGAGGAGCACACAGCACTCGGGGGCAGAGATTAGGGACATTGCCAACCCTACAGGGGAGAGCTTTCCCAGAGCACCTGCCATCTGAAGGACTCTGGTGACCATAGAAAGAATGCTCTGGGTGGAACACCTGTTTGGTGGAGCCCAGAAGGAGAAGCAGCATGTCCTGTGGGAGGGACTGAGCACATTTCCTCTCCAGAGAGTAGAGGATCTGAGGAAGAGAGGCCAGCATGAGGCTGACAAGGAAAGTAGAGTGTGTGTGTGTGGGGGGGGGGGAGTTGCAGGCACACCTGCCCCTGAAGATCTCAAAGGCCATCAAGCCACTAGACCTTCTGGTGTTTTGGACTCACCTCGTTGATGCTTTTGATTTTGCTGATCAAATGTGAACTTGGGTTCAAGAGAACCAGTCACTTGCTCTTTCTTGCATTGCCAGCCAGATTTCTTATAGACACTCCTTTCTTGTTTATCCACAGATGTCCTCCCTGCCTTCCAGAGCATCTTCTGGCACAATCTCTTCGTGTATTACCTTCCATTCTGGGAAATTCTTTTGCTCTTTGTTAGTAATTGCTAGTGTTTATTGCATTATTAACACTAACCAAGTACCAGGTGTTGTTTTAGGGGTTTTATGTGCATTCACTCTTTTAATCCTCACAATAACACCGTGCAGCAGATTCTATTAACTCCAGTTTATGGATGAGGAAACTGAAGCGCAGGGAGATTAAGTCACTTGTTCAGAGCTGCTCAGCTAACAACAAATCTAGTATGAAAACTTGGGGGAAGGCTAGCTGGGGGGTTATTCATACTCCTAGCCACTTACTAGCTATAGTCAGTTGTGGAAGAAAAGGAAGGAGGGAGGGAGAGACACAAAGAAGAGCCAGAGACCAGTGGATCATGCTTGTAATCCTACTCAGGAAACTGAGATCCAAAGGATTGCAGTTCAAAGCCAGCCTGGGCAGAAAAATCCATAGATTTCATCTTCAAAATAACCAACCAAAAAAACGGGCTGGAGGTGTGGTTTGGGTGGTAGAATACCAGCTTAACAAGAGCGAGGTCCAAGTTTAAATTTGGTAGTAGCAAAAAAGAAAGAAGAGGAAGGAGGGAGGGAGAGAGAGAGAGAGGAGGAAAAGAGAGAGAAGGGAAGGGGAGAGAGAGGAATACAGAAATTGGGGCTTAGTTAGGGTCCTCTGCCAGGTTTAAGTACTGGAGTCAGGATGAGAGCTGAGATCAATCTGGGCTCTTATTATTTCTATTTGGTTTTATGTTTTGCTGTGTGTTTGGGAAAGGCATTGATTTTTTTATTTGGGACAGTACTAGGGCTTGAACTCGGCTTCCTGTTTGCTAGTCAAGCACTGTACCCCTTAAGCCAAGCCCCCTAGCCTGGAGTCTATCCTCTTAAACAATTAGAAATGCTGCCTCTTGGAAGTGGAGGTGTGGTTCAAGTGGTAGAAAAAATGCCAAACAATGGGGCTGGGAAGGTGGCTCAGAGTAGAGGGCTTGCCTTGCAAGCCTGAGGCCCTGGATTCAATTCCTTAGCACCACATAAGCAAAAAGAAAAAAAAAGCCGGAAGTGGTGCTGTGGCTCAAGTGGTAGACTGCTAGCCTTGAGCTGAAGAACTGAGGGATAGCGCCCAGGCCCAGAGTTCAGGCCCCATGACCGGACCCCCCCCCCAAAAAAAGAAAAGAAATAAAAGAAAAAATGCCAAACAAGTAGCTGGGAATGTGGCTTAGTGGTAGAGTACTCGCCTCGCATGCATGAAGCCCTGGGTTCAATTCCTCAGTATCACATAAACAGAAAAGGCCAGAAGTGGCACTGTGGCTCAACTGGTAGTGTGCTAGCCTTGAGCAAAAAAAAAAAGGTCAGGGATAGTGCCCAGGCCTTGAGTTCAAGTCCCAGACTGGCAAAAAAAAAAAAAAAAAAAAAAAAAGACAAAGAGCCTATGGCCCTGAATTCAAGCTCTAGTACCAGCACAACAATAAACAAACAAACAAACAAACAAAAAATGACCTCTTCAGGGAATGGACAGGAAGCTGATGGCATTAAGAGCTACTGGGGAAGTAGACTAGATAGGCCTGTCCTGGGGTAACTGAAGAATAAGAGATATTGAGAATCAGAGCTGGGTTTCTGGATAAACTCTGCAGCCAAACCTTCATCATCTTCTGTCAGTCTTTCCCTTGCTCATTCTTGCAATCATTAAGTAAATACTTATTCTGAATATGCTATGTCTCAAGCATGAGGCTGGGAAGAGCAGGCAAAGAGAAGGAAGCGGATAAAGTACAGAGACTGACCATGAAACTCACTAGGCCCTCCTCCTTCTGCTCGTGCCAGGAGCTCATGGACTTTACATTCTGTAAGATGGATTGAGAAACAAATATGCAGAGCAAATGGTTACAATAGGATTGCATTTATAAAATCAGTTTGCAGCAGCACAAGGGAGACAACCTATTCCACCCTTTAGAAGTCTGAGAAGCCATCACTCTAAAAAAGGTACCAATTGAGTAAGGCATGAGGGATGATGGGAATATCCTAGGAGAGTAGTTGAAATCCTCAGAGCTTTCCCAGAAGCTCATTTACAGATGCCTGAACTCCTGGACCACAGACTCATAGAATTAGAAACATTAGCTCTAAAAAGACAGCTAGAGGTCATCTCTACCCACAGACAAGCAAGCTGAGCATGGCTCAGCAAAGGATGAGGCAAAATTTCAAGAAGTATCTTCTCTCCAGGCCATGCAAGTGCCAGCCCTGCCTGTTCAACCCCAGCCCCAGCAGTGAATCCAAGGCCTGGTTTACCCCAGATGCACAGCCAATAGGAAGCAGATACTCAACAGCCAGCAGTGCTTTGTGAGAATCAGCCACTTCACCCCAAGTCTTGCAGGCTTTATGATTATAGGTTTGGAGAACAATGGAGTGGGAGAAAGAAAAGAGGAGGCAGAGAGAAGTTGAGAAATTTGCTATGTTTTCTGGATTGTACAGCCAAAAAGAATTCTGAATCTCCATCTCCACCTCCCTGGGAATTTGCTCATGTTCCTGGCTTCCTATCCTTTAGCCTTAGGGTTAGAAACAAGATAGGCTTTCCCACAACGCCCTTCCCTCTCCTCTTCCTGCTACCTGCTCTTTCAATTCCATGCTTGTTCAATATTTATTTCAGCTGCAGATTCTGGACAGTCAAAACCAGCAGGGTTCACTTCAAAAGATCAAAAGGTTGCAGTTCTGCAGTCGGCCTCAAGGGGGCGGTCATACTGCAAGTCTCTCTCTTCTGCCCACCAAACTGTCCCAGCCCCCAGCACAGTCACAACTCCTTAGAGATGCAAATTGAGAGGCAGCCTCCCTAACCAGAGAGGGTTGCTAATTCTCTGACGAGTATGCAGATTTCCATCCTGCCTTTGCTTGGGTTTATTTGTTTTACTTTGCAATAAATTTAATACAGACTCCCTGAAGCAGAGAGGCAGATGGACTATAAACTCTGCATTTTGAGCAGCCTTAGTTACTAGGTTAGTGTGAGTTTTTTTTGATCCCTGCTTAAATTATATCTATGAAATTTGACATGGATTTGGGTCTGGGGTTTGCTGGCTCTGTGGTGCTCTGGAGCTGCTTCCAGGGAATTTACAAGGGTTGATGTGATTATTGGGATTTTAATTTCTCACAGAGGCTAAGGAGAGACTGGGAAGCCTGGCTAGGGTACAAAGGAAGTGGGGAAAGCAAGTAAGTGAATAAATTGGGATTATACCAGGGCCCAGTGTTGATGGTACCAGTATTGTTTACAGGCCCCTCATAGGAAGAGAGTTCATATACACCACTAACCTATAGAGAAGCATGGTCTAACTTCCCCTGGAACCTTACAGTGGAAAGTGGGGGGGGAGGGGGTATCCAACAGCTGGGCACTATAATCCTAGATATTCAGGAGGGTGAGATCTGAGGATCATAGTTCAAAGCCAGCCTGGGAAGGAAAATCCATGAGACCTATCGCCAACTAACCACCCAAAAAATGGAAGTGATACTGTGGCTCAACGTGGTAGAGTCTAGCCT
The DNA here is from genome assembly GCF_019054845.1 of Dipodomys spectabilis. Taxonomy (NCBI): domain Eukaryota; kingdom Metazoa; phylum Chordata; class Mammalia; order Rodentia; family Heteromyidae; genus Dipodomys; species Dipodomys spectabilis. Next base: position 5,224,019 of record NW_024870700.1, read on the forward strand.
TGAACAAAAGAGCTCAGTGACAGTGCCCAGGCTCCAAGTTCAAGCTCCATAATCAGAAAAAAAAAAAAAAAAGATCAAACGCACATATGGGACAGACATAACCAAAGCATCTAAAAAAATCATTAACAAGAACAGTACAAATTAGCATTATGTAACAATGTAAATTGCACAGGATGAAGCCAAAGGGAAAAAAATGCAAGTCTGTTCTATTTTATGCTACACTTCGTGTAGCATTGTCCTTCTACCTAGGGAAGTCATAACCTGAGTTCTTATGCCAGTCTTGCCAACCAGTTACTTCTTTGTCCAAATGTTTGGATCCTATATTTAATTTCTCTGGGCTTAATTTTTTCCAGAGTCAACTGATGACATGAGAAACAAATAAGATAACTTGGACAAGTATACTTGTCTGCTATAATGGACTGGACTATTGAAAGTGTATTATGGGAAGAGGTGACACTGTTCAAAAAGAAATCTATTCATTACCTGACATATAACTGTAACCACTCTGTACATCACCTTTACAATAGCAATAATATAAATAATATATAATAGCATAATATATATATTTAAAGAAAGAAAGTGTATTATGGCCATGTGCTTGTAGCTCACGCCTGTAATCCTAGCTACTCAAGAGGCTGAGAGCTGAGGATCGTGGTTCAAAGCCAGCTCAGGCAGGAAAGTCTATGACACTTTACCTCCAATAAACCACTGAGAAAAAGCCAGAAGTGGCACTATGGCTCAAGTGATAGAGCACTAGCCTTGAGCACAAAAAGTTCAGGGACAGTGTCAGTCCCTGAGTTCAAGCCTCAGGACCAGCGGCCCCCCCTCCCCCCCAAAAAAAGAAAAATGTATATCATAGCCAGGAGATGGTGGCTCATACCTGTAACCCTACTCAGGAGGCTGAGATCTGAGAATCACGGTTCCAAGCCAGTCTGGGCAATAAAGTCTGTGAGACTTATCTGCAACTAACCAGCAAAAATCCACAGAGGAGATATGGTTCAAGCGGTAAAATGCCAGCCTTGAGCAAACAAACAAACAAACAAGAGCATGAGGCCCTGCTTGAGCACACACTGAAGTATGCTGTGGCCATATTCCAGTTGTGAAATGACCAGGATTGGCACAGGAAGGCCGCAAGCCAAAACAGCACCAGGAACAGCATTTCCAGGACCTATCAGTGAGGCTGACATTCCTGGGGTGATTTGGGTCCCACCATTTGGCAACATGTGGTAACTAGCTCTCCTTGGCTGTCCTGCTGGCCAGTTCTGCCCTGCACACTTGTAGGTAGGCAAGAGGGAGAGGATGGGCACGTGGGAAGTTTACAGAAAGAAAATAGGAGATTCCAGGGATTATCCCCCTACCTCCAGCCCCGTTAGAACTCTGAGGATGTGGGCCACTGCGGTGGATGATGAGGTAGCTGATGCTCTAGGGAAATTAAGACTGGAGTCCAAAATCACCCTGCAGCCTTGAGTCTATAGACACGTAGTCAAGGGAGCGCTAAGAAGACACTGTGTATTATGTCCTAGAAGAGCCAAGTGAATTAATGATTTGAGAATGATGGGCAGAAAAGAACGACTAGAGCAGGTAAAGGAGAAAAGAAGAAGCCGAGAGAGGTGGACATTTATTCCTTCAACCTGGGAGAGAAGCAACCCGTCAGGAGAAAAGGAAAGAAGGGAGAGGAGAGAAAGAAAACACCTAAGCTTTGCTTAAAGGAAAGGGGGTGGGCTGCGGGCAGGGGAGGCTGAGATTAAATGGAAATGAGGGGCTTGGTCACCATGGAGAAAGGAGCTAGCTGCTTTGGCAGCAGTTCTGTGCCCAGGAAAGGCAGAGATCAAAGAAGCTGCTGGGTGTCTGTACACACACACACACACACACACACACACACACACACACACACACACACACACACACACACAGAGCGGGCTGGGAAATGATCAGCTGAATTCCGCCTGAAGCAGGGGGTTGGGGGAGGGCTGAAAACAACTGGTTGGCTTCTCTCCAAAACAATGCCCCCCTCCCCCCTCCCCATCCTGCCCACTTGGGTCTTCATTCTATCTGTTCCTTTAATAAGGCACAACACTGAAACCGCTTGTTGTGAAGATTTTGTCAAATTAAAATTGGTGGCTTTGCCATACTCACTGGCTACTAACCTGGCTGTTCCAAATGGAAATTCCAAATCCGGCAACCATACTAGAAGGAGGGAGACCAGACAACCGAGTGCAGGTGGCTCACACCTGTAATCCGAGCTACTAGGAGGCTGTGATCTGAGGTTCCTGTTTCAACTCCAGCCTGGGCAGGGAAGTCGGTGTGACTCTTAGCTTCAATTAAGCACCAAAAAAGCCAGAAGTGGAACTGTGGTTCAAGTAGTAGAGCACCAGACTTGAGTAAGAAAAAAAAAACCAAAAACTAAGGGACAGTGCCCAGGCCCTGAGTTCAAGCACCAGTACTGGCACTAACAATGAATGAAGTGAATGAATGAATATATAAATAAATAAATGTAGGGAGAGAGAATAGCTGAGGCCCTGAGCAGGGAAATGTTGGGTTGGGCAGCAAGGGTAAGCCAGCCTCAAGATGTCTTGGTCTTCATATCACACACAAGAACCTGCTGCAGGAAGGGAAAGAAAATAAAAAGTGTAATGAAAATAGAGTCCTGGGGACCATGCTGTCCAGCCAGGGAGCTGGGAGTGGAGGAGGAGCTCCCTTAGGCCCTGTACCTGGTCATTGTTTGATGTATAACGAGTCCAAATTGACTATCTTCCCTAGGAGTAAGGGGCAGGAGCCTTGCTCCTGCTTCTAGAACCCATTCTAGGTGCCCAGGTTGGATAAGGGGTGGCCATTTGGGTGAGGGGAGCGGGTGTAAAGGGCTGGAGGGTGGGGGAGAGTAAGTGTCCCTGCAAAGCAGATGTGGGCAGGTCTAGGGCAAGGCCCATGGCTTCTAACCTGGCTGAAAACACGAATGGGTGGGTGGTTGAGTGGGGAGGGTTCTGAGCCTCCACTTATACCCTCTTCCTGACCTGCACATATCAGCAGCACAAGGGGACAAATCCTACTCCGGGCAGTATGTGTGGCAGAGAAGGATGGAAAGGAAATGTCTATAGCTTTACCTCTGCAATAGGGATACAATGATGATGGTGGTGGTGGTGATCCATTTGAACTCAGGGCCTCATGTTTGCTTGCTCACTTGGCTAGTGCTCTACCACCTGAACCATGCCTCCAGTCTAGCTTTTGGCTGGCTATTTTGGAAAAGGAGACTTTTCTGCCAGGCTGAGTGTACACTATGATTCTCCAGATCTCCACCTTCTGAGTAGCTAGGATGACAGGCTCAACGATACCCATCTTATTATTTTTTAAGCACCATTCATTGTTGTCTGAAGTTCACATTGGACTGGATAAGCTATATTTTACCTGGCCACCCCAATCCTGAGCTCAAGACCTAAGAGGGCAGAGCTTTCCTGAAGCTAGCACACCTAAACCCCAACTGGGTATGACTAATATGCTACATTATGGATGGAGCTGTAAAAAGCATTATCATCATCATCATCATCATTTAGAGTTCTATACTTTAGGAAAGCATTTGGCCCAAACTTCATTTCTGCCAGTTACTTCACGAGGGAACCAGAACTCAAGCAAGACCAGAAGAACTTCCCTCAGAGAAAAACATTCTTCTTTTGCATTTCTGGGAATCTTAGGACCTAGCTAGGTTTAAATGGGTAAGAGAGGATTTCCTCCCCTTGTCACCTTAGATCTTCACGGTAAAAAAAAAAAAAGAAACAACACACAACAGCAACCAATCTATCAGCAAATCCGTGCACTGACGCACTTTTTTCTCAAGTATAGTAGTCCTCCTTATCTGAGGTAGAAAAATTCCAATTCTCCAGTGATTGTCTGAGATGGAGACCAGTACAGAACCTTATGGACTATATGGACTATATGGTATATATTTTCCCCCCTAGGTATTCAGCAATGTAGCCACATAGCACCCAAGTGAATCTCTTCTCCCTTCTGTGTTTGGTTGATTGGTTTGGTTTGGTTTTTGTCAGTCGTGGGTCTTGAACTCTGGGCCTGGGCACTGTCCCTCAGCTTTTCAGCTCAAGGCGAGCGCTCTATCACTTGAGCTACAGTGTCTCTTCCAGTTTTCTGGTGATTAATTGGAGATAAGAGTCTCATGGACTTTCCTGCCTGGGCTGGCTTTGAACCATGATCCTCAGATCTCAGCCTCCTGAGTAACTAGGATTACAGGCGTGAGCCACCGGTGCCTGGCTTCTTCTGTGTTTTAAGCCATCCCTGGAGCATCCTTCCCATCACTACTTGTGCTTTGGGGATTCATCGTTAAGTAAAGGTAATGGTTCCTTGACCAGCACTGTAAGGAAGTGTCTGATAACTGAGACAACCCCATAAATGCACAGCAGGTTCTCTAGAGCAAGCAGGAGCTGGAAAAGGGCTCTCATGACCTGGGCTGGGGCAGATGGGAGAACAGGAGATCTGCTTCTTGCTCAGGTGCACAACTAAGGTGTGGTTGATGCCTGGAATTCTGCACTGTATATTTTCAGACTGAAGTTGGCCACAGGTAATGAAAGCCACATAAAGGAAAAATCACAGATTGAGGGGGAAGAGGAGTTCTATCCAAACCAGTTCATGTGACAATAATTTCTTCATCCTCTCTCACCTGAAACTGCAAACTGAGGCTCTCTACCATTCCTTTCAGAAGCCAGCCTCTAAAATGCTACATTCCAGGAAGAAAGTAAATAAATACACACACAAATCAATAACATCCTCCATTAATTCTAACTTGGTTACAAACACCAGAAGCAGGGAAAACAAAAAAAAAAAAAAATCAATGGTTGCCAGCTGCTGAATGATATACTGAAAAGAAGAATCCTTTATCCAGGAAAACTTTTTTACAAATGGTATGACAAACAATAGAGAATAAAATAAAATTAAAACAATAAAAAAGTAAGTATACCCAGCAGTGTCCTGTTAAATAATTGGATGAGATTCATCAGGGTAGCAACTGGTGCTGAGCGTTTTTTAATTTTCTCCCTGCTGGATATCCTCCTCTCACAGTATCAACAAATAGATTAACTGCTTGTCAGAGATGAGGCCTTCACAGAGCAAAATTGAATTCTTCAGTATTTATTTTCCCTTTATGCCCCCTCCCCAAAGAGGAACATCTGATCTTTTATTTTTTAAAGACCCCCCCCAAATCTAGAAATGATTCATTCTGTCCACGAGGATCTGTTCATCATGCACAGGGCTCATCATGCTAGAAAGTTGGTCTAATAAGAATTCCTAACCAGAGCCCAGTGGCTCATGCCTGTAGTCCTAGCTACTCAGAAAGCTGTGGCTTGAGAATCATAGTTAGAAGACAGACCAGGCAGGAATATCTGTGAGACTCCTATCTCCAATTGGCCATTGAGAACCCAGAAATGGAGTTGTGCTTCAAGTGGTAAAATGCTGGTCTTGAAAAGAAAAGGCTAAAAGACAGTGCCCAGACTGTGAGACCAATCAATCAATCCTCAGTATCAGCACAAAAACAAACAACAAAGAACAACACAACAACAGAAACAACCTCCTAACTTGCTTTTCTCTTCTAAGGTAATAAACCAGGCAAAAGACAGCAGCACTTGATAGTTAAATGATGTATTTGTGGCAAGTGAAAACCGAACAGTGCTTTAAACAAATGTAGGTTTTATAGAAGTTCAAATATAGAGGTCTCTGGAGGTAAGGTGTCCCATATGGAACAGAGCAGCAGTCAAGACCATTGCTCCTCCAAGGCACAAATTCAAGGTCAGGAAAATAACATTATTTTTCCAACTGGACAAAAATTGTTCATGATTTTTATTAGAAGTTTGTCAAGCATTTCGTTAACTCTGAGCTATAAAAGAGCCATCAGCATTGGGAAGTGGAACTATATTTTTGTTTGTACTTTTGAGGTTAAGATAGAAATAGTTTAGGTCTGATAGGGTTGAAAGTTGGACAATAATTAATCTTGAGAAACTGGTGAATTGAGAGATTTCTGGCCTAGAACTTGAAAATGCTCTGAGACCTAATCCTGACATTAATGATTGGATAACTTGGTAAGGTTAGCTCTAAGTAGGAGTTCTATTTATTCCATTTTAGCTCTGAGGAGGAGTTCTATCTCTGCCTTTTCTATTTCTCAGAATCTAATGTGATGATGGATCAAATGCAGTAATGGATATGGAATCATTACCTTTTAAGTGTGTAAACACAGCACCATAATGACTGCCCCTTCCTTCCTTCCTTCCTTCCTTCCTTCCTTCCTTCCTTCCTTCCTTCCTTCCTTCCTCCCTCCCTCCCTCCTTCCCTCCCCCCTCCTCCCCCCCCACCTGCTCTATTTCTTCTTTGCTCAAGGCTAGCACACTACCATTTGATCCACAACTCAGTTTCTGGCTTTTTGCTGACTAATTGGAGAGAAGAATCTCAGACTTTTTTGCCCTGGCTGGCTTTGAACCCCAATCCTCAGATCTCAGCCTCCTAAGTAACTCTGATTACAGGTGTGAGCTACCAGCACCCAGCTATACCTGTCTCAGTTGAAGGAGGTTGTTCCTGGGTTTGCATGCTTGAATCATATCAGCTTTGTCACGATCATGGCAGAGAAGGACAGGGATAGCCCAGAGAATCTATATTGATCGTTGAAATCTTGTTTAACTCAGAAGCTCATCTGAACTTTCTCTCTTCCCTTCTCTAGGAGAGCATGCATGCGCTCTGTGTCTCTGCCATGCCCAACTCTGCATGCTTTGTTCTCTGGCCTCCTAGGTTCCCCTTTTGAGTTAGTCTGGGAAATGTCACAGAAACAATATTACTTAAGGGTGTCTTGAGAAGACACTTGTCCATTTTTCTTGCCTTGGTCTCTGGCCTAACTTTCTACTCTGCAGAAGTACACTCAGGATTGGCCTTATCTACAGGAAGCTCAGGCAGGTGTAGCACCACCAGACATTCCAGAGGCCAGACTCTGTGGAGGGGGGGAAGCAGTGGAGAGGACCAGGACACACACAAGCTGTTAGCACAAATTAAGCACTCTCTGGAAAAGAGCACGTAAATATAAAACAATGATCCTTTTGTTTTTGCAAAAAGAGAATCAGTCCTGGGCTTTATGCATGTTAGCCAAGTGTTCTATCACTGAACTACACCCCCAGTCCTTAAATTAATTTTAGGTACTTGGCATTCCTAGACCACAGCAACAACATCAGAGGGATGATTTGACATTAAAATATAAGGGGGCTTCTCAGCCAGGCAACTCATACCTATAATCCTAGCTATTCAGGAGTCTGAGATTTGAGGATCAAAGTTCAAAACAAGCCTGGGCAGAAAACTCTGACAAACTAGCAAAAAGCCAGAAATGAAGGTGTGGCTCAAATGGTAGGGCACCAGCCTTGAGGATAGAGAATAAGGGCTGCTCAAATACTGAATTCTTTTGGTACATTACCCAGTAGCATTGAAATATCAACCTATCCCACCAATAGAGAATGAAAGTCAAATCCCTTCTAGAAGTAAAAGGAAATTCAAAGGTTTGTGTACAGGATACCACTTACAAATAGCAACGAAACTGTAAGACATGTGGAAATTAACAAATATACCCAAAATATTTTATGGAGTAAGATGTTTAAACCCAAGGCCCAAATACATGGAAGATTCTATCATTCTCACGGGAGAGCTAAGTGAATTCTCCACATGCCAATTCCCCCTAGCCTATAAAATTTAAGTCATTCAAATAGAAATCCCAGTAGATTTGTCTGCAAGGAGAAAGGAGGCAAAAAAGCTTGATGAACATCCTAAAATGTATGAGGAAGAATAAAGGCCCCCTCTTGCTAAGATGGTTTAAAAACAAGAGCAAAAACCAGGAACGCATTACATCAGACCCTGAGAAACATCACAAAGGCTGAGTTATTAATATGGACTGGTACCATGATAGGAGCAGGAAAAAAACAGACGAGAGAATGGACAGCGAGGCCAGAAGCAGATGGAAAGGTGCCTGAAAACCTGGCACCTGACAAAGCAAAGGGCACAAACAGATGAATGATTTCATAAATGGTGGAATAAATTTGTATTTCTATCTCACTGTTGAATAGGAAAATAAACCATAGAGAGTCAATTCCTGCATATGGGAGGCTAAACTATAAACTAATGGAAGAAAATATATGATAGCATATTATGACCTTGGAGCAGGAAAAGATTTTTCTTTTAAGCAAGATCTAAAAGCAAAACCATAAGGAGGAAGATGCATGGATTTTACATCCAAATTCAGGATTTCTGTTCAGTGAAGTGCCCCATTGACAGAGTTAACAGATGGGTGATGGCTTAAAGAAGACATTTTGCAACCAATATTGTTCAGGAAATCCCAACAAATTAGCGAGAAAGACTGGAGACAATAGGAAAATTGGGGAGGGAGGTTGGAGGCGTGGCTCAAGTGGTATAACACTTACCTAGCAAGAGCAAAATCCTAAATTCAATCCTCAGTGCTGACTAAAAAAAAAAATGGGCAAAGTATATGAATAGATACAGAAATGTAAGTCTTTTTTCTTCTTCTTCTTTTGGTTATGGGTACTAGGGCTTGAACTCAGGGCCTGGGTACTGGTCCATTAGTTTTTTCCATCAAGGTTAGCACTATACCACTTGAGCCATGCCTTCACTTCCAGCTTTTCAGTGGTTAATTGGAAATAAGAGTCTCAGAGACTTTCCTCCTTGGATTATCTTTCAATCTTGAACTTCAGATCTCAGCTTCCTGAGTAGATAGGATTACAAGCATGAACCACAGATGCTGGACTTCTCCAATTCTTCTTCCACCTCTATCTGGCTTTTTGGGATTTCTGCTTCCCAGTGGCTGTGTGCTGCTTTCCATTTTCAGTGTCCTTAGCATTCAGCCCACACCCTTCGCGCCACCTGCTTTCGCAGCCAGAAAGCCTTCATTTTATTTTGACATGTAAGAAAGGCAAGCCTGGATCTGGAGAATGTTTTTATTTCTTTTTTAATACCTTCATAGTGGGGCAATGGCGGCTCGCACTTGTAATCCTAACTACTCACGAGATCTGAGGTTCAAAGTTCAAAGCCAGCCCCAGCAAGAAAGTCCATGAGACTTATCTCCAATTAACTACCAGAAAACCAGAAGTGGAGCTATGGCTCAAAGTGGTAAAGCACTTGCCTTGAGCAGAAAAGTTCAGGAACAGTGCCCTGAGTTCAAGCCCCATGACCCATAAAAACAAAACAAAGCCAACAACAAAAAACAATCCTTCAGTGTTTCATGTGTGTGTGTGTGTGTGTGTGTGTGTGTGTTTACATGTGTTCATGGGGCTTGAACTCAGAACCTTGTGTGCTCCCTTAGTTTTTTTGTTTTGTTTTTTATTGTGAAAATACCGTACAGAGGGGTTACAATTTCATGGGCAAGGTAATCAGTACATTTCTTATCAAGCATTGTTGCCTCCTCCTTTGTTTCCCCTTCCCATCCCTTCCCATCCTCCCTCCCCGCCACACACACACACACACACACACACACACACACACACACACACAAACACGCACACACACACGCACCTTCCTCGCCAAAGTTGTAAAGTTCGGTTTTCGACGTCACGTCTTGTACATCTGATTGTTGCAATGGGTCCACCTGTATCCCTATTTAAACAATTTGTTCCTCTAGTTTTTTTACTCAAGGCTAGTGCTCTACCATTTGGGCCACAGCTCCACTTCCAGATTTTTGCTGTAGCTCTTAATTGGAATTAAGAGTCTCTCAGAATTGTCTGCCCTGGCTGCCTTCAAACTTCAATCCTCAGATCTCAGCCTTCTGAGTAGCAAGGATTACAGGCATGAGCCACTGGTACCTGCCTTGATTTTTCTTTATCACCACCCCACCTTCTCATACTGAGACAAAGGGACAAGGAGTGGGAAGTCAAGTTCCTCTGCACAGACAGATGTACAAAGTGACAGGAAGCAGGGAGGAGAGACTATGAGTCATGAGCCTGAAAGAAAGAGCCAAGAATAATTGCATCTGCTCTGATCCACAACTTATATCCTCCATATCTGCTATGCACAGGGGGCTTGAGCCCATTCTTGAGCCTCCATGTTTTTCTCTTGCCAAATGTCATTCCCTTTCTTCAATCTGCCCCCTCCATGATGTTTTACCATTAAATTAGAGTTTATTGAGTGTTTTAGCTTGAGTCCTTTGATCTTAATTCCCTGCCATTAGCCTTGTCTGGGTCTCTCCTTCAACCAAGAAGTCTGATTACATTCAGCCTCTTACATGGGCTGTTTTTGTTTTGTTTTGCTTAGGCAAGGTACCCCAGGGTGGCTTTGACCTCACAATCCTCCTGCCTTTCTCTGACAAGTGCTCAGATTACAGATGTGTGCTGCCACGCCTGGCTTTTTAATGTTGGCTAATTTCTAAGAAGTCCATAATAGCGCATATCTGAAGTTGCCTTAATACCCTGATTTCTGGTCATGTTGATCAAAATCAGTTTCTTCAGGAGCTGAAGAAAGGCAATCCAGCCAGGGCTTTTCTGGGAAGTGTCCCCAGAGACTATTATATATTTTTTCTTTAGACTTTTTTAGACTGTGAAATACATGCTTCTGCTCAAAAAGAAGCCCCTAGGTAAATTAAGTGATGAGAAATAGAATGTCTGCTACTCTTTGTTCTTTCTTTCTTCCTTTCTTTCTTTCTTTTTTGGGTCCAGTCGTGGGCCTGAACTCTGGGCCTGGGTGCTGGCTAGCGCTCTACCACTTGGCCACAGCACCACTTCCGGCTTTGTTTTTCTGCTTATGTGGTGCTGAGGAATCGAACCCAGGGCCTCAGGCATACAAGGCAAGCGCTCTACCACTAAGCCACCTTCCCAGCCTCTCTTTGTTCTTTCTATGAGCTCATAGAAATATATATATATATATATATATATATATATATATATATATATATATATATATATGAATCAGTGTGACCCATTGTTCCAGAAACCTAGAGATGTCAGATCAAGGTTAGACTCTCACCATCTGGCTATCACACTAAGTTCCTTGGAATATGTGTGTGTGTGTGTTTGTGTGTGTGTGTGTGTGTGTGTGTGTTTATGTTTACTGATAGTAGGCTTGAACTCAAGGCCTCACATTCTTGCTTGGCTATTTTGCTCAAAGCTGGTGTTCTACCACTTGAGCCACATCTCCAGTTCTGGATTTTTGCTGGTTAATTGGAGACAATAGCCCTGTGGATTTGTCTGCCCAGACTGACTTTGAACCTTAATTCTCAGATCTCAGTGTGCTGAGTAGCAAGGATAACAGGCACAAGCCACTGGCACCCTTGGAACACTTCTGATCCCAAAGAGGACCTAGACAATGAGTGTACATGGTAGATGCCCAATAAATATTTGTGGGATTAATGAAAAAGATATTTCAGTGTTCTGCAGTATTCTGCATATTTAGATAACGCTTACTAAATGAAACAGATAAGAAAGTAAAATGAGTTTGGCACAGAGACACATTGAAGACGTACCTAAACAGTAGATAGAAATCACATTTTCTCTTAACATCCCAGATTCTCCATGTGCAGCGACTTGGGACCTAATGTTGGCAGACAGACTGGCATGAATACTTATTTCTATCCATGATTTAAGGGACATTCTAGGCCTATTTCTGACCAGAAGAAAGAAATGAGGATTCCTGCTTAACATACTTGACATTTTTGCAGAGCTGAAGAAATTGCTGTTACTAAACAACCCTAGCTTGATTATCAAATATTAGAATTGGGAGAAACAAGCACTGATGCAGGTAAAAGAATATTCTGTTGCTGATTTAAAGACAAGTGAATCGCTAAATATTTTTATTAGCAGCAAATTTGCTGCTTGCTGGAACTAATTTCACGCCCTGTAGATATAGTACTTAAGTTGGAAATGGCGTTAAATTACTCTCTCTCTCCTTGAGGCGGGTAAGTTTTTTGGTGGTGGCACAACCACTAGATGGCACAGGGAAAGTAAGCAGTAGTGTAAGCAGCTTGGGGAGCCAATGGTAAGAAAGTCCACAGGAAGTTCCTCCCTAGAATTTCCTCCTCTCTTCTTCCAAAGACATTAGCACAATGTCTGTGTCCTAAGTTTTCATATCTTTCTAAAAGGGATTTGTTTAGAAAAAGACTTTCTGCCTAACTAAGGTTCTTGGATGTCTGTCATTCAATCTTTAAACTCATAACACTTAGCATTTCCAATTTATCAATCAATTATAACTTGGTCAGTCAGTCCTCAAATACACCATTACCTCTAGAAAGGAGAGGTTGCATTTTATTGTCAGAATTGACTCTAAAGTCAGCAAGTAGGCCTAGCTTTCAGGTCAGGGAGTAGAATAGAAGATCTGAAGAACGTGGCTCGAAGGATGAGACGAGTTAGATCCACAGCATGCCAGGTAATGCAGAAAACATGGCAGAATTAGACAACTGAAATCAGGAGAGAAATTTGAAGTGAAGGCAAGTCCATGACTGAGGGTCAGGGGATTGCTAGGATCCACTATCAGGCTGCAAGCCAGAAATCTTATTAAATAGCAAAGGTCAGAGTAAGCGGTGGGTAAATATATAAACCAAGAGAATGACTAAGAACACAAATGGCTAAGGAAAAACAAAAAGTCCAAAGGGTCAGAAAATACGGAGAAGCTGAAAACACATAGGTTCATGAAAAATGTTTTGTCAAGTTGAGTTCATGGGCTTGTGCAACAGAGTTATGTTTGTAAGTCTGATCATGTTACTTAAAAACTTCTCGTGCAACTAAACCCTTTACTTGCAAGATAAGCTCAAATTCTTCACCATGGCTTTCAAGACCCTGTGCACAGCATGTCATCTCTTGATGCTCATTTTCTCTGAACCTGGCACCCACCACCTGGCTTCCAAGCCATTCCAAAGACATTTACTCCTCCATGATTGTTTGTGCACAAGTGTGTGTGTGTGCATGTGTGTGTGTGTGTGTGTGTGTGTGCACATGCCCACCTGTACATACACTAATACTGGGGCTTGAACTCAGGGCCTGGGTGCTGTCCCTTAGCTTTTTCACTCAAGGCTGGAGCTCTGCCACTTGATCCACACCTCCACCCCATGATTTCTTCTTTACACTGGAATTTCTTCCATGTCCATTGTCCTCTTCCCTCACAAAACCCCCACATAGGGCTGGGAAGGTGGCTCAGTGATAGAGCGCTTGCCTTGCATGCATGAGGCCCTGGGTTCGATTCCTCAGCACCACATAAGCAAAAAGAAAAATGCCAGAAGTGGCGCTGTGGCTCAAGTGATAGAGCACTAGCCTTGAGCTGAAGAGCTGAGGGACAGTGCCCAGGCCCAGAGTTCAGGCCCCACGACCGGACCCTCCCCCCCACAAAAAAAACCCACATAACTTTCAAGACCCAACTCAAATGTCACTTATTTCATGAAATATTACTTTCTCTTTATTCTGTGAATAATTAATCTTCTCATTCTCTTGTTATGTTTCATTTATGCTACTCTAAGAGGATATAAAATGAAACATAACATTACCTATTATTATATTTTGTATCTCTGCCTATCTATCCCTTCAATACAAATCAGAGGTGGCACACATTTTAACTCTGTATATCTATCAATCATTTGTCATTTATCTATCTATAGATGTATCTGTAGCTATAGACACCTATATACCTGGTCATGTATCTATAAGCATAGATACAAGATTCTATATGTAGGAATTCTTTATGGCCATCACAGGGGACCAGGGAGAGGCAGGCAGGCACAGGAGAAAGATTATTGTAAGGTTTATTAGAGGGGCTATATCACCCTGGGATAGGGAGCACATGGTATCTGCCCCTATCCCAGGGGTAGGTAGGTCTGGATGGGAGGAAGTGAGGGCAAAAGTGAGGTAAATGTGTGCCTGGGCAGAGAAAGGGAGTGCCAGCTGTATGTTGGGAACTCTAGGGCAGGGAGGAATTCAAGTCTGGATGGAGCTGAGGACCAGAGCTGGGGGATAATTCTAACACTATAAACTATAGATCTGTCTATACATACATACTATCTATATACATACTATCTATATCTAGCAATATACATCTATCCTATATATGTGTATAGAGAGAGATTCAAGGCTTATGTACATACATGACTCATGTCTGCTAAATGTGAGCTCTTTTTTTAATTTTTTTTTATCGGTTGTAGGGCCTGAACTCTGGGCCTGGGCACTGTCCCTCAGCTCTTCAGCTCAAAGTGAGCACTTTACCACTTGAGTCACAGCGCCACTTCTGGTTTTCCGGTGGTTTATTTTAGATAAGAGTCTTACAGACTTTCCTGCCTGGCCTGGCTTTGAACTGTAATCCTCAGATCTCAGCCTCCTGAGTAGCTAGGATTACAGGTGTGAGCCACTGGCACCCAACAAATGTGAGCTCTTTAAAACAAGACTGACATCATCTTGGTCATTTTTAAATTCATAACACCTAACACAGAACCTAGCAGATAAGAGGCCAACAATATGTACTTATTAATTTCGGTGAGAGGAAATTACATTTCTTAAATCTTCATATTTTAACAGCATATGAAATAATAACTTCAGCCTTATAAATAATGTTGTCAGATGAGTCATCCAGGCTGCCTGAACAGAGACTCCACTGGAAGAAAGTCTCCAGTGCTACCAAGTTCTATTCTAGAAAGATTTTTTAGTGACTTAGATTGAAATATTCAAGGAGCATTTATCAAATGAAAAAGGAGCCTCACTAAGATCATAAGAAAGAGAGCCAAGACTTTACAAATAAGTCTAATAGGCTGGAGTGTTGGGATCAAACAAACAAGGTAAAATTCCAAGTACATATAATCTCCTGTACTTAGATTTCAAAAATAAATTGCACATATCAGGTATGCTAGGGATTTGACTTGGTAGCCATTAATGTGTAGAAGAGTTAGCTGTTTCTATTAATCAGATGTTTTATAGCAAACAATGAAATGCAACCAGCATCAAACTAAGCGTCCAGCTTTGTGTCCAGCTCAACAGCAGCAGTAATAGCACCACTGCACTCCACGTGCTTTAGAGCTTTTGGAAGGATTATGAGCAACAATTTAGCACCAGACTTTAAGAGATGCACTAATAAACCACAGTTCACCCAAACAGCTGTGACTGGAGTCCAGAAACAATAAAATACACAGGCAATAAGGGAGTTCTGTGGAAACTCAGAAAACTGAAAACTAAGAGGAAGATTGACAGGTTCCTTCACATATATATATTTTAAACAGCTTTGTGTGTGTTACTAGAAATAGCAAAACTAGACCCAATGAATAGGAATTATGAAGAGGCAGAGTTTGTACAGTGAACTAGTGTGTGTGTGTGTGTGTGTGTGTGTGTGTGTGTGTGTGTGTGTATCAGTATTAGGGCTTGAATACAGAACTTGGCAAGTAAGGGCTGGGAAGGTGGCTCAGTGGTAGAGTGCTTGCCTTGTATGCCTGAGGCCCTGTGTTCGATTCCTCAGCACCACATATGCAAAAAGAAAAAAAAAAGCCGGAAGTGGCGCTGTGGCTCAAGTGGTAGAGCACTAACCTTGAGCTGAAGAGCTGAGGGACAGCGTCCAGGCCCAGAGTTCAGGCCCCACGACCGGACCAAAAAAAAAAAAAAGAACTTGGCAAGTTATCCCTTAGCTTTTTCACTCAAGGCTGATGCTCTATCACTTGAGTCACAGCTCAACTTGCAGCTTTTTGCTGGTAACTTGGAGATAAGAATCTTGTGGACTTTCCAAGTCCAGGCTGGCTTTGAACTATGACCCTCAAATCTAGTCTCCAGAGCAGCTAGGATTACAGATGAGAACCACTGGCATCCAGCATGTGAAGTGCATTGTATCAAGTCTTTATTCCAAAGGTATCAGGCAGAATCTGGAATTTTCCATGAGGGCAACCATCTGTAGCAACAGAAGGTTTGAAGAACCATCCCACTATGGGAATAGCCATCCCTTTCAGCTGTTAGCATGGAAGCAATTTCACCTTTTGCTTCCAAAAAATTACTTTTTACTGTCCTTGAGCCACTTTTGCTCAAGGCAAGTGCTGTACCACTTGAGCCACAGTGCCACTTTCAGCTTTTTTTTTTTGAGGAGCTTATTGGAGATCAGAGTCTCACAGAGAGGCTGGGGATGTGGCTTAGTGGTAGAGTGTTTGCCTAGCATGCATGAAGCCCTGGATTCAATTCCTTAGTACCACAAAAACAGACAAAGCCAGAAATGATGCTGTGGCTCAAATGGTAGAGTGCTAGTCTTGAACAAAAGAAACTCAGGACAGTGCCCAGGCCCTCAGTTCAAGCC
Organism: Dipodomys spectabilis; assembly: GCF_019054845.1. Classification (NCBI taxonomy): domain Eukaryota; kingdom Metazoa; phylum Chordata; class Mammalia; order Rodentia; family Heteromyidae; genus Dipodomys; species Dipodomys spectabilis. Next base: position 5,240,282 of record NW_024870700.1, read on the forward strand.
TTAAGACTGGCAAAGAAAAACAAAAAACAAACAACAGTCTCTCAAAGTTTCCTGCCTGGGCTGGCTTGGAACTGCAGTCCTCATATCTCAGCCTCCTGAGTAGCTGGGATTATAGGCTTGAGGCACCTGATTGATAAGATTCTCTATTGAAACTCTTCTTGGCATGGCGCCTCAAAAGTTGGTAAAACAGAGTTCTGGGGCAAAAAAAAAAAAAACAAACAATCCCAGAACTGAAATCATCACAGTTTTATTTCTTCCTTACAGACAGTGGTTCTCTCCATTAAAAATAAACAAAGTGAGACCTGAGCCAAATGTAGAACTTGTGAGTTGCAAGGACAATCACATTTCCTGATCCTGAACACTAATCTAAGATTCATATGAAACAATGACTCCTTTCAGAATGCCAGATTTTCAAACAACTTTGAGTCTACCAGAGTTCAGCTTCCTGCTCCACCACCATCAGCTTTTTCTATTCTTGTGTGTGTGTGTGTGTGTGTGTATGACAGAAGGGGGGGGAGGGAAGGAGGGAGGGAGGGAGGGAGGGAGGGAGGGAGGGAGGGAGAAGGGGGGATGAGGTACGGGGCTTCAACTCAGGGCCTGGGCGCTGTCCCTGAGCTCTTTTGCTCAAGGCTAGCACTCTACTACTTTGAGCCACAGCTTCACTTCCAGCTTTCTGGTGGTTAATTGGAGATAAGAGTTTCATGGACTTTCCTGGTCCTGCTGGCTTTGAACAGTGATCCTCAGATCTCAGCCTCCTGAGTAGCTAGGATTCCAGTGTGAGCCACTAGCACCTGGTCTTTCTCTATTCTTTAACTTAAGAAATAAACCTCAGAGCTCTTCAGAGTACCTACCCAGCAAATGAATAAGCCAAACAAACCTAGTCTCTTCATTCCCTGAAGTATTTCATTTGGCACTTTAAGGCTGACCAAGTTCTTTGTCTGGGCAAAACAGCTTTTGGAGAATAGACAAAATAGTTCTCATTTGATGATTAAGCAACAGGTTGAATTTTCTCTGAAGAAGTTCTCAGAGTTATTCCTATTTGAAAGAACAAGCAAATAACTCAGAAAAAGAAATCAAAAGCATGTTAGTGCCTCATCCACTTCTGAGTTTCACCAAAGAGAATCGTCCCCCTTCTCCAAAATAGAGGGGGGCAAAGGCTTTTCATAAAACACAATACTGCAATAATACTGAAGGAAGGGATCCAGGTCTGCTTTCCGTTCTATTGTCTTATTCTGTCAGCTCCTACATCCCCCCCAAATCCAAGCTTAATAATTTACAGCGGAAAGACATTTAATAAATAAGCGGCAAGATTGGAGCTGTCAGCGCCACACAAAGGGACGGTTTGTATCTTCCTGCCTGGCGTCAGCACCAACTCTCACTGAAACAATCCTTATTTGCTATTTTCATAAAATTAGTTCCTCTGCAGTTTCTATCAATCAGGGCATTCTTTGGAGAGAATTATACTGGGACTTTTTATCACCATCTGAATTCAACCATTCTGTAAGGCTGATGAATTTTTATCGTCTGAGTGGCAGAGAGGGTAAAACTGTGTGGGCTGATGTGGGCAGGCAGAATGCCTGATTTCAACTGAAGCCTGATAAACCTGGGAACCTGAATCTGTCTCCATCACCACACATCTGCCCAGCTTTCTCCCCCAAACACATCTCCCTATACATCTATAATTCCTAATCTTCTAGGGGTTGTGGATTCTTTTACAGATTTTATAAAAAGCTGTGGCTACTTTCCCCAGAAAAGCACACATATGCACATGTACACTAAACCTCACAATTTCCCCTACCTTCTTTATACATAGGCTCCACCCCCAGACCTCAGAGTAAAAACTGTGTATGCTGTGCTTTTCCAACTCGTCCTCAACTCCCCAAAACCATAAGCTGGAAACTATTCACCCAGAATTCCTTTGTTGAAAGACACTACAGAGCAATAGGGTTTTTTGTTTGTTTGTTTTTAAGAAAGGAAAGTTGAAGCCAGGTGTTGGTGGCTCATGCCTGTAATCTTAGATATTCAGGAGGCTGAGATTTGAGGATTACAGTTTGAAGTCAGCCCAGGCAGGAAAATCTATGAGATTCTTATCTCTAATTAACCACCAGAAAACTGGAAGTGGCACTGTGGCTCAAAGTGGTAGAGTGCTAGCCCTGAGCAAAAAGGCTCAGGGACAGTGCCCAGGCCCTGAGTTCAAGCCCCATGACCAATGACAAAAAAAAAAAAAAAAAAAAGAAAGGAAAGGACATGAAAATAGTTTGTCATGACAGCTATTAATGGTTATCTCCCAAAGGCCCATGTTGTGTTCAATACTTGGTCCCCAGACTGTGACACTACTGGAAAGTTGTAGACGCTTTAGGACATAAGGGTAGAAACATTGTTTTTCATTGTTGTTGCTGTTTAAGAGAGAAGAAAATTATAATTTAGCACAATGATGTTATGCTCTGGATTTAAAGTGTCCCTCAAAGGCCATGTGCTAAAAGTGTGGTTGCCAACCATTGGGGAAAAAGACTGAGGATCATAAATGTACTGATCTCATCAAGAGTTTGACCCATTAATGGGTTCATAACTTGATGGGCTGTTGGAAGGTGACAGAAACTCTAGGCAATGGGGCCTCATTGGCAGAAATAGGTCACTGGAGGCCTTTTGTGTTAGCCAGACATTTCATTGCTATGATGAATATCTGAAAGAAACAACTGGAAGCAGGAAAGATTTGTTCTGGTTCATGTTTTCAGAACCCATGTTGGAATCTGGAAGCCGAATGGGACAGGAAGGGGCTGGGGACAAAGTATACCTTTCCAGGACAGGACATGTCTACAGTGAGTGGCTTATTTCCTCTAACCAGGCACTATCTTCCACAAATCCACCATCTCTCAATAGTCATTCGAATTTGGAATTCATGCGGATTAATCTATTCATGTAGTCAGAGTCCTCAAGATCAAATCACTTCCCAAGAGCCTCTCTTCTGAACATTTGCTTGCTTGAGGGACCAAGCTGCCAAATGCCCAAGCCTTCTGGAGCATACTTTATATCCAAACCATAATATTTTTTTTTTGTCAGTCATGGGGCCTGCACTCTCGGCCTGGGCGCTGTCCCTCAGCTCTTCAGCTCTAGGCTAGCACTCTACTACTTGAGCCACAGCACCACTTCCAGCTTTTCATGCTTATGTGATGCTGAGGAGTCGAACCTAGGGCTTCATGCATGTGAGGCAAGCACTCTACCACTGAGCCAACTTCCCAGCCCCAAACTATAATACTTTTGAAGGGCAGATTTTTGTCCCTAACTCTTGCCTAGACTGTTTTCTTTCTCTCTCCCTCTCTGCTTCCTTGTTATGATATAAGATGACCATTCTCCACCACACATACTGGCTATCATCTCACCCTATACCCAGATCAATGGAGCTAGCTGACCATAGACCGAATCATCAGAAACTCTGAGCCAAAATAGATCTTTTTTTTCCTCTAACTTGTTTTCTCTGTGATTTTTTTTCCTGCCACAGCAACAGAAAACACACACACACACACACACACACACACACACACACACACACACACACATGTACCTGGCATCTGAGTACTTTCTGTGAATACAAATAAATACACAGCAGAGATGGAGAACATGGAAAAATGTTGTATAACATAAAGTCCTTTTTGTTTTATTTTTGGTGGTACTTGTGTTTAAACTGAGGACTTTGAGCCATGCTACCATTTGAGTCAGGCTTCAAGGTCAGTAGACAACTTTTAAAAGGAGAATGTAATCTCTTGAGTAGAGTAAATGCCTTCAATTCAGAGAGGACAAAAGATGTTAGGGTGGCAGCATTTTCTCAATTTCAATACTATCATCAGGAAAACGAATACTTTCCCAATTAGGCGGTGAGATTGGGTGGATAGAGCAGAGAGGAGCTTAGGGAAGGAATCCCTTTAATTTTATGCTTTTGAGAGTACCAGGGTTTGAACTTAACCTTTTGATTGCTTGGCTTGCTTGCTTGGCTGGAACTCTACCACTTGAGCAATGCCTGTAGCCTGGCTTTGTACTGGTTATTTTGGAGCTAGAGTCTCAACAACTTTTCTACCCAGGCTGACTTTGAATATCAGTCCTCCCTATCTTAGACTCCTGAATTGTTACTACTACAGATATAAGCCACCAACCAGGTGCAGAAGAATCCCTTCTTATGGACTAGGGCTTGAACTCAAGACCTCTTCACTATCCCTTAGGATTTTTGCTCAAGGCTGGCACTGTGCCACTTGAACCATAACTCCAGTTCTGGCTTTTTGGTGGTTAATTGAAGAGAAGAGTCTCACAAACTTTCTTGCTGGGGCTGGCTTCAAACTGTGATCCTCAGATCTCAGCCTCAACTAGTAGCTGACAAGCATGAACCACTGGTCCCTGGTTCTCATGTTCATTCTTCATTTATCTTTTAATTCAAACCAGTTTGATCATTAGAAGTATAAGGAACTCAACTTTTCTAATCTCAAAAAACTCTTGACTGGGCTGGGAAGGTGGCTCAGTGGTAGAGTGCTTGCCTTGCATGCATGAGGCCCTGGGTTCGATTCCTCAGCACCACAGAAGCAGAAAAAGCCGGAAGTGGTGCTGTGGCTCAAGTGGTAGAGTGCTAGCCTAGAGCTGAAGAGCTGAAGGTCAGTGCCCAGGCCCAGAGTTCTGGCTCCATGACTGGCAACAAAACAAAACAAAGCAAAAAAGATCTTGACTACTTTCCACCAAAACATTAAGACCTCAGAATTAGCTATGACCAGTGGGGCAATAGTGTTATATTTTTCCATGATTTGTCTCCACATTGTTTTCCAGACACTCAACACTCATTCTTGTCTCAGCCTCTTTGTTGAAATGATCTCCCCTCTGTGAATTCCCTCCCACTTTGGTTTCAACTTTCCCATCCCACCAGTATGCTTGGGACTCAGCATTATTCTTGCTTACAATGAAGATGACACACAGACTCCAGCAGGAACAAAATACTCTGGGAATAATACAAGTGAAGAAGTACTCTAACAACTACAGGATGTTCTGAAATAGGAAGTATTATCATTTGAAACAATTAACTGGAAATTAGGTTTGGTCCTTTGCTATATCTTCAAGTGTTTCTTGTGTTGTTAATATCACATTACAAAACCACATGAAGCTCATTAAGACAAAAGTCACCTCTTATTTTTTATGTATCTTCATCATCTCTACTAGTGCACAGCTACATCTGACATTCAATTCTAATGCAATGAATTAATCAAAACAATGGCTTTCTTAACCACAGAACACCTCACTGGGCCAACTAAGGTCAAGTTTTTAAACACATAAGAAAATGATTGGTTCGTTTATAGAACTGCAAATGAAGTCATGATGGTAGAATAAACTTGATTTCTGCAGTCAATAAAATCCAACCATCTTCTTCCATTTCATTCATAAAGCTCTGAATTAGAACCTAATTGCTCTAAATCAGAGATTCAGACTGAGTACTTTGCTTCATGATATATCCGTATTTTGTCTAAGGGCAAAAATTCAAGTCCCTGCAGCTGTTCAATATGGTATTATTTGATTTTCTTCTTTTTTTAAATTTTACTTTTATTTTTAATTTAATTAATTAACTTTTGGCCAGTCGTGGAGCTTGACTGAACTCTGGTCCTGGGCTTTGCCACTCAGCTTCTTTTGCTCAAGGCTAGTGCTCTACCACTTGAATCACAGAGACACTTCTGGTTTTTTTTCTGCGTAGTTTATTGGAGATAAGAGTCTCATGGACTTTCCTGCCTAGGCTGGTTTCGAACCACGATCCTCAGATCTCAGCCTCCTGAGTAGCTAGGATTATAGGTGAGCCACCAACGATTGGCTATTGTCTGTTTTCCTATGCTGCCTCTGCAATGAGGTATGCAGCCTTTGTCCTCTGCTCTTTGTTGGCCTGATTGATGGATTTTGTTGTTCAAGATCCTAGAAGCGCTGGTACAAAATCTTGGCCAATTCTGGTCACAGCAATCTGCTAAAAGGGGAACAGCTCCAGTTCCAGCTGCCTGGTGAATGTGGTTTATTTGATCGATCTGGAGCCTCTTTCCCAGTCTGTTCCTTGGTTAGAATGATCATTACCTCAGTTTATCACAAAGGCTAAGAGAATGATGCTAACTGAAATGATAACGCTAAATAAAATAAGGGGGGATAAATGAAACGCAAACTGTTGCTTTGGACTCTTCAATCCTGGGACTGATCCGACTAGCCTCCAGAATCCTGCCCCTACAGAACCTGGGAACAGGCACTAAGGTATAGATTACCTACCCCCCCCCCCCGCACCCCCCCCCCCCCCCCCCCCGCCTCCCGCGCAATCTCCATGGCGATAGTCAGGAAAGGAGAAGCGGCTCCACGCAGCACAGCAACCCAGCAACCCGCCCTCAGGCTACCTTGACCAATGGTCCCCTGGGTTAAGGAGGAAAGGGTGATTGACACTGAGGTAGGGGAGTGGCGAAGCACCATTATCCAATGGAAATCGAGTCTAATCCCAGGACGCACAAGCGCCGACCAATCGGAGGGTATAACGGAGGACAGCGTACCCACCGACTGTACTCGGCGTGGCCTAGAGCCGCGGCAAACATAAACTAATAAGGAGGAAGTTGGACATTGAAAGAGATATGCTGATTGGAGAATCTGAAATAGCTTGAATAAAAGCCCACTTGTGATTCGTCGTAAGTACACGGAAGCCCGTGTGGGTTGGAGCAGGCCAGATTCAGGTGTGTGTAGGGGCCGAGGTAACTTGGGGAGCCAGGTGGAGAGGGGCGGGGAGGGGCGGAAGCGAGGGGTCCGGAGCGCTCGTGGAGACGACAAAAGGGGAGCCTCGGGTTGCGGGGCCTGCAAAGAAGGAGGGAGTTGAAGGCACGAGGGGGGACCCCCCCCCCCAGACCCCTGAACATGCCGGACCTAAAGCCTGGCGGCTGATACCTAACAGGGTGCCCAGAAGGAAGGGCTGTTGTGTTTCTGGCCCTTGAGAAAGTAAAATGTCTGCGCCGGGTTCAAATGCCTGTTGTCTGACACTTTAACCCATGTCCTACTTCTAAAGAGTAGCCGAGTGAGTGTCCCAGGGAGACGGGCTGTCTGCTGTCACCCCTTGGATCGTGCAGCAGGCCTGGAGGTCCTGTTGCTAGGTGGCCCTGGGCCTCAGTACTGAGCTGTGCTCGGTGATGGAGACAGGAGGCCCAGGCCCTGTTCCTTACTAATAATAAAACCAAGAGGTTTTCTCACGCTTGCACATTTAGATTACAGGGAAGTGTTTAACGTAGAAAAACAAATGTGTGACACTCCCCTCACCCCGGTTTTTGGATGTTTGTTTTTGTTTTTGTTTTTGGTAAGGATTGAAACAATCTAGAAAGGAAATTGAGAAGGATTTCTGCAGAAGGGCAAATGTCTCCTGTAACCTGTTGTTTTTGTTTGGGTTTTTTTTAACTGTATTTTTTTGTCTTTTCTTTTTTGGTACTGGGGATCGAACCCAGGACGTTGCACTTGCTAGGCAAGCACTTTGCTACTGAGCTACATCCCAGCCCAACCTGTTGTTTTTGTTTTCAAGGGCATTTGAGTTCGAGTGAAAATCAGGAAATGGCTGAGGTTTCACCCACTACCAGCACCACTTAAGCCACGGTATCCCCTTCTCCGAGTCTACATTTGTTCTGGGCAGTAAGTAAAGTCATCTTAGTATTCTTTGTGAGCCTGTTTGTGAAGGGTGTGTTTAATCCCATAAACTTTGGTTGAGGTGTCAATCTTCTCAGTTTGTGCTTTTCTCAATGTTCTCTGTTACTTTTAGCAGGAAGAATGCAAGTCATTTTTGACATTGAACACAGAGGGAGAAAATCAACCCTATAGTTGTTAGCTAGTAAACTGTGCATTCAAATTTAGCTTATTCTTTCCTGAGTTAGGGTACTTCTTTAAATGCCATGGTATCACATAAATGGACTTACTCTTGAAATGAAGTCGGCTAAACTATCAGTTTTCAAAGAAGGTTTGCAAAGGTTCTCAATCTTTCAAAACACTTTTTTGTGTTGTTGTCTAAATCATACCCAGTTCAAATAATTTAGCTATTCCATAGGGTACATAATCACAAGTATTTTCTCACAGTGAACTAAAAAAGTAAAAATGATTAAGCATTTCTTCTACAGCAGCATTCTATACTATAACCAGCATCTCTTTGTCATGCTTAGGAAGAAAATGTGTGTTTAGGTTATAAAGTGAAGGGCTTCATTATTAGAAGAGCTTGGGTCTATTTAATCATAAAGCCCTACCACTTATACAGATCAATGTCTCTATAGTTTTTAAGCTTTTATAGGGGTATTGAGAGCAATGTTTTCTTTTTTTCTTTCTTTCTTTTTTTTTTTTTTTTTTTGGTTGGTTGTGGGGCTTGAACTCTGGGCTTAGGCGCTGTCCCTCAGCTCTTCAGCTCAAGGCGAGCGCTCTACCACTTGAGCTACAGCACCACTTCCAGTTTTCTAGTGGTTTATTGGAGATAAGAGTCTCACAGACTTTCCTGCCTGGACTGGCTTTGAACCATGATTCTCAGATCTCAGCCTCCGGTGTAGCTAGGATTACAGGCGTAAGCCACCAGCACCCTGCTGAGAGCAATGTTTTCTTAATCAGCTTCAATACTATTGCCCTGTATCCTAGGTATTCAATTGGTTTAGGTTTTACAGGTTATGTGTGTGATACCCAAAACTGCACCAAAGTATCCTTAAATCATTTTCTTGAACTTGGCACTGATGACTCACACCTATAATCCTGACTATTTGGTAGCCTTTGAATGGGAGGATCACACTTTGAAGCCAGTCCTGACAAAGACCCCCCTTTCAATGCGCAGCTGTTGATTGCACCTGTCACCCTCAACTCCACAGGGGAATGAGCCAGCGTGAGCAGACAACTCTGTGAGACTGTCTCCACAGTGGGAAGCTAGATGATGGTGGGAACTAGATGAGGTAGTAGTGGGACTATTATCCAATAGCAGGAAGCCTAAAATGGACAGACTACAATACCTATGCCACTAGGCAGAAAGTGACAAGCGTAGTCGGGGGCATGGCTCAGTGGTTGAGTGTCTCCCTAACAAATTTGAGGCCTTGAGTTCAGTGCTATGACCAAAAGAAATAGAAAAGTGATTTTTTTTTTTCCAGAAGGACCAGTACTGTCAGCTCAGCTAACCAAACTGGAAACCTTTGTCCACTTTCTCTCTTCTGCAGTTTAGACTCTTACCATTCCCTGTCTGGAAGACTACCATAGTCTAAATGGTGACCTCTGGTATCTGATCCCAGTACGTATGTGTGCCCTGTCTTCACATACCTCTTTACAAATGAATAATTATCCCAAATCCTTAAAAATAAGAGACCATTATTGGGTAGTAGGACAAATATCAATACCCCCGTAAACCAGATTAGTGAATGTTAGCATACTAGCCATCTGCTTCACTTTTGTCTTGTTTATCATTCTGAGGATCAGACCAAGACCTCACAATGGTCGACAAGCAGTCTACCATTGACCTACTATTCCAGCCAATGCTTTTTATTGTGAAGAACTGAAAATATCAAAGATTCTGTTCAGATCCCTTCTTTTCTCTTTGCTGGCCCCATTCTGCTCCCCTCCTCTCAGAAGTACTCCTGAAATTATCCTATCATCCCTGCACATATTTTTATACTTTTGCTGTATGTGTCTATCATCATAAACAATATATGTTATGTAAATTTTTTTCCTTTTTAAAATATAAGTATACTGTGGGTTTCATTTTTGCAGCATTTATGTTCATGTGTGTATGTCCTCAAATGAAGAATTTCCCTGCATCCTGTACAACCTTTCCGTGTCCCACAGAATATTTATTTATAATTCTCCTAGACCCTAACTCCATTTTGTGTATTAACATAATGGTACTCTTTGGGGCACAATTTAATATGGTGAAATTTCCAGGAATGTAACTCAACTGAGGAATGTAAATGAAAGAGAAATTATACAAATTTGTGGTTTGGAACTTTAACAAGAGTTATTCGTTACTCTAGAAAAATCATAGACGTGAAGGCAGGCAGCACAGCTCGTGGTATTTGAGTTGCCAATACAACACACCTGCGGAGTCTGCCTTTGTAGCTTCTGTGCTCGGTGGTGATGCTAAGTTTAGGTGCAAGCATCTGACTACCGTACTTCATTATGTATTCTAGCCCAGTCAGCCTGAACATTCACATATTTAAACATATGCCATTTCATTATGAATTATTTCCGTTTAAAACTGGCTTCTGTATATGATACAAAGTAGAGGTCGAGTTTTTATTATTTTCCGGTTGGGTAATCGTTCTTGCTGTCACCCGTCTGTGACATTCTTTGCCCCCCAACCCAGCCAGCGCCTTCCTGTGCCAGATCCTCGCAAATGCACGGCTCGCTCTCTCTCCCTCTTCTCTCCCTGGCTCTCGGACCATGTGTCTTTGTACCACTCTCACACTGTTTTAATTACCTTGGTTTTATAATATGTCTGCAGCAGTTGGTAACAAGAAGGGCAGGTTGCCATCCTAGTTCTCAAAATTGTTTCAGCTATTCTTGGGTCTTTACTCTTCCGTATGAATTTAGGATTTGTTTTCAAGTTCCACAAGAAATTATTTTTAGGCTTTGGTTAGAATGCACTGAATTGATAGATTAAGAAAAATCGAGATCTTTTTACTTAACTACCTCATCTAGGAACATGGATTATCTATTTTTCTACTCAGGGTTGCTTTAGTTCTCTATCCAGGTACTTAAAAAGAAAAGACCTTGAAGTTTTATAATTTTGGCTATAAGACTCTTAGAAATCATTTGTTTATTCTGATTTATGTGTATACATACAAACATATATATGTATACATACACATATCTCTTTGCTCTGAAAGTTTCAGATACTCAAAAGTTTAGAAGCCGGGTGCTGGTGGCTCACACCTGTAATCCTAGTTGCTAAGGAGGTTGAGAGTCCATGAGACTCTTTATCTCCAATGAACCACCAAAAAGCCAGAAGTGGAACTGTGGCTCAGACGGTGGTGGTGGTGGCTGTCCCCTCAGCTCAAGCCCCACAGCTGACAAAAAAAAAAAAAAAAAGTTTAGGAAACTATATAACCAACATCCACTTACATGTTGTCTAGCTTTCACAGCTAATGAACCACCAGTCACATTTCATAGTCCCTCATCCTCTCCCCAAATAATATGAAACACCCAGAATCATAATTTTTGTTGTTTTCTTTGTGTGTGTGTGTGTTATAGTCTTCAGTTCCATTTGTGTGTGTGTGTGTGTGTGTGTGTGTGTATACGCTGGTACTGGGGCTTGAATTCAGGGCCCGTGTGCTGTTCCTTAGCTTTTTTGCTCAAGGCTGGAGCTCTACCACTTAAGCCACAGCTCTACTTCAGGCTTTTTGGTGGTTGATTGCAGATAAGAGTGTTAAGGGCTTTCCTGCCTAGGCTGGCTTCAAAGCTTGGATCCTCAAGTCTGAGGATTCTCCTGAGGATTATAGGTATGAGCCACCAGCACCTGGCTGACACAATGCTTAAAAAAATTTTTTTTTCATTGAAAAAAATAATTCCTTAATATCAAATATCCAGATACTGTTCAGATTTTCCTAGTCATCTTAAAAGGAGTTTTTATAGTTAGTTTGAATCAGGACCCAAATAGTACATGTATTGCATTTGGTCGATAAATTTCTTAAGATTACTACTAAGACAAAGTTTTAGTCAAGTATAATACACGTAAAACAAAGTGTATAAATTCTAAAGGCATAGCTAGATACAGCTGACCCAAATAAAGCCAGATGAAGAAACAGTTTGACAGTACCCCAGAACACTCTCCAGTGAAAGTGTTCTACAAGGAAAACATACTCTTGCTCCTAGCCCCCCCAAATTAGTTTGACCTATTTTTGAACATTGTTCTCGGCATGCAGTGTGAACCTTTTGATCTTGAGATAAGATTTCACTGTAAAGACTAGGCTGACCTTGAACTTACAATTCTCTTCTTTCAGCCTCTCCTGGTGGCTTGTGCCACCATACCTGGCTTAGTGTAACTTATGCCCGTATCTTTTAAGTTGGTATTTGTAAAATTATCCAGATTATTGGGTATAGTTGTAGTTAGTTTATTTTCATTGCTTTATAATAGTGCATTGTATGAATGAATAGATTGTTGTACTTTATTCTATCGGTAAATATGTGGATTGTTTCTACTTGGGGCTGCAGTGACCTTTTTGTACATGTCTTGTGTGTGTGTGTGAAAATACCATACAGAGGGGTTACTGTACATGTCTTTTGGTGAACTTACGTACACATTTGTGTTGGGAATACATCTAGAAATATAAGAATAATATTCCATTTACTGTACATTTTTGCTAATACTTCACTATCTATTATTATTTTCCTTTTTGCTTTGCTGGTGGATATATAGAGGGTACTGCATTTTGGTTTTCACTTGTAATTTATCTGATGACTAATGAAATTTAGCTCCTTTTCATATACTGGCCATTCAGATATTCTCTTTGTTAAGTACTCTTTATTTTTTATTTGATGGATCTCTTAGTAAATAAGTATATTAAATCACTAAATTTGTGGGCTTATTTATTGTAGAGTTATATCAATTTTGGCCTTACATATTTTGTTGGTGGTGGTCGTGGGGTCTGCTGAACTCTGGGCCTGGACCTTGTCCGTCAGCTCTTCAGCTTAAGGCTAGCACTCTACCATTTGAGCCACAGCGCCACTTCTGGTTTTCTGGTGGTTTATTAGAGATAAAAGTCTCACAGACTTTTCTGCCTGGGCTGGCTTTGAACCACGATCCTCAGATCTCAGCCTCCTGAGTAGCTAGGATTACAGGTATGAGCCACTGGCACCCGGCCAGTTTTCATTTCTTTTAAATTCACTGTGAGAATCTTTGAATAATCATGTGTGATCTGTTTGCATTTACTATGATTGTTGTATTTGTGCTTATATTTACAGTCTTCTGTATTTTTATTTTCCTGGCTTTGTTTACCCACCATCACCCCTCTTGTTTCTTTTCTTACTTTTTTCATTCTACTCATGTGAATGTTATTTTATTTCTGTTGTATGGCATTTATATTCATCATCATCATCATTATTATTGGTATTACTTGAGGTTTGAACTCAGGGCTTTGCACTTGCTAGGCAGACACTCTACCACTAAGCTACACCTCTGGCCTTAAAAAAGTGCAAAGAGCACTGATTACTTTTGAGATAGGATCCCTTTTCCTGCCTAAGAATGAGCCTGACAGGAAACAACCCACCTATTTAGGCTTCCTATTATAGCTACAATGAAAGGCACATACTGCCACGTTCAGCTTCTTTTGAAATGGAGTTTGTTGTTGTTGTTGTTGTTGTTGTTTTTGCCTGGACCAGCCTGGAACCACAACTCTTCTGATCTCAGCCTCTCAAGAAGCTAGCATTGTAGATGTGAGCCCCTGGTGCCTGGCTTCCTCTATATAGATATAGATATCCTATAACATGTATACTTCGCTTAATAAAACCTACAGGTTATCACTGACAGTTACTCTAATTTCCCCAGGAGGAGGAAATTAGAGTCAGTCTGCTTTAATTTGAACTGTTTCCCATCTTGCATGTAATACTGAGTAATATTTTAGTCCTTCCTTTTTTTTTTTTGTGATGGTCCTGGGGCTTGAACTCAGGGCCTGGGTACTGTCCCTGAGCTTTTGTGCGCAAAGGTTTGTGGTCTACCACTTGAGCTACAGCTCCACTCCAGCTCCATTTACGGACTAGCTTCGAACCATGATGCTCAGATCTCAGCTTCCTGAGTAGCTACAATTATAGACGTGAGTCACCAGCACCTGGCTTTTTACTGAAGGTCACTGTGTGTTTACTGTTGTATAAAGACTTTCATTGCCCAGCAAATTGACCAGAAGTTCCAATCATCTTTTTTTTTTTGGTTGGTCAGGGGGCTTGAACTCTGGGCCTGGACACTGTCCCTGAGCTCTTCAGCTCAGGATTAGTACTCTACCACTTTAGCCACAGCATCATTTCCAGTTTTCTGGTGGTTAATTGGAGATAAGAGTCTCTCAGAGTTTCCTGCCTGGGCTGGATTTGAACCACGATCCTCAGACCTCAGCCTCCTGTGTAGCTAGGCTTACAGGCTTGAGCCATTTGTGCCTAGGACGACAATCATCTTTCTAAATCTTCGTGTGACCACACTTGATTCTTGCAAGCTTATTCTTCTGGTTTATAATCTCTGTGCTAAGAAGTAACAATATCAGAATGAGAAATCCAACGTTTCTGCTTTCCTGAGGTTAATTGAAGGGACAGAAAATAAATTGGTAAGTGAATGAATAAAAAGGTAGCTCAGTGGTAGCACTTGCATAGCATTCATGAGGCCCTGGAAAGGAAAAACAAAATGAGTTAGCTACCATTGGTGAAGAGTGCTCTGGAAGAAAGAGAGTGATGGAGAGGAACTTTTGGAGGTTACTTGTGGGCAGTGGGAGAAGATGTGACGAAATGAATTTCTTCTCTAAAGATTGGAAACATGATGAGAGTCTGCTCGTGCAGGTGGCTGGGGATTAAGGCTTGAATTTAGGCAGAAGACATAACATACTAACACACGGAGGGAAAATGCTTGACATGTAAAGATACTGAGATGAGCCATGAGGCTTTAACAAGAGGAGACTGCTCCCCCAATGAGGCTATAGAAACGGCTGGGAAGGTGGGCGCTGATGGCTCAGGCCTGTAATCCCAGCTACTCAAGAGGCTGAGATCTGAGGATCATGATTCAAAGTCAGCCTGGGCAGGAAAGTCCCTGAGACTCTTAGCTCCAATTAACCACCAGAAAACCAGAAGTAGAGCTGTGGCTCAAAGCTCAGGGACAGTGCCCAGGCCCAAGTTCAAACTCCATGACAATCAAAAAGAAAAGGAAAAGGAAACTGGTAGGAGTCAGGCCACCCCTAACTCAGCCTAGCATGCACTTGTGGCACTGACCCCTTTCCAGGAGGGCCCAGTTCTAACAATACTTTTCTTGTCAAATTGTGGTCTCAAGAACAGTGAGAAGCTAAGTGCTGGTGGCTCACACCTGTAATCCTAGCTACTCAGGAGGCTGAGATCTGAGGATTGCGGTTCAAAGCCAGCCTGGGCAGGAAAGTCTGTGCAACTCTGATTGCCAATAAACTACCAGAAAACCAGAAGTGATGCTGTGGCTCAAGTGGTAGAGCACTAGGCTTGAGCTGAAGAGCTGAGGGACAGCACCCAGGCCCAGAGTTCAAGCCCCATGATCGACAAAAAAAAGAAAGAAAGAACAGTGAGAAACCCCAGGTGCTGGTGGCTCACCCTGTAATCCTAGCTCCTCAAGGGGTGAGATATGAGGGTCACAGTTCAAAGCCATCCCAGGCAGCAAAGTCTTGAGTCTCGTTTTCTCCAATGAACCACCAAAAAGTCAGAAGCGGTACTGTGGCTCAAGTGGTAGAGTGCCATCCTTGAGTGGAAAATTTAAGAGACAGAGCCCAAGCCCTGAATTCAAGCCCCATCTTGTATACACACACACACACACACACACACACACACACACACACCACACACACACACACAGAGAAGAGAATTTCATGAGATAGAGAAGTCATGAGATAGAAGATTAAGCCACACTCCTTTGAAGTTATATAGCACATACCTCCTCTGTTAATCATAGTCTAAAACCATGATTAAATAAGATAGGTCTGTGAAGTACTTAGCACATAGTAAATGTTCACAACTATTGACAGCACCTCTTCTGTTAAGGGCCGGAAGTTTCCTCCCTTTTGTGACTAAGAACTAGACAGCAGAGTGGAGATTTCTGCCTGGTGAGTCAAAGTTCATACCATGGATTTCACCAAAGCTTCAACTTCTGTTTGGCCTTGGAGCTCCCAAGCCCTGTACCTTCTAACAGTCCTGGCCAGGTTTTTGTAATGAGGTTCAGCCTTCTTTCATGGGTTGGGGGAAGAAACTCCAGCTCAGAGTGCAAACTTGGAAGATGTGTGCAGGGCTGGGAGCAATCTCAGACAAAGAAAGGCTTTGGGTTCTACATCTCTAGCTTCTACTCAGGGACTCAACCTCCAGAAAATGGAAGACCTGGAGACTTGTAGCAACATCCAGTCATCACATCCCATATTGAGTTCAGGCTTTCTGTGTTTGTCAGACCACCAGGAGCAGGTGCAGTCAGGCCCAGCCACGGCGTGGGCTGGTGCCTTCCCTCCCATCCCTGATGGCTGGCACAGTGCTGGGAGTGGGTGCCGGCGTGTTCATCCTAGCCTTGCTCTGGGTGCTGGTGCTGCTGCTGTGTGCGCTGTTATCCAGAGCCTCCGGGATTGCTAGGTAAGGCATTCTTTCCAGTTGGGAGTCCTAGGTAAAAGCAATTAGAGGCAAAATCGCTGATGCTCATTAAACATTTAGAATTCAGAAGATCATTTTTGTAATTACTGGCAGTTTGAACGAGTTGCATTTTAACCTCTTATCATAAGCACTAACTGTGTTATTTATGCTCTGAGGCAGAGGTGGGAGGAGAAGGGAAGTATATTTTTCAGCTCTTACTGTGGAGGAGATGGCGGAGAGACAAGAGATGACAAGAAAATCTGCTTTCGCTGCCTATTGAATTTCTCAGGGGGATGCACATGGGAGTTTTTCTTAATTGTTGTGATTTATGCCATGTTGCTTGGTCCAGTCTCTTAGGGCTCTAGGCGTAGGCCCAGGCAAAGTAAGAAGCATTTGGTGAGTTGAACTGTCCCTCCATACCAGGCACTTGACTTTAAGGTCATAAACAGACCCCCAAACACAGTTATACTATGGAGAGGACTTGTCAGTAAAGAGCAGAGAGTTACAAATTTGCTAATTTTTCTGGCCAAAAAGCAACCAAAGTGGATATGAATAGAGTTGCCTTGATTTTGTTGTTGTTGTTGTTGTTTCCTTGAACATGACTTTAGGCAGAAGCACAGATGAAAACTCTGAGTTCTCATTAT
Source organism: Dipodomys spectabilis (assembly GCF_019054845.1). Lineage (NCBI taxonomy): Eukaryota > Metazoa > Chordata > Mammalia > Rodentia > Heteromyidae > Dipodomys > Dipodomys spectabilis. The sequence goes on from NW_024870700.1 coordinate 5,257,222, forward strand.
GAGGAGTTTGGCGTAACAGGAACACGCCCAAGATGGTATCTCTAGGAAGAAAGGCCTTGTGTATAACAGGTGTCTGGACATTGTCAGGGGACTGAAACATAGAATGTTGACCCCCAGGGAAGAGCCAGGCCAGGCCCAACTGGTTGGGAGAAATTGTAAGCTGAGTTTTTAATACTTTGTCTCATTGCCCCAGGTTCTCCATCATTTTTGTCTTCCTTGGTGCTCTGGTCATCACATCAGTTCTATTGCTTTTCCCCCGAGCCACTGAACTCCCAGCCCCAGAAGTTGAAATGAAGGTAAACCTGTTGGTTTCATTTGCCTCCTAATACAAACCTTCATCCTTCTCTGCCACCTGAGATGTTAGCACAGCACTGTTGAAACATGTGTAGGGGAGCTCAGAGATAATTTTATATTTTATTTTATTGTTGGAAATGGGGCTTGAAATCTGGGCTTGGGCGCTGTCCCTGAGCTCTTCAGCTCAAGGCTAGTGCTCTGCCACTTTGAGCCACAGAGCCATTTCTGGTTTTCTGGTGGTTAATTGGAGACTTTGCTGCCTGGGCTGGCTTTGAACTGCTATCTTCAGATCTCAGCCTCCTGAGTAACTAGGATTACAGGTGTGAGCCACTGGCACCCAGCTTATTTTTATTATTTATTGTAAAGGTGATGAACAGGGGGATTACGGCTACATATGTATGGTATGTGCATATCTTATTGAACAATTACCCCTGCTTCCTCATTTTCTCCCGCTTTCAGAGGCAATTTTAAATCCCCAAGATCTTCTGGCCCCACTTGCAATACACGGTCTGAGTTGGTCTTGTCTTCAACTTAAACTTCATGACAGTGTTGAAAGACTACCTCCTATTATGAGGACCAAGCAAGAGAAACTGAGTGAGGAATGGATAGGCACAGGCCTGCATTCCCATCCTGGTAGCCTCGGCTCAAAACCTCAGATTAGAGGCCAAAATTTATGTGCTCTCAGGTACTGAGCCATGTGGCTTTCTCCTTGTGGTAGACTTTTTCTACTTGTGATGTGGAGAGAAGTATCTCCACAGAGAAGAGCAGTGGGGAGTGAGCAGCATTACTATGAGAAGCAGAAGGTAAAGATGCAGTTGAACTCACTAGTAATGATTCCTCTGGTCCTCATTCCTGGGACCACATCTGCCAGCTGACACCTCTGAAACTAGGTTTTGTGTGTGTGTGTGTGCGCGCCCGCCCATGCGTGTACACACACGTGTGTGCACGCACATGTTGGTACTATAGCTGAAATTTTCAGGGCCTTGTACGCAAGGCATTTTTCGCTCAGGGTTGGCACTTTACTACTTGAGCTGTATCTCTTCTTCCTGCTTTTTTACTGTTTAGTTGGAGATAATCTCTCAGATTTGTCTGTGTGGACTGGTTTCAAACCTCTATCCTCAGATCTGTCTCCAGAGTAGCTAGGATTACAATTATGAGTCATCAATGCTTGAAAAGAGATCTCTGGGGCTGGGAAGGTGGCTCAGTGGTAGAGCGCTTGCCTTGCATGCATGAGGCCCTGGGTTCGATTCCTCAGCACCACATAAGCAGAAAAAAGCCAGAAGTGGCACTGTGGCTCAAGTGGTAGGGTGCTAGCCTCGAGCTGAAGAACTGAGGGACAGCACCCAGGCCCAGAGTTCAAGTCCCACGACCGACAAAAAAAAAAAAATAGCTCTTTGTCATCGTGTCATTCTCTGGAGATGCCACTCATGCCTTACCATGATTGCTGTCACAACCATAGGATTTTGATCATTTGCCTTTGGCCATTATTCCGTCTAGTAGCCTTCTTCCTTTCAACCTCCACTTTTTCCCCCCACTTTTTAATTGCTATTGTTAAGGTGATGCACCGAAGGGTTACAGTTATGTAAGTTAGGTAGAGTACATTCCTTTTTGGTCAGTGTCGCCTCTTTTGTCGCTCTCTCCCAGTTTTTCCCTCCTGTCCCCACCCATAAGCTGTATAGTTCATTTTCAACATAGTGTCTGGTGAGTGCCACTGCTGTTTGTTCACCCTTTGTCTTCCAATTCTGTGTCTACTTTGATTTTTAAGTGGTAGTGATAATAAAGGGTTGATAAAGTTATATAGTGATGATAAAAGATTACTGCTGTGCCAGGTCATGTGCTAGACATGTGTGCATTACCTCATTTAAACTTCAGGACAGCTCTAAGTAGTATATGAACCCATTTTATATGTGAGGATACGGAAGCTGTAAGAGATTAAGCTAATTTGCTCAAGATCATACACAGGAAGAGACATAGCAAGGACTTGACCTGAGATCTGTCTTTAAAATCCACATTGCTGGTGCCTCAACTGAGTATCAGGGTGAGTCTACAGAACTTTTGCTTTATTCATTTGGTAGATAGATTATTTGATAGATAACAGTCCACAAATTTAAGACCTTTTGAACTAAAATGGATACACACTTCCCACTCTACCTGGAACTAACCATGGCCAAAGGAAGGAAATTAATTCAGAAAAGTTGAAGGAAACCTAGACTTACCTTACAAATTCATGAAAGCACTTCCATAGCTGCCTGCTTTTTTGTTCACATTTGGCAACCACTGTGAATGTATGGGTCCCATGTATAGAGTTAAGGGTGAGTGCCCACCCTGATACTCTTTGAAGGGGCAGGAATGATGGAGGCTGGAGATTTCTGGATTACTGCAGGTGTGACTACTGGAAGAAGGCATGGAGCAAAAACCCTGTTTTACAATCAGTCCGTTTCTGTCATAGGAGTTTCAGACTCAGGAGAGAATGGTGTTTAAGCAAAATCTGTTTGTCAGCATGGCCCGCAGAATTGGAGTTCTCATTTTCAGGATTTGAGAGCTGGCCCCTGCAGTAGTCTGGCTCAATACTGTATCAATAATACATGGGCTGGGCCTTCTGCACCCAAGGCCTGCTAATTGGCTAATTAAAAAGTGAAACAGTCGAACGAGCAAACATGTAGCCCACTAGAGACTTGTTCAGTACCAGAGCCAAGGTCAAAGTTATGTTAAAGTTGTTTTATCAAACTGACCTTTATTGTAAGTTGACTGTTGGGGTAATCTCTGGAGCAGATGGGGTGTCTGCAGCTGCCTCCTTTTTGGCGTCTTTGGATTTCACCGATCGAGTCCCCAGATTTGACAGATACTTTTTGTATCGACACTGTATTTTTCTAATGCTGCTATAATGCATGACTGCAAATGTAGTGGCTCCCACACAAACTTACTATCTTATAGTTCTGTAAGTTATAAAGTCCCTCATCAATCTCACTGGCCTAAAACCCAGGGGTCGGCATGGCTGCATTCCTTGCTGGTGGCTCTAGAGGAGACCCATTTCCTCACCTTCTCCAGCTGTCCAGGGTGCCACCAGCTGTCCAGGGTGCCACCTCAGTCCTTGGCCTGCATCCTCCCTCCTCATCTTCAAAGTCAGCACCTAACATCTCTTGGATACTGACCCTCTTTTCTGCCTCTCTTAAAGAGCACTTTTGTGATTACACTGGGTAATCCAGGCTAATGTCCCTATGTAAAGTCAGCTGATTAGCAACCTTAAGTCTCCTTTGTCATGCAATTTAACATACTTTCTAGGGATTAAGTTGTGGACATCTGTGGGCCATTAGTCTATCAGAGTTAGTTAAGTATTTTGGATTCTCTCTTACATATGTGGGTTTTCAAGGCTTTTTCAAGGTTTTCAAGGTTTTTTGCTGCTCCATTAGGTCTATACATTAAATTGCTTTTACCTGCCCAATGTTGAGTACCACTATTTGGCTCTGTGGGGAATAGATTTCTGGCAGTAAACAGCATACAAGTGGGAAGAACCCACTTAACACCAGTTACAGCTTTCTGTCAGTGAAGACTAACAGAACTATGGTATCAGTTTTGACTGGTTACCAGGCAGTCAGTTACATGATTTGGGACAAGCTACTTGTGCTATTCACATTGTAGTATCTTGGGCAAGTTTCCATTTTCCCTCTCCCTTGGTATGCTGGGTAACGAACATTAGGGTTCAGAACTCTTTCGATGAAAGCTTTGAAGAAACACATTCTTGTTTTGAAAATGAACCTTTCTGAATGGTAGTGGCTTGATGATTTTTTTTTTTTTTGGTTGGTCACAGGGCTTGAACTCTGGGGCTTGAACTCAGCTCTTCAACTCAAGGCGAGTGCTCTGCCACTTGAGCCACGGCGCCACTTCTGGTTTTCTGGTGGTTTATTGAAGAGTCTCATGCCCTTTCCTGCCTGGGCTGGCTTTGAACCATGATCCTCAGATCTCAGACTCCTGAGTAGTTAGGATTACAGGCGTGAGCCACTGGTGCCCAGCCTGGCTTGATGATTTTTAAGGTTTGGTCTTAGATACATAGAAATGTGTTGGGGTAGTGGGGTACAGGGGTTGGGAAGGTGACTCAGTGGTAGAGTGCTTGCCTAGCATTCATGAAGCCCTGGGTTCGATTCCTCAGCACCACATAAACAGAAGAAGCCAGGAGTGGCACTGTGGCTCAAGTAGTAGAGTGCTAGTCTTGAGCAAAAGAAGTTTAGGGACAGTGCCCAGGCTCTGAGTTCAAGACCCATGACTGGCCAGAAAAAAAAAAAGTGTGTGTGTGTGTGTGTGTGTGTGTGTGCATGTGCGTGTGCATGTGCACGTTGGTATTAGGTCTTGAAATCAGAGCCTGGGCACTGTCCCTTAGCTTTTTCACTCAAAGCTGGTGCTCTACCACAGCTCCATTTCAGGCTTTTTGGAGGTTAATTGGGGATAAAAGTCTTACTTTCCCATCCAGCTGGCTTTAAACCATGATCTTCAAATCTCAGCCTTCTAAGTAGTTCGTGAACCACTGGGACCCAGCTTGCAACCTGTTATATTTTAGTGTCATTAAAGTCCTCTATAATGAAAATTGTTGTTTGGGGGTCTTTTTGGTGCCTATCCTGGAGCTTGGACTCAGATCCTAGGCACCAACCCTGAGCTTTTGTGCTCAAGGCTAGCACTCTACTACTTGAACCACAGCTCTATTTGCCAGCTTCTTTTGGTAGTTAATTGGAGATAAAAAGTCTTTCCTGACTTCCAGCTGTGCTCCTCAGATCTCAGCCTACTGAGTAGCTAGGAGCAACTGGCAATGATGAAAATGCTAACACAAATAATTCATTCTAGGATAAGCCTAGTTTCTTCTAACTCTTTCAGATAACTGATTTCAGAACAGAAAGTCCTCCAAAACATTTATGTATCTTCTAAATTGAGCCATTTGTTCCTGTACCTTATTCATCCTTTTTTTTTTTAAACCTTCTGTCTCCAACTTGGGGATTTAAGAAAAAGACTCTTTTACTCATATATATACAAAGGGTACCCAAGGCAAGATGCTATGGAAAGATACACATATGATCAAATAAACATATTTCATCATTACAGATTAGGTGTGTTCATCATAGATTTCAGATTAGCACAGGCAGGTTGCTGGAGTGCTGTGATTTCATTTGATGCTTGCTTTCTTCCTCTAGATTGTGGATACCTTTTTCATCGGCCGCTATGTGCTGCTTACTCTGCTCAGTGTCATCTTTCTTGGAGGCCTCTCCTTGGTTCTAACCCACCATGTGCTGGAGCCAATCTATGCCAAACCACTGCGGTCCTGATGATCATTTCTGAGGAAACCAAGACTCTTCTCCTGTCCTTTTTGATGTCATCCTGAAAAAGGGGCAGTTTTCACATCTTCTGACCAAAGGAATATCCACTTACCACTAAGACAAAACTGTCTTGAGTTCTGGCTTCCAGAAACAAATTGCAAAATAGACCCCGAGGCCATGGAATCTCAGTTGACTTCTTAGACCATGTACTTCAGGGTTTCCATCTGTTTTGAAAGGGAAATAGTTACGATGATCTGCTTAGAGTACACTTTCAATCAATTTGTTAGTAGTAGATTTTGGAAAAAAAAATTTTCTTCTGTTGTCCAATAAAAGATCCTGATTCTTTTTGGTAGTTTGTAGAATTCTTCATTCTAAGATTGCAATCATCTGAAAGGGAAATACACTTAAGTCAAGAAGGATGTTTTAATTTGGAAGACATGTTTAGATGTTGGTTATTGATCACTTATGCATATAGTTCCACAAAACACTATAAAATCAGTAAACAACCACCAGTGGTCTGACTTGGACTTTAAACTCTTAGGCACAGCTTTCTGGAAGCTTGTATTTTTTTCAAGTTTGCTTGGTGATTAGAAAAAAGATATAGAATGTTGATTGTCTTTCGCCATGGATCTCTGGATTATTTTTCTTCCAAGATCTAATGACCTCTGTGTACCTCATTTAATTACCATAAAAATCCATTTTAGGTTTGATCCATTTTTGTTGGTGTTTTATTGCATTTTTGGTTTAGTTTTGTGACATTTTCACTGTATTGCTCAGGCCGGCCACAAAACCCTTCATTCTTCTGCCTTAGCCTCCTGAATGTTGGGATTACAGCCCTGTGTCACCAAGGTGAGCTTTTTCTTTCCACCTTTAGTAGCCCTTCTCCAAGCCCAGTAAGTCATGTACATTCAACAGGAAACTATAACTTGACCCCTGACTCACCTCCCAGACCAAGCAAGATTTGTCATTAGAGGGTGCTGCTCTGACCTCTGTTTTGGAGATGTCCTCCTGAGCACCTAAAGCTGTAAGCTAAGGAGTCTTGCTTTAAGTTAAGAACCATGAGAACAAATTGGGAAGATCGATTAAATTTGTTCTGTATGCCAGTAGCATGCTAATTCCCTTGAAGTTTGCTTAATTTTTATAATAGTCATTATCAGCCCGACTTTAAAGTAGAAACAAATGGAGACTTAAGGAGGTTCACTGACTTACCCGAGATTCACACAGCTGGCAAATCTAAGTGTCGCAGATGCCGGGGCCTGTCTCAAACTGGAAGAAAACCACTGAGTTCTGGAACTTGAAAACGTGAAGGGGGTCAGAGTCATTTCTTTCTGTCCTGGTAGGGAAGAACCCTCTCCTGCCACCTCAGGGGGATCTCAGGCCTAACTGACTATTTGAAAGTCATTGGTCTCTGGTGAGTGCCAGGAGAGGTTGTTCCCGCACTGAAACTGCCCCCTTCATTATCTTCCTCAGGAAAAGCTTTACAGATAAGGCTTCTTTAGAAAGGTTCAAAGGAAATAATTTCTTAAGTCTGGCCTAGAGTCCTAGGGTAAAAAAATAAAAAAGAAGAAGAAAAATTCCTTCCAAACAGATGGGAGGAAAGGGAGCATGCAGAGCCGCTGCTGGAAGTGGGTAGGCTGGTTACGCTCTCGAGTTTCTTTGCACACCACACTGAAGCTTCTAGGTGCCCATGAGCCTCTGTGCAGTGAACTTGAGCCAGCCCACATAGAGCATTGTCTCCTCACAACTGCCATTTGCACCCTTCTTCCCAGAGCCTGGCTGAGAAAGCTTCCTGACCGTCACCCCATCTTTTTTTTTCTTCCAAATGTCTCCAGCTACTGAGCCAGTGAATTTCAGAGGGTTCAGCGCGGGGCACAGCTGTGGCTGTTTGATAGGGCATTCCTTACTCTCAGGCTTTCTTGGAGATGGCTCAGAGGTTGGCCCTCTACTACCAGCAGAAATCATCTTAGTGTTCCATTTAGCTCTTCTCCAGTGAGTTTCTTAGGGTAGATGGTACCACTCTGTTCCTATCAGGAGACTTATTGTCCAGAGACTTTAGAAGTTGAGGAGGGACAGCAAAATCAGACTTTTATATGAAAAATTGGGCTATTTCATAACTTTTTTTTCTCGGTCACGGGGTTTGAACTCTGGGCCTGGCACTGTCTCTGAACTCTTCAGCTCAAGGACAGCGCTCTACCACTTGAGCCACAGCACCACTTCCAGTTTTCTAGTGGTTTATTGGAGATCAGAGTCTCACAGACTTTCCTGCCTGGGCTGGCTTTGAACCATGATCCTCAGATCTCAGCCTCCTGAGTAGCTGGGATTACAGGCGTGAACCACTGGCGCCCAGTTTATTTCATAACCTTCTATGTCTAGACAAACTAAATTATCAGGACCTCATCCTAACCCAGGGAAAATCATTTGTCTGATCCGGAGGTGGTGCTGTGTTTTAGAACTTTCTCAACAAGACACACTGGGCAATGGTGTATTTTTTTTTTCTTCCAGGACCCAGGTTTGAACTCAGTGCCTCCCTCTCCCTCAGCTTGCTTTCTTGACTAGTGCTGTACAAATTGAGCCATACCTCCAGTCTGATGTTTTTGTTGGTTAATTAAAGATAGACTCTTGCAGACTTTCTTGCTTGGGCTAGCTTCAAAGTGGGATCCTCCATCCAAGTGTCAGCCTCCCGTCTAGGATTACAGGAGTGAGCCACCTGTGCCCAGCTCACACACACTGGGTAATTTTTGTTGTTGTTGTTGTTGTTGGTTGTTGGGGCTTGACCTCTGGGGTTGAGAACTGTCCCAGCACTCTTCAGTTCAAGGCGAGTGCTCTACGCTTGAGCCACAGCACCACTTCTGGTTTTCTAGTGGTTTATTGGAGATAAGAGTCTCATGGACTTTCCTGCCCGGGCTGGCTTTGAACTGTGATCTTCAGATCTCAATTTTCTGAGTAAGTAGGATGACAGGTGTGAGCCACCAGTGCCCGGCACACTGGGTAATTTTTTAGATATGTATATAAGTTTTTTAAACTTCTCACATCAGTAAGGAGGCTGTAGTTCAAATGGTAGACTTGCCTAGCAAGCACAAGACCCTGAGTTCAAACCCTAGTGTCAGTCAATCAGTCAAGTAAAAAGAATTAAAACTAGCCTTTTTTATGCAGGTTTTTACATGTGCATACATGAACTAGAAGAATTGCACATAGCTGTTCATTCAACATTGATTGTGTGCCTGCTGTGGTGTGAGCCAGTTAAAACACTGGCTGAAAGGTCCATGTTGTCTTCCCAACTTCATCTTTGGATGAAGGTATACCAGTTGCCTTTAAATTTTTTTATTCTAATACTACCATTTCTCATTGTTCTTCAGGACACCTAGCCCTGCCTCCCAATGTATTCTGAACATCTCATTTCTTGTTTTAAAGATCATGTTGGCTTTCAGACCACTCCTGTTTTTCACAGTAGATATCAATGTATTTTAGCTATTTGTACCCTCTGATTCCCTAACTCGTATCCAAAAAGGTAAAAGTTCTAATTAACATGAGAAGAACTCTAATTAACATTCTAGGACAAATAACAAAAGATTTTGTTTAAACTCCTTGGCTTACAAGTATTTGGCTGTTGTTATGCAGAAACAAATTTCCAGATGTGGACTCAGAACTATAGAAACAAATCTGGAGAAGTACTGATTATCCTCAAGGGGGCAGAAAGACTCAGGCTTGGAAAGGAGCTTATGGTTCATAGAGTTCAACTTTTAATCTCTAGGTCCACCCACAAAACTTGGAAATAAATGCACTTCACATTGCTTAAATCACAATTTGTATTATATTTAATGAACGTGCCATTTTTTCAATGTTCATTTTTTTAATGTAAGTATTGACTCATGTTATCATACAGAGGCCTATGAAGTAGATTATCTTGATGTCCCCATTTCACAGACCGGAACAGGCACAGCCTGCCAAGGTGGTTGGCTTGAGATCACTCAGTAAGGGGCAGGTAGGGGTCAGGATTTGAAGTCAAGCAGTTTAGTTCAGTGTTTAAGCTCTTAACTCCTTTATATTTCACTGTGCTGTTCCATAAGGAAAAATGGGGATGGGGGAACCAGGTTGTTCACTTGGAGAATCAGCTGCTTTTTATTAATCACCCAGAATCTTAGGAATCGGGTTCAGGTCTTGGGCAAAGCAGTTAAAAGGTTCCTATGACAACTTTACTGATCAACCCTGGGGTTGGGGCAGGGCTCTGCTCTGGTGAGCTGAGGCTTTTCCCTGGCGTAGACATACTAGATGGTACAACCCCTAGCATATACAGTTTTCAATAAGCACGTAAAGGAAGCTGTACCTAGGCGCCACATGGATATCCCCTACTTGTTTTAAGGGATTGTGTATACTTTCCAGTGCTCCTCTATGTCTTTTAATTGATCAAGTACCACTTTTACATTGGGTATGTATATTTCCTATTGCTGCTGTAAGAGATTACCACAAATATAAAGTCATTTAGAACAATATAAACCTTACAGTTCTGGAGGTCAAAAAATGGGAAGGAGTATGAGGGGGCTGCAGTCATGGGTCATATGGTAGAACGCTTGCTTTTCTACCTTCTAGAAGTCACCCATATTCTCTGGTAGGTGGACTCTGACTCTTTCTGTATCTTCAAAGGTATTGGGATAACAACTAACGTCCAAACGCTACCCCTCCTGCCTCACTGATTTCGGGGTTTTTTTTTTTCCTTTTTTTGTCAGTAATAGGGCTTGAACTCAGGGCCTGGGCACCATCTCTGAGCTCTTTTTGCTGAAGGTCTACTACTTTGAGCCATAGCACCATTTCTGTTTTTCTGGTGGTTCATTGGAGATAAGAGTCTCACAGACTTTCCTGCCTAATCTGGCTTCAATCTGTAATCTTCAGATCTCAGCCTCATGAGTAGCTAGGATTACAAGTGTGAGCCACCAGTGCTGGCTAGCGCCTCACTGATTGCTAAGGAGCCTGTGGTTAGCTATCAGGCCCACCTGACAAGCCAGGATCGCCTCTCCATCTTGGGTTCTTTAATCATATCTCCAAAGCTGTATTTCATTGTACTGTAACCTTTTACTGTTTGGAGAATTAGGATGTGGACATCTTTGGGAAGGCATTGTTCCTGTTATGGAATGTATAGCCCATGTTCCAGCTATGAGGACTGCCTCCTCCTTCTACCCTTCATCCACCCTCTCCTTGCTCCCACAGCTTTGTAAAGAACAAGGTCTGCTGCTTTGTCCACCTCTCAGAGCTCCAGGCAGCAACTATCCCCATCCCTACCCTGAACCTCCATGAGTTGAGTTCCTTCCTCATAGTGCTAAGCTTTCTTTTCCTTTCCTTTTTTTTTCCCTTCCTCCTCCCACACTAGCCCAACCTCCCAATGGATCTCTAAAGAAGAAACGCAAAGAGTTATTGCTTTTTAATTACAAGTGCTATTGTAGCATCTATAAGGAAGAACATTTTAAGCTTAATTGAGACCAAATGTGAAGTTAAATTAAATGAATAACTAATTAACGTAATGCTCCTGCATTAGCCCCGTGTGAGTGCAGAGGCCCAGAGAGAAGGCAGGTACCAGGTCTCCAGTGAGCAGTCAGTGCCCAGAGCTGTACAGGGTCTGGAACCTGGCACTGGAAGGCTCTGCAGAGGGGCAGATCACCCTTCAGGCCTTTGGCGTTTTCTCAAATCTCCCGATAGCCCAAACCAGGCTCTGAACTCCTGCACATCTTTTGCATGTAAAGCCACACTTACCTACTGATAATCGAACACATGATAGTCCCTAATGCTCCTGACTTGGGAGTGCTTGAGTGGTTGTGTTAACTTTCTGCCTCACCCTGCTTCTGTGAGTTCTTCCTTCATCATCGGTTCACATTGCTTCTTCCTTTTCCCTTTGTGGCTAAAGAAGTCTCTTATCTCCATGGATTTTTTTCTTGTATAGTTTTTCTTGTATTTTTATATTCCCTATATCATATCACTCAAGGAGACAAGGACAGGGAGTATGTTTAATACTTATTTTTGTCCTCTCACTCCAATTCTGAGGCAGGAAATGTGCCGTGTTCAACTTGAAGAAACTGGCGTAAGGTTCTCGAGAATGAAACTGGGAATGAAGGCAAGGCTCTCTATCCATTTGCAGCAGCAGCAGGGAAGACAGTGAGTATGGGAACTTAGATTCCAGTCTCCCTTTCTAGAAGCAGGACCACACTGCAGGCCCACATGGTAGTGTACCACGGGCTTGTGTTGCCACCTAGTGGCTAAGAGAAGCAATGCTGCTTCCCCTTAAGTAATGATGTCACATAAATCTATCTGGTCTTAAGTGAGATTGGTGAATGCTGAGCATCGTACTGTGTAACATAGCTCCTGCTCCTAAGGCCTCTGAAGACACAGAGGTCGCTGACAGACTGCTGCTTGCAGAGCCGTGGGGCGTCGTCCTTAGCTGTTCCACTGCAGTAAATGCAGTGGTGACATTTTGGATGTAGGTTGTACTCCCCATGTCACCGATGCCATGATCATGGCCTTTGGGATGCCACATGTCACAGGCCCCAGCACACCAACCGTGCGACCTGGGCTTCCATACCCCATACCAGGCCCTACCAAAGATGAGCACAGGCACAATTGGCAAGTAAAATCTGTATTGGTGCTGATGGGCAGCTCTGGAGGTCAGGCAGAAATGCCAGGAGTCTGGTGTGTCATAACGGGACTTGGGGTAGAGGAGTACACACCACCAGAACCCTACGTGCGGGGCAGGCTGCAGAGGGCTCTGAGCAACTGCATCTTAGCAGCTACTCCAGAGAACCAGGAAGCACTCTGATTGCTGCTGGTCTCATCACCTTGGCACCTGTGCTCAGGGTGTAAGTCCTTCTGTATTCTGTCCATTGTCCATTCCTACAGTAGAGCTGGCATGCAGTAGGAACCCTGTCATCGTTGGTACACATACACTGGTGTTTTCGGCCACCCTCCTCCACCCCCAGTCCAGTCCGTCCAGCACTGACTTGGTGTCATGGCCCACTGAAACAGGTGGCTAAGGACCAGGGTGGGGCAAGGAGGACTCCAGTCAGGGAGCACTCACACGAGCCCAAGAGAGTGCACCTTACATTCTGTGCCCGATGCAGCTTCTTTGCCCCACCCTTGTCTTGGCCTAAAAGAGCAGCAATCCTGTTTCAAAGTGGCTAAGGGAGTTTTAGTAATGAGCAAATGGGAAGGTAGAGGAGTGTCCAACTTGGGAAACACACAGAGAAAACTGAGGCCAGGTACCTTAGAAACAAGTAAAATATCCCCTGGTAGTATAACTGATTGCAGAAGTGAAAAACTCAACAAGGGAAAGAAAGATGTACCCTTGCCAAGCCTCGATCCTTCTTAGAGTCTGAACAAGCAGGAATGTGAGTTTCTGCCCTCATCCCCATCCCTTCTGCTGGCAGCTCCCAGACTGCAGGCCCTCAGTCTTGCAGTTCTTCATGCCTGGTCTTTTCCCATGGAGAATCTTCTGTACCCTGAACAGCTCAGTGAGTTGGGCTGGGCTGGGCTGGTTGGTGTTGGATCAGGAGGCTTTGTCTCAGCTGTCAGTGGAAGTTTCCATTGCCTTGCCCTTGGAAAGCACTTTGGGGACCCAGTGGGGACCCTCCATGCTTCTCTTCCAATCAAGTCCTCATATTTCTTTATACCTACATGAAAAGGAGAGAGCAAATGTTAGACAACAAGCTCCTGTCTTTCAGCTCTCTATAATTAGGGCTTCCTTTACCTCCTGGACAGGGACCAGCAAGGCAGATTAGCATGAAGAACTCCGTGTTTCCGCCGTGTTTCACAGCTTTACAAAGCAGCATCCATGTCCCATCTCACCTTAGCTTCCGAGGGTGCTGTGACACAGCCCATCTATGCGTGAGCATGAGCCTCTAGGGTGTGCCCAGGTCTTAGGACTGAGTGAGCAGAGAGGCCAGGATTGTCCAGGGATCCCATTCCCAGTGCCCAGCCCAGTGACAGCTCTACTCTACTAAGTCTGTTCACACCTTCCACAGGCTTTTCACGCAGGACCGGCTTGGGATGGCAGCAGTGCCCGGAAAAGCAACAGTCCCACAGGTGCCCCACAGCCTCTCTACATGAGTGCCTGCCTCTCAGGGTGACCAAAAGAAAGGTGCGCTCACTAAGTACTTGTTCTTTTCCCTGTATTTTCTTCCTCTGTCAGTCTCCTCTCAGGCCTGGCTGGGAGAATCCAGACGGAAGTAGCTAAATCCTGCCATCAACCCCTCACCCCCAACTCCATAGTAGGGTAAGGCAGGTGAGATACTGCAAATGCTTTTTTTTCCCCTCTTTGTGACACTTTTCCTAAAATGGATGTGTTTCTGTGAACCCAGAAGGTTCTTCCTCACATTTGCCATCCGGCTCAGGTCCAGGCTCCAGCCAGCTCCTCATTAACAGTAGGCTCCTGCTCAGGAGGAGAGCTGGGAAAGGGTCCAGGGAGTTGCCCAGCCCTGGCCCCAGCAGACAGCCTCAGCTCCTAAACCTCTTACCACCTCCATAGCCACCACCGCCAAACACCAGGCAGACAGCACACCAGGCTAGCCACCTTGATTCAGATTTTTTCAGAAGCTCTAATTGCTGGCTGATTCCCCCCACCCCCACCCCCTGCCCGCCGCCCAACACTAAAGGGCAGAGGAGCCAGAAGGCCTTGGTTTCTGACCTTCAGGAGGCATTTGCAGCTCAGCCTGAGTTCAGAGGGAAAATGGTTCCCTTGGTCTGTCTCCTCTGCCCTACAGGCATGGCCAAAGCCATTCTGCTGTCCCTCAGGAAAGAGGCTGCCACCTCCAACCCCTTGGGAAGCACTTCCCAAGCACTATGCTCTGCCCAAGTCGAGTCTCCAAGACCTGGCTCCCAAGAAAACAGAGAAAGTTGGAAAACAAAATCACACCATGGAGGAGAAGATTTGCATGCAGCCCACAGACTTCACGACAATACTCACAAAGGTCATGGGACTTGAGGAAAATACTATCACGGGTGGGTTAGGGCCAGACTAGAGCTATGGAGACACATGAGGACAACAGAGGAAGGTTAGCAGGGCTGGGGCGGGGAGGGTGGAGGTCCGCAGCTCACATTAGGAGAGAGGGTTGCTTCCACAGCCCCGCGGGTCAGGGCTGGACCAGCCTTAGACTGGAGCATTGGATGGCTTCCTAAACGAAGTGAGTTGGGGAGAGGTGGGACCTGCAGAGCTGGTGGACTCACCCTCTGCTTCTGCCCAGGGCCGCCTTCCAGGCCACGATCTCTTTATACACCAGCCGGCAGAGGAGCTGCAGGGAGCCCAATGCACAGAGAAAAGGGTCAACCCTGGGTGGCAGTCATTCCGAGCAAAGAGCAGCTGTTCCAAAAACCCTGATGCTTTGAAACATTTGGTTCCAGCTTGCAGAGACAGAGCCCCCCCGCAGTACCTACATGGATACCCCAAGAACTCTTACCAAGCAAGCCAGGATGTCAGCAGAGATGAGCATATAGAAAACGTTGTTCCAGCCCGTGGGAGAAATGAGCCCAGCCAGCAGAGGCCCCAGCGCCGCGCCTGTAGAAAACGCAACGTCATCAGAGGGGAACCCGTTCACCTGAGATTGGGCACCCACAGGCCTGCCCAAGACCAGGCTCGGCTCCAGATGGCAACAGCCAAGATGAGAACCACAGACCTATGGAGCCGGTGCCGTCGATGATGGCTGTGACGGTGGAGAGGGCTTTGGCGTTGCCCTTGAGGCTCTTGTGAGTACCCTGTGGGGGAGAGCAGAGTGCGCACCTGAGCTGAGCAGCACCAGGACTGGGGGAGGGCAGCCTCATGCATGGAGAGTGGCACGAGGGGTCAGGGAGAGGGAGAGGGTCCTCAACGGTTTTGAGGGTCTTATCCCTAAAGGACAGGAGAGGAGAAAGGGATCCAGCGAAATGAAGCTGGAGACAAAGGTCCTGACTATGCCCCCAGAGTGTCCCAGACACCCTGGGGTGGCCAACTTACCAAGTCGGCGGAAACAGCTGTAGTGATGAGTGCATATGGACCGTTGACCAGGATCCCACAGATAATGAGCATCACTGGGCAAAGGCAGAGACAGCACCATTAGAGAGGAAAGGCCCCTCCCAGCCCAGGCCACGCCCCCTCATCTCCCACAGCCGCCTCTCAGCACCTGTACCCATCCTCACCTATGGAGCTAGTAATCCCATTCTGGCCTATGTAATTGTACAGGAACATCTGTGAGAGGAGGAAGGAGAGATGAAGTCGTGGCCCACTTTCCAAACCTGGCTGGTCTGGAGGCCCCATGTCTGAAACTGTCTCCGCCAGATCTGGAAGCTCACAAGTCACTTCATTCCTCCAGCCTCACAGACCCAGCCTTCAGGTATTTAAGTGTACCGCAGATGGAAGTCCAAACTGTGGTCATCTGTTATTTCCCTATCCCCAAGAAATCTCTCCTATCTAACCTCAGTTTCTTTCCCTTTTTGTGCTCTTCCTCTTCTCCTCCAAGGCCAAATAAGCTTAATCCCTTTCCCAGGTTTCTTAGGCCTAACCTTCTGCTGACTTTCACTACTCAACCGAGGTGCACACAGGGGTGTGTGTGCACATGTACAGAGACAGCAGCATGCACAACACAGAGACGGGCACACAGCGCTCAGAGCACACACACTTTGCACTGAGTTCATACGTACCATGGGGGCGGCCAGGATCAGCATGATGCAGCAAGTGGTGGCCCTGCCGTTGGTGTAGTCAGAAATGAGCCCCGCCATGATGCCGCCTGGAACACGTACGTATCACACACTTCGCGGACAGACTCGCCCCTCCATCCCCTTGCCTGCTGCCCAGTATAGGCCTGGCCCAGGGAAGACCTTCCCCTTTTTAGCCTCTCCTGCAACCCTCACTACAGGGAACCCAACAAGAGGGCCATCTTTCTTAGGCCCAACCAAGCAGGTGCAGAAGTGAGAGTACACCAGGAGCTCTTTCTCAGGGGCCACTGCTGAGGTTATAACCTGCTGAACAGTTTCCTTCTTTCTACAGAAGGAAGAGAAGCAGCCCACCAGGCCTTACCTATGATGCCACCAACGTCAAACAGCGTGGAAAGGTCTCCAGCCTCTTTGGCACTGAAGTGAGCTGTGGAAAAACACAGACACTCAGTGAACATCCAGAAGAAGCCCTTCAGGGCATCGGTCCCAGCACGGCCTCCTCAGAGGGTCGACTTGAAGGCCTGTAGCACAGGGATTGGTCCAGGCCACATGGTGAGTCTGCGTCAGTTTGTGATGTACCGCCCACTGCCTGTGTAGAGTGGTCTTGACCTTCAGAAAGCCTTCCTGCCCTCCAGGGGCCATCTTGCCCCTGGAGGGCAGTCACTTCCACTGAGCCTCCGCCTTTCCAGCCACTTTCCCTGCTCCGCTCTTGACCTGCTAGCCCGCCTGGCTGCCTTTGGTCTCTGCTGATGCAGAGCCAGGAGGAAACCAGCAGGAAGTTGGAAACTCTGGGTCAGACTCTAGTGCTGAGTTTAGAAAAGGGAACATCTATAAGTCTAACTGTGTAGCTTCATCTGCAAGGTTGACTCATACTCTGAATTCAGCCACAAGACAAAGGGTCACAGTGTCTACAGCACTCAATCACACAGGGCCTGTCACATACACCCCCAGACACGCTGCAGCTACAGGTCGGGTTGTGACTAATCCCCACTCCTTTCCAGAGCAAGCACGTGTGAGGCAGGGCTAGGAGGGAGTGGGTGAGAGGTGGGGCTCTGAGGCTACTGGGGTTGGGAAGGCTGAGCAGGCTGCTCCGTAGTAGACTCGCCCTCCCTGTGGAAAAGCAGAGACCCAGGGCCAATGGACCTCAGCCTTTATCAACCACAAAAATGATCTCGTTGCTGGGCGCTGGTGGCTCATGCCTGTAATCCTAGCTACTCAAGAGGCTGAGATCTAAGGATCATGGTTCAAAGCCAGCCCGGGCAGGAAAGTCTGTGAGATTCTTATCTACAATTAACCACCAGAAACTGGAAGTGGCGCTGTGGTTCAAGTGGTAGAGCCCTCACCTTGAGCTGAAGAGCTAAGGGACAGCACTCAGGTCCAGAGTTCAAGCACCATGACAAAAAAAAAAGTGATCTTGTATATTGTTCCAGCTCCCCCAACCAGTGGTCACCACGAGGCTCCACATAGGCCAAGTACTACATAGCACAGGGGCGCTCCAGGCCCTTCCTCAGCCTGGAACTGAGTTCTCAAGGCAGATCCTTTTGTAACACCTTTACCTACCTCTGAACCAAACAATATGCATTCAGGCTAGAGAAAGAGCTGGAGGCCAGCTGACCAGAGCTTTAGGTTCCTAATGCCCGACTCAGCCCCAAGGAAGGCAAGGGGCAATGCATGGGACTCAGTTTCCCACTTAACACAAGTAACTAAATAAATCCACTGAGTAGCTCCACAGAATCCCTGTGGTGTCCAGGAATCACAGTCAGTACCAGCATGGTGTCCTCCCCCTCCAGCAGCGGCCTTGGCCTCCTCAGAGCTGCTTATTCCCATGTACTCACCCACATTGAAGATGTACAGGGGCAGCCAATAGAGGAAGGTATAGCTGACCAGCTTGGCAAAGAGTAGACACAGTGAGAACTCGATCACACCCTGGGGAGTGCGGCAGACAGACCATGGAAAGAGTGCAAACAGGATGTCGTGCACAGTACTCCCATCTCCTGACACCCAGTGGACAAATCTAGAGGGCCCTACCCATCCCTCTAATCTACGGGGTTCTCACCGGAATCTTAAGGGCTCCCAGGAAGCTGATGGCAGCAGGCTCAGGGCCTGGCTCCTTGGAATAGCTGGCTGATGTCTCTGTGCTGCTGTCTCTGTGACCATAGGGACTGTTCCCAGCATCCTCAGCATTGTCCTGGTCCTTGTCTTGTTCGCTCTAAGCAGAGGAGAGGAGCCTTCGCTGTGAGCACAACCATGCACCACCTCCCCCAGCCGGAGGATGGACGGCAAAAGCGAGACATACGCGCACATCTTCCTCGCACTCAACTGACCTTCCAGGCCCATTGGGTTATGGGTGAGCCAACCCAAGGAATACAGCTCTCCCCACCCTCCTCTCCCCGCAAGTCTATTCCCTATGATGGAGAGGGCAGGCAGGAACAGATACATGGGACACTTACATGGTGCTGCGGAGGGGTGCAGTCCACATCTTCTGGGTCTGTGGGGGATAAAACCCATCTGAGAACCTCATCGAGCCAGGCTTTTACTTTACACTGGGCCTAAGCTGGTGCAGGAAGCCAGCCTGACACCTGCCAGCACCAGGGAGCGAGGCCTGACCCCTAGCATCCATCTGGTGTGAGGCTAGGGTAGAACCTGGTTTTGCCAACAGACAGGTCTCAGAGAATGGGAAAGACAGCGGTGCTCTGCTCGGCCCTCCAGCCCCGCCAGCCCCGCTCACAGATCTCAGATCACCTGCTTTGGACCAAGTACTTTACATTTTCCCCTTAAACCTTCTGAAATCCTGGAGTGTAGATACTACTGTTGCGGCTCAGAGTTGCACAACTGGTCTTTCAACCCCATGAATGTCCAGCTGTCTCCTCAAACCAGACCAGTGGGGCTCCCTGGTGTGGGTGTGGGGAGGGTGGGATGTGCTCACATTCGATGAGGAAGAGGAAGGTGGTGAAACCCATGATGGCCGTGATGATGCCCGGCACGATGAAGGACAGACCCCACTGGTGGTTCACCCAGACGCCAGCGATCAGCGAGCCCAGGATGTTGCCCACAGACGTGTGTGAGTTCCAGATGCCCATGATGAACCCGCGCCTGCAGGAGAGGGAGGGAAACAGGTAGCAAAGGCAACTGCAGCCTCCAAAGCCGAGCCCTGGGCCTCTGGGTGGTGCGGAAGACTGAGACCCAGGCCTTGGCTGGTGTTAAGCAGGAGACAGCCTGGCCTGGGGCACCCCACCGATCCCCACAGAGGGTGCAGAGCCCCACTCCTGTTTTACTATGTGATCTCAACTGTGGGGATGATTCACTCCCACCGCCCCCCTCCCTCCCCGCCAACATCTGGGAGCATCTGGAGGTTTTGTCACTGGTGTCAAGTGATAAGATGCCAGATATATACATACCCTATGGGGAGTGAGACGCCCCCTACACAAGAATTTAATAGCGCCCCAGAGGTCAATGCCAGGCACGAGAAATCTGCCTCACAGGCAACTTTTGTTCCCCCCACGAAACCAGTTCAAGAAGAGTTACAGAGGCCTCTCTGTCTTCATCTATATTATGCGAAGCATAAGTAAGGCTGCCAATTCTATGAGCTGCCCTTCTCCAGGAGAAAACCAGTCATGCTCCTTAACCACGGAAATATTTTCATCTCCGCACGTGAAAATAACAGTAAGGCAATTCTCATCTTTTCCCTTGAACATGCACCAGAGGGCGGCGGGGGACCGGCAGCCCTCCCTCCCCACCTCTCCCTCCCGGCTCCTCCCTCAGTACTCACTTCCCCTTCCCGAACCAGTTCCCAACACAGGTCACCACGGAGGGCCAGCCCGTGGTCTGCACAAGTCCGTTGCAGATCTGCGGAGAGCAAGCGGGGGAGGGGAGGGGGAGAGCAAGCCCGGGAGGAGGGGGTTCAGTGTCAAAGCCGAGGGGCCCTCTGCACCCCACACTGCAAACCTTGCCCGTCCCTCTCATGCACTTTCGTGCACACGCCAGTGTCATGAGCTGGCTTCTCTCCTAGTTCAAGATCATTTGAGCCAAAACCAAGCCTCTCACACAACTGAAGTAATCTATTTTTGGGGGGGAGGAGGGGTCCGGTCGTGGGGCCTGAACTCTGGGCCTGGGCGCTGTCCCTCAGCTCTTCAGCTCAAGGCTAGCGCTCTACCACTTGAGCCACAGCACCACTTCCGGCTTTTTTCTTTTTGCTTATGTGGTGCTGAGGAATCGAACCCAGGGCCTCAGGCATGCAAGGCAAGCGCTCTACCACTGAGCCACCTTCCCAGCCCTGAAGTAATCTTGTTGAAATGCTCAAGGCAGGAGTGAGCGGAGGACACGTGGCTCTGGACCTGGGAGTCCACTAGGAGCCTACGGGTGCCCAGGAAGGACCCGTGGCCTCAGGGTCCTCTCTGCCTCAATAATGGAGTTCATACCTGGATAAGCACAAAGTACCAGAGCATGTGGATGTTCCAGAAATATCCCAGGCCGAAGAGGGAGGTGAAGAGGCCACTCAGCAGCATTCCACTTGAAAGGTAGTAACGGAGGGGGAGCCGCTCCCCAAAAATCCCACTGGAGAAGAGTTGGGTTTGCACTTAAATCTGTAATGTGCACTCGGCCGCTGGTCTCCGTGCCCTGTGCAGCTCGGCCCACTCAGCTGCTGCTCCCGTGGGGATCGCCTCAGCCCCCCTTCCCATGCAGTGCTCTGTGGACAGTGCTGCCCGTGATGGTTCTCTTGCCCATCTTCCCCCCTTGACTGAGCATGCCCAGAGCCGCCATCTTGTGCTTCATTTTTATGATGTTAACTGCCAAAGGTATATGCCACACAGTCTCTACCTGCCCCCCACCCCCACATTCACCCAACCTCAAGGACATCTTTATCTGGATGGCCACCAAGCATCTGAAATTGAATAAAGCAATTCTAATTCCTCCTACCATCCTGGCCCCTCCTCCACTGCTGACCTGAGAAGAGAACCTCCCTCCACCTGAACACTGAAGCGAGGCTCAGGAGCATCCTCAGGCGCTGCCTCTCCCCACCCCCCATTCAGCCCCCAAAGCCCACCCAGCCTGCCCCTTGCATCCTTGTCCAGCGTGCCAATCCCATGCATCTGTTATCACCATGGGAACTTCCACTCTCCTCCCTCCCTCCAGCTCAGCAGCTCAGGCTGCTGGCAGATAGGTCCTTTGGCGTGACCCAGCCTGGCCCTCCTTCACGTGTGCAGTACTGCCTCAGATGATGTTTCTGACCTGTAAATCTGGGTAAAATCCTCCAGGCCGCCCCCCCCCCCCCCGAATGAAGCATAGGACCTGTGCAGCCAGCCTCATCCTCTGGCAGATCCCCCTCCATCCCTGTGAACAATGGGAAATCCTACCCCCCAGCCCATGCTGTCCCTCACTTGCCGTGCTTGGCTTGATCAGTACCTGGATCCCCTTCTCCACGTTCCAAGGAGCCGTCCTCAGCCCTCTGCTCTCCCCGCAGCTTGCACTGAACAAGCACCTCAGAGCTCCTGCACCCTTCTATAATGGTCACCCACTAGTCTGAGGGCCCTATGAAGTCCACACCTCGCCTTTTCTGTCTGTGCTTCCTGGCAATGAACTCACTGAGCTAGTCTACATGTGGAAGGTCCTCCTGGGCATTTCCGTGGCCACTGGTGCTACTCTGAGTGGACAGACTCCAGGGGAGCATGGAATACACCCTTCTGGAAGGAGGGCTGCTATCAGTGCATGGCCACGGGGTGAATGAGCGGCCTTGGCGCCCGTGGTGCCGCCGGCCCTGGGCTGATGGGCTGGGCGGAATCTTGGCCTCGTTCCCACAGCTCGGTCAGGAGCAGCAGTGGCTCTGAGCCATCTCCCCGTGGAGGGGCCGGCACGCTGCATTCTCCTTACCTGATAAACATGCCAATGGCATAGGCCACGAGGAACGCGTTGTCCACCGCCCCCAGCAGCTCCTTGTAGTCATCTTTGTCTAAAAGCAGGCAGGAGAGACAAAATTGGTTTCTTGACTGCGCCTGTGGAAGCCCTTTCAGGCTCTCGGGTGGGGTGGAGAAGGGCAGACTCATTCTTACCAAATGGACTCCAGCTGCACCATGTGGTGTCATTCAAACTATGGGTGTCGTTGACCGGGTTGATGAGCTCCGAGCAATTCTGGTGCAGCCGGCTCTGGCAGACGATGGCAAGCTCAGGTCAGGCGTAACCCTCCCCAACCACCAGCATGCCTGCCTCCCCACTGAGTCCACGCTCCCTGCTGCTGCCACCTGCTCCAGCAGGGTCCGGGCCCCAGGGGAAGGTGGTCACATGAACACAAAGCCCAGGCCTCCAGCACTCTTACCCCATCCACTGACTGGGCCTACTGGGCCTAGCCTACTGACTGGGCTAGGTGAGGAAACTCAAAAGGAAGGAGCACCCAAGGAAACATTGCTGGGAGGAAAAGAGCTACCGACGGTGGGTGTGGCCAGGAGGTAACCATGGTAACCCAGTGCCCAGGGTAGCAGGATGCCATCCTCATCCCGTGCACTGATTGGATGGAGGGTGATAGCCTGAGATCCAGACCGGTCCATGCACATAGTGCTGTCTGAGAGCCTCACCTTGACGATGCTGATGGGCTTCCTGGACATGTGGTAGCAGGTGTATATGAGAAAGGTGAGCACCAGGGTGAAGCCTCGGAACCTGCGGGAGAACAGCATCCGGGTCAGCAGAAGTCCAGCCCAGGCGTCTCAGCTGTGCCATCTCGGGCAGCCCAGGGCCTTGCCCCCACCGCTCTTTCCCTTCAGCCAGGGGGAGACTCCGAACCAAGGGCCTCTGAGGTTCCTGAACAGCCTACTGCTTGCTGGCTGGGTGTGACAGTCTCGTAGGACCTGCCTGCTAACCGGTACCTCCCATTCCTCTCCTCCTGAGTTCTCCACAGGGCAAGGGGCCTGTCTGTCTGGAGGTGTGTCTTAGAGGTGGGTGGCCACAGGGAGTTGAGGTCATTTTCTAAGTATCAGAAATGATTGGCGACTATCATCCTACCAACATAGAGGCTGAGATCTGAGGATCTTGGCTGGAAGTCAGCTCAGGCAGGAAAATCTATGGGACTCATCTCCAATGAACCACCAACAAGCTTGAAGTGGAGCTGTGGCTCAAGTGGTAGAGTGCTAGCCATGAGAAAATAACAACAAAACCCTAAAGGATAGCATCCAGGCCCTGAGTTCAAGCCCCATTACTGGTTTTACAGAAGGAGGAGGAGAATCTGTCTTCAAAGTGAAGCTAAAAGGCCACTTAGGCTTAGAACACAGCAGACGGAGCTCAGCCACATTTGGAGATGATCAGCTGGGGATGGAACTCAAGATGACTGCCCCATAGCTCACAGACAGAAAGATCATTCTTTCTGGTGGCTCACACATCCTGTCCTGACCCCATGCACTTGTCAGATGGAAAGAACAGCCAGGCAGCCCTCAGAGTTTCCAGGGTCTGGGGAAGGAGCTCCATGGCCTCCTTGACTCACCATCTGCTTCCCCAAGGAAGTTCAAGGAAAATAGACCTCAGAATGGGGGCTGGGGCGCAGCTCAGTGGTCAAGCAAGTGTTCAGTCTTCCATCCCCAGCACCACCAAAAAGAAAAAGAGGCCAGAGAGACAGGGCCAGACTTCAGAGGAAACACAGTGTCTGGGCTCTTCAGAGATCTCATGGGGAAGTGGAGGAGAAAGCTAGGAGCTTCCTGGCGCCCTTTCCTTCCCTCAGCCCCCTGAACCTGAGGGTGACACTCCATGCTCATTCTGTAACTTGTGGGAATCTGCCTCTGAACCCCTAAGTAACTTTCCTCTAATATGTCAGGCTACCCCTTGTGAAATAAATGGTATTGCAGCAAAGGCTTGAATTTGGGTTGGGCTCTTCCTCACCTCAGCTCTTCAAATGACCTTTCTACATGCATCTCAGCCTCTGTACTGTTCCCCTCAGTTAATCTTATTAAGCAAAGGAAGCTGAATGTGCTCCTTTCTTCATTGCTTACATTTCCCCCCTATGTTTTTCACTTCAGCAAGAATGAAGTTCCAAGTCAGGTGTGGTGGTGCCTGCCTGTAATTCCAGCCCTTGGGAGGCTGAGGCAGGAGGACCACTAGTTGAGACCAGCCTAGGCTACATATTAAGACTGTCTACAGGAGAGAGAGGAGAGGGAGAAGGAGAGAGAAAAGAAGGGAGGGGGAAGGGAGAGAAACAGGAGGGGAAGGAGAGGGGAAGGGAGAAAGATTCCACTCACATAGACCCAGCTACTGACTACTAGTTCCCAAAGGCTCTTGGCTGGATCACAGGTCTTCTAAGAACTTGAGTTCTACCAGGAAGCTGGGGCTACCCAAAGAGCCCTCACAGTGATTGGTACCAGCAAACCTGATGACAGGAAAGTTTTCGTGCTTCTAAATGGTTGCCAAATTGCTCTGGACTCTTGAGTCCAGGGATATATGAGACTCAGAGAACTGTAAATGATGCCCAATAGGGCTTTTTGTTGTTGTGGGTTTGGGTTTTTTTATTTCGTTTTGGTTTTGGTAAGTCATAGGGCTTGAACTCCGGGCCTGGGCACTGTCCCTGAGCTCTTTTGCTCAAGGCAAGCATTCTACCACTAGCGGGTTTCTGGTGGGTAACTGGAGATGATAGTCTCACAGACTTTCCTGCCCAGGCTGGCTTTGAACTGCCATCTTCACACCTCAGCCTCCTGGGTAGCTAGGATTACAGGCGTGAGCCACTGGCACCCAGTCGGCTTTTTGCAATAAATGCAAGAACACTGCAGTCCCCCAGAGAACATCGCCCAGAGCACTGCCGAGAAAGCCGTGAGGGACGCCATTTAGTTGTTTCTGCCTTGGATTTCCTTACTAGCTGTTCCCAGATGGAAGTACCCTGTCCATGGCTCAGGTCATGCATGGCACAGTGTCACTCCTAGCCCCGCCCCTAGGTCCTGGGTGGTGCCACCTGTGAGAGCCCCCAGACCTTGGCTAAGCCTACCTTGGCTGGCCACGTGGCGGTGCCAGGCCCTGGCCAGGCTGTGTGGCCACTGACCATAGTGCCAAATCAGATCGTCTCTGAACCAAGACTCCTGACAGGCCAGGCAGGGAGGCCCTGGCCAGCTCTGGAGCCTGGGCTGGACTAGGAAGCCAAGCTGCACCCGAGCAGACATGCTGAGCGCTTTCAGAAGCGGGACAGAGCCAGAGTGCCCAGCCGGACAACTCAGCCGCTGGTAGCCCTTTACCGCCCATCCCCACCACCACACAGCAGCAAGGGGGGCCTCGCTCACCCCTTCCCTTCTCCCTGCCTTTCCTTGCTTCTCCTTCTCCCAGACTTTTCCTTCTCCCTTTCATCTGGAATTTTATCCCGCCCAACCCTGCGTAGCCATTATGTGCCACAAGACAACGCCTTATGCCCATCTCTCACATCCGATTCACTTGGTAAAAACAAGGCTGCGCTTCCCTCTGCCTGTGTGCCTGCCGGGTACCCAGCACACGCTAGGGATCAAGAGACAGCAAAGGAAATCGTACGAGGGATCTCGGAGTCAGGCATGGTAGTGTATGCCTGTAATCCATTCAGGACACTGAGACAGGAGGATCGAAAGCTCTAGTTAGTTACAAACAAAAACAGAGGATGTCTGCCTAACTGGAGTGCACAGGTCAGTGGGAAAAAAGACATACAGAACGAGTGTGACCGTGCTGTGAGAGGCCATGCGTGACACGAAGGCAGGAGGGACACGGGGGCCAGTGGGATTGGAACTCAGTCAGGAGAGGATTCCCAGAGGTGTGACTTCAAAAATAAACAGGAGGTGGCCAGGCTGGGCAGGGCTGAGCAGGAAGCAGTATATGGAAAGGCACAGAGGCGTGAAATAACACTACCTGTTTGGGAACATTGTATGGGTCAGGATATCTGGAAGCTGGGGCTGCCAAGCACAGGAGGAGACATGGCTGGGAGCAGGCCGCTGGCATCTCTTGAGGATGATGGGAATCCTCAGAGGGCCTGGGCTTTCCTACGTCAGGGTGTTGCGTCACGTGGGAGAATTGCAAACCCCCTCCCCCATGGTTTATTGCCAGGAGTTGTTATCTATAAGAGAAAACAGCAGGGCCTTAGGAAGCAAAGCTGGTTGTGTTCACTCATCATCTTTCCAGTAGACCAGCCGCTGGGGTCGTGAGAGGATGCAGTCATGGCCCGTGGAGCATTCCTGTCACCCGGTGGACACTTACAAATGGCCGCTGATGCTCTTTCTGATTGGCTGGAGTAAAGGCAGCCTTTTGCTGCTCTATTTTAAAAACCAAGACTGGACCCAACCTTGACTGGACCAGCAGAGTTCCCTTCAACTCACCTGAAAGGTAGAGATTTGGGGATACCCTCTACTCCCCACCAACCCACGGTATATTACCCGGGCCCGCGGGGACACTGCTAGCGCGCTGGCCGTGCCTGAAGCACGTGGAGGTCTATGTGGAGTCTGCCATGATAAAGGGAAGTGGCTCAGGGGCCACCCCATGGCGCCCTCACGGAGCAGACGAGAGGATGAGGACGGGTCCACGCCAGCACCCTGCCCTCCTCTCAGGGCTGCCCCCGAGAGATCTCAACCTCCCACAGAACCTGACTCCCACCTGGACCGGCGGCTCACGCTTGCAATCCCACCCAGGAGGCCGAGATCTGAGGATCACAGTTCAGAGCCAGCCCAAGCAGCGAAGTCTGTGAGCTTCTCATCTCCATTTGCCCACGAGAAAACTGGAAGCGGGGCTGTGGCTCAAAGTGGTAGAGCGCTCAAGGCTAGTGCTCAGGGACAGCGCCAGGCTGTGAGTTCCAGCCCCATGACCCATTAAAACAAAAACAGAACAGAAAAACAGCTAACTCTGCCAAGATTCGCAGGAGAACGTGATTCCTGGGGCTCTGTGGTGTGGTACAGGACTCCAGAGGATGGAAGGATGAGTTCAAAGTCAGTCACACCACCGCTGGGACTGGGGCTCTTAGGGGCCGGGTCTCTTCCTGCTCCAGTGTTGCACTTGGTCAGGTGTTCGGAGAAGGCGCAGGTGCCATTGTTCACTGGGGACGCAGGGCCGGTGAAGGACTGAGCTCACATCGCCCTGAGCTGGGCAGCTATGGGTTTCACTTCTCCTCTCCCAAGTCCGTCCCTCGTGAATTGAGAGGCCCCAGTGAGGAGCAGGGTACAAAATGTGTAGAGCCCCTGAGCGTGCGCACGCACGGGGCTGGGCCTGGCAAGCAGGCCAGGGGCCAAGGGACACCAGGGGCATGGTGCTTGTGGTTCCAGGTGGGGCCAGATGCCCCATGACCCTCCAAGTCTTTTGTTAGTGAGAGGAGGCACCTCTTAAGAGTCCTACCCCCCCCCACACCCAGATACTGGTTACTGAATAACCAGATGAGATAGTGAGCGGACCTGGCTATCTCTTAGCTAGGAGCTGACAGTTCTTACTCTTTGGAAGGAACCCGGTAGTAGCCTCGTTGACCTTGTTAAGACTTTGCACTAAGAATGCTGCTGAGGTAGGGACAGGGAACAGTGTGTGCTAAATTAGCAGTAGATTAACAACAACAACAACAACAACAACAACAACGTCTCCCCCTCTCCCAGGGCCTGTCAATACCACCAGAAAACAAGAACCACACAGCAGAGGGACTCTGGCCTTGTAAGAAGTGGACACAGAGCTTTCCCTGATGCCCCGCATCATCCCTCTTCTTGGCTTGGCCAGCTGCTGACTGCGGCTGCAGGTGACTTTGGCACTTCCATTATGGAAATGAACCTGCTGACCTATGCTGGGGTTAGCAGAGGTTTTTTTAATTGTTTTTTTTTTTTTTTTTCTGAGACAAGGTCTCATCATATAATACAGGCTGACCTTGTACTTGTAATTCTCCTACTTCAGCCTCCCAAGTGCCAGGATTACAAGTGTGATCTACCACATGTGGCTCTTGGGGGGTAGTAGATCTGAAAAGGGAAAGAGGTTTGGGCACAATAAGGACCAAAGCAGCCAATGGCTCCAGTACCATCATCCCTGCCATCCTGGCTTGCGTGGAGGGAGGAGGGGGGGTCACAGGGGAAATATCCCAGTGGAGAAAGGGTTTCCAGGAACAGCTATCGCTCAGGCAGGAGTGCTGAGCCATGTCTTCAGAGGACAAGACAGGGCAGAGGCAGGCCAGGTGTGGGAAGGCCTCTCAGGACAGAAGGCACAAACTTCTGGGACAGGAAATCCTGTGTTTGTTGATCCTCTTCATCTAGCTGGCTGAGAGAAATCAAGTTGACTCAGAGCTCAGACCCAAGCCGCTTCTTAGAGAAGCTACCAGACCACGGTGGTCTGGTAGCCACAGGAACCCAGAACTTTCTAGATGAATTTCACAGCTAAGATGATGGTCTTTTTATTCTGATAGAGGAAAATATAGATCCTTTTGCTCTGAGAAGAAAGCTGTGTAGGGAACCCTGCGTGCTCTGACCGATGACTCAACATGGCCTTGTATTACATCATGAGGGTTTTCTTAGGCAACCAGGATGACGATGGAAGACTTAGTTCTTAGGCTTCAGAAGAAGCTGTTCAGCAGGTGTACGCCCCGCTGTCTCTGAAAGAAGGCATGTTGGGAGCGCGGTGAGCACAGCAGAGCTGTGATCCTGTCCAGGGAGCTACGAGGATGGCCTTCTGGAGGCCTAGCCCGGCTCCAGCCTCCACTGCTCCCCAGCACGGAGGACCCAGAGGCCAGCGGTGATTCCTCCAAACTCTCCCCTTGGTGTCTTATCTCCAGTTCCATTCATCCTTGGAGATTGTCTGGTTTGGGCCTCGATATTCTGAGGGTACAGCTTGGCTGGAGAAAGATGGCTTCAAGCAACCATGCAGACAATTGTAAACCCCTTGCTGCCCCCCTAGACTGGTCCAGGCAGCCTGAATCAGGCGGCCCCACCCAAGCCACACAGATGAGGGGAAAGAGGAAGCAGCTGCCCGGGAGAGGAAGTACAGGAGCCACAGTCATGAGGGGGTGGGGGCAGGGACCTGCGTGGTCACATGCGCAGTGCAGGGTGTGAGAGAATGTGCAGCTCTGGGCCCTTTTGGCTTTAGCTGGATGTTAAAGTAGGGAGAAATGGTGAAGAGAGAAGAACGCCTCCCAGACGCCTGAAATCTCAGAAGGCTGAGATCTGAGGATCAAGCTTCTGAAGCCAGTCTGGGCAGGAAAGTCCCAGAGACTTTTATCTCCAATAAACTATTCAGAAAAAGCTGGCAAGTTGGGTGGGGTTCAAATGGTAGAGTACTAGACTTGAGCCAAAGAAGTTCAGGGACAGTGCCCAGGCCCCGAGTTCAAGCCCCACGCCTGATTAAAAAAAAATAAAAGAAAAAGAAACATTCCCTACTTTCCATGCAGAAAATAGGAGTTGACTGAATGGCAGTTCCTGTCTGTAACTGCTGTACTGTGTGTGTGTGTGTGTGTGTGCGTGTGTGTACACTTGAACTCAGGGTCTCATGCTCTCACTAGGCTTTTGCATCCAGGACAAGCCCCCCGTGACTTGAGCCATGAGCTTCAGATGGCAGCCTCCTGAGTAGCTAGGATTACAGGCATGAGCTACCAGCTGCTTTTACACTTTTTGAACAGGGTGAACACAGGTGGCAAAGTCATCTAGCAACTCCTAATCCTGAGACCTCAGTTTTGGGTGGATGAGATGGGTGAGGTCCACCCAAAATACAGGTAACCTTCAGGACTTCCTTCTGCCACACAAGCCTTTCTTTCTTTGTTTTTACCCAGCCAAGACAAGCTCCCAGCATTTTCCATTTCAAAGGAGGAGGCCATTTAGACAGCTTCCTAGATCTCCTAAACTTACAAGTTTAACTTTTACCGGGAGGTGCCCTGGGAGGGGAGCTCATCGGCTGTCAGTTTGCTTCCTGATTTTGACTTCTGACTTTTTGACAGTTGTTGAATGGTAATTTCCAGGTCTTTCTACCCTGCTTAATCCTGCCCTGCCCCAGCTTTCCTTCTGTCAGGAGAATGTTCATCATTGCTCATCTTCAGCAGCTTTCTGCTGTCCTTACCAAGTATGTCTGCAGGAATTGGGAGAACTAGAGAAAGCTTAGTAAGGCTGCACTCAGGGCTGGCATGGAACAGGGAAAAAGACATCAGACTTAACCGAAAGAGGCTGAGTTTTCATTTTTGGTTCTGTTTCTTACTCGGGTAACTTGTTTAGCCTAAGGCTCCAGGGTTTTCTGTTCTGTTTTGTTTTTTAGTGGTGGTGGTAGTGGTGGTGGTGGTGGTGGTGGTGGTGTGTGTGTGTGTGTTGCTGGTACTGAGTCTTGAACTCATTTGACTTTTTTGCTCAAGGCTGGCCCTGCTCCACTTGAACCACACTTCCATTTTTTTTTTGCTGGTTAGATGTAAGCG
This sequence comes from Dipodomys spectabilis, assembly GCF_019054845.1. Taxonomy (NCBI): domain Eukaryota; kingdom Metazoa; phylum Chordata; class Mammalia; order Rodentia; family Heteromyidae; genus Dipodomys; species Dipodomys spectabilis. Next base: position 5,287,798 of record NW_024870700.1, read on the forward strand.
TGTCACAGACTCCCCCCCCCCCTTCCTCCCTCCCCCCTCCCCCCGTTAGCTCTGAACCTCCTTCTTTAGCTCTCAGCCTCCTAACTCAGATTACAGGCCTGAGGTACCAGCACTCAGCCTGGGCTTCTTTGAATGACAGAATAAACAATGGTACAAGATTGTAATTGGATTAACAGACGTCGTGGTGTGTATTTCAGTGTCTTTCTGCTTCAGCCAACTCCAGGGGACAGAACCATTTGTCAGCCTTATTCAGTCCCGGTGGGAAGATCAGGGTGTGGGGAAGCTGAGGCAGTGTGGGAGTTCTCGGCTCCAGTCCTTCTCCCCGTCCGTCCGATCTGCGCCCCTCCACACCCATTCCTGCTTATCCAGCCGCTGTGTCACCCTGCTCCCTCCTCCCACGGGCTGCTCTTCTCTACCTCCTGAGTCCAGCCCCACACCCCAAGGCCCCAGGAAATACACTCAGTCCCATAAGCAGCAGCCGCAGTTATCTTTCTGGAAAGTTGCCTGTGTTACCAGCTGCCACCAGACATGGCCCATTCGGATCTTGGCACAGAAGGATTTAATTGGAAAGGGCCAGGGACCTTTCAGGTGCTCGGTGCTTCTGAAATGCCATGGCAGCTGCCTGCCCCGCATCCTGACAGGAGGAGGAGTAAGCTGCGCCGGGTAGAAACCTGGCAGAGCTGTGGACAGAGCTTGGGTGGTGCTGTCTCTGCACCTGCTGCCAGCGTCCCCAGCCTCTGCCCACTAGACAGAGGCCATCCACAGACAAAGACTCCAGGTCCACCATTTCCTCCCTATGGTCCAGCAGATGCTGAACAGGCTACAAAGCTTCTCTGTGCCTCATTTTACCTCTGTGATCCATGGGGAAAAACTAACTTGCAGTTCTAGAAAAACTACAAATTGCTAAGTGCAGGTGGCTCCCACCTGTTATCCTAACTACCGAGGAGACTGAGATCCGAGGATCGAAGTTCAAAACCAGCCTGGGCAGGAAAAGTCTGTGAGACTCTCATTTCCAATTAACCACCAAAAAGCCCTAAAGGGAGCTGTGGCTCAAGTGGTAGAGCACCAGCCTTGAATGGGGGAAAAAAAACCTAAGGGACAGTACCCAGGCCCTGAGTTCACAAAAACAACACAAATAACAATAACAAAAATGACAAATTAACCATTTCCACTGGGGATGGAATCCCTTCCACCACAGAAATTTATCAGCACTTAGTAAATACCAAGTATGTTGAATGCTAGGCTAAGAACCTTTTGTTTTCTTTTCTTTCTTTTTTTTTTTTTTTTGCCAGTCCTGGGGCTTGAACTCAGGGCCTGGACACTGTCCCTCAGCTTCTTTTGCTCAAGGTTAGCACTCTACCACTTGAACCACAGTGCCACTTCCAGCTTTTTCTGTTTATATGGTACCGAAGAGTCAAACCCAGGGCTTCATGCATGCTAGACAAGCACTCTACCACTAAGCCACCTTCCCAGCCCAGTACTTTTAATTTCCTCCGTTCCTTCCTTCCTCCCTCTCTTCCTTCTTTCCTCCCTTCCACCCCCTTTTTTTTTTTGGGTCCGGTCGTGGGGCCTGAACTCTGGGCTTGGGCGCTGTCCCTCAGCTCTTCAGCTCAAGGCTAGCACTCTTACCACTTGAGCCACAGTGCCACTTCCGGCTTTTTTTTTTCTGCTTATGTGGTGTTGAGGAATCGAACCCAGGGCCTTGAGCATGCAAGGCAAGCGCTCTACCACTGAGCCAACTTCCCAGCCCTTAAAAGATTGAGACTTTTTTTTTTTGTCGGTCGTGGGGCTTGAACTCTGGGCCTGGGCGCTGTCCTTCAGCTCTTCAGCTCAAGGCGAGCACTCTACCACTTGAGCTACAGCACCACTTCCCCACCCCCTTTTTGTAAACTAGGATTTGAACTCAAAGCCTTTTGTTTGCTAAGTGGGTATTCTACCACATGAGCTAGTCCACTAGCCCCTAAGTAGTTTCTCATTTAACTGAAATTCTCTGATACAGGTAATCATTTCCCTTATGTAGCTAACCAGAAATGGACTCTCAGAGTGATTAATTTGAGGCCAGTTTCCCCCAGCACACACTCTCATGAGGACAATGGGATGTGATGGCCAACCATGAGCTTAGGAACTGCGCTGCTCTGACCCAAACGCTACCTCCATCATCCAGCAGCTACCTGATGCTGGACAGGCCCTGGGTCCCATTCTTACCTTTACTGCAAGCTAACCTGCAGTTCTATAGAGATTACAAATTAACAATACCTGAGTCACAATAGTAGGAAACTGAATAATAGTACTCTGTGTGCTCACTATAAGCTGGGCTCCTATCTACACGAACTATTAACCTCATTTACATTTTACCCAGGTAGGCATTATTGTTGATCCCCATTTTATACACCAAGGGTCCAAAGCCCAAAGCCAGTTGACTTTCCAGCCTGTTCCCCTGATCCCAGGCTGCTGTTTGCATGCTCTCTTTGGGGACACGCAAAAGCAGGTAAGTTCATTTCTCATTTTATTCGGGCTGTGAGTTTTTATACTATTTGTCTCCACCCTAATCGACATTTTGTTTAGCCTAGGAAATTCTAATAGGATTAAGCTTCACCTAATATTATATAATAATGTAGCTGATAATGAGATTATCGCTAATAATGCTCGTAAAAGCCAGCATTTATCGAGTACTTCCTGAATACCAGGAAATTTACACCTACTTAATCTCTAATACTTCATGTGTCAGACATGCTCCATGAGGCAGCTTTTCTTCAAAACCAATTCACCCGACCTTGAAGAGACATAGCTCATAGGAAAGGTCACCCTTAAACCCTTTAATACATATGCTTGTGCCTCCTAAAATTGCTGACTTGGTCTGCATTGTGGCTACGTGGTAGAGGGCTTGCTCAGTATGTGTGAGGCCCTGGGTTTGGTTCCATCCCCACCATAGCTAAATAAATACAAATTGCTGACCGGGCCCATACGAGTGCTACTTGCACACGTATGCATGCGCAGATACACACACACACACACACACACACACACACACACACACACATACACACCTGCCTTCTCCAGCTTCACCCTTTGTTTTGAGAAGGTGAGATCAGGTCTTCATTGTCTCTACAGGCCTCAAAATTCAGCACAGTAAGAGCCACAATCCAAACCCTTCCTTGGGAGGGAGGGGCGAGAAGATCCATGGAGGAACCCTGCCCACGTTCAGAACCAGCACATGGATCCTCAGGAACCACCTGCTGACTGATAAGGAAACTGAGTCTCCACAGTGTTCACTACTGACAGCACACACTGGTGGAAAAATTCCAGTCCGGTGCTGTGTTGAGTTTTGGAGACGCTGGATGGAGAGCACAGTAATGGAATTTACACTTTGCAAGAAGTGTGTAAATTGTTGTCTGTAGCTATAGAAAGCTGTGTGTGACAGATTGTTTACAACAACGATCCACCTTCTCTATGCTTCATTTGATCTGAAATGTACGTAACTTTGGTTAAGTTAAAATTAAGAGCCAGGCACTGACGATTCACATCTATAATCCTAGCCACTCCAGAGGCTGAGATTTGAGGATCAAAGTTCAAAGTCAACCTGGGCAGATGAGGCTGAGACTCTTATTGCCAACCAAGTAGCAAAAATCTGCAAGTGGAGGTATGTCTCAGGTGGTAGAGTGTCAATCTTGAGTAAAAAAAACTTAGCAAGAGTACAAGGCCCTGAGTTCAAGCTCCAATACTAGAACACACACACACACACATACACACACACACACACGACAGAGTTGGAGCTGTTACCTCAGTGGTACGGCACTTGCCCAGCATGTGCAAGGCCTGAATTTCAATCCTTAGCTCTATAAATAAAATATACTATATATGAATGAGACCCTACTAGGATGAATAGAGGCTGAGAGGTGCAATTATGATGAAGTAGTAATGAGGTGTGTTTTTGTTAAAAGGGGAAAAGAGAAGCTTTTTTCTAAATGACTAAGAATTCCAGAATAAGATGGAGGGCAGCAAAACACAAGATCTGAGTGGCAGGTTTATAAAATAGGGGTTGGTTTGATCTGGATTATAGTACGTACAAATAAAGGATCTCAAATGAAACTGTGAAGTGTGTTAAAATGGTGTTGAAGCTGGCTCGGTTTTGATGAGTGTGTTCATATTCTTAAAAACAGGGTCCCTGCAAATCAAGATTTGTTCTTTCACCCTTTAGAAGGCGAGGTGCTGCTGGGCACTGGTGGCTTGCGCCTGTAATCCTAGCTACTCAGGTGGTGGATCAAGTTTAAAGCCAGTCCAGAAAAGGAAAGTCTGTGAGATTCCATCTCTAAAATAAACAGCAAAAAGAACTGGAAGAGTGGCTCAGGTAGTAGAGCACCAGCTTTGTAAATATGAGGTGCTGAGTTTAAACCCACCTTAAGTTTATCGTGTGTGTGTGTGTGTGTGTGTGTGTGTGTGTGTGTGTGTGTGTGTGTGTGTGTGTGAGAGAGAGAGAGAGAGAGAGAGAGAGAGAGCAAGAGAGAGAGCGTGTGCGCATGTTTTGCTGGTCTTGGAGCTTGAACTCAAGGCCTGAGTCCTGTCCCCGAGATTTTTTTTTTGTCTGTTGTAGGACTTGAACTCGTGCTGTCCTTGAGCTCTTTTGTTCAAGGCCAGCACTCTACCACTTTCAGCCACAGCTCCACTTCCAGTTTTCTGGTGGCTAATTGGAGATAGTCTCACGGATTATCCTGCATAGGCTGGCTTCTAACTGTGATCCTTAGATCTCAGCATCCCGAGTAGCTAGGATTACAGGCATGAGCCATTGGCTCTGGCCCTGAGCTTCTTTATCTCAAGGATAGCACTCTACCACTTGAGCCACAGCTCTACTTCCAGCATTTTCTGAGTAGTTTATTGGAGATAAGAGTCTCATGGACTTTCCTGCCTGATCTGGCTTCAAATTGCAATCCTCAGATCTCAGCCTCCTGAGTAACTAGGATTATAGACATGAGCCACAGGCACCTGGATGATATGTACGTTTTTTTAGACAATTATTTTATTTTTGAATTACTATACATTTGTAGTATACGAGTATCTCATTGTGATATTTCCATACCTGAATATAGGTGATGTTATTATTGAACAAGCATAGAATTGTGAAATTGGAAGAGACAGCTTTAAGTTTAAATACATACTATTTACATAAATATTTCAGGAAATTCAGAATATTGCTACTTTATTAAAAGCTCAGATTTCTGAATGCCTTCTCTATCCACATTGCTTTCTTTTTTTGGGGGGGGGTGGGGTCCGGTCAGCTCAAGGCTAGCGCTCTACCACTTGAGCCACAGCGCCACTTCCGGCTTTTTTTTTCTTTTTGCTTATGTGGTGCTGAGGAATCGAACCCAGGGCCTCATGCATGCAAGGCAAGCGCTCTACCACTGAGCCACCTTCCCAGCCCACACATTGCTTCTTTTTTGAACTCAAGGTTTCATGATAGCTGCACAGGTGCTCACTGCTTGAGTAGGAGACTGTATGTCCACAGTGTGTCTGTTGATCTGCATTCTGACAGGGCTTTGATGACAACATAGAGAGGTATTAGTCATGGTTTCAGTTACAACTAAAATGTTTACCTGAGCCAGTGCCAGGGGATCACATCTATAATCCTAGCAGTTCAGGAGGCTGAGATCTGGAGATTTCATTCAAAGCCAGCCTGGGCAGGAAATTCTATGAGACTCCTATCTCCCATTAACCACCAGGAAACTGGACGTGACCCTGTGGCTCAGGTGGTAGAGCGCTAGCTAGCCTTGAGCAGAAGAGCTCAGGGACAGCGCTCAGGCTCTGATTTCAAGCTCTAAACGGACAAAATATGGTATGCAGCTTTTTTAACTTAAATCCAACATCTTCCAGTCCAGACCATTGTTTTCACCTGTGAGTGTGAAATATTAGCGTTTTATTTAAACTCAGATGTTTAAGGTTTATTCAAAACTTACTAAATCTCTTTAGTTGACTTTTTGAATATTATGGAAATTTTGTCTCAGAATTTGGTTATAGCTTAAGCTTTTTTTCTCTAAAAATTATGTTCATCCATTTTTGATGTACTACTCATTGTCTTCTTTGAAATTAGACATATACTATGCTTCTAAGATACTGTCTAAATGTTGTCACTGACTTCATGTTATAGTATAGGAGTGAACAAATCTCATCATAACTTTTATAATGCCAGTACCTGAATTTGAGCTCAGAGCCTGGGCACTGTCCCTGGGCGTTTATGCTCAAGGCTAGCATTCTACTATTGGAGCCACTGCTCAAATTCTAGCTTTTTGTGTGGGGGGGGGGAGGGGGGAGGCTGAGAAGGGAGGTGAAGGGTAAACAAAGGAGGAGGCTGCAATGCTTGGTAAGAAATGTACGCATTATCCTGCCCATGTAATTGTAACCCCTCTGTACAGTATGTTCACAAATAAAATAAAATTAAATTAAAAAAAATAAAAATAAAATAAAAAATTCTAGCTTTTTGGTGATTAGAATAAGAGTCTCATAGATTTTCTAAACCATAGTCCCCGTATCTCAGCCTCCTGAGTAACTAGGATTATAGGCATGAGCCTCCCACTAGCCCCTAGAGACAGCATTCATTTTTAAATTAATAAGTAGTAAGTTAACCAGAAACTCTTATATGTTCCCCCCACAGATTGTGTCAGCCATAGGCCAACATGTTTTATTGTTAATCATCTCAGCAAAGCATTGCACCAAGCATTTACTCTTGGGCACAGGGTTCTAATGGTATCACCTGATCAACTTGAAGAACACAGGGATTGAGTTAGGAGTTTCTAGCACTCTAGTCAAGAGGAGATGGGTTTCAGAGACTGCTAACCCTAGATTCAGCCACTCAGCACCACTGATTAAATGAACTGGTAGTAGATGACTGTCCTTTTTGTTTGAAATAGTTCTAGTGTTCCACTTTCAGGGTATCAACACAAAGAAGACTTTTCTCTTTCTTCTGAGGTGATCCACACAGCAATTTAGTAAACTGCACTTTTGTGATGGTTCAGGGCCTTGACTCAAGACCTTCAGCTCTCCCTCAGCTTTTCTTCTCAAGGCTGATGCTCTACTACTTGAGCCTCACCTCTACTTCTAGCTTTTTGCTGGTTACTTGATTTTTAGAGTCTCATGGAGTTTTCTGCCTGGGCTTTATTTGAACCCTGATCCTCAGATCTCAGATTACAGTCATGAAACACCAGTGCCCAGCAGAAGTGAAAAACTTTCATTGGGTCTTCTCGATTTTCATGGTAGTATGCTATTTGCAAAGGTTCCATCCCTCCACTTTTTTTGGTAAACCAGGACATATTTGGAAAAGTTATATAACCAAGAACTTACATGAAGTATTGTGTTAGACAAGGATGCCCATTTATCCAGATGTAACCAGCTCCTTTAAGGAACTAGGCTTCACTGGACAGAGCCAATACTAATAAAACACTCCCAAGAAAAGTGGCTTACTGGCTTCTCAGCCTTACAGGCACAGGAAGGTCACTCATTTTTGGCTGGCCCAGGAGCCTTAGCTTTGGGAGACTCTGCAGAAAAAGGAATTTGTCTAAATTTATAGGTATAGCAAGTCAAACCTAGTGAAGATGGCTTCTTGGTATGGCTTCTTGGTATGGCTTCCTGATCTCACAATAAACAATAAAATGAAATGTTGTTTTTAAAGCCTAAGATTCCATATGAAAACTTCAGGCAAAGTTAGCATGGCCAGTCTGTTAATTACCATTTTCACTGTGCTTACGTAAATCATAAGATCAAATCTAATGAGATTAGCTTTATATAATGCTTAAAAAATAATAATTTCCCTCCCCCATGGTATAACCCCTGCTTTCACTGTATTTGATGTCGGCATACTTTGTAGAGGGGAAGGGAAAAAACAAATCATTTAAACAGGGATTCAGGTGGACCCATTGTAACAATGAGATGTACAAGTCGTTATGTTGAAAAAGAACTTTACAACTTTGGTGGGGGGTGGGGAGGAGGATGGAGGGAGGGACCGAGGAGGATGGGAAGGGATGGGAAGGGGAAACAAAGGAAGAGGCTACAATGCTTGATAAGAAATGTACTCATTATCTTGCCCATGTAATTGTAACCCCTCCGTACAGTATTTTCACAATAAAAAAAATAAATAAATAAAAAATAATCTCTAAAATAGATTGCTTTTGATCTTCAAGGGAGTCTTTAGAGAAAAAGAAAAGACTGTGTATTGTCTAGAGGACACCCCTCCAAGTTTTTTGAATCTAGCATTTCACGTATCCTGATTCTAGCTTTTCATGACCTTGAGCTACTTCACAATTCTTTGAAGTGGTAGCTAAGTGATAAGTCATGTAAAATATGTCTATAAGTGCTATTTGCAATCGTTTTCCAGCCTAGCTTGTGGGAAAAACAGTGTGGCTTTACAATTCCTGAACTTTAAATGTGTATTTCTTTTGGATTATGTTTTTTAATTGTGATAAAAGATACATGACAAAATATATCACTAGTCTTGAGCACAAAGTGCTCAGGGACGGCACTCAGGCCCTGAGTTCAAGCCTCATGACAGACAAAAGAAAAGAAAGAAAAGAAACTGTAAAATATGAAGATGGAGGTCCAGGCCGGCTAAGGCATAGATGACAGCTCTCAAAAATAACTAAAGCAAAAAGGGTTGAGGATGTAGATCAAGTGGTTGAGTGCTTGCCTGGCAAGCACTAAAACCCTGAGTCCTATAAATAAATAAAGAAATTTATTTATACATTTATTATTATCAATTTATCAATGTTATTTTAAGTGTGCTCAGAGGCATTAAACACATTTGCATTGTTGTGCATTTGTCCTCACCATCTATCTCCGCAACTATAAGCTGAAATGTCCTGGATTTTTGAAAAATTGGTTATTAGCCAGGTGCCAGTGGCCCACACCTGTAATGCTAGCTACTTAGGAAGTTGAGATCTGAGGATCACGGTTCAAAGTCAGCCTGCGCAGGAAAGTCCCTGAGACTCTTACCTCCAATTAATGACCAGAAAACCAGAAGTGGTGCTGTGGCTCAAAGTGGTAGAGTGCTGGCCTTGAGCAGAAAAGCTCAGGGACAGCACTTAGGCCATGAGTTTAAGCCCCAAGACCAACAAAGAAATAAAGTATTATTATTATAAAGGTGATGTTTTGAGGGGTTAGAGTTATGTAAGTTAGGTGAACAGTACCTTTCTTTTTGGAAAATGTTGCCCCTTCCATTGTACTCCTCTGGTTTTTGGATCCTCTTTTTGATCTGACGCTAACCCCTTCTAGTCCTTCACAATGAGTGAAATACAGTTTTTCATGGTACCAGGGCTTGAACTCAGGGGCCTCATACACATTCAGCTTGTTTCCTCCCAGCTGATGCTCTAGCATTTGAGCCATACCTCCAGACTGGTTTTGTGTTGGTTAATTGGAGATAGAATCTTGGAGACTTTTCTACCTGGGCTGGCTTCAAATCTCCATGGACTTCTGGGTCTTAGCCTCCCAAGTTGCTGGGATTACAGGTGCGAGCTATTGGCACCTGACTGTTAAAATACAAATCTTCCAACACTTTTATTTTCATATTCTGATGAGACATGATTTTATCTCTGAAAAAATAAAAATCTTTTTAACCATTCCAAATTCTGGCACCAAGTTAGTAACTAAATGAGTGAAGTGGGAAATGAAGAGCAATGTCACTAATACACTTAGCCTAAAGTCACCAAATGCCCTGATTTGTCCAGGAACCAAGAGCGCTGAGAAAGAATTGTTTCCTTTGGGTGGGTGGGGGGGCACTGTTTGAACTCAGGGCCTTCGGCTCACTCGTGCATTATACTATTTGAGCCATGTCTTCAGCCTGGAGACTTTAAGACAAACGGACCACAGCAATAGCACCTGCCCCATCTAAACAAGACTCCCACACGGTTACATCATACATCGTGTGTGTGTGTGTGTGTGTGTGTGTGTGTGTGTGTGTATGTGTGTGTATGTGTGTGTGTGTGTGTGTGTGTGTGTCCAGCCCCTCCTCAGGAGAAGCCAGGCATGGAGCTATTTTTAATTACTTGTAAATAATGGCAACGACTTATTGCAAACCCACGGGCAGCCCATGTAAACCACACTGCCCTGAGAAAGAGTGGCTGAAACCTTTCCACCCACCCCAACCCCCACGGGAGGACAGCTGCTGTGAAGGCGGGCTCGTCGGTTTCGGGGGTGCCCACCCGTCTGTGAAGCCGCTGAGGCTCTCCCCATCGCCCACGAACTGGACCCCCCCCCCAGGCCCACTGAGCTCCGAGCCCCCCAACAGATCAAACAAACCAGAAGCCACCACTCCTCCAGCGCCCGCGGCCGGGCTCGCCTCCCCAGCCAGACGGCTCAGGTGCGGGGGGCGGGGGGGGGGATCAGAAAGCCGAGGGGGGACCCCGTTGTGCGCACGGATGTCTGGGGGTGAGGATGCCGGAGGCGTGGGGGCTCTAGCACCGGGGGGTGGCGGGGAGGGGGACGTGGAATTGGGGTCTGTGCTGCCAGAGCCCCGCGGGCGCGCGCGGCCCAGTCCGCTCCCCCAGGCCGCCCCGCCGTCCGTCCGTCCGTCTGTCCGTCCGTCCGCGCGCCCCGCCCGGCTCTGCTCACCAGCTGTCCCTGGAGAAGGCGCGCAGGAACCAGATGCCCGGAGCCAAGGAGGAGCGCATCTTGCCCGGCGGGTGCCCGCGGCTGGCGTCCCCGGCGCCGGCGTGTGTGTCGGGGCGGGCGGCCGGCGGCCGGGTTTAAATGCCCCGCCGGGCCGGCCCGCCCCGGCCGGCAGCCCGCAGCCCGAGCCCCCGCCCCCCGCCCCCGCCGCGCCGTGGGCCGGGCCGGAGCCGCGGGCCAGCCCCGGGCCGCGCGGCCAGCGCCGGCGGGCCCTTCTGGGGCGCCCCCGGCTGCCAGGCACATGGTTTATTTTGCGGGAGGGGGAACCGAAAATAGCAGCTCCGGTTGTCAGCAGCCCCGGGCTGCCGTCCCTGCGCGGCTGGCCCGCGGTGCCCCCTGGCCGGCCGGGCCGGGCCGCCCGGGCTCGCACCGAGGCCCCGTCTCACCATCTCAGCGAGGGCGCCCTCGGGGAGCCCCTCTCTCCAGGCTTCGGGCCTGCCCCCCTCGAGGTCTCCGGGATCGCTTGCTGAGCCGGCAGGGAGCCCCCCACACCACCCACCCCTCTCCCCCGCCGCGGGCTCCCCTGCTCTGGCTTTCTGGAGGGAGAAAGCCAAGCAGCCCCGAGCTGCTACGGGGCAGGGACTAATGTGCTCATGGAAGTGACTGGCTCTGGCGTGAACATTTCAAGGCATTTTCTACCTATAAAAAGCAGTTATGGGGCGGGGGGTGGGGGTGTAGCTCAATGGTAGAGTATTTGCTTCATGTATTAGGCCCCAGGTTGAGGAAAACAAAGTTTTGTGAGAGCCTTGTGAACTCCAGAGGGTGGCAAGGGAATGTGCCCATGAAAAGTAAACTTAACAGAATATAAAATGGGAATGTGTCAGCCCTAACTCCTAGGAGTGTCCAGGTCTGCAAGCAAGATCGGGGAAGTGAATCAACAGCCCCGCCAAGCAAGGGAGGACCCAGAATAATGGGCTGGGCTGGCACCAGCCCTGGCATCAAGCAAAAAGAGGGTAGACAGACTTGTAAAACCCTAGGTCAATGCTAGCCCTCAAGGGCACAGATCTACTGCCAGAAATGAAGAGGGCACAAAGCCAAGGACAGCGGTAATGGAAGAGAGAAAGAAAAAAGGCAACAGACACAAATAGCAGGCCATGTAAGGGGCTGAAATGCCTGGAGAAGAGTTAACACAGCAGCTCAGCCAGATCCTAGGAGTACAACCATTTAAGTCTTTCAAGTCAGTGAGGTATTATTCAGGGTAGATGACTTGTGTGCCCGCGGCAATCCCAGGAGATACTTGCTGATCCAGAATGTATGATGGACACCTCTGGGGTTGGTAGCTCCAGGTTAACCCCCCTGCCCCCACTTATTAAAGGATTCTAGAGTGAGCTGGCATCCCAGCTCAACCATCAGGCTGGAGTACAAATGAACCAAAAGTTGGCACTGGTGGCTCATGCCTGTAATCCTAGCTACTCAGAAGGCTGAGAACCAGGGTTCAAAGCCAACTGCAAGCAGAAAAGTCTGACTCATCTCTAACCAGCAAAAAGCCAGTTCATTATTATTTTTGTCTGTTGTGGGGCTTGAACTCAGGGCCTGGGGGTTCTCCCTGAGCCTCTTTATGTTCAAAGCTAGAGCTCTACCACTTAAGCCACAGCACCATTTCCAGCTTTTGAGTGGCTAATTGGAGATAAGAATCATGTGTGGAATTTTTCTGCCCAGGCTGGCTTTGAACTGTGATCCTGAGATCTCACTCTTTCAAGTAACTAGTTACAGGCGTGAATCACCGGCATCTAACTCATCCTATCTTTTAAGGCTGTGTGTATGCATGTGTGCGTGCGTGCGCATGCGCGCACAAGCGTGCTCCTGTGCACATGCTAGTCCTGAGCTTGAACTCAGGGCCTGGGCACTGTCCCTGAGTTTTCTTGCTTAAGACTAGTGTTCTACCACTTGAGCCACAGCTTCACTTCCACCTTTTTGGTGGCTAATTGGAGATAACAGTTTCATAGGCTTTTCTATCTGGGCTAAGGGCTTCCAACCACCATCCCCAGATCTCAGCCTCCTGAGTAGCTGGGATTACAGGCACGTGCCACCAGTGCCCAGCTCATATTAGGCCTTTTGATACCAAAAAGAACATGTGCTTGGAGTCAGCCATTTCTGTCTCACATACTCGCTTACTTCTATGAACTCAGTTCCCATTTCTTTCATACAGATATCAACCCTACAAGTTGGCTGTTAAGAATTAAAAATTATGTATATAATATGTGTAATAGTGCCTGGCCATATTATGTACGTTTGATAAGTAAGGAATCATTAAGTGTGCATGAGCTTACATATTATATTAGGGTTAGCTATGACTACACTATAAGAAAACCCAATGGCCATAATAAATGAAAACAGAATATAGGGTTCAAAAGATCAGAGTCCTTAAAAGAAGTTAATGAGTTTAATAGGTTTGACCTGCAAAATCTTTTTTCTTTCTTTCTTTTTTGCCAGTCCTGGGGCTTGAACTAGGGGCCTAGGCACTGTCCTTGAGCCTCTCTGTGCTCAAGACTAGCACTCTACCACTTGAGCCACAACGCCACTTCTGGCTTTTTCTGTGTATGTGGTACTGGGGAATCGAATCCAGGCAGGGCTTCATGCACTCCAGACAAGCACTATACCACTAAGCCACATTCCCAGCTCTGTAAAATCTTTTTTTTTTTTTGTCGGCCATGGGGCTTGAACTCTGGGCCTGGGTGCGGTCCCTTAGCTCTTCAGCTCAAGGCTAGCGCTCTACCACTCGAACTACAGCGCAACTTCTGGTTTTCTGTGGTTTTATTGGAGTTAAGAGTTTCATGGACTTTCCTGCCTGGGCTGGCTTTGAACCGGGATCCTCAGATCTCAACCTCCTGAGTAGCTAGGATTACAGGCGTGAGCCACCGGCTCCTGGCTTCTGTAAAATCTTAAATAGCATGTGTTTATATACATCGTAACTCATTGATGATTGTAAACATGTGCTGAACATAAAAGAAGCCATTGTCTTAAATGCCAGATGCTGAAATCTCTTAAGAGTTCCTGTTAAATTCCTCCCAACCAACACAGTCAGCAGATAAGCAAGGTGACAATGTATCCAAAAGGATTTTGTTTCTTGATGAATGATCTTAGCTTGCTCGGCAACCTTGATAGAGTTAGCCAAAAATAGAGGGTCAGCTTACTGAAGATGACAATAATGATTAATAATGGCCTGAAGAAGAGGCTTTAGAAATCTCATAAGCCAACCACAAGGCAACTTTGTTTTCTAGATCATCGTAGGATGCCAGTGATAGAAGAATGTACATAAGAGACAACCTAAAAGCAAATAGTCTTTACTGAATGGAAGAATAGGGACAGGGAAATGTTTGTTACAATTTTCCAATGTTTCTTTGTTTAGAAGAGAGATAACAAGGACTATATGGCAGTAAGAAAAGTGAAGGAGCCTCAGACAGCTTATCCTCACAAGCTGGGGATCATTTTTGGTGGCTCTAGTCCTTGAATCATTTACTCATTTAACGAACATTTGTTGATTGTCAGCTATGTGCTAAGGATGATGCATGGATGAATAAGATAAGCATAACTCTACATTCAAAGATTAAGCCAGGAGCTAGTGGCTCATACCTGTAATCCTAGCTACTTGGGAGACTCAGATCTGAGGATCAAGGTTTGAAGCCAGTCTGGGCTCACAAATTGGAGAGATTCTTATCTCCAATTAGCCAACGAAAAGCCAGAATTAAGTGGCAGAGCACCAGCCTTGAGTGACTAAAGCTAAGGGAGAACACTCTGGTTCTGAATTCAAGCCCTAATAATAGCACAATTGTTTACTTATTTATTTATTCATGGCTGTGGGGCTTCAACTCAGGGCCTGGGTGCTGTCCTTGAGCTCTTTTGCTCAAGGCTAGTGCTCTACTACTTTGAGCCACATCTCCACTTCCAGTTTTCTGGTGGTTAATTGGAGCTAAGAGTCTCACAGGGACTTTTCTGCCTGGGCTAGGTTGGAACTGCGATCTTTAGGTTCTCAGCCTCCTGTGTAGCTAGGATGACAGGCGTGAGCCACTGGTGCCCAGCTTTTTTTTTTTTTTTTAATTACCTAACACTTCCTCTGCACTTCTGGATAAGGAGATAGCACACATCCCATTGTTCAGATAAGGAAATGTAACTTGCCGAGGAAAACAGACATGTCTGAGTCACACAGACAATAGTGGTGCAAAGATATCAGACTCCTCCTTAGCAATGGGGTCAGCTTGTCACTGGGACCCATTCACCTGCAGACCTGTGGACATGCCTTTCTGCGCTACACTAGCACATTCTTGAATCTACAGATCCGAATACATTCTTAGTGTCATGTTGTTAAGCAAAAGGAGAACAGGTTGAGCACATCAACACTGGACATTAGGTTTAGCAATCAAAAGCATAGGACTTAAAACCTAGGAGGCTCCACATAAACAAGGGTCTGGAGGTCTCCAAGGAAAGACATTTACTAGCAAGGTTAAAGGTCTGGGTATACAAAGCAGCCCTTCAGAAAAAGGGCTGACACTATTCCTGCAGCCCCTTGATGTCTACAGCCATAGTCAGACTCCAGCTCTGGACACACTCTGACCATTTTTTAATTCCCTCTGGTCCAGCAATACCATCTAAATTCTCTAAAACTGAGTGGAGCTGTAGTTCCAAGTGGTAGAGTGCTAACTTTGAGCAAAAAAAGCTAAGGACAGCACCTAGGCCCTAAGTTTAAGCCCCATGACCCAATGAACCTGCTAGGTGTTGGTAGCTTACATCAAAGAGGTTGAGCTCTGAGGATCACAGTTTGAAGCCAGCCCAGGCAGAAAAGTCTGTGAGACTCTTATTTCCAATAAATTTCTCAGGAAAAGCCAGAAGTGGCACTGTGGCTTAAGTGGTAGAGTGCAGGTCTTAAGCAAAAGTTGCCCTGAGACAGAGCCCATCCCTAAGTTCCAGGACCTGCTTCCCCCCCCCTTCCAACTCCCTCCCCACCAAAAACAATTCTCTAAAACCAATCTGAGAGCTTTGTCTTCCTACTTTATCACTGGCATTCTTGGCTGTAAAATATATACAGGACAAGCTGCAGGACTTAGAAATTAAGTCCAGTGTTGCAACTGAACTCAGGGCTTGGGTGCCGTCTCTGAGATGTTTTGCTCAAGGCTAACGGTCTACCACTTAAGCCATCGTTCCACTGCTGGCTTTATGGTGGTTAATTGCAGGTACACTTTGCTGCCCAGGCTGGCTTTTAACTGCAATCCTCAGATCTCAGCCTCCTGAGTAACTATGATTACAGGCCACTGGTGTGTTCCCTTCTTTAAATTTCATCTCAATGTTTACAATATGTCAAAGTATGCCCATTTTCCCCTATTTTATGAGCACTTTTTACTAAATCCTTTCACTTTCCTCCCTAGAATTGGAACAGGTTCTTTCCAGTTAATAATTGAGCTTTAGCCAGAGAAGTAGACAGGCTCATCTCTAGAAAAATTAGAAAACACATCAGTGTCTTTCAAGTTTTTTTTTTTTTTTTGGTTGGTCGTGGGGCTTGAACTCTGGGCCTGGGTGCTGTTCCTGAGCTTTTTAGCTCAAGGCTAGCTCTACCACTTGAGCCACTATGCCATTTCCAGCTTTCTAGTGGTTAATTGGAGATAAGAGTTTCTTGGACTTTTCTGCCTGGGCTGGTTCTGAACCGCAGTCCTCAGATCTCAGCCTCCTGAGTAGCTAGGATTACAGGTGTGAGCCATCAGTGCCCGGCTTTTCAAGTTCTTACCATGTCTTGTTAAGTCCTTGTCTCTTGCAGAGTGAGATTTAAGGCCCAGATACACCCCAAAATTTAAAAACCTAATTGTGTTTAAAACAAATGAACTATGAACTAACATATAAGTCCAGTCAATTAGTGAACCAAATTAGTGAACCAAAACTTCCCACAAACCAACACTTTTGCTGCATCTATAGAAATAACCAGATTTGATCTATTGAAAATAGTCTTACCTTTGTTATCAAGCTTTTCTTTGATACTTTTTTAAAATCAAAACTTGGGGGGAGCAGTAGAAAAGTTTTATATTTTGATAGAAAATCATGTCTTCCCTGGAGGAAACTCATCCAAAGTAATCTCATTTTAAAACTATTTTACAAATCTTTATATTGCAGAAAACTGGAAAAGGGTCATTTGCCTCCACTTGGGCATTTCATTCAGCATTCCTTTATCTACATTTCTATATTTTCTTAAAATCAGTTATAATATCTACTTACTTCATGAAGTCTTTAGCGTTGATCATTTTTGACTATGAGTCATAACTATCTTTTTCTGAATTATCTCTTAGCAATTATAGGCAATTATGTAAGATAGAAACCTATGTGCTAAACAGTTATAGGTGGAATACTACAGTTGGACAGGTCATTGAGAAAACAAGTAAGTTTCCATACAGCTGGAGGTGGTAGTATTTTGTCTTAAGAGTGATTAGGGCTTTCAAGCTAATTCAAAGGACATTTCAGGCAAGCAGAAGGCCAGTTAATTCTAAGGGACACTCCTGCCAACTAACATAAATGCCAGCATTCAGTTCCTGTCCTAAGGAAAAGCCGTTAACCCCATGAGACTGAAGTATGGTCAGTACCCAACTCGGTACTGATCTCAGTGAACCTCCCTATAAGTCATCTTACCCGGCAAAGCCCAGGCCAACTATGTGAAACATAGGCATGAGGCATACCAGATGAGGGGGATGAGTGGGTCATCAGTTCAAGGCAACAAGTCCTGAAAGGACTCAATGGTCAAGAGAAAAAGGGGGTAGAGCAGGGGCTTCAGACAGTAGAAAACAGAAAACACATATTTACTGACCATGTTCCTTGATCAACAGCTTTTCCAGGCTGAGCCACCATATGTAAATCTGTTAGGCTAATAACAAATATCACTAAGTCTTCAAAGACCAGGACTAGCGTGAACTGCAGATTCTTATCGTGTTGCTTCAAGCTTCAATCCTGTATTACTTCTCTGGATCCATGGTTAATCTCAGGTCTCCTCTTTCCCTGTGATCCCCCTCCTAGACTTACTTGTTCTAGTCTCCTTTATTTGTTGCTAACCGAAGTTCCTTACTTTAAGAACAAGGGGTTAGAGCTACATTGACAAAGCAACCTGATCTCAAGCTCTTGTACAGGATATAAGTTTTATGTATAGGATATAAGTCCTAATGAGCTTTATGTATAGAATATAAGTCTTAAAAGAATGTATTTGTTACCTTTATGGTAAATGCTTTGAACTCCTTGAAGAAAACCCTAGGCCCACCTGGGAACAGAAGGCAGGCATGTTTTCCTTTGAACTATAAGTCAATCCTAGCAATATGATAAGGTGGGTGGATCTCAGTTAGATGAGGGTACCTAGAGCTTTGAACCAGGAAGGATTTAAACACAAACATCAGTTAACCCTCTGGTTGAGCAAGAGAGAGGGCCTGACTTACAATTTAAAGACACACCCATCTATTTGGCAAATCTCTTCCCTTAATCTTCAAAAGTCTTATACAAGACTTTTAGTGTAAGATGGAGCAATGAATAAAATCAAATAACCAAATGCAAATCAAATGCTATGCCATTGTAACCTAGGGACATAAAAACTTCTCTTAAGCTGCAATATAAAAGACCAAACGGGATGTGCCTATGTTTCTATCCTCAATTAGCTCATTCCCAGCGAAAATATCTGAACCAGCAAGGATTCAACGTACAACCAACCAATGTAGGAGAAAAAAAGCTTTGCTTCTTGAATGTGAAAGAATAATATCTACAATGACTGACAGGAAACATACAATGGTAGTGATAATAAGGATAATGTAGGTAGTAGTTCAGATATTAGCATTTAATATTTACTATATTTACCATGTGCCAGACCCTTGGCTAGCTATTATACATGCACCGTCTCACAGACTTCTCCTAACTCTATGAATTAGCATTATTAGTCCCATTTTACAAATGATGCAGTTGCAGTTCGGAGAGCTTCAGTAACTGGCTTTAAGTCACATAGCTGACATGTGATAGAAAGTAGGACTTAAATGGTGACCACAGTCTGTGTGTGTGTGTGCGCGCTGCATGCGTGCACTGGTCCTGAGGCTTAAAGTCAAGGCCAGAGCACTGTCCCTGAGTTTATTTGCTCAAGCTAGCATTCTACCACTTGAGCCATGGCGCCACTGCAACTTTTTTTGGTGATTAACTGCAGGTAAGAGTCTCATGGACTTTCCTGCCCAGGATGGCTTTGAACTGTGATCCTTAGATCTCAGCCCCTTGATTAGCTAGGAGTACAGGTATGAGCCACCAGCATCTGGTATGACCAGTCTTAACCACAGCAGAAAGTATGGCACAGCTATAGAGTCTTTGGAGAGCAAGAAAAGAGCTTTGACATCAAAGAGCAACTTTCTTGGTGCGCCAGTAGTGGGGCTTGAACTCAAGACTGGGGTGCTCCCCCTAAGCTTTTTTGCTCAAGGCTGGCACACTACCACTCGAACCATACCTCTACTTCCAGCTTTTTGATAGTCAGAGACAAAAGTCTTTCAGATTTAGCTGCCTGAGCTAGCTTTGAACCTCAAACCTCAGGACTCAGCCTCCTGACTAGCTAGGATTACAGGAGTGAGCCACTGTTGCCTGGCTTTCAAAGAACAACTTTCCCATCTCTAGAGAATCTATTCAATGCAATTGTTTTTTTCTGCCATTTATGAATTCAATGGCATAAATATACTCAATGACATAAATATACTCTCTCACCTAAAAGTTTCAAGCTGCCTGTACTAAGTTACCATTTTGTCCTTTTTGTCTTCAATTCCTCACACTCTCTGTGGTTTTGCAGCCTTTCTCCTTTCACTTTTGTAGATCCAAGAATGTTCCACCAGATATACTCTATAAAACCAGGTGGCAAGCTGGCTATCTGACTGCTCTGGGTGTGAGCTATGTTAAGGCGCTTCCATGCAGACCTTGTCTCTGGAATGAACCTCATTTATATTTAATGAGTTTTTCTTATAGAAAGGCCATAAAAATGTTGTAACCTCTAGGGTTAGTCACGACCTAACGATAACTATGTCAAAAGTCTCAGAACCGAGGGGGAATGGAAGACAGTGATGAGGGTAACATTCCAGGCACAAGGTTTTGATTTTTTAATAAAATGCCTTTTCAATCCAAACAAACATGATAGTGAACAGTGTAATGAGCCCTACAAAGTTGTCAACAGAACTATTATCAAGATTCTGCTTCACTAACTTCATCTACTTTTTTGTCCCATCTTATTAAAGTAAATCTCAAGGCATAAATTATTTCATCCAGATATACTTTACTAGCTACCAAAAATCTCTGTATAGATGTTTGCTTATGTATAACCACACACCATCAGCACACCTGACCAAATAAATAGTTTACACGCTATTAAAATTCTTCTAGTGTTTCCAACCTACCCTTCCAGACTGTTCAGTCACATCAGGATCCAAATAAGGGTCATCCATATTTGGTAGCTACTGCTACAAATCTGTTTTTCTCTAGAACCATCTCCCCATTGAAAAGACTTAGGCCACTCACAGACAACACTTTATCATTTTCCTAAAAAATGACTCAGGTTCTAGATTTCTGCTTCCTTAGGGTATAATTTGTTTTTCCCTATTCCCTACAAATGGAATTTGCAAGGCTTTTCTTTTTTATACACTGATCATCTAGACTAGAAAATGATCTATTTCTCAATCCTCTCATGATGGTATAATAAGTACCATTCTAAACAAATAGAAATTAACTTACTAAATACAGTGGACTCCTGAGAGCATTAGGGCTTAATTTTCTTCCAGAATCTATTTTTAAAAGGCTGAAAAACCAGGCATGGTGGCTTATATCTGAATTCCCAGTTACTTCGGGGGGCTGAGCTTGGGAGGATCATGGTTCAAGACCCGCTCAGGCAAGAAGTTGGTGAGGCTTTATCTCAGCCAATAAAGCAGCACACATGTATGCCATCCCAGTGACTCAGGTGGTGTAAATAAAAGGATTATAATCCCAACTGGCCAGGCAAAACACAAGACCCTATTCAAAAATTAACTAAAGCAAAAAAGCGCTGGTAGCAGGCAAGGCCCTGAGTTCAAATTCCAGTACCATCAAGAAAAAGGAAGGAAAAAAAGAAAGTTAGCTTAAAGGGTTGAGCATATTCAGTTGCAACCTTTTGGGGGGGGCAAAACCAGTTTATTGAAGGCAGGAGGTACACAGTAACTGCTTCTTTTCTAGTGATGCTAGGATGGATTAGTGAGTTCAGAGAATGACCTTATCTAGTAGGTTTAGCCATTAATGATGTGATAGCTGTTTTTGTGTGTCTATGACAAGAACTGAATGAAAACTTTTAACGAGAGCGATGTCATCTTCAGACGTTGGAAGAGATGACTCATGAGATAAACACTGAACTGCCTTAATCAAAAAGAACCAATTTGATGTGTTCTCCTTGACACCTTCCCTTAACAGTTCATTCCCACCTCAAGAAAGCTTTAAAGACTTAAATCAACATATTTATAATCTTTCACCAGCAGAAAGGATTCAGGATGCCCTGGGGACACTTGTTTTTGACCTCTTTATTTCCAAATTGCTCAAATGCTTTTTGTCTTAAAAAAAAAAGTCTCAAAAATATCAGTGATTGGCCACCAAGCACATTATACTCAGTACACTTAAAAGAGAAATCATAGGAAATACCTTACTGCCAAAAGTGGAGTATAAGTAAATAGAGAAAAATATTATCTACCCTTTATTACACCTTAAATGATAAGATGATAAGCAAGCAGAAGCTTCTAGTCTGCACCTAATTGTTCACAGTCTCACTTCTGCCTATTATAAAACACCTAGACAGGTAAGGGTGAGGCCTAGATAATTAAGTAATATACTGAAACAACCCAAGGGAGAGGACGCACAAGTTTCCCAAATCAAAGCAACTAGAACAACATGATTCAGGTTGGACTGGATTGGCAAACGGATCCTACATGGTTTTGATGGTTGTTAGTACAGAAAACTGGTATTCTTGCTACTGTCACAATCCTAAATCTGTCTCCATCATATACATGACTCCATCACCTGATATGGGCTCTGGAAATGAATAAGTTCCCTTGTGGCTAAGAGGTAAATCTGAGTTTTCAAGGAGTTGTGCCCCTCTTAACTCTTACCTATGCTCTCCATGCCCTTCTGTTCTGCCTTCTTGTTCTACCTGAACCCATAGAAGTTGATCTACTCTGATATGATCAGTGTTGGAGTCACAGGAGAGGAGAAAGAACACAAGGAAACCTACCACTAGTCCAAGAAGAGAAATAAACTGAAAAATGTGAGTCAAAGGTATAAAACATAATTAAAAATTCCTAGAATGTTAAGAGGTATAAACCTCTTATTTTACAGATGAGAAAAGTATTGCCCAAAGACATTGTTTGCCCTAAATCAACAGCGGCAATGAGAGAATAGAAAGCAAAGCAAAATGATTCCTAACAGCCTTTCTGAAGAAAGATTACAACCATTAGGGAACACAACTAATTATATAGAATTACTACTGATTTTTAGAGAGGTCCCAACTGTCCTGATCACATATTATCTATAGAAAGCTGGGGAAAGCTCTAGATCATATCTATTATCATTTTGATTCTGTGAATTGATTACTGGGAAAAGGAATCATGTCATTGATTGTGAGGCATAGCCTTCACACTGAATATGCACTGAACAGAACCAGACAAAAAAGTCCCTTCAGGGACTAGGCAATTTAGGAAGAGAAAAAAATAGTCACTAATTAAATATGTATGCTCTACAGATATAAATGAACGTCATGAACAAAAAGTGGAAAAGGAGATAGGGATTGCTTGCATTGGGGAGTGTGTGGGAAGCTCACATTTTTCAAATACAATGGAGCCAGACACTGGCGGCTCACACCTGTAATCCTAGCTATTCAGGCTGAGATCTGAGGACTGAGGTTCAAAGCAAGCCCAAGTAGAAAAGTCCATGAGAGTATCTCCAATTAACCAGCAAAATGCTGGAAAATGGAGGTGTGGCTGAAGTGGTAGAGCACCAGCCTTAAGTTGAAAAAGCTAAGGGAGAGTGAGATCCTGAGTTCAAGCTCCAGTAACAGCACATGCACGCACGCACACATATGCTACACATATACACAAGTAGTATATGGAAAGGTCTTAAAGTGAAACTATTCCAGGTCAAAGTGGCAGATAAGAATGAGCAAGAAACTGGGCACCAGTGGCTCATGCCTGTAATCGTAGCTACTGAGGAGGCTGAGATCTGAGGATCACGGTTCAAAGCCAACCCTAGCAGAAAAGTCTGTGAGACTCTTATCTCCAATTAACCACTACAAAACTGGAAGTGGTGCTGTGGCTCAAGTGATAGAGCACTCACCTTGAGCTGAAGAGCACAGGGACAGCACCCAAACCCAGAGTTCAAGCCCCATGACCGACCAAAAAAAAAAAAGAACGAGCAAGAATTCTGCAAGAAATTGCAGAACATAAGGCTTCAAAAGAAATCAGGGTCAGATTTTGTTTTTTTCCCCAGTCCTGGGGCTTGAACTTGGGGGCTGGGCATTGTCCTGAGCTTCTTTTTGTTTAAGGCTAAGTACTCTACCACTTGAGCCACAGTGCCACTTCTGGAACCCTGAGCTTCATACAAGCTAGGCAAGCACTCTACTACTACTACTACTAAGCCACATTCCCAGCCCCCAGGATCAAATTTTGTAAGGACTCCAGCTTTTCCTGAGTAAGATGAGTAGCAAAAAGGAAGTTTGAGGCAGAGTGGCATGTGATCTTATTCTGAAGGACTGCTCTCTGAGTGCTGTGCTAAGAACAATCTATAATGGGCAAATATAGAAGGAAGAAAATCAGAAGGGAGCTAATGCAGTAACTTAGGTGAGGCACACAATTTAGATCATGGTTGTAGCAGGGTTAGTCATGAAAAGCAGATTCATTTTGATTGTGCTTTCAAGGAAAAGTCAACAGACTCCGCATATATGTGTGCGTGTGTGTGTGTGTATACACACATATATATATATGTATATATGTGTATATATATATATATTTTTTTGTTTTGTTTTGTTTTGTCTGTCATCGGGCTCGAACTCTGGGGCTGGGCACTGTCCCTTAGGTCTTCAGCTCAAGGTGAGAGGTCTACCACTTGAGCCATAGTACCACTTCCAGTTTTCTGGTGATTAACTGGAGATAAGAGTCTCAAGGACTTTTGTGCCTGGGCTGGCTTTGAATTAGTGATCCTCAGATCTCAGCCTCTTGAGTAGCTAGGATTACAGGCATGAGCCACTGGTGCCCGGCCAATAAATGAATTACTTACTGGATTATTAGATGAAGGAATAGAGAGCATAAGATTGGTTTGGATGTTAAATTCAGCTTCTGAGAAAATATGCCAGGTGTAAGCAGAGTGATTACTTAGAAAACCTAATAATCTATGAGAAAAGAGGTAATTTGGATCAGGTATCTGGCAGTGAAGATGTGAAATGTAGGGATACTCAAAATTTGCTGATGGAGTGATGAAGGACAAGACAAAAAAAGAATCACTGGTCCATACAAGGTTTTGGGTCTCACTAACAGCTGGAACTGCTGGGCTAACTGACATGGGCAAGACTGTAGGAAGTACAAATGTGAAGGAAACTAACTTTGCAGAAATGTCAACTAGGCTCTATGAGTTATAAATCTGGAGTATAGAGGAAAGGTCAAAGTCCGAGAAATAAATTTGAGTTATCCTTATACAGATGATATTTAAAGCCATGAGACTAGAAAAAGAGCAAAAGAAAAGATGGGAAAGAAATCCAAGGACTAAGCTGTGGGACACTATATTGAGATCAGAGATGGGGGTAAGGAGAAGAAACTGGGAAGTAATGGCCAGTTGAAGTTGGGAGGGAGATCAAAAGCTCTGGTAGTGCAGAAGCTAAGTGCTAGTATACTTTCAAGGGAAAAGACAGATCAAGTGTGTTTAATTTTGTCAGCGAAGTAAGATGAAGTCTGAGAATGACAATTGGATTTAGCAATGTTGAAGTCACCTTAAGTAGTCTTTTGGTTTGATCATGTTTTGTTGTTTAATCATGATATTAGAGCTCTTGGTCTTCACGAATCCCAAGTGCTGAGATTACAGGTGTGTGGCAGCATGCCTCGCTTGAAAAGAGTATTTTCAATAGAGTTGTGAAGACCAATGGTCTTACTAAAATACAGTCAAGAGAATGAACAGAAGTAGGAAGTACAGAAAACTCAAGGAGTTTTGTTATAAAAAGGAAGCAAAGACATTTAGTGATAGCTGAAAGGGTGTGTGGTAAAGAAAGGTAATGTTTTCATTTGGGGGGTTGGGTTATTTGATTATAAAGGTAGAGGAGTTGTTACAACAGGTTGGTATAATGATAGAGACAGTCTAGTAGGGAATAATTAATGATGCAGAAAAGAGAAATGTTGAGGCAACATTCTTAAGTAGGTAGGAGGGAATTGAATCTAACCATCAGTTAAAGTAGGCCAAGACAGAACAAAGAGTTCTTCTATAGTAATACCACTGAACAGATATAAATAGGTGATAGGTATGATGGTGGGAACTTGTGCGAGGTCCAATTTGCCTATTTGTTGTCTTATTGATGAAGGCCACATCACCATCTGAAAGTGAGAAAAAGGAAAAGCCAATAGGAAATCTGAGGAGAGTAAACAAATCAGTCCTTAAGGAAAGTTTCCATTCTCTTTTTATTTTTATTTTTTTTGTCGGTCGTGGGGCTTGAACTCTGGGCCTGGGCGTTGTCCCTCAGCTCTTCAACTCAAGGTGAGCGCTCTACCACTTGAGCTACAGCGCCACTTCCAAAGTTTCCATTCTTATTTGGTCGAAATGCCCTTTCTCCTCTCTCCCTCCTTGCCTTTCTTGCTGGGCATTGGATCCAGGGATTAACATATGCTAGGCAAGCAAATTCTAGATCCAAATTTAATTGTTCCTCTCATCTCGAACGTAGCAGTCCCTGAGATTCATATCCAATTAACCACCAAAAAGACAAGTGGTGCTATGACTCAAGTGGTAGAGCACTAGCCTTGAGCAAAAAACCTAAGGGACAGACACCAGGCTCTTAGTACAAGCCTTATTACCACAAAGGCACAAACAAAACAAATGGCAAACAACAACAACAATAAAAATAAACTAGTAAACGAAGGCAATTTCATCAACCTGAGAAAGGGTATAAACTCAATGATTGCTCCTTAAAAAAAAAAAAAATCACAAGGGTTTCCACTTGGCTTATTTCTTTTAATTTTTATCTATCCTAATATCTATCTATCTGTCTGTTTGTCTATTTTTTAGTGTACTGAAGACTGAACTCAGGGTCTTGTACTTATTAGGCAAGTACTCATGCAATCACCTGAAAAAATGTTCAACATCAAAAGCCATCAAGAAAATGCAAATTCAAAGCACAATAAGGCACTGGGTCACAACTACTAGGATGGCTACAGTCAGAGACAGGAAATAAACCAGTATTGGTGAAGATGTGAATTTGAATCTTTACTCTAAATTTTGGTGTTTGAAAAAGTTTGCATTTTCTCAGGAGGGCATTAAGCATTGAACTACTATATAACCCAGCAATTCTATTTCTAGGTATATGCCCAAGAAATCAAGCTATGTATCTACAGAAAATCCCAAACAATTGCTCATAGCAATACTCATAATACCAAGTAATAGAAGCAACTCAAATGTCCACTACCTGATGAATAGATAAAATGTCTATCCATAGAATGTTATATTGCTCAACAGTAAAAACCAATGAAGTATTGATACATGTTGTAACATGGTTGAACCTTAACATGAGGCTGTATGAAAATAAAAAAGTCAAAAGAGATCACATTTTCACATTCCATTTACAAGATCTGGCCATTACAAGTTCTATATACATAGGTATAGATACAGAAAATAGTTTAGTGGGTGTTAAGAGCTGGAAGTGAGTTTCAGGGGTAGAATGGGTACTGATACATTCATTGCATTCTTAATTTTTAAAAAGGTTTGACTATGGTGAAAAACACATAACCAAAAATTTGCCATTTTAATAATTTTCAAGTGTACAGTTCAGTCCCTAGTGTCAAATATTCACACTGTTTCATCCAATAAAATGGACCTCTATACACATTAAATGATAACGCCTTATTTCCTCCTAACTCCAGCATTTTACTTTCTCTCTCTCTAAGTCTACTTTTTGCAGTTTAAATGAGTGGAATCATACAATATTTGTGTTCTTGGAACTAACAGATTTCACTTAGCATAATGTTTTAACATACAATAAGATTTCCTTCCTTTTTAAGTCTGAAAACTATTCTCTTGTAAGTATGCTCCATATTTTGTTTATCCATTTATTTACTGATGGATACTTGGGGTATGTCCACCTTTTAGCTATTATGAAGAATGCTATTATGAATATGGCCACACAGTATCTGCTTCAAATCTTGCTAGATAATGGAGCTTTTTTTTTAGTAGTGAAAATGTAATAGTGGTAAAGGTTGTACAACCCTGTGAATATACTAAAAACTACTCACTCATTTTAAATGAGTGAACTGTGTCATATGTGAATTATTTCAATAGAACACTAAAAATACAACTCTCTAAAAAATGTATTAAATTTATAATTACTTTAAGGATTTTGACCTCACAAGATAATACAGTTAATAACCAGACAATCTTGCCATTCAGGTAATTTTGACTCTTTCGTTCAAATGACTTGTGTAGAAGTTTAGGCTTTTTTTCCCCCCCAGTTGTGGGGCTTGAACTCTGGGCCTGAGTGCTGTCACTCAGCTCTTCAGCTCAAAGCTAGCATTCTACCACTTGAGCCACAGTGCCACTTCTGGTTTTCTGGTAGTTTACTGGAGATAAGAGTCTCAAGAACTTTCTTGCCAGGGCTGGCTTTGAACGCAATCCTCTGATCTCAGGTGCCTGACTAGCTAGGATTGCAGTCCTGAGCTACCGGTGCCCAGGTAGGCATTTTTTGAGATTCACCTTAAGTACTTTTTTTTTTTTGGGCGGGGGGGGGGGGGGGGTCCGGTTGTAGGGCCTGAACTCTGGGCCTGGATGCTGTCCTTCAGCTCTTCAGTTCAAGGCTAGCACCCTACCACTTGAGCCACAGTACCACTTCCGGCTTTTTGCTTATGTGGTGCTGAGGAATCAAACCCAGGGCCTCAGGCATGCAAGGCAAGCGCTCTACCACTGAGCTACCTTCCCAACCCTCAACTTAAGTACTTCTTTACTACTGGACATTAGAGAAAATAGTAAGAAGAAACTGTTAGTACCTATCTTTAATTTATAATATTAAACACCTTTACACATTCTGTGTCTGGAAATGGTTGAAAAAATAATAAATCCATACTAATTGTGGCAATTCTTACTTGATTTGATCCAAGTTCACCAGATTTTTAAGAAAGAGAAATAAAGCTTCCTAACTCATTTTTTGAAATCTCACAATTATTTCACATAAAAGATATGCAAAAGATAGAGGATTTATTTGACTTTTTACAATTAAAAAATATATTAAAAAAAGACCCTGAGGTTCACTTCACTGAAAGGGGAAAGAGTCAATAAATTAAAAAATAAAAAAAAGGAGAGAAAGTTTTGAGAAGGAAATATATACCAAATTCAAACTGTTACATAAAATTGGGAAAGCCAACAGCTCAGAAACCCATTTCATCATTTTTTTTTTTTTGCTTTAGCCAGACATTTTCAACATTGTCAAAGCTCAAGACAGTTTTAGAAAGATTTCTCATAAGGTCCTCTGATCAGAGCAAGATAAGAGAAACCTTACCTGTCTGATCAAAAAAGAGACAAGTGTGAGTCAATTTTCAGTCTTGGTCCCAAAGCAGATATCTAATTATAAAGATAATTACTATGTACAACAGTATTTCTTTCCAGATACAACACCTTATACACTTTACAGTTTTTCTCGGTAATTTCTCAGAGATGAATTTAGGAGGAGGCTGAAATACTACTTGATGTTTCAGCTGACTTCAGATTCTTATTAGAGATTCTTTTCAAAGTCCATCTGTTTGCAGAAGCAAAATTACGAATGGCACTTCGAAGAGTTGAGTTCCCCTCAGAGATATCTGCAGAATTGATGACTGAATATAATGCCCGATTATATGCTGCAAATAAAGGTTTCCACAGTGATGAATAAAGTCAAATTCTAATCAACTCGATTACCCACTTGTCTATTAGTACTACTTCTCTACCCAGAATTTCATAGGTATTAACTTTAACCAGTGAATAAATATTCATCTAGTACTTACAACATGACAAGAGAACGGAGAGCAGAGACACACAAAAAAATTAAGTCTTAGTATAGTACTTCCAGCCTCCAGGCATATAGACCATGTCATCACAGAGTGAAGTCAGAAATGAACAGAGTAACTGAGGAGGGAGCATACATTCTCAGCAGTACCATTTAAGGTGGGCCCTGAAGGATTAATGGTCCTAAAGAAGGCCTAGGTATATATGAGGTATAAAGGGTGTTCAAAAGTATGACAAATGGAAACAGTAAGTTTGGTAAAGCTAAAGTATGGCCTAAGGACACAGAAAATACGCTATGCATTTTATACTGTCATAAGAGCTTAAAGGCTTTAGAATAGGGAAATTAATGTGAGCTTTGTGCTTTTAAAATAACTTACAGGACTGACTCATTCCATACAGGTGAGGAATACTAGGAATTTAAATACTGGCAGTATTTTCAGTATGTACATGAGGCCTACATGTGCTTACTGAACCTGTGCACTCTATAAGTCAGTAGATGAGCAAGAAACATTAGTGACAATAGGAAGGACTCTTATTTGGTCCTACTGTGACTTCTAACAGACTTCCTCATTTGCCTCACTGTCCCAGCAGAACTGGTTAGCAGTCTAATATGAATGTATATGATAATGAGTCTGTATTAGGTAACATAAAGTATGTAGAAATCAGAGGATTCAACTAGAAGACAGAGTGCTAACTTAGATGAACACAAGAATCAAACTTTTATCCTCTAAGCTTGGTGTCAGTAGTTCATATCTGTAATCCTAGCTATTGAGGAGGTTGAGATCTGAGAATTCAGATTTGATGCCAGCCCGGGCAGAAACATCCATGAGACTCTTATCCCTAATTAATCATAGAAAAAGCTGGAAGTGGAGCTGTGGCTCAAGTGGTAGAGCGTGAGCCTTGAGCAAAAAAGAAGCTCAGGGACAGCTCTCAGGCCCTGAGCTCAAGCCCCAGTACCAGCACAAAAGAAACACCCAAAAACTCTTTTGTACTCGAGTTAAAAAACAATTACAATGGAATGAGTTGGAACTATTTTCCACTCTAAATGGGGACAAGATGATGACAAGACTCAAGGAGAAAAGAAAATTCACTGTAATAATTATCACTCAAATAACTGCTTGTTTTTGTTGGTTGTGGGGCTTGAACTCAGGGCCTGGGCACTGTCCCTGAGCTTTTTTGCTCAAGGCTAGGGCTCTACCACTTGAGCCACAGAGCCACTTCTGGTTTTTGAGTGGTTAATTGGAGATAAAAGTCTCAGAGGGAAGCCAGGTGCTGGTGGCTCACGCCTGTAATTCTAGGTACTCAGAAGGTTGAGATCTGAGGATCGTGGTTCAAAGGCAGCCCGGGAAGGAAAGTCCGAGAGACTGTTATCTCCAATAAACCACTCAGAAAACCGGAAGAGGTGCTGTGGCTCAAGTGGTATAGTGCTAACCCTGAAGAGCTGAGAGACAGTGTCCAGGCCCAGAGTTCAAGCCCCATGACCGACAAAAAAAAAAAAAAAAAGAATCTCACAAGGACTTTTCTGTCTGGGCTGGCTTTCAACTGTGATCCTCAGATCTCAGCCTCCTGAGTAGCTAGGATTACAAAGCAAATAATTATTTTGTAACGAGATTATCAGTAAATTCACTAATATATATTAAGTACTTTGTAAACATTAAATTACCACAGTCACTACTCTAATTTTTTTTCTACATTGCTATTAGATCCCATCTATTCTTTCAAGAAATTTACCTCTGTGATTTTTATAGAAAATACAATTGTTGGCACAGGTATCAGGATGAGCATCCCAAAAATCAGGACCACAACAGCATAACGGAGGTAAAGTGATATTGTACAGCTTCATTTTCTCCTTGACCTGGGCTCGTAAAGCTTCCACATATCTAGAAAAATAGACTATGTTGAGGTAAAGTGAACATGAACAGGCAAAAAGTAAACATGAATCTTGCTTTAAACCAGCTTTAACTGTTAAAACTAGTTCTTATCCCTGCACCTTGATTCCTCCTCTTTGCACTTGGAAACAGCACGAAGGAACATGCAGCGCTATTCCCAAGAGGAATTAGCCAATCAGTACATTTGTCAAAGTTGTATGTCCCCAAAGGAGGAACAATATGACACAGTCAATCTTTTTTTTTTTTTTGCCAGTCCTGGGGCTTGAACTCAGGGCCTGGGCACTGTCCCTGAGCTGCTTTTGCTCAAAGCTAGCATTCTACCACTTGAGCCATAGTGCCACTTCTGGCCTTTTCTGTTTATGTGGTACTGAGGAATTAAACCCAGGGCTC
Organism: Dipodomys spectabilis; assembly: GCF_019054845.1. Taxonomy (NCBI): domain Eukaryota; kingdom Metazoa; phylum Chordata; class Mammalia; order Rodentia; family Heteromyidae; genus Dipodomys; species Dipodomys spectabilis. The sequence continues at coordinate 5,318,919 of NW_024870700.1, forward strand.
CAGGGCTTCATGCATGCTAGGCAAGCATTCCACCAAGCCACATTCCCAGCCCCCGCCCCCCTCATTTTGGGGGAGGCTGGTCCTGGAGCTTGAACTTAGGGCCTGGGTAGTCTCTGACCTTTTGTGCTCGAGGCTAGCACTTGAGCCACACCTCCTCTTCTGACTATTTTTGTGGTTAATTGGAGGTAAGAGTCCACAGACTTTCTTGCCCTCTTCAAATCTCAGCCTCCTGAGTAACTAGGATTACAGATATGAGCCACTGGTGCCCAGACAATCAATGTATCTTTTAAGAAAATTAAGAACAACTTCCTATAATTCTCCTCTACAGTTAGCCAGAACTTTATGCAATGTGTTTCAAATTACCTGATGTATTCTTTTTCTTTCTGTTGCTGTTTTTCTCTGGCTCCTTTTATTTCTTCAAGTTGTAACTGAGCTAAAAGATCACTCATCTCCGCAGAGTGTGGTTCTTTATGACATTTCATTCTCAGGATCCTCTGCTCTTCAGCATAACGTTGTTGCTCTTTCCTTTTCTTAATTCTGAGGATAAAAATCATAACATGATGAGGAATTTCATTGAATTGTTCTTTAAAATTAGCTTCTAGATCAAATAACAAGAAATGCATAAAGCACCAAGGAAATCAGGAAGTCAGTTTAATACCCCAAGAATGTCTTCAAAAATTTGTGCGGATTTGAGTTAATCTTATGATTATCTATATACATAGCTTCTCAAGAAGAAATCAGTAGTGACTATTTAAGAGATTTTTCTTTTTTTTTTTTTATTGTGAAAATACTGTACAGAGGGGTTACAATTACATGGGCGAGATAGTGAATACATTTCTTATCAAGCATTGTAGCCTCCTCCTTTGTTTACCCTTCCTAAGAGATTTTTCTGTAAAAATTCTAGTACAAAAACCCTCTCAAGTTAAAACTACTAGTAGTTAGGATTTCTGCTTCTAAAATGGAGTTAACAAGAACAGATCCACCATCCCAACAACGAAACAACCTTAACCAACCAAAAAAAAAAAAAAATCCCCAAACTTAAAAAGTAATAATAAAAAATTAGATCAGATAAAATACAAGAAACAATGGTTTTCAAGACACTGTACATGAACCAACAAAAGGCAGTGGTCCCTGACAGATGGGAAACAAAGCCAAGTCCCATAACTTCCAGATATTGCTGTCTTTAAAGTTTACAGGCGGTGGCACAGGTGGGAGAGCTCCAGTGGAGCCTGGTGGATTCTGAATTAGAGAGGAAGCTGCGAGTGCAGAGAGGACAACCAGCACTTAACATATCAGAATGCCAGAGAGAGAACCCAAGACAGCATCTCTCCCGGTATATAGCAGAGAACACACACACATATGCAAGGGGAAGGACCATTCAAGACAATAAGAAATAACACACATACATATGTTTAATCTGCTTATCCATTTATTTGCCTTACTATGGTTTTGAACGGGAGTCTTAGACCTGCGAGGCAGGTGCTCTTCCACTTGAACTATGGCTCTAGCCCTTTCTGCTTTATTTTTCAAATAGGGTCTTGTGTTTTTATCTGGGCTGGCCTGCACCATGATCCACCTACTTATGCTTCCTGCATAGCTGAGATGACAAGTACACAGTACTGTGCCCAGCTTTATTGGTTGAGATGGGGATCTCATAAGCTTTCTGCCCAAGTCGGTCTCAAACCATGATCTGATCTCCTGATCTCCTCAGCCAGAGTAGCTAAGGATTATAGACATGAGCTATCATGCCTAGCTAAAATACATTTTTAAGACTATATCTGCCATGGCTATTCCTCTGATGGATCTAGGCAAAGTGAATTATAAATCTCCTGAAAGGATTCTCCATTGCGGATGCTATTAGGAACATTCATGATTCATGTGTAGCTCAATAGTGAGAGGCATGCTTAGCATCTGCAAGGCCCTAAATTAAATCCACCACTCACCAAAAAGAAAAGAAAAGAATATGACTGATTTGAGCCTAGAACATAGAAACACATACTCAAAACAAATTAGCTATTTTTTCTGAAGAGTAATATGAGGCCAATTCACACTCCTACTTCTTCAAGAAAGCATGGTCTGATAAAAACTCTAGGTTTTTACCCATTTGTGACAGGCTATCAGACTCTAGGGGCATTAAACCTTTCATGCTGTTAGATTAACACAGGGAAATGTTAAAATCTAGAAGCCAATCTACAAAGGCTGAAAGATCAGGCACTAGAAAAACAGGCAGGATATGGTAGATGTGGGACTAAATTCATCCATATTCTGGCTGCCCCAGGAGAGAGATAAGGTTACTTTTAACAAGCGTTTTCTTTCAATTGCCCTCTCACACTTGCTAGTATTTCCTGAGCAACAACTGTAAATCTAAATTGAGTATTTCTCAAAGAGCATAAAATAGTTTTTATGGTATGAGTGAAACTCAAATGTTACATAAAGTTGTAATAGGGTAGAGGTAAGAAATCTCATTATTGCAACCCGGGCAGAGGGAAATCTTTTTATATGACTGAATATTAAGATTTAGAGGAATATAAGGCAGCACACTAGGAATGTGGCAAAAGGAAAACCAGACACATACGTATATCAGAATTGACTTCAAAACATATGCTTGTATTGTTCTCTTCAAATAAGCTAGAGAATTAAGGAAAAGATGGAATTTTTTAAAAAGTGTGTGTGTGATTGTGTGTGTGTGAGGCCATGCCAATCCTTGGACTTGAACTCAGGCACTGTCCCTGAGTTTTTTGGCTTAAGGTTAGCAGGCCAGCACTTGAGCCACAGCTACATTTCCAGCTTTCTTGGGTGGTTTAATTGGAGATAAGAGGCTAAGAGACTTTCCAGTCCAGGCTGGCTTTGAACTGTGTTCCTCAGATCTCAGCATCCTGAGAATCTAGGATTATAGGCAAGAGCCACTGGCACTTGGCTTTAAATTCAAACTTTAGAGGATAATCCTAAAATCATAGCTATTAGTTACAGATCTACCAACATAGAGATCTTATTCTAAACAGAGTAAAGAAAAGTATTCTGAGGGGCTGGGCTCAGTGCTAGAGTGCTTGCCTCACATGCATGAGGCCTTGGGTTCGATTCTTCAGTACCAAATAAGCAGAAAAAGCCAGAAGTGGCACTGTGGCTCTAGTGGTAGAGTGCTAGCCTTGAGCTGAAGAGCTGCGGGGCAGCGCTCAGGCTGAGTTCAGGCCCCGCGACCGACAAAAAAGAAAAGAAAAGTATTCTCAGAGCCTAGTTCAATGGCTCATATCTGCAATTCTAGCTACTCAGGAGGCTGAGGTCTAAGGGTTGCGGTTTGAAGCCAGTCCAGGAAACACAATTCCCTGAGACTCTTAACTTCAATAAACCGGCAAAGCTGGAAGTGGAGGTGTAACTAAAGTGGTAGAATGCCAGCCTTGAGTGAAAATGACAAGCGAGGGCGGGAGACCCCCCGAGTTCAAACCCCCTAAAACTGGTACACACACACACACACACACACACACACACACACACAAAGGTACTTAGGACACTGATAATTCGTTAAGTTCAATAACTTCAGACTTCATAACATAAATAAATAAAAATCAAATGTAATGAATCAAATTGAATTTTTCAATGATGAAATGCAAAGAGTAAAATGAATAACAAAAAAGATAAACGCAAATTCATAATGTGTTAGCTCAAGTACTAAAAGAAGTAGCATAAACATTTGGTGGTGGTGGTGGTGGTCATGGGGCTTAGGTGCTATCCCTGAGCTCTTCAGCTCAAGGCTAGTGCTCTACCACTCAAGCCACAGTGCCACTTCTGATTTTTGAGTGGTTAATTGGAGAAAGTCTCACGGACTTTCCTGCCTAGACTGGCTTTGAACCAAGATCCTTAGATCTCCACCTCCTGAGTAGCTAGGATTACAGGCATGAGCCACTAGCTAGCATAAACAATTTTATATAAAGTTCTTACAAGAATTATTATCTCTACCAGTAAAACCTAAGCAAATATACAAGCATTGTTTTTCAAGGTATATCTTAGGTCTTGGTAACAGGACAGTTCCTAGAAATGATGGCTTCTACTCCATAGCTACTCCTCTCCTCACAAGGAAAAAATTATCTAGACTTTCTGTCTTTAGTTCCACACTTCCTTATCCACTCCAAAAGAGCTTTAAGATCATTCCACCAAACAGCTCTAAATCCACAATCCATTTAGCATATATATTCTCATAAGAACAATATTGTCCCTAAGGTGACAAAGAATTTTTAGATATTACAATAGTTTGTGACCCTCCAAAAAGCCAAAATACATTGAACAGAAACACATTATATCTATGTATTAAAACTGAGAGTGGGAGGCAAGTGTGGAAAAAAAAATGTTAAAAATGCTCCACAAAGGGAAAAATAGTGGGGCTAGGAAGGTGGCTCAGTGGTACAGCGCTTGCCTTGCATGCATGAGGCCCTGGGTTCGATTCCTCAGCACCACATAAACAAAAAGAAAGAAAAGAAAGCCCGAAGTGGTGCTGTGGCTCAAGTGGTAGAGCGCTAGCCTTGAGCTGAAGAGCTGAGGGACAGCACCCAGGCCCAGAGTTCAGGCCCCATGACCGGACCCAAAAAAAAAAAAAAAGGGAAAAATAGTGAAGGCTGAGACACACTGATGATCATTACTCACTTTCTTTCAAGTTGTACTCTGCACTCGCATAACTGACTATTCCTTCTTTCTTGAAATTTTCTTCTATCAGTCTCTGTAACAATCTGGACCAACCTTCTCTGCCTCCTTTGCAAGCCCATCTTGCAAAGTTCTAGATACTATACACTCTCCTCTTCTTACATTATACCCTCTCCCCAAGATACAGAATGTACGTCCCCTGTTATGTTACCATTACAACCACCTGTAATTCAGGAAGCTACATAAAGATCTATTACAAATCATGTCCCTATGATCGAAACCTACTTAACTTAGCTGTCCATTTGACATCTCCATTGGATGTATTTTCTTGTTGAATAATTACTTTCTAAACAAGCTTCTATTCTCTTCCAATGTCTTCAAGTCCTCTATGTAAACATGCCTTTTACTTATATACAACAGAAACTAAAGAGGTCAAAAATCAATATCAATACCTCTGTTTTCTCACAATGATGTGAATACTATTATAGCAGTTCTGCTGCTTATGCTAAAAGGTATTCTGAAACCAGCATCAGATTTTCAGCAAGAGAAGTAACAATGTAAGAGGTTGCAAATTGATGTATGAACTTAATATACTGGATGTGTGCAGAAATAAACAACAAGAAGACATCAATATTTACATTTTTAAGCATATCCTGGAAACACTGGAAAACTATGGTAAACAATATGAAAATATATTCTTAGTATATCAACAATAACACAGGAATTCTTGTCACTCAGTTCTCTTCTACATCATAAGGTCATACTTCATCCTTTACAAAATTAAACTAAAATAAAGACCTAAAACTCAACTGAGGGCTTTGACTCTTTGGAATCTTTCTTTCTGAGCCGTCACAGAAACTTGACACCACCATCATTTTTAAATAAAAAAAAATTTGCTTCTAAGAGAAAGAAACATTTATTTCAGAAGTGAAGTTAGAAAAAAATAACTTTTTAAGGAGGTGGATGAAATCTACCGCTCTGACACAACAGGATTAAGGTATAATCTAGCAGTCTAAATCTTTGCTCACTGATCTTATTTTCTGTTCAAACTCTTTCTCTGTCTACCAGACCCTGATGCCAGGTGATTTCAGTCCCTCAGTGATTTCAGAAATCACAAATAGTAAGAATGATCACAGACTTCCCTGCATGGGCTGGCTTTGAATCACAATCCTCAAATCTCAGTCTCCTGAGTAGCTAGGATTACAGGCATGATCCACTGGTGACCTGCAATCTGAGACTTATTTTTAAATTCCCCTTGACAGAACTCAGTTAACTTACTTAAAACAGCTTTTAAAGGTGCCTTTTACTCGTTGCTACCTTTGCATTATCTTACGTGACAGACCACACTACAGACTTTAAAAGGTAAGGTGATGGCGTCAAATGTAGATTTAAACCCCAGTTCTTCCATCTCTAAATGTGGACTTTATGTCAGACATATCGCTTAACATCCATAGGGCTCATTTTCTCTTCTTTAAAAGGAAAAGAATAACCAAATCTACATCATAAGTTACTGAAATGAGTGAATGGGCTAGTACCTCTAAAGCACTCAATATTATGCTCAGCACATTGTAAGCACTCAATGGATAGTAGTAGCATTGCTACCCTGTGGAATTGCTGTATGGATTAAATGAGATGTTATCAGCATAAAGCACTTGAAATATAGTAAATCCTAGATATTTATTTTTATTTTTATATTAATTTCATTCTCTTCTCTAAGTGTGCTACTTCATAGCCTGCTAACATTTAGTCTTACCTATTCCCAGAATGCCTCTAATGGGGCTAACTGTTTTCAGGGTAAAGTCCAACAACTTCCATTTTCTAACATACTAAGCTCTTTATGATCTTGTAGCTCACATCAAGCTTAGAAGTGTCATATTTTCTCATGAATAGCTTTTGCAATGTTCACTCTCTAATCTAATATTCCTGTCCACTCTTTCCCATCTTCTTTGTATTATACCATTCCTATTAACTCTTCAGTCCAGGAAGTCTTCCTTTTCCTTCTCTTATCTCAAACTTCCCAATTTGATTTCAAAATGTTTTCTGTGCTTCTGCATCATTCTTGTGCTTTGTCTGTCTTCTAATGGTAACAGGGGCAACTAACATTTATTGACCAAATGCTATATGCCAGATTCTTTGTCAAGCACATTTACAGATTAACTTACTTAATCCTCACAGCACCTTTATGACATATATAACATTATTATCCTTATTTTGTAAAGAGGACACTCATTTTATAAAGAGCAGCATAAGTTAACTTTCCCAAAGTCACACAAATAGTGGATAGTAAAGCTAGAACTTCCACATATCAAGTTCCTACCTACCTACTGTAGTCTTGTAACAGTATTAGGTATTATAATAATCCAATTGGTTATATGCTTCTCCATTCCTCAGTCAAATCTATCTAGTAGGTTCTTTTAAAACAAAGCTCAAGCCTTCTGTGACATACATCCCCTAAATCTAGCAAGTCTACAAATTAATACCAATTAGTAGAAGCTTAATAAATAGCTACTAAGTAAATAAAACCAAATCATTAATTCTTATACAACTGGTTGAGGTAGTTATCAAACTCATATTTACAAAACAGAAAAAAATGTTTATTTTAGAATGCTACTAACAGTTTTTGTCTCCAAATTCACTCACATAATCATTCATGCAAAGACAGTATAAATGGTTTAGCTTCTCCAAGAAGAAAAAGGCAAAAATAACTTCTAAGTATCTGCCAACTATCCACTAGATAGTTTCAAGTATTTTGTGCCATCTGTAAAGCAGAGACATTTTTTCTGAGATCAAGACTATAAATCCAAGAAAAGAAAAAAAACTAACCAGCAGGAAATGAGAATTAAGTAAAAGCCTAAAGCAAAAAACCTTTCAAAGAAGGTCAGCAGTAATGCTAAAGAAGACACTTCTCACGGCCTGTGCCACGTGGGAGGCATGCCATACAAAGATCTACATTAGACGTAAAATACCTATAGCAAGAGTGTATTGATTTCAGCTAAATGAACTGAACAAAATACATTTCCATTCTATCTTCAACCCAATGAGCTATAAAATGTTTATATATTGGCTCCACATAAATGAAAATTTTTTAATGCAGATTGGATCAAAATTTAGCTAAAAGATTAATATCCAAAATATACAAAGAGCTCTCTGCTAGTCCAAGACTCATCACCTTGATCTGGTCCAGAAGTTAACAAAAATCAAGAAGGCTTTATAGTTTAGTTAAAGCTTATTCTTTAGCTAGTTTGGCCATCTCCTTAGTAGTATGGTATTTTTCATTATTGTAAAGAAATGGATTTATAATGATATTTTCATGCATATATGTTTATGTAAGTACTTTCATCATATTCATCCCTAATTACACTTTCTCTCCTTGTGCACTCCTGCTGCTCCCCTACTCCTCCCAAATAGTACTCATTCTACTTTCATGTCTTAAAAATCTACCTTATATATATATGAGAGAAAACTTAACAGTATTTGTTTGTGTCTCTCTTTTAACACGTTGCCAGTCACCGGTCAGTTGTCAGCTTCAGAGCTGCATTTACTTTAGAGAAGCTTCCTTTCTTTGCATAATCACAGTTGCTGCTGGTCTGATCTGTGCATGGAGAAAGTCCCACTTGTTCTAGAGACACCCCCACCGCACGTGTGCACCCAGAGGAAACAAATGTCCAAGTCTAGAGGTTCCCAACAGTACGTTAGAGACTGGGGAAAACAAACAGTACACTGAGCTCTGTGCTACAGGAGAATGGAAGGAAACTAGCACTCTGCCAGCCTCAATGTTTTCCAGTTAAACCACCAATTAAACCACCTGTGGGAGGGAGGAGGCTGGGGAAACTGCATAACCTGCTCAGAGTTCTCTCTCAGCTGTCCCTCTCATCTGCAAGAGGTATACTATGGGTCTGAAGAGGCAATTCTGGAGGCCAACCAATCCACGGGCAATGGGCTTTGGCTTAACACTCTTAAGTCTCTGTGGTGATTCAGGGGAAATAGGGCTTCCCACCTCTTGCAACAGAGGAAGAGCACTGACTACTGTGCCCTCTACAACTTTCTCACAGTGGGTTTGTGTCTGAAGCATGCCTTCTCCATAACTACCTCTCATGATACATGAGAGGGTGGCCCAAGATTCCCCAACTTGTAATTGCTTCTTATTGTACTCCCTTACCCGAGATAGTATCTGGTAAACAGAAAACTAAGAACAATAGCTCTCGTGAGATACTGGACTGACAAAATGGCTATCGAGTATTGAACTGTCCCACCAAATTCCATAGACTAGTCTGAAAGCTTGTGAGAAGTGGCAGGTATTCTGCAGCTAGGACTGCCAATCTGTTGTCACCAGGGTTACCTGGCATGCCTTGTGATGTGGCTTCAGCTTCTCCTGTCCTCCCCAGGATCCAGGGTTGGTGCTCTTGTCTGTTTCCTACTTGTTTCTACATTGTCTCCTGTTTCTCAGTGCTTTTCAGCTGTCCTGTTCTGTCATTATTGATTAGTGATGCTCTTCCTGTCTTCCCTTTATAGTCCATCCTTTACTGCCCTGACTCATCTTATTCATGAAAGTCACATGGAAGAAGGTTCTAATCTGTCATTTTGTCCCAGAACCTAAAACCAACTGCGAAAAATTTTTGTGTGTGTACCAGTACTGAAGCTTGAATTCAGGGCTTCATGCTCTCATTTGACTTTTTTGCTATGGCTAGCACTCCACCCTGAAACACATGTCCGGTTCTGGCTTTTTACTGGTTAAATAGAGATAAGAATCTTGTGGGCTTTATGTTCCCAGTATACCTTTGAACCATGATCCTCAGATCTCAGCCTCAGGATTATAGGTATCAGTGGTTGGAAAATTTAAATTACTTTTGAACTCCTCTCTCTATGTGAAGCCTAACTGGCCATCAAGTTGCATAGATTCTATTTCTTAAAGTATTATAAATAAATCATTCTGTTGCCATCATCTCTCAATGCAATTACTCTAATAACCTCTTATCTCTACTCTGCCTTGCTTCTCTTCACACTGCCAGAGATCTTTGTAAAATACAAATCAGATCGTAAGACTTTTGCCTTAAGATTTTCAACACCTATATTACAGCCATGTGCCACTTCACTTTTACCAAAATTTAGCCACTAACTGTTTCAAAAATTCCTCAAACATAACCAATGTCTTCAACTACAGTGCTTTGACTATTTGGCAAATTCCAATTCATCAAGCTTGAGTATTACCTGATTTAAAAAGCCTCCTTAACTTTCATCTAGATGATCCTTGCCTCACTTTGAGTACTATATATATATTTTTTTATAATTTTTTCTCCCTCCTTGCTTGGTGCTCATTTTATCACCATCAACACCAACATTACTATCATCAAGGTGGGGATAATAACTTTTTTTATGATACTAGTACTAGGGCTTGAAATCACTCAAGACCTGGGCATTATCTCTTCACATTTTCACTCAAGGCTAGTGCTCTACTACTTGAGCCACAGACCTATTTCTAGCTTTTTAGTGGTTAATTGGAAATAAGAGTCCCTCAGATTTGTCTGTCCAGACTGGCCTTGAACCTCAGATCTCAGTCTCTTGAGTAAGCTAGGGCTGCAGATAGGCATGAGCCACTGGAAACTAGGTATTATAATCTTCATATTATAATTACAGATACTGAGACTTAAAGTTACATAACCAATGAGTGGTACATCCAAACTTAAGTCAATTTTATTCTTATCCATGCTATGAACAGCATTATCTTGCCACATATTCATAATACCACATATTCAAATTTTACATTCTTAGCATATAGTACAGTGCTTGCCAGATAAGAAGTTCTTAGTAAATGGGCTTTGCTACTGAAAAGTGAAAATAAAACAGACTCTATAGAAATACTGTTACTTCCTTTCACTCTCATTTGGATAATATTGGTTTCAAATGGAGCACTCATACTCCCTTACCCCAAAACATATTTATCCACCTAGGAAATACTGTCCATATCAAATGTTGGCAAGGATGTAGAGCAATAAGAATTCTCCCTTGTTCACACTGCAGTTAGCCATCAAAAAGCAGAGAAGTATGGCTCAAGTGGAAGAGCGCTAGCCATGAGCAGAAAAGCTAAGCAAGAATATAAAGGCCTGGAGTCAAGGCCCAGTCCTGCTCTTTCCTCCCTCAAAAGAAGTTTCATTCACATTTGGTGGGAATACAAAAATGGGTCACTTTGCACAATTTAGCTGTGCATCTAAAATTGGTCGAAAGCTAGACACAGTAGCTCATGCTTTTAAAAACAAAGGTGCTCAGGAAGTGAAGACCAAGAGGGTCATGATTCTAGGCAAGCCCAGGCAGAAGCTGGTGAAACTATCTCCATCAATAAAAAGCTGGGCATGGTGGTGCCTGCCTGTAATACAAACTATGTAAGAAGGGTAAATAGAAGGACTGGAGTATAGGCCAGCCAAAGCATAAATGCAAAACCTTATTGGAAAAATAACTAAAACAAAAAAGACTGAGTGTGTGGCTCAAGTGGTATAAAACTTTCCTACCAAACACAAGGCCCTGAGTTCAAATTCAATGCTGCATAAGTAAATAAATTTATTTTATTAGTCAACTAATTTTATTGGAACAACTAGTTGTTCACTACTTTCAATAAACTACCCAGATCAAAAAAAAAAAAAAAAAAAGTGTCTCACAGACTTTCCTGCCTGGGCTGGCTTTGAACCATGATCCTCAGATCTCAGCCTCCTGAGTAGCTAGGATTACAAGCCACAGGTGCTGTGCCTGTTAGACACTTATCTCCAATTAACCACCAGAAAACTGGAAGTAGCACTGTGGCTCAAGTGGTAGAGCTCTCACTTTGAGCTGAAGATTCAGCTCAGAGACAGCACCCAGGCCCAGAGTTCAAGCTCCATGACTGACAAAATAAGAATAAAAATAAAAAAATAACTTTCCAATATATGTCAGAAGATAAATCATATCCTAATTCCTTTTAAGTCCTCCTCTTTTCCCTTCCTTCCTTCTTCTTTCCCACCCCTCTTCCTTTTTTACTTTTTGAGACAAAATCAGCGCTATACATACACTCTATCACTAAGCCACACACCCAGTCAACACCTGATAACTTCTAAGACTTAGCCTCTAAACACAACTAGTAAATTAAGCCTCAGAATAAGAATCAAAGAACTTACTTTTCAATTTTTTTCTTTTGTTCTCTTTCTCTTTTTTGTTCCTTCACTTGCTCTCTCTCAATATCCATGAACAGTCTTCTGTATCTCAGATACTGCTTTTGGCGCTAAAAGCAAGAAGTAAAAATTAGTAAGATTCTGTTCTCAGAGAACTTCACAAGAAAAGAAGGTAATCTTACCATATAGACAAGAAAACTATATGATATAGAAGTAACATGGAGTTGAAACCCTTTTGTACAACTACTTAAAATTTTTAAAAAATTTGGGCTGGGAAGGTGGCTTGTCTTGCATGCCTGAGACCCTGTGTTCGATTCCTCAGCACCCCATAAGCAAAAAGAAAAAAACTGAAGTAGCGCTGTGGCTCAAGTGGTAGAGAGCTAGCCTTGAACTGAAGAGCTGAGGGACAGCGGCCAGGCCCAGAGTTCAGGCCCCACGACTGGACCTCCCCCCCCCAAAAAAAATTAAAAAATTTATGTGCATCTCATCATACAAAATAATATTTATCAAAATGAACTCCACATAATGGAAACAAGAGATTTTTTTCTTTGTTGCTGTTTTTGTTTCTTTTTTGTCTTGTTTGATTATTTATATAGTCTTTGGGAATATAAGAGTCACAGAAATGGAGGGAGAAAGGGTAAACAAATATAGCTGTGGTATCACTAGAAACTATGTTGAAAATGAACTATACAACTTATGGTAGGGACAGGAGGGACGAACTGGAAGAGAGCAAGGGAAGGGGTGACAATGTCCAAAAAGAAATGCATTCTTTTTTTTTTGGGTCCAGTCATGGGGCCTGAACTCTGGGCCTGGGCGCTGTCCCTCAGCTCTTCAGCTCAAGGCTAGCACTCTACCACTTGAGCCACAGCGCCACTTCTGGCTTTTTCTGCTTATGTGGTGCTGAGGAATAGAACCCAGGGCCTCTGGCATGCAAGGCATGCACTCTACCACTGAGCCACCTTCCCAGCCTCAGGAAATGTATTCTTTACCTGACTTATATAACTGTTAACCTCTCTGTATATCACCTTTATAATAACAATTTTTGAAAGTTTTTAAAGTATTTTTAAAGAAGAAACATGAAGCCTATCTCCCATGACTCAGGATAATAACACATATTTCCAAACACACAGATACAATAATAGGCTGAAAAAAGAAGCATTAATCTAGTATATAGTGCCTTGTCAATAGAACCTAAGGAAATGATCGTACTTGATATAGTAAGATATGGAACATATTTCCAAGTAGTAAATACCATAAAAATAGGGCAATGTTAAGAATGTAGGAGGAATTTTAAGACAGAACAATATTCATCCAACTTTCCAAAATTAGAATTATACTCTACACCTAGACTAACATGGCAGGGAGGAGAGCAGTAGGGCTGAAGTACATCACAGTATCACACTCATAAATGGAACAAGTACAATAAAAAGCAAGTGCTACTATACTATGTGTGACCTGTTCACACCTCTCGACTTATAAATTCTCTCTTAAGGACACAGCCTACTCCAAAGGCTAAAGTATATCTATATGCATACACTAGGACAGTATGAAGCTTTTTGGCAAAATTATTAAGTCAAATTTATAGTTCTCAATATTTGAAATGCATCCGAATCAGCACTGATAGTTTTTAAAAAGATAAATGCCTTAAACCTATTTTCAAATAGTAATTCAGTGTATCTGGCTTTCTCTAGGCATCTGTATTTTGAAAATTAAAAATAAGGCTCCACATCTAATTGGTGGATGGCCACTGTTAGAAATGGAAATTTAAACTAACTTGAAAAGGGAAACAAAAGGAGGTTATAAATGTTCATTTTCCCTCTGAATCAGTGACCAATTCATTACTGGCTGGAGAAATTCACTTGAATCAGTGTTCTTATTTCACATCTATGTAGCTTAAGTCCTAAGACCTTGTAGAGAAGTTATTAGCTCTAACTTCACATGTACCATATTATTATATACCTCTTTCTTGTCTTCTTCTTGATCTACTCCAGACTGAAATGCCAGTGGAACTTGGAATTCAGTGCTCAATCCTGACTGATCTTCATCAGAAACCTGTCAGAAAGTCCAGTCACACAAAGTAGCAAAATTACCACAAGCTAGCCCTGTGAATCCTCTCGATTTTTTTATCTATTGATTCTATTTTCCGACAACTTTGAAGTCAACTAGATAAACAAAAAACATATAAAATAAAAGCAAAATAGATAAAAACAGGCAATTTCAGAAGGAATTACACTGACCACAAACATGAAAAAGAAACCCATAAAATGAGAAGACATTTGCATCTATCTGGAGATACACTATCTATATACATATACACACATATATATGGAGATATATACATACACACATAGACAGAGATATATTATATATATACACACATATACACAGCCTGTACATAGAAAATACTAAGAAATTCCATAACTCAATAACCAAAATACAAACAAGCCAATTTCTAAATGGACAAAGAATTAAAAAAACATACCCATAGCTTCAAGAAAATACTAAATAGAAAAATATAGCCAGCACTTCACACCTACTTTGATAGAAAATAATTTAAAATAAAGATATGGTGTCTGGGGTTAGAGCTCAATGCCAGTGTGTTTGCCTGGCAAGAGTAAGGCCCTAGGTTCAATTCTCAGTCCTTTAAATGACAAGCGTTAGTAAGGAAGTGGGAAATTTAAACTTTTGTACTTTGCTAGTAGGACTGAAAATGTTGCAGCCACTTTGGAAATTAATTTGTTAGTTCCTCCAAACACAGAATGAACATACATCCCAGCAATTCCACTGAGATACACACTTAAGAGAAATGAAAAAGATGTTCACAGAAAAACTTACAAATGTGCATAACATTATTTCTAACAGCCAAGATTCAGAAATAAGCCAAGTATCCCTCAATTAATGAGTGGTTGAATAACATGTGCTGCATAAAATGGGATTATTTGTAGGAATGAAACCCCTCTATACGTTATCATCAATGAACTTTAAGAACACTATACTAAGTAAAGAAGTCACAAAAAGGGCTGGGAAGGTGGCTCAGTGGTAGAGCGCTTGCCTTGCATGCCTGAGGCCCTGTGTTCGATTCCTCAGCACCACATAAGCAAAAAGAAAAAAAACCAAAGTGACGCTGTGTCTCAAGTGGTAGAGCGCTAGCCTTGAGCTGAAGAGCTGAGGGACAGCGCCTAGGCCCAGAGTTCAGGCCCTACGACCAGACCCAAAACAAACAAACAAAAAAACAAACAAACAAACAAAAAAGGAGTCATGGGCTGGGAAGGTGGCTCAGTGGTAGAGTGCTTGCCTTGCATGCATGAGGCCCTGGGTTCGATTCCTCAGCACCACATAAGCAGAAAAAGCCAGAAGTGGCGCTGTGGCTCAAGTGGTAGAGTGCTAGCCTTGAGCTGAAGAGCTGAGGGACAGCGCCCAGGCCCAGAGCTCCGGCCCCATGACTGGCACAAAAAAAAAAAAAAAGAAGTCACAAAAAGCCTTAGACTCCATGATCTGATTTATATGACATGATTAGATTAGGAAAATCTAAGTTGAATAAGGCAATATATTCTACCTTGTTATTTCAGCTTAAACCGGTCTCTTTGAGCTTATTTAGTACCACATTTCTTACACAGTTCTGTTAGTAATACCACTATTTTAAATGGCTCATTGAACAGATATATTACCTACTATTCCTGAATACACAAATGCTGTGATGTTACCTGTTGATTCAATCATTGACACATATAAAAAAAAGGATGTGATAAGACAGAAAATGTATATATTAAGATAAGCTTCACTCAGACATGAGTTACAATACTGCTAAGTGAGAGATCAATGGTAATGGATCTCTCTTTCTGTAGTACTAATGATCAAACCCAGAACCTTTCAAGTGAAAGAAGTCAATTCCTGAGGTATCCCATGTTCAAACTATATATAAATAATTATTTGTCTTTTAAAACAGAAATATCCATAAAATAAAGTTGTTTATTAATTATTTGACAAAAAAGTTATGGAAAAGAAAACCCTAAAGAAGTACTTTACAAGTAATAAATTCTGCTGGGTGCTGGTGGCTCACACTTGAAATCTTAGTTACTCAGGAGGCTGAGATCTGAGGGATCATTGTTCAAAGCCAGCCCAAGCAGGAAAAGTCCATGAGACTCTTATCTCCAATAAATCACAGAAAAGGCTGGAAATGGCACTGTAGCTCAAGTGATAGAGCGTTAGCCTTAAGCAAAAGGAACTAAGGGACAGAGCCCAGGTCCAGAGTTCAAGCCCAGGACCGGCAAAAAATAAAAATAAACAATGTAACTCTCATATAATCTATCAATTCCACCAAAAGGAATTTAAAGCTGAGACTGGAACAAGTATTAACTCCTAGGACTACCAAGTATGCTCATTAAAGCTGATGCATGGGTTAGCTTGCTCCTAACAGGAGTGTGGGTGTGGTGTGGTGTGTGTGTGTGTGTGTGTGTGTGTGTGTGTGTGTGTTTGGTTTGGTTTTACCAGGCCTGGGGCTTGAATTCAGGGTCTCAGCTGGCTTTTTCAGTTTATGTGGTACTGAGGAATTGAACACAGGGCTTCATGCATACTAGGCAAGCACTCTACCACTAAGGCACATTCCCAGCCCTGTTTTCTACTTTTATGTTTTATCTCACTTTCCTATGTCTCACTTCCCAAATAATTAGCCAATAAAGTCAGCCTTGTCTGAAAATAGTAAGGTAAACATCACAGAGTAGTACTAGTCATACTATCTCCTGGTTAGTAACTTCGACCTACTGACATGTTGCCAATAAATCTCTTTCTTCTTTCATTACTCTATTTCTTGAGTTATTGACTTCTCAGGCAACAGCAGAACTGGACATTTCATGGTTACATACCCAAGTTCATTACATTGTTATGTGTAACAAACAGGAGGTGAAAACAATCCAAGTGTCCATCAGTGGAAGAGTGGAGAAGCAAAATGCAGTATATGTACACATGGAATATTATTCAGGTTAAAAAGGAAATACTGTCCGATATAATAGCAGTATGATGAAACAAGATAGGCACAAAAGGATAAATACTGCATGATTCCACTTTATGAGATATTTAGAGTAATCCAACTCATGGGGACAGAAAATAGAATGGTGGTTTCTAGGAGCTGAGGGAAGGAGAAATGGAAATAATTGTTTATGGGCATAGAGGTTCAGCTTTACAAGATGAAAAAGTTCTGTAGACAGATGGTAGTGATGGTTGTGTAACAATGTGAATGCATTTAATGCCAATGTTTTGTACACTTGAAGATGGTTAAAATGAGCTAGATGTGGTGGTACATGCCAATAATCTTAACACTCAGGAGGCTTGATGAAGAGGATCATGAATTCAAGCATGGCTCACACCTGTAATCCTAGCTACCCAGGAGCCTGAGATCTGAGGATCCCAGTTCGAAGCTAGCCTGGGCAGGAAAGTCTGTAAGACTCTTATCTCCAATTAACCACAAGAAAACCAGAAGTAGAGCTGTGGCTCAAAGTGGTAGAGTGCTAGCCTTGAGCAGAAAAGTTCAGGAATAGTGACCAAGCCCTGAGTTCAAGCCCCATGACCGACAATAAACAAACAAACAAATATGAAATCATAAAGTGGTAAGTTTCATGTTAGGTATATTTTTACCATACTTTTTTAAGCATGTACCTACATTCACATGTAAATAAATGCTTATAAGGAGACAAAAAGAATACATTCATCTCTTGACAGTGATTAACTTTGAAGAGATTTCCTTCCTTTTTGTGCTGATTTGTATTTTGTTTTTAGACAAGCTCTCACTAACTTTGCCCAGGCTGACCTTTAACTTGAGATCCTTCTGTCTCTACCTGCTGAGTAACTGGCATTATAAGTGTGTACCAACATGCCCAGATGACTTCGGAATATTGCTAAGAGGAAAGAGCTAAGAAGATGAAAGTGGTGAAAGATATATTTATAACAAAGGATAATTAATAGAGCAAGGATATAAGGGGTTGGGGGGAAGATGACAAAGGAGTCCAGAATGTAGTCCCAAAACCAAACAACTCTTCCTCTGAAATAGAATAGGGAATAATGTAAAAAAGAAAAAAAAGGAGTTGGGAATGTGGCTCAGTGGTAGAGTGCTTGCCTAGCATACATAGGCCCTGGGTTTGATTCCTCAGTGCCACATAAACAGAAAAAGCTAGTAGTGGCACTGTGCCTCAAGTAGTAGAGTGCTAGCCTTGAGTCAAAGAAGCTCAGGGACAGTGTCCAGGCCCTGAGTTCAAGCCCCAGGACAGGCAAAAAAAAAAAAAAAAAAAAAGATAAATGGTTACAGCTTGTATTTTCTTTACAAAAGGCTGAGAGTGTGGAGGTACAGCAAGAAGCTTAAAGAGTATTCAAGGCTAAGACTAGTCAGTGTCGGATAATGACAATCCTTCATAAATGGCTCAATTTCAAAGAGTTCAATCCAGTTACTTTGTATTGCCCTACCTGTCGTCTTCTGCAGGTATTTCTCTGATGCCTATATGGAAGATGCTGATGACCCTCCAGAGGGAAATCCTGACGTCTTTCAGCTGTCCCAACAGACAGCTTGTGCCTAAAGTATGGGCTCTAAAAGACACAACAGCACTTATCAAATGTGAGTAGTGAAATTAATTGAGAAAATACCATGGCTTCACTAATAGGCCTGAAGGAATCTAAATAGGTCAGAATATTCTGATATATTATGGCATAAAAGTAGACATACTTCTTGTTACTCTTATGGATCACAACTGCATAAAACAATCTTAAATTTCATCTATAAAGCAAAAAATAGTATTATCTGCCAGGGTTATTGTGGAAGTTAAAATAACACATACAAACTTATAAACCATTATGGCTATGGTAGGTACATCATAAAATAAGCAATTATTTCAGATAATAACATCACTAATATTAATAAGAGATAATACTATCATCATCTCTGTGAACATCTCACACAGCTCTGACAAGCTGAGCCCAAACTCTTATAATTCTTTTTTATGCTGCTAACTCTTTACTGTACTCTGCTCTACTTGCTCTCTGGCAGAGCCTGGATCCTGGAATTCATGTAAACCATATTCTGGCACTCTGGAAATAACTTCTTTTTCCATCAGTCATCTGTCACATCACATCATGCCTGTATTCCTGTGCTAAAAGACATATAGATGTTGATATAAATCATCTAAGCAGGAGCATTACACCTGCAGCAATACAAAAAGCTTCAGTGGAGAGGGCTGAAGTGGTATCAGTAAGAATGGTTGATATATCACAAAACATTATATTTTTCCCCATTATTAAAGGTTGCCCTATCAATGTTGAGCAGAAACCTAAGCAGTTTTTTCTCTGTTCCCTACTCTTCGCTATTATCAGGCTCTATTTATTCTATGAGAGAAGCTAAGTCTCAAATGTTAGGTAAAATGTCTTGATAGCGCTCCAGAGGCAAGTCTTCTTGCAGTCTCCTGTTTGTCCAAAGATGAAGGCTGTTTGCCATACTTGTTCTATAGAAATATAAAATAGGCAACAGTCTAAACATGATGGGCTAATCACAATACCACAGAATTCAGTGACAATACTAAAGTAATGATACAAGGTAAGAATAGAACACAGCTAGAGAGATGTGTGTGTGTGTGATTTGTGCATGTATTTGTGCTTAACATATAATTTTTAAACAAAGATTGTACTCTGAATCACCAAGTACACCCATTCAATTTCAATAATTGCCAACATTTTTCTCTCCCTCTCCCTTTCTCCCTTCCTCTTTCTCTCTCCCCACACCTTGCTCTTCCTCTCTCTTTCCCTCTCTCTCTTGCTTTCTTTTTCTCCCTCCCTTCCTTCCTCTTCTTCTCTCTCCCCTCCAACTTTTTCCAAGAGTTTAAATCAAATATGGATTATTCTGGTACATGTGAAACAACTGAAGATATTTTACTCTTAGCCTAATTGTGGAGGTCTACAAAGTCTACAGAGTACACATACAAGCTAGCTGATACATTAAGTCCAAGAATAAGTAGTCTTGTTTCTCTCTGTTTTAAAAAGTATATAGCCAGGTACTAGTAGCTCATGCCTGCAATCCTACTTAGGAGGCTGAGATCTGAAGATCATAGTTTGAAGCCAGCTATGGCAAAAAAGTCCATGGAACTTTTATCCTCAATTACCAACCAAAAAAGCTGGAAGTGGAGCTGTAGCACAAGTAGAAGAGTACCAATCTTGAGTGAAAAAGCTAAGGGACAATGCCCAAGACCTGAGTTTAAGAATCCAGTACCAGTACCAAAAAAAAAAGTATATATCCCTCCTTCTCTAGATGCTACTCTACCTCTTCTCTAGAGGAGACTTGGTCCTGGATTTTAGGTGGAACATACTGATGATACTCCGGAAGCAAGTCTTCCCCCTCTCTTTTGTCTCTCATAAAAGATGAGGGTTGTTGGAGAAATATGTTCTAAGAGAATGACAAGAATAGAAAGAAAATAAAACAAGGGTAATATGCTACTCCTTAGGTTTCAGTGAAAACTTTAGGGAAATAATATCAGGAAGAATATTTGATGTTTTATCATCAGTGAGGATGTTTTACTTTCAATCCAACCTTGTAGACTTTAATTCTAGATCCTATATTATTCATGTAAGGAAACTATGTTTGTGGAAAATACTGTGACTAATCCTTATCAACTAGTTTAATGTTATCAGTCTTTAGATAGAAGAAATGATTTGATTTATATGGTTCACTAGACTAGAGTCTCTTGTACTATAAGGTGCAAGGTAGAAGGAACCGGACAGAAGAAGTGAATCTAATTAAGGTATATAGTATGAACAAATGGATATGTCAGAATGAGATCTCCTTGTACAATTATTTTTGTCAAATAAAAAGTAAATGTGTGTGTGGGGTGGGGAGAACAAACAGCCCATCAGGAACTGAAATGCAAACACTCTGCCCATCCTTCTCAAAGCAAGGGCACTGTTCTAATAGGATTTAGCAATACTAGTTTAGTAATGTGGGAAGTAATCAAAAATAATATATGCTTAGATTAGCTTCAAAGTTCTGATTCTATTCCTTGTATACTAATATTCAGATACTTTATTTCCCATTTCTTTATCTCTTTCTGCTCTACCTGGTCTCCTATGAAGTCCTGGAACCTGAATTTAGATGGCAGATACTGATGATCCACAGAAGGGACTTCTCTCCCTTTTTCATCTGTCCTATCAGAGAATGGCTCCTGAAAGCGTACTTTCTGAAAGAGAAAAAAACACAACTATATATTGTTTAATAGGAATAATAGTATAGCAGTAATTTTCGAGGATTTGTTGGGAGTCTTAAGAGTGAATGATAAAATATTATGAATAAAACTGAAAAACATACTTCTCGTAATAGAGAATAATCTTTGCAAGCTCCAAACTGAACCCTAAACCATTTAGTTCCTGCTGGTTTCTGTCATGTTTCTGTTCTAGCTTATCCCTGGGAGGCCTGATGATGCCTGCATAGAAAATCCCAGTGGACATGCAGAGGAGGCTCCTCTCTCCCTCATCTACTTATCAAAATTGATGCTGGCTGCTTTAAATTTACATTCTAAAACAGAATAAACAAAAAATATGAACAGTTCAGTGAATGGGAAAAGCGGGGGAGAACAAAGAAAGGGGTGACATTGGCCAAGAAGCATGTACAACTACTTAATAATAATAATTTTAAAAAGAATGATAATTTAGATATAGACTTAAGGTCAGAGTGTAACTGGATAATTTTTGGAGTAAAACAAAAATTATTTCCTTCCTACAAAAGCACAATTATATCAAATTTACTTCCTATTTACTTCTTCTGTCTACTGTATCTCTGGTAGAGAGCTGGCCTCAGAAGCTGAATAAACTTTGAGAATACTGTGGGCCACTCCTTTATCCATTTTTCACCTGCCAAAGCAGATGATGGCTGCCAGAAACATTTTCTTAATTAGTAAGATTTTAAAAACAATAAATTATCTAGATTTATCTAGATAGGAGTAATACTGGAACACTTGTTATGAACCCTGAAGTTTTGGGAAACCAATCAGGAAATCCTTAATTACCTCCTACAAATCTCTAAGTCAGTGGCAATATAATGCTTCCAAGTCCCATACCAAACCCGATTACTTCTTGGTGTTAAATTTTTTTCAACTTGATTTTACCTGATTTTTAGATTGAAAATCATGCTCCTGATATTGGTGTAGAATATTCTGATCTTTGAGGAGAAAATCTTGGACTTCACATTTGGGTAGAATATTCTGGTCTGTAGAGAGAAAATCCTGGTTCTGATATTTAGATGGAATACTCTGGCTTTTGGGAAGAACACACTGGTCTTTGAGTAGAAAATCCTGGTCTGTTTGGTCTATTTGACTTTTGGGGAGGATATGACAATTTCTAGGTAGAAAATTCTGGTCCTGATATTTAGGTAAAATATTCTGGTCTTCATGGAGAACACAGTGGTCTTTGGGTATAGAGTGCTGGTGATGACAACTGGAGAGCAAATCTTGGACAACCATCTCAATATTCCCATCTTCTAGCTCAGTACTCACAGTTTCTGTTTTCATAACCTTTCCTTCTGGCCCAGTGGCCTGAGAATCTGGCTCGATGCTTGGAGATTTGAGCTTTACACTTTGAATTTCTGCTGAATAATTCCGAGTTTCTGAGAGATCACCTTGAGCTTCTGGAAGACAATCTTGAGCTTCTGTCAGAATATCCTGAAGGCCCTGAAAGTACAACTGTTTTTGTTATCCTCTTCCATCAGAACAAATAGTGGATTTTTGAATTTTACTTTCTAAAATTAAGCACCAGATACAAAATATTAATAACAAAAATTTAGATTTTTCTTTTTTCTTTTCTCTTTTTTTATGGCCAAGATGATGTACAGAGGGGTTAGTTACATAAGAAAGGTAATAAGTACAGTTCTTGTCCCCTCATTTTTCTCCTACTTTCCCTCCCCCCAACCTCCCTCAAGTTGTACAGATCATTTCCAACTTATTGTCTTGTGAATATTGCATTGGTTCCCCCCTTGTCCTTTGTCTCACCATTTTGTTGTTCCCTTTCCCTTCCCTAATTCAAATAAATGTATATACAATACCAGGCTACCAAAATCAAATATGGTCACAACAAGGGATATACCACTGGGAGAAGAATATACAAAAGAAACAAGAAATAACATGGTACATAAAAACAACAACAATGAAGGAAAACCTCGTGTCCAAGTCTTGGAGTTCGTTTTGCTTAGCATCTTCTTATATGGTCATATATACATAGCTATTGTTCTGCTCATCTGCTATGATTATCCTAGCCGTATACTAAGGGAAACCATGGGACTTATGTTTCTTTGGATCTGGCTTATTTCACTAGCCATACAAGGACTTCATATCTAAAATATACTTAGAACTCAAAAAATTAAATCCCCCAAAAACAAATCTTCAAAGAAACAACCACCTCATTAATAAGTAGGCTAAAGACTTAAAGAGATTTCTCTGAAGAGGAAATAAGAATGGCCAATAGACACATGAAGAAATGCTCAACATCTCTGGTCATAAAAGAAATAAAATCAAAACAACACTGAGATTCCATCTCACCCAAGTTAGAATGGCTATAATCAATAAAGCTAATAACAAGAGATGCCAGAAGGGAATGCTACTGCATTGTTGGTGGGAGTGTAAACTTGTTCCACCACTCAGGAAAGCAGTATGGAGGTTCCTCAAAAGACTACACATAGAACTCCCCTATGACCCAGCAATCCCACTTCTGGCCATTTACCCAAATAACCACAAACAAAGCCATACTAAGCTCCCAGCACAACTATATTTACTGCAGCATTATTCACCATAGCTAAGATTTGAAACCAACCCAGATGCCCCTCAGTAGATGAATGGATCAAGAAAATGTGGAATATATACATAATATATATATATATATGCACACACACACATATATATATATTTACACACATACACACACACACACACGCACACACACACAATGGAATTCTATGCTTCCATCAGAAAGAATGACACCGCACCATTTGTAAGGAAATGGGAAGACTTGGAAAATTTAGATTTTTCAGTGAGATTACTGAGGTAAAATGTGAATTCATGATTTTTGCCCAACCTCTGCAAGTCTAAACTTAGTCTAAATTACAATTAGTATACTTACTGCTTTACCTGAGCTCTGCTGAAAGACTTCTCTTTATCTTCAGAAAGGAGATCTTGCTGGTTTCCACAAATCAAAGCTCTCTGTTTCTCATCTGTCATATCAGAAGAAATGTCCTCATGGTCAGATTCCTAAAGAAAGAGCAAACAAAAACAATTAAGAATTTTTTAATACACTAAAGGTAGCTATTACTGGCAGAAATTAAAATCAAAATCCTATGTTTCAGGATACTGCTAACATGGTTTTAGTGGGACAGCATATTCAAGCTGCATGAAATGCTTATGACACAAAACTATACATATAAAACTATAAAATATTGTTGAAAAGTTAAAGATCTAAATACACAGAAAGACATCCCATATTTATGGACAGGGATTGTAACCACATCAATACTGGTGGATGTTCTGGTGCATGCCCGCAGTCCCAATCCTTGGTAGGCTGAAGTACAAATCCCAGAGCTCAAAACCAGCCTGGACAACGTAGAGACCTCATCTCAATTTAAAAAAGCTTATTTCGCCAGGCGACAGTGGCTCACACCTGTAATCTTAGCTACTCAGGAGGCTGAGATCTGAGGATCGTGGTTCAAAGCCAGCCCGGGCAGCAAAGACTGTGAGACTACTATCTCCAATAAACCAATAGAAAACCAGAAGTGGCACTATGGCTAAAGTGGCAGAGCGCTCGCCTTGAGCTGAAGAGCTGAGGGAAAGCACCCAGACCCAGAATTCAAGCCCTACAACCGACCATAAAAAAAAAACTTATTTCAAGTAGAGGAAAAATGAAGGAGGGGGTAACAATGCTCAACAGGAAATGTCATTACCTTATTTATGTAACTGTAACCCCTCTGTACACTATCTTTACAAGAAAAAAAAGAAAAGCATATTTCAAAATTGATATATTGAGTCAAATATTTCTTTCAAAATGTTAAGTGACTTTTTTTAAGAAATAACTAAAAGCAAATTGTAAAATTCATATGGAAATACAAGACACTCTTAATAGCAGAATATGCTCAAAGAAGAATAAAGTTGGAGGCTTTAAAACCTACCATAAAGCTGTATTAATCAAGACAGTGTGACACTGGCATGTGAATACACATATAATACAGAACTGAGGATCAGAAACAAACCTTATATTCATAGGCAGTTGATTTTGAAAAGGATGCAAAGATAATCTAATGGTGAAGAATAATATTGTCTACAATCATTGTTAAGACAATTGGATATCAACATGCAGACCATTTCTTACACTATACATAAAAACAAACTCAAATGGCTTACATACCTAAAAGTATAGGCTAAAACTATAAAATTCTTGGAACACAAAAGAATGATACTTCCTGACCTTGGATTAAGAAATGGTTGGGGGGAGGGAAGGGCTGGGAAGGTGGCTCATCGGTAGAATGCTTGCCTTGCATGCATGAGGCCCTGGGTTCAATTCTTCATAAGCAGAAAAAGCTGAACTGGTGCTATGGCTCAAGTGGCAGAGCACTAATCTTGAGCTGAAGAGCTGAGGGACAGTGCTCAGACCCAGAGTTTAGGCCTCATAAGACAAAAAAAAAAAGGTTAGATACTATACTTAAAGCATAAAGAACAAAAGGGAAAAAAAGAACTGGAGGGCTGGGAATGTGGCTCAGTGGTAAAGTACTTGCCTCACATGCATGAGGCCCTGGGTTCGATTCCTCAGCACCACCTAAGTAGAAAAAGCTGGAAGTGGTGCTGTAGCTCTAGTGGTAGAGCACTATCCTTGAACTAAAGAGCTGAGAGACAGTGCCAGGCCCAGAGTTCAAGCCCCACAACCGACCAAAAAAAGAAGAACTGGATTAGACTACAATTAAAATAAAAATTTGTCCTGCAAGTGATGTATTAACCAAGTGAAATAACAACCCACAGAAACATTTATAATAAGGGATTTATAAGTAAAGTATAAAAAGGATACTTAAAACTTGGTAATAAAAGCCAGGCACCATGGGGCTGGAAATGTGGCTTAGTGGTAGAGTGCTTACCTAGCATGAAGAAGCCCTGGGCTTGATTCCTCAGTCAGTACCACATAAAAAGAAAAAGCCAAAGTGGCGCTGTGGCTCAAGTGGTAAGAGTGCTTGCCTTGAGCACAGAGAGGCTCAAGGACAGTGCCCAGACCCTAAGTTCAAGCCCCAGGACCAGAAAAAAAAAAAAAAAAAAAAGCCAGGCACCAGTGGCTCACTCTCGTAATCCTATTCAGGAGGAGGAGATCTGAGGATCTTGGTTGAATCCAGCCCTGGAAGGAAAGTCTGTGAGACTCTTATTTCCATCTAACCACCAGAAAACAAGAAGCGTGTGGCTCAAAGTGGTGGTAGAATACTAATCTTGAGTGAAAAAGCTTGGTGACAGTTCAAGACTCACAACCAACAACAACAACAAAAAAAAACCTTGATAATAAAAACAAATAAATCAATTAAAAATACTGCAAGGGAGCAAGGGAAGGGGTGACAATGTCCAAAAAAGAAATGTACTCTTTACTTGAATTATATAACCATAGCCCCTCTGTACATTACATTCATAATAACAATTTAAAAAAATTAAAAACAAATAGCCATAGCATTTGCATAAACATCTTCTCCACAACAAGGACCAATATAGGCAGTACACATTTTTTTTTTTGGTTGGACGTGGAGCTTGAACTCTGGGCCTGGGCACTATCCCTCAGCTTTTCAACTCAAGGCAAGCACTCTGCTTGAGCCACAGCACCACTTCTGGTTTTCCAGTGGTTAATTGGACTTTCCTTGCCCAGGCTGGCTTTGAACTATGTTCTTAGATTTCAGCCTCCTGAGTAGCTAAGATTATAGGCGTGAGTCACCGGCACCCAGCTGGCAGTATACATTTTTTAACTACATTTCTCTACCTGATTATCCATAAAGTTTTGGTAATGTACAGTAGTTAGAAGATCTTGATGATTGTTTAGGGGGAACTCTCTTCTTGTTTCTGTATTTATCTTGATGTTTTCTGGCTTCTTAGAAGGTGTTGTCTAGAAAAAGAAAACCAATATATAACATAAATGGTCTAGGGAAAACAATATCCTCATGATATTAACTGAAACTTTGTAAAAGATCTGGAATGATCTTAATAGGTTATTATAGCCTTATATAGAATAAAGGAAAAATATAGTTCTACTTCAAATTTACAAGCAAATCACAAATCAACCTATGGGACAAAACAAGACTAGGAAGAAAATATGTATACTTTATTAATGACCACTGCCACCATTCTAGCTAATAGCC
This sequence comes from Dipodomys spectabilis, assembly GCF_019054845.1. Lineage (NCBI taxonomy): Eukaryota > Metazoa > Chordata > Mammalia > Rodentia > Heteromyidae > Dipodomys > Dipodomys spectabilis. Next base: position 5,346,063 of record NW_024870700.1, read on the forward strand.
ATTTAGAAGACTTATGACTTTAGACTTGGCAATTTGACAGAGGCCAAGCAAGTATTATGTTCTACTCATATCCTCAAATCTGGAACAACCAGAGTAATGTCACTGAAGTATAACAAGGAAATAAAAGCAGAACTAAACGGGGTTCTACTTTGTTCTTTCTGGTTGGCAGATTCCCACTTCACACAAAAAATAAGATCTTTTTAAAAATTTCAGCTTGAAGGAAAAGACTTGGCAGTGATAAGAAAAATTTCACTAACTTCTTAGCTCATTCCCAATTATATGAAGTGGATCTGTTTCTGTTGTTTTGCTGCTATAAACAAACAAACATGTATTCTTTGGAAACAAGTCTGAAATCATTATCATCATAATAATGAATATATTTAAATGGCATCCCTGACATATAAAACTGGTTTGTACAAGGATGTTATTTCAGAATTAATCCTATTCTTTCTGAAAAAGCACCAATCAAAATACTGCTATAAAATAGCAATCTCTAGTACCAATCGTGTCTTCCTAACAGTATCCTGGAGTGAGCTTAATAGCCCAAACATGATAGGCATGAGAACTGTTAAGCCTCTGAGAACAACTGAGGTACAAAGAAAGGGTATTTCCATACTCACAACAAGATAACACTAGAAAAACGTAGCTTTACTGACTACAGGTAAGATTAATTGCCAAATGAGAATATACATCTATATATATTTTCTTTTTTCTATTTAAATTATAAATTTTTAAATTATTATTAAGGAGGGATGTATTTATAGTTTGGTAAGCTAACTGCAAACATAAAGACAAACTATTCGGTGACTGTGCTGAGATACTTAGGAAAACACAACATTATGTAACAGTGGTCCCCTAAGATTGTCACCTAATGACAAAGCCCTTAGTTTGCATTTTATTTACACAATGACAAAACCAGTTGGCACATATTTCTCTAGGCCATGTCCCTGTCACTAAGTGACACGTAACTGCATATAATCTATGAAAGCCAGTGCTCATGCCTATAATACTAGCTATGTAAGAGGCTGAGAACTGAGGATCTCAGTTCAAAGCCATCCTGGGCAGGAAAGTCGCCTGTAAGACTTTTATCTCCAATTAGCCACCAGAAAACTAGAAGTGGTGCTGTGGCTCAAGTGGTAGAGTGTTCACCTTGAGCTGAAGAGCTTAAGGACAGCGCCCAGGCTCAGAGTTCAAGCCCCAGGACCAACAAAAACACAAACAGAAAAAAGAAACTTGATTGCTAAAACTAAGTAACCACAGAACACATCTGAATTGAGCACCACTTTTGTGAACTCTGAATAAACAGGCACCAAAACAATGTCATTTACAAGTAAAGGTTTAAATAGCCTTTTAAGTCACCTCCATATTTAGATTCCAATTATTTACTCTAGAACTGGAGCCAAAAGAATTCCTTTATTTAAAAAAAAAAAAAAAATAGTGAGCTGGGCACCAGTGGTTCATGCCTGTAATCCTAGCTACTCAGGAGGCTGAGATCTGAGAATCACAGTTCAAAGCCAGTCCGGGCAGAAAAGTCCATGAGACTCTTAACTCCAATAAACCACTAGAAAACCGGAAGTGGCACTGTGGCTCAAGTAGTAGAGCGCTCGCCTTGAGCTGAAGAGCGCAGGGAGAATGCCCAAGCCCAGAGTTCAAGCCCCACAACCAACCAAAACAAACAAAAAAATAAATAGTGAGGGGCTGGGAAGGTGGCTCAGTGGTAGAGTGCTTGCCTTGCATGCTTGAGGCCCTGGGTTCAATTCCTCAGCACCACATAAGCAGAAAAAGCCCGAAGTGGAGCTGTGGCTCAAGTGGTAGAGCACCAGCCTTGAGCTGAAGAGCTGAGGGACAGGGCCCAGGCTCACAGTTCAAGCCCCATGACTGACAAAAAAAAAAGAATTAAAAAATAAAAAAGACAAAGAAATGTACTCATTATCTTGCCCATGTAATTGTAACCCCTCTGTACAGTATTTTCACAATAATAAATAAATAAAATAAAAAAGACAAAGAAGAAAATTAAGGTCACCTATAATAATAAACTGATATAATCAGTATTGCCAGTGATACAGTTTAGTAGTAGAGCACTTGCATAGCATGTATGAGGCGCTGGGTTCAATACCTAGCACCACAGATATTTCTTGTTTGGGTTTTTGTTTTTTAACTGTATTTTTTTTTGTCTTTTCTTTTTTGGTACTAGGGATCGAACCCAGGACGTTGCACTTGCTAGGCAAGCACTTTGCCACTGAGCTACATCCCAGCCCACCACAGGTAGAAATAACTTTTATTTAATAAATAAACTTTATTTTTTATTTGTGTGTGTGAGCAGGTTCCGAGGCTTAAACTAAGGGATGAGGTGCTATCCCGGAGCTTTTCAGTTCAAAGTTAGCACTTTTATCACTTGAACCACAGCTCTACATCCAGCTTTTTGGTGGTTAATTGGAGATAAGAGTCTCACCAACTTTGCTGCCTGGACTGGTTTTGATTTGTGATCTGCAGATCTTAGCCTCCTGAGTAGCTAGAATTACAGGATGAGTCACCAGCACTTAGCCTCTCATGTAATTTATATCCAGACTTTTGTCTATCTACATAGCATCCTCTCCCTAGCTCTTTATTTTGCTTTTTCTTTATAACACTACTCACTTGAAAGCCAGCATTTACTTGCATGTATATACATACATCTGTACTTGTACAGAAGAAAGAAATTCCCTACGAGATCATCGTCTGTATTTTCACCAATATAAAGTGCTATTTCTGGAACAAAATCTAGCAAGTAAACATTCTACAAATATATATATATATATATATGACAAATATTAGATGTGTAGATATCACTTATCTATAACTTTATATCTATTCTCATTTAACCTTATGTTGTACTTTCCCCTAATTTCAGATTGTCTTTGAACATGGTACTTTTTTGCAACTGCTCTATGCGGATATATTATAATTTGCTCGAGTTTCCCCAACCCTGGGGAAGGTTATTTCCATTTTAAATTATACTATGGTGCAAATTGTTACCCGTATTTTTTACCTGTATTTAAAAACAGTGTATTGGAAATTAATTTACTTCTTCAATAGGAGATTTTTCTTTCTTTCTACCTTCTTCCTTTTGAAAATACTGATGTTGCTTTTATTTTTCCTAGTCCCTGCCTTATACTTACAGGACCTTAAGCTACTCTGCCAGCTCTTTTTTAAACTGGTTCTTTTTAAGATAGGGCCTCCTTTTATGCCCAAGCTGGCTGGATTATACTTCCCTGCATAGCTAGGATGACAGATACATACATATCACTGTATTGAGATAAAGTCTCTCAAAATTTTGTTTGCCCATGTTGGCCTCAAACTGTTAACCCTTTGGATCTCATAAACAGCTAAGATTACAGGCTTGAGCCATCATACCCAGTCTACTATCTTTTTTTTCCTTTTTGCCAGTCCTGGGGGGGAGGGGTTGAACTCAGGACCTGGGTGCTGTCCCTGAGTTTCTTTTTGCTGAAGACTAGTGCTCTACCACTTGATCCACAGCTCCATTTTGGCTTTGAATTGTGATCCTTACATCTCAGCTTCCTAAGTAGCTAGGATTACAGGCATTAGCCATTGGGGCTAACATCTTTTTTTCACTCACCGTTTTAAAGGATGCCAGCTGGTGTCGTGCCTGTTTCATGGTTTGACTAAGCTGTCAGGGAAAGTTGGGGAAAAAAAAACAGAAACAAGTTAATGGGGAAAAAAAAACAGAAACAAGTTAAAGTCTTAATACCAAATGGACTAAGCACCAGAAAATAAATCCCTATTATTTAAAAAAGCCAGATCTAAGAAAATTATTTGCAAAAGAGACTTTGATCTGCTGATAATGTTTTACCTTATTATTATTCTAAAATAACTTGATAATTTCATAACTTAAGAATTGCTACTGGGGCTGGGAAGGTGGTTCAGTGGTAGAGTGCTTGCCTTGCATACATGAGGCCCTGGGTTCGATTCCTCAGCACCACATAAGCAGAAAAAGCCAGAAGTGGTGCTACGGCTCAAGTGGTAGAGTGCTAGCCTTGAGCTAAAGAGCTGAGGGACAGCGCCCAGGCCCAAAGTTCAGGCCCCATGACCAAACCCCCCCCCCCAAAAAAAAGAATTGCTACTGAAATGGATTTTTAAACAGTATATACTTTATATTAACCTTGTACACAAAATTCCAAACTTAAAATATGAGCTATTACACTTGCAAATAGATATCTTCCTTACTTTTTAGTTATCTTTTAATTAGGAGTTATTTCTCTAACTGACCTTCATTTGCCTAGTTGTTTTCATTATTCCTTGCTAGAAACTCAGAACTCTAGTTCTAAAAACTTTGTTTTTATTTATGGGACTCTCTTCACTTCCCCCAATGTTTGATCTCCATCTGTGGGAAGAAGTTACTACAGAGCACAAAAATCTTTAAAGAATCAAGGTGTTGCCAAACACCGGTGGCTCATACCTGTACTAGCTACTCAGGAGACTTGAGATCTGAAGATCAGAGTTCAAAGTTAGCCCAAGCAGGTGGACTCTTACCTCTAATTAACCACCAAAAAAGCCAGAAGTGGAGCTGTGGCTCAAGTGGTACAACACTAGACTTAAGCAAGAAAGCTCAGGAACAGTGTCCAAGCCCTGAGTTCATGCCTCAAGACCATTGCCATCCTCCCTCCCCGCCAAAAAAAAAGAATTAATGTGTTTTAACTACTCTAAGTAACATCTGATAAATGACTATTTATAGTAAAGTTATGTAACATCTGATAAATAACTATATTAAAGTTGTGTTCATTCCTTAACTCTAGTAATTCAATATATAAATATTTTTATTTTTTCAGGACCACATCCTATATCTCTCAAATCTACAAAAAATGTCTACTCAGAAGCCAGGTTTGGTGGTGCATGCTTATCATCCTAAAATTTGCGAGGCTAAAGTAGGAGGATCACAAGTTCCAAGAAAGCCAGAGCTACATCTCAAAAATCAAAAGTCCCTTTAGGAAAAAGAAATGAATATGTATCATCATGTAGGATAAGTACAGCATTAGGCCCTATACAAATACTTCCATAGTAAGAAAATTATGGCAAGGTCAGGACTATTTCTAACCCATTAATTAAAAGTTTAATGGTATCAGATCTCCCTTGTAGGAAAATGAGGACTAGGATTTATAGGTATAAAGAACACATACTGATTTTCACTAATAAAGATAGGGATAAAAACACTATTTTTCACTACCAGTCTTGTTTTTCTACAGCATTTCATTTCCATTTTAGAGCTGCTTCTACAGATCCATAAATAAATAACCTTGAAACATTAACCTTGCTTTGTTCTATCAAGAGAAAACCTTCTAGATCTGATTAGTTACAGAGTTGGCTAAAAAGGCCAAAACATAGCTATTCACAATGCAAAGAGATATACATGCAATTGAAGTTATAAACAAAATACAAAGGTACAGATATGCCTGCTTTTAAACACTGTCAGGTACTGTGGGTGCTACTGGCCCGCATCATGTAATGGAAGATCAAAAGCTCTTTTGTAACCATTAAAAAGACTTCTGAATCTTCATTTCCCTTCAAATCTTAATTGCTAGCAATTAGGTTTGGCATGACATTTGTTGAGTTTCTTTTTTGTTGCCTAAAATCTTCACTAAATCTCACCCTTGTAATTGTGGCTGAGGATACAGGAGGCTGAATAATGGACAACTAAAAGCACAAGGGCCTAATCCCTGAAATTAAAATGTCACTTTTTTAATATAAGGAAAAAGAACTTTTGCAGACATGATGAAGTTAAGGATCTTGAGATTAGGTAACAATCCTGGAGTATCCAGATAGGCACTAGATGCTGTCCTAAGTGTATTTGTAAGACAAAAGAAAAGGTACAGGCAGAGCAGCACAATGTGGTCACAAGCAAAGAAAGTCAGTAGGCATTCCTGGGAATATCAAGGAACAAATTTTCCCCTAAAAATCTGTGGAGGCAGCACGACCACAATGACACCTTAATGTTGGTTCAATGAAACTGATTTTGGAGTTCTGGTCTTCAGAACTGTGAGAAAATCCACTTTTGTCATTTTAAGCCATTCAGTTTAAGGTAATAAAATCTGAGGCTATCATAGCAGCCACCAGAAATGTAACTGATAAAAGAACTAAAGTTAATATTTGTAAGCATTATGTAAAAACAAAATAGGGGACTGTAACTACTATAAAATTATATGATAATTACAGCAAACAAGTATGTAAGTACACTCCTCTTGCTGCAAGACAATAGTGATCATTACAACTGTAGCTGCTTAAAAGAACATTTATACCGCCCGGGCCGAGTGCCAGTGGCTCACACCTATAATCCTAGCTACTCAAGAGGCTGAGATCTGAGGATTGTGGTTCAATCAGGCAGCAAACAGGCAGGAAAGTTCACCTGTGAGACTCTAACTCCAATTAACCACCAGAAAACCAGAAATGGCCCTGTGGCTCAAGTGGTAGAGCACTTGCCCCGAGTTGAAGAGCTTAGAGACAGTGCCCAGGCCCAGAGTTCAGCCCCACAACAACAACAACAACAACAAAAATTTATACATGTGTACCTACAATCTGTGTATGAATACTCAAATACAAAAACTTATTCCAATTATATTTTATAATAGAACTAAACCATTCATTCACCTGTAACTGTTAACTATAATTAATCTACATTAACACCAAATCTCAGATCAAGACTTAAAAGAAGCCGGGTATTGGTGGCTCACATCTGTAATCCTAGTTACCCAGGAGGCTGAGATCTGAGGATCACAGTTCAAAGCCAGCCTAGGCAGGAAAGTCCGTGAAACTCTTATCTCCAATAAACCACTAGAAAACCAGAAGTGGTGCTGTAGCTCAAGTGGTAGAGCGCTATCCTTGAGCTGAAGAGCTGAGGGACAGCGCCCAGGCCCAGAGTTCAAGCCCCACGACAAAAAAAAAAAAAAAGATTCTCTGACAGAGTATACTGTTCACAACTGCACAGAAAACCTAAGAAATGGAATTATCAGTGCAACTCCAGATAAAACAAAAAGCCAAAGAAGGAAAAGTAATCAGTTTACTACCTGGATTAGCTGTAATGTTTACAAAGTCATAACACTGTAAATGGTATCATCTAAGCAAAATTACAATAAAACTATAGAGGGTGAAGGATGGAAAAGTACATGCATAATGGCAGGAATAGGTAGAACGAAAGCTAAATCCTCATCTTTTCTAGTGGGACATCAATAAAAATGCCTTAAAAAAAACACTAAAATAAAACCACTATAAGTACATTACTTAGAAATATGAATGCTAGCACCAAAAGAAAAAACCTGTTTTAAATAGTCAAATAGCTGCTTTGGCCAGGGGAATGAATGGGCAAAGTACTTCGGTGCAATATTGTGCCCATCTTCTTTTACTTGTTTTAAACTATGTGCATATGTAATCTCAATAAAACTAAACATGGAAAAAAAAGAAAATATTCCTTGACAATTTCCCTCACAAAGCCATCATTCCATGAGCAATGTAAGTATGCAGCTTCATTTTAGGTTCTCATATTGCAGATATATACTGCAGATATGCAATACACACACACTCTCTCTCTCTCTTTCTTTCAGGAATATGCTAGAAAACACTGGTCTAGATTTTCTTCCATCTAGTAAAAAAAAAAAAAATTAATGCCAAGAAAATTTGGTTCTCATTGACTGGTAAAGACATATTCCAGAGGTACCACACAACCAACTGTTGTGCCTTCTAAGGGAAACTGACAACCCCACAAACACTAATATAGGGACAGCCTGTATGGCAGCCTCTTTCCCAGCAGCCTTAGCTGATTGGAACCAGGGTGGTATATCAAGTAATGTAGATCTTAACAGTGTTCTCTATATTCAATAATAAAACCGTCTATTTCACACACAGAAACCTAACTATTAGCAAGAGAATTTTATCTGATGTAACAAAAGCTAGACGACATAACAAATTTTGAGATTTATATCTTAAAATCTAAAGAAGGTATAGTCCTATATTAAAATTTAAAACATCAAGCTAAGTATACAGGATAAAGTTTGATAAATATATATGTCTACTATGACACTTTTTTTATTCATATTTTCATCAGTTTTTTAAGTAATTGTTAATATAAATTTTTACTTAAAGATTAGAAAGAATTTATTATATTAAACAATTACTTAGGTCATACAACAAGATAACAGATAAGATCTGACATTTACAGTATTTCAGCTACTTTATTGTCATGAGCCTATACCATTGTTGTTGGTGGTAGTGGTCATGGGTCTTGTGCTCAAGGCTAATGCTCTACCACTTTGAGCCACAGTGCCACTTCCAGTTTTCTGGTAGTTAATTAGAGATAAGAATCACTGAATTTTCTGCCCAGAATAGCTTTGAACCATCATCCTTACATCTCAGCCTCCTGAATAACTAGAATTTCAGGCATGAGCCACTGGCACCTGCAGTTTGCCTATACCAATTTTTTTTTCCTGGTCCTGGGGCCTGAACTCTGGGCCTGGGTGCTATCCCTCAGCTCTTCACCTCAAGGCTAGTACTCTATCACTTGAGCCATAGCACCATTTCCAGCCTTTTCTATTTATGTGGTGCTGAGGAATCGAACCCAGAGACTCACACATGCAAGGCAAGAATTCTACCACTGAGTCACCTTCCCAGCCCTATCTATACCAATTTTAAAAGCATGTGATACCAATCAAAAAAAAAAAAAAAAAAAAAAGAACCTCGGGGAAGGGAGGGAGGGAGGGGATGGTAGGGGGAAAACAATGGAGGGGGTAACAATGTTCAAGAGGAAGTGTACTCATAACCTCACTCATGTAACTGTGACCCTCTGTATAGTAGCTTTACAATAAAAAAAAAAAAAAAAAAAGAAAAAAAAAAAAAAAAAAAAAAAAGCATGTGATACCATAAAGATCCACTCAAAGCTGAATTTTATTCAAGAGCAATGTGGCTTATTTGCAAGCTAGTTATTTTTAAATGTTCTACTTTTCAATAGCCACAAAAAGCTGAAACTCACACAAGTCTCTTATTATAGTCCATAAACCCCAATGTAAGGCATCAGCGTTACATAAGCTTTCTCTTTCACTGTCCATACCTCTCTATAGGATAGCCTGTAAGCCAGAACCTAATGCAACAACAACAACAAAAAAAAGGCCAATAAAGATTCTTTATCAGCTAGGCACCAGTGGCTCACACCTGTAATCCCAGCTACTCAGGAAGCTGAGATCTAAGGATAACTGTTCAAAACCAGCCCAGGCAGTAAAGTCTGTGAGACTCGTATCTCCAATAAACCACTAGAAAACCGGAGGTGGTGCTGTGGCTCAAGCAGTAGAGCGCTCCCCTTGAGCTGAAGAGTGCAGGGACAGTGCCCAAGCGCAGAGTTCAAGCCCCACAACCAACCAAAAAAAAAAAAAAAAAAAGATTCTTTATCAGAGATAAGGAACTAGGAAATATTAGAGAAAATCAGACAGAACTTGAACCCAAAAGGTCCCAAACTGAAGAAAAGACACAAAAGGAGCCTTAAGTATGCCAAAAGTACAGTTGTGATGAAGTGAAAAGAATACCAGCTAAGTGTGGGAAAGTAAGTCAATGAGAAAGAAACATCTATGTAGAGACAGGAAGATCAAAGAACTGGCTGGCCTGAAAATGTCCAGGTTTTAGGACTGGAAGACTCATTTCCTAGGAAATCCCTCACTCTTGAGACACACTAGGAGAGCAATTGAATCAATTAAGTTAATGACTAAATGCTAGTATAAATTCAATTATATCATTCTCTTATCATCACTGGATCTTACATGCAGAAAAACATTCACTTAAAGACCTTTAAAGGAAGTTTGAATTTGTGTGAGGTTCAAATTGTATTTTGATTAACCCAAGTCCCAGCGTCTTTTTTTTTAAATAAGTTTTTTATTGTGAAAATACCGTACAGAGGGGTTACAATTACATGAGCAAGGTAACGAGTACATTTCTTATCAAGCATTGTTGCCTCCTCCGGGTTTTCCCCTACCCTCCTATCTCCACGACTACACTCCCCCACCCCCAAAGTTGTAAAGTTTGTTTTTCAACATAGCATCTTGTACATCTCATTGTTGCAATGGGTCCACCTGTATCCCTATTTAAACAATTTGTTTTTTTCCCTTCCCTACCCCAAATTATACCAACATCAAATACAGTGAAAACAGAGGTTATACTATGGGAAAAGAACACACAAAGCAACCAAAAAAATCACCTTATAAATACGTCAGAAACAATAGCAAAAAAGAAGAAAACCACTTGTGTCCTTATCTTGGGGTTCATTTCGCCTAATATCATCTTATTTGATGTTTTCTGCTTGTCTCAGACACATACTAGTTATAAGAGAAACCATGGAGCCAGGCGCCAGTGGCTCACACCTGTAATCCTAACTACTGAGGAGGCTGAGATCTGAGGATCGCAGTTCAAAGCCAGCCTGGGCAGGAAAGTCAGTGAAACTCTTATCTCCAATAAACCACCAGAAAACCGAAGTGGCGCTGTGGCTCAAGTGGTAGAGCACTCATCTTGAGCTGAAGAGCTCAGGGACAGAACCCAAGCCCAGAGTTCAAGCCCCATGAGACAAAAAAAAAAATAAAGAGAGAGAGAGAAACCATGGGACTTATGTTTTTTGGGCCTGGCTTACTTTATTTAATATAATTTTTTCCAAGTCTTTCCATTTCCTAACAAATGGGGCAATGTCATTCTTTCTGACAGAGGCATAGACTTCCACTGTGTAGATATACCACATTTTCTTGATCCATTCATCTACTGAGGGGCATCTGTGTTGAGTAATCAAAACAGCTTGGTACTGGCACAAGAAGACACCTTAGGACCAATGGAATAGAATTGAAAACCCAGAAATGAACCCGCAGACCCATGGCCACCTAATCTTCGATAAGGGAGCTAAAAAAATAGAATGGAAGAAAGACAGTCTCTTCAGTAAATGGTGCTGGCAAAACTGGTTAATCACTTGTAGAGAAAACTAAAGCTAGATCCTTATATATCACCCTGCACCAGAATCAACTCCAAATGGATCAAAGACCTCGGAGTCAAAGCAGACACCTGAAAACATTACAGGACGAAATAGGAGAAAACCAAGGTCTCCTCGGCAAAATTTTCTTAATAGAGACCCAGTGTCTTTTTATCTTTTTGTTCTGCACTATTTGGGATTGAATTCAGTGACTTTCCAAGACAGGCAAGTGCTCTACCACTTGAGGTATTTCTGCAACCCTTATGTATACTCTTGAAACTTTTTCTTGCTTGAATTAGCCTGAATTCTTGGAGCAAAAAGAGCCTAACTAAAATATTAGTGTTTTCAATGACGAGTGACAGAAACTTAGTAGGTTATTGCCTATCATTGGAATCTTTACTTATCTACAAAAGGTAATGATTTTCAGATTAAAAAGCTAGAAAACTGGAATTGTAATGGAGAACTAAAAATGAAAATAAGGAGCCAAGTATGGTGGCTCATACACATAAAGTTTGAAAATAAAATTAAAGCATAAGATAGTAAAAAGTTTAGTAAGCAACAAAAAGCTGACATAAACCATGCTAGAAAAGAAATAATAGTGAACAGTTTATAATTTTTTTAATTATTATATGGTGAGAATGAAAAAAAAATGAGATGTCCTTCAATTCTCTACTAATGCACAGTAATCAAGGGACATCATAGAAACTCAATCCTGAAATATAAGTCCTTAGTTCATCTCACTCTAATATTATTTTGAAGTATATTCCAGACATCAAACATTGCATCCTTAAATAGTTCAATTAACTTTAAAATCCTTGCAACTCAATGATTCTATGTTTATATAGTTTCAAGACACAAGGAAACTGAAAAGACCATTAGCATTTAGATAGTGAGTTATGTTTATCATTTAGTCTATTCTAGAAAACTAAAAAAGCTAGTCCTTGAACAATTTCATTTTTTAGTTTCATAATGACATCTAGTGGATAAAAATTGTAAAAGAAATGGTAAAATTTTAAAACACCCATTGTCACAGAGTTGTAAAAGCAAAAGTTCAAGGTGTGAAATAGTTAATTGAATATGCTTTATTAGTATACTTTCTTCCAATTAATACACTTAATATTAATATACTTTATTAATACACCTTTTCTTTTCTTTTTTTGGTCAGTCCTGGGACTTGAACTCTGGGCTTGGGCTCTGCTCCTGCGTTCTTCAGCTCAAGGGGAGTGCTCTACCACTTGAGCCACAGTGCCACTTCTGGTTTTTCTAGTGATTTATTGGAGATAGTCTCATGGACTTTCCTGCCTGGGCTGGCTTTGAACCATGATCCTCAGATCTCAGCTTCCTAAGTAGCTAGGATTACAGGTGTGAGCCATCAGTACCCGGCATATACCTTCTTTTCAAGGAAAAAAGCAAAACAGGACTCAAAAACTTTTTAATATTTTGTAACACTTTTTTATTTATTTATTTTTGGTCGGTTGTGGGGCCTGAACTCTGGGCCCGGGCGCTGTCCCCCAGCTTTTCAGCTCAAGGCTAGCCCTCTACCACTTGAGCCATAGTGCCACTTCCGGCTTTTTCTGCTTATGTGGTGCTGAGGAATCGAACCCAGGGCCTCATGCATGCAAGGCAAGCACTCTACCACTGAGCCACCTTCCCAGTTATTTTGTAACACTTAAAGCTTTTATAACCTGACTTCCTACCTAACTCATGCTGCTATAGGGATGTAAGGTTGGCACCTGGGCTGCAGAGCAAAATCCTGTCTCCAGGAAAAATAAAAAAGATAATAAAAAGTGAAGCTGAATGGGATCCTTGTTCCATATCCTAGATTTGGAGGTTGAAAAGAAAAAAAACTAGACTGAAAATAAAATGAATGTATACTTACAGCCTGGGCTTGCTGGAATAATTCACTGTGATTCTCTCCATTATCTACTGTATCCCCAAGCATCTGGGAAGGAGGTAACACAGAACTTCCAATAGCAGCATTCAAAGTACTTGGAAAAACACTTGTCCTTTTAAGAGTTCGATCTGAAGACTGCATGGCTATAGAGCCTTCTTTTTCTACCTACTCAAAGGAAAAAATGGGATGATGAGTTTCCATTCCAATTCAGTGCTCCCTTTAAGCAGCCAAGATTTTCATTTAGAGCAGAGGATGGGGACATAAGGCTTTAGCTTCAAGAGAAACTAACATTTACCAGCAACTACTATGTGCTAATAAATTATTTAGGTTATTATAATCCTGTCAGATAGGTTTTTGGTTTTGTTTTGGTCAGTTGTGGGGCTTGAACTCCACCTGGGTGCTGTCCCTCAGCTCTTCACCTCAAGGAGAGAGCTCTACCACTTGAGCCATAACGCTACTTCCCGTTTTCTGGTAGTTAATTGGAGGTAAGAGTCTCTTGGACTTTCCTCGCCTGGGCTAGCTTTGTACTGTGATCCTCAGATCTCAGCCTCCTGAGTAGCTAGGATTACAGGTGTGAGCCACCAGCGCCTGGCAGGTATCATATTTTTTATTGACAAGATGCTAATAAATTAAGTAACCTACAATCACATAGCAAGTAGCAAAGTTAGAATTCAAACAAGTCTAAATTTAAAATTCTGAAATTGCTACTCATTTGGTGAAAGCAAAAAAACAAATCAGAACATGGGAATAAAGGTCTTTCAATATGAAAATCTCTTGTGCCCACTAGAAAACTGATTATATAAAGCATGCAATCAAAAGAAAATCAATTCTGTTACTGTTACTGCCTAATAACTTAGCTCATAAAACTTGCCATTCAGTCTACTAAGGCTCAGTTTTCTTTTGCACTTACTGCTTCATAAGACTTCTGAAGCTGTTGCTTTTTTCTAAGCCTGACTTGTTGATTTACTCGGTATTTGACTTGTCTCTGAAAATGTTTCAAAGCTTCTTGTTTTCTTCTTTGTTGTTCCTTTAGTTCTTCTTCAATTATATATGCAGAAGTCTTTAAAGATGAAAGAGAAAATGAACTTAATGGGTAGCTTTATTTATTAACGCTACTATAAACACAGACCTAAAAAATAATTCAGCCTATAATCCAAACCTCCCAGAAGAATTTAAACTATAAACTGTAAGTAAGGATATCAACTTCAGAACCAATGATCTAGACATAGCTAGTGAGTATCAAGAAGTTAGGCCAGGCCTGAAAGCAAGGGCCAAGAAGCAGAGCACAACCCAATCATAAGCTAAATAGGAACTGTGTGAACATTCAAATCCTAGTGTTTTTTTTTTCTTTTATTAAACTAAAACTAAACATGATTTCATTAGTGAGTCAATTAAATCCACTTGGGTTGCATATTGTCTAAAATTAATGTACAGTATTAATAGACCAGACTGCTCACTACTTACCAAATTCGTCTTATTATAAAATGTCTTCACACTCAGAATTATGATCTATTTTTAATTCCACACAGTAATAGCCTACACAGTCTTTACAAGACTAATATTCACACCCACAACCTCCTAAAACACTGACTTCCTCTGAGCTTTTATGCTATGGAACCTCTCATTTTACTAAAGTTACTGTACACATTACTTATTAATGCCCCACTAGATTATGAACTCTGAGGGCAATTCCACAAAGTATTCTAAATGACTTAGAACACCTTTCAATGTCAGTCCCTGGTCTGCAGTCATCTCCTCTAAGTGCTCTGAATATTAACAGTAAACAAAATAAAAGCAGTTGGCAATATTAATGTTTTGATTCTACACCTAACTCCTCATTGCCTTCCTACACTATACATACTATTAACAGAATGGAGTGTTTATATAATATTGAAAGAACACATGAATGTGATCTCAATTTGTATGCCCAAAGGAATGAGGCATGGTGTTGGCTCTGAGACTTCTCAAGCAAGGTCATGAAGCAACTTCTACCTGGAAGTCTACCTGGAGGTCTTAGAATGTTCTCTGGATGAAGCCAACAACATACAAGAATTCTGATTATTCTGCGACTACCATGTTTCAAGGAAGCACAGGCTAGTCAAACAGGCCATGTGTAATACAAAAAAACACCAGCCAGCTGGGTACTGGTGGCTCACACTTGTAATCCTAGCTACTAAGGAGGCTGAGATCTGAGGATCTCAGTTCAAAGCCAGTACAGGCAGGAACATCTGTAAGACTCATCTCCTCCAATAAACCACTAGAAAAAGGGAAGTGGAGTGGTGGCTCAAGTGGTAGAGTGCTGGCCTTCAGCAAAAAGCTCAGGGATAGCACCCAGCCCCTAAGTTCAAGACCCACGACCAATTAAAAAAAAAAAAAAAAAAAGATACCAGCCAGCCCTCAGCCATTTTAATCATCCTAGACTCAATGCCAGAACGTAAGAAAGCCATCTTGGACACTACAGCCTATATAGTGCCATATGACAAAGAACCAAGGAATTCAACCAATAGCTAAAACCCAGTCAAGCTGTCCAGACATATCATGTCCAACTATTTAAGACACCCAAGTTGAGCAAAGGCAAAGCTTCCCACTGTAGCCTCTTAAATTCCTAACACAAAGTATTATTTGCCTTATGCCCCTAGGTTCTGGAGTCATTTGTTATACAGAACAAGACAACTAGATCAAAAAATAAAATAAGGTAATAGCCATATGTGATATAAGACAGAAGTGATTCTGATGCTAGGCTTTCAACTGTCAGGGAGTGGGGCTCTATGGCATTTCTAGGAATCCTGATGGCCTCTCAGTATTTTGTGGAGAAAAATTAATAGGAGTCCCCTTTTAGGATAAATATAATTCTTAGCCAAACTTTAGAAGTAACTACTTACATCTCCTTTGACAGTGCTACAACTGTCAATAAAGGTGGATATCCAGAGTAAATAAGCTAAAGCAAGCGTTCTAGAATGATTTAAACAAGTTAAAGGAGAAATGTTTGTACATGTTCTAAATTAATGTGTGGGAACTTAAGATTCAATTTAAGATTCAGCACAGATAAAGAAAAAATATGATGATCAGGGTCAAATTGTAGGCAGTTTGATACTACTGACATTACAGAGATGTCAAAATCTGAGGACTTAAAAAGATGTGTAACTGAAATGTGAAAATATCTTTTTGTATCAAATCTTACTGATTCTTGATCCCCCTTTTTCAAGGTTTTTCCTCTCTCTTTCTTACCTAAAGAAATTTTAATAATATCCTTCCTGCCTTAATTGTTACAATTATATTCCAGCTTGTACCTTTGGATCCAATCTCTCCCTAACTTTTTTTTTTTTTTTTTTTGCTGGACGTGGAGCCTGAACTGTGGGCCTGGGCTCTGTCCCTCAGCTCTTCAGCTCAAGGTTAGCCCTCTACCACTTGAGCCACAGCGCCACTTCCAGCTTTTTCTGCTTATGTGGTGCTGAGGAATCAAACTCAGAGTGCAAGGCAAGCACCCTGCCACTGAGCCACCTTCCCAGCCCTCTCCCTAACTTTTTGAAACGTTGAAGCAAAAAATCTAAGTAAAAAGCAGTATGATCATGAAATTACCTGTAAAAATTAAAACAATAAAGTCAATCTTTTCTTCAAAATTTCCTATAGTTTCCCACCACCCTGATTTTTCATAATCCTGTCAACCACTATGCCGCTACTAAACCTTTCACATCAACTGATCAAATCTACTTTTAGAAGCCTGAAAATAATTGTATTGCAATACTATGGGGGGGGGGGGGGGCAGGACTAAGGTGAAACAAGTATCTTCCAACCATTATTAAGCATCAAAAACTATAGGTGCCAGGGCTGGGAAGTTGGCTCAGTGGTAGAGCTCTTGCCTATCATGCATGAGGCCCTGGGTTTGATTCCTCAGCCCACATAAGCAGAAAAAGCCAGAAGTGGCACTGTGGCTCAAGTGATAGAGCGCTAACCTAGAGCTGAGGGACAGTATGCAGGCCCCACGACTGACATAAAAACACAAAACCAAACCAAAAAACACTAGAGGTGTTGCGGTGGAGGGGGGGGGGGGAACGTGGGACGTGAGATGGGGGACGGGGGAGGGAGGGAGGGGGGGAGGGGAACGGGATGACGACACTCTTGCCTGTACTTAGTTTCAATTGACTGTGGTTTGAGGTTTTTTTTTGGTTTTTTTTTTTCGCAAAAACCTCATCTCAGTCAAGAAACTGAGTGTAAGCCTATGATCTCAGCCACCCAAGAGGACAACTGCTAAGAACTTGCCCCTGCAGGGGGAAAAAATGCAAGGCCCAGCCTGAAAATTAACTAAAGCAGAAAGAGAGAAAGAGAGAAAAGGAAGGAAGGAAGGAAGGAAGGAAGGAAGGAAGGAAGGAAGGAAGGAAGGAAGGAAGGAAGGAAGGGAGGAAGGGAGGAAGGGAGGAAGGGAGGGAGGGAGGGAGGGAGGGAGGGAGGGAGGGAGGGGCGGGCTGGGGATGTAGCTTGTAAGCAGGAGACACTGAGTTCAAACTCCAGCATCACGTTCAAAGCAAGCTGATCGGGAAGGCAGTGACCGGGGAGCGGGGAGCCGGGGAGCCGGGGCAGGCGGACACTCACGTGCGCCGGGATCTCCTTGCACTGCGGGGAGGCCGGCTCCACCCACGCCCCCACCGGCGCCACGACCTCGCTCCTCTCGGCCAACACGGCCAGCACGTCGTGGCTCTTCATGGGGTTTAGGGCCAGGGGCAAAGCTGTGGCACTCCGAGGCTTCTTGAGGGGGGTCACACGTCCCGGCATCGGTGGCTCCTGGTGAGGGAGAAAACAACAAAAACAAAAACCGAAACGCCTAACGCCTCCCAAACCACGGCGGTCAAAGCCCCCGCCTCCCCGGGGAGGCAGCGGCGCGGCCGGAGAGGCTGACCGGGCTCTGGAGGGAGAGGGGGCCGGGAGAGAACCGGGACCCAAGGCACGGGCGCAGGCCTGCCGGGGCGGGGGGAAACCTGGGCGTGTGGCAGCGTCCCAACATGGACGTAATCGGAGTCCACCCCTCCGGACGCTCCCAGACAGACAAAACCCCGGGCCGTGGACGCGGCAGCGGGCAAACAACGCGGGGACACCGAGGCAACCACCTCAAGGAAACCGCCACTTTGCAGCGGGACGCCCCGCCCCGCTGCGTCGCCCACTCCGTAGCCTTGTGCCCGCCCCTTCCGGGATTCGCGTCTACTTCTAGGGCTGGGAAGGTGTAAGGGGCGGGATTTGGGGGGCACCCGTGGTCCTGGCACTTCCGCTTTCTAGCCTGTTGACGGAGGAGGGAGATGATTGGGTGTACGAAAGGAAGGGGTGGGCTGCTGGGTAATGATTGAGCTGAGGTTCAGCCAACCAGCGTTGAGACCGGAGGTCCCAAATCCCTTCTTTCTACTATAATCAGGAGACTGAGGTTTGAGGCTTCACAGTTTAAAGCCAGCCCGGGCGATGATGTCCTCGCAACTCATCTCCAAATTAATCACCAAAAAGCCGAAGTGGAGCTGTGGCTGAAGTGGTAGAGCGTTAGCCTTAACCACAAAAGCTCAGGGACAGTGCCCAGGCCACGAGTACAAGCCCCAGGACCAGTACAAAACCAGTACAAAACAAAACAAAAACACTTAAAAAAAAAAAAGAGGAAAAAAAGGAAGAGGAGGAGAAGGAGAAGACGAAGAAGAAGAAGAGAAAGAAAAAAAGAAAGAAGGAAAGAAAGAAAGGCCACTACTATTCAGGATCTGAGGATCACAGCCTGAAAGTCCATGAGACTCTTATCTCCAATTAACCCCAGAAAACCACTTGAGCGCCCAGGCCCAGAGTTCAAACCCCACAACTGACAAAAACAAAAAACAAGATGCTAAGGCTGATGATCTGATGGACCGACAGGGCTAGGGTTCACTGTAGAAGAGAAAAACTTGGGATAAAGGATAGACGGGCCTGGCAAGTGCTTCCTCAAGAAACAAATTTGTATAATTAACAAATTATTTTGTATAATTAAGGTACACAATAGCGTGTCCTTCTAGTTCTTCATAAGGCTCAATATCTGTACAACGATATTTCAAACTTATTCTTCTGTTTGAACATCTCAGCCTAATGAGCAGTTACCCTTTTCACACTAAGCCCTGCTCTAATCCAGAGCTGTGATTGGATTCTGTTAGCCCTGTGGGTTACTCATTGAACCAATATACCTGTATGCTATGTTGTTGTTTTTTTCTTTCTTTCTGAGCTGGGGAATGCTCTACCATGAAAGTTATACCCTCAGCCCCTTTGGTTTTTTATTTTTATTTGTTTTGTTGTCCTGGGGCTTGAACTGGGGGCCTGAGCTCTTTTTGCTCAAGGCTAGTGCTCTACCAGTTTGAGCCAAGGACCACTTCCATTTTTCTGGTGCTTAATTAGAGATAAGAGTCTCAGGGACTTTCCTGCCAAGGCTGGCTTGGAACCTCATTCCTTAGATCTCAGCCTCCTTAGCAGCTAGGATTACAGGCATGAGCCACCAGCACCTTGGCTTTTTTTTTTTTTTTTTGAGATAGGATCTTGCTAAGTGCCTGTGCTAGCTTTGAACAATTTATCCTCCTGCCTCTGCCTCCTCTGTAGCTGGGGTTATAGACATATAATAGCACACTGAGTTCTTGTGCCTCTAGTTTTCTAGGCACTGGAGATACATAGAGAACAAAACAAATACTCCTTGCTGGGGCAATAGTGATCGAGGGAAGAGCAAAAACAAATACATAAGACAAATGAATATCTCTAATACTGATACTGTGTAATAAACACAAAGAGGACAGGGAATGTGTGTGGAGGTGAAATACTAAAATGAACGTTGCAAGACTTTATTAAGATAACTTTTTTTCTTTTTCTTTTGGTTGATCATGGGGCTTGAACTCGGGGCCTGGGCGCTGTCGCTGAGTGCTTCAGTTTAAGGCGGTGCTCTACCACTTGAGCCACTTGAGCAAAAACTTAGATAATATAATAAGTTACTGTAAATTTTTGTTGTTGGTGGTTTGTGGGGCTTGAACTCAAGGCCTGAACACTGTCCCTAAGCTTCTTTGTGATCAAAGCTAGCCCTCTACCGCTTGAGCTACAGTGCCAGTTCTGGTTTTCAAATGGTTAATTGGAGATAAGAGTCTAACGGAGACTTTTCTGCCTGGGCTGGCTTGGAACCACAGTCCTCAGATTTCAGCCTCCTGAGTAGCTAGGATTATAGGCATGAGCCACCAGCACCTGGCAGCTACTGTACCTGAAAGGGAGGGCTTTTTGTAAAAGTGTTTCACATAGAGTCAACAGCAAGTACAAATGTCCCAAGATAGGAACATTACCTGGTTAGAAAAGCTAGTAATAATCGGAACAAAACGAGAAGCAAAGAGCTGAGACAGGAGTTAAAATTTTGAAGTCCTGAGCAATCATAGAACATCATAAGCCATCATTAAAGGCTGAGCTGGGGAACCACTAGAGGATTTTACACGAAAGTATTCTATATGACTTGAATTTTAAAAAAATTATTCATGGGCTACATAGGAAGAACCAGTTAGGAAGGAAGGAAGGAAGGAAGGAAGGAAGGAAGGAAGGAAGGAAGGAAGGAAGGAAGGAAGGAAGGAAGGAAGGAAGGAAGGAAGGAAGGGAATCTCTCCATTAAGGCTTTTTTTTTTCTTTCTGATACTAGTGCTTGAATTTGGGGCCTGGGCACTGTCCCTTAGTTTTTTCCACTCAGGCTGGTGCCCTACCACTTGACTCAGAGCTTCACTTCTGGCTTTCTGTTGGATAATTGAATATGGAAGTCTCATAGATTTTTCTGCCTACGCTGACTTCAAACTGGTTTAGGAGCTGCTTATGTTTATGTTCTCCAATTCCATAGCCAGCTCCTATGTATCTATGCAACATGCTTTTCCTCCAAGGGAAGCTTTGCCATTGCATCTTTTTAGTTTTTATATTTAGTGGTATTGGAGCCTTGAACTCAGGGCCTCACACTTGCTAGGCAAGCACTATACTTAAACCATACTTCCAGCCTTTTTGCCTTAGGTTATTTCTCAGATAGATATCTTCAAAACCACCTTTCTTGCCAGCTTAGCTAGGGCCTATTTCTAAGAAACCTTGCTTATTTTGCCTGTCCCGGGGCTTGAACTCAGGGCCTGGGCGCTATCCTTGAGTCTTTTTGAGCTCAAGGCTAGTACTCTAGCCCTTGAACCACAATGCCACTTCTGGCTTTTTCTGAGTAGTTTATTCTATATAATAACCTCACAGTCTTTCTTGCCCAGGCTGGCTTCAAACCACAATTGTCAGATCTCAGCCTCTGGAGTAGCTAGGATTGCAGGTATGAACCACTTGCGCCTGGCAGAAACCTTTTTTTTTATATTGATCCACGTATTATAAAGTTGTCTTACTGGTGTCTCAGGCCTTACCATTGGAGGCTCATCATTCTCTTACTAATTAGGCTTTTACTTTGTTTATTGTTTTTGGTGGAAGTACTGAGGTTTGAACTCAGGGCCTCACTAGAGGCTAGGCAGCTATTTACTTAACCTCCCAGTCCTTTTTTCTTTAGTTTCTTTTCAGGTATGGTCTCTCATTTTCGCCAACGGCCTGTCTTGAACCACAATCTTCCTATGGCCTCCTGAGTATCTGGGATGACAGGTGTGTCCTATTATGCCCAGTTTTTTGTTGTCTGAGATGAGGGTCTCACTATTTTTATTTTATTTATTTATTTTTTTGCCAAGGTTGGCATCAAATCTATATCCTTCTGGTCTCTACTTCTCTAATAGCTGGGATTACAGGCATGAGCCACAGCACCATTCCCTGATTTTTTTTTTTTTAGTCAGTCGTGGGGCTTGAACTCTGGGCTTGGGCACTATTCCTCAGCTCTTCAGCTCAAGGCGAGCACTCTTCTGCTTGAGCGACGCCACTTCCCATTCCCTGACTTTGCTTTGCTTGTTAAGTCCCATCTCTTCCTTTCTTTATCCTCCTTTCTTTTACATCTACTCGAGACCTTTTTTTTTCTGCCCACATTTACTCCTAGGCCTGGCTAAAGGCAGCCTCTTTCAGAAGTGTGGTACTGTACTATAAACCCTAGACAAAGAAGCACAGGTTGAGTTTGGACTGTGATAACTTAAAAACAAAAAAAAAGCAAAAATTAACGTTAAGCAGTTAATCTCTCTCAGCTTCGTGTTCCTTCTTCAAAACAAAAACTAGAACACAGAGTTGTTAGATAAAATCAAATATTTTCTAAAATAATTTGAGAAGGGCAATGTGAATGTACTAAGCAAAATTGTGCTTCCAGATTTAAATATGGCTTTCTAATATATTTAAACTCTAGACAGGGATGCAGTTGACTATTGATTTAAAAAAAAAAAACAATAACAACAACAAAACTCTGGGTGCTGGGGATTGAACCCAGAACCTCAAGCAGTCTAGGCAGGGGCTACATATCACTGAGCTACAGTCCCAGCCTAACTGTTGCTTTTGAATATGGCCACTGGCCCCCCTCTACCACATACCCACCGTTCGAAGGCTGGAACACAGAGTACTCCCCACACAGCAGGCAATTATTGGATGGTGGCCAGCTGATTTGCATTTCTGTGCCTCTCTCTTAGAGAGGAGGGTAAAGGGGGGTGGGGGGGTGAGGCAAATCCTTCCTTAGGAAGTGGTTGGTGGGTGGACACGATCTGAGGAAGCAGGAAAAGGGAAACAATAGGGTCTTTCAGGATCGGGGCGTCATTGGTGGCTTCTCTGTGATTCCCCAACCTGTTTGCATTGACAAGTACAGAAGGCTTTACAAGAACACAACCCCAGAGATGCTCTTTAGAACTGTCCTTGTAGCATCTTAAATAGGTCAGCAAAAGCTGGATCTCTCCCACCCTTTAAAACCAATTAATTTCTTCTCTTTGTTCCTCTGGAGAGTTGCTGAATAGGGCACGTTTAGCAACCATGGCCACAAGCCTGAGTTCCTCTCAGTTTCTGAGGGGGTGGGAATTCTATTCAGAAATCAAATATTGACTCTCAGCATAAAAGGCTTTGATGTTTGGTTTTCTTCCCCCCCCACTTTTTTTTTTTATTTTCCAGGATGAAAATGAGATCCCCTCTTCCTTACCCCCTCAAAATGTGCTCAATATCCTACACCAGCCTTTTCCCCCAGGATCATGTATTTCTCCAAACATACCTGCACTTTTTCGAGACAACTATCTCCACAGAACTCTTTACTCTGAGTGACTCTCCATATTTCTAGAACTCTCCAGGACCCCAAATGGATGGTCAGGTTGAAGGTGCTGGAGAAGGTCCCTTTTTAACCCTATCTCCATTTTTTTAAATTTATTATTATTATTATCATTATCATTGTTATTTTATTGTTATTGTTATTTGGTCAGTCATAGGGCTTGAACTCATGGCCTGGGTGCTATATTAGCTCTTTCACTCAACACTAGCATCCTACCACTTTGAGCCACTGCTCTACTTCTGGTTTTCTGGACTTCCTTGCCCTTGCTGGTTTTGAAATGTGATTCTCAGATCTCAGCCTCCTGAGTAGCTAGGATTATAGGTATGGGCCACCAGTGCCTGGCTTCATCTCCACTTTCTATCTGATGTTTCTCAGAAGTGATTTCAAGTACAAAGAAAAATAAAGTCCTTAGGATAGGCCATTCCTCACTGTCCAGGCCATAAGAAAAGCTTACTTTGTTCTGCAGGGGGCTAGTTAATCTGCCTCTTGTTCAGAGGAGCTGGGCCCTGCCTCCTTGCAACACAAAGCCACACACAAATTCCTTGTTTCCTAGGCAATGTCCAGCAGCCTTACAAACTCTCTGGCTGCTGTTTGCCTCCTGAGCCCTTTATCCATCAGAAACAAAACAAAACAAAACTGAACTTCGGGTAGGGACAACTCCAGCACCATTTCATGTATAGCCTAGAAACAAAACCAAAAAATACCTTTGGTAATAGAGACACAAGGAGTGAGCAGAGAAGGCCACCTCACATCCTGAGCTCCGTCAGAGAGTAGGTGCTGGGGGTACAAAGTTGGATAGGACTGAGGATTAAGTACACAGAGCAGGGACTTCCTGCACAGGATGAGACTGGGGACAGACAAAAGTCTAAGTAATTTGGGTGATCCACCTGATTTCTGGGATTAACGTGGTGGGAGAACCATGTGAGGGGTGACATGGATCAAGGTGCATTGCACTCATAAACTAACATGTTGGGTTGAAACCCCTTTGTACAACTACTTAAAGATAATAATAATAGTAATAATAATGCCTGCCAGGTAGTAACTATGTGACTTTAGCAAGTTGCTAACCTCTTGCTAGTTCAGGTTACCTTGTTTGTAAAATGGGATTTTAATCTCTGTCTAAAATGGGTGCTGGGAGAATTAAGTAAAAAATGACACTGAAATCTATACACACACACACACACACACACACACACACACACACACACAAGTTTTGGGCAGGATACCTCGATGTGATAGATTAGAAGTCTCTGTCATTAATTTTCTCCTACTCCATAGAAACAACTCTCAGGGCTTAGTGGCATGGCTCAACCGGTAGAGTAACAGAGGATGAGCAAAGCATCAGGTACCGTGTTCAAGTCCTGGTCTCACAAAGAAAGAAAAAGAAACAACTCTCAGCAGCCCATATCTGTTGGCAGTTGGTAGATGTGTGTCCCAGCTCCCACGCCTTCAGATGTAACTGGGAGGAATGACTCCCTATCTCACTGATTTCTCAGAAAGATTAAGTTCTAGTTGTCTATGATAGTCATGTGCTTGAAATACTACCTGTATTGGCTTCTTCCCTTCCATGTCTCATTGCCCTAACATACTACAGACTGCCCATCTCAAATCTCCAAATCCAAATGCTTCAACATCTGTTTCAACCTGTGGAGCTCAGGGTCCCCTTCTAAGCTCACAAGTTGTTTTGTTGTTGTTTTGTTTGGTTGTTTGCCAGTCCTGGAGCTTGAACTCAGGGCCTGGGCACTGTCCTGTCCTTGAGCTTCTTTTGCTCAAGGCTAGCACTCTACCACGAGCCACAGCACCACATCTGGCTTTTTCTGCTTATGTGAGATGGAGGAATCAAACCCAGGGCTTCATGCATGCTAGCCAAGCATGCTAGTGCCAGCCCTGTCCTGTCACTCTTGCAAGACCTTCAGGAAGACTGGCTCCCTTTTACAATTCCCCACCCTGCTTCTTAGTTTGGTTTTTCTTTATTCCATTTCCCATGAACACCTGCTCAGGTTGTGACTCGGTTAACACCTCTTGCTTGCTCCTTTCTCCTGCTCCAGAGGTGTACACTTCTGACTTTCGCCTGGTGGGTGTGAGCATGGGTATGGGGTGGAGTTGGGGGTGCTCTTTTCTGAACTGCAGGGGCTCTCTGAACACAGCATATCTAGACTGCCTTTGACACAAGAGTGAGCAATCTGATCTCAGGGCCCCAAAGGTGATGCCAAAGGAGGAAGAACCAGAAACAACTATGCAGAATGCAGGGGCCAAGAGAACTGGGCCAGCTGAGAAGAGGACAGTGCAGTTGGAAATGAATCTGCTGGGGTGCTCAGAAAACCTAGGGTTGAGAACCTTAGTTAAGCAGGGCTGGACTGCCATCAGTCAGACAGGCAGTTTACCCCACTGTTGGAGCAGACTTTTTTTAATTTTATTTTTGTGCAAGTACTTGAACTCAGGACCAGAGTGCTCACTCTTATTTTTTTTATTCAAGGCTGGCACTCTACCACTTGAACCATACCTCTGCTTCTGGCTTTTTGGAGGTTAATTAGAGATGAGTCTCTCAAACTCTTCTCCCTGGGCTGGCTTCAGATCTCAGTCTCCTGACTAGCTAGGATTATAGGCACAAGCTACCAACACCCAGCAAGCAGCCAATTTTACAGTGCTCAGAGCTAGGCTGAGAAGAAGACCCAGGGCAGTGAAGAGTTACAGTCACTACCTAGGAGAACCTTCACAATGATGACAATATCTCACTCAAGAATTGGATGGACATGCAGATTAACAAGTATGGACATATAGTTGAGATTTAAAAAAAAGAAATGTAACATTAACAACAACAACAACAAAAACAATTAGCCATATCAACAATTAGGTAAGTTAGACAAATACACCCAGCAAGAAACTCCAAAGCATTCATGGAAGGACAGCACAAAGGGAAGCCAGGACAATGGACACAACAGGCCTTAAATTAAAGAGTCCTCTTGGACTGGGAATGGTGAGGCATGGCTGTAATTCCAGCAATGCAGAAGGCAGAGGCAGAAGGATTGAAATCCAAAGCTGACATGGGCAAAATTAGTGAGAGCCTAGTGAGTTAGCCAAAGCGCTGAGGTCATAGTCCAAATGTCAGAGTGCTTGCCTAGGAAGTGGTGAAACCCTGAGTTCAATTCCCAGTACCCAGAGGGTGCAGGGTGGAGAAGTTCTCTGACTATTAGGAGAGAAAGACATGTAAATTGTCAATTTTAAGCTTCTCCAGGTCTGCTCCTCTCAGCCAGGATTGCAAATTTGCATGTTATACATTCAGATATACCAAGTAGTGCCCTTATGTCTTTGCAGTTGCTGTGACCTTCACATGAGCATCTAACCTTCAGGTTACTGTTACGCACACTTCAGTGTAACCACATTAACTATTTCTTCAGGTAACTAGGTCCATGCTTGGGCAACTTGACAATTGTGCAAAGCAAGATTTCCCATTTGCTCCCCTAACCCCAGCTCCTCTCTGAGAATGGGTGGGGCAAGTATAGGTAGCCTAGCTAAGGTGACCTTGTTGCAACAGGGGTAGAGAATGAAGTGGACTCATTTTATATTCTCAGAATCCTACTACGGTGCTCCCAGGTCTAATGAGTTACATGCTGGCTCCTAATACAGCCTTGCTAGTCCCATAGTTATCACCTCTTGGTGAAGAGATATCAAAGTCCCTATACACTCGGGCCTCTTTGCTCTACCTTCTGCTTTCTGCCTGTACATTTTTTTTTTGGTCGGTCTTGGGGTTTGAACTCAGGGCCTGGGCACTGTCCCTGAGCTCTTCTGTGCAAGGCTAGTGCTCTACCACTTTGAGCCACAGCACCACTTTTGGTTTTCTGGTGGTGAATTGGAGATAAGAGTCTCACAGACTTTCCTGCCCAGACAGCTTCCTGAGTAGCTAGGATTATAGACGTGAGCCACCAACCCCTGGCTTCTGTCTGATCTTTACCCTCCCAGCACCTCTAAATCTCCCAAGGGCTTGTAGGCACTTTGCAGTACTTGCAAATTCTGTGCAAGTACAGTAGCCTTAGTCTCATCCCTCTGTTAAGGATTTAGCTGCCTCTTTGGTTTCTCTCTCACACATTTTATTTTCCACAGTTCTTCATGCAAAAAGAAAGAGAAGGAGGAGGAGGAAGAGGAGGTGAAGGAGGTGGTGATGGAGGAGGAGGCGGAGGCGGAGGCGGCAGCAGCAGATTTCAGGCTATTTCCCGAACTTCATATGCTCCTCTACCTCCCATCCAATAAGCCTCAAGGCCAAGCTATCACAGGCAAAATGGCCTATTTATTTATACCATAGAAGAACTCTGTGATTTGGTCCACCACCTGCCAAAGAGATATGTAAAATGGATGGATAGAAAGAAATTAGAATATCCTTTTGTTCTTTGCAAAGACTGACTTTTAAGCCTTTTATTTTGCTACTGACTTTTAAGCTTTTTATTTTGCTACGAACTCCATGTGAATTTCTAAATGTCAAAAGCTGAGTGCTGAATTTGTCTTCTCTTTTGCAAACCTGCGGGAACAAGAGCTTTTTAAAGAAAAACAGGTGCTTTACATTGCGTAGGGAAAAGTCATAGGTACCGAGCTACAAAAGGAGGAAAAGGCTGGGGTCATGACTCAATAGGTAGAGTGCTTGCTTAGCAAGCATGGAGCACTGAGTTCAAATCCTAGTACCACCCCCCTTCCAAAAAAGAGAGAAAAAGTGGGTTTTTAAATATCTTTTGGAGTTCCTCTGTGAAGTTCAACACCAATGCTTCCCAGTTCTTCTTCCTCTATATTATCTTCCTGTATTTTCAGATGAACTATACAATGAAGCTTCAGTTCTAAAACAGCCTAGTAGGGCTCGGTTCAAGAGGAAGCGGTAAGATCGTTGGTGCATTTATATCAGATCATGGAGAGTAGAGTTGTGAACACTAGTCTCACTAAATAAAATATCCCTGTAGGAATAAAAAACGAAAGAAGAAAAGGCACTTTTAATGACATGGTTTAAATATCATTTCTGTTGGTTTGCTTGCTTGCTTGCTTGTTTTTTAGAGACAGGGTCTCCCCAGGTAGTTCAGGCCAGCCTTGAACTCCAGATTGTCCTACACCTCAGCTTCTTGAGTGCTGGGATCCCAGGAGGTACTGTCACACTGAGCATTAAGTATCATCTCACTAACACAAAATGTGCTAGTCATTCTCATGTGCCGTATTTACACCAATCCTTCCAACAATTCTTCCAAAGAGGCTATTGTTCTCCCCATTTTACAGATGTGAAATAGTGAGCCATCCCAGTACCACTCAGTTTCTAAGAATGCCTACTAGCAGCCACCATGAGGAGATATGGTCACAAGCTGCATCAGGGTAGAGCTTAGATGTACAGCCTTGAGACAGGATGCCACGACTAGACTGTTGTGCTGGGATACTGGCTGGTGACCTTACCTTAATCTTTGCTCTGACATGTTCTCGAATAGTGGCTGAAGGCAGGGGAGTGAACAGAGCATGTACCCAGCATCTACGTGATTCTATGTCAGGAGAATGCCAGCCAGGGTGAGGAAAGGCATGAAAACAACAGAACTTGAGCTATCTTCCAGTCTTCTTCCTGTGAGGTAAAACAGGGGTTTTCCCATTTCTTTAGAAATTCCATGGAAATTCTGTGGAGTTCCTCATTTCCTAGCTTTACAAAAGTTCCTTTCTCTCTCTCTTTCCAGAGCTCATTGGCAGGAACCTTCCTTCTCAGGAACAAGGAGTATGAAGTGGAGACAGGGTGGGTTGGGACAGAAGGTCGCCTTCAGTGTGTTCCTGCGCTGTGCCTTCACTGAGCCCAGCTTGTCATCTGCTCTGGGAGTGGGTCTCAGCTCAGACAAGCGAAGAACCCCCTACCCCCACCAGCAACCCCTCACAATGGAACCTACAATGGAGATGATCTCTTAAGCAGAATCGCATCCCAACTGGGGATGCAGGGCTTGGATACTAGAAAAATGCCAGGTCTGAGTGAGGGGAAAGCACAAGCCCAGCAATACACAGAGCTCTGTGTATTCAGAGGGAAGTTGGCAGAGCTGTGTTCGGGCAGAGAAACTCCGAGTGGTACAAAGGGACGTGCCCAGAGTGGAGAAATCATGCTAATTGTCTGCAGCAGAGCTGGAGAACGCCACCCAAAATGAAGAGAGAAAGGGGAGCCCTGTCCAGAGCTTCCAGGGCCCTGCACCTCACTCCTTTGGTCTACCTGCTTCTGATCCAGCCAGGTAGGAGACTCAAAGGGTAAGAAAGGATCTGGAGAAAGGACTTTCAAGGGAGAGGGAGGGGAAGATTTGAAGGCCAGAATGCCTTTGGGGTGGGAGGAGGGGAGAGAGCTCAGGCTGTGGGAAGCAACAATTCAAGCATTGGTGTTGAATGTATCTCTTCATTCTATGAGTCTCCTGCCCCCCCCCCCCCGCCCCCCGCCTCGGGCCCCGTCCCCCAAAAGGAGCTCCCATGGCATTCAGTACATTAGATGGAGGGCACTGCCACTTCTTATGGGATGACTTGTTGGCGTGGGCCAGTCCAGCATTCTTCCCAAAGGATTATGATGGGGTTAGGAGGGAGAGGGAGGGAAAAATCTTGATTTTGCACCTCCTTAAACCCCTCCTCTGCTTTTCTGAGTGTAAACTGCATGGGAGATGGGATAGCTGGAAGATAACAAGCCTCCTGGTTTAGGGTAGGAACACTAACCTAGCTGTAATTCATTCCATGTCATAGACACTTACCTCCTGTAGCGCCCCCTCCTGACTTATTGGAGAACTGATCTTATTTTAAATACAGTAGATGTATTTTCTGTGTATAAACACGCAAAGGTTACGGAGAGACTAGGAATGCATGATAGAGTGAAGAGATCATTTGAACAAACACAGAAACTACCATGAGTTAGACACAGATAATATATAGGAATCAGAGAAAGGTTGCCTACCCTTGGAGCAGAATGGGATGGGGGTAGGATCTCAGGTTAGCTTTCTTGTAGAAGGAATATTTGAATTAAATTTTCTTTTTCTTCTTTTTTGCCAGTCCTGTGGCTTGAACTTGGGGCCCTGGGTACTGTCCCTGAGTCTCTTTGTGCTCAAGGCCAGCACTCTACTACTTGAGCCACAGCACCACTTCCATTTGCATTGAATTTTAAAGGATGAGAAAAATGGGTAGGAGAATATATGGGCACTACAGTTGAGGAAATAGGCAAAAGTCATTAGCTTGAAATAGCTTCATGTGTTTAGGCAGAACCAGCAGTTCATCATTGGTGGGGAGGAAAGTATGAGTTGAGTTAGGCAAACTACATTCAGCTTGTGAAGTTGAGTGTAAACTACATTCAGAAGATCCAGAATATAGCCTGTAAACAATGGATGGGGATGGGAATCATAGTTTGATGAACCTATAAAAAGTAACCCCAAATATTAATCCCCCATATAAAGAAACCAAATATTTAGTGCCTCAAAATCAGCCCCTTAGTATTTCAGTTACTACTGCCCTCTCTTGAGGATTACAGGAGCATCCTAATTGATAATACATATTAATTTTGCTTGTCTGTGAACACTATAGATGAAATTATGTGCATGCATTTTTGTATCTAGCTTCCTTTGCTGAACAGTTTGCCAGGTTTATGTATATTGTTATTATAATTGTCATTTGGTCTCATTGCTTGGTATTCCATATAACACAATTTATCTCTCCCATTTTGGTAGATACTCTGGTGTTTCTAAACCAATCTTCAACTCAGGCTTTATGAACAGAGTTGTTGAAATATTCTGGTATATGACTTTTAGTAAATATATACAATATATACAAATTTCATCTGTGAATATATCTTGGAATAGAATTGCTGAGTTATAGATTCTTTTAGTATATTTTTCTTTAGTATGACAAAATATTCTAGGCCTGATATCTTTATAAAATAAAGAGGTTAATTTAGCTCGTGGTTCTAAAGATTCAAGAGTATTGTGCTGGTATCAGCCTGATCCTGGTAGATTTTGCTATTGCAAAACACCTGAGAAAACAACCTAAAGGAGGAAAGGTGTATTTTGGCTTAGAGAGGTTTCAGTCCATTGTCAGTTGGCTCCATTGCTTCTGGATCCATGCATGGTGAGGCAGAACATCATGATGGTTGGAGTATGTGGTTGAGAAACTGTCTCACCTTGTCATGGATAATAGGAAGAGAGAGAGACAGGAAGAAGATGGGGCAAGATAAACTATCCAAGATATACACATCTCACAGTGACCTACTTCTTCTAATCAGACTCCACCTCTTAATAGCCCACTTAGTATGAACTCATTGGTGAATTAGCCCATTCATGAAATTAGCACCCTCATGATCTAATCAACTCTCAACAATTAGATCCACACTGGAAACTCAGCCTTTTGGAAGGATACTTCATATACAAACCATAAAGCTGTGAAGGACATGATCACAGATGGAAAAGAGGAGGAAGAGATCACAGGGTGATACCGGAAGGTAAAACATTACTAGAAACTAACTAGGGTCCCAGAAAAACTACATTTACCCCTTGCCAGGGCACATTTCCAATGTGCTAAGCAGTTCTGCTAGGCTCCAGCCTTTAAAAGTTCTATACCACCTCTACAAATTACTACGTTGAGAACCAAGCTTCAGAAACATAAATCCTTGGAGGACACAAGTAAACCATATCCAAGTCACAACATGTTGAGCGTTCCTTGATATGATCTGTTTTCAAAAGTAGTTGAATCAAGCTGGGTGCTGGTGGCTCATGCCTATAATTCTAGCTACTCAGGAGGTTGAGATTTGAGGATTATGGACTAAGGCCGGCTTCGAAGTCTATGAGACTCTTATCGCCAATTAGCCACCAGAAAACTGGAAGTAAAT
This sequence comes from Dipodomys spectabilis, assembly GCF_019054845.1. Taxonomy (NCBI): domain Eukaryota; kingdom Metazoa; phylum Chordata; class Mammalia; order Rodentia; family Heteromyidae; genus Dipodomys; species Dipodomys spectabilis. The sequence goes on from NW_024870700.1 coordinate 5,377,966, forward strand.
GTGGCTCAAAGTGGGTAGAGCACTAGCTATAGGCAGAAAAGCTCAGAAACAGCATCCAGGCCCTAAGTTCAAGCCCCATGACCGCCCCCTCCCCCCCAAAAAAAGTAGTTGTATTGATTTGTACTCCCACTGACATATATAGAGTTCTGTTTTTTGAGATGTCCTGTTTTACTCTATTGAGCTAATTTTGTACCAATATCAAACAGAAAACCTCCTGGGTCTTCAGTGGTATTGTATTAAATTAAAGATCAGTTGGGAGAGTTGACAGCTTAACAACAGTGAGTGTTTCAATTCACAAACATCTTGTCTACATGCTATTTTTAATTCATACAGCTAGGTATCTGTGACCATATAAAAATCTCTAGAGTCTTCTCTTTCTGTATTCCAAGGGCCTTCTTCACAGTTTCTGTTTCCTGATGTTTTTCTCTCCCATTCCTGAATGATTGGTACTTTAAATGATTTCACAGTCTTAGGCCTCAACAGGATAACAATACAACACAATAGCCCCTACATTTATACGATAAATAATGCATCTAGATAGCAACAGCACAGGTTGAGGCTGTTTTATCATTAGGAATGATAACTAAGAGCCAAAGCAGAAAACAATGTGTCTTTCCTTCTAGAAGACATTGCTGTATGCTATCCTTTGTTAGGTGCGGGTCAGGTCCCCGCACAAAGAACTTAACTGGAGAAATCCCAAGGAAGGGTGTCCATGATGGATGAAGAGATGGTGGGGTTTCTTTAAGGAGAAAGACTTCACAAAAAAAGAAAGAAAATGTTTCTGGTAAAAGGGGATATAGCTACAGTTCTTGGCATTAGAATACTGAAACCAGATCCCATTGACACTTTTGAAAGGTAAATTTGTGGTGAATATTATAAAAGGGAAATATTTGCCCAGCAAATATGAGTAGATAGTGGTTGGATGGTTTGTTTTTAAATGAAAAAGCTATAAAGGGAGCCCAAAGCTCTTTTCAGATACATTCTTATATTAGAAGTCTGACTTTCCTTCACGTCACAACTGGTTTATTCTCTTGAGAATGGGTGGCTCTCATTTATAAGCCTAGCTCCACAGGAGGTGGAGATCTGGAGAGTCACAGTTCAAAGGCAGCTTGGACACAGAAGTCCTCAAGACTTTATCTCCAAAAATAACAGCAAAACAACCAGGCTGAAAGTGTCACTCAAGTAGTAGAGTGCCAGCCTTGAGGACAAGATGAGTGAGCACACAACTCTGGAAATTTCCTTGGCTGATCTAATCCAAAGAGCATTGTTGAGGTCCACAGGAACTTCTTGATGGGATGTTAGTTTCCTTTTATTGAGCCTTAGGTGGGAACAAAAACTTTCTACATAATGATATCTCAGAGACAATGCCTATGTTAATTACTTCTCCAGGTTGAATAGTCCTAATTCTTTTTATTGCCACTCTGGGCTACATTTGTGAGCCATTTCCTCCCTTCTGTGTCCTGCTTTGGCTCTGTTCCAGTTCTGCGTGTGGTTTGAAAGTGTGAAATCCTGAATTTAATGTAGATTTGATTTTGGCTACAGTTCTTGCAAAACAGCCTTTGCTTAGCAAAGTCTGCTTATTTTTTCATGTGAACATGGGTGTATGACTATGTATGACCCATATAAACACGACGAATGTCCTCCACTCCCAGGAATGCCATGTTCACAGGCTTAAGGAAGGAGAGTAGCCACTTAGACAACAGTATGGCCTGAGGTAATCCATAGCCTGCAGTTTCCCCAATGTTTTTAATCCAAAATAAATTATCTAACCTTATAGGAAGAGCAGAATGGGAGGGGAAAGACATCACTAAAAGGGGTGCTGGGAGCTGGGTGCCAGTGGTTCATGCCTTTGATCCTAGCTACTCAAGAGGCTGATTTGAGGATTATGGTTCGAAACTAGCCTAGGCAGGAAAGTCCATGAGACTTATCTCCAATGAACTACCAAAAAAAAAAAGCCAGAAATGGAGGTGTGGCTCAAGTGGTAAAGTGAACACAAAAGCTCAGGGGCAGTGCTCAGGCCCTGAGTTCAAGCCCAGAACTGACACAAAAGAAAAAAAGTCTCCTGGGACCTTGGGATGGGATGAGATAGGCGACAGTCTAAGCCTGAGAAGCTCGAGGGAGGTCAGAGCTATAGAAGGAGAGGGAGAATCTCTTCATCTTAGGGCTAAAGCTGTCCCTTCCAGCCATGGTATACGGAAATAGAAATCTCAAAGTTTGGTACTAATGATCTGTGTTAGTTTCCAACTGATAAAATACTCAAAGCTGAGTACTTTATAATAAAAAGATGCTACTTAAACTAACAACATTAGGGGTAGAAAGTCCATCCAAACAGCTTGACCCTGGGCTTTGGTGACGGGGGAAAGGGGTCTAACTGAGGCACACCAGGGCAGATGACTTCAGGGAATGTGTGCGAGAGAGAAAGATCTCATGGAAAAATAGGAAGGCAGAGATGGGTTAGGCTCTTTTTTTAAAAAAAAATAACTCTTTCTCTGGAGAATCAATTTAAAACTACAAAAACTCCTTTAAGCTCTCAGCACCTTCAGTGAAGCTAAACGCCTCTACCTCTTAAAGGTTTCACTGCTTCTTAAAACCTACAACATTGAGGACTAGGCTTCTAATACCTAAACAGACCACAATGCACACCACAGCAGGGTTGTTATTCAGGTTGGCTAACCCACAGGAAGGCTCGGCACATATAACTGGTGTGTACATCCCCTATTGCATCCTGAGGAGGAGGAAGATGCTCCCTATGTGCCATCACTACCATATTCTTCATGGCCTTTCTCAAAAACACCTCGGTCATATATACTAAAGTCTCCTTTGCTTAATTGAAGAAATTAGAGAATTTGTTTTTCTAAATCAAGCCAAACCTGAGATCTGATTTAGAAATCCCATTTAAGTAATCACAGAGAGTTGCAAGTAACCTTAAGATCATATGGCCAAATGGATCTCTACCTGGTACACAGACTAGAGATTCCTAGTAGATCCCATTACTTGGAGGACATGATTTATGTTTCCACAAATTCTACTTAGGTAGGTGAGTTAGACCAATATTATATTTATTTCTATTTTGATGAAAAATTTTATGGGAATAAAAATGCCTTAAAAAAGTTTGATGAGGAGCTGGGAAAGTGGCTCAGTGGTAGAGTACTTGCCTTGCATGCACGAGGCCCTGGGTTCGATTCCTCTGCACCACATAAGCAGAAAAAGCCAGAAGTGGCACTGTGGCTCAAGTGGTAGAGCGCTAGCCTTGAGCTGAAGAGCTGAGGGACAGCGCCCAGGCCCAGAGTTCAGGCCCCATGACTGACCAAAAAAAAAAAAAAAAAAAGTTTGATGAGGTAGGTTGAGATAGAAGGATGGACAGGGTTATACTGATCTAGGTGCATTTGTGCTCATAAATGGGTATGTTGAGTTGAAACCCCTTTGTGAAACTACTGAAGATAATAATAATGTTTGAAAACTATTTTGTCCACTCAGCCTTCCTCAAATTAAGACTTCCATTTAACAACAAACATAAAATGTTCAAAAATTCACATCTAGACTGTCCTAATTCTTTTTTTTGGGGGGGGGGGGTCCAGTTGTGGGGCCTGAACTCTGGACCTGGGCGCTGTCCCTCAGCTCTTCAGTTCAAGGCTAGTGCTCTACCACTTGAGCCACAGCGCCACTTCCGGCTTTTTTCTTTTTGCTTATGTGGTGCTGAGGAATCGAACCCAGGGCCTCAGGCATGCAAGGCAAGCGCTCTACCACTGAGCCACCTTCCCAGCCCCTGTCGTAATTATTATAGCCATCTTTTCCACTCAAGGTTTTGTGATACATTGATGGTAATGGGTCATAGAATATTAGCCTTAGAAAAGGCTTACAGGTCAAAGAAAGAGACCCAGAGAGGTGAAAGGAAAGTCAACTGGTCTTTTCTTGACTTCTTCCAAAGGTGAGGAGCTCACTACTAAACAAAGTACCAGTTCTGAAAATAGACTGAATATGCTTAATGAATAAAATTTGCTTTGACCCACCCTGCCACAAACAACTATAAAGTTTTAATTGTCTCTTGTTCTGGTCTAGACTCCCTAGAACAGAGGAGAGGAAGAATGAGAAAGCATAGCTCAGCTTCCTCAACTCTAGACTGCATTATAGTGGAGTAAGAAGTAAGGACAAAAAGGATAGGAAGATTCAGAGACAAAGAGGGTAAAAGGAAGCAACTGGAGAACAGAGGGACTGAGAACCTGGCATGTGTCTATTCAGCTAAGCCCTGATTCCTGATTCCTACCAGCATCCTTTCCAGAGGACTCTCTTTTGAGTGGTTGGGATGCTCTATTTGGCCAGTAACACTAACGAACAGCATCCATTTAGGCCCTAGATCTACTACGAAGCCTCAGAATATGAGATGTGTCTCTGAATAGGACTCCCCTGGACAAGGTCCTAAAATCCTAGAGTCCATGAGGCCATATAGCCTCTACTCAAATTACTTTGGGGAATCTGACCCCAAACAGGTAAGTGGCTTTTCATAGATCAAACAGCCCAGCAGAAGGCCTAATCTTTGATGCTCAAACTTGTGTTCTTTCCACTACACAACAGTAACTGGGGTGCTTAACAATCCTATGGTTATGAAAAGGTAGTTGCTGTTATTATTGTTACTATTCTTTATTTTATAATGATATATTTATTTTATAAACAAGAAGAAAAGGACTTAGAAAGATTTGCTTGCCTAAATTTGTGCAGTAAGTGGTCATTTTGGCCTTTTTTTTTTCAGTAGTGGGACTTGAACTCTGGGCCTGGGCACTGTCTCTCAGCTCTTCAGCTGAGTGCTAGTGCTCTACCACTTGAGCCACAGTGCCACTTCCAGTTATCTGGTGGTTTACTGGAAATAAGAGTTTCACGGACTTTCCTGCCCAGGCTGGCTTTGAACCGCAATCCTTAGATCTCAGCCCCCTGAGTAGGTAGGATTACAGGTGTGCGCCACCAGTGTCTGGCTTTTTTTTTTTTTTAAAGAGAAGGTCTCACTGTGTAGAATAGACTTGCCTTAAACTCATGATCCTTCTGCCTCCCAAGTGCTAGTAGGCTAGAGGCAAGTCTTGCAAGGCTTTTCTGTTTCTATCCATCCAAATTCTTCCTCTATTTTGTACTGGGCAGGCTCAGAAAGATGCTACTTGCTTCTGGGGTAAAGATCAGATACTCTTGCTATGACGGAAAGTATCCATGTCTTGAGCCCCCTAAGCTGCCCCCTTTCTCGACCCCCTCTTATGACACACTCTTGCATTGTGGATCTACCTTCCCATGCTTTCTCTGCTCCCCACCGGCCCAATGTTCAAGTTTGACAAATTCCCCCTTGCTATCCAATGAGCTATAAGTTTCGGGAGTGCAAAGATTTCTATCTGCATTGCTTTTGATTTATCTGAAGGCCATAGGATAAAGGTGTCTGGCACATAGGAGATGTTTTATTTCTATGAATAAAGACATCGAAGGTAGGCTAAATCTCCTATAAGAGGAAGGCAATGGAAAAAGGGCCAGGGGAGGCAGAGAACCAGGCAATAGGAGAGCCATGGGATGGCTGTGAGGACACTAAAGCATAGAGCCACCATGGGAGAGTTAATGACAGGGAGGGAATGAAGGACCCACAGGGTAAGGTACTGGGAGATCAAGGGACTTAAAGGTGGATGAGGGTAAGGTTCTGGGCCTAACCTTCTTCCCCATGGGACGCTATTTGCAGCCCCCCTGGAGGGGGTAAACATCACCAGCCCGGTACGTCTGATCCATGGCACCGTGGGGAAGTCAGCTCTGCTTTCCGTGCAGTACAGCAGCACCAGCAGTGACAAGCCCGTGGTAAAGTGGCAGCTGAAGCGAGACAAGCCCGTGACCGTGGTGCAGTCTATTGGCACTGAAGTCATCGGCAACCTGCGGCCTGACTATCGAGACCGTATCCGACTCTTTGAAAATGGTTCCCTGCTTCTCAGTGACCTGCAGCTGGCTGACGAGGGCACCTACGAGGTGGAGATCTCCATCACCGATGACACGTTCACGGGGGAGAAGACCATCAACCTCACTGTCGATGGTAAAACTCTCTGACCAGGATGGAGGCAGGACAGGTGGCTGGGACTGTGGAAGGGTCTGCCCAGCACACTAGCTAGACCCAAGAGAACATCAACACAAGGCACTCTGGAGTTGAGCACAGACATTAGATTGTGGGAGCCGGGTGGCAGGGTGGAGGGGGGGAATGCTTGAGTACAGCCAACATTGACAGAGGCCTCGCTGTGTGCCAGAAGCTACCTATAGTGTTTTGCGTATGTCAGCTCCTAGCAGTTACAATCATTTAGGCAAAGTAAATGTCACTCTCTCTATTTTATAGATGAGGTAAGTTGAGGCACAGAGAGATGGCATCAGTTGTCCAAGCCTATACAACTGCTAGAGCCAAGACACGAACGCAGATACTTAGAACTAAGGTTTCTCCTAACTAAAGTATCTTCCAAGCTGGTTGGAGACATGAAAGCCCAGTGGTCTTGGAAAGGTACTTAGGAAGAATCAAGGCAGATACCAGGCTGTCTTGTTCAGCATTGTGCTCCCTGCACTTAGTAGGGACATGAGAAATGGAATGAGTAAACGGATGAATGGGTGGATGAATGAATGGAAGAATGAACGATGGGAAGGGACTGCACTGAGGAACTCTTCAGGCATGTCTTTACCTCAGTCCACAAGCTGAGTTCATGGCATATTGGAATGTAGGGAATTCATTTATTTTATTTATTTTTTTGTCGGTCATGGGGCTTGAACTCAACCTGGGCACTATCCCTCAGCTCTTCAGCTCAAGACGAGTGGTCTACCACTTGAGCCACAGCACCACTTCTGGTTTTCTGAGTGGTTTATTGGAGAGAAGAGTCTCATGGCCTTTCTTGCCCAGGCTGGCTTTGAGCCTCAATCCTCAGATCTCAGCTTCCTGAGTAGCTAGGATAACAAGCATGAAACACCAATGCCTGGCTCAGGGAATTTTTTTAAAAAAGGGAAAGGGATCCGGGCATCTGTGGCTCACACCTATAATCCTAGCTACTCAGGAGGCTGCAATTTGAGAATTGCAGTTCAAAGCCAGCCCAGACAAGAAAGTCTGTGAGAATCTTACATCCAATTAACTACCCGAAAACAGCACCAGTGGTGCTGTGGCTCAATTGGCAGTGTGCTAGCCTTGAGCTGAAGAGTTGAGAGACAGTGCCCAAGCCCAGAGTTCAAGCCCCACCACTGACAAAAACAAAAGTGGCGGGGCGGGGGTGGGGGGGGAGGGAGACACTTTCTTGCCCATGACTTACTGGCTTTTCCACTGGGGCTTAGTGCCCATTTCAAGGCCGCAGGTGGTAGTGGCTTCAACCACTGTGCTCGAGCTCAGTGAGGCCTTCACCCTCAACTGCTCACATGAGAACGGCACCAAGCCCAGCTACACATGGCTGAAGGATGGCAAGCCCCTCCTCAACGACTCCAGAATGCTCCTGTCCCCGGACCAAAAGGTGCTCACCATCACCCGCGTGCTCATGGAGGACGATGACCTGTACAGCTGTGTGGTGGAGAATCCCATCAGCCAGGTCCGCAGCCTGCCGGTCAAGATCACCGTGTACAGTGAGTCTTCCCGCCTGCCCGAGAGACAGGTGCCCAGTGGAGCTAAGGGCAGAGAGCAACTCTGAGGGGAGAAGGAGGGCAGAGATGGGCCGATTATTTGTGGGGGACAGACAAGGTGGGGACTGGGCTCTGAGCCAGCTCTGCCACCTGCCAGCCATGGCACCTGAGGCTCTTTTTCTCTGCCTTCCACTACCACAAGCTCTCCTTGCTACACCCGCTGCCCCTTCCAGAAGTTTCTCCCACCTGTCTGTCTGTCTGTCTCTCCCCTTAGGAAGAAGCTCCCTCTACATCATCTTGTCTACAGGAGGCATCTTCCTCCTTGTGACCTTGGTGACAGTCTGTGCCTGCTGGAAACCCTCCAAAAAGTCTAGGTAATCTGGCAAATTCCACAACCCATGCACCCAAATCCTTCTGTCTGTTCCAGCCCTAAACTCTATCATTTACTTAGGTGCCTGGGACTGAATGCAGGAATTCATACATCACAGACTCTTTACCCTCTCCTCCCCCCCTTCCCCTCTCCTCTCCTCTTCTCTCCTCCCCTTCCCTCTATTATTCTCCTTTCCCCTCTCTTTTTTTAATCTCCATCTTTTCTTCTTCTCCCCTTTCCTCTCCTTCACTTCCTTCTTTCCTCCTCCCACCCCTCTCTCTTTCTCCCTCCCTTCTCCCCCCCACCTCTCTTGCAGGTTCTTACTATGTAATCCAACTGACCTCCAACTCTCAGTCTTTCTCCCTCTGTCTCCCAAGTGCTGGGATTACAAACATAAGCCACCACGCAGGGATCTTTTCTCATCTCTTCAGATGCCTTGCTTCCCAGGGCTCTTTACCTTTTCCCAAGATATGTCTCTTTCCATTATGTATGGAATTGTATCTTGTGCCCATTGCCTCCAGAAATAATGGTTTTATGTGCTGAGGATCTTTGGGCCAGGCAGTAGGGCTGGGGTCTTAAGTTTGATTGCCTCCAATTTATGCATCAAGACTCTTGAGACTCATGTTGGATAAATGACTTGCCCATAGCCACAAGCTAGTGACGGCATCAACATGCAAACTTAAATGTAACCCATTCCAAAGCTCAGGTACTACTCCTATTACCCCCTCATACCTAGCCTATCTTCCTGCTATGAGGAGGTCTCCTTTATGGTCATCAGAGCTCTTCCTGGGTCCCTCCCCCAGGTCCTCTGCTCCCATTCAATAGTTCTTTTCTTGGTGGGGGGATGGATTGATATGCAGGAAGAAGAGGAAGCTGGAGAAGCAAAACTCCCTGGAGTACATGGATCAGAATGATGACCGCCTGAAATCAGAAGGTAAGCTCCCCAACACCCACCCATCCACCCATCCATACTCAGATCAGCGGGCTGCTGGGAAAGGGGAGAAATGGGCCACAAGGAAGCCAGCTCTGCAGGGCCCTTCCTTTACCAACTTCTGGAAGACTGCAGAACAGGGACATGTACAAGGCAAGGTAGGACTTCAAGTATTCAGCCACCTTGGTAAAGGTTATCATTGACTACTCAAGAAGGAAGGGGCGTAGCTGCTGGCTGGTAGAGAGAGTCGTACCTGGGCCAGCCACCCCATTCTTTCCCCTGTGCAGCAGACACCCTCCCACGAAGTGGAGAACAGGAGCGGAAGAACCCCATGGCACTCTACATCCTGAAGGACAAGGTAAGCTCTAGGGGATGGGTGTCCCACAGAATTCCCAGCAGTGAATTCCCAGCACATGCTGGGATACCTGTGAAATCTTTCTGGCATTCCTATTTATCTGTTGGTTTGTTTTGGTGCTAGTTCTGGGGCTTGAACTCAGGGCCTGGGCGCTGTCCCTTAGCTTTTTCATTCAAGGCTGATGCTCTTGAGCCTGGCCTCCACGTCTGACTTTCTATTGGTTCATTGGAGGTAAGGGTCCTGCAGACTCTTCTGCTGAGGCTGGTTTTGAACCTCGATCCTCAGATCTCAGCCCTCTCAGTAGCTAGGATTACAGGTGTGAGATGCCCGCATCCAGCATCATCTCCGCTTTGCAGGTTAGAAAATACAATCTGCACAGGATGAAGCACACAAGTAAGTAGCAGGTCTAGGTTCCAGATCTAAGTCTTTGGACACCAGCTCTATTGGTTTCCTATTTCATGACTTAAGGTTTCAGGTTGCCCAAGACTGGTGAACAAAAGGGACAAAGTACTCAGAGCTTTGTCCACGAGTTACTGAGCGCCTATTATTACCTGCTAGGCACCCTACTAGTCTAGTACATGTCTCAGGAAAGAGAAGGAAAAGCAGATGGTCCAGCCACACCCAAGGAGGTCTCCGCAGCCCCAGCCTCCTAGGCCAGGCTAGACCAGGGCCCCTGATGCCCGCACCTCGTGTCCTTGCAGGATTCTCCGGACCCCGAGGAGAACCCCGCTCCGGAGCCCCGGAGCACGGCAGACCCCGGCCCTCCGGGCTATTCCGTGTCGCCCCCGGTGCCCGGCCGCTCTCCGGGCCTGCCCATCCGCTCTGCCCGCCGCTACCCGCGCTCCCCGGCGCCCTCCCCGGCCAGCGGCCGCACCCACACGGCGTCCCCGCCGCGGGCTCCCAGCTCGCCCTGCCGCTCGCGCAGCGCCTCGCGCACACTGCGGACTGCGGGCGGCGTGCACATGATCCGCGAGCAGGACGAGGCCAGCCCGGTGGAGATCAGCGCCTGAGCCGCCTCGGGGAGCCCCGCGAGGCGCCCCGTGATCCGCAGCCCCACGCGCGCGCGTCCCGTCCTGGGAGCTGGGTTAAGAAGTCCCGGAGCCTCCGGGCCTAGGGAGCTAAGGGAGGGAGGGAGACAGACCCGTGTGCGCATGCGCAGACATAGAGCAGGCCCTGCTGCCATCATCGCCATCATCGTCATCATCATCATCATCATCATCTTCATCTAGGGGTGAAACCAGGTTGCGTTTGCTCTGGGTTTATTGGCTTTGTTCTCAGTGGGTATAGGTTGTGCCCTCTTAGGACTGTATAGATTATTAAATTTCTTGCCCTCCTCCTCCTCCAAAAAAAAAGGATCTTCTGAAACTAACATCAGTAATCTAACCCCCATAATGATCCTGGGAGCTCTTAATGCGCCCCGCTCCACTCCCTTTCCTTCTGGAAGCTTGATTTCTTTGGCTTTTATTATTAATTATTATTATTTTGCAAGCCCATATTAGGAAGACCGCTTGCCCCCAGTGCCCCATTGTCCTTAAGGACGATGTGAAGGCCCTGTCTTAGAACAGTTCCCCAGGGAGCTCAGTTCCTGGGTTCTGACATATACCATATACCCCAGAACCCGGGTGCTAGCAATTCACTCAAGCTCCCCATGTTGGCTTCCTCCCCAAAGTGGAGCTGTGGCTCAAGTGGTAGAGCACCAGCCTTAAGGAAAAACAAAAAGGCTCAGGGACAGTACTCAGGCCCCGAGTTCAAGCTCCAGAACTAATACACACACGTCTGCAGGTCATGCTTGGCATTCTTCCTGTCACTGTTCATGGAAAGATGGGCCGTGTCTATTCCCTTAAAGAAGGGCATGTCTATTCACCCTTCTCTCAGAAAGCTATGTTGGTGGTATCTGTTTTTAACTCCTCACGATTCTCCTTGGCTTCCTTAAGAAACAAGCATTTCACACAATCATCCCTGGGAAGGTGGTGGAGCTTCCTCCAACTGGAAGAATGAGATTCTGATCTTCAGAGAAAAGGTGTGGAGAAGAGGAGGCTTATTTGCCTGCCCAGTCAGGCAATGCCAGTCCTGATCCAATCCTTGAGACATTCTGCCCCCACCCCACTCCCTCAGCTGCCTTCCTCCCAGATGCTCAAACCCCACACCACCAGACAGCGCAAACTCCCCAATCATCCTACCCTCTGAATATGAAAAGGCTGGGTACTAGGTAGTCCACAGTGGCCGCCACTTTGGAATAGTTTGGAGGAGAGGCAATAATCTATTGGGCAAGAAGATAGGGTAGTTAAAACGTAGGAAGAGAAAGAAGCCCCGGGTATTCTGTCCTCTCCTTCCTACTGTTCCTGGGAGGCCTTGCATCCCTGACCGCTCCTTATCTTCTAAGTCTCAGCTCTGACCATCCTGTAAACAACTTCTTGTTGTTCGTGGTGGTTGTTGGGCTTGAATTTGGGGCCCAAGTCCTATATCTGAGCTTTGGGCTTGAATTTGGGGCCCAAGTCCTATATCTGAGCTTTTTCACTCAAGGCTAGTGCTCTGCCACTTTAAACCACAGCACCACTTCTGTTTTTTTTGGTGGTTAAATGACAATAAGAGTCTCATGGACTTTCCTGTCTGTGCTGGCTTTGAACCACAATCCTCAGATCTCAGCCTCCTGAGTAGCTAGGATTACAGGTATGAGCCACCAGCTCCTGGCCTTTTTTTGTTTGTTTGTTTCTTTTTTTTTTTTTGAACTAGGGTTTAAATTCATGGCCTTGCACTCTTGTGAGGCTATTTTGCTCAAGGCCAGTGCTCTATCATTTGAACCACACGTCTACTTCCCTTATGAGCAACTCTCAAGTCATCTTGTTTCCACCACCTTCTTATCAAGCCATGCATTGCCCCAGCCTAAGAGCACCAAGATTAGTTTGTCCCCTCTACCCTCACTCCGATAGCATGCTTGTCAGCAGCTTGCCAGTTCCCTAGATACTTCCTGGGTTCATGTAAGCAAGTGTATCTTTCTTTGCATCTTCCCTTTCTTAACGAGAAGGATCTCCTAACCTTACAGGGTACATCACTCCTCATAATGCATATAAGGAGAAGCTGCTCAGGTAGCTAAGACATTGGAGAAGTGGTACCTGCTAAGTCAGCCTTGAGATATAGGGGTGAAGGTTAGGGTGAGATGAGACCATGCCACACCCTGGTGCTGAACCCCTCAGGGGCTGGCTTCCCAGGCTCAAGCCAAATCTGCCTTATATTGGGAGGGTAAGTAAGAACGTGGATTTTTTGTTGTTGTTGTTCGTTTTGTTTTGATCTTTATCTTTGTATTACTAGCATCTAGCAGAGTGCCTAGCACATGCTGGATGCTCAATAAAGTTTTGATGAAATTAAATAAGAACCTTCTTTCACTTAAGCAGGAACAAAATGAACCACTTAACTATATGAACCATTTCCTTTTATCTTCTTTCACTATCCTTTCAAATCTCTTAAGTTTCCCACTCCAAAATCATCATTTATTCATCCAGGTGGGCTTTTTATAATTTACTCAACAGATAATTGTTTATCTACCATTAACCAAACCTTGTGCTACACCTAGGATAATGTCCATGGTCCCTACCCAGAAGCTAATCTCATGGAGGATGACAAGATAAGTAAGAAAATTATTATGATCTAGTATATGAAATGCTATGACACATAGCTACAAGGTACTCTGGGAGAAAGTAGGAGAGACACTCTACCCACATTAGGGACTTCAGTAAAGATATTTTGGGGAGAGGGCTGGGAAGGTGGCTCAGTGGTAGAGCACTTGCCTTGCATGCATGAGGCCCTGGGTTCGATTCCTCAGCACCACATAAGCAAAAAGAAAAAAGCCGGAAGTGGTGCTGTGGCTCAATGGTAGAGCGCTAGCCTTGAGATGAAGAGCTGAGGGACAGCGCCCAGGTCCAGAGTTCAGGCCCCACGACTGGACCCAAAAAAAAAAAAAAAAAGATATTTTGGGGAGAATGAGTCTGAGCTTAGTCTTAGAAAGATTAGTTAAGCATTAAAAGAAGGATGAGAGGACACATTCTAAACAGGAGAAGCAGGTACAAAAGCTTAGGCATGCAAGATACTTGGGGAATTCTGAGGGCCAGGCTGTAGGCAGTGTATCAGATTATCTGTGGAAGTGTATAGATAGCAAGTGAAGAAAGTAAGCAGGCACCGGTGTCTCATGCCTGTAATCTTAGCTACTCAGGAGGCTGAGATCTGAGGATTCTAGTTAGAATCCAGTGGGGGCAGGAATGTCTGTGAGACTCCAGCTAATCAGCAAAGAGTTAGAAGTAGAGCTATAGCTTGTGGAAGAGCACCAGCCTTGAGTTAAAAAAAGCTAAGGGATGGCTCCTAGGTGTTAAGTTAAAGCCCTACTACTGGTACAAAGAAAGAAAAAGGTGAAGAAAGATCTCTGGGGACCTCAGAAATCTTTCCGAGGGCAACCCCCAGTGACCACCCAGTACCACCATACTCTGGTCCAAGTCCAACACATAAATCTTTGGGGGTAGATACACACCACATTCGAAATATAGCACCTTTTAGCTTGCCAAAAGTACCCTCAAATAGATGTCTACCCTAATTATTAAGAATAATCAGGATGCCCTGAATTTGAATGCAAATAATTCATTTCCAAAATAGCAGTACGGTAGTAGGGAGGCAGATGAGGAAAGGGATGAGAACCAATTAACATTGTAGGGAAATGGAGCTCAAGGCCATGGGTAGCACTGGAAGGAAGTGTTAAACAGTTAGGCAATCCAAACAGAGGCAAGGAAGCCAGGGTACTGATCCACCAACTCTCTATCATTAGTTTAGGGCCTCTCTGGAGTCTTAAGAAGTTGGCCAACACTTTCAGTTGAGCCTTGAGTATAGGCCAAATATATTCTTCAAACAGAGTTGCAGAAAACAGCCTTCAGAGTCTAAGATGTGTGCAAGTATAAGCATCAATGGCATCCGCTACAGAGATTAACTACATGATATTAAGAGTTACAGTGCTAAGCAGTCATTAAAGATGAATTGTATACATCTAATCACAGTTGGCTCCCTGCATACAAAAGTTCCACACCAGCAGATTCAACCAAGCAGGGATCAAAACCACTGTATTCTGAAAAACGAAACACCAAGGACTCACACCTGTAATCCTAGCTATTCAGGAGACTGAGATGAGGATCACAGTTCAAAGCCAGCTGGGGCAGCAAAGTCTGTGAGATTCTTATCTCCAGTTAACCACCAGAAAACTAGAAGTGGTGCTGTGGCTCAAAATGGTAGAGTGCTTGCCTTGAGCAAAAAAGCTCAGGGATGGCACCCAGGCCCTGAATTCAAGCCCCATGACTGACCAAAAAGAAAAAAGAAAAAACGAAAACCTACTCTAGAAACAATTTTAAGCACACAGGAGGGTATGTGTCAGTTCTATGTAAATACTATGCCTTTTCATACAAGGGGCTTGAGCATCCTGAGAGTTTATCTCAGAGGAGTCTTGTAATTAATCTCCCATGAATACTGAAAGTTGACTAAATTAGTCTGTACGTATACGAAGTAAAACTTAATAGCATTACTGGTGAAGTCTACAAATCTACTTGACAGTATTAGGCATTAACACACCTGCCTTGACTCCATTTCTTGAACAGGATTAAAAAGAAGATAAAGACTTATGCCATTTTAGTATGCCAATATATAAACTTAGTTTTCAATGTGTAAAAATCTCTTCCAATCAAATAATGCATACTTTCCTGAAGAACATATAGAATGGTTTCCAAAATCTGATCATTTTCTAGGACATAAGTCTCAATGCATTTTGAAGAGCTGAGATCAGACAGGCTGCATTCTCTGACTACAAATTAATTAGAAACCAGTAACTTAAAACTTAAATTTAAAATGTACTTCTTTAATAATTCGTATGCCACAAAAGAAATCACAAAAGAAAAATTTTAACTTAACGCGTAGTAAGCCCAGCATGGTAACTCATACCTATAATCCCAATACTCAGGAAAGGGCCACAAGAGGATCTTGAATTTGATGCCAGCCTAGGGAGATCTTCTTTCAAAAAACCAAAGGAGGGGCTGGGAAGGTGGCTCAGTGGTAGAGCACTTGCTTTGCATGCTCGAGGCCCTGGGTTTGATTCCTCAGCACCACATAAGAAAAAAAGCTGGAAGTGGCGCTGTGGCTCAAGTGGTAGAGTGCTAGCCTTGAGCTGAAGAACTGAGGGACAGCGCCCAGGCCCAGAGTTCAGGCCCCACGACCGGACCCAAAAAAAAAAAAGAAAAAAAAGAAAGGATAGGGATGTTATTCTGGGTTGAATTTCTAGCACTGCAGAAAAACAAAACAAAAAAGTCCAACAAGAAAATACAAATAGCATAAGATGAAGCAAAAAATGCTGTTTAAGGCTGCAGATTAAAAACCAAAGCATCGGGGCTGGGAAATTGGCTCAGTGGCAGAGTGCTTGCCTTGCATGCCTGAGGCCCTGGGTTCAATTCCTCAGTACCACATAAGCAAAAAGAAAAAAGCCAGACGTGGTGCTGTGGCTCAAGTGGTAGAGTGCTAGCCTTGAGCTGAAGAACTGAGGGACAGTGCCCAAGCCCAGAGTTCAGGCCCCACGACTGGACCCCAAAAAAAAAACAAAAACAAAAACCAAAGCATCTGCCAGGCACCAATGTCTCATGCCTAGCTACTCAGGAGGCTGAGGTCTGAAGATCACAGTTCAAAGCCAGCCTAGGCAGACATACCTGTATGATATTTATCTCCAATCAGCAAGCAAAAAGCCAGAAGTGGAACTGTGGTCCACACAATACTTGCCTTAAGCAGAAATGGCCAGGTAAGGGGTCAAGGCCCTGAGTTCAAGCCTCAGTACAAACCCACCTTTTCCCTCCCCCAAAAAAAGATTAGAAACAAAACCAAAACTGCCATTCTGTTCAAATTATGTGATTTTTCTATGGAGCAAATTGAAAAGGATAGGCAAATTATTAGACACAGTATCAAGATACCTGTTTTCTATTGCTCTGTAACAAACCACCCCAAAATTGAGCAACTTAAAGCTAAAATAACTTCATTGGCTTGCAGTTCTTAGTAACAGTGGTTTGGGCTGGTTTCAAAACAGGCAGTTTATTTACTGCTGCTGCCTGAGGTCATGTATGACTATCATCCAACAGCTTGATTTGGGGAGCTGAATGTCTAAAATGGCCTCATTCATATGTCGGGTGACTGATGCTGGCTGTTGGCCAGGAGGCTTCGGAATTCTCAGCTACTCTAGTTTATCTCAGCTCCCTGGGGCTAAAACAAGCATCTCCCCATGGAAGTATCCAAGAAGTCACTCAAAAGGCCACAGTAAAATTTCAAGACCTACTAAAAGCTTAGTCTTAGGAATTCTGCAACATGACTTCTACCAAAGCAATTCACAAGGCCAACCCAACCTCAAAGGGCTGATGAATCCATTTTCTTCTTCATGAGAGAGAAAATGAACTCCCCAAGGGACAAGCTTAAAGGGATAGTGGGAATTATTGCAACTAACTTTGCAACTAATTTTCAATGTAAGATATAATACATTAGCTTAAAAATACATTCAAGGATCTATAGAGAAAATTACAAAAATGTATTGAAAGGCCATGAAAACTTGAAGAGGTATTCATGAATAAGACTGTGTTGTAAGATGTTTGTTCCTTCTTATGCATTCAATCCATTTTTTTAATTGCACAGTTTTCAAGGAACTTTATAAGACTCCCAAATAGCCAAGACACACTTAAAAGTGAAAAGGAGAAAATAAGGGCTGGGAGATGTGTTTCAAGTAGTAAAAGCACAAGATTCTGAATTCAATCCCTACTATTGCTGAAGGAGGAGGAGGAGGAGGAGGAGGAGGAGGGGGAGGAGGAGGGGGAGGAGGAGGGGGAGGAGGGGGAGGAGGGGGAGGAGGAAGAGGAGGAGGAGGAGGAGGAGGAGGAGGAGGAGGAGGAGGAAAGTGTGATTTCTGCTCAACTTATTTCAGATCCCACAAGAATCATCCTTTTCACCCTGTCAGCTTGACCAACAGGAGACACAGGAAGCCAGAGAAGCCAGCAGTCAGAGGTGAAGAGAAATTTCCTGTAAAGATCGTGCCAAAGAGTGTCTGGTCCTTCTCCTCTTTCCTCCCTCTTACAAACAACTAAAGAGGAGTTACTCACAAAAACACAAAACACTAGAACTAGGGTTACAAAAGGCAGTGTTTAGACTGGTCACTGGGCCTGAAATAACACAGGGAGCAGAGCTCATCCATCTACATCATCCCCAATGACTCATACTTTTGGCTTTTCCTTACTTTGTAGAAATGAGACAGTCAGTGTACTGTTGGACCAGGTTGCTGGAAATGTGTACTGGCACCTCTAGGAGCCATCCAGAAGTCCCTTGTTGGAAAGTCCCATTGGCGATCATGCTCATCACTGGTACCCAGGCTGCTTGGAGGGAATAAGAGTTCTAAAGTCATACAGATTTGTCGGAACGGCTGCCCCTCTCCAATCCCCTCCAGTTCTCAGTACTTGGATCTTCTGAGTCTGTTAATGGGGAGAGGGTATTCCAAAACTAACTCCAGGCATGGGGCATGAGGCTGTGGAGTAGGG
Organism: Dipodomys spectabilis; assembly: GCF_019054845.1. Taxonomy (NCBI): domain Eukaryota; kingdom Metazoa; phylum Chordata; class Mammalia; order Rodentia; family Heteromyidae; genus Dipodomys; species Dipodomys spectabilis. The sequence goes on from NW_024870700.1 coordinate 5,395,794, forward strand.
TCTCTCCTTTAGCTGATGTAGACTCTGGGGCTCCATTCCCAAAGCATGATGTGAGCATCTCTTCTTCACTGTTTAACTGTCCAGTCTGAAGACAGTTCCTTTGTGACTAGCCTCTTCTCCCTTGGGGGGAGATTAACCATCATTCTGAATCATACAGATGTGAGTAAAACCAAATCAACATCACAATAATAGCAGAGAAGTTGCAGCCTCCCCAAGTACAGTCTAGAAGCAGGAGAGACCAAAGAAGGACTGCTCACGATAACATAATATAGAGTCCGGCTACTCCTGCATTTGGGAAAGCCCAAATTGGCTGTGTAGGGGGTCAATCTACTTGCCCTATCACATCCTTTCCGGTCGCTTCCTCAGCTGACCTCAGTATCCAAATGTTAAATAGATCCTCTTCAGTCTGACCCCACAGATCCTTCCCTTTAATCACTTCTGTACTTTGTGGGTCACAAATGGATCTATTTCAGGTCATGAATTTGGTCACCACCCTCCACGCTTTTGCTGTTTTTGTTGCATGTGTGTGTGTGTGTGTGTGTGTGTGTGTGTGTGTGTGTGTACTAGGTCCTGAACTCAGGGCTTGGGCACTGTCCCTTAGTTTTTTCACTCAGATTTTTTCCCTCTACCACCTGAACCACAACTCCACTAGTGGCATTTTGGTAGTTGATTGGAGATAAGAATCTCATGGACTTTTCTGCCTGGGTTGAGGGATCCACAGATCTCAGCCTCCTGAGTAGCTAGGATTACAGGTATGGGGTATAAGATTACAACCAGAGCCACCAGTGCTTGGCCCATTGTGTGTTTTTGAAACAGGACCTAGGCTGGTCTCAATCTCACTATCCTCCTCAAAGTTTCCATTTCCCAAGGGCTGGATTACAGGTTTGCATCCCCATACCTGGCTGCATTTCCACTTCTAAAATCCCATAGTCTATCTTCTGATTCCAATTCCTGCCCTTCCAATTTGGTCACGCTAGTCCATTCCCCCCATCTAGTCTTTATCCCATAAAACTCCCCATTTTGCAGAGATCATGATCTGATTTCTGTTCTAATGGGGTGTTGGTCTCAGTTCCAGGGGAAAGGGGGAGGAGGAATGCAGGAAGCCTCCCACTTGAGAGGCTGTTAGAACTGTGTCTGGACCTCAACCCAGCTGGGAGGGGGAGGAAGGGAGGGAGTCAGCGAGGTTAGGGGCCCAGCAGAGAAACAGGCCAGAACAATTGAGAACAAAGGCTGGATACTCTTCCGCTGAGCCCCAGAGCTTGGCCTTGGCCTTCTGTGAACAGCTTCAGGAAATGGCTGAGATTCCAGATTTAGAAGGAAGAGACCTGTAAACAAGGACTAAAGCTTTGTGAGCAGAGAGCAACCCCTCCAGACTACGAGGAGGCTCTGGCATGACAGGCTGAGATCTGGGATCTCAGAACTGGAAAGGTCCTTCACTCTTTTCCAGAAGCAGAAAAATAGCCCCAAGGAGGAGGCACAAATAGTTTCAGTGAAGGGATGCATCGGAGAAACAAATAGAACAAGCTAACCTTGCACTTATAATCAAGCACTGTCTATATGAAGTCCTTTTTATGTTTTATCTCATTTCATGACGATGATAGCCCTTGAAATAGAATTTACTTTAGCATTCTCATTCTACAGATAAGGAAACTGATTTGTAGGGTTAAGGAATCTAACCAAAGTCTCCCAAAAGCTTTCTTCCCTCTCTCTGAGCAGAATACACACATGCAGTGGGAATCTCCCAGTTTGGCCCCAAGGTCTGAGTCATTCCCATCTTTTGCCCTCCCCACCCCCAACCTCATCTGTCCCTAGGGAAAGAGACCAATAACTGATCCACGGCAGCACTTTCCCACTTAGCATTCTCAGCCTGCAGCCCTACTGCCCTCCATTCTCAGCTTATTCCTGCTGTGCCCTGAGCCTCAGCATCTCTACTCTGCCTTAACAGATAGTCATCCAGAGGCAAAACAATAAGGACTGAGGTTCAAGGAGAAGCTTTCCATAGAGTGTTAGGAGTGAACAATTAAGAATACAGGTGGAGTTACAGTCAATATGAACCTCCCCTTTCAACAACAACAACAAAACAAACCCAAACTGGTGGCTCACACCTCTAATCCTAGATACTCAGGAGGCTGAGATCTGAGAATCATGGTTTAAAGCCAGTCTGGACAGACAAATCCATGAGACTTTTATTTCAGACCAGCAAAGTACCAGAAAGTGGAAGCGTGGCTCAAGAGGTGGGGGGTGCCAGAAGCCAAGAGAGAGAATGTGAGCCCCTGAGTTTAAGCCCAGCACACAAAACAAGAAAGAAGAAGGGAGGAAGAAAGAAGAAAGGAAGAAAGGAAGGAAGGAAGAAAGAAAGAAAGAAAGAAAGAAAGAAAGAAAGAAAGAAAGAAAGAAAGAAAGAAAGAAAGAAAGAAAGAAAAAAGAAAGGAAGAAAGGAAGGAAGGAAGGAAGGAAAGATAGTTCCAGACTAGCCCAGTATAGTAATACATGCCTATAATGGCAGTAGACAGGAGATAAAAGCAAGAGGATCATGAGTTCAAGACCAGGCCTGGGCTATTTAGTGAGTTCCAGGCCAGACTGTCCACACAGCAAGACTCAGCCCACCCCCTTAAAAACAGAAAGAAAAAGAAATCTCAAACTAGGCTGGAGGCAAACAGTACAGCAGGGGTTATGGCTAGAAGGGTAGAGGTCAGAGAATTTCTCACCTCTGGTCTCCTCCCAGTTCTCCAAGGCATTGAGGGCTAGGCAGGAAGCATCCGTTTCCTCAAAGCCGCTTCCCTACTGGGACAGAGTCTCAGTCACAAACAACTACCACCACCCCACCCCACCCCTCCTTTCCTTGCTGCTGTGAGCTCAGAGTCACTGGACAAAGTGCCTGCGACTGGGTCGGAGGCCTGGGAGCAGCGATGGGCTCTGGAGGTGTGGGCCTTCCCAGGACCTGGGGGCCTCTACCTCTCTGGCTTCTGTTCATCATGGGTAAGTGAGGCTCCTTTGCTTCCTTTTTGAAGTTGGGGTACCAGAGATTGTATTATTGTTGCTGTTGTTGAGTGATGGATGATGATGATGCTAATGATGGTGTGTGTGTGTGTGTGTGTGTGTGTGTGTGTGTGTGTGTGTGTGTGTGTGTGTGAGTGAGTGAGTGACAGAAAGAAAGAGCTATCTAAGCTCTGGCCTTCATGTTGTACATGCTGACTTCTCCCCTCCCAGCTAGCTTATTATTTGGAATCAGCCTTCAGTAGCCCAGTACAGGCCATCAGACAATCTCCCACACCAGAGAGAGAGGAGGCACGGGGCAGTGACTTAGGGGCCTGTGGTGCTCAGACCAGGCTCTGTCTCCTTTTTCCTCTCAGGAGGCATGTCTCAGGATTTCCCACCCCAGATCCTAGTTCATCCCCAGGACAAGCTGATCCAGGGTCCCGGCCCCATCAAGCTGAACTGTCAAGCATCAGGACAGCCTCCTCCCACCATCCGCTGGTTGCTGAATGGGCACCCCCTCAGCATGGTGCCCCCAGATCGCCACCACCTCTTACCTGATGGAACCCTTATGTTACTGAAGCCTCCTGTCCAGGGACAGGCCCACGATGACCAGGCCCTGTCGGCAGTTCTGGGTGTCTACACATGTGAAGCCAGCAACCAGCTGGGCACAGCAGTCAGCCGAGGTGCTCGGCTGTCTGTGGCTGGTGAGGCCTAGGAGGGAAGGCTCAGGCTAGCACAAACTGAGGCTGAGCCACCTGTTATTAGGGGAGGCCTGGATTGGGAACTGGGGAGGGAGAGCAGGGTTTGAGCCATTGCTACCTGGCAGGCCTGGGAAGTGGGCAAAGTAAAATGGGGGAGGGAGGGAATGTGCCAGGAAATGCCAAGGTAGAACTCTGGGTCCCAACTTCCTACCTACTTGCCATCTTCCCCACAGTCCTCTTAAAGAATTTCCAGATCCAGCCTCAAGATGCAGTGGTGACAGTGGGTGAGCAGGTGATTCTGGAGTGTAAGCCACCTCGGGGCTACCCAGAACCCACAGTCTCATGGTGGAAGGATGGAAAACCCCTGGTCCTCCAACCAGGAAGACACAACGTGAGTGAAGCCCCCAGACCCCACATGTCATCTTGTCCTTGGCACATCTGGATACATCCTGAGGGACTGTCCTGCCCCATGGAGCCCAGGAGATTGGAGCAAGGAGGGGCAAGGAGGACTTAAACAACCCTCCAGCCTCAGAGCCCTTCTTCCCATTGAAGACTTCACCCTGTACCTCACTCTGACAGGTGTCCAAGAGTGGCCTGCTGGTGGCAAGAGCAAAGAAGAGCGATGCAGGGAGCTATATGTGTGTAGCCTCCAACAATGCGGGACAACAGGAGAGCCAATCAGCCAGGTTATCCGTCCAGGGTAAGGATGGAGGGAGGGTCCAAATTAGGTGGGACCCTCCAGTTAGGGTAGCATGGTCTAGATCCTGGTCTAGGCTAAGCCTGAGACCAGGAGCCAATTGGTAAGGTTCCCTGAGTGAAGAAACTCACCCATGCTGGAATAGAAACAGGAATGCTCGGAGAGTGTGGGTTCCTCTATTTCACATTGGGACTGTGGGTCTCATTCCAGTCCTCTGTTCCTCTATAGAGTCCAGGGACCACAAGGAGCCTCTGGAGCTCCTAGCCGTGCGCATCCAGCTAGAAAACGTGACCCTGCTGAATCCAGATCCTATGAAAAGCCCCAAGCCTGGGCCAACTGTGTGGCTTAGCTGGAAGGTGAGACTCAGGACTTACGGGTGAGAGCCTGTACAGAGCTCCAAAAACCAACTGGCATGAGCTTCCTGATCCATTCCCCTTCCTCTGACTCCTCCCTTCCCAGGTGAGTGGCCCTGCAGCCCCTGCTCAGTCCTACACAGCTTTGTTCAGGGCCCAGAGGGTCCCGGAGGGCCAGGGAGCTCCGTGGGCAGAGGCCCTGCTGGATGGTCGGCAGAGCGCAGAGCTTGGGGGCCTCCTCTGGGGTCAAGACTACGAGTTCAAAGTGAGACCATCCTCCGGTAGAGCTCAAGGTCCTGACAGCAATGTGCTGCTCCTGAGGCTGCCCGAACAAGGTCAGAGACAGATCCTCCCAGACCCAACAACAGATCCCAGATTCCATCTTTTTTTTTTTTTCTTGGTACCAGTTACTAGGTCTTGAACTCAGGGCCTCGCACTCTTGGTTAGCTTTTTTGCTCAAAGCTGACATTCTACCAACTTGAATCACACCTTCATTTTGCTGGTTAATAGAGAGTCTCACAGAGTTGTCTGCCCAGGCTAGGTTTGAACTGAGATCTTCAGATTTCAGCCTCCTAAGTAGCTAGTATGACAGGGGTGAGCCATCAGCAACTAGGCTCTCTTGACCTTTACATTGTCTCAGTCTAATCTGGGGAGATGGAAAGTCTTACTCAAGGATTCCCTTCTACCCTGGCCAGGCAAGCAGAGCTGGAAGAAGCTTCTATTATCCTCAACGGGACTCTAACTCAATAGGATGCCAGCTTTCAAGCTTAGAAAAGACTCTTCTCCCTTAGTACCCTCACAGTCTGTTTTTCCTTCCCTTCAGTGCCTAATGCCCCGCCCCAGGAGGTGACCCTAAAACCTGGGAACAACAGTGTCCTTGTGAGCTGGGCCCCACCACCTGCCGAAAACCATAATGGCATCATCCGTGGCTACCAGGTACTGTGAAGGCTGTTTGCTGACACAGCCTTTCCTGGTAGATGGCACACCTGTTGTCCTACACTCCCCCCATCCCCTGCTCTGCCCACCAAGAAGTGATACCTGTGCCAAAAAAGGAAACTTAACTTCTTGTTGAGCAAGGACTGAGCATCAGCCAGACTCTGCCAAGCAATCTACCGACTCTACCATCTCATAGTCGGCCCCGAGTTATTAATTAACCCTCTTTATACCTGCAAAGTGAAATGAACATCATAGACAGAAGAAACAGAACCAGCCATGCTAGTGTCACCTGGAAAACTTGTTGGGAATGACGATTCCCAGGTCTTCTCCCTAGGTTCTCTGAATCAGAAACTTAAACTATGAGCTTGGACACCTGTACCTTATAAAGTCTCCAGAAGAGGTTTAAGAAATTGCTGCTCCCAGGTATAGTTTAGCCTATTTCTAGACAGAAGTCAATCTAGAGAGAAATCTCTCGTAGAAGAAGGAAGGATCAGGGAAGAGAATGTCAGGTGAATGTCAGGGCAGGATGCCTCCATTCCCAGAGTCTGATCTGTAGATGAAGGGATGTTGTCTAGAGGTAGCTGATCATCTTTGCTCCTGTCCAGGTCTGGAGCCTTGGCAATACCTCCTTACACCCAGCCAACTGGACCACAGTGGGACAGCAACAGACCCAGCTGGAGATTGCCACCCGAATGTCAGGCTCCTATTGTGTGCAAGTGGCAGCAGTCACAGGGGCTGGAGCTGGGAAGCCCAGTAGCCCTGTCTGTCTCTTTTTAGGTGAGAAACGTATCTACGTGGTCATCCATATCCTTCAACCCCCATACCATCCTCCTCACTTCTAGCTCCTTCCTCTTCTCTGTTGAATGATCATTGCCCTGCCTGCCTTGCCCCTGAGCTCCACATCCCATACAGAGCAGGCCATGGAACAATCAGTCCGAGAACCCAGTGAGCAAGGTCCTTGGACGCTGGAGTGGCTGAGGGCCACCTTGAGACGGCCAGAGATCATTGCCTGTGGGGCTGTCCTGCTCTGGCTCCTGCTGCTGGGCACTGCGGTGTGTATCTACCGCCGGCGCAGAGCTGGGATGCACCTGGGCCCAGGTGAGTGAGAGGACCTCTCTGGGGCCCAGGCCTCTCCTGGGTTCCGTGAGAATATTACAAGGGGTTTAGATCTCTGACCAGAAAATGGAGCCTTTGCATTTACCCTTTCTCTCGCTTTTTCCAAGGTATGTACAGATATACCAGTGAAGACGCCATCCTAAAACACAGGTGAGAGGCAAAAAGATGTGGGGACAGGGCAGTGTGGGGTTGAGACAGTAGAATTGGGACAGGGAATTAGATGAAGTTCTAATCTACCCTACTAGTACCTGATGATGTACTAGACTTTTGAGTGACAGTGAATTTCCCTTTTGCTAACGTTCTACCATACCACTTGATGGCAGAACAAACTGAGAGTCATAGAATTTAAGTGAATTTGCCAAAGGCTTCGTAAAACTAGTAGCTGGCTTTCCAAACCCCTACCCGTGCTCTCGTACCTCCTCTCACTAACAAGACACTGCACTGTCCTGCTAGCTCACGCTGCAAGGTGAGTAGTAACCAACACAGGTAACCACTTCTAATGTCTACTTTTTCCTGAATTGCCAGCGTCTACCTAGTGCATTCTGTGAATTACTGTCTTGCATGCAATCCACCCCACTTCCGGCAGAGGGCGTCCAGACCTAGGTTCTTATCGTTTAGGTCCAGGGCCAGCCTGCATGTACTTCTGTTCTAACTTGGCTGACAAAGCAAGTCTGTGGTTGTGAAATTCTAAGAAAGAAACTTCTTTTAAAAATTTGCTGTGTTTTCCACCGAGCAGCCATTTCATTGCTCTTTCTCAACTTCCCAGATCATCGTCTGGTTAGATTTCCTAGAGTAGTTTTCACAGCCCATGTCTGAATTATTTGACAAAAGTATATCTAGCACCTAACTAAGTGGTAGTTGTAGCGAGGCCCTGGGCTGCCAGTTTGCTTTTTGATACTCAGCCCAAAGCAGGGTTCCAAGCTGGCTAGCTGGCAGAGTTTTTCTGTACTCAATGCCTTTGGTCTTCAAGCCACCTCCTGGCCTTTATCTGCTCTGCTCCCCTGGACCCTCTCCTTTGTCCTTGAGGGAAATGCAATTCTGATTATCTGATCTATTGCAATATTCTCCATCCATCAAGAAGGAGCTGTCTAGGCAGAGACAGGCATGGGAACAATCTGGAGTAGTCCATGGAAAAGCAGATGGGGGAAATGCACGGAAGAGGTCAGGTAGAGAAACATTAGTGAAAGATTGACTGTTAGGAGGGGAAGAGCGGCAGTGCAACCAGAAATAACCTGTTATGCCCAAAGACGAGCCATTTGGGTTGGATGGGGGCGTAAGCTATGAAACGGATCTGAGCAAAGATATGGTCACAAAGCTGGAAGCCAGAGTAGCCACGCCAGGCAGCTGGGCTCTATCTTGGTGATGAGGGAATGAATCATTGAAGGCTCCAGGCAAAGAAGTACCTTGGTCAGCTGCCTGTTCTTAAAAGACATTCAGACAGCTGGAAGCTAACATCCACATAGCAACCTTGTGCTTTCCCAGCTGAATGATGTCACATCCTCAGTTAGACTTACAGCATCTGCCCTGTAGGAAAGCTCTATTGTTGCCATTTTATAGAGGAGGCAATGTGGGCTTGAAACATCTAATAGATTTACTAGACTGGGCTAAGCTGTGGTAGACAGGGATTTTCAAACCAGGTCTGTTCATCACATCTGTTCCTTTTATTTTTTCTCCCCTCTGATACTGGGGCTTAAACTCAGGGCCAGGGCACTCTCCCTTAGTATTTTTACTCAAGGCTTGGAGCTCTAGTACTTGAGCCATACCTTCACTTTCAGCTTTTTGGTGTTAATTAGTGATAAGAGTCTCATGGCCTTTCCTGTCCAGGCTTTGAACTGCGGCGATGCTCCGATCTCAGCCTCCTGAGTAGCTAGCATTATAAGCATGAGCCGCCAGCTCCTGGCTCATCTGTTGTTTTTGTCTGGCTCACCTTAATCCCTTTCTGCTCTGAGCAATTTAGACTTCCCCTGATCCCTCTATAGAAGGGCTATTAAGTCAAGGCACCAACCAGGTCTGAGAACTTGAGGAATCTATGAAGGGCTGAAAGTAGCAGGAAAGATAAATCCAGTACTACCACATCCTCAACTTTCACCACCTCCCACCCCTGGTCCCTCCCCCATTACCTCAGGATGGACCACAGTGACTCTCCTTGGCTGGCAAACACCTGGCGTTCTACCTCTGGCTCTCGAGACCTGAGCAGCAGCAGCAGCCTCAGCAGCCGGCTGGGAGTGGATCCCCGGGACCCGCTAGACTGCCGACGTTCCTGTGAGCAGGCTTCATGGGGGAAGGGTCTCAGGGATGGGATGTAGGGTGGGATACTCTCACCCTAACTGCTGTCATTTTCTTTTCTGCAGTGATCTCCTGGGACCCCCGCAGTCCCGGCGTGCCCTTGCTTCCAGACACCAGTACTTTTTATGGCTCCCTCATCGCAGAGTTGCCCTCCAGGCCCCCAGCCCGGCCAAGCCCCCAGGTCCCAGCTACCAGGCACCTTCCATCCCAGTTGACCCGCACCTCCAGCCCCTGGCCCAGCTCAGACAGCCTCTGCAGCCGTAGGGGAGTCTCTTCTCCACGCTTGTCTCTGGCCCCTGCAGAGGCCTGGAAGGCCAAGAAGAAGCAGGGTAAGGACAGAGAGGAGACTCGAAATCTGGAGCTATTGATGGGGAGAAGCAAGAGTAGGAAATGTGGTGGGAATGTGGCCTGCTGGCTTTGAACTGGCGTGAGCTATGGCTCCAAAGTACCTCTTCTTGTAACACAGGCCTTTCCCCACCCAGGAGCACTCAGTCAGGAGTGTGTCCACCTCGCCTTTTCTTTCTGATGCAGGGCTCTGTTTCTACAATCAGTCCAACTAGAAAACATTGAATAACTACCACTGTATGCCAGACATGCTGAGCTAGTAAGCACAGGCAGCCCTTGTCCCCGTCTGATGAAAATACTGACCAGCATACAAGTTAATCCTAGAGCACAAGAGAAGGTGGCCGGTGCTGGCAGGAAGACCCAGGCTCATAGGGACTGGTCTTCACACATTCTACTCAGGTCTGCTTGGATACAAACTCCCAGCTCACTTCCCAGAGAGGAATGGGTAGACCTGGCCCTCCCTCCCTACAGTCATTCTTAGACTCAACCATCTGTAGGTTAAAATATATTTGGCAAAAAAAAAAAAATAGCCTTTGTACTGAACATGTACAGACTTTCTTGCCATGATTCCCTGAACACTACAATATAACTACTTATATAATGTTTAGATTAGGTATTATAAGTAATTCAGAGATGATTTAAGATGCACAGGGAGATCTGGGCAGGTAATATACCATCTTATTTAAGGGACCTGAGTTTTTGTGGATTTTAATATCCTTAGGGGATTATGGATGTAGACAAGTGGTAGAATTCACACTCAGGATAGATGAAGCCCTGGGTTCAGTTCTTAGCACCAAAAAAGAAAAGGAAGCCTCAAGTGGTAGAGTGATGGCCTAGCAAGTGCAAGGCCCTGAGTTCAATCCCCAATAATGCTAAAAGATTTTTTTTTTTTTTGGTTAGTCATTGGGGCTGAACTCTGGGCCTGGGCGCTGTCCCTCAGCTCTTCAGCTCAAGGCTAGTGCTCTACCACTTGAGCCACAGCGCCACTTCTGGCTTTTTCTGCTTATGTGGTGCTGAGGAATCGAACCCAGGGCCTCATGCATGCAAGGCAAGCACTCTACCACTGAGCCACCTTCCTAGCCCTGCCAAAAGATTTTTTAAGAACTTATTAAAAAAAAAAAACAGACAAAAAGAGCTGGGTACTGGTGGTTCACACCTGTAATACTACCCACTCAGGAGGCTGAGATCTGAGGATTGCTGTTTGAAGCCAAACTGAACAGGAAAATCCATGAGACTTTTTGCTCCAGTTAACTGCCAAAAAGCCAGAAGTAGAGCTGTGATTCAAGTAGTAAAGTGCCAGCCTTGAGCAAAAAAACTAAGGGACAGTATCTAGGCCCTGAGTTCAAGCCCAAGTTCTGGCATATGCACATGTATACACAAACATACAAGAAACAACTTTGTTGAGGTATAGTTAATATACAATGAATTGAACATATTTAAAGGGTAAAACTTAATCATTCTTTTCTTTCTTTCTTTTTTCTTTTCTTTCTTTCTTTTTTCATTTCTTTCTTTCTCTCTCTCTTTCTTTCTTTCTTTTTTTGTTGGTTGTGGGGTCTGAACTCTGGGCCTGGGCACTGTCCCTCAGCTCTTCAGCTCAAGGCGAATGCTCTACTACTTGAGCCACAGCACTATTGGTTTTCTGGTGGTTTATTGGAGACAAGAGTCTCATGGACTTTCCTGCCTGAGCTGTCATCCTCAGATCTCAGCCTTCTGAGTAGCTAGGATTGCAGGCATAAGCTACCGGTGCCCAATTTTTATTTTATCCTCAAGACCATCCTTTGAAATAACTATTTGTGAAAAGAAATGAGCTCCGACAGGTTAATGGACTTACTTACCTAAGGTCACAGACCCTAAAAGCTTTGTCAGTCCAGTTTTCCTTCTGTCCACTAAGGCTGCCTGGATGCAGGTGGTTGTAGATTAGGATAGATTCTCTCCTAGTTTCTCTGGTTTCAAGGTCCAGTGAGCTGAAATGAATAGTAAAGGTAAAGACAGACTCTCAGTGGGGTCTGAAAGACCACACCCTGGCTCGTCCACAAGTGGCCACCTCTTTGTTTTGCAGACCTGCACCAAGCCAATAGCTCTCCACTGCTCAGGGGCAGCCACCCCATGGAGCTCTGGGGCTGGGAAATGGGAAATAGAGCCACCAAGAACCGTTCCGAAAGCCCAGGTGAGAGGGGGTGTTTGAGGGGGAATTGGGGTGGGGAAGCAGCCCACCGAGTATATCAGCCCAGGCTCCTTTTCATGGCTTGGTCCTTTGGTATCTGTGAGACTGGGGGTGGGGTTGGGGGCTGAGAGCCCTTCTCAGGCTCTGGCTTTTGATCTTTAGGAGCTGTACCCCGAGCTGTGGTTGCCTGGCGGGCGCTGGGACCACAGCTCCTCCGCAACTCCAATGAGCTGGCATCCCGCCCGCTCCCTCCAGTACCCATTTCTGCTGGAATCCTCCCTCAGAGTCCACAGACGCAGTAAGAGGGCATCGGGTCAGGAAGCAGGGCTGGTATATGTAGGTGGCAAGGGGGAGCGTGCGAGCTGGGAGCACTCAGTCTTCCTACCATCCCTCTCTTCCCCCAACCAGGCACTTGGTGGAGCCCCAGGCTCCCTCCTCCGACCCGCTGCCAGCAGACCCACTCTCGGTTGTTAGCCCCTGCAGGCCTCCCAGCCTCCAGGCCTCATCCCTGTCTGGTCCCAGCCCAGCTTCTAGCCGCCTATCCAGCTCTTCACTGTCTTCCCTGGGAGAGGATCAGGACAGTGTGCTGACCCCGGAGGAGGTGGCGCTGTGCCTGGAACTCAGCGAGGGTGAGGAGACCCCCAGGTGAGTAATCTAAGTAAGCCAAAGATCTCTATGGGGGTACGCGTGCCTACCTCATTGGGCCTGTTTCTGCTACTGTGCCCTCACCATTGCACTGTTTCCAAAATTGCCTCTTCCAGGAACAGTGTCTCTCCGATGCCAAGGGCCCCGTCACCTCCCACAACTTATGGGTACATCAGTATCCCAGCAGCCTCCGGGCTAGCAGACATGAGCAGAGCTGGAAGGGGAGTCGGGTCTGAGGTGGGGGGCTTGTTGTGCCCACCTCGGCCCTGCCCCACCCCCACCCCCAGTGAAGGCTCCCTGGCCAACGGTTGGGGCTCAGCCTCTGAAGACAACGTTCCCAGTGCCAGAGCCAGCCTGGTCAGCTCTTCCGATGGCTCCTTCCTTGCTGATGCCCACTTTGCCCGTGCCCTGGCAGTGGCTGTAGACAGCTTTGGGTTTGGTCTGGAGCCCAGGGAGGCAGACTGTGTCTTCACTGGTATGTGGAATCACCCCATCATACTTCTGACCTTTACCCCCTCAGTATGGACACAGCTCCCATAACACACACACACACACACACACACACTCTCTCTCTCTCTCATTCATTCTAGCCAAGAGGCTTGGTTTCTTAATTGTTATTATCATCCTCATGACCATCAAAATAGCTAGTTTGTATTGAATGATAAATGAGTCCAACCATGAGAAATGCTCTATATGTTAACAACCCTGAGTGAGAAATACTCTTTGGGGGGGGCAGGGGGGGGGGGGATGGGGGGAGTCATGGAGCTTGAACTAAAGGCTCAAAGCCTGGATGCTGTCCCTGAACTCTTTTGCTCAAGGCTAGCACTCTACTCCTTTGAACCACAGCTCCATGTCCAGTTTTCTGGTGGTTAATTGGAGATAAGAGTCTCACAGACTTTCCTGCCTAGGCTGGCTTTGAACCACAATCTCAGATCTCAGCCTCCGTGAGTAGCTAGGATAACAGACTTGAGTCACCAGTGCCTGGTTCTGAGGAATATTTTTTATCCCTCCTTTTCAGATTAGATAACTATAAAGTAAGTTTATTAACTTGCCAAGGATCACCCACAGAACAAAGACAAATTGTACAATTCTAAAGCAGGGATGTAATCCGTTGTATAGCCTATTCCTCTACCTGTTACCTAGACATGGGTCCCAGGGAAGGCCACCCTCAGCCTCTCCATTTTTTCCTAATCCAGTGATGTATGTGACTCTGCTCCTTCTGCTCATCCTGTCCATGGAGGGAGATTGAAGAGTACCTGGGTCCATTATCAGGCCTCATTGTCCCCTTTTGGATTCCCTTCCCCCAATAACCTGCAGATCTCCCATATTCATCTTACCCTGACTCTACTCTTTGCCCACAAGGAAAACAATAAGGCTTAGAGCAAATGAGGGGACAAGGACTGTCCAGGAAAGAAGGACCTATAACGGACAGAGAAGAATGCCAAGAAACAGGAGTGTTTGGAATAGAGGCCAGAGCTGGGCTGGGAGGAGATAAGTCAAGCTTTTCTCTGTAATGAAACCCGTGGACAGCCAGAGGATATAGCCACTGGGACTGGTGGGCTATATTATAGTTTATATAGATTATATAACTATAGATTATAGTTAGGGTTGTATGTGTACCCAAGTTGGTCCTGAGCTTTCTGCTAAAAGTCAAAACCCCCACGGACACCTCTTCCTTCCTTGACAGATGCCTCCTCACCGCCCTCCCCACGGGATGACCTCTTCCTGACCCAGAGCCTCTCCCTACCCCTATGGGAGTGGAGGCCAGACTGGCTGGAAGATGCTGAGATCAACCATACCCAGCGACTGGAAAGGGGGCTGCCTCCTTGGCCTCCTGACTCTGGGGTCTCTGCCCAGAGAAGTCGGCTCAGTGGTGCAATGCCCAAGGCTGGTAGTGAGTGTCTCTCTGCTTGGCTAACATGACAATCTTCATCTGGGGGGATCCTGGGGAGACAGCCTCAGAAAGGATTGGGGTTTGGCAGGGAAGATGGGAGCAAGGGGATAACTCCACTGTCCTTCAACTTCTCCAGATTCCTCGTGAACTGTGTCCCTAAAGACTGCCAGAAAAGCCTGAGGACCGCCCTTCCTGTCCTCCCGCAAGGCCTGGCCTACGCCTCTCTGCTGTAGGGGTCTACCTTCTCCGAGCTTCAGGGGAACTCTGCTGCTGGGTTGTCCAAACAAATGACAGCAAACCACAACAAGAGCAAGGCAAACCCTGCGGGAGCAAGGAAGCATCTCACTGGACTCTTAGGACTCTCTCCAGCCCTTCTCACTGCCAGGACCTTTAACCTAAGAACAGCTCTGCTTCCTGCTCTCTCCATGTGTGTTGTTCTAAGGAAAATGAGGGGAGGTCAGAAGAATCTTTGTGGAGGACCATGGTAGCAATGGGACAGGGCCATGGAGGAAAGTGCTTCTCTCCTGATACACAACATAAAGAAAATAAAGCGTGATGCCAGGCCCTACCCACCTAGTGCCAAGGCCTAGAGTTCAATGTTAGGCCTGGGGAGGAGGCTGAAGGGAGGTTTGACAGTGGGGCAAAAGTACTCCTCCCGATGTTACTTTGAGCTTAAGGAACTTGATACTATAAAACTGTCAAGACTTGAGTTCTGTCAATCATTCGTTGGAGCACCATTTTGGGAAGTACACTTGGGAAGGGTATCAGGATACCTGGGTTAAGGATGGATCAAGCATTTGTTGATATTCAGGAAGTATCCTCATTTCTGAAGGGAGAATGAAGAGTACTCACTAGTTTTTAGGTAGACTCAGGGAAATGGGGGAGTTTCTGGGTTGGCTGATCCTGGCAATAATACCTGAAGAGACAGCTCCTGCTTTCCGCAGCCCTACACTCCAGACCAGTCCCTGATGGTTTCTTAAAAATAGATAAGGTACCTATATTGAACAACAGGTAGAAACACCTGCAGTGGTGGGCTACTGAATCGTCTTCAGACAAAACAACAGAGCAGAGATATAGAGAGATGAACTAAAGGACAGGACTTCCAGGATTCGAGCTTCTGAAAGCCATTGGTGGGGGAGCAAAACCCTCAAGTTGGGGGAACATGACCAGAGTCACAGGGAGGTACTTCTAGGAGGGAGAGAGGGGTTAAAAAGCAGGCTGTATAAGTATGTGCTAGTCCCCCAAACCCAGCAGCTTTACCTGGAGTGCACTCTAAAGTCAGAGGCTGAATGGGTGTGACCTAGTGCTGGGGTCTGCAAGCCAGTAGTCTGCGTTGGACTGTCGTGATCTTGGGAGAAGGAACTAGTGCTCCGGATGTGTATCCGTTTCCATTTGCTTTTCCTGTTTTGGATTTTGTTTTTTTAACTTCCTGGTAAAATTCCTTTCAAAAACATTCCAACCCTATTTGCCAGCCTGAAGGGAGACAAGGGATTTGCAGGCATTCAAGTCAACTGGACAGAGCCAAAGTCAGGGCTGGGGCTTGAAGGGAATCAGCAATACCTGCCTGAGGGTCCAAGTCAGTCACTGGGCTCTGAGAGGAGCAGGTGCAAAGGAAGTAAGACCCCAGGCAGCGAACATGTAGCCCACCTATGGGGCAGAAGTGATGCTGTCTGTGGCATTCATAGGTTTTAATGTACCAACCAAATCTCTGCACCCAATCTGGCCAAGAGGTGCCTGTTTATAGATACTCTGTGAGAAGATTGAGGGGTACAGAGAAATATGCTTACTTCTTGCTTGGGATCCTCCCTCCCCATATGCACCTCCTTTCTTTGGGGTTTTAAAGCTTCTTATTGTGAGGGGTATGTTCTTACAGAAAAGTAGATACCCTGGAGGCGACACTACAGTATCAGCTCATTGGCTATTTGGAAAGTCCCTAGAGTTGTTATAGGGGTTGTGGTTTGAGTATGAAGTGCTCCCCCAAATGGCCCAAGTATTGGCTTCTTCCTCAACCGCTGGCAAAATTGAGAGGTGATTGGATTAGGAGGGTATTATGTCATCACTGGGTTATCAGGAAGTGGGGCCTGATTGAACAAAGTAGGATAGAATGGGGCATGTCTTTAAGGATAGATCTTGGCCTGCCCTCTTCTTGATTCTGGCTGCCATGAGGTGGGCAGCAGTGCTCCACCATATCCTCTCCCCCACAGCCAAGAAGCAAAAGATCCTGTTGACAACTGGCTGAAATTAATTATTCCTCCCTTAAGTTGCTGGCATTGGGTAACTTGTTTCAATGATACATGGGGGGACAGTGACTTCAGCTCCTTGAACGCAAGATCGATCAGCATCTCTAATAGCCTTCCTTACCTAGTGCTTTTGATAGACTTTCAGAAGGTCATAGAAGCTACCAAGAGATCCTCATAGTCCCTTTCTTTCCAAAATACTGCACAAAATAGATCAGATCTTTTTATTACTTTTGTACAAATGGGTTTCTATCAGAAAAAGAAATGGAAAAGGAAGAACTGGCTCTCTAGCTTCCAAGTCAATTGAAGCCACAGAGTCCAGTGAACTTGACTGAGCCACATGCATCATTGCTAAAGGGAAAACAGCCCCGTCTCAGCTCCTCTAGGCTCACACCCTTGTTTCTGAAGGGAGGTGGGGGGTTCCCACCCATTCCCTCATAGAACTCTTGATATTTTTTTTTTCATCAAGGGTCATCTTGAACAAGGGTCATCTTGGTTCCTACAGAGAAAGGGAGAAGAGTGAGCAAGAGGGAAAGAGAAAAGAAAGCATGGTCATTTTGGGGTAACAGGCCACAGTAAGGGATCTGTCTTTCTCCTAATCTAGTCTCCTATGGGGTTCCCAGGCTCTCCTCTTAGATCCCATCTTGCCCTTCCCCCTTGTCCCTTCTTAAAGATCCTTCTCTCTCCCTACTCATTGAAGGTTTTCTCGCTTCTTCTCTGAAGGTACTAGATTCAGCGTTTTACATCTATTTGCTAGGCAAGTGTTCGGTCACTTGAGTCACATCTCTAGGCCTTTAGCTTTTAGTTTTTCAGAGAGTGTCTTGTGCTAACTTTTCCTCAGTTTAGTCTTGCTTCCTCTTTCCAGGTAGCTGGGATTCTGAGTGTGATACCACACAGGTTGTTTTTTGGGGGTTGTTGTTTTTTTCTGGAGTACTAGAGAGTAAACCCAGAGCCTCACATTTGCCCCACTGGTGCCCTACCACTTCAGCTATGCTCTCAATCTTTTGCCAGTCCTGGACTTTGAACTCAGGGCCTGGGTACTATCCTTAAGCTTCTTTTGCTCAAGGCTAGCACTCTACCACTTGAGTCCTAGCTCCGCTTGTGGCTTTTTCTGTGTATGTGGTACTGAAGAATCAAACCCAGGGCTTCATGCATGCGAAGCAAGCACTCTACCGCTAAGCCACATTCCCAACCCCTCAATCCTTTTTTTCTGCTTTAGTTATTTATCAGGCTGAGTTTTATGTTTTTGCCAAGACTGTCTTTTTTTTTTTTTTTTTTTTTTGTCGGTCGTGGGGCTTGAACTCTGGGCCTGGGCGCTGTCCCTCAGCTCTTCAGCTCAAGGCGAGCGCTCTACCACTTGAGCTACAGCGCCACTTCCGGTTTTCTGGTGGTTTATTGGAGATAAGAGTCTCACGGTCTCTCCTGCCCGGGCTGGCTTTGAACCACGATCCTCAGATCTCAGCCTCCTGAGTAGCTAGGATTACAGGCGTGAGCCACCAGCGCCCGGCTGCCAAGACTGTCTTTGAACCATGGATCCTCCTACCTATCTATACCTCTTAACTACCTGAGATCACAAATGTGAACCACATGGGGTTTTGCTAACTTTTTGCCGAGGCTGGCTTTTAACCTTGATCCTCCGATCTCTACCTCATGAATAGCTAGGCTTATATGACACTGGCATACCTAGCCCTGGAACCTTCCTTTGAAGCCCTTTCCTCTCTAACCCTCATTGTTCATTTCTCTGTGATATTTGGCCCCCACCTCTCGATGTTTCTGTCTGGGCCTTTGGCTCTGACTCCGACTCCGGCTCCGACTTCGTCCAGGACCCCGGGATCCCCGAGAGCTGCCTGAGCCCCTGGAAGAGTTGCTGCCAGCTGTGGAACAGGTGCTGGTCCCCTGGCCATGGGTTAGGAAATTCGGTCTGCCATATGGAAGCCAGGCCTCTTCTGCAGATGACAGAGAAAGACAGCTAGGCTGGAGCAAGAAAGATTCTTCTCAGCCAGTGATCATCATAACCTGTATCCCAGCTCTGAGAGATGACCAAGGGGCAGGCACTGGGCTCCGGCAGACTGGGAGCTCAAGAGAGCAGAGCACCCAGCGCCTAGCTTTGACATAACAGAGGCTCAGAAATGTGTGGGAAACTCTTAGGCAGAGAGAGCCTTAAGGAAGCGGGATCAGAGCACCCGGATCCCACTCTCTCATCCTGGGCTTCAGTCCTAGGAAAGGACACATGTTAAGGCCTTCAGAAACTTCTTCTAGGAGAGAGGAAGAGAGAAAAGACAGTCTTTGACATTGACCGAATGCATAAACCCAACTGGACTTCTAATCGCCTGTCCTTACCTAGTACTTTGGATAGAATAACCCATGTGGGTTACTGCCAGCCTCCAATCCCCCTCCTGCTGCCCTGGTGCTCCTTACCATCCAGGTGGGGCCCCCGCTGGGCACTCAGAGGCACTGCCTGGCCCACGTTCCTCTCCCCTGTGTGCTCCCGCTCCAGGGAGGATGTGCTGCCCGTTGCTTTCAGCCCCAAGGCCCAGCTTGCCTCTTCCTCTGGTGGTGGCAGGGGTGGTGGAGGCAAGTCTGGGGAGAAACCTGTTTTCAGCAGTCTCCTGCCTTGCCCAACACTAATCTCTCTCCCACCTCCAGCCCTGACGCCAGGAGGCTGCAAATGAATCACCCAGGATTTGAGATCACCTGCTCCAGCCCCCTTGGTTTCCAGTCTACCCCCTCTACGGACTGTCATCATCTCCTAAGCCCAAGTCCTCTTTACCCCCAGGACTGTGCTCCGTCCTATAGGGAAGAGCCTTGGGTTTCTTCCGGACTCTGGCACGGGGCCCTTGGAGTGGGGGAGTCATCTCCCCAGGCACCTGCCGTGTTCTCCCTGTAGTGTTGGATGGAGAGAGCATACATAAGGAAGGCAGTTGGGAGAGGGACATGAAGGTGAGGGGAAGCCACGCTTTGGAAGCCACGGAGGGAGGAGAACGCATGTTGAGGGTCTACAGACTCACCTGGAGCACTGCTGGCTGGACTGGGGACAGGGCTGGGGTTGAGGTGGTAGGAGGCTGTGGGTCCTGCAACCAAGCCAGGAGCTCTCCCTTCATGGTTACTCAGAGCAGGCTGGGACACACTGAGAGGAGAACTTGGCCCAAGGGGCACCATCCTGCAATGACACGGAGCATCAGCCTTTGTTCCCACTACAAAACCATATGCCAGGCACTTTGCTGGAGGCCCAGCCTAATCCTCAGGTGAGCAAAACACAGACTGTCTCCCGCAAGGCCTTCCAGAACAAAGGAAGCGTGAGGACAGCCATGCGTGAAAGGCCAAGGGAAGTCTGCAGATCCATTCCCAGGGAGATCTAGTCCAAAAGGAGTGAGAGACTTGTCAGTTCCCATGTTTCTCCCCAGATCACACATCACACTGCCAGCTTGACACAGACCTGGGACCTCTGCACCCCCAGATTCACCTATCCATTCCTCCACCCAGCCACCCACTGACTAGATGTGTACTGGGGGCCTCTAGTGTGTGGGGTACTATATACCTCCCTACCTGGGCATCTGGTGGAGTTGGGGAATGTCAGTGAGGGGCTGGGGAGGGTCAGGAGGTGAGGGGGTAAGAGTGGCTGTGGACTGCTGTCCATAGGAGGGTGTAGGAGAGGGGGTTTCCCCTCGGGATGGAACCACCAGGCACCCTCCACTGGAGCTGGGCTCAGTCAGGTGACTTCTCTCAGGCATTGGTGGGCACCATTCTTCTGGCCCTGAGCTGAGGGCAAAAGGTAGGAGAGATGGGAAGGACCAAGTAGCTCCCATACCTTCCCCCATGGCCTTCCCATTGCCCACTTCCCTTCATCTGCCAGCATCTCTGCTCGTTCCCATCCCAGAAGGCCCTGGGCTGGTCTCCGGTGGAGGAGGAGCATCCACAGCAGGCAGCATCCTCACCTGCCCTCCAGCTCCTCCTCAGGCCCCTCTGGGCAACTCAGCTCACAGGAAGGGGGAGGTGGTGGCAGGGCTTCTGGCCAGTTCAGAGAGGGCATCTGCACAGATTTTTCTAGAAGCTTAACTTTGCCTCCTCTGGCTCCTGAGGAGAAGTACCAGGACACATACAGAACACGCAGGAGATAGCCAGAGGTAAGACAACATGTTAGAAGGAAGCATTAGCTAAGGGCCAAAGAATCAGAACAGAGGAGACTGTAGACAGGGATAAAACGAGGTGTGAGGAATCGGGGGCATACCACTGTCCCCCTGACTCCATTCTGGAGGGGCATATTGGCTCCAGGTGCCTGGGTCCCCTGAGGGATGTTGGGGGAACCCTCCGTGGAAGGTCTGCAGCTCCTCCCCCGCTGGGTCAATGGTGCTGTAGACAGGACCCTCACCAGGTGCAGCTGTGCCCCTGGCAGTCTGAGCCAAGTACAGGGAGATTCCAGCCTCTGAGGAGGAGAAAGAGGGAGGCCCAGGGGAGAAGGCAGGGAGCAAAGACAGAACAATAGAGGACCACAGGGAATGGAGGGCAAAAGGGGATCCCACGCGGCCAACTTCCTCCCCCAGCTCAAATCTTACACGTCAAAACAAGGTGAAGGTGAGGCCTCAGAGACATCGGACTTGCTTTCTCCCCACACCCAGGGCTGACCAAACTCAAGAAGGAATAGAGCTCCTCTGCTCCCTTCACCTCCCCCCCCCCCAGCCCCCAATAACTGGAGAGGAGGCAGGGAGCCAGGTGGGCTCCTGAGCAATTAGAACTCCTCACCATTATAGTATCTGTCCTCTGGGTCGGGATTGCTGGGGCAGCAGCTTCCCCGGGGCTCTGGGGCTGATGGGCTTCGAGATGGGTGGGGCCACGAGTCTGCCAACCAGGGGTAGGAGGCAGGGCCAAGGCCCATAGCTGGCCTGAGAAGGAGCGGAGCAGGTGAACTTTGGGGACAGGGAGCCTGGAGAGGCCAGAGGAAGGTGGCAGTGACGGAGAGTCCCAGGACAGGAATGGTGGAGTTGGTGGTAGAAGATGCTGGAGGACAAGGAGGCCTGAGGACGGGGGAGAGACAGCCCTTGCTGGAAAGGATTATCCTTCAGAGACAGGTTAGGAGAATTACCTGGAACTGGCTCCAGACAGGCCCTCGGAGTGTGGGAAGGACACTGGGGAAGATGAAGGGAAGAAGCAATGAGAAAAGAGCTAATATTGGGGTCGCCGGGCGGGGAGGAGGTGGGGGGGAGGGAATTGACTCCCGCTGGGTCAACTACAGCTTACCTGCAGGCGTGTAGGCAAAAGAGGCTTCCGAAAAGGAACCCATAGGAAAAAGAAGAGGAGAAATGAGGCGAAGGGTCACAAACACCCCCATATACCTGTCCACTCCTTGGCCCTGGTCCTGATTCTACTAGCCAGGCTGCACTGAGGACCAGGTTCATCAGAACTTCTACAGGTGGGACGCAGGTCTGGGAATTTATCCCCAAATTCCCAAGTGGTCCCCATATATAGCCAAGTTTGGAACTGGCCGGCCTCAGCCTCCAGCCTCTCTGCAAAGATGCCCGGGACTCAAGTGTCATCCACACCCCACACTCGCAGGTTACACGTTGGGGTCCTGCTGGGGCCCCTCCACACCAGGCCCTGCTCCGTCTCCGCCTTCAAGTGGAGCCCGAACTGAAAAGCCCGCCTGCTTCTCTACAAGTCTTAGTGGCAGGGCTCACCCCTCTGCCCCAAATCCAGACCTTTGGCCCTCTTGGCCCACTCTTCCAAGCCCAGGCCTGACAGCGGCCCAGTGCCCGCAGGCCCCGGGGCCCCTGGACTGGCTGTGGGACACGCCCTGCCTCTCGGGCCCCTTCCCCGCCCCGTCACTGGAGGCGCCCAGGCCTGGCTCTCACCGGTGTAGTGGCTGAGCTCTTTGCGCTGCTTCCTGCGCCGGTAGAGGGCGCCGCAGAGCCCCAGCAGCAGCGCCCCGCAGGCCGCGCTGCTGCCCGCCAGGAAGGCGGGCTCCCGCAGCACGCGCGCCAGCCGCTCCGCCAGCCCCGGGCCCGCCTGCGGCCCAGGCGGCGATCCGCGCGGAGCTGCGGCGAGGGTCAGAGAGGTGAGCGGGGGCGGAGGACCCGGGAGCTCGGGAGCTGACCCCGCGGGCACGGGCGCCGCCCCCCGCCCCCCGCCCCGCTCCCTGCCGGACTCACGCAGCTGCACCGACACCGGGGCACTGGCCACGCCCACGCCGGCGCCGGTGGCCGCGGCGACCAGGGTCCGGTAGGGCAGGCCCGGCTGCAGCCCCCCGAGCACTGCGGAGCGTGCCCAGCCCGCCGCCGACCGGTTGAGGTGGAAGCGGCTTTCGTTGCCCAGGCACCAGATCTAGGGAGGCCCAGATGCGGGGTTAGGAGCCCGGCTTCCCCGGTGGAACGTCTCCCCACTTCACCCCAGCTCCCAGGCCAACCCTGAAGTTCCCTCCGCCCGAATTCGCAGCTTCTAGATGCTCCCCCCCCCCCCCCCCCCGTCCTCTTACCCAGTTCCCGGCTCAAACCTCGTACCTGGTACTCGGTGATGACCCCATTTTGCTGAGAAGGAAGTGGAGGCTCCCAGGACACAGTGATACTGCTGTTGCCATCACCCCCCAAGGCCACGGCCACTCCCTGGGGGGGACCACTGGGGGCTGGGCCAGGGCGGAGCACGGAGAGGACACAGATCGTCATTGCAAGCGGTCCTTCCCTTGCCCTTACCTTCCTCACCTCCTGGGGTTTGAACTGGGGGCTTTAAGTTTGCTAGGCCGGCCCTCTACCGCACGAACCACGCCTAGCTTTTTTGCTGTGGTTTTGGAGATAGAATCTCAAGGACTTTTCTGCCTGGGCCAGCATGAACCCAGATGCCCCAGTTCTCAGCCTGCTGAGTAGCTGGTGTTACAGGCTGAGCCTCTGGTGTCCAGCCTCCTCCCTGCTCTTCCGCCTTAGGGATGCATCTCCGTCCTCCCCGCCCATTGGCCTGTCGGCCCTGTGGCCCTCCTTACCCTCCTCTGGAATGCTTCTGGTCACCGAGGGGCTTTCAGCACCCAGCCCCTCCTGGCCTTGGGCTTGCACCTTGATCTGGATTTGGGCTCCTGGAGGGAGTCCTCTTAGCACAGTACTTTGCTGGTGTGGGGTCTGTAGGTCCAGCACTGTCCAGCTTCCCTCATCAGGGCCTGCTACCCTCCAAGACACGCGGAAACCCTGCACCAAATAAACTGGGCCATCTACCTGTAGGAGACGGGGCAAGGTGCACTAGAGGTTTGGGCCACACAGATGCTGCAGACCCAGCCCCACCTCTACTCACGCCCCCATCCGCAGCCATTCATCTCTCACTGTCTCATACTCATTTGTGGAGTCCTCACATCCCCCATCCCTTTACCCCCTGTACCACACTCACAGTCCAGGACACCTGCAGAGTCCGGGGCCCAAGGATTATGGGCTCCTGAATTTGCACGGTCACTTCAGCCAGTCCCCGCTGGCCTCTCCATGGGTCATCCACTGGCCTGGATGGGATGCTGTCTGTTGATCAAAGATCCTATTCAGCAAGGCCCAGGAGGGGCAGAGAGGAAGGACTGAGGATGTGTTTGTGCCCTATCTCTGTCCTTTCTCACAGACTGTAACACTTAGTACATCAGAGCACACACTAAGGAGACTGCTCAGGGGAACTGTTTGCACAGATGGGATGGGGGAGCCGCTAACTTGAGTATATCCTTCCTGTATAACTGTGTGTATCCTTTAAAATCTCCCTTCCTCAACACTAACATGGAGTTGGTCCCCCCAAAATGCCTTCTAGTCCTAACAATCTGTATTATTTGTGGGTAAAAGGCTCAGCAGTGATGGGGTGGTGGAGTGGATTCTTCCCTCCCTCTTCTCCTGACCTTCTGTAAGAGGGAAATGTGATCTCCTAGTCTAGGCTGGGCTCCAGTCTAGAAATAGCAGGAAAGGACTCTGAACTGTCATGGTGCCATGATACAGACATGCATTGTTGTGGCATCCCGTGTTCCATGTCATACCCCAAAACCCAGAAACTCTGACCTTACCCTGAGTGCGGACAGGCTCAGAGACAGGGCTGGGGTCACTGAGGCCCCAGGCTCCCACAGCTCGTACCAGGAACAGGTAGATGGTATTGGGCTGCAGACCACTGATGGTGTGTGTCTCCAGCTGCACGCCATCTGCCACTGTCCGCCATGTGTTGCCAGCTGCTTGGCTGCAACAGAAATAATGTGTCAGGGCTTCTCGACTCCCAACCTGTCTATTCCGGCTCATGTGTTCTTCTCACCGTGGGAGGGGAGCACTGAAGCACTGCTTCCCACAACAGCAAAGATCCTAAGATCCTAGATACTAAGGACTTAGGACTCTCGCTTTGTAACTGTCCAGGTTTGTGCCCCAAACTTTCTCCATACCTGAAGGCCTCTATCACATAAGAGGTGACTGTGGCTCCAGCCTGTGGATTAGGCTTCCAGGTCAGAGTAATGCTGTGCTGGGTGATCTCAGTAACCAAAGGCTGAGAGGGAGGCCCCGGAGGGGTATTGAGTTCTGTAGGGGGATCTGGTGATGTTCCCCAGTCTTCTGCAGTATCATTAAGTAGAATGATAATCATGGTAATCATTAAGTAGAATGATGGGGAAAGGAGGACCACAGTGCAACCTCTCTCCTTCACCAACGAACAGTGGGGTTGTGACAGGTGATGGGCAGAGGGCAACAACGTATCCTAGTCCTTACTCATATCGGCCTCAAGTGTCCCACTTCCATTCTCCCCATCCTCCCACCACACCGTGGCGCTTGAATGATTAAAAACTAGCCCTGGGGTTTGGAGGGGTATTGACTATCTTCAAAGCAGGTTTGGAGAAAGGTTCTGGCTAAGCAAGGGGGCAGAGAACAAACTCACCCCGTTTCCGAAGCCAGCCACTCCATGTGGCCTCCCCTATGGAGCTCTTGGCCACACAGCTGTAGAAACCCATGTCCATCTCCTGTAGGAGAGGGTAGAGCACTGGCACACTGAGAGAGGAGCAAGGTAGGGTGAGGGGAAAGGCAGGTGACAGAAGGATGAAGAAGATGCTGGACACTTTAGGAGGTCTGAGAGAGCAGAGGAGTAGAAATGGGGTTAGAGGTCCAGTGAGTACTTACGAGAGTTGGGAAGGTGGGCCTGGTAGCCATTCTCAGTTACAAGGGCTCCAGGGGTGACACTCACCTGCACACTGGCAATGTACAGGGTGCCGTTGGCCATTAGGTTTAGCTGAAGGTCAATCCCCTGCAGCCACTGCCCATCCTTCTTCCATCGGACACTAGGCTGAGGGTTCCCAGCCACTCTGCACGGCAGCCATGCCGAGGAGCCAAGTGCCAGCGTCTGATTGGCTGGTCCCTGGAGGATGATGGGAGGCAGCCCATCCAAGGAGGCTGAGAGAGGAAGGATTCAGACATCTCAGGGGTGAAATCTAGGGTCAAGCCACCAGTCCCTGGAGCATCAAACCCCCATCCCAACCCTCCAAGGGGGCTTTGATAATCTGTAGCCATCTGTAGTCTCTGCCTGGGGCCACTGTGCCCCTGACTTCCATACTTCAAGGGCATGCTTCAGGAGTATACCCACTTTCCTTGCAGATATATTGCATGGCATCCAAGAGAAACAGATCTCTTTAGACTATGTCTTTCTAGACCATAGGCCCTGCCTCCATGGGCAAATACCTCCTTTGATCTCCAACAGGGCTTTAGCCAGAACACTGCCAGCTACACTGACAGCCTGGCACACATAGTAGCCAGCATCGCCACTCTCCACTGCTGTGATGTTGAGCTGGCCTTTTGGAGAGACTGAGAAGCGCCCTGTGGGCTGAAGTGACTGGCTAGGGAACAGCAGGACCTGGAACAGAACAAGGAACCAAGGAAGGAAATGAGCTGGCAACTGGGCAGCGAGATTTCCCGCCATGCCTGTCTATTTTAGAATCCAGAGAATTCCTAAGGTTCTAATTCACATCCCATCCCCAAGCATTGAAGTAGCCTTGGGAAAATTGTAGATGGGGGAAGGGCTGTTTTCTGGCTGTGTGACTTATTAGTTGAGAACCTTTGAGCATAAGAATTCCTGAGCCTCAATCACTTAAAGGAGGTAAATGAAAGAATCCTGGTAGTATTTTAATACACCTTGTGTACTAAAATGTGGCTTTAACGTTTTTACTTTAGATAGACAGGTGGAATTACAGGAAGCAGTTTGGGTCTCAGGATAAATGGACCAGGCTAAGCCTCTGAATGACACCTAGCTCCACCCTGCCCTACCATCATTTTATGTGAGAATCTACTTTAAACAAAGCAGTCACAGGGGCTAGAGATATTGGAAATCTGCAGTAGCTGCAGATTTGGAACAAAGTCTTGGGTTACCAGGTTACCTGGTTACCTGGTTATGTGGTACCTGGGTAATCCCTTGCATTTTGCTGTATTGACTCTGTTTCCTAGTGGCAACGTTTACACAAGTCACTGATTTATGTTGTAACATCAGTGCTTGTTCTTTCAGGTTGTGAGACCTGGGATTTGTTTGCTGGGTAGGAAGGAGATGACTGTGAGCTCCCCCTGGTGGCAGGAGCTATGAATTGTCAGAGCAAGTACTTTTCTACCCTGGGCAGCTTTTAGTTCACTACTTGGTTTCCAGTAGTTTCTCTCCCCCCCCCCCCTGCCCCCCCCCCTCAAAGCAAAGATCCAGAAAGTCTAAGTGGGAAAGAAGAGAACTAATTGGATTTGCTATATCCAAATACAACTCTGCAAAAACATTCCCCAAGAATTTTTTCTCCAGACATGTACCTACCATCTAAACATTATAGTTAACATTGTTTTTTAAAAGTATCCAGATGTTCCGAGCTTTTTATATTCATTACCTTATTTAAATTTCCCAAATAAACTGCACAGCTTTATGGGGCTGGAGTACTATAGGTAAAAACATAGGCAGAAACATTTATAGAAGGTCAGAGGAGGGAGCACTAAGTCCCAGAATGAAAGGCAGGTAGGTGGAGCCCTGGACAGAAGCACCTACTTGGCTTCCCTCCTTTTGCCAAAAGATGGCAGGTGGGGGGTTTCCTTTGGTCTCACATTGGAAAGCCACATTGTCTCCTGGAGCTGCTGTCTGGTTCTGCGGCTGGGTCACCAACTGGGGTGGGACTGGGAACGGGAGAAAGCCAAAAGAAGGGGGACTTAACGGTACTGGGCAGGATGAGTGAGGGATGGGAAGGAGGAGCCCACACCTGGCTTAAGAGCAGACTTCCATGTCTTGCCCAAGCCTGTTTGGCTCTCTCTTCTCTCTCCTTCCAGAAGTGTCAGGCAAGCCACTCCTACCTCCTCCATGCTGCCCTGCTGCAGGCCATCTCATGTGCAGCCCTCACCGTGAACGCTGAGGGATCCAGATGCTTCTATGCGGCCCACGCTGTTCTCCGCCACACAGGTGTAAGCCCCCTCATCTTCAGAACTCGCTTGCCCGATCCAAAGGCTGTGGTCACTCCGAATCTCATACCTGCTCCACTCCCCACCCCCCAGGCTGGGTTGGCCACCGTTATAGACCTCATTCTCTTTCCCCCAGGACAGATGCTAGGGTCAGGGTACAGAAAGGCAAGGCAGAACTCAACAGGGACATGCGGTGGGACCGGGTAAGATAGGAACCATAGGCTCTGGGCAACAGATTTCTCTGTGTCCTCAGGTGAGAGGGAATCGGCCTTGCGGCTTTCTAGAGCAGGGGAGGTTTGGGAGCTGCTTGGGTCTCTTTATTGGCAGAAGGAGGGGGCTTCTCACCTGCCAGGGGGCAGTTCCCCATCCTCCTTGCGCCAGCGGAGATGAGGCAGGGGATCCCCGTGCACCTCACATTGGAAGTTCACAGGGGCACCAGTGAGGACCACTTGGTTTTCTGGTTTACGCAGGAATGAAGGACGCTCTACAGAGTGAGAGCCAGTCAACAGGAGGTCTGCCAGCTTATTTAGTTACTTCCCGGGCTAACTCCTCCCATATTTCCCATATTCTCAGTGCCTACCCAGTACCACCAGCTGAGCTGGCCCACTCTCTCGTTCTCCTGCTATGTTGGAGGCCACGCACACGTATGTCCCAGCATCGCTCTTGAATGTGTGTGACATCATCAGCTTCCCTCCACGTATCTGCAGAGGAATAATGGTAACCTTGGTCCTTCACAACCATCAGTGTGTGTGTGTGAAATTTACTTGGCTCCCATGGC
The DNA here is from genome assembly GCF_019054845.1 of Dipodomys spectabilis. Classification (NCBI taxonomy): domain Eukaryota; kingdom Metazoa; phylum Chordata; class Mammalia; order Rodentia; family Heteromyidae; genus Dipodomys; species Dipodomys spectabilis. Next base: position 5,424,303 of record NW_024870700.1, read on the forward strand.
AAGCCTAAGAAGACCCTGGGGCATTGAATCCTACACCCTACCTACATCATTCCCACCCTTCCTCCCTGTCTCTCTCCCTGTGGCTGAATCTTAGCTTCCGGTCACCTGGTGCCCTGAACTCAAATTTCCCACAGGGACATTATTCCCAGCTTCCAGGACCCTCAGGTCTCTCTCCCATGAGACAGGTCCCAGACCCACAGCCTCTGGCTCTGCCCCTGACCGTGATCCTTCCTTCCTCTTCCTTAAGCCTCGTGCTGTCCTTCTTCCAAGTCACCAAAGGCTCTGGGTGACCCCTGGGGGGCACGCATTCCATCACTGCCGGCTCGCCCACTGCCACCACCGTGTTTCCGGGGGACTGACGAAAATCATCTCGCAGAACTGGAGGGGGAGGGGGGAAAAGGCAGAGCGATCACAGCAGACCAGAGCACATTCTCAGGTTCCAAACTACAAAACGCATCTAGAGACCAGCCCACTGGCTTCTTCCTCTGGCCCAGGTGTTGGAATTAAAGACCAAAGATGAAGCCGGGTGCAAGTGGCTCGCTGCTGGCAATCCTAACTATCCTGGAGGCTGAGATCTGAGGATTGTGGGCTTGCAGTTCAAAGCCAGCTGGAGCAGGAAAGTCCATGAGACTCTTATCTCCAACTGTCCAGCAAAAAATGCCAGAAAGGGAGCTGTGGCTCAAGTGGTAGAATGCCAGCCTCGAGTGAAAAATGTAAGAGACAGCATCCAGGCCTCCGAGTTCAAGCCCCAGTACTGACACACATACAAATAGTACCGACCAGAACTCTCACCTGCTACTTCCAGAGAGGCATTTCTGCTAGCCGCTGCCCCAAGGTAATTGCGGGCCACACAGGTGTAGACGCCCTCGTCCGGCCGCGCGCGGCGCCCATGCACGATGCGCGGGAAGAAGAGGGCGCCGCTGGGCAGCAGCAGGCGGTGCGCGCGCGGGTCCTCCCGCGCGGTGGCTACGCGCGCCCCGTTTTTGTACCATTCTATGTGAGGTCTAGGCCGGCCTTCGGCACGACAGGGCAGCGTGGCCGGCTCGCCCCGGGACACTACCAGATCTGGGGGCTGCTCCACGATGCGTGGCATGGCGTCCTCAGGCCCGACTCTTGTCCCTGGAAAGGGCAATGGTTCAGAGGGCTCACAGCAAGAAACAGGGACAGACCAAGAAACAGGGACAGGCGGACGTCCCAAAACAAAAGAACCCCCCCCCCATGCCTCCTCCGCTAGAGCTCGGTCTCCACTAGCCCTCCCTTTTCATGGGAGAGATTCGTATCTCCTTCCTGGAAGTATCCTTCGGGCTGATCAATAACAGAATGGGAACTTGTGAATCACTGAAAGAACCCCACCTCCTCTCCTCTCCTGCCGAGCTTGCGTGGGGAATGACCGGCCCGTGGCTTGACTAAGGACGGGCTTTCACCCATGGGCTCTGGCTGGAATGTGGTTCCTTGCTCGGTGCGCAACCACCTCTGCCCGGTGAAATGGACGAGGGTCTGGGGTCCTCTGTGTAAGGAAAACTGATGGGCCTTGACTAGAAGGGGATCTTAACCCGGACCTCCTGACACCCCCAATTTCCTTTTGTTTGGGGAAGGGTGGATCCTGTGATATAACAGGAACCTGAACACAACTGGTAGTGGAAACATGCGTAATGCTCCTTTTTCTGAAAGGTATTAGCTTTCAACAGATTATTTTACTATCGGGGAAAGGCGAAGAACCACACTGGAAAAGAAAGTCTACTGTCTCCTCTGTTCGCTCGGATCAGTTTGTCTGCATATTCTGCCCCAGGTTTATCTTCCACGGCTTGGTTTGGGATCTGGGAGGTTGTTAGAGTCACGCAGCTCAGTCCCTTTCCGTAATGGTTTGTAACCTGCATCCGCCAGTAAGTGTCGCTGCAGCCTCGTGTAACTTGGTGCCCTTAAATAACCAGGACAACCTGGCACATCCGTTCCAGGCCTCCCTCCCCACCTTGTGCCCACCCCGTTTTAAACACCTCTGGGATCGCTAGCTTCCAGACCTGGTGAGAAGTAGGTTTCCTTTCCTGCTCTTCCTCTTGGAAATTCTGGCATTGACAAGGCTGGACAGATTGCCAAGTGTGCCAGCACTGTTCTGTGAAGAGCTTAACTGCCAGGTATAATCATTTTCTCTTGCCTCTTGGGAAAGAAGCAATTTCCTCAATTTTCTCCCTTTCAAAAGGAAATCTCTGGCTGGTGATATGGCTCAAGTAGTAGAGCACCTGCCTAGCATTCAAGGTCCTGAATTCACACTCTAGAGGGAGGGGCATACAAAAGGAAATCTCTGAAGCTCACCCATCTTCTCCTCCTTCCCACCCTAGTGAGATCCATGGTGATCCATCCAGACATGGTCAAAGGAAGAGCCCAGGAAGGTGGCTTTGGAACACCCAGTTGGAATCCCAGACTTTAACATTTAATAGCTGTAAGAACCTAGGCAAAGTGGGTTTTTTGTTTGTTTGTTTTGTCGGTTGTGGAGCTTGAACCCTAGGCCTGAGCGTTGTCCCTCAACTCTTCAGCTTAAGGCTAGCATTCTACCACTTTAGCCACAGCGCCACTTCCAGTTTTCTGAGTGGTTTATTGGAGATAAGAGTCTCACAGACTTTCCTGCCCTGGCTGGCTTTGAGCCTTGATCCTCAGATCTCAGCCTCCTGAGTAGCTAGGATTACATGCCTGAGCCACAGACACCCAGCTAGGCAAAGTATTTAACATCTCTGAGCTTCAGTTTCTTTATCTGCAACATAGTGTAAAGACCCTGCAGAAAAAGTTAAAACATCTGGTGATTCTTATTGTTTTATGTTATTCATTTCTTGTTTTATGTTATTCATTGAATAACTCAGGGCCTGAGCACTGTCCCTGAGCTTTTTGTGTGCAAAGTTAGTGCTTTGCCACTTGAGCCACAGCTCCACTTCAGCTTGTTTGGAAGTTAATTGGAGTTAAGAGTCTCACAGGCGTTTCTTGCCTGGGCTGGCTTCAAACTGTGATTCTTAGATCTCAGCCTCTTGAGTATCTAGGATTACAGATGTGAACCATAAGTGCCTTGCTCTGTCACTATTTTAAAGGCTAGTCTACACAGCACACCCTACAGTTCACCTGAATGAGATTCAAATAGGCCCTAGTAATTTTTTTCTTGTTTACACCAACTGCAGGAAGCTGACTTTGATCTGTTATTGCTAGCATTTTGCTTCAGGCTGCTGTTGCAACCATTTGGGTACCATTCACTCTATAACTTTGTTCTCTTAGCTGCAATATATGACTATTAACGTCTTCTGCACATGGCTAATTTCTCAAGTTTAAATAACTCGAGATATGGTGAAACACTGCAAAAAGCAGTAGGAGAGCAGGGAGTGTAACTCTGGGCCATCAATTCGGGAGTGCTGACTCCCAAGGGGTCAGGAGATTGAATCCAGCTTCCTCTCCCATCCCCTCCCCCCAGGCTTCTTGCATACATACCACACCCTCAAGTCCCCTTTCCCCGTCTAATTCCTGTAGACACAGCTGCCGGCTCCCTTTCCCTGGAATTTTTTGCCTGTCATTCCCTGTCTCCAGAGATGCTTCAACTGCAACCTAATGAATAGCTAATGGGCATGCTAATGAGGCTCTGGGGCCCCTCCCCAGCACCTGGAGTACCTAACAGACAAACGCCCACACGTTGCCCGCGTCTCCGCTTGACTCCCCAGCCCAGTGCTCGCCGTCGGACTTGAGCACACAGGCCGAGAGGGGTGCAGTTGAGCAGCACCTGAACCGACAACCCCGCAGGAGCGTCCCGGGAAGCGGGAATTCCCTCGGTGGCCGTGAGGGGGCGCGCTCGCGCGTCTCCCCGCGCGCGGCGGGGCTCACCGCGGCCGCCTCCCGTCGCGCGCGGGGAGCTAGCGCTGTCTCAGTCATTTATTAATCACGGTAATTAGCGGTAATGACCTGGCCGCCGCCGCCGCCGGCGCTGCCCGCTCCCCGCTGCTCTGCCCGGGTGGGCTGGCGGTGACTCCCACAGCTGACACACAAACTTAGTTCCAAGTTTCCCCGAAACGACGGCTGTCCCCGTCCCCCTGGGCAGCGTCCTCGCCCTCGTCCCGCGTGAGCTCCCGGAGAACCGCGGGACTTGCTCCCCGAGCGGGTCACCGAGTGGCCGGGAGGCGACTGCGCCCCTCCTCTGCCCCGCGCGCGTGCACCTTTCTTGGCTGGGGACCTGCCCACCCCAGACATGTTTCTCCCCACTGGGGGTGGGCGAGGGGCGCCCCGGGGAGGCGGCCCCAACTCAGGGGCTCCTCCCGCACCCGCGTCCCCTCCAGGCAGCCCTCTGCTCGCCCCTGACCCGACGCCCCCCGGGGCGGACTCACCGTTGGGAGGCGGATCGCTCGGAGGCAGCGGGCTGGGGTGGAGGGGCGCCAGCGAGGAGTTGAAGCCGCCGAAGAGCAGCAAGTCGCTGGCGTTGGAGGCGCCCCTCGCGAAGGAGTCCGCGAACAGGTTCATCTGCAGGAGGGTTTTGAGCAGGTAGCGCAGCATGACGCGACCCGCTCGAGACCGTGGTGGGGGGCCCGGGGCCCAGCCCCTGGGTCCGAGACCCGAGGGCTGGGAGCCGCCGCGCGCCGCCGCAGCCACGGTGCCGCCGTCCTGCGGGCGCGCCCGGGAACGGCCGGCCGGAGCCTCCGCGTGCCCTCCTCCTCCTCCTCTTCCTCCACCTCCTCCGCTCGTCCTTCTCTCCACCCCCCTGGCCGCTGTCCCCCGGGAGCGGGGCGGGCGGAAAGCAGGTGCCACTCCGATCACTGCGTAATTAAGGGCTTAATCCGCCTTCCCATCCCCACTCCCACCCCGACGGCCACTAGCAGGGCCGGAAACTCGAGTCGCGGTGGCGCGCGACTTGGAGTCCCCGCCCTCCCTCTACCCCTCGCCCCCAGGATCTGTTCTGGACGGGGCGGGAGGGTTTCCCTCCTTTCTCAAAGCCGCCAAGGTCGGGGCTGAGGTTCTTCCAGACTCTTCCCTTCTGACCAAATCTAGACCGTTGTTCCTCCCCTTTTCCCAGACCTGGAGGAAACCGAGGCAAACTGCTCACTACCCACTACCAGACGCTCTTTGGCTTTCAGACCCCTGGTTTCCATCCGGTCCCCGGCCCCCAGGGCTTAGCGATGCGAATTAGGGAGGCTGAAGTGGTTTGGAGCAAGAAGTGGGAATGGGACGAGAATTCCATCACTGGCCCATCCCTTGGCCTCCCAATCATCTAACTCTGCAGCCTGGAGGCCAAGAAATGGAGCGACTCACCTGGACCCCAGAGTCCCACTGCAAGTGCCCTCATAATCTGGAGTTCCTGGCTGACGTGCAGAACACGGATTTACCTGGGTGGGAGACCGGACTGTTAGCATTTATTTGCATACTGCTTTACTCTAGGCTATTTTATTCTATTGTTTTCCATTTATTGAGGAGAGTGAAAGGGAATAAAAGAATGGAACAAAGACCAAGTGCAGTAATACGAATCTATAAACAAGTGCAAGGGAAGAGAAGGATGCGAAATTCGTGCAACTCTGTTTGAACCATGTAACTGCACACAATCCTTCCAGGAAAGAAAAAAAACGACTGCTCCCCCTGCCCCCAGACACAGAATTTTGACTTTTCTGGGGGTTCTTTCCACCTGAAGACCTTCCAATCCCTAACCCTCACGAATGCACACACACACACACTTTTCCTAGGCTCGGGATGAGACTTTGGGGTGGTGGGGAGAGACCTCAGGAGTTCTGATCTGGGGTAGGACTCTCTTGACCGAGAGGAAGTTCGCTCTGGCGCCGCTATCAGATTTTGTAACTCCACCGGAGTGGATGGGTGAACGGGTGGAGATCAGAGGTAAGCAATCACAGTTGAAAAAAGATTGACAAGCGGAGTCTTTCAGACCCCTGCTAGAGACTTAGTCAAAGGGTTAAGGGCGTGTCCCAAAACTCACTCCGCCCCCCCATCCCCCGCCCCCCCCCCAGGCCACATCCCCCTAGTGAAGCCTGCAAACTGAAAGGGGCCCCAGCAGACAACATCCGGCTCTTATACCTCTCGTGTAGACCAAACCTCACCAGTCCAGAAGCACAAGGGAGGGGGGGGGGGGGTTGGCGGGGGGGGGGGGGGGGGATGAGGAGGGGACCGGGCGGAGCCTGAGCTGGGAGCTGTTCCTTCAGCACGTGTCAGGTGGGTGTCACACTAGGGCCTGGGTGCACCAGGGAAGGCTTAAACCCTAGCAGACCTTGAGGGTGAGACCTTGAGGGTTGGATAGGTGGGAATGGTGCTAGGGATACATTGCTTCTAAAGCACCAGCATACTGAGAGATAGGATTTTACCTCTGGGCCTTATTGCAGGCCTGGAGAGGTGGTAAATTAGGTTATGTATACCATTTCCCCATCGGAAATTTATTCCTTCAGAAATGATGAACCCACAGGTGGGTTCCCATCTTCTATGTGATAATGATAGCACTCTACACCTCACTTTCCCCCAACCCGACAAGGAAGAATTGGACTACTTGATCTGCTCTGACTCTTCCTAGTCTTGATTTCCTGGGGCTGACCATGGTCATCTGGGTTACACCACATCAGAAACTCCACAGACAGAAATCTCACGTCTTGGCTCCAGGCTCTGCTCTGCAGTGAGAAAGCCTGGAAACCCTCCTGCCAACCAGATCTTGCCCCATCCTAATCCCCTGATTTGCTCCTGGCCGGCCTTTCAGCAAACACTGGCCCTGCTAGTGTCTAGGGGCTTGTCACCCTGTTAGGGGATTTGTTTCCGGAGATGGCGCAGTTAATTGGCCCTTTATGTGGGGATCAGGGAGTATTTGCTCAGGGTTTCCTGAGCAGAGACAGCAGCGCAGCCCATGGGCAAAGCTGCTGCCTAATCCCTGTCATCTAGATTTGGAGGGGGACAAATGGTGGAGCTACTGTATGTCTGGTCCCAATCTCCTGTCTTTCTTCTGAACTTCACCCCTTCTCATATTGTCTTTCTCTTCTTACTTTTCCTTCATTCTTCACTTTCCTTTTCTTAAAAAATATTTTCCAGCAACTCTAGAATACCTTGTCTTTTAAAACAAAACTAGCCAGAAGATTGAGGCGCCCAGGAGAGGCATTCTAAATAAGCACTCTTGCAACCCTAACACAAGGTCCCTCCTCCACCTCCCCACCCCACTATTCCTAGAGCACCTCCTCTGAGACAGGACCAGTCCGGAGTGAGTACAGAAGGTCCAGGGGAGTTCATATCTCCCAGAATTTTGCAGTCTTTCCTTCCCCCCCTTGCTTAACTGTGGACCTCTGCCCTGTGCATTGTTCTCAAAGGGAGTTCTGGAAAAGGTTTGCCTTCTCCCAAATAACTAGGATAAGTCTTTGGACATTGGCTTTGCTCAGTGGGAGTAGGCAACACTGCATCTACCTCCATTTCCTAGCCTTCAGACGCTTGGGGAGCTACTAAACCAGTAAGCTCTGAAACTTGGGCCTTGTGTAAACTGTCAAATCAATTGATTTGTAAGCTTCCACCTTAGAAAAAAAAAAAAAGAGTAGGAGTTGAATTCATGTCTCTCCTTTCTCCTACTTCAGAAATCAACTTCTTCATTGGGGCTTACCAACAGTAGAACAAGCAAACTTTAGAACTTCTTTAGAAAAGACGTTGAGAGGGGATTTGACAGAAAAAAAGGAGTGGCAGGAGGCAGGAGGGATGGTAGGTGTGTGGGGTTCTGATAAGGTCATGACATCTGATGGGAAAGGTGTGTGTGTGTGTGTGTGTGTGTGTGTGTGTGTTTTCTCAGACAGAGCCATAAAGAAGTGCATGGGGTCACAGTTGATGACAAAGATGTGGAAGGCAATTATTTCGTTCCCAAAGTAACATTTTAGACAATAAGAAAGAAGAGTGATTATGAGCAACACAGAAGCCCTACACAAAAGTGACATTTGGGAAATTGTATGCTTCTAAAGGGGCTTTCCTCTTTCTATAATGAGGTGTGTGCATGCATACATGCATGCGAACGTGTGTGTGTGTGTGTGTGTGTGTGTGTGTTTTGTAGGAGAAAATAACTACCCCAGACTAACTCCCTTGGCCTAGTGCCAGCACAAAGGCCAGAGAATGTGGCTGGGAATTTCTAGTGACCAAGCTGAGGGCCATATGGGAAGGCTTCCTGGTGGTCCAAAGCTGTGATTTTGCCCAAGAGGGCAGTCTGAGGACAGCCCTCCAATCTTACACTGATTACTACCTCTGCCTCTTCCCAATGCACATATACAACACCAGTCCATTTGCATCCATCCCCAGGGTCTACTGTCTCCCATCACTCTCTCTGCCTGGACCCCTTCCCAGAACTCTAATACACACTGAAGCAAGTGTGTATGCTTCTGTGTGTGTGTGTGTGTGTGTGTTTGGGGAGGAGGACAGGGGCAAGGACCTAGCATCTGCCCCCACCCCCACTAGGCTATGCCTGTGAATGGCCCAGCAGGGCTGCAGGCTTCAGAGTAATGACGCCAGGGGGCAGTGACCCAGCCAGCAGGGGCCAGAGGGCTGAGTAGGAGGGGACTGGGGATCAGAGAGCAAAGAGCAGCATCCAGCTGGAAGGCAGACAGCAGGAGCTGCCCCTGGCAGGAGCCAGAGTGTTGGTTCAACCCCTGTAGCTGTGGAGATAAGCCAGGGCCCCTTGCATCAGTACTGCCCCCCCAAAGGGTTCCAATGGTGGGGCCTTTGAGGAGGCCGCACACCCCATCAGGTCTGGAAATCTGAAGGCAACTGGACACATCCCAGTACAGATGTAACAAAGGCTAGGAAGAGCAGAGCTTTCCTGGTGACTTTTGAAAAGCCAGGTATTCAGCAAGCACTCCATAGGTAAGCTTAGTGAATACATCTAACTGCTCTTCAACAGCTTCCCCCTCTGGACCCACTAGCATCTCCTCTGTCTGTCCACTTCTCTCTGTCTGTCTCTCTCATTCTTTCACTGTTAGAACCGCTCCTAAGACTACTGTAATAGTGTTTCAATAGTGACTTAAAATAACAGAAATGTATCCTCTTTCATTGTGGAGGCTAGAAGTCTGAAATCAAGGTGCTCACTGTATATGTCCTCTCTGAAGGCTCTAGAGACAGTGCTCCCTTGCCTCTTCATCTTCTGGGCATTGCCAACAGAATACCTTGGTGTTCTAGGCATCTAGGTTCTAGGCACATCACCCTGATCTGCTTGTCATCACATGCCTTTTCCCCCCAAGTGGGTGTCTCTGTGTCCCTCTCTTCCTATAAGTCTACACAGTCATGTCCAACTTCATTCAGTATTATATCTGTGAAAACTTTATCTCTAAATAAAGTGTGTGTATGTGCATGCATGTACTCATGTGTGCCTGTGCTGCATATCCAAACCAGGGCCTTACACATGCTAAGCACATGTTCTACCACTGAGCTATACCCTTAGCCACAAGACCACATTCTTGAGTTCTGGATGGGCATGAATTTTTACAGGAGACACTCTTCAGCTCAGCACATCATCTTTTCCTGTCTTACCTGCCTTCTTTTCCTTTCCCATTATTCTAGGGCTCTCCCAGGAGTTCTATTTTTCTAGTCTTAAACCATCTTTATTATAGGCATAATGCCTACTCATGTTAAAATACCCGAGCAGTATGAAAAGTGAGAGATTATAAAGCCAAGTGTGGGGCTGGGAATGTGGGCTTAGTGGTAGAGTGCTTGCCTAGCATGCATGAAGACCTGGGTTCAATTCCTCAGTACGATATAAGCAGAAAAAACCAGAAGTGGGGGTAAGGCTCAAGTGATAGAGTGCTAGACTTGAACAAAAGAAGCTCAGGGACAGTGCCCAGGCCCTGAGTTCAAGCCCTAGGACTGGCCAAAAAAAAAAAAAAGTATGTGTTTTGTCCTATACACCCACTTCCATGGGGTTCACGTATCCTTTTAGATTTCTTTTGTAGTGAGGGATCAAACCCAGGAACTCACATATACTTGGCAATCACTCTACAACTCTGCCACTGAGTTTTGTTTTTTTTTTGAGGGGGGGAGGGGTCAGTCATGGGGCCTGAACTCTGGGCCTGGGCGCTGTCCCTCAGCTCTTCAGCTCAAGGCTAGCACTCTACCACTTGAGCCTTAGCGCCACTTCTGGCTTTTTTTTTTTTTTCTGCTTATGTGGTGCTGAGGAATCAAACCCAGGGCCTCATGCATGCAAGGCAAGCGCTCTACCACTGAGCCACCTTCCCAGCCCTCTGCCATTGAGTTATATCTCCAGTCCTATCTTTTCAGATTTTTAAACATTATATAAAGACATATATGTATGTATATATATTATATCCTTAGATAGAAGATAGATCCCTTTTAAAAAATATGATCACATTATTTACAATGTTCCAATTTGCCCTTTAAAACTGATCATGATTTTTAGAGCATCCCTTCACATCAGTGCAGGTATCTTCATATTTAATCATTGCTTGGATTATTTGTGGAGATTATATTTATGGAGATTTTGTTTCTAGATATTTGTTTTACAAATAATCTACAAATAAACATCCTACATATTTATCTTTGCATATGTATATATCGGTAGGATAAATTCATTTTTAAAATTATTTTTTTATTTTTAAATTTTGTCAGTCATGGGACTTGAACTCAGGGCCTGCAAGTTGTCCCTGAGCTTTTGTTGCTGTTGTAGTTTTGCCCAAGGCTAGAACTCTATCACTTTGAGCCACAGATCTACTTCTGGTTTTTAGGTGGTTAAAAGTCTCACAGACTTTCTTGCTCAGGCTGGCTTCAACCTGTGATTCTCAGATCTCAGCCTCCTGAGTAGCTATTACAGGTGTGACCTACCAGTGCCCAGCTAAATTCATGTGTTTTTTTGTTTTTGTTTTTAAGTAGTACTAGAGTTTGAATTCAAGGTCTTGTGCTTGTGAGGCAGGAGTTCTATCAGTTGAGCCTCTATCTAAGGCTTTTTTTTTTTTTTTTTGCCTTAGTTATTTGTTAGATCTGGTCTCTCAATTTTGCCTGGACTGATCTCAGACCTCCATCTTCCCAATCTTCAATTCTCTAACATCTGAGATTATAGATGTTATTCTCCTTGCCTGGCTAGATTCTTAAAAGTGAAATTATAGAGGCAGGCACTGTGGCTCATGGCTGTAATATCAGCTACTTGAAAGGCAGATATCAGGAGGATCTGTTAGAGGCAAAATGTTAGTGAGACACGCCCCCTCCTCCATCTTAAAAAAAAAGCTGGTGCCAGGTACTGGTGGACCATGCCTATAATGCTAACTACTCAGGAGGCTAAGATCTGAGAATCACAGTTTGAAGCTAGCCCAGGCAGGAAAGTCCATGAGACTCTTATTTCCAATTAAGCACTGATGAAAATCAGAAGTGAAGCTGGGCACCAATGGCTCCCGTCTGTAATCCTAGCTACTCAAGAGGCTGAGATCTGAGGATCACAATTCAAAGCCAGCCCAGCCAGAAAAGTCTGTGAGACTGATCTCCAATAAACCACTAGAAAACTGGAAGTGGCACTGTGGCTCAAGAGGTAGAGCGTTTGCCTTGAGCTGAAGAGCGCAGGGACAGTGCCCAGGCCCAGACCCACAGGAAAAAAACAAAACAAAACAAAAAACAAAAAACACAACAGAAGTGGAGCTTGGCTTAAGTAGGAGAGTGCTAGCCTTGAAGCTCAGGGACAGTGCCCAGGCCTGAGTTCAAGCTTCAGAATTGGCACACCACACACACACACACACACACACACACACACACATACACAAAGCTGGGCATGGATTCATGCACCTGTCAACCCAGCTATTCAGGAAGTGTAAGCAGGAGGATCATGGTCCAGGACATCCAAATAAAAATCTGTTGAGACCCTCCCGACCTGTTTGTAAAGTGGTCCCATTCACTCTTCTTTCAGCAGATGCTCACCTACTATTTACTATGTGCTAAACACGGTTCTGGGTATGCAGGTTACCAATTGAGAGGAAATACACAAGGAACCAGACCTGAGCACTTGGCAAGCATAATCTCATGTCAGATCTAAGGATAGTAAGTAAATTAATTTTAACTAAATAAACTGCCCAAAGTCATTTAGCAAGTCATTTTCTTTTTTTTTCTTTCTTTCTTTCTTTCTTTCTTTCTTTCTTTCTTTCTTTCTTTCTTTCTTTCTTTCTTTCTTTCTTTCTTTCTCCCTTCCCTTCCCTTCCCTTTCCTTTTTTTGTGGTGGTAGTGGAGTTTGAGCTCAGGGCCTCAAGCTGGCTAGAGGTTCCTTCACTTCAGTTATGCCCCAGCCTCTTTTGTTTGTTTTGCTTGAGACAGGGTCCTATTATATATCCCAGTCTGGTCTTGAACTCAAAATCCTGTCTGAGCCTACCAAATGCCAGTTTACAGGTACACTTAACTTAGATATAGATGCTCAGCCACAGAAACAGAACAAAGCTTAGAGTATAGGGGCACAGGTGCAAGGAGGTGTGAAGATATGGTGGGAAGCCATCGGAGTTCTCTTCTGACTTCTGCATTCACCAAAAAGTAGCAAGCAAGTGGTCAGCTAAGAGTGAGAAGGGACAAAGTATTGTCAGTTTGAACAGAGAGGAGTATCTGTCAGAGTCACTCAGGAAAGCAGAAGAGCTAGCAACTATTGAAATAGTGTGTAACTATTTTGCATTAGAGGCCTAGTTGAGGTTAGTGATCATGAAGTAGAAATGAGGCCAATGTTCATGATTGTGTCTTTTTTCTTTTATTGGTCAGCTGTTGGCTTGAACTCAGGACTTGGGCACTGTTCTTGAGATTTCTTTCCCAAGGCTAGTGCTCTACCACTTTGAGCCACAGTGCCACTTCTAGGTTTTTCTGATGGCTAATTGGTGATAAGAGACTCACAGACTTTGCTACCTGGGCTGGCTTTGAACTGAAATCCTCAGGTCTCTGATCTTCTGGTGATGTCTTTTTCTCCAGATACATTCAGTTGCCTGAGTGCAAGTGCAGAAACGGTGAGAGATGAATTTCCCCACAGCTGAGGCTTGGGTAAACAAGCTCAACCATTACGAGTTGGGTAGGAAGTTAGGATTAACTCTAGAAACTCATCAACAATGTCAATTTAAGCTGAAGATGGAGGAAAATGGGGCCATGAGTTGGCAACTGAAGGATCAACAGTGAAAAGGACTTGAAGCCAGTGGAAAAGAATTGAGATTCATGACTGTCCCACTGTGATCTGAGATTGGGTGGAATCAGAATATCAAAAGAGATGAACTAGAACAAAGAGAAAATGTCAATGGAAATAATGACCAAGGTTGAGATCATGGAGAAATTACATTGTTGGTGATCACAAAATCTAGGATATTACCACAAGGAATTCATAGCTAAAGTAGACTACACACCACTGTGGCAGGACAGGTGGTCAGGAAGCTAGCAACAATAATATAGGATGGACGGGGTGGGGAAGGTGGCTCAGTGGTAGAGTGCTTGCCTTGCATGCATGAGGCCCTGGGTTCGATTCCTCAGCACCACATATGCAAAAAAAAAGCCAGAAGTGGTGCTGTGGCTCAAATGGAAGAGTGCTAGCCTTGAGCTGAAGAGCTGAGGGACAGCACTCAGGCCCAGAGTTCAGGCCCCATGACTGGCAAAAAAATAAAAATAAAATAAGATGTGTTATCCAAGTGCCTATTAAAATCATCAAGAATTAGGATAGGGGAAGAGTGACAGGGATATGGAAGTTAAAACTGCAAGCAATGAGGACTAATGACCCCAGAAGTCAGTACTAGTGGTGTTGAGATAGGGGATCACAGTCTTATGAAGTTAGACTCCAGGATGGGGAGATTTTTAGGAAGGAAGAAGAGAGAATTGTTCCGATTTAACTATGAGAAGAAGTATGTCTAATCTACCTCTAAGCCCAGTACAGGGTACAGGATTGTAGAAGATAAAATAGCTACCATATTTTAAAATTCCTTGATAATGTTAAGGTTTTCACCATTTACCTCTGGAGTATTTTTTGTGAGTGTTATTCTAATGTTTATTTTTGTTGTATTACAATTGTAAACAGGGTTTCAACTTCTGGACTCTTTCTGATTTCTGATGATCCTACATAAACACTAATTCTCAAACTGAGTGTGTCACTCCAGTGAGTTTCTGAGCAGTATTTGTCACCTCTGTACCTCTTGTGCATCTCCACTGCCACTGCCTCTATTTATTCTCACCATCCTTCACCCTGTCTATTGCAAATCCCCCTAACTCCTTGGTTTTTTTTTTCCCCCACTGAGAATCCATCCTCCACACAGATGCTATGGGAAGTTGCTATATATTTGTGCAACCCAATTTAATAAACATCTACTACACACCAACACTGAGCTACATTCTTGTCTCTAATTGTCAGACTGGATCATGTCTACAGCCTACTTAAAAATCATGGTGGGGGGGGCTGGGAAGGTGGCTCAGTGGTAGAGCGCTTGCCTTGCATGCATGAGGCCCTGGGTTTGATTCCTCAGCACCACATAAGCAAAAAGAAAAAAGCTGGAAGTGGCGCTGTGGCTCAAGTGGTAAAGCGCTAGCCTTGAGCTGAAGAGCTGAGGGACGGTGCCCAGGCCCAGAGTTCAGGCCCCACGACCGGACCAAAAAAAAAAAAAAATCATGGTGGGGCACTGGTGGCTCATACCTATAATCATAGCTACTCAAGAGGCTGAGATCTGAGGATTGTGGTTTGACACCAGCCCTGGCATGAATGTCCATTAGACTCTTCTCTCCAATTACTCACAGAAAAAGCTGGAAGTGGTACTGTGGCTCAAGTGGTAGAGTGCTAGCCTTGAGCAAAAGGAGCCCAGGGACAGTGGCTAGGCCCAGAGTTCAAGCCCTAGGACTGGCAGAAAAAAAAAAGAGGGGCAGAGAAAGAAAGAAAAAAGTCATCATGGTTTTCCCATTCCTGTAAGATATACCCCACACAAGAATCACCATGATTAGCACCGGTTGCTCACACCTGTAATCCTAGCTACACAGGAGGCTGAGATCTGAGGATCTCAGTTCAAAGCCAGCCCGGGCAGGAAAGTCTAAGAGACTCTTATCTCCAATAAACCACCAGAAAACCGGAAGTGGCCCTGTGGCTCAAGTGGTAGGGCACTAGCCTTGAGCTGAAGAGCTGAGGGACAGCATCCAAGCCCAGAGTTCAAGCCCCATGACTGACAGAAAAAAAAAAAAAAAAAAAAAGAAAAAAAAGAATCACTATGGCTTGAATGGTGTCTGTCTTTCCAAGGCCTCTATTACTCCTTATCTTTACTCCACATATATCCCAACACTGAACTATTTTCCTACTCTGTACTCCTCTGCCTTTGTCCTTGCTCTTCTCTCCTCCAAAGACCTCTCTCCCTATCATTCACTACCTTCTGAATTCCTTTCTTAACAGTTATTCAGCAGTAGTCTGATTAGTGAAGCCTTCTTGAGCCTCTCAATGTAGAAAGAATAAACTGTTTGGTTTATTCCACCCCTATGCCTTATTAGGTTGTATTTTAATTATTTACTTACGTGTATATCTTCTCTACAAGTTCCAAGTTTCCCTGAAGAACAAGGTAACTCACTCTTCTTTGTATTTCTGGTGCAATATTATTAAAGAAGCATATTGTAGAAGTATTCATTTTGTGTTGAGACATGAATTGCAATATATAACATTTACAGTGAACTTATTATTGGTAGGGGTTTTCTAAGTGTTTTAATGTATTTATTCGTTCCATTTTCCCCATAACCCTAAGATTAGATACAATTATTATCCATATTTTATAGATGGGGAGAGAGGGAATGGTTAAGTAACTTGCCCAGAATTACTTGGCTAATAAGTGCAGGATCAAGGATTTAAACTCAGGTTGTCTCTGCTTCTGAATGTTTGCTCATTAAGGTATACCAGGACTCTATAAAAGATCTACATCTGAGTATCACAGAGGAAAGACTACCCTTGTTCCACCTCCTACACATGCATATTCTACTCTCATGTATAATTCAAGTGACAGAATGGCATCTACAATAACATTGATGAGTGTATTCACTAGGACTACTGGATCATTTTCTTTTTTTCTTTTTTGGTGTCCATCCTGGTGTCTGAACTCAGGACCTGGACACCGTCCCTGACTTTTTGTGCTCAAGGATAGCTCTCTACCATTTGAGTCACAGCTTCCACTTCCAGCTGTTTTGTGTGTGTGTGTGTGTGTGTGTGTGTGTGTGTTTGTGTATGTGTGTGTATGTTCAATTGGAGGTAAGCGTCTGAAGGACTTTCCTGCCCTGGCTGGCTTTGAACTGAAACTTTCAGATCTCAGCCTTCTGAGTAGCTAGGATTACAGAAGTGAGCCATCAATGGCTAGTGCCATTCTATTTTTAATTCTAAAATTCTTTGCCCCTGGTGCCTGTCTATATTAAACCTGCTGCTCTTTGTTTTGGCTCTTGTCTGTGATTCCTAGCAGGTTTCCAGTTTCATTAAAGTCTAAAATGGATTTTATTCTTTATCTTCTCTCCCTCTCCCTTTCTCTTTCTGTCCCTGTGGCTGGATGGGGATAAAATTCACAAAGGAAGAGACTAATTAAGATCTTCAAACCTCTTAAGTCCTACAGAGGATATCCTACTTTTCAATTAAGAGGAATACTCCCTTGCCTCTAATGATTTCTGTTTGGAGGGAAATGCTTTTGTGTTAAATACACATGTGAAAGGAATCCCCTCCCTCCCATTTTTCCATTGCTGAGTATTGTCTGTGCTTCTTTGGTGCCTGCATGTCTTCATAGATTTGTTTGTATTTTCCTTGAATACAGACCTTTCTCCAGTATTTGCAGGGATTCTGTTGCCCCCAAGTTCTTCTGCATTAATGTTCTCATTGCTGTAACAGGGAGGAAGGATTTGTTTTAGTCTATGGTTTCAGAGGGTTCAGTGCATGGCTATTACTTGGAACCCTGGGCAAAACATCATTGTAAAAGGTGGAGGAGTTTTTAATCTTATGATGGACAAGAAGGAAAGACAGCAAGCCAAGGGCCTGGTACTAGGTAATCACAGGACTCAGTGATCTACTTCCTTCCAGCCAGGCTCCACCTCCTGAAGTTTACACAATCACCTAAATTAGAACCACCAACTGTAGACCACATTACAATACATGAGTCCGAAGAGGACATTTCACATTCAAACCATAATACCCTCTTTCCACTAACCCACAATGATATTTGGTTTCTGCTACCATGAGGTACTCCTTCTCACTGTCTGGAGTATAATTCCTTGGATAAAAATGACTTGATAACTCTTCTTGGATCCCATGAAGAAGTACAGTTTAAGCTGAGAAAGTCCAGCCTCAGGGTGACCTCATAACCTATCCATACAATGAGTACACATAAAGCCAAGTTTTAGGAGCAGACAGGGAAGCCACTATGCTGACAATTCCTGAGAATTCTTTCTTCCCTTCCTTCCTTTTGTGTGTCCCTCTCCATTCCCCATGACCTCTTTTCCATGTCTCTCCCCTTCCATCTTCCCCACCCACCCCCTGCCCTGCTGCCTGTTTATTCTTTAAGCCTTACTTCCTAGGTTCTGATTGCATAGCTCATGAATATTCAGCATTTTCCAGGAGCAACCTCTGAATGAGATTTCACCACCCAGTGTTGTGCCCCCATCTAATCAGAAACGGGGCTGGACTCTTCTCAGTCACTTGCCTGTGTCCCCTGAGCCCTACTCTTATTAGCATGGGGCTTACTTTTCTCTCCATGATCTTAATCATAAAGAAATTCCTCATGGTGACTATGGAGTCCCTTACAGATTCCAACATTGATAGTCTCACAGACTCTATCTCTATTCCATGATGATAAGGTTTTTCCTATTTCAGGATAATGCAGTAACCCTGGAATTTAAAGAGAAGCAGGAAACCAGGATAAATCTGAAGTTACAATCCCGGTAGAAAAATTTCATGTACTGTGCCTTGCACACAATCAGCAAACATTTTTTTTTTTTTTTTTTTTTTTTTTTTTTTTTTTTTTGTCGGTCGTGGGGCTTGAACTCTGGGCCTGGGCGCTGTCCCTCAGCTCTTCAGCTCAAGGCAAGCGCTCTACCACTTGAGCTACAGCGCCACTTCCGGTTTTCTGGTGGTTTATTAGAGATAGGAGTCTCACGGTCTCTCCTCCCCGGGCTGGCTTTGAACCGCGATCCTCAGATCTCAGCCTCCTGAGTAGCTAGGATTACAGGCGTGAGCCACCAGCGCCCGGCCAGCAAACATTTTTGTTAACATGAATGATTTCCTGTGCATATGAAAAATGGAAAGAAAATAAGCCTTATAAGCAATTGCTGAATTAAAGCAAAAAGGAATATATATATATATATATATATATATATATATTAGATTTTCCCAATTTCCAATACTTTGCTATCTTAATAACAGAAAAGATGAAATTCTAATTTATAGATAAGGATAAAGGAGAGCAGGAAGACTGTATTCTACTATTCTTTTTAGTACATGGAACTCCTACCATAATGGGCTGTTGAGAGCATCCCAAAGCTAGATTCCAGCAGCTGCCATCTCCTGTTCCTCAATGCTTTGGCAAGAGAGTCAGCAAGGCCACTGTCTTTTATTGGAGGAAGGAGGGAATGGAGAGGTCGGAACAGGATTTAAGTGCAGGGAATCAGAGAAGACAGTAGGTCCCTCTGCCTCTCCCCCAATCTCTCTTCTATGACATTTTAAGTGGATGTCATCCAGATTTGGCTTGAATCCTTTCAGAGACAGGGAGCTCAAACTCGATAGGGTCACCTAAGTGCCAGACAAGCGAGCTCCAACCAAGAGAGACTTTTATTTGTGACTACTTGCCTTATTTACTGGGCTTGGTTCTAGTCTGGCTCAGAAGACAGTGGAAAGAATGGATTGAGAAACATAGGTAGAAGTCCAAAAATTAAGGAAAATCATAGCTCTTGGTAGGATTCAAATATATTAGCTGAGACACTGGAGACTGATGATCAAGCTCACTTTGTAACCTTGCTTTGAGCTATCTCTACCCAAAACATACAGGGAACTTAGGTAGGTAGAGGGCTGGGATGGGTATGTAGCGATGACTTTGACCAGAATCCATGGAAACAGCTTCATTGCCCCCATTTAAATTCTATTTTAGCACCACTCATCGGAGTTGGAGATAGGAGTGGGGAAATTTCAAAATGACCAGGGATGCTGCCAGTGGAGGCTGTGAAAGTGTGTGTGGAGGGGGGGGGGGGGTGCGCATTGTATGTGTATGGAGACAGGGCCCATGTGTTTTGGGCTCTATTAACTAACTCCCTCCCATCCATCACAGCCTCCCCCCGGGGCGCTGTAGCCCCGGCAGCTGGGTCACCCCGGGGAGGCTGGGCTGGGGGTCCCTAAAGGGAGCCAGGCTTGGGGCGGAGCAGCAGAGACACATGTGTGCCTGGCTAGGTTGGGGCCGGCGCCTCATTGAGAAGGAGGCTCTCCAAGCTGGGCTTCATTAGGGCAGTGGCACTAATAGGGAGGGGGTTCAGGGGAGCTGGGCTGACAGCCAATTACTTGCTCGTCTGCATTATGGATTAACCCATCTGGGCCTGGGAGATTGGCTCTGAAAGAGGCACAAAAGGGGGGGCGTGACCACAATCACACACTGAATTATCCAGTCTGAACACTATTGTCCACCACCAAAGGGGCCTCAGGATGGGTGACCCTCTTGGGTGTTCTCCATCCCCCCCCCAACACACACACACTGCTTACCCCACCAGAAGAGCAGAGGTAAACTACTGCCTGGTTAAAAGGCAGTCTGAGACAGGGGAGATACTGGACTTGGAAAGAGAAGCCAGAAACAAAGTTCACTTAACATACTTTTCCTTCAGTTCAGCCTTTGCTGTCATCTTCAAAGCATAAGAAACTCACCTATGTGGAATTCCATACAGATACGGACAGGAGGGAAGCTCAAACTAGTGTGTGTGGGGGCACTTTGGGGAATGGAAAGGACCAGAGTCAGGTGCCTCTCACCTCACTCATCACCCTTTCTGAGGCTAATTGATTCCAGACACGAATAAAAGACCCGCCTAAGAGGTCTTTGAGGACCCTTGCCCAGCTCTGGCATCTCTCTGGCATGCTTTGCTGATGAGAATGGCTGGCCCCTCCCCCACCAGCCCCTCCTTCAGGAGTGAGCCACCGCAGAGCATAAGAGGGAAGAAGAACAGGAGGGGGTGGCAGGCAGGGGCTCTCTCCTCTAGCTAATCCCCTCATTACCATCCCATAATCAGAATCACGCTTTCAATGTAAATGGGATGTTAAATATTGGTTTCTCTAGACACAAGCTCCTTTGGAGAAAATTATTGATGCTTCCCCTTTTGCCAGTATGGAAGCCCCCATTGTGAAGGGGTGGGTGTAGCAAGAGAGAAAGACTTAAGAGTCTGATTGGTGGGGAAGGTGGAGGTGTCTGACAAGAGGGGGCAGACTGATTCAGTTTTTAGCTGGCCTAGACAGCCTCAATTGCCTTTTCTTCTCAACAGTAGCAAGCCATCCTGAAGAAGTTGGTCCACTGCAAACTTACACTTAACTGGGAGCTGACTGGCTTCTAGTCTCATTCATTCTTGCCTGCACGTCAGTATGAAGTTTTAGACCCTAAAGCCAGATTACCAATGGAAGGAAGTTGTGTTTGCAGGGGAGCTCTCCTTACCCTGTTGCCTCTTGCTAGAAACGCAAGGGGGAGCAACCTAGGCTCTCCTTTAAAAAAGTGTTTTTGGTAGTACTGGGGTCTGAACTCAGGGGTATGTCTCACACTTGCTAAACAGGTGATCTACAGCCCAGAACTCAAGACTTAGGCACTATTCCTAAACTTTTTCACTCAGGGCTCTACCACTTGAGCCACACTTGCATTTCCAGCTTTTTTTTTTTTTTTTCTTTTTTGGTGGTGGTGGTAATGAATTGGAGAAAATAGTCTCATGGACTTTTCTGCCTGAGCTGGCTTCAAATTGGGATCCTCAGATCTTAGCCTCCTGAGTACTCTAGATTATAGGCATGAGTCACCTTGGCTGGCTTTATTGGTTATTTTCAAGATAAGGTCTTGCTTTATGCCAGGGCAGGCCTTGTCCCCAGTCTTCTCATTTTTTGCTTCTCTTTGCCACAGAGATGAGTAGCACTCCCAGCCACTGGTTGAGAAAGGGTCTCTTGAATTTTTATGCCTGAACTGGCCTCAAACCCCGATCCTCCTCATGCTTGCCATTAAGTGTATAGCTCTGAGTCACTGAACCAGCTTCCTTCCATTTCTAGACACAAAATAGAAACATAAAAGTCACAATGGCCTCTCACACTCAAGACTCCATGGTTATCTTTTTATAGCAGTCTTGTGATACAGAGATAGCAGTTATGATTCCTGGTTGGCACATGAGGTTGAATCATGAAGTGACCTACAAGGCTGGCAAAGGTCATATTCCTATGGGAATACCAGTCTACGTCATGCTCTTCCCTTTATGCCATGTTCTGTCCTTTAAAACCGAATCAGCCACTGCTCTGCCACTTGTAGGAAGGCAAGAACCACTCGGTGTGTCTGTGTGTACTGAAGGGTAGTGGAGGTGGTGCAGAGGTCATTCTCTGCTCTCCTCTGCTCCATCAATAAGGTCAGGAAGGAGCTAAGGATGCAGGCTATTGGAAAGACCATGGGACTATCTGTTTTCTTGGGGGTGGGATGGGGGAGGGGGGGTCCTATCCCTCACTACTTGGCTTGCTCTGGGTTTAGAACTGGGAATTAAAAATATTAATGTAAGAAGAGTGGCTTAGCCTCACAACTGCTTAGCAGTTGTCAACAAAGCCCTGTTCACGAATCATAAGATTTGGTCCTCTCAATCACATCGAGAGCTAGTACCACTTGCTTGAGGCTAAGGAAGCATGTCTTACCCTCAGCAGCCAACACGCTTTCACTTCCCAGGTTCACTGCTCAAAACGGGTCCTCATAAGCAAAGTAGCTGGATGACCACAGGGTGTCTTGGCTCCCTGATTCTATAATTGTTGGGAAGAAAAGAAAGATTATATGTGTGTTTGTGAGTGTGTGTGCACGCATGCAAGCACATGGTGTCTACTATGTTCATAATAAAGGTGAATCATTTTAGGCGGGATAGGGAATGTATGGTATTTTAACAGATGCAGAAAATGAGGCAAAAAGGACTAAGTAACATATCTAAGTTATCTGAGTTGGTAACTGCAGAGCTGTTTCTTAATCAGGTCTGGAATGAAATCGGCAGTGATGTGCGCGCCACGCTTACAGTTCCCCAGGTAGAAAAGGTGGCTCTCTCTATGGCCCTGTGCTGTGTTTGGGGTGGCAAGAGTAGGCTCTTTTTCAGTTTTGTAGGACGAGGCATAAGCATAGGAAAGCGAACAACTTCACTGCGATTAGCAACCGTCTCTCCTCTCCCTGCGCCAGAGGCTGCGAGGATGGAGCCAGGGCACCATGTGGCTTGCGCTGAGCTGCCACAAGAAAGAGGGCGGGAGATGCCTTCGGAGGACCCCCTCTAGGGCTTCGGAGAGGGCTTCCACTGCTCAGCTCCCTCCGTTTAGCTTTCTCCTCATTAACTCCCCGGCCTCATTAATCAGACCCGATGAAATGCGCCCCCGGGAACACTGCCCAAGCGCTCGCCGTTTGGCGCTTTAATTATCCTCCCAGCGGGAGGAGGTGGGGCTGGGCGTGGGCTATCCTGAGTACTCACCAGTCCGGGGATGCTATATAGGATCTTCCCCTAGCAGTCCTCCTGGGCTTTTGCCCAGGAGCCCACGGCCAAATTGTCCTTTGCATTGTCTTCTCTCTACCGGAGAAGATGGGTCCTTCTTTTAAAAAAAAAAAAAAGAAAAAACACCAACCTCCATTTCTTTGATCCAATTTTAGGTATGCATCAAATAAGTCCTTATTGGCCTGCTTACTGTGTGTTCCTAGATGTTGGAGAAGCACAGCCCTGGTCAGGCCAAGGAAGCTCCTACACCTGCCAGCAGGGAGACAAATGCAAAACAATCCAAACTTAAATACCAAAACAAAACAAACAACCACACCAGAAGCAAGGTGCTATTCTTAATGAAAACACAGTATGCTGCAGTCAAGCAGAGTGGGACACTGCAAGCAGCCAAAAGATTCCAAAAAAGGGTTTTCCTTTTTTTTTCTTTTCTCCTCTCAAGAAGATCAAAGCTTGAAGTGGGACTTAATCTGCAAGTGGGAGTTAGCTGGTGAAGACGTGGGTGTTTAAAGAAGCAAACAGCAAATACAAAAGACAAAAATACAGACAAAACTGTTTGTACAGAGCCCTGAATGTAATTTGGTCTGGCTGGAGGACGAGTTGAGACAAGGGGACAGAATGAGGCTAAAGGCAGCCAGGGTTTGCAGGCTGTGCTAACCTAAAGGCAATGGAGAGCTACTGGTAGATTTATTTTTAAAGCCAAAGTGACACGATTAGTCTTGTTTTGGAAAACCTCTGTAGTTAAGCAGGAAGAATGGGGAGGGGATGCAGGAATGCAAACAGGTTAATTAGCAGGGTAGGTGACTGATTGGTCGTGGAAGGCAAAGAAGAGGAGTTTCTCTGAAAAGCTTGTTTTGGGAATTATAAGCAAGGTTAACTTGAGGTGTTCCCAAATGTCTGACTCAGCTCAAATTGAAGGTGAGGAAGGGGTTACCTGGTCCCCTCCTGCTGGCTTTCTCCTCTTGGTAGAAAGCCAGGAGACTTGTTCTCAAATTCTTGGAAGAAAAGATTTGATTAGACCAAAATAAGGCGAGAATAAATGCCTACTGAAGAAATGATGCCTCATGGGCAAACTCTGTTCTAATCTTGCAGGAAAAGGATTAGGATTGCTAGATCATTTATAATAGAAGCTAGAGTGCAGTATTTTTTTTTAATTTTTTTTTGGGGGGTCCGGTTGTGGGGCCTGAACTCTGGGCCTGGGCGCTGGAAGTGGCGCTGTGGCTCAAGTGGTAGAGTGCTAGCCTTGAGCTGAAGAGCTGAGGGACAGAAGCTAAGGTACTTTATCATCTCTCTCATTTGTAAAATGAGACTGTTGGATTGGATGGATTCACCTTACAAATGTATATCTTTCCAGGTCCAGGAAAGTGACAGAAAAGATTTGATTAGACCAAAATAAGGCGAGAATAAATGCCTACTGAAGAAATGATGCCTCATGGGCAAACTCTGTTCTAATCTTGCAGGAAAAGGATTAGGATTGCTAGATCATTTATAATAGAAGCTAGAGTGCAGTATTTTTTTTTAATTTTTTTTTGGGGGGTCCGGTTGTGGGGCCTGAACTCTGGGCCTGGGCGCTGTCCTTCAGCTCTTCAGCTCAAGGCTAGCGCTCTACCACTTGAGCCACAGCGCCACTTCCAGCTTTTTTTTCTTTTTGCTTATGTGGTGCTGAGGAATCGAACCCAGGGCCTCAGGCATGCGAGGCAAGCACTCTATCACTGAGCCATCTTCCCAGCCCGAGTGCAGTGTTTTTAATATAAAATCTCCTGATTTAAAATCACCCATGTAAACTCAAGTGGTACAGAATCTACCTAACAAGCACCAAGTCCTGAGTTTCAATCCTGGTACTGCCCCAAACAAAAACAAAACTAACAACAAAGCCCCACACAATCAAATGATATATGGTTTGAGCCAGGTGACAATGACTTATACTGTAGTACTAGCTACTCAGGAGGCTGCTGTGAAGCTTGAGGCTTGAAGCCACCCAAGGCAGGAAAGTCCAAGAGACTCTGATCTCCAATTAATTAACAAAAAGCCAAAAGTAAAGATATAGATCAAGTGGTAGAGCACCAGCCTTGAGTAAAAAAGCTAAGAAACAATATTCAGGCCCTGATATCAATCCCAAGTGCTAGCACAAACAAAAAATTTGTTTTGAAAACATAAATTATATATGAATGAGTTTATAAGGGTGTTTATTATTTATTGTTTTATTAACTTTTTGTAATTCTGGAGATCAAACCACATGCTAGACCTCCTTCCACAAGGTAGCCAAGTGTTCCACCACTGAGCTACATCACCTTTGGAGGTTGCCAAAGAAGGGACTCACTTGAAAAATAAGGTAGGGGCTGGAAGGTGGCTCAGTGGTAGAGCATTTGCCTTGCATGCTGGAGGCCCTGGGTTCGATTCCTCAACACCACATAAGAAAAAAAAAAGCTGGAAGTGGCGCTGTGGCTCAAGTGGTAGAGTGCTAGCCTTGAGCTGAAGAGCTGAGGGACAGTGCCCAGGCCCAGAGTTCAGGCCCCACGACTGGACC
Organism: Dipodomys spectabilis; assembly: GCF_019054845.1. Taxonomy (NCBI): domain Eukaryota; kingdom Metazoa; phylum Chordata; class Mammalia; order Rodentia; family Heteromyidae; genus Dipodomys; species Dipodomys spectabilis. Next base: position 5,449,450 of record NW_024870700.1, read on the forward strand.
CCCCCCCAAAAAAAAGAAAAGAAAAATAAGGTAAAGAGGGGCTGGGAAGGTGGCTCAGTGGTAAAGAGCTTGCCTTGCATGCCTGAGGCCCTGGGTTCGATTCCTCAGTACCACATAAACAAAAAGAAAAAAAAGCTGGAAGTGGCGCTGTGGCTCAAGTGGTAGAGCACTAGCCTTGAGCTGAAAAGCTGAGGGACAGTGTTCAGGCCCCACAGCCAGACCACCCCCCCAAAAAAAAAAAACACCAGAAAAATAAGGGAAAGAATCAAGCATTTAGGTTGATTTTCTTATTACAAATGTACCCCAAGCAAGTAACTAATAACTGATTCTTTTTATAGCAGTATTCCAATTTATAAATGAAAAGAAAAAAATCATAGAGATAGAGTGTCATCCCTGATGAAATAATGAATACAGGAAATGGTTGTTACTGGATTCTCATACCACAACAAAAGAGACAAGCAGATATCACTCCTGATGGAATTAAGCAATATTGCATATGAAGTATTCTGGGAGAAAAATATCAAGCATTAATTGATCAAGCCTCTATATCTAACAACCAATTTGCTGGAAATAATAGGAGCAGAGGAACATGTTAAATGACACCATGGGGATACATTCAACAAAATCCAGACTGTGGAAAATTCTACAGAACAAATGACCTATTTTTTTTTTAAACAAATGAATTGCAAGGAGGAAGAAAAAAAAGATAAAGTGAGGGACATTAGATTATAAAAGAGACAATGCACTATATAGATTAATTTGAATCCTAATCTGGGCAACAGTTATGCAAGTCTGGACATTACTATAAATTTAATGATGAATTATTATTACTTTAGCTAGGATGAAATTATTATGGTTATTTAGGAGATCCCTTAACTTTTCAGCTTACACTGAAATTTTTATAGAAGAAATGTTGATCTCTGACATTTGCTACCAAATCATGGGGATAGAGTGTGAGAATGGATGGGGAAAGATTGCTTTTGGATGTATGGGGATTCAAATTACTATTCTCTCCAATTCTGTATATTTTTATTATGCATAATGTTGTATTATCCATAACCAATTGCTTAAAAAGTTACTTCCATCCAACTTTACATCACTCATGAATTCGAACCCTATATTACTTGACCTTGGCTTCCAGAATCTTTTACACTTTTTCCCTCCTTCTTCCAGGGAAGTGACTTAGGAATTAATTAAATAAAGCTGTAAAGGCCAGCACGACTTCCTGCTCACTTGTTATTTCTTATGTCACCACAGAAGTTGGAGAGCTTATAGTTAGTTGGGTGTTGAGAGTTGTCACAATCTAGAGCCTGTGCCTAAATGGACACTGAACCTGATCAGACCTCCTACTCGACTTTTCAGAGCCTTGAAAAGACGTGTACTGCTCAGAACAAAAAAGAAAGGTAAAGGGCTGATCTGCCCCGAAGAGTTTGAGTCAGAGCAACCCGGGTTAAATCCAGGGAAGGGGTAGGTGGGCAGGGCGGCTGGGGGCGGAGGAGGGGAAACCGTGAAAGGTCCTCTCATCCAAAGGCACGTGGAAGGGCTGTGCTGGAGACCAGGCACGGCGCAATTTTCCAGCCGTCTGTCCTGTCCTTGCGTCCCCTCCTCCCAGTGCGGTGAGCGACCCCGCGCCTGGCACGTGTCGGCGGTGCTGGTTGCTCATTTAAGTGAGGAAGGGAGCAGCTCGGAGAGCGAATTGCCCGGGCGGAGCTCGAGGGAGGGTGGGCGGCCGGGAGCAGGGCCGGCGCCAAGTAGACACACAATGGGCAATCAGCGGCCGCCCGGAGCCGAGTCCGTCCCCCGCCAGCCCCCGGGGCCGCGTATTGTTCTTGGACCCTCCTCCCAGCCGGCCATCGCGAGCCCGGAAAGGCCCTGGCCGCCAGGGCCGGGCTAGGGGTCTGTGTGGGACGAGCCCGGGACCTCGGCCTCGGCCTCCCCTCCGCCCTCGCTCCGGCCCAGGGGTCAGCGTCGGCGATTAGGCGACCGGCCCGCCCCGCTTCCACCTCCCCCGTCAGCCGCTTCCCGAGCGGCGGGGTAATGAGCCGCCCTCGGCCTGGCCCCCACGCCATTGTGTGCGCGCGGGGGTGAAGCCAGGTCTCCGCGGCGCGGTGGAGGGTGACCGCGCGCGCGGCTGCGGCCCTCGCTTCACACCTGCTCCCCGCCCCCGGCCCGGGCGCGCGGGCGTGTCCCCTCTCTCCCCGCGGGAAGGGTCTCAGCTGGGGCTGCACTTGGTAAAGAGGCCGTGGAGAGCGCGGCGTCGGCCCGAGGAGGAGCCATAAATCTGGAGCAGATGCGGTCTGACAGTCAGTCACTCCGCTCCGGGAAGCGGGGGAGGGCTCTGCTCCCGCCCGGGTTCCCTCCTCGTCTGCAGCTGAGTTGGAGGCCTGGTGACCCGGGACCTCGGGCATGCGGACCCTGTCTCTCCCGCTCCCCCAGCTCTGCCTGCCACGTTTTGGCAGGCCACAAATGTGTCTCTGCACGCGCACTTTGGAGAGGATACTCTCCATCTATTGCACTATAAAAGCTGTGTGGGGAGCCTTCCAGGACGTGGAAGTGCGCGAAGAGTGTTGGAGCCGAACGTAAAGGGTGGACACCAGGGCCTAGTCTATCTTACTTGCTTGGCATAGGGATGGTCCCCTCTCTAAAATGCTGTGCCTTCCGTTTGAAGACCACGGCACCAAAACCATCTGACCACGAGGGACTTGGGGGTTAGTGTCTATGACAATGGTGCCAAGTTGAGTTGGCAAAAACTTCTGGGTGACTCTCTCTATAGCTGTTCTTCTGTTCCTCTATCCATCTGCAGGTAATGAGATTGGCTCATAATAAGTTCAAATGTCTTCCCTTGCCTCTTACCCACCAGTATCACCACCACCATCTCCAGACCCTTCCTTCTGGGATTTTTGTTGTTTTGGGGGGGAGGGTTCGGTCGTGGGGCCTGAACTCTGAACCTGGGCGCTGTCCCTCGCTCCTCAGCTCAAGGCTAGCGCTCTACCACTTGAGCCACAGCGCCACTTCCGGCTTTTTTTTTCTTTTTGCTTATGTGGTGCTGAGGAATCGAACCCAGGGCCTTATGCGTGCAAGACAAGCGCTCTACCACTGAGCCACCTTCCCAGCCCCTTGTTGTTGTTTGTTTTTTTGGGTCCGGTCATGGTGCCTGAACTCTGGGCCTGGGCGCTGTCCCTCAGCTCTTCAGCTCAAGGCTAGCACTCTACCATTTGAGCCACAGCGCCACTTCCTGCTCTTTTTTCTTTTTTGCTTATGTGGTGCTGAGGAATCGAACCCAGGGCCTCATGCATGCAAGGCAAGCGCTCTACCACTGAGCCACCTTCCCAGCCCCTTGTTGTTTTTTAGACACGTGGTTCTCAAACTTTAGCATGCATCCAAGTCGCCCCACGGTCTTAACCGAGTTTTTGATTCTTTTGGTCTGGGGTTGGTCAGACAACTTGACTTTTTAAGTTTCCCAGAGGGTGACTCCAGAGCTCAACGTGGTGGAAAGGAAGCTTGGTACTTGCTGCTGGAGAAGGCTATCTGCACTCCTGCACGGGATCAGTAAGGTTTTGAAGAGTTGTGGATGTATTTAGAGTTAGTGCAGGGTACACGTTCTAGAGATTTAGCACTCCGCACAACAGACTCAGGAAAATTACTGCATGCTCTCCTCAGGCTTTCAATAGAAAGCAAACAAAAAACCAACAACAAAACCAAACCAATTTATATTCCCAGCCTAACAATCATCCAGACACCTCCCTCCCTTTCATTAAGGCAGCAGGGGCAGGGTCTTAAAGTTTCTGTTCTCAAACTGACTAGCATAGGTTTAGTACTTGATAGGAACTCAACAAATATTTGTGTGTGAATGAATGACTGCTTCCTTTCCTCTTCAGAGAACCCTGATACTTACTGATCAACTTCCTACCTGTGCTTCCTTCTGAAGTTCTAAAACATTTCAAAGGTGATTTAAGATGGTGGTGTTACAAATACTTCTCCCCAAGGTCATCAGATGTTATAACCAGTTAGGAAGGGATGGGAAGGGGAAACAAAGGAGGAGGCAGCAATGCTTGTTAAGAAATGTACTCATTACCTTGCCTATGTAATTGTAACCCCTCTGTATGGTATTTTCACAATAAAAAAAAAATTTTTTTAAGCAGCATTTAATTTCTTACCACTAGGTGGCAGATCTTGACCCATTCATTGAAAAAAAAGAAAAATAAAAACTCTCCCTAGCTAAAAAGCCTGGCCTAAACTGCTCTCCCCTTCTCAACTCTCCCCTCCCCCCCCCCCCAAAAAAAAAATCAGAGCTAGGACAAGAAAGGCTGTTTCTTTACTTAACTGAGTTGGGAACTGAGGTAAGGAGGGCAGTTGTTGAAAATATCTTCATAAATGCTTGCCAAGGTGTTTAAGTGATCCCTTGAGCTGCATCAATGAGAAGGGCCAGCTGCAGCTTTCTAGTTTTTCCTTCTGGAAGGGATGTACTCATGCAGAAGTAAGAAAATGGGCTACTTAGAAAAATATAAGGAAGCTAACTTCAAACCGTAGGTTTCTGGGTCCACAAAAACACATGGCAACCAGCACTATACAACTTTATAAGCACATGGCTTGGCTTCTTTGCCTTCTGGCCACTGACTGGAAGATACACTCTTATTTCCTACTACGGAGAGTTCTTTGTTCTGTTGCACACACTGAAATTTACTCAAGTAAGAGTTGTGCGTTAGTCTAGTTAGACTAAAGGACACTCAATATCCTTAAGCTCTTGTTTGTAGTCTAATGAATATGTGGGTGATCTCTCTATCCCTCAAAAGATTTCTACTCCTAGATGATAATGTATAACAAAAACTAAATTATAGGGACTGGTAGAGTGCTTGCCTTGCATGCATGAGGCCCTGGGTTTGATTCTTGAGCACCACATAAGCAGAAAAAGCCAAAGTGGTGCTGTGGCTCAAGTGGTAGAGCTGAGGGACAGCACCCAGGCCCACAGTTCAGGCCCCACGACCGACAAAAACAAACAAAAACTAAATTATATAATAACTATGGCAAGAGCTACATAATACAACATATATGGTGTGTGTGTCTGTCTACCTATCTTGGTCTGGAGGTATTGCTTAGTGATAGTGTTTGCCTAGAATGTACAAAGCCCTATGTCCAATCCCTAGCATATCACATACACATATGCACAAATTTTTTTTTTACCAGGTGCTGGTGGCTCATGCTACCAGGAGGCTGAGATCTGAGGATTATGGCTCGAAGCCAGCCTTGGCAGGAGTGTGTGAGACTCTTATCTCCAATTAACCACCCCCAAACCAGAAGTGGAGCTGTGTGGCTCAGGGACAGCGCCAAGCCCCATGATATATATATATATATATATATACATATATATATATATATATAAAACAGGAGTGTCAATGAGTGTTTTGAGGAAAGGATAGGTAAAGATTTCTAGTTTACACATCTTTCTCAGGCTCAGGTGTGATTTACAACAAATATGGAGAATTTAATAGCATTAACCACATGATGTCAAAGCTAGAGAAAATGTATACCTTATATAGTTAACAAAACTGTCTATGCCAACATTGAGTTCTTTAGCATAGGTGAAACACTGCCTTTCAACGGGAGTTTATTCTTTCCTCTCTGCTGATAACCTTTAGTGCTCCTCTTCTTCCAGTCTACATAATTCTAGGGTGGGTAGATATGTATACACTGAAAATCTTAGTAATACCTGCAACCCAGAGTGCTCCTATGATTTGGACAATTCACTTTAACTGTAGCAGCTCCCTCTTGTGCCTCGCGTTTGCAGATATGCTAGTACAATCCATGGAAAAGAATATGAAAAGATTGAAAAAGTACATATTTGGATTTTTTTCTATGTGGGTTGCTCACAGAGTCAGTTTAAATATATTTATGGAATAGCTTCAGGCTATGTAGTTGGCACTTCACTCTTCATTGGAAATCCATTAAAACAATTACCAGGTCATGTTTGGAAACTTCTTTCACAAAGGAATTTTCTTAGTTATTGGGGTGGCATGAATTAGAGATACAAAACTAACAACTCCACTTGGGCCTTATGTAAACCACTACAACTGCAAACACTTTGTGTGAATGTCTGAGTATATGAATTTAAAAGCTAATAACCTAGTGGTACTAATGTGGGTATAAAACAAAAAGTGTTTTGGGCTGGGAAGGTGGCTCAGAGGTAGCATGCAAGCATGAGACCCTGGGTTCGATTCCTCAGCACCACATAAACAGAAAAAGCTGGAAGTGGCACTGTGGCTCAAGTGGTAGAGCACTAGCCTTGAGCTGAAGAGCTGAGGGACAGCACCCAGGCCCAGAGTTCAGGCCTATGACCAATAAAAAAAAAAGTGTTTTAAAAGTTTGTGAATAACCTTCCACTAATACCCCAAGGTTTAATTTTTTTTCCAGTCCTAGGGCTTGAAAGCAGGGCCTAGCCACTTTCCCTAAGCTTCTTTTGCTCAAGACTAGCACTCTATCACTTGAGCCACAGCACCATTTCCAGCTTTTTCTGTTTATGTGGTACTGAGGAATCAAACCCAGGGCTTCACGCATGCTAGGCAAGCATTCTATCACTAAGCCACATTCCAAGCCCCCAAAGTTTAATTTTTATCTAGAAGGTTTTACTCTGGTTATGGGCCATTAAAGACCAATAAATAAATCTGTGTTCACATCTGTAACAGTCATGGAATGTCATATTCTCTTGCCTCTCATACCAGAAAACTAAGCTTTAAAAAGCCTACATTTGTAAATCAATGCAAAAATCAACATATAGCTTTTGAAATTGATTTGTAAATATAAGGAAATTTCATGAGTTAAAATTTTCCATTGTTAACTTTAGCAGTCTTAGCACATGTAAACTACACAAGTAATGTATCTTGTTTTAATTATTTAACAAGGAATTTTTTTTGTCATCAAATTCAGGCACTGGGAAGAAACTGTCCATTTCTTGCATTTTGTAGGGACTTGTTAAGAGCTTCAAATTATAGTGGATTGCTGCCATTTCTATACCTGAACCATGCTTCTAATAACAAATCTTTGTAACCATAATCTAATCTAGACCACCCTCCCCCCACTTTCTCAGAGCAGGAGAAAAGAGCACAGTTGTAGTCATGCTTGTTCCAAGCCTTCTCTCACCGTCTTTCTGGTGTTTTTCCAGCTCTAACCACCAACTGGCTCGAAGGCAAAATTCCAAAACAATGACTGTGGAAGTTACAAGGTATAAGCCTGCTGAGGTTAGGCTCTAGAACAAGATTTCTGCCATATTTTATAGGTCAATGCAGGTCACAGCATCATTCCAAATCCAAGGTGTGGGGAAAATGACCCTACTCCTAATGGAGTTATATATTATTGCTACAGTGAGATGGAAACTGATGGCCTATCCCTGTAATCCTAGCTATTTGGGAGACTGAGCTCTAGAGGATCAGTTTCAAGCTGGCCTGAGCAGAAAAGTTCACTAGATTCCATCTCCAAAACCAGCAAAAAAGCTGGACTGGAGGTGTGGCTCAAGTGGTAGAGTGCCAGTCTGGGAGTACAGGCCCTAAGTTCAAACTCTATTCCAGCTAACTAAGATAGGTAAGTTCCATAGACGATAATCTCTGTATTGTCTTCCAATTTACAACAGACATCTCTTTAATATGTAGACACATTTGCAGACTAACTTCCTAAAAGTGAACTCTTTTGAGTCAAATGAAAGTATCTATTTGCAGCTTTATAAGATAGTGCCAGGTCATCTGAGAATCCAGTTTTGAAACTAGTTGGGGCAGGAAAGTCCATGAGAAGTGGAGTTGTGGCTCAAGTGGTAGAGTGCCAGCCTTGAACAAAAAAGCTAAGGGACAGTGCCCAGAACCTGAGTCCAAGCTCCACTATGGTCACATAAACAAAACAGAAAAAAAGTAATGTGTTTATTTCCCCTCCCCCCCCAAACATCCTCTTCCAATAATTTCACATTATGCCCATTATGAGTGAGATTGGGGTATATTTTAGTGAACTAAGAGCAAACCCTTTTCTCTTTCCTTAAGCTTCCCATTTCCCATGTGGCTTGCTAGCTTGTCATCTTTCAATGCACCTGAGAAATTAGACATGTTACTGAAGATATACTCAGATACCAACTCTGGGACAAGGTGTCTTTAGTCTTTGAACTACTAGTTTCCTTCTATACCCAGTTTTGGTCTTAATGATGTTAACAGATTCTTTCTTCCTCCCAGAAGAGCTAATAATCTGAGGAGAACATGATGCTTTTGATAAGGCAAATAATGTCCAATCTCATTATATACAAAATTTGCTCACTTTGGACTAGCTGGCTACACAATCCTCTCCAGTTTTAATAATTTTCTAGAACAACTTTCAGAACCCATGACTGGTAACTATGATTTTATCATAATGCAATTATACCAAATTAGAACCAGCCAAAAAGGAAGAGACACATATGGCAGAGTCTAGAACTCAAGAAGGTTCCAAGTTTCGTGTCCTGGAGAATGTATTGTCCTTCTGCATTTATGGTAACTTGCAGAGTACTGCCAACTCGAGGAACTCACCTTAGTGCAGTTTCTTTAGGGTGATATGGTTGAATTAAATTTCTAGTCCCTCTCCATACTGGGTCTGGCTGGTTTCACTCCCATCTTTCAGGAAATTTCATGGGTTCAGAAGGAAGCTCACAGGTGATACAAATCAGACCTCTTTTTGAGTAAAAGTATTTACTATGCAAATTATCCAATCTTTTTGATTTTGATTGTATCCTAATTTAAAATGTATTTTGGGTTACACAGAGCTAGCCTTAAACTGTGATTCTCCTGATCCTGATCCCTGCCTCCTGAGTAGTGGAGATTACAGAGGAGAGCCATCATGCCCAGCTATGTATGTATGTATATATATATATATATTATATAAATGTATACATACGCATTTTTTCTGATATTGTGCCCTGAATAACAGAGAAGTTTAGGAAGGGTGGGAAAGGGAATCAGAAAAGAGAATATGCAGCTGGGTGCCGGTGGCTCACGCCTGTAATCCTAGCTACTCAGGAGGCTGAGATCTGAGGATCACGGTTCAAAGCCAGCCTGGGCAGGAAACTCCATGAGACTCTTATCTCCAATAAACCACTAGAAAACTGGAAGTGGTGCTGTGGCTCAAGCGGCAGAGCGCTCACTTTGAGCTGAAGAGTGCAGAGACAGTGCCCAGGCCCAGAGTTCAAGCCCTATGACCAACCAAAAAAAAAAAAAAAGAAAGAAAGAAAAGAGAATTTGCAGAATCCTTTGGGTACTAAGTCCCAAAACATTTGGCATAGGCCAGCACTAGCTGGGCAGATGTCAGAAAACTAAAGCAGTATTTTTTTCTTTTAATGCTAGTACTGGGGCCTGAACTCAGGGCCTGGGCATTGTCCTATAGCTTTTATGTTCCAGGCTAGTGCTTTACCACTTGAACCATACCTCTACTTCCAGCTTTATTTAGGTAGTTAGTTGGAGATAAGAGTCTGACTTCCCTGCCCTGGGTGGTATCAAACCATGACCCTCAGATCTGAGCCTCCTGAGTAGCTAGGATTACAGGTGTGAGCCACTGACACCCTGCAAAATATAAAGATTCTAAAACCCTGCTGCTGAATAGGGGTGTAGCTCAGTGGTCTGCTTGAGGGTTTGGGTTTGATCTTCAGCATTTTTTTTAAAGGGATAGAGGCATGTAGACATATTTATCATTATTATTGCCCTACTGAAGCTTGAACTCAGGGCCTCACATTCTCAATGGGCTTTTTTGCTCACAGTTGGTTCTCTTCCACTTGAACCATACCTGTACTTTTGACTTTTGTTAGCTTTTTGGAGGTAAGATAACTGAATCACAATTCTCAGATCTCAGACTTTGAATAGTTAGGATTATAGGTGTGATAGATATAGATACATTACATACAATATTATGGCTCGCTAGCTGGGCATGATTACACTTGTAATCTCTGTAATCAGGAAGCAGGGGCAGGAGAGTCCTGAGTTCAAGCTACTAGTGAGACCCTGCCTCAAAAACAAAATAAAACAACCAAGTGTGTTGGTTCATGCCTGCAACACTAGCTACTTAGAGACAGTGCAGGCAGACAATGTCATGAGAACTCCCTTCTCAACCAATAATTGGGTGCAGGTAGTACAGTCTATCATCCTCAGTTACTTGGGAGGCTGGAACTGGTAGAATCATAGTTCCATGACAACCCAGATTTAAAAAAAAGTCTGAGACTCCAGCTCAATGGCGGGAAGAGGATGTGGAGAACATTCTTGTGATACCAGAAACAATGGGAAACCAAAGCAGACAGATCTCAGTCCAGGTGTATTCCTGGGCATTAGATCATTATGTGATCTGTCTGAATGTTTCCCTGCTCTTTTGTGAAAAAACGTCTCCCCAAAAGAGATTGGCACCCCAAAACAAGATAAACTTTAATGTGTTTAAGAGATAAAGTAGAAATTTATGTTTGTTAAAGGCAACATGTGTTTAAGGGAAGTTGGGCAGCATTATGGGAGAATGAATCAAGTACTTATAGAGTATTACTAAACTCTATCTGTCCTGAGCATTGTTTGCCCTCAACAGCTGACTCCCTGGAACCATACCTATGTAGATACCAAAGGTTTAACTTTATATTCAACATCTATAGACGTTTTTTGTCATTAGCACACTATAATAATTATTAACGCAGTATTTATATATGCCCATAGATTATATGCAAATATTATGTGTTATATATAATCTAATTCCCTACAGACATCCATAAATGACTGTAATGAGAAGAGCCAGGCTGTGTGTGTGGGTATTAGATAAGAGAACTTCTGTCTAACTGCTGAAGGGAAGGCTTTATAGAAAAGCCAGGAAAATGAACACTTGACACAGATTATGGATGGCATAATTAAAAGAAGTAGCTGATAGCTCACATGTAGACTAGTGTGTACTGTTTTATACTCTTGCTCACTATTTTGCTTTATTTTTGAGACTGTGTCTATTTATCCCAGCCAAGCCTCGAACTCATGATTCTTCTACTCCAGCATCTCCAGTGCTTTGGATTACAAGAATGCAACATTGCATCTAGCTTATTTCTGAAACATTTTATAATCCTAGCTACTCAGGAGGCTGAGATCTGAGGATAGTGGTTCAAAGCCAGCCTGGGCAGGAAAGTCCCTGAGACTTTTATCTCCAATTAACCACCAGAAAACTGGAAGTGGTGCTGTGGCTCAAGTGGTAGAGTGTTCACCTTGAGCTGAAGAGCTCAGGGACAGCACCCAGGCCCATAGTTCAAGCCCATGACAGACAAAAAAAAGAAAAAAAAACTTTTTGGTGTCAGTATCAGGGCTTGAACTCAGGGCCTGGGCGCTCTCTCTTATCTTTTTTGCTCAAGGCTGGCACTCTACCAGGTAAGAGTTTCATGGATTTTTCTGCACAGGCTGGCTTTGAACCTTGATCCTCAGATCTCATCCTCCTAAGCAGCTAGGATTACGGGGGCGGGGGTGAGTCACTGGAACCTGGCTACCTCTCAGATTTTTATCTATTTGTAACTATCAAGTGTATGCAGGGTTAAAGATGTAGCGCACATTCTTTCTTTTTTTTTGGGGGGGGGGTCCAGTTGTGGGGCCTGAACTCTGGGCCTGGATGCTGTCCCTCAGCTCTTCAGCTCAAGGCTAGCACTCTACCACTTGAGCCACAGCGCCACTTCCGGCTTTTTTCTTTTTTCTTATGTGGTGCTGAGGAATCGAACCCAGGGCCTCAGGCATGCAAGGCAAGCGCTCTACCACTGAGCCACCTTCCCAGCCCAGCGCACATTATTTCTAATAGGCTTATATAAATTCATACTATGAGTTCAAACTATACCATAAATTCAAGCTACAAAACTTTGAACCAACACCTCATACTTTCTCAAAAATCCAGGATCAGCATGACAAACACATTATTTTGTTTCTCAATACTGTATAGCAGTGATTAAATATTGTATAACATATACCAATAGCTTTTTATTATTAGCTTAATTTTACATTTGGGATGTTACTGGAGAATTTATTTCTTGTGCCAGTCCTGGGGCTTGAACTCAGGGCCTAGACACTATCCTTTAGCTTTTTTGCTCAAGATTAGAGCTCTGCCACTTGAACCACTGCTCCATTTCTGGCTTTTTGGTGGTTAACTGGAAATAAGAATCTTGACTTTTCTGTCTGAGCTGGCTTTGAACCTGATCCTCACATTTCAGCCTCATGAGTAGTTAGGTTTACAGGTGAGAGCCACTGGCACACAGCTGGAGATTTAATTTTTGATATAGCCTTTTCTCATTAGGTAGACAAATGAGTATGGAAAGGGGAAAGGGAAGGAATATAGAAATGGCTAATAACAATTTGTTGGACAAGAGATCTCTAAATCAACTTACTTTATCTAGGAAGGCTTCATGTATGAGTTAGAGTTGATTTGAGAACCATGCAGTTAGGCAATTAAGAGGATTTGTCTCAGGCATGAAGTACACATACATTGGTGGTTTTAATTTGTGTGTGTGTGTGTGGGGAGGGGGTTGTGGGGCTTGAACTCTGGCCCTGGGTGCTGTCCCTCAGCTTTTCAGCTCAAGGCTAGGATTCTACCACTGAGTCACAATGCCACTTCTGGTTTTCTGGTGGTTTACTGGAGATAAGAGTTTCACGGACTAAAAAAAAAAAAAGTTTCACGGACTTTCCTGCCCAGGCTGGCTTTGAACCGCAATCCTCTGATCTCAGCCTCCTGAGTAGCTAGGATTAAAGGCGTGAGCCACCAGTGCCCATCAATAAATTGTTTTAATAAATTAAAATTCTTCAATCTGCTTGGCATATTATTTAGGGATGAATCTCCTTTCAAACATACTAAATGCCTCATGACACTTTAATTTTGGGCCAAACAAGAGAGTAAATTTTGATTAATATTTGAAATTCTACTAGAGTCCTCAAATAATTTTTATTGTGAACCAGACACTATTTTTAGGACTTTACCTATATCAACTTATTTAATTCTTTCAATTCTACAGTGAAATTAACCTTATTTCCTAAGAAACTGTGGCACTGAGAGGTTGGTCTGAAGGCTCAGTGTCAGAGTGCTTATCCAACATGTGAGTCACTGGGGTTACTACTCTAATACTCAGCTCCCCTAAAGTGGTCAAATAGCAGACTTGGAGTTTGAAGCCAGGCATTCTGACTCTAAGAATCTATGTTCGTGTGTGTGTGTGTGTGTGTGTGTGTGTGTGTGCGCGCGCTGATAAGTTTGAACTCAGGGCCTTGTGATTGCTTGGCCTCTCCCCACCCCCGGTACCTTTCCTCTGTCCCTTGCTTTCTTGGTGTAGCCCCAAGGCTTGAACTCAGGGCCTGTACAATGTCCCTGAGTTTTTTTTTTGTTTTTTTTTTTGAGGGGGGGTCTGGTCGTGGGGCCTGAACTCTGGGCTTGGTGCGCTGTCGCTCAGCTTTTCTGCTCAAGGGTAGCGCTCTACCCCTTGAGCCACAGCACCACTTCTGGCTTTTTTCTTTTTGCTTACGTGGTGCTGAGGAATTGAACCCAGGGCCTCATGCATGCAAGGCAAGCACTCTACCACTGAGCCACCTTCCCAGCCCCTGTCCCTGAGTTTTTTTTTTTTGCTCAAGGCTAGCATTCTACCACTTAAGCACAGCTCCATTTCAGGCTTTCTGCTAGTTATCTGGAGATAAGTATCTTACAGGCTTTCCTGCTGGCTTTGAACCATAATCCTGTTTTCAGCCTCCTGAGTAGGATTACAAGAGTGAGCCACCAGTACCTGGCCAAATTCCACATTTTAGTGGTAGGATATGCCCTTGCTTCTTGTTGTTGGTAGTGGGGTGTGAACTCTGGGCCTCGGCGCTGTCCCTCAGCTCTGCAGCTCAAGGCTAGCGCTCTACCACTTGAGCCACAGCGCCACTTCTGGTCTGCTTATGTGGTACTGAGGAATCGAATCCAGGGCCTCATTCATGCAAGGCAAGCACTCTACCACTGAGCCACCTTCCCAGCCCTAAAATCCATATTTGAAACCAAGGTGTTAAGACTTGCTCTTAGTAAAAAAGACAGAGAATATAAATTTTGGAAATTCCTTCAGCTTGTTTACACTCTTATAAACTATAGTGGCATTTTAATATGACACATTTAACTCCAACTTCAGTTTTGCCTAATGCTTTAGTCTTTTGCTTTCCAACTAACATGGTCATATTCTAGTGTTTAAAAGGTGGCTGACCCTTTTTTTTTTTTTTTTTTTTTTTTTTTTTGGGTGTAGGCAAAACAGTTTATTTTTTTTTTTTTTTTTTTTATTGTAAAGCTACTATACAGAGGGTTACAGTTACATGAGTGAGGTTATGAGTACACTTCCTCTTGAACATTGTTACCCCCTCCATTGTTTTCCCCCTACCATCCCCTCCCTCCCTCCCTTCCCCGAGGTTCTTTTTTTTTTTTTTTTTTTTTGATTGTGATTAAATGATTACATAATTTCAAAGTCACAAGTTCATTCTAACTTCCCTGGAGCAAATTGTCTACCACAGTCTGTAATATATAACAGTGTTCACATGTTATGTACCATATTTGTGATCAGCAGCATGAGGATATTTAGTAGTGGTTCAACCAGATGAGCGGGAGTTCTTTGTTTCTTAAGTCCTGTTAGTTTTGTCGTATCACCTAACCTTTTGGATTTAGCATCCACTTATGAGGGAGACCATGTACCGTTTGTCTCTTCGTTCTTGGCTTACCTCGCTCAACATGATTCCTTCTAGCTCCATCCATTTCCCTGCAAATGCCATTATTTTGTCATTTCTAATGGCTGCATAATATTCCATTGTGTATAGATACCACAATTTTTGGATCCATTCATCTGTGGTGGGGCACCTAGGTTGTTTCCATATCCTAGCTATTGCGAACAGTGCTGCAATAAACATGGAGGTGCACGTGTCCTTGTATATTGGTTCCTGTTGTTCAGGGTAGATGCCTAGAAGTGGTATGACTGGGTCGTAAGGGAGGTCAATCTTTAGCTTTCTAAGGACCCTCCAGACTGCTTTCCAAAGTGGTTGTATAAGTGTACATTCCCACCAGCAGTGTAATAGGGTTCCTCTTTCTCCACATCCCCTCCAGCATTTGTCGTTGGCTGATTTGTGGATGTGGGACATTCTGACTGGGGTAAGGTGGTATCTCAGGGTTGTCTTTATTTGCATTTCCTTCACCACCAGGGATGATGAACATTTCCTCATGTGTTTCTTTGCCATTTTTATTTCTTCATTTGAGAAGTCCCTCTTTAGTTCCCTTGCCCATTTAGTAATTGGTTTGTTAGGTTTGGGAGGGATTAGTTTCTTGAGTTCCCTGTATATACAGGATGTTAACCCCTTGTCTGATATATTGCTGGTAAATATTTTTTCCCAATTAGTTGGTTGTCTTTCTAGCTTAGTTGCGATAGATTTAGCTGTGCAGAAGCTTTTTATTTTAAGGTAGTCCCATTTGTCGAGTCTCTCTCCAACTTGTTGTGACCCTGGGACTCTGTTCAGGAAGTTCCTTCCTGTGCCTATTATTTCAAGTGTCTCTCCTACTCTGTCCTGCAGTAGTTTCAGAGATTCAGGTTTAATGTTAAGGTCTTTAATCCATTTTGAGTTGATGTTGGTGCATGGTGATAGGCTGGGGTCCACTTTTAGTTTTCTGCATGTGGCTGCCCAGTTTTCCCAGCACCAGCGGTTGAAGAGGCTGTGTTTCTTCCATTGTATGTCTTTGGCTCCTTTGTCGAATATCAGCTGGCTGTAGGCCTGTGGATTTATATCTGGATCTTCTATTCTGTTCCATTGGTCTTCGGGTCTGTTTTTGTGCCAGTACCATGCTGTCTTTGTGATTATAGCTCTGTAGTAGAGTTTGAAGTTCGGCATGGATAGCCCTCCCATATTGTCTTTATCCCCTAGAATTGTTTTGGCTATTCTAGGTCTTTTGTTGTTCCATATAAATTTTTGGACTGTTTTCTGTATTTCAGTGATATACGTCATTGGGATTTTAATAGGAATTGCATTGAATTTGTATATTAGTTTTGGAAGTATCACCATCTTTACTATATTAAGTCGGCCTATCCAGGAGCATGGGAGGTCTTTCCATTTCCTAGTGTCTTCTGCAATTTCTTTCTTTAACTTTTTATAGTTCTCATTAAATAGTTCTTTTACATCTTTGGTTAGGTTAATTCCTAAATATTTTATTTTTTGGGAGGTTATTGTGAATGGGGTTGCTCCCTTTATTTCCCTCTCTTCCTGTGCGTTATCAGTGTATAGGAAGGCAACTGATTTTTGTGGGTTTATTTTGTATCCTGCTATTTTGCCGAAGTGACTTATGATTTCTAAAAGTTTGGGGATGGAGTTTTTGGGATCGTGGAGGTATAGTATCATGTCGTCTGCAAAAAGGGATAGTTTCACTTCTTCTTTCCCTATGCGGATCCCTTTAATGTCTTTTTCTTGCCTTATTGCCCTGGCTAAGGGTTCTAGGACTATGTTGAAGAGGAGTGGAGACAGTGGACATCCTTGCCTTGTTCCTGTTTTTAGGAGGATTGGTTGTAGCTTTTCCCCATTAAGTATAATATTGGCTATTGGTCTGTCATAAATGGCTTTTATTGTTTTTAGAAATGTTCCTTCTATTCCTATTTTCTCCAGAGCTTTTAGCATGAATGAATGTTGAATTTTATCAAAGGCCTTTTCTGCATCTGTGGCGATAATCATGTGATTCTTGACCTTGGCTCTGTTGATATGCTGGATTACATTTATTGACTTACGTATGTTAAACCATCCCTGTGTCTCTGGGATGAAGCCTACCTGATCATAGTGTATTATTTTTTTTATGTGTTTCTGGATTCTGTTAGCTAGAATCTTGTTAAGGATCTTTGCATCTGTGTTCATCAAGGAGATTGGCCTGTAATTCTCCTTTTTGGTTGGGTCTTTGCCTGGTTTGGGGATGAGTGTGATATTGGCTTCGTAGAATGAGTTTGGGATAGCTCCCTCCTTCTCTGTTTCTCTGAAGAGCTTGAGGAGTATGGGTATTAGTTCTTCTTTAAAGGTCTTATAGAATTCTGCTGTGAATCCATCTGGTCCTGGGCTTTTTTTTGTTGGAAGACTTTTGATAGCTTCCTGTATCTCATTATAGGATATTGGCTTATTTAATTGGTTAACTTCCTCTTTGCTCAGTTTGGGTAACTTGTATTTCTCTAAAAATGCATCCATTTCCGCCAGATTTTCTTCCTTTAGAGAGTATAGCTTTTGAAAGTAGTCTGTTAGAATTGTTTGGATATCTTGGGTGCGTGTTGTGATGTTTCCCGTGGCATCCCTAATCCTATTAATATGGGTTTCCTCTCTTCTTTTTTTAATTAATCTTGCCAACGGGCCATCAATTTTGTTTATTTTTTCAAAGAACCAGCTTTTTGTTTGGTTTATTTTGGTTATGGTTTTCTGATTTTCTAATTGGTTAATCTCTGCTCTCAATTTGGTTATCTGGCTTCGTCTAGTAGCTTTGGGTCCCATTTTTTCTTGTTTTTCTAGCTGTTTTAGTTGCAACATGAGATTATTTACTTGGTCTGTCTCCATTCTCTTGATGTGGGCACTGAGGGCAATAAATTTGCCCCTCAGGACTGCTTTTGCTGTGTCCCACAAGTTTCTTTGTGAGGTGTTTTCATTTTCATTGAGTTCTAGGAAATGCTTTATTTCTTCTCTGATCTCTTCTGTTACCCAGGCCTTGTTAAGGAGTGTGCTGTTCAATTTCCATGTATTAGAGAAATTTCTGCGGTATGCTTTGTTATTGAGAGCTAGCTTGATTCCACTGTGGTCAGATAGGATACAGGGGATTATGTCGATCCCTTTGTATTTGCTTAAGTTCCTTGAATGAACTATGATATGGTCTATTTTGGAGAAAGTTCCATGAGCTGCTGAGAAGAATGTGTACTGTGTTGTTTTAGGGTGAAATACTCGGTAGATGTCAGTTAATTCCGCTTGAAGTATGGCCTCACTTAATTCGGTAGCTTCTTTACCAATCCTCTGGTTGGTAGACCTGTCCTTTGGTGAGAGTGGCGTGTTAAAGTCTCCTAGTATTATCGTATTGGGATCTATTTTATTCTGTAAGTTTGAGAGCATTTGTTTAACATATCTGGGTGCACCAATATTTGGGGCATATAAGTTGATGATGGTTATATCCTCCTCTTGGATTGTTCCCTTTATTAATATGTAGTGTCCGTCCTTGTCTTTCTGTACTGATTTTAATGAAAAGTTTATTTTGGGCTGACCCTTTTTATTGTAAAAAACCTAATATGTGTTTATAATTTAAAAATACACTGATTTGTTTATATTTATGATTAGCTTCAGTTTCAAGTCTGTTTTGAAAAACAAAAAACTCACTGAGGTTTTGTTAGCAAAGTGAGTCTCTTCCCATCGCTTAGTGCACTCCTTCCCTTCTCCACAGCTTAACGCGACTCTTTCCTAGGCAACACCAGGCCCATGTAGTAAAGGCAATCAATAGTCAACTTCAGCCCTCCTTTACCTTGGGATGGCACTTCTCTGGGGCAGCTACCACCACATAAGGCAGCAAGAGCCTCGTAAAGTGACCTTCAGGTCTGGGCAGTTGCAGGATCCTTATCTACCATTTGGATAGCAGCCATAAATCCTAGTCTGCCATAATGAAGCCCCTGACCCACACTCCACACTAGGGTCTCCCCCTCCTATCCCCTCCTAAACCCCCTAGGTTATATAGGTCACCCCAGACAATAGCTGGCGCTTCTTCTCATTCCTCCCTAGTGAGAAGGAGTCTTGCCGGCCCCCCTTTCCTAGCAATAAACGTTTCTTTGTTCTCTTTACCTGGATGTCTGCGTGGTTCTCTGGCAAAGTCCAATTAATCTTATTTAAGCTATCAGGCCTTAAAGTTAATGATCCAAGATAAAAAAGATTTCACATTTTTGAAGGAAAATGTAAATATTTTTACAGTTATGTTCTGGACTTGGTGTACAACCATTCTTTTAAGTTCCAGCACTTTAAGGAACACTATGGAGTGACTAAAATACTAATCTATTAAAAGAAGCCAAAGATCGGGCCATAACTGAGTCTTCTTTTCAATCTTACACTTGATAGTATAAACTAGCAATTCCCAACCCACTGAAGTTAGAGGATGGCATTGGAAAGTAACTTTTTTTTTTTTGGTGTCTGGTCGTGGGGCCTGAACTCTGGGTTTGGGCACTGTCCCTCAGCTCTTCAGCTCAAGGCTAGTGCTCTACCACTTGAGCCACAGCGCCACTTCAGGCTTTTTTCTTATGTGGTGCTGAGGAATCGAACCCAGGGCCTCAGGCATGCAAGGCAAGCGCTCTACCACTGAGCCACCTTCCCAGCCCCGGAAAGTAACTTTTCTGCTACACTCAGTCCGTATATGTTCAAGTTTCAAACTGTACATATGGGATAACGACATCGAATTGTTCTGCAACCAGTCATACCTACCCAGACTAACAGGAAAACAACAGCTCCTAAGCGGAATCAGGAGCTGGGGCGTGTGGCTGAGCGGCAGAACGCATGGCTGGCGCGGCTGAGGCCCTGGGGTCCACCCCCAGCACTGCAAGAAAACAAACTGGCAAAACCCAGAAGTCACTCTTCTCCATAAAGTGCGCTTAAGCTTCGTTGGAAAGCTCTTTCGTACGAAGGATACCTCAGTCCCTTTCTCGCTTAGTAGCACCTCTCTCCCTCCTCGGCCTTGGCGTCTACCACCCTGGGCCTGGGCCTCAGTTACCTGGGGGCCGGTTTCTGGGGAAGACAGGCAGAGGGAGGGCGAGAGAGGAGAGAGAGAAGACGGCCAATTTCTCCTCAACTCCGAGCCCCCTCTCGGGCCTCACCCCCTCCTCTCGGGGCCGAGACCGGAGAGGAAGTGGGAAGGCTCCCGCCGGCTCCTCACTCCAGCGCCCGCATGCCCCCGCCCTTCTCCCCAGCTCGGGCCTCCGGCGCGCCTCGTTCCCGCCCCTCGCCCCGCGAGAGGAGCGGGTGGCGCGGGAGAGCTCGTGGGGAAAGACCCGGCGCTGCAGAAGGCCTCAGCCCGGCCGCCGCATCCCCCGCAGCCGCGGTCCACCGCCGCCCAGCCGCCGGCGAACCAGGCCCTAAGGCACCGCCGGAGACCGCGGGGGCCGGAAGTGCGGGCGCGTCACTTCCGAGCGGTGTAGCGGCGGCCGCTTGGAAGATGGCTGCGCCCTGTGGCTCTGAGCTGCCCGCCAACTCGCCGCTAAAAATCCCTAAGATGGAGGTGCTCTCCCCGGCTTCCCCTGGCGGCTTGAGCGACGGGAATCCATCGCTGTCCGACCCTTCCACGCCTCGGGGCGCTTCCCCGCTCGGGCCAGGCAGTGCGGCAGGCTCGGGCGCAGCGGCGTCCGGGGGTCTCGGGCTGGGGCTGGGGGCCCGCAGCGCCGCCTCGGCCTCGGTCTCCTTCTCCCCTGGTGGCGGCAGCGGCGGAGGTGCGGCCGCGGCCGCCGCCGCCTGCCGGGGCATGTCGTGGACGCCGGCCGAGACGAACGCGCTCATCGCAGTGTGGGGCAACGAGCGGCTGGTGGAGGCGCGGTACCAGCAGCTGGAGGGAGCCGGCACGGTGTTCGGCAGCAAGGCCCCCGGGCCAGCCATGTACGAGCGCGTGTCCCGGGCCCTGGCCGAGCTGGGCTACGAACGGACCCCATCCCAGTGCCGGGAGCGCATCAAGGTAACCGGCCGCCCGGCCTGGGGCAGCGAACCGAGAGACAGAGAGAAGGCGGGGAAGCGGGCCTCGGGGGCGGGGGCCGGTCTGAGTGCAGGGCTCCCCTCCGGGGCCCGGTGGGCGATCTGCATCTCCTCTGCCTTATTTTTATTGCTTTCCTTTTCTCCCTGGGAAAGGGGCTTTTATTTTGTTTGTTTTTTTCTTTTTTCTTTTTCCTTCCCCCCCCCCCCCCCGAAGGCCGCCAGCCCGTAGGTTTCCTGAGTTTGAAGTTGGGCGTGCCTGCCGCCGCCCCCTTTTCTTGCCAATCGAGGTTGTTCCTGGCTCTGAAGTTGGTAGTTTCTCATTGTGCGTTGTGCGGCAGTCCCGGTGCCGCGGGCGCCTCTCTCCCTCACCTCCCTCCCGGGCGCTTCGCTTTGTTCCAGGACGGGGGGCGGGGGGGGGGAGCTCCCACCATGAAGCTAGTGGGGAAATTGAGGAAAGGCAGGAAGAAGGTCGGGGGCGGGGGTGGGGGTGGGGGTGATTGAGCCCCGCGTTTAGGCATTTTCAACAAATGGCGCGGTGGCGGAGCCATATGTCAAGCGCCTGGAGACCACTGGCCTTTATGTCAAGTCTCTTTTTGCTTCTGACTTGAGGATGTGAAGGGAGAGTAAGACTTGAGATGCTCTGGAGAATTAGAAAGGCTTGATTGTAACCAGATTGTGTAGTGTTTATCGTGGAGGTCGTGTGCACCTTTAAAGTTAGCCCGCCCCAGAGTTGTTCTGGAATTTGGATTGTCGATGCCTCCAGGCGTAGGTAGGTTTGAGAGGCTCTGCTGTTTCTGAGGAAGCCCCTTCTTGAGACCTAGTTTTCCCTGCTTCAGTTTACTGTGCCAGATGTGCTGACTAGTAAAACTCTTAACGTGCACCTGGCCATCCTTGTGTATCTGCATGTTTAAATGCAGAGGCTTAACGTGGGCTGGGCATTTTTATCACCAATCTGTTTATCCTTTGCTGTTTCTACTGACTTAGTCAATTCGTATTAGTATTTTGGGTGGATAAGGAGTTGTGTTTAGTTACGTTTTTTTCCCCTCATCCTAGTGTCTGCTAAAAGATTCTGGTAGGATTCTCCTAGTTTTCCCTGAAAATAGTTCTATTACTTAGTCATAGTGTGTGTGTATTTCTTTTCTGGTAGGGCTGGCACTTTTTCTGGGAACTCCTTGGTGGGGGAGGCCACTAAGAAAAGTCATAAGTAAGAATAATCACATTAAAGAACCACCATAAAACCCAGTAAGAACCATCATGAGTAAGGGCAATCACAATAAAGGAGGGACATTACACTAGAGCTCACAATGTCTTGGCTTCACTGGTGTTCACTTTGGAACTTTGTTTAAAATATTTGGTCCAGAAACCTATTAATTATTGCCCAAAGAATGTGCCATCCCTTACAAAATTAAATTAGCCATTTGCTATTATTATAACATTTAATGCTATTTGATGTCATACCTTTGAGGCTTACAGAGTCCCTCTTTTTTTTTTTTTTTAAACTAGACTGTTAATAAAGTATAGGAAAAGGCTGTCATTCTTTGACTCTTTTCTTTGTTCTAGTCAAGGTCATTAAGGCTGGATTTTAGGAAGAGTTTTTGCACTGACTTGGATAGCATCTGCCCATGAACTTGTCTTGAGTTTAGATGTGCGCCGTAGGTATTTGTAACTTTTCCAGTTTGCTGAATTTTTGTCCATAGAAATTTCCCAAAAGGGAAAGTGTGTTGTCAACATTTCACTAAATATAAATCTCTCCATAAAATTGTTTCTCAAACAACCAGGGAATATCTAGTTGGATTGCTTCATTGTCCAGTTATGAGAAGGAAACCTAAAGCAAAGAAAGGAGATTGAGCCTCTGAAGAATTTTAAAAAGAGGATCAGTTTACCTGTCTCCAGACAGGTAAGACCAAGTTGACATCAAACTCTTAGAATCTTTTTGCAGATGATGATGGGTTCTCTGATCCTTGGTAACAGTTAACTTAGAGGGTAGTTAACTGCTTTTTGTTGTTGTTGTTGTTGTTGTTGTTTTTGGTGTTTTTTTAATTAAATAAATGCTTTACTCTTTAACTTCAATCCAGGAATCCAAACTTCCTTGTTAATAATGTTGATCTCTCCTACTATAATTGTAAGTTGTTTAAGGACCGATTCTGGTCTCTTATTCATTGCTGTACTAGCATATAGTAGGCACTGAATAATTACTAAATTTATCAAGTAAAATCTAGAAAGGTAATTTTGGAAAGTTTTAATCTATAGCAGAGTTATCAAACTTTTACTAAGACACATACTTTGGAATCCAAAGTATTTGGTGAAATATTGCATAAATACTAAGCTGTTTCTCTTTAGGAGACTTGGTGTAAATGTGATCTTAAGGACAGAAGCAGATGTGATCACTGAAATCATAGCTTTACACAGTTATGTGGTGGATGTCCAAGTAATGCAGATTATGCTTAAGAAGAGAGAAATACAAACCTAAATTCTCAGAGGGTTTCAGATCCCTGAAAACGAATTCTTAGATACCAGTACCAGTTTCAGAATTGCCAATTTAGAATAATAATTCAGAACTCAATTTCACTTTATTGTATTGATAACTTCAGTAGTACATTTTGCTTAAGTTTTACAAAATAGGAGCAGATGAGTTCAGTAAGATGTAGCGATTACGTTTTATAGATCAGTGCAGCTCATTCACATGTGAACTGTGGGTTGGGGATGTAGCTCAATGGTTGAGCAAATGGTTTGCATGCCAGTGATCCTGAGTTCAGTCATCAGTTTGATAAAACAAAAACTTAACAAAATAACCTCAATTTCAGAGGCTCAATGACTCACTATCTGAGTCACTAACATTTCTGTTCCAATATATTTGGAATTCCAATGAAAAATTAATTTTCAAAAAGTCAGTAAATTTCTTCTTAGCTTGAAAAAAATAAGGTAAATAAAACCAGTTTTTTCATTTAGTTAGTTTCCAACATTTTGATGTAGCAACCTGCCTCTCATGTGAAGGCATCAGAGATTAAAGTCCTATCCTAGCCCCTACCTGATCACATTCCTAAATAATCTTAAAAAGCACATCCATACCTTCTTTGGTCTGCACCTGTTACCTCTAAAAAAAAAAAAAGATATTAGAATTGAAATAATAGCTCTAATTTTGTTACTTCAGTCCTTTTTGGGAGGGTCACTACTGGGCTTTGAACTCAGTGTCAGGTCCTGTGCTTACAAGGCAAGTTTTTTACTACTAAGCCACCCTCCAACTCTTTGGCTCTGGTTTTTTTTTTTTGTAGGACGTGGGGCTTGAATTCTGGGCCTGGGCACTGTCCCTCAGCTCTTCAGCTCAAGGCAAGCTCTCTACCACTTGAGCCACAGCGCCACTTCCGGTTTTCTGGTGGTTTATTGGAGATAGGAGTCTCACGGTCTCTCCTGCCCAGGCTGGCTTTGAACCGCGATCCTCAGAACTCAGCCTCCTGAGTAGCTAGGATTACAGGCGTGAGCCACCAGCGCCCAGCTGGCGCTGGTTATTTTTGAAATAAAGTTTTTCCCCAGTGTGAGCCCGGGTCATATTTGTCCTATTTTTCACTTCCTGCTACAGCCAGGATGACAGGTGTGTGCGTGTCCCTCCTCCCACTGCCTTCTGTTGAGGTGGATTTACAAATTTTTCTTCCTGAACTCTCCTGGAACTTCATTCCTCCCAATCTCAGCCTTTAGGATGACAATTCTGTGCCACCACACCCAGCTATTGGTTGGGAAGAGATTAAAAAATCCCTCCTGGCTGGCCTTGAACTAAAATCCTCTCAATTCCAGTCTTCCAAGGGAATTACAAGTATGAGACATTTGCCCCTGACTTTATAGTTCTTTTACTACTGTTCAGATGACTTTCTTTAAAAAAAAAATTTAATTGAAGTCAGATATGAAAATGTACTTATTGTTGTAAAGAATTTCATTTTGATGTGTGTCATGATATGGGTATTTGTTCTTTTAAAAGGGATGTGTTTGAGGCTGCCTTGCTACACAGATTGTTTATTCTGAAGTTTTGTTGCTTTTCTGTTTGCTGGAAGAAAATTTGCTGACAATTCTAGCTTAATTTGAGAGTGAGATAAAGCTGGAAAAATGTTTTTTCTTGTTCTTACATGATTTTTTTTTCTTTTCTATAGATTTTTTTTCATGTGCCCATTCTCCAAATACATATCTGAATGGTTACTACATGCAAGGCTGTCTCCTATATGTTAGAATGAATTTTAAAAACTATTAATATGAAGTTCCTCTACTTCAGATGATTACACTCCAGCCAAAGCTAGTATACATAAAGAGTTAAAAAGCTGATAAAACAACAGAGCAAACTATAGTGTGCAAGGAATACTTGATTAAGTGTCTTGTGACTAAAACAGACTATAAATATGGTGACTTCAAAGAGGGGAGCAATCTGATCACCATCCGTTCTGTAGTAATTGAAATATCTATCTGGACTTGCAATTCATGAAAATATTCACTTCTGAGCCAGATGTTACATTCACACTTCCGTCAGTTAATCTGATGCACTGCAAACTCATTCTCAAATCCCATACTTTTGGGTGTTCTCCAAAAATTCGCCTCATTAGATTTGGCTTTATGTCTGAAACAGATGTGTACGTATAGTTCTGTGTCAAGATTAAATCCAAGGTGATTGCCTTTGCTGGATCAGTACTCATTAGTTGTTTCTTAGATTTAAAAGTAATCAAGAAGTCTTCTACCTAGCAAACAAAATGGTTAATTTTGTGTGTGTATCCATGTGCTAATACGGAGACTTGAACTCAGGGCCTCAAGCTTTTGCCTAGCATAACACAGTTCATAGGGGCATTTGTTAGATTTATTCATTACCATTGGGATATGTTTTGTACTTCACAATAATAACGTATTTGATCTTTCATTTTAATTATCAGATTAGTTTTTGTTTGTGAGAACCTATAAAGCAGAGTTTATGTGGAACCAAAAGAAACTTTTGTATTTTAATAGAGTGCTCTATTTGCAGACAAGACTTTCCATCTGCATTATCATTGAAAGATTCTTAAGAAATGTAGTAAGCCATAGTTCAGAAGAAAGATTAGTCGGATTGTTTGGCTTTTTTTTTTCCCCACAAATTTTATCTTCTGTTGTTTCTGTCTCACTGTCAATTGAAGGCCTGGGTTTCATTTTGCTTGTCATCGGCCTAGGTGTGCTTGGTGGTAGAGCAATTGCCTAGCATGTGCTAGGCTATGGGTTCTATTTCCCAAAACAAAACAACTTTCTCGCGCATTAGGGAGGCTGAAGCAGGAGGATAAAAAGTTCAAGGCTAACTCATTATAGCTGTGTCTTTAAAAATCCAGCTTACTTGCCTACTTGTGAATTTGACAGAGGCTTCGTATGTGTCTTAAAGAATAGGCTGACTGGGCTGGGAAGTTGGCTCAGTGGTAGAGTGCTTGCCTTGCATGCCTGAGGCCCTGAGTTCAATTCCTCAGCACCACATAAGCAAAAAGAAAAAAAGCCAGAAATGGCGCTGTGGCTCAAGCGCTAGAGCGGTAGCCTTGAGCTGAAAAGCTGAGGGACAGCGCCCAGGCCCAGAGTTCAGGCCCCACAACCGGACCTAAAAAAAAAAAAAAAGAATAGGCTGACTGCCTTTGCCTACTATATTCTTGTATTTAGGCTTTCAGACTTAGAAGAGATTTAAGAAGCAGAAATTAAAATATGGATAGGTTTCTAAATTTGTTTATTGGTGTATTTTGAAATCTAATGATGAGTGGAGTTAAGTTTTCTGGACCGTTCATTAAGACATATGTAAAAGGAAAACAATTTGGAAGATGTGTTATCAGTGTTACTTAATCAATAAAGTTTGTAGCGATAGAAATAGTTCTCTCAGGGGCTGGGAAAGTGGCTCAATGGTAGAGTGCTTGCCTTGCATGCATGAGGCCCTGGGTTCAATTCCTCAGTACCACATAAGCAGAAAAAGCTGGAAGTGGCGCTGTGGCTCAAAGGTAGAGCGCTAAGCCTTGAGCTGAAGAGCTGAGGGACATCGCCTAGGCCCAGAGTTCAGGTCCCACGACCGGCAAAAAAAAAAAAAAGAAAGAAATAGTTCTCTCAGTTTATTATGATCACCAGCAGTCACATGTGACTATTGGGGCTCTTGAAATGTAGCTAGTGTGTCCAAAGAACTTAATTTTAAATTTTATTTAATTTTAATTAAAATGTTAAATACTGCATGTAGTTAGTGATTATCATATTGAACACTGTATGATAAAAGTAGTTAGTAATGAAGAAGTTTTGATATATATAAAAGGTTTCTCTTGGCCATGTACATAGACCTCTAGGGGGAGCTCAGAGTTCCTTTTTTCCTGTCACTTTATCCTTTGTAGGTGGAAGGTTGAGTCAAGAAAGATGATCCGCCATTTTAGGTGAAGATTTTAGTGTAAAAAGTAAAAAGATTATAGGTACAACTGTCTGGGATAAGCAGTGCATGTTCTTGGTTCTTTAGGATACCGAACAATAGAATGTTCTGTGACAGTGGAGGAATTCTTTATCTCTGCATTGTCCAATATGGTAGCCACAAGTTATTGAGCATTAGTGATGACATCAGAATGATTGAATCTGAATTTTTAATTTGTAATTTAAATTCAGATTGAAATAGCCACATACACTACTAGTTGTTAAGTTGGCTTTGGTATTCAAGCATGTTTCTGTGTATTCTCCAAAGAGTTTTGAATTTGATGCATCCTCTCAAACAGTTTTAGGCTGATAACCAAAATGTTTGAAAGTTTATAGAAAGTTAAAAGAATAAAGAAAATACTAACCCTAATTTTATATGAATAAGACAAAGACAGCTATAAAATGAATATTATACTTAGAATCTGAGTAATCCTTGTAAAATTTTTTCTGGCATATTTTATCAGATATTGAAAATATTCATGATTAAGATATATTCAGGTTACAGTTAAAAGAAATAGTGTCACTATCCTATTTTGCTCAGGTCATTTCTAAGTTTTAAAGGCCAAGCTTCACACCTTAAAAATGGGAATGATAGGAGCCCCAAAGATTTTAAAGTCCCTGATTAGTCAGTAAGGAGGAATGGGTCCTCCCCAGTTAAAGACTGCTGTTTTAAAATACTAGGCACCTTTTTGATACCTTTCCTAGCTAGTACAGAGGGGCTGGGCCCTTAGAAAATCTAGAGGGAAACAGGTGGGCTGTAGGGGAAAGGTGTAGGGCTTAGCTCTAAGTCCAGGTGTTAAGAGGTGGGATTTGAGCATCTTGTCAATTCCTTTTTTTTCTTTTTTTAAATCGGCCATGGGGCTTGAACTCTGGGCTTGGGCGCTGTCCCTGCCCAAGGGGAGCACTCTACCGCTTGAGCCACAGTGCCACTTCTGGTGTTTAGTGGTTTATTGGAGATAAGAGTCTCACGGACTTTCCTGCCCTCACGGACTTTCCTGCCCGGGCTGGCTTTGAACCATGATCCTCAGATCTCAGCCTCCTGAGTAGCTAGGATTACAGGCGTGAGCCACTGGCTGGCGCCCAGCTCCAATTCCCTTTTATTAGACTCAACTAACAGATTTATCGCAGGGTTCTTTAAATAAGGTCTGAAATTGTTCATCAGTTTTCAGTTCTTCATTGTTCACCAACAGATATTTAGGTGCCTGTTGTAGGAATGCTAGAAATATAGCAGTTACCTTCCCAGTGTCTGCCTTTCAGTAAAGGAGCTAGATCATTGGAGAACCAATGCCACCATTGTGATCAAAGTCTAATGTGTCATGTTAGTATTGATATAATGTTCCTGCTGAAGTTAAATTGTGGGACTTCAGGAGTACACATCATTCCCGTCTAGCAGGGTGATCCTAAAGCTGATTTTACTGGTTAGAAGGCAATTAGGTAGATGATGCAACTAATATGGAGTTTAGAGATAGCATAATTAGAATAGTGAAAACTGAAAATATAGTAAGATATGTTTAAATAAGAATCTCAACTAGACACAGCTACATAGTAGAATTGATCTAAAGAATTTTAATGATCAGCAGCTTATTTGAAAAACAAGTTGCTATGGTGCATAAACCTATGGTGAAGGTTTAATTTAGGAACTTTGAAGGATGGTTTGGTGTCATGATAAAGAACCTTTTAGGGCTTAGAGGTATGGTGCTTAGGTGGTAGAGATCTGCCTAGCAAGAGCAAGGCGCTGAGTCGAACTTCAGTACCTCCAGAAGGGGATGGGGTGAGGGGTGGGGGGAAGAACCATGTAAAAGGTTGAAGCTGATAGTTTTGGGATAACATCATAGTGGACATAATAATTCTGGAGACTACTTGGATGAATAAGTGTTTTTATAGTGTTGAACCATGGTTGTGCAAATATCAATGATATTTCACATTACTTAATTTGTATACTTGAATGAAAACCCAAAGTGCTGCATCTTTTTTTTTAACCACAACCTGCAAGTAGAGGAAATTCTATCCTTTCTTTTTCTCTTCTTTTTTTTCTTTCTTTGTTCGTGGTATTAAACTCAGGGCCTCACACCTGCTAGATTGGCATTCTACCACTTGAGCCACATTTCTATCCCTGCTTTTTGCTGAGTGTCTCGAAGATGGAATCTGGTGAACTTTTCTGCCTAGCCTGGCCTTGAACTATAATAATCCTCCAGATCCCAGTCTCCTGAGTAGCTAAGATTACAGGCAGCGGCCACTGGCACTCATCCTCCTCTTTTTTCTTAATATGACCTGAAGGTAAGAACTGAAATTCAGAACTAAGATTTCAGATGTTCATTATAGTCTTGATTTTAGGTTTTTCTACCACCCCCCCCCCCATGAAAAGTTACATTTCTTTCCCTCAATGAAAAGAAATGTTTAAAAAAAACTAAACGGGGAATTAAATTCGTGAGTTGAAGAAGCAACAGAAAAATACCATAAAGTGCTTCAGAGTTGCACTGATTGTTAGGAATGTAGTGATAATTAATCTTTATTTTATTTTTGTAATAGACTTTATGCACTGTGTTCAGTTCTGCCTGCTTTTTACTCTTGCAGAAATTTCAGTATTTGAAATGAATGTTTAATGAATCTGAACACCTGTGTTTTAAATTATTTGGAGTTTATAATCTGTCAGTTCTTTCTTCTAAATATTAATTGGATGATATCAGTATTTGGAAAAAGACATGTATTTAAATCAATATAATTGTCCCTATTTGTAGTTGAAACAGTCCTTTAGAGCCAATGGAAATAGTATAGTCCTCCCTCCCCCCACCCCGTGGCACTAATCAAGTAAGTATTACCTTTTCGCTTAATAGGATATCCTTAGTAAAATTCAAACCCATGTTTATCCTCAGGTATTTTAGAAACAGCAGCTATCATTGGCTGTATTAACATTATGTATTTTGAGTTACCAAATACTATTACATTCAATATAAATTAATACAAAAAAAAGAAGTTATTTACTTAGATGTGTTTTTAGTCACACTTGTGTCAGCCTATCTAAGACTGTTTTGTTATAGTGTCCTGGACTTTTGAAACAAAGTATTATTTTTCTATTATCTTCAGATTACTTTATCTGAATAAATCAATTGTTTGTAGTTGAAATAAACAAACCTAGAGTAAAAGTTTATATCTATGAAAACTGCTTTTAATGTTTAATTTTATAAATGTTTTTCTATAACTAGAAAGATCTGGCTTATGATTTAGGAAGAATAGTTAAGATTTTTAGGGGCTATTAGTTGTACACGGGGAGGTCTCATTGTGACATTTTCATTCGTATATACAATGTACCCTGATCAAACTCAGCCCCTTCATCTTTCTCTCGCCTTCTTAAAACAATTTCATCTCCACAACCACCACCAACAAGACATACACACACAAAACCAATTTCATCAGGTGTCCTTGCTCTGTCCTCATACATGTATGTAAGGTACTTTGACCATCTTTATCTTCATTTTGACTCTCTGTTGGCCCCTCTTCCCCCCTGTTACTAGTACCTGTACCCCCAGAGTAGTCTTATTTCACTTTCCTGTGACTCATTCTCCTTAAGGAATTTTCATTCACTCATGTATTCATAAAAAAATGAGCCCCTTCCATTGGTAGGTATTGATTTAGATATTGATTAGTGAACAAAGCTGATTGAAGTTCAAAGAGCTTATGATAGAAAACAGTATTTAAAATGCAAACTTTAAGGGTGCTGAGAAGGTGGCTCAATGGTAGAGTGCTTGCCTTGCATGCATGAGGCCCTGGATTCTATTCTTCAGCACCACATAAGCAGAAAAGGCCGGAAGTGGTCCTGTGGGTCAAGTGGTAGAGCACTAGCCTGCAGCTGAAGAGCTCAGGGACAGCACCCAGGCCCAGAGTTCAAGCCCCACGTCTGACCAAAAAAACAAGCTTTAAAATGCAAACTTTAGAACATTTAGCACAGAACAAGAACTCCAAATATAATATACTAAGTTAAAGCCTTAATTAGCCTTACAGAATTTGCACTCTGTACTTTTGATTTTGTATACAAAATAGAAGTTGATTTGTTTTAGCTTTATTAAGAATGATTTTCATGATTTCATATTACTAGTTCACATGATAAATATCCAGCTGTCATTGAGGTTTGCACAACTAAACAGCAAAGTGTTCCATTGTTTTGAAAATCAAGGAGTTACTTTGTACTGTAAACATCTTTAATTATTTGAAAGAGTTGCTCAGCCAGAATTGCAATTACTGGTATCTGTAGTAAGTAAAATCTGTAATGAACTGTTTTAAGTAGGATTTTTGTCTCATTTTTCTCACTGAAGATCTTTTAGAGCTCTGTTGATGCTTGTGCAAGATTTCAAATCCATGTTTGAGGCAGCTATAGTGATAGCATAAACAAAGGTAATTATGATTACCTAACTTGGGGTTCATAGCCACGTTACCTGCCCTATCATTTCTGCCCTCAGCAAGTGAGACCATGATGACCTGGTCAGCAGAGCACAAAGGTCAGTTGTAAAACCACAAGGTTTACAGTTAAGATTCCTTTGAATATGCTATTCCCACCATGCACCTTTTGATAAAACACTTTGTTCCTTGTGTTTTTCTTTTCTTTCTAACGTTTATTTAAAATAGAAGGCCTTTTGATCATCATACAATGTTACTTTATCATTATAACTTATTATAATGATAATTAACAGTTATTACATGCAAGCAATTAGGCAAACTTTTAAATGTTCTGCTTATATTTTCTCATTAAATGCGTACAACAAATTATAACGGAAGTATGAGGGGAGATTGTTTGGTTTAGTTCCGTTATTTGAGATGGAATCTCCTTATGTAGCCCAGACCAACCAGCCTGAAATTTGTGATTGTGTTGCCTCAGCCTCTCAAGTGGTGGGATTGTAGGTGCTTTACCACATGTCCGGCAGAAGTATTGTCACTAATTACTTCCTGGAGAGATAAATTAAGGTGCAGAGATTAATTTGTCTAATGTCACAGAGTCAGCAGGTGGTAGCACTAGACTAGTAGTCTCACTCCAGACTCCATGTAAATAACCACTTGACTGGTTATAATGCCTCCTTGTGAGTCATCAGCCTCCTGTTACTAATTTTGACAAATGGGAGTAATGTTTTTGGCAACAGTATGATGATAAACACGCATACTACCAAAATCATATAGAAACACCCAGATGGATCCCATTATGTGTTTGTATATGTGTGTGTGTGTATATATATACACACACATAGATCTTGTTGAAACAAAAATACAAATGTTTTAATTTCTTACTGAGAATAATGGTTTCCTAAGATTTTATAATTGCAAAGGGAAGTTAGAATTATAGGAGAAAATTTACAAAGTAGAATTACCTTTGTATAGTTAGTTTGTTTGCTGTTTGTTTTGAGACAGAGTTTTGCAATGTAATGTAGCCCAGGCAAGCATCGAACTCAATCCTGCTGCCTCTGCCTCCAGGATTACAGGCGTGCACCATCACACCTGGCTTTGGAATGACTTTTTGCCTGTTGAAGGAGGTAAGTATGAGACTTACCAAAGGAGGCTATAGAAATGTGTACATTCCTTTCTGCCTGCCATTGTTTGAGTACTTGTTTTAGAGATAAATGATGGAAATGAAATAGACTGTTTTGTAGTATATACAAAGCTTGGTCTACATAAGGATGTTTTGGTCCACAGTGGAAGCATATACAAAAGTGAGTCCCCCAAGATTATAATGGAACTAATGATTTCCTGTCCGCTAGTCACAGCATCATAACCATCCTAAGGTCCTTCAGCAAAGCATTGCTCAACATTTGTGGTGATACATGAACAAACGTGCTCTGCTGCCAGACACTGAAAATACAGCACATGTAAAAAATAGGAGAATGGATGAATGAGTTACTGGTTTAAGTATTTACCATACTTTTGATCATGTTAGATAGAGTATGTTAGTGTTTATTTAAAAATGTGTGCTGAAAAAAAAAATTAAAAAAAAAATAAAAATGTGTGCTGTAACACAGCAAGACGTGACACTGGCAGAGCTATTTTTTACATCTTGTGTTTTATTGTCTCTTGATTTCATCAAGAGGCCACTTGGAGTGGTTTATCCCATTACTAATTGGGTTTGTATAAGGATACTATGATTTTGGCCCAATAACAAAATTGCTTAACTAAGATTCTGTCCTAGCTGTTAGGTGATGGCACACCCTGTAATATAAACAAAAAATGTTATCTACATATTGAGAGAGCTAAAAATAGAATTAGAAAATAAATCAGAGTGTACAGGGTGTATAGTAGTAACTCAGGTAAATATCTTTAGTTACTTATTAAAATAACTGTGAACTTTAAAGCAGCTATGATAGGTAAATGCAATGTCTTCTGAAGAAAAGCATACTAGATCCTTGTTTTGAAATCTAAGATAAATTTACACTAAAATGAACTTACCATAAGTGAATTTAGTACTAAAGTGCTCTTGCCTTTCAGTCTTAGTTTCTGGTCTGTACGACAGTAGTGCATCATTTATCTCTCCACGTATATGTGATGTGCCACCCAGATCCCTCCTTGGGACAGACACTAGGACCCACAGCTGCCTGCAGCACTGACTGCTGATGGTTTCTGGTCAGATTCCTCCCAGGAGTTTTCCTTGTTCAATATGAGGTCCAGTTTCTGGTCTTGACTGTCAGTGATGAAATACAAAAGTCAAGCCTCAGTTTAGGAGGCTTGTCTCAGTTTTGGACAGCTTCTGAAGGGGCACTTAAGCCCTATTCCTCACTTTCGGATTAGGCCCCTGTTGACAAAAATGTCCTATATCAGTTCTTTCCTTTGTTCAGCCCTGTGTCTCAGTCTCAAATGTGGTTCCTAAGAGCCACCTGGGGGTAAAAAAAACCCTACACACACTGTCCAAGTTTGTTTCTTGTGATGTTTTACCATTGTAAGGAAAAGGAGTGATAAATGTAGACTGCATAACTCAGACCTCAGCACACTGAGAGTACTCAGGAAATAGTTTATTTTATTACGATTTAATGAACCACATAAGCAAAAGGTTTGATTTTTAGTTTGTTTTTATTTTTAAGTACTATGGGGCTTGAACTACAAAATTAAGATAATCATATGGTCAGTTTGTGAAGAAATAAAGCAGCCTACTGAGCAATTTCCTTTTTTTTTTTTTTTTTTTTTGGTGCCAAATTAGGGCATAGGCATTGTCCCTGGGCTTTTTTGCTCAAGGCTGGTCTATCACTTGCGGCACAGCTCTGCTTTGGGCTGTTTGGTGTTTAATTGGAGGTACGAGTCTCGGGGACTTTGCTACCCCAGCTGATTTCAAACCATGATTTTAAGATCTCAGCCTCTTTGAATAGCTGGGATTATAGGCTTGTTACTGGCACCTGGCTTCAGTTTCCTTTTTAAGCAGTAGTCTGTTGATAGAAAGTCACCTTGTATTTGGCAAGCAGTACAAAGCTGTGCTTGCATATACAGTGTACATATTAGGGGCAGTTCAACTTTCATTTTTATACTTGGTTATCTGTGGAACAATTAGTTCATGATGAAAGTTGTATGGAGACTTTTAGAAAGGATTAGTTTTCCTGTTAGGCTGGAAATCTTTTAGTCTGTTTAACTAATTATCTTGATTGTGTTTTTAGGTATCCGTGTACTAAAAAGTTAAAACTTTTTAATGTTATCTGACTAACATTTGGAGTTAGTGCCTCAAGGTGTGAAGTTTTGCTAACAGCAACTTTAGAGATTGATGAAATAGGTCAGGATGCATTGTACTCATAGTGATATGGTGAATTAAAGCCCTTTTGTACAACTACTTAAAGATAATTATAATAAATTTAAAAAAGAAATAAAATCACCTGTAAGGCAAGTCAGTTCTTTACCAAGCTGGTTTTGGCCCTGTTTCAGGTGAGGAGAAGGTTCTTGACAAATGTTATCTGCCTGTCTTTGGTACTATAATTACCTATTGCTGTTTTTCCCTAGAATAAGTGTTAAGTATGCACTAATTTTTTATTTAACCTATCTTGTTCTAAATAGGGAAGGCCCAGGTGCCTCGTTATACAGCAGGTAGCATGTGAGCCCTTAGGAGTCTATGTCTAGAAGGATTCTTGCATCCCAAAGAAGCTCCTCCACATAAACATGTGGCCTAGATGTGAGTCTTAGAGTGTTTTTACAACTTCAGGTAATTCTGTGAGTATCCATGTGCAGCATAAAAGTATAGAGCTAAAGGCTGTATGGTCACATGAATTTTGTTCATGAGCAGAGGGCAAAGTTTATTTCTGTCAGTATTGCCCTCCTTGGCGGCTTTTTTCTCTTTGTAATGTGAATGGGCAAGACCTTCAGCAGTTAGCATGAAGCAACCTAGGACTTGATATTCATTATTCGTTGAGAACAAAAATTTCCTGAATTACATATAATATGCAAGAATCTTAACTTATGAAGATAGTCCTGACTAGTTATAAACAGAGTGAATCTTTCATAGCTTGTTTATGAGTGAAGTGCAAGCTGATAGGAGTCAGTCCTGGAAAGTTTCCCACAAGACTGAACTTCCAGGCAGGTAGAGCTCTTTCTGATGGTCATTCTGTTTGTCCCTATTTAAGTCCAGAAAATAATTGAGTCTTTTCCTTTCTTGATTTTATTCTTGAACATTTTATTTATTTGTTTTGTTTGTAAGGCGTAAGAAATAAAATTGGGATAGGGCTGATTTCAGAGTTTCCTTTGGCATCTATTTGTCCCCTTTCTCCCTTGTTAAAAAACAATTTGCTTTGCTAGTTATACCTGTATTTACATTTTCTACCTTTTTTTTTAACTCTTGCAATTTTTAGAAGATACCAGAAGCCCTGTCTGTTTTGTACTTTTTTATAAAGCTAATCTGTTGTAGCTAAATAATGAATTTCTTTGATTCCTTTGCAAAGAAAAATTTGATTGCCTTGCTAGTGATATGCTACTTTGAAATTAGTTTTATTTATTTATTTAGTAAGAATATATTAAATCATTGTCATGTGCCGAATCTAGTAGAATAATTTTTAGGTAACATCGGTTCCTCGTTTGTTAAGCAAGGATTTTGGACTAGATGATCTTTAATGTTCGTTTCCATTGAAATCTTCTTTGGAGCCTGGTTTGCAGTTAGAGCCTCCACCTCCTGTAGAACCTTATACATCATTACAGGAAGTTTTCTGAAGAGACATTTGGCAAGAGTAGTGATATGGATAGGGGATGAAGGGCATCAGGAGCTACAGGGAAGTCATATGATTTAATGACAAATTTGAGACCCATTCTTAGTAATGAAGATATAGGTGACTATGATGGAAGTTGAGTGGAGTAATAGTTCAGTCTGTGACTTGGGTGAGTAGCCATTTCTATTCCTAAGACACTCGAGTCATCAAGTAGTGTTGAAATTGTAGGACGTGAGAATTTAGTCATGGGAACTTACAGAGTAGTTAGTCAGGAGTTATTTTCCTGTTCTTATTTTTGGGATATGTGGATTTTCTTGTTTTAAGTTGTTACCTTGAGTAACGTCTCTGACCTCTATATCGATAAATCAGACAATGGGTGATAACGTATTGTTACTTGGAAGAGGTAACCACCATAAGGTATGAATTTTAAAATATTGCTTAATTACCCTTTCACAAAAAAGATTTTTTTTGCCTAACACGTGGAAAAACTGCTATATTTTTGTGAAGAGTAAAGAGCATTCCTACCTTTACTGATAGAAATCATTTCCTCATCAAACGGGAAAGCTAGATGTGGTTGTTCACAACTGAAGTACTACCTGCTTGAGAGATTGACTTGGGAGAATATCTCCATCTCCAGAGTTTGGGGACATCCTGGACAACGTAGCAAGACCTGTCTCTTAAAAAAGAAAGAAAGAAGGAAGGAAGGAAGGGAGAGAAAGGAAATA
Source organism: Dipodomys spectabilis (assembly GCF_019054845.1). Taxonomy (NCBI): domain Eukaryota; kingdom Metazoa; phylum Chordata; class Mammalia; order Rodentia; family Heteromyidae; genus Dipodomys; species Dipodomys spectabilis. Next base: position 5,486,434 of record NW_024870700.1, read on the forward strand.
AAGAGAGGACTTTGGCTAATTTATCCTTTAAGAAAAATATTGATGTGCTTTATCAAAATGAGTAGGATGCTGAGCAAACTAGTTAATTGTATGTAAACTGGTTGTGCCAATCTTTAGAATATCTTATAAAGCCTGTAGCAAATTAAGTGTATCTTATTTTAAGGTTTCTGACTCATAATGTTACGTTCATTCACGGAAGATGAATCTACATAATATAATGGCCTCCTCATTGAGTCGATGTACTCCTGAGTAGCTAGGATTGCAGGCATGAATAACTGGTGCCCAGCTTTGGTTTTGTTGGTTTAAAAGGATTTAGATAATTGGCAAGTCTGTTTCCAAATATCATTGTACAAGAAAACCTAATCAAATAGATAATAAGAGTTCTGCCAACCCCAGATGGTTATCTTTAGGTGACTTTTTAAGTTACAACTCCATATCAAAAGATATGACTAGAAATTTATACTTTTATTTTAACATCTCTCTTAGTGTGCATAGAATGTGTTAATTGTTAATTTCTGCTATTTAAGGTTTTTTTTCCTACTCATTGTACCAACATACAGCTAAGCAAAGACACTGTCTTTCTTAAAGATGTTAAAATACTCGATATTGTTGATGCTTCAATTAACTAACAGTGAATAGCAATAGCTACGATGGTAGTAACCTTAGTTTAAAGGAAAAAAATTCATAAAGATGTTTGTTGCTTCAAAATACCCATCTGCCTACTCTGAGCTATTGTTTTAAACATTTTTATAAAAAAAATCAGCCACTGGAAATTTATCCCCAGTGTAATCTCCCTCTGTAGAGAATAATATGTGATTTTTTTTTAAAAAAGGCTTTGTTTGTAAGTGTTATCTCTAATGATTAGGGTGAAAAGAATAACAGATTTAACATGATTAGTTGGCAGAGGGTTAAGGTAAATAATGCAATTTGCTTCTAGTATGGCCAATTTGACAACTACACTTAAATCTGTTTCACTGCTGGTTTTTCTTATAACATTGTCTCCTGCTATTATAACTAAGCTGTCCTCCTAAAAATCCACTTTTTCCTCTGACATCTCAGACTGATCAAGGCACTGTTTTCTAAATAGCACATTTATGTAGCTTTTCCTTATTATATGCTCTGTCCCACTGACAGTCATTTCTGTTAGAACGGTGGTTTTGTCATGTGGTTATTTTATGATTGTATAAATGGAAAAATTTAGAGAAAGTTTTAGAACCAGTAATATAATTGGTTGGCCTATGCTTTTTTTTTAAAAAAAAAAAGATTTGTTTAGTTCTTTTCTACATTCCCATCCAGGGAAGAACTTAATTCTTCCTATTTCCTGGAAGACACTGAAGCTAACGTAATCCTGATCTCACCTCAGAAGTAGCTTAGTAATGTCAGGAAGGGCTTTGATGAAACCACTGGCCCGCTTATCAACCTTATTTCCCAAGCCTTTCATGATTTTATTTGCCCTTTTCTGAACTCTGCAATTTCCCTCTCTTGTAGCTGGTTCGATGCCCAGAACTGAATGCTGTGCTCCAGCTGTGGCCTCACCGGTGCTGAATAGAGAGGAAGAGCCACCTCCATAGCTTACATGTGATTCCTCTGCTTATACAACCCAATACTGGATTTACTTACTTTGGCAAGATAGCTGCATTGTGCACTGTATTTAATGTTACGTGTACTGTAACCCTGGGTCTTTCTCTGCATTGCTGCCGTTAAACCCCCAATCCTGCCAATCTAAAACTCCTGCCTTTGTTTACCTACCCTCTCCCCCGTAGCTCCCCCCATACATTCATCCACAATGAATGTCATCCTTTTATTCTTTCATTTCCTTTTACTCTAATCTTAAACTTTGGCAAACTTTCACTGTTTTATAAATTGTTGGTTGTCAGCCATCTTATTTTTCTCCTTATTCTGGTAGTGGAACATCATCTCTTTCTTTTCTTTTTGAAGTCATTAAACGCTTGATAGGGTGGATTTAGTAAGGATTCACCTGGTGTTTCTTCCAACTCAAATACCCAGGAAATTCTCTGGTTTGACCCATTGATGCAGTTGTTACTTATTCTTGAGTTTCTATTGAGATTTTCTTGACTTCTTGTCGCTCTTCCTGTGGCTTCATTCAAGATGGATTTTCTTACAGCTCTTCCTCCAGGGAAGAGACAAGAAGACAGTATCAGTTTATTGGAGGAAATTTCTACCAATACCTTTTAATTTCAAAAGTATAGTCTTTAATAATTTTAAGCAAATCCTTTCCCCTTGAGATCTTAACTTTGAGAAAACAAGTAGAGTTTAAGTTCCTATAATTTCTGAGATAAATGAGGGTAAAGGGAGAGGGAACAGAGTTGAACAGGACCTGTTTCTCCAAGAAAGCTAATTTGAGGCTCTTGTTGGAATTGGTAGCTCTCTGGAATAGAAGATGTGACCTTGTTTTCCCTAGATTCTGGAGCATTTTTATTGTAATTTCAGCTTTAGAGTAGAGTTTTAAGTTAGTTTATTTATGACTGTTGACACAGACACCCACTCTTAAAATTACATGCTTTGGTTAATCATTTAAAATGTGGAATGTGTAACCTTTTCTGATTTACTATGGGTGGTAAGAGTTGGAAAGTCTCCATATGCCCTGTTTATTCATTTTGAAGTTCTCAAGTTTAACTGAATCCCAGTGTTTCTTATGGTGGCAGACAAGTGATGTTTGAGGGGTTGTTTGGTTGTTGTTTTATTCTCTCTTAGTTGATATGTTCCATTTAAACATCTTCTCTTTGCATTTGCAGTCTTTATACAAATATTGGATTTGCAGTCTTTTACATATATTCATTTGTATCTTGAGACAGTAAAATCAATTTGGAAATCATTTTAACGTAGCAGTGGACCAGATTACTCTCAAATTTACAAGTTACTGAAAACATCTTTCCTTCAGGCATCTGGTAGATATTTTACATGTCAGCATATTGCACTATAAAAGTGTATTACAAAAGTACATTATAAGTAAGAAGTGGCAAGATCTGTTAGCCATTTCTAGTGAAATATAAGATATATCACCTGATTCTTACCTAACTATAATCATTAGATATGGCTAATTGTATTATTTACAGATAAATGCTCTGTTCGACTTATAGTCAGTAAGTTTGTTTAAGTCAATTATATAAGCCAAGTGAAATTTTGGGCTCAATTTGGTGGTATTAAGTAGAGTGAGTTTTCTTTCCTGTTGTTTCCTAGTGTGTATATTATCAAAAATTGATGGCTTTTCTTGTGCCTCTGCTACTTGCTAATAAAAGTGATACCTTTCTTCCAAAGACCATTAGTTTACTCCTTGACCTCTGAAATAACCCTCAGTGACAGCTGAATGGGTTCTTTTGTGTACTGATTGCTTTTCTCCAGGCAGCCACTAAGTAATGAGCAGAGCATGGTTTCCCTCTCCATTTATAGCTTTGGAAGGGTGAAAGGGACAGGGTTGGGACTCTCCATATATGGTCCTTGGAGAGTTGGAAAGAGTGGTTGGGGTGCTCTTGGAGGCAGAAAACTAGACATGATGAGATAAAAATAAATTGGCAGGGGATGTTTGCAATTGAAATTCCAAACCCTCTGAGGAGGGCAGAGGGTGCTGGGAAAGGGGCATATGTAGAAAGTCAGATCTGCTGCATTATTTGTCTCCTTCCATTTGAAGATTTGGCTATGACACATACTTCCAAAGTTCGTGTTTCTAGTTTGTTTTCTATAGCTTTGTCTTGCATGGTTGTGACTGTCCTTTATGCAAAGAAAGAAATGTTTTTAAGAAAAAGAGAGTGTATTTTTGGAAACCTCAGTTCTCTAAGACATCATTTGAGGCACCAGAAAAGACGTCAAGAAAGGGAAAATGGGACAGGTGCTTATGCAGGGGTAGGCTGGCTGGCTAAGGGCGGGTGGCTCTAATTATGTCTGAAGATGCTCTTTATGTATATTATCCTTTTATTATTCTTTTGCTTGTCTGGATTTCTGGCCTCAAGGAACATATTTTTAAAGTATCTTGTCAGTTGTCCACTGTATTTAAAGATACTATATTTGCACAGAAGTTCTATAAAAATTATCAGGAGTTATTTTAGTTTGGTGAGCGTAGGTACAATATCGGTTTTGGAATGTAATCTCACTTTTAGGAGAATTTTATAGTCTTAGTAATGCCTATGAATTAAGTCAGAGGTGACCTGGTTTTGTACTGTTGAGTTAGAAAGTATTTGGGAGCCCACCAAGGAAAAGGGCTGTTGTCTTTGAAAAGAGTGAAAAAGCAGAGTGAAATCCAGTAAAGAGATGGGAAGGAGCAGAAAAGGCAGAGTCAGAGAAGGAATAGAGGCTGAATGTGGCTTAATTTTGAAGCTGGAGCTAAGTCCTTGTTTTGTTTTTTGAAATACATACAATAGCATAAGATGTACTGTTAAACTCAGGAAACTGAGCTAATAATCAGAAATATCCATTAAAAATAATGACAAAATGGAAGGGTTGGACAAGATAATGAAGTGTTCCAGGTTTTGTCTATGGGCTTATATAATGACATTCATTTGTTGTGTGTTATGTGGCAGAAAAAAGTCAAATAATTCCCCATCTTCTCCTCCCCCCCCGAAAAGAAACTGTTCTACTGGCTTTGATGCTTTTAGCTATCATTTTGAGTTGGGAGACTAGTGAATTGTCTGCAGGTATTAGTGTGTTGCTTCTTAACAGTGTCTGAGACTGGGACACCAATATGGCTTTGACTTCAGTTTTAAATTTTAGTAGAGTTAGTAAGGAATACAGACTATATAAGTAATATGTTTTACTAGCTAATTTATGTAGGAAATTGTTTTTGCCCTGTATTTCTTCTTGGAATCAAGGGTATGGAAGGTATTCTTTACTTTGGGAAATTCTTCTTTCTGTCCTCCTTGCCTCGCTTTTTCCAAATTCTGGGCACATAGCAGCTCTCTCTTTTCTGTGGCAGGTGTGCATCCTATTGGCTGGCTGGTATTTCTTGTTTTTTCCCCCCTCTTTATTCTTTTTAAGTGGGGGAGGGAGTATAAAATATATGTATGGGTACATGCAATAATGTTGTAATGTTTCTTGTTGTTTAATTGATAATTAATTGCAAAGTAATTGTTTGATTGATAACATGTTTGAGTAAATGCTAAATTAGTTTTTTTTTTTCTAATGTAATAATGAATTTGAAATCTAGCATTCTTGTAACAATGTGTCTATGTTTGTCTGTCTGTGTCTGTCTAATAGTAATTAATATCTGTGGTCCTTACCTGGAAGAGGAAGTACAGCTTTAAAGAATAACAAAAGACTTTGTGTCTTAGACCCTTCGCAGGTGTTACAGTCGGGTGAAAGAACATGGTGTTGGGAAAAGAAAGAGCAGTTACACATTTGAACAGTTGGAACAGGTGTTTGGTCAGGGAGGATGGGATGCTCAGCCCTGCCAGCCTGTACTTATTAACAGTAGTGGCTTGTACCAGGAGCTGGAGTCAGATGGCAGCACTATGGAGGACTATTCACAGGAGGACTGGGGAAACCACAGTCAGGATCTCCATGGCTATCCAACAGATCAGGATTTGGGTAAGAACATCAGTAGATACGACATTGTGTGTGTGTTTGCTTGCTTGGTATGTGTCCTGGCATGTTCTATCGGATGATGTCTTCTGGTACTCTTTCCCCTGTCCACACAAGAATCACCAGTCTGTTTAGGACAGTATGAGTATCTTTGGTATAGCCTCAGACTGCCAGCTAGTACTTGAAGGTTTGGAGACCATCTTCTTAAAAGCAGAATTGCCAGGTGCCAGTGGCTCCTGGCTGTAATCCTAGCTACTTAGGAGGTTGAGGTCTGAGGATCACAGTGCGAAGCCACCCATGCAGAAAAATCTGTAGGACTCTTATCTCCAATAAACTACTCAGAAAAAGGTAGAAGTGGCATTGTGGCTCAAGTGGTAGAATGCTAGCTTTGAGCACAGAGAGGCTCAGGGACAGTGCCCCAGCCTTGAGTTTAAGCCCCAGGAGGACTGGGGGTGTGTGTGATAAAGCAGAAGAATTAATTCTTAGTCAAGAAGGTTCAATGACAGGTAGAATCCTACACAGTTCTAAATACCCTGAAAGTAATATTGACTCTTGGCCCAACTACCGTAAGTGAATCTTTCCATTCATTCCATCTGTGATTTGGAAAAGAGCCCCTCCCAGACTTTAATCTGAACAGGAAATGAGATGAAGTCTTGGTTTATAATGAGAAGAGTTGATATGTAGTCGGTGTCAGTGATCACACTCTACCATACTTCTAAGGGTTTCCACATGACTGAATACTGTGATGATTTACATACAGTGAATATGCTCAAAACGGAAAATGAAATTCCCTGTCATCAGGTCTCAGTTTGTGTGACACGATTAAGGTGTTCTTGTTTGCTAGTTTCTTTTTGCATTAAGTACTCCAATTCTGATTTTGATTATTTGGAAGTACTGATCCAGTTTCTGCTGCAACATTATATACTAAATAGCCAGGTGTATAATGAGTGTTTACTTTAAATATTCTTCCTCTTCAGTGAGGTACTCAGACAACCCCTAAGGAAGTATATGTAGATTGGTCATATATAGAGTTGTTTCCCTTCCATAAGGTGCAAGTCTACAGGCTCTGTTTTTACAGACTTCCTGATGGTAGATAAATGCTAATTAAAAGGATAAAGGATCAACTGATAATAAGTCTCTTACAAATATGGTTTTTAAATAGTCTCAAATATTGGAAGAAAGAGGCTATAAAACTGCAAGACTGGTAAGAGTTAAGAATTAGAAAAATATGAAGGACTTACCAAAATGATCACTACTTTTTAATTTCACAATAGCAATAAGGTCTATATTACGCTGTTATTCTACAACCTTGATTTTACCCTACAGAGTTAAGTCACCCAAACCTTTGGCAGCATGGAGGGGGAGGCAAAATATGCTGATCCTGATATGTGGGGTATAATTGTTCTGTAAAACCTACACAAAAAATCTAAGTAGAACAGAATTATTTCATTTTTGTTCCTTTAAAATCATGTCTGCAGTGAAATTAAGCTTTAAGCTCCCAGCCAGAAATCCCCTGGTGACCTTGAAGAATTTTATACTTGTGGAGCTGGTTTCTGATCTTGCATATAAATGTATGCATCTCATTATATAAGAGTTATATTTATAAAACTAGCATTAAACAATGTTGGACATCAGAATTCAGGCCTAGTATTGCAAAGTATGGAATGCACAGTAAATAGAGCTGCTTATCTACATAAATGTTTGCCATCACTTAGGAAAATATAATCTGTTTCAATTGTTTGCTTTTCAGATGAAATACCTGTCACAAAAAGAACACTAAAAATAAAACAAGAGTCTTCTGAAGAAGCACAGTAAGTAAATGCTTCACCTTTGCATGAAGTGGGTCTGCCTAAGTTTATTGGCATTGGGAGAATTGGTGGGTAGTTAGACATTAAAGTTCAGCTGTACCTCCTTCCATTAGTTTAAAATTTCCAGCAGGAACCTGAAATGGTGAGAATTTTACAAAGTGCAAAAAAGAAATAATAGGGGCTAGGATGTAGCTCAGTGGCAAAGTGCTTGCCTAGCAAGTGCAACGTCCTGGGTTCTATCCCCAGTACCAAAAAAGAAAAGAAAAAAAAAAAAGAAAGAAATAATAGATGAAAATAGTGTAGATGGTGTTTACCTATATTTTAATAGTTAAATTTGATCTTTAAATAAGATAAAAAGATGAGTCACAGAGACTTAAGCATATTTGGGAGTAGATGAAATGATAAGAAAGCCACATAAATATATAAATTCCTTACAGTCTTAAAACTTGGAAATCAAAAAGTAAGAACTTATGTAATAATGAGATGTACAAGACACTATGTTGAAAATGAACTTACAACCTGGGGGAGGGGGGCCAGGAGGGAGGAGTTGGGGAGGTAGGGAGGGAAGAGATGGTAGGAGAAAAACAAAGGAGGGGGTAACAATGCTCGATAGGAGGGCTGGGAAGGTGGCTCAGTGGTAAAGCGTTTGCCTTGCATGCATGAGGCCCTGGGTTCGATTCCTCAGCACCACATAAGCAAAAAGAAAAAAGCCGGAAGTGGCGCTGTGGCTCAAATGGTAGAGCGCTAGCCTTGAGCTGAAGAGCTGAGGGACAGCACCCAGGCCCAGAGTTCAGGCCCCACAACCTGACCCAAAAAAACAAAACAAAACAAAAAAATGCTCGATAGGAAATGTACTCATTACCTTACTCATGTAACTGTAATCCCTCTGTACAGTAGCTTTGCAATGATACATACATTTTTAAAAAGTAAGAACTTAGATGACCTATTTCCTCATTTGGAAAAGAAAGTAGCTCCTGGAGGAAGGAGTGAAAAGTCCAGATATGGGACAAAATTGTTTTGTTCCCTCTAAGATTTAAACATTTTTTGTTAGGCTTACGGTTGTTCTCAATAGGCAAGTTAGTTTCTGTTGAAATTTATTAATGAGAATACATTACACTTTAGTTAGACGCAAGTGGGGATCGCTGTTTTCCAACTGGTAATCTTGCAGCATCCTTAGCACCCACTTGTTCTTGTGTGTTTCATTCCATGCATGTAATCTTGATTTCTGAGAGAGAGGAGGGAAAAAAAAGGAGGCAAGTTGAAAAAGACTGTGCTAGATAACAAGCAGTACCTCAGGGGCACAGAAGTAGGGTTTTTTTGTTTTTGTTTTTGTTTTTTTGCCAGTCCTGGGGCTTGAACTCAGGGCCTGGGCTCTGTCCCTGAGTTTTTTTTGCTCAAGGCTAGCATTCTACCACTTGAGCCACAGCGCCATGCCCAGCTTTTTCTGTTTATGTGGAAGTGAGGATTGAACCCAGGGCTTCATGCATGCTAAGTAAGCACTCTACCACTGAGCCACATTCCCAGCTCCAGAAGTTTTAATTCCACAAATTACTACTACTATCACCCTTTTACCGGCAACTGTTTTCCTTTTCAAAATATCTCTTTGGAATTAAAGAATTCCCTATGTTACTTGATCCCATGTTTGGGAAGACGTAAGTATTCAAAGATTAGAAATTATTTCCCAAAGTTGTAGTCATTTCTCCAACCCTCAAAAAAGAAAGCTTATGACAAAAATCAGTTATGTTTCAGGCCATTACTTGTGGAATTTAGTTAACTTTAAGACTATGACATCAAAGCTTACCAAAGGAAAGGAAACATTACTATTTTTAAAAAGGAATTATTAGGCTGGGAGCTGGTGGCTCACACCTGTCCTAGCTACTTAGGAGGCTGAGATCTGAGTATCGTGGTTCAAAGCCAGCCTGGGCAGGAAAGTCTGTGAGACTCTTACCTCCAATTTACCACCAGAAAACTGGAAGTGGTGCTGTGGCTCAAGTGGTAGAGTGCTAGCCTTGAGTTGAAGAACTTAGGGACAGCACCCAAGCAAGCCCCAGAGTTCAAGACCCGCAACCAACCAAAAAAACAAAAAACAAAACAAAACAAAAAACCCCAAGGAATTATTAGACCTGGGAGCAGTGTCTCACCACTGTAATCCTAACTGCTCAGGAAGCAAAGACTTGGGAGGATTGCAGTTCAAGGTCAGCCTGGGTAAGAAGTTTGTAAGACTCCTATTTCAACAGAAAAAGCTAGGTGTGATGATGTGCACACCAGTCACCCAAGTATAAAAAGGAAGCATTTAGGAAAATCAGTCTAGGCCAGCCCAGGGAAAGAGCTAGACCTGTCTAAAAATTAAAGCAAGTGGTAGAGCTTCTGCGTAGCAAGTGTAAGGTCCTGAGCTCAACCCCCACCCCCACCCCCACACACAAGAGCTACTGGCTTTCTCTTTCTCCTCTCTATCGCTTGAGACCTATAGAGGAGCTCAGCTGATCCAAGTGGACACACACTTTAACTTCACAGGGCTGGCGCGCACAATTTCAGACCACTTGAGTTTTAAAAATTTATTGTGAGAATACTGTACAGAGGGGCTGCAATTACATGGGCAAGGTAATGATACATTTCTTATCAAGCGTTCTTGCCTCCTCCTTTATTTCCCCTTCCCAACCCTTCCTATCTCCCCCCAATTTAAAAAAAAAAAAAAAAATTTTTAATTTTTTTTTTTTTTGGTGGCTGGAGCTGCAGAAACCAGGAAGTATAGTAGATAGTCTTTGTGCTCCCTTACTTTGGGACTCTAAGTCCCTTGAGCTCAGATTGGCTTCCAGCTAGCTTAGCAGGGCAGGAAACAGGCTCTAGAGAACTATCTAGTTTGTGCTGCCCCTTTTCCAGGTTTCATCTCAGGAACAAGATTTTCTAAATAGCTTCCTGAGAGGTCATTTATTCCCCAGTGCAGTAGTTTCTTCAGAACTGTCACTATTGGTATCTGATTATTGCATTCCTGCTGTAGGGCTATGACTTCAGAAGAGGACAAGGAAATGTGGCTATGAAAGTTTTCCTTTAAGGCATTGACCAACATAAGTGACTGAGTGCTTTCATGGCTCCCGAGGAGAGGACTAGTTTCCTTGGAACACAGTGATTTCATCTAGATGGCCACTCTTGGACACTTGAGGAGCTTGCAAGACAAACTAATAGGTAGAGGGTAAATCCAGGGCAGGCTTAGGCCCCAAGAAGCAGCTGATGACAAAATGTTAGCTCTTTGTCTTCTTACAGAGCAAGTCTGGGAGAATAACAGGGCAGACTAGATAGTACAGACAGTAAGAGTAAAGCTTCCCCCCCAAATTCCGGAAGCTGTTTCCCTAAAGTTACAAGAATTTATTACAAAAGTCTGAAACCTCCTTGAAAGAATCTATTAGCAAATTTTTCTTGCCTGTTGATTGTGAGTGCACTTGTTGAGTGCTTTTGAATCTAAGGCCTGTAATTGAGAGAATATATTTGTTTATCTAGCAAACCAATCTTACAGTGTTAAAATTTTGCCATACTCGAGAAACTTATAAATGCTAATATATTTATATAAATTGCACAAATGTCAGTTTACAAATCATGAGTGACCTGTGAAACGAGAATCTCATGCTTTTTTTTTTTTTTTTTTTTTTTTTGTCGGTTGTGGGGCTTGAACTCTGGGCCTGGGCGCTGTCCCTCAGCTCTTCAGCTCAAGGCGAGCGCTCTACCACTTGAGCTACAGCGCCACTTCCAGTTTTCTGGTGGTTTATTGGAGATAGGAGTCTCACGGTCTTTCCTGCCCGGGCTGGCTTTGAACCGGGATCCTCAGATCCCAGCCTCCTGAGTAGCTAGGATTACAGGCGTGAGCCACCAGCGCCCGGCATCTCATGCATTTTTTTATCTTATCAAAATCAAAATAAACTTATAGTGCCTTGACAGAAAGTTTTCTAGAATAATATCAATTCATTGTGTTGAACGTGTGTGTGTGTGGGGGGGGGTGGTGCCAGTACTGGGGCTTGAACCCTTGGTTTTAGGGGAAAAAATATGTAAGTAATGGAAAATAAATTCCTAGGAACTCTGTAGGGGGTGTTCTTGGATTTAGGGTAAAATGTCTATTATATCAGACAGCCAGGTAAAAAACATTTTTATCATCACAGAAAGTTCTGTTGGACAGCACTGTTCTAGACACCGGAGGAATTTGACTGTTACTTTTCTTTTTAGGAAGCGAGACATTATGCAGAATATTGTACAAATTTTGGAATCAGTACAGTTGAAATGGGAACTGTTTCAGAGCTGGACAGACTTTTCAAGACTTCATCTTTCTAATAAACTGGCCATTTTTGGAATTGGTTATAATACCCGTTGGAAAGAGGATATCCGGTACCATTATGCTGAGATCAGCTCCCAGGTGCCCCTTGGCAAGCGCCTTCGGGAGTACTTCAACTCCGAGAAGCCTGAGGGACGGATCATTATGACTCGAGTACAAAAAATGAATTGGAAAAACGTGTACTACAAATTTTTAGAGATCACTATTAGTGAAGCTAGGTGCTTGGAGCTGCACATGGAGATTGACTGGATACCCATTGCCCACTCCAAACCAACTGGTGGGAATGTTGTTCAATATTTATTGCCAGGAGGGATTCCAAAAAGCCCAGGCCTTTATGCCATCGGCTACGAAGAATGTATTGAAAGGCCACTCACACCTCACTTGGAGCGACGCTCTTTAGACCCAGGAAAAGAAGGCCGGGTTGACCTGGAAAGCCTTTCAGCACAAGCCTCATTACAGGTGGAAATCGAGCCCACCCGAATTATCTATTGCTACCTCGGGATTGCTGAGGTCAGGACTCTTCAGCAATGTTTGTTTTTACATTTCCAAGCAAATACCAAAACCTTCAGCAAAGATTGGGTTGGTATTAATGGGTTTTTGTCTCAGAACTGTATTGTGGATCCTGGAGTTTCTCCCAAGTCCATCTATATCAAATTTGTGGAAGTAGAGAGGGATTTTCTTTCCGCTGGCTCTTTAGTTGAGTGCCTGGAAAAAGCCATTGGATACCCCTTGAAATTTAACAATTGAATGTCATCCTTCATAAGGATGTGGGCTCATCCTTCCCTCTTCTACTTATTTCCCAGTATCCTGCCCACCCTCATCCAGATGCTGCCATCAGACTCTTCATGGACACTTTCTCCACGACTGGGCCAGTACAGCCTCTTAAGGAATCATAGTAGACTTGGGCAAAAAAACAGACCTCACCTAACAAACGCTCATTTTGAGCAAGCAAGATATCCAGTGGACTTGCATGGTGGGTCAGTCATTTCTTTTTTAAAGATCAACAATTTTTAAATGGATTTTAGAGCCCTAATATAAACAAGTGTAGGTACATTCCATATTGGACAAAACTTATACTTTGAGTTTCATATAAAATTGAAAAATTGTATTTTTTTCACAATGTTTCATTTTTACACATCTCTATGTCTCTATATAAGTATTATTTACAACCCTGAATAAATAAGCAATAGATAATGGCAAGTTAAAACTTGAGTCACAGTAAATAAGACTTTTTCAGTATCACCTTTAGCTACAATTGTATATAATTTAGTTTCATTTTTTTCACCAACCAAGTGTTTTTGCTATTTCCAATCAGTGTTGCCTGCGAAGACCTTTGTTTCTGTGATGTACCAACTTTATGGTTGTGTTGCCATTTAAAATTTTTATATATTAAAAGTATTAAAGTAATTCCTGATCTGTTGGCATAGTTGAGCTTTCTGTAGCGGTGTGGCCACCCACCCCCACACCACCACACTGGTGAAGGCGACAGCGCTCTGCCTCTGCTGCTATGAGTGAACAAAGCAAGATCACTCTGCACTCGCTCTATGTATGTCCCAATGACCACGATCACTGTTTCTTGTCTGAGTGCCAAAGATCTCCGAATATATCTCATTGGTGTTCTTTTTTTTTTTTTTTTTTGAGAAAAAGGATATTCCTTCTGATCTTGGGAACATAAATTTGTAAGAGACTTTCATTTCTCCCTAGTTCGTATACTCAGTACTCAGACAAATCACATGACAGGTACAGATAGAAACTTGATATCATCTTGCTGTGTTTAAAACAGGAATAAGGATCCAGTGGAAACATTAAGCACACACACACTTCCATTTGGAAGATAACTTGTGTTCAATTTTTGTTTTTAGACATTTCCAGCGGATTAGCCACCACTTTACTTGGAGGTTAGTGTTCTTGGCTAAGAATAGCTTACTATTATTACTGCTTAGAGCAGTGGCAAGATCACTTTGGTCTCATGACAGGAACTTCTTAGGTTAATTAATTTAATGCATCCCCAACACCTCTTAGGTGCTTTGTTTTAATTTACTCCAAGTCCAGGTAAAAGCTGTAATTCTCCCAGCTTCAATATAGTATTAAAAATAGTGTTTACATTGTTAAAAATGTTCTTTCCCCACAACCTGACTGATCTCAAATCAGTGATTTCAGATTCTGGTACCTTTTGGCTCTTTAATGCTTAGTTGAGTCTGGGCTTATGGAGCTGGCTTTTTTCTGGTGTGAGTTACTAAAAATAGGTGCTAGTTCTGGAAGAGTATAAATGCCCTATTTGTGGCTTGTAAGGCAGAGCCTTAGGAACTTATAAGTCTCTTTGGGATTTGAAATTGTGGGTCCCAATGCAGTAGATTTTCTTGTTGAAATAATCTCATAGTAGTTAGTGTTAAGTGAAAAAAAGTATTATTACCAAGATTATTACATGGCATTTCCAAAACTGACACTGACCAATCCCAGAACTGATATTAGTACTTCAGGCATTTTTTCCCCCTCCATCCTATTTGCTGTTTTATGGCTAGGGAAGGACATTTTGGGAACACTGAGGATGTTCTGCACCTACCTACTGCTCCTGAGAATGGAGCATCACTGGACAACTGACGAGTCAGCATGGAGAAGATGACAGTGTGAGAGCAGTGTTTTTACCATTTGGTTTGAAACTGGTTGGGTTAGGGAAAGAGGACAAAACCAAGCATTGGAAAAAGGCATGCCAAAAAAAAGTAGCTTAATGATACAGAAAATCCTGTTTCTGGACAGAACAGAGATTGCTGAATAACAGCATTGCTAAAAACAAGGAATAGACTATTGAGGCCTTATTTAATTAATTTCTGATTCAGGAGGGACAGACACTATATTCATACAACTGAGGAAACTTTGAGGAAGATCTAAGATACGTGATTAGAAGAAGTCTTACTATACTATGAACTTAGCAGTCACACATGGTCATGTTAATAATCAACTTAAAAAAATAATTTTAAGATACAGAGAGGCTACCATTTCATAAGTCTGGTAATGAATGCATTTTTCCCCCACAATGTCACCCCTTTTATTGTCACCCTTTCATCCCTGCCCACAAGTTACATTTTCCACATAGTGTCTACCGAATAGCATGATTACATTTGTTCACCCCTCCTCATGTTAACAACTCTCTTTCCCATGTGTCAAGTTATTAGCGATCTGAATTCTGAAGGAAAAAGCTACAATAAGTGACCGTTAAGGCTCTAATTTACACAGAGCACACTTGTATGATTAAATGAATCATAACTAAGACTACTGCCTTTCTAGAATGGGATTATTTGAGGTGACAACTCTGGTCTGGAACAAAAGTACAGGAGACGCTTTGTAATGTACACTAAAATCAAAAAAATTTTGAGGGTGGTAGAATAGGAGAAACCAACAGTCTCCCACCCTACTCTTTGGCCATCCTCATTCCAGCAGATGTGACCTATTCGTGCAGTCAACTGAGCTGCCAAGTGTCAGATTCCAGGGATGACGAGAGCAGCCCAGTGTTTGCATAGGTGTTTCTCATAGCCACTGCATAACAGGTATTTGAGGAGCCAGGCATGCCACACTTGCTCCACTGTGCACAGCACATCCACACTGTGTCTGATGGGGCCACAGGGATCATACTCAAAGGATGAATTGTGTGGAGTACGTACAATCTGCTAGGCCTGGCTGCTTTTATTCCTACACATTTGTGCCTCCTTCGAAGTGGGCAGCACCGGGAATTCGTGGTTATGCCTTCTGCTCCCCGTGATCTTTGCCTCTGTCTTGGAAGTTTTGTTGTTTCTCTTAGGAACAGGTGCGCGCACTTCCGAGAGGGAGCCGCCGCCGGCAGGGGGCGCGCGTGCGCCTTGGCCTCCGGGCGAGGGCGGGGGGGGGGGGGGTGCGCCCGGCGGTTCAATTAAATTCACTGCGAACAAGATGTAGTCCCGGGAATTAAAAGATCAGAGCGGGCTTAAGCCGTTCGCTGCAGTGATGGGAGTTAGCGAAGATACCGGGGATGAGGAAGAATGGGGAAACCGTCCTGTCCGCCTCTGCGCAAGCCTCCTCCTCCTCGGCTCCAGTCGGCAGAAGGCCTGGAGGCTGTTCATTCCCCTGGAAAGGAGCTGGGAAGGAACGCAGTGCCTTGGTTTCCAGCTCAGCTCCACCTTGCGCCACTCTTCCCAGTTCAGGATGTGAGTCAAAAGGCCCCGGCGATCCTCAGGCCAGATCTTTGCTGGGTCTGTGGGAATCGCCCCGAGCCGGGGCTCGGAGGGGCGGCGCGCGCGCCCTCGGGCCGCCAGGTGGCTGGGGAGTTGGGGTGGGGTGCGGCCAGAGCCCTTCCGGCCGCGCACCCGCCCCTCCCGGCGCAGGGAAGTGGTGGATGGCAGCTGCGGACGGAGGCGCTTCCCGCCGCGCAGCGCTCTGCCCGGCCTTCCCAAGGCTGACCCGGTCAGAGCCCCGTGCTCGGAGCAGGTTATTCGGGCTCTTCACAGTGTCAGGGGTGTGAGCGGCTGCTGGACTTCAGACTCTCCAGATTCCCTCCAGTCACCCCCTTCCTCCTTCCCGGGGGCAGTGTATGACGCACAAGTGTCCCTTCTTGTTCCCTGGGTCAGTTCGTGAGATGTCACGACTTATCCGACCCCTGCCCGAGGTCTGACAGCTGAGGCCACCGATCTCAGGGTCCAAGCGCTGGGAGCACTCCCCTCCTCTCCCCCCCCCCTCCTGCCACGGGTCCTGCCATCCCGCCCCGCCCCCCGGGCGGCGACCTCTCCACCCTCCCCATGCCCCGCCCCTGTCGCCGGCGGCCACCACCCCACCACCAGCACACAGCACACTTGAGCCAGAGCTGCCCTGGTCAGTGGCCTGGCTCCCGCGCACGGTCCAGTGGCCGTGCAGCTTGGCCCTTGTTGGGCAGTGTGCTCCAGGACTGTCGTCCCTGACCAGGTTGGAGCCAGGAAGACCATGATTGCTCTGGCTGGCCCCCCTACAACCAACTTGTGGCGGGTTTTGTTCCTGGGATTGAGTACTGTCGGTGAGTCAAACCCGGGGCCAGGAAGGACTGGGGATGGAGGAGGGGGTGAACCTGACCCTGTAGGAGGACTTTGCACATGGATGAGGAACTTAATTGGGTGGGTGGGCCTACCGCTTGAGACTGGCTCTCTCCCATCGTTCCTCAGCCTAGGGTAGCGTTGGCTGGTGGGGATTGCCGCATCCTATGGCAGCAACAGCCCGTAGTTTGGGTGTGGGGTAGGGGTTGCGAGGGGATAAGGCCATCTTCATCTCCAGGCCAGACTGGGATACTTGTGATATGTGGTACCAGAACCATTTCCCTCTCCAACCCCCACTCAGCAGAGCTGGATGAGCTGATGCCTCCCTGAGACACCGACTAAAGAGCTTAAGGATTTAACTCCAGACCTCCCTCTTCCACCTCCCCTTCCCCCCAACTCAAGCCAATGTGAAACATTGGTCCCCAGCCTCGACATGGACGCCACCTACTTCACTGTCGATTTCCCAGCCCGGTTCCTGCGCTTGTCCCCTCCTGCTTCCTGCCCTGGAAATCCAGGGAGGTGCCCCCAAAGAATGACCATGAGGTCATGGACACAGGAAATGGAGGAAGGATTGGGATCCTAGAGGAGCCGAGTGGTCACATCATACCCCCAGACTCATTGTACCCAGCCGGAACAGGGGAAGAGGAAGGAGTGAGGAAGGGAAAACCCTAGAGCAAGTGCTTAAGCAGTCTGGAAGCATTGGGGCCATCTAACTTCAAGAGTAGCTGCGGGTGAGCCCATGTTATATCTTAGGGAGCAAGGACCTAGTAGGAGCAAGCCATTCCATTTGCTGCCTTCCGGACTGCTGCTGCTGCTGCTGCTTCTGCTTCTGCTCCTTGGGTCTCCATCAGGGTTTGGGGGCATCTGCTTTGACTCATTTCTTAGTTGGAGGATGCCAGAGCAGAGTTGGAAGGATGAAGAGTGAAAATCATGGGCTGGCAAGTTGGCTCAGTGGTAGAGTGCTTGCCTGGCATGCATGAGGCCCTGGGTTCGATTCCTCAGCAGAAAAAAAAAAGCCGGAAGTGGCGCTGTGGCTCAAGTGGTAGAGCGACTAGCCTTGAGCTGAAGAGCTGAGGGACAGCGCCCAGGCCCAGAGTTCAGGCCCCACGACCGGACCCCCCCCCCCCCAAAAAAAAAGTGAAAATCAGCTACCATGATGGGGACCTCTTAGCTCCTTTACCTAGAGTAAGTAGTCTACGTACCAGTCTATTCAGGGTATGAAGTGTTCATATCCCCAGACAAAGGAGTCTTATGAGTATCTCCCAATCTCCCCAAAGTATACAGCTTCCTGCCCTCTAGACTTGGTGTACCTGATCCAGAACCCCTTGGCTTCCAGCTCTGCCTTTGCACCTGAAGCCTCAGTGCCTTTTTCCCTCCTACATTTCCCCTAACTTTCCAATCCCCCTTCCTGCTGGGATACGGGGTCTCCAACAAGGGAGGAGAATCTGCATTTGCTGCCCGGCACCCTCGGTATCATCTGCAGGTTGACTGCAACCCTTTTTCTAAACCAGTTTCGAACCTCATTTTGGCACACTGAAGGTCAAGTTCCCACAGGCACCATGAGGGCTGCCCAGCTCCCACTGGCCTTGCATGGGTTAAAATGGGCTCTGGTCTGCTGGTGTGTGACCAGCACCCTGCAACTGCCTCTCTTGGTCCATGGGTTCCTCCACAGCTCAGTACTGCTGCCCCTAGGGCGTGAGAAGCCTGCTGGGGGAGTTTCTCAGAGAAAGAGGGGGACTAAAAATAGTAGCCCTGGGGAACACAGCGGGCCCATTTCCCTATCCTTTGGCCCTGTCCTGTTCCCTCACTCTGGTCCCTTGCTTCTGCTGCCCTGGGGTGTCCTTCCCTCAAACCCAACAACTCCCTGGAGAACCCAGACCAGTTTGAAAGACACTTAAACACAGGGGAGAGAGACTACAGGCCCCCCACTTCTGCTCTGGTTTCCTACTGAGGGTGTAAGACAGGCTGACTTGGTGTGTCCATTAGTATGTATGTATTTGAAATGCAGTTATAAACACAGGACCTGGGAGAGAGGATGGAAGTGGTCCCCTCCCTGGTGACAGTTTTCCGGGAGGAAACAGATACTGGCCTGCCCAAAGGCTCCAGGTGTGACCAGCGTCCGTCTTGTGAGCCAGGTCTCCAGGGGGCTTTGAGCTCCTTGAGGCCCAGGGTTGTTTTCGCCATAGAGCCTCCGGTCCAGCGGCCCCCATTGTCTTCTTCCTTATCTTAGGGCACAAGTTTCCTGCCCTGCCCACAGGGACCGGCCAGGAAATGGGAAGGGGGGGGGGGTTGCTGGGGAAGGATAAGGAATAGGAATGGGGGGTTTCTGAAGCAGTGGCCGTGGTGTGCATCCTGGATCCCTGACCCTTAGAATAAATCTCAGCCCGGCTGTACAGGGGCTCAGAGCTGAGTGGCTCCGTGGCCTCGGCCCCGCGTCTGGGTCATTTCTCCCCTGCAGGAGGTGGCATCTCAAATATGCGGTTACCTGGCCACCAGGGTCCTCAGGCTTGGTCAGGTACTAGCCCAAAGGATTTAGTACTGCTCCTTTGCCCCTTCGAAGGATAAAAAAGACAGCAAATTGAACTCATTGAAACTAACACCCCAGACCTCCCCTGCTCTAGAACAACCTGGCACCTGTCAGACTCTCAATGCTGCCTGTAATTCTGTGCAACCTAACAGATCCCAAGCGCCCTGGCCCCAAAAGGGCTCTCTACAGCTTTCTGTTTCTTAGCATGGCGGTCAACAGGTGGAGAGAGGGTAGCTGGGCTGCTAGGATCTCTCCTGCTACCAGTGGTTCAGAAGGAGCCAAGGGGCCGAATGGGTATCTGGGCTGCTTCCTAAGCCGCCTCTGTCACCAGATGGAGTCCTGGTGGCCGGGTGAGGTTGGCCACTCTTCCTTGCCTCTAGCCCAAGAAAGGAGATTAGGGGAACAAGTGTACTACATAGATCAAGAGTAGTAGACCTTGAGGTGACTCATGCTGGTAATCCCAGCTCCTCAGAAAGAAGGCTAAGCTCTGAAGAGCATTGTTTGTAGCTAGTCCCGGGCAGGGGGAGACTGTATCTCCAATTAACCACCAAAAAGTTGGAAGTGCAGCTGTGGCTCAAGTGGTAGAGTTGGTAGCCTTGAGGAAATAAAAAAAAAAAGCCTCAGGGACAGCAACCAGGCTCTGAGTTCAAGTCCTAGGACAGGCACGCGTGCGTGCGTGTGCGCTCATGCGCGCACGCACGCACACATACGCACACACAATAGATCTGCCCTTGCTCCCAAGATCTTCCTCTCCTCATTGGAAATCTGCTCCCTACCCTATCTTGGTGCAAAGGATCGATGCCGTGGGATGTGAATAAACATGTAGGAATGTGTCTCCATGGCTACTGTCCTCTCTCACTGCAGAACCTTCGTGGGTCTCATGAGGTAGGTTCTCAGCTGAACAGGAAGCCCGCCTTCTGCCCTTCGTACTCACTTTCCTCCCTTTGTCTCCAGTGTCCCCATCTCAGGCCCAGTTTGAGCTGCATGTGCCCACCGGCCTCACCAAGTTGCAGGCGGTAGAAGGGGCAGAAGTGGTGTTCCCAGTCTGGTACACTATGCCCGGGGAGATGCCTGATATCCAGCCATGGGAGGTGCCCTTCGTGATCTGGTTCCAGGAACAAAAAGGGAAAAATTCAGACCAGGTGAGGGAGAAAGCTTCCAGCCAGTGAGTGGCAAGCAGAGGTCCTCAGCTGGGGATGGAGGGAAGGGCTGTGGACCGGAGGAGGGGTGATCAAGAGCTGGGGATTTGGGAAGGAGTTTCAGGGAACACCAAGTGTCCACGGTGTATTTGTTCTTATCTTGCAGACTTCCCCAGAGATTTCTTTCCCCACCCTAGTTTCCCCTAGAAATCTAACAATCAAAGCACCACAAAAGCAGACATTTGCTTGCTATGGTGGAAGTGGATGCTGGGGCCATCCGTGGTGAAAAAGGAAAGGCTTAAGGCAAAAAAAGAAAATAAAAGCTGAGCTGTTTCTGTGTTAACATTCTCCATACTCCTCCCACCCACCCAACACTGGAGCTCTCCCAATGGGAGCCATACCTCCACTTCTGGCTTCTTACTGGTTCATTAGAGACAAGAATCTCACAGACTTTGCTGCACCAGCTGACTTTGAACGTTGATTCTCAGATACTCAGCCTCCTGAGTAGCTAGGATTTACAAGCATGAACCACCAGCACCTGGCCATTCTCTGTGCTTTGGGTAGTACCAAGTACAGGCCACTTCGATTCCTAAAGGCACCTCTATACCCAGAGGCAAAGGGAGGCTCCAATAACCTCCTGCCTTTCCATGACACAAGAGGTCATCACTTGCAGAAATTCCTCCCAAAGGTCCTGGAAAACAAGTTCAAGGAAGTCATTTGATGTTGAACTTCATGTTTATTTGCTAGCTTTTTAAAGGTATTTTACCTTCATTAACTTAAAGGTACAACACAACCACCCTCCACCCCCCACCTTCCATTTATATGTTTCCAGGTTTACAGAGCCTGGATCTCCTCTGCAGTCTTAAGTTTCTTTCATATATATTCCCTGTTACATTATCTTCCCTTCTCCTATTATGGCACCCTCCTAAACACACTGTGCAGCTTTTGAGAGGAAACCACAGCTGCTCTGCCTATGGGACCTGGTACAATGAGCGTGTGGCTGGGGCTGAACGGGAGCTAGTTCAGGTCAGAAGGGTGGGGGCAGATGAGGAGCCAAGTGAAGGCCAGTTTGGGGAAGGTAACTGGCTAAGCCAGCAGGCACAGGGCATCACAGAATAATAACAGGAGGTGTCCTGTGTGCCTCCTGTGTGTACCCTTCCCCTCAGCTGTTGTCATATATCAATGGGATTTTGTCAACCACAACATGGCGGGCATCTCTGGTTTACAACATGCCCTCCCGGAATGTGTCCCTGCTCCTGCAAGCCCTCCAAGAGAAAGACTCCGGCTCCTACCGCTGTTCTGTGAATGTACAAGACAGTCATGGCACCAACTGGGGCAACAGCGTCAAAACCATAGAGCTCAATGTGCTGGGTGAGTGAGAAGCAACCCCCCCCCCTCCCCACACAACCACAGCAGGTCAGAAGGTCCCCATGCTTCTCTCCCAAGGGAGCTGAGTATAATTCTTGCTGGTGGGACACGGAGCAGCAGAAGGGTTCTGAGGGGAGGAGAGAGAACCCGGGACCCCACTGGGTGTGGGTTTTAACTTCTCAACCATTTCTTAGTTCCTCCAGCTCCTCCATCTTGCCATCTTCTGGGGGTACCCCGGGTGGGGTCCAATGTGACCCTGAGCTGCCATTCCCCAAGGAGTAAACCTCTAGCAGAATACCAGTGGGAGCGGCTACCCCCATCCTCCAAGATTTTCTACCCACCAGTTTTAGGTGAGAGAATGTCTGCCGGTGGCTGTGTGGGGAAGGGGAAAGGGAAGAGGTACTGGAGGGACTGGGTGACAAGGGAGGGCATCCATGGGAAAGACTCAGGAGGAGGAGGATGTGGGGAGCAGGGTGAAAATTAGGCTCCAGTAGATTACAATGGGATAACTTCGTTGAACAGCTAACTTACAGTTTAACAAGATGAATTATCAGGACATTGAAACATGCTTCCTCCTAGCTGGAGGTGAATTGGGGGGAGGGGCAGATGAATAGAGAGAGGAAGGATGGGAGAATACAGTCTTACCACTCAGAGTGAAAATGGAGCCAGGTAGCTTGAAGGATGAGTAGGGTTGGGTGGAGGAAGAGGAGGACAATGCTGGGAGGAGAATGCTTTAATCAAGATGCATTATATTCATAAACTGATCTCTTTAATTGAAACTCTTTTATACAACTACTTAAGATATTTTGGGGAGAGGCGGGGAAGGGGGAGGAGAGGGGAGTCCTGGGCTTGAACTCAGGGCCTGGGCTCTGTCCCTGAGCTTTTTGTTGTTGTTGTTGTTCAAAGCTAGCGCTCTACCACTTTGAGCCACAGCTCCACTTCCAGTTTTGTTGTGGTTAATTGGAGATTAGAGTCTCACAAACACCTACCTGAGCTGTTTTCTAACCATAATTTTCAGATCTCAGCCTCCTGAGTAGTTAGGATTACAGATGTGAGCCACCAGTGCCAGGTGAAAAAAAATTTTTAATGGGAAAAAAAAGGTGGCTCATGCCTATAATCCTAGCTACTCAGGAGGCTGACATCTGAAGATTGCAGTTCAAAGCCAGCCTGGGCAGGAAAATCCATGAGTCTCTCATCTCCCATAAACTACTCAGAAAAAGCTGTAAGTGACACTGTGGCTCAAGTGGTAAAGTTCTACCCTTAAGCACAGAGAGTCTCAAAGACAGAGCCCAGGCCCTGAGTTCAAGCCCCAGGACCAACAAAAAAAAGAAAGAAAGGAAGGAAGAAGGAAGGAAGGAAGAAAAAATTATGCTCAGTTTTCTGCATATAGGTTCCTTACTTATAAGGATTGGACAGGTATACAGGTTTATGTTAAGGTATCAGTTGGGAGCAGTAAGGAGTGGAAATGGAGGTAATGGGCTAACAGGTTGCAGTTGGGAACAGAGCCCTGCATGCTAGCTGTAATGCATTTTTCCCTGCATCAGAAGACAGCTAGGTGGCAACTCCGAGTCAAAGAGGATATTGCAGAGTCAGGACAGGGTTGTTTTTCTCACCTGGGGAAGAAGGTCTCTGAGGTGATAACTAAATTTGTGTCCACAGATCCTGTGCGTGGGTCTTTAACCCTCACCAACCTTTCTAGTGCCATGTCTGGAGTCTATGTCTGCAAAGTCCAGAATATAGTGGGAAGTGCCCAGTGCAATGTAACTCTGGAAGTGAGCACAGGTCAGTGAGGGGTAAGTGTGGTTAAGGAGAAGTGTGGTCAATGGTGAGGGTGGTTTGCAGACGGAGGGTTGGAAGCCTGTCTGTTGACATCTCTCTTTATATCAAGGGAGGGAGCTTGCCTTGGTCAAAGGTTTGTAACGTTTGGTCAGTGGCCTCTTTCTGCTTGACCACGTTCCATCTCCCTTCTTTTTTAAAATTAAAAAAAATTATGCCAGTCCTAGGGCTTGAACTCAGGGCCTGAGTGCTATCTCTTAGCACTCTACCACTTGAGCCACAGTTTCACTTCTGGCTTTTTTTGGTGGATAATTGAAGGTAAAAGTCTCATGGATGTTCTTGGCTTCAAACCATGTTCCTCAGATCTCAGCCTCCTGAGGTAACTAGGATTATAGACATGAACCATCAGTGTCTGGTCCATCTCTCTTCTTTTCTTTCTTTTTTGTCAGTCATGGGGCTTGAGTTTAGGGCCTGGTCACTGTCCCAGAGCTCTTTTGCTCAAGGCTAACATTCTACCACTTTGAGCCATAGCACCACTTCCAGTTTTCTGGTGGTTCATTGGAGATAAGAGTTTCATGGACTTTCCTGCCCAGACTGGCTTTGAACTATGGTCCTCAGATCTCGGCCTTCAGATTAGCTAGGATTATAGACATGAGACATAGGATTATAGACATTGTCTGGCCCATCTCCCTTCTTAACAGTGTTAAAAAGAGACTATTATGTGGTCATGGGGTACTGAAACTGAAAAGGGTAGGGTCCATCTGGGGATTCCTGTCTGACGTGAAGCTATTTCCAGAGTCTAGGGCCGCAGTAATTGCTGGAGCAGTTGTGGGTACTCTGGTTGGATTGGTGCTGCTGGTTGGGCTAGTCCTCTTGTACCAACGCCGGGACAAGGCCCCAGAGGAACTGGCCAATGATATCAAGTAAGTGTTCCTGGTCTCTCCTAACTTCCTGACAGAATCTGGGAATTCAGCTCCCACCTAATGGAAGGGTGGGTAGTTAGTAAAACATCATTTCTCTAGGGAGTTATAAAGGAAGGGGAGAGGGCTTGGAAGAGGGGAGGGAGTGAGAAAGAGAGAGAGAGCGAGCCATTAAAAGAGAAATTCTGTGTGTGTGTGGGGGAGAGAGAGAGAGAGAGAGACATAGATCATGTAGAAAACCCTCTTCTTCCTTCTGCTTCTGACCTCTTATTATTTCCTTGATAACCAGGGAGGACGCCACTGCTCCCCGAACCCTGCCCTGGACCAAGGGCTCAGACACACTCTCCAAGAATGGAACTCTTTCCTCTGTCACCTCAGCACGCGCCTTCCAGCCACCCCAGGGCCCTCCTAGGCCCAGTGTATTGACCCCCACGCCCAGTCTCTCTAGCCAGGCCCTGTCCTCACCAAAACATCCCAGAACAAAAGAGGCCCCCCCTCAGCCAGTATCCCTGACCCCTGGGGGAGTTTCCTCCTCTTCCCTGAGCCATATGGGTGCCGTACCTGTGATGGTGCCTGCCCAGAATCAGGCTGGGTCTCTAGTGTGACAACTCAGGCAATCATTGGGCAAATGATCTGGTGTCTCTCCTTGTATCCTGTAGCACAGAAGCCTGGGTTGGGGAGGATAGCCACATTCCAGGCCTCCAGTCCTCTGCCCTCACCATGCTTGACTGTGAGAGAAGTAAGCCCAAATGCCCAGGAGGTCAGAGGAAAAGAAGAGGAGAACCTGGGGATCAGAGAGAACCTCCCCCCCCCATCCCTCTGTTTGTCTCTATGAAGCCAGCTGAATGCTGAGGAGACTGGCTACCCTCTAAGGGCTGTGGAGATTTCCAGTCAGTGAGTCCACAGGCCACCAGCATCTGTACCATGTTCTTACCTAATGCTGTCCTTTGTTGCCACTCCAGCTCTTAAACTGACCTGTTGACCTGAAACCTCTTTGTACAACTATTTAAAGATCATTTTTTTTAATTGGAAAAAAAAAAAAAAGATAAACATCTCCTGCTTGCTTGGTTGAGTGTTGTTGGGGCACAGGTTAGGGAAGACATTGTAAAAACGAACTTGAATTGTGATTTTTGTTTTGCAGATTTCAATAAAGATACAATGCATTTGTATAAAATAAGTATGAAGTTTGCCTTTTCTAACTGAAAATTCTGAGAAATCGAGCTTCAGGCATTTGGAAAATAGATCCTACCAGGCTGTATACCCGAGAGTCTTTGTACAGAGCCTTCCACCTTTCTGGCTTAGCAGAGCCCTTTCTTTAGTCATCTTTTTATTTTGTTGTTTTTTTGGGGGGTGGGGAAGTACTGGAATTTGAGCTCAGAGTCTCATGCTAGACAGCTGCTCTACCACTTGAGTCATGCCCTGAGCCCTAGAAAGGTCATCCGCTGTCCTGTGAAAGGAGAAACACCAAGACCCAGACATTAATGAGTTCTTTATCCAGTCTGAGAAGCAAAGATGGATGAACTAGCTGGAGCCTTGCTGCTGGAGCCTTGAGGTTTCCTGTTAGGGTGCTCATGTACCCCCATGGCTTCCTGATCTCTAAGGGAACCTCACTTAGGCTTTGTCTAACACCAAATCCTTAACAAACACACCCTCTTGTTGACTGAGGGAGAGCTGGGCATAGGAGGTCTGAATTCCCTCATGCCCTTTCCTGCCAAGAGTGCAGTTTTCCTGGCCATAGAATAGAGTGACTCTGAGAGCAAGGAGATGGATGGAGACTCTTACCTTCACCAAGTGGTGAATCAGAGGGGCTTGGAAGGAAGACAAATCTCTGGAGGAACCAGAACTGGGGCTGTCTTGAGCCTCCCAAAGAGCTGAAGTCATTTGGCAACTGTCTAATCATCAGAAGCCTCCTCTTCGTCCGCAGACACTTGCACTGCGAGCGGCTGTTCTGAGCCCTCGCCTTCACTGTGCCACTCAATGCCTGGAGCCCTTTCCACAGCCTGACTGCTTCAGAAATTGGGGGGAAGAGGGAAGAAGGAGGAAGCAGGGTTCGAGTGATCCCAGAATGGGGCCTGGCGGAGGGAGGAGCTGGCCTGTGGTTGCTGGCCTCTCCCCTTATTTGCTCTCAGATAGCCAGTTTCTTTCCTACCCAGCACTGCCAGCCCCTGCCCTTCCCTTACCCACACAACCAGACACCCCGACAGACACCAGGACCAACACAGCAAGAGCAGCTATGGCCTGGTTCCCTGGGGGACCTTCCCTTGGCTGGACCCTGCTGGCCTTCTCGTGCCTAAGTGGTGAGGAGGGGCTGGGCGGGGCCAGAGCCAAGGGACAGGGGCACTGGGCTCCTCTGGGCCTGCTCAGCCCTTGTGGGTTGGGCTGGGGCTGCCTAGGAGTCCAGGAGGCTCTGGGAGGGAGGGAGGGGGTAGGGTGGCTGAAGGCCTGGAGGGCAGAGGTGGGAAGCCAGAGCAGGCTAAGAGTTTGGACTCTCCGGCTACCCACCAGGGTGTGTTTTTTTGTTTTTCCTTGTCCTGCCAACAAACCCTCATACCTGCTCCAGTCTCAGCCCTTTTACCCACAAAAACCTGACTGGGCTGTAAGTCCCTCCCTCCCGGAAACAACAGGTTTCTGGAAGACAGGGATCGCTGGGAGGGATTTGTGCTGAGCCCAGGGAGTCCCCGTAGATATCCCAGCATGGATATCCCAGTTTGGACTGGACCCTCAAGATCAGCGGGATGGGGGTCCCGCCTTGCCTTTGCATCCACAGCCCCAGGGCTAGCTGTGGAGGTGACCGTACCAGCCGAACAGCTGAGTGTCCCCGTGGGCGAGACTGCAGAGCTGCGCTGCAGCTATAGCACGTCAGTGGGAGACAACTTCGCTCTGGAGTGGAGCTTCGTGCAGCCTGGGAAGCCCGTCTCTGCATCTCAACCCGTGAGCTGAGGGCCACTGTGCCCAGTGGGCTTGGGCTAGGGACAGGGAACTCACCCAGGATGGGGTGTGGTTGTCTCTTGCTGGACCTTCTCAGGGCTGCCATCTTTGTGGATCCTGGATCTTTCTTCTCCCATTGTTTCCAGATCCAGCAATCCCTAGTGTCTACACAATTACTGTGGCAGTGACTAAACTCACTGCCCCTGGGGGTGGTATACTGATTGGGTACTACTTTGTCCCCATTAGGCTACAGAATGTCATCTCCCTGACTGGCAGCAAGGGGCCTTCTACCCACTTCTGTGTGGAAGGACCATGGTTGAAAAGGGGACGCATGTGTTTGTCTTCTTCCCCTTCTCAGATCCTCTACTTCACCAATGGCAATCTGTATCCCACTGGTTCTAAGGCGAAGAGGGCTAGCTTGCTCCAGAATCCCCCCACAGGAGGAGTGGCCACCCTGAAACTGACTGATGTCCATCCCTCTGATACTGGAACTTACCTCTGCCATGTTAACAACCCCCCAGATTTCTACACCAATGGGTTGGGGTTAATCAACCTTACTGTGTTAGGTAAGACAAACTGGAGGCTCCCCCTGCCCACCACACCACCACTTATGTACCCTGAAAATGTGCACCAGCCCCAGAAAAGTCTCCTTGTATTTGGATTTGCAGCCCAAGCACACAACTGTGGTTCAAGGGGGAAAAATAATACCTACTTCCCAAGAATTCTAACTTAGATGGTCAGACTCCATCCTTCACAATGTCTGCTCAGATCTGACAAAAGATCTGAGAGGAGAGAGAGAGCTCTTCTCATATATGGGGATCTGAGTCATAGCCCCACCAGTACAGAGCCTCCTGTTGGTATCTTGAATTTGGATTCCAGCCCTCACAATGTAAGTTGGCAGAGAAAGAAAGTCATAAAAGGAACAAAAGTTTCTGTGTATGTGTGTCAGTACTAGAGCTTGAACTCAGGGTGCTGTCCCTTAGTTTTTTCACTCTAATATAGTTCTCTATCCTCAAGCCACAGCTCCACTTCTTTTTGGTGATTCTTGCCTGGACTGGCCTTCAAAGCTCGATCCTCAGATCTCAGCCTCCTGGGTAGCTAGGATTACAGATGCAAGCCATAGATACCTAGCTTTTCCACAGGACCGTTTAGTGTCCAGAGCTTCCATCTCACCTTACACCAGAGCCTACTCAGGAGTAAGCAGCTGGAAGAAACTATTAAAGCAACAAGGAATGTGATTTTGGAAACGAGAAAGACCTAGGATGGGATGTCTGCTATGTTCAAATATCTGAAGGGCAGTCATGTGGAAGAGAAAGTTCATTTCTCTTTGTGGGCTCAGAGGATGGAACCAATGGGTGGATATTATATTATCACAGATTTTGGCTCAGCATGAGGAAGATTTTTTTTTTTCTAACCATCAGAATTTCCAATGGTGGAAATCACTTCCTGGCAATGCAGTTGTGAGTGAAGAGAGGACCACTATTTGGCAGGCTTAATGAAGCAGGAAACAGAGCACTTCACTATAATTTTTTTTTTTTGCAGTGCCTCCCAATCGCCCCTTATGTAGTCAGAGTGGAACAACTTCAGTGGGAGGCTCTGCCGCTCTGCGATGTAGTTCTTCTGAAGGAGCTCCCAGGCCAGTGTACAACTGGGTGCGTCTAGGATCTTCTCCTACCCCTTCTCCTGGCAGTATGGTTCAAGGTAAGGGGCCAGGGCATCAGGAAGAGGATAGACTGGAGACCTGAGCAGATCTGTTCTCTGAACACCATACACTCACATTCTCATGGCTAGGGATGGGAGACCAACTACCATACCCTTCCCTGGCCTCTTCCTTGTATTGTTCCCTTCCTGTCTGTCTTCCTGTGGCTGGGTTCTTGGGAGAATTACTCAAGCTAAATATCCTCTTGGTTTTCTGGTAGGAAATAGTCTTATGTGTCTAGAGATTTCTTAAATGAATCACTGCCAAACTGCCTAGAGAGGAAACTGAGGCAGAGTTTCCTGGGACCAACTTGAATCCAAAAAAACCCTATCAGTCCAGGCCCCTCCTCCCAGGTTATTTCTTGCTGAGTGTTTTGCCTTCTAAAGCAAAACAAAGAATTTATAGAGGCTCAGATAGGCCTAGAGCCAGTGGTATGTGGGGGGTGGGGTGGGGGGGGGCGCGTGCATGCGCACATGCACCAGGATTGGACTTGACTCCGAGCCTCACGTTGTTTGGCTTTCTCACCCAAGGTTGGAGCTCTACCACTTGAACCACATTTCTACTTCCAGATTTTTGCTGATTAACTGAAAATAAGGGTCTTACTGACTTTTCTGCCAGGTTGGTTTGGATCTGCAGGCCTCAGATCTCTGCCTCCTAAGTAGTGAGGATCAGGGGCGTGAGCCATCATCAGTGCTTGGCTTTTCAGAGAAGAATGTCGCATTCTGATCTTTTATCCCCTAACCGGAAACCTGCCCTCGGCCAGAAAGCATCCTCCTCCATCACTTTCACACGTGTGCACTTCCCTCTCCCTCGACAAGGCAGCAACGTGGGGTAGAAAGAGCATAGAAATGGCCATAGCTTTGGAATCCCACTCCAGCTCATCTCCCACAAATGACTTACTTTTTGAGTCAGCTTCTCCATCAGTTAATGGGGTTAGTCCCTCTCTGGCGGAATTGGTGTAAGGATAAAATGGAGTGTGCCATCCCCACAGTAAGTGTTCACTGTGAGTTGCATGCATGAATGCACCACACCCCTTCTCTCCATCTTGCAGATGAGGTATCTGGTCAGCTCATCCTCACCAATCTTTCACTGACTTCCTCTGGCATCTACCGCTGTGTGGCTACGAACCAGATGGGCAGTGCATCCTGTGAGCTGACGCTCTCTGTGACTGGTAAAGAGTGCTGGGCAAAGGCTTGGCTTGGGGAGGCTTTTCAAAATGCTCAGGATGAGCCAACAGAGTTCTGCAGCTCTGAGGGGTTCCTATGTCTCCTTAGGCTCCTCCGAAGGCCGAGTGGCTGGGACTCTGATTGGGGTGCTCCTGGGTGTGCTTCTGCTATCAGTTGCTGCATTCTGCCTGATCAGGATCCAGAAAGAGAGGAAGACCAAGGC
This sequence comes from Dipodomys spectabilis, assembly GCF_019054845.1. NCBI lineage: Eukaryota > Metazoa > Chordata > Mammalia > Rodentia > Heteromyidae > Dipodomys > Dipodomys spectabilis. Next base: position 5,516,871 of record NW_024870700.1, read on the forward strand.
CAAGGAGACATATGGGGGTAGTGACCTGAGGTGAGTAGGGTTAGGGGTGATGGAAAGAGGGATGAAAAGGCTTGTACTGAACATGGGCTCCTCCTGCCCTCAAAACCTGACATGGTTAAAGGTATTTAGGAGCAGGGAGTGGTGCCCAGCACTGGCATTTGGTGGCAGCAGCAATGGCAATATAACCTTTTTAATTTCATGGATGGAAGAGTGATCTCACAGCTGAGGTGCAGATGGCTGAGTTTGCTGGATCTCCTTGACTTTCCTCATGCTTAAAAAACATTGTTTTCCCATGCTCACATACATACATACATACATACATGCCACTTGGAAGTAGTTGTGGGAGGTGAATACCCAGAATTGGGTTTGTCCTGATCATTTGGCTAAGCTTAGTTTTTCTGTGTGGGGCAATCAGGGAAGGAGGCCAAAGCCACCTCTGTCATCTGCTTAAGTTGCAAGTTGTACAGTCCAAGAATAGGGACCAGAGCAACATTTTCGTGTGACTTACATTTAGATGTAAGTCACCAAGAATTTGCAAAACATTGAGATTCTGGCTACTTTCTGTTTCTTCTGGAGCAAAATTGTGTGTGTGTGTGTGTGTGTTGGGGGCAGATAAAGTCTGGAATCTTCCTCAAAGTTCTACAGATGATTCTTATGGCAATAAAATTCAAGTCACTGGGCTAGACTGCCCTCTGAAGGGTGCGTCTAGCCTAAGAACATGCTTGTTTCCTTCAGAGAAGATGCTGTGGCTCCTGGGATGTCTGAGCAAGCTTCTGTGAAGGCGGATTCTAGCAAAGGCCTCCTGGAAAGGTCCCCATCTGCTAGCACTGCGACAACCACCAAGTCCAAGCTCTCTATGGTTGTATGACCCCTCCTCGTGATCGCTGAGGGCAATGAGGGAATCTCAATAATGAAAGCCTTTGGGTACCATATCGCCTCCTTCTTACTGCCGGTATAGCCAGGTCCTCTAGGCTGTCCAAAGAGCATTACCAGTAAGGAACAGGCTTACAGTTCCCCAAGACGATGCTGTAAGCAGGAAGGCTGATTGGATCAAAAGGGTAAGGGGCTCAACCTAAATCCCTTTCCCCTGTTCCCACCCCTCCACCCGCCACATTTTGGTCAGATTTACTCTAGCCCCAAGTGGTGGCCTTGTGCACCCAGCTCCTCCCCGCTCCAGCACCCTCGGAACACTTGGACATTCCTCTTTATTGTTCACATTCCATCCCAGCACGGTCACATGCACACGCGGAGATTAAAAACCTTCCGGCCACAGCCCCGGGAGCCCGGCAGGGAGGCGGGGCCGGCAGGGACAGGGGCGGGGCCGCGGAAGATCCCTCCTACCGAGCCTCCGGGCGCGCTCGGCGTTTGCATAAACAGGAGAGTTGGATAGGCTGCTCTCGGGGTGCTCCGGTGAGAAAGAAGGGCGGGGGGGGGGGGGGGGATGACAGGCAAAGGTGTGTGACGGGGCTGTCCTTTCCGGTCAGGACCAGGACGGGGGCATCTGATCCCACGACACCCCTCGCTTCCCTCTTTCCTAGCCCCAGATCTAGCCTAGGAGGGGGCGCCCCCTAGGGCTGCGCACAGAAGGAAAGGACTGGTCGGTTTTCAAAGTGAGTGTACTTGGGCGGCGCGAAGGGCGCCCTCCGCAGGGCGCGCGGGGAAGCGCACCGGGGCTGCGGAGGCTGAGCTGCATGCTGGCTGCGGCGAGTGGCGGGAAGGGGGGGGAGGAGAGGTGGGCGAGAAGCAAAAAAGGACAGTGGGGGGGGGGGCGTGGGGTTTAAGGGCTGGGGGTGGGCGGGGAGGGAGGGCGAATGAGGACCAACGCGAGACTGGAGATCGAACTCAAAGGGCACAGACGTAGCGACTCCATGACGAAGCCCGCCTGGGGAGGGGAGTCTCGGGGCGCCGAGTTGGGGAGGGGGTGTGAGGGGGGGCTCCTGAAGCTGGCAGGTGGGTGGGGAGGGGTGGGAGGGGGATCACAAACACGGTAGGAAAGTCTCGTCACTGCGAAGGGGTCGCGGCATCCATCTCTCCTGGGGAACTACGGAGAGAGAAGGTCTGAGAACGTCACCTCCCCAACCTCGCTTCTTTCCCCCGGCCAGGGAGTCACGGGGGGGGGGGGTGTCACGGGGAAGGTGTGGGGGGGCTGGTCACCCAGAAACCCGCTCCCCCCCCCCGCCCCGATCCCAAGTCACTGAGCTGAAATGAGCCCCGCGGCCAGTTGGTGAGTCACCGCGGCGTGAGCGGGGCGCAGCCGGGCCCGGGTGAGCGCGCGTCGGGCTCGGTCCCGGTGTGGACGGGGCGGGGAACGCGCAGGTGCGGGGGGGGGCGAGGGGAGGCGTGGGGATCCCGCCTCTTCTCCCACCCAGTGCTCACTCATTAACAACCCCCTCCACCCCCGCCGCCCAGTGTATTAGTTACCTTGGGAAATGTTCAGTTCTTCGGTCCGAGGTGGCGGCGCAGAGGGAGGTGGAGAAACAGGTGAGCTCTCCGAGGGCGCCGCCCCCCCACCGCCCTGCCCGGAGCCCGCTCCCTCCCTCCCTCCCTCCCTCTCTCCCTCCCTCCACTCCCGGCCCAAACCCAGGCTTCCTCCGGACCCCGCGCCCGCCTTACCTGGCCTAGTCTCCGCTGGGGCCGCCGCCCGTGCCTCCCCGGGCGCCCCCAGCTCCGCCTGGGCCCCCCGGGCCTGGTCCCTTCCGGCCACACTCTCCGCTCTTTATCTTCTTCCGCGCCATGTGGCCCCGGAAACTCGCCTGGATTTTGGCTGCAGCCGCGTTGGCACCGGGGTCGTCCAGGGGGATGTCTAGAATGTCGTCATCCGGCTTGGAGCAGGCGCTCTCCTGCGGATGGGGAAGGAGGGTTTTGGGTAGGGGACCCCAAAGAGGTGGTAGTAAGGTAAGGACTGGAGTTGTGCGGGATGAGAGGAGGCCAACGGTGGTGGAAGGCACAGTGGGTGAGAGATGTAGTGTGTGTGTGTGTGTGTGTGTGTGGTCAATCAAGAAAGAATTTGCCAACAGCCAAGTTAGGGGAGGACAGCAGAGTTGAGTGGAGTGGGGTTACAGCCAGCAGGCACCCCTGGATGGGCCACCAGCGAAGAAGGGACCCTACCATGGTGAAGGCGCACACCACTCATCGGGACTGCGGTTCCTGAGTAGAACTTCTGCTTCTGAGCTCACACCTGTCACTATGGAGACAGGAGACCACTGCCCAGCGCCCTTCTCCGTCCCCAGGATCCAGGCCCTGAGACTGGCTTCCCATTGACTCCACTCTCCATTTCCCACTCTTCAAGTTGCATTCAAACAAACCCAGAAGAGAGGCGGTAGTGGGGGAAACAGAGAAAAGGGTCACTTCAGAAAGACAAGGAAAAGATGAGCAGGGGCAAGGAGGCTTTTAGGGTCTCATGCTCTTGCTTAGATCTTAAAAAATTATTTTTATTTTATTGTCACTCTGAGGCTTGAACTCAGCTTCTGGGGGCCATCCCTGAGCTTTTCTGCTCGACTAAGGCTGTCCACTTTGAGCCACAACTCCACTTCCGGTTTGCTGGTGGTTAATTGGAGATAATAAGAATCTCACTTCCTGACCAGGATGCTTTTGAACTGTGATCCTCCGATCTTAGCCCCTGAATAGCTAGGATTACAGGCATGAACCACCAGCACCTGGCTTATTTATTTATTTATTTTTTGCTCAAGGCTGGCACCATTTGAATCACAGCACCATGTATGTCCCCAGCCTTTTTGCTGGTAAATTGGAAATGAGAGTCTTACAGACTTTTCTGCCTTGGCTACTCAGGTTCATCAGTAGCTTGGATTACAGACAAGGGCCATTGACCCAGGGCTTTTCTTTATCTGTTCACAGAAAGGAAGTAGGGCAACAGTTACCATTAATCATTTAACCATGTTCCAGGTAATAATAGTGTTTTGCAGGTGTTTAGTCCATAACCTTAAAGCTATGACTTATCTTCTAGTCCTTTTAATCTGAGTTTACAATGATAAAACCAATAATTAGAATAGCCTCATTCCAATAGTGATCTGTGGATAGAGGAGTCCAACCTTTGCTTATCAGAGTCCAGAGTCTATTTTTAGCTCCCACTCAACAGGATACACAAATGAAGCCTTGGCAGGGAACCAAGGCTCTGCCACTTGCAATAGTGGTGAGATCCTTTGCCAGATATCCATTCTTTTCCTATCTTAGCTCCTTCATCTGAAAAATGAGGATAACATCCACCTCAGTGTGTTATGGGATGAATATACACCATGGCGTGCATAAAGTGTCTGGCATCTAGCAGATCAATAAATAGTAGCCATATTGTGATGGTTTTATATCATAATACTAAATTGATCCAAAACAGTCATATAGTAACTGTTTTACACAGTTCAACCTAATAATGCAATCATGTGTCACATAATGGCATTTTGGTCACGGATTGTCTGATGGCATTCCTGTATGGTTATGTCATGACAGTGACATCATAGCCATGTTAGTTGGCTATGCATGTAAGCACATGATTTTTTTTTCTTTTTGTGCTGGTACTAGGGCTTAAACTCAGAGCCTTGTGCTCTTGCTTAGCTTTTCTTGATCAAGGTTGGTGCTCTTCTCCTTGAGAAGAGCTTCTGGCTTTTTGCTAGTTAATTGTTGATGGGAATCTCTTGAATTTTTCTCCCTGGGCTAGCTTCCAATCTTGATCCTCAGATCTCAGCCTCCTGCCTAGCTGGGATTACAGGCATGTGCTTCCGGTGCCCAGCTATAAGTATACTTTGAAGATCTCACAACTATGAAATTGCCTAACAATACATTTGTCAGGACATATCTCCATCATTAAAGGAATATATGACTGTAGTCAGACAATAATCAGACTCATTTCTTTGCTCCAAAGTAGCATAGTTTCCTCACTCTCTCTCCCTTCCTCCCTTCCTTCCTCTTTTTCTTTTCTGCCTTCCTCTCCTTCTCCCCTTCTCTTTTGTGCTATGTATGAACCCAGGTCTTGCACATGCTAGACAAGCACTCTACCACTGTAGTTCTACAGCAGTGGTTTTTTGAGACCTGATCCTACTACATAGCCCAGACTAACCTAAAGCTCACTTTGTAGCCTTGGCTGGCCTTAAACTCAAGGTCCTCCAATCTCTGCCTCTGAGTGCTGGAATTAGAGGTATGTAGATCTATGTCTGGCTCCCAAGTAGAGTTCTTTACTGAGAATTAGATCTAGCTAAGAGTAGAAAGGATTAGAGAATTGATGCTATGGATTTTAAAGGATAGGCTTTGAAATAGAGAATCAGCCGCTGAGCCCTTTGTGGTTTAGCATTCAATACAGTACCAGTGTGGAATGGGATGGAGCTGATTACTATGAAATTAGAAGCCAGATCTCCTTTGGTCTGGCATTCTAGCGTCTATGAACTCGCCCTGTTTTCTTGCCTGACGATGGCCATTGTTTTCACCATCTTCTATTTCTCAGCCATGAGCTGTCCAAAGTCTCACAGTGATCACAACTCAGTTCTACTTCTGCCCTCTTCTGGCCATCAGCTCTCCAGTTCTCAAATGTAGCAGGGTAGGAGTGAGGTATCCTATTCCTGTTAGGTTTGCCCTAGGAGCACAGGTTGGTTCCAGATGCCTAAGCTCATGTGTACCAATGGCTTCCACTCAGCCAACAGACTTCACTTCCTGGGCTGTGGCATTTTTCAGTTTGTGCTTACAATGGTTGGGCAGGCCAGGAAGCTTCAGTACCAGCACACACACACACACACACACACAAACATACACACACACACACACACACACACACACACACACTGCCCACAATGGATTTTTTTTTCCTGTGCCGATACTAGGGCTTGAACTCAGGGCTTCTTGCTATTGTTCGGCTTACTTGCTCACCACTGGTACTTCACACTGTACCACACTTCCAGTCTGGCTTTTTGCTGATGAATTAGAGATGGAGTCTAGTGGACTTTTCTGCTCAGGCTAGCTTTGAACCTTGATATTCTAGGTCATAGCCTCCTAGATTATAGGACTGAGCCACCAGCACCCTGCTCAACAATTCATTTAAATATAGCTATAAAGCCTCTCTTCTACACCTTTATTTTACACACACACACACACACACACACACACACACAGAGAGAAGCTGGCATGGTCTGGAGAAGTAAGTCTAAAACGCTTTTTCTCTCCTGGCCCTAGAGCTCTCCCTAACATCTTATTCTTCACATAAACTCGGAAACAACTCCTCTGGGGTTCCAGCTTCTCAGAGTTCAAGTCTGTCTTGGGATGTTTCCAGGGAACAGTGAGCCCTCTTCTCAGAAGAGGGCAACAACTATTAAACAAAGCAATTCACCATCCACCTCGCCTCACCATCCACCTTGGTAGCTGTGGAGGCACGGGGCGGTGGTGGAGAGGAAGGGGACATCTTTCTCCATCCACGCGAAGAGCTGACCTGCTGTTGCCACCCACCCCAGCTGCAACTGGAATCCAAACATGGAACAGACAAAGCTATATCCCCACCCCACCCCACGATAGGCTGCTTCTCCCGGGTGAGTTCTCAGGACAAGGCTGGCCTGGTGGCCTGCTCACAGGCAGAACTGGAGGGAGAGTTAAAGGGAACTGGGAAGGGGCTCACTGCTCCTCCTGCCTTCCAAAGCCAATCCTGATGGTGAGTGTTAAGAGATCTCTGTGTGAACTGGAGGCATCTAGGAGAAGCAGGAGGGGAGGCGGAGGCAAGGGCACTGGTGAGCAAAGCTGGACAGGAGGCTTCTAGTCAGATGAGCACTTCACTTTGCTTTTCAAAGACTCACTTGCGCCACAATTGGAGCTTGGCTGAGAGGAATCCAGTCTCCTTCAGCTCCCAAACTGTAATAGCTTTAAGAATCATCCCTGGGAAACTGGGGGAAAGTGAAGGAAGGGGTGACGTTGTCCATAAAGAAATGTAATCGGGCTGGGAAGGTGGCTCAGTGGTAGAGCACTTGTCTTGCATGCCTGAGGCCCTGGGTTCGATTCCTCAGCACCACATAAGCAAAAAGAAAAAAGCCAGAAGTGGCGCTGTGGCTCAAGTGGTAGAGCGCTAGCCTTGAGCTGAAGAGCTGAGGGACAGCGCCCAGGCCCAGAGTTCAGGCCCCGGCCCAGAGTTCAGGCCCTACGACCGGACCCAAAAAAAAAAAAAGAAAAAAGAAATGAAATCATTACCTGACTTATGAAATGGTAACTCCTTGATACAATGGTAATAACAATAACATTCATTAATTAATAATAACAAAACAAGTTAATAATCACAACAAAAAAGAATTCTCCCTGCCTGCTGGGCCCTGTGCTAAGAAATGTGCACATTTTGCCTAATTGAATCCCTATTGTAGAAGTCAAGAAACAGCCTCAGAGATGTTTTGTAGCTGTCTCATGGATGCACAGCTGACATGCAGGTGATCTTCCTTAGCTATGCCATTAATCATACCCACAGAGCAGGCAATTTTTCTTTGTGGTCAGTGGGACCAAGTCAACTAGACTAAGCAAATGAAGTAGAATTTTTTTTTAAAAAAGCTTCATCTTAAATGAACACACAAATGGCATCTATGTGTCTATGTAAATCAGCAACTGGAACATTTCGGAGCAATCTCTCTCTAAAAAAACCAACTTGCTTAAAAAAAATCTGTTTTCTTCTTACATGCTTCTAAAATTCCCTTTGCAAAGGGAAATAAAGGACTAAGGCAGGACTACATTCTTCCCAACCACCAGGTGAGGCTGGTATGGAGAAGAATCCCAGAATGAAAGAGGCATGCTGTTCTTGCCACATGTCCCAGATCTGTCCTCATGCTAAGCGGAGCCTAGTCCTCTACAGAATGGTGCAGCGCTGGCCCTCCCCAGCCCTTCTCCATTTTCCTTTTTCTGGCCCCTGGTATAGTCTGAGAATGGTGCTCTCCTTTGGCCCTGCAAACCTAGGACATGAAAAACTAAGTCTCTGGTTCTAGGTCCCTTAGTGGTGGAGCCACAGGATCCTGGATCACTGAGATATTATGGCTTTTGTTTGGTGGTTGGTCTAGTTTTTGTGCCAATACTGGGGCTTGAACTTAGGGTCTGGATGCTGTCTTTTAGCTTTTTCATTCAAGGCTGGTGCTCTACTACTTGAGCTCTAGCTCTACCTCTGCCTTCTTTGTGGCTGATTGAAGATAAGAGTCTCCAGGGCTTTCCTGCCTTGGCTGGCATTGAACCATGATCCTCAGATTTCAGCCTTCTAAGTAGCTCTGACTATAGGAATGAGCCATCAACTCATGGCTTATTGCCTGTTTGCCTCCTCTGTACTTTTTGGGTGAGCAGCCTCCTTTTTGAGATGTCTACCGGTGCCACTGTTATCAACCCACATCACCTGTTATCTATCTATCTATCTATCTATCTATCTATCTATCTATCTATCTACCTATCTATCTATCTATCTTTCTATCTCTCTAGTACCAACGGATTCCTAGTTACTCACACATACCCCACATTCTACCCTCATTACTGCAAACACCAGAGGAGACAAGTTCTATTCCTTTACTGATTTCTTGGGTTCCTTGCTCATTCCCTTCTTCTCACCGACCACACCTGCTTCCCCTTCCTCAGCCTACCTTATCTTAGTCCTTCCTGCTCAGCAACCTCTCCATCCCTCAGAATGAGCCATCCACCCATTTGTTTTCTTTATTTGATAAACTATATTGAGTGAAAGGGATGCTTTTTCAATAGGGTCTGGAAATTCCCATTTGTTCTTTAACAATCAACACTTATTTCCTGGGTTGGGGGTTTAGCTCAGTGGTAGAGGGTGTATTTGGCAGGGTAAAGCCTGGGGTTCTCTTCCCAGCATTAAAAACTAATTATATACAAAATAAATGCAGAATCCTGGAGAATAACAAGCGATCTTCAGCAAAGCAACTGCATTGACTGGCATGTTTCTTTTTTATACCTTCTGTAGTCTTTATGTTTACTATTATGAGCATATTACTTTTACAATGATGAAGAACGGTATATTTAGAGCTATACATACAGCTTTTTGAACCAGACAAGGCTGTGCTTTGAATCCTACCTCCGCACCTGGGAGTTCTGCCTCCTTGGGAAAACCACTGCATGTCAGTTTGCTTGTCTGTGAAATGATATGAACCTTACAGTTGTTGTGATGATTCAATACTAAGTGCTAGGTTCACAGCCAACATTTGCAGATTGGCAGTTATTGCTGATGCCGACATGGTTAAAATGGCAGCACCTCTGACTCGCCCCTCCATTCTGTTTCTGGACATCAGGAAGTCTCATGTCTTCCAGAATAGTACTCTCCTCTTTTTTTTTTTTCTTCTGGTTGTGAGGCTTGAACTCTGGGCCTGGGCGCTGTCCCCCAGCTCTTCAGCTCAAGGCTAACACTCTATGATTGGAGCCACAGCGGCACTTCTGGCTTTTATCTGCTTATGTGGTGCTGAGGAATCGAACCCAGGGCCTTGTGCACACAAGGTAAGCATTCTACCGCTGAGCCACCTTCCCAGCATTTAAACTTTTTTTTTGGGGGGGGTAATATCAGACGGTGATTGTTGTGGGTATGGAGACATCAGTCAGTACCCTCTTGTATCTTTTTTTTTTTTTTTTTGGTGTTTTAGGGCTTGAACTCAGGGCTTGGACACTGTCCTTTAGCTTTTTCCACTCAAGGTTTGGTGCTCTACCACTTGAGTCACAGCTCCACTTTTGGCCTTTTGGTGGTTAATTGGAGATAAGAGTCTCACAGACTTTCCTGCCTAGGTTGGCTCAGAACTACAATCCTCCGATCTCAACCTTCTGAATAGCTAGGATTATAGGCGTGAGCTACCACCACCTAGTGACCTCTTGTATCTTTCGGTGAGTGACTTAACATGAGTCTTTCTTCATATGTAGAGGTTAAAAATGAACACATTTTGTGTATGAACACATTTTGATCATGCTCGCGCGAGTGCGTGCGTGTGTGTGATCACTGTCATTCCTCTAAGTGAGCCAGAGGCCAGGTTCTTGGCCAAGCACTCTCATTTCGAATCCTCTCCCCCCTCTCCACCACCCCCTCCCCCAGCCATCTACTTCGTTAGGAGTTAGACCCTTGCAGTATTCAGCTTTCCGTGTGGGCGCTGACAAATCGCACACACTTCCTTCTCTCGCCAGCAGGGCTTCTCTATAGGTCACTTCACCCAGCCCTCCAATAAGAGCCCGAAGGCGTGGAGGGCAGAACCAACTCCTCCCCAAGCTGTCCCACATCCCCCCGCTCCCCCCAATAAACCCAACATAAATCCTTGATCTCCGCCAACGTTGCCCATGAGCTTAGATTAGACGATCCATCATCCCAGGGCCATCCTGTCCGCCCACCGACGGCGGGCGGCCGCAGTGCAAGAGGCAATGGTGGTGGGGAACAAAATCCAAGGTCTGGTCCCCCAGGCCACGTACTGGCTGCGTCTCCCTGCGTGGGGGGAAGTTCCTCCGGTGGTCTAACCTGCAGCTTCCCGGCAGCCAAGCCCTGCCCAGCCACCGGTCCAACCTCGCTTGCCTGGCCGGATGGGCGCTCGCACGCCCCCGCCAGCCGGGGAGCGTTTTCAAGTCAGGCGGGCGCCTTTCCACCAGCCTCACCCACGTCCCAAGCTCTCCCTTCCTGCCCTGCGTGAGGTCTTCCGCACCCACTTCCACTCCCCCACCCACCCAGGACTTCGCTGAGTGCCGGTCCCCGAGTCTGTCTGTCTGCCTGCCTCTCCTCCTTTGGGGGTGATGGCGATCGAAAAGCAGGGTCTGACGCATCCCTATAAACCCTCGAACTTCCAATCCTCCTGCTTGGGCTTCCCGAGTGCTGGTATTACAGGCGTGCGTCACCCCTCCCGGCTAAGCAACTTGATTCTCTCCACATCCCCCCTCCATCTTCTCCTACGGTGTTGGGGATGCAACCCAGGGGCTCACGCACCCTAGGGCCGGGGCTCTCCATCGAGTGAGCTCTACCTCCGGCATCCCCATCCCCAGGCTTGCTAACTTACGGTGCAGCAGTCCATGCTGGTGTAGCGGGTCCTGGGCTGGGGTGGAGCCTGGCGCAGGGCGGGGGTGGGTCTGTGCGATGCTGGGTGGCCGCCCAGGGGCTGTCGGGCGCCCACCGACCCGCGCAGAACCAGCGCGGAACCAGCCGCTCTTCCCTCGCGTCCTGTCTCCCGCGCTCCGCTCTCCTCCAGAATGTAACCTGAGCCCCGCGGCCGGGCAGCCAATCAGGAGACAGCTTCCGCAGGGTGGGTGGGGAGAGCTGGCTGGAGGACCACGCCCTCCCTCTCCTGCTCCCTCCGCCTCCCCCCCCCCCCCCCCCCCCCCGCCCCAACCCCTCCGCCTACCAGCTTCCATCCATTCCTCCTACACACCCCGTCCTCCCAAATTCAATCCTCTTGTTTGCGAAGAGGCAGGCTGCCAGGCAGATGCATACCAGAGTAGGCAGAAGGAGCCCCCCACTGCCCCGCATCCAGGGCACAAACATACTCACATCTGGGTACAGTAGATAGAAAGCCAGACATCCTCAGCCCCCCCCCCCCATACTTCCACAACCTAGCTAGAGTCCAAGTATGGCTCCTTCTAACTTCCCTCCCTCAGTCTGCAATGAAAATCTCTGGAAGACGTGTGGCAAAGAAGAAATTCCCCCCCCCCCCCCCCCAGTCACTCCAGCTAAGGATGCAGAAGGCTGTTGGTAGGCATCCTGGCATCCTGGTGATGGCTACATGATCCACACAAATGCTCCCAAGCCCCACAAATCCACCTAAGAGAATCCTCAGGTGAAGCCGTGCCTTTCTTCTAACATACAGAGACTGCAGACACAACCTGTAAAAATAGCTACAAAGACCTGTACACACGCTCTGTGTTAGCCACAAGTAAAGGCAGACATTGTATGTTTGGGGAGTAGGCACACACACACACACACACACACCTATCTGCAGTCACCCTTCTTATAGTTATCTGTTACCTGTTTATACGTAGTCTGTTATCTATGTATCTTCTGTGTGTATGTATGAATCAATCAATCAATCTATCTATCTATCTTTCACCAAAATGAAATCATCTACACATCATCAACATCCCCCTTGTATGTTTTTATATATGGATCCAAACTTAGAAGAAACATCTTTCCTGCCTTCTCATTCCTTACAATCAGACGATCTCACTTTTTGATCCACTGCCTCAGAATAAGAGAATAATAATGCACACTCACCCTTGCTTCTTGGGGGGGGGGGGAGGGGAGAAGAGGAGAGTAGTGTGGAAATGATCATTAGTAACCAGGCCTTTGGGTTCCTGATGGGGAAGGTTGTGTGGGCTTTGGGAGAGGTTGGGGCAGGTGATATGCAAAGAGCTTCTGGGAACGATAGCTTGTTGCTATGTAATCATTGACCTCTCCAGCTTGCCAAGGTACCAGTGCTGGCAGTGTGGTATGTTATGTGGTAGGTGAAGCACCTTTGAGAAAAATACAGTGTGCTTCTCAGCTAAGTCCCAGACAAGGGAGAGCTGCTGCTTAGAGCCTGGGGATGGGGGGAGGGTGCTGTGTGCTTTGAGAGGAACAGAGGACCCAAAACAGTGCTAGGATAGACCAACAGCCATGGAGCCAGTCACAGAATGGCTACAGCCTGCCTCTTTTTCAATGAGTGTTTGTGCCACAGGGAGGTGAGTGGGAGGGAAACGCCACTGTCCACTCAGAATGGGGACAGAGTTAGTCAACTTGGGCCCCCAAGCTGAACTGGAAGCTGGCTGAGATTCCAGAGCTTGGGGTGTAGGGGTGTCTCTCCTAGCATGGTTGGGACCCACCCACCTCTGTAACTGAAAATCTGTTCCCCAATCTGTCTCTGGCACATCTTCCATCCCCCCCACAGCCCTCTACCAAATGGCAAGATGTCCTGGGAGCTCAGGCCCTTGCCTAAATGATGGGCACATCTGGAGCCTTATTGAGCCGTTTTCCCCTGGGCTCCAACTCCAGAATCCAGAATGGTAGGGAAGAAGAAGTTGAGGGGCAGAAAGGGTATCTGGTCTGGACTCTACGTTTTTCTCTTCCGAAATTAGAGCCGAGGAATTCAGGGATTTGGTGAATTTGCAGTAAAGTCTCCCAAGTTGCTAGGCAACGTCCCTCTGCAGGCTGTACTGCCTCTGGGCCTTTCTTCCTGCTGGTCAGAACTGAAAGAGGGGGGGAGTGTATATCTTTACACCATCTCCCCCAAACCCCCACCAGCAGCAGAGCCCTTCCCTCTTCCCGCAAGCTACCTTATTGTGGAGTGAGGATTCTCTGAATACTGGGGGGCCCATGAGAGGCCACATATAGCAACTGTCAGCTCCATCCTCAAAACAACCATTTCCGCAACAAGCCACTTGAGTCACCCACGCAGAACTGGCCGCAGTGCTTGTCCTGGGGGATGGGGAGACTCAGAGGTGAGGACCAAGGCAGAGGCTAGAATACAACAAACTCAGATACACGGAGGCAAATGACACCTACACATAGATCTGGAGGCACAGGCGCACACTGTCTGCAACACACCTGAGCAGGCTGTCTGACTGACATCCAACAACTCACATTGGATGCCCTCATTGTCTCCAACCTAGAGTCCCATGGTAAGCCTGGTGAGAAAGTCCGTTCTGGATGAGGTGATTGGATCTTGTCAGCAAGGGGAGATGGTGGGCTTTTGAGCCCGTGACTCTCAAATAGAAGACCTAAGTAAAGACACAGGCATCATATGGGATCCCCATTCTATGGCAGAGCTCTGGTTTTCAGCCGAGTGATGCAGGGCAATGCTTGGTAGCTTGCCAAATCAACTTTACCTTATCTATTTGCTAAGCTGGGCCTGGACCCTATCATCTTCTTTGACTCTTTCAATTTCAAAAACTTTTCTGCACATTTTCCAGCCTCCACAGTGATGGAAGGAGAAAGGCTGGGGGCCTGGAAAGGAGAAGAGTTCTCTGCAAGAGCTAGGGTAGGAAGGAAGGGAGCTGGGGCATGTCAGGGCCGTGGGCTGGAGTCAGCAGGGAGTATAGAGGTAAAAGCCAAGGCAGGTAGAAGAAACAAGAGAAGGTTAGAAAATGAGAGGATAAAAGACGGATTAGTGTGAAGCTTCTGCAGTCTCATTCCTATCTTGCTTGGGACAGATGGAGGGGGATTTGGTCCTAGTATGCAGAAAGAAAAGCCAAGGCATGTGACAGCGTATTTGCCAATACCGTGGCTTCTTCTCTTCAGAGTGGGCACTCTCTGAACATAACATCCCACAGAGGGACTCCAGAATAAAAAGGGGGTGGGAAAAGTGGGAGGTTTGTGCTTTTGGTGAAGCTGATCTGGGGGCTTCTTAGGTCAGGTTTTTACCCATTTGAGTGGAGGGAGTGGGGGGTAGCAGGAAATTCAGTTTTCTCTGCAAATATTTCAGCTTTTGCTGTAGTTGTATTTTTAGCAACCTGGTTGGCAGCGGAGGAGCCTGGGTACATGTTTTTTTAAAGGGGCCTATGCCAGGCTGAAGGGCTCTTTCTACCCTTACTTCACATGTTAGAAAGGAGAGGGAGAGAAAGCACATGGCTTAAGGGATACATTCATACTTTAAAAAAAAATTAGGTTTTCTGGACAGAAAGTGACCAGGAAGTGATCATCACCAATCGGCCTCATCAGTGTCATGACTTTTGGCAGTGTTGGCAAGAAGGGTAAAGATTTCTTGAATGTCTTCTGTGTGCAGATTCCTGCTGGGACATGCTATAAAGGGTTGTAACAGGCAGTTGACCCTCCATATCTATGGTCTGTATCTGCGGCTTCAGCCAACCGCAGGTTGCAAATATGCAGAGAAAAAGTTGTATCTGGAATTAACGTGTACAGGTTTTCTTTCTTGCCATATTCCATAGTACAATATAATTACTATTGACATAGCATTTCTATTGAATTGTCTTATTTTATTTTTGTAAATTAATTATTATTATTGCTATTATTATCCTTTTGTACTAGTACTGGGGCTTAAACTCAGGGCCCAGCACTGTTCCACAGCTTTTTGAGTTGCATCATTTGATTTTTTTTTGGGGGGGGGGGGGAGGTCCGGACGTGGGGCCTGAACTCTGGGCCTGGGCGCTGTCCCTCAGCTCTTCAGCTCAAGGCTAGCACTCTACCACTTGAGCCACAGCGCCACTTCTGGCTTTTTTCCTTTTGCTTATGTGGTGCTGAGGAATCAAACCCAGGGCCTTAGGCATGCAAGGCAAGCACTCTACCACTAAGCCACCTTCCCAGCCCCATGCATCATTTGAATCTTACCTCCACTTCCAGTTTTTAGTGGTTAATTGGAGATAAGATTCTCACAGACTTTTCTACCAGGGCTGGCTTTGAACTGTGATCCTCAGATCTCAGCCTCCTGAGTAGCTAGGATGGCAAGCATTGAGTGCTTAGCTTCAAATTAAGTATTTTAAATAAGCTACTTCAAGACAGTGATTATGATCAAGATGCTTCATATACATAAATAGACATGTTAAAATAACCCTCCCTATCATACAACTAGTTGTTGCTGATAAAATAAAAAGCTAGGCATGGTTTAAGGAAGTGTAGTTGATATTCAAATATGATGTCATTTTATATAAAATACTTGCACAGCCTACAGGGAACATGCCTGTGGCTTTCTTCTTATTAATGTATTGCCCCAAACTTTGACATTTCCTTTCCCTTGGTTTGCTTTTCCCTTTTCCTCAGCTTCTGATGTCTGTGTATATACTTATGCACCTTCCTGAAACTTTGGACCAATGCAAACTTTTTTTTTTTTTGTCAGTCGTGGGGCTTGAACTCTGGGCCTGGGCGCTGTCCCTCAGCTCTTCAGCTCAAGGCGAGCGCTCTACCACTTGAGCTACAGCGCCACTTCCGGTTTTCTGGTGGTTTATTGGAGAGAGGAGTCTCACGGTCTCTCCTGCCGGGGCTGGCTTTGAACCGCGATCCTCAGATCTCAGCCTCCTGAGTAGCTAGGATTACAGGCGTGAGCCACCAGCGCCCGGCCAATGCAAACATTTTAATAGCATGGTAATCAACATTTTAATAGCATCTGAGTAACAAACTCTAGAACCAACCTAATAGTAACTACTTCAGTCCATGTGTAGACAAATGCCTGTTTTAATTAGTTTTTACAAAAAAAGACTTACCTGAGCCAGGTGAGCACTGATGGCTTATATCTGCTGTTCAGGAGACTAAGATCTGAGGATCGCAGTTCAAAGCCAGCCCATGCAGAAAAGTCCATGTGACTCTTATCTCTAACCAGCAAAAAAGCAGGAAGTAGAGGTATGGCTCAAGTGGTAGAAATCGAGCCTTGAACAAAAAGCTAAGTAAGGTCAAGAGGCCTGAGCTCAAGCCGCAGGCCTGGTGTGCATGTACACAACACACACACACACACACAAACACACACACAAACACACATACACATAAACACAACTCAAAATACAAAAGGCATATGATCATTAGACTATGAGTAAACTGAGACTATAAGTTCTGTAGAGAAAGAGATGAGACTCGGGGATCCACTTGTGCTTGTAAATGTACTCACCACACATAAACTCAAATGGTAACAGCTGAGTGTAGTGTAATCCTAGCTACTTGGGAGGTGGAGATTGGAAAAAGCTGGGAATGGTGGTATGTGCCTGGCATCCCAGTTATGTGGGAAGCATCAATAGGAATATAATGGTCCAGATCAGAACTGCCTGGGCAAAACTGAGACCCTATTTCAATAAAGCTAGAATGAACATAAAATGACAAAGGAATAAAGGAAGAGTTTTGAGCTGTTTTCTTTATCACTGTAGCTGTAGTATCCTGTCTGGATCCAAGTGTATAGTCAATAGATATGTTTGGAATGATTGATAGTATATATCAAGAGGAAGGAAGAGTAAAGAAAAGTACACATGGCAGCAGTCAGTCATGACCTTATTGTTAGAGACCCGGTGTATCTTCAGCAAGAACTTAGAAGCTAGGCCTCAGAGAGGGAGGCAGCTCTCTGCCCGAGATCTGTCTCAGTGCTTCCTTCTGAGGAACTCACACATAGGAGCGTGTTCCTCAGATGTCCATGTTGAACTGGACCCTTCATGGGAGCATCATGGCAGAGAGAACACAACAGAGGAAGGGGCCAGGTTTGTCCCATTTCATCCAGGTTAAAGTTAACTCTTTATTTCCATTTTTTTTCTGGTAGTACTGGGACTTGAACTCAGGGCCTCACACTTGCTAAGCAGAGGCAACACTGCTGAGCCATCTCTCCAGCCCTGCTTTTCACTGGTTATTTCTAGACTAGGTTCTCGCTTCCTGGCTGGGAACACACCTGAGCTGCGAAGCACTTACTTTAGGCTTGTTGTAATCATGGATCACAGATGCATGCCAGCTTCTTTTCGTGGAGACGAAGTTTGGTGGACTTGTCTGTCCTGTCTGGCCCGGAACCATGATCTTCTCCCTCTCAGCCTCCCATATAGCTTTGCCCAACTATAGATTGAACTTTTCTGCCTAGGCTGTGGCCTCAAACTGATCTCTTTGGGCCTCAGGTACCCAATTTCAATTTCAACATGTCCTCCCTTCAGCTTGGTTAAGCATTCCAGCTTCATCCCATCTATGCACAAGGCTGTTTAAGGCAACGTTCACATGAGGTTGAACATGAGAGTTGAAGGCAAGGCAGACAGCTTGCTGGAAGCGGTGCTTAGGCCTTAATCACAAGAGGAAACTGGTGGCCATGCTTGTGGTCTTGGTGTCCTGTTCCATTTGGAGATTCCCTTTCTAAGGCTAGTCTTAGAGGGCTTTACTTATTTATTTATTTTTATTTAAAAGGTAAGACATTTCTTGGCTGGGTTCTGGTGGCTCATGTCTGTAATACTAGCTATTCAGGAGGCTGAGATCTGAGGATCATGGTTTGAAGCCAGCCCAGGCAGCAAAGTC
Source organism: Dipodomys spectabilis (assembly GCF_019054845.1). Classification (NCBI taxonomy): domain Eukaryota; kingdom Metazoa; phylum Chordata; class Mammalia; order Rodentia; family Heteromyidae; genus Dipodomys; species Dipodomys spectabilis. Next base: position 5,534,737 of record NW_024870700.1, read on the forward strand.
TGTCTCCAATTAGCTGCCAGAAAAACCGGATGTGGAGCTGTGGCTCAAAATGGTAGAGCACTGGTCTTGAGCAAGAAGAGCTCAGGGATAGCAAACAAGCCTTGAGGTCAAGCCCTACAACTAACTCCCCTTCCCCCCCCCCCCCCCCCCCCCCGCCCCACCAAAAATGAAGGTAGGACATTTCTTTCATGGGTTGGTCTGACATGACTGGGCATCTCTTGAGTAGGTTCATATGTCAATGGTTCCTAATTACCACAGCAAGCCAGTGGATTGTTGTGCTAGAGACAGGTCATCTGCAAGAGAAGCTTCCTCAGTATGAAAAAACACTTCACACAGCCTTGGGATTGGATTGTGACAGGGATTTGGTTATGTGGCAAATGTCTTTCCTACGTAAAAATGAGAATTTTACCTAGATCACCCTTTCTCTCTTCCCTTTGGGAAGAGATGTTTGCTTTGCTTGACTTTTTTCTTTTTGGTTTGGTTTTGGTTTTGGTCATACTGAAGCTCTGAAATGTAAAAGATTACTATTTAACCTCAAGCTATTGTCATTATGTACACTGGGTGGAATAATATAATATGATATGTTATGTGTAAATATAAATGTTTTTACTATATATTATACAGTATATTCCTCAGTAGGAGGAAGTACAATGTAAAGAAATATGTGCTGGTGGTGATTTGGGCTGATAGATTTGTGTCCGTTTTGCCTTGCTTTCATTGAGTGGTATGTATGTTGGAGTTGGGTGGGAGGGAGGAAAGCTGGAACATGTCCTGTTTTTAGATTGGGTTGTTAGTGGAAATGCTGCTTAGAGAGAAAGCATTCTGGACATACTGCTTCCTGGCATCAAGATTGACAGGGGTTCAGTGTTCATCCAGACCTGGTAGATGGAGTCAAAATTCTGTCCTTTACTGTATAAACACAGTTCCATATATGCTCTGAAAAATGAGAAAGACCTTAAAGCTTATCTTTAAAGAAGAGGAACCACTTCCGGTTCCACTGGAAACAGGATGGTACAGTTATCCTACATTATGATTTGTTAAGTAGGTAATATTGTAGCAATCGGAAAGCCCCGCATTTGGGATAATTTGTGGTAACTTGTAGGCTTTAATGAAGCCATCATGCAGAAGCTGTTGTATAAGCTGTTGTTGGATGCTCTCATATTCCCTCTTCTTATTTGCTAACATAGGTGCAATTTTGTCAGAATAGTTGGGTGTCCAGATGTGATGGTAGGTGATAATGTAAACCTATTGCTGTTTACATACTCTTCATCACAGTTAAGACTGGTCATAAGACCCAGATATGATCAGTAATATGCAAGCAGATTTCTGCTGAGAAATCTTCTGGGAACAGTCTTGCTTTCTAGAGAGGAGGAGACAGGTGAAGCTGGCATCACCTCTCTCTCTCTCTCTTTCTCTCTTTCTCTCTGTTGGTCATGGGGCCTGAATTCTGGGCCTGGGCACTGTCCCTCAGCTCTTCAGCTCAAGGCTAGCGCTCTACCACTTGATCCATAGTGCCACTTCCGGCTTTTTCTACTTATGTGGTGCTGAGGAATAATAGAACCCAGGGCCTCATGCATGCAAGGCAAGCGCTCTACCACTGAGCCACCTTCCCAGACCCCCCCCCCTCTTTTGTCAGTCGTGAGGCCTGAACTCTGGGGCCTGGGTGCTATCTCTCAGCTCTTCAGCTCAAGGCTAGCACTCTACCACTTGAGCCACAACGCCACTTCTGGCCTTTTCTGCTTATGTGGTGCTGAGGAATTGAACCCACGGCCTCATGCATGCAAGGCAAGCACTCTACCACTGAGCCACCTTCCCAGCCCCACCTCTCTCTTTTCTTGAATGCAGACCTGAAATCTAGAACTGCATCAGGTTCTCTTGTGATCATGAAACAAACCATCAACATGAGTCATGAGGACAATGTCCCATCCCTCTACATTTAAGCCACTGTTATTCAGATTTTCTGTAAGATTTACATGAATAGGTTCCCAATATGCCAAAATAATATGAAATGTTTGAGTGCAACAGATCAATGCATCTATCATTTTGACAAGATAGGGACCACATAGGCAAGTGTTGTTTCTAGAGATTCTTTGATGATTCTAAAAATTCTAAAAGTAGGGACAGCTAGTAATTCAGATACAAGACTGTGCAATTTCATGCATCCTTAATTTCCTAATTAGTTGTTCTAGTTTGATTGGCTTAATTGAAGGAACTATTGAAGGGTCTGAGGTGAACACTTCTATTTCCTATAGTTAGGCTCAAAGGATTCCCTCAGTGCCTCTCACATTTGAGCCACATCTGCCTCTTCCAGTGTCCCTCATTTGAAGTATGGGCTTGTCTAACTGTAATTATTGACAAGGAATGTTTCTTTCAGAGGCAGATCAGGATAGGATAGGTTTGGGAGTGTTATGTCCAGCCAAATGGAAGATCTGCACTGGCTTGTAGAAAGTGGTTAGGTGAAGGCTGGGAATGTAGCTCAGTGCCACAGCACCTGCCTAGCATGCACAGAAACTTTGGTTTGATCCTCAGCTTTGCAGAAAAAAAGAATTGAGGAGTAATAAGCTTGTTATTCCTTATAAATGGCAGTGGCAGTATGGTCTTCATTCACCTAGTAGGGCCACTTGCTTGGCCTGGAGACAGAAGCATGAACATAAATCTATCCCAGGTTGTTGATCACCCAATGAAAAAACTTCCCACGTCTTTAAATGGAAGTAAAGCTGTCCAAGGTTAGTTTTGAAAGGAAGCAGATTAAAGGCAGAATAGATGTTCATCTAGAGTTCCTTGTTTGTTCAGCCTTTCTTGAGGGGATGGCTCTTCACCATCTCTGCAGACAGAGATGGGAGTCCCTTTACAGTTGCCAATCAAGCTATTTTGTTATTTTGAAGGATTAATTAGAAATGCTTAGGACAAAGACTCTCCTCTATCCGTTCTTTGGCTAATGTAGGCGTGCTTGTCTCTTTTGAAATGGGTGTTCCTTTTAACTACCAGATGGGATGACTTGCACTAATAAGCAAAAACCTCTGGGTCACTGGGAGGACACTTCTTCTTTTCCTTTTTCATTGTTATTATTATTATTATGATGATGATGATAAAACAACATAAGCATGCACAAGTACACACATACACACACATGGGCTTCTGTCTTTATCTTAAAATTAAATTGAAGCAAAGATTTCCTGTCTGAAAGTTCTCCAACCCATTTTCCCCAGAACACTCCAGTGACAAGTATTTCTTTTCTTTTCTTCTTCCTTTTTTTTTTTTTTTTAAGTTGTAAAGGTGATGTACAGAGGGGTTACAGTTACGTAAGTAAGGTAATGAGTACATTTCTTTTTGAACAGTGTTACCCCCTCCCTCATTTTCTCCTGCTTTCCCCCCAAGCATTTCTTATGAGCATTTATTATGTAACCATCTGTTTCTTACTAAGTGCGTTCCGTGCAGCATTCATCAAGACTGTTGGTTGGAATGTATAGAAACCCAACTTATATTAGCATATGCATTGATTCACTGCAGGGAAAGAGGGGGAGCTTCAGGAATAACCAGATCCAGGAATGCAAAGATGTTATTAAGATTCTCTTCTTTTTATCTCATCTCTGCTTCCTTCTGCTTAATCGCTCCTATCTCTAGGACCCTAGTACCATGGCTGCAGGCAACTCCCAACTCAAACTATTATAACCTTTGGACAAAGAGGAAATATAATTTTTTTTTTTTGTCAGTCATGGTGCCTGAACTCTGGGCCTGGGTGCTGTCTCTCAGCTCTTCAGCTTAAGGCTAGCGCTCTATGACTTGAGCCACAGCACCACTTCCGGTGCACATGTGGTGCCCGAGGTATTGAACCCAGGGCCTCATGCATGCAAGGCAAACACTCTACCACTGAGCCACCTTCCCAGCCCCGAAATATAATTCTTCACTGACAATAATTTAAAAAATTCACAGAGGACGTTCAGACTTGGGCGCCACTTGCCCATTCCTATACCAATACTTGCGGCTGTGGGGATAAAGTTTCATTGACCCAGTCTGTTGCATGGTTGTATGACCAGCTAGGTTATATGACTGACAGTTCTCCTTAGAACATTTATTTAGAATGTGAGAAGGGTAGCTCACTAACCAGACTGATTAAAGAATATATGTCCATGTCAGTGTACTATATCATGTCATGCTCACAAATGTGCAACACAGCAACTACTATTTATAGGTAAGAACCACATGGGAAACAGAAAGGCGTTAAATAACTAACTTGAGCAAGATTACACAGCTAGTAGATGGCAAAGCTAAGATCCTTCTTAAGTTTATTTAACTCCAAGACCACTCCACTCCACAAAACAAAACCAGGAACTTACAGGGCCACTTCACTGTACCCGCACAGCTGGATCCAGAGTTGAGAGATGTTGAATCTTTTTCTCCTCTCCCCATTTTTGTGCAGGGCTTTCCCCCAGAGTTTGTCTGTGCTTCCTACAGATGGGTCTTCTGCGCAGTGTAGGAAAAAGGGTTACTGGTACTTGGAACCCTCAAAAGAAACCAGGCCATCTCTGTATGTATCTATCGATGAAATTTTGTGAAAGGGCTCTGAGCAACTCAGGCAAATGGGCATTTTCCATTTGCACCAGTCAGCTTTCCAACATGGAGACAAAATATCTGAAATAATCAGTTATGGGAAGGAAAGGCTTTGACGTGGCTCATGGTTTTAGAAGTTGTGTGCTGGCTTGGCCCAGTGGCTTTGGGTCTGTGGTTTTATAGTACATCATGGAGAGTAGCACATGATTGAGGAGGCCTGGTTACCCTGGTGTACTCAGGAGGCAGAGAAATAAAAAGTGTCCAGGCTCTGAATACCCCCTTCAATGTCTCATCGCAATGGACTAACTTCCTTCCTAAGCTCTTTTTTTTTTTTTTTTTGTCAGTCTTAGGGCTTGAACTCTGAGCTTGGGCGCTGTTCCTGCACTCTTCAGCTCAAAGTGAGTGCTCTACCGCTTGAGCTACAGCGCCACTTCTGGTTTTCTAGTGGTTTATTAGAGATAAGAAAGAGTCTCATAGAAGCCGGGCGCTGGTGGCTCACGCCTGTAATCCTAGCTACTCAGGAGGCTGAGATCTGAGGATCGCGGTTCAAAGCCAGCCCGGGCAGGAGAGACCATGAGACTCCAATCTCCAATAAACCACCAGAAAACCGGAAGTGGTGCTGTAGCTCAAGTGGTAGAGCGCTCGCCTTGACCTGAAGAGCTGAGGGACAGCGCCCAGGCCCAGAGTTCAAGCCCCACGACCGACAAAAAAAAGAGTCTCATAGACTTTCCTGCCTGGGCTGGCTTTGAACCGTGATCCTCAGATTTCAGCCTCCTGAGTAGCTAGGATTACAGGCGTGAGACACTGGCGCCCGGCCCTTCCTAAGCTCTTAAAGGTTCCCCAAAGTGCCAGAGGATAAGCAACTAATCACTTAACCCACAGGCTGCTAAGGCATTAAAAATTCAATTCATAATACCTATGGTACTACCCAGAACTCCAGGACCATAGAGATACAGGAAAGGTAGAGGGCAATCCTAGGAAAAGATGCTAATTGGCACTTGAAAATAATCCACTGTATTATAACACCCGACGAGGTGAAATCATTGGGCAGTTCAGAGTTGTGGTTAGGCCTCTTCTTCCTAGGATCCTCTGGCATTTGGTGTGCACCTGATTAGCATTTATCACACTGCCTAGTCATTGTTCCATCTTCCTCACAAGGCTGTGAACACAAGCCGGAGCAGGATTTGACATTCCAGCATCTAGCATAGTGCCTGACATATGGTAGGAGCTCAATAAATATTTATTGAATGAATGAATAGCATATACTGCTGTGGTTTATATGCTTTACAATACTATGGTTAAAAATACAAGCATTCTCTAAAGGTCTGGTGTGCATCACAATAATGAAAACTCTGAGACACCATTGTATAACTTACCCAGTAAATGAGAGGGACTTTGCCAAAAAGCATTTAATGGATGCATCTCATTGCAACCTAAACATCAGGGGAATTTGTGTGCTACATCTTGTGTGCTAAGAGCCTTGCAGTTCACAGGCAGGGAGGAGGATGAGAAGGAGGTAGCAGGGGAGAGGAGTCTCTGGTCCTGCCGAGAGGCAAGGCAACCATGGCAATAAGCAAACCTGGCCAGGAACGTAAGTACTAAGTTCCTCTGCTTGAACTGATGCTCATGCTCTCCCTAGAAGAAAAGTCCAGTTGTCAGTTCAGGATCCTCCAGAGGAATTTGGGGACATATTCGGAGCAGGGTTAGAGGAGTGACAGGCGAAGAGCTAAAATAAATGACATATGTGGAAAGGTTAAAGGCACTGGGATGACTCAGGTTGGAGAAGAGAAAGCTGAGAGGAAACTGAATCATCTTCAAGACAAAGAAGGGCTCTTGCGAGGAGATGATGGCCAGCTGTCCTCCTTTGCCTCTTTAGGCAGAGCAAGGGGAAATGGGCTTAGACCGGAGGCAGGGCTAAGATTAGAGAGCAGGAAGAACTTGGCAGTGAACGATGTTGTATAACCTACTTTTCTAGACAACTTGAGGACTGGGACTCCCACGCTCCTGGTCTGGGCCCAGTGGACACGTACTCAAGGCTGATCTGGCTGGCTGTGAACGGAGGAGGAGGAGGAGGTCTTGTGGCTGCATCTGTGTGTGTGTGGTGTGTGTGTGTGTGTATGTGTGTGTGTGTGTGTCCTCGATTTCCCGTTGCAAGTTTTAAGATCCTAAATTTTGAAGCTGGCAAAGCAAGCACCTCCCCCATCCACCCCGCACTGCACTAGTGTTCCTGGGCTGGGTAATAATGCCTGTCATTTCCTCTCCCGGGGGAGTGGGGCTGCAACCCGCCCTGACAGCCCCGAGGGATTGAAGGCAACTAAAAATAGTGCATTAAATATAATCTGTTGAGGGGCACATTTGCATTGCCTTCCCTCCCCCACCCACCCCTCTCTCCTTGCTTATCTCTTCATACTTCCTGATGTGCCAAGTCTGGGTCTAGCTCTAGGCCGTGACAGTCAGGTTCTGGGCACAGGTGATTTTTATTGTGTCATGGAAGTAATTGCTGCACAGGAGGTTCTAAGGGACCGAATCCATTAAAAAGTACAGTTGAGGGTCCTCAGGTGACCCCTACCCTCTGTCCCTGGGTCTCTGGGTCCTTCAGGGCCCTTTGGTGCTGGAAAAATTGCTGAAAATGGGGGAGGCAGTGTTGAAAAGAAGAGCCAGCCAGGGCTTTGTTCTCCCATCAGCTACTTCCGTCTGCTACACAATCTCTCTGAGGTTAAATATTAATTAAGAGCAGAATGACAGTGAGAACTGAACAGTGTCACTTTCTGTCCCAACATAAATGCTAATTTCCTTGCAGGTATAAAGTGACTTCAGAGTGGGATTGGCAGCCTGGGGAGAATATCTGGGAAAGGGAAAGGAAGCGAGGAGAAATGCTTTCTGATACAGAACTGTTAAGATGGATGGGGAAAGGAAGGTCTGGGTGCTGGCATATAAGAAGGGGGATGAGGACATCATCAGAACACAATCCTAGACTCTCCCACTTTAACAATATAACTTACTGGGTGCAGGTGACCCATGCCTGTAATTTTAGCTACTCAGGAGGCTGAGATCTGAGGATCTCAGTTCAGAGCCAGCCTAGGCAGACAAATCTGCGAGACTCTTATCTCCTATTAACAAGCCCAAAATCTAGAACTGGAGTCATGGCTCAAGTGATAGAGTGCCAGCTTTGAGTGAGAAAGCTAGAAGACAGTGCCTAAGCCCTGAGTTCAAGTCCGAGTATCAAAAAAATTGGGCTAGCACTCGCTTCCTCCATTGCACATTCTCCGCCCCTGATTTTTTTGATGCAAAGCTTGCATGATTTTATTAAATTAAAAACATCATACAAACCCCCTCCCCCGGGGAATTAAACTGCATAAATGGCCAATGTTCAAAACTAAGTCTCCTCCCACAATAGAACAGAAACCTCCTCCCACCCCTTGTTCCTGCCCACACCCCTCAGTACAGTTGATGGGGTTTTGTGACACCCAAGAGACTGTCTGGGCAAAGTCTAGAAAAACAGGTGAGCTGTGCGTTCCAGGGTAAGGCAGGGTACTGAAAGCCCAGGACTTTCTTTCAAAGCTCATCAAAATGGAAGTTGCTTGTAAAATTGTTGTACACATTTACCCAGCAACCCCCCTCCCTTTTTGAGAGAGAATGAGAGAGAGAGAGAGAAAGAGAGAGAGAGAGAGAGCGTGTGTTGTGGATTTCTAAAAGGGCTGGTCCATCCACTGCATCATCCTCAACGTGGCACATCTGTCATTGAAGTTACCCCATGGTTTGAGATGTCTGACACAGCCTTAGCTAAGCATCCAGATTCTAAGCAGGCAGCTCCATATAAAGCAATGTTTTTGTTAATAAGAATTTAAAAAAAAAAAAAGAGGAAAAATGACATTCTGCTGCAGGTTTTTTTGTTTTTTGTTTTTGGCTGATCCTGGGGGTTGAACCTGAGTGCTGTCTCTGAGCTTTTGTTTTTTGCTCATGACTACTGTTCTACCACTGGAGCCACTGCTTTGGGGTGGTTGATTGGAGACAAGAATCTCATGGACTTCCTGCCCAGGCTGATTTTGAACTGTGTTCCTCAGATCTCAGCCTCCTGAGGAGCTAGGATTACAGGCATCAGTCACTGGTGCCCAGCTTTGCTGCAGTTTTTCATCTACAAAAGGTAGGATACAGGGGAAGGTAGGAGAATCTCTTTGCCTATTCCCCAGAGAAAGCTGATGAAGTGAAGCAGTCTAGTCCCCAAATGCCTGCTTTGTGTTGAGTTCTATCAGTTACACCTGAGCTCACAACTCGCTTTCAGAAGACCAGTTGTCCTAAGTGAGAGCAGCATGGTTGGCCTCCCAAGCAGGATCTGGTTGAAAGAAGGCTACAAAAAATTGCTTGTTACACTGAGGAACACGACTCTTCAGGGGATTTATGGTCATTGTCTAGGAACAGTTTTGTATGGTCTCAGATAATTATCTTCTTTCTGGTAGCACTTTATTCTCTATAGCCTAGATGGGCAGCTGAAGGAAAGGAAGACTTTTTTTTTTTCTTCAGGGCAGATGTAAAAAGTATAGGGTGTGTGTTACTGTTTGGATTTGAAATATCCCCTCGTGTGTTGAATAAGTGGTCCCTAGCTGGGGGTGTTTTTTGTGTGGCATTTTCTGGATACTTTAGGATGTGGGTCCTATCTGGAGCAAGTATGTCACTGAGGATATTTTGGGATATCTTGTCTCTGACCCCTTCCTGTCTCTTTGTTTCCTGGCCACCATGACATGACCTTCTCTGCTCTGCCATGTCCTCTCAAGATGCTGCCATGATGAATTGACACTGCTGAAACCATGAGCCGGTATGCATAATTCTTCCCTTTAAGTTGTTTTTGCTAGATATTCTGTCGTATCAATAATAAAAATAACTCAGATACTTGGTCATAATGATGCAAAAGTAAGTAATCGAGAAAAGTGGTACCCAAAGGGGAGCTGTTGCTAGAGGACTAAACCTCACCGTGCAGTTCTACAGCTTCTGGGATTGGTTTGTGGGAAGAATTTAGGGAAATGTGGTAATACAGGCTAGAGAAGCCCTAAAATGATGTCAGCAGAACGATAATGAGTGATCTTGTGTGAGAGAAGAAAAGTTGGAGAGCAAGAGTACACACAATAAAGGCCAAGCTCCTAAGATTTCAGATGAGAATGAGGACTCTATTGGGGATTGGACTAGAGAACCTTCATGATACATTGTCTAGATTTTGTCAATGTTTTGAGACTTTGAGTAAAGCTAAATTGAACGTAATATTAGTATAGCATTACAGGCGGTAGCATGGTTATTCCTGGTTGTGTTTAGCCAGTTTTACAAGAAAAACTAGGAGCAAAAAAGGTAGAATGGAGGTTTGAACAAAGTGCCATCTGGCCAGAAAAGGAGCAAGTTAGAAGTTGTACATAAGGAAGATATGAGAGTGTATAAGGAAGATATGAAGAGAATAGCAATATTAAAAAAAATCAAAGAATCTAAACACTCATAGGAAAGATACCTTAAGGGCACCTTTAAGGAATTGGCCAGATACTACCAATGGTAGGCTCCAGCAAGCAGGGAGTCAACATTAAAAGTGATGTAGACATTGGTTTCTAGTTGAGGTTGAGTCTAGTGAAGGAACCAGACAATCTGATAAAAAGGTAATGGTGACGCTAGACCGGGTAGTATGCACTGGTAATTCCAATACTTGGGAGATCGAGGCAGAAGGATGCCAGGCTGGGGCTCCATTAGACCTCATCTTAGAGAGAAAGAAAACTAACGGTGATAACATGCATGGATCTTTAGATCGGGGGACAGAGACATTAGCAGAACAGAAGGGATTTGGGGCGATAATAGTAGGAAAAATCATGCCTCTATCTTTAGAGCAGTGCCTGGGAGATAAGTCCAAGGAAAAGGCGAACGTACAGGTCATCTTTAGATATGAAGTGTTTTGGGGTTGGGCAATCCACATGGGATCTCAGCATGTTTCTGTTTTGTTTTAAACATGGGTGTCTAGCTTGACCTTTGTCCACTTTTCCTGGAAGGAGACTGTGCAGTGTCATTTAGGGAGGAAGAGGCAAGAGGCCTGGAGGGAATTGAGTCTGGAGTGGTTATCATTTTGGTCTGAGTGTTTGGGAAGCCTGTAGGAAGGAGGACCCATATTAGTTTCCCCCCTCACCCTTTCCTTTTCCATCTCTCTTAAAATACCCTGTGTTCTTACAGCAGTGTGGCTGCTAATCTAAAATAAAAACAGCAGGAAATGCAAATGGTCAGGTTCTCCTAGCAACAGGAGCCAGCCCACGCAGGGCGTGTGGAGCAGAGCAAAACTGTCCTGAGGCTGAGATGCAGGTGGCTGGGCTGAGGGAGAGTCTCCTCTTCCAGCTGGGCCCCTCTGAAATTCGGAGAGGGGCTGGGCTGGTGGGCAGCTACCTGCTAGGCAGAAGAAACCTTCTATGAGCTGGGTTGTGCAAGAGGATGGTAACAAAGCTAAAAGGCAGAGCAGTGCTAGGGTGAGGCCTCTCTTGACAATAGTGTCTAGAGCGATGCCTCTCAGAGAAACAATGGAGGGTCTTATGTGATGTGTGGTTGGGAAGGGCCTGAATTGTGCACACGTTTCTTTGGTCTGTTGCAAGTAGCCCATGGACACTTGTCTTTCTCAAGGCTGTGTCATGAAAGGAGATGCGAGGTGTCTCAGATTCCTAGGTAAGGGGATCAGAATTAGGAAACTGCAAAGATTTTCTGAGACATCTGGCTCCATCCCTTGTTACAATGGAAGAAACCGAGGTCAAGGGAGGTAAGTGAATTGCTAGGACACAGACCTAATTAGTGGCGGAGGTGGAATTAGAAAACAGGTATCCAGGCTGAGACATTTCATTTTAAATAGATGCTGCTGACATCCCTCCTTTGCTCAGCTAGATAATTAGAAAGCCATGATAACCTTGTTGGGGGAGGTGGTAGTCATCTTGGGCACTTCCAATTACACTTGGAGACGTATCAGAGACACATGGAGTTGGGGTGGAGGTGGGGACAACCCCAGTGGGGTGCCAGGCAAAAGTGAGCAACTGAAAGTGAGAGAGGCATCGACTGGGGGCAGAAAAGATGACATTCCCTGGAGGCTGTCTACCCTAGTGGAAGGAGGGGAAACACAGCCCTACATCCAAGTGACACAGTGGGAGAATGGAGGAAGTGCCATGACCTGTCCAAAAGGACAGACCATGTGTGGTTGAACTTGGAAGACAACTTGGAAGCAATTTTGGCTCCCAGGATCCCAGAGAAATCTGTGCACCCTAGACAGTGTGGATCCCTATTACATAAGCAACTCTTTCATTACTCATACTCTGGCTTGCTCCTGTAAAACTCCTACAGCATCTCGCTTAGAAAACACCATGGAAGAAACGGGTTCATAGTTCCAGCTGAATATTGTTGCACAGTTGATCCAAAGGATTCAGGGTAGTAAGCAATGTGTTTATGAGTGTGTGTTTGGAGGAATGAAAGCAACAAGCCACATCAGGAAAACTGTGTGCTCAGAGCTTGATTTCAGAAGCATTGCCATGCATTTGATCTGCACATATGTCTGCATGTATCACTTTTTCATGGCCCTGAGACACCCAAGACTCTGGGTGTATGTGTGCACGCTAGTACTGAGCTTAAACTCAGGACATGAATGTAATCCCTTAGGGTTTTTGTTTAAGGCTGGCACTCCGCCACTTGAGCCACAGCTCCACTTATAGCCGTTTGGTGGTTCATTGGAGATAAGAGTCTCACAGATTTTTCTATCTGGACTGGCTAAGAACTGAGATCCTCACATCTCAAACACCTGAGTAGCTGGGATTACATGTATGAGCCACTGGTATGCGACATCCTAGGACTTTAAAGAGCATCTTCAGTCATAGTCTACTGTTCTTGACCAAAGCCCTAATGAAGGAACATGGGCTTTGGTTATTGGCAACTTGGATTCACATTCTAACTTAGCAACTTAGCTTCTTAGCATTGGATTCTTTATCTGTAAAATGAGAGCAATTGTATCTATTCCATAGGTGTCTATGAAATGCTAGCACAGCCAGACATACATTTGACAAATGCTTGCTTCTACACTTCTTACTTGTGCTTGCAGTTGCTCAGGGACCAGGTGGGAATTGCAATCGCAATTGCCAACGCAGAATGCTATTTTGCAGGTAGCCCAAGATGGAGCTCAAAATATACTTCTCCACACATAAATTACTTGGCCTTTATTATTGATTAGATGGATCTCTATAGGTCTATCTGTGAATGTCATTTCTGTATTTGTTTTTCACCATTCCATCCTTGGCACTTGGTATAATAAACAACCAACAGACATTTGTTAAGTGTTGCTTAACAGGAGGAAGAACATTTTAAATCATAGATAACCAGCTGGCAAAAAAAAACACACCCTGAAACATAAAGAGTAAGTTAAAATTTGTTTTTTTTCTGCTTAGAGGATCTCTTTATGGCTAGGCGTAGGAGGACACATCAGGCGATCCTGATGTCCCAAGCTGTGACCCACATCTGGGACCTTGGACAGTTCTCTATCTCAGCTGTCTCTGTTGTCTTCAACAGGCTGCAGGAAGGCCTTTAAATAAATTTTAAATACATTTTGAGGGATGGGTGAGAATAAAGGGGTGACATTGATCAAGATGCATTCTATTTAAAAACTGCTTTGTTAAATGGCAACTCCTTTGTACAACTGCTTAAAGATAATGAAATAGCTAATTATGCATTTCCATGAGAAAATAAATAAGTTTTGAGGAGGTGTGTGTGTGTGTGTGTGTGTGTGTGTGTGTGTGTGTGCGCGTGTGTGCGTGTGTGCGAGTGCGAGGGAAGAGTCTTTCCAGGAAATGACTGAGGAGCTGTTGGGGCCAGTTTACTAGTTAACTTTGGCCTTGAAAGTCCCTTGTTCTATTCTAGTCTTTGAGCAGCACAGATGAAGGACATTTTCCACTGAAGTGCCCTCTAAATAGTCTGTTCTTCCCTCTTAGTTGTGAACACCCATTCACCCATCCACCTTTCCCCTCTTTCTCTCACTCTGTGTCTCTGTCTCTCATTCTGTCTGTTACATATACAGAGCCATGACTGTGGCTTTTCATTCTGTCACTTTAACTTCAATTCTGTTTCTCAAATGTGGGTAATATTGATTTACTATTTTCTTATTGCTAGAGTTGTAAAAATCAAGGTCCCATGTTTGAGATGGTGACTCCTCAGGTCTCTTTGTGTCTCTGCAGGGGTGACATCCTCCCCCATTAGACCTCTAAGTCCCATGGGTATAGTAGCTGTGGGCTCAGCACCAGAGGTCCCCAGAAAATCACAGGCCTGGGAAAGACACATTGCCTGTCTCTGTAGTGTTCACAAATGTCTCCTGAAGTCCCAGAAGCACCAAGGTTTAAATCCTTTTCTCTTTTGCTTCCCACATCAAAAACATTATAGACCAAGAAGAGTCAGAATTCTAGACTTCCTTAGTGAGAAACAGTGTTTGGCCTTAGTGGGGATTGAACCCAGGACCATGACACTTGCTAGGCAAGCACTCTAACACTGGAGGTATGGCTCCGGTCCTGAACTTGGCTTTTTCCTTTCTAATGTAAGGGTCTTTGGTCCCTGGAATCAGACTGTTTGATAGCATTATCTGTAAAACTGGTGGAAAGTAAGAAAATCAGGTTTCTCATCTCTGATGGGAAACCAGGTCAGGCTCTGTAAAGGTACCAAAACTCCCCCAGACTGGGGAGAGAGCATGTTCTGGTTTCTACCCAGATTTAAAACACACACACACACACACACACACACACACACACACACACACACACACACACACACCCCTATAGAGGAAAACTGTGGCTGCCTACTACTGAATATCAGGGGAAAAGCAGAGATATTTTTACCATACGGAATATCAGTGAGCAGAATGCTAAGGAACTAAAAATTTTATTCCAATAAATATGAAGCATATGCTCTGCCCAAAGCAAACCCGGCTTTTGCTATATACAAATTTCACAAAGGGAAAAAAACATCGGAAATTGCAAAAATATCTGACGGTAAGTGGACTACTACCATTGGCTTACCAGAGACCTGGAAAGCCGCATAGAAGGAACGGGAAGGGTGCCAGGAAGGCATGGGGGTTCTTGGCCATCTTGGCTGGGCCTGGGCTTGTCCAGCCCTCTTTGAAATCCTGAGTGCACAGATTTCCAGTGGACCTAAGGGTATGGAATGCAAGGTGCTTGTCGCCAACAATTACAACAGCACCTCTAGCTTTACTCTCCTGAATCCTCAGACATGCAGAAATGCCTGTCTTGGTGGCAGAGATTCCTGGGATTGGCAAATACATACATACATGCATGCATACATACATACATACATACATACAAATAAATGGCATTTTGGGGTTTATATGTGATGGGCTTTTTTTCTTTTCCTGCGAGGAGGCAAGGCAATTTGTATTCATCTCATTAGCGATGTTTTAGTCATTGGGAATATTAATTTTTTTTTTTTTTTTTTTTTTTTAGGGATGGCATAAACTCTGGATTCACACTAAGATTATTTGTTTGATTGGGTGTTGAAAAAAACCCCAAAGATTAGGAAACGAAGGACCTCTTCTTAATTTGTCTTATCGTTTTTAGATGACCCTTTACCTTGTATATGGTGTATACACATGCACATCTGAGGGGAGGTAGAGGAGGACAAGGAATCAGTGGAAGGCAGGTGAAAAAATACATCAGAGGGGCTCATCAGCTGCACTGGATGTTGATGAAAGTGAACTAAGCAACTCAAGGGCAGTGATGGGAGGGAGGGAATAAGAAAGAGAGTGAGAACAGCTGAAACTAAGCAAAAGGAATGTACATATCACCTGATATATGCAAAAGTTAACCCGCTCTATATCACCTCTAAGACAACAATAAGAAATATTAAAAAAAAAAAAGAATTCAGCCTCCTGAGTAGCTAGGATTAAAGATAGGCATGAGCCACTAATGTGCAATTTAAATTAATTTTTATTAAGATCATTTTTTGTGGATGTATGGGGGTGCCTAAATCACTCAAAATTTAGTAAGTGGAGCCTAAGCAAGCTAGCAACTGTGGACTTTTGATATATGCCAGACATTTTTTTTTTTTTTTGCAGCAAGTTTCTAGTTTCTTGTCTAAAAGGATGGTCTAGGCTTCTTCTTCTTCTTCTGTGCCTGAGTTCATTCGGGGCTTTTGTCTGTCACTCTCCTTTTACTTTCCTGAAAGCCTCATTTCCATTTACTCGAAAGGTGTATTTAGAAAGCAGAGGCCATTGTTGTTATTACTTTTTTTTATTCCTTTGGTTGTGTTGCACATCACTTTTGTGGCCAAAATTTAACATTTATCAGAATCTAACACTTGAAAGTTGGAGCAAAAATTCATTCTATAATACCATGCAATGGAATACTATATAAATGTTTAAAACATGAAACATTTGGAAAAGTTAATGACTTGTTGGTATAATTTATTATAATCACTACATATATAGGTATATATTCAAAAGACAAAACTTTGGAAGCTAACACACCAAACCACATTTTTAAAAAACTGTGGCAGAGGATAAGAAATAAGGTGACAGTTTTACTTCATTATAGGTTCTGATAATGTTTTTTTTTTTTTTTTTTTTTTTTTTTTTGACAACACAGATTGTCATTTTATTTTTGTGAATCCAGTATTTTTTTTTTTTTTTTATTGTAAAGCTACTATACAGAGGGTCACAGTTACATGAGTGAGGTTATGAGTACACTTCCTCTTGAACATTGTTACCCCCTCCATTGTTTTCCCCCTACCATCCCCTCCCTCCCTCCCTTCCCCGAGGTTCTTTTTTTTTTTTTTTTTTTTGATTGTGATTAAATGATTACATAATTTCAAAGTCACAAGTTCATTCTAACTTCCCTGGAGCAAATTGTCTACCACAGTCTGTAATATATAACAGTGTTCACATGTTATATACCATATTTGTGATCAGCAGCATGAGGATATTTAGTAGTGGTTCAACCAGATGAGCGGGAGTTCTTTGTTTCTTAAGTCCTGTTAGTTTTGTCGTATCACTAACCTTTTGGATTTAGCATCCACTTATGAGGGAGACCATGTACCGTTTGTCTCTTCGTTCTTGGCTTACCTCGCTCAACATGATTCCTTCTAGCTCCATCCATTTCCCTGCAAATGCCATTATTTTGTCATTTCTAATGGCTGCATAATATTCCATTGTGTATAGATACCACAATTTTTGGATCCATTCATCTGTGGTGGGGCACCTAGGTTGTTTCCATATCCTAGCTATTGCGAACAGTGCTGCAATAAACATGGAGGTGCACGTGTCCTTGTATATTGGTTCCTGTTGTTCAGGGTAGATGCCTAGAAGTGGTATGACTGGGTCGTAAGGGAGGTCAATCTTTAGCTTTCTAAGGACCCTCCAGACTGCTTTCCAAAGTGGTTGTATAAGTGTACATTCCCACCAGCAGTGTAATAGGGTTCCTCTTTCTCCACATCCCCTCCAGCATTTGTCGTTGGCTGATTTGTGGATGTGGGACATTCTGACTGGGGTAAGGTGGTATCTCAGGGTTGTCTTTATTTGCATTTCCTTCACCACCAGGGATGATGAACATTTCCTCATGTGTTTCTTTGCCATTTTTATTTCTTCATTTGAGAAGTCCCTCTTTAGTTCCCTTGCCCATTTAGTAATTGGTTTGTTAGGTTTGGGAGGGATTAGTTTCTTGAGTTCCCTGTATATACAGGATGTTAACCCCTTGTCTGATATATTGCTGGTAAATATTTTTTCCCAATTAGTTGGTTGTCTTTCTAGCTTAGTTGCGATAGATTTAGCTGTGCAGAAGCTTTTTATTTTAAGGTAGTCCCATTTGTCGAGTCTCTCTCCAACTTGTTGTGACCCTGGGACTCTGTTCAGGAAGTTCCTTCCTGTGCCTATTAGTTCAAGTGTCTCTCCTACTCTGTCCTGCAGTAGTTTCAGAGATTCAGGTTTAATGTTAAGGTCTTTAATCCATTTTGAGTTGATGTTGGTGCATGGTGATAGGCTGGGGTCCACTTTTAGTTTTCTGCATGTGGCTGCCCAGTTTTCCCAGCACCAGCGGTTGAAGAGGCTGTGTTTCTTCCATTGTATGTCTTTGGCTCCTTTGTCGAATATCAGCTGGCTGTAGGCCTGTGGATTTATATCTGGATCTTCTATTCTGTTCCATTGGTCTTCGGGTCTGTTTTTTGTGCCAGTACCATGCTGTCTTTGTGATTATAGCTCTGTAGTAGAGTTTGAAGTTCGGCATGGATAGCCCTCCCATATTGTCTTTATCCCCTAGAATTGTTTTGGCTATTCTAGGTCTTTTGTTGTTCCATATAAATTTTTGGACTGTTTTCTGTATTTCAGTGATGTACGTCATTGGGATTTTAATAGGAATTGCATTGAATTTGTATATTAATTTTGGAAGTATCACCATCTTTACTATATTAAGTCGGCCTATCCAGGAGCATGGGAGGTCTTTCCATTTCCTAGTGTCTTCTGCAATTTCTTTCTTTAACTTTTTATAGTTCTCATTAAATAGTTCTTTTACATCTTTGGTTAGGTTAATTCCTAAATATTTTATTTTTTGGGAGGTTATTGTGAATGGGGTTGCTCCCTTTATTTCCCTCTCTTCCTGTGCGTTATCAGTGTATAGGAAGGCAACTGATTTTTGTGGGTTTATTTTGTATCCTGCTATTTTGCCGAAGTGACTTATGATTTCTAAAAGTTTGGGGATGGAGTTTTTGGGATCGTGGAGGTATAGTATCATGTCGTCTGCAAAAAGGGATAGTTTCACTTCTTCTTTCCCTATGCGGATCCCTTTAATGTCTTTTTCTTGCCTTATTGCCCTGGCTAAGGGTTCTAGGACTATGTTGAAGAGGAGTGGAGACAGTGGACATCCTTGCCTTGTTCCTGTTTTTAGGAGGATTGGTTGTAGCTTTTCCCCATTAAGTATAATATTGGCTATTGGTCTGTCATAAATGGCTTTTATTGTTTTTAGAAATGTTCCTTCTATTCCTATTTTCTCCAGAGCTTTTAGCATGAATGAATGTTGAATTTTATCAAAGGCCTTTTCTGCATCTGTGGCGATAATCATGTGATTCTTGACCTTGGCTCTGTTGATATGCTGGATTACATTTATTGACTTACGTATGTTAAACCATCCCTGTGTCTCTGGGATGAAGCCTACCTGATCATAGTGTATTATTTTTTTTATGTGTTTCTGGATTCTGTTAGCTAGAATCTTGTTAAGGATCTTTGCATCTGTGTTCATCAAGGAGATTGGCCTGTAATTCTCCTTTTTGGTTGGGTCTTTGCCTGGTTTGGGGATGAGTGTGATATTGGCTTCGTAGAATGAGTTTGGGATAGCTCCCTCCTTCTCTGTTTCTCTGAAGAGCTTGAGGAGTATGGGTATTAGTTCTTCTTTAAAGGTCTTATAGAATTCTGCTGTGAATCCATCTGGTCCTGGGCTTTTTTTTGTTGGAAGACTTTTGATAGCTTCCTGTATCTCATTATAGGATATTGGCTTATTTAATTGGTTAACTTCTTCTTTGCTCAGTTTGGGTAACTTGTATTTCTCTAAAAATGCATCCATTTCCGCCAGATTTTCTTCCTTTAGAGAGTATAGCTTTTGAAAGTAGTCTGTTAGAATTGTTTGGATATCTTGGGTACGTGTTGTGATGTTTCCCGTGGCATCCCTAATCCTATTAATATGGGTTTCCTCTCTTCTTTTTTTAATTAATCTTGCCAACGGGCCATCAATTTTGTTTATTTTTTCAAAGAACCAGCTTTTTGTTTGGTTTATTTTGGTTATGGTTTTCTGATTTTCTAATTGGTTAATCTCTGCTCTCAATTTGGTTATCTGGCTTCGTCTAGTAGCTTTAGGTCCCATTTTTTCTTGTTTTTCTAGCTGTTTTAGTTGCAACATGAGATTATTTACTTGGTCTGTCTCCATTCTCTTGATGTGGGCACTGAGGGCAATAAATTTGCCCCTCAGGACTGCTTTTGCTGTGTCCCACAAGTTTCTTTGTGAGGTGTTTTCATTTTCATTGAGTTCTAGGAAATGCTTTATTTCTTCTCTGATCTCTTCTGTTACCCAGGCCTTGTTAAGGAGTGTGCTGTTCAATTTCCATGTATTAGAGAAATTTCTGCGGTATGCTTTGTTATTGAGAGCTAGCTTGATTCCACTGTGGTCAGATAGGATACAGGGGATTATGTCGATCCCTTTGTATTTGCTTAAGTTCCTTGAATGAACTATGATATGGTCTATTTTGGAGAAAGTTCCATGAGCTGCTGAGAAGAATGTGTACTGTGTTGTTTTAGGGTGAAATACTCGGTAGATGTCAGTTAATTCCGCTTGAAGTATGGCCTCACTTAATTCGGTAGCTTCTTTGCCAATCCTCTGGTTGGTAGACCTGTCCTTTGGTGAGAGTGGCGTGTTAAAGTCTCCTAGTATTATCGTATTGGGATCTATTTTATTCTGTAAGTTTGAGAGCATTTGTTTAACATATCTGGGTGCACCGATATTTGGGGCATATAAGTTGATGATGGTTATATCCTCCTCTTGGATTGTTCCCTTTATTAATATGTAATGTCCGTCCTTGTCTTTCTGTACTGATTTTAATGAAAAGTTTATTTTGTCAGATATCAGGATAGCTACACCTGCTTTCTTATTGGGGGAATTTGATTGGTAGATCCTTTTCCACCCCTTCACTCTGAGTTTGTTTGTATGTTTGGCTGAGAGGTGGGTCTCCTGAAGGCAACAGATGGATGGGTCTTGTTTTCTGATCCAGTCCTCAGTTCGTTTTCTTTTAATTGGCGAATTCAGCCCATTTATATTAAGAGAAAGTATAGAGAGATGCATTGTTGTCCCTGCCATTCCGTTTTCCTAAGTTTTTCTTCTTTCCTTTCCTCCTGTGCTTGCTCAGTTAGACTTTGAGTAATGCCTGTTTGGGGCAGGTCCCAGTTCCTGGTTGCTTTCTTCAGGTTGTGTCCCCCCTCTTAGAATTCTTTGTAATGCTGGCTTAATGTTTATGTATTCATTTAGTTTTTCTTTGCTATTAAAAGTTTTCAGTTCTCCATCGAATGTGAATGCTAGCTTTGCCGGGTATATCAGTCTGGGTTGGCAGTTATTGGCTCTCAGGGCTCGTATGGTGCTTTCCCAGGCTTTTCTTGCATTCATTGTTTGTGTGGAGAGATCTGCAGTGATTCTAATTTTTTTCCCGTTGTAGTATAGCTCCTTCTTCATTTTTGCTGCATGCAGGATTGTTTCCTTATTATTCAGATCCATCATTGTTACTATTATGTGCCTAGAAGTGTTTCTCCTGGGATCTTGCTTGTTGGGTGTTCGATAAGCTTTTGTGATGTAGTTAAGATGGTCGTTTTTGAGGTGGGGAAAATTTTCATTGACTATCTTGTTAAATAGGTGTTGCATTCCCTTGCTCTGGAATTCCTCACCTTCGTCCACTCCGATTATGCGAAGGTTAAATTTTTTAGCATTATCTGCTTGCTCTTGAATTTCCCTTTGGTTTAATTTGAGTGATTTTTCCATATCTGTCACTTTTTGGTCCAGTTGGTGTATTCTGTCTTCTGTATCTGACACTCTACCTTCCATTTCATTCACTCTGTTGACCGTGGCTTCTATTGTGGTTTGCATGGTGGAAATGGATCCCTTTATGGATTCAATGTTGGTTCTCAGAGTACTGATCTCACCTCTCAATGAGGTGATATCAGTATGCATTACCTCTAATTTGGCGTTTATCTCACTTCTTACTGAGGTTTGTGCAGCTTCTATTTTTGCATCCAATTTTTGTTTGATATCCTGTATATCTTTTGATAGTTCATCCTTGTGCTCTTTCAATTTCTGATCCATTTCTCGCTTTATTTCTTGAGTCATTGCCTCCAGCAACCCTTGGATGTAGTTTTTGTCTTCCATTCCTGCTTTGCTCCCACTGGGGCTCTCCCCTGCGTGGCTGCTGGCTTTTGAGGTGAGCTTGCTGTCCTGGGTAGTGGTAAACCTTGTGATTTTTCTCTGTGATTTTCGCATGGGGGTTCAGGAGACTGCTCTTCAATCTTGTTTTGGTGTGTCTGTCTTTGCTTGGTTGCTGATTCTCTATTGGTAGAGAGAGTCTGTGTCTGATCTGGATTCTGTTGGGAGCCTATTTCCAGCTGCTATTCACTTAGGATTCTCAGCTCTCTGCTGTAGCAATTCCCGCCTTTGGAAGGGTTGAGCAGCCTAGACTGCTTGTGTTTGCTCCTGCGGGTGCTCTTGGGAAGATCAGATGCTCTGGATGCACTCTCCCAAATACTGGAGTCTGCTATGGGCTCCTGATGTGTTTTTGTTTGTTTTGGGCTGGTTGTGGGCTTGAACTCTAGGTTTGGGTGCTGTCCCTCAGCTCTTCAGCTCAGGGCTGGCACCCTACCATTTGAGCCACAGCCCCACTTCTGACCCTTTTTGCTTTGTTCAGGCGCCGGTCCCCTGGCCTGGTTCCGGCCCCAGCCTGGAGCGCGCTCGTTAGGCCTGTGCTAATGTGTATACCACCTTGGTTATGCAGCCTGGAGGACACAGTTCAAATTTCTTCTACTGTTGGTAGTCTTGACCCAGGGGCACTGTTCCTGGCTTGAGCATTTAAGCTCCCTTCCCGGGGCGCTCTTGCTCTGGCCTTGCCAGCAGAGTGTGCTCCACCGGCTGGTGGGGCTCTCGAACAGTTCCCAGTTTTAGTGGGTCCTGTGGTCCGGGTGTTGGGGTAGGGAGTCTAGGTCAGGGTCTGGGGATTCCCTCCAGCTCTGGTCTCCCTTGATGGATTCCCTGTCCCCTGATGGGTACTCACCCTGTAGGTCGTCAGTTGTTGTTGCAGTCCGTCAGTTGTTGTTGCAGTCCGAGTTCAGTTGGGGTGGTTGCGGGCTGGGTTGGGCGGCCCCCCGCCGGGTCGTTGCGATCGCGACAGGTCCCTTTGTGGCGCTGCTGGTGCCGGGCGGCTTTGGCGGGATGGAGCCTCTCCGCTCCGGTGGAGAGTGATGGGTGGGGTGGGATCCTCCTGGAGACTCCCGGCTGGTAGGTTTCTCTGTTCCTGGCGATCCGCTGTTCTGCAATCCGGTACCTGGTGATCTGCAAGCAGCCCCCTGTGTCTCTGTGGCTCCGGCAGCCCCTGCCGGGCCGGCTGGCCGGCGGCTTGGCGCACTGCCGCGCGGCCAGTAAAGGTTGGGGGAGGGGTCTTCGCTCTTCTCTGTTCTGAAATTCTTCTTTTCCTCTCTTTCTTTTTTTGTTATTTTCCACCTCTGGTTTTTCTCTGAGTGTTCGTCTTTTTGTTGTTGTCGGTCTCTTGGGGAGATTAAAGGTTGGAACTCGAACTCTCTTTTTGGTTGGAGAGAGCTGTGGCGTTTCCCTACTGCCCCGTCGCCATCTTGAGAACTCTCTGGGGAATATTAATTTTTATTGCTAAACCTAACAAATACTTTAGTCTCTCCTACAGTGGGTAATTGCATCCCCAACAGCCTCTGCCTTTGTGCTTCCAGATGGAAAGGATGTATGTTTGCCATTTTCATTAATACAATTAGTACCTTAGCATTTGGAGCCAGCAACCCTCCCCCGCTAATGCACTCCCTGGGTCCCCGGTGCTTCTGGGGCTTCAGGAGACTTCAGGGGCCTGCCTGCACCCTTCCCCGCCCCCGACCCAGGTTCTGGGGAGGTGGTGAGGAGTTGTAGGAAGAGCTTTGCTGAGAACCCCTGTCGGGAAGACAGAGGCTGCCAAGAGCCAAACCACAATAAACACACCACCACCACCACCACCACTGACAACCACGTGGTTAGAGAGCAACAGATCAGGAAGTGGTGCTGTGGCTCTGGTGGTAGAGCGCTGGTCTTGAGCTGAAGAGCGCAGGGACAGCACCCAGGCCCAGAGTTCAAGCCCCACAACCGACAAAAAGAAAAAAAAAGAGAGCAACAGGTCTTAGACTGCCTAGCGCCCCACCCCGCCCCCTCCCGGTCCCCCAGCGGCCACTCACACAATGGGCATTGCGCCCTGGTGGGCGCCTCTGCCACCCTGCCCCGTCCTCCATCCCCCTGCCCCCCATTCCCATCCCCATCCTCACCCCCATCCCCACCCTGGGGCTCCACTGGGAGGTGCTTGTTCAGAAGGGGGGGATCTCTGCTAGACACAAAAAGGAAATGTTCTGGCTGGCCTGGGCCTCCATCCTGCCCTCACATCTCTGCAGTCTCCATTCTCGCTCTGGAAGCAGCTGTTTGCTAAATATTTACTCTGCCACCTCTTCAGCCAACCAGCCACGGCGGGCCGCCGACTCTGATGGGTTGGTGCTCACTTCTGATGTGGAGAGATGGTAGAAGCTGTTGCCAGTCCCAGCCTGCTGAGTTTCAACGTGTCTCTCTCCCCAACAGGCTGATCAAAAAGGGGAGAGGTGAGACCCGGTGGCCCAGGCCTGTAATCCCAGCTACTCAGGAGGCTGGGATATGAGGATCAATGTTTGAAGCCAGCCTGGGCTGTGGCTTAAGTGGTAGGGTGCTAGCCTTGAGCACAAAAGCTTAGGGACAGTACCCAGGCCCGGAGTTCAAGCCCCAGGAGTGCACGAACCTGCACACACACACACACACACACACACACACACACACACACACACACACACACACACACACACGGGAAAAGTGGGGAAGAGGAGAGAAAAATTTTAAGGTGGTACATGGCAGATGAAGAGAGCAAATAACTATTTCAACCCATTTTCTGAGTAGTGCATGAGCTTTAGGTTTATTTGTTGATTTATTTTGGAATTTTGGTACTGGGGTAAGGCCGCCAGCTCTTATTTTCCCCTCCAGGCTGGCAGGTGCTCTACCGGTAGGGTCACATCTCCACTTCTGGCTTCTGGGTGATTAATTGGAGATAAGAGTCTCATGGGCTTTTCTCTTTCCTTCTCTGGCTGGCTTCTAATACCAATTCTCAGATCGCAGCCTCCTGAGTAGATAGGTTACAGGTGTGAGCCACCTGCATCCCCTCTTTTTCTTATCTTCAAATAGTTGTACAAAGGGTTTTCAATTCAGCGCGTCAGTTTATGAGGCCAACACATTGTCACCTCTTCGGTTATTTTCCCCTCTACTTGATGCCAATCTACTCACCCTCTTGGTTACTTAGTTCCATTTTCTCATAGGTACATTGAATTTTATTTATTTATTTATTTATTGGGTCCGGTCGTGGGGCCTGAACTCTGGGCCTGGGCGCTGTCCCTCAGCTCTTCAGCTCAAGGCTAGCGCTCTACCACTTGAGCCACAGCGTCACTTCTGGCTTTTTTCTTTTTGTTTATGTGGTGCTGAGGAATCGAACCCAGGGCCTCAGGCATGCAAGGCAAGTGCTCTACCACTGAGCCACCTTCCCAGCCCCAGTACATTGAATTTTATGACTCTTATTTGTCTACTGTCCCCCTTCCCTTAGTCCTCAGTCCCTTAAGTCAGTAGATATGTGTTTCAGCTTCCTGGTATTCACTTTATTAAATTGGTAATTGTTCAAAGGGCCTTGTGTATATTATACATTAGTTTGATCATGGCATTATACCTATTTCTCTTTTATTAACTTTAGAAAATATAATATGACATGAACTAGACCCCAGACCTTTAGGACCTTCACTGATATGACGATTTCTTTTTTCCTGACTGGAGTTTGAACCCAGAGTCTTATGCTTGCTAAGCAAGTGGTCTACTACTGAGTAATGCCTCCAGCTCATTTTGGTGCTATATCTGCGATAAGATTGCAAGATCTTCCTGACTGGATATATGGGGACTACCATCAGCCTATATGAGGGCTCCATCCTAGCTGAAAAGATTGCTGTGTATGAACATGGTCCAACTTCTTTCTGTTGAGATGGGGTCTAGGGAACTTTTCTGCCCAGGCTGGCCTGGAACTGTGCTCCTCCCAATCTTAGCTTCCCACATAGCTTAGTGTGACAGGTGTGTGTTATTGCACCCAGGCAGGCATCGGGAAGGGGATCTCATAAACTTTTCTTCTCAGGGTTGGCCTCAAGCCTCAATCCTACTATTCTCAGCTCCAAAGTAGCTAGGGTTACAGGTGTGAGCCACTGGCACCTAGCTGTAAACTTTCTGTCATGTCACTAATGAAGGGAGCAGTATGGTGTTCTATAGAATATCCAGACAACTGAGATTTCTCTACACTATTTGAGGACAAAGAGCAAAATGAACTTTGGCTGGAATATGAGATAAGGCATGCTTCCAGTGCACGTCTTGAAAAGTTAAATTGTTTCTGACTATCTTTGGTGATAAGAATGGGAGAAGAAATTTGTTAGGATAATTTCTATATACCAGGTTTTAAGGGTTGTATTGTTTTGCTCCATAAAGTGACCACATTCAGAATCAGCCATGACTGTTATCACTGATTAAGCCTGTGATAGTCTGCAGTTACTCTTCAAGACCATCTGGATTTTGCAAAAGCCAGAAAGGAAGTTAAATGGAGATGTGGGTAGAATCACACCCCTGGCTCTATTCTAATAGTAGAATAGATTCATAGAGCAGTCTGAAATTCCTCTAGGATATTGGGTTTGCTTTTGAGTTCCTCATCTGGCAAAAGAGGGTATGTGGTGGAAAGTTCTAACTACTTGCTACTTACTATTCTCTTCTGGCCACAGTTAAGCCAGTATAAGTATTCTACTAGCTATTAAATATATCTTTTCCCTGAGGTTGGGAACACAAAAATTGGTCCATGATCCCATTCTGCTTAGACCAAAACTTAATCTTTTGCCTAGTTTACAAACTCATTAGTAAACTAAGATGGCATTTCAGGGTCTATGATTAAGGTTGAGTCCTCCTCCTCCTCCTCCTCCTCCTCCTCTTCCTCTTCCTCCCTTCCTTCTTTTCTTTCTCTCTCTCTCTTTCTCTCTCTCTCTTTCTTTCTCTCTTTCTTTCTCTCTCTCTTTCTTTCTTTCTTGGTACTAGGGCTTGAATTCAGGGCTTCTTCATGCTCTCCCTTAGCTTTTGGCTCAAAACTCTCCCTCTACCACTTCAGCAAACATCTCCACTTTCAACTTTTTCCTGGTTAATTAGAGATAAGATTAACTTGAATTTGTCTTCCTGGATTGGTTTTGAATTGTGATCCTCAGCTCTCAGCCACCCGAGTAGCTATAATTTCAGGCATGAGCCACCCGCTCCTGGCTCGATTCTCCCCTCCCCTCTCCTCCCCTCCCCTCCCCTTCCCTCCCCTCCCCTCTCCTCTCCTCTCCTCGCCTCTCCTCTCCTCTCCCCTGCTCTCCTCTCCCCTCCTTTCCTTTCCTCTCCTCTCCTCTCTTCCCTTCCCTTCCCCTTCTCTCCCCTCCCCTCCTCTCCCCGTCCCTTCTTTTCCCTTCCCTTCCTTTCTTTTTGTCTTTTCTTTTTTAGTACTGGGAATTGAACCTAGGAGGTTGCTCTTCCTAAGCAAACACTTTGTCACTGAGCTACATCCCAGCCTTTAATTCATTTCTTAATGCTTTGAAGGAGGGACCGTCCTCTGGTCCTTCAAAGGGGATATGACCGGCCGGCGATCAAGGTTACAGTAGATCATTTTCCCCATTCTTATCCCTTAGCATTTAGGCTTCTTCCTCTGCCTGTCTGTTCTGGCATTTCAGATTAACTGACTGTGGTTTACTATTGAGATTAGCCAATTTAGCTGACTGTTCATACTACTTTTCAAGCGCTCAAGCCATGACATTCAATCTTAATTCCCCATTGCGAACCCATTTCAATAAATTCGGCTTAATCAAGTCTTACATTGTATTCTTCTTGGTGTAACAACCTTAGAAACCTATAAAATACATACTCCCTACTCTGCTACTGATACAAAATACTGAAGTTCTACAGCTCTTTTGGCATAAAGTCCATCTCTTCTAGGCCTGACCCTAGCACTTTTTTCTCTCCTTTTTTTCTTTTTGTGCTGATACTAGCACTTGAACTCAAGGCCTGGGTGCTGTCTCTTAGTTTTTTTTTTACTTAAGACTAGTACTCTACCAATTGAGCTACATCTCACTTTCTTGCTTTTTGGTGGTCAATTGGAGATAAGAGTCTCACAAACTGCTGCCTGGGCTGGCTTGGAACATGGAGCCTAAGATCTCAGCCTCTTGAGTAGCTAGGATTATAGGTGTGAGCCATGGGGGACTGGTAGGTCTTATATTTTAGGATTTCAACTAGGCTGGAATTTAGCTGGGTATGGAAGCAATCAGGGCTGGTGGAAGCAATGAGGCTAGTGGAAGTGAATCCTAAGGAAAATCACATTTTATTGTCAGGCAGCTGTCCAAAGGCCAAACTCCTCTTGAAGGTTTTAATGTTTGGATTCTAGTTTTATCCATATCTACACACCTGTCTTCATCCTGTATCTTGAAACTGAAGGAGTAAATATGACAAGTTTTCAACTTTGCAATTATTAAAATCATTTTCTAGACAGTTCTCATCCATCAGTCTAATGATACAAGGGGAAGGACACCTTTAGACCTATCACAGAGACTTTCTGCCTCCTCATCAGATTCTGGGTTGAGTAGTTAAGCTATTCAGTTTGTTCTTTTCCTTGTTTATTTTCTGTAGAGCCATCAAAAGCAGTCAGCTGACTTCCACAGTCTTTATAATCATTATTGTCACCATGGTGACTAAATACCACTGTCACTTTATTCCTCTTGCCCTCTACCTGAAATCATTCTTGCTATCACCAGTGCAAAATTATCATTGTTATTTCATCTGATGCTATCAATTGCCAGTATCTCATTTTCTCCTGGTTAGGGGAGATTGGTTATGAGCTTCTTAAGACATGGAAGCAAAAAAATATCTGAATAGTATTTTGAGAGTCTGTTCTGTAATATCCCTGTATGTAACTGCATTCCAGAAGAAAATATAGAGCATGCTCAAATGTGGGTAATTGAGGTGGGTTTGTAACCAAATGCAATTTTCTTGTCGAAACAAACGAATCCACTATCTATCCTTTCTCTTTGGTGACACCAATACTGTTTGTTCAAGATTCCTTTTCCATGCACAGACTGTCTCACCAAAGTTAATTTAAAAGACATTCAGGGGCTAGAGACATGGCTAAACAGTACAGCACCCTGCCTAGCAAGCACAAGGCCTTGAGTTCAAACCTCAACACCGTAAAACAAATAACAACAACAACAAAACTGCAAACAACCAAAACTCCACAAAACAATCTGTTGCCTTTTGGCTAGAGCTACCATCTTCTAGTAATTTCACCAAAGTACAAGTTCTCTCTAGGCCTTTAAGGAAACTGGGAGTTGTTCCTTTGCCCATACACATGTGAATCTACAAGGAAGCTGTGGTCAGAGAATGGTCACTGTTCCAAAAGAAGTGCCCCACAACCATTACCAAGGCAAAATTGTGTCTATAATGTTACCTTGCATGCTACTAGACTATGGTAGACCAAGAGGTTAGGTTAAGGCATGCTCTTGTTATGATTTGTGTGTGTGTGTGTGTGTGTGTGTGTGTGTATGTGTGTGTGTGATTCATATTAACCACTCTAAGAGCAATAGCTTCCTGAAATGCATTAAGGAAACCGAATGGAATAGGAAGCCAAAGAGAAAGGTACATAGGATTAACTGAAGTACCAGTGCCCCCCCTCCCCAACTTTATCCTTCTCTCCCGCCTCTGACACTCCCCTCCCCTTCCCGCAACCTCCAACCTCCTTTCCCCATAACTGAGAGCTAATGGGAAGGAGCCTGAACTGCTGGAACCTATGAATTCATGGTATAAAAGGTACGGAACAGTCAATCCCTGGACTGTAAAAAACAAAACAAAACAAAAAACAGAAACAACCTAACCACCACTCTGCTTTCTGTGATAGAGGCTTTCCCTAATGTCTCATAATCCTGGGATGATCAGAAGTGATTTTATTGAAGAATAGAGAACTGTGAAGCAGATTGCCTCTTATGAGAAGTTTTGTGGACTCTCGAGTTTCTGAGTGATTTCATGGGATGTTTGTTGGGAACTCCTAATGTCATTTATTTTTAGGTCAGTTTTCAAGGCAAAGAGCTTTTTGATCTCCCCTCTGCAAGGTTAGAATCTTTGTCCTAAGGGGTATTTGGGAGAAGAACATTGTCAGTCACTATTCACAATTCAGTACATGTTGGAGTCATTTCATCCTTGTCTGTGGGTCTGGTATTTCTGCTCTCTCAGGACCTGATATCTTGCAGTTTAGAGATTATCCTATTCCCTCAGACTACACATCTCTAAATTTTTGCTAACCGAGATAGTAGAAAAAGGTTTGTTTTGCAAACAGCTTTTACTCAATTTTTTGATTCCCCCCCCCCATTTAATTCTAGTTCTGGTAGTACCTAGTACTTGCTAACCCAATGCCTTTTGTGAATTTTGGGTGCAAATTAGATTGATTGTCAGCCTTCCTCACTGTGAGTTTGGGAATTGGCTTTTCCTATTCTGCTAGATAAACCTGGTTTTCAGCTCCTGAAATGTTATTGTCTTATTTCTTGTTGCCATAACCACGTTTAGGTGTTTCTTTTTTGAGAAATAATCATTTGTTGTTTTGTGTTTTGGATGGACACAAAATTAGATGCAGTTCTCCATGTCAATATAGAAGTTTCTAACTAAAAAGAGTGGTATTTCTCCAGGTGTAATAGTGGCTTCAACCTGTAATCCCAGCTACTTGGGAAGTGGAGATCAGAGGTTTTTGGTTTGAGACTAGCTTAAGCAGAAAGAGGTTTGGGAGACTCCATCTCACCCAGTGACTGAGCACCATTGTCAGATGCCTGTTATTCCAGCTGTAGGGAAAGCACAGTAGCTGAGCATAATGGCACCTGCCTATAATTCCCACTGACATGGAAGAAACATAAGTAGGAAGTCTGCAACCCAGGCTGGCCTAAGAATAAAGTGAGAGTCTGCCTTGAAAGTAACTAATATAAAAAAGGGCTGGAGGCATGTTTCTAGAGGTAGAGTGTTTGCCTTGCAAGCCTAGCAAGCCAACTTCAATCTGGAGTACTGTTAGAAAAAAAAAGAAAAGCCAGGCACTGATGGCTCCTGCCTGTAATCCTAGCTACTCAGGAGGCTGAGATCTGAGGATCGCGGTTCAAAGTCAGCCCGGACAGGAAAGTCTGTGAGACTCTTTTTTTTTTTTTTTTTTGGGTCCGGTCGTGGGGCCTGAACTCTGGGCCTGGGCGCTGTCCCTCAGCTCTTCAGCTCAAGGCTAGTGCTCTACCACTTGAGCCACAGCACCACTTCCGGCTTTTTTCTTTTTGCTTATGTGGTGCTGAGGAATCGAACCCAGGGCCTGATGCATGCAAGGCAAGCGCTCTACCACTGAGCCACCTTCCCAGCCCTCTGTGAGACTCTTATCTACAATTAGCCACCAGAAAACCAGAAGTGGCGCTGTGGCTCAAGTGGTAGAGCGCTTGCCTTGAGCTGAAGTGCTGAGGGACCGTGCCCAGGCGGAGAGTTCAAGCCCTGCGATCACCACCACCACTAACAACAAAAGAATACAATTTCAATTCTTAGGTGAATTAGTCAGTCTAATCAGGACACAGAAATGGATAGGTGGGGGCTGGGAAGATGGCTCAGTGGTAGAGCGCTTGCCTTGCATGCCTGAGGCCCTGGGTTCGATTCCTCAGCACCATATAAGTAAAAAGAAAAAAATAGCCGGAAGTGGCACTGTGGCTCAAGTGGTAGAGCGCTAGCCTTGAGCTGAAGAGCTGAGGGACAGCACCCAGGCCCACAGTTCAGGCCCCACGACCGGACCCAAAAAAAAAAAAAAAAAAATGGATAGGTGGAAGTTACAAGCAATGAGGAAATGTAAAGTAAACCAAAAATACAGGAGGAGATCACATAGTCTCTAAGAGGACTTCCTCACAGCTGACCTCAGCTGTGACTGGGCTGTAAACTGGATCTAGGGTTAGGAATTTTTCAGTATCAAGTACTCAGACTCCCAAAGGCTGCTGTTCTCACCATGGAGACAGCCCACTTCCAGTCTATTGAAAATGTATTTGTATTCGGTACTCCAGCTGTTTTTGTCTGGCCATCTCTAAGTCCATTTTATGTTTGTCATTATCTTAAGTCATTCTTTCTGTAGTCACTTTGCAGTCACCTTGGGCTCTAGGAAAGGCAGGTCTGATCAATAACCTGTTCATGACAAAGGTCTAAAACTACCCTTAAAGAATAACAGAGCTGAGCTGAGCAGATCACTCTCAAATGAAGATAATTGCCTATAATGATCAGGCTGCACCCTCGAGGCTGGGGAAATCATCTCAGGAATCTAGAAATGAGATAATGACCAGTCAGGCCACAACTCTAGCAGGGCACCTTTGCTCTGTGCCCTTAATTCTTTCTCTATTTAAAACTAACACTCATGTCTTTACACTGAAGGTGAAGTGTTGTCTTCTGGTGGCATCATGCTATGTATCCTCCTTTCTGTGCTATATTTCTTTCTAATACTTTCCTATCACATTCACTACAGTCTTGTCTTGCTTAAATTCTTCTCTTTGTGGAGACAAGGATTGAGGGTGATGAGCTGCAGCTGACTTTCTGGTAACAAAAATCATGGTAATACTTGAAATAAAAGTTTAAAGAATTGGGCAGGCTGGGTACTGGTGGCTCATGCCTATAGTATTAGCTACTCAGGATGATGAGATCTGAGGAACCTGTGGTTTGTAACTAATCCCTCCAGAAAACTCTGAGAATCTCCAATTAGCCACCGAAAACCCAGAAGTGGAGCTGTGGCTCAAGTGGTAGAGCGCTAGCCTTGAGTAAAAGAACCAGACCTAGACCCTGAGTTCAAGTCTTAGTACACACACCAAATTGGGTGACTAAAATTGCTAGAACCACCGTTAGCAATAGAGATTGCAGGAAAAGCTACCATTCATCTTTGGAGGGACAAAGGAAGAAGTTAGAATTACTGAAACTTTCTTAGAAAGGGGATTGTTGAGGATGAAAAGAAATGGTATAGTGTATAAGGGACTTGGATTTTAGCTAGCATGCCGGTCTTCAGTAGCACTAAGATGGTGAGAGGAGGAACGGTATTGGAGCTGGAGGGAGATTACAGAATGGCTTCTGCAACCTTCATATATAGCATTGGATTTGAGTGGAAAGGATCACTTGAATCTTTGTTGAATAGCTTGACAACTGTAAGTTCTAGGAAGGGCAATGAGGTGTCAGAAAGCACCTGTCTGAGCCTAAGGATCTAAGTGTTTAGAGGACAACACTCATCATGGAGTAATATGGGTCTGGTCTGAGCTCTGCAGGACTGAGCCGCTCCAGCTTGTTACTGGACTTTGGGGATCAATGGCTGGATAATTGTGACTGAAAAAGAGGTAAATCCTAGAACCAAAACAGGGACAGCTGGAATCAGGATGAGCTAGGGTATCACCTCAGACTTCAGAACTAGGCTTTATCACTGGAGCAGAACACAGTAATGCTAGTTAAGTGGTTAAAACTGTTTTCTTTTTTATCAAGAAGGGAAATGAATCCATATGTTTCCTTTGTGAATTCTGAGCATCTTGGATAATCACAGGTAGGGAGAGACTGTGCTGGGTGCCAGTGGCTCATGCTTGTAATCCTAGTTATTCAGGAGGCTGAGAGCTGAGGATTAGGGCCCAGGTAGGAAAGTCTGTAAGACTCTTCTCCAATTAACTACCAAAAAGTCTTAAGTGGAATTGTAGCTCAAGTGGCAGAGTGCCATCTTGAGCAAAAAAGCTTTGGGACAGCACCCAGGCCTGAGTTCATATTCCAGGACCAGGAAAGGGTGGTGGGAGGGAGAGTGGGAGGGAGAGGAAGAGAAGAAGAGGGGGGGGGGGGAGAGAAACAAAAAGGGACAGAGAGGAGGAAAGAAAGAAAGAGAGAAAGGGACAGAGAGGGACAGAAAGAGGGACAGAGACAGAGAGAGGAGAGAGAGAGAGAGGAGCTTCTTAAAAATAAGTCCCTTGGAGTTTTGATGATTCATTGAAAAAAATAGATAAGGGGCTGGGAAGGTGGCTCAGTGGTAGAGCGCTTGCCTTGCATGCCTGAGGCCCTGGGTTCGATTCCTCAGCACCACATAAGCAAAAAGAAAAAAGCCGGAAGTGGCGCTGTGCCTCAAGTGGTAGAGTGCTAGCCTGGATCTGAAGAGCTGAGGGACAGCGCCCAGGCCCAGAGTTTGGGCCCCACGACCGGACCCCCCCCCCCCAAAAAAAAAAAGAAAAAGAAAAAAAGAAAAAAATAAGATAAAAGGTCTCATAGTTTGTGAAACTGGTATCAAAGAGACTTGGGAGTTTTGGATGAAGGAGAAACTATAATGATTGCTTTTGTATTTTTCAATTATGCTATTAGTCTTTTTGTCTGATTTTGGCAAGCCAGACAATAATGAAAGAAAGAATATTCATTATTAAGTCCTAGCACATGAAGGGTCCTCAAGATATTTTCAATAAGTGAATGCATATGTGTCAATGAAAACCAATGAAAAGCAGATTCTTAAAAACCTTATTGTTCTTCTAATTCATGGTATTTAAAAATAGGTGGTAGCAATGGTAGAGCACTTGCCTAGCATGCTCAAGGCTCTGAGTTCCATTCATACTACTAGTAAAAACATTAAGCAGATTATCCTTGAAAGGCAATAAAATCTTTTTTTTTTCCTTTGTCTCCCCATTCACAATACAGACTAGGCACAGACCTGGGCTGAGGTGTATATGGGGTAGGTTTACTCTGCCTCCTCTTTCTATACAATCAGTGTAAGAACACAGCCTGTGATAAGCACCCGGAGGCCAATAATATCTTTTATCAGTAAAAGTGAACCAGTGAATCAGTTTTTCAGAGATGAGATAGAAATGACCACATATCTTTTGAGATCAATGAAAACTCATACTCGAGCTCTATTATCAAAAGGTATCTATATATAAATTTAGGACAAGTATAAAAAATCCTCATGATCTCAGGGAAATCTTCAAGTGTTACGTTTCAATGGCAGGTTTATTATTTAATAAATGCTAATGACAGAGTTTTCATAACACCAGTAAATGTTACAACATCAAATCTCCCTGACTGAATTAAAAAACGACAATCACAACAAGGTTGATGAATTTGGATTGTTTTTTTTTTTTTTTCATGTTTTCTGAGGGTAAGACCAGAGTCCTCACTTGGTCTCCTCTCCGTTCTCCTGTTTATCTTTCATTTTCTTCATCTCTTCTCTGGCCTTGTGTCCTCGGAAAACTGACTGGATTTTGACAGCAGCATTCTCTTCTTTTTCTTTTTCTTCTTCTTCTTCCTCAGGAGACGCCTTCATTAAAAGGAGAGAAAGAGACTTAACGGCTCATATTTTCTATGCCACAAAAATAAATGAATAAATTTAATCAGCTTAGGGATGTAACTGAGATCTGTTGCTTCCTGAATTTCACATATTTGTATATGTACCAAATAGCAAATGCCAAACAACAGAAATTTTGTTTTGTACTGTTTAATGTGTCTCTGCAATAAAAAAAATCAGCTTCTTTTTTTTGTACAAAAAATTCCTATTTAACAGTTTTCTGAGCAATAATATTTTTGAGGAGGAAAACAAGACTTGAAGCACAGTAAGAAATGTTGAAAGATTAGTAAATGTGCTGTTCTGAAATAATCATGATTATATAAGATGGGTTAAAATGTTCCCTTATTGGTTTCTAAATGATTTCTAAAACCAGAATCATACACTGAAGGGTGGAGTGACAAAGAGTAATTAGTTTATCCCAGTAAGGTCAGATTTTAACATGGCTGACCTTGGCATATTTAACTGACTTTTGGCATATCTTTCTTCCTCCTCTATCTTATTCTTTTAAAAAGGTATAATTTACAGACAGCAAAACATAGGGATCCTGAGGTTAACACTGAAAACACACATACATACACACACACAACACTTAATATATCTTTTTATATTTTATAAAGATGATAAATATGCAACAAAAAACAAATACAATTTGTGATGAAAAGTTTAAAGATTTTCTTCACCTTCCCAAATCCTGTTCCTAAGAGATAACCATTATCATGGGTTAAGTGTGTTTGATGCATCTATGTGTGCATGTGCATGTGCATATATATATATATATATATATATATATATATATATATATATATATATATATCCTTCCAAAATTTCTCTACATGCAAAATACATTCATAAAACAATATATATGCATTTTTATTTTAAAAATGAGTTCACATTCAGGATACATTATATATGTGTGTGTGTGTGTGAAAATGTCACATTTAAACCTTATGTGGTGCTGAGGAATCAAACCCAGAGCTCATGCATGCAAGGCAAGCACTCTACCACTGAGCCACCTTCCCAGTGCTGTATCTTTGTTTTCTCTCTCTGTCTGTCTCTGTCTCTCTCCCCCTCTCTCTTCTCCTCTCTCTCTCTCTCTCTCACCTCTGTCTCTCTCTTGGTTGATTGTAGGGCTTGAAGTGGGGGTCTGGGCACTGTTTATGAATTGGTCTTTTGGTCAAAGCTAGTGCTCTACCACTTTGAGTGCCACTTGCAGTTTTCTGGTGGTTCATTGGAGATAAGAGTTTCATAGATTTTCCCACCATGGCTGGCTTTGAACCACAGACCTCAAATCTCAGCCTCCTGAATAGTTAGGATTATAGGCATGAGCTACCAATGCTGGGGCTTGATTTGCTTTTCTATGTTATTATTTTAATGTCTTATTATTTTAAAGACATCATCATATTGAGCTGTACTGATGTACTTTGATTTATTCACTTAGTTTCTTTATAACGGACCCAATGGATTGTTCAATTTCTCCCCCACACTCATTACAAATAAATTAGGGGAAATTATGTTCTTGAATCTTTAAGTGTAAACAGTGTGTTATAGAAGTGTGTTATAAAAAATGATGTATCAAATGGGCAAATAAGTTACTCTCAAACTGGAAATCAATGAGACTGTAACCTCAACTCTCATAAAAACTTGTATAAGGGCACCTATGAAAGAGATAAGAAAATGGTACTTCCTTTCCTTATCCCTGACTTCTCATATATTATGTTAGTATCAGGCTTATTGGGTTGGATTGATAAAATTTTGGGATAACTTGCACATATTACAGGGAAAAATCTATGCTTTGATGGGTGTGAGGTAAGGTATTTTTCAAGGGATATGACGATCTTAGGTGTCAACTATTGGGTAATTAATTGGAATATTAGGATATGAAAAGGACTGAGAAACCTGGCCCTTTTTTTTTTGGTGGTTGTTGTTGGTACAGGGCTTGAACTTTGGGCCTGGGCATTGTCCCTGAGCTCTTTAGCTCAAGGTGAGTGGTCTACCACTTGAGCCACAGCATTACTTCCTGTTTTCTGGTGGTTAATTGGAGAAAGTATCTCATGGACTTTCCTGCCAGGGCTGGCTTTGAATTGTGATACTCAGATCTCAGCCTCCCGAGTAGCTAGGATTACAGGCATGAGCCACCGGCGCCAGGTAAAACCTGGCTTTTGATACTTTCTCATCAGACCTGGTTCTCTGAGTCTGAACTATGAAGAACATTGGCAGTGGCGTTGGTAAATATTTAACAACTGGTCCTCTAGAAAGAAACAGGTTCTGATGTGTAGTGTTCACATTGTTTTAATATTCTCACAATGGCTGACTTCAATCTATTAAAATAGTGCCTCAGCTACTTGGTAAATGGAGACTGAGAGGATAGAAGTTTGAGGCAAAAATCTAAAAAAAAAAAAAAATCCCCAGCCAAAAATCTAAGATTCAATCCATAAACTAAAGCAAAAAAAAAAAAAAGAGGCCTGGGGGTATGAGTCAAATGGTTGAGTGCCTATCTAGCAAGCATGGGACCTGAGATCAAATCTCAGTGTCACAAAAAAATATAATAATATTACTGAATATGGAATTGGTAGAGATGTGCACAGTTATCTCCTGAGTGCTGCTGTTTGCACACTACACTAAATTATAATGCCATTATAATACAGATAGGTAGCAATGTCGACTTCCCATATCTTGATGGCTAGGATGTAGATTAACAATGGAGGAGGGTGTTTTTGTAGAGGGCCCACTTGTATAAGTAAACCACACTGTATGATGTCATTTTAGTTGGCTACTTATAATTCTTTTCAGCTTTTATTTTTCTTTTCTTTGAACCTTTCTATTGTGTAGTGTTGATGAGCAACCATTAGTGAAAAATTCCCAAAGTGGAAGGTGAATCTGAAATATAAGACTACAAGTTGTTCTGTCTGCATTTCCTAATGGGAAGATTTTTCTGTCCATTGACAATCTTGAAAAATAAGATTTTATTTTTAATGGAAGAATGAATTTTTCTTTATAAGAGGTATGGTTGAAAGTGATCTATGTTTATCACTGATATTAACTATAAAGAAAGCAAAATTGCAACTTTAAAAATATGGGCTGAAGGTGGCTCAGTGGTAGAGTGCTTGCCTTGCATACATGAAACCCTGGGTTTGATTCCTCAGCACCACATAAGCAGAAAAAACCAGAAGTGGCGCTGTGGCTCAAGTGGTAGAGCACTAGCCTTGAGCTGAAGAGCTGAGGGACAGTGCCCAGGCCCAGAGTTCAGGCCCCTCGATCGACCAAAAATAAATAAATAAATAAAAATATAGATAATAGGTTGATTCATATTTGGAGTACAATTTTAAACTGAGTAATGATATTCTTTGTAGGAATACAAAAAATATATAGAAAAAATTACATACTAAGGCGGTAGCCCTTTCATCTTCCTTTTTCTCGGATGTTGAGGACATTTCCTGGACAAGGTCACATTTCACAGGTTGTTCTTGGTCCTAGTAAAAGAGGACAGGCCAAACAGATAAATGTTTTTCAGTAGATAATGTTTTGTTCCAGATCAAACTTCTTTGGGTAAATGGAAAATAACTGATGGAGAAGAAGGGGGAATTATATTAATTTTATTTAATTATATATACAATTCCCCTATATTAAATTAAATATATAAAATATATAAATTCTATTAAATTACTATATATTAAATTAAATATATGTCTTTTAACAAAGAAAATATGTTGGAACAAAAGGAAATAAATGAAGGAAACTCAAGGGACTCAAACTATAAACAAATATCGGAAGTCAACATTCTCTCTTCTGCTATTGCACTAAAAACAAACGACTACTATGAATTAGCAAGCCTAATGTGTCACAGTAAAAGTTGGTAAGATGAACTAATAAATTCTGCAAAGAGTATGAAAATGAGATGTCAATGGTTTTTAAAACAGGAATAAATGCCATTGTGTTTTGCAATATGAGGCCAATGAAATTTATGGATTAAAATTATGGATTAAATTTATGGATTAGAAACCAAGTCAATATTAGGGAAAAGGAAGGAGATCGGGGAAGGAGGTAAGAGAAGCAAATGGGGGTGGGGTGGGTGGATAGGTTCAAAATACATTATATATATTCATGTATGAAAATGTCACAATGAAATTCATTTTGTACAATTAGCATACATTAATTAAAGACTAAGTCAAGGAAGTCAGTTTTGCTATAGGGAATGATTTAAGTATAAAGAGAGAAATAAACTGTCAATTTTTTGTGTGTGTGTGTGTGTGTAGCAGTACTGAGGTTTGAACTCTGGCTCAGACTTGTTAGGCAGGGGGCTCTACCATTGAGCCACACATCTAGTACCATGTCTTGCTAGTTATTTTAAAGGATCTTGCTTCTTGCCTGGGTATGCGTTTGGCCTGGGATTTGCTTATTTTTGGCTCCATATAGTTGCTGGGATAACAGGTGTGCACCACTGTGTCTAGCTATGGGTTGAGAAGGATCTTGTCAACTTTTTTCTGCCTTGGCTGGCCTCAGCTTGTGATTCTCTTCTTTATTATTATTTATTTAGACACCAGTCCTGCGGTTTGTACTCAGGGCCTGGGTGCTGGCCCTGAGATTCTTTTTTTCAAAGCTAATGCTCTACCACATGAGCCCAGCTCTACTTCTGGCTTTTTCTGAGTTGTTAATTGGAGAGAAGCGTTTTACAGACTTTCCTGCCCTGGCTGGCTTTGAACAGCTATCATGCAGATCTTACTCTCCTGTGTAGCTAGAATTACAGGTGTGAGCCACCAGCACCCAGTGTGGTTTTCCTATTTTAAGCCTCCCAATTAATGGATTAGCCATGAGACACTGGCACCTGGCAGCTTGGTCAATTTTGACATGGCTATTCAAATCTTCCTCTAAAATAGAGGCAATGCTAATTCACCATTTTTAGAAGAAGAGCTTCTAAAACTCACAGAATGGAAATTTAAGGACATAAAAGTAAATTGAAAAAGATTTTAGAATTGAAAAGAAAAAGAGACTCTGAAATTGCTGTGTGACACAGGGACATAGAACTTTTCAACATTATCCTCTTGATTTCCATAAAACATGAATATATATAAAACATTAATACAGAAATTAGTTAAAATAGAAATAAAATACTTCCATATACACAGGCATAAATGGTTGCAACTTCACTTTTGAACTCATGAACTAAGTGCCAGCTACTTCTACAGGATATTCTCCAAATGTACGGGAGAACATCAAAACCTGAATTTTGAGTTCATTTCTCTTAATTCTACTATCTGTTGGTGTGTTATTAATAACAGAATTGTTTCAGTTGTCTAAAAATAAATAATTTAATACAACCAAAATGTCAATAGTGTTATACAATTATTACTATTGTTATTATTATTATTTTTAGATGGGTCTCACTATGTTGCTCTGGACCTCAATCTCTGAGCTCAACTCTCCTGCCTCAGCTTCTTGAGTAGCTGGGACTACAGAGGAACATCAACAAGCCTGGCTAATGATCTCAATTTTTCTTTTTTGTCAGTCATGGAGCCTGAACTCTGGGCCTGAGAGCTGCCCCTCAGTTCTTCAACTCAAGGCTAGAGCTCTACCACTTGAGCCACATCACCACTTCTGGCTTTTTCTGCTTATGTGGTGCTAAGGAATTGAACCCAGGGCCTCATGTATGCAAGGCAAGTGCTCTACCACTGAGCCACCTTCCCAGCCCATGAAATCCAATTTTAATATACCTATAAATTACTTTGTGGATCTGATCAAAACATAACTTCTAATTTGTAGACCTAGAGTGGAGCCTGAGACTTTAATTTCCATCAAGTTCCCAGTTGATACCAATGATGCTGGTCCTACATAACTGTGCTTAATCAGTCTTTCTCATCTGAACAACAGAACATAGAGAGAATGTCTTGAACTTTCTCAACTCTCCTAAGGTCTGTATGGCTACTAAGGAAAGACACTGACGTCTCACACATGTAATAACAGGTACCTTCAATTTAAGGTTTGAATTTTTTTGAGGAATCTTGCTTTCTTTGAAAATACTCCTAAATGAGAAAAATAAGTTCTGTCTTTTCTGAACAGATTAGTTTTATAGAGAAGATTATATAAATCTTTCATTCTAATTTGTCTTCTGTAGCACATGATCAAATAATTGGACTAAGTGTTTGATGATATATCATTCATTAACTCAGAAGTTGTTTAGAACTTGTTCTTGCTAAACATTGTGGTGCTAAAAATGTGAATAAAAGATGCAGTAATTGTTCTATAACTTTTAAGTATCTTGTTAATCAGTTAAATTTAAGCAAAATATCGGTACTCAATTCAGATACTTGGGAAAGTAATTTCTCATTGGAAAAAGCACAATAAAAAAGTTTTAATAAGTTATTGTTAATGCCTCATGCATTCCTCACAATTCTAGACAGATCCTAGTAATCTCTGGTACACAGGAAAATAAAAAGCTAAATTCACTAGCTTCACAGGACTATACCTTGAATGCATGGTTGTTATAGAAGCGGTCGTCTAACTTAGCCCCCCATTCTGCTGGATCAAAGTTGGTTTCTAGATAATAAAAATATAATAATTTCAGACTTAGAGTTCACTAAAATCAATCTATAAGAATAACACAAAAAAGTTCCTCTTTTCAAATCATGGGTTCTTAACTGACAGTTGAAAATCTGACTGTCAATTATACAGAGCAGACAAAAGCAGGAATCATTAGTGATATTATAAAAGCACTAGAAATGTATTTTGCCTTTATAAAATTCATAACAAAATGTGAGAAAGAACAAATGTCAATACTGAAAAATAAACATTGACACTTTCATACATATACTAGCAAACACAGGAAAGTGTATAAAGTCAATGTTAAATAGTCAGGAGTTTTGGGAAGGAGGCACATTAAATAGACAGTTGGCAGGAAGAAGTATTTACATTTAAGCAGAATTTTTCTGTAACTTTTCATTTATGACAAATTTCAAGCATGAAATGCATGGAAATAGCATACTGAAATCCCTTTGTATAACATATGCTAATAAAAAAGAAATTTCTAACCTAAAGTAGAAATAGTAAAATAAACTTATGCATATTATTTAGATTATATAATTAGCAACTCTTCAGATTACTTTCCCACCATTTCTGATTATTTTCAGGCTAGCCTTTCAGGAATCCTGTTATTTTATCTACAAATATATCTTTCAGTATGTACCTCTAAAATATGGACTCTTTAAATGTAAGCATGACACCATAATTATACCTAAAAATATAATTCCTTAATACTGTTCTGTCAACTCTCCAATTTCTTCCATTGTCTATTTCTTAGTCTTTTTTTTTTTTTTTTTTTGGTCATGGGGCCTGAAGTCTGGGCTTGGGTGCTGTCCTCAACTCTTCAGCTCAAGGCCAGCGTTCTACCACTTGAGCCTCAGCATCACTTCTGGCTTATTCTGCTTATGTGATGCTGAGGAATGGAACCCAGGGCCTCATACATGCAAAGCAAGCACTCTACCACTGAGCCACCTTCCCAGACCCTATTTCTAAGTCTTTTTGTTGATTCAGATTAGACCCATGGTTC
Organism: Dipodomys spectabilis; assembly: GCF_019054845.1. Classification (NCBI taxonomy): domain Eukaryota; kingdom Metazoa; phylum Chordata; class Mammalia; order Rodentia; family Heteromyidae; genus Dipodomys; species Dipodomys spectabilis. The sequence continues at coordinate 5,577,074 of NW_024870700.1, forward strand.
TGGGTATTCAGAGATGCTCAACAATATTGTGTTAGTTATAATTTTGAGGTTTTTGAAGGTATCTTTTTTTTTTCCAGTTCTGGAGCGCAAACCCAAAGGGCCTTATATATGTTAGGCAAACAGTCTACCACTGAGCTACATCCCCAGTCCTGAAATGTATTTTCTTTTAAGAGAAAACATATCAAGAGGTTGCACAGACATTTTTCAATTCCAATTTAGGCTTATAGGATTTTATTAACCTCTTCCATTTTTATAACTGTATGCTATTTTTCCTTAAACTAAAAATCTTATTCCTGCTAACACAGGTAGTTACTTGTTTTTGTCCATAATACATAAAAACAATTCTGGAATAAACCTCAGGTTAATCCACTATTACTAAACCATATATTTGAGGAATCAAGTTAAAAAGAGAAATCCTTATTTAGCTCATAGTTTTGGAGGTTTTAGTCCAAGACCAATTGGCCCTGGTTTTGGGGTCTGTAGTTTCAGAGTACAATATGGTAGGAGCGTATGTGGAGGGAGACATTTGCTTCATTTCCAAGTGTGAGAAAGGAAAAGGGAGAAGGAGAGGGAGAGAAAGGAGAGAAAGAAAGGGAGATGGAGAGGGTGAAAGGGAGAGGGTGTGTAACATATAGAATTGTTTTGTTTCCTCATCTTTATCTCAGTATTTTATACGAAATCCACTTTTCCCCTAGCACTTTGAGATACCATTTATATTATATACTAACATATCTCCTGTTCCCAAAACTTAAGGCCAATAATAACTTATAGAATGGGCTCATAGGTGGAGCTACCATGTACAAGGTCCTGGTTTGATCTTTAGCACCATATAAAATAAAATTACTTATGAAGAATGATGGGAAGTGAGTTATTACATTGTGTGGGAGGCTAGGCTATTAGTCTGTAATGATTGCTTTTGCCTTTTTGGAGAGACTAAAATTTGATGTTTCTATTAGTTTGATAATTCACCTTTGGTTGACATGAGTAGAAGTGGATGTGGTGTTTAAAACTGTTTCAGATGGTTTACCCCTTTTTTATCAGTGAAGAGCTAGTATCCTGAGACCATTAATCTGAATCATCAATTGCTTTTATTACTGTGATCCGGTAACAATGACTCAAATGTTTTTGTAATAGTATGTTCCTGAGTTCTAAAATTAAACAAATGACTAAAATTTTTTTACTGCATGAACTTGTAAAATTAATGTTATAATAACAAAATTAATGCTCATGGTAGTTCATCTCTTTTCCCAAAGGATTTCTCTTCCCTTAAATATAATTTACCAACTGTTTTCAGTAGAAAAGCTTCAGATTGTGCATCTATATTCACCCTGACTGGATATGGAAAAGACCAGCAACAGGAAATGGGTAGGAACTGAGTTCTGTAGGGCAGAGCAAAGGCAATGGGTGGAGCGGTACCTGTGTGCTATGAGAGCTGTTTTTAAATTCAAGCCCTTTGCTAGATCTTCCCTCTGTAAAGTGATTTACAATGTAAAGTCTGTTTGCTTTTTGCTCCTCCTATTCACATTTACCCCTCTACTGACATTCTATAATCAATAATAATATTTTATACATAATGGTTGTTCTTTCAAGAGGAGGTTATTTATTTTGAGGCACTGGGGAATTGAACCTAGGCCTTGCATATGCTTAATTTATGTTTTACCGCTGAGCTATATTCCTAACCCAAGAGTAGGTTTTAATATAAATTTATAGCTCTAATAATCCTTTTTTTTTGGTCAGTCGTGGGGCTTGAACACTGGACCTATATGCTGTTCCTTAGCTCTTCAGCTCTAGGCTCTACCACCTGAGGCACAGTGCCACTTCCGGTTTCTGGTAGTTTATTGGAAATAAAAGTCTTATGGACTTTCCTGCCAGGGCTGGCTTTGAATTGTGATCCTTAGATCTCAGCCTCCTGAGTAGCTAGGATTACAGGCATGAGCCACGGGTGCCCAGTAATAATCTTCTTTTGACCACTTGAGGAGGTCTGATTTGATAAGAGATTTTAAGGAAATAAAGGAACTTTAACTTTCAATCAGAGTTACTATTAGCATGTATTTTAAATTTTTGTAGAGGCTGGGATTTTTGAGAGTATAAAGAATACAAATTACCTCCTCCAAGTTTGGCAGTTCATTTTTCAAAGCAGTTTGTCTTTATTGAAGAACAAGTTTCATATACTCTAGTGAATTCTAATTTATTTAATCTAAGGAGTGAATTATTTTTATAACACTTATAATACTTTCAAATCAGAAGAATCAAAATTTATAGAAAGCTGAAAATTATCTTCTGAGGAAGAACAGACTATCAACTATTGGGGATGATTAGAACAAGCTGTTGGGAAGTGAAAGTTTATACTGTACCATCTTTTGAAGTTCCATTCTGTATCCATGAAGAAGTCTGAGGAATTAACTGGCAATCTCAAATAATGTAAAACTACTTGAAGGCATCCAAAAAGCACACATCATTTCACATAGCAAGCTACCTGCTTAATAAAGACTTTCTGTAAAATGAAGATGGTCGGTCAATTTTATTATCATAATCAAATACTCTTAGACAATGGCTATTTCTTTTTTTTTTTTTTAAAGCTTACTCTCTCTTTTCTCTAGAAGGTTCTCAAAATATGCTGCTGCAAAAGCTGGTATATTTTCAGGTTGCTCCCTCAGAATCTCTCGGGTCAGCCCTTCAAGAAGATTCCCAAATCCTTGTGGAATTCGGTAGTGGGTGTTGGAGAATGGAATCGACATCTCCTTAGGAAGAATTGCTTATGGTACCTAGAGTCATCAAAAAGTACTGACTTTATAATTGATTTTAATATAATCACAATTATGTCAATTTATTTGGCATACCCCAACCTTCTGGGCTTCAACTTTTTTTTTTCATTCACACCACTCCAGTGCACTCACTTCTTCCAGTGAAATTTGAATTATCCATCATGAATTAGATTACAAATTCGATTGGTCAAATCAATGAAAGAAAGTTCACAAACCAAAACTTTCCACTATGACCCTAAGTACTTTTTCTTTCTGTCCTTCTGTCTTACTGTTCTTAAAAGGTGAGGTAGTTTATCCCATGACGATTTAGGCAGAACTTTTGAAAAGCTAGCTTAACTGAATTCATTGCCAATCGCTAAGGCTCTGTTAAAGGTCCAACGACAATGAAAAACGAGTCCTCAGTTCTCGAAATCAGTCTGACTCGTTGAAGTTTCACCCTGTCTTCAACTGCCACTTTGGAAACACGACCTGTAATGGCTCTAAAAGTACCTCTGAACTCTGGAAGGGGGTAGAGGAGGGGATGGGTGTGATGGTTTTAAAAAGTCCTTAGAGGATTGGAGGATTGTTAGTATTTTTCGGGTTTTTGCTTTGCCAGGCTTCCTCCTTCCACGGTGGAATACAAGCGGGCTGGGCTCCTGGGTAAAAAGCCTCTTCTGGGAGCGGCCTGTTTGTGAGCGCGTCAATGCGGGAATAAAGGAGGAGGCCGGGTGGGGGGTCCGGGTTGGAGGAGGGGGCTGTTTCCACGAGGCCTAATCTGTGTGGCGGGGCTGGTCCCCCCCCCCATCTTTTCTTTGAAGAGACGGGAGATGAGGCATTGACTCATTCCCGGGTTGTGAAAAGCACTGGGGAGACCCTGAACCGAGCTGGGGGGCGGGAGGCGGGAGGGGGTGCGGACATGAGTCAAACCGTGGGCCGGACGTCCAGGACCCGAGGGGCTCCAGCGGCCCGGGTTCCCACTCGGCTCCAGGCTGCCCAGGGCTGTCGGGGAGGCCGAGAGCAGGTGAAGCGGCCAGAAAAGGCGAGGCTCGGCGGTGGGAGAGGAAGTTTGGGGGTGGGGAAAAACCGCCTCACCTCGCCTTTCTCTCTGAGGTAGTGCCGATGGGATGGTTCCGCCTGTTTTTTCTCGTTGCTGGGTAACCGTTTAAAAAAAAAAAAAAACACAAACTACGGCGGCCGAGAAGGAGAGAGTCGCCGCCGGGCTTGGCGGCGGCGGCGGATGGTTTCGAGGACTGAAGGGCCTGGAGAGGGTGTGGCCTGTCTTGTGGGCCCCGCCCCGGCTCCGCCCTAGCCCCGCCCCGTCCCGCCCCCCGCCGAGGTGCTGGCTGGAGGACGGCGGGGTGGGTGACGAAGTCTTCCGCCGGCATGTTGGCCCCGGGCTTTGCTTTGGGGCTGGTGCTGCCATTACTGCTGTGGGTCGGCATACATTCAGGTGAGCGGCCTGGCTCGGCCGGACCCCGGCCCCTCACACGCGCCGCCGTTTCGGTGGAGCCGTGTCCTCTTTGCAGCTCTGACCCCACCCGGGGTCAGGAGCGGTCGCCTTTGACCCGGGCCTGTAGTGCAGGTGTTTGCTGGGCCCACCCCTCTTCCTGCACTCCCGCGTCCCCGTCCTTCACTTGCAGCTTTGTGGGGATGTTGGGAGTCGGGGGTGGGAAGCTAAATGTGCCCAGACGGAGGCCTTCGGGGTATGAAGCTGAAGCTCCCAGGGAAAGGGGGCGAAACTAGTTAGGTAATATTTGGAAACAGGTGACTGAGTCATCCCAAACATTTCAGCGTCTGCCCCCTCAGCGGTGCCCGTGCGCATCGGGATCCGTTCCTTGAGGGAATTAAGTTTTACTCGTCTAAGTGGTTATTAGGGCGAAGGAATACAGCCCCCTCATTAGCTCGGAATAAGTGGAGGCTCAGCTTTGATTGCTGCTGCAGCTGAACAGACATTGGTGGTGGGATAATGTTGCGTGGCCTTGGGGAGGGGACCGCCTCAGAGTGGCTCCTGTGCCAGGTCAGAGCACACCATTTGAATGCCCTAGGCTACCTGCTCTAGGTCACAGCCTGGAGAAACCGGAAGACAGAATCTGTTCATGCTGAGTAATAATGTAAGACTTCCTCTTCCCCATTCTTCTTATTCAATACGCTCAAAGAGTTGACCCCACAAGATCCTTGTTAAGCAATGAAAGTTGGGTGAGCACTGGTGGCTCATGCCTGTAATCAGAAGGCTATTCAGAACGCTGGGATCATCTGAGGGTCATGGTTCCTAAGGAGACTAGGCAGGAAAGTCCATGATGTGGAAGTGTGGCTCAAGTGTCAGAGCACCATCCTAGAGTAGAAAAAGCTCAGGGACAAGGCCCAGGTCCTGAGCTCAAGATCCAGTACACATACACGCACGTGTGCGTGCGCACACACACACACTCACACCACACAGGAATAGTCACTATTTTAGTAGTTTTTCTGGTAAAGGCCATTATCTTTAATATCAATATTTTATCACTACCTTCGTTAAACTTTTTCATTAACTCATTTTTTGCAGTAAATTTCTCTTCTTACTAGGTTACATACCCTGTCTTTCCTTTAAATCACCCCCATGTTTGCTCATATTTATCTTATTTCAGATGTACTGAATTACATGTAACAATAAAGTAATGAAATAACTCATAAGCTTAGCACTCAGACTGAGAACTAGAATCTTGAGTTTTATTGAGACTACCAACCTACTCCTACCTCAGTGCATCAGGCAGGTGCCTGCCACAGGGAAACACTGTCCTAAAATTTAGTTAGTCCCTAGTTACGAAGGTCTCTTCCATCACTCATTCTTGTTTTCTACTCTAGTTCCCAAATGAAGGTACAAATTAAAGATCTCAAAAAATTCAAAATGTTAAATTGACATGTTGAATTGAACCCTAATTACTTACAGATAATATATTTTTTACACTAAGATGTTAAATGTGTCTCGTGTGTGATACAGGCACTTACTTGTCTCACTGTCTTTTTTTTTTGTCCATTGCTCAATTCCTTAGTAATATTCTACTGTCTAATCAGCTTGAAATTTGAGCTTTATAAAGACAGGGCATTTTTTTTTTTTTTGGTTTACCATCAGGACTGACCTGCTGTAAAGTCAAAAGTTACAAGAACTGTGGAATCAGATGACTTTATTTGTAATCCTCTCATAATCTACTTTGTGACTTGAAGCACGTTGAAGAAGCCTAATGTCTGCAGTACTTTTTGCACTAGGACTATCATAGTAAGCTTCCTGCTAGCAAGGATTTTTTTTTTGGGGGGGGGGTCCGGTCATGGGGCCTGAACTCTGGTCCTGGGCGCTGCCTCTCAGCTCTTCAGCTCAAGGCTAGCGCTCTACCACTTGAGCCACAGCGCCACTTCGAGCTTTTTCTGCTTATGTGGTGCTGAGGAATCGAACCCAGGGCCTCAGGCATGCAAGGCAAGCGCCCTACCACTGACCCACCCTCCCAGCCCAGCAAGGATTTTTTTTTCCAGTCCTGGGCTTGAACTCAAGGCCTGGGCACTGTCTCTGAGCTTCTTTTGCTCAAGGCTAGCACTCTACCACTTGAGCCACAGCGCCACTTCCAGCTTTTTCTGTGTATGTGGTACTGAGGAATTGAACCCAGGGCTTCATGCATGCTAGGCAAGCACTCTACCACTAAGCCATACTTCCAGCCCCTAGCAAGAATTTTTATCTACAGTTATTTATTCTTGCTTTTTTTCTTTCCCTCACTGTTAATATCCTTGATATTTAAATAGTACTTGGCACTACATCAATAAAAGATTATTTCTTGAATCAATCAATGACTATGCAGTGTGTGTGTGTATATGTGTCTCTGTCTGTCTGTGTGTGCGTGTGTGTGCATGGGCACAAGCTTACTGGGGCTTGAACTCAGCGCTGGCGCTGTGTGCTCAGCCTTTTTGCTCACATTCTACTGTTTGAGCTATATCTTTAGCCCTCCTGAATAGACAGGCTTACAGCTCTCAGCTTTCTGCAATGTATTTTTTGAAAATGGCTTGATCTACTTGGGTTTTAGTATCTTGATCAGTAATATGACTTTGCCATCATTATAAAGTTTCTTTCCATCTCTTAAATTCTTTAGCCCAGAATTAAAGCTATGCATAAAATGGTCCAGAAAATGCATTTGATGAGTACAGACTGGCTTGAAAAGGCTTATTTTCCCAGCCTATGGGCTACTGGCTGCACACACAAATATGCAGGCAGCAGCTGTTTTCTTCACTCCATTCTTCCACTCCCACCCTCTCTCTACTTAGATCTTATTTATGCCTTTGATTTTCGGTTTTCGGCTTCCATATGAAGCCCCTTCCAAGACAGGGTCCTCCCACATACGTTGCCTCCTCCTTCTCCCTGCAGGCTGCCAACCTGCTTATGCAATTCTAGGGTGTTATGGTCTTAGTGAGTACTTTGCTCATGGTAGCTGTGCATCTCCAGCCTCGTAGGCCTTCTGGTGATCTTTGATTGTCATGTGGGTTGCATTACTGAAGTAGCTTCTCAGAGAGAAAGAAAGTGAAAGCTTTTTCAAGATCTGGCTATTATTCGAAGAGTAGCATAAGTAGGCCACCAAGCTTGTGAGGAGACCCCGTTAGATGTACTGCCCTATTAAGTATAGCCTAAGGAACCCACCATCATCTCTATCATTCAGGGAGGGAAATGTCAGCCTTGTTAAGTTTCGAATCTCTTTCCTGCCAATAATTTTTCTTTAAAAATCTTTAAAAAAGAAACCCTTAATTTTATATTAAAAAATTCTTATTTTTTTTTTTGGGGGGGGTCTGTTCAAACAAATGGGGACATGTAATTTTCCTTGTTAAATTTTGATGAGCTCATTGAGGTCATGTAGATTGATGCTTGTTATTAAAAATACTTTGATATAGACTGGAAGTTAAAAATAGGAATGATCTTGTTAAAGTAAGCTCTTATTCAGTCTTGTTAGTGAATCTCTAGAAGTTTCAAATGTGCTGCTGCTTTTCTTTTTGTATAATTGAGCTTGTGAGAGGGTAAAATTGTGACAGAAGATCCTTCCTCAGACATTTTGACCTTCTTTTTCTCACTGACCTTAGTTTTGTATTTTTATTTATCCCTACGTGCCTAAGAAGGAAGGATATATATTATAGATATTCACAAATGTGGCATAGTGGGTCATCCCCAAAAGGGGGGATTATTTAAAGGAAATTAACATGGATAGAATGGAAAGAGAGGATTGAGAGGAGAAAATATTAGATAAGCTGTGTTGGAGGGAGAGAGGCATGCTTTTTTATTTCCTCCTAGCTAGTTGGAGTAGGCGTGGTAATGGAAAGTCAAGGAAGTAAGGGTTTATTTTTCTCATAAAAGCCATCTGTGGGGAGCTGGGAAGGTGGTTCAGTGATAGAGTGCTAGCCTTAAGCTGAAGAGCTGAGGGACCAGGTCCAGAGTTCAAGCCCCAAGACCAAAAAACAAAACAAAAACCCATCTGTGGGGTGTGTAGAAGGTGTATTTTCATTATTAGAAGGGAAAAAATGTTATGGATGCGAGCAAGGATCAAGAGCTCTGAAAAGGTGGGAAGGAGTCTGATGGCTCTAGGCTTTTGAGTTTTCCTTAATTGTCATCTTGTATTGTACTATGATGCTTGTTATTGGAAACTGTTTTGTTATGTTGCTTACTTAATTAAGAGGAGTAAGTTTTAGAAGATTAAAAGGGCTGAGTATACTCAATTAAAAAAAATAGAAGCTGTTTTCCTTGCTATTTTACCAGATGCAGTTGGTGTTGAATCTCCCTAAAGATACTCCCCTATGTGTTTGCTAAATTTTTTAGGTGTTGGTTTTCACTTTGCTTCATACTTCGATAGTTACATGGTGCTGCAGAAAGAGCCTGCTGGGGCAGTGATATGGGGCTATGGAATACCTGGAGCCATGGTCACTGTGACCTTGTTCCATGATGAGGAAGCCATCATGACAAAAGTGACCAGTGTGAAAGGTAAGACAGTCCACCTCTATTTAGCTATTGTCTTCTTCTGCCATCTGCTGGACTATCTGAAAATGAATGGTTATGCTCCATTCGTTTGGCCATGCATGCATGCATCCATCCATCTATAAAAGTTAATTGAGTAATTACTATGTGCTAGGTGGCAAGGATAGCATAAAGAATAATAAGGCTTAGTCAAAGTCTCTGTTGCCAAGGAGTTCATTGAACAATACAAATAGACACTAATGAGGACTGGGAGGTTAGCTCAAAGGGTAGAGTGCATATCTAGCAAGTAGATAGACTAAGTCAGATAGTCATGTGGATAAAAGTTATGGATGAAGGTGTCATAGGATACAGAAAGGAAATATGTAATTCAGGTTGGGAAAAGGAAAATTCGAGATGAAGCATATAAAATCAAGGAAATGTAGAGGTATGGTTAAGAACCTTGGCTCTGGGATCAGGTCCTGACTCTTGTCATTTAATGGCTGTATAATCTTGGACATGTTATTAAACATTTCTGTGTCATAGTTTCTTCATATGTAAAATGGAGATGGTCCTAATACTAATAAGATTCTTTTTCTTCTTCTTCTTAAGTGAATTATTAGGTGACATATGTAAAGTACTTGGAACAATTCTGGCACACACTAAGTGCTTCATGAGTTTTAGCACTAATGATTATTACTAATAGAATTATTGTTGTACTCAGTTACTCAAATATTTATTGAGTGCCTACTACTGTGGCAGATTTGTGTTTAGGTATTGGTGGCATGGTGATGAACAAAAAAGATGTGGTCTCTCCCCTAATAACTCCTGCAGATTAAGGAAGGAGAAAGGAAAATAATACAATTAATGCAATTATAATTAAGTGTGATTACTGCCATCATGTTGAAAGACAGAGTATATGGGAATCCTTAGTAGAGTAGTAGGGATAATGAATTTAGTCTAAGGCTGGTTTTGAAAGATGAGTAGGGGCAACAGGTAGAGGAAACAGCCAAAGGCATGGAGGCAGGAGAAATGTCAGCCAAGGGCTGGGAAGGTGGCTCCGTGGTAGAGCGCTTGCCTTGCATGCCTGAGGCCCTGGGTTCGATTACTCAGCACCACATAAGCAAAAGGAAAAAAGCCGGAAGTGGTGCTGTGGCGCTAACCTTGAGCTGAAGAGCTGAGGGACAGCGCCCAGGCCCAGAGTTCAGGCCCACGACTGGACCCCCCCCCCCCAAAAAAAAAAAAAAACAAAAAGAAGAAATGTCAGCCAAGTGGGTTGATCCTGGAACTTTGAATAAGCAACTGTGGTGGATGACAGGAGATAAAGTCATCTCCTGGCAAGGTAGGGAGGCCTTTTTACCCCTTGGCTAGTAAGAGTATATCTTGATAGATTTTCAGCAGCCAAATCATATGATCAGACTGATACTTTAGAATGGTCACTTTGATAGCATAGTAAAAGATAGATTGTAAGTCATAAGATAGGGATGGGGTAATGCAGTTTGTTAGCAGGATTTTATGATATCCAGACAAGACATGATGAAGCCTTGATGGAAGAGAATGGCTGAAGATGGATAGAAGGAGAGTGTTCTAGAGTTATCTGTATCTAGAAGAGATAAAGATGCATTAAGCTATCTGTGAGAGGCAAATTCACAGGATACAGAAAAGCATGCTCAGGGCCAAGTCTTAGTTAAGGTAGCTCTGGAGCTATGTAATGTAGAAGTGGGAATGAGACAGATGAGGAAACTACTTGGGGGAGGGCAATTGAGTTAACATACAAGTTGGTGGTTTCACCAGTGACTAGAAAATACATATGACTGGCCTTTGAGACTCGTCCTGTTAGCCTTATCAGTATACAAAACTGATTCATTCTTGAGTCATCCATACCCTGGTGCTGTAAATTTCCATTCAGCAAGCATTTAAAAACACTATATGGTAGGCATAGATGCCGAGTCAGCACTCTTCTTAGTCCTTGAGATTTTAAGGTGTTTTGAAGGTAAGAATGTTTTTGGGTGAAACTAACAGACCTGAAAGAGAAACTTCAGCTGATGGAGATATGGTTCCCTGTTGACCTACGTGCCATTGGTGACATGCAGGGTATACTGAAAGTGAATTCTAGAACCAGAAGTGCTGTGTCCCCCTTAGAAAATGAGCAGTGTCACATACAAATAGTGACTTTCTTTGTAAATGATGTTAATTTAGAAATCCAAAAATCTGCTATGGTTTAAAAAAATAAGAGATGAAAATCCCTTGGTGCACAAATAATAATTACCAATAAATATTCAAGAAACAGAGATTACATAGTTTTGGAGAAATAGATACAAAGTTTCAGGACTTGTTCTTATGTAGTATTTTTAGAGCTTTATTTAAAAAATTGTTCATATGCATTATTTTTAGAGCTTTATTTTTCCCCCTTTATGCCTGTTTCAGGACGAATACCTCAAGTAGGCAGAGACAAGGAGGGTAGGTGGTGATGGGAAGGAATAAAAGGTAATCAATCACTAAGAGATGAGCTTTCTTTTTCCTTTATTGTGATTGTGAACCTGCTCATTTATCTTGAGTTTAATTTTATAAACATCTATCAAGAGCTTACTCTATATAAAATATTAAGATGGAAACCCTAGAAAAATAACAAAGAAGAATGCAAACAGTTCCACCCTTCAGAAGCTGATTCTTTTAGTCTTTCCACATTGAGTGGTTTCGGATCAAGCAGTATTCCAGTGGTTTCACTTGGAAGTGATAAATGATAAGTCATTTAGAGCTAAAATAGCCAGCAGAACTTAGGGAAACAAGTGTTGATGATAGTTTCACATTAGAAGGGGCTACTGTTATTGGTGATTACAGTAATAGATGTATTTAGCAGACTTTCCAAAGGTACTTGGTAGAAAAGAAAGGCTAGGATGTACTTAGCAAGTACAAAATTCTCAGTTTGATCTCCAGTACCAAAAAAAAAAAAAAGTTAAAAAACCCCCAAACAGCAACAAACAAAAGCCCTTTAAACCAGGTGCTGATGGCTCATGCCTGCAATCCTAGTTCTGAAGGAGGCTGAGATCCGAGGATCAGTTTAAAACTAGCCTGGGCAGAAAAGTCGGTAAGACTGGAAAACTGGAAGTGGCACTGTGGCTCAAAGTGGTAGAGCACTCGCCTTGAGCAGAAAAAGAGCTCAGGGACAGCACCCAGGCCCAGAGTTCAAGCCCATGACTGTCGGAAAAAAAAAAAAGTTGTTTTAAAGAATGTCCACTCTCTCCACTTCTCTTCAATTTAGTATTAGAATGCCTAGCTACAGCAATAAGACAAGATGCAAACATAAAAGGGATCCAAATAGGGAAAGATGAAGTGAAACTCTCCCTCTTTGCAGATGACATGACCTTTGTATTTAAAGAATCCGACGGAACCACTCCCAAATTACTCAAGCTGATTCAAAACTTTGGCAAAGTAGCAGGGTATAAAATTAACCCTCAAAAATCAATGGCTTTTCTGTATGCCAACAATGAGAAAAGCGTGGCTGAAATCAGGAAAGCAACTCCATTTGTAATAGCCCCACAAAAAATAAAATACCTAGGAATTAACCAAAGAAGTGCAGTACTTCTATGAAAACTTTAAAAACCTGAAAAAGGAAATCAAAAGAGAACTTAGAAAGTAGAAAAACCTCCCATGCTCCTGGTTTGGAAGGATCAACATCGTGAAAATGGCAATACTTCCCAAGGCTATCTACAAATTCTATGTGAAACCTATCAATATGCTAAGCTCATTCATCAAGGAAATAGAAGAGGCAATCCAAAAATTCATATGGAACAATAAAAGATCCTGAATAGCAAAAACAATCCTTAACAGAAAGAACAGTGCTGGAGGAATATCAATACCAAATTTCAAACTCTACTACAAAGCCATAGTAATCAAAACAGCTTGGTACTGGCACAAGAACAGACCTCAGGACCAATGGAATAGAATTGAAAACCCAGAAATGAATCTACAGACCTATAGCCATCTAATCTTCGATAAGGGAGCTAAAAAACAGAATGGAAGAAAGACAGCCTCTTCAGTAAATGGTGCTGGCAAAATTGGTTAATCACTTGTAGAAAACTAAAGCTAGATCCTTATATATCACCCTGCACCAGAATTAACTCCAACTTGATCAAGGACCTTGGAGTCAAAGCAGACACTCTGAAAACATTACAGGATGGAATAGGAGAAACCCTAGGTCTCCTTGGCACAGGCCTAAATTTTCTTAAAAGAGACCCAGAAACACAACAAATCAAAGAAAGGTTGGATGAATGGGATTGTATGACACTGCAGAGCTTCTGCATGGCAAAAGACATAGCTAGCAAGATCAACAGAAAGCCCACGGATTGGGAGAAGATCTTCACTAGCCATACAACAGACAAGGGACTCATATATAAAATATACCTGGAACTTAAAAAAGTAAATCCCCCAACAGCAAATCCTCAAAGAAACAACTGCCCAATAAATAAGTGGGCTAAAGACTTACAGAGAAACTTCTCTGAAGAGGAAAGAAAGATGGCAAATAGACACATAAAGAACTGCTCAACCTCCCTAGCCATAAAAGAAATGCAAATAAAAACAACACTGAGATACCACCTCACCCGTTAGAATGGCTATAATCAAGAACTCTAATAACAACAGATGCTGGAGGGGATGTGGACAGAAGGGAACCTTACTGCATTGTTGGTGGGAGTGTAAACTTGTTCAACCACTTTGGAAAGTAATATGGAGGTTTCTCAAAAGACTCCACATAGAGCTCCCCTATGACCCAGCAATCCCACTTTTGGGCATTTACCCAAATGATCACAAGACCATACTAAAGCTATCAGCACAACTGTTTATTGCAGCATTATTTACCATAGCTAAGATATGGAACCAACCCAGATGCCCCTCAGTAGATGAATGGATCAAGAAAATATGGTATATATACACAATGGAAGTCTATGCCTCCATCAGAAAGAATGACATTGCCCCATTTGTAGGAAATGGAAAGACTTGGAACAAATTATATTGAGTGAAATAAGCCAGGCCCAAAGAAACATAAGTCCCATGGTTTCCCTTATTTGCAATAACTAGTATATGTCTGAGACAAGCAGAAACGGTCAGTCAAGTTGATGTTAGGCAAAATGAACCCCAAGATAAGGATTCAAATGCTTTTTTCTGTCATGCGGTTGTTTCTAACATATTCATAAGATGATTTCTTTGTTGCTTTTGTATGTCCCTCCCCCATGGTATAACCCCTGTTTTTACTGTATTCGATGTTGGTATATTTTGTGGAGGGGAAGGGAAAAAACAAATTGTTTAAATAGGGATACAGGTGGATCCATTGCAACAATGAGATGTACAAGATGTTATGTCAAAAAATGAACTTTACAACTTGCGGGGGGGGTGGCAGGGATGGGGTGGGGTGGGGAAGTTGGGAAGGGATGGGAAGGGGAAACAAAGGAGGAGGCAACAATGCTTGATAAGAAATGTACTCATTACATTACCATGTAATTGTAACCCCTCTGTACGGTATTTTCACAATTAAAAAAAAAAGAATGAGGATAATACTAACTACTTTACCATTACTGAGGACATAATGCTTATGTTACTTCTATGATAGTAGATGCTTACAAATTAATTAATAATAAAATGAAATAAGATGTAAAAAAGTTGTTTTAGTTTATAGAGGTCAGCAAAGCTGCTTCAATAAGCATCTTGCTCTGACCATGAAGCAAAATAGGTTAAATGTTATTTGGAATAAAGGAGATAGACATGCCAGAAAATTTAGGGTGGGCACTGTTGGCTTATGCCAGTAATCCTAGTTACTCATTCAGGAGGTTGAGATCTGAGGACTGCAATTCAAAGCCAGTCCAGGCAGGAAAGTCCATGAGACTCTTACTTCCACTTAACTGTCAAAAAGCCAGAAGTGGAGCTGTGCCTCCAAGGGGTAGAGTGCTAACTTTGAGCATAAAAGCTCAGAGACTGCACCTAGATCCTGAGTTCAAGCCCCAGGACACACACACACACACACACACACACACACACACACACACACACACACACACACACACACACACACACACACACACACACACACACACACACACACACACACACACACACACACACACACACACACACACACACACACACACACACACTCTATATATATATATAGAGAGAGAGAGGACAAGAAAATATCTCTTAAAGGAAAACACTTCAAGCTGGTTGTAGCTGTATATGCCTCTAATCTTAGCATTCTAGAGGCTGAGGCTGAGCCTCAAGTTCAGGCCACCCTGGGCTACATAGTGAGTTCGAGGTCAACCTGGGTTATATAGAGACACTGTTGATGTCTGTGTGTATGTGTGCACATACACATTTATGTTGTAGATAAATATCACATACACATACATGTATATGTATATATGTACATAGAGAGAAAAAAGAGAAGAGACTGATAGACTACAGGGGATATTGAATGGTTGGCTTCTATCTTAGATTTATTATTTTTTTGCCAGAGTTCTGTGCAGAAAAATGGATAGAGCTACTTCTTTCAGCATTATGTTTTTTGCTCTTGGGAAGGGAAAGGTCACAAACAACTTTCTTTTTCTCTTTTTGGCATCTGAGATTTTGGCACAATAACTGACAAAATAATTAACATCTGATGTGAATTGCAGAAAGAAAAGGCAAGAAGGGACCTTCTGACTAACCATATCTCTATACAAGTTGTTTTTATTTTATCCCTTTGATTATTTGTTCTTTCCATTTTGAGGTTGGAGCTAATTGGGGAGATGAGAAAAAATGGAGATAGTAACTTCTCTCCTTATTTACACCCTTGGCTGGAATATAAAGATCAAAATCAAGAAAGGCCACCAAATATACTGTTGTATGTGAAAGCATAAAGGCTTAGAAAATTTGCATGGGCTTTCTCATTATTGCATCCCAGGGCTGGAGTTTGCTTTGAGTCATTTACTTGATGGAGTGCTTGTTACATGGTAAGCCCTCTAAATAGTATAAAATGAAGGAAGAAAATTAATCTTGTAAGATGGTAGAAGAAAGAATGCAACAAATATGAGAATTTACAGAAACCTGGACCAGGAATAATAACAAGATAGCAGGTGACTGGTGTCTAGAAAGAGAAAACAGAGCAACTATCCCTTAGAAAGCCATAGTACCAGCAGAAAGCCTCCTAGTGGGTGAACTTGTGTCCAATAATGGTAAGCTTTTTGTGATTGGTGACTCAAGTTCATTGTTTAGATTCAACCTAGTGGATCAACAGTTTCTTTTTGTCTTTGTTTTTGGTGTTACTGGAGTTTGAACTAGGCCTTGTGCTTGCTAGGACACTGAGCCATGCCTCCAGCCCCTTTTTTGCTGTGGTTACTTTTTTTTTTTCCGGTCATGAGACTTAAACTCTGGGCCTGAGCGCTGTCCCTTAGCTCTTCAGCTCAAGGTTAGCACTCTACCACTAGAGCCACAGCGCTACTTCTGGTTTTCTGGTGGTTTATTGGAGATAAGAGTTTCACGGCCTTTCCTGCCCAGGCTGGCTTTGAATCACCATCCTTAGAGCTCAGCCTCCTAAGTAGCTAGGATTACAGGCAGGAGCCACTGGTGTCCGGCTTGCGGTGGTTACTTTTGAGACTGGGTCTTGTTTCCTTCCTAGGTACATGCTTAGATCATACTACCATGCCCATCTTTCTTATGTGGAGATAGAATTTTGCAGACTTTTTGCCTGGGTTGGCCTGGAACTACAATCTTCCTTGTGAACATTGCCTTTAGAATCTCAGTTTTGTCTCTGGTCTAAGAAACATTTCATGAATGTTTCTAAGAAACATTCTCCTTGGTATATGCAGTACTCACACAGGAGCAAACCTATCACTTTTTGATCATTAGTTACCACTACATAGTGCATCAGGTTTCTCCTGCCTTGAAAGTAAAAGTCTCCTAAAATTCATTTTCCCTTTAAGTGGGATAGGAGAAAAGCTAGAAACCTAAAGAACTTGAGGACTAGCTAGCAAAGAAGAAAGTTCTCCAGGGTCTTTAAGAAAGTTGAAAGCAAGTTTCTCTGGAAGGGAGTCTCACTCAGGCCTTGAGGTCCAATTCTCTTCAGATTCCAGGCCTACTGAGAGCTCATCCTCTGGCTATAGCAAAATTATGGTGCTATGTTTAGCCATCCTTCTTTACTCTTTCTTTCTCTCTGTTGTTATTATTATTGTTATTATTACTGGGAGAAACCTTTTCAGAAGTTCTAGTGATGGCAGTTTTCTTTACCACCTCTGTGGCCTGGATGAAGCCAGGTTTTCTGAGGATTGACCTCATCATCATAAATGAGTAATTCTGGTGCCAGAAGGACAGAGCTTCAGTGAAGGAAGCCTGGAAAGACCTTGGCAAGACTGTATTAGGACAGATTGGAGCGTCTGCCTGCTCAGAAGTGTGAGCCATACGGAGCACATCACACCTGTGCGACACAATCTGTACTAGCTGCCCACTGTTTCCAAAACAGTGATTTTTCTGATTTAGGTGAATTGTGCATTTAATATGTTGATGTCTGGCTATTGGTGATAGAAAAACAGTAGTGAATACTTGGTCCTGGCTTAACCGAACTCCAGGGACAGAGTAGCAAGTTCAGTGGGTCACACTTTTCAGTAGGATAAACATGCTTTGGAGTTTTGGAACATTTTCTCCAGGACTCTTAAGTAATCCCTTGTGGTTAAAACTTTTACTAATCTCTTAAAGTGCATCTGGGCATCTCATGCTTATTCGTAGTCCTTACTGATTAGAAAAGAACTTGACACACAGTGTCTAACACATAGTAGGCACTTGTATGGTATTTTTATAATGATTATAATTGGATATAATAACTTTTCAGTTCATATTATTCTTTCTTTTGAATTTATACTTAGCTGATGGGAATAGATTATAAATCAGTTCAAATTCTTGGAAAGAAATTTTTGCTTAACATTTATCTTATTCTATTTTTCCACTCATATTTCTGTACTTTTAAGTCATTTGACCATAAATAATGAAGCTTAATTTTGCCATTTTGGAAGCATTTTTCTTACGACTTTGAGTATGACACTGAAGCTGAGAGGAAGGATCTCTTACAGTTTTTGTTTTATTTTGTTTTGGTTTTATTTTTGTGCCAGTCCTGGGGCTTGAACTCAGGATCTGGGTACTGGCTGTCATGAACTTCTTTTTGCACAAGGCTGTATCTTTACCACTTGAGCCACAGCTCTACTTCTGGCTTTTTTTTAGTAGTTTTTGTTGGAGATAAGAGCCTCATGGAATTTCTTACCCAGGCTGGCTTTGAATTGAGATACTCAGGTCTCTGCCTCCTGAGTTGCTAGGATTACAGACATGATCAATTGGTGCTTGGCTCTCTTACTACATTGAATTTGTTTGTTGATAGGAGAATACAGAACCATTGGTAAACATTAAGACCATTATTTGCATGTACTGATTATTTATAATTTCCCATATCTATTGCTAGTATTAATCTTTGTAAGAAACATGGGAGGATGTTTTATGACCAAGGTAATCTTACCTAGTAAGGAGAATATTCAGATTATAAATGAGTTTTTCTAACCTTGGCTCACGTTGATTGGATAATTACAAGTTAGTCTGGGGAGCTACGTAAATCAGGGGGATTAGATTGTTACTATTGACAGTTGGATAGTATAATGAAAATTTCTATTTTACGTTTTTTACTCAACTTTCATGAATTTTAATGTGTGCTTATTTTTGTCTATCCCAATTTAGGATTACAGTTACGGAACTTATTTTTCTCATCAATATTCAGTTAAAAATAAAGAGGGATTGGTACAGATTAAGGATAAAAATGCTGCTTCTATTGTTAGCTCCATCTCCTTATCTGAAATGTGGCCAATCTTTACAGCTTTGAGTGCAACTTATCACAAGCTGGGAATAATCACAAATGAGTATGGCTGGGCTTTAACTTCATTTTAAGTGACTGATTAATTCCTTGGAATTATTGTTGTTATTTCAGCACCCTCTCATGTCTGGATGGTTATACTGGATCCTATGAAGCCAGGTGGACCTTATGAACTGGTGGCACATCAGACTTTGGGGATAATGAGATTCACCCTAAAAATTCATGATATCTTATTTGGAGATGTCTGGCTTTGCAGTGGGCAGAGTAACATGCAGATGACCGTTTTACAGGTAATTTGCAGATTTTTCAGCAACAGTAAATAATATTGAAAATAATGAAGAAAAAGAAGAGAAGGGAACAACAAGAAGGAAGTCTTTTTCTATTCTTTCAGTATTTACCATGGGCCAGGAACGTATTTTCATGTATTAACTAATTTAATATAACAACCTTAAGAGGTAAATTATTGACTAGTCAATTATTGGTTAGCACTAATATGTGTATATACTTTGATTTTATTTCCTTTAAGAGTCTAAAACTTGGAGAAGTTACTGTTTTTCTTAGTCCTTTTCTAAAATGGAGTTTCTTCTATAGTTAATTTTATATTTTTTTTATCTTTATTAGCCATTTCTCTATCTTAGAAACTTTTAAATTCGAGGTAAAAAAGTCTCTGTAGCTAGAGTATAAGTTCAATTCAGTTTTCTTTCTGAAAAAATTATAAAATGGAATACTTTTATATCCTTTAAGGTTTCTTGGTTTGATTCTGTTCCTTCTCTGTAGTTTCTTCTGAAAACAAAACAAAACAAAGCTATTATTATTATTTTTTTTTTTTGGTCCGGTCGTGGGGCCTGAACTCTGGGCCTGGGCGCTATCCCTCAGCTCTTCAGCTCAAGGCTAGCGCTCTACCACTTGAGCCACAGCGCCATTTCTGGCTTTTTTCTTTTTGCTTATATGGTGCTGAGGAATGGAACCCAGGGCCTCGAGCATGCAAGGCAAGCGCTCTACCACTGAGTCACCTTCCCAGCCCAACAAAGCTATTATTAAGTAATGCTACTAAGAGCAGTCCACACTGGACATATCTATTTCATTTTATCATTAGTTTTCTAATTAAAAATTAAATTCTTGCCGGGTGCTAGTGCCTAGCTACTCAGGATGCTGAGATCTGAGGATCGTGGTTCAAAGCCAGCCTGGGCAGGAACTTCCCTGTGAGACTCTTATCTCCAATTAACGACCAGAAAACTGAAAGTGGCACTGTGGCTGAAGTGGTAATGTGCTAGCCTTCAGCTGAAGAGCTCAGAGACAGCACCTAAGCCCAGAGTTCAAGCCCCATGACAAAAAAAAAAAAAGAAAGAAAGAAAAATCTAAATTCTTTTATTTTATTTACCTGACTTCCTGCCTTACTTAAATATATGAAAGTTTTTTGATTTAAAATACTTAAAAGCTGAACTTTGGCTGGACTCTTTTAAGCATAAGTGAACAGATACCAATTTGAAGAAAGCATGGATTTATATAGAAGTAGAATTGCTTTTAACTCCTTAAGGAAAACACTACTGTCCGTAATGCTTT
The DNA here is from genome assembly GCF_019054845.1 of Dipodomys spectabilis. Taxonomy (NCBI): domain Eukaryota; kingdom Metazoa; phylum Chordata; class Mammalia; order Rodentia; family Heteromyidae; genus Dipodomys; species Dipodomys spectabilis. Next base: position 5,597,205 of record NW_024870700.1, read on the forward strand.
AATTGCTGTTCTGTGTTTGTTCAGAAAGGCATGGACCAGATCTGTTTATATCTATACAGACATTTTCTCAGTAGCAGTCTATGCCAAAGGATCCCATCCCATTTTCTGTCAAATGAAATCAGATCTTGATTGTTGAGAGTAAACACGTTCTTTCTGCCTAGATTTTACTCTGAAGCATCTTCTATATCAAGCTGAAGCTGTGAGCTCTGAGACCTAAGGGAATAGAAATAAAAGATTCCATTTGAAACATACATGTGTTAATTTTTGTACAACTATGCACTTTAGTGGCAAGACAGCATTTTAGATGTTGGTAATGCTAAAAGCCAAGTTTTCTAATCTCTTACATTTTGATCAGAATAATATATTACATTACTCCCCCTTTATTCCTTTTGCTCCTTTCTTACGACAGACTCCAAACACACACACACACACACACACACACACACACACACACAGGGTCTCTTTTTCCTTCCCTCCCTCCACGTGTCTTCTTGAGAAAGTTAAGATTCTCACTATAACCTACTGCTCTTCACATTCAAAGAAGAAATGGCAGATTGTATGCCCATCTTGTTGTTAGGGTAAAGTGGAATTTTAAAATGGAATGTTATTTATAACACTGAGTGAGATGTTTATAAATGGAGGAAAGTCTAAATGTTCATCTGTCAGCTCCTAAGTCAGGGTAGGCCTTAAGACTTGGATATTTTGAGCTGGTGGCTCACGCCTGTAATTCTAGTTACTTAGAAGGCTGAGATCACAAAGATTGTGATTCCTTGCTAGTCTGGGCAGAAAAGCTTATGAGATCCCCTTTTCAACTCAGCTGGGTACAGTGGCACAGGCATGTCATTTCTAAGCTACATGGGAAGATGAAATTAGGAGGATCACAGTCCTAGACCAACTTGGGTAGAAAAATTAGTGATACTCCCTTTTCATGGCTTTTACTTTTATCCCGCCAACTTTGAGAAGCCTAAAGCAGATGGACTTTGCATACTGAGTGGAAAATGAGACCCAATCCTAAAATTAGCCAGTGTAAAACAGGGCTGGAAGCATGACTCAGTGGTAGAGCAAGTGGTCTAACAAGTGTGAGGCCCAATATCACTGACCAACCAACAAAAAAGACTTGAATATTTCTAGTTAGTTAGGCTCAGTAAAAGATGGCAATATCAGACAGCAAATTCATTTTTCTGTAGCTTGGCATTCTCTGTATTCTTACTTTACAACAAGAGAAATTAAAATCCAGAGGGAAGGGTTGGCACTATGCCCCAATAAAAGATTCATTGCAGTGACAGTGACTAGTTTATTTATAGTTACGACATTAATTTTAGGACTACTATATAATATGATGGTGAAGGTAAAATAACTTACAGAATCTCCAAATTCTCTTACACAAATAATTAAGCTTCTCCTGTGTCCTTTTACCATATGCATGCATGTGTCTACATAGGTGCAAACACACACACACACACACACACACACACACACACACACATACACACACATACATACATACATAACTTGCTCCCCCACGGAGACCTCATGCCAAGGTTCTCTGAGGAAATAGATTCTTGACGTGTCTTCATTAATTCAAGAATGTGGTATAAAGGTTACAAAATGAACACCAGTGAGCAGCTGCTTTGATGGCGAGTGGTCTAGTCCCTAGAGAGACAGCGGTGTTCTCCCTCAGCCTCAGCAGCATTAATGACTTCAAATACCTTGGTATTCATTTACATCCTCATTTAAATACTTGGTAGGAAAATAATTACACCGAGGTGTTTGATGAGATGAAATCTGATCTCAGCAGATGGAGTAAGGCTTCCCCTTTCATCAGCAGGGAAACCAAGTGTCATTTAAATGAAAATCTTCCTGAAATCTCTTTATTCCTAAGTTTGCTGCCAATATCCCCGAGGAAATGCTTCCATCGAAAAGGCCTAGTGATACTGGGAAAGGATACCAATTTCAGAAGTAATTGCTATCAGGTACAGCATGGGTTTTCCCCACCCCCATTTATGTTAACACTTTCTGTGGCTTTCAAGAACCGGCTTGAAATAATATACAAATGTGATTTGGAGAACGGAAAATTTCCAGCCAATATTTTGAATCCTGTTCATGTGCTGGTAATAATACAGGAGAATGCCAGCCACCCAGACTCTGTTGGCCTGGCAATACTCTGCAGCATTAGCAAGGGGTCTAAAAAGACAAGGAGCATATTCTCCCATACTGCCTCCCCAAGCTGGCATCTCAGCGCCATGAGGTGCTTGCGTTCCCAGGCAGTGCGGAAGCTAGTGTGGGTGGAGAGAATGAAAGCAGCTCCATCCACTGTTTCCATGGAAGCAACACATGATGCTTCGTGTTTAACGCAGAGCTGAATTTCAAGGGAGGTGACTTTTTACAGGTACTTACTGCTGAAAAATTATTTCCCTGCCAGAATATACTGTGAGTGGTTTTAGCCTGTTCTTACTCTTTAGTGTTTATTTTACTTTAAAGTTGTCAGGCAAGATCCTGAAGGAGGATGTGGATTTCCTGTGGAATTTTCCCTGAGACTGTTTGTAATCTCTGTGCTGAATGTGGCAAGATCAGTAACCTTGATAGGCTGGAGCCACTGCTGTCCAGGAGGCATTTTAGGCTCTAGCTCCTATTGTGACCAAAAAGCCGTTTTATTTGCATCTGACCAGCTCCTTGGCTGTAGTGGGCAATGTAGCAAGTCAAAAAACAATTCATGGGGCAGCATATTTCAATGTGATGTTCTGTGGGGGCACCCTGGCTGCTCCATCCTTTCGCTTCATCGTAGGCTGGAAGGCCAGCTGTATTCTCTGTGGTAGGTGGGAGGGAGGGAAGAAGAGGCAGCTGCACACTCCGTGGCTAGCAGCCAATGGAAAGTATCCTGTCTTCCTGTGTCTCTTGCTGTGCCACCGGACTCAGCTGGAGCACTTGTTCCCTGAGGCAAATGGTAACTGAGCTTCCTGATGCTCCACTTTGCCCTTTGTTTGGGGAGAAGCTGAACTAGTCCAAAGGGACCAAGAGACTCAAGTGAACATGCATACAAATAGGATATACAAGCCAGGATATCGCCTACTTATTATTATTTTTAAGTAAAGGAAAGGTGTCATTTAAATATTGGAACAAAAGGAAATAAGGTGTGCCTAAGCTCATAGAAGAATAAGGCTTAACAAGACTAAGGAATAAACTAAACAGAGTCACACACATTCTCATCCAAACCCAAATCACCAAACCCTAAGCCACCTCTGTCATATTCTTGGCAGCTGACCAGGGTTCATAAAAGTGATTTAGGAAGATGTGATGTATCTTTGGAAGGACCCCAGTCATTGTTTAATTCCTTCAAACTATTCAGAGCCTTTACTCTGAACACCACCTTCAGTCAGTCAGTCGCCAAGACAGAGTTGAGAATATAAGCATCATGAGCCTGATTGTAGTGCTTCAGCCATCATTGCTCAGGTGTGCTTCTTCAATGCAATTCTCTTGTTGGTATGGATCACATAATCTACCACCTTGTGACCTATTGGGCTCCACAGAAGCTCTTTAAGCACTTTTTTTTTTTGGATGGGAAGTTAATTCCATGGCTTTATATTATCAGATACTTTTTCAGAGAAGTCCTTAAGGTTCACGATATCATAGTGATTTAATTGAGAGTCAGTATTTTGTCTCAGCACTGCACAGCTCCTCTTGTGTAATGCAGACCTGCTCTGGATTACAGGTTTCACTGTATTTGAATCCTCTTTGGGAACATTATACATCATGGTTTGTGTTGGTCAGAGTGGGTCATGTGATTCAGTCCAGCCTGTTACCAGTTATTCTTTCATCTCAGTATATTGAAGTCTCAGCAAGAGCTTAGCCGGCAGGAAGTGTTTACTTAGGGGTGGTAGCCTCTAGATGAAATGACATTTCAATTTCTCTTCTAGATCTTTAATGCTACAGAGGAGATGTCCAACACTGAGGCCTATCAATCTGTCCGCCTCCTCTCCATCTCTCTCGTTCAGTCAGAGAAGGAGCTGGAGGACCTTGATGAGGTTGACTTGGAGTGGTCTAAGCCCACCTCAGGTGCGTGAGAGCTTCAACATCAGCCATCTCCTAGGTAATGGGTTAGCGCCTTATAATTGGAAGCTGTAAGCCTCAGTTTGGTTCTTACTTGTGTATTGATTATTACTATACTATCCTTTTGTTCTTATCAACTCTCCATCCCATTCCTGATGGTCATTGCTTCACTTGTTTCTTTCCAAGACATTGTCAGACTTTCCCCTTGAGATTAGGAGATGGATCTTCCTTCCACTTCAGTGAAAATATGGAGGCTGCCCAGCACGATCTGGGCCAATCTTTCTCCATTGCCTTAATTCTCTGTATCTTTTCTTGATCTTTTCCCTTCCCTTCCCATCCCTTCCCTTCCCTTCCCGTGTGTGTGTGTGTGTGTGTGTGTGTGTGTGTGTGTGTGTGTGTGTGTGTGTGTGTGTGTGTGTTGGGGGGGGGGGCGTGGGTAGGACTTGAGCTCATAGCCTAAGGCTGTCCTTTAGCTTTTTTGCATAAAGGCTGGCACTCTACCACTTGAGGCACAGCTCCACTTCTGTCTTTTTGCTGATTAACTGGAGATGAGAGTCTCATGGATGTTCCTGCCCAGGCTAGTTTTGAACCTTGATCATTAGCTCTCAGCCTCCTGAGTAGCTAGGATTATAGGCACGAGCCACTGCTGCCCAGCTTGTATTCTCTTCCTTTGTTTTTGTCTGAAGACAACTGACTGGTGTCCTTTCAAGGCTACTTTGGATGTCAGTGCTTACTTTCTCCAGAGGCTTCTCTTATTCTTTAAGCTCTGTTATTTCCCATACTGTTGCTTCCGCATGGAATCTTTATTTCATGCATCCTCCGTGTCAGGCTCCATGCTAGCCCCCAAGGACACAGTGACTAAGACAAGACAGTCTGTCCCCACACTTTAGCCTTTCTCTTATCCTAACGAATCAAAGCTAATATAACAAAACACCATCCTCTCAAAGCTCCATGTCTCCTTTGCTTTGTTTCGTCTTTCTAAAGCATTTTTTTGTTTTCATTCTTTTCACTGCCTTGCCAAGGATTCATGTTTTTAATCCTTTATCTGGCTTCTGCTTCCGCCTCAACAATTTGTCCACCTCAAGGTTACAACTCTTCTCTTTTTAAACTATGTAGACTGCTGCTGCCTTCAAGACTGCCAGCCATCCCTTTTAGAAACAGTATGTTCTGAATACTTGAATACTTCCTTTTCCTAGTTCTCCTCTGTCATCTTTGTTTCTTCAATTCCTTCTTTTAGATGTGGCTCCTGTATTCTATCTTGACCCAATCCTTTTGTGTCTGTCCACACTTTATCTGGCCAACCTAATCTTAGATTGGTACCCACTATCTGAGAGGTGCTATTCTGAGCAGTTGGGGCAGAGCAATGAATAAAAACACCTGACTTCATGGTGCTTCCAGACTAGAGTGGGAGAATTCTGGAAGAATGACATATGTACTGATTCTGTCTATTCTGACACTATAAGAGCTCCAGAACCGAATGGATTCAGGTGAATTTTTGGATAAATCTTTTGCTCCAAGAACTTACAGTGTATGTTATTCAGAACTCAGGAATCATTCAGAATCGGGTAATATACACCTTGCTCTCTGAATTCCCAGTTAGTCTCTTAATTCGAAGACTGAATAAAATTTGGATATCACAGGGTAGGGTAAATGGTGATGTGCTAATGAGACAAAAATAAACATACTCATCAGAGAATAGAGGCAGTGGGGAGGGTGGGCTGAGCTGGAGTAGTGTTTTCAATTTAGAATGGCCAGAGGCGTCCCAAGGAGCAAGGTGACTTCCCGTCATGCCTCCTGAAAGAGGCCATGTAGATCTTGAGGGAAGAACATAGTGGCCCTGGTTGTCCCTCCCACGTTAGCATCTCTCCTGCCTCTTTTTCTTGTCTGCGGCACTGCAGATTGAACACAGGGCCTCACACACACTAGGCAGGCGCTCTACCATGAGCCATGTCCCAGCCCCTCCTGCCTGTTGCCTGTTGTCCTGTCCCTCTGTACCAGCAAAAGAACATCTCTGGTTTTAAGGACTCCTATAATTAGATTGGAGCCACCTGGATGGTCGAGGACACACCTCTTCTACTGCAGGCTGATTAGCCCGAATCATACCACCAAAGGCATTCAGGTTTTCTAGGTAACAGTTACAGGTTACAGGGATTAGGGTGAGCACATCTGGAGGGGGGGGGGGGGAGGGTGGTCTGTCCTGCCTGCTGCACAGTCACATTTTCAAATGGCTTTCCATTTTCTTAACTCTGTGTAGCTTTAATCTTCCCCTCCAGCTTTACCTTCCATTAGCTTCCTTTTGTAATCTCTGTTCCAGCTAAATACTTTCAGAAAGTTTCCTATTTAAGGTCTCTTTTTTACATAATTTTTCTTTTGCCTTGAATGCCGGCTCTGCTTATTGAGAGCGCCTGTCTTTCCTTTACACCTCCTCATCTCTTTTCTCCCTTTCTTTTGCCTTCTTGGCAGAATCCACGTTGAACCAAATACCATAGCCACATAACACAAGCCAATACACATTAATTGGCTCTCACTTATGTCCTAGACATTAGGGATACTATGAAGAAGATGAAGTTCATGCCTTTGGGTGACTAGCAGCGTTATGGGTGAGGGAAGCCCTGGGAAGACCATTACAGGAAGTTTAGGGATGGAGCTATGCATGGAGGGAAGAAACTCACCCTATATTAGGCTTTTTATGATCTTCTTTTCACTTGGTATTTTGTTCTTTGGTATTAAAACTAAGTACTATCAGGAGTTGGAGCTGGGGACATTGTGCAGCAGTGCAGAACTTGCCTAACACAAGGCCCTGGGGTTGATCCCCAGTATGGAAAAATGAAACATAATACTAATCAGTGAAAGAAATAGTCTAGAAGTTGAAAATTTAAATAAGTTTCATTAAAACTTGCTTACACATTTTGGTGCACTTAATTATTTATCAGTATTGAGGTTTAAACTCAGGGTTTCATGCTTGTTAGGCAATTATTATTATTACAATTTTGTTGTGTATGTGTGCTTGTCCTGGGGCTTAAATTCAGGGCCTGGGAGCTTGTCCTTGAGCTTTTTTGCTCAAGGCTAGGGCCATATTGCTTGATTCACAGCGCTATCTGTCTTTTTGGTGGTTAATTGGAGTCTCACAGATTTTCCTGTCTGGGCTGGCTTCGAACCATGATCTTCAGATCTCAGTTTCTTGAGTAGCTAGGATTATAGGAGTGAGCCACCAGTGCCCAACCAGGCTAGTAATTTTATTTGGCTAAATACTTGTCTTATTCTGTAAACCATAAGACTTAAGGTGTGAATCAGTTTTCTATATCTTTTTTTAAATTATGGTATCCCAGCTATTTAGTAGTTCCTGACATATAGTAGGTGCTCAGTCAATTTTAATTCATTTGTGATTGATTTGAACTTACAGGATTACATTGCCATCTCTTGGAGGGTTTGGATTGTACAGTGTTGAGTTTGATCTTTCATAGTGCCAAGTCAGGCAGTGACTTCTGCACAGTAAGTCTTTACTGACTATTGTGTTGGATTGGTCCTATCAGCTGTGTGTATGTGCACTGTCTACATCCATTGGCCTCTCACATGGAAATCACTCACTCTGGCCTGTATTAGTTTCTAAGCAATGCAGACAAACGAGTTTAGACTGCTGAAAGTTTAAAACCTGGTTTGTTTTCTTTTGTTTCCCCTTTTGCCAGACTTCTCATCTCTTATGTGTCTATGATTTCTTTACTGCAGCCATAAAATTGAGTATAAAATCTCCTAGAAAAACAACAACAACAACAAAACACATTTCTTCTCTTCCTACTTCCTGCTTGCTTTTTTTTTTTTTTTTTTTCCCCACAAACCACAGTGGGAGCGAGGGGCTGGCTAAGAGGAAAGGAGAGAAGAGGGTAGAATAAGAACCAAATGACTTTTGTGCCACTTATCTATTCAGGAAGACTAGTAGTCCTAGATTCAAAGAACCTTAGGGGCCCTGGAATCCTGCTCCCTGCCTCAAGTGTCTTCCAGGTTATGTAACTGAATTGTTTATACCCAAATTGAGAGCAAAATAATTACCATTTGCCTCTGTGCCAGGCATTATGGGAACAAGCATTTTGAACAACTGGAAAAAAAAAATAGAAGAGAGATAAAAGGAAATTGCCACTAAGTCTATCAGTTTCCCCTTTGAAAACATACTCCTCAGGGAAGGTTTGAAGGAAATAATTAGTGTTGGTGCTGGGTCTTGTCGTTGCCTCTTATCCTCCTTTTCAAAGCATCAGAAAGGAACAAAAGACCCAGAATCACTCCTCTCCCCTACACCTATCTAGTAGCTGCAGTTTGTGTTTTATCTACTTTTTTTTCTTAACTGTTTTGTTTCTCTGGACAGGAAATTTAGGCCATGGCAATTTCACATATATGTCAGCATTGTGCTGGCTCTTTGGGCGTTACCTGTACGAAACTCTGAAGTATCCAATTGGGCTCATCTCTTCTAGCTGGGGTGGGACTCCCATTGAAGCCTGGTCATCTCCAAGGTCACTGAGAACCTGTGGAGTCTATTTGACAAGGTAAGTGTTCTGGGAGAAAGCCTATCAAGGAAGTTCATATGAGAAGATAACTCTCTTGGGAAGTTAAGTAGATCTTGAGTGTCAAAATATGTATTGAATGGGTGGACGAGTGGAAAATTCCACCCATTTATTCATGTACAGCAGTCACCTGAGAAAATCAGCACTGTAGTCACCTAAGAAAATGTCAAAAAGGAATTATGATCCTTTTCTTTAGTAATAGCAATGCTTACTGAAAGCCTTCTGTATGCCAGACACTTCTCTAAGCCCTTTATGGATATTAATTCTTCTAATACTCACAACAACTCCTTAAAGTATACAACTACTAACATCTCTTGAGTAGAGACTAAGTCTCAGAGAGTTTTAGTGACTGACTTATGGACAGCACTTCTAAGTGTCATAGTCTCAGTTCTGAACTTTGTGCTTTGAGGAATAAGTATTTTTACAGGAAGAACAAATATATAAACATATATACAAAAATATTAGACTAGGTGCTGATGGATTGTATTTGATAATCCTAGCTATTTGAGAGGCTAAGATTGGGAAGATTGCAGTTTGAGGCCAGCCAATTTTTTGTGAGTGGGGTGGGTGGGGGGAACAATGTAAAAATAAGGGCTGGAGGCTTGGTTCAGCAACAGAGTATCTGCTTAGGAAGCTGGAGGCCTCAAGTTGGAACTCTAGTACTACCAAATCTATCTATCTATCTATCTATCTATCTATCTATCTATCTATCTATCTATCTATCTATCTATCATCTATCTCTCAAATAAAAAAAGCTCTTCACAGCAATGGAAACCATTTTCAGAATTTAAAGAAATGGGTTACAGAATGGGCTTTTTGGCCAGTTATTTGTCAGATAAAGGATTGATACCTAGACTATATAAAGAACATCAAAAACAAAAACCAAAATAGTAAATAATTCAAGTAAAAATAGGCAATGAATTGAAAAGTTTTCAAAAGAGGTACAAATGTCTAAGAAATACAGGAAGAAACATGTTCAACATGCTTGTTCAAATAAAAATATGGATGAGATTCTATCTTATCCCAGTCACAATCAGAATCATCAAGAAAACAAACCACCACAAATGCTGGAGAGGATATGGGGAAAAGGGGACTCTAATACACTGTTGGGAAGGATGTAAATTAGTGTAGCTGCTATGGAAATAAGTATGGACATTCCTTGAAAAACTAAAGCTAGAACTACCATGTGATTCACCTAGATCAGTCCTGGGTGTATATCTGAATGAATATAAGTCAGTGTAAAGAAGAGATACCTGACCAACCATGTTTATGGCAGCAGTATTCATCCACTGTAACCAAAATATAGAAACAGCCTAGGTACTCATAAAGAAAATGTGATATATATATATATATATATATATGTACATATATATGTCACACACATATGGAGTATTGTTCAGCAATAAAAAAGAATGAAATTCAATAATTTCCTTGACAGGAAGAATCAGAGATCATGCTAAGTGAAGTAAGCCCCACTGTGATAGTCAACGATAGCATGTTCTCTCTCAGGGGGAATCTGGTCCTTAAAAACAAATGACAAGAATAAAAAAGAGAAGGGGTGACATAGATCAAGATGCATTTGTACTTACAAACAGATCTGTTGAATGATAATCCCTTGTACAACTAAAATATGTTGATAAAAGATGGAAAAATGGATACTGAATTAGTATACATCAGTATGCTAATTAGTATACTGAATATGAAAGCTCACTTAAGAAAAGTTGAATCGGGAAGAGTATATGTAGGGAGAAAGAACTAGTTAATAACAATCCCAGTACTGCTGTCACAATAGAGATAAGCAGTCATGCCCCATTTTCCTTAACATTGTCTCATTGACTCTGGGAAGAACTCGGGGAAAAGGAAGGACTTTGCTCTTAGTAGTTTTAGGTGAGTCCTTGTCTGTGGGGGACTAGATACATTAACTTTGGACAAAAAGAATAAACTGCAGGACAGTAGAAAAGGAGTACCTACACTCAGCACCTGGGAGTTAAGGGCAGGTGCCCCAGACCTCTGCAGGGGAGAGAGAGAATACAAGGACTGGCTGGGGAGAGTTGAAATAGTCATATATTGCCACTGCAAGGATAAGTCCATATATGAATTCTACCGAGACATTTTGGAACATGTACCAAATTTTCTTTGTGCTTTTTTTTTTTTTTTTGACTCAGCAATGCATTACTGAGAATTTATTTTAGGGCAAGAATTAAGCGAGTATGCCATCATTTTAGCTATGTGGAAGATATTCATGGTATTGCTTGTGAAGGCAAGAAAGTAACTCCCATCTAGTGTTCATCTGTTAAGTAGTAGCTGAATCTATTTCCTGTATGGAGGATTCACAATAAATCACCCCTCCCTTTTGGCTTTACTGACCTTGTCCATTGGCTGGCATGCCTCACTCTGGACCTACACAAAGCTGACTGGTATCTTGGGAAGAAAACAGCGGTAAAATTCAGAGACTATTCACAATGAAATAGAGTTGAGCAGTTTACTTCTGTGCCCCTTTCATCGGATGCTTGTCCTGAGTCAAAGTAAATTGATGCCTAGTAAAAGTGGAAAAAGTGATCAATCACTAACTTTCTGGTGACATTTGTGTATCTTCTTGATTTCAGGGGCATTCCAGAATCTGTAACTGGTCCCAGAAATCACTCAGTCCTCTGGAATGCCATGATCCATCCACTACATACAATGACTCTGAAAGGGGTGATATGGTATCAGGGTGAGTGTGTGATCTGCAAGTATCTCCATTGTATCAGTTAGTTTTTACAATAGACCAAGCCATCTGACAAGTTAATGCCTTAAAAAACAGTATTTAAAAAAATTTATTCAGCTCATGATTTTCTGGATTAAGACTTGTTCATTTGTCTTGACTATTCAGTTAATTTCTGCTGGGAACTTTACATATATAAATATTACATATAAATATATTATTGATTAATATCTTATATTACTACAATATATAATATAATTAATATAATAATGTAATATTCTGTATAATATTAATCAATAATACATATATCTGTTAGGTTTTCTGATGGCCTGAGAATCTAAGATGGTCTCTCCTTCACATCCATTGATTGGGGGGTTATCTGCTGCCCCATAGTTCTCAAATGGCTTTTCTCCCTTCAGCAAGCTGGTTCAGGCACCTTTATGATCCACATAGTAGTCTCAGATTGCAAGAGAATCAAGAGAGAGCCAAACTCCGTACTGAAGTACTTTTTAAACCTATGTCATGTGTGGTGTCACCTCATTGGCAAGTCACAGGCTAGTCCTGAGAGACTGTGGGAAGAGCCTACTTCAGGGCATGAATGGGAAGGGAGGAGAGGAATGTATGCTATTTTTGAAACCTACTCCAATCTCTTTTTCCAATTTTGACTATTTTTAGGAGAATCCAATATGGACTATTACAGGGACAAGTATAATTGCACGTTCCCTGCGCTCATTGAAGACTGGCGCCAAACCTTCCATGATGGCTCTCAGGGTCAGACTGAACGTTTCTTCCCGTTTGGGTTTGTCCAGGTATATGCTGACAGGAAGAGAGTTTATGAGCACCAGTGTGTGATGTGCTGTTTAGATCTTTTTTTTTCTCTTGAATTCATATTCCTGTTTTTCCCTTAATGGTGTGCTAGTCTAGAATTGAAATCACACTTAATTCATTTGAGTTCCCTGATGAGACAAATACATCTAAAAATGAATATGCTTATTAAATACTAATATTATTTAAAAAGCACTATAGGCTCGCTGGAAAAAAAATGAAAAGATAAGCAAAAAGAAAAAAAAAGAAACTAAATGCACTAATAATTCCACAGTCTAGAAAAACCTATCTTCCTGCTCATGAGATGGGACCCACACCACAATATTATACCCTGTTCTGTCTTTTCTCTTAATGTAATACTATGTACACTTTTTCATGCCAAAAATATTTATCTTCAACACAATTTAAGGAGTGTAGAATATGAATGTAATGTGTTTAATGAGTTAATAGATAGATACTTAGGTTGTTTCAGCATTTAGCTTTTATAAGTAGAAGCATGTATATTTTCCTTATAGTAAATCCCTTGTAGTTTTATTATTGTAATAAGTTACTAGAAATGAAATTGTTAGATCTAAAAGGAACAACTTGATTAGAATGCTTACACAGTACCAGGGACTGAACCCACGGTCCTCCATGTGTCAGGTAAGCAGAGTTGAGATATAGGACTCTGAATTCCATGATTAGGAAGTGTATCCAAGAATTACTGATAGAAAAGTGACCAGAAGCTTGAGAGAAAAGAAGAGCTGGAGGCTGGGGGCTTATAGTCCTTATGAGTGTGTTTTTTCAAAGGGCACTCAGAAAAACAGAATGAAAACTGCTGGATGCTATTTGTAAAACATGGGAATGTGGCTTGTCTAATATTCTTTGGTTGGTGTATGCCTTCATTACACAGTATTTGTACAAATCACTGTGGGAGACACAGCACTGTCTCATCAGATCTCAGGAAAAACACAAGTGCGCACGTGTGTGTGCGTGTGCGTGTGTGTGTGTTATGCTGGTGCCACCATGCGGCCAGTATGCAGTAGTGCAATCAGTGGACAATTGCAGGGATTCTCTGCCAACTGACACTTGGAGGAAAGGCTGTTGGCTTGAGGAGCTCCTTTAGTCTTTGGCTTAGCAAGTTTTCCTGTTAAGATGTTATTTCTCATGACTTTGTTGCTGTGGTTTTCACTGTAGCATGTTAAGCATGGTAAGCATGTTTCCATTTTCAGGCTTTGGATGTTGTGTGGAAGAAATAGGGTGGCTCAATGAGGGCCTATTTTTTAGTTTTTGTGAAATTCCATTGGGCAACTTCAGCTCGTATCATTTCCTGTTAAAGCGAATTTACATAGGAAAACTTAAAAATGAGAACTGAAATTCTACCCAAGCTCCTTCTGTTACCATGGATTCCCCTCCATGTTTTCCTGATGACTTTGTGAAGCCATTCAGCAGAAAATGTCCTCTACTTAAAGTTTTATTGAGCTATATGTGTAGAGGTGATGTCAGGTATTTCCTGGGCTGTGCAGCCTAATAAGACTGGGTAGAACAATCTGTTTATTATGCAGCTCTTCAAATGGGGGTGGGTCAGACATTTTGTTGTTGTATTTACTTACATTAGTTATGCAGAGGGAGGGGTTCAATCAACCCCAGAGGTTAGACATTTTGAAATAGCGAGGAGGGAGCTGGGATTCCAAAATCATCTTCTTTTTTTTTTTTGGTCGGTCGTGGGGCTTGAACTCTGGGTCTGGGCACTGTCCCTCAGCTCTTCAGCTCAAGGCGAACGCTCTACTACTTGAGCTACAGCGCCACTTCCGGTTTTCTGGTGGTTTATTGGAGATAAGAGTCTAATGGTCTCTCCTGCCTGGGCTGGCTTTGAACCGTGATCCTCAGACCTCAGCCTCCTGAGTAGCTAGGATTACAGGCGTGAGCCACCAGCGCCTGGCTCCAAAATCTTCTTCAAGGATAAGCCTCTCCTCACACCTCCAGTGACCCTAACTTCTTCCCACTAGGCCCCACCTTCTAAAGTTTCTGTCACATCCAGCCACAGGATAGAACCAAGCCTTAGCACATACACTCAAGATCTGAACTAGAACAAATATTATAGTAGCTTCCTGACTAATCAGTGTTTCTGGTGTGATCACTGTATTCATATTTTTAAGTGATCCTTTTTGTCAACTATTTCAGTGGCTATGTTTAATTTAGAAGAAATTCAGGATTAACCATTTTGAAGTGTTTAATTCATTGGTACTCTGTGTTTGCACAACCACCATCGCTACAGTGGTTTTCTTTTGTGTACAGAAGTGGCAATTCCATCACAATTTACCTGTTAGCCTTCCAGCCTTGACTTTCCATCATAATTCCTCCAATCCACGTAGGCTAAACTCTCAAAACAGCCATTCTCTTTCTTTTGTCCCTTCTACGATTGTAGCATGTCAAGTACAATCATGGCTACTTGTAGGGACTTCTTGTATTTACTGTGCCCTTCCAGGGTTTAAAAAATACATCGTAAGGACATGTTTTCCTATAATAATCTTTATGTAGTTGAAATGTATAATTACTGTTTCACTAATTTACCATTCAACTCATACTATTTTATGCCATTGTTAATGAACATTTCTTGTCTATAAAATTTCTTATATCAGGTATATCTTTAGCAAAACTGTGAAGTACTTTTTCCAGCTAGCTTCTGCTTTGTGACAAACCACCTCCAAACTCCATGGCTTCACAATAATCTTTATTATTGTTAGTATATAATTTTTGTATTAACATATTATGATAATATAATAACCTTCATTATAAGCTATATTATAGTTCTGGGGGCTCCTTATTTGATAATGTTGGGTTCAACTGTTCTGGGGCTCTTTCAGATCTCTGTGGCTCAGAGGGGATTCTCCTCTAGTTGGGCCCTGTCCAGAATGGAGAGGATGGGCAGCTGTGTTCCACAGCCCTCATCCTTCCTCAGAGATCAATGGACTAAACCAAACATGTCCCTTTCTTACTTACGGCAGAAGTTCAAGTGAGGCAACGTCTCTTGAAGCCTAGGCTAGGAATGGACACACCATAACACTGTATTGTCTGCTTTCATCTGTTGGCCAAAGGAAACCACGTAGCTGAATACAGAATCAAGTGGGGATCTATGCTTCCTCTTAACATGGGAAAACCTGTAAAGTGACATGGCAAGAGGTGGTAGATAAGCTGGGTGCCGGTGGCTCACTCCTGTAATCCTAGCTATTCAGGAGGCTGAGATCTGAGGATAGCGGTTCAAAGCTAGTCAGGGCAGAAAAAAAATTTGTGAGACTCTTATCTCCCGTTAATCACCAGAAAACCAGAAGTGGTGCTGTGGCTCAAGTGGTAGAGCGCTTGCCTTGAGCTGAAGAGCTGAAGGACAGCACCCAGGCCAAGAGTTCAAGCCCCACAACCAAAAAAAAAAAAAAAAAGGAGGGCAGTGGTGGATATAGGAAGGAATAAAGAAAAGAATTGGTGCCTTTGATGCAGCTTATCATATATGCAACAGCTGGGTCTTTGCTTCCCTGTGCTGTGTAAAAAATCAGTTACCTACTGCATTGTAACAAACTACTCCTCAAATTAGTAGTTAAAAAATTAAGTATTTTATCTGTTCATAATTCATGGCCTGGCCAGACAGGACTCAGCTGGGAAGGCTCATCTTTACCTGCGGTGTTACCAGTTAGGTTTGTGTATGTGGTTGTAATTTGACTGTAGAATTCACACGGCAAGCCCCTCTGCTGAGATTGTTGGGAAACTGGAACCTCTCACCACAATCTTTGTTTCCAAGGCCACCTCTTTTTGCATAACCCAGAGTAACTGCTCCTCTCACTCCCTTACAACCAGCATAGGGTTCCAAGAGATGGAACTAGAAGTTAAGACCTCTAGGGGCAAACAGAAGCTGGATATTCTATTGGTCAGCAAATCACAGGGCTGGCCTTGATTCAATGGGAGGATGAAGCAAGACTCTTGATGAGAGCTGTGGTAAGTTGCATTGTAAAAGGGCACATGGAATGAAAGAGTATTGCATCTAGCTCTGCAAAGGCCCTGCACAGTAAATTCTTTTTGAATGAGCTTTTGGTCAGATCAATGAAGCAGAAGCAGAGCCTGCCAATAAAAAGCATTCTGGAATAGGATCTGACTCAATAAAAAATAATGTCTTTATTTTCCAGTTATCTTCCTATTTGTCACCGGAAATACCAGATGAAAGATTTCCTGAGATCCGATGGCACCAAACAGCAGATTTTGGCTTTGTTCCCAACACAGTAATGCGCAACACTTTCATGGCTGTCACTATGGATCTTGGTGATAGGGACTCACCTTTCGGCAGGTATGATTGTTTCTTAGAGTGTGCTTGACTAGTGCCTGTTGTTCATCTGTAGTCCTTTACTGTGATGTTTACTTGTGAGAGAACAAATTGGACTAAGGATTGGAGCTTAGTTGAATTGTCTATGTCAGTAATCAATGGAGGCATGTGTTTCAACATCCACAACAATATCAAAAACCCAACCCCCCAAAAAAACTCTAAACAGCTCGTGTCTTGAGGTCTAAAGTTCAGGTCTAAAGGTCTAAAGGTCAACCAACATTTTGTTCTTTGTACTTATTCACAGGACCCAGAGCAATAGACTCCAAATTGACCTGCCTTCCCTAGCAACCTTAAAGTTTCATACAGTTTATATCTGGAAGGAGCAGAAATGATAAACATTTAATCCAGATAAACACAGGAGTTTGAGTGATTGGGAATAATTTTGTTAAGCTCTCTTAAGTTTGTTCGAATGTCTTTGTTATCCCTGTCCCTCCCCCTTTAAAAATTTAATTTTCTTGTAATTATTAAGGAGTTGTACAGAGGGTTATTTTGTAAATCAGGTAATGAGTACATTCCTACCCCTTTCCCCTCTCCCCCTCACCTTTGTTTTAGTGCCAGTCCTGGAGCTTGGGAACTGTCCTTTGAGCTTTTTTGTTCAAGGCTAACACACTACTACTTGAGCCACAGCTCCACTTCCTGTTTTTTTGGTGGTTGACTAGAGATAAGAGTGTTACAGATTTTTCTGTCTTGCCTGGCTTTAAATCTCTAATCGGATGATCTCTCCCTCTTGAATAGCTAGGATTATAGGCATAAGCCATTGGAACCTAGCATCTCTCTCTCTCTCTCTCTCTCTCTTTCTCTTTTTTTCTTCCTTCCAAGTATTCTGTTGTTTCCAGGTTTCTAAACTCATCAAAGGCCCAGAGCCAAATCTATGGTTACCTTTTCCTATTTCTTTTAAGGTGACTAGTACTACTCAAAGAGTCCAGTAACTTTATCCTTACCTACTTCAGGAATGCTTTGTATAATCTCCTTTAAAATGAGTTCAAACCCAATGTTTTCATTCTTTATCCTGTAGCATCCACCCTCGAGACAAACAGACTGTGGCCTATCGGCTGCACTTGGGAGCCCGTGCTGTGGCTTATGGGGAGACGGATGTGATCTTTCAAGGACCACTGCCTGACAAGCTAGAACTATTGTCTCGTGGAGGGCTGCTCAACATCACTTATAACCGGCATATCCAGATCTATTTGCAGAAGCTGAGCAACAGGACATTTGAGGTGAGAAGCAAAAAGAAAAAAAAAAAAGGTTTCATCCCATGGTAGTTGCCAAGGTTGCTTGACACAAAGTCTTTCTCTGTCATTATAATGTGACTATGAGGCAACTCTTGGTTGGAGGGGAGGGGGAGGGAGAGCTAATCTCAGAGAGATAAGTAAGCAGCTATTAATTCATTATCTCAGGGGGCAAGTTTGACAGGATAATCAAGAAAGGGAAAATGAGCTCCTATTAAATATTCTTTTTGTATTTCCACTCCAAGACAATGCCATCTTTGCTTATGTAAATGCTTTGGTTTTTTTTTTTTAAATAGATTATTACAAAATCATTGATCCAAAATACTCTCCTCATTTTTGGGTGTTTTTGTTACACTACACTCCATTCTGATATCCTTTAAGTTTTGTGTCTACCTTAAAGGTTTAAGCTTGGTGATTTGTAACTTAGAATGAATTAATGATACTGTTTTCTTCTTATACTAAGTAAGGACCATTCTGTTGTGCAATTGAGCTATTGGTTTAAAGATACTAATTATGAGTTTTCTATAGTTGAGGATGATGGGGGTGAGTGGGTTGAGGCATTCCTGGATGGAATTGGGGTGTCTTTGGGAATCTAGAGGCCATTAGGCAGGGAGAGCATATGTAAAGAGGGTACCAGAGGGGATGAGAGAATATTAGACAAACTTCACATGGGAGTTTATCTAACTCTGCAGCTTCTCTGGAAATTTTTTTTTTTCTGTGCCTGTCCTGGGGCTTGAACTTAGGGCCTGAGTGCTGTGTCTCTGAGCTTTTTTGCTCAAGGATAGTGCTCTCTCATTTGAGCCACAGCTCCACTTTTGGCTTTTGTGGTACTTAATTGGAGATGAGTCTCATGGGCTTTCCTGGCTGGGCTGGCTTTGAATTGTGATCCACAGATCTCAGCCTCCTGAGTAGCTAAGATTACCGTGTGAGCCACCAGCTCCCTACCTTTCTGGAATCTTGATTGCAATAACCACCTGCCTCAGATGTCAGCACTCAGATGTCACTTAGCTTCTTTCCATAATGAATGTCAAGTGAATTATGGCTCCCAAGAAGGCTCTGCATTCTCTCTTTTTGGCAGCTACTGCCTGGCTGTCCATCATCTGGCCCTGGAACCCCAGTTGAGGTCAGGACAGAAATTAAGTTTTGGAAACCAGGTACAGTTGCCAATGATAGTTATGCCTGCTTGCTTTGCTATCTAGCAGGTAGGACTACGGGAAGAATGTTCAGGGAAACTTATAAATGTTTGATATGATTCTTTGTCTACATCAGTATGTTTTATATATTGACTTAATTTAATCTCATGCATCTATTTATTTTGGGACCGTGCCTGAACTCAGGACTTTGTCTCTACCTAAGCTACTCTCAGACCACATGAACGTTTTATAAACTTTTGGCTTCGTCAACCAGATCAAAGCTGGTCCAGCTTCTGGTTAACATAGGAAATGGGTCTTTGACTAAAAGTGGCTCCTTCCCTCCTTTCTAATGTGTCTGACAGTGCAGTTGCCAGTTTCTTGGTACCATCTAATTAATCTGACCATTTCTATTTTCTGATTGTCTCATTAGATGGCATGTTGCGTGGAACATCGCTGCAAGTGGCTTCCAGCTGTCATGAAAGTTTTCTCTTCCCACATCTTGACCTTGGATGTTTTGTCTTGTACTGCCACTGTGGCTGCTCTCCGCTATGCCTGGTCCACATGGCCTTGTGAATATAAGCAGTGTCCTCTCTATGACTACCATACTAAGCTGCCAGCACCTCCCTTCACTTCTTTCATTACAGACTAGGTTCTTGGACATTAGTGCAGGGTTGTCCATAACAGTTAAGCTTGCCTTTATCCCTTAGTATCAGCCTCTGTACTACAATGAATTAGAGTTCAGTGTCACTTCCTAATTACTGGGAGTGAAATGGCTAGTATTTTTATCCCTTCTAATCCTGAACTGTGGAATCTCCGGGTTGGAAGAAGATTTTAAAGGCCACGGAGGCCAGATAGTGTTTTTATGTGTTCTTTACAAAATCTCTTGGCAAGTGATTGATTACTGAATCTCTGTAAGAAGTTTCCAAGTTTTTCCTTATGTTGAAGTGAAATCTTTCTCTTATGAAACTTTACCACTCCATGACAGTCTTTTAGGTAATTGAAGACTTTGTTTTCTTTTAAAGTCCAATTCTGCTCCTTTAATGATTATGTGACGATTTAAGCCAAACCAACCAAGCCAAGTGCAGATATGTTTATTCTTTAAGGCAATAACCTGCCTTAAGGAATAGAAAGGGCCATGTAGTTATAGCCTTGTTCAAGCACTCACATGAGTGCTGGGTGAATCATAGGTTCAGTAAAGCATGAAAGTAATGGTAACGGAAGCTAAAGGATCATTAAATATAATTCTCAGGCTCATTAAAGAGTTTAAGGCTAATTTACATAGAAAAAGTTAGCCTGAAAGGCAGAACTATATGATAAACTTATAGAAAAAAATAAGGTGCCAGCCAGGTGCTAGTGGCTCACACCTGTAATTCTAGCTACTTAGGAGGCTGAGATCTGAGGATTTTGGTTTGATGCCAGCCTGGGCAGGAAAGTCTGAGACACATATCTTCACTAAACTATTAAGAAAAAGGTGGAAATGGCACTGTGGCTCAAGTGGTAGACTGTAGTGCTAGCTCAGGGACAGCACTCAAGCTCTGAATTCAAGCCCTAGGACTGGCAAAAAAAAAAAAAAATGCAGTTGAGACAGTGGTAAAAAACAGGGCCTTAATGTAATGTATATTATTAAGAATCATGAGAGTTAGGGAGTGGCTTGAGTAGAGCACCTGCCTAGGAAGCACAAGATCCTGAGTTCAACCCCACTACCACCAAAAACAAAACTAAAAAACCATAATGCAGTTTATAGGTTGATTAAAAACAGCTGATGGTTCTTGAAAAATTGTTGTCTATTAGGAGTTGGAAATAAATGTATGATTAGTGCTGTGTATGTATTTATATATATCCAGTCAAAATTGTGTTAGGAAGACTTGTAAATTGCTCTTGAAGTTTAAGTAAGAAAAGGATTAAGAATGTCATCTGTGGGTTCCTGCCATCCCTTTAATGTGAAAAATCAGAACTAAAGCAGCTAAGAATCACTTTCTACATCTGCTTCCAAGGGGCTTTGGTGTAATTCCAAACAGCAGAACAGCTTGCCAGTGTCAAGATTTTATTTGGTTAAAAAAAAAAATCAAAACACAAACTATAAACTCTGTAAGGAACTTTGGCTTCTCTAAGACTTCCTGGCATATAATTAAGTCCTAATGCCCACCCTTTTTCTCTTATACACTTGGCCTCATAAGAACCATGAACGTAAGATTGACCTGAGAAAGAGTAAATCTTATTTGTCCACACCTCTGACAAACCAGTGTACACATATGCCCATATATATAGAAGAGGTTTCTAATGCAAGAAGAGGTAGCCAAAAACTCTACACCCAAGATCTTAACACCTAGTATTCCAATCCCACGTGTAAAAACTTTCATTTAGGCAATGGATGTATAATGAAGTAATGTGTAAATGAATTTATTTTTAATGATGGCACACTTTGTGGCAATTGTGTATTTCCCCAAATGAACTTTACTGTTTGAAAATGAAATAATCACTGTAGGAAATTAGGTATAAGCAAGTAAGTTGCATAAAAAATCATCATTAAGAGAGAAACATTAGATTTGTTTGGATTACATAATACATACCATATACTTTTATTTTGTAATCTTTTTAATGGAATACAATTATTTAATATATGGAGAAAATGGAGTTATATGACAACTATATTCTACAAATGATTCAAAAAGAAAAACTAATCCAGTCAAAGAGGCTGCTTTGTGAAAGGTCACAAAGAGAACTTAAAACTAACAAGTTTAGGTCTGGGAAGGTGGCTCAGCGGTAGAGCACTTGCCTTGCGTGCTTGAGGCCCTGGGTTCGATTCCTCAGCACCACATAAGCAGGAAAAAAAAGCCAGAAGTGGCGCTGTGGCTCAAGTGGTAGAGTGCTAGCCTTGAGCTGAAGAGCTGAGCGACAGCGCCCAGGCCCAGAGTTCAGGCCCCGTGACCGGACCAAAAAAAAAAAACAACAAAAAACAAAACACACACACAAAACTACAAAAAAAACAAAACACACACACAAAACTAACAAGTTTAAATGTATTGCCTAGTGAGAGGACCACAGTTCCCTAGTGAGGGAACCCTACAGTGATCAGTCCCTCCTCATTAGGGAAAACTAAGGATTTAAATCTGGGAACTCATCATGCTCTACTCTCTTCCTAGTGAGAAAATGTTCTGTTTGTTTTTCACCTTAATATTTATCACTGGGACAACATCTATTCAGCCCCTTTAAGAACCCAACCTAAAGAAATTGTCAAATGCTGGGTGCTGGTTGCTCACACCTGTAATCCTAGGTACACAGGAACCTGAGATCTGAGGATTGTGGTTTGAAGCCAGCCTTGGCAGGAACATGAGACTTATCTCCACCAGGGAACTGGTAGTGGCACTGTGGCTGAAAGTGGTACAGTGCTAGCCCTGAGGAAGAAAAAAGCTCAGGGACAGCACCTAGACCCTGAATTTAAGCCCCATGACTTACAAAAAAAAACAAACTGTCAAATGCATGAACCTTTTATCCAGATTTTATTCGTATGTCCATAGGTCAGTCTGGCTCCAGGGTAGCTATGCAGGTCAAAGTCAAAACACTGTACAGAAAACAGTGCCTTGACAATCAGAGATGCAACTTCAGAAAGGACAGACAACTAAACTCACCTATATGTGGTCTGCCTACTTTCCATTATTCTACAGCTTTTCAATGACAACACTCCTCAAGAAATCCCAGCATTGTGTTTTTGACTAGTCTACTAATTTTCTTATGTAAGAGGAAGATAGCCAGTGTTTCAGTTTGTAGAAATTCATTCTTTACTTAGCCAGTTCTCTACTGATAGACATATTATATTGGCTTTTTAACAGATTTCCATTATTAAGCAAACACTGTGACATATAAACCTATCATACTTGTCCAGTTATTTCTTAGGGTCTTTAACATGGAATAAAAGATTAAAAGATAAATATATATTTAAAATGTTTATCTACAGCTTAACCCTCCCAAACAATTTTTATTTCCTTCAAGATACTCCTTTCCTCTCATCCTCAGGGCACAAAATGTTATCAAGACACAAATATCTTTAGCAATATAACAGGTACGATATATTAAATGTATGTGAAATATTTTTAAGTTTTTAAAAATATAATCAAAAGCATTTGATACTATTTCACCTATCTCCATACATACAAATGCATGTACATTATGCACATTCAAACATACCCATTAACTGAAACCAGTTTCAATCTTTTCCCATGATAGATGCTTGTATACTAGACTCCTTAAGTTTATGTTTAAGTTATTAGGTTGAGTTCATAGTTTGAAAAACTGTTCTAGTAAACTTGGACCAATTCATTAAATTTTTTAAAGATTCATCCTAAAATGAGTTTTTTTTAATATATTTATACTCAGGCTGTAATAACATTTCTTAAATGATAAAAGCAGCATGCTCCATCAACTTATGCAGGAAACAGATAAAAAATATTAACAGTGTTTGAGTAATCTTTTGCTGACTTGGCTATTACCCAAATTTTATATCTTTTTGGCATTATAAAAGACAGCTTACAAAAAGACTAATAATCATAGTTAAGGCTAGGTGACATGATTCAAGCCTATAATCCTAGCTATTTGGGAGGTGGAGGTTTGGAGGATGGAGGATCATTGTTTGAGAACTGCATGTACAAAAAGCTCAGTAAGATTCCATGTCAACACAATAACTGGGCATAGTAATGCATGTCTGTCATCCCAACTATATGAACAAGTACAAACAGGAACCCAGTCTAGGTTGACATGGGCATAAAGCTAGATCTTACTTCAAAAATAATACAAAAAGGGCTAGCAGAGTATCTCAAGTGGTAGAGCACCTGCTTAGTAGGCAGGTAACCCTGAATTCAAACCCCAGTACTGCTAAAACAAACAAAAAAGCCAAACATAAAACAAAAAACATTATACCAGTTATGTAGATGCTGACAGTTGCCAGGGTGCTATGCTCCAAATACTGCTCTTTCTGATTCCTTTCTCTGCTGGTCACATTTCTGTAATATCCTAATCATCTTATTTATATTGTCTTCGGTTGGCAGTCATGAATTATACAGCACACAAACAATTCATTCTCACCACTGTTTTCCCCATTTTGCTTCTGCTTTTTTTTTGTCCCTTCCCTAACTACTCAAGCCAGCCTTGGGCACCTGGAAGGTAGGGAATTAAGGCAATGCACAAGGTAGGATGAACCTGCACTGATGGGATTAGGTGATACACTAAGCTCCACATTAATGCTATGTACAGGGACCAAAGAATTCAGTTGTATAGCATGCAGTTATGCTCTACAAGGTTAAAATGGAATGATGTCACTCTACTGCGTTAGGGAGATGGGAACAACTCCCAACTATGTCCCATGTGAATCTGTTATTTGGTTTCAGCACACAGAACTAAAAGTACAATCTCCAATGAGGAATAGAAAGCATATGAAATGGGTTAAAGAGGATTTTGAACCTTACTCAAAAATTGAAAGCTATTACATACTCACTAGGTCAAGTCATAAATTAAATCCTAATCCTTACTGTGATGATGTGGGGAGTTGAAGCCTCAGGGAGGGAAGTAGGTCATAGGGTTCTGCATGGGATTAGTGCCTTTATAAAAGGGACCACAGGAGTTCCTCTGCCCCTTTTATGGAGGTTCCAGCTAGATGGCTCTCTATGAACCAGAAGCAGGTCCTCAGTAGGCACTGTCAGCACCTTGAACTTAGGACTTCCAGTCTCTAGAACCATGGGAAATAAAATTGCTGTCACTAAGCCACTCAGTCTATGGTACTTCGCTATCTCAACCCAAACAGACAAAGCAGATTAATACTGAAGTCTACTTTAGGCAGAGCCAAACAAGATTATACTCTGATTACAAGAAGATGAAAACCAAATGTTTAAGAGAATTTTTTTTTTTTTTTTTTACTAAAAATAAAGTGAAGTTGCTTCTAGGGTAAATTATCACCATGGGAACTCCCATGATGAAATGTGATAAAAATCTTCTTCAGTCATGAATGGCTGCCTTTATCCCATATATTCTAAGTTTTGGTTAAAAAAGTCATTGTGATGAAAATAAAGTGAGATCTGATCCTTTCTTCAGTCTGAAGACAGAACTGGGCTGCACTGTGATGGACACTCCAGGTGCTGCAGGTGAGTGCCTACCAAGGGTTCACGTGTCAGGAACTCAGGTGGGTAAGAAGTCACAAAGGCTGCAGGCTGTAGCTCAGGCAGGTCCAAAGATCCTGGAAGAAATAATCTTTAAGTCCAACTGATGCTTGGGAATCTTAGAAGTGATTTATTCAGACATTTACATGGCCTTTTAATTCTTCAACATCCTTGCAAAATTCAGCCCATTCTTTCTTTAGTTGGTAAAATAGGACAGATATTTTTATCATGAAGAACAATGAAATGCTCTTTGAAAGTGACTTTGCTATGGCTATGTATGATACACAACTCTCTATAGCCCAAATATGCCTGAATTTCTGATTACTCCTCTTACTTTGAGAAGGAATGTAAGAAACCTAGGCAGAGCCATGGCCACCACCACTTTGCTGTCATCTGAAATTTCCCATACAGTAAACCTCTCCCTTTTGTACTTAGATTTTATTCAGGTTAGAGAATGAGATATTGCGGTTTGTCAGGGTATCTTAGCTTGCTCTATAAATTTGTGAGTAACCTAGGAATCTAGGCAGGCAGCATATCTGTTTGACTTTGTATTCTTCATGACTTCATGTATTCTTCATATTCTTCGTGAAGGCTTAAAACATTTATTGCCCAGATGCCTGATTTCTGGGGCATCCAGCAATGTGTGAAGAGAGCATGATACTCTAGAAATGATCAGTTTTCAACCCAGAAAGGCAAAAAGATACCTGGCAGAATGGGATCATCATGATCTTCACCAAAAGTCTGTTTCTGGAAGACTTCAAAGCTCATAGCTATCTCATTCTCTGGTAGTCCTTCTTCAGGTTTGCATGCATCAAATTTTACCAACTGGTAACTGCAGGATCAAAGGGAATCATTCATGAGTTGTCCTAACTCCAAAGGGGTCAACTTATTTTTTTAATTAGGTCTTTCCTATATATATACATTTTAGGTAAGGAAGCAAATGAAATGCCAGGGAAAAAGAAAACAAGCAAGACTCTTTCATAACCCTTTTGCTATCATGGTGCACACAGAAAACAGCACAGGCTGAGTATCCCTAATCTGAAAATTCCAAACCATTGCAAAGGTTTGATTTGATCACTCAGAAGGCTACAAAATCCCTTGCGTTTGGTCACAAGTTAAAATGGAGTTGTGCTAAAATATTGTCTAAAAGTACCTTTAGGACATATAAACAGGTATGAAACATGAATTTCCTATATAGACTTGGCTCTTATCTCCAACTACCTCATTATTATATGTAAATATTCTAAAATTGAAAAATAATTCAAATCTTAAGTATTTCTAGGCCTAAGGATTTTAGATAAGGCATACTCAACACATAATACAGTATACTGGGTTCCTGGTTCCTGTTCTCCTGTGTTTAGAGGCATGATAGTGTGGAAGAACACATGCCTTGGCCACAATAGTTCAATAAACATGAATGGAAAAAGTTTAGTCCCTGTTGGTTGACCCCTGAGCTTCTACCAATGAAATGGGTTTGCCCACACTTACTTGACACATTTTTGAGCTTCTGGACAACTTTGGATGAGGTTGTGAATGACTGGATGAGAAAACCCAAAAAAGTCAGCTCCAGATGGAAGCAGGTTAGGCATTATCTTTCCCCTAAACAGGAGAGGGAGGAAATTTAGCGTGAGAGCTTAAGAGGGAGATGTTTGAAGGATACAGAATTGGTTTCTATAAAACGAGGGATTTCACTGAAAGTCTCACTGTACTGACTGATCCTTTTAGCCTTCTTTAAGCTGTTGGCCAACTTACACTCTAGCATTGATGATTCTAAGCAGTTCTTCATGACAAGCATCTGCAGAAGAGCCAACAATGACATTCTGGGGATCATCTTCGGGAACAATTTCAAACTGAGAACAACAAAGGAATGATTAGATCAATCTGCAAAGAGGGAAGCAGAGAGTCATAGCAGTCCTATAAATATTTCTTCTCTCTAGATTGTGAAGCTGCTGTTTATCAGAAGATGGATATAAATAGTTTCCTATAATGCTGTTAAAAAACAGGAGTAGTGCTGTGGCTCAAAGTGGTAGAGTAATAACCTTGAGCTGAAGAGCTCAGGGACAGCGCCCAGGCCCGAAGTTCAAGGTCTCCACCCAACCCTCCCACAAATTCAAAAACATCACAAGTAAACAGAGAAGGTCCTTCGGCTGTTTTAATTCTATACTACTTGGCTGATAATTTTCCAGGGGTGAACATTTAATCTCTTCTATACCTTTCTAGCCCCTTTCCTATTCCACTTACCATATCCTTAAACACTTTCCTGCCATATTTAGGGCTCTTCAAGTTTTATTTTCTTTCTAACAAAATATTGAGCATTTTTTCTATTTTAGACAAAACTATATAATTACAGTATACTGCATGACATTTTGATGTATATATCCATACAAATAATATTTTAAACATGTGAAATTACTCTCCGTGTACACTATTATGTTTTTCTTTGTTCACTGATACATATTTCTTTAGATGATATAAGATCACCTTAGGTATCCTGGGTCAAGGACACAAGTATTAAAATTGCTGGCATCACAAGTTATCCTCCAAAAAACTACCAATATTCACTAGTACTAATGTACTTGTTTTCCTAAACTCTGGTCAATACAGGATATTATCAAACTCTGATAGTTGTATAGAGGCAAAAATAAGGTCTCATTTTATTTTTCATTTTTATATGCTTACTTTTGATTGTATTTGTTAATGTGACAGAGTTCTTGCAATGCCACACAACGCCTGAGAATCCAAAAAAAAAATGGTACAATGGAAAGCCACCTACACCATTATATGGCATCTCAAAACTTGATTCATGTGCATTTGGTAACTTCACAATCTTTTAAAACATCACAAGAGTTGGAATTTAGCAAGTCTCTAGGCTTCTAAGCACACTATGCAGAAAACAAACCTCCTCATGGTTATATCAGTTTACTCCTCAATAACACAATCTCCAGCAAAATTCTGTGGGAAAGGTGAACACTTAGAGAGTGTGTGGCTCAGGGTTTAGGAGATCATTTGTTAAGTTTTTTTTTCTCCCCCAAATGAAGTATTTGGTTTAACCTGTTTCTCATCTAGTCATTTACAGTTTCACTTTTGTTGATTATTCTGTAGCAGCACTTTAACTGTACATGAATCCCATGGTGTATATATTTTTCTTCCTTTTTGCTGCTTGTCTGTTAACTTTGAGTATGGTGTCTTTCATCACTCAGAAGTACTTACAATTTTTATAGCCTAGTATGTTACTCTTTTACAGTTTCTGTTTCATGTCTTGCTAAAGAAAACTTTTTCAGCTGAGTGCCAGTGACTCATACCTGTAATCTTAAGTAACCCAGGAAGCTAGGGAGCACAGTTTGAAGCCAGCATGGGTAGGAAAGTCGATGAAACTCTTACCTCTGATTAACACAGAAAAAACCAGAAGTAGAGCTGTGACTCAAGTGGCAGAGTACTAGCCTTGAGTCTAAGAAGCAGCTCAGGGACAGTGCCCCAGGGCCAGATTTCAAGCCCCACGAGTGGCAAAGAAAACAACAAACAAAAGTTTTCACATTTTCCTTAACATATCTATAGCATATTCTATAAAGCTAAAGTCTATTGTATTGGTGCTTACTGACAAATAAATCTACAGAACCTTTGAGAAACAGACCCCATCAAGTACTGTATGTACTTAAGTTTTTAGAAAGTCACTTAATGCTAGTTGGCAAAAAAACTAAAATTTAAATTCCTATTTCATGATATAACTAAAAGTAATGTCAGGTTAAGTAAGTAAGTAAATAAATATGGCATGAATTACTCTATTTCAATAGTGGCTAAGCATTGTGTCTTTCGGAGGAAATTAAAAATCAGTGTACCAATTTCCATTAAAAGTTTAATAGTATTTTGATTAGATTTGCATTACATTTATAGCTCTGGGATATGTGTGTGTATGTGTGTGTGTGTCTAACTACCTACTGATCTGTATCTTTTAGGACCCTTTCTGCAGAGCACTATTATATGACCAAGTTCACTTGAATTCTTAACAGGACTGCAGTATTAACAACTTAAATCAGGTAGAACTGAGGTTCTCCCACCTGCTCAAAGATTCCTTACCTTGCCTTTACATTCTTCCAACCAGTCTCTAGTGATATGTTACTTCATCAGACAGTGAGGCTTGGAATTCTGAAAATGGTCTATGTTTTTCCCAAAGGACCGATTGGAAAAATAAGCTGCTTTGCATTTTAGTATTTAATAAGAATGAGATTTGGGATTTCCTGTCTTTTCATGCATCCAGAAACTAAAATGTGGTTTCTCTGTTACCTCCACATAGCTCAAACTTGAAACTAATCTTCCATGTAAAAAGCCCGTACTTAATACAATCAGGTTTGATCAAGCCTCAAATAGTCAAAATATGGACAGTAGTATTGTTCAAGTAGAAGAAACATGGTTTAAGTGAAAGTCAAGTTTGAAAATTAGATACATATTCGTATCCCAGCTTAACCACTTACAAGTGAGGTGTGACTTAGGGTCAGACACTTTTTCTAAATCTTGTGAGCTTATCAAATGGCAATGATATCACATCTATCTTGTAAGGTGTCAAAACTGGTAACACATTTTAAGTGTCTAGAACAGAGGTTCTTGACAAAAAAAGCCAAAAGAAGTAATTATATTCACATGGGTACCTGAGGCTGCACACCACCATCCTTGATCTGACAGGTATATAGACACTCTTGGTCTGGGCACTTCATGCTGGTATACAATCGTGTACTATAGTAGCCCACGGGGTAGATGGTGCACTCATCATGGAAGCCAGGTCGGTCGGTGATGATCTATAAAAAGAGTCCCCCATCCCTGAGATTTATGTCACTGAAGGATTTAATAATCCAGTTCACTCTGGCTGCTTTTAGAACCACTTTGGGGCTACAAAGTAACAAACCACACAGAGTGACAGCTGCAAAGCAGGTAGAAGCTGACCTGGATTTGTAGGGACTGGAGATTTTTCTGGGACTGGTATGGATCAGCAAGGGGGTGCTGCTGATGGGAACAGGGAGGGATAGCTCAACCCCGCTGCTATATTTCCCTGGTTCTCCTCTCTGTATGTGGCTGGTCTCACTCACCTCCCCCAGGCTATATACTGTTAGACCCCCTAGTCCGATGGGGAACACAGGCCGTCCTGAGGGATCCAGGGCAATGGGCTGAACCAGCTTGCGAGCACCTCCCTCCATTTTCTTTTTCTTGGATGTTTTCTTCAGAACTGAAACGCAAATCTGGGGTCATCCACTTTAGGTCCCTCCCAGTGCCGAGGAGAAGGAAAAAATTTACTTGTGAGCTAAGGGCAATAAGTCAACCTTGATTTTCTATAGATACTCCTTGAATTACCTTGGGTTACATATTAATAAGCCTATCTACCAAATGCTACAGCCAAGCAACATAGTATACTATAAAAACCCAGTTGTTTCCCCTTGTGATTGTGTGGAGCTGACTGGGAACTGTGGCTTGTTTCTACTGCCCAGGAACCAAAGAGCATCATACTGAGTATCACGATCCCAGGAAAAGATAAAAACACAAAGTATGGTTTCTACTGAATGTACATTTAGCTTTCACACTATGGTAAAGTTGAAAAAAATCATTAAGTTGAGCCTTTCTAAGTCAGGAATCATTGGTATTGAGTGAACTATAATAGGCTTTTCCAGAGTCCCAAGATTTACTCTAACCTGTCCACTAGTACTCAATACATTTTGAAGTCAGATGAGAAATTTCTCAAGCTAGTTGTGTGCTCAAAGTGCCACCTAGCCCATTTCCTTGCCTTTAGTAAAGACTTTATGAAAGTAAGTGCAACTCAAGAGTTAGGAAAGACAGAAATCTTAAGTCTGTTCCCTTCACATTAACCAAGTCTGACTAAAATCTTTCCAACGGAAGTTGGCTCTACTAAGGCATCTGCTTCTCAAGGGGCTTTAAAGTCCCAAAATGTTTGAAAAGACTTATGAGCCTTGAAGTGTATATGACCACATGTGTTTACCAGTTAGTAACCAGGTTTTTGTCATCATTAGTTGAATCACTGGGATAACTGATACATTGTTTCTCAAAAGTACCTTCCAATTTGTTGTTCTCTTTGCCTTTTTCTCTTTTCTCCTTCTTGGATTTCTTCCCAAATGGTTCCTCAGCCCCTGTGCTGGGCCCAGAAATGGGCCCAGTTCCCTGTATAGCACCCACAGAACCGGCCACACCATAAGTCAGGGGCAAACTGGAGCTGTGGGAAGGAGGTGCAGCCTGTACTTCCCCTTCTGTTAATGCCTGAAGTTGGAGGAGCTTCTTTAGCAAGTACCTGAGGTCAGGAAGGAAAGGGAGCAGAAGTATGAACTTACATTTTACTAATTCTAGAAAAAACCCAGAATTATGTAAAGAGAATATCATATTCATAAATAAGGTTCTTTTTGGACCATGGGGGTGATGTCTCAAGAGAAAAACGAATACTTCAAGAAGCCATATCTAAGCTTCTGTGTCCTATATCTCTCTTTGACCTGGAATACTCTTCTATCTTTGTTAAAAGGTGTTAGGTATCTGAATAGTTTTATATATATATCTACTATGCTTAGCTTAAAGTAGTACGACTGTATAAATACTTGTGGATTTTATAATAAAGATTAGAGGGTTTTCTCAGGGGCTGTCTTCTCATCATGATCCAACATGACTTGGGTGTGTGGGGACCAATTCTACTGATTGTAAGTTTATACTTGCTCAAGTGGCCAAAGGGCAATGCAATGCACAAAAATTCCACTGGAGAAAAGTCTCCATAGCAATAATCTTGTATCATTCTCCAAAAATGTTTTTCTGAATGTAAGATGAAACTAGCTCACCTTCTTTCTTCTTTTGCTTTAAGAAATTTTTCCTCAAGACGAGCAATTTCATCACAAATAGCAGCATTTTCCTTTAAGAAAAAATTTGAACATAATCATATAAAGTGAAGATCAAGGTGCTGGGAAGAGGATATATCTGTATCTATATATAGATATATAGTGTCTCTGGATAACAGAAGAGCTATTTTACCCAAAGCATCCCACATGATATCCTAGAAATAGTGGAGGGAATTGGGTTTGGACTCTGCTTTAAGCTTGCTATGAAGTATTCTACCACTTGAGCCATACCCCTTGCCTTTTTTGCTTTAGTTATTTTTGGAGATAAGGTCTTGTGTTTTAGCTCAAACTGACCTGGACCACAAGCTTCCAAATTTACACTTTCCTTCTAGTTAAGAGGGCAGATACCTGCAATGCTACCGATATTTGTGGAGGAGGGGGACTTGCTAACTTTCTGCCTGAGCTGGCCTTGAAAGGTGATCTTTTTGATCTTAGCTTTCCAAGTAGATGGGATTACAGGCACCAGCCACCATGCCTGGCCTTCTGTGTACTTTTTGTTTTGTTGTTGTTGTTAGTTAGGCCTGAACTCTGGGCCTGGGCACTGGCCCTCAGCTCTTCAGCTTAAGGCTAGTTAGTGTTCTACCACTTGAGCCACAGTGCCACTTCCAGCTTTTTCTGCTTATGTGGTGCTGAGGAATCAAACCCAGGGCCTCATGCATGCAAGGCAAGCACTCTACCACTGAACCACTTTCCCAGGCCCTGTGCACAATTCTTAAACTTCATAATTTACCTGTATATATTCAAGTGTCATCTTTCTTTACTGATTTACTTAATGTGTCTCCTAAGCACCAGTACTAAAGAAAATGCCTCACAGCTAGAACCTCAAACTAAATGATAGTAAGAGGGAATTCAAAATGTCTTGACTCATAATCTGAGTTGCTGGATTAATGCCACTAATAATCATATTCATAACAATATATTAGCATACTTATTAGTGGTACTATCTTTATGAATGTGTACATATACTATATATATATACATATAAAAGGAAAACCATTAATTTTAGATGTGGGACGATATTTGAGGACTACATCCTTATTTCTAAGCACTAAGACAAGATAGATAAGTAACACAAATTTATAGTTGGCAGCTCATTCATTCAATAAAGTTAAATGACTGGTGAGACTGGAAAACACCTAAATGTAACTATATAACTCATGTAAGGTAATTATAAAAACAAAGCAACCAATCTCCGAAAGTGTTGGGTGTCTAGCTCTGTGGCTAGCATGCTGGAGGCCCTGGGTTCCAGCCTTAGAAGGGAGGAGGAAGTACAAACATACACACATTTGCCCACCACTTGTATGGTTGGGGTTGGAAGCTGTTAGGGACGCGGGTTGTGTCATGGAAACATTAAACTGTAATCAAGCTGTTTAAGCTGGAGTGAGGGCTCTTAACACTGTGCCCTGGAGCAAAGATTAATTTTCTCTCTGGGCTTCAGTGATGCGTGTTTAAAAATGACCTAATTTTCAGGTTATCCGGAACTAATCACATTTCTGAGCTTTGTCCTAAGGACTAAAGTATGAGGTTTCGTGGGAGAACTTCTAGGCATCAAGCACTTTACTTTTCCAACACTGCACCTTTCACTAGTTACTAGCTCTCGTTTCCAAAGGAGGGAATTGTAACTCGTCCGAAGACAAGTAGGGACGTCTACCGCAAACCCCATCACCGTATGAAGACTGTCCCTCAGGGAAAGGGAAGCGCCGGGGCGGGCGGGCGGGGACACGGTGTGCAGGCGGAGGCGGGCTTCGCGACGGGCACTCACAAACACCGTGGCCTTGGCCGCTTTGCGCAGCCGCAAGTACTTCAGCCGGTACTTCTCGTTCTGGCTCTTCTTCGGAAACTTTTTCATCCTGGCCTTGCAGGACAACCAGGGAGCCCGAGGCCAGCAGGCGAGGCCGCCCCGCAGCCTCACGTTCCCGCCCCACTCGGGGGGGGGGCCTTAGGACGCCGCCGGCATCGGCCCCAGGGGCGAAGCGCGGGTCGGGGCGCCGGCGTGGAGTCTGCTCTGGGCTGGCAGAGTCGCGGCTCTAGGAAACCAGCTCCCCCTGTAGTCCCACCCCCCCCCCAAAACCGCCGGAAAACCTCCAACGCCGCCAGACGCCAGGACATCCAAGTACTTCCGTGACGGAAGTTAAGCGGCGCCGGAAGTAGGTGACGCGCACGCGGGGTGTAACTTCCGGCGCTCGGAGAGAAGGGTGGTTCTGGCAGACGGAATCGTGACGGGAGGGAAGCGTAGGTCACGGGGCGGGGAAGGGGGCGGGGAAGGGGGCGGGGAAGGGGGCGGGGAAGGGGGCGGGGAAGGGGGCGGGGAAGGGGGGCGGGGGAAGGGGGGCGGGGAAGGGGGGGGGCGGGGAAGGGGGCGGGGAAGGGGGGCGGGGAAGGGGGCGGGGAAGGGGGCGGGGAAGGGGGCGGGGAAGGGGGCGGGGAAGGGGGCGGGGGAAGGGGGCGGGGCGGGAAGGCCCGCCGGGGCCTCCGCTGTTGGGCGGAGGGCAGTTCGAGAGTGAAGGCGGGCCCAACGCAAGTTTTCCCCCGCGAGCTCTGGTTGGCGTTCTCCTCAGGCCTCGGCGCTCGGCACCGGCGCGCCTCAGGCCTTGCCGCTCAACACGCGTTTCCACGCTCCTCATCGACAGGCTTTCCGGGGTTGTAGGACACACTTGGGTTCAAATCTGGGCACTCGGGTTTTCCTCCCTCCGTCCATCCCCTCTCCATCTCCGTCTCCCCCCCCCCCCCCCTTCGTCCTCCCTCCTTTTCTGTGGTGCTGGGGTTTGAACACGGCCTTGAATTTGCCAGGGTAGCTTCTTCTTCAGCTTCCCCACCCCCAGCCCTCCCCTTCCCCCCCCTTCCTTCTTTCTCTCTTCCCTCCCTCCCTTTCTCCCTCCCTCCCTTCCTCCCATCCTCCCTTCCTCCATTCCTCCCTCCCTTCCTTCTTCCCTCCCTCCCTCCCTCCTTCCACATTTTTTGTGGTACTGGGGCTTTAATTTAGGGCCTTGCTAGGCAGGCTCTTTACCACTTGAGCTCCCTCCCCTCCCCCTTTTTATTCCTCCTTCCCTCCCCTCCTCTTTCTTTCTCCTTCCTTCCCTCCCTCCCTCCCTCTTTCTCCCTCCCTCCCTCCCTCCCTTCCTTCCTCCCTTCCTTCCTTCCTCCCTCCCTCCCTCCCTTCCTTCCTTCCTTCCTTCCTGGGGCCTGAGCTCGTCCTGGATGCTGTCCCTCAGCTCTTCGGCTCAAGGCTAGTGCTCTACCACTAGAGCCACAGCGCCACTTCGAGCTTTTTCTGCTTATGTGGTGCTGAGGAATCGAATCCAGGAATCCAATCCAGTGCCTGCCAAACACTCTACTACCACTGAGCCACCTTCTCAGCCCCGCTTTTCTTTTTTTAAATAAAAAAAATTCTTTCTTTTTCTCCTTTCCACTCTTCTTCACTTTTTTCTGCCTTTTCCCCCTCCTTTTTGCTCGTGGGGTTTGAACTCAGGGCCTGGGTTCCTCAAGACTAGCATACTACCACTTTCAGCCACAGCTCCAATTTTCTGGTGGTTAATTGGAGATAAGAGTCTCATGAATTTATCTGCCCAGACTGGCTTTGAAGTGCAATCCTCAGATCTCAGCCTTCTGAGTAGCTAGGATTATAGCCAGGAGCCCCGGGCATGGTTTAAAAAAAAAAAATGCATGTGCCACAAATGTTTATTCACCATAGTGGATGAGGGAAAAAGCCTTGGCTTTGTGTCAAAGCTTAGAATTGTAGCAGGGAAGATGGAAGGTTTAACATGTTAGCAAAAAAATGAGCACTCTGTAGATGTTTCCCTAATGAGACCATTATGTGTTTTGTACACATAATTGTAATTTTTATATTTCTAACTTTGTAACTAAGGTTAATTTAAAGTCACCAAGTAAGAAATACAAATATTTAGGGTGTAAAATTTTAAGTGTCCAGAGTTGTGTATCAGACTACCTTTCTTTTTTTTTTTTTTTTGGGTCCGGTCGTGGGGCTTGAACTCTGGGCCTGGGCGCTGTCCCTCAGCAATTCAGCTCAAGGCTAGTGCTCTACCACTTGAGCCACAGCACCACTTCCGGATTTTTCTTTTTGCTTATGTGGTACTGAGGAATTGAACCAGGGCCTCAGGCTTGCAAGGCAAGTGCTCTTCCACTGAGCCACCTTCCCAGCCCCAGACTTCCATTCTTTCAGTAGAGCTATTAACTAGTTGAGAATCCTAATTCTCAGTGGCATTCTCCCAAAACAGTATAAGTATGAAGTGATTGGGATATCTACACTGTAAAGTATTACACTGATTCATAAATAGTCAAAAATCCTAGAGTTGTATATGGATATTTAGGAAAATATGTTACATAGGTAATAATTTAATTGGAATCACTGTAGAAAAGTTTAGAATTTAAAAGGTTTAGAAACTGACCCAAGTTCTTCTTTTCTGAAAAATTAAAAAAACTGAAAACAGTAACAGTCTTGGCAAAATGGTTGTAACACAGAACAAAAGCTTATAGAAATTTTTTTTTGTTTTTTTGGTGTTGGTCCTGGGGCTTGAACTCAAGGCCTAAGTGTTGTTCCTGAGTTACTTTGCTCAAGGTTAATGCTCTATCACTTGAGCCACAGTTTCTTGAAGGAAATATGCCTGTCTTTACTCTCAAGAAGAGGTAGTGTTCAAACTGATGTGGGTACTGAGGAAGGCAAGCTGACAGTGAAGACAGTATATAATAAATGAGAAAATAGGAACTGCAAATAGTTGATTCAAGTGTAAGCTGCTTGTGGAGGGAAGCAAGAGGGGAGATTGAAATAGTAGGCTGAGTCTAGATCATGCAAGGGCTGTGTACCAACTGAAGAGTTGAACTTTAATTATAGTAGGTGATGGCTGATGAATATCAGTAAATTAGCTCTTTACTTGTTTTAGGTAAACATTTGAATGTGCCAGCAGCAACATGACTTTTCTGTTTACCTATATGAATAAGGTTCTAAATAGCTTGTGCAAAACTTCTCTCAACAAGTATGTATTATGGCTGGGAGTGTAGCTCAAATGGTAGAGTGCTTGCCAAGCAAGCTCAAGGCTCTGGATACAATCCCTCAATACTGCAGGAAAAAAAGAATGCGTAAATCTGGCTTTAAAAAGAAATACACAGTGAGAGGCAGCATGGTATTGTGGTAGTTTTTGCAGTCAGATCAAGACTCCACAAACATACTTAAGGCATTAAATTCAGACATAAAGTTGGAAGTTAGATGTAAGAACTGAGTAATGAACCAGAAAAAAGGGGGAGGGGAGCTTAGTAACACTTTCCCATCCACTTTATTTAGATCTTAGTAGTTGTGTTTCAATAATTAGCTGTAGATGAAGATATAATATCCTCTAAAGTATCAAAAGCATACTTGGGGCCATTAAGCATTGCAAAGGAGTTCTCAGCTTATAACCCTAGTCCTTGGTAAGATGCAGCCTTGTTTTATATGATTAAAAGTGTTGGGCACCAAAAAATTTAACTAATGGGTGTATAGTACCCTGCCTGTATCCTTAAACCCCAAGAGCAGATTACAAATTAAAACCATCATTATCTCCTGACTTGGCAGGCTTCAGTGGGCCTAGTAAGGATATTTCCACAAAACAGGTTTTAGGATTTGAGGCCACACCAAGAGTTTCCAAGGGTTTTATATCTTTATTAATCTCTTATTAGATTTGTCTACTTGTGCTTTGGAATAAGCCAGATATGGATCAGATAGGGACCATGGAGTGAATATAGTGAGAACTTGCTTCCATAGTAGCCTTTAGAGTCTTCTTTTTTTTTTAATTTTTATTTATTTTTTTATTGTGAAAATACTGTACAGAGGGGTTACAATTACATGGGCAAGATAGTGAGTACATTTCTTATCAAGCATTGTACCCTCCTCCTTTGTTTACCCTTCCCATCCCTTCCCATCCTCCCTCCTCCCCCAATCCTCCCCCCCAAGTTGTAAAGTTCATTTTCGACATGACAACTTGTACTTCTCATTGTTGCAACAGGTCCACCTGTATCTTTATTTAAACGACTTGTTTTTCCCCTTCCCCTCCACAAATTATACCGACATCAAATACAGTGAAAGCAGGTGTTATACTGTAGGGGAGGCTTGCAGAATATCTGGACTTTCATTTATGTTTATATTCATAGATGCTGCAGACATATCCTTTCAGTTCTTTGACTCTTCAGTTTCAAGTTTTACATTTAGTTCCTTATCTTGATATACAAGCTAACCTAAGTGTATGCAAGCTTAGCATTTCTAAAGTGAATTTGTGTGTGTGTGTGCGCGTGTGCATGCATGTGTATTCTGTGTGACTTGCAAAGAAGGTAAGAGACTTAATTTTCACAAAAGTTCTCAATACAGAGATTTTTTTTCCCCCTTAACTATAAGTGTTCATCACATACTCGTTGGGTAAGATGTTTAGGTTTGGAAGGTTCTAAGCCAGCCAATAAAGTCATAAAATCAACCACAGTGTCAATGTTATGCTTCTGGGTGGTTGTGTCCTTCAATACACATAAGACACTCAACCAGCTAAAAGAAATGAGCTCAGAGATATTAGCTCGGAGGAAAAGAAGGATCACATTGAGGTCGTTGATAGGGCATCCTAGCATCTTCCTACTGAGAAGATCAAAAGCTGGGAGCATCTCATAGATGGATAGGAGTCGTTTGTCCCATGTACATAGCCGTGTGAGGTTGTATATTATTAATGGAACCAATAGAGTGTATACTACTGCACTAGAGAGGCTAACAATCTGGAAAATGGATAGGGAGGTCAACCTGCATGTGATCAGATCGGGGACATGTGTCTCATCATGTAGCAGTTCTGTCTTGATGGAACAGCTGAATTCTTTTTGGAAGAAGATATCCAAATGAAAATGACCAAGGTACAGATAAGTGGCTGAGGTGAAGAGGAGCAAGAGGGAGTTCCTTAGGAGATAGACGGCCACTAGTGAATGTGAGCGCTGCTTGCATGCCAGGTACCGTTCTAGCAAGGGAAATTCAAAGTATCTTTCTTTCCGGGCCCTGGGCAAGGGAAGAAAGAAGTCAAGGTTAGGAAGTGCCATTTAGAACCACATCCTAAAAATCACTAAGGAAAGTAACTGATCTGTGTATCCAAAATGACATGCTTGGTATACATGAAAAGCTGTCTTTCCCAAGCATAACCATGATCTTTATTAAAAAGAGGTGTGTGATTATTCTCTAAATACTGGGTGCAGTGTGATAGACACAGAAGATGGTTAATAAATAATGAATGGTCACTATAAATTTCTGCCTACCAAGGCAGATTTTAACTCTAAGCTGAAATGGACTCTTAGGAAGCAATAGGCTTAAGAAATTAGCACTGGACTGGGAGTCCAAATCAATGCATTGTGATTCTTGACCTGTATACTCTTCACTACGATTTTCTTGGCTAGATTAGTCATTATTTATGTGTGTTTGTCATGGGCCTTGAGCTTTTTTGCTCAAAGCTAGTAGCATTTTACCACTTTGAGCCACTGTGCCACTTCCTTACTTATTCATTTTATACAAGTGTGGTAATATTTATGTGGAGAGCTGTGATGTTAAGGTATAGTGAAGCCAAGAAGCTGAGTGTCTGACTTATGGAAAAGGGGCATAAAAATATGCACAGATAAAATAAAATGAATATTTGACTTGTCAAATTGATGAATATGACCCATAGTAGTTGCAAACGTTAGCAGATGGAATAACATTGTGGGTTGGAGTGTTCAGAAATGTTTATAGAGAATATTGGCTTGAAGCTGGGCTCTAAGGGATGGAGAGGATGTAGTGTGCCTATAAACATGGGAAAATACAATTTCATATCTTTGTTGAACTATTCCCTTAGTAGGGCCCACCCTGTTTGCCCTATTTTAAAAATGGCACTGTTCTCTATCCTTCAGCTCTCCAGACCTCCTTTCCTCCTGTTACTTTTTTTACACTACTCATCATGTATTAATGTATGTTTTACCTATGAGCTGTCATTTCTCTATCCTTCAGCTCTCCAGATCTCCTTTCCTTCTGTTACTTTTTTTCTACCACTCACCATGTATTAATGTATGTTTTACCTATGAGCTGTCATTATTGTCTTTTTGCCTTAAGAGAATGTAAACCTCACATAGGTAGGTTTAGCTTTGTCACTCCTGCTTCCTGTCTCTAACACACTGTTGTATCAGAATCACCTAGCACAATGCCTGGTACTCTGATAAATGACTAAATAAATTATCTATATAGGGAAAAGGAGGAGACTGCTTGGATAGAGTAGAAGATTTCTGTCACTTGCTATGGATTAAGTATTTCTTATCCAAGTGCTTGGGAGCAGAAATGCTTAAAACCTTGGAATGTTCCATACTTTAGAATATTTGTATTATTCATAGTAGCCAGAGGTAGAAGTCACCTAAGTATCCACTTGCAGATGATTTCTCTGTCTATATTGAATATTACTCAGCAACAATGTGAATGGCATTCTAATATGCTACAACACTTTTACTTAGGATGCTGAATATCTCTTGAATTCTGTAGCGCTGTTAAATTTGGAATTTTGGATTAACGATACTCAATTTATAGTTAAAAGCATGTTGGGGCCTAAGACAAGTACTTGTGAGAACTTGTATATTTTTTGATAGGCATGGAGTTAGTAATGGAAGTTTGTGAATAGAGGAATAGAATACAGAAGTGAGAGTAATCCCTTATGGCTTAGGATATTATTGTAATGCTCAACAGAATCTTTCAGAAAAAGGCAGAAGAGATAACTCACTTCTCTAGTTCATCCCAGAAGACATGGGGGTCAGAGCTCTTCTGTCGGATCTTCAACATGTGCTGTACCAGGCGGATGGAGCGATTATAGGATTTGTCCAGTTCGCTGATGATGAACAGCAGATCTGAGCTGAGGGCTGGCACAGCTGCATACTGCCATAGCAGTACTGGCAGGTACATCGCCACAGCTAGGGCCATCAGGGAGTAGGGGAGAGCCTACAGGACAAGAATAGTTTGAGAAGAGAGCCTGGAGTGCTGAGCTTGATTGACAGCTCTGGGAAAGGGACTTGCTTCTACTCAGTTTCTGCCTCAGAAGGAAGGACAGTGTGCAGAGTGGGCTACCCAAGGCTTTTTGCTTATATGGAAGAATATAAGGAGGCTCTGTAGAGAAGAGATGGCAGATTTCCATGTTCCACCAAACCAAAGTCTATGGTATTTATTTATTTTTCTTTCTTTCTTTTCTTTTTTCTTTTTTTTGTTGGTCTTGGGGCCCGAACTCTGGGCCTGGGCTCTGTCCTGAGCTCTTCAGCTCAAGGCTAGCACTTTACTCCTTGAGCCATGGCCCCACTTCTGGCCTTTTCTGCTTATGTGGTGCTGAGGAATCGAACCCAGGGCCTCACGCATGCAAAGCAAGCACTCTACCACTGAGCCACCTTCCCAGCCCCATTTGACACTATTTCTAAACTATCATTTGTCTAGGGACCTAAGGAGAAAAGAAAAAGTGAAAATGAGGGAGCAAGTGATCAAAGGAGAGAAAGAGCGAGTGAGTGAGCAAGTGAGCGAGAGCAAGAGTGAGAGCGAGAGCGAGAGCATACAGGGAGATCCACCCCACTCAAATGTGTAAGCTGAGCAGCTAGCCTGAAATCATGGGCGACACTTGGAACAGAGTTCTCAGAACCACACTAGTTTTTTTTCTCCCCTTGGCAATGCCAAATTTCACAAGCCTTGCTTCAT
This sequence comes from Dipodomys spectabilis, assembly GCF_019054845.1. Taxonomy (NCBI): domain Eukaryota; kingdom Metazoa; phylum Chordata; class Mammalia; order Rodentia; family Heteromyidae; genus Dipodomys; species Dipodomys spectabilis. The sequence goes on from NW_024870700.1 coordinate 5,638,762, forward strand.
TAGTTACCTTAGGGGTTGAATTATGTTTTTCACCCCACATATGCAGAAGTCTTAATCCTTAGTACCTTAGAATGGAACTATTTAGAAATAGGGTCTAAACAACTAATTATATTAGTTAATTTTAAATGAAATTATGGTGGAATAGAGTAAGTCTCTAGTCCATTATGACTCATTTCCTTAAAACATACACAGACACAGACACACACACTTTATATGAGGCAGGCAGGCATGGAAAAGAGCCGGAAAGATGTGTCCACAGCCAAAAGGAAAGGCCTGGAAGATTTGTTCCTTGCATCACTAAGAGGAACTTGATGTTGGATATTTTGTCTCTGGTTCTGTGAGATGATGCATTTCTGTTGTTTAAGTCACTTAGTTTGTTGTACTTCGTTATAGCAGCCTTGGAAAACTAATATAAGGACTTGTACTAGTATTTTGCGTATAGAAAAATGGCTATTTGGAAAGGCTTCTTAAAGTTACATTTTTACTAGGCACTTAACATTTTATTGCATTTGATTTTCACAAGGTTGCATTCAGGTAGGTATGATTAATGCCTCTACTTTACAGATAAGTTAACTGAAGCATGGAAAGGTTAAGTACCTGTTTAGAGTTACACACCCAATAGGCTAAGGAGCTGGGATTTGGAAATTGGTTCCCTATATGACTACTTGACCTATAGTATCTTCTTAACCAAGGATGTTCTTTTAGAGGAGAGTTCAGACAAAAAGGGAAGAGTACCTATTTCTACATATTTGATTGCATTTGGACAAAGAGAAAAGATGTGTGTGTGTGTGTGTGTGTGTGTGTGTTGGTTTAATGGGCACCAGTGGCTCACACCTATAATCCTAGCTACTCAGGAGGCTAAGATCTGAGGATCACCGTTCAAAGCCAGCCTGGGCAGGAAAATCTGTGAGACTTTTATCTCCAATAAACTACTCAGAAAAAGCTGGAAGTCACACTGTGGCTCAAGTGGTAGAGCACTAGCCTTGAGCGCAGAGTCTCAGGGACAGAGCCTAGGCCCTGAGTTAAAACCCTAGGGCCTGAAACAAAAGAAAGCTAAAAAAAAGACAGTTTAGAGGAGTGGGAGTTTTATATATGGGTGAATTTGATGTAAAGACATTATATCCATGCAAACAAACATCACCATAAAGCACCTTTGCTTTATGCTAATTATTTTTAATAACTTTATGCTAATTATTTTTTTAAAAAACATTAGGATAAGTAAATCCTGCCACAAGTGAAAATTAGAACCTTTTTTTTTTTAAATTTAATTTAATTTTATTTGTAAACATACTGTACAGAGGAGTTACAGTTACATGGGCAGGATAATGCGTACATTTCTTACCAAGCATTGCAGCCTCCTCCTTTGTGAAAATTAGAACCTTTACCCTTGTCCGACAAATAACATTGGACACGTTATTTGTGCCATAATTCTTCACTCTCACAGTGCTTCTGTAGGTTTGAAGTGGAGCAGAGATTGGGCTTAGAGTGCTTCCTGGTGATCTTGATGATCAAGCATGTTAACCTTTTCCTAACATGAGATCTCCTCTGTGACCCTGTGAACTTGTAACCACCTATGTTGTGTTTGATCTGCCAGTAACAGAAGTCTCTTGAGTTTCCTTCATAGAGTTTCTGGTCATTGAACTGTGGCATTTTGAGGTCTTGTAAATGACCATTCATAGAAAATATCACAAGTGACTTCTGATTAATCATAGTGAATTGGATGTCAAATTATTACTATGCCTGCATAAGACCTGATAGGATGACAATAAAAGCTAAAAAGGACATAATTTTCTAAGGATGGAAGAGAGGAGACAAGAGAAGAGAAAAGAGCAATAAAATGTGGAAAGCTAGAGAGCAGGTGTCCAGGGTTAGAAGGCAGGGACAAGCAAGCTATTTAGAACCATAAAGCTTCAGCAATCAGAAATATAGAAGGCCTCAGAAAACTAGTATGTAGAAAAGTTAGAACATCTGGGGGCTGGGAAGGTGGCTCAGTGGTAGAGCGCTTGCCTTGCATGCATGAGGCCCTGGGTTCGATTCCCCAGCACCACATAAGCAAAAAGAAAAAAGCCAGAAGTGGCGCTGTGGCTCAAGTGGTAGAGTGCTAGCCTTGAGCCAAAGAGCTGAGGGACAGCGCCCAGGCCCAGAGTTCAGGCCCCATGACCAGATCCCCCCCCCCCAAAAAAAAGAAAAATTAGAACATCTGTATGAGCAACAGACCTGCAGAGCTTTTTTATAATGTGATACATTGAAGCTCCTACCCTTCCTTCCATGACAGGGGCTTGAAGCATATTTTCTGGAGAGATTAAATCAGATTGAACTCTGCACTTTAGTACACAGAAGGCTGAAGAACCATCCTCAGTTGGTGATTGAACGAATGAATACTGAATGGTGAGACCCACAGCTGAGTTACCAGAGGGCTGAGAGCCAAGCTTTTTACAAACCTGCACCTTGCTTCTAACCACAAATTATGGACTGAGTGTCTCAGAGAAGAACAACCAGCCCAAAAGAAAAGATTACAACAGACTCTGATATTATGGATTTTTCTTAATGAAATAGACCAAAGGGTTCACCTTCAACTACAGCTATCTGTCAACAGTCTCTCCCACAGTCACAAAGCTTCCTGATGAAAGAGTTGCAAATGCAGATCAAGCAGCATTTGAAAACTGCCAGGAACACAAAAGTCAGCAACCAAAATAAGCAGGTATAGTAGGGGAAATAGGTTGAGAGGAATACATTGGTGCTGCTCTGTCCCTGTCCACTCAGCCACAAAGCCAGCCAAATAGAACCTCTGCCTACTTTACCTTGTGAGGCCAGAGAGATTTGATTTTGTACTGGCCAGCCTCATCCTGTTCATGGTGAACAAGTAAGTCCCAACAGGAACTGTCCACGAATACGGCCTGCCGGACACTGAAGTTGCTGGGAGAGAAGCAGCTGATTGGAGACCCTGAAATAAGAATACAGCTTTGACACAACCTGGAATTGGAGTGGAGGAATGGGAACCCCACCCAAGGGGCCACAACCCTGCCAAGTTCAGTGTCTTGGCACTGTCTTCTTGTGCTTGTTTCCTGAGTTTGGCTCTGCTGTGTCATGGACAGTCAGGACATGATGGGATAACACTCACTGACCTGTGGAACTAATGTACTGATTTGTCCTTCTAGTACTGGTGGTCTTTTCCTTAGAGCTCCCCTGAACTCCCCTATAGGTAGACTCCTGCAATTTGGCACCAGAGGGTTTGGTGTTTGATAGTGGCACCTTTGTTCCTAGAGAGGTGACATCTTTTAGATTCTAAAATATAGAAGACTAACTTCCTGAACTTCTGATTCTACCTCATGAGAGAGATCAAGCCAGTGGTATTGAAAGGAAAGCATGGTTGGAGGAGTCTGACTTCTGGTTTTTCATCAGTCTCTGAATAAAGGCAGAGCTAGGAAACAGTACCTTTCCCCTTGTTGAAGATGAATGAAGATATAATGGTAGTTTGGACATCTCACTATGAAATGTAGTAAGCTTATAAGCATAGCCTAGAAAGAAAGTATAGAGGGAGTCCACTTTTAGTAGATGGAGTAGTTTTGCTGAGTTAATCCAGTGACTACAGCACTGTATACATATGGGTATTATTGTCTAGATATGCATCTGAAGTTTATGGAAAGGAGGCAGATAGCTAATTCAGCATCTTTTTTGTTGTTGTTGTTGTTGGTTGCAGGGCTTGAACTCTGGGCCTGGGCCCTGTCCTTCAGCTCTTCAGCTCACGGCGAGCACTCTACCGCTTGAGCTACAGTGCCACTTCTGGTTTTCTAGTGGTTTATTGGACATATGAGTCTCACGGACTTTCCTGCCCAGGCTGGCTTTGAACCTCGATCCTCAGATCTCAGCCTCTTAAGTAGCTAGGATTACAGGCGTGAGCCACCGGTGCCTGGCTTATTCAGCATCTTTGAACACAGCTCTTAATATATATTCTCAGTAACCCTGGAAGTGAAGGTGGAAAAAGGGCTCAGGGAAAACAAGACCACAGCATAGTTGACTAAGACAAAGAAGTTTCATATTCTGAAAAGATTATGGGACCTCAATGTCTCTTATCTCTATAAAGGTTCAAATAAAATTTAATTATTACAATGGTGTACAATACATTAATCCTAAAATTACAACTAATTATCTTTATTATAAAATTTCAGAGTTGACTTTTAACACTTTTCTTTGGTGCCTTTGCTTTATTAGTATCCCAAATATATGTACAGTCTTCTCCTTTGGTAATCCAGCCCAGCCCAAAGTGATAAAGCCTACTCAGTGTGGGAGCTGTCTCACTTCGACTATAAGGCATGCAAAGGAATGAAGCAGGGTCTTTCACTTACCATTTGAAGCAACTTACCAGAGGAAAACTCCTGGGCAAATGCCAAGGACATCAGCAGCAAGGGGAAGCCTACAGCAACAAACTTGACTATTTGGTCCAGGGGAAGTTCTAGGCGCAGTCCTTTGAGGTGGGAGCCCCTGCGGTCAGGCAGCAGGGCATCAGAGAGCATATACTCAGCGGCTGTGTGTGCGAGCGACATGATGCTGCAGAGCTTGGGGGTGCAGAGGTGGCAAGAGATGTCCTGGGATAGAGTGAGAAGATGATGGCTTTAGAAAGCAGGCTGTGAGCAGACTGTGCTTCAGCACCAGCTTCATGGATATCTATGCTAGAAACAGGCAACGATTCTCTAAATAACTGCCCAGGCCCTGAGCCAGGCACCATGGTAATTAGAGGGAGGTACAGCCTCAATGGGTCCTTGCTGGAGGAGGGTCGGACTTCATGTGTGGCTGGTGCCAAGCTGTTCTCTGGTTTGTCTCCAAATAGATGTAACCTGTGGCTTTATACTGCCCTCTCATTAATAAAGTATTTTCAGCTGGGTGGTGGATAGAAAGAGGGCAGTGGAACCAGATCCCCCATATAATTGGTGTGGAATTTGGGTGGAGATTGCTTAAATGGGCTGGAGGCCCTCATTTTGTGGGTTGAGGTGGGAATGGAGCCCCCAGGACTCAGCTAGGATTGCTAACCTTGTAGAGTAGTCTTTGTTCTAGTGATGAATTTTGCTCCTGGCCCCAGCTCTTTCCCAGAAACTGCTCTGGATTTGATGTTAAATTTTCTTCCCCACTCTGGTCTTCCAAAATATTTCAACCACATATTTACAATGTTTGATTCCTTTTTTAGTCCCTTCTAGCTGGGTGATGCATGGTAGTATTGAGTACAGGAAAGAGCATGACCTCTGAAAGTTGGAGGGAAAAGTTCTCCCTTGGACTGCTAGGAATGCTAATTTTTAAAAATATGTCATTTGCATCATTTTTCCACATCTCAAGTGGTAGTATAAGACTGTCTTACAAAATTGTGGTAGTTGTTTATGAGTAGTGTATGTGAAGGTATTAGGTAGACTGTAACATGCAGGATGGGTGCTATGGTTTGGTGGAACATTAAGAGGTGGGACCCAGTGAAAGGAAATAAGGTCACTGGAAGAATGGCCTCAAAGGGCATATTGGGACTCTCAGCACTTCCTCTCTCTCTTTTACCTTCTGTCTACCTCAAGTTAACCAGCTTCTTTTGCTATGCATTTATATTCCGATGTATAGTGCAACCACAGCCCCAAAGGAACAGGGCTGAACGACCACAAACTCGAACCTCTGAAAGTGTGAACCAATTAAATATTACCCCTCCTTTATTCCTGTGCCAGGAAATAGAGAAGCATTATACCACTGGACTATACCCTTAGTCCAACTTCTCCTTCTTTTAAGTTGATTATCTCAGGAGTTTTTTTTTAAATCACAGTGATAGAAAAGCTGGGTAACATATAAAGTGTCATCTCAGTTCAGTGTGGTAGGTTGGTTGGGAGAATAAGGCACTTTGGTCTTTAGTATTGTCCTTGTACTTGGAAATAAAGGCCCTTAACTGGCCTTCACTCTCTATGTTCTTCTCATAAGGCAAGGGATCCTTGGACAGGAATATGCCATTCTGAGCCTATACAGAACCTGTTCACTATCTCAACATTTCTTTTAGTTCCTTGACTATAATTTCTGCCCATATTACCTCATCCTGGTTCTAGGACCTAAGGTATCCTTTTCTTCAGGAACACCTTTCACGTGAAGATTATACTGCTAGTGTATATTCCCAGGTCTAAGGAGTGGTTGTATGTGGGCATTCGGAAAGAGTTTTAGAGTAGAGGTATTCTCACAGCACTCACACTTCTGAGGCATTTGTATTTTCCCCCTAATATAGGACTTAGCTGAATTAGGAAGAGAAGGAGATTGAGCCAGGGGCCTGGGATAGTGTGGAGATTCTACATTAGATCCAGGCATTCCTGGTCATTATGAAGGCTCAGGGTGTGTGTATGTGTCTGGGTGAGAGTAGACAAGTAAAATATTCATTCAACAGTTTGTTAACTTGGTTTATTACTTACCATTATTAAAAGATGTATGTTGTAAGTTCTACTTGAACTTTCCTCCTGCACTGACATGCTTGGGCCTGGCCTGCCTCTCTTCTCTTTATCCCACAAGCCAGAGACCAACTAGAGGTGTTTTATGTATGCTTAGTGGAATGATCCAGGCATGGGAACAACACAGGGACTCTTACATCCCTATTACCCTTTCTGCATCCTCATTTCTGTATCTTCAAAAAATTTTTGTTTTATTGTAAAGATGCTGTATTAGAGGGGTTACAGTACACGAGTAAGGTAATGAGTACATTTCTTTTCTTTTCTTTTTTTTGGGTCCAGTCATGGTGCTTGAACTCTGGGCCTGGGCACTGTCCCTCAGCTCTTCAGCTCAAGGCTAGCGCTCTACCACTTGAGCCACAGTGCCACTTCCAGCTTTTTTCTTTTTGCTTATGTGGTGCTGAGGAATGGAACCTAGGGCCTCGAGCATGCAAGGCAAGCGCTCTACCACTGAGCCACCTTCCCAGCCCTAATGAGTACATTTCTTGTCGAACATTGTTACCCCTCCTTTGTTTTTTTCCTACTATCCCTTCCCTCCTCTATCTTACCTACTCCTCCCCACCCCCGAAGTTGTAAAGTTCATGTCCAACATAGTGTCTTAGTATCATTGTTGCAATGGATCATTGTGTGTCCTTTTTTCAGCATTTTGTTATTCCCCTTCACCTCCCCAAATTAGATAAATGTATTTGTTAGGAAATGGAAAGATTTGGAAAAAAAATATTAAAGTGAAGTAAGTCAGATCCAAAGAAATATAAGTCCCATGGTTTCCCTTATTTGCAATAATTAGTATATGTCTAGGATAATCTTATCAGATGAGCAGAAAAGCTCAAAAGCTATATACATATGACCATATAAGATGATGCTAAGTGAAATGAACCCCAAGATATAGACATAGGAGATTTTTCTTTGTTATTGTTGTTTTAATGTTCTATGTGCTTTTTTGTTTATTTTGTATGTTCTTCCCCCTATGGTCTATCCCCTATTGTCATTTCTGTTTTAACTGTGTTTTTGTCAAGTGTTTAATGTTGGTTTACTTGCATGTAGCTCCAATGAGGAATTAAGTGTGGTTAGGCCTGTGTTGATTTTAGGAAGACTCAGTGTACACTTATATTTCTCTATTTGGAAGCCTGAAGTTTCCAGATTTTTGGTTGAAAGCCTGTTAGGGCTTAAGCTTCAGAAAGACTGTGAGAAGTTTTCTTATCTCTTCTGACGATATCCATTTAGCTGCTAAGCCTCCTGCTGCAGGGAGCATCAAACTCCAGCAAGTATTTTGATGGCTTACTGAGTTTGTATCAGTAAGTTTGGTGTTAGCTCCTCCTTCTGCAGTGTTGTTTCTTAAGCACTATAGGGAGAGTATATTTCACTTTGGTTCTAGTCCACGTCTATACAACTCCAGTGGATAGAAAATGTACTGTGGGCAAAACTGACCATATGTTTGTAGTTCCTCAAGTTTTCAACTGTTATTCTATCCTAGTGATAATCATTGAAAGCTTTAATGATTTATTTATTCTCTGGTTAACGAGATTAGAATCCCATAAATTTTCCTGCCAGGAATGACTTTGAACTATGAACCTCAGATATCAGCTTTCTAAACCAGTGGGTATGAACCACTGGTGCTTAGCTCTGATGAGACTCTCTGCTTGGATCAAGGCCTATTGTGAGCTGGTGTTCAGAAATAGAAGATTCCTCTAGGGTAAAAATTATGTTGGAGGTTGTCATCTCACTTAAAATATTACTGTCTTGTCTGGAATTTCAATTCATGTAATTTTTACCATATCTCCTAATAGTCACAAAATAAATTAACATAGCCTTTTCTATTGTGTTGGGAGCATTTTCTTGCCACAAAATACTGCAGTTTACTCAAATCTGTGTGTTGCAGTCTTAACATTCATAGTGATTTTTTAATCTGTCATTAAAAAAATTGATCTTGACCCTCTAAAGCCAATCTATGTAGCTATGTCACAGCTAATCTCTTGTTTCTACTGCTGTAATGTACGTTGTTTTATCTATTAATGTGTATATTGATGAACATTCATTTTACTTATACTCTTTATTACACAAATACCATTCATTTCCCTTTGTAGATACAAAGAATTTAGTTGGAATGTATATATAGTACTAAAATTTCTAGGTTCTGATGGGGGTACTAGTCTAAAGTAATATTTCTTTCAGGTTAACACTCTACTACCTGAGCCACGGCTCCACCTCCTGCTTTTTCTGTGATTAACTGGTGATAAGAGTCTCATAGACTTTTCTGCATGGGTTCGCTTTGAACCTCGATCCTCAGATCTCAGCCTCCTGAGTAGCTATAATTATAGGTGTGAGCCATCTGCACCCAGCCTAAAGTAATATTTCATTATTTTAATTTTCAGGTCTTTTGAAAACTAATGAGTTTCAGCATCTCTTCACAGATGTTTTAATTACTCTTTGTAACGCATTACTCTATAATGTAACAGCTTTACACAGTAGACATTTATTGTTTCTTTTTTTTTGAGGGGTATTTACTGTCTTCTCTTAGTTTTCTACCAGGTCATTCTATACCTTCAAAATCTTCCCCAAAATTAAGACCAAAAAAGTTCAAAGTTTACTACTGGATCACTTGGCTCTTCTCTTGTCTCCTCCTCGTTCAAAATGCTTGCATCTCTTAATGGCCAGCATCCTCTTGGATCTGCAGTTAGGCTCAACACATTCAAGCCTCAGTATGATTTTCTTGGTGGTTTTAGCTTTCATATTGGCTTTGTCTGTCTACCATAGCCACTTTGCTTTTGATCATAGCACCTCTTCCCTTGGGCACACAGGGAATCTTTGCCCTTCTTGTACTGGGTCACTATGAGGCTGATACTTGCCACACTTCTTACAGAAAGTCCTTCTGGTTTTGGGTTTGTTAACCATCTTTGCAGTAGAGCTGTTGGGAGACTTGGAGACCACAACATGTGCCTCATGCTGTCCCGAGCCATTTATGATTTCTTAAATTTCTATAGGTCAGGTAGTAGTTTAGAGTTGTATGGTTCAGGATTGCATACAAGGTTCCATTTAAGAGATTGTCTTTGTTGACTGAGGGCTTGGCCAAGGTTGGAATATTCATATCCCACATAGCTCACAAACATGGCTTTTGGTGCAAGGCTTCAAGGTGGGAGAGGCCTCACTTCCTTTTAAGTGTCCCTTTCCATCAGACTGACTGAATGTTGTCATTACAAGGGACTTCAAATTTTCTGAACAGAACCAAAAGAATAGAAAATAATGCAGAAGCATGAATGCATCAGACCCATAGAAAAATTCCAGAGCTGCCTCTGAGGACTTGCTGTTGGTGAAACTGATGGAGAGGATGCTGGGAGATAAGGAATAGGAAATAAGAGCTGTTAGTCTACTGATTACAATGTTGAATCAACCCAAAAGAACACTGTGATATCAACAACACGATGCTAGAAATATTGGGACATCGGTATCTCTCATGCTCGTTCCTGAGAGAAGAAATGCCTGATTAGAATCTCACAGCAGGACTAATTTTAATATAAGGTGTAATATCTATTGTTGAACTAATTACAGTTACTGATTGGGAGCTGTCTTGATGAAATGTGGTTGGTCATGATAAATACAAGGAAGAAGCTGAGCTGTCCTCAATACAAAGTTGTAGTCTTCTCAAAAACAAAGCTCAGCCTTGAGCAGGAAAAGTCTGTGGGACTCTCATCTCCTATTAACTACCAATTAATTAGCGGTGGCTCAAAGTGAGCAAACAGAACTTAGGGACAGTGCCCAGGACCTGAGTTCAAGCCCCATGATGGACAAAAACAAACAAAAAACAAAAACAAAGCTTTTTAGTATTTTAGGACTGATGATAGGACAGTTGGAGTGACACTCAAAATACCAGTTTCTGATGAAGTACAACATAAGGATGTGAAGCTAAGAAAAGTTTCCTACTGCAGCGTTCAGACAGATCCTGAAGAGGTACTGGAACCATCTCTAATTTGTTGCCTGAAAATGAGATCCATGCCTCAAAGGGCAGTGAGTGAAGTGAATGTTAAAGCCTAAAATCCCAGCTAATTGAGAAGATTGTGATTTGAGACAGGCCCATGCAAAAAAATTAGTGAGGCTCCATCTCAATCAATGAGTTGGATATGGTGGTACACACCTGCTATCCTAGCTATGCAAGAGATGTAACTAGCAGGACAATGGTCCAGACTGGCCTTGGTCAAAACTAATAAGACACCATCAGAAAAATAAAGCGAAAGGGGCTGGCAGTGAAAAAGTGTAAGGCCTGAGTTCAAACCTCACTATACTTAAAAAGGAAAAAAAGAAAAAAATCCATTTATTGAGTGTAGTTTTCTGCTACTATTCCCTCACAGGTTGGAGACCTGTGAGAAGATCAGATGTGAATACAACTGAACTCTAGGTGAGGACCAGGGTGTGGGAGGAAGGAGGCAGCTCCTGGAGCTATGTCAGCAGAAATGGCAGAGCAGAGAACTCCACCCACAAAGCAACAAATAAACCTGTTAAAAAGTTTTGGAGCCAACTTTGTTAGGACTCTGAGTACCGATGAAAACCACGCAGCAACCAGGGAATGCATAATTAAGGATAGTAAGCTGAATCGCAGTAAGAGTTTTGTGGCATTTTATCTTCTCTTGGATGCCTTTCCTGCTTCTAGCTTGCTGGCAGCAGCCTTGAAAAAAGCTGCCCACATAATTGGCATAAAGTTCTAGTCTGTGGAGGGAGCATAACAAACCTTTGAGAATAATCTGAAAAAAAAAAAAAGAATTTGAATTGCACAAATCCAAGGTGAAAATAACATGATTTTTTTTGGCTTGGGCTTACAGCTTTATTGTGTCACGTTTATATTTCCCTCATCTAATTGACTATCACAGCAAATCACTTTTGTTCCTTTATATACTTTAATATAAAATTTTAATATTTTTCCTTGGTATAGCAATGATATACATTTATGGGGTACTGCAATAAACGTTTAAATACATGTATACAATGTATAATGATCAGATCACTTCATATCTGTCAATTCACACATAGTATCATTTCTTTGTGTAGGGAACATTCAAAAACTTTTCTGCTCACAATTTTAGAATATTCCATTAATTGTCAGCCATAGTTTTTCTATCATGCTGTAAAACACTGGATATTGTTTTGCTTAACTGTGACCACATACCCATTAACAATATCATTTTTTATATACCCAATTATAGTGAAATGATTTCTACAGCAAGCAATTTGACATACCTATCCTCTCACATAGTTATCTTAAAATTTTTTTTGTAGTGAGAACACCTAAACTCTTCTTTCCAGTGGCATCTCCAGTTTACAATACATTTTATTAAGCTGTAGTTGTTTTGCTGTGTAATATTTCTCTAGATTCATTTATTCTGTATCATTTTAACTTTGCACATTTGACCTACATATCCCTTTACGTATCCTTGTCACCTCATCCTGTTTTTTTATGATTTCAACTTTCCCTTTGACTTCACCTATAAGAGAGAGAGCACGCCTATCTTTTTCTTTCTGCATCTGGTTTATTTTCCTAAGCATAATAACCTTCAGGTTCTTGTTTCTCCATGTTGCTGGAAATGACAGAATCACTTTTTAAAATTATATTTTTCTTATCTTTAAGTAGCTGAACAAAGGGATTACCATTCAACAAATCAGTTTTTAGGTACAAGACATTTTGAACAATATCACCCCAGTCATCATTTTTCCCTATCCCTCCCAACCTAAACCCTTAACCTCAATTTTCCTATTTTCATAGGACATGCATTGAACATTATTGCGACATTCTGTCCCCCTTCCAGAATCTCCTTTTAAAAGGAAGAATTATATTCCATATATGTATTGAAATGTATGTATGTATACAACATATAATTTATCTAGTCCTCCATCTACAGATACTAAAATAATTAAGCTTGCTTTTTTACCCTTCTCCAAAGAAAGCTTACAGGTTTGCCTGGAATGTTCCCAGGGATGTGATGGCTTTGAGGGGGTAGTGGATGGGAGTAAGGAGATGGGACTCATGAAAGTCAAATACATTAGCCTGAAACAAGGCATAACAACTGGGCAAACAATTGACTAACAGAAAAGTTTGGGAGTAAATCCTAGAGTGCTTTGGGAAATATGGACTTTGCAAAGCTCTTATATGATTCTGAAAGCTAGAAGATCACATGAAAGCAATGGCTGGGCACTGATCAGGAGAGAACTGAAAAGGTCCCAAGTTTTCATCTTGGTGAACCTTCAGGGAACATTAGTTTTTTATTTTATTTTTACTTTTATTGTTTTGGTGGTCGTGGGGCTTGAACTCTGGGCTTGGGCACTGTCCCTCAGCTCTTCAGATCAAGGTTAGCGCTCTACCACATCAGCCACAGTGCCACTTCCGGTTTTCTGGTGGTTAATTGGAGATAAGAGTCTCTCGACTGGGGCTGGGAAGATAGCTCAGTGGTAGAGCGCTTGCCTTGCATGTTGCATGCTTGAGGCCCTGAGTTCAATTCCTCAGCACCACATAAGCAGAAAAAGCCGGAAGTGGCGCTGTGGCTCACGTGGTAGAGCGCTAGCCTTGAGCTGAAGAGCTGAGGGACAGCGCCCAGGCCCAGAGTTCAGGCCCCACGACTGGACCCCCCCCCCCCCCCCAAAAAAAAAAGAGTCTCTCGACTTTCCCTGCTTTGAATCTCGATCCTCAGATCTCAGCCTTCTGAGTTACAAGTGTGAGCCACCGTTGCCTGGCTAGGAAACATTATTTATAATGGCCTAACAGGGAGGCAATTAAAATGACCACCAACTGATGACTGGGTAAATAAAATGAGTATTAATACAATAGAATATTATTCAGCCATAAAAAGGAATGAAGTACTAATACATGCTTCAACATGGATGAATCCTGAAGACATTGTGTTAAGTGAGAGAAATGGAACACAGAATGTCACACATTGTTTAAATCCATTTATTTTTCTATTGCAATTTTTCGTGTGTGTGTGTGTGTGTGTGTGTGTGTGTGTGTGTGTGTGTGTGTGTGTGTGTGTGTGTGTGTGTGTGTCCTAGGGCTTGAATTTAGGGCCTGGACACTGTCCCTGAGCTTGTTTGGCTGAAGGATAGCACTTTACCATTTTGAGCTATAGCACCACTTCTGGCTTTTTTTTTTTTTTTTTGTAGTTTAGTAGAGATAAGAATTTTACAGAATATCCTGCCTAAGCTGACCTTGAACAGTGGTCCTCAGATCTCAGCCTCTTGAATAGCTAAGATGACATGGGTGAGCCACTAGCAACGGGCTTTTATTATATCTTTAAGTGGTTGTACAAAGGAATTTCAATTCAACATGAGTACAGGGCATCTTGATATCAATGTCACCTCTTCCATCACTTTAAATCTATTTAGGTGACACATCAAGAATAGGCACATGGATAAGAGATAGACAGCAGGCTGATTGTTTCTAGAGACTGAATATGAGAGGGAACAAGAAGTGACTGTTTATTAGGTAGAGGGGTTAGTTTTTCTCCTTTTTAGTAATTATAGGTATTGAACTCAAAGTGTTGAACTTGCCAGACAGGTGCTTTATCACTTTTTTCATTATGCTTGCTTTTTAGATAGAGTCTCAAGGTTTCACCTGGGCTGTCCATAAACTGACCTCCTCCTATTTATATTTTTCTAGTAGCTGGGATTATAAGTGTGCATCTCTATGCATAGGTTTATGGTTTCTTTGTGGGGGTGATGGAACTTTCTGGAAATAAATAGGTGGATTATTGGCAGCATTGTGAATGTGCTAGAAGCCTCTGTATGTAAACTTCAAAATGTTTAAAGTGGTGGATTTTGTTATGTGAATTTTATCTCAATCAGAATAAAAATAAGAACACAAAATAATGCTCTAATAATTTTGAAATGTCTCTGAGATGATGTCTCCATGGCAATAGTCTCTGTGGCAACAACTAAGAGGAACTTTCCCTGGTGTTACATCATCAAGGCAAGAATCCTCCAGGGTTCTTAGAGAAAAGTGAACTTCTAATGAATCTCTAAGGATTTGCTCTTGAGTGGCAAGGAAAGTTGGTCTTGTGGGGTTATTTGAAGCTTGTCATAATGAATTGTTTTTTTCTCTCTTTGTAACTTTTGTGCCATGGGATTCTGAATAGGGATTGGGGTTTATTAGTGATTCTGAAGCATGTGGCAACATTTGAAGTGGAGAATCTGTAAATGAAGTATTGTTATTACCCCTGAGCCTTAGTGGAATATGGACTATAGGGAAGGACAAGCCATCACAAGCTAAGTCTGTCTTAGCATAACATAACAGAAATGGCCTGTCCATTTATGAACAGTCTATCCATAACATAAATGAGCCTTGCTAGGAAGAAGATAAGCTTCAGCTTTTATGTGATGATCCAATTATTTCTCCAGCTTTTAACTCTAAAACATGTATAACCTATGTGCTAACTGAGGTTTGAATTTCTTTAAGAAAGAAATTGTTTCACTTTGACTAAAAGTCTGTCCTTATTAAAATGTTATTAATATAAGTCTAATATTACTTTAAATTATAAAATAAAAAGTGTGGAATGCAAGTGGCTACATACTTGTTTTATTGTTGAAGGAGTAAGATTTTATCAGATTGCTTCCTGAGGCTATTACATAATGAATAGGATTGAACTCAGGGCCTTGTGCTTGCTAGCTAGGCAGGTACTCTACCACTGGAGCTATAGCTCCAGTTTTCTTGTTCATTGATTACCTGAAGTAGGGCTTTGCTGCTTTATCAAGAATGTCCTGGGTTGCAGTCATTTTACTTGTGCTTCTCTCTGTATTAGGGACTATTAGGTACATGCCATTATGCCCAACCATTGTGCTTCCCTGGTAGCTAGATAGCTAGCACATATCACTGCCAGGCCATTAACTGAGAGAAAGTCTGATAGACTCTTTAAAAAGAATTTAAAATTGTTATTATAAAGGTGATGTACAGAGGGATTATAATTACCTAAGTCAGATAAAGAGTACATTTCTTTTTGGATAATGTCACCCGTCTCTCACTCTTTCCCAGTTTTTCCCTCCTGTCCCCACCCACCAGTTGTATAGATCATTTTCACCATAGTGTCTAGTGAATGCCATTGCTAACATTTGTTCACCCTTTTACTTTGTTCCTCTATTTCTGTGCCCCTTACCATCCCACAGACAGACAAGTCAAAAAGAAAAAACAAAGAAAGAAAACCTCTTGTTTCCATTTCCTGGAGAAATATTATTTATATGATCAGATGTACATAGGCATTGCGCCTTTGTGTTTCTCTCCGAAGAGTATTCTCCTTTGGTCTCACTCTGTGTAAATGCCTAATCCTGTATGATTTATCATATCTCAGTGTATTTTAGATCTAGCTTCCAAATATGAGAGAAACATGCATCATTTGTCTCTCTTCAGTGTGGCTCCCTCACTTAACATGATTTGTTCCAGGTCCATCCATTTACCTGCAAATAACATATTATTCCTTCTATTGGCTGTATAAAATTCTCCATTGTGTATAGGTACACATTTTTTTTTGTCGGTCCTGGGGTTTGAACTCTGAGCTTGGGGGTTGTCCCTGTGCTTTTCAGCTCAAGGCAAGAGCGTTACCGCTTGAGCCACAGCGCCACTTCCTAGGTACACATTTTTTAAAATCTACTCATCTATTGTAGTGCATCTGGGTGTTTCCCATAGGTTGTCTATTGTGAATAGTGCAGCAGTGAACAAGGATGTGCAAGTGTCTTCATGGTATCCTAGCTTGTGATGTTCTGGATAGATGCCCAGGAGTGGTATGGCTAAGTCGAAGAGAAGATCTATGTTTAGTTTTCTGAGGAACCCCCAGACTGCTGTCCAGAGGTTTGTTCTATTTTAAATTCCTACCAACAGTGGTCTCATGGATTTTTAAAAATGGTTTGGCTGGTCTTGAACTATGACCATCTCGATCTTATCTGTCCATGCAACTATGATTGCAAGCTTGAGCCATCGTGCCCAACTTCAAATATATTAATAATTGCTATTAAAGCCTAAATTGCTAATTCCATTTCCTGTGTGGTTTCTGGGATGTTTTTGTTGAAGTATTTTTCTCCTGGTAACTGGCCAAATTTTTCTACCTCTTCTATATCTAGTAATTTTCAGTCATAGACCTTATATGTTATGTTCTTGAGTGCTTGAGTACTGGATTTTGTTGTATTTCTTTAAAGTATGTGTGAGCTTCTTTTGAGAGCCTTTTAAGGATCTGGAGTCTTTGGAAATTTGTTTTAAGCTTTTCTAGAGTACTCCTAGAATAAGACAGGATAAAATCCCAGTACACAGTGTGTACTGAGTTCCTTATTTGTATTGAATGTTTATTGGAACATCTTCATGGTGGCTTGTAGGAACTTTTTTTTTTCAGTCATAATTTTATATGATTTTCTTCTTCTTTTTTTTGTTGGTTATGGGGCTCGAACTCAGGGCCTGGGTACTATCCTTGAGCTCTTTTGCTCTAGGCTAGCACCCTACCACTTTGAGCCTCAGCTCCACTGGCTTGTAGGAACTCGAATGATTCCAGACTTGCTTTTGCAAGTCTTTTCTTCTTTTTTATATTGTTTTTGCAAGTAGCAACCAAAAGTGATGAAATTGTATGTCAGTGTTTTTCCACATTATTTTGCTTTCTCAGAGAAATGACCGAACGTTTGTGAAGAAGTTCCATTCTCCATGAAGCTCTTTGCATAACTTCATCTCCTCCAGTTTCCCTGTCCACAAATTCAGGCTTCTTTGGTTTTCCTCAACACCAGTCTGTTCTCAGTTTGTTTCCCGATTCTTTCATCCCTGTTTTGAAATTGTGTCTAGGCAGAAGGTCACCTTTGCTTCTCTACTTCTTCTCTTATAACTGCAGTTCACTTCTGCCTTTTCTCAATGTCTGAAAACATTTTTGCATATAGTCTGTTTGGTTTTCTAGGGATAGATGATAGAGGGAAAATCTGAGCCCTGTTACTCTATCATGGTTAAGAGAGACTGTCTTAGTCCCTCTTCCTTTTGAAGTATCTTACTTTTTTTTTTTTTTTTTTGGGTCTGGTCATGGGGTCTGAACTCTGGGCCTGGGCGCTGTCCTTCAGCTCAAGGCTAGCGCTCTACCACTTGAGCCACAACGCCACTTCTGGCTTTTTTCCCCCCCTTATGTGGTGGTGAGGAATCAAACCCAGGGCCTCATGCATGCAAGGCAAGTGTTCTACCACTGAGCCACCTTCCCAGCCCTTACTTGTTGTTTTAATAGACATTTCTTATATCAGGAAAGTTGGACATTCTGTATGCTTTAGAGCCATCAACATTTCTGTTTTCTCTGAAATATTCATGTTTTTTTCCACCTATCTTTTACTTTGAGTTGTAGGTCTTCTTATTGCACATTCTGGAAACTCCTTAAAAGATGCTTGCATCCAAGATTTCTACTAGACTTTTTCACTGTTTTTTAATTTATCTTTTGACTTTTCTAATGATTTTCTCCCAGGCAAAAAGTGCTTTTTAAAATATAGCCACATTTATCAATATCTTATTTATAGTTTCTAGGTGTTAAATTACCTTCTGCCAAGTATTCTGTACTTCCAAGTTATAACTTCACCTGTGTTTCATGTTTCTTTCCAGAACTTGAATCATTTTAGCTCTTGCATTTAGATGCATTTGCAATTTGTATGGTATATGGTGGTGAGAGTGGATTTTATGTTCAAAAAGCATATCCAGTATACCATGCTCTCAAAAAATGATAACACTTCCCTTCCCTTATTGATTCAAGATGCTACCTGCAGCAATGTTGACTCCATTTGTTTTTGAGTCTCTATCCAATTTTATATTCTGTTCCAGTGATCTACCATTCTGTTCATGTGCCAACATCTTCCTTTAGTTAGAGAAGCTTTAGAGTGTCTCCATATTTGTTAGGGTTAGCTTGTAAATGTCATATCTTCTTCCTTCTCCGTAGGCTTTCCATGCTATCAGTTCTTATTATTTCCTATAAAACTTTATTATTATTATTATATTATTGTAAAGGTGATGCGCAGAGGGTTACAGTTACATAAATAAATAAATGAGAACAATTCTTATTCAACATTGTTATCCTCTTCCATATTTTCTCCTGCTCCCTTCCCACACTCCTCTCCCCCACAAGTTCATTTCTAACATAGTGTCTTGTGATTGTTGCTGTTGCATTGGTTCACCCTTTGTCTTTTGTCTCACCATTTCTGTGATTTCTCATCCCACCCCCAAATCAGATAAACATGTATAAGACAAAGGGATTTTCACAATAAAAAACTTATTTAAAAAAGACAAAGGGTACTGAAATAAAAAACAGTGACAACAGGAGATAAACCAAAGGAAAAGAAAGAAAAAAAGAAATAGCTGCAAAACGAACTCCTACAAACTTTAAAAACAACTTGTATCCTACAAAAATATTTAATGCTACATCTATTGAGATCATATATAATGTGATTTAGAGAATTTAGAGAGAATTGATATGTTTGTATATTGAATCATTACCATGGAGTACATGATATACCTTTCCATTAGTTAGATCTGCTTTTGTGGCCTTTAGGCATTTTATACTTCGAGTGGCATATGTTTTCTTCATTTCTTACTAGGTATTTGAAAACAAATTTAATTTTCCTATTGTGACAAGATGTAATGTGACACATTACACATTTAGTGCAATGTGTTTCTATTATTATGACAAAATAAAACAACTTAAAAGTCAGAAGGGTTGATTTGGCTTACAGTTTTGGAGGTGTGAGTCCACGGTTAGTTGGTCCCATGGTCAATTGGCCCCACTGATTTGGGCCTGTGAGAAAGCAGTGCATCATGATTGAGCGCATGGCAGGGAGAAAGGGAGAAAGAAAGGGGGGTGATTTCGGGATTCTAATATAACCTTCAAGGGCATGCCCCTATGATCTCACATCCTCTCACTAAGCTCTGCCTGGAATAGTTCTCCTGCCTCCCAACAACATTACACACTGGGCACTAAGCCTTTATCACATACCTCTTCAGGTAATATTCAATATCAAACTGTAACAATATTCTAGCAGGTTGGTTTTGCACAGAGTATATTGATTCCTGACATTATACCTGCAATTTAACTAGTTTTTAGTATTTTTCACTGTTTTTGTAAGTTCCTCAGGAATATATAATAATATCATCTGTATATACGGAATTGTCTTACCTTTTCAGATTTTAAAAACTTTTCTCAGCTTGCATTTTTTTTCCTTTTTGTAATTTTAGTAGAAAATGTAGCAGTTATCTCATCTGGTCTGTCTTACTGGGAGTCCATCCAGTATCTTTACACTAAGAACATCTTCACATTTATCTGGACAAAATGTCTGTTTTAATTTTCATTAGGTATTTAAAATAATTATTGGGAATTGAATTTTGTTGGATGTAATTTGATGCGAATGTGTATCCTAGATCTCAACTCTCCCTAACCCCTTTCATTCCTTCAAATGTCCATTTTATTTTTTGCATCTTGAATCTTCTTCTAATAACTAATTTCTTTTGGTCACAAACATAATCATGCCTTTATTGCCCTAAGAACATTTCCTCTAAATCTCTTCCTTATTTTACTGTAATTTGTATATACATATATTTTATATTTGTATTTTTGCTTCCTGTTTACATTCAAGAAATGGTGCTCCTTTTTTTAAAATTTTATTTTATTTTATTTGAGAACATACTGTACAGAGGGGTTACAATTACATGGGCAGGATAATGCATACATTTCTTACCAAGCATTGCAGCCTCCTCCTTTGTTTACCCTTCACCTCCCTTCCCAGCCTCCCCCCTCCCTCCCACCCAATCCTTCCCCCCCCCCCACACCGACATTGTAAAGCTCCTTTTTGACATGACATTTTGTACTTCTCATTGTTGCAACAGGTCCACCTGAATCCTTAAATGACTTGTTTTTCCCCATCTCCTCCACAAGTTATACTGACATCAAATATAGTGAAAGCGGGGGTTACACTGTGGGGGAGGGACATACAAAGCAACAAAGAAATAATCTTGTAAATGCGTTAGAAACACATGCATGAAAGAAAAAAAACATTAAAATACATATTTAAACGTTCATTTTCCTAACATCACATTATCTGACCTTTTCTGCTTGACTCGTACATATACTAGATATTGCAAATAAGGGAAACTATGGGACCTCTGTTTCTTTGGGCCTGGCTTACTTCACTTAATATAATTTTTTCCAAGCCTTTCCATTTCCTAACAAATGGGGCAATGTCATTCTTTCTGATGGAGGCATAGAATTCCATTGTGTATATATACCACATTTTCTTGATCCATTCATCTACTGAGGGGCATCTGGGTTGGTTCCAGATGCCCCTTTGGTGCTCCCTTTTTTAAAATTATCTTTAAGTAGTTTCAAAAGTGGTTTCAACTCAACAAGTCTGTTTATGAGTACATTGAATCTTGATCAATGTCACCTCTTACATTGCCCCCCTCCATCTTTTTTCTGGCCACACTTAGCTCCTCAAATTATGTGGTTCCACTTTCACATATGTTCATTTAATATAATGACCCCCCCTTCCCTTCATTCTTCTGTTCCCATATCCTCACTTTTAAGAAAGTTATATGATTTTTAGCCTCTCTTTATAGCTAGTGCCACAGCAGGACTCCCCTGTAGATTTACAGGGGAATACCTGTAAAAATCTGGCCTTTCTATGCATTTTACAATCTGCCGTTTAATTGTATGGTCTTTTCTGGGCTATAAGGAGCTGCTGAGCAAGTTCCTTGATTACTATCCTTTGATTTTAGACATGTTGCCACCAGGTGGCAGTAGCAGAAGGAGTCATTTGATCTGACAGTGAGGATGTTCAGGCCTTTGGTGGTTTTCTTCCTTTTCTTCCTCTTCCCCCTCCTCCTCTCCCTGCTGCTATTTGAAGTTGAAATATTTAAGCAACATGATATAGTGAGAAGTTTTAGGTAATGAAGGCCTTGCTCCTTTTTTTCGGTTTTCTTTAAAAAGTTTTTGTTGCAAAGGTTGCAGTTACAAAAGTCAGATAATGAGTACATTTCTTTTTGAATAGTGTCACCTCTTCCCTTGTTTTCTCCCAGTTTTTTCCTCTTCTAACCCCCTCACAACTTGTATAGTTAATTTTCAATGAAGTGTCTAGTGAGTATTACTGCTGAATTAGTTCTCCCTTTGTCCCACCATTTTTATGCTTCCCCTTCCCCTCCCAAATCAGATAAAATTACATATAAGACAAAAGGTACAGAAATAAAAAACAGTGACAAAGGGGGAAAAACAGAAAAAAATTACAAAAAGTAAAAGTCCTCTTTCCATTTCTTGGATTTCATTTGGATAAGCATCTATTTATATGATAATATGTACATAACTATTTTTTATTGTGAGAATACCGTACAGAGGAGTTACAATTACATGGGCAAGATAACGAATACATTTCTTATCAAGCATTGTTGCCTCCTCTTTGTTTCCCCTTCCCATTCCTTCCCATACCCACCTCTCCCGACCTTCCCCCACCCCCCACTAAAGTTATAAAGTTCATTCGACATAACGACTTGTACATCTCATTGTAGGAATGGGTCCACCTGTATCCCTAGTTAAATGATTTGTTTTTTCCCTTCCCTTCCACAAATTATACCAACATCAAATACAGTGAAAGCATGGGTTATATCGTGGGGGAGGGACATACAAAGCAACAAAGAAATCATCTTATAAATATGTTAGACTACATGTAGGAAACTAAAGCTAGATCCTTACATATCACCATGCACCAGAATCAACTCCAAATGGATCAAAGACCTTGAAGTCAAAGCAGATATTCTGAAAACATTACAGGATGGAATAGGAGAAACCCTAGGTCTCCTTGGCTCAGGCCGAAATTTTTTGAATAGAGACCCGGAAACACAACAAATCAAAGAAAGGTTGGACAAATGGGATTGCATAAAGTTGCAGAGCTTCTGCAGGGCAAATGACATAGCTAGCAAGAGCAATAGAAAGCCCACGGATTGGGAGAAGATCTTTACTAGCCATACAACGGACAAGGGTCTCATATCTAAAATATACTTGGAACTCAAAAAATTAAATCCCCCAACAACAAATCCTCAAAGAAACAACTGCCCAATAAATAAGTGGGCGAAAGACTTAAAGAGAAACTTCTCTGAAGAAGAAACTAGGATGGCCAATAGACACATGAAGAAATGTTCAACCTCTCTAGCCATAAAAGAAATGCAAATCAAAACAACATTGAGATATCACCTCACCCCAGTTAGAACGGCAAAAATCAAGAACTCTAACAACAACAGATGCTGGAGGGGATGTGGACAGAAAGGAACCTTACTTCATTGTTGGTGGGAATGTAAACTTGTTCAACCACTTTGGAAAGCAGTATGGAGGTTCCTCAAAAGACTTCACATAGAACTCCCCTATGACCCAGCAATCCCACTTTTGGGCATTTACCCAAATGTTTACAAACAAGACCACACTAAAGCTACCAGCACAACAATGTTTATTGCAGCATTATTTACCATAGCTAAGATAGGGAACCAACCCAGATGCCCCTCAGTAGATGAATGGATCAAGAAAATGTGGTATATATACACAATGGAATTCTATGCCTCCATCAGAAAGAATGACATTGCCCCATTTGTTAGGAAATGGAAAGGCTTGGAAAAAATTATATTAAGTGAAGTAAGCCAGGCCCAAAGAAACATAGGTCCCATGGTTTCCCTTATTTGCAATATCTAGTATATGTACGAGTCAAGCGGAAAAGGTCAGATAATGTGATGTCAGGAAAATGAACCCTTAGATATGTATTTTAATGTTTTTTTCTTTCATGCATGTGTTTCTAACGCATTTACAAGATTATCTCTTTGTTGCTTTGTATGTCCCTCCCCCACAGTATAACCCCTGCTTTCACTATATTTGATGTCAGTATAACTTGTGGAGGAGATGGGAAAAAACCAGTTGTTTAAGGATTCAGGTGGACCTGTTGCAACAATGAGAAGTACAAGTTGTCATGTCCAAAACGAGCTTTACAACGTCGGTGCGGGGGGGGGGGGGGAGGGAAGGGGGGGAAAGAGAAGGATTGGGATTGGGGGGAGGGGGGAGGCTGGGAAGGGATGTGAAGGGTAAACCAAAGGAGGAGGCTGCAATGCTTGGTAAGAAATGTACGCATTATCCTGCCCATGTAATTGTAACCCCTCTGTACAGTATGTTCTCAAATAAAATAAAATTAAATTAAAAAAAATATGTTAGAAACAATTGCATGAAAGGAAAAAAAAACAAAAAAAAACATTTGAATACTTATCTTGGGGTTCATTCCCCTAACATCAACTTATCTGACCTTTTCTGCTTGACTCAGACATATACTAGTTATTGCAAATAAGGGAAACCATGGGACCTATGTTTCTTTGGGCCTGGCTTACTTCACTTAATATATTTTTTTCCAAGTCTTTCCATTTCCTAACAAATGGGGAACCACCCAGATGCCCCTCAGTAGATGAATGGATCAAGAAAATGTGGTATATATACACAATGGAATTCTATGCCTCCATCAGAAAGAATGACATTGCACATAACTATTGTGTGTTTGTGATCTTCTCCTAAGAAGATCCTCCTTTCGTCTCACTATGAATGTTTAGAGTCATGTTTAATTTATCATGTCCAAGTGTAATTTTTGTCTTTTCTATTCAT
Organism: Dipodomys spectabilis; assembly: GCF_019054845.1. Taxonomy (NCBI): domain Eukaryota; kingdom Metazoa; phylum Chordata; class Mammalia; order Rodentia; family Heteromyidae; genus Dipodomys; species Dipodomys spectabilis. Next base: position 5,662,847 of record NW_024870700.1, read on the forward strand.
TGTGTTCACTTGTAGACTTATAGGCACATTCTAATTACTACAAATGAGGAAAGCATGTAACATGTTTCTTTAGGTTTGGTTTACTTAAAGGGCTTGCTCTTAACGGGAATCATTAGACCCTCGTCTCCTCTTCTCCCTCTTTGATCAAGAGATGAATGAATTTCCTCTGCCACACTCTACTGCCATGTTTCCACCTGAAAAAGTAACTGAACTGTAATCCAAAAATAAAAATTTTTATTTTCTAAATGTGATTATCTTGTATAGTAAATACTAACAAAAAGCTGATTAAACCACTCCCCCAGTCATTTGTGTTGTCTGTGCTATCTTTTGCATTACATGATTTTTAAATGTCTTGAATCCTGCTATTTCTTGGACTCTTTATTTTATTTTAGTTATTTTTGAGATAGGTATAAACTTAGGGTTTTGCATGTGTTAGGCAAACATTCTACCTCTGTGGTACATCCCTAGGTCTTTTCCTGGACTCTTGGTGAATGCATGTATTCTCTAACCTTCACTTCTAGAGAAAACCTGTTTTGTTGATATTAAGTATTCTGACAGACATTTCTCATTCATAATTGTTATGTGTAGCTCTTTCTTAAAAGCTTTCACACCTTCAGTATTAGCATTTACTGCCACATTACTGATGTGATGAGAATTATGATCTTTTTAAGCACTGTAACCCCTTACAACTTGCTATAAATGTGTATATGTGTGTGTGTGTGTGTGTGTGTGTGTGTGTGTGTGTATGTGTGTAGGATCATTGGGACAAGGTTTTTGTGTTTAGAAAGACTTCTTGAGATGGAGGTATGGCCTAGCAGTAGAGTGCCTATCTAGAAAGTGTGAGACCCTGAGTTTAAACCTTAGTACCAACAACAACAGAAAGAAAAATAAAGACTTGTCTACCTGGGATTGTCAGTAGAATAAGAAGTATATACTAATGTATAAGTCTTCTATCCATGTGGAAAGTAACTTTTCTATACTATCTGGATTACCAGCTCATTTCTTCATGATTACTATAGATTTAATCAGTGAGGATGATTTCCTTGTATTACTGATCGATCTATCGTCTGTCTGTCTGTCTGTCTGTCTGTCTGTCTGTCTGTCTGTCTGTCTATCTATCTATCTATCTATGGCACTGGGGATTGAACTCAGGATATTGTGCATGCTAGGCAAGTGTTGTAACATTCAAGTTATACCCCAGCCTCTTTGTTTTTGAGACATGGCCTTGTTACCTTGTTACCTTTTCCTGCTTCCCCTCTCACATCTCTAACATAGCTAGAGTTGTAGGTGGGTACCAGTGTGTCTGGCTACTTATTTTATTTTGAGATAGTTGATGAAATCAATTGTGAAAGTCCTAACTTATATGTGAAAGTAATTACTGGCTTTTTGCTTCATGTTGGGCACTTATCTTGAGTTTCATCTCAAGATAATTTCTCACCAGAGGCAAGAGTCATAGATGTGTATTTCATAGAATGATAGGATGTGAAAGCAGAAAACAATATAAAAATGCTGGCAACATTGTGGAGTATCGGTTATGACTGACTGGAAACTGTCTCACTACCAATGTTCAGCATCATGACAGCATCTAACTACATATGACTAAACAGGGAAAAGATCAAAATTCTAGAATCAAGAAACAGGTTCTTCTGGATGTATATTTCTTTCATACCACTGTAAAGTCAGAAAGTTGTAAGTCAAACCATTGTACATTGAAGGATATCTGCAATAAATTACTGTGTATCATAAATCCATGACACTAATCATAGTAATGATATTGAAAAATAGGACATGTCTCTGATTAAAGATTAAACATAAAACGAATAAAGGTATGGCTACTTATCTGTTATGAAAGCAAAGATAAACCAGATGTTTTCAGCTATAGTAATTTGAAACAAAATTATAGAATAAATCTTGCAAAAAGAAAGTAGTACATGTATTATTTAAGGAATTTCAACAGATGAGCAATGTGTGCATGTGTCTATCCATGTGCATGTTGGTGTCACATAAAAGACTGGCCTCTGCTGCAGCAGTGATGTTCTACAATATTAATTCAAAGCTGGGTACCAGTGACTCATGCCTGTAATCCTAGCTACTCAGGTGGCTGTGAACTAAGGATCATGATTTAAAGCCAGCCCAGGTAGGCAAGTCATTGAGACATTTATTTGCAATTGATTACCAAAAAGCTAGAAATGGAGCTGTGGTTCAAGTGGTAGAGTACCATCTTGAACTCAAGACTTAGTACTAACACAAAAAATATATACAAACACACACACACACACACACACACACACACACACAAACACGCACCACTGTACCACATGATAAGTGACAAAGATGTAATGATGTTGTTTATTAGACTTTGGGGATACTTTTGGGAATGTACTAAATTATTTTAAGAAGCTTTCCAGTCAATTTTGACTTCATACATTATGAATATTTATGTTGCAAGCAAAAATGTTTTCAGCTGTTTTGTTTTATTGACACTGGGATGTTAATATTTGTTTTCATCTCTTACAAAGTAACTCTTGAGAGACAAATCAACCACGCACTTCTCCATCGTCTTTCCAAGGATGTTATTCTCTGGAAGAATAATAATGTCTGAAGTCTGTTCAGTTCATACATTTATTTTTTTGGCCTCAATACAACAGCAAAAAGAGACTAAAAGGAGGGAAACAAGTATAAATACAACACAAATAAATACTGTGTGGAGTCAAGAGGGAAGGCCTGTTTTAGCTTTAACAAGAGGGTGGTGGAGGAGGTTTGTGACCAGCCGTACGAGTGAGAACGCCCTCCTTCCCACTCTGTCTCACTTTCTCAGCTCTCCATCTGGCTGGCTTCTGTTATAGTCAGTGATGGTTCTTCACGTAAAACACAGAATCTGACTCTGGTGAACTTTGGGAGGAAAGGATTCATTGGAAAGGTAAAATGCAATTCATAGAACTCTAAGAAGCCTGGGACACCAGATTCAGACAAGAATTAGGATCCCTGGGAAGCCAGAGGACCAGAATCACAGCTAAGGTTAAAAGTAAGGAATGTGCTGGGTTAAAGATGAGCAGGCAACCGGCCATTGCCATTAGTCCCACCTGATTCTTCTATATACACTGCTCATTTTTCAAAGTTATCATGTTCGTCTTTTCAGTTATGGATTAAAAGTGATCCTTGATCTTTTTGTATGCTTGCTCAGAAGTTTTGTCCTGACTTAGAAAGCAACCTCTATCTAACTGACAGAGGTTGCTTCTGCCTTTACTACATGATACATTGACAATACAGCTTACTAGCTGTGCCAACTAGTTACCAAGTTGAAAGTTTTAAAATAAGATTCCCCAAAGGACAAATCCTCTTGACAGAGCAGCAAGTGCTAATGCTGGGAAGCCAAACCTTAACTATATCTTATCCTTGAAGTCTCTGAATTCTGCTTCCTGAGAGAGGCTCTTCCTGACACTTGTAATCTCAGTTCAGTTTGCCTCCGGTGCCATTTCCATGAAGTCCTTTACTTTTCTCTGGAGCACGTGCCGTACTTAAAATTTATTGTTAGGAGTAATTCTAGGACCTCTTTATAAGTGTTTGTCACGGGGTTTAAAGATATAGAGTGTAAATTTCAGGTTCATACATGTATGAGTACTTGCTTGGTTAGGAATTCTCAAGGATTTTCTTCCCCTGTCCTGCTACACTCAGAGCTTATTCTGAGACCAGCCTGTGTCTTAAGTGAGGCATTTCTTTTATTTACTCAGGTTTTACACTTTTTGTACATGAATTTACATTTTTTGTAGATGAGTGGAGAGGAGACATGGTCTCTATTCTCACCTCCATCTGCCTGTGTTCTAGGTCTCATTTCTTGCCCCTTACATGTGAAAACCCAGGTTCTAGTCCTAGAGGGCTAGCAGAATCCCCCCCCGCCCCCCCAGTCAGTACTTGATGTAGGTAGTCTTCACTTACTTTCACTTACTTCACTTAGATTTCAGCTTGCCTTTCTGCCTCCCACTCCCCATGACAATTTCCATTCCTCGCCTTTTATAAACAACATGATGCAATATTGTATCATATTGGCTTTACCTTTTTTTTTTTGATGGTAGTGGGGTTTGAGCTTTGAGCTCAGGATATTCTAACACTTGTGCCATGTAACCAGACTTTTTTGTTTTGGTTATTTTTAGGATATAGTCTCATTTTTTGCCCAGGGTGGTTGGAAAACCATCCTCCTACTTATACTTCCTATGTAGCTGGGATGACAAGTGCCACAGCTTTTTATTGGTGGGAGCTGGCCTTGAACCATAACCTTCCCAATCACCATCTCCTGAGTAGCTAGGATTATAGGCATAAGACACTACATCCACCTGTTTAATATTTTTAGATTTTTTTTCTTTTTTGTTTAGTGTATTTAAGTTTTTATTCCTTTTGGTTAAATACAAAGGAGTGAAATTGGATTGTATTATAAGACTTTAATTTTGTAAGAAATAGCTAAACTATATTCCAATTATAGATTTCTGTATTAATAAATCTAGACACAAAGATAAAGAGATCTGTAAAGCTTAATTTATATTTATGATTTTAACTTTCAAGAATATAACCTATTATCCTTATGTGTGCTCTAGTGAGAGGTTATTTTTCTAATCATATAGATAGAAAGGCTGTTTTACTAAATATTTTTTCTTAATATATATTTTTATTGTAAAGATACTGTATAGAGGGGTTACAGCTACATGAGCAAGGTAATGAGTCCATTTCATATAAAGCATTGTTATACCCTCCTTTGTTTAAATATTTTTCAGTGTTGTCAGTGAATAAATAAATGTTTATCTTTAGAAATCAGAAACATTTCTTCCTTTTTTGCTCTTTATGTTCACTGTTCTATACTTGTTGAATCCTCTGTAGGAGGGAGAGGAAAAGAAAAAAAAGGCCATTCTTTAAAATTCACATTTGGAAGTAAAGTTGACTATGGGAGGGAAGAAACAATTGGGCAAGTGACCTAGACTCCATCTTGGAGATTCCTTTTCCTTTTTGTTTTCATTTGTCATGGGGCTTGAACTCTGGGCCTGGGCACTGTCCCTCAGCTCTTCAGCTCAAGGCTAGCGCTCTACCACTTGAGCCATAGTACCTCTTCTGGCTTTTATTTTTTGCTTATGTGGTGTTGAGGAATTGAACCCAGGGTCTCATGCATGCAAGGCAAGCACTGTACCACTGAGCCACCTTCTCAGATCCTTTTCCTTTTCTTTAAGTCTGTCTCTGTGTCATGAAGACCTCAGAGGGCTTCTGCTTTCTACTTCATTCTGGATAAATGGACATAGTCTTGCTGGCCTATAGTGAGTCTTGAGAAAAGCGTGCATCTAACCATCAAGAGAAGTGATTGTTTCCATCGTAGGTAGGTGTCCTTGCTGGTATTGCACTTAGCATTCAGAGGGCATCCTTCTGCATTTATAACCACATAATCTTACACTAAGAAAGATTAACACTTGCATTAAAGTGAATATATAATTTGAATTGGAAGCAAGGTTAAGGTTATAGCATAGATACACCTCTACTACTACTACTACTGCTACTACTACTACTACTACTACTACTACTACTATTTTTGTTGTTGGTCATGAACTCTGGGCTTGGGCACTGTCCCAGCGCTCTTCAGCTCAAGGCTAGCGCTCTACCACTTGAGCCACAGCACCACTTCTGGTTTTCTGGTGGTTAATTGGAGATAAGAGTTTCACAGACTTTCCTGCCTGGCCTGGCTTTGAATTGCCATCCTCAGATCTCATCCTCCTGAGTAGCTAGGATTATAGGTGTGAACCACTGATGCCTGGCTGCACCTGTATTTTTGAGTGAGAAATTAATCTCTATAACCAAGATGAATAAATTAAGGATATTGATTATAAGCTTGATTGTAATAATATATGGGAGAAAGGTTAAACAAATCTATTTCTTGTACTCATTACCCTACTTATGTAACTTTAATCCCCCATTCATCATCTTTACAATAAATAAGTCATAAATACACAAAATCTTATTTCTAATACTAAGAATGTGAGAATGTGAGTTGTAATAAAGTGTTCCAGGTGATACATCAAATTTGAGATATTGAAGCCATGGTTCTCAATACTCTCCATATATTATTACCATTTGGAGCATTTAGATAGTATTGGAGGCTGGGTTCTTTCCACAGGTGTTCTGATATAAGTAATCTGTGGTTTAGTTTGGGCACTAACACACAGTCTTATCTTTAGCAAATGCCCTCTAATTTATTTTCAGATTTTAATATCAAAAGAGGTATGGTTATGGATTCCCAGTGGCACATTTCAATTATAATATCTCTAGGAAACATGAATTATTATTGCAGGATACAATATCAATATTGTTTATACAACATCTTCTGTGAGAGTATTTATTTCTTGGCTAAAAACATAAATCCTTATTCTTTGCTTCCCGAAATAATAGCTAACTATTGTATAATGCTCCATAGTTCAAAGACCAATGAACCTTAAATCCTAAGGTTTTGGATATAGAGTGAAAATAGATTTGCTAATTGATTTTAGTAAACATTTTCATAGAGAAAAACTGATGTCTCAGACACTAACTTGCTCAAAGACTACTAATGAATGGAGACCTGCCAGTGTTCTCTCTGTTTTCAGCTTCTTTCCTTATCTTCCATGTGTAGGTTTATAAATCTGTACATCTGTAAGAAATGTGTACCTGTAACATGTTTGACACTGAATATCTTAGTATTTCTATAGCATGTAGAAAAGAAGAATTCTGTATTTTTTATTCTTTAGAAGGTTGAAGCTCTAAAAGTTAGATAACTCATCCAATGTAATCTAGCTAGTTGGGAAGAGCAAGGAGTAAAATATAGAACTTCTGATTGCTAGTTTTCTATGTCTTTGCTAAACCATACACAGTTTTTAGTAGTATCTTGTCTTTGTGTATCATTTTATTATTAGTCTTTAGTAAAATTATTTCATTAAATTTTTTTGAGATACTATAGGGATCTTATTGCAAAGTTCAGTTGAATTTTCCTCTCATGCCATGTGCATATTAGAAATGCAGATAAGCAAAGAAACAGAAAAACAACCAAAATATTTTTTCCTTGCTGCTTGGAGTGTAGCACTGGTGGGGCTGTCCTTCTAGGTTTTTTGGTTTTGTTTTCGTAGATGTACTTATGTGTGAGCTAGGTTGTAGCTTAGTGCCAAAGCACTTGCCTAGCAAATGCAATGTTGAGTTCGATTCCTAGTATTAAAAAAAAGAAAAAAAAGAGATGCATTGCATGTACAAAAAGATAGATGTTTTTACAAAGTGAATTTGTAATAGTTTCATAAAACACCCTGTTTATAGAAGAGAAAGACTAGTGCGTCACCAAGCACATGAATAGGTTCTCAAACCAATTACTAAAGATAGATGTGAAAATTAAAACAGTGGTATATCTTCTTACAGCTATACCATGAGAAAACTTTAAATCCTAGATGGTGACATGTTTCAGTTAGAAGGTGGGGATTTAGGGACTGAATGTGCACTGTGGCTGTTCTGGAAAGCAAGAAGGCATTACGTAGATGAGATTAGTCAAAGTATCCATGGGAACTCAGCAGTGCTGGTTTGAGATGTCTGTCAGTCTACTATCATCTATCTATCCATTGTCTCCAAGGCCCATGAGAGTACATTTACAAAGATATCCATTATGTCATTATTTTTGGTGTTGGAAAAATCAGATGCAACATAGGTGCCTCTGATAGGAACATTTAGGAAAGGAAACAGATCAACTATGGTGAAGACTGAAGCTGTTAGGCTCAGTCATTGGCAAAGTAGCTTTAGTGATTAGCCAAGAATATAGAAGTAAGATATAAAATGCAATATTATTTATGTGGATAAAAATTACATGCAATTAACTCACTCCCTCAAATTACCCTTAGACCATACTCTCCACAGAATTCACAGTAAGTGGTTTGTTATTATCTACTAGAAAATAGCATGCATGGAGACTGAGATTAGGGAGAACCAAGTTAGGTCAAACTCTAGGCAATAAAACAGTACAAAACATTAAAAAATAAAAATCATTTAATAGCTACTATCATATTACAGTTAACTGAAAATCTGTAACAGATATTTGGAAATAACATACTTAGGGACTGAACAACACATTCCTTCTAAGGAAAATATGGGTCAAAGAAAAAGAATCTTGAGAATTGTTTAAAAAGCTTGAACTAAATAAAAATTTAATAAAACTCATCAAGATTGTGGTATATATTGAAAATGGTGCCTAGAGGTAAATGTACACCATTACATACATATGATAGAAAATAAGAAAGATCTAAAAATTATTATCCAACTTTCTAGGCTGGAAAATAAGAAATATTGAGGGGATGGTTGGGGTTGGGAGAGATGGGGAAAATTATGAAAGAGGTAACATTGATCAGTTTCTTTGTACAACTAGTTAAAGATGATAAAAAACATTTAAAAGAAAAAGGAAAGAAGAATATATTAAGTTGAAACAAAGCATAAGTAAAGGAATAATACATTTACACTTATATATGATATAAAAAAGAATCAAAGAAAGAAGTCAAATTTTTTTTCGAGAAGACCACCAGTGCTGATTGAACCTTTAAAAAACCAAAGATCAAAAAGAAGGTGGCAATAAAAAATCAGAGTTGGGAGAGAGGAAAGAGTACAAATTAATGAACTGCTTCAAACAAGTGTTTTAAAAGAGATTAAAGGAGACCTAACAACTGAAAGTTTTTCCTGAAGCACCCACAAATAGAAAAAGGACAATGACCAGTGGAAGTGTCTGAAAAGACATGGGTAATATCAAAGAGCAGCTCTTATTAGCTGTATGACTGCTGGCAGATTGCTTAACTGTCTCAATGTTATCATCTGAAAACCAGGGATGATGGCACGTAAAAAGAAGGCATTTGTGAGTAGTATAGCTTTAATCAATTTATCAAATATGTGTAGAACAAAAGAAGTTTCACAGACGTCAAAAAAGGAGCACATTGTAAATGATTTCTGAGAGGCCAGAAGGAAGAATTGAAAATGACCTTCGATTAGATCAGGTTATTAGGCAGGACAAGAGATTTTCGCAGAGATTTCACTTCAGTCATTCTTATATAGCACTGTATGTACTTATCTGAAGACTAACAAGGGTAGAGATTTCTAGTATTTCAGAATTTTACCCTAAAATAAGGTCAAAAGAATAAGATTAGAAAAGCTACTTAAATATTCCCATTTTGATATCTCATTGACTCACCTGCTAGTCATGGTAAAAAGCTGAAAACTGCATTTTTCCAGATTTCCTTGCAGCAAACCCAATGGCAGCAAATACATTTACACTAACTAAATAAACTTTTGTGCAGTTTAGGAGGTATTCGTGAAGAGACCCTCCCTTGTCAGTATAATCAGAGTTCTCAATGCTTGTTAAAATTGCAATAATTCTGCAATGGGGTCTGAAAATTCACGTTGCTAAGGAGTTTTTAAGTGATGCTCATCTAGGCCTCTTTCATTCATTTCCTAGTCTCATGAGTAAAGGTAACATTCTTCATGGTGGCAGAGTTGACAGTGACAGCTGGAGCTTCCTGACTTCAGGGTCATATCTAATGTGGAATACAACTGGGGGTCACTTACCCTTCCACTACTCTTTCAAAACTGTAAGTACAAAATTTCACAAATTACATCTTTTTTTTTTGGCTAAAGACAAGTAGCGATTTCTGCTTCCTGTACGAAACATTGACTGATGCACTATTATACTCATTTGTTATATATATGAAAAAAGAATGTTCAAAAATCCTTCTTAGTCTAAAGCATTTCTCCTTTATATCATTATAAACAAGTAGGGAAAGAAAATATTGGATGGAGGATGCACTTATTGACTGTGCTTGGTAGGAGATTGGTGATTAGGCAGGACAAGAGATTTTGCAGCAGTGTATAATATTGGGTGTTCAATCATTCTAGTATAATTTTCTTTTTTTTATTGTGAAACTACCATACAGAGGGGTTACAATTATATGGGCAAGGAAATGAGTACATATCTTATCAAGCATTGTTGGCTCCTCTTTTGTTTCCCCTTCCCATCCCTTCCCATCCCTTCCCACCTTCCCCTCCAACCCCCCCCCCCCCACCAAAGTTGTAAAGTTCGTTTTCGACATAACGACTTGTACATCTCATTGTTGCAATGGGTCCACCTGTATCCCTATTTAAATGATTTGTTTTTTCCCCTTCCCCTCCACAAAGTATACCACCATCAAGTATAATGAAAGCAGGGGTTATACCGTGGTTGAGGGACATACAAAGCAACAAAGAAATCATTTTATAAATATGTTGGAAACAATTGCAAGAAAGAAAAAAAACATTTGAATACTTATCTTGGGGTTCATTTCACCTAACATCAACTTATCTGACCTTTTCTGCTTGTCTCAGCTATCTGGTATAATTTTCTTTAGTCATCTTGAAGATGTCGTGAAAAAAGAAGAGGTTCAGGAAGATGGAAAAGAGGAGGAGATTTCAGAAACTATCAGGAGGTATTTGAAATTGGGAGAGCATAATTAGGGCCATCTTAACATGCTCTTCACTGGAAATGTCATCACATAGATAAGGGAGCAATATATGAGTATTCTGAGTGTAAGCTTGAGAACTACCCACTCTAGAGTTCCATCCACCATTTAAATACCATCTGTACATCTTGAGCAAGTTACCAAGTCAACTCTCCATGTCTGTAAGGTAGGACCACAATTGTACCTATGCATCCTGACTGTAACTGAAATACAATGAAAGCACCAAGAAAAGCTCCACTGAAAGCATGGTAGGTGTTTTGTGGTGGTGATGATGATGATGATGATTATCATTATTATTTTACATATTTTATGTTGATACTGGGGCTTGAACTCAGGGTTTGTGTGCTGTTCCTGAGCTATTCTGCTGAAGGCTAGCCCTCTACCACTTGAACCATAGCTCCACTTCTGGCTTTTTGGTGGTTAATTGGAGGTAAGAGTTTCATGGACTTTTCTGCTTGGGATGGCTTTGGTCCCAAATCCTCAGATTTCAGCCTCCTGAATAGCTAAGATTACAGGTATGAGCCAAGGCATTATTGTTGTTATTCAGAAAATAACATGAAAGGATAAGATGAAAATTTCTACACAAGAATATACAGATGAGAAAGAGGAAAGGAAAGAATCTGCATGAGAAAGACATGGTAGGATACACCTGGTAATCCTAGAATATGGAAGGTGTTAAAGAACCTCAAGTTTGAAGTCATCCTAGATTAAATAGTGAGACCTCATGGCAAAAAAATAAAAACAAAGAGACTAAACAAAGAGACTAGGCATTACTTGTAACTTTTACATTCCACTGTAATTCCCTTGTGCACTCCCCAAATAGGTTTTAGTGTTTACTCCAAAGTAAACACTGAATCGCATAATATTTCCTGTACTTAAGGCAACAAGATCATGAATGACGCTCAAACTCACTGCTGACAATTTAATCTAAATTGAATATTAGAATTTTGTCAGCTTACAATTAATATAAAAAATTAGCCATAAGGCTAAAGATACAACAAGTGATGGTGAATGAACCTTGAGAGCTTGTTTGGAGGATCTAGCAGGGGAGTGCAGCTACTCGTATACCCTTGACTGGTCCTCCTCTATCCGGGATGGCCGCCCTCTTCGACCGAGCGCCCAGCTTCGGGAAGGACACACATGGAGCGGTGAGGGAGGAAGGGGACACCCGCCTAGCCAGCCAGATCAGCCGAATCAACCCTGGCGATCAATGGCGTGACAGATGTCGCAGCCAGATCGCCCTCACATCCAGGTGATAGTGAATGAAAGAAAACTTTAAGTTGGATATTCAAACAAAATGTGAAAAGAGAAGGAAAAAAGGAAGAAAGAAGATGCAGCATAGATTTGGCCATTGGGAGAAGTATGTTTCCATCCTCCCCTGGGCTGACATGCAGAAGGCATCCCTGTGGGTGTTTGTGGAGGTTACAGCCATTTGCTCTTAGACTGAGAAAGACTAACATTTGCATTAAATGAGTTTTCTCCTTAATGTTTTGTGTAGGGAAGCCTTTACCTCCTTGTTCCTCAGGCTGTAGATGAGAGGGTTGAGCATGGGGATCACGGTGGTGTAGAACACAGAGGCCACATTCTCCTGGGCCAAGGAACTGGCAGTGGAAGGCTTTAAGTACATGAATGCAGTGGATCCATAAAACAGCCCCACAGCCACAAAGTGGGAACTGCAGGTGCTGAAGGCTTTGGCTCTGCCTTCAGTGGAGCTGATGCGGAGGATGCTGGACAGGATGAAGGCATAAGAAACAAGCACCATTAAGCCAGTCATTATAATGTTGAATCCAGCTATAAAGAAAACAACAATCTCCACATCATAGGTGCTAGAACAGGAGAGCTTCATGAGAGGGAGGATGTCACAGAAGTAGTGGCTGATGAAGACCTCACAATAGTGCAGTTTTAACATGAGGCTAGTCTCTATTGTTGACCCAATGATTCCCATGGTATAGACCAGAGCCACCAGCAGGCAGCAGAGAGTATGAGACATGATGATGTTGTAGAACAAGGGGTGGCAGATGGCCACATAGCGGTCATAGGCCATCACCATGAGCATGTAACACTCAGCAATGACAAAAACAAGGAAGAAGTAGAGCTGAGACATGCACCCCACATAGGAGATGATGTTCTTGTTGTTTACAAAGTTGACTAACATTTTAGGGGTGATGACTGAGGAGTAGCAGAGATCCACAAAGGATAAGTTGCTGAGGAAGAAGTACATTGGGGTATGAAGCTGCTGGTTGAGACTAATCAGAGTGATCATGCCCAAGTTCCCCACCACGGTGGTCACATAGATTCCAAGGAAGAGGAGGAAGAGAGGGATCTGGAACTCTGGCTGGTTAGTTAATCCTCCAAGAATGAACTCAGCCACTGTTGAGTGGTTTTCTGTAGCCATTTTCTTTGTGCAGGAAGCCTGTGGTGATGGGAGAGGAGGGAACTAGTGAGAGGCTGCTCTTCCTCTGATTTCTTTGGCCTTTGTCATCTCCTGAGCCAGCCTGGCTGGCTGCAGGACTGATGCATGTTTCCTCTACTCCTGTTGCTTGCTGGGAGCAGGACCAGTGATGAGTGTTGTAAAGATTCTAAAGGTGAAAGGAAAGAAGGAAAACCTTGGATCTCTTACTTGTTTTTCAATGTCTTAGATAACTGGTTCTCAATGTGTCTTCTGTGGTTCAGCAGCATCACCTTCATCCTGACCTTGCTGGGGATGCCAATTCTCAGGTCTCACTTCACAGGTACTGATTCAGGAACACTAGGATGGATCTAGTAACTTACTCATTTTTAAATCTAAAGTTTGTAAAGCTCTTCTTTATAGATGATAAGTAGTATATATTATATTTTGTAATTTGGGATAGAATTTTTTCAGAAATGTAATTCCTGTTTCATCTATGTAATTCCTAATATTCAATGATATGGAACATGAATATTGAAATGAATTGTCATCGTGCTATATCCACAAGCTGTGTCGTGTGATAAGTCAATTTTTGTACCTAGAAATATCAACTCCAAGTTGGTTGTTAAAATGACATAGGATTTTGCAATCTTTACAGTATTGTTCTCAGGAATTCACTGGATATGTTTGTAATGTAGGTCTTTTCAATGTTAGGTTCATGTAACCACTGGAAAACTTAGAAAATATTTATGTCTGGGCCTTGTTCATAGATTTTTTTTTTTGGTCTGTGATTCAGTTTGTGCACTGATACTTAGCATCATCCTTGGTAGATGAGTGTTACATTGATAACATGATTATTGTTATTCTCAGATTGTAATTCCAAAATATGACATTATTTCATTGCCAATTGCAAAGAAATTATAGTAATGAACATAGGAAGCATGGACTATTATTGGTAGATATAATACATATAGATACTTTATCTGTGGGATTTTTTTGGGTCACAGTCCTGGGGCTTGAGCTCATGGTCTGCGTACTGTCCTTGAGCTTTTGACTAGCACTATACCATATGAGACACAGCTCCACTTCAAGCTTTTTTGGTGGTTAATTAGAGGTAAGAATCTTATGGACTTTCTTGACCAGGCTGATTTCAAACCCTGAGCTTCAGATCTTAGCCTCCTGTAGCTAGGATTGCTGGTGTGAGTCACTGGTGCCCAGCAGGTGGGATGTATTTCTCATTAGTAAACAAATTTCACTATGTTAATTATTCCTGATACAATTATAAGCTTTTCTGTAATGGTATGTTTTTCATGTTCTTTCAAAGTCAATCTCAGAGACTCTTGAAAATACTGATCTAGAGAAAATGTCGATTTAAATCACATTTTGATTCTTATTTTACTTTGGGAAAATTGATGTGCCAGATACCAAATGATCTGCCTAAGGCCTACTACTCACAGGTGACTTGGAACCAACCTTACCTTTTCCTCTCCTGGCAATGAGCTTCTTCCCTTTCCTTCCATGTGAAGCCTTCTAAATCAGAAGATGTATCTCAACAATGCTTTATGTTTGACATCTTAGTATGTGCATAGCATAGAAAAAAGAATACTATATGTGTTTTTTAACTACATAGTAGTCTAGGAAATTAAAATTAAAACATTTCGGGGTTATGCAATGTTTTCCAATAAGAAGAGGGAAGATCTTGTCTTACATTTAGGAATCCTGATCACTAACCTGTTTTGGCTCTACTCAAATTTACTGTTTGTTATACACTATATTTATGGTATTACTTTATTAATATTAACTAAAATACTAATTTCAGTGTACATACAAGGATTATAGTAAATTAGAAACATAAAAAAAGCAGATTAACCCTTCCCCATTTTTCTATTTGTTGTCTAACACTGATAGTGAACATCTTGGTATTTTCATCCTCTCTATGTATTAATTTATGAACACATTTTGTAATCTGATTTTTAATTCCATGTTACAAAATATTTATTTTGTAACACAATATTACAAAATAAGTTATTCATCTAATTCTTGAAATAATAATAACTGTACTAATGATGGTGTTTTTATATAAGTGTTTTTAATATTCTGATTTGGTATATAGTATGAGTACATTAAATTAAATGAAATAAACCTGTCACTATAATACAAAAGACAATTCTGATTTGAATAAAAGAAAATATGCATTAAATTGTATTTTATATTTGAACTTATTGGTGGAGAGATATTTAACTTTGTAATGGCTAGCATTTGAAATAAATGTGTATGCATTATTTACTTACTTACTTAAATGATAGCTTAAATATATTGTTCGTTTTATCCAATCTCCACCCTAAAATGATAAAAAAAATACAGAATGCACAGTGAACAACATTTTCATTGATACAAGTACTTTACAAAGAAGGTTAGGCAGCCTTATTTACCCAATGGCATACAAATGGGAATACTAATGTGTAGAAGAAACTTTGATGAACTGAGTTTAATTTTTCATTTCCATAATCTTATAATAAATGAATATGGTGCTTGGTAAGAAATGTATGCATTATCCTGCCCATGTAATTGTAACCCCTCTGTACAGTATGTTCTCAAAAAAAAAAAAAAAAAAAAGAATAGCAAATAAACAGAAGAAATGAATAAAAAAAAAATAAATGAATATGGGAGGCATGAATCACAGACTATCAGAGGTTCAGTGTTGCTTCCCAGACAACCTAGGACGCAGGGAACATAGTACTTGGTGATGAAAAGTCCACATGTGGTCATAAATTGCCTGCACAAAAATTCAAAGAAGAAAGGCTTTTATTATTCATTTTTAAAGATATAATGAAATACCTGTGCTGAGAAAAAATGAAATTCCCCTGGAAATTTTGATGAATAGCCTTACTTTCAATCATCAGTAAATTGTAGAAGCACATGGATTTGTATCTAATGTCTGAATGAGTCCCAGTGATTGAGTTGGGTTGTGTTTACATGTGTGTGCATAGACCATCTCCTGGGGTACAGTCTACTCTAGAGACTCTGATCTTTCTAAGGAACAATTAGACATCTATGAAGCATGATTTTTCTTCCAGTTATGTTGATTTTCCTCTTATTTGTAGATTAATGTATAGTTACTTAATATGAACATTTTGATATTTAACCTAAATCATTTTATTACCATCATCACCAGCATCATTACCAACATCCTTCCCTTTCCCATCTCCACAACTATTGCAGTCATTATCATCAACATACCATCAACATTACTCTATTATGATTATTACTCATTATTCACATTAACATTGGAATGATTTTGAAAGCAAATGAAAAGATTTTCAAAAGCAAACTATAGTTTTAGTAAAGGGAGACGGAAGTGATAGACACATAAGTCTATCATCTAACTGCTATACCTGCAGACTGACAGTGTGGAGTGGCATGGGAATGTGGAGTCATAGATACTTTTCATTCCTGTGTGCTCATTCATTAGGGAAGTTTATTCACCAGGAAGTTACTTCTCAACCATTTATTTAGTGCCTTATTACTAATGGATGTATTTTGATACAGATTTTCTTTTCAGTGTGATATCATACAGTAGTTATTTATTTTTTGGATCTTTTAAAGAAAGTATCTTTATTGTAAAGGTGATAAACAGGGGGGTTACAGTTCATAAGTAAGATAATGAGTACATTTCTTTTTAAACAGTTACCCCTCCCGCATCTTCTCCTGCTTACCAGTCCCCACTCCCCTCCCCTCTAGTTATATAGTTCATTTCCAACATAGCATCATTGTTGCATTAGTTAATCCTTTGTCCTGCTGTTTCTGTGATAATCTTTCCCTTCTGCAGATGGGATAAACTTATGTACAAGACAAAGGGTATAGCAAACGTAAGCAGAAAAAAGAAAAGAAAGAACTGCATGCAGGACATAATAAGAACCCCTTGTTTCCAATTCTTGGAGTCCATGTTGTTATGCTTCATTATAGATGGCTCTATGCACTTAGCAATTGGGCTATTGAGATCCTCTGTTAAGAATATCATAGACATATTCTATTTATTACAAATGAGGGAAACCATGCAACTTACTTTTATTTGGGCCTGGCTTATACAGTAGTTATTTAAAACAATAGATTTTACTATGCTATTTTCCTATAGGGACACAAGATACTTGTTTCATCCCTCCATTACCCACACTTGTCCTATCTTTCTCCCTGTCTTCTGATTCCTTTCCTGTTTCCCAGTACTCCCTCTTACACTGTCATGGTTTTTAAAAACATTCCACATATGAGAGAAAATATTTGCTACTTCTCTTTCTGAATCTGGCTTAGTTCACAAAAGATGACTTCCATTTCTATCTACTCTGCTGTAAATGACATGTTTTTCATGTTTTTACCCTTCTTTTTATATTGAGATTTGAACTCAAGGCTTTGTACTGATAGGCAGATGCTGTAGCACTTGGGCCATGCCCCAAATCCATTTTGCTTATGTTCTTTCTCTAGAGATGTTTTGCTTTTATGTACATGTTTAGCTTGGACAACGATCCTATTTATGCCCTCTGCATGGAGAGGATAAAGGCATTTATTTTGGTTAAGTTGAGATCTTATGAATAATTTGATCTTGAACACTGACCTTCCTGCATCCTGAGTAGCAAAGGTTACAGTAGTGAGCCACCATACCTGTATGAATTTATTCTTAATGACAGAATAGTATTCCATTGTGACTATATTTGCATTTAATAAAAAGCTGTTCATCTTTAATGAATGTCTAGGCTTCTTGTAATACTTGGTTATTATGAATAATGCTACAGTAAATATTTTAAAATGAAGCTTTATTTAGAGTCATTTATAGATTCGAATGTCTTTGTGATAAATAATATGTGAGATCTTATTTTTTTAATCCTCTTTAACCTAATGGTACCATCTTGCAAATGCAATTGTATAGTATCACATCCAGGATACTGACATTGACATAACCTTTTTTTTTTTCTCAGAGCTCCTTAGTTTTACATTTGTTTATGTGTGTATGTTTGTGTGTTTTGTTCTATGTTGTTTTATTAATTAAACTGGTTCATTTATCTACCACTACAGTGCAGGTAAAAATGAATCAGCTTTTTCTAATTTTTAGAATAATGATTTAGATATCTGTTATCCTCTTAAGATGACTTATCTTACGTTAGTATCATTATAAATTTTCAATTTAACAATAATAATATAGTCAGTCCAACACAATCATTATGTTGACCCAATTTTTCCTGTCTTTTATTCCTGAAATTTTCTTCAGCTTGTCTTAGAATTTTTGTAATTCAATAGTAGTAATCTCTCATGCTTTCTTTGCTGTCTGATATGACAAGGCATCCTGATTTATCTCATATTTGTTATTGGTTTCTATTAGTGGAGAAGTGATATTTCAAAAATATCAGCTGTTGTACACTGTTACTGAAGGGAAACTTCCTGTCTATGGACTGATCTTTGTTTCCAGGTGGTGTTTTCAAACAGAAGTTAGAAAGTAAGACTACACAGTTCTTCAAAAATCTTGTGTTCCTCCTGTTTAAATGAAAATGTCTAGCAACTTTAGTAGGCATGTTTTATTGCTCATTTTGGGATAATTTTCTTAGGTTTCATGTTTTCTCTACTATGAAACTGATTATGAAGATATATTTATATAAAGTTACATATATATCACTAGGAATAGTTACTTTTCCCTGAATTCTCTTGGCCTGTGTTTCTTTATTGATACTCAACACCTTGGCATTTCTTAATTTTTTAACTGTAATCATGTTATATTAATATTCATTTATATTTTACTAATTGTCACAATTCTTTTGATTCTTAATACATATAATCTTATATAATCTCTAACCATATTATTCTTATTATTATATTTAAAATTTTCATTTAATGCCTTTATGATGAAGATGATGAAGAAGAAGAAGAAGATGATGATGATGATGATAATGATGATGCCAGTCCTGAGGCTTGAACTCAGGGCTTGGACACCGTTCCTGAGCTTCATTTTGCTGAAGGCTAGCATACTCTTCCCACTTGAGCCACAGCGCCAATTCTGGCTGTTTCTTGTTATTTCAGAGTTGATATACAGAGTTGATATTCATGAATCAGGTAATGAGTAATGAGTACAATTCATTTTGAGCCATGTCTCCCCTTCCATTACTCTGTCCCAGTTTTTTCCACCCATCCCCACACACAAGATGCGCAGTTCTCTGCCATTCCCATCTGTAAGATGTACAATACCACAGTTGCATTTGTTCATCCTTGTTCCAGCTTTTCTGAAACTTCCTTTACAGCCCCCCAAAATACAAACTGGGAAACAAAAAAACCCTGCAACAGTTGGCAACTAAAGTGTTTCTTGTTTCCTTTTCTTATAGTTCATTTCATAGAATGTGATTTTATATGATCATATTCTCATAGCTATTGAGCCTTTGTCAACCACACCTGTGCATATGTATGAATGTCCAGTGTCCTCTATAATTTATCATGTCCTATATATAATGTATTCAGACACATATATGTATATATGCAAATATACACACATATGTATGCATATTTGTATATATGCACATTTATATACACATATATGCAAACACACATACATATATTATAATAATTCAGTGTGTTTCTTACAAATTTATAGGCACATTCTAGTTACCATAAATGATGGAAACCATGCAGCCTGTTTCTTTGGCTCTAACTTCCTTCGTTTAATATAAATTTTTCTTTTTCCATTTCCTTATGAATGACCCAGCAATCCTTCTCCTGAACATTTATCCAATAGACCAGAAATCAGGCCACACTAAAGCCACCAGCACAATCATGTTCATTGCAGCATTGTTTACCATAGTCAAGATATGGAATCAACCTAGATGTCCCTCAGTGGTTTAAGAAGATGTGGTACATATACACAATAGAATTATACTCATCCATCAGAAAGAATGATATTGTACCATTCCTAAGGAAATGGAAATATGCCATTTAGAATATTTTTTTTACCAAGCTTCCATATTCATTACTTTGAATAAATTCTCTATTTCATATTTTATTTTTCCTTTTTATTCTGTTGACATTATACTTCCTTTAAAATGTTTTCTAGCTTCACTCTGGTAGAACTCCCTCTGTTACTTGTATAAAGACTTCAAAAATATGCCTTGCCACCTGAGACCTGATGACTTTTCTTCCCTTCTCTTTTTATCTGGTCCTTTTCTTTCTTTTGTCTGTTGTTGCAATTATGTTGATTTTGGAGTTTATTCTTACCTACTTAATCTTTTTTTCATTTTTCTTTTTGTGTGTGTGTGTGTGTGTGTGTGTTTTTTTGGTCCGGTCGTGGGGCCTGAACTCTGGGCCTGGGCGCTGTCCTTCAGCTCAAGGCTAGTGTTCTACCACTTGAGCCACAGCGCCACTTCCGGCTTTTTGCTTATGTGGTGCTGAGGAATCGAACCCAGGGTCTCAAGCATGCAAGGCAAGTGCTCTTCCACTGAGCCACCTTCCCAGCCCCTTTTTGTGTGTGTTTTTAATTGTAAGAATACTGTACAGAGGGGTTACAGTTACATGAGCAAGGTAATGAGTACATTTCCTATTGAGCATTATTGCCTCCTTCTTTGTTTTTCCCCTACCATCCCTTCCCTCCCACCTCCTCAACTACCCCCCTCCCCCACAGAAGTTGTAAAGTTTGTTTTCAACATAGTGTTTTGTACATCTCATTGTTACAATGGGTCAAATTGTATCCTTATTTAAGCATTTGGTTTTTCTTGCCCTCTCTGATTTAGAGAAGTTTATATACAAGATGCAAGACACCAGCATCAAATACAGTGAAAACAGGGGTTATACCTTGGGGGAGGAACAAACAAAGAAATCACATGGTATATTATAAATACTTTAGAAACAAGAGAAAGAAAGAAAAAAAAGATATTTGGGTCCCTATCTTGGGGTTCATTTCGCTTAACTTCATCTTATATGGTCATATGTGCATAGCTTTTGACCTATTCTTCTTGTCCTACACATTACTAGTTATTGCAAATAAGGGAAACCATGGGACCTATGTTTCTTTGCGCCTGGCTTACTTCACTTAATATAGTTTTTTTCCAAGTCTTTCCAATTCCTAACAAATGAGGCATAGAATTCCAGTGTGTGTGTGTGTGTGTGAGTGTGTGTGTGTGTGTGTGTGTGTGTGTGTGTGTATCACATTTTTTTTCACATCCCTTCCTAGCCTCCCCCCCACCAAACTCCCCCCACCCCCGCACCAAAGTTGTAAAGTTCGTTTTCGACATGACAACTTGTACTTCTCATAGTTGCAACAGGTCCACCTGTAAACGACTTGTTTTTCCCCATCTCCTCCACAAATTATACTGACATCAAATATAGTGAAAGCAGGGGTTATACTGTGGGGGAGGAACATACAAAGCAACAAAGAAATAATCTTATAAATGAGTTAGAAACAAATGCATGAAAGAAAAAACATTTAAATACATATCTAAGGGTTCATTTTCCTAACATCACATTATCTGACCTTTTCTGCTTGACTCATACATATACTAGATATTGTAAATAAGAGAAACCATGGGACCTATGTTTCTTTGGGCTTGGCTTACTTCACTTAATATAATTTTTTCCAAGTCTTTCCATTTCCTAACAAATGGGGAAATGTCATTCTTTCTGATGGAGGCATAGAATTCCATTGTGTATATATGCACATTTTCTTGATCCATTCATCTACTGAGGGGCATCTGGGTTGGTTCCATATCTTAGCTATGGTAAATAATGCTGCAAGCAAAAACGATCCTTAACAGAAAGAACAGTGCTGGAGGAATATCAATACCAAATTTCAAACTCTACTACAAAGTAATAGTAGTCAAAACAGCTTGGTACTGGCACAAGAACAGACCTCAGGACCAATGGAATACAATTGAAAACCCAGAAATGAACCCACAGACCTATAGCCACCTAATTTTCGATAAGGGAACTAAAAAATAGAATGGAAGAAAGACAGCCTCTTCAGTAAATGGTGTTGGCAAAATTGGTTATTCACCTGTAGAAAACTAAAGCTAGATCCTTATATATCACCCTGCACCAGAATCAACTCCAAATGGATCAAAGACCTTGAAGTCAAAGCAGACACTCTGAAAATATTATAGGAAGGAACAGGAGAAACCCTCGGTCTCCTTGGCACAGGCCAAAAATTTCTTAATAGAGATCCAGAAACACAACAATTCAAAGAAAGGTTGGACAAATAGGATTGCATGAAGCTGCAGAGCTTCTGCATGGCAAAGGACATAGCAAGATCAATAGAAAGCCCACATTAGGAGAAGATCTTCACTTGCCATACAAAGGAGAGAGGTCTTATATCTAAAATATATTTGGAACTCAAAAAATTAAATCCCCAACAAGAAATCCTCAAAGAAATAAGTGTGCTAAAGACTTGCAGAGAAACTTCTCTGAAGAGGAAAGAAGGATGGCCAATAGACACATGAGGAAATGCTCAAACCTCTCTAGCCATAAAAGAAATGCAAATCAACATTTAGATTCCACCTCGCCCCAGTTAGAATGGCTATAATCAAGAACTCTAATAACAACAGATGCTGGAGGGGATGTGGCCAGAAGGAAACCATACTGCATTGTTGGTAGGAGTGTAAACTTGTTCAACCATGTTGGAAAGCAGTATGGAGGTTCCTCAAAAGACTACACATAGAGCTCCCCTATGACCCAGCAATCCCATTTTTGGGCATTTACCTGAATGATCACATACAAGGCCATACTAAGGCTACCAGCTCAACTGTTTATCTCACCTACTTAATCTTATAGGACACTTTAGTTGACTTGAGAGTAGCATTCAATTTCACCCACTTGTAAAGAACGCAGACCCCTTGCTGTGTGAGGTACTGTTTCCAAAATGGTTTTAGTCACTTGGGCTTCTTAGATGTACCAGATGTCTGGTTACATATTTGCATGTAAAAATGCTATACTGAATTTTTGGATGTACTGGCTTTAATCCAGCTGCTTCTGTGACCAAAGGGGATAATATGGCAACTATTTTTGTTATAGATACTATTCATGGGATTGGGCTGTGCTATTTGATTTTTATTTTTTGATGAAGTTATGGAAGAGTAGAAATTCATGAAATCATGGGCTCAAAATCTTCCAGATATCCATGTATTATTACACAGAAGAGAAAGCAACAACATTTATAGCTTAAGAAGATCATTTTAGGCATATATAACATAAGAAGGTCTTATCTTTTTGAGTATATCTAAGAGAGCATGTTGTTTGGTTAGTTTTGAGATGTATTCAATAAAGAACATTTATCAATATATTCTTTAATTTTTAAATTTTACTTTTTTCTCCAGTCTTGGGGCTTGAATTCAGGGTGTGGGTGTTGTTTCTGAGATTTTCTGTGCAAGGTTAACACTATCAATTGAGTCACAGCTCTCCTTCTTGCTTTTTGGTGGTTGGTTGAAAATAAAAGACTCATTGACTTTTCTGATTGGGCTGGCTTTGATTGGGCAAACCTTAGATTTCAGTCTTCTGAATAGCTAAGATTACAGACATGAGCCATGTGCTATTACTGTTATTCAGAAAGTGACATGAAAGTATGAGGTGAAAATTTCTAGAGAAGAATAGTAGAGATGAGAAAGGTAGGAGAGGCAAGAGTCTACACGAGAAAGGTATGGTAGGATATGCCTGTAGTTGCAGAACATGGAAGGTGTTGAAGAATTTCAAGTTTGAAGTCAGCCTAGATTATATAGTGATACCTTCTGGCAAAAAATAAAATAAAAAGAAAAGGATTGAGTAGTACTTATTTATGATTTTAAAATTCCACTATAATTGCCATGTAAATTTTTAGTTTTCACTCCAAAGTAAAAAACTGAATTGTGTAATATTTCCTATAGTTAAGGCAATAAGACCATGAATGACTCCCAATCTCAATCCTGATAATTTAATACTAAATCTAATGTTAGAATTTATTGCAACTTATAATTAATATAAAAAATGTTAGCCATAAGGCTAAATATACAAGAAGTAAAAGTGAATGAAAGAAAACTTTAAGTTGGATATTCAAAAAAATGTGAAACGAGGAGAAAAAGAAGAAGAAAGAAGATGCAGCATAGATTTGGCCATTGGGAGAAGCATGTTTCCATCCTCCCCTGGGCTGACATGCAGAAGGCATCCCTGTGGGTGTTTGTGGAGGTTACAGCCATTTGCTCTTAGACTGAGAAGACTAACATTTGCATCAAATGAGTTTTCTCCTTAATGTTTTGTGTAGGGCAGCCTTTACCTCCTTGTTCCTCAGGCTGTAGATGAGGGGGTTGAGCATGGGGATCACGGTGGTGTAGAACACAGAGGCCACATTC
Source organism: Dipodomys spectabilis (assembly GCF_019054845.1). NCBI lineage: Eukaryota > Metazoa > Chordata > Mammalia > Rodentia > Heteromyidae > Dipodomys > Dipodomys spectabilis. The sequence goes on from NW_024870700.1 coordinate 5,687,086, forward strand.
TCCTGGGCCAAGGAACTGGCAGTGGAAGGCTTTAAGTACATGAATGCAGTGGATCCATAAAACAGCCCCACAGCCACAAAGTGGGAACTGCAGGTGCTGAAGGCTTTGGCTCTGCCTTCAGTGGAGCTGATGCGGAGGATGCTGGACAGGATGAAGGCATAGGAAACAAGCACCATTAAGCCAGTCACTATAATGTCAAATCCAGCTATAAAGAAAACAACAATCTCCACATTATAGGTGCTAGAACAGGAGAGCTTCATGAGAGGGAGGATGTCACAGAAGTAGTGGCTGATGAAGACCTCACAATAGTGCAGTTTCAACATGAGGCTAGTCTCTATTGTTGACCCAATGATTCCCATGGTATAGACCAGAGCCACCAGCAGGCAGCAGAGAGTATGAGACATGATGATGTTGTAGAACAAGGGGTGGCAGATGGCCACATAGCGGTCATAGGCCATCACCATGAGCATGTAACACTCAGCAATGACAAAAACAAGGAAGAAGTAGAGCTGAGACATGCACCCCACATAGGAGATGATGTTCTTGTTGTTTACAAAGTTGACTAACATTTTAGGAGTGACGACTGAGGAGTAGAAGAGATCCACAAAGGATAAGTTGCTGAGGAAGAAGTACATTGGGGTATGAAGCTGCTGGTTGAGACCAATCAGGGTGATCATGCCCAAGTTCCCCACCACGGTGGTCACATAGATTCCAAGGAAGAGGAGGAAGAGAGGGATCTGGAACTCTGGCTGGTTAGTTAATCCTCCAAGAATGAACTCAGCCACTGTTGAGTGGTTTTCTGTAGCCATTTTCTTTGTGCAGGAAGCCTGTGGTGATGGGAGAGGAGATAACTAGTGAGAGGCTGCTCTTCCTCTGATTTCTTTGGCCTTTGTCATCTCCTGAGCCAGCCTGGCTGGCTGCAGGGCTGGTGCATGTTTCCTCTACTCCTGTTGCTTGCTGAGAGCAGGACAGTGATGAGTGTTGTAAAGATTCTAAAGGTGAGAGGAAAGAAGGAAAACCTTGGATCTCTTACTTGTTTTCCAATGTCTTAGATAACTGGTTCTCAATGTGTCTTCTGTGATTCAGCAGCATCACCTTCATCCTGACCTTGCTGGGGATGCCAATTCTCAGGTCTCATTTCACAGGTACTGATTCAGGAACACTAGGATGGATCTAGTAACTTGCTCATTTTTAAATCTAAAGTTTATGAAGCTCTTCTTTGTAGATGATAAGTAGTATATATTATATTTTGTACTTTGAGATAGAAGTTTTTCAGCAATGTAATTCTTCTTTCATTGATGTATTTCCTAATATTCAATGATATGGAACATGAATATTGAAGTGAATTTTCAGCATGATATATCCACACGATGTTATCACATGATAAGTCAATTTTTGTACCTAGAAACATCAATTCCAAGTTGGTTGTTAAAATGACATAGCAGGGGCTGGGAAGGTGGCTCAGTGTTAGAGCGCTTGCCTGTCATACATGAGGCCCTGGGTTCGATTCCTCAGCACCACATAAGCAAAAAGAAAAGCCGGAAGTGGCGCTGTGGCTCAAGTAGTAGAGCGCTAGCCTTGAATGAAGAGCTGAGGGACAGCGCCCAGGCCCAGAGTTCAGGCCCCACGACCGGACCCCCCCCCACAAAATGACATAGGATCGTAGATTTGGTTATCTTTATTTCAAGTTCTAGATTCACATAAAAATGTGAGTTGTCATTAACTGTATGGGATTGTCTTTAGGCATTCACTGGATATGTTTGTAATGTAGATCTTTTCAATGTTAGATTTATGTTTTAATCACTTTGAAAATTTAGAAAATATTGAAGTTTAGGTTTATTCACAAACTTTTTTTTTGGTCTGTGGTTCAGTTTGTGCACTGGCACTTCGCATCATTCTCAGTAGATAAGTGTTCTATTGATAAGTGTTCTGTTCTCAGAGTGTAATTCCAAAATATGACATTATTTCATTGGTAACTGCAAAGAAATTATGGACACAAAACATGGAGCATTATTGGTAGACATGACCCATCTAGATTCTTTATCTGTGAGATGTCTAGGAAATTAAAATTAAAACATTTCAGGGGTTATGCAATGTTTTCCAATCAGAAAAGGGGAAGATCTTATCCCACATTTTAGGAATCCTGATCACTAACCTGTTTTGGTTCTACTAAACTTATTGTTCATTATAATCTTTGTTTATGTTATTACTTTATTAGTATTAAGTATTATTACAATTTTGAAGACCATAATAGTAATTTCAGTGCATATACAAGCATCATACAAGCAGTATCGTAAATTAGAAACAAAAATAAACAGTAAGAGTAATCCTTCCCACATTTTCCTAATACTGATGTGAACACATTTGTTGGTATTTTCATTCCTTCTAGGAATTCATTTACAACCATATTTTGTAGCCTGCTTTTTAATATCATGTTATAAAATAATTATTTTTAATGCAATATTACAAAATAAGTTCATCTGATCCCTGCAATAATAATAACTGAACTAACTGGTTATCTTATATATGAGTTTTTAGTGTTCTGATTTGGTATATGGTCTGAGTAGATTAAATTATATGAAATAGATCAGTCACTAAAATACAAAAGACAATTCTGTTTGAATAAAAATATGCACTAAATTGTATCTGAACTTATTGGTAGCGAGATTTTCGATTTGTAATGGCTAGCATTTGAAGTAAATGTGTAAATATTATTTACTTTATACAAATAGTTCATCTAGATGATAGCTTAAGTATATTGTTCTTTTTACCCAGTCTCTACCCTCATAATGACTTAAAATATTGAAAATACACCTTGGATAACATTTTCATTAATACAAATGTTTTGTAAATCAGGGTAGACAGCATTATTTACCCAGTGAGATACAAATGAGAATACTAATGTGTAGAAGAAACTTGCAAAAACTGGGTTTAATTTTTCATTCCTTAATCTTGTAATAAGTGAATATGGCAAGCATGAATCCCATATTTACTACGAATTACTACAGTTCTTAACTCCAGAATTACCAGACTATCAGAGGCTTAAGATTGCATCCTCCTACAATGCATAGTACTTGGAGATCATAGTCTACATGTGGTCATAAAGCCTGCATTATAAAAAGAAGTCAAGGAAGAAAGACTTTTATTATTCAGTTTTAAGGATATGTAATGAAATACCTGTGCTGAGAAAAAATGAACTTCTCTTGGAAATTTTGATGGATAGCTTTACTTTCAATCATCAGTAAATGCTAGAAGCAGGTGGATTTGTATCTAATATCTGCACACTTAGGAGGAATGAGTACCAGTGATTGAGTCTGGGTGTATTTACATGTGTGTACATAGACCATCTCCTGGGGTACATTCTACTCTAGAGACTCTGATCTTTCTAAGGAACAATTAGACATCTTCTCTGTGAATCATGATTTTGCTCCCAGTTATGTTGATTTCCCTCTTATTTATAGTTTCAAACACGCAATGTGAAGATTGTGATATTTAGCATAAACCCCCCATCATTACCACCATCATCACCACCATCATTACCAACATCCTTCTTTCTCTTCCCCATCTCCACAACTATTGCAGTCATTATCATCAACATACCATCAACATTACTCTATTATGGTGATTACTCATTATTCATATTAATTAACATTGGAATGATTTTGAAAGCAAATGAAAAGATTTTCAAAAGCAAACTATAGTTTTAGTAAAGGGAGACGAAAGTGATAGACACATAAGTCTATCATCTAACTGCTATACCTGCAGACTGACAGTGTGGAGTGGCATGGGAATGTGGAGTCATAGATACTCTTCATTCCTGTGTGCTCATTCATTAGGGAAGTTTATTCACCAGGAAGTTTACTTCTCAGCCATTTATTTAATGCCTTATTACTAATGGATGTATTTTGATACAGATTTTTCTTTTCAGTGTAATATCATACAGTAGTTATTTAAAGCAATAGATTTTACTATGCTATTTTCCTATAGGGACACAAGATACTTGTTTCATCTCTCCATTACCCACACTTGTCCTATCTTTCTCCCTGTCTTCTGATTCCTTTCCTGTTTCCCAGTACTCCCTCTTACACTGTCATGGTTTTTAAAAACATTCCACATATGAGAGAAAATATTTGCTACTTTTCTTTCTGAATCTGGCTTAGTTCACAAAAGATGACTTCCATTTCTATCTACTCTGCTGTAAATGACATGTTTTTCATCTTCTTATCCTTCTTTTTATATTGAGATTTGAACTCAAGGCTTTGTACTGATAAGCACATGCTGTAGCACTTGGGCCATGCCCCAAATCCATTTTGCTTTCATTCTTTCTCTAGAGGTGTTTTAGTTTTATGTACATGTTTAGCTTGGACAACAATCCTATTTATGCCCTCTGCATGGATAGGATGAAGATGAATCACCACACCAACATTTTTTTGGTTAAGATGAGACCTTATGATTAGCTTGAATACTGAGTTTCCTGATATGTGCCTTCTGAGTAGCAAAGGTTACAGTGGTCAGGCACCATACTTGTCTGAGTTTGTTGTTCTTAATGACAGAATAGTATTCCATTGTGAATATATTTGCATTTAATAAAAATCTGTTCATCTTAAATGAATGTCTAGACTTCTTGTATTACCTGGTTATTATGAAAAATGTTACAGTAAAGTTTTTTTTTAAATGAATCTTTATTTAGAGAATATAGATTCCTATGCTGGTGAGATATAGCAAGATACAATGTTTTATTTTATCTGTTTTTTTTTTTTTTTTTTTTTTTGGGTCCGGTCATGGGACCTGTACTCTGGGCCTGGGTGCTGTCCCTCAGCTCTTCAGCCCCGGGCTAGTGCTCTACCGCTTGAGCCACAGTGCCACTTCCGGCTTTTTTTCTTTTTGCTTATGTGGTGCTGAGGAATCGAACCCAGGGCCTCAGGCATGCAAGGCAAGCGCTCTACCACTGAGCCACCTTCCCAGCCCCATTTTATCTGTTTTTTAAACTAATTGGTACCATCTTGCAAAAGTGATTGTATAATATCACATCCAGGATAACCACATTGACACATCTTTTCTCTTAGAGTTCCTGCTTTATATAGTTCCTCAGTTCTCATTTGTTTATGTCTATATGTTGGTATATTTTTTTTCTTTGCTATTTATTAATTGAATGGCTTCATATTTCCATCACTACAGTGAGGGTAAAAAAGTATCATCTTTTTCTGATTTGTAAAATAATGATTTGTTTTTCTGTTATCGTCTTAAGTTTTAAGGTATTTTACTTTAGTATCATTATAAAGTTCTTAAATTAAACATAGTAATTGTAAACTCAGCAAAATTATTACATTGTTGACTCAATTTTTCTGTCTTTGATCCCTAGAATTTTGTTTAGTTTGTCTTAGAATTTGTTTTACTTAACAGTAGTAGGCCCTACTGCCTTCTTTGCTGTCTGATATGACAAGACATCATGATTTGTCTCATTTGTTATTCATCAGACCAGGAACCAGTCATTTACCCAAGACACTTGGTTTCTTTTAGTGGGCAAATGATATTTCAAAAATATAAGCTCTTTCTTGTGCACTGTTACAGAGCAGAAACTCACTGTGTGTGGACTGATCTTGTTTCCAGGTGATGTTTTCAAACAGACCTTTGAAAGTAGGACTTCATAGTTTTTCAAAAATCTTGTATTCCTCCTCTTTAACTAAAAATGTCTAGAAACTTTACCAGGCATGTTTTATTGGTTTTTGGGAGATAGTTTACTTAGGTGTCATGTTTCCTTGCCTATGTAAGTTAATTTATATATATGTTATTATATACTTATATAAAGTTATATCTATATATTTATTACAAGGAATAGTTATTATTTCCTATATTCTTTCGGCCTCTGTTTCTCTACTGGGACTTAAAACTATGTCATTTTATTTTTAAAATATAGAACATGGTTTATTAATATTCATATGTTTTACTAATAGTCACACATTTTTTTTGCCAGCCCTGGAGCTTGAACTCAGGGCTTGAGCACTATCCCAGAGCTTCTTTTGCTCAAGACTATCAGTCTACCACTGGAGCCACAGAACCACGTCTGCCTTTTTCTGTTTATGTGGTACTGAGGAATAGAACCCAGGGCTTCATGAATACTAGGCAAGCACTCCACTTCTATGCCAGCCCCTCACGCATTCTTTTTTTTTTGTTCCAGGATCTCTCTATCTCTCTATCTATTGGTCTATCATCTATCTAATCTTATGACCACATTATCATTGTTATTATATTATTTTTCCTTTATTTATTTTGTTATTGTAGAGTTGATGGACAGAGGGGTAACAGTTACATGAATCAGGTAATGAGTAATGAGTACAATTTGTTTTTAACCATGTCTCCCCTTCTGTTGCTCTCTTCCAGTTTTTCCCTCTTGTCCTCACTCACAAGATATCTAGGTCATTTTCCACATATTGTCTAGTGAGTTATCACTGTTGTATTTGTCCATCCTTTTCTACTTTTTCTGTGCCCTCCTTTACCCTCCCCCAAAACAAACAACTAACAAACAAGACAAAAGATAAAGAAAACAAAAATATAATGGCAATTAAAATTTTCTTTTGTTTCCTTTTCTTGGAGTTAATTTCATAGAATATTATTTTATATGGTCATATGTTCATACCTATTGAGCCTTTGTCATCTACTTCTATGCATAGCCTCCTTTGACCACAGTGTGTGAATGTCTACAGTCCTATATAATTTATCATAGCCCAGTATCTTTGCATATATTTCAATCATTTAGTGTGTTTCCTTATAGATTTATAGGCAGATTCTAGTTACCACAAGTGAGGGAAGCCATATAGCTTATGTTTCTTTGGCTCTGACTTACATTCATTAATGTAATTTTTTCCAAGTCTTTACATTTCCTTACGAATAATCCAGCAGTCCCACAAACCAAGCAACACTAAAGACACCAGCACAACCATGTTCATTGCAGCACTGTTTAGCATAGATAAGATATGGAATCAACCTAGGTGTCCCTAAGGAGATCATTAGATCAAGAAAATGTGGTATATATATACATAACAGAATTGTACTCATCCACCAAAAAGAAGGATATTGTATCATTTGTAAGGAGATGAAAACAATATGCCATTTAGAAATTATCTTTTACCAAGTTTTTGTGTCTGTTACTTCCCATGAATTCTCTTCATTCCATCTTTTATTTTTCCTTTTTACTCTGTTCACCTTTTAAGTCTCTTAAAGTGTTTTCTAACTTCACACTTGCAGAGCTCCCTTTATTTCAGTAAAGGATTAAAATATGCCTTGCTGCCTGAGATCTGTTGGCTTTTTTCCTTCTCAATTTATCTGGCCCTTTTCTTTCTTTTGTCTCTGTTGTTGCAGTTATGTTGATACTGGAGTTTATTATCACCAGCTGAATCTTTTTTTATTTTTTTTATTTTTTTTATTTTTCAGACTCTGCTTTTTTTATTTTATTTTATTTTTTTAAATTTTATTTTATTTTATTTGAGAACATACTGTACAGAGGGGTTACAATTACATGGGCAGGAAAATGCATACATTTCTTACCAAGCATTGCAGCCTCCTCCTTTGTTTACCCTTCACCTCCCTTCCCAGCCTCCCCCCTCCCCCCCACCCAATCATACCCCCCCTCCCCCCCCACCGACATTGTAAAGCTGGTTTTGACATGACATTTTGTACTTCTCATTGTTGCAACAGGTCCACCTGAATCCTTAAACGACTTGTTTGTCCCCATCAACTCCACATGTTATACTGACATCAAATATAGTGAAAGCGGGGGTTACACTGTGGGGGAGGGACATACAAAGCAACAAAGAAATAATATTATAAATGCGTTAGAAACACATGCATGAAAGAAACAAAAACATTAAAATACATATTTGAGGGTTCGTTTTCCTAACATCACATTCTCTGACTTTTTCCGCTTGACTCATACCTATACTAGATATTGCAAATAAGGGAAACCATGGGACCTATGTTTCTTTGGGCCTGGCTTACTTCACTTAATATAATTTTTTCCAAGCCTTTCCATTTCCTAACAAATGGGGCAATGTCATTCTTTCTGATGGAGGCATAGAATTCCATTGTGTATATATACCACATCTTCTTGATCCATTCATCTACTGAGGGGCATCTGGGTTGGTTCCATATCTTAGCTATGGTAAATAATACCAGCTGAATCTTATAGGAAGCTTTGGTTGAGAGTTTATCATGTTAGAACTGCTGTAGCCCCTTCAACTTAACCCACTGGTAAAGGATTCAAACCTCTTACCATATGTGGTACTGTTTCCCAAATGGTTTTAGTCATTTGGGCTTTTTAGTTTTAACAGATATCTGGTTTAATCTTTCTGTTTCTTCTGCCCAGCTGCCAATTCTATGCAGAATTTTAGTATTTGATGGCTTTAATCAATCTGTTTCTATGACTAAAGAGGATAACATGTCAACTATTTTTGTTACAGATGCTATTCATGAGATTGGGCTATTCTATTTACTTGTCTTTGTTTTTTAATGAGGGTATCACAGAAACTCATGAAATCATCATCTCAAATCCTCCAAATATCCATATATTATTACACATAAGAAGAGAAAGCAACAATAGTCACAGCTTGAGAAGGTCATTTTAGGCATCTATTACATAAGAGGAATGTATGTTTTGAATATATCTAGGAGAACATGTTGTTTGGATAGTTTCAAGATGTATTCAATAAGGAACATTTATCAAGATTATATTCTTCATTTGTTTTGTTTCCTTTTGTTTTGTCTGTCCTGGGGATTGAACTAAGGGCTGGGTGCTGTTTCTGAGATTTTCTGTTCAAGGCTAACACTCTACCAATTGAACCACAACTCCACTTTTTACTTTTTGGTGGCTGATTATAGATGAATCTCATGGACTTCTCTGGTTGGACTGACCCTGATCCTCAATCCTCAGATTTCAGTACCCTGAATAACTAGAATGACAGACATGAACATATAGCATGTAGGTGTTATTATTGTTGCTGTTCAAAAAGTGACATGAAACAATGAGGAAAAAATTTATAGAGAAGGATAGTAGAGATGAGAAAGTGAGGAAAGGCAAGAATCTGCATGAGAAAGGTATAGTAGAGTATGCCTATAGTCACAGAACATGGAAGGTATTGAAGAACATCAAGTTTGAGGTCAGGGTAGATTATATAATGAGACTTTGTGGCAGAAAATAAAATATAGGGCTGGGAAGGTAGCTCAGTGGTAGAGTGCTTGCCTTGCATGCATGAGGCCCTGGGTTTGATTCCTCAGCACCACATAAGCAGAAAAAGCCAGAAGTGGCACTGTGGCTCAAGTGGTAGAGCGCTAGCCTTGAGCTGAAGAGCTGAGGGACAGCGCCCAGGCCCAGAGTTCAGGCCCCACAACTGGCAAAAAAAAAATACAAACATAACCAAAGAAGAAGTCTGAGTATTACTTATTTGTGACTTGTAAATTCCACTGTAATTACCTTGTAAAGTTTTTAGTTTTTACTCCAAAGTAAAAAAACTGAATTGTGTATTATTTCCTATAGTTAAGGCAATAAGACTATGAATGACTCCAAACACATTCCTGATAATTTAACACTAAATCTAATGTTAGAATTTATGTCAACTTACAATTAAGCTAGAAAAATGTTAGCCATAAGGCTAAAGATACAAGAAATGGAACTGAATAAAAGTAAACTTTAAGTTAGATATTCAAAACAATGTGAAGAGAGAGAGAAGGAAAAGAAAGAAGATGAAGCATATTTCTGGCCATTGGGAGAAGCATATTTCCATTCACCTGGGCTGATAGATTGAGGACATCCTTGTGGTTGTTTGTGGAGATTACAGCATTTGCTCTTAGACTGAGAAAGACTAACATTTGCATCAAATGAGTTTTCTCCTTAATGTTTTGTGTAGGGCAGCCTTTACCTCCTTGTTCCTCAGACTGTAGATGAGGGGGTTGAGCATGGGGATCACGGTGGTGTAGAACACAGAGGCCACATTCTCCTGGGCCAAGGAACTGGTAGTGGAAGGCTTTAAGTACATGAATGCAGTGGATCCATAAAACAGCCCCACAGCCACAAAGTGGGAACTGCAGGTGCTGAAGGCTTTGGCTCTGCCTTCAGTGGAGCTGATGCGGAGGATGCTGGACAGGATGAAAGCATAGGAAACAAGAACTGTTAAGCTGGTCATTATAATGTTGAATCCAGCTAAAAAGAAGACAGTCATCTCTACATCATAAGTGCTAGAACAGGAGAGCTTCATGAGAGGGAGGATATCACAGAAGTAGTGGCTGATGAAGACCTCACAATAGTGCAGTTTCAACATGAGGCTAGTTTCTATTGTTGACCCAATGATTCCCATGGTATAGACCAGAGCCACCAGCAGGCAGCAGAGAGTATGAGACATGATGATGTTGTAGAACAAAGGGTGGCAGATGGCCACATAGCGGTCATAGGCCATTACTGTTAACATATAACACTCAGCAATGACAAAAACAAGGAAGAAGTAGAGCTGAGACATGCACCCCACATAGGAGATGGTGTTCTTGTTGTTTACAAAGTTGACTAACATTTTAGGGGTGATGACTGAGGAGTAGCAGAGATCCACAAAGGATAAGTTGCTGAGGAAGAAGTACATTGGGGTATGAAGCTGCTGGTTGAGACCAATCAGGGTGATCATGCCCAAGTTCCCCACCATGGTGGTCACATAGATTCCAAGGAAGAGGAGGAAGAGAGGGATCTGGAACTCTGGCTGGTTAGTTAATCCTCCAAGAATGAACTCAGCCACTGTTGAGTGGTTTTCTGTAGCCATTTTCTTTGTGCAGGAAGCCTGTGGTGATGGGAGAGGAGGTAACTAGTGAGAGGCTGCTCTTCCTCTGATTTCTTTGGCCTTTGTCATCTCCTGAGCCAGCCTGGCTGGCTGCAGGGCTGGTGCATGTTTCCTCTACTCCTGTTGCTTGCTGAGAGCAGGACCAGTGATGAGTGTTGTAAAGATTCTAAAGGTGAAAGGAAAGAAGGAAAACCTTGGATCTCTTACTTGTTTTCCAATGTCTTAAGTAACTGGTTCTCAATGTGTCTTCTGTGGTTCAGCAGCATCACCTTCATCCTGACCTTGCTGGGGATGCCAATTCTCAGGTCTCACTTCACAGGTACTGATTCAGAACACTAGGATGGATCTAGCAACTTATTCATTTTTAATCTAAAGTTTGTAAAGCTCTTCTTTATAGATGATAAGTAGTATGTATCATGTATTTTAATTGGAGATAGAAAGTTCTTCACAAATGTAATTCTTCTTTCATCTATGTAATTCCTAATATTCAATGATATGGAATATGAATATTGAAATTGCCAATGTTATATATTAACAAGTTGTTTCATTTTTAAAATTTTAAGTTGTTTCACTTAATGTCTTTTTTTTTTATCAGTTGTGGAGCTTGAACTCTGGGCCTGGGCACTGGCCCTGAGCTCTTTAGCTCAAGGTTAGTGCTCTGCCACTTTGAGTCACAGTGCCACTTCTGATTTTCTGGTGGTTTATTGGAGATAAGAGTCTTATGGACTTTCCTGCCCAGGCTGGCTTTGAACCACGATCCTCAGGTCTCATCCTCCTGAGTAGGTAGGATTACAGGTATGAGCCACCGGCGCCCATCCATTTTTTATATTTAGTTATATCAACTCCAAGTTGGTTGTTAAAATGACATAGGACCACATATTTAGCAATCTTTATTTCAAGCTCTAGATTCATCTTAAAATGTAAGCTATTGTTAAGTGTCTGAGACTTTTTAAAGTATTCACTAGATGTGTTCTTCAGGTAGGTTTTTTCAATGTTTGTTTTAACTGCTTGTAAATTTTGAAAATATTGATGTCTAAATTTTACTCACCAACATATGATTAAATTGGTCTGTGGTTCCATTTATACTCCAGCATTTAGCCTTATCCTCAGTAGATGAATGCTCCATTGATGATTTATAATTATTATTATTCTCAGATTGCAATTAAAGCATGACATTATTTCATTGTCAACGGCAAACAAATTTTAGACAGGAAGATAGGAAGTATGGGGCATTTTTGGTAGATATGACACATATAGGCACTTCATCTGTAGGATGTATTTCTTTTGTATTTTTGTGCCAGTCTTTGGCCTTGACCTCAGGGCCTGGGTACTGTCCCTGAGCTTTTGTGCTAGCACTCTACTATGTGAGCCACAGCTTCACGTCCTGCTATTTGGTGGTTTATTGGAAGTAAAAATCACATGTACTTTCCTGCCAGGGCTGGATTCAAACTGATCCTGAGTTGTTTGGAGTTGTTAGGAGTGCCAGTGTGAGCCACTGGTACCCAGAAAGTGGGATGTATTTCTCAAGTTAGTAAACAAATTTCAGTATATGAATTATCCCTTCCAAGGCTGGTTTCAAACCATGATTCTTAGATCTAACCTCCTGAATCGCTATTATTGCCAGTGTGAGGCACTTGGTGTGCAGCTAGTGGGATGTGTGTAGCATACAAAAAGAATACTGTATTATTATTATTTTTTTGTCAGCCGTGTGGGTTGAACTCTGGGCCTGGGTGCTGTCCTTCCGCTCTTCAGCTCAAGGCTAGCGCCCTACCACTTGAGCCATAGCACTGCTTCTGGCTTTTTTCTGCTTATATGTTGCTGAGGAATCAAACACAGGGCCTCATGCATGCAAGGCAAGCACTCTACCATTGAGTCAACTTCCCAACCCAGAATAATGTATTTTTTAATTTTATTTTTTTACTATACAGTGTCAACCAAATTGAAACCATAAAATTCCAGGAGGTTACCAAGCTTCTTCCAATTAGAAAACAGACTACTTTTTAGGAATTTCTAGCACCAAACTGTTTGGCTCTACTAAACTTTATTTTTTGTTATGAACTATGTTTGTGTTATTACTTTATTAGTATTAAGTAAAATATTATTACAATTTGAAGACTGTATTACTAATTTCAGTGTATATGCAAGCAGCATACAAGCATTCATAGTTAATTAGAAGCATAAGTGAGCAGTAAGATTAACCTTTCCCATATTTTCTATTTGTTGTCTAATACTGATCATGAACAACTTTTTTAGTATTTTCATCCTCTGTAGCTATTCACATACAACCATATTTTGTATCCTGCTTTTTAAGGCCATGTTATGAAATAACTATTTGTAATAAAATATTACAAAATAAGTTAAACTAATCTGATGCCTGCAATAATAACAAATGTACTAATTGTATTTTTCTTAGACGAGTTCTTAATATTCTGATGTGGTATGAAGTGCAAGGACATTAAATCAAATCAAATAAACCAGTCACAAAAATACAAAATAGAATTCTAATTTAACATGCATTAAATTTTACTTTGTATTTGAATTTATTGATGCTGTGGTATTTAGCTTTGAAATAGCTAGCATTCAAAGTACACATGTAAATATTATTTACATTCATAAAATACTTGTCCAGATAATAGCTTAAATATATTATTCTTTTACTCAATCTCTATCCTAAAAATCATTAAAAATATAGAAGATGCACCTCGAATAACATTTTCATTGATACACATGCTTTACAAAGCAGAGTAGATAGCATTATTCACCCAGTAAGGTAAAATGAAATGCCTTGGATAGAATGAGTTTAATTTTACACTCCCATAATCTTTTAATAAGTAAATATGGCAAGAATGAATCCCATATTTACTATGAATACTATAGCTCTTAACTGTTGCATTTTTCTAGCCCATCAGAGGCTTGGGTTGCTTCGCAGAGAACATAGGACCCAGAGACCTTAACACTTGGAGATGAATATCCATATGTGGTCATAAATCACCTGCACTATAAACAAGAATGCAAGGAAGAAAGACTTATTATTAATTTTAAAGATATATAATACCTGTGGCCAAGGAAAATAAACTTCTCTTGGAAATTATAATGGATACCTTTGCCTTCAATGATCAGCAAATGCTAGAAGCATGTAGACTTATATCTACTGCGCACACAGGAAGAATGAGTCCCAGTGATTGAGATTCTGAGTTGTGTTTACATGTATGCATAGAACATCTCTTGGGGTATAATCGACTCTAGAGACTCTGGTCCTCTCTACAGGAACAATTAGACACCTGCTCTATGAATCATGGTTTTTCTCCCAGTTGTGTTTATTTTCCTCTTATTTGTAAAATCCATTTGTAGTTACAAACACTGAGAATTTAATATGAACATTAGGCATCTAATTAAGCATCTAATATGAATATTGCACCTCATAGGCAATAACCCCATCCTTATCACTATCATCACCACCATCATTATTAGCATCATCCTCTTTCCCATCTCCACAACTATTGCAGTCATTATCATCAACATACCATCAACATTGCTCTATTATGGTTCTTACTCATTATTTCTCATTAACTAACATTGGAATGATTTTGAAAGCAAATGAAAAGATTTTCAAAAGCACACTGTATAGTTTTAGTAAAGGAAGACAATGTGATAGACATATGAGTCTGTCATCTATATACATGTAGACTGACAGTGTGGAGTGGCATGGGAATGTGGACCCATAGATACTCTTCATTCCTATGTGCCCATTCATTAGGGAAGTTTATTCTCCAGGAAGTTTATTGTCAACCATTTATTTAGTGCCTTATTATTAATGGATGTATTTTTGATAAAGATTTTTCTTTTCAGTATATTACACATTATTCAAAGCAATAGGTTTTACCTTGTTTATCCCCTATAGACTTGTTCTATCTTTCTTACTGTCCTCTGATTTCTGTTCTCCCAGTACTCTCTCTTATTCTTTCATGGTTTTCAGAAACATTCCACATATGAGAGAAAATATTTGCTACTTCTCTTTCTGAATCTAGCCTAGCTCAAATAAGATAACCTCCATTTCCATCTACTCTCCTGTAAATGGCACAATTTTCATCTTTTATCATTTTATATTGGGATTTGAGCTAAGAGCCTTGCACCTCATAGGCAGCTGTTCTAGCACTTGGGCCATGCCCCAAGCCTATTTTGTTTTCATTCTTTCTCTAATGGTGTCTTGCTTTTATGCACATGTCTAGCTTGGACAACTATCATCCTGTTTATGCTTTCTGCATGGATAGGATGATGGTCAACCACCACACCAGAATCTTTACTGGTAAAGATGAGATCTTGTGAATTTTTTGTCCACGTTGGACTTGAACATTGAACTTCCTGATCTCTGCCTTTTATGGAGCTATGGTTACAGTGGTGAGCCACTACATTTGGCTGATTTTGTTCTTAATGGCAGAATAATGTTCCATTGTGTTTATAGCTGCAGGGTTTTTGTTTTTTGGGTTTTTTTTTTGGTTGGTCATGGTTGGTCTGGGCCTGGGCACTGTCCCTGAGCTCTTCAGCTCAAGGCAAGCGCTCTACCAATTAAGCCGCAGCGCCACTTCCCATTTTCTGGTGGTTAATTGGAGATAAAAGTCTCATGGACTTTCTTGTCCGGACTGGCTTTGAACCGCCATCCTCAGATCTCAGCCTCCTGAGTAGCTTCGATTACAGGAGTGAGCCACTGGAGCCCAGCTTTATAGCTGCATTAAAAAAAAATCTATCTTCCATGAGAATTTAGGCTGCTTCCATGACTTATTATGAAAAATGCTACAGTAAAGATTTAAAAATGAGTCTTTATTTAGAGACAATTATAGATTCATATGCTTTTGTGATAAATAATGTAGTGAGATCTTATGTTTTATTTTATATACTGTTTAACTAAACGGTTACCATCTTGCAAAAGCAATTGTATAGTATCACATCCAGGATACTGACATTGACACACCCACTTTTTTCTCAGTTTAATTTTATCTTGTTTCTCATTTTACATTTGTTCAGGTGTGTATGATTGTATTTTCTTTTGTGCTATTTTTTTTTTTGTTGGTTTTGGGGCTTGAACTCTGGGCCTGAGCGCTGTCCCTCAGCTCTTTACCCCAAGGCTAGCAGTCTACCACTTGAGCCACAGTGCCACTTCCAGTTTTCTGGTGGTTTATTGCAGATGAGAGTCTCATGGTCTTTGCTGCCTGGGCTAGCTTTGAACCATGATCCTCAGATCTCAGCCTCCTGAGTAGCTAGGATTACAGGTGTGAGCCGCTGGCACCCAGATCTTTGGTGCTATTTTATTAATTAAACAGGTTCATGTTTCCACCACTAGAGTGAAGGTAATATGTGTCATCTTTTTCTTATTTTTGGAATAATGATTTGGTTTTATGTTATCCTCTGAAGGTGACTTATTTTTCTGTAGTATCATTATAAACCTATCTGTCTGTCTGTCCGTCCGTCTGTCTGTCCGTCCGTCCGTCCGTCCGTCCGTCCATCCATCTGTCTGTCTGTCTGTCTGTCTGTCTGTCTGTCTATCTGTCTGTCTGTCTCTCACTTTTGGCTGGTTGTGGGGTTTGAACTCTGGGCCTGGGCGCTGTCTCTGAGCTCTTCAGCTCATGGTGAGTGCTCTACCACTTGAGCCACAGCTCCACTTCTGGTTTTCTGGATGTTCCTGCCTTAGCTGGCTTTAAACTAAGATCCTCAGATCTTAGTTTCCTGAGTAGCTAGGATTACAGGTGTGAGCCACCATTTCCTTGCTAAACTTCTCAGTATAAACATATGAATATAGCCAATCCAGCACAATGATGGTGTTTTTTTTAATCCTGTTTTTCTGTCTTTGATCCCTAGAATTTTCTTCAGTTTGTCTTAGAATCTTTTTCACTCTATAGTAGTAGTCCCTCCTGATTTGTCTCATATTTGATATTCTTCAGACCAGCAACAGTCCTTTCTCCAAGATATTTGGTTTCTTTTAGCGGAGAAATGATACTTCAAACATATAACATTTTTGTTGTACACTGAACAGCGGAGAGTGTATGGTGTGATGTTTGTTTCCTTGTGGTGTTTTCAAGAACTCAGAAAGTAGGACTGCATGGTTCTTTGAAGACCTCATATTCCTCCTTTTAAAAAAATTTTATTTATTTCTTATTGTGAAAATACTGTACAGAGGGGTTACAATTACATGGGCAAGATAATGAGTACATTTCTTATCAAGCATTGTAGCCTCCTCCTTTGTTTCCCCTTCCCATCCCTTCCCATCCTCCTCCCAGCCCCCCTCCACCAAAGCCTCCCCCCCACCAAAGTTGTAAAGTTCATGTTCCTCCTTTTTAAAATAAGAAAAGTCTAGTAACTTTTAGACATGTTTTATTGCTCTTTCGGTGATAATTTTCTTAGGTGCCTTGTTTCCTTTCCTATGTAACTTAGTATAAGATTATGTATATAGTTATATATATCATATGATACATAATGTTATATATTATATATGTTTATATAAATTTATATATTATTTTTATGTACTTATATAAAGACATATATATATATATATATATATATATATATATATATACATATCAGAAGGAATAATTACTGTCCCCTGTACTCTCTTGGCCTGGGTTTCTCTATTGGGACTCAACATGATGCATTTAGAAATTTATTTTACCAAGTTTCTGCATTTGTTACTTCTCATGAATTGTTTATTTTATCTTTTATGTTTCCTTTTTACTCTGCTAACCTTTTACATCTCCTAAAGTGTTTTCTAATTTCTCATTTGCAGAGCTCCCTCTGTTGTTTCTGTGAAGCATTCAAAAATATGCCTTGCTATCTGAGATGTGCTATCTTTTCTTCCCTTCTCTTTTTATCTGGTACTTTTCTTTCTTTTGTATCTGTTCTTGCAGTTATGTTGAGTTTGGAGTTTATTCTCACCAGCTGAGTCTTATAGGAAGCTTTGGTTGACTTGAGAATTTATTGTGCTAGAACTGTTGTAGCCCCTTCAATGTAAGCATGATCTTATTCAACTTCACTCACTGGTAAAGGATTCGGACTCCTTGTTGTCTGAGGTACTATTTCCAAAATGGTTTTAGTCATTTGGACTTGTTAGTTTTAACAGATGTCTGGTTGCATCTTTCTGTTTTTTTCCTGCCCAGCTGCCAATGCTCTGCAGAATTTTAGGATTTGATAGCTTTAATCCATCTGTGACTAAAGGGGATATCAACTATTTTTGTTAGAGATGCTATTCATGATGTTGAGCTGTTGTATTTATTTGCCTTTGTTTTTGTAATGTGGATATATATATATATATATATATATAATGTGGATATCTATCTATGTATCTATGTATCTATGTATCTATGTATCTATCTATCTATCTATCTATGTATAATCTCCTTGGGTTCCATCACCAGCGCCATGAGTTAGGAAACTCTTGAAGTTTGTCAGACAGCACGTTAAGCTTTTGTAAATCTCTCATGTTTTTGAGGCTTAGTTTTGAACTTTGTTAGAAAATGTATACCTTTATTCAAGAATTTGGTCAGCCTTGACACTAAGCCATGAATCCTCTATGCTCTCTAGTTAATTACACAAGTATTCAAGGAGATCTTCCCACTGGCTGTGGGTAACACAAGCACCTCATAGCCTGTGTATAATAATAGTGATAATTAATCATATACCTTCAAAGTTCCAGGCATTTGTTCTTTCCCCAGGTATGCCCAGCTTAATACTCAAAGACCCACACAGTCTTCTACACTGATATTTTTTGAGTATCTCTAAGGGAGCATAGTCTTTGGATATCTGAAGATGTATTCAATAAAAATATTCATAAAACATATATTCTTTAGTATTTTTATTTTTGATATTTACTTGTTCTGGGGCTTGAACTCAGATCCTGGGCCCTGTCCTGAGCTTTTTTTCTCTTCCCTTTTCTCTTGTTACTAGTGCTCTACCACTTGATCCATAGCTCTACTGCAAGCTCTTTGGTGGTTCATTGGAGATAATAGTCTCATGAACTTTCCTGCTTGGGCTGGCTTTGAACCATGATCCTCAAATTTCAGCCTCCTGAGTAGCTAGGATTACAAGTGTGAGCCACCAGTGCCCAGCTTTATTTCTGTTTTTGAGATGAGGCATCACTATGCTGCCTTGTCTGAGATCTCAGGTGATCCTTTTGCTTCAGTTTTGTAAGTAAATGCTAGAGTATATTGGAAATACTGAAATATTAAGACTACTAACAACATCTGCTTGATGACTGCTTAGTGTATTTCAGATTGATCTTCTTGTGCATACAGTATTCTGGTTCTTTGCTATTTCTTCTATGTCCTGTTTTGACAAGTCGCAAAGTCCAGCTGAATAAAAGCAAATAGTTGTGATTTCTCTATTTTAACAATGACTGATTACTATTATTAGACTTGCTATCCAATTAAGAAGGTGTAAAAAATATGTGAAACAGACTCTTTTAGAAACTAGATAACAAGTATTGTTTAATTCTAAGACAGAAGAGAAACAAATAGGCCAGGCACTGTGCTCCCATTGGTTTAGGGTTTGCAGATGCTGTCTGCAGCATGGTGCAAGGAGGGGTAATGTAAATAAAGCACAGCAGTTTCATTGAGTAAAAAAGATGTTAATCATATCTTGAGGGACTAACATGCCTGGACCATTTGGGAAACTTATAGAAAACCAGAAACCTGCTGGGCACCAGTGGCTCTTGCCTGTAATTGTAGCTACTCAGGAGGCTGAGATCTGAGGATCTGAGCCATCCCAGGCAGGAAAGTCTGTGAGACTCTTTTTTGGGGGGGGAGGGTTCCGGTCGTGGGGCCTGAACTCTGGGCCTGGGCGCTGTCCCTCAGCTCTTCAGCTCAAGGCTAGCGCTCTACCACTTGAGCCACAGCACCACTTCGGCTTTTTTCTTTTTGCTTATGTGGTGCTGAAGAATCGAACCCAGGGCCTCATGCATGCAAGGCAAGTGCTCTACCACTGAGCCACCTTCCCAGCCCTGTGAGACTCTTTCGTTTTTTATTTTTGGGTCCGGACGTGGGCCTGAACTCTGGGCCTGGGCGCTGTCCCTCAGCTCTTCAGCTCAAGGCTACCACTCTACCACTTGAGCCACAGCACCACTTCCGGCTTTTTTTCTTTTTGCTTATGTGGAGCTGAGGAATCGAACCCAGGGCCTCATGCATGCAAGGCAAGCGCTCTACCACTGAGCCACCTTCCCAGCCCCCCCCTGTGAGACTCTTATCTCCAATAAACCACTAGAAAATCAGAAGTGGTGCTGTGGCTGAAGTGGTAGAGTGCTCTCCTTGAGCTGAAGAGTGCAGGGACAGCGCCCAAGCCCAGAGTTCAAGCCCCTTGACTGACAAAAGAAAAAGAAAAAAGAAAAAAACAGAAATCTTCTCTCATAAGATATTCCACAATTTCACAGAGCTTTCTCTCAGCAACTTGTTCTGGTAACTGATTCTTCTTGTGTGTCATAGTTTCAAATCTTAGTCAAACTTGATTTTGTGCCTTTCCCACCAATCTCTCTTGTGCCACTTGGACATGAATTCATGCCAATTATTCTGTTACAATGTATCCTATATGGTTCACCTCTTTCTGTATTTAGTACTTGTGGAAAATTTTCTAGTTGATCTTTCTGCCTGCACTTATTTCTGTTTCAGACTATTCTGACATCACTATCTATATAAAGCGCAATCATTATTAAGAAAGACAATTTTGAATGTTAATATCATCTAACCTACTTCATTTTTTCCTTGTATGTGCTTTAACCAGCCAATTTATTTATTACAGCAAAACCTTGAGATATGATTATTATCTTAATTTCATGATTAGGGAATTGAAATTCAATGAGAGATATTACTAAGGTCACATTTTTAAATAGTAAGAGGTAAAGCTAGGATTTGTCCTGAAGTTACCCTGAATCCAAATTTCATGTTCCAAATACTTTGGGAGACCATAATTTATTATTCACCAGTACAGAAAGAAGGTAGTACCAATCATTTTAGTGGAATAACTTGACTGTAATAGGAAAATTGATGGTTGTCACTTCATTGATATTGTACTGTAGCTCCTTTCCAATAATTATTTCCACCTGTATATGCAGGAGAGTTTAAAGAGGTCTGTGCTTTGCAGAATAGAACAGGCACTCAGTTTGAAGTTAGTATTCTAACTGACCAAAGATTAGCCTACTGGAAATACCTATTAAAACCACTGTAGACAATTTATGAGCTAAATAGAAATCTGAGAACTAAAATTGCAATCCTTTAGAACATGAACCATATATTTTACCCTAAAACTAGAATTAAAAAACAAAAATTAAAGATTAATTAAACATTAAATAGAATACTATTCATGCAACTATTGTTTAATGAAATTGTCATGAATGAGCTATATCAGAAATGTAAATGGACAGGTTTGTGTCTTTTCCATGAGGTTAAAATTTATTGAATTCACAAGCTACATATTTTTTTATCATTAATTCACCAACTAGTACAATTATTGCTTAGTAGTCATGGCTATTGTCCATCACATTCTTTTTATTCCAATATTATTAATATTAATTTAGATCACACATTCACATCATATAATAATAAATAGGTTACCAAATGGCTAAAAAATGAATAAAATGGTTGTTGGTTCATAAAGGCCTCGCTGATGGCTCAACATGATTTTGCATTTAATTCTCTCATCCACCATGAATTAATCTTATATGGTGTGAGGTTAAAGCTAGTGATAATTTTTTTGTTCTTTTCTTTCTTTCTCTCTCTCTCTCTCTCACTCTCTCTCTCTCTCTCTCTCTCTTCTAAGCCCTTCAATGAATACACTATCACCATCACTGTCACATAGCAAATCAACTGATGCTCTGAGTTGGTTGATTTCTAGATACTGTGTTCCATTCATTTATTTACCTGGTCTACTTCACTACTGTTAATTTGTATACTTCTTGAGGTCACAAACCAAGTATCTATGATGTCAGTAGGCAATTTCATTTAATGGGACCATCATTAAATGTAATGCAGTTCATGATTTTACTGTTTCACAATCCATAAATAGATCTATCCTATTTATGTAAAATTTCCTAATATTATTTAGAATATTTTACAGTTCATTATGGAAGTCATATACAAATTTTGTTAAATATATTCTCAGGTATTACATTTTTTGGTTAGTATAAATGATATCTTAAATTTTCTTTTATAATAAGTGTCTGCTAGCATATAGAAAAGAAAATAATTTTATATATTCTTGTATCCCATAGCTTTATTATCTTTAAATGCTATAGTTTATTTATAGATTTACTTATATTTTCTATGTACACTTAAGTTTGGAGAGTAGATCTGTGAGCTTAGGAGAAGAGTTTTACATCTTTGGAACTCCATAGTGTCTTTGTATTTTATAGGAGAATAACTATTAATTGTGCTAATTCATAAATTGCGGGCACTGGAAATACTTAGGAAGATAAAAAATACAGCAACCATATCCATCCATACACATAAAGTTTCTGATCCCAAATGTTTGGGTTAGCGCCAAATTTCTTCTCAATAATCTTTGTAATTGCAGGGCTCTATTGGGTTTGAGAAACACTGGAGTAGAGAATATTTCGAATATCTTCATGTTTAAAATTCCTATGAGCTTGGTAAAGAAACGATTGTCTCTAAGAGCCAAATTAAGCAATTCTAAGGAGTAAACATTTCTTCCTCCTTAGGGAGGGTGGTCTCTGAGGAAGGCCTTAAGAGAGCCCCAGTCTTCATGCTCAAGTCACTGAGATCTGTAATTCAGAATCACACTCTTTATTTTCTCTTATCCACAGGTCAGGACCAGGTATAGTCTCTTTTGGGGAAGCAGGATGGCCCTTTGCACAAATTAACACCTGTAAATCATATTCTTCAGAACAGAAAGAGGAAATAAATGAGAGATTCTGATGTTTGACTCAAGCTAGTGACAGAAGGCTCTGAGCTCCAAGCTATCCTCTTTTATTCACCATGTTTTTATGCTTTCCGGCACGATTTTGACACCACAGTTTACATTAGGGATCTATATAAAGGAAGGTAAGTGCCTACCTGACCCTGGCTGTAGCTTTTGGCTTTTGGCTAGTGACATGATGTGTGTTGTCTTATCAATCAAATGGGGTTAGTAATCATGTCACATAGTTCTTAGAACAGAACCTCCCACACAAAGTAGTCCTAAATAAGTGTTAGCCTTAAAATGTTACTATTAACTCTACTGGTGTTGAGATGTTGGAAAAACATGACCTCCACTCTTATCTGATACAGAGCCATGGTAACTTCTGCCTGTTTGTCAGTAGTCACTTCCAGAAAGAGATTTAGGTTTCAGCAACTGAAACAGAAGCAGGAGCAGGGAGGACACAGTAAAGGACTGACACGCACATATACACACAGACATATTGACTGAAGTATGGTATATACAGGGAAGATTCTAATGGTGTAACTCCTTCCAACAACTAACTTACAGTTTAACAGAATGAATGTCAGGAAGCTGGAACATGTGTTGGTGAGGAGCGGGTGAGGTCAAGGGTGGCAAGAGTGGTCAAGGAAAGGGGAGTGGCAGAAAGTGGAGAGAAGAAGAGTGGACAAATGTAGTTATAATATTCAATGTACATATGTGAAAATGGAACCAGGTAAATTGAGGGGATAAGTGGGGTTGAGAGGGATGGGGGAGATCAATGAAAATGGTGACATTGATCAATATGCATTGTACTCATAAGCTGGCAGATTGAATTTGTACTACTTAAAAATAAATTTTGTAAAGATACTTGTCTTGTTTTCAGTAGCCCTCTCTGAAGAAGCACCAGCTCTCACCACAGAGGCAAAGTTTAGCCTGTTCTTTGTTCAGGAGGTTAACTTTATTTGGTAGTTTGCTGCTGCCATAGCAAATGGTAAAAACAAACAAACAAAAATGAAAACAAAAATCCCCACCCTCAAGAATTTCAGTGGATTTTTTCAAGAATAAGGGATGGATATGGGAGAGTAGTTGTGGTGTAATTATTTTTTTCCCCAAGTAGTTCTCTTCTTTGTTTCCAGAGACCTCCGTCCTCAGAGGAGAATGGAAACCAAGAATTCTTCCATGACAGAGTTCATCCTTGCAGGATTAACAGACCAACCAGGACTTCGGCTCCCTCTCTTCTTCCTGTTTCTAGGTTTTTATGTGGTCACCATGGTGGGAAACCTGGGTTTGATCACTCTGATAACTTTCAACTCACACCTGCACATGCCCATGTACTTCTTCCTCTTCAATCTTTCCTTAATAGATTTCTGTTACTCTTCTACCATCACTCCCAAAATGCTGATGAGTTTTATCTCAAAGAAGAACATTATCTCGCATGCTGGGTGCCTGACCCAGCTCTTTTTCTTCTGCTTCTTTGTTGTCTCTGAGTCCTTCATTCTGTCAGCGATGGCATATGACCGGTATGTGGCCATCTGTAATCCCCTGCTGTATACGGTTACCATGTCTCCCAAGGTGTGTTTCCTCCTTTTGCTGGGTGTCTATGGAATGGGATTTGCTGGAGCCATGGCCCACACAGGAAGCATAATGAGTCTGACCTTCTGTGCTAACAACCTTGTCAATCATTTCATGTGTGACATCCTTCCCCTCCTCGAGCTATCCTGCAATAGTACCTATATAAATGAGTTGGTGGTCTTCATTGTGGTGGCCATTGACATTGGAATGCCCATAGTTACCATCTTTATTTCGTATGCCCTCATCCTCTCTAGCATTCTTCACATGCAATCCACAGAGGGCCGGTCCAAAGCCTTCAGCACCTGTAGTTCCCACATCATTGTTGTTTCTCTTTTCTTTGGTTCTGGAGCTTTTATGTATCTCAAACCTCCTTCCATTTTGCCTCTTGATCAAGGGAAAGTGTCTTCTCTATTTTATACCATTGTGGTACCCATGTTAAATCCATTAATCTATAGTTTCAGGAATAAGGATGTCCAAGTCGCTCTGAAGAAAACCTTGGCAAGGGGGATATTTTCTTAAGAAATGAACTGTATTTATACAAGGAAAAAATGCTTAATTTGTGTTAATGTTTGTAATGATGGATTAAAGTTTTAATTTTTTCCTGTCTTGTAGACAGAATTTTAAGTCTCTACATTTGATTGTTTAATGCAGGTCTCTTTGACATTTACTCTACCTCAACTATTCCAAGATTTCTTAATTTTATGCATACTTTTATATAATTATAGATTGTTTATGTTGAATGGGCCTTTTGAATCATTTGATCTAGACTCCTCACTTCAGAGATATTAGAAACTTAAAACTACATTGTTACTCAGGGACACAAAATTATCTGTTATCATAACTGAAACTCAAATCCATGCCATTGAAGTTCAGGCTTCTTTATTTCCATGCCATATTTTCTTCTTTATCACTATCCTTGTAGATTTCTTCAAAAATATGATAAACACCAAAATGTGACTCTATTCAATAATAACTTCTCAATAAGCAAGTTTGGAATAATACATTTTTTATTGTAAAAATACTGTACAGAGGGGTTATAATTACATGGGCAAGATAATGAGTACATTTCTTATGAAGCATTGTAGCCTCCTCCTTTGTTTCCCCTTCCCATCCCTTCCCATCCTCCCCCTTGCCCCCCCAATCCTCTCTGTTCCCCCTCCCCCGCTCCCCAAACCAAAGTTGTAAAGTTCGTTTTCGATATAACGACTTGTACATATCATTGTTGCAATGGGTCCACCTGTATCCCTATTTAAACAATTTGTATTTCCCCTTCCCTTCCCCAAATTATACCGACATTAAATACAGTGAAAGCAGGGGTTATACTGTGGGGGAGGGACATACAAAGCAACAAAGAAATCATCTTATAAATGTGTTAGAAACAATCCCATGAAAGAAAAAAATTTGAATACATATCTTAGGGTTCATTTCCTTAACATCGCCTTATCTGACCTTTTCTGCTTAACTCAGACATATACTAGATATTGCAAATAAGGGAAACTATGAGACCTATGTTTCTTTGGGCCTGGCTTACTTCACTTAATATAATTTTTTCCGAGTCTTTCCATTTCCTAACAAATGGGGCAATGTCATTCTTTCTGATGGAGGCATAGAATTCCATTGTGTATATATACCACATTTTCTTGATCCATTCATCTACTGAGGGGCATCTGAGTTGGTTCCATATCTTAGCTATAGTAAATAATGCTGCTATAAACATAGTCGTGCTGGTAGCTTTAGTGTGGTCTTGTTTGTAAACATTTGGGTAGGTGCCCAAAAGTGGGATTGCTGGGTCATAGGGGAGCTCTATGTGGAGTCTTTTGAGGCACCTCCATACTGCTTTCCAAAGTGGTGTTGAACAAGTTTACACTCCCACCAACAATGCAGTAAGGTTCCCTTCTTTTCACATCCCCTCCAGCATCTATTGTTATTAGAGTTCTTGATTTTAGCCATTCTAACTGGAGTGAGGTGGTATCTCAATGTTGTTTTGATTTGCATTTCTTTTATGGCTAGGGAGGTTGAGCATTTCTTCATGTGTCTATTGGCCATCCTTCTTTCCTCTTCAGAGAAGTTTCTCTTTAAGTCTTTAGCCCACTTATTTATTGGGCAGTTGTTTCTTTGAAGATTTGTTGTTGGGGATTTAATTTTTTTAGGTCAAGGTATATTTTAGATATGAGACCCATGTCCATTGTATGGTCAGTGAAGATCTTCTCCCAATCCATGGGCTTTCTATTGATCTTGTTAGCTATGTCCTTTGCCATGCAGAAGCTCTGCAGCTTCATGCAATCCCATTTGTCCAACCTTTCTTTGATTTGTTGTGTTTCTGGGTCTCTATTAATAAAACTTGGGCCTGTGCCAAGGAAACCTAGGGTTTCTCCTATTCCATCCTGTAATGTTTTCAGAGTGTCTGCTTTGACTCCGAGGTCTTTGATCCATTTGGAGTTGATTCTGGTGCAGGGTGATATATAAGGATCTAGCTTTAATTTTCTACAAGTTGTTAACCAATTTTTCCAGCACCATTTATTGAAGAGGCTGTCTTTCTTCCATTCTATTTTTTTTAACTCCTTTATCGAAGATTAGATGGCTATAGGTCTGTAGATTCATTTCTGGGTTTTCAATTCTTGGAACAATACATTTTTAAAGGTAAGCTGAAATCTGAAGAATATTTTTGGTCTCGATTTCTGCAATAGCAGTAGAAATTGAGGAATGCAGGTGTTGAGGGAAAAAACTTTGATTTTCTATTGCTCCTCTTGGAAGGGTAAGAAGAAAGAAGCAACATTTACCTCCATCATGTGGCTGTAGGAAGAGAGGCAATATAGATGAATGAGCTATCCCAAGAAAATGTGCTAAACAAGCATACAACCAGGGGAAAGGATGAGAATTTAGTTCCAACATGGGCAACATTCTCTTAAATAGAGGTTGCAGATTTGTTGAGTTAGAATCAAAGGAACGGATATATCTGTTTATATTTGTGTAACTTGGGTTTTGGAGAGACACAAAGGGAAGGAGAGAAAGAAAAAGGAAGTACAATAAGCCATCACCTATTTTGTGGCAAACATTCACTTAATTGATATAGTCAGATTCTTGGAGGTGAAGAAGGAGGTCTCAGAGGAGGTAAGTGACTTTCTTCAACCAGAACTCATTTATTCTAGTAACTGTGGTAATGCAAGAGGCAATATGCTATTCTAGATGGATCCTGGCCTTAGAAGAACAAAGATCTGGATAAACCACTAAGTTTTCTCTGCTAGGAATAACTTTTCAATAAAAAGAAAGTAAAATGTACCTTATTGTGCCATAGTATCTTTGAATAAAACATGCTAGGTATTATGAAGCTCAGTGAATATTTTTCAGTCCAGTTTTACCTGATCCAGGAACCAGGTAACTCCTTTGAACTATTCAATTACCTTTCCCTTCAGGTACTTCACCTTGGATTTTACTTCACCTTGGATTAGAAATTCAAATGAGTTCAAGGTGAAGTGCCTTGAATCTAATTTTACTTGAAACTTAATTATTATATTATTTTATGAGAATTATTCCTTTCACCTGGATCTCAAGAAGAGCATATTGTCCTGGGTCAAACCATAGAGATTCTAAGTTGAACCACAACATCATACCACAATATATGGCTCTGTCATAGTTTTCTGTTTGTATAGATATGTAAAGCCTTTGGACTGATTTCCTTGCCTTTAGTCTTTTCTTGATCCAGCGAATTGTTGAACTTTATTCAATGATATTAGCTACTATTATTCTTATAAATGGTGAATAAATTTTATTTATCTAATAAATTTAAAATGAAAGTAATATATTTGAAGCTGCTAATTCACAACAATAGTAAAAGTTAGACATTTGTGTCATCTTTGTGTCAGAAAGTGTATCATTTAATTATTGAAATAATCTTTAGAGTTGTAGTTATTTTCCTCATTTTTAAATAAAAAATTAAAAACCTCATAGAAAAGTCAGGCAAATTTCCCATGTCATATGGATTTGTGTTGAGATTTACATGCTTTCAAAGTTTATGCTTGGCATACTTTTTTTTGTTAGGCTACATTTCAGAGCAAAGGGAGACGGGCTATTAATAAATTTTTCCCTGGGATAGAAGGTATAACTTGGTAATATCCCAGAAAATCCAAGAATTAGAATAGGCATGAATTCTATACTGTATGCTGTCACTATTAATTATACCCCAATAAATAATAGGAGCCGTTGAGAGGACATCTTCATTTGGAGAAAAGCATGTGTTCATCTTTGTATTCAAGTTCCAAGATGGATGTAGAATAGCTTTTAGAATTATCTAGAAAAATGTTGGATACACAGAGAAGGAAATTTCATAGGTGATTGAAAACTAAAGATACAAATTTAGAGCCCTTCTTAAGGGTTCTGTGTTTGAAACAAAAAACAAATGAGTTCACCAACATTTTAAGAAAGCAGAAAAAGTGGAGTAGGTTAGGAATGGGACACCGGTAACTGGTATGAAGGAAGAGAAATAAAAAGAATATAGAAGATGCCTCTAGGAGACTCAAAGTTTCTTTCTGGCACATTACATTGCCAACTATATTTACTAAAACAAATTTAACATTAAATATAATGTAGACTCATATGACTGTTAACAGACTGATTATCCTTATTTTCTGAGGAGCTGAGGGGAGGCTATATTATTAAAGTCCCCTCTCTGTCATTACTTTTCTCATATCAGTGTACTTATTGAAGTTGGAATCCCAGTGTGGTTAGTGGTTGGCTCTGAACCGTACTTCTGCAATTTAATGACCTACCAGAAGTCTAAGAACTAATGTACACACATGAGACATATATGCAAAATATTTTGTAGTATGTAAAATCTTCATATGTTCCATTATATGTCCTAAAATGCATAGTTGAAACTAGAAAGAAATAGAAAGAAGGAAGGTATTTTTCTGATTCTCTAAGTTCTGGAAGTTGACAGTATACAAAATGGGAAAAAGTCAAAATATTTGTTTTTGCTTTCTGCTTGCACTGGAACTAGTCATTAGGTAACAGAGCTTTAAAGAAGCCTTGCTTATGATTCATTTGGAAGTGAGGTTGCTATGGCAACTGTCTCTAAAGTAACAGACAAAATCTCCTTACAGGTTCCAGTGAACCTCCAACGCCTTCCTTACTCTTGAATCTCAAGAAGAACCTGATGTTTGGATTTATTTTAATTGTGCTTTAATGAATTGTGTTTCTACATTTCTTTGTATAGTGGAATTAGGATTTATTAGTCACTGAGGGATGTACACAATTCTAAGTGTAAATTGAACAATGAACCATTATCATTGTTGAGACTGAGCTTAGGAACAGCAAGTCCTTGAGATTGTATCTGCACATTAAAAATATGCACAGAGCCAGGCACAGTGGTTCATGCTTGTAATCCTCACTGCTTTGGAGGGAGAGAGACAGGAGGGCCTCAATCTAGGCCTGCTTGAAAGCAAAAAGGTTTGGTAGTGTAGTTGCAGTGGTAGAGCATCTACCTAGCATCATCACACACACACAAACCAAAACCAAAATCCAAACCACAAAGAGAAACAATTAAATGTGCATGGGCCTGTGTGCTGTAGTTTTATTTGGACTTGTCTAAAAAGAGGGTAGAGAACAGGAAGGACGACTTCCTAGTCCACTACTGTGTCCATCTTCAACCAATTAATCAATAGCCTGAGGAATGATGTTGCTAAACTTTCCCAAGAAAAGCTTGAGCAGAACTATTTCCCCTTATATTAAAATAAATATGTGAAAGAAGATTTAAAGGATATTTTATTAATGTGCTGTAATTATGCTTATTATTTTTCAGTAAGAAATTCAAATTCAAGTGCCTTCTTTTTGTTTGGTACCAGGGTTTGAACTCAGGGCTTTGGACTTGCTAGGCGGGTGCTCTATGGCTGTGCCACACTTCTAGTGCTGCTTTTGTACTGGTTGTTTTTTGAAATAGAGTCTTACTATACTTGAATTGACATTCACCTAGTTTATGCTTCTATGCTATCCATATTAGCTGGGATGGCAGGTGCATAACAATGCAATCAGCTTTTGCCTGAAAAGGTATATGCCTAGGCTGGCTTGGAATTGTGATTCTCTAGATCTCAGCCTCATAAGTAGCTAGGATTGCATGTGTGAACCACCAGTGCCCAGCTTATAGAGGAAATTTAAACTTATTTCTTTAGATAAATTCATTGTTTTATTTCCAGTCCTCCTCTTCTTCTTCTTCTTCCTCCTCCTCCTCCTCCTCTTCCTCCTCTTTCTTTTCTCTTCATCTTCCTTTACCTCCTCCTTCTTCTCCCCCTCCACCTCCTTTTATTATTACATTATTATTATTACAATTATTTGTGTGTGTTCAAAGTCTTCATACCTATAGGCTACTTAATGTTCAATGGAACTTAGGAATCATTTCAGTCAGCTTCTTTATGTATTATATTTACTTTGGAGACTAAGAAATATTGGTAGATTATCCAAGTACATAAAACTATCTGGTGCCAGGGCTGAAACTTGAATTCCAATCCACTCTGTCTTCTATGATGCCAGATTTTCTTGCTACACCTTTGTCTGAAGATTTCATTTCACATGCTAGTTAACCTAACACATTTGTTATGAATATATTCACATAATTTCATTCTATTTTTCACAGGATAATTTTACACTTTGTAAGAGTGTAGGAGGTGAAATATTTCCTTGGGTTGGTCTTGGCAAAATGACAGGATCAATATTTGATGAATTTTGCTCAATTTCAAATGGAAGCAAGTATGATGCCTACTGACTTTGTGGGTACAGCCCTAGAGATACAGTCTAGAGGAGTATCGCTTCCAAAAGGGGATTACAAAGATTTCAGGGGTATAAAGATGTGGAGTGACAGCCACATATTTGTGGCTCGTGCTTCTAATCCTAGTTATTTACTAGGCTGAGATTTGAGGATCATAGTTCAAAGCCAGCCTGGGAAGAAAAGATCATGAGACTCTTATCACCAATAAACTATTTAAAAGAAAACCCAGAAGTGAAGCTGTGGTTCAAGTGGTAAATGCTAGCCTAGAGGAAAAAAACAAAAACAAATAAAAACAAAAACAAAAAAAGCAACTCAGGGACAGCTTCCAGGTCATGAGTTCAAGTCCCAGGACTAGCAATAAAACAAAAAAAAGATACTGGGGTGGAAGTGTCTAATTTCAAGTTTAACAGAGACAGAGTTTGGAGTCTCATTGCAAGAGGTGTGCTGGGAAAATGCCTGGTTTAAAGCAATTCCGGTTACACTGTCTAGCAAGGTTGACATAGCCACTTAGTTAATGAGTCCTTGAAGTGTACTCATTCATATTAAGAAACATTGCAAGTATAAAATACACATTTGATCTATAAAGAATATGAAAAGTAATGCAAAGAATTTCATTGATGACTTTCTGAATATTATATTAAATAGGATATATGATTAAAATTAATTTCCTGTTTTATTTAATTTATCTAGCTCATAAATAGTCTGCTTTTTTATTTTCAATATTAGACTCAGAGCCTCACACTTTCTAATCTAGGGGTGTACCCCTTGAATTAGCTCTACTTTTGTTGATTATTTTAGAGATGGAGTCTAAAGAACTTTTCTGTCTAGGATGGCCTCACACCATAATCCTCTGGCTCTCAGCCTCCTAAGTATCTAGGATTATAGGCACCCAGCCTGAAATTTTTGTATGAATTTTTTTTCATACCTCTATCCCCCTTATAATTTTGATCATATTCTTTAGGAAGATTATATTGTATAGATATTATGGATTTATCTGAGATCATGATGTACATTACATACATTTTTAAACCAAATTTACCATGGAGCTTTCAAATGCTTTTATAATTCTCTAACTTGTTTTTAATTAATTTTATTAACAACTTATGATTTCTGGTGCTTTAATATTTTAATATTGTTTAGATGTTGTCTGTGCTCTTACATTATGGACAATTTACTCAGCATTTTATAATGTTTATATGAATTCATTTTTTTCACATGTGGATGTCTGATCAGTTTAGAAATTGTACAAATGTATGGTGTGAGGAATAGATCCAACTTTATCTTTTTCCATATGGCTATCCACTTATTCTATCACCTTTCTAAAAATATCCATCTTTTCCCTCATTTTGAGCTCTTGTCTTCATCACATAGTTAATGTCACAGACAGTTGGGCTATTTCTGTGTTTTCCAACCTTTCCCACTGGTCTGTCATTCTATCCATAAGCCAGTATCACACTCTTTTAACTATAGAAGCTTCATTATGTTTTCTTATCTCAAGGATAGTTTTGTACATACTCTTTATTCAAGGTTTTGTTGAGTATTCATCAACATAACAGAACATAAGATGCAACACTGGGAGAAACTGGATGAATTGTTTACAGGATCTTTATCATGTTTCTTACAACTGCATGTGATTCTGTGATTACATCAAATTACATCTTCATGACCAAAAGAGAAATAGTTGGTTTTCTTTTGTTGTCTAGTTTCAGTGGTTTTATTTTGTTTTTGGGTCCGGTCGTGGGGCCTGAACTCTGGGCCTGGGCGCTGTCCCTCAGCTCTTCAGCTCAAGGCTAGTGCTCTACCACTTGAGCCACAGCGCCACTTCTGGCTATTTTCTTTTTGCTTATGTGGTGCTGAGGAATCGAACCCAGGGCCTCATGCATGCAAGGCATGTGCTCTACCACTGAGCCACCTTCCCAGCCTAGTTTCAGTGGTTTTAGTCCCTGGCCATATGGCCCTGTTGTTTTGGACCTATGACAGCACACAACATTGGTAGGAGCACATGATGGAGGAGATCTGTTCACCTCAACCTCATGGCAACCAACAAGCAAAGAGTAAGGAAGAGGAGCTAGGGTCCCAAAATCCCCCTTCAAGGTAATAATCCCAATGACCTAACTTCCTCCATATTCTAAAGGTCCTAACAGTTCCCAAAACCTCCATAATATGGGCCTTTGGGGGACATTTGTGATACAAACCATAGTAATAGTCAAAAATATAAATCTCAGATCAAAACTCTGTAGCTTATTTTGAAAACACTAAAGTCATTCCTCATTGGAACTCAGAGTAAAACCAAGATTTCTACAACCTTCCTTATTATTTAACAGTCTTGAAGTTATTAGAAAATACAATTATAACTTGGAAAGGAGTAGAAGGCATAAGAACTAGAAGGAAGGGGCTGGGAAGGTGGCTCAGTGGTAGAGCGCTTGCCTTGCATGCATGAGGCCCTGGGTTCGATTCCTCAGCACCACATAAGCAAAAAAGAAAAAAGCCGGAAGTGGCGCTGTGGCTCAAGTGGTAGAGCACTAGCCTTGAGCTGAAGAGCTGGGACAGTGCCCAGGCCCAGAGTTCAGGCCCCACGACTGGACCCCCCTCCTCCCAAAAAAAAGAACTAGAAGGAAATAAGTACAAATATTTTATTAGAGAAGATTTTTATTACATATTTGGAAAATCTGAATTGTTTCCTCACAAGCTGTGTGCTGGTGGCTCACACCTGTAATCCTAGCTACTCAGGAGGCTGAGATCTGAGGATCGTGGTTCAAAGCCAGCCCAGGCAAGGAAAGTCCATGAGACTCTGATCTCCAATTAATCACCAGAAAACCAGAAGTGGTAATATGGCTCACGTGGTAGAGCACTTGCCTTGGGCTGAAGAGCTCAGGGACAGCGCCCAGGCCCAGAGGTCAAGCCCACAACTGACCAAAAAAAAAAAAAAAGTTCCATCACAATGATCAAATACTGTTTGATTCTATCATGTAATACTTTTGAGATGAGAAAAAGATGGAGATGGAGAAAGTATTAGTGACAGTCTAATCTGAATTTCAGTGTTCTTCACATAGTGGCTTTTAAACATGAAATTTCTTCCTAATTTTATGGGAAAAATGTGCAGCATTGTTTAAGAAGGTAAATTCTAGTTAAAGAAAATAGCATGATCATTTAGTTAACACTATGTTTTGGAAGAAAAAATTTTATAGCAATTGGATATAATTTAAATTTGTATTCACTTTCAAATGCTGAAAATATGGAAATATGGAATAATTACTGAATAAAAATATGAATCATTCATATAGTGAACTTATGTCTTTGCCAAAATAATAGAGAATATGTACTGATTCTTTCTCCCAAATTGAGGTCTCTTTAGGGAAATGTCACCATCGTTATGTGTGATTCTTCCCTGCTGTTTCCACATAGCACATTGCTGCTTCCCATACAGCCAATGGTAAGGTGACATTCATTTCTTTTTTCTTTGTCCTCATGCCTAGTTTTAATCCTTTGTGGGGCAATTTCCATTGTTACTTGACAGCACAGAATCTTTGGAAGCTTTGGGGTTTGTAGAGAATTTTCCTGAAAAAGGTATGGTGAGGTGCTATGCCATGGTGGCTATCTTAATATCTAATTGATTGCTAGGCCTACACATTATATCACTGAATATCTCTTTCCAGGAGCCAGTGCAGGAATTTCCAATTAGACTTATACTCTAGTATTGGTTTTGGAAAGAAAAGTTCTTATTTCTATCCTGAGATGACCAGTCCTTTTGAGCAATAAAATTTGTGCAGAAGTGAAAACTGTACTCCATTTTTGAAAAATACATTTTACTTTATTGTAGAAACTTCTTTTAAGAGAGTGTCTGAGGGATGTTTCTTTAGGTTCCCATTCAGGCCTCTGAACTATACAAGTGTAAGGAAGACCTCCCCTTACTAACTTAATTTGAAATAGGAAAATTTGTTAAAAAAGGAACACACTTTCAATAGACTGAAAGAGGATCATCTCTAGAGTGAGAATGACAATTTTTTTTTATTAAAATATAAGAGGCTTAGAGCATCAAGTCCTTCCCCAGGACTAACCTACAGGGAAGAATAAGGTTCTTCCTTATCTCAAGGTTCAAGGGGCTTTATTGAGTTGCATTTGACCCGTAAGTCATGAATTACAGCTAGGGGGCTATGTTAGTTAAAGATCTGTTGTTATGGGAAATCCTGGTTACCCATCCTAGGCTAGAAAGAAAACATTTTTAATCCTTAGGGGGTGGAATACTACAATAAAGTCATTTTGCGACATTCAGAAATCTTAGTGGGCTATACAGGCTGGTCATCTGTGAGTTGGTAAGTTAATTAGAATGTTTTCTGTCAGAGACCTTTTAGGTTTTCTTCAAATTTATTCATCACTCACGACTAATTGCTACCTACTAATCTCCCTCAAGGACTTGAGACCCTAAAGTCTTTTAGAGAAGGGAAGTTGAATTTAGTCTTTGGCTAGTTCCTGCTGGTTTGGGGCACAGGTCAGAAGTCTCTTGCACTTGCTCTCTCAATGAGGACAGTTGGGATCCTAGGTCACAGATGATCTAGGGGACCCTTGAAGCAGGAGATTCTTTGGCGACTGTGATGAGGGGGTAGTTGCGTTTAAGGAGAGGCCATGGAGTAGAAATACCTGTTTAGCTTCCAAATCTCTCTTCTGTACTTGTATTTCTGTCTGTTCCCTGGAATCTGACTGATACAGCTGCAGATTCTTTTAGAGGTAAGTGAGGCAGGGTATGCATTGCTCTGCCCTGTCCCTGAGGAAATCTGGTAGGTTGGGTCTTGGAGTCTCCTCCTGGCCAAGTGATGGAGCTCTTTCCTGGCACCACTTCAGATTTCATGGTAATGATGTCTCCTATATAAGACCTTGGGATCTTCCATGGTCTCATGTTTTTCTTACATCCTACACATACATTGGAAATAGTTGCTATTTTCTCTGCCTACCACACCATCTGGGTTTGTGCTTCTCAGGACATCTTGTACACCAGAGGGCTCAGTGGCTGGCAGTAGGATCAGTTTTCTAAAACTTCATTTGGTCAATTCCTTCTCTCTTTCCTCACATAACCAATGGTAGGGTAAGGTGCCCCATGCCTTCCAGAGGTTCAAAAATATCATTGCTAATGAATAGTTTTACATCAAAGACTACTGTTTTGCTTTTAGATGTTTCTTGTGGTGTGGGAAAGTAGGCTTTTAAAACAACTTAGATTTTGTTTATTTACCCAAAGATTACATAGCATGTCCTAGGTCCCCATAAGCAGGGTAGGACATGGATTAGATTAGTACAAGAAAACATCTAGACTGAAGAAGAAGTTAAGTCTTTGACAGATAGCTCTGTTGTCTGTTTTTTCACTATTCTTTCATGATACAAATTCTCAGAAAGAGAAGATTGTCATGGGATGGAGTTCATCTATGGAAAATGTATTAACTGTTGTTTTTTCTATTCTTTCTTACTTAGTATATAAACATGTTGTTTTTCAAAGGCTTGAATTGGTGCACCTACAGCAGTATTTTCCTTTACAGGGACATATTCCTAGTTGTGCCAGGCATTGTCCATACCCAGCCTATCAACCAGGGTGATGATTTCTTCATCCAACTGACAATAAATTGAAGCACGCTCTAGTCCTTAACTTACTTACTCTAGTTTTTTAAAAAAGTTGATCTACATTGCTAACCACTTGTTCTTGTCCAAGTCTTCTGAGAAATAGTTGCCAAGAAAAGACTAACAGTGTCTTGCCTGACAAGGAAAATGAGAAGGGAACTAGAAGAAACTAGTTGAGCAAGAAGACTGTCAAGACTAATGGCAAAGCTGTCAGAGAATTATTGATCCCAGTACTATGGGAAAGTCTTGCACTTGTCATGAATAACCCTGCTTTAATCTTGCTGTTCTTTCTGTTGCTGCCTGTAGGAAGCCTGGCCTCAGATCAAATGTGGTATTTTACTTCAGCAGAGTAATATGTCACCCACACTTCCTGAAGTAGTGTATCTGAGAATTGCATCTTTATATCATCATAAAGAACATAACTACTAATGTATATTTCATTCAAAAGTTCCTTAAAAGACTCATTTTAAAGCACAAAATTAGAACTCCATAACAGGGTTTATTACATGGAAAATAAACTATTTTAACAAGAATAGAACAAAGGATGGGAGGAAATGGAAGCAAACTCTTATACCTTTGCTTATATAATGTACAAACTGTTGAAAATATTATTTCAAAATAAATTTTGATAAGACAAAGCCAGATATTGGCAATACTATCAGTACCAATAAGATGAGATACAGTTAATAAGCTAGCAAATGGTATACAACAAATACTAAAAAGTACAAAGAAATAAAGGAAAGCAGAAAAAGAAGGGAAAAATTATAGTTAAGACCAGACCAGATGGGGACAAATAGAAAATAAATAGCAATATGGTAATCTTAACTCAATAATTACATTAAATATAAATACTCTAAATATGCTTATTTAGGGATAGAAAAAGTTAAACAAGGTTATGGAAAAAATCAAAAGCTAAATACATTCAGTTTAAATGAATCACACGTTACCAGCAAAAACAGATTTTTAAAAAATTACAGAAAACAGTATGGAGATGCCTATAAAACTAAAAATAAAACTACCATATGATTTATAGAAACCCACTACTGGGTATCTATCCAAATGAAATGGTATTATTGTATCAAAGAGATGTTTATTACAAAACTATTCATAATAGCCAAGATATAGAGTTAACCAAGGTATCCATTAATAGATAAATGGATAAGAAAAATGTACTAGATGTACACATTGGAATATTAATCATTAAAATAACGCAACCCTGTTATTTGTGGCAAAGTGGATAGAATTAAAGGCTATTGTGTTAAGTGAAATAATCTTGTCACAGCAATACCACATGTTCTCACGTGAGAACATGTGGTATTTTGAAAGAAAGAAAGAAAGCCAATCTCATAGAAGAACAGAATAGAATAATGGGCACTAGAGACTGAGAAGGGCAATGGAACAGAAAGAGTTATACAAGAGCTCTCAAACAGTTAGATGGGAGGAATTTGTTTTAATTTTCTACAGTCTAGAAGTGTAATATTTTCCATATCTACATGTACTTATAAACTTTGTTAAATGGCAATTCCTTTGTACAACTACTTAAAGTTAATAAAAATATAATAATAAAAAGTTATACAAATCTATGATGCATCTCAGAATAGCAAGAAGTTCCCAGCATATAAAAAGGATAACATCCAAGGAGC
The DNA here is from genome assembly GCF_019054845.1 of Dipodomys spectabilis. NCBI lineage: Eukaryota > Metazoa > Chordata > Mammalia > Rodentia > Heteromyidae > Dipodomys > Dipodomys spectabilis. The sequence continues at coordinate 5,725,365 of NW_024870700.1, forward strand.
TGAAAATATGAACAACCAGATTTAATTATTACACACTGTGAGTGTACACCTAATTATTATTTTAAATTCTAAAAATGAGTATATATATGTCCCAATTTAAAAAGTAAAACAAGAAAAGGATATTCTGTGCAAGAACTATCACAAGAGATCAAGAACAGTTCTATTAATTTCTGATACAGTAGACTTCAAGACAAGCAATATTAACAGAGATTATTAGAGACATTTCATAACAATTCAAACATCTAGTAATAGAAATCACATAGCAATTCCAAATGTGCACTGACTTTATGAGAGAACAAATGAAGCAAATAATGCCAGTAATGAATGGAACATGTAGAGAGAAAATCATTACTGACACAGAAGACTTGAACAATACTATCAACAACCATGAACAAACAGACATTTATAGAACATTTTACCCAAAACAAAAACCACAGATTTTTTCTCCACGTGTACAGGGTAAATCACTAAGCTACACCATATGCTGGAACATTAAACATATTTCAATAAAATCAAAAGTACTGAAAACACAAAAAATATGCTCTTTTATTACTGTGGAACTAAATTAGAAACTAAAAACAGATCTCTGCAAAAATCTCCAAATAAATGGAAAACAGAGTTCACACCTCTAGATAATCCAGATACTGAAAGAAAACCAGAGGGAAATTAAGAAATATTTCTGACCTAATAAAAGTGGGAATAAAATGCTGAGTATTGTATGATTTAGCTAAAATAGTTTTTGTAAGGAAATTCATAATTTTAGATATTTATATTATAGAAGAGAAGTTTAAAATTAGTAACATCTCATTCTACATCCCTACAAATAGAAAAGCCAATAGCCCAAAGCAAATGCAAGGAGGAAATGATAAAGATGAAGTACAAATTAATGAAATACAAAATCAACAACTAATAGAGAATATCAATGAAAACAATGTAGGCTTTTAAAGATTGATAAAATTGATTAAAAGTTCTAACTAAACTGCTCAAAAAGGTCTAAAACAAAAAGTTATAATAGAAGTCAAGAAAAAGGTCAGTCACTGCAGATTTTATAGAATTTAAAATGTATATTATTATAAAGAGGTTTCAGAGGGGTTACTGGTACATAAATTAGGTAAAGAGTACATTTCTTTTTGGACAATGTCACCCCTCCCCTCTCTTCCTCTCTGAGTTTTCCCCTCCCATTCCCACTTACAAGTTGTATTGTTCATTTTCAACATAGTTTCCAGTGAGTATCATTGCTGCATTTTTTCACCCGTTTACCCTCCATTTCTGTGTCTCCTCTTACACTCCCAAAGACATATACACAAACATAACAAAAAATAAAAACAGCAAAAAAGGAAAATCCTCTTGTTTTCATTTGTTGGAGTTCATTTTGATAACTATTATTTTGTATGATCAGATGCACATAGGCATTGCACCTTTATGTTCCTCTCCTAAGAGTTTCGTCTTTTGGTCTCACTGTATGTGAATGCGTAGAGTCTTGTCTAATTGTTCATGTCTCAGTGTATTTTAGATCTAGCTTCCGGATATAAGAGAAAATGTGCTGTTTGTCTTTCTGAGTGTGGCTTCCCTCACTTAAGATGAGTTATTCTAGGTCCATCCATTTACCTGAAAATGACATAATATTCTTTCTAATGGCTGTGTAAAATTCCATTGTGTATAGGTACCACATTTTTTGCATCCACTCATCTATTGTAGGGCATCTGAGCTGTTTCCACAACTTGGATATTGTGAATAGTGGAGCAATGAGCACGGATGTACAAGTGTCTTTATTATGGTATCCTGGCTTGTGATGTTCTGAGTAGATGCCCAGGAGTGGTGTGGCTAGGTAGTAGGGAAGATCTATGTTTACTTGTTTTGAAGAAGCTCCAAACTGCTGTCCCATCAATACTGCTATAGAGTTCCCTTTTCTCTACATCCCTGCCAAATTTGTTGTTGTTCGAACTCACAATTTTAGCCAATCTAAATAGAGTGAGATGGAATCTCAGAGTTATTTTGATTTGCATGGCCAGGGATGATGAGCATTTCCGTGTGTGTGTGTGTGTGTGTGTGTGTGTGTGTGTGTGTGTTTGCTATTCTTATTTCTTCTTCTGAGAAGTCTCTCCTTGGCTCCTGTGCCCTTTTAGTAATTGGTTTATGAGCTTTGGGCGGGGCTAGTTTCTTGAGCTTCTTGATATTTTGTATATTAGGCCTTTGATGTATTGCTGGTAAAGATCTCCAAATCTGTTAGCTGTCTTTCTAGTTTAGTAACTATGTCCTTTGCCATGCAGAAACTTTTTAATTTGATGCAGTCCATCTGTCAAGTCTTTATAGACTTAAAAAAATAAAAATATTGTTAATAATTATGCTAATTAAGTTGACCACTTAAATGAACTGGATAGTTCTTTGAAAGATACAAATTAATAAAATTTACAGACGAGGAAACAGAAACATTAAATAGTTTTATGTATTATAGAGATTGTTGTTGTTTTTTTCCAGAGAGGATCTATTATGTAGCCCAGGCTTGCCCGGAACTCATGACTCCCCCATCACATCCTCTTGAGTGCTAGGATTTGCAGCAATAAGTCCTATGCCCACAGGAATTTGTTCCTAAGGACCTTTGCAAAATAAATTCCAGTTCTTTAAAAATGTCATTAATGTTCAATCTTCTAAACCTTTCGTGTCAAAGTGTAGATTAAAAAGTGATCAAGAAGAAAATTAGAGTGCAAGAGTATACACACTTTGTTTAAAATCATTTCAGATCTTTCCCTTGAGTATACAGAAATATTCATCATGCTTGAAGTTCTCTTTTTGTGGGAGAGTTTCTGTCAATTTTATGGTCAATCAGGCCACATCTATGACTTGGGACTGTTTTTAACTATGCATACCTTTCTCACCCACTGTCCCTAGTTGTCTATTTAAAGCTAAGACAAATATCTGCATGATGACTGGAGACACACCAAAGTGCTGCCTTCCTATGGCTGCCATGTAATAAATCTTTCTTTGTCGTTCACCACATCTCTCTGTTTGAGGTATGGGGACATGGGAAACTTCTAAAGTTTGGGCTTGGGGTCGAAAAACCCAATGTCAATCAATCAAATGACTTCTTTCTTAATTTTATGCTCATTCTTAGACTCTAATTGAACTTACTTCAAATGAAAACATTTCCCCTGCCATTTTGTCTCTCTGAGCAAGTTGTTTGACTCTTTTTTTTTCTAAAATTGTGGTTTGTTCTTGGATTTTTTTTTTGTGGAACAGAAGGTATTATCTTCAGCTCCACCTACATGCTATTTGATAGCATACCAGACATGCTAGGTTGAATGCATATACCACCTGTACAAAAATTTTGAGTTGACATTCGTCTACACATGAATTTGCTATATATGTATCCCATATATTTAAGGTCAGTAATAAATAGCACAAGGAACTTGCTATATAGAGAGTCAAGATTTTGGGAAAGGTACAAGTTGCACCAAATGTACGTTAATCAAGAGTATTTGTTTCTTTGCTTCTTTCTGCTTAATTGGAGCCAGTCAACAGTAAAAAGACTTATAGAAACCCTGGCTCACTTGAAAAATCTTGATGAATTGAAAATTAAATTTCCATGGAAACCATCCTTGAAGTGGTAACACACACACACACACACACACACACACACACACACACACACACACACACACAATAACCCTGTAAAGCTCTTAGAAGCAAGCAAATATTTAAATTTAATGAACCCCTGAGATCTTCTTTGCCTTTGGTCTCAAGAAGAACTTGCCTTGTGGGGCTGATTTTAAGTTTTTGATAATTATCTGAGAGTTTCTATTTCTTAAGTGTGTGTAGTAAGATTGAGAATATGGGATTTAAAATTGAAATATGAGATTGAAAATATGAGAATTGAGGATATGAGATTTATTTGAATCTCTCTGAGATGTGGGGAGTTGTAAGTTGGCACATGAGACACCATCATTATTACTGAGAGTAAGCTGAGCAAGACCAAATCCATGTGCAAGTATGTAAAAGTACTGAAAATCATACACAAGTAGGATGTATGCAATGTTGTTATTTGAACCTGGTTGGAAGAAGATAGACTCTGTTTTATGGTTTTTGTAGTGTTTTTCAGAGTACTTTAGCTTTCATTCTGACCAAAAACATATATAAAGCATTTGCTAGCTAAGACTTGAATTCTTCCAAATAGATATTTATTTCTTGATTATAAAATTTGCTATCCTTCATATAAGAAAGTCTCATATAGAATTTAGAATGCAAATTGCTACCCAAAGTTTTATTAGTCCTTATAATAGTCTCAGCCAATGACATAGGCAGTATGATTTGTAATTTTCTAAATTTTCAGCCAGGTCTCTATCCTCCTGTTACATTCAGAATTTTCTTCCTCCATGCCAGTGGTTTGAGTTAAAAGATTGCATTTCAAGGTCAGGGCAAAAGATGTGACTACTTGTGTGGTTTTATATTAAGCCATGAATAACTGATCTCATTGAGCAATGCTTCAAGTCTTTTTTGATTACTTGCTCCAAAAAAGTATTTGTTTTTAATTGTCAATATTAAACTGCGTGAACAGGCAAGAGTTTATTTTAGAACTTGAAGAATTTGAATAATTCTTTGATGTGGATGAAATAATGAATTTCCCTCTTTGATGTCTGATACTCTAGTTTGACCTTTCTTGTCTCTAACAGTCTCCATTTTCCTTTAAAATTACTTGTGTTTATGAATGAAGAATCTTATCCTTGCAATTAAAAGAACCGCTTCAGAGAATTCATTATCACTCATGGAGAGGTAGTGTAGCCAGTAATTAAGACTATGAACATTAGAGTTGGATAGACCACAGTTGACTCAAAATTAGCTTTTTGAACTCCCCACTTAGTAAATAATTTAAAGATTGATAGGTAACATCATGTATATTTGTTGAGCCGGGGTGCTGTCCCTCAGCTCTTCAGCTCAAGGCTAGCGCTCTACCACTTGAGCCACAGTGCCACTTGCAGCTTTTTTTTTTTTTTTTTGCTTATATGGTGCTGAGGCATCAAACCCAGGGCCTCATGCATGCAAGGCAAGCGCTCTACCACTGAGCCACCTTCCCAGCCCCGCTAGTAAGAATTATTTTACCACACAGTGCTTCATTTTTAATCATGCTTAAAATGTTGCAACTTAAAGGTTAAAAACAGGTCATTAAAGCCATGTAAAGCTTATCAAAAGTACATGGAATCTCTTCTCTGCCAGAGACAGACTCTGGGGCAATGGTCCCATGGGTGCCTCTGTAACATGCCTACTAAGATCTCTAACAAAAGATCTTCAGTTCCCCACCATCCATGGTTCTAGAAAGGGATGCCGTCCCTTCCCTGGAAACTGTACAGGAACTTCAGGAGGCAACCAGAAATCGCGTTGTGCAGGACTAAATAAACTAGCACAATTGACTCTGAAAGTGGAGAAGCAGAATCAGAGTGGTCTGAGCTCCAAGTTGCCCATTTCTTTCCTTTAGATTCATTTCCATCTTCAAGAAAGACACGTATTAAGGGCAGTAGAGAACAGCAGTGTAGTTCAGGCTGAAGTAGTGAGTGCCTGCATCACCAACTGTGTGCTTCATTAGAGTAGTTGCATCCCAGCAGTTGTAAGAATACGTAACCCCAGTTAGTGCCATAGCCCATACGTGTCTCTTTTCTTCTTCTTCTATCCCATAACTTCCATGAACTTCCAGGGTGTGTAGCCAGTGAAGTTGACTCTTTTCTCTTCCCTTCATAGACCCTCCTAGAGGAGAATGGCTGCAGAAAACTCTTCCTCTGTGACAGAGTTCACCCTTTCAGGCTTAAGAGATCAGTCAAGACTCCAGATGCCGCTCTTCTTCCTGTTTCTAAGTTTCTATGTGGTCACTGTGGTGGGGAACTTGGGCCTAATAGCTTTGATTGGGTTGAACTCTCACCTACAGATTCCAATGGACATCTTCCTTTTCAACCTGTCTTTCATAGATTTCAGTTACTCCACTACCATCACCCCTAAAATACTCATAGGTTTTGTCTTAAAGAAGAACATAATTTCCTATGCTGAGTGTATAACTCAATTCTTTTTCTCCTGTTTCTTTGTCTTTTCTGAATCCTACATCCTATCAGCAATGGCTTATGATCGTTATATGGCCATCTGTAAACCACTGTTGTACAAGGTTATTAGGTCTCCCCAAATGTGTTTCTTCCTTTTGGCTGGCATCTATGGGATGGGAGTTTTGGGGGCTGTAGCCCACTTGAGAACTATACTGTTTGTAACCTTTCATGCAGATAGCCTGATCAATATGTGTGACATGATTCCCCTCCTTGAACTAGCCTGTAATAGCTCTTACATACATCTACTGGTGGTCTTTATTGTTGTGACCGTTGACATTGGTATCACCATTGTTACTATTTTTATTTCTTATGGTTTTATCCTTTCCAACATTCTCCACATTAGCTTATCTGCTGGCAGGTCCAAAAAAAGCCTTCAGAACCTGCAGTTCCCATATTATTGTGGTATCTCTTTTCTTTGGGTCAGGAGCTTTTATATACTTCAAACCACCTTCTATTTTGCTGCTGGACCAGGGAAAAGTGGTAGCCATGTTCAACCCATTAATCTATAGCCTGAAGAATAAGGATGTCAAAATTGCCCTGAAGAAAACCTTAAGTAGAAATGTCTTTTCTTGAAAGTGATTGAGAAGAAGAATATAAAACTTGATCAGAATTTTCTTTATTTCTATTTTCAGTGAAGGAAGCCAAATTCAATGCTATCTACTCTCTACTGAGACTTTTTAGTTTTTTTTGCTCAGACTAGTTTTTTTTAACTAAATATGTTTCTTATTGTAAAGGTTCTATACAGAGGGGTTACAGTTATATGAGTAATGAGTACATTTCCTTTCGAGCATTGTTACCCTCTCCTTTGTTTTTCCCCTGCCATCCCTTCCCTCCCCATCTCCCCACCTCCTCCTTCCCCCACAAGTTGTAAAGTTCTTTTTCAACATAGTGTCTTGTACATTTCATTGCTACAATGGTCAACCTGTATCCTTATTCAGCATTTTGTTATTTCCCTCCCCTCCCCAAATTAGAAAAATGTATATACAAGATACTGGGCACCAGAATCAAATACCATGAAAACGGGTTATACCATGGGGAAAGAACATACAAAAGAAACAAAAAAATCACAAAGAACATTGTAAGTACATTAAAAACAGCAGCAAGAAAGATAAAACCTCTTGTGTTTTGAACCTCTTGGGGTTCATTTCACTTAGCATCATCTTATATGGTTATATGTGCAAAGCTTTTGACCTGTTCTGCTTGTCCTAAACATACACTAGTTATTGCAAATAAGGGAAACAATGGGACTATGTTTCTTTGGGCCTGGCTTACTTCACTTAATATAATTTTTTCCAAGTCTTTCCATTTCCTAACAAATGGGGCAATGTCATTCTTTCTGATAGAGACATAGATTTCCATTATATATATCACATTTTCTTGATCCATTCATCTACTGAGGGGCATCTGGGTTGGTTCCATATCTTAGTTATGGTGAATAATGCTGCAATAAACATAGTTGTGCTGGTAGCTTTAGTATGGCCTTGTTTGTGATCATTTGAATAAATGCCCAAAAGTGGGATTGCTGGGTCATAGGGGAGCTCTACGTGTGGTCTTTTGAGGAACCTCCATACTTCTTTCCAGAGTTTACATTCCCACCAACAGTGCAGTAGGATTCCATTTTGGCCACATCCCCTCTACATCTGTTGTTATTAGATTTCTAACTGGGGTGAAGTGAAATCTCAGTGTTTTGATGTGCATTTCTTTTATGGCCAGAGAAAAGTCGAGCATTTCTTCATGTGTCTATTGGCCATTCTTATTTCTTCTTCAGAGAAGTCTAAGTCTTTAGCCTACTTATTAATGGGGCAGTTGTTTCTTTGAGGATTTGTTGTTGGGGGATTTAATTTTTTAAGTTCCAGGCATATTTTAGTTTTCAGGATGTCTGCTTTTACTTCAGGGTCTTTGAGAAGAAAATCTTAAATCTTGTTCCAGGTTGTTAGCCCAATAGCCTCCTCTTAGCATGCTCCTTTTCTAGCAAACACTAGGCTCATTTAGTAAAGGTAGTAAATAATTAGCCTCCTCTCCCCTTTTCCTTGAGATGGCACTCCTTTAAGACTGCTATAACCATATAAGGCAGAAAAATCCTCTAAACGTCTCTTGTGAGATGCTGTCTTGCCAGTCCTTTGCTGATAATAAACCTTTCCTTTGTTCTTTGTACCTGGATGTCTCCATGGTTTTCAAGTCTAATTTACTCTAACATGGGTCCCTGAATTTCATCCAGTTTACTGTGCTTCCTTTTATTTCTGATTTCTTGTTGCATTTTTTTTCTCATGGCCAATTTCACTTCTTTTTTTTTTCATTTTATTTTTTTGTGAACATACTGTACAGAGAGGTTACAATTGCATGGCCAGGATAATGTGTACATTTCTTATAAGTTTATTGTTATTTGTTGTTGTTTTTGACTTTTAAAGAAGTCTAATTCTATTCACAGTGATGCCATATGACTTTTCATGGGTTAATTTTTGGAAGATCACATTTGGAAGAGTATTGGAGGTGAAAAATTTGGTTGAATCATGGAACTTTGGGAATAATTTTTAGCATGTGTCTATATGCATATGAGATATGATTTGCTTTGTTGATCCATAGAAATATGATGTACAAGTAATTCCTGTAATGGTTAGATGTTGATCAAAAGTAGATGATTTGTCTTTAACTGGTGCCTATTGTTCCATACCCAGGAGGTAAAATAGTGGGATAATTCTTTCTTTTTTAATTTATTGAACTTTTATTCAAAACACTGATTTTTTTCACACAATAAATACAACTCATCCAAAAGAAGATTTACTTTTCAATTTGTTTTCATACTACATTAAAATGTGAGTTAACATTTAAAAAAACAATGTTTATAATACAACGTTAGCAGTAAAGAATACTCATCAAAGCGAAGTGTACGCATTTGCATTTTTACATTATAGAAGTACAACTTATTCTGTCTCAATACATTGATTCTCTCAAAATATAATAAACTTGTTAAAGATTGAAATGGATTTGTAAGTATCGTGCTATCCAACATGTTCTGTGTAAAATCTAAAAACCCAAGAATTGTTTGTGATGTAATACATGAAATTTAGTTTACTATATCAGTGTGTCACTGACATTCCTTCTAGGAGACCAAAGTGAGAGAGTGTGTGATGTGCTCCCTTTTCTTGTGGAGGGTAGGCCTAAAAATTTATTTCTGCTTGTGCCTGGGTTTATAAAATTTATATGTGGAGTTAGAAGGAATTAGCAAGTTGTGTGTTTGCAGATCTCAGCTCTTCCTTCCAACCTGCTTTATCCACAGTAAAATCTGATCTTTTTTTTTTTGGGGGGGGGGGGGTCCGGTCATGGGACCTTAACTCTGGGCCTGGGCGCTGTTCTTCAGCTTTTCAGCTCAAGGCTAGCGCTCTACCACTTGAGCTACAGCACCACTTCTGGCTTTTTTTTCTGCTTATGTGGTGCTGAGGAATCAAACCCAGGGCCTCATGCATGCAAGGCAAGTGCTCTACCACTGAGCCACCTTCCCAGCCCAAAATCTGATCTTTTGATCCTCTTATATCTGGCTTCTGTGTTTTATTTCACACACTGCTAAGGAAGACTGACTGTCATTCCCATAATAAGTCCTTGCTCAACAGTTTTTTCTCTGTCCTTTTACATATCAACTGATTCATCCATTACTATCACCTGCCTCTTCCCAAGGAAGAAGGCTTTACTGGGACCCAGTAAAGCCCCCAGTTTTGTTTTCACTGATGCATTCTTCTTCCTGGAATGACATGCCTTCATTTCTACAGGTTAGCTTCTAATCATCTTTCAGGACACATAGCAATTAGTTACCAGCATTAAATTTGACCTCATGTTTCCAAGGTCACAATTTAGAATGGGACTTGGTTTCAAGGTGAAAATGTGGACTCAAGTAAATATATAATAAATAAACTATCATAAAAACAAAAATACATCGTACATGAAAACCAATGTGTGTGTGTGTGTGTGTGTGTGTGTGTGCGTGTGCATGCACGTGTGCCTGCCTGTCTGCCTGCCTGCCTGTCCTGGGTCTCAAATTTGGGGTGTGGAAGCTATCCCTGAGCTTTTTTTCTTCTCAAAGCTAGTGCTCTACCACTTATGCCACAGGCCCACTTCCAGCTTTGCAGTGGTTCATTGAAGATAGGAGTCTCACTATGGATGTTGCTGCCCAGGTTAGCTTTGAACTGCAATCCTCAGATCTCAGCCTCCTGCGTGGGTAGGATTACAGATACTAGCCACTAGTGCCAGGCTGAAAACAATATTTTTTAGCAATTAAAATTATGTCCATGGGCTAGGAAGGGGCTCAGTGGTAGAGTGCTTGCCTTGGATGCATGAGGCCCTGGGTTCAATTCCTCAGCACCACATAAGCAGAAAAAACCAGAAGTGGCACTGTGGCTCAAGTGGTAGAGCACTAGCCTTGAGCTGAAGAACTGAGGGACAGTGCCCAGGCCCAGAGTTCAGGCCTCACTACCGACAAAATTAATTAGGTCCATAATTTTATAACATGGACAATAAGCTATATATAACATGGACAATAAGCTATATATTGATTACTTAAAAAATCCCATGGAAATATTTGTAAAACATAGTCCATGAAAAATAGACCTTAGGGATAACATTGACCACTTATATTGCCAAGAACATTTATGTTAGTTATACATTAAATTATTAATGAGTTTTAAATTATTAATGAGTTTTAACAAGGTGAGGGGTTAACTGATAGAGTGTTATTTATAAATTTGCACAGAAGATATTCTGTGAATGCATTTATTCAGTATACAGCTGATTTCTCTCAGTCTCTCTTTGTTTTTTGTTTGTCATTTTGGTGATACTGGGGTTTGGACTCAAGGTATTTGAACTTATGAGACAAGCATTGTCTTCCTTTCAGTCCCCAATAAAAACTAATTTGATGATGAAATAGTTGATTTCTAGGTATTTCATTGAAAAAAAATATGGGGGGCAGGAGGCCTGGTATTGTTGTAGAGCACCAGCCAATGAGTGAAAGCAAATGTCAGTATTGAGTTCAAGTTGTGATTAAAAAAGAAGAATGCAAAAAAAAAAAGAATTATGGGTATGATAAGTAATCCAAGTTAAGGTTTTGTTTTTACATATTTAACCTCTTTTTACATTTTAACTTCTTGTTTGGTCTTCAGGATGTATATTCAAACAAAGGTTTAAAATCATGGATTGCAATTCAAAAGTGGACCATGGCAACAACTCATCAGAGGAAAACTATTAGGAAAAAGCCAAGGATGTTTGATACATAAGTAAGGGGAAGTCTGAAACTATGAACTTGAGTGAACCAGGGACGACTCCAGCCCCAGCCCCTTGCGGTGCATCCCTGTGTGTGACAGTAGGCTGGGCATCTGAGAACCTGTGCTCCTTAGTTTTATCTGCAAAAGACACCGTGTTGCTGCCTGTGGGCAGCAGAGCCATCATTGTGGAGTGCAGGACAGGCAGAGTAAGGATAGGCAAGCTTCAGGTAGCTGTCCCTGTGCTAAAAGCAGGAGAAATTTGTCAGGACACAGCTAAACCATGAATAATTACAGGGAGTCTTGCATTTTGAATAGGTCCTTATGTTGGATAATACAGACCTTGCACTTCACCTGGGACTGGTGCCAAGCTGCTTTCTCTTGTCCATTCTTGAGTAGGTGGAGCTGTGTGGTTTTATACTGCCCCCTCATTATTGAGGTGTGGGAGGCTGTGGGGCAGGGGGAGTGCCTTGGGAACAAGCCACACATTTAGTTGGTATGGAAATTGGTTTGATTTCTTTTAAAACTGCATTGGATAAATGCTGAAACAAGGACACAGGATGACCCATTGCAACAATGATACTCACAAGACACTATGTTGGAAATGAACTTCACAGCTTTGGGGAGGGGAGGAAGGGAGAGGGGAGGGAGGGAAGGAATAGCAGGAGAAAAACAAAGGCGGGGGTAACAATGCTCAACAAGAAATGTACTCATTACTTACTGATATAACTGTAACCTCTCTGCACAGCATCTTTGCAAGAAAACAAAATTTTAAAAAATGCATTGAATGCTTTCATTTTGTTGGAAGTAGAGGATACGAGACTCAGCTATGATTATGTCTCTTCATTGTAATCTGTGACCCAAAGATCTTTCACTCTGGGTCATTCATTCACACAAACTTCCTTGAATTTTTGTACAGCTTAAAAAAAAAATCCCTGACCCTGGTCTTTGTGAAAGTGCTTCAGTCTCACCAGAATTGTCTTTTTTTTTTTTTTTTTTAAGAATATTTGAGTTTCTTTCTTAACTTTAGAAATCAATTCTCTTTCATCTAGGCAACCTCCAAATGTGTGCCAGGACATGCAAAAGTAAGGCTGCATAATCCTAAATCCAGGTAGTGACAGTGTGCAATGGATGATGGCGTGTGGCATTTGTAATCAGTGATTAGGCCTTGAATCTGGTTTATTTTTTATGATGAGTCAGTGTCTTTATTTGCAAAATGAAGAAAAAAATGATAAATTCAGGACTGTTTGAGTGTTATATAGGATAATAAACATAGAAATTCTTTCCAATTTTAACCTGCTATTCAAGGGTGGGTTGTTATCTAGGCATTTGGATTTATCTTTAGTGTTTGTTTTTTTCCTTAGGGATGAATCCTAGTTTTGTGCTTGATTTCTTTTGTTTAACCAAATTTATTTTAAAAAATGTATCTTTAAGAAGTTATTCAAAGGAGTTTCAATTTAAATGTCAGTGTATGAATACAACAAATCTCTATTAGTGTTACCCCTTCCATCACTCTTCCCTCCACACTCATCTATTCCAAACCTATTATCCCTGCAAGTTACCTAGTTGCATTTTCACAGACGTATCTTAACCATTATGACTGTGTTAGCCTACCATTCCACTCTATTTATCTGCTACTTCCCCATAAATTCTAGCACCCTCAGATAAAACAAGTTTCAGCTTCTTTAAGCCAGGGTTTGATATTTCTAAAAGCTCAGATTTTTTTTAATGTAGATTTTTTTTAAATGCCACACAACTAAATCTTTAGTCCTAAGTCCAGCTCCTTCAACTTGCCTTTTTATTAAGATTATTTTCTAGGAAAAAATATCTGCAGAGGAAGCTTTAAAAAGTAGCACAGTTTTTACAGTGGAGTTTTTGTGGCTTTTCTGCCTGGTAGAGATGTTAAAAAATAGCATCCTGCAATTAGGGTTTCTGAGACATCTCGATCCAGCAGAGAAAGTCTGTTGCTTTCTACAGAATCAGTGATTGTTCATATTTAAGATTTACTTTTTAAGAAAACTAATTGACATTCCCACTGACATATAGAATAGTTCTGATGTCCCTTCAACAAATTGCCTCTAAATAAGGTCAACTTATTTTCTTGTATTTTCCACCTCTAGCACAATCTTGGAATCTAATATTCTCTTAACACACCTTACAAGTGTTTATTTTACACTGCTAGTGTAAGTATAATTTGCTTTTTTATAGCATATATATTCCTGAGATGAATGTTACTTAAAAATGGATACTTATTTTTAAGAGTCCTAAACTTTGCTAGAGTGAACCAGAGCTCTCAAAAGCTCAAAACTTCAGAATTCTTTGCATCTTGTTCTGTCACTGAGTAACTTTCCTTTACTGGTTCTTAAAAATTTCAAGTTGGTCCTATGACTCCGCAAAAATCCTGATCTTAAAAAGAGATACCTGGCATGACTTTCTTCACACTGTCAGTGTCGGCATATTTAAAAATCTCACAATCCTTACAGTAAAGCTAGTTATGCTTTTAAAATTGAGGTACTTATAAAAAATTTCTGGTGAGTTTCTTTGAAAAAATATATTATTGAATTTGGACTTTTATCATAAACATACTTATATTTATTTATATTGAATTTAATTGATATTAATGATGAATGATACTATTATAAACTACTGAAAATCAGGTTCTTTCCTAGCAGTTACAAACTGTAATGTAGTAGTACTGGCATTAGGACTATTTTTGTGGCGGTACTGGGGTTTGAATTCATTTGGCTTGCTTGGCTGGCACTTTAACACCCTACCCACACTTTTATCCCTGCTCTCTACTATCTATTTTGAGACCAAGTCCAACAGAACTTTTTGCCTAGGCTGGCAGAAAACTTTGATCCTCTGGATCTCAATCTTCTGGGGAGCTAGGATTATAGACATGAACCACCAGCACCCAGGTATCATCAGTATCCTTGAATCCACTGGATGATATTTTTAAACATGTCAAGTGTCTGTATAGAGATTACTAATTTTGAATAAATGATGCAATGTTTGAAAAATTTCCAATATATTGCTTTGTACCTAAGTATTTAATACATGGTTATTACTCACCAACATAGACATTCAAGATCTTGTCTAACTTTAGGATTCTATTTTACATGCAAACATCAATTATGCATATGTATAAGGAGTTGAAGATGTTTAATAAAAGTGAATCAAAAGCCCCATTTGTTAGGAAATGGAAAGACTTGGAAAAAATCATATTAAGTGAAGTAAGCCAGGCCCAAAGAAACATAGGTCCCATGGTTTCCTTTATTTGCAATAACTAGTATATATCTGGGACAAGCAGAAAAGATCAGATAAGATGATGCTAAGTGAAATGAACCCCAAGGTAGGGACACAAGTACTTTTTTCTTTCTTGCTATTGTTTCTAACATATTTATAAGGTACCATGAGATTTTTTTGTTGCTTTGTATGTCCCTCCCCCATGGTATTACCCATGTTTTCACTGTATTTGATGTTGGTATAATTTGGGAAGGGGAAGGGAAAAAACAAATTGTTTAAATAGGGATACAGGTTGATCCATTGCAACAATGAGATGTATAAGATGCTATGCTGAAAAACTAACATTACAATTTAGGCAGGGATGGGGGGAGGAGGATGGGAGGAGTATAGTTGAGGAGGTGGGAGGGAAGGGATGGTAGTAGGAAAACAAAGAAGGAGGCAACAATGCTTGATAAGAAATGTACTCATTACCTTGCTCGTGTAATTGTAACCCCTCTGTACAGTATTTTCACAATAAAAACTTATTTAAAAATTTTAAAAAGGTGAATCAAAATTAAATATGCAATAGACCCACATACAAAAAATCCTGATATTTGCTTTCTTGGGAACTAAGGAAGGCCATTTCAAATGAAGACCTTTCAGTTGCCATCTTTTGTCTCTGGGTAGGTTTAAAAGCTTTTTATGAAACATATGCCTATGCTTCTCTAAAGTATAGTGATGGTAGGTGCGCTTGGGGCTCACCCCACCCTACTAGAAGTCTGAGGGATAATGTCTGATAGACTTTATATTGCCTTTGCATGTACCACACAATACAATAACACAAATAGAAAGTAATAAAAAATAGAAATAGCCAAGCACCAGTGGCTCATGCACAATCCTAGCTACTCAGGGGGCTGAGATCTGAGGATCATGGTTCAAAGCCAATCCAGGTAGGAAAGTCCATGAGACTCTTATCTCCAGTTAATCACTAGAAAACCGGAAGTGTCGCTGTGGCTCAAGTGGTAGGGTGCTTGCCTTGAGCTGAAGTGCTCAGGGACAGCGGCCAGGCCCAGAGTTTCAAGCCCCACAACTGACGAAAGAAAGGAAGAAGGAAAAGAAAGAAAGAAAGAAAGAAAGAAGGAAGGAAGGAAGGAAAAGAAAGACAGACAAAAGAACGAAAGGAAGGAAGAAAGGAAAGAAAGAAAGGAAGGAAAGGAAGAAAGGAAGAAAGAAAGGAAGAAAGGAAAGAAAGAAGCATTATACAGAAATCCAACTTTTGGAAAGAGGGCAGTTCTGCAATAAAAGAAACAGAGTTAAGAATAGCTCTTCCTACACTGCTTCCTGCTTGGGCTTCATCTGCTCCTTAGGGAACATGACTTTAGTGAAGCCCCAGATGAGAGGATTTTGAGACAACATAGTTCCCATGGCAACAGTCTCTAAAGTGACATAAACCCAGAAGCACTTTTCTTGGTTGTTCTGTCATCCTAATAAGAAACCTCTACAGCGCCTGGAGAAATGTCAACTTTTAATGAAGCTTGAATCTTCTTTGCTTTCTGTGCCCCAAGGAGCCCCTTTCCTGTGGGGGCTCATTTCAGGTTTGTAATAATGATTTATTTTCTTTAATTGTGAATTGACTCCAATATGAACTGAGAGCAGGGTTTGGGATTTATCATAATTACCAAGGGAGTGACAAATTTCAAAGTGTGAGATTTACACTTAAGACTTCTTGCTACTGAGCAGAGACTGAAATATATTCCACGTGTGGGGGATAGCAAACATGATCTATGTGCAAATGTCACTTAACACACCCAACACCAGACATGCACATGCACATGCACACACAGAAGTGATGTAGTGTTGTAATCAGCTTGCCAAGTGGAGGACAAGGAGCTGCCATTGTGACTCTTTAAGTCCACTGCATAATGACTCTGGCTGTCCTCTCCTGACCAAAATATATGTCTTGTCAACTGTGTGCTCTTTGAAATGTCATTGTTAGATATTTGCATTTTTAGTTTGGCTAAAGATTTTTGTCTTCACTATTTTTCTTTTTAGAAAATTCATGAAAGAGAGTAGAATATGGATGGTCCCTCGCAAGCTTTAGTAAACCATGTGTTGATAAATCTGTGAGAGCCAGTTTTGACAGAAAGTGGAAGGTAGAGTAAACATTTAGGCCTGTGAATCTTTGGGGCGTAGAATTTTTCCCTGAAACTAAAAATGGGTACAGAAAAAAAGAGAGATTGGAAGCTGTAAAGGAAACTTCAGTTGGTTCCATAGTTTTCTCTTTGTGGTGTGGCAGAACATGGAGATTTGAAAAAGAGGGTATTGATGGTGGGGTAGAAAGCAGGGATGGAGTAAATTTAGAATGGAATGAAATCACACGGCTTTGGGTGAGCCTGTTCTCTTCAGGTGGACTAAGGAACATTTTGTTCAAACCTGAATACCTTAGAAATACTTTAGCTGAGGTTTCCACAAAAACTCATTCTGGAGACAAGGGTTTGTGTGAAGGTAGCTTATTTTAAAAGTAATCCCAGTGAAGAGGATGTGTGAAATAGGGAAGGATAGAAAACCAATGCAAGTATGAATTGATGGTTTACCTTAAGGGGAAATTTAGGGTCAATCCCTCTGAGGCCCATAAAGATACTGTGAAGTAGAAATCACTGGAAGTACAGCAGAAGGCAACATTTTCCCACTGGCTCCTAGGAGTGTTAACGCCTTTCAGTTCAGTACTATATGTGCATCTGATTGGCTGAGCTGCTTCTCACATACATTTCATATTGTGGTAACTGAGGTGTCCTAGAGCAAAGCAGAGGGAAAGTGATGCAGTTAGCAGAGTGGTACTATTTGGCTATAGCTGGATGCAGTTTAGTGCCGTGGCAATAGTAGAATCCCCAAAGACAAGCTAACTAATATGACAGGAGGCATAAAAGATGTTCAATTGGAACTGGGAAATGGGTCCTGAACTTAGGGCCAGGTAAAGATGTTCACAGAAGATAGTACATGGACCACTGTTGTAAGGAAGACTTAGTAGTATGAGTTTATAATATAAAGCTTGGAAAAGTCTTTTGTTTACGTATTATACATATTTACATATTTTTCTGAAAATCTATCTGTATCTCTTATTGCTGGTGCATTGAGTTATTACATCTGAATTATAGTTAAACACAGCACCTGGAGGGACCCTTGTTATCAGTTCAATGATGCTCAATAGCCCATTATATTAGCTGGGTTTCTCAGTCTAATCCTGTCAAAGTCACTTCCTTGATCAATATGGATTCACACTTACACATTTTCTTTCTTTCTTTCTTTCTTTTCTTTCTTTCTTTCCTTTTTTTGTTGGTCGTGGGGCTTGAACTCTGGGCTTGGGCGCTGTCCCTCAGCTCTACAGTTTAAGGCAAGCACTCTACTGCTTGAGCCACAGTGCCACTTCTGATTTTCTAGTGGAGATAAAGACTTTCCTGCCCAAGCTGGCTTTGAACCGCGATCCTCAGATCTCAGCCTCCTGAGTAGCTAGGATTACAGGCGTGAGCCACTGGCGCCCGGCTTCATACATTTTCTATTGTATCATTGAAGTTTCTCCTCAGAATGAACCCAGGGTGTGATAGCAAGACTAATGCCCAACTGGGCCCCTTACCTGAATTCTGCATTTCAGCCAACAAAACGCCAACAAATTTTCTTCCATAGCAATATAACTAGAGATGTTGGAGACTCATTTTTTGTTTTGTTTTGTTTTTGTTGCTTGGACTCTACCACCAAACAGTGCTGTACCTAGTGGGTCCTCAGTTTTCCTTTTGAAAAATAGTATAGGATGGGAGCATTAAATCAATGACTACTTGGCTAAATATCAAGAAATTTAGAAGAGAAATTCAGATTATAAAGTTTATCTCTGGAGATTCTGATTTCCTATGTCTGAATTGTGGCACAGGATATGTACTTAAAATATAATCTCCAGGACTGGAAGATGATTTTCAATACTGTTTCAAGTCTAGGAAGTTCCAAGAGTATAAATTGCCACTAAGCATAAACAATGGTCTGAAAGCCTGGGGCACAAAGAAGAACATTTGCCATGGCATAAGAGGAGTTAGGAAAAAGCAAAGCAACAAAACCAGAAAAATGAATTTACAGTAATATCAGGCTCAGTATGAAGGTTCTGGGAGCCTGGTAAGGTCAAAGATGGATAGGGAGCAGCAGGGAGAATTCTGACACTGTATTCATTTTATAAAACAAACACCCCCCAAAACTCAAACTACCTCCTTCCAACCCAACAAGCTGTTCATTTTTGTTGGTCGTGGGGCTTGAACTCTGGGCCTGGGCGCTGTCCCTCAGCTCTTCAGCTCAAGGCTAGCGTTCTACCACTTGAGCCACAGTGCCACTTCTGGCTTTTTTCTTTTTGCTTATGTGGTACTGAGGAATCAAACCCAGGGCCTCATGCATGCAAGGCAAGCGCTCTACCACTGAGTCACCTTCCCCGCCCTGTCCTTCAGCTCTTTAGCTTAAGGCTAGTGCTCTACCACTTGAGGCACAGCGCCACTTCTGGTTTTCTGGCGGTTAATTGGAGATAAGAGTCTCAAGGACTTTCTTGCCCCGACTGGCTTTGAACCACGATTCTCAGATCTCAGCCTCCTGAGTAGCTAGGATTACAGGCGTGAGCCACCAGCGCCTGGCTTAACTTTTCTTTTTTAAGCTTATTTTTATTTTTTATTTTAATGTAAAGGAATTGTTCTGTGATGTCAAGCTCACATTCAAAGAGAAGAAAACTTGGTGTTTTCTCTGAGGAGGACCCTTGAAAATTCCTGTGATGTCTAAAATGTATTGAACACACCCCCCTCTGAAACGGTGTAGTGTTTTATTTTTGCCTTTTCTGGATTGTCTCACATTCTTTCCTATACTTACGTATATTGTAATATTTTCAAGGCATTATCAGAGCCTTGAAGGCAAGGCCTCTATGTGTTTTATTACCTTCCATAGGAGTTGTTAAAGGTAATTGTTATATTACATTTATAATTAGATAGGCCTAGATTTCATGTGGACTTAGCAATGTGTGTGTGTGCTTGCAGGTGCTGGTACTAGGGCTTAAACCCAAGTCCTCACACTCTTTCTTGATTAGCTTGCTCACAGCTATATTCTACCACTTGAGCCATACCTCCAGTCCAGAATTTTACTGGTTCATTGGAGAGGAAGTGTCTGGGTGTCTTTAGCTCTCCATCTTCCACGTCTTACTCTCCTGAGTAGTTAGGATTACAGGCATAAGCTATAGACACCCAGCTTGGATTTAGTCATTTAACATATTTCGAAAATAGAGATGATAAAACCCAGTACTTAAGATCTGAGGAAGAATGAAAAGGAAGAATTGCTTGAAAAATGGTTTTGGATCTTGGCATGTTAAGATTAGCATAAGACAGAATAATATACATTAAGCACTCATATGGCAAATTATTTTTGCACAATTCTTTGTGTATTGTTTGAACTAATATTTTTATGTTTCAGAAAGCCCATTCAAATATTTTCAAGAGTATTTTCAGTTAATGTCTGGAGCCATGATCCCCAGAGAACCCCTGGCTTCCTGCCATGTCCCCAGATCTCCAAACCTGGCATAAAACTGCTCAGTCTCTTTGCAAGCTAGAGAAGAGCTTCAGAGTAAACCACTCCCCACATCGTTTTCCAGCTCAGGAGAGCTCTGAAACAGCCTCTATGTGTGTGTGTGTGGGGGGGGTGTCTAACCCTCCCATTAGAAGAGGAAGTAGAGGTGTTTGTGACAAATCCTTCCACAAAAACACCACAGTCATTAATCTGTCTGAACAACTGTTTGGCTGAAAGGTACAACACTGAAGCTCTGGGCTGAAGGAAGGTGAGTGACTGACTCTGGGTGAATGTCTCAGTGTAGGGTCCTAAAGTACTGGGGGGCGGGGCGGGAAACTAGTTCACCCTCGTACTCTGTCCAGGATGGTCAGAAGGTAGACATTCTCTTGCCCAATTAGACTAGCCCCAGCCTCAGAGAATTCTTCTCAGAGACTGATGTGTTTTATAAGTCTGAGAAAACTATGGAGACAGAAGGCTAACTAAGGAATCAAATTAAAGATCGGAGACTCTTCAGAAGCTTCTTGAGGTCCTTCTTCCAGCAGCATCTGCTCTGCACGGAGGCAGGTATGACCTCCATAGGTCCCTGCAGAGGAAAAGTCATCGGGGCTATGAGAATAGTTCCAGGATCCTAACCTCTGAAGTTCAAAATCTCTGTACACATCCAACTCGTGACAAACTGGGGAGCTGACTCTGTCATCTCCCTTCTCCTTTCTTGTCTTCCTCTTCTCAGTGGCTCTTTTCCTTTGTCCCTACAGAATGCCTTACTTGAGAATGGCAGCTGAGAACTCTTCTGTGACAGAGTTCATCCTTGCAGGCTTAACAGACCAGCCAGGACTCCGGATTCCTCTCTTCTTCCTGTTTCTTGGTTTTTACGTGGTCACCATGGTGGGGAATCTGGGTTTGATCACGCTGATAGGGCTGAACTCTCACCTTCACACACCCATGTACTTCTTCCTCTTTAACTTATCTCTTATAGACTTCTGCTATTCTACTGTCATCACCCCCAAAATGTTAATGAGTCTTATCTCAAAGCAGAACATCATCTCCTACCCTGGGTGTATGACTCAGCTCTTCTTCTTTCTTTTCTTTGTCGTCTCTGAGTCCTTCATCCTGTCAGCAATGGCATATGATCGCTATGTGGCCATCTGCAATCCCCTGATGTACACGGTCACCATGTCTCCTCCGGTGTGTCTACTGCTTTTGCTGGGGGTCTATGTGATGGGTTTTGCTGGGGCCATGGCCCACACAGCATGCATGCTGAGATTGACCTTCTGTGACAACAACCTCATCAACCACTACATGTGTGACATCCTTCCCCTTCTCGAGCGCTCTTGCACCAGCACCTATGTGAATGAGCTGGTCGTCTTCATTGTTGTGGGTATTGACATTGGTGTCCCCACAGTCACCATCTTCATTTCTTACGCCCTCATCCTCTCCAGCATCCTCCAAATTCGTTCCACAGAAGGCAGGTCAAAAGCCTTCAGCACCTGCAGCTCCCACATCATTGCAGTTTCTCTTTTCTTTGGGTCAGGGGCATTCATGTATCTCAAACCATCTTCCCTTTTACCTATGAACCAAGGGAAAGTGTCCTCTTTATTTTACACCATTGTCGTGCCCATGCTCAACCCATTAATTTATAGCCTGAGGAATAAGGATGTCAAAGTTGCTCTGAAGAAAATTTTGAGCAAAACTTCATTCTCCTAAGAGAGGAACAATGCTTGGGAAGGACCCACTTTTGTTCTTCCATAGTTGAATCAGAATCCATAGGATACATGGAAGAAATTTTAACTCATTCTTGGACAAGTCTGTCTTCCTCTTCTGAAGGGTATCTGGAAGATCATCTACCCCGGTCCTCATATTTCTGAGAAGACACAGGCTTATGGCCCTACCTAGCATTCAGCATCTTAGCCAAACAGCAACCACAATTCAGGTTATTTCTTTCCATTACGTGTTCCATTTTGGCTAACTTTCTTCCTTCTTCAGGCCTTGGAGGAAAGAAAATGTGAGCTGGCCTCGGATGTTAGAATCTGGTTCTGTCTACAGAACTTTCATGTCACTTTTCAAGGGCTAATTTTAAATTAGCACATTTTTGTAAGAAGGTAGGAGGTATAGGATTTTGCTGAGATGATGTTGGCTAAATGACCAGAAAAATTCTTGAAGCAGTTTATGGAATGTGGGGGAAGTGTATTAGGACCCAGAGAGCAGCAAGTGTGCTACCACCTAGGCCTGTGGAGTGGTGCTGCAGGAGCCTGGACTTCTAGAGATTTGGTTATGATGGTGGGCTTAAGAACTAACAGGAAATTCCAAGGTTCTGAAGACTAGAATTTGGAAATTATTTCATACACACCCATTTTCTTGTTTTCAAATTGTGCTTTTAAAGGCAAAAGTAGTGGACTCTGTGGCCAGGAGAAATCACTTTGGTATCTGTGGAATACTTTAGAACCATAGACCTTTTAATGTTACTAACCATATTCAGGTTAGCAGCCAATCATCATTGGAAATGCCTATCAAATGGTATATTGGTGTGGCATACAACAGAGACTAAGGTAGAATATTTTCTCTGTCTCTTCTCAGATCAAATTTCTACTCCTTGGCACCTCTTTGAAGAAATTCCCTAATGGATTGCCTTTTCCTCTGGGTTCTTTTTTGGGGTTAGGGCAAAGGGAACCTTGGTAGAGAAAAATCAGGGAGAAGGAGAAAAATGACATGAAGATAGTTATTTCTGGACATCCTCCCAACTTGGGCTAAAGTGGCAGTAACTGAATCCTCTGTTCCACATGTGTTTACAGTAACTGCTCCCTCCCTTGCTACTTCCTGCCAAGGGCTTATTATGTCTCCCTGCTGTTAGTTTGACCATCTCTTGTGGTTCTCTCAGACAACATTCTGCCTACACCTGTATGAATAGTTCCCTCATCATATTTGCACAATTACTTTGTTTGACTCTCTCTTTTTTGTTTATTTGTTGTTGGCTGAGATACTGATATACCTCCCAGTAAAAGGGAGGGTCCATTAAAAATTGTGATACTAAATATTTTCTGTGATACAATGACATGTAAAATGCCACGAAAATCCTTTCTGTCCCAAAATTACCTTTAGAAATGCTCTCCCCTATATGAAAAAGAAAACATAGTTTGGATAGATTTATAACTTTGTATAACTTTTGGACTGGTGCTAATCAGTAATAGTGAATTCAAAAGAAAGTGCATGGACAGGTGAACAATAGAATTCAAGTGATCAAGGCAGAGAAAGGTACAAAGTATCATAAAAATTTTGAAAGAGCAGACTATGGAATTGGAAGGTATAATCAGATTTGAATCCCAACTTCTACCCCGTAGTTGTGTAACTTTAAGCAAATTACTTGATGTCTCTTTAACTTTTTTTCAGAGTTCCATTGAGAATTAAATACCAGACAGTTTGGTTTCACCCCCTGCTAGATCTTCTTCCTTCTAATATTTAGCACTTCCACTAACTTATTGTTTAACTTTGAGACAATTGGCTTATCTTTTTAGGCCCACGATCAAGTTATCAACAGACTCAGTGTCTTACTTCAGAGAGGAAAGAAGTGAACAGTCTCTCTTAGGCCCTGTAAAAGGGCACTCCAAAAGACTGTCCATCAAAGCACTATGCTTTCAAATATAAATTTTGGGAGAATACAAATATTCAATATGCAGCAAACATGTAATAAGTGATTAATAGACATAGAAGGATCTATTGTAAATAGAATATAAAAACAACATGATAGAATATGCTATTTTCATATAAGCAAGAATGGGCTAAGAAAGATGCTGGTAAGACCACATGGGAGGAAGAAATGAGCTATGGAGAAAAGGAAAAGACATGCCCTCAGAGACTCAACTGTAGGATTTGATTGAAATTGATTTCTATTCAGCTTCTTAAAGATATGACCACCCATCTCTTTTGCTCCCTTCATTCATATTGAATGTTTGTAATGACCTCCACTCAGATCCCTTTTAATTTAGCAAACTACCATGATCTGAGCATGGAAGTGATACATGTAGGCAGGAGGTTTACATTTAAGGCATCTCTGGTTTTTAAGTTGTTTTTGAATTGGTACCTACATATTCTCCTTGCATCTTTTCTACAATGGTCTGAGATCATTTCTCTTACTTTTTTGGACACACAAATCTCGTCTTAAAGAAGTTAAAGAACTTGCCTATGATTGCACAGATAATAAGCAGAGTTGCAGATTGTATTTAGATGGCAAGCCATAGCCCACACTCTTCTTACTAGGCACCTTCCAAGGAGTTCAATATGGATGTGAAAGAAATAGCACATGTGGTGCATATATATTCACCTTGTTCCATCCCCAAGTTGCTGTCTGGAGTTAAGTCCCTACGTTATTTTCATTTGGAAACAATTTGCCAGAACATATGTCAAGAGAAAAACACTGAAGAATTTTCTCCTTTTTAAAGGCACTGAGCGCATAGAATCAGGAATATGTATGCGAGGTTTGCAGAGCTATTGTTCAATGGGTTGCACCGTAATATATTAAGAGGTTGTTTAGTTAAGGTTACCGTCTCTAGATAACCTGGAGCTTAATGCCTGGAAAATATAGAAGGTGTTAAATACATGTTGAACAAATTCCCAGTGAGATTTTTAAAATACTGTAATTATGCAGCACTTGTTTTTAATTTATTTTTAAAAATAATTTTCCTTAAATTTCTACCACCGTGTGGTAGAAACATGTGAGATAGAACTGTGTAGAGATACGCAAAAAAAAGTTCAAAAGAAAGAGAGAATATCATGATCCCGCCATTCAAAGAATACCACTTCTGGCATTTTGGTCTATGTTTTATTCAGAGTATTTTTCTGTCTTTGTCTCGTAGTTAGAATAGCATGGATCAGTGAAAAAAACTCTCTATATATACATACAAGCAGATTATCATATTAAGTACTATTTTGTAATTTAGTTTTTGTTCTAGGAACATGTAAACAACATTGATTAAGTACATGCTAAAATGATGTTGAATGACTACATTGCTGGGTTTAAGGTTACAAGAGCATTGGAGTAATGCAAATGATTTCTATTTGCCACACAGAAAGACAATATTGCTCTCTTCTTTTCAAAGGGCCTTTAAATAGCCATCTGATGATCCTAAAAAATTTTTTGAGCAGAAGCAGCATTTTGTTATGTAACTCATTGTATAGCCTAGACTGACAGGCTGGTTCAAACTCACAGCCTTTCTGCCTAGTGCTGGGACTATAGGCTAAATTCTAAGGAGTTTTCTCTTTGATTTAGCAGTAGGTGTCAAATTCTGCATAGAATTCTTACTATCTTGGTTCAGGTTTCTTTTTCTTTTCCCCCTCCCTCCCTCCCTCCCTCCCTCCCTCCCTTCCTCCCTTCCTCCCTTCCTTCCTGTGTGTGTGTGTGTGTTACTGGAATTTGTGCTTGCCAGGCACATTATTTTCATTTTTCAAATAGGGTCTCACCCCATCCCCTTTCCCCAGGTCAGTCTGGGCCATGATCTTCTTATTTGTGCTTTCTGTACAGTTAGTATGAAATGTGTGTGCCATTATACCAAGCTTTTTGTTGATTGAGATGGGGGGGGTGGGTCTCATGAACTTTTTTCCTGAGTTGGCCCAGAACCTGGGTCTTCCCAATCAAGCTTTGCTTCCCAAGTAGCTAAAATTCCAGGCATTAGCCACCACACCTTGCCTTGGGTTCAGGTTTCTTGTCTCCAGTCCTACCCTTCTCATTTCCAAGGTTCAAGGTCAAGACTGGTGATTGATGACTGTCATCTTATTGCCTACTGTCAAATACAAACTGTGGTAATAACCCAACTTCACTTCAGTTGTAGCCTTACATTTGCTTAAATTCACTTCAGTTTCCTTAGAGAGGGAGGAGCTACTATAGCCCCACAGGTACGTAAGCAAGCAACATTTTCTTTTTTTTATATCCTCCCCACTACACACCAAAGAATGAATTTGTGGCTCGGTATGGCTCAGTTCCCATCCTACTGTTTCCATCTTTATTTTCTAGATAGTACAGACACATTATCAGGGCCCTACTTATCTCTTCCTTTGAAAGGAAGACCTACTGCTGCCCAACACTGGATTTACAGATTTAATTGAGGACATTGTGATGTCTTATTCATAGGCTTCGAAGTGGAGACTTCTACTTTGTCGGCAATAAAACTGTTTTTTAAAAAAATTCCTGCATCTGACTCCTGTGTGTAATTTTCTCAGTTATTTCTGGACAATTAATTGACACCACTAACCCACTCCAACAATATCCTACCACTTGCTACTGCATATAAAAATGACTTTATTCTTAAAATCACTTTTCATTCCCCATATTTGCAATAGTTTTCCCCCTTATGCATATTTGAATTCCCTGTTGTGATCTCTTGGTTTTCTCTGCTGTTAGTCTACTTGTTATTCAAGATGAATAGCAATATAGTTCTAAAACTATACAATAAAACAGCTTGTGCATTTCCATGGTAACAATGCAATAACTGGAGACTGCCTCTGAATAAAGAGCATAAAATAACATTATCAATTCAAAGATATACTTTCTATAATAACCTACAATGATTTTTGTGGGAGCAAAATTATTTTTCAAGTTTTAAGAAGAAGTATGTATAGTAGGTATTAATTTTTTTAAAGGTGGGTAAGAATTTATTCTAGGTATTGCCCTTCAAGCTAATACACTGAATTTACAGCACATGTACAAAAATACTGTCACAACATCGTGCTATTTAAAATATACTAATTATTTGACCATTAATAAATTAACTACTGAGTTATTACCTTCCTTAGATATTGAATAATATTGTTTTATTCTTATATAGCTGACATTCTATTTAAGAAACTGACCAGAAAATTTAGCCAGAAAAGAAGCTTACATTCATTCACTTAGTAGCAAAATTTTTCTTATTAAAGAAAAAAGAAACATAACCAATCAAAGATAATAGACATCATTGCAGGGAGGTGAAGAATAACAATCTCTGGGCTCTGGATGCTTGTTCATTACCTTTCAAACCACATTAAAACAAAAGTCCTCCTTGGAAAGAAAGTCGTTCAAAACATAGTGAGACCTCCAAAGAGTTTTTTAATCCCCTGCCTCTTTTTTTTTCAGGGTTGAGGATTGAACCTTGAGCCTGTGCATGCTAGGAGAGCACTCTACCATTGAACTACACTCTAGCCCTTGGGTATTTGAGACAGGCTCTCACTATGTAGTCTAGGCTAGTCTTGAACTCCTGGTCCTTTTGCTTCTGCTTTCTCAGTGCTGGGATTACAGACATGTACCACCAAACCTGGATGTTGCACCTGTTTTTGAAAGTGTGTGTGTGTGTGTGTGTGTGTGTGTGTGTGTGTGTGTACTCTTATCTCAGACCTTTGGGCAACTTGCTGTCCAGGCTGGATTGCTCTCTGTCTTTATTCCTTACTTGTGGTCTCCTTAAACTCAGTCTCTATTGCAGATCTTAGCTGTGAATAGTGGAAATTGATTCTGGTTAATAAAAGGGGACTAATTGGCAGGAAATGAGCAAGATAACAGAAGTTTAAAACAAGCTTGGAAGCCAGCTGATGAAGTCAGGCAGCATAAGAAAGCCAAGTGGGAGAATTATAGCCAACTTATGCCCCAGAACTGTCTGGTTAGGTTACCCTGATTGTTCGTGCTGGCACCAACAGCATCTGACATTTGTTTTGGACAGATAGATTTTTCAAAAATTGTCTTTTTCAAAATGCAATTAATAAATTTGTGCCACCTGCCTCACACTGAGCATCCTACATGGGCAGTCAGATGGTGGCATGCAGTTCTGGTATCCCAGTAATCTGTCACAGAAGGATGAAGAGTCTGGAACTAATCAGCATTAGATCACATGAGGGCAACTTCCTCACACATGGAAGGAATTCAAAGGTGGAATAGCCACAACCAGCAGTTTATCTCTATTTACTTTTCAATTTTGAAACTAAATTTCATTTTCTTAGCAAGGCCTTTTCAGACATTCAAGACTCCATACAGCCTCACTTAAATGGCTTTAAACATCATCCCATAACCTCTCTCTGGCATATTTTTTATACTTTGCCTTTTATTCTTTCTTTCTTTCTTTCTTTCTTCCTTCCTTCCTTCCTTCCTTCCTTTCTTTCTTTCTTTCCTTTCTTCTTCCTTCCTTCCTTCCTTTCTTTCTTTCCCTCCCTCCCTCCCTTCCTTCCTTCCTTCCTCTCTCTTTTTCTTTCTTTCCTTCTGTGTTGATACTGACTGGTGCTTGAACTCCAGACCTAGGCACTGTCCCTTAGCTTTATCACTCAACGCTGGTGCTCTACCACTTGAGCCACAGCTTCACTCTGGCTCTTTGGTGGTTGATTAAAAGTAAGAATATCATGGGCTTTCCTGCATGGGCTGGCTTTAAACTGTGATCCTCAGATCTCAGCCTCCCCAGTGTGAGTCACTGGTGCCTGCTTTATTTCTGATATTTCTAATAAATTATGTGTATCTATTTTTCCTTAGGTTTCACATTCAGATTACAAGTTTGGATGGTGGGAGCTTTGTTTCAATTGTTGCCTTCCTTATTTTTGAGGGTAGCAGGCTGAATTGTGTTAAATGCTCTATCTGTGAAGTTGTCCTTTCAGGATTCCTGGGGCACTAGTTCCAAAACAAGTACCAAGATGAGTCCATTCTCAAGTCTCTTAAAATTGGAGACTATTTGAATATAACTTACACACCTCTTGGACATAATGTTCTCTCTAGATAATTTACAATAGTTAATATAGTGGCAGTGCTAGGTAAATAGTTGCTATATTATGTAATTCGGGAATAATGAAAAAATGTTTGTACATATTCATTATAGATGCAATTCCTCCTGCCACTTCCCAGTATTTTTGAGCCACTGTTGGTTGAATCTGCTGATTCAATGGATATTCCATGAATATGGAAGGCTGGTTTGTCCTTTGGAGCATCTTATTATACATTTCTTACATTATGTTTCTAATTCACAGGCTTCCTTACCTATGTTGACCTTTGGACAATTCCTTTAGGCCTACCTTTAATATAACTTATATTTTTAATTCATTGTGTCCAAAAGACTGATTGACGTATCCAGAGATTTCTTATTTTCACTTATCATATTTTCATTTCTAAAAGTTCCATTTGATTCTTTAAAAATTTTGATGGTCAAATTTATGTAGCTATTGAGATATATCTGCTAAAATTATGCTAGACATATACTAATTATTGCAAATAAGGGAAACCATGGGACCTATGTTTCTCTGGGTCTGGCTTACTTCACTCAATATGATTTTTTCCAAGTCTTTCCATTTCCTTACAAATGGAGTAGTGTTATGCTTTCTGATAGAAGCATAGAATTCAATTACACACACACACACACACCACACACACACATACACACCACACACACACACACACACACACACACACACACACACACACACCACCCTTTCTTGATCCATTCATCTACTGAAGGGCATCTGGGTTGGTTTCATATCTTAACTATATTGAATAATGACCATATAAGATGATGCTAAGTAAAATGAACTGCAAGATCTAGACAGGAGGTTTTTCTTTGTTGTTGTTTTTAATGTACTATATGATTTCTTGCTGCTTTTGTATGTTCTTACCCTTATGGTGTATCTCCTGTTGTCACTGTATTTGATTTTGGTATTATATATATGTTTGTTTGAATTAGGGAAGGGAAGAGGAACAACAGAATGGTGAGACAAAGGACAAGGGGAACCAATGTAACAGCAACCACAATATTCACAAGACAATATGTTGGAAATGATCTGTACAATTTTTTGGGGGGGTCCGGTCATGGGGCCTGAACTCTGGGCCTGGGCGCTGTCCCTCAGCTCTTCAGCTCAAGGCTAGTGCTCTACCACTTGAGCCACAGCGCCACTTCTGGCTTTTTTTCTTTTTGCTTATGTGGTGCTGAGGAATCGAACCCAGGGCCTCAGGCATGCAAGGCAAGCGCTCTACCACTGAGCCACCTCCCCAGCCTTGATCTGTAAAATTTTTAAGGGGGGCAAATTGGAAGGGAGGGAAAGTAGGAGATAAGTGAGGAAAAGGATAACAAATTTGACAAGAAATGTACTTATTATCTTACTTGTGTAACTGTAGCCCCTCTGTAATCACGTTAACAATAAAAAAATTTTAATAAATAAAAAAAGCTTTGATGGTTCAGTGAAACTCACTAGATACTATGTTGAAAATATAACTTGTGGATGGAGATGGGAGGGAAAAACTGGGAGAGAGTGAGGGAAGGGGTGACATTGTCCAAAAAGAAATGTACTCTTTACCTGACTTATATAATTGTAACTCCTCTTTATAATAACAATCAAAAAATTAAAATTTTGATGGCTATTTTAATTTTTGGCTCTTCCTTTATTATTTCAATTTTCTCTTTTCTTTTTAAGCATATCAAATATATCTGTTTTGTATTCTGTCCCTGACATACCTGATAATTTTTTCAATTTTGGCTTTCTAGCCATATTTTTGTTTTTATCACCTGTGGTGGTTCTCAGTTAAGGTCGCTTTATGTTTGTTTAATGATCTGCTATGGGCTTATGATCTTTGGATGTTTTATCTGGGAAAGTAACTCATTAAACCTAAATCCATAGCTTCCCAGAAATACACTAGATTTCCCCAAAGCAAACTGGTCTAGGATTATATCCAGCCCAGATATATACTTCCTTAGTTTTATTTTGTTAGAAAAAATCTTTCTGATAAAGCTTGAAATACTGCTGAAGATGGCTGGCCTTAATAAATATTTGCTGTTTGAATAAATTGACTTCTGCATTAATGCACAGAGATCATTCTTCCTCTTCTATTTCTGGGCCATGCTATACTATCACTAAAATTCCAAATAGAAAATTCAGTTGGTAAGAAATTAAGTGGACTAAAAAGGAATGTCCATTTTCTTCACAAAAACAAACATTATTCATATCTAAAATTGAAGGAAGACATTTTAGGTTCTGATGTAGAATTGGATCAAGCAATCCAGACCTATATTGGTGAGATCCCTGGCCATTTCATTGGTTAGTATGCATACCCAAAGGGTGTCTATTCTCTTTTGATATCACGAAAATGACTATAAACATGTAACTCTGTAGTATACTTTGAGATTAGGTCAGAGTACTCCAAATATGACTGTCCTAAAAGCTAGGGATGACAGGGAAGTAAGTGTGTGTGTGTGTGTGTGTGTGTGTGTGTGTGTGTGTGTGTGTGTGTGTGTGTGTGAAAGAAAGAGGTAGACAGAGAAAGAAAGAATGAAAGAAAGAACAAAAGAAAGAAAGAATGAAAGAGTGGATGAAATAAAGGAATGGAAAAAAAGCTCTGTATTACTTTGATTTCACCCTGGACATTACATAGCATCAGTTCTGTTAGGTTTTTAAAAAGTGGTAGCCGAGTAAGAACAGCACCACGCACGTGGTATTCAGGTAAGGGGTAGGTTTATTCAGTAGACCTGCTGGGACCAGGCAAGGTTGGCACTCCACGTGGCTGGCAAAAAAGAGGGTCTGGTCCTGGGTTAGGCCTTATGTAGGGTAGGGGGGGGGGGCGGGAAAAGTGTGTCCAGGTAAAGGGAAGTGGGATCAGATGGGAGAAAGGTGTGGCCACATCAGATTAAGATGTGACCTCAGTGGATGCAGATGTGACCTCTTCCAGGTGTCCCAGTTGCAGGATCTGGGTGAGGTCTGTTCGCCGTCCAGGAATGGACCTTATAAGTTCCACCATACTTTGTTGGTTAAAAGCATTCCCAAGACCCTATAGATGTGAGGATAGGGAACAGAGAACCCATCTATTGATCAGGAAAGTGTTAGTCTCACTATTCCAAGATGTGGGATGCAAGTTATATATGTGTGTGTGTGTGTGTGTGTGTGTGTGTGTTGGTATTGCCTTCTTTGGAAAGGACAATCTGCCACATGCATCCACATTCTATAGCTGTTATAAACACAATATTCAATTAGAAAACACCCAGAATGATGCCAAAGACTCTATAGCTGCTCCATATGCATTCCTTATCTTTTCTTTTCTCTTGTTTTCCTTGTATATAAGAAAAATATAACAGGTTTTTATTTTAAGGGACACAAGACAGATGAGAAACAAAAACAGTGTTATTTTTCTTGCGTGATCTACTATACTGAGTTGTCAGGTCAGTAAATACGTATTTTACAAATGAGGGGGATTATGGCTCGACAATGTTCAATAATTTTTAGTCTTAAACTAGTTTGGTAGGGTGATTTATTTTTTTCTTCACTGAGGCTTTAGATAAAGATATATAGCTTGATGGATTTTGTGTGTGTGTGTGTGTGTGTGTGTGTGTGTGAGAGAGAGAGAGAGAGAGAGAGAGAGAGAGAGAGAGAGAGAGAGAAAGAGAGAGAGAATCATGAGCTGTGAATCCTGGGCCTCACCACTGTCCCTCAGCTCTTCAGCTCAAGGCTAGCATTCTACCACTTGAGCCACAGCTCCACTCACTTCTGGTTTTCTGAGTGGTTTATTGGAGATAAGAGTTACATAGACTTTATTGCCCAGACTGGCTTCAAACTGTGATCCTCAGATCTCAACCTCCTGAGTAGCTAGGATTACAAGCGTGAGCCACCAGCGCTGAGCCTCTTGATGGATTTTTGGCTAACTAAATAGATTTGTGTAACTAGTATATTTTTCAGAACCTGAGCATTACCATCAATCACCAAGAACTTTTCATATAGCTTTTAAGTTGCAAACCTATGACTTCCTGGCCAAGAGGAACTATTGCCTGATTCTCAATTCCAGTTTTACAACTTCGTGTGTGTGTGTGTGTGTGTGTGTGTGTGTGTGTGTGTGTGTGTGTATAAATATTCAAGTTTGTGAAACAGTACTATGCAATTTATTACACCCATATACAATGGTGTGTAACAATGTACTGTACAGATTCTATTCTTGGTACAAATGTAATTTTTCTTTTCTTTTTCCTTTGTCATCTATTTTAGTCAAGGTTTGATCTCTTTGCCTTAAGCTTTTTGGTTACAATTAATCAGAAACAGCTTAGTGTATTCCTTTCCTGTTTTCAAAACCAAGGTCCACTGTATAGATACTATTGGCTATAGGATAGATTCAGTTAAGGAGGTCTTTGAAGGTTCAGGAGATGACAGACACAGACTGATATGAAAAAGGATGGAAGCCAGTAATCTAGGAGACCACAGGAGCCAGGAATTCTGAATAACTGTTTATGTTCTTTTTAGTAGAGTGACCATAAAAGTTATAATCCAAATCCAATCATTTTTGAGAGTGAAAGAGTGTTACTAATAATCATAGTGCTATATTATACAAGGATAATGGACAATCCTACGAAAACCTGGATGATTTTAGGCAATCTCTCTAGAAACTTACAAATGCAGATGCTCAAATGTCATGAGATTTTAGAATCATAGGTTCTAAAATCTTAGAATATTCACTTCACATAAAAGCAGACACCCTGAAAACATTACGGAAGGAATAGGAGAAACTCTAGGGCTCCTTAGCACAGGATGAAATTTTCTTAATAAAGACCTTAAACCACTACAAATCAGTGGAATGTTGTACAAATGGGATTGCATGAAGTTGCAGAGCTTCTGCATGGCAAAGGACATAGCTAGTAAGATCAACAGAAAGCCCATGGACTGAGAGAAGATCGTCTCATATCTAAAATATACTTAGAACTCAAAAACTTAAATCTTCCAAACACAAATCCTCAAAGAAACAACTGCCCCATTAATAAGGGAGCTAAAGACTTAGAGAGACTTCTCTAAAGAAGAAATAAGAAAGGCCAATAAACACATGAAGAAATGCTCAACTTCTCTGTCCATAAAAGAAATGCAAATCAAAACAACATTGAGATACCACCTCACCCCAGTTAGAATGGCTATAATCAAGAACTCTAATAACAATAGATGCTGGAGGGGATGTGGACAGAAAGGAACCTTACTATATTGTTTGTGGGAGTGTAAACTTGTCCAACCACTTTGGAAAGCAGTATGAGCGTTCCTCAAAAGACTCCACATAGAGCTCACCTATGACCCAGCAATCCCACTTTTGGGCATTTACCCAAATGATCACAAACAAGACCATACTAAAGCTACCAGCACAACTATGTTTATCACAGCACTATTCACCAGAGCTAAGAGATGGAACCAACCCAGATGCCCTCAGTAGATAAGTGGATCAAGAAAATGTGATATATATATATATAGATGTAGATACACACACACACACACACACACACACACACACACATACAAACACACACACACACACAATGGAATTCTATGCCTCCATGAGAAAGAATGACACCGCCCCATTTGTTAGGAAATGGAAATACTTGGAAAAAATTACATTAAGTGAAATAAGCCAGACACAAAGAAATATAGGTCCTATGGTTTCCCGCATTTGCAATAATTAGTAGACATCTAGGATAATTTTATCAGATGAACAGAAAAGCTTAAAAGCTATGTACATATGACCATATAAGATGATGCTATGTGAAATGAACGCCAAGGTATGGACACAAGAAGTCTTTCTTTGTTGTTGGTTTTAATGTACTATGTGATTTTTTTTTTGTTTCCTTTGTATATTCTTCCCCTATGGTATATCCCCTGTTGTCACTGTACTTCATTTTGGTACCCTACATCTTGTATATACATTTGTCTAATTTGGGGAGGGGAATAAAACTCTATAGCAAGGACACAGGATGACCAATTGCAACAATGATACCCACAAGACAGTATATTGGAAATGAACTTTACAACTTTGGGTGGGGGAGGGAAGGGACAGTGGGAGAGCAACAAGGGAAGGGTAACAATGCTTGACAAGAAATGTACTCATTGCCTTACTCATGTAACTGTAACCCCTCTGTACAGCAGCTTTACAATAAAATAAAATTTGAAAAAGAATATTCACTTAACAGATCATATAGATTTATCATCTGAAGAATGGCAAATCAAATCCTCAGGTACATTTCCCATTGTACCTGGATCCTTTCTAGCTATAGAGTAGATTTGTGTGCTACCTTTTTGTGTATATTTGATCTCCTCATGGAGAGTCGAGGCCTGTCTGTGGGCTTTAGTAGAGTTAAGAGTAATATGTGGTATTTGCTGTGATGGTTTTTCTTACTGTTCTGAGTAGCTCATGGTCCTGGAAGCATTTTCTATGAAATGCTCTCAGAACATCTATCACATTGATCTAAACTGTTGATTGATTGAGTGATTGATTGATGGCTGCCTCTTAAAGCTTTCTATGAAAGTTTTGAAATGATGGTAAATAAATTTG
Organism: Dipodomys spectabilis; assembly: GCF_019054845.1. Lineage (NCBI taxonomy): Eukaryota > Metazoa > Chordata > Mammalia > Rodentia > Heteromyidae > Dipodomys > Dipodomys spectabilis. Next base: position 5,760,755 of record NW_024870700.1, read on the forward strand.
AAACCATTTTCCTTTAAAGCCAAGCTTAAGCCCAGCGTGAATAAAAGAGGAAAAAACGAGTCCTGTAAACTCATCACTGAATGACATGGAATCCCTAGGGCAGGATGGAAGTTTTAGTAGAATGCCAGTTCCCCAAGATGGTACGTAAACATCTAATGCACGGTGTAAACAAAGACAGTGCAGTTTCTTCCCTATAGAGACAAAGCTCAGAGAAATTCTCTAGGGAATCTGTGCCTAATCAAGTCCCCAGGATGACCAAGAAGTTTAGTTTCCTTTAATATGCCAACTGGGGTTCTGGTGAACAAATTCATCCTCCTGAAATTCATAGAGACCACCTGGGACAATACACATACAAAAACTACAGTCTATTCCTCAAATACCTTGGAGAATTTGTGTCAGTAAAATCTCTGATTCATCATACCAAGGGAATAAGAAGAGGTAACATACAAGCCTGTTTGTTAGCAGTACTCTCTTTACCTTCTGGCTAATGAAAAGCTAATGGAATGAGACCTCATAAATACCAGCACTGAGAATGACAAAAGAGAAGAAAGACGTAGGCTTTAAACCATCTTTTCTGATAGTTTTCTTTTAAATCCATATCCAAGAGCTCTGAGAAGCATTGATCCCCTTGTTTTCAACACTGACTTTGAGGTGAGACAAGAGGTTTAAAGGAATCCAGAAGCCTTTAGAGATCCAATAGGAGATACCTTTGGCTTTTGGCTTATCTATCTCATCAGCTAGTAACTTAATATATATGTCTAGGAGAGAAAAGAAGAGAATGAGAAGACACAATGGTGGTCAGGACAGGTCTTGTCTCATAGCACCTGAGGAAGGAAAGGCTATATTGTTTTCTTGGATCTTTCTGAGACCCTTTGTTTGTCTTTAACAGAGTTATTTTGCCTCTTCATCTCTCAAGTGGGTCCTCTATCCTTTGTTGGTCACACTAACAGAAAAGCTTGGATTTCTGATCATCCTAGGGGAGCTGTGATGCTCCCACAGTTGTACTATCAACAAGCTTGGGATGAAGACAAGCACGGATGAGGGAAGGCATCCATGTAAAAGCTTATATTGCTAGAGCCGTTTCCTACTATTAAAGCTTGTGTCTGTCATCATCTTGTGTGTTTTCTCCTTTGTTTCCATAGATGACTTACCAGAAGAGAATGGCTCCAAGAAACAGTTCCTCAGTGACTGAGTTTATCCTTGTGGGATTGTCAGAATACCCAGAGCTCCAGATCCCCCTCTTCCTTCTGTTCTTAGGGATCTATGTGTTCACTGTGGTGGGCAACTTGGGCTTGGTCACCTTAATTGGGCTAAATTCTAGTCTTCATACCCCAATGTACTTTTTCCTCTTCAATTTGTCCTTTATAGATCTCTGTTACTCCTGTGTGTTTACCCCCAAAATGCTGAATGATTTTATGTCAGAAAATATTATCTCTTATATAGGATGCATGACTCAACTATTTTTCTTTTGTTTCTTTGTCAATTCTGAGTGCTATGTCTTAGTATCAATGGCCTATGATCGTTACGTGGCCATTTGCAGCCCTCTGCTATACACAGTCACCATGTCCCCTCGGGTCTGCTCTCTGTTGATGCTGGGTTCCTATGTGATAGGGTTTGCTGGGGCCATTGCCCATACTGGAAGCATGCTGAGACTGACCTTCTGTGATTCCAACATCATCCACCATTACCTCTGTGAAGTTCTCCCCCTTCTACAGCTCTCTTGCACCAGCACTTATGTCAATGAGCTTGTGTTTTTCCTTGTTGTTGGAGTTGTCATTATTGTATCCAGTGTCAGCATCTTCATTTCTTATGCATTCATTCTGTCTAACATTCTTCAGATTCCCTCTACAGAGGGCAGATCCAAAGCCTTTGGTACATGTGGCTCTCACCTGATTGCTGTGGCTCTGTTTTTTGGGTCTGGGGCATTCACTTACTTAACAACCTCTTTCTCTGGATCAATAGAACAGGGAAAATTTGCCTCAGTCTTTTACACCAATGTGGTTCCAATGCTTAACCCTTTGATCTACAGTTTGAGGAATAAAGATGTTAAATTTGCTCTAGACAAGACCCTGAAGAGACTACTCTTCTGATGGGTCAGGTAGTATTATAGGCAATTAAGTCCCAGTAAACATAATACTTACATGCCTTTTTTGAATCAACTAACGGAGGAACTTCAATGTTTTTTCCTAAAACAGTCTTCTCTTTCCTTTTAAGAATCAAGAATATCAGCCAGGCGCTGGTGGCGCGTGCCTGTAATCCTGGCTACTCAGGAGGCTGAGATATGAGAATCACAGTTCAAGCCAGCCCTGGCAGGAAAATCTGGGAGACTCTTATCTCCAATTAACTACCACAAAACTGGAAGTGGCACTGTGGTTCAAGTGGTAGAGTGCCTGCCTTGAGCTGAAGAGCTCAGGGACAGCGCCCAGCCTCAGAGTTCAAGCCCCACGACTGACCAAAAACAACAGAAAAAAAAGAATAAAAATTCTCAAGCCTGGCATGGTGGTGTGCACCTATACTTTCAACACTTGGGAGGTGGAGGCAGAAGACTGCAAGTTCAAGGCCATTCTGCACTACATAGAAAGACTTGTTTCAAAAACAAACATAAAAAGATTAAAAGTGAGCAAAAATCTGCACTCTCTTGCCTATATTCTCCTTTAGGATTATACCATTTTGTATCACTTTGCATGACACTTAGTATCTACTAAGTGCCCGTTATTTACTGCATTCTAGTTTAGATCCAAGAGGTGAATAACCTGAAATATCATGTCTTCCACTTTTTTCATGGCAGGCTAGAAGGGTTTGTTTAGGCAAAAATTTTCAACTGGGAATGGGGAATACTGTTGTATGAAATCTCAGAAGCATTTTTTCTTCAGTGATATGACTGGTCTTGCCAAAAATCAAAGGTAGATTTCTGGATGCCATAGTTAACATAACCTCCCAGATTTTAGAAACATTGCCTGGTCAGGAAGAACATAAATCTTCCATTTCAGACCCTTGTCTTGCATAACTACTGAAGATCTTCTCCCAGTCTATGGACTTTCTATTTATCTTGTTAGCAATGTCCTTTGCCATGAAGAAGCTCTGCAGTTTCATGCAATCCCATTTATCCATCCATTCTTTGATTTGTTGTGTTTCTGAGTCTTCATTTAAAAAGTTTCAACCTGTGCCAAAGAACCCTATTGTTTCCCCTATTCCTTCCTGTAATATTTTCAGGGTATCTATCTGCTCTTACATTGAGGTCTTTGATACATTTGGAGTTGACTCTGGTGCAGGGTGATATATAAGCATCTAACTTCAACTTTCTACACATGTATAGCCAATTCTTCCAGTACCATTTGTTGAAGAGGCTGTCTTTCTTCTATACTATTTTTTGGCTCCCTTATCAAAGATTAAGTGGCTATAACTCTGTGAGTTCATTTCTGGGAGTGCTGGCCTTGAGCACAAAAAAGCTCAAGGGACAGTGCTCAGGCTCTGAGTTCAGGCTCCAGGACTGGAAGAAGAAAATTAAAAAAAAGAAATTTTATTTATTTGTTTTAATATTTTTTCCAGACAGAAGAATCCCTCTTTGGAGCCCAGCCTGGCCTCAGATTCCCAACCTTCCTGCCTCAGCTTCCTAAGTGTTGGTATTATAGGTGTTTATCACCTTGCCTGGCACTCTTATTTTTTTAAGTATATTTATGTTTCACATTTCTCTCTCTCTCTCTCTCTCCCTTTCTCATACACAATCATTGGAGTCATAATTTATTTCTCATTCATAGGGTAGAAGGGATCTGTATGTGAATGCCTAGGACGACTCTAGATTGGAAGTATGAATAGCTCAATATTTGAGAAATACATGCTCATAACCATGAACATGGAGGCAGACCAGCCTATGTCGAGGAGTGGAGGTGAAGCCTCACATTGTGAGCGGAAGAGTGAGCACTGTGAGCAAAGGGTAGGATTTGGGATGTTCTTAAGGTGGCTGTTAAGAATACATGATTCTTTTTTTTTTTTTTTTTTGGACATGAAGAAAGTCATATAAACTACCCAGTCTCTTTCTTCTATTCTGTTTCATTCCAACCCTTCCACAATACTAGACAGTTGCCAATACAAGAGATAAAGCAGTGAAGGAAAGTGAGTCCCCTTCACGTTCTCTTTCTATGTGGAAACAGCACAATCATACTGAGATGAAGGCAGTCCAGTGTTCCAGGTGGAGCCAAAAGCAAAATGTCCTGAATTCTGAGCAGCACAGAGAAGAACTTGTGTGCGGCAGACTGATGATGAGATGTGAGGCAAGCTGTATTTTCTTCAAAATTTCGCAAGATTTTGGAAGGAGAAAAATGCTGATACTCGGATTATATCTTGATTACGGCAATACTTATATTTACGGAGGCTATACTATGTGTGTCTTACTTATTATGACTGGATTATAATATTGAACCTCTGCTGGTCACCCTCCTGGGCCTGACTAAACCTTATCTTCCCTAGGACTGTATGTGTTTATGTACATGGAAATATTAGGAAGAGTCAAAAATTAGGAAACACTGAGGGCTGGTGGTTCACACCTGTAATCCTAGCTACTCAGGAGGGTGAGATCTGAGGATCATGGTTCAAAGCCATTCAGGGCAGGAAACTCTGGGAGACTCTTACCTCCATTTAACTACCATTAAATCAGAAGTGGCGGCGTGGCTCAAAGTGATAGAGCATTAGCTTTGGACAGAAATGCTCAGCAACAGTGCCCATGCCCTGATTTCAAGCTCCATGACCAAAAAAAAAAAAAAGGAAAAGCATCTAGGTGATAGGGCATGTGTGTAATCCCAGTACTCTAGAAGCTGAGGCAGGAGGATTAGGAGGTGGAAGCCAACCACGCTGTCCCATGAGGAGAAAAAACTGAAGCATGAAAGTAGATCTACTTTGCTATTGGTAAAGGAAAAATAATGAGTTACTACTGGTATAATTAAGTAGAAGAAGGAAGAACTCAGAAAAACAACATTATGAAAACAACATTATGAAATAACAGCGCAATAATAATTTTCTGTACATTTATTCCATATTACCCTTAGAGTGAGCAGCTGAACAAGTCTAAGTTTGACTTAATGAAATCTTTTCCAAGTCAGCCTCTTTTTACTGAGAACCTAAAGTGATCACAGGGAAGTTTTATGGCATTGGAACAAAAGAGAAAAAGAATGAGATTCTTCTTGGTTCGGTCTAGTTCTCTTGGCTCTTTTTCCTATGGTATCTGCCATGGCTTCAATCCCCATGCATTTCACAGTGACTTCCAAATCCATACCTCTGGACCTGATTTATGGCTCTAATTTGCAATCAGTTGTAAGTTAGAAACACAAAATTACTATCATTATTGATGTCCAATAGAATGATGTCATGATTAGGGGGTTATTATGTCTTGAAGAATGCCTTATTGTTGCATTCTACATATTCTTTCACGTTCTAAACAGGTAGGAGAGACACTTAGGAGGAAGCACAGGTGCTGTCTTGTATTCTGAGGAGCAGATGGAAAGGAGTTAGTGCCTGATTCAGCCTTGGTACACATCACTCTCCCTTCACACTTCTATAAATGACACTTATCATTTACTAAGTGCTTCATACCAAAAGGCTTAACTGGTGTGGCATAAACACAAGTGTTTTTTTTTTTAACTTAAAAAGGATCTAGAAGTGGGCAGTCCAGGGCTAATGTGACAATGCTCATCCTGAACTCAGACTCTTTCTTTATTCCTTTTTACAAGTGCCTAGTGCTTTTATGGCATTGTCCACACTTTAAGCAATATGACACAGAAGAGGGAGGGAGGGGGAGGGAGGAAGGGAGAGGGAGGGAAGGAGAGAAAGAGGAAGCAAGAGAGCTTTACCTGCTCAAGGAGTCCTATCTACTGACATTAGCCACTCCTACTTGCAAGGCAGACAAGGAAATTAAATGTTTAACTTGAGAACATCATCATTCGAAACAAATGAACAAACAATAAATAAACAACAAAATCTTAGTTGCTAAGGAGAAAGAAAAAATAGCTGGTGTGTAGATAACTAGTAGTCTCTACCAAAGGATAGTCTTTTACTTGCCAAGAAGGAGCAGTCCATTAATGGGCATGTTACTTTCCTGTTTTTGCTTTCTTTCTTGGTCTCTTCTAGTGGAAGGGGATAGATTAATTAGACAGATGAGATTAAAGGAGACAGATAGGTTTGTCTTTGAAGTGTTTTCATCTCTGGCCTGTTGGTGCTGAAGGGAGGAAAGGTCTCCACCAGGACAAGCCAGATCTCTCTATTTCCTTTCCACCTTCTCCTCCTGACTCCTGTTGAGCTAATTGATGGTCCAGGTTCTAGGCAGGAGACTTGAGTTCTGACATGTTTACTTTTACTATTAATAAAGATGTAATTTTAAACATCATCTTTTGGCTTCCCTCATAGTTGTTCTTACTACTCAGAGCTCACAGAGGAGGGAGAGTAAGTGATTAATATTGCTAAGCTTCCCAGAGTCTTTGCATAAGGGACTTAGTGGTAACTGGAACTTTTTCTTATTATTTGCTCTGGTAGTGGATTGTTGAAAACCATACACATTCTTATGATTTGCTCTGATAGTTGGTTAATGGAAGCAATATCAAGAACAGAGTTTCTGAGATCACACAAAAAAGACAATATACTATAATCAAATTTACAATGATTTACTGCAATAAAATTGTGAGCATAACCATTCTTGCACTTGGGAGCCATTATTATATAAAAATAAAGCTTTGTTTATTTTATTTTAACTATACAAGCATCGTAACACTGTAACAATCTGATACCTTAGATGGATTTAAGTGACTGAAGGGCAGGTAGTACAGATAATGTGTTTACATTGAGCAAAGGATAATTCCTGTCTCAAGCATATTGGAGTGAGATAGCATGAACTATCATCATATTACTCATTGCTGCAACAAAGCAAATTAGGAATTTCCCATTTCTGAGATTTTCCATTTAATATCTGACTATGGGTGACTGTGCCACAGAAAGTGAAACCACAAAAGGGAACTCTTGTGTATGAAAATGTAATCTGCAGGTGTGAGTGTGTGTGCCCATGTGTGTGTAGTTCTATGTTCTAGAAATTACAAACATACCTTCTTATTAAAATCTCAAGAAAGAGTCACCAAACTGAACAGATTTTAGTTCCCAAATGCAAATATCAATATAAGCTTGCTATGTTAGCAATAGTATAGTTTATGTTCTTTGATAAAACTAAAACTATAAACATAGTTGTGCTGGTAGCTTTAGTTTGGTCTTGTTTGTGATCATTTGGGTAAATGCCCAAAAGTGGGATTGCTGGGTCATGGGGAGCTCTATGTGGAGTCTTTTGAGGAACCTCCATACTGCTTTCCAAAGTGGTTGGACAAGTTTACACTCCCACCAACAATGTAGTAAGGTTCCCTTCTGTCCACATCCCCTCCAGCACCTGTTGTTATTAGAGTTCTTGATTATAGCCATTCTAACTGGGGTGAGGTGGTATCTCAATGTTGTTTTGATTTGCATTTTTTTATAGCTAGGGAGGTTGAGCATTTCCAAGTTTCTCTTTAAGTCTTTCGCCCACTTATTTATCGGGCAGTTGTTTCTTTGAGGATTTGTTGTTGGGGGATTTAATTTTTTGAGTTCCAAGTATATTTTAGATATGAGACCCTTGTCCGTTGTATGGCTAGTGAAGATCTTCTCCCAATCCGTGGGCTTTCTATTGATCTTGCTAGCTATGTCCTTTGCCATGCAGAAGCTCTGCAATTTCATGCAATCCCATTTGTCCAACTTTTCTTTAAATTGTTGTGTTTCTGCGTCTCTATTAAGAATGTTTCGGCTTGTGCCAAGGAGACCTAGGGTTTCTCCTATTCCATCCTGTAATGTTTTCAGAGTGTCTGCTTTGACTCCAAGGTCTTTGATCCATTTGGAGTAGATTCTGGTGCAGGGTGATATATAAGGATCTAGCTTTAGTTTTCTACAAGTGATTAAGCAATTTTGCCAGCACCATTTACTGAAGAGGCTGTCTTTCTTCCATTCTATTTTTTTAGCTCCCTTATCGAAGATTAGATGGCTATAGGTCTGTAGGTTCATTTCTGGGTTTTCAATTCTATTCCATTGGTCTTGAAGTCTGTTCTTGTGCCAGTACCAAGTTGTTTTGATTACTGTGGCTTTGTAGTAGAGTTTGAAGTTTGGTATTGATATTCCTCCAGCACTGTTCTTTTTGCTAAGGATTGTTTTTGCCATTCGGGGTCTTTTATTGTTACATATGAATTTTTGGATTGCCTCTTCTATTTCCTTGATGAATGAGGTTGGAATATTGATAGGTATCGCATTGAATTTGTAGTCTTGGGAAGTATTGCTATTTTTACCGTGTTGATCCTTCCAATCCAGGAGCATGGGAGGTTTTTCTACTTTCTAAATTCTGTTTTGATTTCGTTTTTCAAGTTTTCATCATAGAGGTCCTTCACTTCTTTGATTAAGTTAATTCCTAGGTATTTTATTTTTTGTGGGGCTATTACGAATGGAGTTGCTTTCCTGATTTCAGTCACGCTTTTCTCATTGTTGGCACACAGAAAAGCCATTGATTTTTGAGGGTTAATTTTATAACCTGCTACTTTTCCAAAGTTTTGAATCAGCTTGAGTAATTTGCTAGTGGAGTCTCTGGGATTCTTTAAATACAAGATCATGTCATCTGCAAAGAGGGAGAGTTTTACTTCATCTTTCCTTATTTGGATCCCTTTTATGTTTGCATCTTGTCTTATTGCTGTAGCTAGACATTCTAATATTGAAGAGAAGTGGGGAGAGTGGACATCCTTATCTTGTTCCTGAGTTAAGAGGAAATTGCCTTAGTTTTTCACCATTAAGTATAATGCTGGCTGTAGGTTTGTCATGTAAAGCCTTTATTACAACTATGTTTATTGCAGCATTATTTACCATAGCTAAGATATGGAACCAACCCAGATGTGCCTCAGTAGATGAATAGATCAAGAAAATGTGGTATATATACACAATGGAATTCTATGCCTCCATCAGAAAGAATGACATTGCCCCATTTGTTAGGAAATGGAAAGACTTGGAAAAAATTATATTAAGTGAAGTAAGCCAAGCCCAAAGAAACATAGGTCCCATGGTTTCCCTTTATGCAATAACAATATATGTCTGAGACAAGCAGAAATGGTCAGATAAGTTGATATTAGGTGAAGTGAATCCCAAGACAAGGACTCAAATGTTTTTTCTTTCTTGCTATTGTTTCTAACATATTTATAAGATACTTCTTTGTTGTTTTGTATGTCCGTCTCCCATGGTATAACCCCTGTTTTCACTGTATTTGATGTTGGTATAATTTGTGGAGGGGAAGGGAAAAAACAAATTGTTTAAATAGGGATACAGGTGGACCCATTGCAACAATGAGATGTACAAGACACTATGTGGAAAACGAACTTTACAACTTTGGCGCGGGGGTGGGATGGGATTGGGCTGGGAGGGTGGAGGGGATGGGGGGGCGGGGAGAGGATGGGATGGGGAAAGGGACAGGGAGATGGGAAGGGATGGGAAGGGGAAACAAAGGAGGAGGCAACAATGCTTGATAAGAAATGTACTCATTACCTTCTCATGTAATTGTAACCCCTCTGTACGGTATTTTCACTTAAAAAAAAAAACTAAAACTATTACACAATCAGAAGATGGGGACTCTATTAAAATATTCTTTCAAGCCATGTTAGGTCAATGAAATACAGACCATATATAAAAAGGATATGAAAAAGCAAACTTTACAATTTATGGTATATGTATACAGATAAAACAGAAAAGTAAGCTTTAGCGTTATAGTAATGAACAAATAAATGAAGTTAAACGAATTAAGTATGTATTAGATTTTGAAAAAAGCAGCAAAATTATGTTAGGAAAGCAAGGCAGGAGGGCTGGGAAGGTGGCTCAGTGGCAGAGCGCTTGCCTTGCATCCTTGAGGCCCAGGGTTCGATTCCTCAGCACCACATAAGCAAAAAGAAAAAAGCCGGAAGTGGTGCTGTGCCTCAAGTGGTAGAGCGCTAGCCTTGAGCTGAAGAGCTGAGGGACAGCGCCCAGGCCCAGAGCTCAGGCCCCACTACCAGACCCTCCCCAAAAAAACAAACAAACAAAAAAAAAACAAGGCAGGAATTGATAAAGCTTATCCCCGAAAGTATTAAATTAGAACACAGAAAAAATAGTAGCATTATTAAATATACTGACAGGTTGTTCTTTTAAAAATTAAGGAAATATACCAAGAATTAGTAACTCTTTTAGTTTAGAGAAAAAGGGAAATGAATAGAGAAAAATAAGGTGAAGGGGTAGAGCAAATAATAGACATACAGAAAATAATAAAGCAAAATACTTTTCAGCACTGATCAAATGAATTAAAAACCTTGAGACAATAGATCACTTTCTAGATAAATATTTTTAAATTTAGTTAATTTTCTATCAGATAGAAAAACCTAATGAGTTCAATTCCATAGAAGTAATAAAGTTGTCAAGGGGTTAAATAAGAAAAATTACTAGTCACAGATGGTTTCACAGAGGACTTCTACTGAAGAATAGATAATTCCTATACTATTTAGGCAAATTGAGAGCTAGAAACAAAAACACACCAAAGTTATTTTTATGAAATGAATATATCATGGACAAAAATCTGAAAATGTTGTACATCCAAGAGAAAATTACAGATAAATCTCAATTATGAATATCAAGAAAAATATTAGCAAACTTTCAAAATATGAGATCATATCATATTAAACCAGGGTTTATTGCATAGATGCAGTAACAGTTCAATGCCAGTAAATCTAATAACTTGTAACATTAACACTTAGTTACTTGTTTAATTTCAGTGACATTTAATTAAATCTAATTTTTAGAAATTACTATTTTAATAGAGCTGGGGAGAAAAACATCATCATCTTCATAAATAATGAATTGTTAAAATTGTTGATGAAATTCACTTTATAAAAGAGGTTCTTTTTGTTTCTATTTTTAAGTTAAAGTTAAAATTCCAATTGGTTCTTTCCCACTTAACATTCATTTCTAGAGGTTTGTGATGTTCTTCAAAATACTCTCCATCCTTGAATCAAATTCAAAGCATTTTATTTTTAAAATACTATATTACTAATATAATGTAGCTATATTTTGTCAAATATATGTTTTGTTCATGTGTAATCATAGTAATACTTGAATCTTCTCACAGCTTCTATGGCTCTATGATGATGTTACAAGATAGCATATTGTTCATACTAAAGGCTGATGGGCTACATAAAGGATGACATTGTTTTGCTTTCATAAATTGAAAATAGAGATAATATAATTTCCTAATACAAATGAAGACAAGATCTTTTATTCCTGCAGTTGTGTGGAATGGATTGAATACTTTTTGGTACAACTTCCACTTGTCATTTTCTTCTTAGAGGGAAGAAATAACACGTCCATTCTGTTGGTTCTCATCTTCTACAGAAGGAAAAAAAAACATAAGAATCAGAGTTAACAAATCTACTGAAGGGCATGAGAATGTGGCAGATCCCACTTTGAGCTTATCTTTACCTAGCTTTGATTGCTAAGATGTTTTGCTCAAATACATGTTGCATTCCAGGAAGGAATGTAGAGAAGAAATGAGAGTATAAAGTGAAGAAGTGTGAGAGGAGAGTGACAGTCTAGACTAATGACTGACATTTAACATAAAAGAGAAGGTAGTCATAACACTGGAGTCTGATTTCCTATTTGTGGGATAGGATCTGCTTTGATCTTCAGACCAAAGTGGATAAATTCACTTATGCTTAAGATGATTGTCCCCATAGATGCATGAGCAAAACTGGCTACAAAGAAATGTTGAATCACGGTTTGTCTTAAACACGACTCTCACAAGGCTGGAGAATGGATCTGTTTTAGTCTGAGAACATGTCAGACTCTCCAGGGCATTTATTTTAAAAAATAAATTAAGCCTTGAGTGAAAGAGCTCAGGGACAACACCCAAGTCCTGAGTTCAAGCCCCACAACTTACCAAAGAATAATAATTGATTGTCATATAACTTTTCATATTAAAATATATACAAAAATTTTAATAGTGAAATTTATTAATAAACTGTTTCAGAGCTAATAAAAAATTTGGGTCTATCTTCCTGACATCATTTATTCATTTATATTAGCATAAATTGCATGTATAAAGAGTTAAATAGCAGTATTTCCATGAATACATATAGTGAACTTTGATTAAGATCAACTACTCTATTAAGGGTTCTTATCCTCCTTTGCTCCCTTTTGAAACAATTTTTAATCTGGTAAAAACAAAGCTTGAACTCAGGAAGACACTCACTCAGCTGGTACTCTGCCACTTGAGCCATGGCCCAGCCCTGCTTTTTACTGTTCATTTTGAAAATGGAGTCTTGCAATCTTTTCTCACCTTCCTGAGTAGCTAGGATTATAGGTGTGACCCACTAGTACCCCAGCTCATATTTTAATAGATTTCAATATTTTATTTTCTAACATGCTTACTGTGATCATATTCATTCTAAAAAAAATTGAAAGTGGGGCTGGGAAGGTAGACAGAGTGCTTGCCTTGCATGCATGCAGCCCCAGGTTCGATTCCTCGGCACCACATACACAGAGAAAAAGCCAGAAGTGGTGCTGTGGCTCAAGTGGTAGAGCGCTAGCCTTGAGCTAAAGAGCTGAGGGACAGTGCCCAGGCCCAGAATTTAGGCCCCATGACCCGGAGGGAGGGAGGGAGGGAGAGAGTGAGTGAGAGAGAGAGAGAGAGAGAGAGAGAGAGAGAGAGAGAGAGAGAGAGAGAGAGAGAGAGAGAGGACTAAGACTATTTTCTTGGAAGTACATGGCTAAGTTTTTAGGGGATGTGTAAAATTTAAACTCTCATGAAGTGATTTCTTTCTTTCTCTCAGTTATGGGGCTTGAACTAAGGGCCTGGGCTTCTCTGCACAAAGCTAGTGCTCTACCACTTTGAGCCACAGCCTCACTTCTAGTTGGAGATAAGAGTCTCATGAACTTTCTTACCCGGGCTGGCTTGACCCTCGATCCTCAGATCTCAGTCTCCTGCGAAGCTAGAATTATTGGCACAACGAAATGATTTTAAGACGATTACGGCACTGTTTTGTAGGAATATTCTTAGACTGTTTTAAACACTTATTAATAAGATGAAAAAATTACAAGCATCTATTATATAATCACCAATTCATGAAGTCATTCATTTATTTGGCAAGTATTTATCATGTTGGAAGAAAGCAGTAAGCAGCATGTCAAAAAATACTTGGCACTAAGATACTAGCAATCTGTTCTATTACCATTATTTGTTTATATTTGATATGTGATTTATACTGTGATGGTCATATCATAGGTATTCTTTTACACTATACAACATAGTGCACAATAAAGTTTTGCAAATCAAATATATTCAGACTTTAATTTTAAATTCTTTTTTCCTACTACAATACAGGCAGTCCAATAAGGTTTGCAAATTGAATATATTCAAACTGTTTAATTTAAATTTTGCTCCAAGGAGCATTTTAAAAGATTTATGTTTTTTAATAAGGCATTGGAATTTTTATGTAAGGAGTTATGTAAAATCCATGGTTATACATTTTAGGGGCCTGAGAACCATGCGAAATGTGAATCTACCATGAAAATCAGCTGATTTAAATAGTTGCTGAAGCACTAGCACAACCTGGTGGCTACTTAAGTGCACTGTCTGGTTATTTCCACGGGTTCCACCCAGGTATAAGATCCTTTCTTGTACTGGCAGGCAGGGTGCGTGTGTGTGTGTGTGTGTGTGTGTGTGTGTGTGTGTGTGTGTGTGTGTGTGTGTGTGTGTGTGTGTAGCCATATGTATAGGATAAATTATGATAACAAGACATTTCACATTTTTTACTTTAAATTTTTACAAGTATTTTAGCTTAAATTTACATAATGTTTGGAAAACAAACATGTATTTTTCAAAATACTCTATAAACTGACCTATTTAAAATAAATTCAACATGTGAGTTTTTGAGTCTAATACATCTTTATCAGTGTCAGCCTTCTGTCATTCTCCAGCTATCTCAAGCCAACCCATCCCTTCAAGTTATGTAGTTCCATTTTCACATGTGGACCTTGAGTATTATGACTATTTATCCACCATTCCTCTCTCTCCATCTGTCTCCTTCCCTAAGTCCCACCTTCTCAGACAAGGCATTTTCAGCTTCCTGGCATTCATTTTTTATGAAATGGTCTTCTAACAATGACTGTGGAGAACTTGTGTCCCCTGAAATGAATTCAGCTAATCAATATACGATAATTTTTGTTAGCAAGAAGACAATCATGAGTTCTTGAATTATAATCCTGATAGAACATACTTAATAGTGTTTACATTAGAAGTAGCTGTTGTTTTGCTTATTCTTAACGTTTGGAAGGGGAAACCTTGTATATTTGGCAATAGGTGATTGATAAAAATTTAATGGAGTTTGGGAAAAGTACCTTCGTGGGATTGGCAATATCTAAAATCTGAGGACCAGTGGTGCTCTGGGCCCTGCATTTGACCCTGCAGTGACAATATAGATTTCTGCAGGCATCTTCCTACATGGATGCAAATCAGACCATCTCAATGTGAGTTCACAAAGCCTTTTATGTCACCATGAATTCAGACTTTTTGGTTCCCTTTAGGGGATTTATGTAAAGTAAGTGTTGATTTTACTAGCACTGGTAGATACTACAAGTTTAGTGAGTTTTCTGATGGAAATGTAAACTTAATCTAAATAAAAATAGCAAAAATAATGAAAATTCAGGTGACTCACAGAACTAAAAAATTCCCCACACTATGTTAAAATATACACATGTATGTGATAAGAGATGTCAGGTTTATAATCTTAGGAAATACTATTAAAGGCAACATTTTCCCACCAAGTCACAACTACAGTTTCTTTTTTTATTTTTGTTGGTCATGGAGCTTGAACTCTGGGCCTGGGTGCTGTCCCTGCGCTCTTCAGCTCAAGGCTTGAGCCACAGCACCACTTCCACAACTACAGTTTCTTATGGCAGGGTGATTTCTATGAATTCAGGAGACTCTGCTTTATAACATCTCCAGTTTAGCACCTATGATGATGGGTTCTATTATTGAAGAATGAATCAATAAGCATAACCAGAATTGTCTGCTTAGGCAATTTGGGAGAGACTCAGGATAAGAAAGGTCAGAGCAGTGAAATTCACTTAACATTCTATTTCTAAATAATGGGAAGCATTTCTACAGAGAGCATAGCAAGTTTCTCAGGCTGTTTACCTTGAAGAGGGAGCGGACTCTGTATTCTTCCCCAGTTATATGCAATTTCAAGTTCTAAAGTTTGTGTTCTGCTAGTTCATCCATATTCATTGCTGAGCTCAAAATAACTAGTATGGTGTCAAAAGACAAAATTGCAGTGAATTTGTTTTAAGATCTTACTTGGCTTTTATTCACAATTCTGAGACCCAGGAGCTTTCAGAGCCAGAACAAACCAAAAAACGCCAGGACTACCATGTGATCAGATGGCATATAGTCATCTGAAAAATAGTCTTCAAAAAGTTTACTACTGCTACTCTTCCTGCAACCACAGTCAAAGGACAAGGAGGATGGAAGAAAGTTTTGCTGGCTTCATTCAGGCTTTCTGGAGTTTCATAGGAATGGTAGAACTTTTACTTTATTTAATGGCAAAGAATGTTCCCTTCTTCTGTCCTCTTTCTCCTGACAGGAGGAGTGTAGGCTAACAGTGGGGAATATTCAGTATGAGTGGGACCACTGGGCAGTATAGGAAGGGGGTCAGGAGAACTGAGCTTTTCCTCTATGCCCATTATTTTCCCTTCAAGAATCCCTGTATCGTGTAAGGTGATCTGATACAGTACTAATTTAGAGAAATTCATGTTCTTGTATCACCCCTTTAAAATTTCTTGACATTTCTACTGGGTACCAGTGGCTCACACATTTGATCTTAGCTACTCAGAAGGCTCAAGTTTGAAGCCAGCAAGGGCAGACAAATCCACAAGACTCTTATCGCCAATTAACCAGCAAAAAGCTGGATGTAGAGATGTGGCTCAAGTGGTAGAGCCAATGTGAAAAAGTCAAGTGAGAACTGTGAAGCTCCAGTACTAGCACAATGAATGAATGAATGAATGATCAGAAGAGCTCTTAACATTTCCATAGAAAAACTTTATTTTAATGAATCACCAAGTCTTTATCACTGCTGTATTCTAAGGATAGTCTGTCTTGGGGGGTACATTTTACATTTGTCCTGAACAGTTTTTGTATCTTAGGAATTGGGAGGTCTAAGAATAATAATTGGGAATTATTTTAGCAATGGTCATGTTTCCTATTATCTTAAGCATAAAATCTATGATTGGAGGATTTCCAAATTCTTTTGGCTCCCTCTGTTGTTTCTCTTCATTTCTTTCCTTGAGTTAAAAAAATTCTATAGTTTTAATACCTATGGAAATGACCGCCACATCTTAATTTCCTTCCTTTTCCCCTTTAGCCTTATTTACATTTTCTTTCTGTAAAGGGTACTGGGGTGTAGTTCAAAACTGAATGCATAATTTGTGTCTGTATTTCCACTCTTTCTGAAATCTTTCTGGTTTACAATAACACACCTTTTACTTAAACACTCAGGCTGATATCTTGGGAGTTTTTGTTGTCTATTTCTATCTCATTTGTGAGAAGCCCTGCTGACCCTTCTCTTGCAGCATCTCTTGTATATGATTCTCAGAACAACTCACAGTTGTTACTATGAATTAATGGATTAAAATTTTTATTTCCTTTTTAAAAAATCATTGGTTGACTATTGTAATTGTCATTGCCACTTACTCTATCTCCCTTAATCTCTGTAAAGCTAGTCATTCACACTTGTGCTTTCTATATTAATCTTTCTGAGTCAGCACTGTGGTTGTCTTAATCCTATTGTAAAAAGAAAGAAACAAAACCAAAACAAGCCCTGACTACTTCCTATGGCTTCTATTAAGGAAACAGGACTTTGACTTTGGCATTTGAGAACTCCTATATCTGCATAAGTGCAAATTTGTCTCTGATCTGATTCTACGCTTCTTTTAAAATATAAAACGATTAGTGTCTATAACTGCAGGAGTTTCATGGTGATATTTCTATACATGTTATACTGTTGTTATGAAAAAGATGTTGGGACTTCGCAGAGGGCCTGTGCAAGTCCTCAGAGAGGAAGAGAAGCATAGGTTTCCTTTTTTCTGAACTCAAGAACTCTGATTTGGAGTGATCTTTGATGGCTCTGAGATCTAGAGTGGTCTTTACTTATCTCATAGATGGTTTCCTCCTACATTCTTGGCTACAAGTATAAGTACTGGCACCATATAAGCCTTTACCTGAACATATACCTAAGATATGTTCTGGGAAAATACAGTATAGGGATCCTCATTCATTTATTTCTTTATTATACTCATATTTATTGAGAATCTACCGTATATGTCAGGTATTGCTCTAGGTGCTACAGAAATAGAACTGGGGGAAACAGTTTTTGAGTTTACATTCAAATGTGTGTGGGTCCATGTAGTGACGGAAGATAATACAAACTGAAGAATGGATAATATTACAGCTAGCTAGTGATGGAAACTAGGAAGTACACACTACAAATAGAGGACAGGTTTCCTTGCTTTGCTGTTTGGAGATGTGCCCATTTTTAGTTAAAGGTCATAATGTACATAGAATATCATTCTTCTCATAAGCCAATGTTATAATTATGATCTGGGCTGTAATTGTAGAGTGGGTAATTGTTTTTAACTCTAAAGTCTAATCTCCAGGGAAACATTGGGAGGCACAGGTTCCTAGTACTACAAGATCATAAAAGGCCCTTGGGTCATACAAGCAGGAGGCTTTGTTGACATGGGCAGATACTATTTACCACTTGCTAGGCTAGAGAAGACACCATGGCAAAACTACTCCTAGAAATCTTGATCTGTAGCTCATGGTGTCCAAGAACCTGGGGGATTAAGTACTATGTTCTGGCTCGTTTACTCCAAAATTTATGCCTTACTCTCACTATGAATAACAATAACAACAAAACAGTATCTCTTTTCTGTGCTGTGTACTGCTAAACTTTTTTACTGTGATGTGCATGTATGCATGATTGAGAATAGAGAAAAGGATAACAAGGTCCTCCTCTGAAGTCCCAAAGCAGAAGGGTGAGTGTTGAGTTGTTTATACTTGGCTGGTCTTGATATGCCTCCCATCCTTCTGCTGGCCCACCACTGACCCTGAGGCAGATCATTAGCTGACAAGGCAGAAGTGGAGTGGAGATGCTGCAGAGCCAAGAATGGCCATTGGCTTCTGGAATCTTATTCTTATGGGAATGCATATACTAATATATGCATTAAAATATATATACATTTCATACTTGCCTATACATCCTATCAAGTTGATAAAGTAAATAAGACAATGGCCCGGATAAGGATGGGCTTGAGCTCTTCCTTCCATTCTGAGTTTCATTCTCATTATGGTGGAATTGAATGGAAAAAGCTGGAATCTGATTTTTCTGTTACTATGTCATCCATTCCCACAGACATGTCCCGGAGAAGAATGACCTCCAGAAATAATTCTCTGGTGGCTGAGTTTATCCTGCTGGGCTTCACACAACAGCCAGAGCTCCAGCTGCCTCTCTTCTTTCTCTTCCTGGGAATCTATGTGATCTCTGTGGTGGGGAACCTGGGCTTGATGACTCTGATTATCCTGAATCCTCGGCTGCAGACTCCAATGTACTACTTTCTCTTCAACCTTTCCTTCATTGACGTCTGCTACTCCTCTGTTATAATTCCCCAAATGCTGCCAAGTTTTGTAAAACAGAACCTCATCTCCTATGCTGAATGCATGGCTCAGCTCTTTTTCTTCTGCTTTTTTGTTATTGATGAATGCTACATTTTGACAGCTATGGCCTATGACCGATATGTGGCCATCTGTAAGCCCCTGCTTTATAAGGTCATCATGTCTCCTCAGGCCTGCCTTATGATGATGGTGGGTGTGTATGTAATGGGGTTTGTGGGTGCCATTGCCCATACTGGATCCATGCTGAGACTCACCTTCTGTGATAGCAATGTCATCAATCATTACATGTGTGACATACCTCCTCTCCTGGAGCTCTCTTGCACAAGTACCTCCATCAATGAGCTGATGGTTTTCATTGTGGTGGGTGTCAGTGTAATAGTAGCTAGTCTGACTATCTTTATTTCGTATACTTTGATCCTGTCCAACATCTGCATCCGTTCTTCAGAAGGCAGGTCTAAAGCCTTCAGTACCTGCAGCTCTCACATAATTGCTGTTTCTCTTTTCTTTGGAGCAGCATCATTCATGTATTTTAAGACTTCTGTTGGATTTCAGGATGAAGATAAGGTAGCTACAGTTTTTTATACCATTATGGGCCCAATGCTGAATCCTTTCATTTACAGTTTGAGGAACAAAGATGTCCACATTGCTCTGAGAAAGACTTTAAAGAAAAGGGCGCTCACATAAGTCAAAGCTGTGCTTGTTACAAAATCTAAATCTTAGGGCATATGATATTTAAAAATGGGGTAAAGACTTGAGTAGTAGCTCAGTGATAGTTGTCCAACATGTATAAGGACCTGTGTTTGACTTCTATCACTATAAAACAAACAATAATGATAATGTCAACAATAAAATCCAAAGAAATAACAGAGAAACTAGCAAAAACTCAAAATAAAATGCGAATGATTTAATGTACATAAAATCAAGCCTATAGAAATAATTTCACAAGTAAAGACAATATATGGAAGAGAATTAGTCCATCATCCTTTCAGAGAGACAAAAATAAGAATTTATTCTGTCATCTTTCAGTTTACTTTCATAAATTTCTTCCTACTGTACTAGAGATTGATTCCAGGCTGTTACACAAGTGATCTTCTAGTAAACCACACCCTAGTCCTAGCAGAGGGGGTTTACATACAAAAGTTGAATGCTATGAATTCAGAAATGGTCAGGTATTTGAGATTTTTAATGTATTTTTTTCAATGTTGGGTATCATACTCAGTGTTTCAAGAACTGTTAGGAAAATGCTCTACAACTGAGTTATATCATCATCCCAGTTCATCTAGAATTTCAACTTACTAGTGTCATTGATATGTTACATTTGATTGTCTTGGAGTTTGTAATTTATTAATTCATTTAATAAATATCTGTTGCATGTTGTAGGGGATTTTATTTTGGAAGATTCCCTATTTCTCCAAAGGGGAGAAGTACAGGTGTCAGAGGTGCTCTTATTCTGGTCTCTCCACTTTAGCCCTAAGGCAGTGTAATAAAGGGTGGCTAATGATGTTCTCATCATACTAGTTTCTGTTGACAGTCTATAGCAGCCAGGATAAAAGGAATCCTCATTGGATTTTGCCTCTTGGTCTTCAGTGAAGGAATGTGGTTATGGAGAAATGCTAGGTCTTTAATGCAAAGGATTTTACTCCAAAAGTATATCAATTATCAGTAGAGGAATCTTTGTCTTTTCTTCTAATAAGTTATATAATTTAATGTATTAGCAGTCATTATTTCCCTTTAATATTTTCCATTTCATTTGCTCCAGAGTTTAACATAAAGTGATGGAGTTTACTTAATCAGAAAATATAAACAGCATCACTGCTATTTTAGACATCAACATATCTAGGTTTTGTTTAAACTTCAGAAATATAGCAGTCAAGAAAGCCTGTGCCCTCAGGGGGCTAACTGCTTATAGTAAGACTAGTAAGGTGCACATAGTATGCAGGTGGAAAGGAAAGATAGATGATGAGCAAATACACACACATACACACTTACATAGTATGTTAGGAAAATGCTATACAAAGTCATGTGATAATACAGAGAGTAAGTGTGTGTTTACTTTAAAAAGTGTGCTCAGGAAGGTCTTTTCTGTTAGTGGCATGCAAGCTCAGAGTGAGTGCTCCCCTTCCTGTTTAGAGTGTTCTAAGCAACGAAGAGCTGGGTAGAGGCCCAGAGACAGGAACACTCTTGATGGTATTGAGAAATAAGAAACAGGCGAGTACAGCTAGGATATAGTAGAAGAGATATAAACATAGGAGATAATTTGGTATAGAGGAAAAGAATTAGAAATATGGCTGATGTACTCAGATTATAAGGGAAAAGAATAGACATGCTAAAATAAAACCTATTTGCACAAGTAATTAATGCTTAAAAAACCCAAATGAATGCTATTTACTCATAGTAAAAATCCATGTGATACAAGAAGATGCTCAATAACCAATGAGTGGAAAACAACATATATCACAGAATATTACTTATTCATAGAAATCATGTTATTTTGTAGGAGAGTGGATAGAATTGGAGACCATCCTGTTAAGCACAATGAACCGAGTTCAAAAGGTCAAGTATGGAATGATTTTACTCCTTAGTGGAATCCAGATCTAAAATGGTGATGATCATGATGATAATGAAACATAAATATAAAAGGCTTAATGTCTGGAGGTATCAGAGGGTGGAGCATGGGAAAAAGGATATAAATATATCATAATGAAATCAATCAGATATGTATTGAAAAAGAAGGAGAAGTGACTATGGGAATGTAACAGAGAGTATGAAAATTTTCAATGTATGATACATGCACCTACGGAATTATCAAGGTGAAACCCCCTAATGTGATTGTTATAAGCTAGTTCAAAATAAAATTTAAAAAATCCATGTGACATTAATCATACAAATGACTTTCTTTTTCCTTTTCTATTTTGAAGCCCCATATATATCCATTTGTAACTGATCCAGGGTAAATGCTAAACGTTCGTGAATCATTTGTAGTCAAATTCATGAAGTAATGTACTTTAACACAAATTTTTATGTTCTGCAAGAGGGATGATGTTTCATTTCTAATTTTACACAACTGAAGTGAATAAGAGACTACCAGATGTCAACTTAAATAGAAAGGTGAGTTAGTTGAAAGTCTTTTTCATCTTGTCATTTTTTGCTTTCAACACAAATGTCCTGATGTGGAAATACCATGGCAATCTGCTTTTGATTCTAGATTCTACAAGTTTTGTGCTATCTTCTCAGTCTTGGTTTCTTCGTGGTTAGTATTAAAAAGGGCTGTGGTGCAAGTAGAGAATAGAATGGCTCAAAACTATAATTCTAGTTATTTGGGAGGCAGAGATCAATACATTGCAGTTTGAGGCCAAACTGGTGGCCAAGAAGTTTGTAGGACTCATCTCAACCAATGGTGGTGCAGGGACACACATTATATCCCAGGCCCTGGCTAGGCTCAGTATCTCACACTTGTCATCCCCAGAGACACAGAAAACAAACAGGAGAATCATTGCCAGGCTGGAGTAGGCAGAAATGAGATCCTACCTGGAAAATGGCTAATGAAAAAAGAAGCTAGAAGTATAGCACAGTGGTAGAGTCTCTGCTATGCAAGCACAAGGCCCTGAATTCAATCCCTGGTACCATCCAAAAATTAAATAAATGGATAAAAATGCTGTTGTGCAGATTAAATAAAATGATACATGTTTAAAAGTCTTATTTTTAAATGTTTCAAAGATCATATTCAAAGGATACTAAGATGAACATTGATTTTCACATAAGTTCCCTAAAATGAGCATGTACCTTGCACTCAACAACTCCTACCAGTTGCTTATGGCCTGATGGTTTTTCCTATAGTTATCATTACCTGTGTGGTGCAAATTTGATCATAGCTCATCTTGTTTCTGTCATTGCAATTCAGTCAGGAGAATTAGTGATAACACATTGCAGGTAGTCAATTATTTCTTTAATATAATACATATGTGCAAAAATACACATATTTTACTTTTGAGTTTAGTTTTAGTGTTTTTGTAGGTGTAATATCAATAAAAAGTATAACATGTAAAATTATCACATATATGAGTATGTGGAGAGAAGAGTTGTGAGTGTACATTTTAAATAATTAAGGAAACAATTTTTTTCTGCACTACTGGAATTGGAATCTGGTGACTCACTCATGCTAGGTACATTCTCTATCACTAATTTATACCTTCAGCTTGAAATCATTTTATTGGTGGAATAGAATTGGTTTTATTTACCAATTCATTGATTCAGTCAATCATTCATTTGCTGTAAATGAATAATAGTTGAGAAATCAGGGCATCTACTAATTGCTGAAGTTTAGTCATTCTTCATTGTATACATACAACAAATGGCTTAGATAGTAGAAGCCATGTCACAGAAGCCAAGATAAATGGTTGAGCCTTCTGAAATATGAGAATGTATTTCTAAAAGATTATTTTACTAAGTATAAAAACAGAATTCTAAGCAGCAGGTGAGTTCATGGCCATGTAAGGTCTGCAGCCCCCTTTTCCGTTAGTGACACAACAGGTACTACTACCTTGCCTTATTTTTGACATTGATGTTGTAGTGAAATTCTACATTACTTTTATCTTTTCCAGTTGATAGTAGTCAATGGGTTTACTTGTGTTCCTGAAAAATCATGTGTAGTTCCACTATTATTTTGGGACTTCAACTATGGCAGTTTGGAGATTTGGTCTTTAATGTTGTGATTAGTTTAACATAAAGTTGTCAGGGTAGGCCTTTATCCAACCTATAAGAAGAGGAAGGAAGAATCTGGTTCGAACAGATTGAAAGGATTGCAGTCTTAAGCCAAGTAGAGAAGTCTCAGAAGGAACAAAGCCTGCCCACGCTTTGGACTTTCAGAAGTATGAGGGGAGAAATGGTTGAGTGACTCTCATATTTTGTTGTAGCAGACCGAGATAACTGATGTAGGGATGGAATGTAAAATGTGTGTGTGTGTGTGTGTGTGTGTGTGTGTGTGTGTGTGTGTGTATGTGTTGGTATTGGGGCTTGGGTACTGTTTCCTACATTTTTCATGCAAAACTGGCACTCTACTACTTCCAGGTTTTTACTGGTTGACTCTAAAAAGTCTCATGGATTTTCCTGCCTGGGCCAGGTTCAAACCTGGATTCTCAGATCTCAGCCTCCTGAATAGCTAGGATTATAGATGTAAGAAGTCAAATTATAGATGCAAGAAGTCAACGCCCAGCTGTAAATTTTTATCTCAAGAGCTAATAGTGTGAAAATAGAACAAGTAAAGAAAAACCCAAACAGAAACACCAACTCTTAATGTTCATAAGAACTATATTTTATATAAAGAAAATTATTTGCCTTTAATTTTTAATTGACACATTATAACTGTACATCTTTATTCAATAAAATCTGATCATGATACTTAAATTGTCACTTAAAAGGCCAGCTGAGGAAACTTGAGCATAAGAAAAGTTTCTTTGGGGGCTGGGGAGGTGGCTCAGTGGTAGAGCGCTTGCCTTGTAAGCATGAGGCCCTGGATTTGATTCCTCAGCACCACATAAGCAAAAAGAAAAAAGCCGGAAGTGGCGCTGTGGCTCAAGTGGTAGAGCGCTAGCCTTGAGCTGAAGAGCTGAGGGACAGTACCCAGGCCCAGAGTTCAGGCCCCACAACCAGACACCCTCCCCCTCCCCCACAAAAAAAAGAAAAAAAGAAAAGTTTCTTTGAAGAAAAGAAGGATGGTCAATAGACACATGAAGAAACCTCTCTAGCCATAAAAGAAATGCAAATCAAAACATTGAGATACCACCTCACCCCAGTTAGAATGGCTATAATCAAGAACTCTAATAACAACAGATGCTGGAAGGGATGTGGACAGAAGGGAACCTTACTGATTGTTGGTGGGAGTGTAAACTTGTCCAACCACTTTGGAAAATAGTATGGAGGTTCCTCAAAAGACTCCACAGTGAGCTCCCCTATGACCCAGCAATTCCACTTTTTGGGCATTTACCCAAATGATCACAAACAAGACCATACTAAAGCTACCAGCACAACTATGTTTATTGCAGCATTATTTACCATAGCTAAGATATGGAACCAACCCAGATGCCCCTCAGTAGATGAATGGATCAAGAAAATGTGTTATATATACACAATGGAATTCTAAGCCGCCATCAGAAAGAATGACTTGCCCCATTTGTTAAGAAATGGAAAGACTTGGAAGAAATTATATTAAGTGAAGTAAGCCAGACCCAAGGAAACATAAGTCCCATGGTTTCCCTTATTTGCAATAACGAGTGTATGTCTGAGATAAGAAGAAACGGTCAGATATGTTGATGTTAGACGAAATGAATCCCAAGATAAGGACTCAAATGTTTTTCTTTCTTGCTATTGTTTCTAACATATTTATAAAATGATTTCTTTGTTGCTTTGTATGCCCTCCCCCACAGTATAACCCCTGTTTTCACTGTATTTGATGTTGGTGTAATTTGGGGGAAGGGAAGGGAAAAACAAATTGTTTAAATAGGGATATAGGTGGACCCATTGCAACAATGAGATGTACAAGACGTTATGTCGAAAAACGAACTTTGGGGGAGGGGGGATGGGAAAGGATGGTAAGGGGAAACAAAGGAGGAGGCAACAATGCTTGATAAGAAATGTACTCATTATCTTGCCTGTGTAATTGTAACCTCTTTGTACGGTATTTTCACAATAAAAAGAAAAAAGAAAAGTTTCTCTGAGACAAAATGAGGATGGCCACCTGGGGTGGGGGAGGACATGAATTCTACTTGCACAGCAAATGAATAGGCATCTAAAGAGTCTTGTTCCTTCAGATGCTAAATTATATACACATATAAAAACAAAGACAGTATCCTATGCAAATAGACACAAGCAAATTAACTAAAGTATACATGGGAAGAATCCAATGGTATAAGTGAACAGCTAATTTACAGCATCCAAATGAATGAAAAGAAGCTGGAACCTGTGTTGTCATGGGGTGAGGGTGATATCAAGAGGAGTGGGGAAAATGAGTGGAGAGAGGAAGGGTAGGAGAAAAAGAGTCAAAATAGTGTGTGTGTGTGTGTGTGTGTGTGTGTGTGTGTGTGTGTGTGTGTGTGTGTGTGTGTAGAAATGGAACCAGGCAGCTTGAGAGATGGAGGAAAATGATGGAAGGGGTAACACGGATCAAGATGCATTATAGTCATAAACTAACGTGTTGAATTGAAACCCTTAGTACAATTATTACTGCTACTGCTGCTACTACTACTACTACTATGAAAGTGACCCCCTCCCCAATACCCAAAATGAAACAACAAAAATAAGAAAGTTTATACCAGACTTATTATTACTGCAGTGGTCAGTAAGAAGAGCATAGAATGTCTATTGGTCATCAGTTACTAATGTTATGCATAAGAATTTGTAAGAAGTAGGTAATGGTTTATCGTTATGGTATGAGGAAGTTGACATCAACCTGCTGTGTTAGGTAAGCATGCCCTAGGGCACTGTGGTCCCTGCCTCATCTTTCTCTGGGGCTAATGAATTCTGTGATCTCATGCTCATGATGTTTTCAGGTTTGACTTTTTGTTTGTTTGTTTGACAGGGCAGTTCTCGGGCTTGGATGTTAGGTCCAGTTTAAATGAGTGTTCTTTCAAGGAATTTTTACTACATTTTACAAATGCTGTTACTGTTTTACAACATTTTGCAAGCAATTTTTTACTGAAAGTAACACATTACCTAGAATGTTAATTGCTGAATATTAGTGACATTCATTAGGTTTGCATGATAATAAATGATAACAAAGGCTCTTATCATCTATACCCAGGAGATTATGTGATTTCTAGTGGGAAGGTCATGTCTATTATGAATTAGGATATAAACATAGACATCATTATTTCTTTTCTTCCCAATTGATCACCTAGGGGATATTCTAGAGGCGACTTACTCCTGAATGTCTAAGCAGGTCCAAAAGAAATATAAGGCTTAAATAAATGCCATGCGCTCTATGTCATGGTGGCTCCAGCATCAACTCTGTGGCTTTCCTTCATACATTCTTGGTTAAATGAATAATTTGAAATATGATCATCAGTTGGAATGATTCCTTAGAAAACTCCAACTATGAGGTCTATACTGAAACATTTGCCAGTTAAGGAAGAAGATTCTGTGACTGCATGTGAGCACATTTGATACCTCCCTCCAAACCCAGTTCCTTTTCCAGTACAGTGGACGTGAGGCAGGCACGGAGGGTCAGCACTTAGTTCTCTGAGAGGAAGAAGAGTGAGTTAATCTAGATTCCCTTCATTCCTCTCACTCTCTTTGTGGATGAAAGTTAGTAGAACTATTACAGTAAATAGCAAGAAACTTAGCAGTATGAGCTCTTGAGTGGACAGTCTGCATTTCTTTCATCTTAAAGCTCCATAACTATGTTGGCTTAGTACTCAACCTAGTAGCAATGCAGCCACAGCAGCCCCAAGCGACATATCAGGAACATAGCAGGATAGAAGGGGAGATTTATCTGTTTCTTTTAAAAAAAATACTGTAGAGAGGGGTTACAGTTACATGAGCAAGGTAATGAGTCCATTTTCTATCAAGCATTGTTATACTCTCCTTTATACTTCCCCTACCATCCCTTTCCTCCCCATCTCCCCAGCTCCCTTCTCCCTACTCCCACCCCCTCCAAAGTTGTAAAGTTCGTTTTTTTAACATACTGTCTTGTACATCTCATTGTTACAATGAGTATCTCTTGTATTCTTATTTCAGAATTTTGTTATTTCCCTTCCCCTCCCCATATTAGAAAAATGTATATACAAGATGCAGGGCACCAGAATCAAATATCTGTTTCTTTAAAAATATTTGGTGTGGGGCTGGGAATGTGACTTAGTGGTAGAGTGCTTGCCTAGCAAGCATGAGGCCCTGAGTTTGATTCCTTAGTACCACATAAACAAAAAGTAAATAAATAAAAAGTAATTTAAAAATATTCGATGTGTGCTCTACATGCAGAGAGTTTACATGTCATAAGAATATAGTTGGTGAACTTTTTCAACCTTAATTAATAATATACCCAGAAAACAATCATATTTCTTGTTCATTCATTCATAAAAAAGACCTTTGGATGCACATTCATCATTTATTTTTCATTTTCTGTTGTTAGAATGAAATAGAAAAGGAGACTGTGTAGAAACACTGGGATATGTGTGAAATTCTAAATCTTAAGCTATCCTGGATCTTCGTTATACCTCTTATCATTATTGACTTCATGAACTCTTGCAGAAAGTTATTTGAACCCCCCATAGACTTGAAGGGATATCTTTCTAAGAAACAGAATTTTAATATGGTCTCTGCTTTAGAGTAACCCTTCTTCATTGCTTTTCACCACAGAGGTGGTAAGTTAATGGAAACATATAGGAAATAGAAGGTAAAGGGCTAGATAAAAGAAAAGAAGATTAACAGACACATCTCAGTATTTTACCTCTGTAAGTTCTAGGAAGGTAAAGAGCATTGATCTGTCACATTCAGCTTATGTGGATAAAAATCATAGTGATTTACATGTTGAGGGAGGCTTTCTAGCAGCACATTCGAATGTCATTTACAAAGGACTTTCTTCAACTCAGCCAGCATTCTCTACCTTATGACTGAAAAATTAGAAGTAGAGACTTGGGTCCTTTATTTTGAACTATTCTGTCTTCTCAGATTTGCCATCATGAGAATGCTGAATGGAAATGACTCTGGTGACTGAGTTTATTCTTGCAGGATTAGCAGATCATCCAGAACTCCAGTGACCCCTCTTTTACATGTTTCTGATGAGCCATACTGTTCCTGTGGTGGGCAACCTTGGCTTGATCACTTACCGTTCTGAATTCTTGCCTCCACACCCCCATGTACTATTTCCTCTTCAATCTATCTTTCATTGATCTCTGTTATTCTTCTGTTTTCAGCCCTAAAATGTTGATGAACTTTGTCCCAAAGAATGTCATCTCCTATGTGGGGTGCATGACCCAGTTGTTCTTCTTTCTCTTTTTTGTGATCTCTGAATGTTGTATGTTGACCTCAGTGGCTTATGATCGCTATGTGGCCATCTGTAATCCATTACTGTATAAGGTCATCATGTTCCATCAGATCTGCTTGGTGCTGTCTTTTGCTTCCTATGTGATGGGTTTGCTGGAACCATGGCCCACACAGGCCGCATGCTTCGACTAACCTTCTGCAGTTCTGATGTCACCAACCACTACTTGTGCAGCATACTTCCCCTCCTCCAGCTTTCTTGCTCTAGCACCTATCAATGAGGCAGTCATTCTCATTGTTATGACCATTAATATCATGGTCCCCAGTCTTACCATCCTCATTTCTTATATTTTATCATCAGCAGTTTCTTCACATCAAATCTAATTAAGGGAGAGTAAAAGCCTTCAATAGCTGTAGCTCTCACATCATTGCTATTTTGGTTTTCTTTGGATTTGCAGCACTTATGGAACTATGGACCAGGGAAATTTTTTTCTGTTTTCTACATGAATGTGGTACCCATGCTCAATCCCCTGATCTACAGTTTGCGAAACAAAGATGTCAAAATTGCACTGAGGAATATTGTGATGAAAATTCAGAAGAGAAGTATATTCTAATTAAAAGCCAGAGTCACATAAAGGAATTGATAGAACTTAAATTTTTATCAGCATTTTTAGGTTGAGTTTTTGTTTTCCATACTTGTGTGACTTTTACTGATACTGCATGAAGTTTAATAGACTTGTCTTTTACCATTTTTTAGAACAGATCTTATCTTACTAATCTTGTCAAACTACTCTGTCTAGCATTGTTCACTATTTTCTATATAAGACATGTTTATCAAGTAACATATATACTAGTGCCTTTCATTATTGCTCATCTGGATAAAATTTGGAGAGTTTTTATATTACATAATATTCAAATGATATTCTTACCTAAACACTGTTGTGGGTTTTTTCACTGTTGTGTTTTATAGAAGCATTCACATCATGGCTGACGTGGTAACAGGCATCAGAATTTCATAAGTGGCCTTTATACAAGCTGTGCAGAGCTCAAGGCAGAATCAGAAACCCTTTAATCTTGTCCTTTTGTTCTATTTGCTCACCCTCTTTCCTTTATGATTCTGATTTTTCTTGTCTTTGACTAATGGTTAACATCTGTAGCACATGCCACCAACTTCTGAGAATCTCCACCAGTCTAGTTTATCCTGAACTCGGTGCTGACTCACAAATAACGAAGGCAGGCTTTTGAAGAAAGGGAAAATGAGGTTTATTGATTTTTCAGGCAGCAGAATAAAGTTTAAAGGTTTTCTTCCACCTTCAAGGTGGGGATTGAAAGTGTTAAAGGGGAAAGGTGTTTGTGCTAGAAGGAAGAGCTCAATGGTAGATGTATCTTTAATGTCATTTGTCTCTTGATTTTTGGTTTTGAACATGTGTGTCTTGCTGACAATAGTTCATTCATTCCTAATGTGACAGATATAGAGAGCATGTTAATTCAGTCTAAGTTTGAAATAATGTTAATCTGGAATCCCCTGCTCCCTAAACACATGGGGGAATGCAAGGAGGAAAGACAGGTTAAAAAAAAAAGTCTTGGTTTTAAACCTGCACCATGGAGAAAATCAGGCTGTCTAGTAAGATGGGTTAGTTACTAGATGAGAACTACAACTGTGAGCGTACTTAGGTGGTCACTATTACACCAGTGCACTGAAGAGCATATGTGTAATTCCATCATTATTGACAAAGAAGCACTGCATAGGATTATACAGAAATAATATATGTGTAAAACGGATGAGGGTAGTTTATATTATAAAACTGATATTAATCACTATGCACAATAAGATATTTAGGAAAAAGTGCATGTAGTTCTTACAATAAATGTGTTGTGGTGTGTGTGTGTGTGTGTGTGTGTGTGTGTGTGTGTGTGTGTGTGTGTGTGTGTGTGTGTGTATGTGAATGTGCATGCCTGGGCACTGTTCCTGGGCTTTTTTGCTCAAGGCTTGTGCTCTACAGCTTGACCCATAGCTCTACTTCAGATTATGGTGGTTAATTAGAGATAAGAGTTTCATGGACTTTCCTGCCCGGGTGCCTTGAACCACAATTCTCACCTTAGCTTCTGAGTTGCAAGGATCACAGGTGTGAGCCACTGGCACCTGGAAGATGTCTACTTTTTAAAGTAGACAATATACCACACATTAAGTCAGTAGAAATGTTTTAGCTAATGTTTTATGTATCCAATGAGGTCTATCCTGAAAGATAATTATACACAAATGGTAATCATCTACATTCCTAAAAACATTTGTCAGCTAGCTTAAACATCTTACCATGATTAAGACATAAAATATATTAATCATAGAGGCTGTATCACATAATTTCCCTACTCTTCCAATGCTTTTCTCATCTACATATTTAGAATGTTAGATATACTTGAGGTTAAGGAATATCTCTGGAACTAGAGTTATTTGGTTAACACCACCAAAAAATTCTACCAGTATGAATACTAATTAATGAAGTATAATATATAACATTACAAGAAATCAGAAAAACTGGGGCTGAGAATATATTGTAGTGGCAGAGAGCTTGCCTAGCTTGCATGAAACCCTGGGTTCGATTCCCCAGTACCACATACACAGAAAAAGCCAGAAAGTGGCACTGTGGGTCAAGTGGTAGAGTGCTAGCCTTGAACCAAAGAAATTCAGGAACTGTGCCCAGGTCCTGAGTTCAAAAAAAGAAATCAGAAAAACTTTGGGGTTTACTTGATGTTTTGGAGTAGACTGTGACTGCCCTACAGAAGCCTTAATTCTCTATCAAGTGAACCAGCTTTGAGGAGCACAGTTGTTGGCGTTCTGTGGCTGAACCTCCTTTGTAAGTACCTCAGTGCTCAGGCAGGGTCTGTGCTTAGTCTGAGATGACCCAGCTAATGATTTAGCATGATTTTTGTCAATTTCTGCTTTATATGGGTCTCTTCTGATAGGCAATACTCATTTGGAAACTTTCTATTTTTAATAAGCTTTTTATTGTGAAAATACTGTACAGAGGAGTTACAATCACATGAACAAGGTAATGAGTACATTTCTTATCAAGCACTGTTGCCTCCTACCTTTGTTTTTCCTCTACCGGTCCTTCCCTCCCATCTCCACAACTATATTTCCCCCTTCCTCCCCACCCCCCCACCTAAATTGTAAAGTTCATTTTTTGACATAGCATCTTGTACATCTCATTGTTGCAATGGATCAACCTGTATCCCTATTTAAACAATGTTTTTTTCCCTTCCGCTCCCCAAATTATACCAACATCAAATACAGGGGTTATACTGTGGGGGAGGGACATACAAAGCAACAAAAAAAATCACATGGTGCCTTATAAATACATTAGAAACAATAGCAAGCAAGAAAAAAAACACTTGTGTCCTTATCTTGGGGTTCATTTCACTTAACATCATCTTATCCAACCTTTTCTGCTTGTCTCAAATATATACTAGTTATTGCAAATAAGGGAAACCATGGGACCTATGTTTCTTTGCACCTGGTTTACTTCACTTAATATGATTGTTTCCAAGTCAGAAACTTTCTATTATTCTAACACCTTGCAGAACTGCATTGAAGTTTGTACCTACCAAGCACCACAACTCCTCTAAATCACTCAAACAACCAACTTTTTAGAAGAAAATACCTGAAAGTATGTCAATAAAGTCATAGCTATCTTAGAGATTTGCCAGGAAGCTCTAAACTAGAAAGGAAATAGGAAATGATAAAAAAGCTTCATGAACATGAGACCATTTAATTATCAAAAATATCTGTAGGCTCACCGGGTACCAGTGGCTCACACCTGTAATCCTAGCTACTCCAGAGGCTGAGATCTGAGCAGTTGAGTGAAAGCCAGCCTGGATAGGAAAATCTGTGAGATTCTTTTTTTAAAGCTTTATTTATTTATTTCATTTTTTTGCCTATTCTTTTTTTAATTGTCAAGGTGATGTACAGAGGGGTTTCAGTTACATAAGTAAGGTAATGAGTACATTTCTTGTCAACCTTGTTACCTCTTCCCTCAATGAGATTCTTTTTTTTTTTTTTTTGGGTCCGGTCGCGGGGCCTGGGTGCTGTCCCTCAGCTCTTCAGCTCAAGGCTAGCACTCTACCACTTGAGCCACAGCGCCACTTCCGGCTTTTTTTTTCTTTTTGCTTATGTGGTGCTGAGGAATCGAACCCAGGGCCTTAGACATGCAAGGCAAGTGCTCTACCACTGAGCCACCTTCTCAGCCCACCCTCAATGAGATTCTTGTCTGGACTAAACTACAAAAAGAGCTGGAAGTAGAGTTGTGGTTCACATGGTAGAGAGCAAGCCTTGAGTACAAAGAAAGTCAGGGACAGAGCTCAAGCCCTGAGGTCAAGCTCCAGTTCTTACACACACACACACACACACACACACACACACACACACACACACACACACACTGTGTGTGTATATATATATATATATATATATTCATAGGTAGTTGTTTCAATAATCTATTTTAATATATTCATGATTTTTCCTTAAAACTTTTATGTGTTAGTCTTCATAGATGATTCTTTTTTTTGAGTTAGCATTAAAATACAATAAAATAGTAACACTGTAATAAAAGTTTGCTTGCTTCACCAACCACAGGCTTTCCAGAGCTGTGTTTTCCAAATCCATCTCTAATACCACATATTGATTATAGACTAACTTATATTATTGCTAGGAGTTGATGAATATTAAAATAACTATCAATCATGGTCAACTTACAAGCCTCTATAATTACTTCTTAAAGAATTAGTTAATTGACTTGTCTTGCTCAAGCAGTTCACATAATTGCTCATGGAGATATGTTATCTTAATCCATGTATTTCTTGTCTAAATTACCATAGCTCCTGAAATTGCATTAACCATTTAACTACTAATTTTTGTAAATGACTATTGATTTCTTCCAGTAACTAATTTACAGAGATAGTCCTGATGTATTCTGGTTCTGATCCTCACAGCCAATCCACTAAATCTACTATCATACTTGACAGAATAAATGCTCATTCTCTGGAAGAAACAGGCTTAGAAGATGGTTGTTTTTTTTTTTTTTTTTTTTAACACTTAGCATCCCATTTTGTGATGGAAAGGGACCAAAATTGTTCGGGGAAGAAATGAAGCAAAATAGACAAGGGTACAAAGGCGATATTAATGAGTAATTCTGTGTGAAAATAGCAGTCAATGCTTTGCCTCCATGGAATGCTCAAGATCACAAGAAACAGATGTACATGTCTTTTGCATCGATCAACTCCAGGTTTTGTTGATAACAAACTCACACCAAACACATTTGGGCAAGAGTAAAGTGACTCTCAACTCACTGTCTTTATGGTTGCCTTTTAACGTCAAAACGGGAATTTCGCAAAATGATAAATGTTTCCGACCGATATGACCACTTTTCCAGGAAAAGTGTAAACCGGATTCCCCACCTCACCCGGAAAGGACAAGGCTGCTTTGCCTCACCACTTGCTTGTCAAGGGGCGTTCACCTTCCCTTCTCTGTTCTCCCTACTTCTGGTAAATTGTTTTTAAAAAGAAACCTTGCCATTCTTCCACTTTGTGAGTTGTATATTATGAATCTCCTCAGGGTCTTTTTTTGTCATAGATTTCATGTGGCAATTGGGGATTGACCCAAAGCTTTCTCCTTCCCCTCAGGGATCATCTTTTCTCAGGGCAGGCTGTCACATTGTACTTCCTTTCTCAGGTGATGCTGTGAGATTGTTCTTCCTCACTGTTGACCTCTCCAGACCTATTCCTAAGCCAGATTCCTCAGAGCAACCAATTCAGATTTCAACTGTATCCATTCATACTTGTCATATGTTCCCTGTGACACATTGCCATTCATTTGGCCATGACAGTGTTAGAAAACTATGTCTTCATCTTGTTTTTTCTTTTTGTCGCTCATGGGGCTTGAATTCCGGGCCTGGGCGCTATCCCTGCACTCTTCAGCTCAAGGCAGGCACTCTACCACTTGAGCCACAGCGCCACTTCTAGTTTTCTGGTGGTGTATTGGAGATGAGTTTCATAGGCTTTCCTGCTGGGGCTGGCTTTGAACAGCAATCCTCAGATCTCAGCCTCCTGAGTAGCTAAGATTACAAGCATGAGCCACTGGCACCCAGCCTTGTCTTCATCTTTATTTATATGCATCATATGCATCATCATATTCATATGCATGTGCAAAGTCCTGGGCTCAATTCCAAGAATAAAAATAAAAAATATTATGATGATAATGAAATATTGTTCTCTGGTTACAATGTGTCAACAGAGATTTATAATGTACATCATAATGTACAACATTTTCTAGAGCTAAATCTTCTCACATTTATTATGAATAACACTTTGTAGCTACTCCAGATGGTATATAATATCTAATAAGTGTAGGCTACTAAAGAAATAGTGAGTCAGATGCTGGTGGCTCTTGCCTGTAATCCTAGCTACTCAGGGAGGCTGAGATCTGAAGAGTGGGATTCAAAGCCAGCCCAAGCAGGAAAGTCTGTGAGACTCATATCCAGTTAACCACCAGAAAACAGGAAGTGGTGCTGTGCTTCAAAGTGGTAGAGTGCTAGCTTTGAGCAAAAGAAGTCAAGGAGAGTGCCCAGTCCCTGAGTTCAAACCCCATGACTGACAAAAAAAAAGAAGGAAGGAAGGAAAGAAGGAAGGAAGGAAGAAGGAAGAAAAGAAGGAGGGAGGGAGGGAGGGAGGGAGGAGGGAAGGAAGGATATGTATATTTAGAATCTTTGAACAAAATTATTCCATCTCACCATCCCAGAGAAACATTGACTACTACAAACATATCAAGATGTTACACCTAATTGTATCTCACCATAAAGAGTGGTGGTGTATTTACTTTAAAATCTGACTTAGGTAAAAGTAAAGGGCCAATCTTAGAACAAATTATCTAGCTACTAGTAGCATGAGTAGATAAGAGTTCATCATCCCTAGAGGAGTCAGGGTATTTTCTGATGACGATTTGGATAGAAGAAACCATGAAACACTTACCTTGAGCCCACATTGGCTACAAACAACAATTATGAAACAAAGTGAAAATGATAAATATTTGAGAGAGGAGGACAGGAATAAAGGGCAGGTTTGCTTGCAAAAGTAGAATGTATAGAATGGATATCAAGTTGATGCCTAATCTTTAATATACAGGAAAATGTAGAATCGATTTTATTTTTTTCTTTTACTTTGCTGATTTAGATGAGCCTTATTGAAGTTACAATACCCTTCTGTTTTCCTTTCCTCTATCCTCCAGCTTAAAATTTCTTTGAGGGTTACTTAAAATTACTTTCTTACTTTAAATATCATCTCATCTCTGTGGTAAAGGTATCTTGGCTAGTGCTGTCATTTCTATATAATTCCAACTTTTGAACTTTCTGAATATCTCTCTTACAGTTTTCTTTTTTCCTTCAGAATTCTTTCTTTCCTTTCTTTTCTTCAAAGGATGCACAATAACTACCCCAAATAGAATGCATATAATTAGTTCTGTGTCCTGAAGCAAATCACATAAATATTTCCTCACTCAGAGAACAGGATGGGAGACCTACATACAACAGAATTTGTTTTAAAAATGTATATCATGTTTTTAAAGACCAAGTCAAATTATTCTTCTAAGATAAACATGAGGAAAATTAAATTTTATATATGGATGCAATGTGTACAAATTAGTCATGACTCATGCCACATATTATCATTTTCTTTATAACCTATTTTATAGAATAATGAGGATTTAGCCAAGGACTTCGAACATGCTAGGAATGTGCTCTAGTATTGAGCTACATCCTCAGACCTTAGAGCTTTTAAAGAGAGACAATAAACTTTAAAAAAAATTACTGTTATTGTAATACAGCAGAGGGGCACATCAGTTGCACTGGACATAGATGAAAATGAACTAAGCAACCTAAAGACAGCGATGGGAAGGGAGGAATGAGTAGGAAGAAGGGAACAGCTTACATTAAGCAAAAGGAAAGAAATGTACATATCACCTGATGTGGAAGAAATAATTGTATTGTCAAAGCTCATAGCTCAAACTTTATAGACCATGATAATGACAATGTGCATTGTGAAGGTTAAACTGTGTTAGTGACTTTAACTAAGTATCATTATTCCACAATACTGTGAAATATGTGAAATTTATGTAATCCCCTAATCTCAATTAAAAAAAGAAAAGCTAGAGAAGGGGTTGGTTAGGAGCGATGGGTGACAATGTTGTCAGACACCTTGTGTTCATACACTGTTTTGTAAAATGGGAACTTCTTTGTACAACCACTTAAAGATAACAAAAAAATTAAAAATTACTGTTATTGTAAAAGTGATGTACAGAGGAACCTTAAGGGGATGTCAGAAAATAAACTTTTATTTTCAAAATACCTACTATGCAACTGAAGAGACAGAATATTGATATTACATATATAACATTTTGATCTATAGTTAAGGATACCACTTTGTAAATTTTACACACTGATACAATTCACAGATATATGGACAAAAATTACCATAGCCTTAGTACTGTTTATGATCAAATAACCAGTATAACGTGTTTTTGTGACTGAAAATAATATTTGAAAAGATAGGCTGAGTGGCAGATGTGATTTGTTTACATACATCCAGAAGACTAGAACAGGAATTCGAGTACCCATATCTACTACAAATGAAAAATTAAAAACACAAGCCAAACAACAATTACAAACAGATTCCTCTAAAAATTCTACTTTGTCATATTACAATTTTGAAATCATCCTTTCCAATTTAATCAATCAAGCTGTTGAAACAGCAATAACTTTAAAAATTGCCTCAGCAATGGAAGAAATAAAGGAAATGATCAAAAATACTCAACCCCTTGACATTTCTGTTGCATACATAAGAAAAAATAATAGGCAGTGTTATTGTTATACAGGAAAAAATTACCAGTAAATTATCTCTATCTTCTATAGGGAATAAAAAGCAGGTAGAAGTTACCTGGGAACCCATGTTCAATTTCGATATCAAAAGAAGCCTACAAAATTACAAGATAGTTTGAGAAAAGAAGAAACCTTGTATTATAAATGTTTCCCAGGGATAGGAAGAAAGATGAAGAGAAGAACAAAAGCAGAAAAATAATGAGCACAGGCAGAAAGAGAGATGAAGGCAGAACATTAGTGAAAGGAATAAGGCAGCCCAACGGTTCTCTTACTCTGTGATTCTCTTTAAGGTTCTCTTCAGAGCAAGTTTGACATCCTTGTTCCTAAGGCTATAAATGAGGGGATTTATCATGGGTACCACAAGAGTATAAAATACTGAGAAAAACTTGCCCTGGCCCACAGATTCATTCGATTTTGGTTTGACGTAAGCAAGTATCCCAAAGCCATAAAATAAGCCAACAGTGATTATGTGAGAACCACAAGTACTCATGGCTTTGGACCAGCCCTTACCTGATGACATATGAATGACATTAACAAGAATAAAGCCATATGAAATTAAGATAATGAGGCTGCAAAGCATAATAGCTGTACCTATCACGACAGAGCTTACAAGCTCATTGGCAAAGGTGCTGCTGCAGGAGAGCCGGAGGAGAGGGAAGATGTCACACATGTAGTGATTGATGACGTTGAAATCACAAAAGTTGAGCCTGATCATACACCCTGTGTGGAGCATGGCTGAAGCAAACCCCATGAAGTATGTGCCAAATATCAGCAGAGAACAGGTCCTAGGGGACATGATGACCGTGTACTGCAGAGGCTGACAGATGGCCATGTAACGATCATAAGCCATGGCTGTCAGCACGTAGGACTCAGAGTTGACAAAAAAGCAGAAGAAAAATAGCTGAGTTATGCATCCAGCATAGGAGATGATGTTCCTCTCCGACACAAAGCCAACCAGCATTTTAGGAGTAAACACAAGGGAATAGCAGAAATCAATGAATGACAGATTAAAGAGAAAGAAGTACATGGGGGTGTGAAGGTGTGAGTTAATGCAAATTAGGTTCATTAAGCTCAAATTTCCCACTACAGTGATTATATGGTTTACTAGAAACAGGACAAAGAGGGGCATTTGAAGCTCAGGTTGGTCTGTCAATCCCATAAGAACAAACTCTGTCACTGAAGAGTCATTTTCCATAGCCATCTTCTTCACAGGGAGATGCCTCACAGGCGTACAGATTCAGGTGTCCAGACTCAGGATCGTCCAAAGATAGACAGCAAGACATCTAAAGGATCAGACTTTCTGTACTGATTGCTGAAAAAGCTCCATTTCCTTCCTCTCCCACCCACTGATGTGTGTCTCTGGTCATTAGATGGAGATCGGACCTTTGATATGTTTAGATATTATTTCCTTCCTTTGCTTCACTCTGCAGTGATTACAGCTGAAAAGAGCAATAAATAATGGCATTCTCTTTGAACTCCAAATTTATATATAACTTTGAGTTGATAGGAAATTATTGAGACAAAGCTGATTCAAATGTTCACCATTATTTTCTTGGTGGATGGACTGCAAATGACTTTCCTTCCTGCTTTGCATTGGCATCTGAGTTCCAGGTGATTGTAGCAGGTGACAGTCATCTGCTAGAAGTGAGCCCTCAGTAATGTGCCATAATTTCCACTTAATGATTTCTTCAGAACTTTTTTCAGAGTACGAAGAAAAATAGCACGAAGAAGAAGAAGAAAACATATATGAGTCTCTAGACTATTACCTCACTTATATGAGAGTTTCTTTTATGCCTCATACTTCTGGGCTAATTTATTATGAGAAGCACAAAAAAAATATTCTCTTTGATGATTTCCTCTGAGGTTACTGAGCCCCTTGAGTTTAGAAATTACTGACTGCATGTTTACGTTCTATGCCATCGACTTAACATTGGACCATTGGAGAATTGAAGTTGTCTACTCAATTTATAGTTTCTCACAGGGGATGTATTGTTACCAAGACAGGTAGCTGTGGTTCCAGTCACTCTACTCTTCATGCCTTAGC
The DNA here is from genome assembly GCF_019054845.1 of Dipodomys spectabilis. Lineage (NCBI taxonomy): Eukaryota > Metazoa > Chordata > Mammalia > Rodentia > Heteromyidae > Dipodomys > Dipodomys spectabilis. Next base: position 5,800,473 of record NW_024870700.1, read on the forward strand.
TCTACAAAGGGGAAGTCCATGAACACAATCAGTTGCCCTTTCTAGTAAATTCCTTCAGTAAGTTTCTGGGATTGCATTGTGAAATATTTTATCATGGTTTAACACTGAGAAAATGATGTTATAACAAACAAATTGAAAGAATAGGAAGAGACCCTCAAGTCATTCTGAGTTTAAATCCAGACTTTTGGACTTCCTGACTATATAACTCTTCAGAAGAAATGTGACTTTTCTAACTATTATTTATTTATGTTTTTATGAACATGTAAGTGTGTGTGATCAGTAAATTGAGAGCCATGAAATTCTGACAGTTGTGATAAAAAATTAATGAACCATAAATTACTCATAAAATATTAGAACTGAGCTGCACTGAACATAGATGACAGGTGTTAATAACTTGCACATCTCACCTTGTTCTACACAGCATTTCTCAACCTTGGCACTACTGGCATATGGATGAGTTTTACTGTGTATAGTCTGTTTAGAATAGAATGCACAGTACCCCTAGACTCTACTCATCAGGTAATGATACTATCCTGTTACTCTCCCCCCCACAAAAAACATCCCTGCTAGTTTGGACCATCATACGTTTTTTTTTCCAGATATCATTGTAGATTTTGGTGTGATCCTGGGGTGATATGCCAACGTATGATGGTTAGCATGCTGCGTTCTTGCATCTAAAGGTCAGTGGTAGTTCTCTCCTTAAATCCCAAAGGCAGGTCATAGGAGCTAAGAATTATTTATGGAAGGTCGTAGAAACTAGAAGCACTCTCCCCTAAACCAGTCATGAAACCTATTGATTTTGTAAACTTCTTTCCACTTCTCTGCATAAGCTATGCACATAACGGAATCTCTGATCTTCCCTGTATGACAGTGGACCCTAAGATCAACTAAGATCCTAATATCTTGATCTCTACTAAGGAGAAGCCCTTTGATACATTTTTCCTTTCAGTCTAGTATATTATATGACATCTTCATGTCCAATATTATTTCTACATTTATTCTTCATTAAAACTTACCATAAAATAGCTCTACCTTGGTTTTTGTTTTTGTCTTCCTCCTGTGTTATGAAAATGTTTTGAATAACTGCATCTCTTAATTTTTTACTCTTACTAATCTGCATTTTGTTATAAGAGTCTTAGCAAGGAATCTTAGGAGGATAAAGAGTAATAGTACACCTTCCCTACCTTTCAGTGGAAAAATCATTTGTGTTTGTCAGTCTCTGGTTTCTGGACTACATGGACTTCTGGTACATCAGCCTCATAGATCGCTCCACGCCATACGTATTTTGTGTTCAAAGCTTAATGGACATAAGGGAAGTTCAGCTTTTCTTCTGATTCCCTGTGGCTGTCTTCTCATCTCATTTCCTTCGGCTTTTATCACCACCCAGACAACTAATGCACCATTGTCACCTCCTCCTCTCTCACTCCCTCACTCCAAGTCCCAGCTGATATGTCTCCTTTGTTGTCTAGGAGTTCTAAAATGACAGACAAGGCTTCTAACAAATGGTCGTAAAATGACCTTAATGATACAGTATTCAAAACAGATGACTTTTGTGATAAATATATACAAATGCATAACATGGAACTGGAGATTCAGAATCAGTTTGTTTAAGCAGCCACTCGGAGTTTTTAATAAGCAGAAAAGTAGTTCAAGTGGAAAGGGAAAATATCTTAAGTAATTTATGCAGGAAATACTGTGTAACCAGAAAGAAAGAAATACATCTTGACCTGTGTCTCACAACATGCAACAATATTTCTATAAAAGGGAATAAAACCATACACAGAAAGCTTAAATAAACTATATCTTCTAGAAGCAGATAGCATAAAGCATGTATAGGTTTAGATTTCATAGAGATATTCTAGAAAGCACTAAACTGAAAAGAATAAAAAGAATTTTAATTTCATCAACAGGAAAACGTTGTTATCCAGAAAGTATTAGTAGGCAATTTCAGTCTGAAATTTGTAATATGTATACTAGATAAATTGTTGTTCAGAATACAACTAAATGATGAAAATATGTTTCTATAATCAAAGATATAGTATAATAAATGTGAAGATGATTTAAAGAACATTTTAAATAAAGGCTTGCAAAAGACAGTACACACACGCAAACTCTCCAAACTTGTTTAACTCTGCAGATTTAATATCCAGAGAGCCTGCTCCTATATTTTTTGTGGCAGTCCTGGGGCTTGAACTTGGGGCCTGGGCTCTGTCCCTGAGCATTTTTACTAAAAGCTAGTATTTTGCCATTTGAACCACTGTTCCATTTCCAGATTTTGATGGCTAATTGTAGATAAGAGTCTCAGACTTCCCTGCCCGGCTGGCTTTGAACCATGATACTCAGATCTCAGCTTCTTGAATAGCGAGGATTACAAGTGTGAGGCACTTCTGTCATTTTAAACTCTTTGCTTCTCTTCCTCTATCTCTTCCTCATTTTCCTCCTTCTCTATTCCTTTTCTCTTTTTAAATTTTCTGAACTTCAAAAGGTTGTACAGGGGTGAAAATTTAACATTTCAAGCTATGTGTGGCATGCTTCTGGATTGAGTGACTCGATCAAAGTCACTCCATCCATCATTCCCTGACACCCAACCTGTCTCCCCTCCCCCCACCGCCCCCAGACTCATTTCACATTTTCTGTTTCCATTATCACTTACGTATATTGAGTAGTCTTGTTGTGTTTGTCTCCTGTTCCCTTTGCCATTCATCCATCCCTGCCACTAGACCTTACTTCCTTACAATTTAGTCTCAACTTCCTGATATTCATCTTGTTAAACTATTAATTGTTCCCAAGATTTTCTCGATGGAGTTCATGCCTTAAGTCAAATAAATCTTGCTGAGTCATGAAGGAGATCACCTGCTACTATAGTCTTGAGATTCGACATTCCTGGTTGGATTCCAAGTTGAGAAGAACTTTCTGTCTCAAAGGTCTAATTTAGGTCAATGGCACAGGATGTAAACATCGTCTCAGTAATTTCTACCCACAAGGGGCTCAGCCAGTCTCAGAGGAAATTATGAAGGAGACAATATTTTTGCTTCCACCCAATTGTCTCAGAAGTGATGAGCATGATATAGATTCTCTTTTGAGAGAGAGGTGTTGGAGGGATACATAAGATTGTTTTTTCCTTCTTGAAAGTGAAGACAATATTGTGGAGAAATTCTCAAATAGAAATCATGTCATATTCCTCAGGCCAGTCTTCTAGCAAACCAGAGATAGTTCTTCACTGATGGCTGTTATGGCCTTCAGAATCTGCCTTAATGATTCTTCCTTGTTCAGGAATCTGCCAACACTCAAGACAGGAAGGAGAAAGGGCTGTTAAAGTCTAGCAAGAAAGAGAAAACTAAAAGAAACAAAGGTGAGAATTGAATCAAGGCTTTACAATTCATAGGCTTGAAGTATTCATTTTTAAGTTCTATCCTTCATGAAGACAGAAGTGAGGAGAGAAAATGATGTTTAGAGACATTCGAATTCATCTCAGCATTTGATTAGCAGAGCTATTCATCTTGGGTGGGAGAAGGAGGTAAGGAAGATCACTCAAGAATCAACCAGTGAAGCGGCCTAAGACAGTCTTGGTTTTAGAAATCAGCAGCTCCTCTTCACCCTCTGGGATCTCCAAGTGAGGGTCCCTTGTTCATGCCACCTTTACCTGTTTCGACAGAACCTATTCATGAAGCAAATGGCTAAGATAAATGCCTCTTCAGTGACAGAGTTCATCCTTATGGGATTGACGAACCAATCTGAGCTCCAGCTGCCTCTCTTTTTCCTATTCTTGGTCAACTATATTATCACTGTGGTGGGAAACTTGAGCCTAATAAATCTAATCTGCTTAGACTCACACCTTCACACTCCTATGTACTTCTTTCTCTTTAATCTGTCCTTCATTGACTTCTGCTATTCATTTGTTTTTACCCCCAAAATGCTGGTGAACTTTGTGTCAGAAAGGAACATCATCTCCTATGCTGGATGTATGACGCAGATATTTTTCTTCTGCTTTCTTGTCAATTCTGAATGTTACGTGCTGACAGCCATGGCCTATGATCGGTATGTGGCCATCTGCCAGCCCCTAATGTACTTGGTCATCATGTCTCCTAAGACTTGTTCTCTTCTAATGTGTGGCTCATACTTGATGGGGTTGGTTTTTGCTGTGGTCCACCTAGGGTGTGTGATTGGCCTTATCTTCTGTGATTCCAACATCATCAATCACTACATGTGTGACACCTTCCCCCTCCTCCAGCTCTCCTGCAGCAGCACCTATGCTAGTGAGCTTGTGAGTTCTCTCGCTGTCACTATAGTTATCTTTATATCCAGCTTCATTATGTTAATCTCATATGGTTTGATTCTTTCCAATGTCTTTCATATGTCTTCAGGGAAGGGTTGGTCCAAAGCCTTGAGCACTTGCGGTTCTCATATAATCACTGTTGGCCTCTTCTATGGTTGTGGGATTCTTGCTCATATCAAGCCATCGTCTCCCGAGGCTGTGGACCAGGGGAAGTTTTTCTCAGCAGTTTATACTCTTGGAGTGCCCATGCTGAATCCCCTCATTTACAGCCTCAGAAACAAAGATGTCAAACTTGCTCTGCAGAGAACACTGAAGAGAATCACAAAGTGAGTGAATAGTGGAGCTGACTTTGTTCCTTTACCTCTGCTATAATCTATTTCCTCCTCTTCTTCATTACCTTATATTTTTCTCTTGTGTCTTCTTCAATTTCTTACTTTCTTTCTTTCTTTTTTGTTGGTCCTGGGGCCTGAACTCTGGGCCTGGGCACTGTCCCTCAGCTCTTCAGCTCAAGGCTAACACTCTACCACTTGAGCCACAGCACCACTTCCAGCTTTTTCTGCTTATGTGGTGCTGAGGAATCGAACCCAGGGCCTCGTGCATGCAGGGCAAGCACTCTACCACTGAGCCACCTTCCCAGCCTTCTTCATTTTCTTGTTAAGATTAGGGATCACAAAAAGATTAGGGATCCATTAATTCTTTTTTTTTAGTAAGCATACATACCTACAACCAGTAAGCATACATATATACAACCAAAGTTGGTGTGGATCTCCATAGACATGATTTCATAAGGTATTGAGTCCCTCTACTTCTGATCTATTACAATATTGACCATTTCCTATCATCGGAGTGATTTTCTGACACCAAACTTCAGGAAACTTGAAAACTGCTTTAGATCATACATTTATCAAGCTCTGTATCAGTCTTTTTCTTCATTTTCTTTTCACATTTGGTGCAAGATTTCTCCTGAAATATCTTTTTCACTCTTTTTTTGAAATGTATTGTAAAGTACTTTTTTATTAATTTTTTTATTGTGAAAATACTGTACAGAGGGGTTACAATTACATGAGCAAGGCAATGAGTACATTTCTTATCAAGCATTGTAGCCTCCTCCTTTGTTTCCCCTTACCATGCCTGTCCTCCCATCTTCTCCCCTCCCCCACCGAACCCCCCCTACCGCGAAGTTGTAAAGTTCGTTTTTCAGCATAATGTCTTGTACATCTCATTGTTGCAATGGGTCCGCCTGTATCCCTATTTAAACAATTTGTTTTTCCCTTCCCCTCCCCAAATTACACCAACATCAAATACAGTGAAAACAGGAGTTTTACTGTGGGGGAGGGACATACAAAGCAACAAAGAAATCATCTTATAAATATGTTAGAAACAATAGCAAGAAAGAAAAAAACATTTGAGTCATTATCTTGGGGTTCATTTCGCCTAACATCAACTTATCTGACCATTTCTGCTTGTCTCAGACATATACCCATTATTGCAAATAAGGGAAACCATGGGACCTATGTTTCTTTGGGCCTGTCTTACTTCACTTAATATAATTTTTTTCAAGCCTTTCCATTTCCTAACAAATGGGGCAATGTCATTCTTTCTGATGGAGGCATAGAATTCCATTGTGTATATATACCACATTTGCTTGATCCATTCATCTACCGAGGGGCATCTGGGTTGGTTCCATATCTTAGTTATAGTAAATAATGCTGCAATAAACATAGTTGTGCTGGTAGCTTTAGTATGGTCTTTTTATGATCATTCGGGTAAATGTAGTACGGAGGTTCCTCCAAAGACTCCACTTAGAGCTCCCCTATGACCCAGCGATCCCCCTTTTGTGCAGTACTTTTCTTGGACTTGGTCCTCCCTTGGTTCTCTGGTGCCTCCAATCCGGTTTTTGTTCTCTTTACCATGCACATGCACTCACCTAATGTTTTTTTTCTCCCTACACATCATACTACCCCATCATTTCTGTATCTTACCCCTGCATGGAAATCTAAGGAGTTGGATACTTTCTAACAATGTCATTTCCTTTTTTGTTTTCTAAGCCAATTTCCTATTGTTTCTACCTTCAGGGGGGTTAAAATTTATAACCATGTTTAACTTGATATTGGAGTATAAAAATTGTGAACATTTTAAGGATGTTTAATTTTCCACAATGATTGGAGTCTTTTTAAAAACCTTTATTCTAGATTCATTGCTCCTTCCTCCAATTATACTGTGTACTTCATTGTATTGTTTTGAGTCTATGGACATTTGAAATGGGATTAGGACTGATCCTTCTCCTGGTTTCCTGAAGCCCATTAGCAATGAAGACAGATTGTTTAAAGGCTATTTTGATATCAATAAAACTGCACTCAGTACTGTGTTCTCCCTTATCTATGAATTATTTCTATAAATATTTTTTAAGTGGTTCAAGGATATTCCTGGCTATAGAACAGAATATCACATGTATTGTTAGGACTTTATTTTTTTTCTTTATTCATGACATGAATTCCCAAGGAAAGATCTATTTATTCTAATAAGCCTGCAACATGGGAGTATAGGTCATTGGCAGAGTGTACCTGCGCAAGCAGCTGGTCCCAGTCTTTTGCTGCACACACCTCCGTAAACTCTAGAAGACTGAAGCCACGTTCCTCCATGCCAGTGGCTAAGACTTCCCTCTCTTCCCTCCTGGATCATCAGAATATCTTGGTGGTGCAAACTTTGTCTTTCATTGGCATAAGTGGCCTCCATGACTGGCGCCAGCCCAGTGCTACAAGTTGTGCCAACACAGTCCTTCATTAGCCCGAGTGGCCTTCTGTGACTGGAGCACACAGCCTTGTCACGCCCTCTTTCTGGATGTGTAAGTAGGTTTTTCAGCTCATTTGGGAGCAGCCAAAAGGCTGTTTCAGGACACCCCAATGACAGACTCAGTAATGACTTCTTTCAAGTAGTTTTCTTGCCCACTTCTTAGTTTATTTTTTTTTGTTGTTTTTATTTTTTGGTAGTCCTTAGGTTTGTACTAAGCTTGGGAGCCACTGCCACCAGAGCCACCTCTCTGCCCTGTTTGGCTTCAAAATGTTTTTTTATATATGGTATCCCTTTTTGCACACGGCTCACTTGGGATCAAATCTCCCTGCTGATATCCCCCGCCTCTGCATAGCCAGGATGGCAGATGTCACCACAACACCCCGATTGTTGTGTTGCAATAGTCTGCTACCTTTCTGTTTGATTGTTCTCAAACTACAATTGTCCAGATCTACACTTTCCAGATGGCTGAGATTATACAAATGAGCCACCATCTCTGGCCTTCTTAAGTACTTTGGCTTTTGTTATTGGTAGAGTGTCTGAGCTAGTACCAAGAAGAAAAGAGCAAGAAGTGGCACAGCTGATAATATCAGAGGTAAGTTTGCAACTGACAGTAGCTCATGGTGGGGGGGCGGGGGGCAGCCAAACAGTCTAGGCCAGCATGGCAAGAGACTGACAGCAAGGCTTGGAAGAGCTGTCGCTCTTCCTTCTGGGTATCCTCCCCTTGGAGGATAGGAATGCAATGCTTGACACCAGCTCCTTACTTGACCTAGCTCCTGACACGGAGGCTGTTGGAGTCAGATGTTCATGGTTGGACCTCAACCTGGGACTGTGTGCTACTGTAATCTTGATCTCAAGGGCAATGCTGACAGGGGCTCAGTATCCAAAACTGAAAGCTGGCACTGCCAGCAGAGAGCGCCACTGTCTTCTGCTGCTAAGTATTGCAAAATCCACCAAGGTGTGGTGGAAACATTGCAAATGTTCTTTTCACCTACTCACAGTTTCTACTGAGGTAGGCAGCAGAAGCAGAAGCAGAAGGTCCCCAGCTATCTGGTGTGAGACAGAAGCATAGAATGTGCAGATAAACCAGAGATTGTCACGCAGGAATGATTTTGACACTGCAGGAGTGGAAATGTGTGATTCTTTTTCTGGCTTTCATAAGGGTCATGCCCAACACTTTTGTTGTTGTTTGTTTGAGGCTTCATCGTTTTCTGTAGTTTGTAGAGGTTGTACACTAGTAACCTCGGTTTCCACCTCCTGAGTGCTCAGTTTACAGGCATTTGCCATCGCTCCTTTCTCAACATTCTTCTAGCATAATATAGATTAAGTGAATGGTGGTAGAGTGTTTTTGCCTATCATGTGTGAGGCCCTTGGTTCCATCTTGAGTACCAAAATAGTCATAATAACAAGATATAGATCAGATTTATTTTAAATGTATAATACAAGAGCATGTAGAAATGGAAATGCAAAGACATGGAGAAGTTCTTCTTTTCTGGTTAGGTTTGATGAAATTAGAGAGACACATAGAAATTATTTGAGGGGTCGGGGGGGGGAAGATGGGAAGGGATGGGAAGGGGAAACAAAGGAGGAGGCTACAATGCTTGATAAGAAATGTACTCATTATCTTGCCATGTAATTGTAACCCCTCTGTACAGTATTTTCACAATAAAAAAAGAAATGATGTGAAAAATAAGATCTGATGTAATGTAGTAAGTGAATGAGAAACCCAGCAAGGTCAGTCTTCTCTGATTTTTCTTGGCCTCTCTGTGTTGCTTTTCTAGGTAGGCCCAGGATCTCTTCTGGAACAAGGATCTTATCAGCTAATATCCAACAGGGAAAGTCACGAATACACACAAAGTTTCATCATGCAAATTCTTACATAGAAAGGCAAGGGAAAGGTCAAATAATATTTCTAGGTGTTATGGCTGTCTTTTACTGACCTTGAGCAAGAGAAATTTTTACCATCCAAAGGTCATTTCACAATGCCTGGTAACATTTTTTGGAAAAAAATCCTGTGTGTGTGTGTGTGTGTGTGTGTGTTTGGAGGATTATTGGCAACTAATAGTCAAGGCTGAGGAATAAAGTACCCTACTCACTGCACAAGGTAAGACCAAAACACTTATTAAATATTAATAGTGCCAAAATAAGACACCCTGGTTTAACCAATAAATATGCTGACCATGGAGGGCCTCGTTCTAATGTGGAATTAGTATTATTTACTTTCCACAACAGAATGAGATTGATCTTTTATTTCATTATTTTGTTTTTTGTAGTCCTGAGATTGAACTCAGAGTCTTATGTATGGTAGGCCTGAGCTCTGAAAGTACATCACAGAACCAGTACACTTTTGTGAGCTTCATTCCATTGATATACAAAAGAGTATGCAGGTAAACCAAATAAACATAAGGCAGACAGTTATATCTCTTGTTTGTAGTTTCATATCCAGAAAGGGGTTAAAGATTGGATTTTAAAATCAAGCTGACTTAAAAGCCTGATCTTATTCTTTCAAACTCTTTGTTCTAACTTCTCTTTGTAGAAAGGTTATCTGTGACCTAATGTTCATTAAGCTAATCACAGAGACTATGCCCCTGGTCTTGCTCTTATAGAGCTATTAAAGGTATGATAGTTGAATGATAAAGATCACATGCTACTCCACACTTGGGACTAGGTATTCCTGGTAGGAATACAAGTTGATGAGAACTTTGTGTCTCAAAAGATTTCATTTTAGGTGGATGACACAGGATGTAAACATTGTTTCAGTCATTTCTACCCACAAGGGGCTCAGCTAAACTCAGAGGCAATTATGAAGAAGACAATATTTTTTTCTGTTTCTGATCAGTTTTTCCAATAAAAGGCATGAAATAGCTTCTCATTTGAGTGAGTAGATGTTATAGATGCTCACATAAAATTATTATACCATTCTTGAAAGTAAAAACAATATTTTAGAGAATTCTCCAAGAGAAATCATGGCATGTTCCTTAGAGTGCCTCATCTAGCAGGGCAGAGAAATGTCTGAAATGATAGCTTTTACTACTTTCATAATCAGAAACATGGCACCCTCAGGACAGTGAGTGGAAACGGCTCTTGAAGTCCAGCAGCCGTGTGAGATCCAAGGGAAGAAGGGTGAGAATTGAGCCATCCTTGTCTTGATAATTTCTCCTCAAACCTGAAGCTAAAAGTGTTATCCACATAGGTGGGAGAAGGAAGCAATGGGGATTCCTCAGGAATCAACCTGTGAAATGTCTTCAGACAAACTATGTCTAGGAAACCAGCTGCTCATTCCTCCCTCTGGGATGAAACCTGGGGTGAAAGCTCCTTGATGTCATCTTCTCCTCCTGTTCCTACAGATCCTATCTATGAATCAAATGGCTATGGAAAATGGTTCATCAGTGATGGAGTTTATTCTTATGGGATTGACAGACCAACCTGAGCTCCAACTGCCCCTCTTCTTCCTGTTCTTGGTGAACTATATTATCACAGTGGTGGGGAATTTGAGTTTGATGAATCTAATTTACCTAAGCCCAAACCTTCACACTCCCATGTACTTCTTTCTGTGTAATCTGTCCTTCATTGATTTCTGTTATTCGTGTGTCTTTACTCCTAAATTGCTAACGGGCTTCATGTCAGAGAGGAATATCATTTCCTACACTGGGTGTATGACACAACTATTTTTCTTTTGCTTTTTTGTCAACTCTGAGTGCTATGTGCTGACAGCCATGGCCTGTGATCGCTATGTGGCCGTCTGTCAGCCCCTGAAGTACATGATCCTCATGTCTCCTAGCACCTGTTCTCTGCTAATGTTTGGTTCATATTTGATGGGATTCGCTGGTGCTGTACTTCACACAGGATGTATGATCAGACTCAGCTTTTGTGATTCCAATATCATCCATCACTACATGTGTGACATCTTCCCCCTCCTCCAGCTCTCCCGCAGCAGCACCTATGTCAATGAGCTTGTGAGTTCTGTGGTTGTCAGTACAGTCATATTTTTATCCAGCCTCATTATCTTAATCTCATATGGCTTGATTCTTTTTAATGTCGTTCATATGTCCTCAGGGAAGGCTTGGTCCAAAGCTATGAGCACTTGTGGGTCACACATAATCACTGTTGGTCTGTTTTATGGGTCTGGACTACTCACACATATCAAAACACCATCTGCTGGAAGTGAGGCCCAGGAGAAATTTTTCTCTGTGGTCAATACTCTGGTGGTACCCACATTGAACCCTCTCATTTATAGCCTCAGGAACAAGGATGTCAAGCTTGCTCTGCGGAGAACCCTGAAGAGAATCAGACTGACGGATGGGTGAACTGTCTGTGTCCCTGTGTGCTCTGTCATGTCTTCTTCATTTACTTCTCTCCCTCTTCACTTTGTTTCTCATATCTTGCCTTTTCTTAGTTTTCATTGTTACAACTTATGCCGCTATTTCTAGTATATCATCCTTTCTTCTCATTTCATGAAATATAGCTGTGTAGTTCTTTCCTTGGACATAAATACCACTTATTTCCTTGGTATCTTCCTCCTGAGACATCATGCTTATATATTTTTCTTCCTAAGCACAGTACTACCTAATAATTTCTGTTCATATATCTCCTCTATCCAAAAAAACCCAGGGAAGCAGGATGTTTCTTCATAAGTTCATATTATTTTCCCTTTTCTAAGTCAAATTTTCAGGTACATTTCCTGTTTCAAGGGATTTATTACTTAAAAATCTTGTTAAAAGTAAAAAAGGATGATAAAAATTGTGCACAAGGTAATGTCAAAATTTCTACAATTACTTATAGAGTTTATCAAAAGACATTTTGACAGAAATGAATGTACAATGGTGACTGGCTTGCCTGATGTGAGAACTTTATATATCTCGTGTTTGTAATTTTTAATATTACACAATGATATTCCTGGCTAGAATCATCACATATGATGTAAAATGTTTTTTTTCTCTTGGTACCTATCAATAAGTCCTTTCTTCAAATAAAGATCTGATTATTTCTTTTAATAAACAACCACTATCTGAGTATAACCCAGGAGTGCCATGTATATATATATTTGGTACTGCGACTGATCCCTTGATCATATATGTGTGTGTGTGTAGGTATATATACCTAAAGAAGTACATATACATATGTGCATCTTAAATGTATTTGTTTGCACATATATATGCACTAAGAAATAAATTTTGATTAGCTTGAAGTCCTCCTCTCTCTCTTTCTTCCTCTCTCTCTCTCTCTCTCTCTCTCTCTCTCTCTCTCTCTCTCTCTCTCACTCTTTTCCAATTCAGGGCTTGAAATTAGGGCCATACACTGTTGCTAAAGCTTTACTTTAATGTGATTTATAATGAATATGCCATTTTTCTAATTTTTGCCACACAAATAAAACAACTATACTTTAAAGCTTAAAAGCATACATTATGAGTTTAATGGATAATACACAGTTTTATTTAAATACAAAACAGGTCATAATATAGGATGCTATGGGATATTTTATTCAGTGGTTACTTGTATTTAGTGAGTGGTTAGGTCTCAAAACACAACTCCAAACATCTGTATAGCAGATGTAATCACCTTTGTTCTCAAAGAACATTAAGAATTCAAAGGCCCTCAATGTGTAGTTAGTTATCATTCAGGTGGATGACTTCAGCTACTCTTTTCTTCAAGGTTTGTTTCCTACCTGTCTGTTCTTGGCTTCATTACATCCTCACTGATTGCCTAAGGATGGTAATGGATTACTGAAGCTTTGCCCAATCTTCTTCCAGTTATTTTTGTCTTTGTATTTCATTTTTTGGTAGTTGTTTTTGCAGTGTTTCAAGTTCTCTTAATGTTTTAATTTCAACGTTTCAAGTTTCTTGCAAAGTCTGATCTACTCTTAGTTCCATTCATTATATTCTTTTCTTACATAAACTTTGAATCTTAGAATTGATTTAGATATACAGAAAAAATTAGTGGGGATCGTGTAAAAAGTTAAATATATATTATATAATTCTCCTCATTGTTACTTTATACCTGTGTGTATATTTCCCACAATTAGCATCTATCAACTCATTGTTATTCATGTCCATACATTGTTCAGATTTCTGTCACTTCTGCCTATGATCTTTTTTCTTCTGCAGACTTCTATTCAGGAGTGAGCTTGAATGTACTGGTGATATTTCATTATGTTTCTCTTGACTGTCCTGACTTCTCAACTGTGTAAATTTTGCTTTGAGTAGTACTGCTGGTTATTAATTTTGTCCCTTATTCAGTGCTTATTTTGTTTATTTCCTTTATTTGGAATTTCCTATATATCATGGTTGGATTGGAATTATGTGTTTTTGGATTTAGGGTATTTTTCATTGCAGACATCCAATTTGTCATATCTAGAAGACTGAATTGTGCCTCTTCATATCCTAATGTCTGTCCTTAACATGTAGATTTTTCTTCTTTCCCTGTATGTATGATGTAGTGATAATAGCTCTTATTTGTTCCTATCTTTTAAGATAAAAGTATGTTTCCATATATTCCTTTTATTCCTCATTATGGATTAATTTTGCTGCTTTTTAACATATTGATTTAAGTAGGTTTTGAGTTAGGATTCAATTTGCTATGCATTTAAGTTTTAATTACTCTAATAAAATGGTTATTAAAAAAGAAACACAGACCTAACTTGCCCATCACAATTATTAGTAGAAACAAATGCCATGTAATATTTGGCAAGTGTTAAGAAGCAAAAGCTTAAGTGGGAAAATATGAACACCTCTTTTGGTATCTGATTGCTCATTCCTGGCCTCTCTTTCTGTGCTTCAGTCAGTACCACAGAATCTTCCAGGTTTTAGAAGTGTACTTGCTGCATTCTAGAATATTCTTTACAGAAACATTCATGTTCTGTCTGGTATAAAACACTCTCATTCCTAAGTGGTTGAACAAATTTACACTCCCACCAACAATGCAGTAAGGTTCCCTTCTGTCCACATCCCTTCCAGCATCTGTTGTTGTTAGAGTTCTTGATTTTAGCCATTCTAACTGGGGTGAGGTGGTACCTCAATGTTGTTTTGATTTGCATTTCTTTTATGGCTAGGGAGGTTGAGCATTTCTTCATGTGTCTATTGGCCATCCTTCTTTCTTCTTCAGAGAAGTTTCTCTTTAAGTCATTAGGCCACTTATTTATCTGGCAGTTGTTTCTTTGAGGATTTGTTGTTGGGGGATTTAATTTTTTGAGTTCCAAGTATATTTTAGATATGAGACCCTTGTCTGTTGTATGGCCAGTGAAGATCTTCTCCCAATCCGTGGGCTTTCTATTGATCTTGCTAGCTATGTCCTTTGCCATGCAGAAGCTCTGCATCTTCATGCAATCCCATTTGTCCAACCTTTCTTTGATTTGTTGTGTTTCCGGGTCTCTATTAAGAAAATTTCGGCCTGTGCCAAGGAGACCTAGGGTTTCTCCTATTCCATCATTCCTTCCAAATTATTTATCTGAGGAAAGGTATATATTAGCCTAGTGTATTCAGTAAAGAAATCAGATTTATGTTTTGGAAAATGTTTAACATTGAGTCCCCTAATTTTTTATTGTCTTGTATCAGTTACACAGAAGGGGGACTTTTATTGTTATATCTCCACATATCAGGCTCAGCTTTTGTGATTCCAACATGATTTGCCACTTCATGTGTGAACTTTTACCTCTCCTGCAGCTCTCCTGTAGCAGCACCTACGTCAGTGAGCTTGTAGGTTCTGTGGTTGTCATCATGGTTATCTTTTTTTTTCTAGTTTTATTGCCTTAATCTCATATCTCTTTTTAATGTCATTCATATGTCCTCAGGGAAGGGCTGGTCCAAAGCCATGAGCACCTGTGGTTCTCACATGATCACTGTTGGGCTATTCTATGGGTCTGGGCTACCCACACATATCAAACATCATCTGCTGCAAGTGAGGCCCAGGAGAAATTTTCCTCTGTGGTGGTACCCACAATGAACCCTCTCATGTATAGCCTCAGGAACAAGGATGTCAAGTTTGCAGCGAAGAGAATCACAGACTGAGGGATCAGTGAACTGCCTTCGTCCCTGTGTGCTTTGTTGTATCTTTTTATTTTTTTTCTCTTCCTTGTCACCTTCCTTTTTTTTTGGCAGTTGTAAGGCTTGAACTCTGGGCCTGGGCGCTATCTCTTGGCTCTTCAGCTCCAGGCGAGCACTCTACCACTGGAGCCATAGCACCTTCCGGTTTTCTAGTGGTTTATTGGAGATAAGAGTCTCATGGCCTTTCTTGCCCGGATGGCTTTGAACTGCATTCCGCAGATCTCAGCCTCCTCAGTAACTAAGATTACAGGCGTGAGCCACCAGTGTCCAGCTGTCACCTTCCTTTTATATTCTTTGTCTTTTCTTTGTGTAGTTTTTCTTCCTATAATCTGTGACCTCATTTCTCCTAAATCATGCTTTCTTCTAATTCTATTAAATACAACTGCACATTTTCCTCCCTTGGATTTGAGTACCCCCTTAATTCTTGGGTAACTCCATCCTGACACACTGTAATATCTTTTCCTTCCTAAGCATAATATTGTTTAATAATTTCTCTTTGTATGTCTCCTCTATCCAAGAAAAGTCATGAAGTTAGATGCTTTTTAATAAGGTTGGATTCCTTTTCCTTTTCTAAGTCAGTGTCAGGGGTTTTATTATTTTTAGTAGAAAATTATACTTGAAGGATTATACCATGTACCACATTCTTTATGTAGCCTATTTAGCATAATTCTGTTTATCCTATGCCCTATGTAAAGAAACAGTTGTGTCTTGCATATGGTTGCAGAGCTAATAATAATGAGTTCTGTTTATGAGCCCATTGTTGATCTTTGAAGGAAACTAAAAAAAGAAAGGATATGTGTGAAGACACAGAGAGAATTTCTTGAGTTACTTCAGAATGAGTGCAAAACTCATTTCTTGGCCCCAGCCAGGAAAATACATTTTAATCTACAACATTATTTAAGGAAAGGTTTTCTTATCTTTCTTAGAAGGATATTTTAATATAGAGTATTTCAGGATATTTTATTCAGTAGTTTACTTGTGTAAACAAATGCCAATTTTATGTTTTCATGTTGACATTTAGTCTACTTTTTCAAAGAATATTGAGAGATCGGAGGCCCTCAGGTATAGTTATCTTTTAGGTTGATGATGTTGGCTACTCTATTTCTTCAAGGATTTTTCTTTCTTCCTCTTGATCTGTCCTTTTTTATTTGTTGGTAGTGGTGGGGCTTGAACTCTGGGCCTGGGCGCTGTCCCTCAGCTCTTCAGCTTAAGGCTAGCACTCTACCACTTGAGCCACAGTGCTACCTCTGGTTTTCTAAGTGGTTTATTGGAAATAAGAGTCTCACAGACTTTCTTGCCTGGGCTGGCTTTGAACTGAGATCCTCAGATTTCAGCCTCCTGAGTAGTTAGGATTACAGGTGTGAGTCACTGGCACCTGGCTGATCTGTCCTTTTATGACTGTAGTGATGTTATTTATTTTTGTTGTCCAAAAAATCAAATACCAAATGAACAAATAGTACAGTTGATGAAGGGGCAGATAAGTTGAATAGATAGCTGTCAAAAGACATTTCCTCCAATTAATGATGTCCTCCAACTAATGGATATAGAAAATGTAATACACACACACACACACACACACACACACACCATGGAGCATACTTTACCCATAAAGAAGATGAAATTAGAGTATTTGCAGGGAATTGAGCTGGGGATGCTCACTCATATTATGAAAAATAAGCCAGCCTTAAACTACTAATACATGTTTTCTCTCATAGGTGGAATCTAAATACCTTCTCCAGAAAGTGACTGACAAGAGTGTAAAACAGGCAGGGGGAAAGGGGCTCACACTTGTAATTGTAGCTACTCAGGAGGCTGAGATCTAAGAATCACAGTCCAAAGCCAGCCCAGGCGGGAAAGTCCATGAGACTCTATGTCCAATAAACTACTCAGAAAAAGCCAAAGTAGTACTTTGGCTGAAGTGGTAGAGTGCTGAGACTTGAGGAAAAAGAAGCTCAGGGGCAGCGCTCAGGCCCATTGAAGCCCTAGGACAAGCAAAATCAGGAAGTGTAAAACAGGATCAATAAAAAAGAGAAGTACTTAAACAAAGGAGGAGGCTGCAATGCTTGGTAAGAAATGTACGCATTATCCTGCCCATGTAATTGTAACTCCTCTGTACAGTATGTTCACAAATAAAATAAAATAAAATTTAAAAAAAAAAAGAGAAGTACTTTTATATATATATGAAAATGGAATCATTCTCTCTATTAAAATATTTAATAAAGAAGGAGGATAAAAAAGAAATAAGATAAATTTAATAGTCAACATTCATTATATGAATGTATGCAAATATAATGAAAACCTTTTATCCAATTAATATGCATTAATAAAACAATTTCTATCAAGTTATTTCTTGTCTTTTTAAAATATAATTTTATTAAGGTGGTGTATAGAAGGGTTACCACTTCACAATTCAGGTAGTGCATACATTCCTCTTTTGGAAACTGTCACCCCTTCCTTCGCTTTCCTTCATTTTCCCCCTCCCGTCCCTGCCCACAAGTTGCATAGTTCATTTTCCACATACCTTTTCTTGTCTTTTGTCTCAGAAGATTTTTCTTAGGCTTCTTCTTTAAACCAGTGCTTACTGGTGTGCTGTGAGTATGTATTTATTATATATATATATATATATATATATATATATAGTCTCTATATATTATATATATACATATTTTTTCCTATTTCTTAACTTTAGGTTTGGGATAGATGAGGCCATTTAACCAGTCATGGAATTTAACATAGTATTTTCCCTGGGATCTGCGCTCACTAGTCAGTCTGCTCACTCCTCTCTACTCAGGGGAGTCTGCTTATATTTGTTTTACATTAAGTTCAACTTTTTGTCCTTTGATTCTTAGCTGTAGTTTGAAGCAGAATAAAGAAAAGTGTGCGTTCTTTCTCTTCCAAGAAGCAAAAGTCCCTTTAAAATTATGTATCTATGCAGATTATTTTCTTTTTTCTTTCTTTTTTTGGGGGAAGGGTGTTCTAGGGTTTGAACAAAGGCCTTGTGTTTGCTAGGCAAACACTTTGCTACTTTATCTCTTGAGCAATGCCTGAAGACCTGTTATGTTTCTTTTTTAAAAGCATCGCTGTGTTTAGTACAGGGTATAGATCTAGGTAAGTGTAGATATTTCGTTCTCTGTTGATCCTTCATGTCAAGCCCATGAAGATGAATAAACTTGTAAGCACCCATATTGTGTTTAATTTTCCTTTCAATGAGCTGAACTGTTGGTGACTGGAGAAGTTTAACTCCTTTATTTGATAGCTGGTAGACCTCTCTTCAAGACCCTGGCTGTCCTGAGTGAACTGGCTGGGCTTCTCTCATGACAGCAATGGATGCTTTGAATGTTCCGCTGACATAACAGCCACAGATTGCTGCTGGAGCACAACTCTGGTTCTGGAAGGCACTGTTCTAGCAAAGACTTTGCTTGAGACTTTGTCACCGTAAGCCTCAGTGAGCCCTACAACACTGTAGTACCTGCTGTCCAGACCACAGGGGAATGCTTCTTTCCCATTGTGGACCAGCAGAAGTCCTCCATGCCTGGTAAAAATTCAAACGTTCATTTCTGTAAAGAACTTGTTAGGGGCTGTGCCATGCCAAGTGCTAACACAGCTGTTCATTTGCATGAGGGCATGGCCAGGACTATTGCAGAAACACTTGGTACACTGCTATTCTGGCCACTCTCTTGTACTGTCTCTAGGCCTTTCAATAGTAGGTACAAGGAAGGCTTTCTCCATTGTTCTTCTTGAGATTTGATTCATTCCATCAAGAGTAACATGATGCAGGAGGCACAAGAAATGATGGTCTAAAGATAAGAGGATATCCTCTATTTTTGTGGCTAGGTTTGATAAACAATGAAGCAATGTCCTTGGAGAAACATATACAATGTGCTTGGAGAAGCAGATACAATTAACTGTGCTAGGTGGAAAGGGGAAACTCAACAAGTACTTACTTCCTCTTTACTCTTTATAGCCTACCTATTGTTTTCCTTCTTCTTGAGTATAGATAGGGATTCCTTCTGAAATGAGGGTCTTATGAGTTACTATCAGACAGGGGAAAACAGAAAAGTTCTTCATGTGCAAGGATTATACAGGAAGGTGGGGGAAAGCTAGAATGATTCATAGGTATTTTGTGGCTTGTTTATGGTAGGTGGTCTATTAGTTGTCTTGAGGAAAAATAATAGAGTAATTTTGGGGGTTTATGGCTGGTCTAGTGCTAAAAACAAAGCATGATAAGGAAAAGTGTGAGGTCAGAAAGAAACTTCATTCTAAATTTTCTTTCTGTGAGCTACCGTTGAAAGTATTAACTCAATGTATCAATGCACTATACGTTTAAATATTATTTTGAGCCCCAATACTTCCCAAGGGACATAGGGAAAATTTTGTTGGTCACATTTCGTGTGTGTGTGTGTGTGTGTGTGTGTGTGTGTGTGTTGGTGGAACAGTACTGGCATCTAATAGGCAAGGGCTGGGAATGCTGTGCTTTACCTACCACACAGGATAGGACCACAACAAAAATTACACAAATATCAATAATGCCAAAGCCAAGAGACTGATTTAAATGACTAAGTAATTGCACATGAGAAGGGAATTAACACATACCAGACACTTTTTATATGGTGGACTTAATTACTAATAGGTTAATTATCTCATCTAATTATCACATTGACAAAACAAAATAGATCTTTTATTTATTCTAATATTTCGTTTCATTTTATCTTGGCAGTTTAAACCCAAGACTTTGAAAATAGTAGGTAAGAACTCTGTCACTGACCACCAACCCAAACCTTGTTACGAACCTCATTTTATAGACATATACAGGAACATGTGCATAGAAGTATACACATATATAAACCAGGGTCAGAGAAGTCATATCACTAGTACACAGACTCGTAGCTAGGAAGTTGAAAAGCCTAGACTTAAATGCTAAATGACTCAAATCATCCAGAAGCTACTCTTTGTCTCTCAACTCTTTTGCTATAGCATCTATTTGTAGCCTGTTAACCTATATTCTAACATTTATAGATTAATACCCAGAAGTTTTAGGAATTTTCTAGAAATGGCATGTAACTATGGACATTGGACTTCCTTCTTCTTATAAAGACCTACAAGATATAATGAGGACAAAGAGAATCACCAGTAATTCTGCTTTGGAGACTAGTTTTACCTAGTGAGAAGCTGTAAGTTGGGCATAACTTTGAGTCTCAAAAGAGTGAATGCTAAGTCGACATCACAGGATATAAACATAGGCTCAGCAATCGCTACCCCTCAGGGACTTAGGCAACCTGGGAAGAAATCACAAACAGAGAATAATTTTCTGTTGTTCCAATTAATTTCTCCAGAAATGTAGATCCCCGTTTGAGTGACATAATATTTTGAAGGCTCCTATGAGATTGTTGTTTTTCTTTTTGTAAGTGAACAGACACTTCACTTTATTTAGAAAAAAAAATCAACGGAAAAGATGCCAAATTCTGCAATGTCGTTCTAGTAGATCAACAGTAGTTTTCCAGTAATGACTATTAACTACTTCATTAGGAACATGGCACTCACAGGACAATAAGCAGGAAGGACTCCTGAGATCCAGGAGCTGTGAAAGTGTCTAGGGATAGAATCATCTTCCTCTTGATAATTTCCCTTCAAACCCCAATCTGTATAAACCATTGGTTCTGGAGAATGCCCTCCCTGTTCATTGCTCATATTCAAAGCTTTAATGAAGACTGAGGTGAAGGGATTGAAATGATATTCAGAGACGCTGACAGTTCTATAAGCATCCTATTGAGTGACGTTACACAGCATGGATGGAAGAAGGAAGTAATGAAAATATCTCAGGTTCCACTATGGTAGGTAATGGTCTTTACCAAGTGTCTCAATATAACCCTGAGTTGTATACTGGTGGCCCCACTTCTTGCTCTGGGTCAAAGAATGAGGGTCCTTTGTCAATGTCATCTTCTACCTTTGTTCCTACAGGTCCCATCCATCAAGCAAATGATCATGAAAAATGATTCATCCGTGATAGAGTTTATTCTTATGGGATTGACAAGCCAACCTGAGTTCCATCTGCCTCTCTTTTTCCTGTTCCTGGTGAACTATATTATCACTGTGATGGGAAACTTGAGTTTAATGAGTCTAATTTGTCTGAATTCACACCTTCACACCCCCATGTACTTCTTTCTCTTTAATCTATCATTCATTGATTTCTGTTATTCATTTGTCATTACTCCTAAACTGCTAATGGGCTTTGTATCCAAGAGGAACACCATCTCCTACACAGGATGTATGATCCAGCTATATTTTTTCTGTTTTTTTGTCTATTCTGAGTGCTATGTTCTGGCAGCCATGGCCTGTGATCGCTATGTGGCCATCTGTCAGCCCCTGCTATACACTGTCCTCATGTCCTCTAGGACTTGTTCTCTGCTGATGTTGGGTTCATACCTGATGGGGTTAGCTGGTGCCATCATCCACACCGGGTACATGACCAGGCTCAGCTTTTGTGATTCCAATGTCATCAATCACTACATGTGTGACATCTTTCCTCTCCTCCAGCTCTCCTGCAGCAGCACTTCTTCCAACGATCTTGTGAGTTCTGTTTGTGTGGGTATATCTGCCATGTTGTGCAGCCTAGTTATCTTAATGTCCTATGGTTTGATTCTTTTTAATGTTATCCACATGTCATCAGCTAAGGGCTGGTCCAAAGCCATGAGCACCTGTGGTTCTCACATGATCACTGTTGGGCTATTCTATGGGTCTGGTCTACTCACACATATCAAACCATCATCTTCTGGGGCTGTAGGGCAAGGGAAATTTTTCTCAGTGGTTTACACGCTTGTGGTGCCCATGTTGAATCCTCTCATTTATAGCCTCAGGAACAAGGATGTCAAACTTGCAGTGAAGAGAACCTTCAAGAGAACCACAAACTGATGGTACCATTGGATGTGCCTTCCTCTCTGTTCACATTACTTATTCTCTTTGCCTCTTCCTAACCTACTTCTTCCTTCTATGTTTTATTTCCGCATCTTTTTTCAGTCTATGCAGGATTTCTACTGTAGTATATAATTTTTAATTTTCGTGTAATTGAGTGTCTGCCAGTTTCTTGCTGCCTGAGACATGTCGTAATTCCTACAATAGGTGAATACACTGAGATGATATGTTTCTAAGTAAACATAAACTACCTCTTTTTTTTTCTTCTCCATCAATGGGAAATCAGAGAACTTGATACTTTCTACAAGTTACTTTTCTTCTCACTGTTCTGAGTGTTTCATAGATTAATTTAGTTTAAGGGGTTAGTGGTTTATAGCTAGTTTTAACAATGGCAGGATTGGAAATGTTGGAGATAATGTAGGAAGATAAGTGTGTATGTATCCAACTCTCCTCATCATTATCGTACATTAGCATATACATTTATCAAAATTAACTCAGATATATTGACTCATTGTTATTAATGTCCATTTTTTTCTGTTTTCTTTAGTTTTGTCTAAGATCCTTTTACTGGACCAGGTTTCCATCTACCTGGTCTATATTGGTGATGTTTCTTCTTGCCTTGGATTCTCAACTGAGCAAACTATGAACAAATTCATAGCTCTGAGTAGTACTGCTAGTCATTAATTTTGTACATTCAATCAACTGGAATTTCTTCTGTTTATCTCATTAGCTGACTGTGGTTATATGGTTTGGGTCTTTTCATTTCAGTAATTAAATGAATCATATGTAAAAAACTGATTTGGGGCTGTTCATATCCTAATGTGTTTTCTTCTTTCATAAACATAGAACACTACAGTAATAGTTCTCATACAGCTTTAATAAAGAGGAATAATCCTTCTTATTAAATGGAATTATGAGGGCTGGGAAGGTGGCTCAGTGGTAGAGCACTTGCCTTGCATGCCTGAGGCCCTGGGTTCGATTCCTCAGCACCACATAAGCAAAAAGAAAAAAGCCGGAAGTGGCGCTGTGGCTCAAGTGGTAGAGCGCTAGCCTTGAGCTGAAGAACTGAGGGACAGTGCCCAGGCCCAGAGTTCAGGCCCCATGACTGGACCCAAAAAAAAAAATGGAATTATGAATGCCTTCATTTACTTCCTTTTTTCCAATTTCTTACTTTTTTACACACTTGGTTAAACAAGTTCGTTGTACTTTTTAATTGAATTTACTTACAAATTTTCCATATAAAAATAAACTGAGAGTGAATCTTGGCCATAATGACCAATGATAAAATCACAAACTCCCTGTAATATTTGTTGGAATTCCAAAAGCAATGATGGCTCCCATCATTGATCCTAGCTACTGAGGAGGCTGAGATCTGAGGATCACTATTTAAAGACAGACTAGGCAGGAAAATCCATGAGATTCTTATATCCAATTAAGCACAAGGAAAAGCTGCAAGTGAAGCTGTGGCCCAAGTGGTGGAACACTAAGCTTGAGCGAAAAACTAAGGGACAATGTCCAGATCCTGAGTTCAAGCCCCAGTACTATCACACAAAAAAATTCATAGCCTTCAAGAATATTTACATTATGTATATCAGAAACAATATTACATCCAGAATATATAATAACTCGATAATAAAAAGATATCTCTATAATAGAAGAGAAAAATTATTCATTCATTTTCCCTCTCTGTCTGTCTGTCTCTCTTTCTTGCTCTTTCTCTCTTTTGTTGGTCATGAGGATTGAAATTGGGGCCTGGTTGCTGTCCCTGAACCCTTTTGCTCAAGGTTAATGCTTTACCTCTTTGAGCCAAAGTGCCACTTCTGGTTTTCTGGTGGTTATTTGGAGATAAGAGTTTCACAGACTTTCCTGCCCAGGTTGGCATCGAACCATGATCCTCAGATCCTTTTGAGTTTCTGGGATTACGGACATGGTCCACCAGTGCCTGGCACATTTTCTCTTTTTGGTGTACACTAATTGTATAAAGGGATTTCACTGTGATATTTCTATATATGCATACAATGACCTTCAGTCAGACTCATTGTCAACTTAATAAGTGGACAATTTAATAAATGGACAAATTATTTAAAGAACATCCTAAATAAAAGCATGCAAAAATACACATGTGTAAACTGGTTTAATTAACTGAACGTGCTCAGCTGTGTTCAGTCGCTGGACAGCACTCCTTTACCCCACTGTGTATTAACCTTGCTACATTGCCTGGACTTTTTCCCTTGAGGGTCTGGAACATCTGGCAGGCCTCATCACTGGTCTCCCTCCCTGGTTAACCACAACCTCTAGATGAAGCCCCTGCTTAAAGGCCAAGCACCACCTCTGGGGCATCCCTAGCCCTCAATCCAAGACTCTGGTTGTGCTTCCTTTTCTATTTTCTATCACACCTGGGAATGATAGATATTTCTCTATAATTTTATTAGCATATATTGATTATACAAGTGGTGGTATTCATCATGACAATTCCACACATGCATACAATGTATGCCAATCAAACTCAACATTTCTATCCCTCTTTTTTATTTTCTTCCTCTTTGAATACTCCATAGACACCTTGAGGAAGGTACACACAACTAAAGCAACTAAAGCTTGCTGTAAAGCAAAACTCTGGTGCAGAAGGTACTGTCTCAGCCAACACCTTGCACTTTTTCCACAAGTCTTTGGACTGCAGTCCAGCCAAAGGAGTAGGTTTTCCTTTCCCGCCTGGCCCAGCAGAATAACTTCATGCGTAAGGGACTGCCATACAGGTCAAAGAGACTCTGCCTTGAGTTGTCACACAGTCCTCTATTTGTATGAGAGAAAGGCCAAAGCTTGTCTAGCTGTACAAGTAAACCCTTTGGTTTACTTTATAAAAAGCTAGGCGACACAGTCCTGTGCTGCCCTCTGGTGTTACAATAGTAGACACACTAAAAACTTCTCTAATGGTCTTCCATATTTCTGATTTTCAGTGTTAGAGAAGCAGCTGAGCTGATAACATGAAGAAAGAAGTGAAGCCTGGTGCTTGTGGCTCACATCTGTAATCCTAGCTAAGATCTGAGAATCGTGGTTTGAAACCAGCCTGGGTAGGAAATTCCATGGTCTCTTATTTCCAACTAATCACCAAAAGGCAAGAAGTGGAGCCATGACTCAAGTGGTAGAAGCATTAGCTTTGAGCAGATAAAGGTAAGGACAGCGCCCAGGCCCTGAGTTCAAGCCTCAGGACCAGCACACACAGAAAGGAAGGAAGGAAGCAAGGAAGGAAGCAAGGAAGGAAGGAAGGAAGGAAAGAAGGAAGGAAGGAAGGGAGGGAGGAAGGGAGGGAGGGAGGAAGGAAAGAAGGAAGGAAGGAAGGGAGGGAGGGAGGGAGGGAGGGAGGAAGGAAGGAAGGAAGGAAGGAAGGAAGGAAGGAAGGGAGGAAGGGAGGAAGGGAGGAAGAAGGGAGGAAGGAAGGGAGGAAGAAGGGAGGAAGGAAGGGATAGGAAGGAAAGAAATGGGAGGAAAGGAGAGAAAAGGAGAGGAAAGGAAAGGAAAGGAAGACAGGTTGGAGGAAGTGAGAGCTAAATTGACCTGGACTGATCAAAGTCATCAGTGACCAGAAACTTCCTGCCCTGAGGCACCAGGAGGCATAGAGGGCTGTAACAATTTATGGCAGGGGTGTGGGCCTCTGAGTCACTGGCCTCTCTCAGTCCAGACTCGACCGTAGTCACCATCTGCCATTCTAGTCTTGATCTGATCCTGAATCTGGCACTGACAGCCATTCTTTCTGAAGTCCTCACCTAGTGGCTGATCCAGATCCTAAACCTATGCCTGGAATAAAGCAAGGAACTGCTCCTCACCTACCCAGGATATCCATCCAGAAAGAACAGAAGGCCAGGCAGATGTATTGTGATAGAGATAGATCTTTCGATTTATTTTTATGTTATTATATTTGATTCCATGATTCCATACTTTCCATCCTACTTCATTCCATTTTATTTTTATTTTGGGATTGGATTTGGTACTTGGATTGAACCCAGGGATTTGTGTACTTAGACAACGTCTCTGTTACTGAGTCATAAACACAGACCCCTTTTAAGAGCCTTACTGTGTTAATATACATAGGAATAAATAAATATATAAATATACATAAACCAGCATCAGAGAAGTTATATTATTTGTCTATATTCTCATAGTTAGGAACTAGAAAATTCTGGATTTAAAAATCAGTCTGCCTTGAGTGCCTATTCCCATTCTTTCCATCTCTGAACTAGCTATCTATTTACAGAGTATTAACCTATGACCTAATATTTGCGAATGTGATCCCAGAGGTGTGTAGGAAAGAAGATACCCTGGATGGGTTCTTGTATCCTATCTACTTTTATCCCTGCAAGGGACTATGTATTCCTAGTTGGAAACTATACTTGCAGCTCAAAGTTCCTCAAGAGATTGATCGTTAGGTCTATTGATTAGAATGTAAACACAGGCTTAGTAATTCCTACCCTCAAGAGGTTCAGCCAGTCTCAGAGGAAATTCTCAAAGAGAATCATTCTCTGAGCCTCTAATACATTTTCCCAGAAGTATGGGGCATAAACGAGATCTTCATATGAGTAAGGGATATCTGGAAGCTCATATAAGCATCTGTTCTCTTTCTTGTGGCGAAGAATTTTCTGGAGAAATTGTTAAGTAGAAATCATGGCATATTCCCCAGTGTACCTCTTGTAGTAGGACAGAGACTGATTTGTACTCGTACTTGTTACCAGAAACTTGGACTCTTCCACACAGTGAGAAAGGCAGGTTTTAGAGGTACAATAACAGTGAGAGCTTTATGGAGGAATGAAGGTAAGCATAGAATTGCCTTTGTGTTGACAAGTTTCCTTCAAACCAAAGCTATGTAAATTGTGGTTTCTGAGAAAAATCAATTATGGTTCTTTGAAGTCCTAGAAAAGACTCCAATGAAGGAAGGAAACTATGTTAAGAGACATGGAAGGTGGAATCACATTTTAATCCCATGACATACAGCATGGGTTGGAGAGACTCATCAGATATTAGAAAGTCTTACTCACTCGATTTCTTGCTGATTGTCTTCAGACAACCCTGAGCTTGAAAACAAGCAGCTGCAATCTTCTCCATGCTGGGTAACAGAAGAAGGATTCATCGTTAATGTCACCTTCTACCACTGTTCCTCCAGAACGCAGCTACGGAAAATGACTCTTAAGTGACAGAGTTTTTTCTTATGGGATTGACAGACCAACCTGAGCTTCAATTGCCCCTCTCTTTCCTGTTCTTGGTGAACTATATTATCTCGGTTCTTGGAAACTTGAGTGTATTGACTCTACTTTGCCTGAACTCAAATCTTCATACTTCCACGTACTTCTTCCTCTTCAATCTGTCTTGCATGGATTTCTGTTATTCATTTGTCTTTACCGCTAAAATGCTGCTAGGCTTTATTTCAGAGAGGCACACCATCTCCTAGACTGGGTGTATCACACAGCTGTTCTTTTCCTTGTCAACTTTGAGTAATTGTGCTGGCTCCTATGGCTTACGATCGCTACGTGGCCCTCTGTCAGCAGTACACGATTATCAGGTCTCCTAGCAGCTGTTCTCTGCTGATGTTTGGTTCATACTTAATGGGGTTTGTTTCTGGTCCACACAGGGTGCATGGTCAGGCTCACCTTTTGCGATTCTAATATTATTAACCATTACATGTGTGACATCTTCCTGCTCCTCCAGCTGTCTTGCAACAGTATTTCGTCGATGAGCTTGTGAGTTCTGTTATTATAGGTACAGCTGTCATTTTATCCAGCCTCATTATCTTAATCTCCTATTTTTTAATTCTTTTTAATGTCGTGCACATGTCATCAGGTAAGCGTTGGTTCAAAGCTATGAGCACCTGTATTTCTCACATAACTGCTGTTTGCTTATTTTATGGTTTGGGGCTACTTGCTTATGTCAAGCCCAAATCGAATGAGTCCTTGGGCCAGGGGAAATTTTTTTCTCAGTATTTTATACTCTTTTGGTGCCTATGCTGAGCCCTCTCATTTATAGCCTTAGGAACAAGGATGTCAAAATTGCTCTAAAAAGAACCCTGAAGAGAACCACACACTGAGCAAAACTTTAGGTGGTCTTGCCCTGTCTGTCTATTGCTCTCTTTCTCATTTTCTTGTCTCTACACACTACCTTCCTTCTATTACCTTTCTTCCTATGTCATAGAGAGTGTTATCCTGTCCTGTTTTTCTTTTTCTTTTCTTAGTATGCAACATAAGTTTGCAACATAAGTTTGTGGACTTTTCTTTATATTGAGACTCATATTCTCACCTAAAATGGGCCCAATCTGGTTTTTATTTTTATTAGATGGCGGCCTTTTTCCTATATAAAGATAATACTGCATAATGTACTTTCCTATATATCTGATCCTTTCATGATATGACAAGTAGTATGGTGCTTTCCGATAACTTCTTTTATTTCTGCTTTACCTAGATCAGCCTAGCACTTGATTGGCTGATACTTTATCATTTGAACCACACCTGAGCCTGTTTTGTTGCTGGCTATTATCAACAGAAGTCTTCTACTAAGGCAACTTCCAATTTCTATCCTTTTGCTCTTAGCTTCCTAAATAGCCAGGATTACAAGTGTGAGCCCTCAACACCTAATTCTGAAACATTTTAATCATATTTTTATTGTCTTTAAATGGTTGGACATAGGGGTTACCATTTGACATGTCAGTTTATAAGTATAATGCATCTTCAATGATATCACCCTTTCACCATTCTAAAACAATTTTTGCAAAACTGTTTTGTTTTATTCTTTGTAACTGCACTAAAACAGAAGGGATGTTAAAATTAGAGAGGTGGAAAAATTACAAAAACCTCTAAACTGCTATGGAGTTCTTTTGGTAATTGTTTGTCTTGTATTTTTAAACTTTTATTTATAATAAATCTGTGCACTTTGTTGGATTTATTTTCTGCTCTCATGGATGTATAAGGGTAGATCACATCTAATTTTTTCAAACTTTAACAATAGTGAAAAATATATTGATGGCCAATTATTTGATGATAAAGAAAGCTAAGGTTTTAGCCATTTTGTTCATATGTCTGTGGAATGTATCTGTGCTTGTGTTTCAAAATTAGAAATTACATTCTCAGCTACAGAGCAGAGTGCCACATATAAAGTGAGATTCCTTGGTTCTTCAGGTGCATAATAATAGCTCAAGAATATAGTTGAACACTTTCACAGCAGGTGACATCCTCAGTTCAATCTCTATTATCCCATAAAAGAAGCTGAAAATGAAAATGAAAATGTATGGGATGCATTACAATGAGTTGGAATGTATTGTGTTAATTAATGTAAACTTAAACTTTCCCTTTTGTATCTTAGAACAATTGTACTTGGTAATCCAAACAATGAAACATCTTCTAAGCATCTTTAAGAAATCCTATTAAAAAAAAAAAAAAAGAAAGAAATCCTATTAGAAAAAAAAAGAAAGAAATCCTATTGAAGCTGGGCTCTAGTTGCTTATGCCTATAATCCTAGCTACTCAGAAGGCTGAGATCTGAGGATCACAGTTCAAAGCCAGCCCAAGCAGGAAGTCTGTGAGATTTTTATCTCCAATTAACCACCAGAAAACCAGAAGTGGTGCTATGGGACAGCACCCAGGCCCAGAGTTCAAGCCCCATGACTGACCAGAAAAAAGAAATCTTGTTGTACATAGGTCTCCATAGCCTGTTCTCTGGATGAGAAAACTTTATGTGATCCTTAAGGACACAGAACTAATTATACACAGTGCAGTTTGGGATGCCTTTGCATATCCTTTGAAGAAATTTTTTAAAGAAAGTAGAATTATGAACAGAAAATTTCTATAGAGTTGTTCAGAAATAGTTCAAAAGTAGGGATTATATGGAAATTAGGGCCTTACTAAAAATACCTATAGTACAGAGATGATTTACAAGGTAAGAAAGGAGCTCTAAGATGTCCTCAAGTAAATTACAGGAGGACAAGGCAATGAATGAAGAGATCATAAGAGATTAAGTGCAGAATCTTTTATCTAAATCAACAAAGTAAAAGGAAAAAAACTCCTCATTCCTTTTCTGCATGTTTAAGGTTTATCATCAGTGTAACATCCATTTTGCTTTTAGAATCAACCAACCAAGAACTTGCAAAACTTTCTCTGGACCCTCTCCTCCTCCTATCCCAAATCTTTGATAGCTTCGTTTTATTCTGCCCTATCATGTATAACCAATGTGCGTTAAAGTAAGTCAGTTTTGTTTACTTCTGTTCAAATCTTCATTGCAAAAATGCCCTGGCTCCTTAAACAATATGATTATTTTCCAACTCTTTTCTGGCTATTCTGGCAGTAGATTACAATGTTTGTCCTAAGACTGGTGCTTTTGCTTCTGTATAGTATCTGTTACAGATCAATGCAACTTTTATTCAAGAGACTTCTTGGTCTCAAATGTTTGATGAAACCAAGGCTTTAATGTCTAAGTAGAAAAACACATATGCTCTTGCAGGAGTCAGGTTTTATATTGAAACAAAGAAATGTTTCAGGCTGAGAAGGTGGCTCAATGGTAGAGTACTTGCCTCACACGCATGAGGCCCTGGTTCGATTCTTAAGCACCACATAAACAGAAAAAGCTGGAAGTGGTGCTGTGGCTCAAGTGATAGAGTGCTAACTTTGAGCTGAAGAGCTGGGGGACAGCGCCCAGACCCAGACTTCAGGCTCTACCACTGACAAAAAAAAAGAGAAATGTTTCATTTTATTCTTTTTCAATAGTTATCATTCTCTAAGATGGCTAAAAGGAGTACTTTGGGCCAAGGTTCTGATGACTTCTTCATCTTTCTCTAATATTTTCCTGTGTATGTAAACTAATTTAATTCAAAGTTTACATTTAACAAGGAAAACAGTGAATGGAATTAACAATAGACCAGACATTACAGAATAAATGAATACGTTTGAGTATCAATAGAAAATAAAATGCAATACTATTACTACTATTAAAATTATTAGAAAATTTTCAATCCAAAATATATTCCAAAATTCTTAAGGAAAATATATATGTGTTCCTGGGCATAATTTTTATGAGGTTTTGTTCTTGAAACCCTTTTATAGTTCTTGTGTTTTTATTTTTATTTTTTGCTAGTATTGGGACCTGAATTCAGAGCTTCACACAGCTGGTGCTCACCACTTGAGCCATACCTTCATTTCTAGTTTTTGCTGGTTAAGTGGAGATAATAAAAATAATCTCATGGATTTGTTAGCTCCGGCTAGCTTCAAAACTTGATCATAAGATGTCAGCCTATTGAGTAGTTAGGATTATAGGTGTGAGCCACTAGCACCCAGTCATTACCAGAAATGCTGGCCTGGCCTCCCACATCACAAAACCCAAACTGAGTACTGTGCTTCCTCCTTAAGTACCTGAAACACAACTCCACTAGCAGCCCCAAGGGTCTCTGGCCCACAGAGGATTCTGTCTCTCTCTTCTTGTGACTGCTGCAGCTTTGCTTAGGCTGTTACAATGGAGCAAGGATACGATTTTATCCCACTGTTCTTGTCTTGCCAAACACATGGTTTGCTGCCATGCCACGCGTCCTTACTCTTGACCTCCCAGACCTCTTCCTAGATAGACTACAATCTGTCATGGTAATCAAACTGGATTTCCTACAACATATCACACCTGACAGGCCTGGACTCAGTTCTTGTGACCCATTTATCATTCTGTGTGATATGCAAAGGTTCAAATTCTCTGCCCTCATCTATATTCCTGGAGAAGAGGGAATGAGAAAGAAGTGCCAAAAAGACTTTCACAACTGGGATGGGCAGGGCACTGGTGGCTTGTGCCTGTAATCCTAGCTACTCAGAGGCTAGGTTCACAGCCAGCTCAGGCAGCAAAATCCGTGAGACTCTTATCTCCAATCAACCACCAAAAAGCCAAAAGTAGAGCTATGGCTCAAGTGGTAGGTGTTAGCCTTGAGCACAAAAGCTCAGGGACAATATCCAGGTCCAGAATTCAAATCCTAGGACTGGTACGCACACAAAAAGAAAAAATAATTCTAGGATTCAATTTCAGCATTTTTAGTCATAAGTTTTATTAAATTTGGATTTGATGAAAATAAATTGGATTTTCTAGGTCAATGCAAGCAATTGCAATAGTCAATTAAGACTATTGACTTCACAAAACTGAGACAGGCTATTATTTGACTCAATGTCCACCAGACTGTGTTGTTGACTACATTATGGTCTTCAGCATACATGATGTCCTGATTGTGAGTCACATTTTGCTTTTTGGTTAAGTACCAAGATTTTTATAGAAGTGCATACTACACATATCATTCTGTGTCTTCAATAAGCTAGCCATGTCTTTATGAAATCATGTACTTCAGAGCAAATTTCAAACCAAAAACATTTAAGAATGCCGTGTAAACATGTACTGTCATGAATATAAAGAAAAGAACAACCAGCACTAGAGGTTCAGTCTCGTAATCCTAGCTACTCAGTAGACTGAGATCTGAGGATCATGGTTCAAAGCTAGTCCAGGTAGGAAAGTCCATGAGACTCTTATCTCTAGTTTATAAACCAAAAAGCTGGAATGGTGCTATGGCTCAAGTGTTTTAGCACTAGTCCTGAGCAAAAGAGCCCAGGGACAGTATCTAGGTCCTGAGTTCAAGCCCCAGTACTAGAACAAGAAAGGAAGGAAGGAGAAAGAGAGGGAGGAAGGAAAGAAGGAAGAAAGGAAGGAAGGAAGAAAGGAAGGAAGGAAGGAAGGAAGAAAAGAAAACAAAAGAAAAGTACATACTAGGCATTTAGACATAGCTTCAGAAATTAAATTTGAGATAAGTATCAAAATAAATATAAATGTTTAATACACTGCTATAATAGCAATGTTTTCATCAGATTAAAGTTATTAACTGGGATAATTAGCCTCTAATTATATTCTTTTCTAAACATGTTTATTATCATATATTAGTTATACAGGGGAGTTTCCTTGTAATATTTTCATACATGCTTACAATGTGTCTTGATTAATTCACCCTTTTCATTTCTCTCCCACTTCCTTACTGCCCCCATTCCCCAAAAATTTCAGCAGACTTTTATTGTTCTATTTTTATACAAGAATATAAATCACTTTGACCAAATCCACTCTCTTCAATCATCCTTTATCCTTTCAGTGATGCCCACCCCACTACAGACTTGTTTTACATTTCTGTCATTTATGTTTTAAAGTGTATATTATCAATTGTAATATTTTACACAGTCAGATTTACCCCCCTTTATTTCTTTCTCTTTACCTATCGCTCTTCCTCTTACTATTTGTTAACTTTCAATAAGTTTCACTATAGCATTTTAATAAGCAGATGCAATTTATATTGAGATTATTATCTTTCTATCATTTTTATCTCCTCTCCTTAATTCCCTAAAATACTCCATTATTATGAACACAAATACATCATACATATTTATTGATATACTTATTTTTAGGTCTAGCTTCCAAATTCAGTGTTTTATAATTCCAAAAATTATGATCTTGATATAAAAGTACAATGTTAAAGGACCATTCTGCAGAGCCATACACCTTGTTCTAGTTGGGCATTGAAGCCATGCATACTATCTCTCTGCTAGAGGCATCTTGCTTGAGGTCATCATTCCGATAGAATACCCACTTTGGGATCCATGAAAAAACAACTCTCCAGCAGTTCTCTTTCTTCCTCCATAGTCCTCCTTTCTTTCATCTATTTCCTCACTGGATGCACAATGAATTTGAACACTAGCTCATCATTATTAGCTTTCTGGCCTTGAATGAGTCACATCATCCTTTTCTCCTTCAGAAAACAGGATCAGGAGAATTATGCCTAAAAGGATTTGTAAAGAATGTGATACATGGTATAAGCCTTCAAGCCAATATTTGTTAGTGAAATACAAAAGAATTTACATATTAAATTATATATTAAAAGAAAAAAATCCAATCGGCAGTTTTCTACCATGAGCACATATAAACATATAGTCAAGATGTACATGTAAACATGCATAATCAAGATATCTTTGTGTATAAATATATTAAATTCCGTGCTAGGTGTCAAGCCCAATAGCATATGCATACATATCCTTTATTATTGCACTACACTTGCAGCTACAATTTATTTATGAGAGGAAGAAAATAGAGTGTTCTTTGCAAAATGGAATCCTTATGCAGTAGAGAAATAGAGTTTTTAACATTGCCTATCAGGAAAAAAGAGTTTTTAACATTACCTATAGAGTCAGAAATGTCAGGATACAATTTATTTTTAAACAATCACATACACAGTCCACATATCGAAGATAATCCAGTGGCAATTTCAGTCCTACTAAGGACAAAAATCACTTGACCATATATTGTCATTGTTAGTGAAATTTTAGAAGCTTGGTATAGGAGAATATCTCAAATAACTAGAAGAATTAATTTCAGTCCAGTATAGTATGATTGTATGCATGAGGCTAAGATTCTAGAAAACTATTCTTAGCAAGACACTGAAAATTTCTGGAAATTTGGACAGCTTCATTTTGCAATTTTAGTCATTCCTTATCTCTTGGTTGGTGTTGGTGGTGATGGTGATGGTCATAGGGCTTGAGCTCAATGCCTGGGCTCTGTCCCAGAGATTTTATGCTCAAGGCTAGCACTCTACAGCTTTGAGCCACAGCACCACTTCCAGTTTTCTGGTGGTTAATTGGAGGTCTGAGTATCACAGACTTTCCTGCCCAGACTGTCTCTGAACCGTGATCCTCAGATATAAGCCTCCTGAGTAGCTAAGCTCAAGGTAGGCATAAGCCTGGCTCCTTACCTCTTGTAGTTTTAAGTTATAAGTCCCTTGAAAGATTAAATAGTTGTACAAAAGTGTCCAAGAAAAACAAAAAGAAATGAACTTGTAGATAGTACACTATCTTTGGCTGGAGAAGGCATGTGCATAAAAAAATAGTACATAATAATATGTTTAACAAGGAAAAGTTATCAGCCCAGTCTCTCTCTCTGGTCAGGGACCATAGCCGTGTTGGAGCATAATGGTATGGAGAGGGACTAGTGAAAGTAAGCTAACACAATCAGATTTCATAGAGAGAGAAAGACATCACACAAGAAATCTAGCATAATTTTTTTTTACTAATAAAGCTGATTAGAAAGAAAAAATAGAAGAAAGGTAAAAAGAGGATTTAAGAAGAGTAGAAAAATGGAGCACTATAGACCAAGGTCTAAGGTAGACCCAATGGTTCCCTCAGTCTGTGATTCTCTTTAGGGTTCTCTTCAGAGCAAATTTGACATCCTTGTTCCTGAGGCTATAAATGAGGGGATTCAATGTGGACACTAAAAGAGTGTAAACTACTGAGAAAAATTTCCCCTGGCCTCCAGCCCCAACAGATGATGACTTAATATGAGCGAGTAGCCCAGACCCATAGAATATGACCACAGTGATCATGTGAGAACCACAGGTGCTCATGGCTCTGGACCAGCCCTTAGCTGATGACACGTGAATGACATTAAAAAGAACCAAAGCATATGAAATTAAGATAATGAGGCTAGAAAAACAGATAACTATCGCTACAACGATAGAAGTCACAAGCTCACTGACGTGGGTGCTGCTGCAGGAGAGCTGGAGGAGAGGGAAGATTTCACACATGTAGTGATCGATGATGTTGGAATCACAAAAGATGAGCCTGATCACGCATGCTGTGTGGATGATGGCACCAACTAACCCCATCAAGTATGAGCCCAACATCAGCAGAGAACAGGTCCCAGGGGACATGAGGACCATGTACTGTAGGGGCTGACAGATGGCTACGTAGCGATCATAGGCCATGGCTGTCAGCACGTAGCACTCCGAGTGGACAAAAAAGGAGAAGAAGAAGAGTTGAGTCATGCATCCAGTGAAAGAGATGATGTTTCTTTCTGAGACAAAGCCCATCAACATTTTGGGACTAATGACAAAAGAATAACAGAAATCAATGCAGGACAGATTAAAGAGAAAAAAGTACATGGGGGTGTGAAGGTGCAAGTTCAGGCAAATCAGGCTCATTAAGCACAAATTTCCTACCACCGTGACTATATAGTTCACCAGGAACAGGAAGAATAGGGGAATTTGGAATGCAGGTCGGTCTGTTAACCCCATGAGGATAAACTCTTTCACTGAAGATTCATTTTCCATAGCCATCTGCTTCATGGGTGGGATCCGTAGAGGAATGATAGAAGGTGATATTGGCAATGAATTCTAATTTGACCCCAGAAGGAGAACTGGAGTTGCTGGCTTCTGAGTTCAGGATTGTCTGTAAATTCACAGTAAGTTATCCAAAGAGTCATACATCCGAAGTTAATTCCTGGAGAATTCCCATTAGCTTCTTCTCCCACCCATGATGTGTGTCCCTGTCCAATAGAATGTGGTTAGATCTACCAATGTCACTGAACATCATTTCTTCCATTCACTTGAGTCTTCAGTAGAGATTGTAACAGAAAATGACAATAATAGCAAATGGCTTTCCAGGATCCTCCATTCATGTAGCTTTGGGTTTGAAGACAGATTATGAAGTGAAAGATGATTCAATGCTTACCCTTGCTCCCCTAGAGGTTCAAGACCTCAAGAGGCCTTCCTCCTCACTGGCTTCAGCGTTACAAGATTCTAATGATAAGCCATCAGTGAAGATTTGCTTTTTACATGCTAGAAGACAAATACTGGGGAACATTCCAGGATTTTTATTTGGGAATCTCTCCAGAAGGTTATCTTCACATGTGAGAAGGAAAACAAAAACTTTATATGACTGTCTAAAAAATCACCAACCTCAAGTGAAAGTCTATTTCATGCAACATAGTTCTAGAAACGTTGGTTGGAATAACAGTATATGTATATCTAGGTATATATAGATACCTAGTCTCCTTTATGATTTTGTCCCAGGTTGGTTGGCTGAACTCCTTTGAGGATGATTACCATGATTACATCCTGGGCCATAGACCAAACATTAGATCTTTTGAGACTGGAACTTCTGTTCAATTTACTTTCCCTACAAGGAATAATTAGTCCTCTGAGCAGAGTATAGGACAGTTCCCTGAATCACTCTGCTGATCCTGTCTTCTATAGCACTTTCAAGGGGAAAGTCCAAGGTTATAGTCACTTTCCCAATCCCAGGTATGTCACACTAGCCTCTAGGATTGAACTAACATGAGGTTTCTCTCTCTCTCTCTCTCTCTCTCTCTCTCTCACACACACACACACACACACACACACAGAGTTAATAAGAGAGAAACACGATAAATTATTTAATCCAAATTTTATCAACAGAAGCTTATTTTAAGAAAAGGACTAAAGACACATACAGAAATGTGACTGGATAAAAAGATGGATCTAACTTACTAGGAGAATGAGGAAGCTCAGGAAAAGTTTGTATCTGATTCTTCTAGGATAATCTGTGTTGCTTTCCTGGGTAACATCAGGATGCTTTCTGGAGTGAGGGTTTATCAGATAAGGAAGGTGTGTGTGTGTGTGTGTGTGTGTGTGTGTGTGTGTGTGTGTGTGTGCCAATATTGGGGCATAAACTCAGGCTTGGCTTTGTCTCTGGCACTCTACCACTTCAACCACATTCTACTTTGGGTTATTTGCTGGTTAGTTAAAGATTAAGAGTCTCTTGTGGGGCTGGGAAGTTGGCTCAGTGGTAGAGCGCTTGTGTTGCATGCAAGAGGCCCTGGTTTCAATTCCTCAACGCCACATAAACAGAAAAAAAGCCAGAAGTGGTGCTGTGGCTCAAGTGGTAGAGCACTAGCCTTGAGCTGAAGAGCTGAGGGACAGCACCCAAACTCAGAGTTTAGCCTCCATGGCCGACAAAAATAATAATAATAATCATGATAAAAAGAGTCTCTTACGATTTGTCTGCCAAGGATAGCTTTGAACCACCATCCTCATATTTCAACTTCCTGAGTAGCTATGAGTACAGGTCTGAGCTATACGAACCCGACCAGGAAGTAGTTCTTCATGTGCAGCTTTTTTTAAAAAATGGGATTTTTGTTATTCATTTTTATTAACTTTATTATTATAAAGGTGCAACTTTTACACAAAAAGACAGAGGAAGGTTAGAATGACATTATAAGTGCTATCTCTGGCTTGGAGGAAAGAGCTATCATTTTCTCTCAGACAACTAGAGGAAGAAATTCAGTTTTCATGGCCTGCCTTATAGAGAAAGGCAGAGCATAAAGAGGAAGAGCTGACGGAAGTGGCGCTGTAGCTCAAGTGGTAGAGCGCTCGCCTTGAGCTGAAGAGCTGAGGGACAGCGCCCAGGCCCAGAGTTCAAGCCCCACGACCGACCAAAAAAAAAAAAAAAAGAGGAAGAGCTGAGTCCTTCCAATGTCCTTCAGTTCAAAGTACTCAGCAAATCCAAGTAATATATTTGGTCATGTCATTTTTGAGCCCTGATCCTACCCAAGGGAACTTTGACAACCTCTGGGAAAAATTTTGTTGGTCACAACTGGTTGTGTGTGTGTGTGTGTGTCTGTGTGTCTGTGTGTGTCTGTGTCTGTGTCTGTGTTTTAGGGGAATAGTACTGGCATCTGATGGGCAGGGCCCAGGAATGCAGTGCCCTATCCACTGCACAAGATAGGACTACAACAGAAACATACCCAAATGTTAGTAGTGCCAAGATCAAGAAACTCTGCTTTAGATAAATAAGAATATGGAACATGGGAAGGGGCGCTAGCACCTACAAGGTTCACTTTATATGGTCGGCTCAGTTCTAACATTGTATGTAAATTATCTCATTTAATTCCTATACCAACACATCGAGATAACCCTTTCATTTTTTATTTTTGGGTTGCTATGTTTAAACAAGGACTTTATTTATAGTACACAGAAGCTCTACTCACAAGACTCTGTCCTCTTGTATTTGCTTCATTTTATATATATATATATATATATTATATTTATAGTATCTTTATATATTATTGTAGATATTTATTTTCATTATATATATATAAATAAAGAGGAGTATGCAGAAATTCAAATAAACAAGGGTCAGGGCATTTACATCACTTATCTACTAGTCTCATAAGTTACAAAGTTAAGTCTGGATTGAAAGGACTGATCGAGAGCCTACTCTTATTCTTTCAATGCTTTGTTACCACATTTACTTGATGTGAGAGAGAGAGCGAGAGCGAGAGCAAGAGAGAGAGAGAGAGAGAGAGAGAAAGAGAGAGAGAGAGAGAGAGAGAGAGAGAGAGAGAGAGAGCACGGCACTGGAGATCAAACTCAGGTGCTCCCACTTGCCACGCAAGCACTCAGTACTACTGCGCTTCACTCAACCTCTTAAGCTGCCTTTTGTTAAAAGAATTTGGCAGGTGGAGTGGGGGGGGGGGGCTGGGGGTAACCACTAGGAATGCATGTTTGAAATCCCAGGCTTGGGACACTGATGATGGAGGATTGCTACTTTGATACCAGCCTGGACTACATGAGGTGATTATGCCTGAGAAAAGAAAGGAAACGTGCCATCCATGAATGCTGTGATGAGAGGAAAGGGATCACACTCTTGTATCCATACAGTGGCAGAGCCATCTATATTTGGGAGTCACTGCTCTATCTGTACCTCCTGCACTTCCATCAAATACCAACTAGCTGTGGTGCTTCTGCTCTATCAGGACAGAAGGTGTGGTGTGTGAGAAGAAGCTTCTTTGGTTATTCTGGGACTTTGGTGGGATTTTAACACTGCTTAGGGAGCAAGAGAGGTACAGATGACAGTGAGAAACAGGTGATATCTTCTTCTGACAATGGTAGCCTCAGGAATGGGACTGGTTGGTCGCCTGTCAGCACCAGGGTCCAGAACTTCAGTGGTTGACACCACCAGCTTCAGGGCTGAAACTCAAAGCACCTGAAGTTGCTAGTGTCAAGCCTTGCCTCCTCATAGCTCAGGAGCCAGAACCCCGTGTGGGCAGTGCTCAAGATCTTTCCATCCTCAGTGTCAAGACTCAGAGTGGGAAGTCTCTTGTTAGAAGTGATTCCCAGGATTCCTGGCTTGGCCTCATGACAGAGACAGCACTTCTGGGTGAGCATGTACTCTTTGGGCTCCTGAAACCCAACTGATGGGCAGACCCAAGGGTCTCTTACGCACGAGGTCTCTCCTCCTTCAAGTGTAACTGCTGCTGCTGCTGATTGTGGGATGACTCTTTGCTTGGGATGTCAGAAAGGAGCAGGGATTCCATTTTATCCAACTGGTTTCACGCCTCCCAAAGCCATGGTATGAAGTCACACCATACTTCCTTACTCTTGACCTCCCAGACCCCTTCCTATCCTATAATCTTCCACGGTGACCAGACTGGAGCTTCAAATGTAGCAGGCCACACCTCAGTGGCCTGGATTCAATACCTCCACTCATTTGTCATTCTGGTTTCCATGCCGTGGTTAGATAGCTGTGTCATCTTCTCTATTCATGAAAGACAAAGAATGAGCACTGTGGCAGCAATTACCTAAAAACTCTCGATGACCCATCAAATGAAGACTGTGATGATGTTTCAATTCCTTTGGGTGATGAGATAAACTTGGTGGGGAAACAAGCCTTCTTCCACAGACAACAACATATTTACACTCAGTTTCTGAGATTTCTTTGCTTTTTCAGAAAATTAGACCTTGAGATAGTGCTCTTTTATGTTAATGTTACCTAATCTATTTAAGTCAGCTTGTAATATTAATCTCTTATGGAAAAAAGTCCTCTTTACATTTGTTACTATGGAAGTAAGAGAGCAAATATTCACAACTCAAAATGTGTGTGTGTGCGCGCGCGCATGTATGTGTGTGTGTTTGTGTAGAATCTATGAGATATAAGAAGAGGATAAGCAATGTGTAGACCATATCTATATTTTAACAAATTATACATAGAGTGCTGTTAGACAATTATTGTCAGATATATTTTTGTGTATCCAAATTGCTTTACATTTAATTATACTAATATTTGAGTTCCAGACTTCAAGTACTTTTAGTTATTGATAACACATGGATTTGATTAAAAAGTTAAATCAATTGGGCTTTCTAAGTCCATACATGCAAATGGATCTGTTAAATGGGTTTATTGACTTCACCAGGTGGAATCGGACGTGTAATTAGCTCTCCACCAGACTGTACTTTAGAGTACAAGATGGTGTTCTGACCATAAGTTATGTTCTCTGTCCATTACATTTTATTTTCTGGTAAAGTATCAAGGTTTCATAGCAATGAATGTTACATATGCCATTGTATGTCTTCATTAGTGAGCTAGGTCTTTAGCATCAGAGCAAATTTCAACCTTTTTTTTTTGGTCAGTGGTGGGGGTTGAACTTGGGGGCCTGGGTGCTGTCCCTGAGCTCCTTTGCTGAAGGTTAGCACTCTACCACTTTGAGTCACAGCCCACTTCTGGCTTTCTGGTAGTTAACTGTAGATAAGAGTCTCACAGACTTTCCTGCCTCGGCTGGCTTTGAACTGTGATCCTCAGATCTCAGTTTCCTGAGTAGCTAGCATTATAAGCATGAGCTACCGGTGCACAGCCAAATTTTAACCTTATGCTGGAATTTGAACTGAAGCTTTGTAAAAATCTGGCCTTCAAAAATTGTTTTTATAATTTTTGTCATTCCTTTTGTATCAATGCAGTCATAAGAAATGAAGCAATTGACACAGAAATGGTTTTATTAAAACTGTTTTAGAAAACCAAGAAATAAAAAGAGCTGTCAGAAAGCACCCAACTTCCCAGCTTTCAATGAGAAGCAGATATACAAGGAAAGAATGGCATATAGCATTATCTTTATATAGTAACATATGCCAGTCTAATGTTTTTATATGGTACAGAGTATAAAGACCAAGTTGAGCCTTGTTGGGACTAAAGGGAATAAAAAATATTGGGAAATTCTTGATGTATTAACATGTGTATATATATGTATATAGCTTTGTGATAGAGGAAAAATATTTCATAATATTTTATACCCTAGGACTTCCCAGAGCCCAGGGTATAAAAAGGAATATGAAGAGAACACCAGAGGAAGTTAATGAGTAGAGGCAAGCAAAGGAGAAAGCAACAGAGCAACAGAGACAGAGACAAGGCAGGCCAATTAAAACACTGGATTCAGTTTGTGATTCTCTTCAGAGCAAGTTTCACATCCTTGGTCCTAATTCTATAAATGAGGGGTTCAGCATAGGCACAAAAAGAGTATAAAATACTGAGAAAAATTTCCTCTGGCCCACAGACTCAGTTGATTTTGGTTTGACATAAGCAAGCATCCCAAACCCATAGAAGAGGCCAACAGTGGTTATGTGAGAAACATTGGTGCTCATAGCTTTGGACCAACCCTTCCCTGATGACATATGAATGACAATATTAAAAAAAAATCAAAGCATATGAGATTAAGATAATGAGACTGCAACAAATGATAGCTGTATCTACAACAACGTAACTCACAAGCTCATTGACGTTCGTGCTGCTGCAGGAGAGCAGGAGGAGGGGGAAGAGGTCACACATGTAGTGACTGATGATGCTGGATCACAGAAGGTGAGCCTGATCACGCCTCCTGTGTGCAGCATGGCTGAAGCTAATTCTATCAAGTGTGAAGCAAGAATCAGCAGAG
Organism: Dipodomys spectabilis; assembly: GCF_019054845.1. Classification (NCBI taxonomy): domain Eukaryota; kingdom Metazoa; phylum Chordata; class Mammalia; order Rodentia; family Heteromyidae; genus Dipodomys; species Dipodomys spectabilis. The sequence continues at coordinate 5,843,027 of NW_024870700.1, forward strand.
AACAGATGCTAGGGGACATAATGACTGTGTACTACAGGGGCTGATAGATGGCCACGTAATTATCATAAGCCATGGTGGTCAGCACATAGGACTCAGACTTGACCAAAAAAAGCAGAAGAAAAATAGCTGAGTTATGCATCCAGGATAGGAGACGATGTTCCTCTCTGACACAAAGCCAACTAGCATGTTGGGGGTAATGACAAGTGTGTAACAGAAATAGATTCAGGACAAATTAAAGAGAAGTACATGGGGGTATGAAGATGTTAGTTCTGGCAAATTAAGTTCATTAAGCCCAAGTTTCCCACCACAGTGATCATATAGTTCACCAGGAACAGAAAAAAAAAAGTGGCATTTGGAGCTCAGGCTGGTCTGTCAATCTCTAAGAATAAACTCTATCACTGATGAATAATTTCTCATAGCCATTTGTTAGATGGATGGGATCTGCAGAAACAGCAGAAGGGGTTGACATCAACAATGAGCCATCTTTTCCCTGATTCCAGAGGTAGGTCTGAGGTGCTGAGTTGCTGAGCTGCAGGCAATCCAAGCTCTGGGTTGTCTGAAGGCAATCAGCAAGACAGCCAAAGAATAAGACTTTCTATACCGATTTCTGAATAATTGGAATTTCTTCTCCCCTTTCTGCCATGATGTATGGTTCTGGTCATTAGGATGAAGTGAGATTCTCATGTCTCTGGACATCCTTTCCTTCCTTCACTTTAGACTTCACTAGGGATAAGAAGTGAGAAGTATAATAAACTCCATTTCTCAGAAGCCATGATTTACATAGCATTGTGTGTGTGAAGGTACAATTGTGAAGACAAAGAGGATTCTACACTCACTTTTCCCCCGGAGGTCTCACTGCTACTGAACTTACAGAGTCTTTTCTTCTCGTGGTGTGGAAGTGTTTGTTTTCTGTTAATGGACATTGTAGATCTGTCTTTGCAATAGCTAGAAGGGAAACACTGGGGAAAACATGGGGCTGTGATTGCTATTTAACAATTTTGGCTAGGTGCTGGTAGCTCACGCCTGTAATCCTAACTACTCAGGAGGCTGAGATCTGAGGATGGCGGTTCAAAGCCAGCCAGGGCAGGAAAGTCTGTGAGACTCTTATTTTAACCAACAGAAACCTGGAAGGGACACTGTGGCTCAAGCGGTAGAGCACTAGCCTTGAGCTGAAGAGCTGAGGGGCAGTGCCCAGGACCATGACCGACAAAAAACAAAAACAAAAACCAAAAACAACACCCCCCCCCCCCCCACCAATTTCTACAGCAGGCTCTTTACAACATGAAAGAAAACAAAACCTTACATGAGCCTCCCACACATTTCCTCACGCCAAAAAGAATCTAGCTTATGTTTCATTCTTTTGGGAGAATTTATTAGAAGCACAGAAAATGATTCTGACTTTGAAGATTTCCTCTAAGGTTGGCTGGATCCCTTGAGGGTAGAAATGACTGAATCTATGCTTCTAGTCTATTCCATTGACCTAACTTTGGATCTTTTGAGAATTAAAGTTCCTTTCAATTTATACTTTCTTGCCAGGAACCCTTTGAGTTCAGTACCAAGTAGTTGCTAGGGCTTTTTAACATTCTGCTTTTTGTGTCCTAAGGTGAACTTCTTGACTGCGAAGCCATGGACAACAAACCTAACACTTCTATGTCTTGCATATTTATACTTGTATCTGCACATACATCTATATACAGCTATAATTTGAGGCTCAAGGAAAGCTCATATATTGCATTGTGGTGATAGTTAAATAAGATTTTTTACAAAAAGTATTAGAACTGCATTTAACATATATAGTAGCGGATAGCATTTTTTTATGCCTTTCCTTGTTCCACACAGGGCTTCTCAACCTCAACACAAATGACACTGGATGAGAAATTAGATTGTATAGTATTGCCAGTTTAACATAAAACGAACAGTATCCTTATCCCTGTCCTGAACACTCTCCTACCCCAAAGAGAATCTCACTTTTTCCAGACATCTCTCTGTTTCTAGGTTGTTCCAGGGGCTCAGAAAATGATACTGCAATGTATGACACTTGAATTTGTTGAGTTCTTTAAATGGAAGAACACTGGGAAAATCTCGGAACAGTGGTTTTCTAATGTAATCTTACATTTCTTTCTTCTTTTGCCCTTAATCCTTAAAACCAATGAATTGTATTCATTATCCTAAAATGCCATATGTAATGGAAGGGAAAAAAGCCATGTTCTGTCAATTGCTCAGCAGTTTTCTTTCGTATGTTGTCTTCCCAACAGTTGATCGTTCTCTCTAGCATTTACAATCAATGTCATGTAAAACAATTTTGCAGATGCTTCTTTTCCAAACCATATTTAGAAATATTTGTTCTTCTTGGCTTAATTTTGTGATATCCTTGTAAAATGTTGTAACTCTTGTTTGGTAAGATTCTGCTGAAATACAGCTTGGGACAGAGAAACATGAACAGAACTTCAGTAGAGTAGGGTCCTCAAGACAGACAAAATTAAGATTGGAAACAAGGTTAGTCCAGCCTAAGAGCAACACCTACCAAAATCTTACTGGCTTAACTTTGGGTAAAAGTATCTTATTGACATAACTCCTAGTCAATTCTCTGATATTGGATAAAATTAGACACATCAGGACAAATCTTACACCAGAAGGAAGAAAGACCATGCAGGACCAACCAGTGATGAGAGCCAACTACAGAGTGGTTAATCAACAATGTCTTCAATGATAAGAAAGTTGTCAGAATCAAAACAGTCATAGTGCATATGGTGACCCAAGACTATAATCCCAGCACTTGGCAGGATCACAAAACAGAGTCCCTTGTGTCATCCCTCCCTAAAGTTAACTACCAATGACAACTTATGAAGAGCTCTTACACTTTATCTAAAACTCTAGTCCTTCCATGTATCTATCCCAGAGAGAAGGCAAGGTCATACCTTTGGCAAAAAAATGCAAAACCAAAAACTTACAGGTAAGTATTTAACAAAAATGACCATATCTCTTTAGTCCAAACATATTTTTAGTAGTTCATACTCAGGGAGTTATTTAAAAAAGTGTACCCTACAGAATTTATTTAATTGGGTATCTTGTCTTTAAGTATTTATTTTATAATTAGGTTACTTTCAGGCTTAAATAACTGGCTCTTCACAGCCACTTCAATATGTCCCTTTCCCACATAGCAGTTTCTCCCCAGCCAGGCTTTTTTTTTTTGGGGGGGGGGGATCTGATAGCTAACAGGTCTTGGAGAATATTAAGTCCATATCTCTTTTTACTTGGAGGTCACCTTTTAACTCTTGCTCTCCTACTACTCCTAGCAATTGAATCTGTGAAGGCACTTCCCATTGCTTCTAGGAGAACGTACTAGTGATCTGGAACACCTGCCTTTTCTGTTTAGTCATCTTCCCAGTCATAGCCTACCCTGACTTGTTTTCTTGTTTCTTCATGCTATTTCCTTTTTACAAAAACAAAACGCCTTGAAACTCCACGTGACCTTCCCAGGCTAACCTGCCTCTAATAATCTTGAGAACTCATTAGAACATATGTATCTATATTAAGTGATTTCATTAGGCTTCTTGCCACATCAAGAAATAGATAATGTGTCTAGCACAGAACACAGCTTAGAGATGATCTATTGTGATTCCTTCATTTTCCAGGTGAACAGGCCCAGGGATCTCCCTCGGGATCAGAGCTCCTAATCCAATGTCCTTCCTGTCACCCCCTGAGCTATTTTGTGTTATCTCCTTGTCTAGTCCAATTGTTTAAATGCACAATTCAACTGACATATGATAAAATCGGAATTCCTATCTTGGTGTTTTCCTGGCTCTCCTACCTTCTTTAAACTTTCCTTTTCCTTCTGGGGTTGTCACAAAGGGCGTTTTTCATCCTTATTTTCATGAGTTACAAGAGCAAAGGAAGCCACTGGTAACAGGACTAGCCATAGACACAATGCGTCTGTCACTATGGGGTACCTGGTTGAGATGTTAAGAGAAATGAATGAGACTTCATTCTTGCTTTCAGAGAATAAGAAAAAGGTGATTCCAGATCCTATAGCAGCCAGTCATTCTCAGCAAAGTTCAGAGCTGTTTATGTTTTCTCTTTGTTGTTGTTTGTGAAGGTCGTAGTTCAAACAGAATCTTCTTTCCACCCCTGCCCCAAGGTCAAGAGTTCATTTCCCATGAGTCAGAATGTGGCCTGGATAGTTTACCTTTCACTGGGAGATCTGTGTAGGACCTGGTGTCCTGTAGACTAAGAAATTAGGGACTTTAAGAGTGTTAGTTAGCACCAGAATCAAATTTTGTAGGACTAAAGATGAGAACATCTATACACTGGAATAAGGCATCAGAGTTCAATGATAAGGGCATTGATTTTTTTGCTAAGACATTACTAGTTTCTTTTTCTCCTCAAGATATGTGTGTAGCATGTATCTGTATTTATCAGGTCTGACATGTTAGCAGCTAAAATGATTAAACTGTAATCCTCCTTCCCACATATACATTCCACCCATCCTTTCCAATATTTTTCCCCTATAAAGCTATATTCTTACATTTCCTTTTCATGTGTATGAGCTCCATGTTGTCCAGGATCATTGCCTATTTCATTTACTGCTGAATCTGCAGCACCAGAAATAGAGTGTGATACTTTTTAGGGACTCAATGGTTGTGGTATGAAATCATGAATTTATCTCCACCATGGAGATCAGCTTCTAAAGCTCCAATCAGTAACTGTAGTTAGGACAAGGTAAATACTGCAATGGACACACTGACAATTATTAACTCCACAAATTACATGTAGGTCATCACTATAGAAAAACGACTTGGGACAGACCTCTCTCAGAATATAGACTTTTTATCTTCTTAATTAAAACATTGATTAAAACTGAATTACATGATCTCTCATTTAAAGTATTACTGAAACTTTTCTTGAGCTTTTTTTTTTTGGCCAGTCCTGGGGCTTGAACTCAGGCACTGACCCTGAGCTTCTTTTGTTCAAGGCTAGTGCTCTACCACTTGAGCCACAGCGCCACTTCTGGCCTTTTCTGTTTATGTGCTACTGAAGAATTGAACCGAGGGCTTCATGCATGGTAGGCAAACACTCTACCACTAAGCCACATTCCCAGCCCAAGCATTTCTATTTAAGTAATAGAGTGATTTTCTAAATTCATGTTAAGCAATAGGAGGCTGGGTAGTGGCTAGAATCTAGATCTTGGGCTTTGCTCTTGAGTTATCATTGTTTCTATTGAATTATTCCACTGACGGAGGGAGGACATGCAATTTCCAATAAGGTAACTCAGTTATTTGCTTACACTTCTGAAGAACTTCCTGTTTTGTTGTTTTCCCATTCTATTCACAGATATTATTAATTTGATTGAGTTGCTTTGTTTTTCCTTAACCTTTCTGGCTGCTTGGTGACTTTTCCCAATCACCAAAACAGGCTATACAACTGGTGGCACTTACAATAGCTGGTGTCATCTCCTCTTGCTTTTCTCCCTCACTCTCTCCCACCCCGCTGCGCACAAACCCATATCTTTATTTCTGTTTCACCTGGATCTTGGTTCAAGCAATGACCACCACTTATGTCTACAAGCACCTGGTTTAGAGATTTATATAATCTCTATAAAGCTGTAGGCATGTTAATACAAGTCTTTCTATAAAGGGAAAAGTGTGAAAACAGGTTTTTATAACTCCCCAATTCAGTGCTCTTTTCACTAATCTACTCAAACACTCTGAAGTAACCTAAATACCAGGTACCAAAGAGAAATGGGTCAAGATTTTCATTACTGAAGGGGAAAAGACATTTAAATAGACACAGCACATTAAGTGCTTGGATTGCTGATATAGCAGCCTGTTTAGACCACACTTTACTCATATTTGAGCTTCAACTCTTATCACAACTTCCTGGCCATAGCAACTCAATACACTTCCTGAATAAATGTTTCCATGTCCAAGAGTTCTAACTGGGCTTCAGATTCTCTTATGTTCATACGTGTTTGTTCCACTCTCTGCATCAGATCTGCATAAACAGTCACAGGCTATACATTTCCTTGGATTTTATATGCAAATGTACATTAATATCCCCTGCCAGTCCCAGACATATTAAAAGTCCATTGGGGGAAAAACTAAGTAGCAAACTTGTCATTCGAGAAACAAGCGCATTACTGAAACTTAAAAGTGCATTCATTAGGATTTAACACAGATATGTGCTTGGTTAATTTAATTCACTTGTAAAACTTCACAATCTAGAACCAAGCCTGCCCTCTAGTGCCAAAACTGACATGAAATAAGAACAGCAATCCCCCAACTACCAGAAAAAGTAACTAGTAATATAACCTTAAATAGCCCCCAAAGTTTTAAGAATAAAATGACACATTTGTTACACATTTGTTAACTATTATCATCACGTCCAACCTCCCTTTCTAACCCTATCCTTGCTCACTAGATACAAGGATATTGCTGCTTGAACACCAAGCACAGTTAACAGAGCACCTTCTCACCCTGTGCATCCCGTCTGCCTTTAATGCTGTGCTTTAGACGTGCTGGTTCATTTTGTCTCCCTCACGTCTGCTCCATGTTCTATCACAAAGTCCATCTCCTGACTTCCTTCTCAACTCATTTTCCCCAAATAATCTTGTCACCATAACCTATGTCCTTCACTTACACACACACACACACACACACACACACACACACACAGAGGTCAGAGAATTTTAAGGCTGTGGCCTGCTTTACATTCAGACCTAGATCACGTGGCCTAAAGTACTTAGGATTTATTGCATTAATAAGCTAGTAGATGAATATATCTATAAAATAGATTAAAATACATAGAATAAAACAGGAAATCCTAGTGGTTCTTACAGGATGGTGAAATTTACTGGAGAAAACTAAACTTTTGAATCCATTTTTGTTCCTCTACCAGGAACATTTACTAAGTTCTGCTGGATCTTATTTGAACTTCCTGACAATAATGACAGTGATTATTATTAGCATTTTACAGGAAAAACTTAAAATAACAGAGGCCAAGTAACTTGTGAAAAGTGATAAACCAGGAATGTGTAAAAAAGGGTCACAAACCTGTTTCTCAGGTACTACTATGAAGTCTCAATATTCAAATGTGGTTCCAGACACTATAAATAGGTGAGTTTTCTACATTTGTAGATAAAATTGTATCAGCCTGCTACAGGCCCTGTAATTTGCACAACAGTAGCGCAGGTTATGTCCTATGTACACTAAAAAAAATGCTACGAAATTTGATAATACCCCCCAAATGACAAGCTGTCATTTGGTTCACATGTGATTGGTAGCAAGTTGAAAGCATATTTACTTTGATTTTCTAAATATGTTTAATTGTAGAAAAATGCATTAGTGCTTTCCTCAATCACACACACACACACACACACACACACACACACACACACACTTCTAGTTTTCAAGGTTGGGAAAGCTAAAAGACAGAGAGATAACACTACTCCAAATTATGTAATTTTGGGGAAAATGAAGAAATGTTTAATAAGACTGTTTTGCTATGCTTTTCCATTCATGGACCATAGATACATAAAATAAACACAACAAATCAGCATTATAACTGTACTTATGTTAAGAAGTCTAGTCAGAATATTTAACACATAGTAAACCCACATAAAAACAGGCCACATGATAAGGTTTTTTTTTAAGTACACTTCACACACAGCTCACATTGCCAAAATGTCTTGTCCATTCTAAGGACAAAATGTACACATTTCCAACAACTGATCAGGAAAAGGGACTAAGGAAACACTATCTGTACTTAAAAACACAGAAGACTGAAAGGTGGATATAGAAAGGTAAATAAATTAAGGGTTTTTTTTTTTTTTTTTTTTTTTTTTGGGGGGGGGGGGATCCGGTCGTGGGGCCTGAACTCTGGGCCTGGGCGCTGTCCCTCAGCTCTTTAGCTCAAGGCTAGCGCTCTACCACTTGAGCCCACAGCGCCACTTCCGGCTTTTTTCTTTTTGCTTATGTGGTGCTGAGGAATCGAACCCAGGGCCTCATGTATGCCAGGCAAGCGCTCTACCACTGAGCCACCTTCCCAGCCCCAGGTGTTTTTTTTTTTTTTTAACTGAAAGATTTGTTGCAGTGAAGTAAAAAGTTTTCCACAATTAAACATTCAGAAAATTTTACTCAAGGTTTGGGAAAGAACTTCATTTTCCCACTATCTATAAAAGTTAGGATGTCTTATGGGTGGGCTTCTACACAATAATCACAGATAACTAGCTCTGTTAACCAAAAAAAAAAATTGAGCCAAGCAATCAGTTACCAAATACTCAGGAAGAAAAAAACTGCATTCATTGAAAATTATGATCCACAATATTTGGTATTTCAGACTAACGTTTCCTACTGAGGGAAGTAATGAACTTTGCTGTTACTTGTTCTTCTTCCTGAAGAGAAAATGATCCTATCTTTGAAATGTTCCTTCTGTTGATTTCCAGTATCACTCAAGATCTAGTTCTCAAGTTCTTTAGGAATGAGAATTCGTCAGCAGTGACTGAGGTATTTCATGCTTTTTCTCCTAGAAATGCAAACACCCTCAACTTATTTACTGCTTTAGACATTTAAGAAGCATGAGTTTCCTAAATTATAAGCAAAAAGCTTATGACTGAACTTTAAGCTATAGAAGGCTCAAAAGCCAGAACACCCATGAGTATGAATTATTACCCACAGTATTAAGTACATGTCTTCAAGAAAGCAGCAAAATCCTAGCTACTTAGGAGGCTGAGATCTAAGGACTGCAGTTCAAAGCTAGCCAACGCAGGAAATTTTGAGACTCTCATCTCTAAGAAACTACTAAAAAAGCCGTAAGTGGAGCTGTGGCTCAAGTGGTAGTGCTAGCCTTCAGTAAGAGTTCATTATCACTATGTACTCTTCAAAAACTAAGCACATAATTTCAATGATTCTTTTAGTAATTTCATATTTGTAATCATGCAAAAAGGACATGTTTTACTGACAAAACACTTAAGAGTGAAGTGTTCATTAGTACTGTACTTTTATGTGTCCTATCTGGGCAACTTCTGATGTCTTGAATGCCTTAAAATGTCATTACTTCAAATTCTTCTCCCATCTTCACCCTACACCCCAAAGTGACTACTGTTAAGATTAATTTTTGGTAAACTAGGTGAAAAGGCATTTGTATACTCACTCCTCAAGGTCAACCTAACAACATCCTCTTGGGAGATCCTCAAATTCCCATTCCATTAACAGTCTACATTTCTTCTGGGTAAAAGCACAATCAACAAAACCTATACATTATACATAAAAATACAATTATCAGAAATGTATTGTCAAGAATTTTATAAGCAGCATTTAAAGCACAAAAAAAATCATTAGACAGTAAGAAACAAACATGGTAACACAATTTAGATCAGCATATAATACACCACTTTTTACCAGTTACTTGAATCCCTGGCAAGTTTTTAATTAAAAATTATTAGCCCACTGTGGAGGGCCAGCTGTCTACCTTCCCACAGTTGAGAATCAACACACTTGGCTCTACTTCCTTCAGTAACATTATATTTGAATACTATCTATCCTGTAAAAGCAAGTTAACTGCATGTTATAAAGCACCAGAGTATTTCATCCCGTACAAAGTAAACACATCTGAAAATTTTACAAGATTCCTGGGAAGGCACTTTAGTCAGAAAAGCCACAATTAGGAGACTTCCATTTTTATACCACAGGCTCCTTAATCCTGTCTTTGCTTAACATCTTCATCAGTTTCCCAATAAATTAAAATGGTGTTTAAAAGAAAAGGAAGACACAGCCCTAATCCTGATAGATGAATTAGGAAGAGTAAATGTGCCTCCAATGTAGGTGAATATTACAGCTTTAAAGGTAAGAGAAGACAGAGGTAAGACAGTATGGTGGGTACCAATCAGGATGGAATTTGAATTTACGCTGCAGATCTCATGAAGTAAATTTAATTTTCATTTTCAGACAAGAAAACCTAAAGGTATCCTTGGATGGGTAGATGGAGTAAATATTTTACATTTAATTTTTAAAGGTCATCTGTACATTTTGAATATTCTTTTACTCAAATAAAAAATAATGCAGATGACAAAGACAACGCCATTATCAGCTGAAGCCGTAACTTGACAACTTATAAGACTTGTTCATTTAGAGCTAAATAAAATTTGACAAGATTAGGCTGCAATGCTTGGTAAGAAATGTATGCATTATCCTGCCCATGTAATTGTAACCCCTCTGTACAGTATGTTCTCAAATAAAATAAAATTAAATTAAAAAAAAAAATTTGACAAGATTCCTCAAGTTTAGAAGTTGAGCCCTCAGAGAGAACTCAGTTATAACTTCAAAGGTCTAGAATTTGTAATAAATTTGATATTAAATCATTCATGATATAAAATCACAACATTGTTTGTAGGCTCAATGATTCTCCTACAGAAGAGGAACATTCCAAGAACATTATCTTTATCTACTTAACATTTAGGAAACCTTTTATATCCCAGTATTGTATCAGTTTTACAAAACTATACAGAGTAATCTTAAGAAGGCAAGTATAACATTGGCAAGTTTCTCCCTGGACATTAAGAAGCAAACAATAAAAAGCTATGAAATCCTCTTAAGCAATCAATCCTGAAAATTACTCATTAAAACAAATTTACCATCTAAAATCAACTTTTATCTCAAATCTCAATAGAAATTTCCTTATTATGAAAATGTAGCCTATTTACTTCTCTTCACTCCTACACTGAAACAGTAATTTTGGGGTTGTGACTTGGACTGTGAATGTGCCCAAGTTTCCCTATCACTGGGATACTCAATAGTTTAAATATACAAACAGGCCAGCTGCCAATCTTAAAGGTGCTTCTTATATGAATTAACAAAGGCTGTTATTGCCTCAAGACACCTTATTGCCAATAGTCAGACACCTGTGATAGAACAGCAGAACTGTGATCGCCAGTGCAGATGGCCTCATTGAGGCTGGGTGTGTAGCTGTGTGGCAGAGCACTTGCTTATTAGTGTGCGCAGGACATGGTTTGAAATCCCAGCACCTCAAAAAGAATGAATAAATAAAGGAAATGGGCTTGCTGAGTTTGCAGTTGCACCCAACGTTCTCTTCTGATTTCTCGTTATCTTCTTCTTCTATGTGTATCTTAACATCCAAGATAAAGTTTTCTTAAGGCAAACATGAATATTCTCAACAAAACTCCCCATACCATAAAATCAATTAAAAAGACCATGAAAATGTAATTTCATAACAGCGAGAATACAATTTCAATATTGGTTGTAATTCTTTCACAAGGACGTTTGACTTTGAGACTCATATATAACAACCTTGCACTTTAAAAAATAAATAAAACTTTTTTAACTGACAGAAATACAGAAAACCGAGAAGTCATGTTATACATGCAATGCTCATTAGTGCTTATTAAAATACTAGTTCAAGTTAGAAAATAAAATGACTGGGCTTATCTTTTTAATTCTAAACTGTTCAGGTAAGGTATATATACATAAGATATTGGCAGCTTGTACAGAACCCCAGAGCTCAAGTGGGAGTGATTTCAGTATCTAGAAACATTTTCTATTAGTGGCATTAGAAAATCATTATCCCAGGAGTCATAGCTAATAAGTATTCTTCTTAATTGTGCAAAGATGAATATAATGAGCCATACCAACAATGGACTATATCGCCATTGTTTAAAATCTGTGAAGTTCCACAATTTCAGGGTGACTGAGAACTCCAAGAATTCAAGTTTACAAAAATAAATACCACTCTGACACTCAAGGGAAATTTTTCGCTTTAAGGCCTTTGTCACAAATTGGAACCTTTATTGTTCTGAAATAAATGTTAAAAACATAACTTGAAACAAAACATCAATATTCAGTCTCAGAAGAGGTGTGGCTCAATGCCTATCACATGTAACAAGAAAACTTCCTTTAAAAAAAGGAAAACAAAAGTACTATGAGAAGTCTTTCACATGAATGAAAATGCACCCCTTTTTTTCTCATCTTATTAACTTGTATACACGTGGAAACCAAAAAGTTTGCATTTTCTTCAAAATAGTTCTTGCTATGATGACTGACGAACTTTTTGCCACTCAACAAATTCATCAAGAAGAACAGGCCCTGGGAAAAAAAGAAAGGTTTGTTGGAATTCAAAACTCATCTCTGGAAATACACAACCAACTCTGGGCAACTTCTGCAAGGATATAGGCCTGACAGTGAATTCCCCAAGGGTTCTGCTTCTGGCCTTTACAGTGCTTTTTGGCCATTTCCCTTTTGCCCTCAGAACAAAAATATAAGGAAGTATAGATTTCCATACCAACATATCTCAGAACCTTCCAACAACTGACTCAATACCAGGCTGTCCCACAGCATTCTGGCATTATCACATTAAGAGACTATTTTGTCTTCCAAACAGGACATAGTACAAAAATGGACATAAAGCAAATAATACAGAATTGAAGACTATTCAAAATTAGATGTTTGTAGCAGTAAAGATCCAAATATTTACCTTCAGAAGCAGTCAAGAGGCAATCTAAATGACTGACAGATTGTTTGATTTCATGCCAGTCTTGGAGCTTGAACTTTTTTGCTCAAGGCTAGCAATCTATCACTTGAGCCAGCCACAGCTCTACTTCTGGCCTTTTGGTGGCTAACTGGAGATTAAAGAGTCTCATGAACTTTCCTGAATAGGCTGGCTTTGAACCACAATTCTCAAATCCCAGCCAGAGTAGCTAAGATTATGTGCCTGAGCCACTAGCCCAGCTGTTTCTCTTTTTTTCTTTTTTTAAATTTAGGAAAAATACTTGTTCTATCTTGTCCCTCAAACCATGAACTCTCAGGACCTCTCTCTTTTTTTTTTCTCATTTTTAATAGGATCACACAAAAAAAACAGCAGAGCAAGCTCAGTAACGAACAGCCTAGATGTTGGCATACATGTGAACAGCCTAGATGTTGGCATACATGAGGACCGTCAACTTAAGAACAACCTAGGTGTTAGCATACTGTGAGGATTGTCAAACTGGAAAGCAACTTCAGCACAAGCTATTGCTTAGCTCCAACCTCTGAATTCTACAAAGGAATACAGGTACAGTTTTGTCGATTTTTCTTATTCAAACAAATCCAGAAGTTTTATTTCTACACAAAATCTCCCAGTTTTAAATGGTGGTTCAACAAACATCAATTTTCATATCTGCTTTGTGTAGGCTTTGAGCTGACAATGTACTGCAGTGTTGTCTCATTAAAATATTATTCATTTTATGTTATCCTGTAGAAGGGCATGCTATATATAAGGAAAAATCAAGATTATCCTTTTTCAGGATCTTATTTCTTCATCTCACAGAATTAAATGCTTAATTTTAGTTTGCATTTTCAAGGAATATACTTCTCCATGTAGCCATTCTAAATGTTAAAACAATGCATAGTCAAAATAATAAACTGAAAATTTATAGTTCTAGAAATTACATTTATCATTATTCAAAAATCGCTTTGGACATTCTAGCCATTTCAATGGAGAATACAAATATTTTAACTTGGAAGGACTAGAAAATTATACACTAGAAAATTAAACACACTTGAGTTTACTCAGAACCTATCTGCAGTTTTGAGAGGGAACTTATTTGGCATTATACTGTTGTTTAATGGGTCCTATATTAGTTTTAAAAGTCTCTTCTATTATTATTTTGTATTGAAAGTAGAACAATCAGAAAAACCATTTCATTTTCATATTTTAAAAATCAGTGATTGCAGTTTTTCTCCCAAAAGACAGGTATCATTTCTTGAAGCTAAAAATCTTACTTTTGGGCAAAAAAAAAACAACTGTCAAGAAACTGTCATTTAAATTTAGCTGTAATGCTTAGTTTGTAAGGAATGGAAAAAATTTCAGTTACTAGCAAAATTCTGTAACATTGCTGAGTCTAAGCTTTCTATCTCTACGGTACATGATTAAATAATATAAAATACCGTTATGATGTTTTAAGACTATTATTTTCATCAATACTACTCAATGCATACCTTCTTATTTTCAGAATTTTATTTTCATGGAAATTTATTACATTATACTTACAAGCGCCATCTTCATCATAGTTACTAAGATCGGCATGGACTGTTCTGCTAAATTCTAACACATTATACCACTGATCTTTGTTCATAACACGGTACTTTGATTGCTGTGGAAGTAACAGATATATGTTAACCACAGAACAAACATTACTTCTTTGAGTAACTCTAGTTTAGTAATTTTAGTAACTCTAGTTGTGATTTGTTTTTTCCCAAAACATTTATTTTTCCATCAATTATTTGTGCTTTTGCAGAATGCTCAAAAAGCATTTACACATTAACACCACCTATTTTTCCATTATTTTTCTTTCATTTCTGAGGAATAATAGTAAATAAAAAGATTCAACTGATAAGACTAAAACTCACTTCATTTCACAAATGAGGATATATACCAATGTATATCTTCTACATGTAGATATCTCTATATATCAAAAGACATCTATATATCTTGATATATATAGAAGATAGATATAAGATACATATATCTAATTATATATAGATATCCATATCGCTATGAAAAGATATATATCTTATATGTATGATATAAATATATCCTTATGTGTGAAATATAGTAGGTTGACATATCTATCTACGCATATCGTGTAACTACCAACAAAATCAAGATATAGAACACTTACTTTGTATCAATTCCCTATCAATAGTTTCTTGCATGAGCTACATCTTGAGGCTGTTATCTATGGAGGTAGAAGAAAGAATGTAGGCTTGGGTTCAAATCCCACTTGATACTTGTCTGAGTGACAAGGCTATTTAAGAATAGAATCTAAGCCTGGCTTGGTAGTACATGCCTAATCCCAGTACTGTGGAGATTAAAGAAGAATTTTGAGTTAGAGGCCAGGCCTGGACTAGTGAGATATCACTTCAAAAAAAACCTCAACAACAAACAAAAGATGCCACCAAAATTAAGAACAAAACCTAAAAAGACTTAAAAAAGAAAAGGAATATAACCTTTATTCCGCAATTGCTAAATGAGAAAAGTAAAGGAAGTGCTTGAAAATGTTTAATTCTTCTCAGCTCCCTTTACAAGTGATTATTTTTACATTTAATCTCTTTTTGGCCAAAACTACTAGTAGGAGAAATGTATGTCACTCACCAATAATACCTACTTTATCAGGCGTACAAGTTTAACTGTGTGCAAAACTCACTCACACAGATCTTTTCATACAAACTTTAAATAAAGCCACTCCAAAAAATTCAGTGAAGCAATCAGCTTTGTAGGAAATTATTTCCAAAAGGAAAAGGCATGTTTATTCAAGAACTGGTGAGAGTTGTATCAAAAAACAAATTAAAAGACATAAAGTTTTTTTTCATACAATTGTTTCTAACATATTTATAAGATGATTTCTATGTTGCTTTGTATGTCCTTCCCCCACGGTATAATCCATGCTTTCACTGTATTTGATGTTGGTGTAATTTGTGGAGGGGAAGGGCAAAAACAAATCATTTAAATAGGGATAGATACAGGTGGACCCATTGCAACAATGAGATCTACAAGTCATATCGAATATCAAACTTTACAACTTTGGTGGGGGGGAGGAAGTGGGGGGGAAGGGGAAGTATGGGAAGGGATGGGAAGGGGAAACAAAGAGGAGGCAACAATACTTGATAAGAAATGTACTCGTTATCTTGCCCATGTAATTCTAACTACTCTGTATGGTATTCTCACAAAAAAAAAAAAAAAAAGACATAAAGTAAGCCCAGTGTGGGTGGTGGGTGGCTCACAACTGTAATCCTAGTACTTAAGGAGGCTGAGATCTGAGAATTGAGGTTCAAAGCTAGCCCAGGCAGAAAAGTCTGTGAGACTCTTATCTCCAGTAAACCACCAGAAAACTGGAAGTGGTACTGTGGCTTAAGTGATAGAGTGCTCAACTTGAGCTGAAGAGCGAGGGACAGTACCCAAGCCCAGAGTTCAAGCCCCACGAATGACCACAAAAAAAAAAAAAAAAGAAGACATAAAACATATAAAACTAGACAAAGAAAGGAATGGAAAATAGTCTCTTCTTAGACACTGCATCTAGTAGATATGTCTTTTAGAAGCACTACCTACTTTATGAATTCTGTGTCTTTTAAAAGCATTACCTACTTTATGAATTTCAGCATATTTTTAAAAAATTATCAGTATAGTTAAGCATGCTATTATAGTGGTTCTTATATTTTTGGACATAAAACATTAAAGCCTCATATTGACTCTAACTAGAAAAGTAGAATTTATTAATATTATGGGTTCTCTCATATACATTTTAGCCTAGACCCTAGAAGCTTGATGTTTGTGTGCTAGGGTCTGTTATCTCTTGCAATCCTCCCCAACAATTTATCTTGTATGAGGAATGTCTATGCCAAAAATCTGTTTGTTAGTTCTCTTTTTGAGATGGAGACGTGGGTAAAAATATTTTTTCTTCTTTAAATGGGATGCTGAGGATTGAACCCAGGGCCTAAAACATGCTAAGCACATACTCTATTCTGAGCTACCTAAGTAGTCCAAAAATATCTTACCAGAAGAACATATCAAATAAATTCACACCTAAAACACCAAGATATACATACATTTTTGAAGAATTTTATCACTAACAAGCAGATTTATGTGTTTGTGTATGTGTGTGTGGTACTAAGGTTTGGACTCTAGAACCTTGCCTTGCTCAAACCAAAAAAGCCATGCCTCCAGTCCTTTTCAGTTTGTTTTTCAAATAGGGTCTCATGCTTTTTTTTTCTTTCATTTTTTTGGCCCAGTGCTGCCTCAGACCATGATATCTCAATTTCTTCCTCCTGCCCAGTGGGGATTACAGGCCTTGCCTCAAGCTGCTTTTATTCTTTTCTTTTTTAAAGAATAGTATTAAAAAATCCATTGTGCCTCAATTAAAAATATTTTTTTCAATCAAATTAAGTACTAAAAAACATTAAAACAAAACACACATACCTCCAGGTACTGGTAAAATACTGAAAAGAGTGGCCATGTTCTCCCAAGCAGAAGGGCTAACATAGACTTAGCAGTATCAATATCAAGGCTCCTCTGATCTTTATCCTGAAATGAAGTAAGAAACTTTCCTAAGTATGGTCTGAAGATAAAAAACCATGGCAATGACTAAACACGGAAATTGCACCTACCCTTGCAAAATCAAAGGCATATCTGTATATATTCTTAAACGATGAAATATCATTCAGCTGTGAGCGCAAAAAGTCAAATTTGTTCTGTAACTTTTCTGTGCAGTCACACCTTAAATTAAAAAAAATATAATCAAGAAAATTAAGTTAAGGCATTCTTAAAAAAATGAATTAAGAAAAAAACTAGTGCATTTATACAGTTAATTTAGATTTAAAATCCCGATTCAAATTTAAAATAACAAACTTGCTGTCTTGAATCTTCCATTCAGTAACAAAAGAAACCAAGAAAAATCTGCCTGAATTGACTGGAAGTTCATGCCAATAATTCTTTACAAGGAAAAAAAAAACTCCACAAAATTCAAAGTATCCAATAGAATCATAAATTATCTCTTGGGTTGATGGCAGCAATCAGTGTGCAGAGTTTGACTAACATGTGTAAGGTCTTGTCTTTGATCCCCTGCACTGCCAAAAATAAGTCCCCAAACCCCAAACACTCCAAATCAGAGTAACTCTTAAAAGATGTATTAAAATGTGATTTTACCACAAGTGGAGAAAAAAATAAAGAGCAGAGCAAATTAAATCAGGCCTCTGTCAAATTTCCTTTGGATGTTCTTAAGTAACAGCTTGGTAAAAGAAATTAGTGGGTTTAAAGGTTTAGGATACAACTCAGAGGAAATTAATACCTGGAGTCATAAGTCCACATTCCCTCATTTTTAGTTTAAAAGGTCTAAATCAATCATAGAAGTACCTAACTTTAGACATGCATAGTAACTAAATCAACAGAATGCTCTTCAATCTTGACTGGATTTCTCTCACTGGGTCAGTAGGTTTTACTATATAGAACAAGAAGCAAAGCAAAAAAACCCCAAAAAAATCCTCACAATTTGTCATAAACCTGTAGTCTTACCCTCATCCATAAATAGCACATGAGAAGGCTCTATCGGTGAAGACGAGCGGAATGACATGGCGGTGAGTACTACCATTTTGGGGAGGCAGAGTAAGGAGGATCACAAGTGCAGTCAGCCTAGCCTAGCTACAAAGGAATCGAGGCCTGGTAAACTAAATACAGAGACTATTTCAAAATCAAATCAAGCACCAGAGAAGGGCTGCAGCTGACACTGAGTTGTTGCTTAGCATACATAAGGTCCTACTATTGATCCCCAGCACTACAAAGAAACACACTCTATTCCAGTTAAGCATAACTGTGGTCCAAATCCCACCAATGCCACTAAAGCTTAAATGGGGACCTAAAATGTCCACCCTCCTGTTTCTCTCAAATCCAGCAGTATAACAGAAACCTCAAGGGGAACATGAATTCATACTAACCCACCGGTGCCCTCTGGTGCTCAGCTACGTGTTTAGTAGTTTTTATAGACTTCAAAGCAATTGTCATAAAAATGCTCTAATAAGCAAATAAGAACCCACCAGCTGGCTGCTAGTAGCTCACACCTTTAATCCTAGCTACTCAGGAGGGTGAGATCTGATGATCCTGCCAGCCTGGGCAGAAAAGTCTATGAGACTCTCATCTTCAATTAACTACCAAAATTAGCTGTAAGTAGAGTTGTGGCTCAAGTGGTAGAGTGCTAGATTTGAGCTGAGAGTTCAAGCTCTGGGACTGGCAAACAAAAAGCACCAAAACAAATGAAAAGACAAAAGTGTAAGCAAAGAAAGAGAAATCTAAGAAAAGAAATATGAATTCAAACTAAATAGAGGGGCTGGGAACGTGGCTGAGTGGTAGAGTACTTGCCTTGCATGCATGAGGCCCTGGGTTCAATTCCTCAGAACCACATAAGCAGAAAAAGCCAGAAGTGGTGCTCTGGCTCAAATGGTAGAGCACTAGCCTTGAGCTAAAGAACTGAGGGACAGCACCCAGGCCCAGAATTTAGGCCCCACAACCGGCCAAAAAAAAAAAAAAAACTAAAAATCTTCAAACTGCAAAGGGTAGATTTATATCCTAACATTAACCATCATGAGACATAAATGGTCTAAGTATCAATTAGAAATGACAGAGTGGATTAAAAGAAAACAAACCATAATCCAGGTTTAGGTGTGATAACAAATGGAATTTTAGTTATTCCCAACTATTTACAAGGCAGAGAGTAGGAAGACTGAAGTTTGAGGCTAGACCAGTCAAAAGGTAGAAAGACTCCCATTTCAACCAACCCGGGCTGTAGCTATGCAAGAGGCATAGGTTGGATCTTGGTTTGAGAAACGTAAGACACAACACATACAAAAAAATGATCCAACTATTTTATGATTAGAGGAGCATAACTTTTCAAAGTATAAGCTATAAGCAAGCAAAGTAAAATAACTAAAAAATAACATATAATGAAACAATCTCAAGAAAGCAATAGGACCTATTTTAATATTAGCTAACATAAACTTTACAGCAATGTGTGAAATTCTTAGTGGGTCTTTAGCTTAATTACTTTCCTTTTCAAACAAAGGGATTAAAAGTCATCTTTACTACTTACTTCTGTCCAAACTATATTCTATTCTCTTTTTTTTTTGGTTGGTCATGGGGCTTGAACTCTGGGCTTGGGTGCTATCCCAGAGCTCTTCAGCTCAAGGCAAGTGCTCTACCACTTGAGCCACAGTACCACTTCCAGTTTTCTGGTGGTTAATTGGAGATAAGAGTCTCACAGACTTTTCTGCCCGGGCTGGCTTTGAACCGTGATCCTCAGATCTCAGCCTCCTCAGTAGCTAGGATTACAGGCGTGAGCCACCAGTGCCTGGCTATATTCTATTCTAAATTACAAATTGTAAATGTTGAGCAGGAAAAAATCTAGAAGAACTGAGTGAAAGAGTAAGAGCACAAACTTCTACACTACAAGTGTCCTATGGCCTTGCAAAAGCTAGTTAACATACTGCAAGGAGTTGCTAACATCAACACATGTTTAGGTCCCAAATAAATAGTTCCAAGGGTCTGTATCTCAGGACTTGGAAAGTTTAGAAATACTTCCTTTAAAGAGAAATGAGTTTTAAGTAGTTTATCATGGGAAGCAAGATCATTTTTAAGAACAACCAAATAAAACCATTATGTTTAGAATGACAACAAAACTTTCAATTTCAGAAATTAACTTTCTGATGTTGTTAACCATCTGATTATAGAAGGCGGCTTTTGGATTTCTGCTTATTTAAGATCTGTAGAACAAGCTGTTTTGTTCTTGGGACTGAACCTAGGCAAATGCTCTATCACTAGAGCCACATCTCCAGTCTTGAGGAAGGCCTCTTTTGTATAACAGACCTAAGTGAGATTCTCTTCTAATGAGTGAATTTTGATAAATACGCTGTGACAAATAAAGGCATGGCAAAGAGCTTTATTCCACAATATTAGATTTAGAATTTTCAATCAGCTTTACCAACTACAGAAATTCAGTCTACTTGTAAGAGTATCTGCAAATAGTCAGTGCATCTTGAAACTGTCATGTTTACCCTAGGGAACAGCAGAGATGGAAAAGTGAGGAATGCTAATTGCAGTTTCTTGGGTACCAAAAGAATGACAGTTACATACCACACCCACCATAGCATCTCAGCTACCTTACTACTTCTGCTCCACTAAAAATGAACAAATGAAAAAAGTATTCCTTTCCTTTAATTCAAAACAACTCATTCCCTCTTTTCTTCCAAAGTCCAGGGTTACCCCAGTGCTGGTGGCTCACACCTGTAATCCTAGCTACTCAGGAGGCTGAGATCTGAGAATCAAAGTTCAAAGCCAGCCCAGGCAGGAAAAACCATGAGACTCTTATCTCCAATCAACTGCCAGACAACCAGAAATGGCCCTGTGGCTACAAGTGCTAGAGAGCAAAAAGAGCTCAGTGAGGAGGGGCTGGGAAGGTGGCTCAGTGGTAGAGCGCTTGCCTCGCATGCCTGAGGCTCTGGGTTCGATTCCTCAGCACTACATAAGCAAGAAGAAAAACAGCCAGAAGTGGCGCTGTGGCTCAAATGGTAGAGCACTAGCCTTGAGCTGAAGAACTGAGGGACAGCACCCAAGCCCAGAGTTCAGGCCCCACGACCGGACCCAAAAAAAAAAAAAAAAAAAGAGCTCAGTGACAGTGCCCATGCCCAGAGTTCAAGCCCCACAACTGGCAAACAAAAAAACAAAACAAAACAAAACAAGCAACAAACCCTCCAGGGTTCAATATGAAGCCCAGAAAATGTGCTACCTGCACCCTCCTGGCAGGCAACTTTGTTCTACCACTATTGTCAGATGCTACCTGCATGCTTATTTCATTATCATAGTCAAGTACAGGCCTCTTCAAAGGGTTGCAGCTCTTTGAAAACCAGTTTTTTTCCACCAGCATAGGTAGTATTGCTTCAACACCAAACTTGTAGCTAGCAGTTCAAAGTTTTTCACCCTAGTATAGCATGTCATGATAAAACTTTCAAGTATCCTTGGAATTTTGTAGATGGAAGAATATAATATAGGCAAAATTTGGTGTATAATAGTACATCTTAATAGGTACAAGGTCCAGTCTGCATAAAATTCTCAGAAGACTATGACTTTAAAACATGAAGAACAACTGCTCATTGACAATGATCCCCAAAATCTTTGATTCATTCCTGTGCTCAAAAATCTGATACCATTTCAGCTGGATACAGTGGCTCATGTTGATAATCCTTGCTATTCAGGAGGCTGAATTAGAGGATGGTGAATCAGGGTCTAGAAGAAATGTCTGCTAGGTTTCATCTCCAAAATAAATCAACAAAAGGCAGGGCTAGAGGCATGGCTTACGGGCAGAGCTCCAGCCTAGCAAGCACATGCTAACAAGCATGAGGTCTTGAGTTCAAACACCAGTCCAAGCTGGGCGCTGATGGCTCACGCCTGTATTCCTAGCTACTCAGGAGGCTGAGATCTGAGGATCTCGGTTCAAAGCCAGCCTGGGCAGGAAAGTTCGTGAGACTCTTATCTCCAATAAACCGCTAGAAAACCGGAAGTGGTGCTGTGGCTCAAGTAGTAGAGCGCTCGCCTTGAGCTGAAGAGCACAAGGACAGCGCCCAAGCCCAGAGTTCAAGCCCCATGACCGACAAAACAAAACAAAACACCAGTCCAAATACATTATATATATATATGTATGTATATATGTTTGGAAAGGAGAGTGCAGATTTTTATCACCTTATATAAAATTAAGAATATTAAAATGCCTATCGATTCTTAAAATTTATGCATAAAGATCACTTTTTGTCCCTTGGTTTCAATTTCAAACTTCATGCTACTTAATTCTTGCAAATTTATCACAGGGACATTCAGAGAGTAATAGGTCTTGGCCAATTGAAGAAAAGTACTTTGTACTCACATAGCAATCTAGCAATCTAGCTCATGGGGAAAAAAATCAACTGCTTTCCCACGTCAGAATGCATACTTGAGTACTTTCAAAGCTCTGTGGCGTATTGTTCTAGGCAAATGGGAAAGGAATGATAAACAAGTGACAAAGTTCCTAGGCATTTTACATAGTGAATAATTTACTTTTATTTTAGATAGCCTGTGAAATTCCTATAGCAAATGTATGTTTGGTTACTTATGTTGAAGACCACATGCTAAATATTCAGGAGTAAAAACAAGTTTTTTGTTTACATATTTTAATTATAGAAGGGCACTTTATAGCTACTTATGCAAAAGCATCAACAATAAGGAACTCTACCCACCCCCCAGGGTGGGGGGGGGCCCTTGGGCTTGAACTCTGGATATGGGTGCTGTCCCTTAGCTTTGTGCTGAACACTAGCACTCTACCACTTGAGCCACAGCTCCACTTCCAGTTCTTTTGTTGCTAATTGGAGACAGTCTCAAGGACTTTTCCTGGCTAGGCTGGCTTTGAACAGTGATCCTCAGATCTCAAACCTCTGTGTAGGTAAGAATACAAGTGTGAGCCACCAACACCTGGCCAGAACTTTTGTTTTTAAAATACAAAACCATCTATGAGATGGGATACTATAAAAAAGCAGTATGCAAAAAATAGAAATAACAAGAGCACATATGTCAAATATTTTAGATTCAGAAAGCCAGGTTACACATAACAATTTAAATAGAAACCAGCTTATATTTCTTTGTATAATGTTTGTACATGTTACTTTATCTAAAATGGTAACTAAATGTAGGAAATTGCCCAAATAATTTCAGGATTAGTACATTTAATGGGTATATTAGGATACCTAAGTATATGACTGAAATCATTCTTGGTGTTTACAAATACTGTAATTTAAAAAATTTTGAAAAGAACCTAATTTATCTATTAGAGAATAATATGATAGAAGTGTGGTGGCAGACTGGTAATCAGGGAATTTAAATTTTAGATCCTAACTCTGCTGTTAAGAAACTGTGTAAACTCTGCCAAATATTTTCTTAACTTAGTTGATGCTCAGGTTGCTCATTTACAAATAATGGAAAGTTTGATTTTATGTTCCATTGCAAAAATTATGATTTGGTTCAGCTGAGGAAAAGTTTTTAGTCAAGAAAAATTTTTATGAACTATCCATGTTAATGCTAGTCTAAAAAGACAAACATGCATTAGATAATGGAAATTCAAATGTAACAGAAAATTTTGAAGGGCAGATAAATAAGGATTAACAGTATTTAAGCATGTTAATAAAAGCATAACAACAAGAAATCATTGCTAATAATACTCAGTTCCTGACTTAAAGATAATATAAATTAGAGCTGAGGATGTAGCGAAGTAGTAGAGCACTTGCCTGGCCTGTGCAATTCTGCGTTTAATTCCAGGCACCTCAAAACAAACAAGCATGCCAACAAAAAAATATTATAAACTGACAATTCCTCAGCTTTAGAATGTTGACTATAACATCCGAATTACTATTAAGAACCGACATACTATAAAGTTTCCACAAACTACTAATTGATTGTGAAATTAAATTCAATCTTAGAAAAACAAAATCAAGTTGTTTTAATAGGAAAACAATTCTATAATTTGCAAAATATTCAGATAGCTCTAAACTCAAGATATACAAATATTAAATGGCTACCTGGGAACTACAGAACATCACTAGTTTTATTTTTCTATAAGTTCTGGGCAAAAAAAAAAAAATATCTGAAAAGAGTCATGTTATGGGGCTGGGAATATGGCTTAGTGGTAGAGTGCTTGCCTAGTATGCATGAAGCCCTGGGTTCTATTCCTCAATATCACATACACAGAAAAAGCTTGAAGTCGCACTGTGGCTCAAGTGGTAGAGTGCTAGGAACAAAAGCGGGTCAGGGACAGTGCCCAGGCCCTGAGTGAAAGCCCCAGGACTGGCAAAAAAAAAAAAAAAAAAAAGTCATGTCATGTAAATGTAACTAAAAAAAAAAAAAAAGTCATGTAATGCTATCTTCAAATTTATTAGAGAAGAGAGGAGGCCCTAGATTTTAGGACAATCAACAAACTTCATATTGTGGAGTTTGTAATTCAGAATGTGAAAGCCTGGAAAACCTTTATTACTCATCCTATGAACAAATAGCTTTTATCAAAGACTTGTAATGTACTCAGGAAAATCAACAGTAATTAGACTGCACTGAAGTTCTTTCCTTAAAGAGTATGAAAAATGGGTTCACTACTCACTTGTCAAACCCACAATATAACTGTCAATTCCCACACTGTTATAAATCAAACCAACTGAAAATGATGAAGCACAAAATACCAATAAGATCTTCAAATAGGCTATCAAATTTGTTTTTTAAAAAATTTTCTTACTGTAATGAAGTCATTCCCTTTAACCATTCTTCCTTGGTAAAAAATCCCATGCTTTCAGCCTCCAATTTCCACGCTAAAACTAACATAATAATCTGGAAAGAACAGAACATAAAGGATAGGGGAAAAGTCAGCATAGAGATAATCATGGCTATATTTTATCATGGAGAGTATTTTTATAACTATTTCAAACCTCCAACTATTAATGAGAACAATCGCTGGGGATTATTAACTATAAAGAAACTGAAAGGTGCCAGACAATTTCTTAAAAGTAGAAATTTCTAATCGTTTATGAAGGTAGAATCTCTCTTACTCTATTATAAATGACATTCGTATTGAGAACATTTGCCCAGTTTAAGCAGATTAAAAGTATCTTAAGTGCAAATTTACGTTAAATATGAGAAAATCTTCATGTAAGATTAAAATCTCAATTTTTAGAAATTTATGAATATGATATACCCCACTTATATTCCATTCTACTTAGAAATAAAACATACATTTTCAGGTTCAACACCAATGTCTTCACAAAATTTTTCCATTCCTTCTGGCCCTACAACTTCATCAGGACCTTCAAAAACAAAAACGTGATTTATATATTTTAGTATAATTTAACATTAACATAAAGCAGACTATTATGCTAAGGTCATCCATAAATACAATATAATAATTTACAAGTAACTGAATTTGAATTTGGCATAGCATTAATATTTGGTACGTGATTTAGAATTTAAAACTTGTAAAATATTTTTTTAATATGTCACAATATGAAGACATTTTGAAAATAGTAAAGAAATGCTCCATTAATATCTATTACTAGTTTGTTGAAAATTTTAAAGATCCATTAGCAAAACATTTCCTCAAGTTTTTCTTTACATAGGCTTTGTATATAGTTGATTTCTACAGTCATGAGCTAATCAGAAATACTGTCTGTACTGAACATGCACAAATTTGTTTTCTCATCATTATGAAAACATCTACACCACATTATATTACATTAGGCATCAGAAGCCTAGGGATGATAGATATAGAGTATACAGTAGGATATGCATGGGTTAAATGCAAATACTAACCCATCTTCTATAAGGGACTTCAGTACCCTAAAATTTTGCTGTGTGAAGAGCAGAACAGAGCTATTACATGGGACAGTTACTACCACTGATTTTTCTCTCTTCAAATTCTATTTCTGAATTAACATCACAGGTAATATCAGGGAGTTCATTGTATATATCATTGAATTCTTGTTCATTTAAGTATTACTTAAGTGTCAGTGCTTCAAGTCTGTAATCCTAGCTACTCAGGAGGCTAAGATCTAAGGATTACAGTTCAAAGCCAGCCCAGCAAGGAAAAAGTCCATTAGATTCCTATCTCCAATTAACCACAAGAAAGCCGGAAGTGGTGCAATGGCTCAAAGTGGTAAAGTGCTAGCCTTGAGCAAATAAGTTCAGGGACAGCACCGAGGCCCTGAATTCAAGCTCTATGAACAACAACAATAACAACAAAAGTAGCAGGTGTCTTGAAAGAGAAAAATGAACAGTTTATTACATATGACTTACAGCAGGATATTTTCAAAATTATAAGAATTATGTACTTTTGCCTTCCCAATTTCTTTATAACCACAAAGAAATTTTTCTAGCTATATATACGGGTCTAATACCACGTCAGCCATAAAAAAATACTAGGGAAAACAAAAAAACAGAAATTGCTGTGACACAGTGCCTTTGTCAGTAGTAGTTAAATTTTGGAACAACATAAAAGATAGGTTGTAGATTCTAATAACTGAGTTGTACGCATACACACACACAAGGTACTATGCTAAGTGCTTTATATCTATGAGCCTAAATGAAAGACACCCACATTTTAAGACAGAAAAATTATTATTTATTTAACAATCGATTCTCCTCTATTAGGAAGGTTTCTGCCTAGACAGTCTCTATAGAGAGGTCTTACCTGATTACTCTTAACTGAAACTTTATCCAACTCTTCCTTATTCTCTATTCCTGAACCTCCTCTTGTTCACCTGCATGACCCTCCACAATCTGCAACTACCTTGCCTACATCCCTGTTCACTATCTACCTTTCTCACTAGAAGCCAAGAATCCTGAAGGAAGAGATCATGTTGCATTCTTCAATATTATATCTCAAGCATTCAGCAGTGTCTGACTCACAAACAAGTGCTAAATATTTACTGAATGAATTACTGAATGACAGAGAACCTTAACTGTGTTTATTAGTATTTTTCTGTAAAAGTGAAAATTAGTTGCTATTTCCACAGTAGTGTAAACATTTATATGAAAAAAAAAAAGCCCTAAGCATGAGACAACAGTAATGCGAAGCATGGTTGGAGCTGACTGGGGTTTCAATCCTGGCTCTTGGGATTGTATGGCCTTGGGAAAATTACTCAATTTATCCTCAGTTTTCTCATTCATAAAATGAGGATGGTGTCACTTATTTAACAGAAAAGTCACAAGGAAAAAAAAAATGATATACTTAGCACAATTCTTAAAATGACAGCAATTAATACGGTGACTACTGAGATGCTGATAATGTTTAACGCATAGGAATTTATGATAACCAGGAAAGTTCCAAGTAGAGCTACAACATGTAAGCATGTAAAAGAAAAAAATGTACTAGTTATTTTTATGGTACTTAGTACTTTTTATATAGTAAGTAACATAAATAGTGATCCTTAGATTGCATAGCATGTATGTCAGTAAAACTGGCATTTAAGATAATGGGTCATCAACTTAAATGGAAGTCAGTAAGAAATGAATTTCCTTCAACTAAATTGGGTTAGTGGTTGTCTTGGGATGCCAGTAATAGCATTCTTTTTTTTTTTTTTCCTTGGTCTAGAATAAATCTGCTGAACAATTTTTAAATTATACTTCTGGGACCATTTGGCTGCTCTCAACAGCAAAGTCGATGCCCCTTTTCAGTCTTACTTCCCACACAGTTAGGCTAAACTTAACTTCAAATTCAAATTTGAATTTGAAATGAAAAGATCTTAGACCTTAACATGGATTTGTACTAAATATAAGGCATTAAGTATCTACTTGCCTTTATTTTAAATAAAGACTGTGAGAATGACAGTAAGGGGAAAAAATTAAATAAAAGTAGGGAAAGTAAGCAAAAGGAACAGGGAAGACCCCTGCCCTCCAAAAAAAGTTACTTTAAAATCACTAACTCCAAAAGACATGTAACTAGTCTAAGGAAGAAAAACTTAAATATATGAAAAAGTAATAATAAGGGAAACAAGTATCTTTTTATGTATTTATCTAACTCTTCAGCCTCAGCTAGCTTAGACTTTCACCTCTATGGTATGGCCTTACTTGGTCCTATAGGTTTCCATCTATCACTTACAGGACTTAGCTCAGGTTAGTTCACTACTCCAAAAGGTTCACTTGATACTTTCAGGGCTGGGTTATGTATTACTCCTATCAAATTCTACACTGTATTAATATTAGTCTATTTACTTTCTTACTTTTTATTATATCTGGAGTAAATGTAAATGGCTACATAAAATAACCATTAATGGTACAAGCACTGCAGGAGGATGTATGTAAGGTTTAAATCTTTGGCTGTCTCCCCACATTTCAGAAAATATTAGACTCTAGACCAGGAAAAAAATTATAAAAACAAAGAATATTACAAAACAAATTTTAGGCAGCTTTTGTTTCCCAAAAAGACTTTTGTTAGCCAATGGGTATTAATTAGTAAGTGAACTTGTGTGGGTGTGCATAGTAACAGTAAGAGTTTCTTCTTCTCCTATATTATTTAAATATGTGTCAGCCTTAAATGGTACCAAATAGCCACAATTTTTAGATCTGACCTTGTCCCAACAAACAGTACTACAACACAGCAGTCCTGCAATAAATAATTTGTTAGCTAAACAAACAAACAAACATTTTTCAAGCAAATGACTGATGTCTTCTTACATTAATTTCATTACCTGCATACTCATAAAACCAAGCCAGGCACTTCTTTCTTGAAAAAACTTCCTCTCCACTTATTAGTCTAGCAGGGGGTTGGGGTCTGCAATAGCTTAGAAAACACAGAAATGCTTAAGATGTTTATTAAGTTCAACTCTTAGTGAAACATAAGAACTAGTTCAATTCAAATGAAACAGTAAGTTGGCATTATCAGGAAAAAAAATCGAGTTAAATATTTGCAATTTGAAAAAGTAGTTTACACCTAAGAATTTCTAACAAAACCCAGATTCCAAAATTCCAAAACATAACCAAATTTACTTCCCAGATTTCAAGACTATACAGAAAGTCCAACCGAAGTCTCCATGAAAAACTGGATATGTATAAATCTTTGTGATTCTGCTACTGACTTACATGGAAATTGTTTTGTATAAATTACATATATTTGAAAACAATGTCTTAGAAAATGTATTATGATACTTCAATATTCAAAATAAAATGTTACATTAAGAGCTGCTTATTACCTATTAAACAGATTTTTAAAAGATAAACGGCAACTTGGCACTTGAAGGCATTTTAAATTCCAAAGATTAAAACAGCAGAATCACTACAACAAAAGTCTCAAAGAATACTCCAAATAATTAGGTCAAAGCTATTTCATGCCAGATCTTTTTTCATAAAATTGTTAAAAGTTGGAAAGTTAAAAATTGGCCCCTAGGATTTACTGGGCTTCCAAAAACATTTTCTCAAGAAACTCAAATAAGGAGATGAAGCTCAATGATATAAGAAATACTTAAATTTCGGCACCGGATTAATGGAATGTAAAATGACGCAAAATTTTAAATCTCAACTGATTTGAGTTCTAATATTGCCTTATCCGCTATTTTAAGATGTTTTAATTTTGAGACGGTATATACTATGATGTATGCCTGAAATCTCACTTGGTAGTCTGCCTGGGCTACATAGCAAGACTGTGACTTAATCCCTTCCCCCCAAAATAGAAAATAACCCCAAACTCTAATTTGTCTATGTCTCATAAAATATGAGCAGATATAGTAACCAGGTCAAAACTACCAAGTGGCATGAGGAAAGTGTATCGCATTTATGGCCCTAGAAGGATTCCTTCAGCAATTCTGCCAAAGCATACCAATGAAAGAAAAAAACGAAAAGGAAGATAAAACTGTACAGGTCCCCTCTTTCACATTTTAAATGGGAGATCTCTCTTTAAGGATAGCCCTGTTATTACTTCCTCGTTAAAATGGTGGCTACGGTCTTGTTTCAATGGTAGTATCTGAAGTGGACAACCACTGCTATACAAACACCAAAGGCCGTTTCCCACACCTAAACTGCAAGGCCTTTTCACAGCATTCAAATGTTTCTGATGCCTGAATGACATGCAACTACAATTTTGCTTTGTCTCCTTTTTCTCCAAGGGAAAGCAGTACAATAGCTGCTCAAGTTATTAATACTTAGGACTGAGTTACGAGGCTGGAACACAAAAGCACTCGGGGTCTTTCCAACTCCCCACACTGGGAACTGGAAGAGGTGCAGGCACTTGTCCTTCGAGAAAATAGGTTCCAGCAATTTAAAAGGCCTCCTGCCGGTGGAGGAGGGAGGGAGGGAGGGAGGGAGGGAAGGTGGGGGGAAGGGAGAGGGAGATCGTCCAGTTGGGGCCACAGTAAATACTCAACTCTGGACGCCAATTAGCTTAGTTTTCCTTTCTACCATTCCCAAGGCGGTAGTTAAGATTCCGCAGGCTCTGCTCCTTTCTTCACATTCCACAAAGAGGTTCTAGAAGTGACCCTACCCGCAGGTCCGGCCGGGGCTCACTTCTAGGTTTGGGGGTGGGGGTGGGGGAAGGGGAGGCGAAGGGAGGGAAGGGGAAGGGGGGCAGAGCGCAGTTCGCACGGGCACCCTCCCTGGCCCGCGGGGGGCCCGCTGCAGCTCGTCCGCAGACGGGCGGGCACGCGTGCGAACACCGCGGCGGGCTCGGGGTCCACCCCGAGCGCCCCGGGGGTCCGCAGCGGGCCCTCCCCGCCCCCCGCTTCCACGCCCATCCCCCCACCCCGGCGGGCCCGCAGCGGGAGGGAGGCGGTGGCGAGGCGGTACCTGGAGATCTTACACTTCTTGAGGCCTCCGTCCTCCGCCACGGCGGCTGACACCCCGGAGGCTTTTCTCTTCTTCTTCACCGGCATCTTCCTCCACCCTCCCCCGGCAGGGTGGGCGGGGGAGCCGGGGAAGGGGGTCGCGGTCGGGAGGGGGCCCCCTCGGCGCCGGCACCCACTCCCCCGACACAGCAGCAAGCCGAGGAACAGGGTCGCCAGTGCACTCCGGCGCGGGCCGCGGCTCCTCCCCAGGTCTCCTCGGCCCCGGACGCGGGCTGGGTTCTCCGCTCGGCGGCGGCCACCACCGGGAAATAACGCGGACAGCGCGGCACCTCCACCAGTCACTGAGAGCCGGAGGCTCAGCCTGACCCGGAAGTCGATGCCCGGGGCCGGAAGTGACGCGAGCGAAGAGGCGGTCGCGGGAAGCCGCTGGGTTTGTGGGACCGGCGTCTGCGTCAGGCCGGGCGGAGGACGACGCTGACCCTGCAAGTCCAGACCCGGGGCCGGCGACACCCTGCGGGATCCGGTCCGGAGCAGCCAGGCCCTGTGAAGCTTTTGCCCCTTGCTTTACAGGTAGTCACCACTGCGAGAGGCGTTGGGAGACCCCAGTGCTCTGCAGCTGCCATTCAAAACCAGCCGACTGTAGGTCTCACCGTGCTACCTGTGAAATACTTTGTCCCCGTGTTGTTACTTCCGCGTGTGCGCGCGCGTGTGTGCGCGTGCGCGCCGTGCTGGCTCGGGCGCTGCCCCGGGGCCTGTGCACTCCAGCATCGCGCTCTACCCCTGGAGTCGCAGCTCCACTTCCGGCTTCTTGAAGTTCTTTGGACGTTTCACTTTCTCGTGTGAGCCTCGTGGACTTTCCTGCCCAGACCGGCATGGAGCCAGGATTCCCAGATCTCAGCCTCCTGGGTCCCCAGGCGTGAGGCACTGGCACTTAGGTCACGCTTTGTTCTTCATGGTCCGAAGCCAGCTTCTCATTCACCCATCCTTAGTTCTCCCTTGTGCCCCACCTCTCCTCACGTCCTTCTCGAATACTGACACCTAAACGTTACCATTCTTTTTATAGTTCACCTCTCAGATAAGAGGTGGGGGTACTCACTGACTTAGTAGAGAGGGACTTTGGGGTCAGTTTTAAAGGTCTAGGCTTTCACTTTCTAAACTCCTCCACCTCAGTAGACATTGTTTATAAATAAGGATTACTGTCTGTAAAGATCATCTACCAAAAGGTGATTGTAACCACATAATAATATAAGAATAATCTTTGCAAACCAAACTGATGGTAGAAGGCTGAAAGTTTCTTTTAAATTCAGAAACAGTCCATGTTGCTCTGGTGAGATTGCCTCCTCTATGGCAGGCTAATCTAACCAATCAGAGTATCATATTTCTTTACTGCTGTTAATTGACTCAGGATGGATGCTTGGTCCAAGCCAGGACAAGGAGTGCTAGTGACAAGTTGAGCTGCTTATTTCCCATGGACTCGAACCTGAGAAGATGTTGGGAATGAAGCCAAAATTTAGAGCAGAATCAAGTAAAAAGACAGAAGAACCAAGATATGATTATGTGATATGTCCTGAATTCATGCTATCCCCTGGAATTTTCAGTTGAACCAATGAATTAAACTATTTTGCCTAAGTAAACTCTGCTGAAACAAACAAAAATCAACCTAATTAAAAATTCAGGAGGCCCTAAAAGTAGACACTCAATCATATCAAGTCTTAGTAGAGCTATCTACAGAAAGTAGAGGACAGGAATATGTTAAATACACAAAATATAGTATATCAATCTATAGGACAAATGATCCTGATTCTGCAACAAATTACTACAAAGAGAAGAGAGAAAGAACTTAGAAGGGATTTGAAAAGTATATTAATAATTTTCCTTACAGAAACAAAGATCAAATCCAGAGCTGTATGAATACCAGTCAAGCACTTTCTCGTTGATCTATAACCCCGGCCTTGATCATTTTCAGTATGATTCTTATTTAAGTTTCTATTCAAACATTTTAAACACTACCATGATGTTGTGCAATGGGGATTCTTAACACTAGCTCGATATTAGAAATAATTCTAGAACATGTAAAACTTATCTATAATGAAAGCATATCCATGACACTTGGGACTGGTACAAAGGTTAAGTTTCAGGGGCAGACTGCAAAGAAGTTCAGGGACTTTTTGGATAACAGACTATTCTATGATTGAAGTGGTGGTATAGATACTTGTCAGAATTCTTACTAAGATGTAGATAACACATCATTTCATTTTCATTAAAAAGCACTTATAACAAGAAACACACTATTGCAGAACACCTGTGCTATGTCCCCCCCCACCCCACACCTCATTTCCAGATCTAAAGAAACATTCAGTAATATTAGTAATTTTATCTTCTATCTTACCCTATCATTGTAATAAGGCATGTAAAAACCTTCACAACTAGAAAATAGCTATCTGTAATGACTAGACATGATGCTTATATTGAATAGGAAAATACGCTAAGGGCTGAGACAGCTCTGGCATTTTGGTCACACATCTTTTGGCTTTTGTAAATTATAGAACAAAATTATGGAAAGGGTATTTTAAAGGTTATAGCTGTATTGGGGTGTCCAAAAATAGTCCCTTAATGTATGTTCTATACATAGTTTTTTTTCCTTAGTACTTTTAAAAGAGAATTTCCCACCCCTCCCCCACTTGCCAGAAAAACAAATAATGCAGATATTAAAGGATTTGTGGGAAACAACATTATTTGGCCCTAGATCTTTACATCTCTTTTTACTTCAGTTATTTTTCAGATAGCGACGGAGAAAAAGGTAAGAGGGCTTGGATCCTCTTACTTTGCGTTTTGATTAGTTGGAACAGCAATTGTGCATTGTCATGCCTAGCTCATTATTTAGACAAGATCTGATTTCTTTGCCCAGGTTGGCCTCAAACCTCAATCCTTCTGTCTCCCCTAGGATTATAGACATGTAGCTGACATCTGCGCTCACTTTTGTTTTTAAACAAGCCCACTCTTGGCAATAACTAACCCACTGCAGTGATAGTGATACTAATCAGTTTGCCAGGGCAGAACCTTGATGACCTAACCATTTCTTTTGAAGCTCTACCTCCTATCACTATGGGTTGGGATTATATTTCCAACATGAATTTGGGTCACACATTCAAACCATAGCACATATTAAAAAAGTGTTCCTTTTTGGCTTTGGTTGGCTATCAACTAGGATGTATTTACCAGAACTATTCATAAAGTTATTCATGGAGCAAGGCTGATTGGAAACCTCATCTTGACTTATACTTTAATGATTGCCATGGTAGTAAGAAAGAATTATGGTAAAGAATACATTACCTTTTATCTGCATGATGGAGATCAAAATAGAGTGCTTTGGAATGTTTTAATAGGCCACCCAGAGGGGTTTTCAGAAATAATTTCTGAAATAATTCTTTCAGAACTGTCCTTTTGTGTGGGAGACTTTCATCTGTTGTAGATATACAAGAGGTTGCATATGGGCTCTGTCTTTTTTTTTTTGCCTTATCTGAATCAACCCACATATTTTAGAGGATGTCACATAGTCTACTGAAAGCTGTTACCTGTGAACTTCATCTGTATAATATGAGAACTATCAGTTGATGCATTTTTCTTGTCTCACTTCCATAACTTGCATTGTTACCTTTGCTCCAGCACAAGTACTGATTTCTTTCTTTCTTTCTCTTTCTTTCTTTCCTTTTCTTTCTCTTTCTTTCTTTTCTTTCTCTCTCTCTCTCCCTCCCTGCTTGCTTGCTCGCTCTTTCTTTCTTTCTTTCTTTCTTTCTTTCTTTCTTTCTTTCTTTCTTTCTTTCTTTCTTTCTTTCTTTCTTTCTTTCTTTCTTTCTTTCTTTCTTTCTTTCTTTCTTTTTCTTTGTTGGTCTTGAACTCTGGGGGGCTTGAACTCTGGGCCTGGGCACTGTCCCTGAGCTCTTCAGCTCAAGGCTAGCACTCTACTACTTGAGCCACAGCGCCACTTCCAAGTACCGATTTCTTTCTGTAGCTCAAGATGTGAATCTATTTTCCTGCACCAATGGCTATAGTCATGTGGTAAGTTATTCCTTGCTTGACAGAAAGTTCTTTTTCTGGCTCTTCTCTTTCTTAGCACACATAGGGTTGCTCTTTTTTTTTTTTTTTTAAGTTTTTTTTTTTCTTGCAACAGTCTTTTTCTTTCTTTCTATTTTGTCAGTCATGGGGCCTGAACTCTGGGCCTGGGCACTGTCCCTCAGCTCTAGCTCAGGGCTAGAGCTCTACCACTTGAGCTACAGCACCACTTCTGGCTTTTTCTGCATATGTGGTGCTGAGGAATTGAACCCAGGGCCCTATGCATGCAAGGCAAGCGCTCTACCACTGATCCACCTCCCCAGCCCCAGGGTTGCTCTTTTTAAAGAGAGCACAAGCTGACCTCAAATTCACAGTCCTCCTGCCTCAGCCTCCTAAGTTCTGGGACCTCAAGAGTGCAGCACCACATCTGGCTTGAAGAGTTTAGATATTCACTCTGAAGATTCGATCATTTTATTCTATGAAATAGGCTAACAAGAAGAACTTACCAGGAAAAAAATGCATGCAAATTGATTACCACGTAGATACTAGGAACCATACACTAGGAGTATGAGTCACATGCTTCCTTTGAGTATGTGACTCAAAGGAAAAGGTAGACGGTAGAAACTCAAATAGGTGTTGTTGTTGTTTTTGTTGATTGTGGGGTTTGAACATAGAGCCTGGGCACTGTCCCTGAGTTTTATTTGCTCAAGTCTAGCTCTACCACTTTGAGTCACAACTCCACTTCTGGTTTTCTGGTGGTTAATTGGAGAGAAGAATCTCATAGACTTTCCTGCCTGGGTTAACTCTGAACCTTGATCCTCAGATCTCAACCTTCTGAGTAGCTAGGATTACAGGTGTGAGCTACTGTTGTCTAGACTCAAATAGCATTTTACATAATCTATGAGCAAGGATCAGGTGAATGGTGGTCAGTCACTTTGCATATCTCAATTGTTTCAGTTAGCATAAAAAATCCACCAGGCTGACAGGAGGACATAAGTATGTGGAAGGAACTAAATATTGAGAATTATTTACAGAAAAGAACTAGAATATGAAATTTAGAATATGGATCTAAAATCAAATACATCAGAAAGACTCCATTTTAAGAGAATTACATTAAACTATTTGCTGGATTAAATAAGACTTTAATATTATGATTAAAATATTAAATTATTTAATATCTGTTAATGTTAACCTAAGACAACCATAATCATAAGACAACCATTTTCCTCTCAGAGTTTCTCCATCAGGAATCTCAGATAAGTTCTCTTCTTAGTTTATAAATTACTGAGGTGTGAGGAGTTGAACCTGATCTTAGATCTTTTCTTTTTCTAATGAAAGTTCCTCAGAATGTGTCTCCAAGGGCTGGGCAGCCTTGTTCCTGATGTGATCACTAAATACATGGTAGGAATTACTTTACCTCAATAGACTCACTGAGTATCGTCCTTAAGGATGTAAACTCACGAATTTCACACTGGATTAGATATTCTTAGAAATTAAAGGTGTCAAGCCAATGCTTGAAAAATAGGCTTTGAAACTTTAAATTTATCCTGAGCTACCCTGCTGAGTAAGTTGACACTGACAAGTTTTGATGTTCTATTTTCACAGCAACAGGCTGTGATGTCAGTGAGTTATTTTATCACAGAATTTATCCAAAAAAAGATGTTAGGCTCTGAGGCAGAAAGCTCTGATTTAATTGCATATTATTCAACAATCATTTTCTATAAATAAAAATGGAAATAGAATGAAGCCTCAAAATAACCTCTTATGTGAATTTTTTTTATTAATAGTTGCCATGGTGTAAAAAAAGCTCCAACACTTTATATGGATGGTATGTATTTTTAAAAAGACATTAAGGACATTCAGCTGTAAGTCAAAGCAAAACTGTTTCCTGCAAAGAAAAGATAAGCTAGGTAATACACATTGTAAAGAAAACAGCATTAAAGCATCTAAAAGAATTATTAAAATAATAAAAGTATAATTAGCATAATCATAGAGGAAAATGACCCTAATAGTAGGTTTTTGAAGAGGCAATGTAGATAAAATTGAAGATATATATACATATATATGTATGTATGCATGTATGTATCTATATATGGTTGAACAAACCATTTAAACAGCATTACATAATATCAACACATAAATCAGTGAAGTAGCCTCAATACTAGACACTGGGATAGGTGGACCCTGTGGATGAATTGCAAGTGCTAGCAGTTAATAGCAATAAAGCAGCCAAAAACTCAATTGTTTAAGAAAGCAAAATTTTCTTCCTTGGTCACACTACTCAGAAAGGGTTAGTTGGGGGCCTCTTTCTCTACCATTAGAGCAGCCTTCTGGAATATTACTAGTTCCTGTGGCAGGATGAATATAGTTTTTTTCCTTGTTCAATCATTTTTTTCTTAATTTGAAAGACATTAGAAGGTAGGATTGTTCTCAAATATTCTGTAGCTCTCATTTTGTATACAAGCAATGAAGTTACCTGTCCTTTTGCAGTTAGATGTGAACCATTTCACTTCCTTGGCCAACAAAACATGAATGAAAGAGCCAGTACCTGATTTTTTTTCCCATCAATGGTAACAAGATGTATTGTCAAAAATAAAAAATAAAGACTATTCAAGAAAACTCTTTACTTTAACTATAGCCATAGCTCAAGAAGTAGGGAAATTGGGAGGCAGAGGCAGTTTGAGGGTAGGCAGGGCAAAGAACATTAACAATTGATTATTATCTTGACACGAGACAGTATCAGTCAGAGTTCCCCAGAGAAACAGAATAGCACACATCCAGATATGAGATTTTAAAATTGAGAACTACTGTAGCTCACATAATTATAGGGGTCTGGCAGCCCCACAATCTGTCATCTCTAAAGCTGGAGGAACAGAAAAACCATGATAATGCCTGAGTCTGCAACTTTGAGCATCAGGAGAACCAATAGTATAATTCTCAGTATGAGACTGGAAATTTGAGAACTTGGTCAGGGGGGAGACATAGCTAGGGTTCAAAGTTCCAAGAGCCTGGAAAGCAAAAGACAGGTTTCAGATTGAGAACGAATTTGTTCTGCTTTGCCTATTTTGTTCAATCTGGACCCTCAGTGGTTCTGTTGATACCCTGGCCAGCCCAAGATATCATCCATGAAGGCTATCATCTTACTCAGTCTGAAATACTCAGAAAGAATGTTTTACCAGCTATCTGGATATCCTTTAGTCCAGTCAAATTGACTGGTATTTTTTTCTTTAAAAAATTAAGTTACTCTGGGGGCTGGGAAGGTGGCTCAGTGGTAGAGCGCTTGCTTTGCATGCCTGAGGCCCTGGGTTCGATTCCTCAGCACCACATAAGCAAAAAGGAAAAAGCTGGAAGTGGCGCTGTGGCTCAAGTGGTAGAGTGCTAGCCTTGAGCTGAAGAACTGAGGAACAGCACCCAGGCCCAGAGTTCAGGCCCACAACTGGACCCCACACACACACATACAAAAATTAAGTTACTCTGAATTAATTGAATGAAATTATAGTTATGTGGGAAATACATTATGGCCAACATTACATCTTTAAATTGCTCAACATTTATCAAACATGAGCAAAAGAAATTTTTTCTTCTAGTCACCTTCAAACAATGAATATAGGTAAGAGATCATCTACAACTGGGTTTCTGGAGGAACTAGAGACGTTTTCATATTTACCAAGTCAAAGCTTGGTAAAAAAAAATTTAATAGACACTATATGTCTCATTCACTGGGCTTAGCAAGGTACACAGCAGTAGTGGCTATGGTAGACAGAAGTCTGAGATGGACCCTGAGTTCCTACTCCCTGCTCTATACAAGTGGTGTAATTTTGTGGGAGGAACTTGTCACTCCCATGCTTAGTGTATTAATCAGTTACTCTGAGTTAATAAAAAAGGAGATCATCCATCTGGCCCGACTGACCCCATCAGGTAATAGCACAGAATTAAGGACTCATCCTTCCAAATGGAAGGGAATTAATTCTGCTTCAGTGGCAATACTGTGGGAGAGGGTACCAAGCTCTGGCAGGGGAATGCGGGCTTTCCAGTATCTCGATTTAAGCCTGAGATGCTAACCACAGAACTTGGCCACGCAGCACTGGCATTTCCTGACCTCTAGGACCGTTAGCTGGTAAGCTCGCGTTCAGGTGACTGAATTTTTAGAATTTTAATGTAGCAGTGAAAACATCCAGGTGTTCTTGCACTCATGGGAAAAAGATTGCCTTGCCC
Organism: Dipodomys spectabilis; assembly: GCF_019054845.1. Lineage (NCBI taxonomy): Eukaryota > Metazoa > Chordata > Mammalia > Rodentia > Heteromyidae > Dipodomys > Dipodomys spectabilis. The sequence continues at coordinate 5,882,149 of NW_024870700.1, forward strand.
TGAAGAATGTTCTTGTGGGAGCCAAGTTTATTCAGACTCAAACTTTTGAGTAGAAGGCATTCCCAGGTTCTGAGTAAAGAAACAGGATAAGACCGTTTGGCTTCGAAGGTGAACGGATGTCTCAAGGGACAGAGCTCTCAAACCGCGATTACGAGAATGACTGTCCAAGGACGTAGCGGCGGGTGATGCTCGGTCGGCGCTGATCTTATGTTCTAACTCGCTGTGCCTGTGACTAAACTAACACACATTACTACACAGGCCTTTCAAGAAATTCAGCTCTGTCACGGCAGCGATCGTTAAAAAAAAATCATAGAGTTGGTAAAAATTCTTTAATCAGACAGACCTCGGGCACTAAGGTGCTGTGCCGGACAGCTCGTAGGTACGTCCGTGGTCCTCGATGCTGACAAAGGTACGTCAGGCCCAGGCCCCGCCCAGCTGCGCTGGAAGGCCAGACCTACGTCCCCTGGCCACGCGTTATAAGGACTCGGAAGGAAGACTAACAACACGATTCTTCAGTCAAACTGGCTTCAACCTCCTACAATCCACCACCGCACCGCACAAGGCCTGCCGGGGCTCTGCAGGCGCCCTTGCGTGCGCGCTCCCCGGGCGTGCGTGCGTGCGTGCGCGCACGTGTCTGAGCCGTTTAAGTCCGCTGCGCGCCGCCGGAGGCGCCCGTCGCCATAGCGACCGCCTGTGGCCCCGCGGAGCTCGGCGGTCCTGCAGGCCTCCGGGAGTTTGAGGTCTGCACGTCCCCGCGTCCACCTCAGGACGGGTTTCTGGATCCTTCCCGGCTCCCCGCCCTCCGAATCTCCTCTCCATCTCCAGAGTCATGGCGGGCGGGGTCCGGGACATTCGGAAGCTCTTCGTCCTCACCACTACCCAGAATTACTTCGGACTGATGTCGGAGCTGTGCGAGCAGCCGCTGGTGTACCACTGTGTGGAAATCAACAACTTCTTGGACGACGGGAACCAGATGCTGCTCAAGGTGCAGCGGTCCGACGCCGGACTCTCCTTTTCCAACACGGTAGGTTGCCTGACCTGGACCCCAGGCCTAGGCGCGGGGCTGAGCGGCTGCCCCGCGCGCCCAACCCGCGCCCAGCCCGCTCGGGCCCCGAGGGCCCCCGCGCTCCCAGCCCGTTCCCAGCCCGCTCGGGCCCCGAGAGCCCCCCGCGCTCCCAGCCCGCTCCGGCCCCGAGAGCCCCCCGCGCTCCCAGCCCGTTCCCAGCCCGCTCGGGCCCCGAGAGCCCCCCGCGCTCCCAGCCCGCTCCGGCCCCGAGGGCCCCCCGCGCTCCCAGCCCGTTCCCAGCCCGCTCGGGCCCCGAGAGCCCCCCGCGCGCCCAGCCCGCTCCGGCCCCGAGGGCCCCCCGCGCTCCCAGCCCGCTCCGGCCCCGAGAGCCCCCCGCGCTCCCAGCCCGCTCGGGCCCCGAGAGCCCCCCGCGCTCCCAGCCCGCTCCGGCCCCGAGGGCCCCCGCGCTCCCAGCCCGCTCGGGCCCCGAGAGCCCCCCGCGCTCCCAGCCCGCTCGGGCCCCGAGAGCCCCCCGCGCTCCCAGCCCGCTCGGGCCCCGAGAGCCCCCCGCGCGCCCAGCCCGCTCCGGCTCCGAGGGCCCCCCGCGCTCCCAGCCCGCTCCGGCCCCGAGAGCCCCCCGCGCGCCCAGCCCGCTCGGACCCCGAGAGCCCCCCGCGCTCCCAGCCCGCTCGGACCCCGACAGGCCCCCCCGCGCTCCCAGCCCGCTCGGACCCCGACAGACCCCCCCCCCCCGCGCTCCCAGCCCTCTCCGGCCCCGAGAGCCCCCCGCGCTCCCAGCCCGCTCGGACCCCGACAGCACCCCCCCCCCCCGCGCGCCCAGCCCGCTCGGGCCCCGTGGGTCCCCCCCCCCTGCCGCGCGCCCCCGCGCGCCCCCTGGGAGCTAAGTCGTCCCGCCCCGCCCTCTTTGGCCTTATATCCCTCACCTGGGGAAAGAAACGACTCTGCAGAAGTATGTTTTCCCGTTTTATTTTCCTCCCCATGTTCTCCAGGCTAGCCCCCAACTCCTGGGTCAAAGAGCTTTCTGCCACTGTAGCTGGGACTTGTGAATACTTGGAACTGTGGGGGCGTGTCTCCCTCCCCTCCGTTTTCTAAGTTTTTAAAGATTACAGATAGGTTCTAGAAAGAAAACGTTTATTTTAATTATTTTTCCCTCCCCCCGCCCTCGTCTTTTCCCACTTGAGGAGAATTCTGGTGTATCTTTTGTGTTATGCACTCAGTTTTACTACTGCCTGAAGGAAAGATTGCCCAAGGACTTCCAGTCTTTACAAAATAACTTGATAGACTCATAACAAAGTTTGCACTAGTTTCTCAGGGGACCACCTGTGGTGTATTTGTTGATCTGTCCTCTCAGCCAGAAGGATTGTTTACAAGATAAATGCATTTACAACCAAGTGTTGCAAATGTAAAATTCAAAGCACAAGACCTTGACAGGCTCACTCATAGATGAGCCCTGACAGATTGTAGACAGCTGTAATGGCTAGTTTGGTGTTGGCATTCATCTGTAGGTCTGGCAGTCTCAGACAGTAGTCAGTGCACTTTCCTGTTACGATCATTACAATATCTCAGGCTTTGCCAGGAGGTAAATAAAGACTTTGCTACAACTATAGCTTTGCCATGGTAGTATAAAATCTATATAACACTACTTAAAACACTACATGTAAGGCTGTGTTGTGGTAAGACTTTGTGGACACTGATAATTTGAATTTCATATTACCTTTATATGCCATGAAATAAGAATCGTGTCAGTTCCTGTCGACTAGCTAAAAGTTGTTGTCATTAGGATGAAAGCCACGTGACATCAATCTTGCTCACCTTCAAAGGGATCTTCATACTCAGCAGTAATAAGTTCATAGACAGCAAAGTGTCAATAACTTGAAAATGTGCAATACTGTAAAAACTTCTTTAGAAAGACGTATACTTTGTGGCTAATAATCTGTTTACTGTGAGCTTTTTAAAATTTTTTTTGTGTTTGTGTGACTTGAACGTGGGGCCTGGGTGTTGTCCCTGAGCTTTTTCTTTCAAGGCTAATGATCTCCCACTTTGAGCCACAGTGCCACTTCCAGTGGTTAACTGGAGATAAGAGTCCTGTCTGTGTTGACCTTGAACAATGAGCCCCCTAAGTAGGATTACAGGTGTGAGACACTAGCTCCTGGCATATGAATTGACATTTTAAGATTGCTTAAATGAATTTCAATTGAGTTCACCTGGTTCCAGTTTTATCTTTTTGATTTTCTTAATTTTTTTTGAGATAGGGTCTTGATATGCAGTTCAAGCTGGACTTGAACTCATGATGCTCTCCTATCTCACCCTCCACAGTGTTGGAATTAAAGGCTTGGAACACCATGCTTGGCTTTGTTCCAAATTTAAATAATTGACTGTGACAATTGAACTAAAAAAATTTGATGCTCAAACATTTAAAATGTTAGCCAGGTGCTGGTGGCTGACACCTGTAATCCTAGCTACTCAGGAGGCTGAGATCTCTGGATCCACGGATCAAAGCCAGCCTGGGCAAGGAAAGTCCATGAGATACTTATCTCCAATTAACCACCAGAAAACTGGAAGTGAGGCTGTGGCTCAAGTGGTAGAGCACTTGCCTTGAGCTGAAGAGCTAAGAGATAGCACCGAGGCCCAGAATTCAATCCCCACAACCAACAAAAAACAAACAAAAAAAAATGTTTTCTTAAAGGAAAAACCTTGGTTAAGGTAAAGATAATTTTCGGGAAAGTATTGGCAGTTTTCAGTACATATATATTTATAATTTAAAAATAACTTTCTTGGGCTGAGAAAGTGACTCAGTGGTAGAGTGCTTGCCTTGCATGCATGAGCCTCTGGGTTGGATTCCTCAGCACCACATACGCAGAAAAAGCTGTAAGTGGTGCTGTGGCTAGGCTTGAGCTGAAGAACTGAAGGACAGCACCCAGGCGCAGAGTCTAGGCCCCACGACTAGCAAAAAAACAAAAAAAGAAAACTAACAACAAAGAACAACCCTCCCCTTCTCAAAACCTTCTTTAAAAACATCACCTTCTAAAATACTCTTTTTTTTTCTAAATAGGAGAATTAACATCTCTGTTCCAGACTTTCTGGGGTAGTTAGACAAGTACACTGCTCATCACTGTGTACCTGTATTACTCAGTTTTGATTTGTAATGTGAATGAATCTGGCTGGAGTGGAATAGTTAGCAGTATATGTCAACAATGTATAATATTTTATTCTCATAAATCACTTATCAAAACAGCTCTATGATATAACCACATGTAGGTAGGAATACATTATAAACTCATATATTCTTAAGCAGAGATAGAATGGTTTTTAATATTTTAAAGTTAACATTTTTTTCAGCAAGTATTACAGTGATACAACATTTTAGAGCATGATTCATTTCAAACAATAAATTTTATGATGATTAAATTACAAATCATTTATTTACCAATTTAGATTGATTTTGGTGACACAAAAGATAAAGTGCTGGTGTTCTTCAAGCTTCGACCTGAAGTAATTACAGATGAAAATCTGCATAATAACATTCTTGTTTCATCCATGTTGGAATCTCCTATTAATTCCCTTTACCAAGCAGTACGGCAGGTGTTTGTACCAATGTTGTTAAAGGTGAGTAAAGTTTTCTCTAGTAGCTTGTGCAGATGGTATATAAATACATAAATATTTAGTATTTAATTTACTGTCTGTCATGTTTTTGTGGTGCTTAGGATATCAAACCTAGGGCCAAAATTTTTTTTCTCCAGTTTTAATTTTAAAATAAGCTTTGTTGACAAATACACAAATTGGGAAAAGGTGTGAAACATAATTGACATCAGCTCTTACAATGTCCATTAGTAATTAGCTTTATAAAGTTGTCACTGTTCAGAAGACTCTTCATCCCTCTTACGAAGTGTAGTTAGTGAGAAGTTTTTGGTGAAAATGGGTTTGTGGACTTGGTTCTTTAGACAGTGTTTTAGGCAGCCAGTTTTGCTGGTGATCTTTTGATCAGTAGTCATTCTTGTCCTCTTGTATAGGATCAGGAGTGGAGCAGAAACTTTGATCCAAAACTTCAGAATCTTTTGAGTGAACTGGAAGCTGGATTGGGTGTAGTTCTACGAAGATCAGACACTAACTTGTCAAAATTGAAACTTAAGGAAGATGACATACGAGGTATGTAGTATGTGCAATGTTTTATGTTTCCAAATTGCTTGCCAAAATAGTTTTATAATAAATACCAGTAACATAAAAGACGTACAAAATTATTATATTAGTACATCAGTAAATTAATATAGTTCACAGATTTCTTCTCATTATTTTGAAACTATTTTCAGGATAAAACTTTTTAAAATAGATGTATATGTATTTGGAGAAGAGAAATATATTTTTAAACTATAATAATGAAACTAGGAAATCATCACTTGCATTAATTACATCTTAAAAAGTCACTGTGAACACTGAATTAGAAAACAATGGATGACTGCTTCCAAGGGAAATGCAGGAGAAAGTTACTTTGAGCCTCTGGTCATATTTAGCCAATTGATGAGTATATGACTTTTTTTTCAATTTATGTTTAAAGACATATATATATATATATATATATATATATATGATCTATATCAGATATAATACAAATATATGTGTATATGTTTATAATTGATCAGTTAACAAGGAGAACCTTGTGTTTAGGAATACTAGGTCACATTTAGCACTGTGCTTTGGGGGTCATCCTAACAGTGGAGTCAACAAAAAGCTTAATACATGTCACTGAACAAAGAACAAAACATGAATATATTGACATTAGCAAGCTTACAGAGAACAAATTCAGAATGTTTACCAGAGTAGATAAGAGTCATACTGAGCAACAAACTCAACAGGTGCAATGTGAAGTCTAAATTTGGGGCTACCAGTGTTTTAGTGAATTTCAGTTAAGACCTTACTGTTGATAGAGATTTTAAGATTCATGTTTAGTACATCTTCAAGAATATGGAATATGCATGAATGTAAATACAACCAAAGTTAGCAAATGCACCACCTAATTTTCTGGCTCCCTGTTTTCTATTGATTGTTTTTTCTCTTCACTTTTACAGGCATTCTTACTCCAAGTGATGAATTCCAGTTCTGGATAGAACAAGCTCATCGTGGTAGTAAACACATTAGTAAAGAAAGAGCCACATATTTTAAAGAATTGTTTGAAACAGTTGCAAGGGTATGTGATTCATATGTGGTTATGTAGCAAGCTTCTTGTGAATGCACTTTAGGGTTCAGTTTTCACTGCATATTTCTCTGTTTTAAAATCAACTTGATGGTGAACAAAATGTATACTTCATATATAGTAAAGTTTAAGTCATGTATTTAAAGTGAGTAAAACTTACGAATATAAAACATCAAAGAAAGTTAAATTTTGGCCTAGAATATTTTTTTTTTCAAATTACATGTGTGCTTTTTGCCGATACTTAGTGAAAAACAAAAATCTTATCTATGTAGAGGTAATACGGTTTTCTGAATGAAGGCTTACTTTACACAAATGAACATTTCTGAAGTAATATGAAATATGAAGTCTGTTTTATGCCTGTATGTTGTTCCAATGTATATGCATAGAGCTTAATAAGTGATACTTTAAATGTGCTTGTAACATGTCTATTCTTTTTGAATATGTAGCAATTTTCTACTTGTTTCCACTATTATTTCACCATTATTATTTTAATGATATGTTTGAAATAATGGTAAACTTTTTTTGCATGGCTCAATTGGTAGAGTACTAGCCAGAAAGAGTTCTAGAAAGAAAAATATGTGAGAGTGTGAGGCCCTGAGTTCGAGCCTAGGTACTGCCACAAAATAAATAAAACTTTTTGTGGTAATAATAGTGAAGAAATATGGCATAATAAATTTTGCGCTCTGATTATATTACTCTTAACCACAACATCATGCAGCACAGTGCAGCAATGAATGAAGACAGGTAAACTACAATGCCTACTGTGTTTATGCACTTAGGGACATCAAAAGTGGGAAAATAACGACATCCAAGTTAAGAAAAAATTACCTAAATGTGCAAATAGGCTTTCATAATCATTATTTTTGACTTTATTGAAATTTATGCTTTTGGAGGACTTTTATGTAACAAAATAATCAGTAGAAAGAGAAAAATATGACTAATAATAGAATTACAGCAGTTAAGAAGTTTTAGAGGCTTTGTTTTTTTTAGTGCTGGTCCTGGGGTGCGAACTCAGCCTGGGCACTTTGCCTGAGCTTTTTTGTGTAAGGCTAGGGCTCTACCACTTGAGCTGCAGCTCCACTGGTTGTTGTTGTTTTTTTTTTTTTTTTGCTTTCCTGTCTGGGCTAGATTTGAGTCATGATCCTTAGATCTCAGCCTCCTGAGTAACTAAGAGTATAAGCATGAGCCACCAGACTGTGGTTAGTTTGAGACATTTTGGCTATGATACATGAGGTATGGATATAATTATGATAAATAATGCACTCTTGATTTTAGGAATTTTATAACTTGGATAGCCTGTCTTTATTGGAAGCTGTTGACTTAGTGGAGACTACTCGGGATGTTGTGGACGATGTGTGGAGACAAACAGAACATGACCATTATCCTGAGTCGCGGATGCTACATCTTTTGGATATCATAGGTACTGGGAAAGAAATTAATTTTTAGAACCCTGCAAGTCTGACTTATCATGTTTTCTTTTACTTCTAGACATTCTTAAGATGCTCCCAATGAGGGCTGGGAAGGTGGCTCAGTGGTAGAGCGTTTGCCTTGCATGCCTGAGGCCCTGGGTTCGATTCCTCAGTACCACATTAGCAAAAAGAAAAAAGCCGGAAGTGGCGCTCTGGCTCAAGTGGTAGAGTGCTAGTCTTGAGCTGAAGAGCTGAGGGACAGTGCCCAGACCCAGAGTTCAGGCCCCACGACCGGACCCAAAAAAAAAAGATGCTCCCAATGTAATTTAACAATTGCTGTTTAAAGGAATTCTTAGCGCAAATTATATAGAATTAATTACGTAGATACTTGTATATAGTTGATTCATTTATATGGCATATGTCAGCTTCTTTGAGTCAAACTCAATTTATATATATTTTTAATATTTATGCATTAATATATATATTCAAACTGAAAAATGTTTTAAATTATATTGGTTTATGTGTGTGTGTGTGTATGTGTATCTATGTATCTGTATGTGGTAGTGGGGTTTGAATTTGGTGTCTAATAGTTCAGCACTATACCTAAGCCTTTTTGTGTTTTAGTTTTCTGGTTGGTTCTCATGTTTTTGCAAGGATTGGGCTTGACTGAAGTTTTCTTACCTATTATGATCTACTTTGTAGCTGAGATCACAAGTGTGATCATACCAGGCTTGTTAGTTCATCTTTGGTCTCGAGTCTCGATAACTTTTTACCAGGTCTGGCCTCAAACCTTGAGCCTCCTGATCACCACTACCCATGTAGGTAGGATTATAGATGTGAGTCATTGTGTCTGGCACCTATGGCACCTATTACTGTAACTTTTTTTTTTTTTTTGTCGGTTGTGGGTCTTGAATTCTGGGCCTGGGTGATGTCCCTCAGCTCCAGCTCAAGGCTAGTGCTTTATCACTTGAGCCACAGCGCCATTTCCGGCTTTTTCTGTTTATGTGTTACTGAGGAATAGAATCCAGGGCCTCATGCATGTGAGGCAAGCACTTTACCACTGATCCACCTTCCCAGCCCCTACTGTTACATTTTGACCTGGAAAATACCATTTGTATTTTCCTAAGCAATATCAAATAAGTATTTAAAGGTATATATACAATGATATTTATTGGAGCACTGTAACATGAATAGAAATGAGCAGTTGCAAATTATTTACATAATGCTACTCCAATTAAGTAACCTTAACAGCTTTGATAACATACTTATTTCTACACTATATTAAAAGATGAAAATATACAAAATAATGTATGTACTTTTAACAAGACACATTATTGACAGTGGTGGTCTAAGAGTAATGTGCTACTTCATAATTTGCTAGCTTGTTAATTTGTATGTTTTAATCTTATCATATTTTATAATTATGCATAAGTTATTTATTTCAGTTTCAATCTTTGCCTTATGTTCAATTAGGTGGTTCATTTGGAAGGTTTGTTCAGAAAAAGCTGGGAACTTTGAACCTGTGGGAGGATCCTTATTATGTTGTGAAAGAAAATCTGAAAGCTGGCATTTCAATTTGTGAACAGTGGGTGGTAGTCTGTAATCATCTGACAGGGCAGGTGTGGCAGCGCTATGTTCCACATCCTTGGAAAAGTGACAAATACTACCCTGAAACACTGGACAAACTTGGCAGACGTCTTGAAGAGGTATAAATTGGATTATGTATCTATCTTTTAAGTGGAAGTAGTCTTCAGTTATTTGTGAATGTGTGTTTCTTCCCTGGAACTGGGGCTTGAACTCAGAATCTCATGATCTCATTGAACTTTTTTTGCTTAAGGTGGTGTTCTGCCACTGCACCACTTCCTGGTTTTTGGTAGTTAATTGCTTGGGATGACTTTGAACTTTGTTCTTTAAGATTTTTAGCCTCTTGAGTAGTAAAGATTACAGGTGTGAGTTACCAGCATCTGGATAAAACTGTTATGATGTTGTCAAATCTTAACGATTTTTAGCAGTTGTTGATAATCTTGAAGGGTTGTAAAATAATGATTTTTCTAATTCTGTCATTCTTTCTGCATTTTTTTTTTTTTTTGTCGGTCGTGGGGCTTGAACTCTGGATCTGGGCACTGTCCCTGCACTCTTCAGCTCAAGGCGAGTGCTCTACCACTTGAGCCACAGCGCCACTTCCTCTTTCTGCATTTTTGTAGTGATGATTTAGGAAAATGTAGCATTGTTTTTACTTTCCTGAAATACAGTTTGCATAGGAATGGCAGAATGTACAACTTCTTTCTACTTACAATTTTTTGAACAATGAGTAAAACCATAGATTCGTGCCATAGTTCCATAGTAGCAATAAAATATTTTTGGTATTATCATGAATTCATGGATTATTGTGTTTTATGTGTTTTAGAACATTGTCCTTATTCTTACATTATTCCATAGTTGGGCAGTGAGTGTCCCTTGCAGTTGCCCCTGTTATTTTAACAGTTTAGCCTCCACCCTTTAAGGAGTTGCACAGATCAGCTGATCTCATGCATTTTCTGTATTACTCTTGGAATCATCTACATTTCCAAGAAACTTGATTCTTTTTTTGGTGGAAAATGACAGCAGCAATGTAGTTGGGGAAATGCTGTTACTTAGTTAAAACTACTTTCTTTTTGTTGTTGGTAGTGGGGCTTAAACTCTGGGCCTGAGCACTGTCCCTCAGTTCTTCAGATCAGCAAGCACTCTACCACTTAAGCCACAGCGCCACTTCTGGTTTTCTGAGTGGTTTATTGGAGATAAGAGTCTCTCTCACAGACTTCTGTGCCGGGCTGGCTTTGAACCATGATCCTCAGATATCTCAGCCTCCTGAGTAGCTAGGAATACAGGTGTTGAGCCACCGGTGCCCGGCTAGTTAAACTACTGTTGAAACCTTTTACGTAGACAGAATTGGTGATGTTCTTGCAACGAACAAGTTTATACAAATATTTCTAACTGAAATGGAAGATTATAGTGTTTTTACTTAACATTTTTGAGTACTATTTGGTTGTTAATAGAAATTTTCAGTTCAAAATGCAATTATGTTTGTTTTCAGATATTTGTAAGTTATAAATAATGCAGAATAATGAAAATCAGAAGTCATTACAATATTCATGGAAATCTCTATACTTTTACTTAAATGAATCTTAAACACTCTTAAAAATATCTTAATCTTTTATATTTTGTCTAGATTTGAGCACCCTGGCTAATGTTAGTGTGATGGCACAGTTATGCCTTTGAGGTCACCTTAATTCTCAGGGTTATGCTTCAATTTGATTCATTTTGGAGAATCTGTTAAATTTTCATTAGACCCATTTATACCAATATTGATAATTTGATAATAAATTTCATTATTTTAATGTTTTATGTTTTAGGTCTTGGCTGTTAGAACAATTCATGAGAAGCTTCTCTATTTTTTGCCGACCAGTGAAGAGAAAGTCATGTGCCTGTCTCGAGTTTTTGAACCTTTTACTGGTCTGAATCCTGTGCAATATAATCCATATACTGAGGTTAAGAATATATATGTTTATTTCTTTATAATTCCCCTCTGTGTTGTTCTTTTTAAAGATAGTTTTAAAAATATTAAAATCTAATAATATTGTTAATTTGTTTAGCCTTTATGGAAAGCTGCAGTATCTCAATATGAAAAAATCATTGCCCCTGCAGAACAAAAAATAGCAGGAAAATTAAAAATTTACATTTCAGAAATTCAAGATAGTCCACAGCAGGTAAAATATTGAAATATTTTACTCTTACTATTTCTTTAACCTACTAAGGATATTTTTACTCCTAAAATACTGACCTAGTCTATCATGATGACATATTTTATTTTATGTTAGCTTCTTCAAGCATTTTTAAAATACAAAGAGTTGGTGAAGCGTCCAACTATAAGCAAAGAGTTAATGTTGGAAAGAGAAACTTTACTGGCAAGACTTGTGGACTCAGTTAAAGGTAAGTTTACCAGCTATTCTAGTGTTTGCTTGAAAAATATTTTATAAGTTGGTTTTTCTATTTGTTGCATATCCTTTAGTGTTAACATATATTCTGACATCGTCATCCTGGAGATAGTTATAAAATGACTGGTTATTTTCCTTCTCTTTCTGACTTGGTACAAAGTCGACGGTAAGGGCCAACTTTTTTTTAGACACAAGTTTTCATGTAGTGCTTGTTACATGGGAGGTGTTCAGGAAACTTGCCACCTCTATGTAATCATTTATTTGATTTAATTGCATAGATTTTCGACTAGACTTTGAAACTCGGTGCCGAGGAATCCCGGGTGATGCATCTGGACCACTTTCTGGCAGAAATCTTTCAGAAGTTGTGAATAATATTGTTTGGGTTCGTCAGTTGGAATTGAAGGTATTTGTTTTAATTTAAGCTGAAGAAGACTAATTGTTTAAAATATAGCAAATTGAGAAATGTATAGTAGAATCTCTAAAACTATAGTGCAAACATTCTGCTTTCCTTCACATCTCCAACTAATTTCATGTGAAAGGTATTAGTCTGAGAAAGTGTGAATAGCACAGTCTAATGATTGTTTGTTCACATAGACAAAATTGACAACTCATTTATCATTTTAGTTATACTTGCTCAATGCAAGTGCATTTACACTTTCTTAAATAAGCATCCTTTGCGCTGCATTAACAATGTAATTGCAAAATCTTAGATAGTTGTGGTCTCTAAGTTGGTTTATATGATTAAATCACTTTAGGTTGATAGAAAATTCAAAATTATTGTGACACTGAGGAAATGACAGATTTACAGGTTGAAATGACTATTATTTTATGATCTGGGCACTGTTGGCTCACCCCTCTAATCTTAGCTGTTTAAGAAACTGAGAATTGGAGAATCATGGTTCAAGGCCGGACTGGGCAGAAAAGTTCATGAGATCTCATCTCAGTACACAGCTGGGTGCAGTGGCAAGCATCTGTTATTCCAGGGCTGAGAATGGGAGGTTTGCAGTCCCAGGCCAGTTCTAGCTGAAAAGTCTGAGACTCTGTCTTTATGGAGGGAAACTGGATGTGGTTATACACCTGTGATTCCAGCAAAAGAAGCCTACAATAGGTTGATTGTGGTCCAAGAAAGTGCTGATGCAGAAAATGAGACACTATCTCAAAAACAACTGGCAAAAACTGGGCTGGAGGCACAGCCCAAGTAGTAGAGCACCACACTAGCAACTGCTTGTCCCTGAATTCAAACCCATTACCAACAAAAAACTTTAATATTCCTGGTCGTCAGTGGCGGCTCATGCCTGCAATCCTTGTTACTCAGAAGACTGAGCTCTGATGATCATGGTTTAAAGTCAGCCCATGTAGGAAAGTCCATGAGACTCTTACCTCCAGTTAACCACCAGAAAACCAGAAGTGATGCTGTGGCTCAAAAGTAGTAGGGTACTTGAGCAAAAGAACTCAGGGACAGAGCCCACCCAGGCCCTGAGTTCAAGTTTGACAAAAACACTTCTTAATATTATTAGCCGGGTGCCAGTGGCTCTCATCTGTAGTCCTAGCTACTAAGGAGGCTGAGATCTGAGGATCACAGTTCAAAGCCAGCCCTGGCAGGAAAGTCTGTGAGACTCTTATTTCCAATTAACCACCAGAAAACTGGAAGTGGCGTGGTGGCTCAAGTGGTAGAGTGCTCACCTTGAGCTGAAGAGCTCAGGGACAATGCCCAGGCCCAGAGTTCAAGTCCCATGACCAACCAAAAAAATTATTAAAGTTACTTAAGACTCATAAGACCCTACTGTTCTTACCATGTCTATTGTCTTTTGTATTTGACATATGCAGTAAATACTAATTTGATCTGTGATTAAGGGCAAGAGAATATTATAAAATCTAGCATTTTGACACTTAGCACTCCAGTTTGTCAGTGTTCTTTGTGTAGTTAGGGAAGCACAGTATTTTTCTCTTGATATTCAGATTTGCCTCATGGTTTGCTGTATTAACCAGAGCATTAACTCAGGGCACTATTACTATGGAACTTGTGTAGGAGTATTGCTGAAGTTTGGAGTTTTCTCTGAATATCAGTGGGCACAAGTATTTTGAGACCTGTCCTTGTTTTATTTTACCATTAAAATTGTGCCTGTCTGGACTGCCTTCTTGTGAGCTGCTGTTTTGAAGTCATGACTAAAGCAAGGACTGATGTCATGTTCTCTGGAAAACTTTGTTTTATTATTTAAAGATGAGGGGAAATAATTTATGAATGAAAGATCAGAAGAGGGTGTTAATTTTGTTTGAATTCCAATAATGTACATTATTATAATTTGACTTTATTAACCTCTTTATTCTTTTTTATACATTTTTTTATTGTAAAAATACCATATGGAGGGGTTAGTTACATGAGTTAAGGTAATGAGTACATTTCCTATTGAGCATTGATGCCTCCTCTTTTGTTTTTCTCTTACCATTCCTTCCTTCCCCACCTCTCCAACTACTCCCTATAATTTGACTTTTAAAGGTAGATGATGCTATGAAGATTGCTGAGGCTCTTTTGTCTGACCTGTCAGGATTTCGATCTTTCCATCGAAGTGCTGAAGATCTCTTAGACCAGTTTAAACTATATGAGCAAGAACAATTTGATGATTGGTCCAGGGATATTCAGTCAGGTTTATCTGACTCCAGATCTGGTTTGTGGTGAGTATAAGTAAACTAACTGTAAAACAAAACCATATACCATTAATCCAAATGGCACGGTAGAACTAATGATCTTTCTTCTTTCTCCAAACTTAATCCCTCTCCTTTGTCTTTTAGTTTGAAAACAAGTTAGTTGGGTTATAACTAATATGTAGTTAAGTTTGGAAACCTTGATGTTATGGTTAGATTGACCACTGTTTTGCCTTGATTTTTAACATCTATGCCCTGAAGTTGCAGATTCTCATTTGAGAATTAGGTTTTCTCTCTAGGTTTCCTTGAATTAGTATTTACATATTTTCTCTATATTTACATTAGATGCTTATTATTTTATGTTAGTATTGTACATGCACATTACAGTAATTTTAAACTTCTTGAGACAGGGACTATTTTTTTTCATGGGGCTCAAAGTAGTAAGCCTTAGGTTAGTATTTATTGAATTTTATATATTGATTGGTTAATATTATTCAAAAATAACATGTTTTCTAGAACCAAATACAGTTGCTTTGTATCTAGGGTCAACTTTCTTCTCCAGCATATTGTCTGTAATTTTAAACTTAAGTTTCATTTATTTTTTGTTTTAAGCTTGGGCCTTGAACATACGGTTCATATTGAGCTACATTTCTAGCCCCTTGTTTTTTTCTTCCAGCTTCTTGTGTTCTAAGACACAGGGCCTTCCTCTGTTGCTAAGGTTGGCCTTTAATTCTTGATTCTCCTGCCGAGTAACTGGGACCACATGTATATATACCAGCATGCCCAACTATATCTTTTAAAAAGAAACTTTTAAATATGAACTTCTATATATGAAGTCTGTCTTTACTGGTATAAAGGATGATTGGGATAAAAGTAATGTTTCTTAAATTGAAGGAATACTTTTGTTTTTATAGAAGGAGAATTGAGGAACCAAAAGGTCTGATACATAATGGTTCTTTCCCTTCCAACTCTGAGCCTAAAATAGGAGAGATGCTCCAGGCCAAAATAATTAAAAGTGCTCTATCCAACAAATTTTGGAACATTTGCACACTTTAGCACCGTGGTTGTTGGTGATGAATTCTGTGTAGTAGCACACCAAGGGACTGTAATCTGCTGTAGAGAAGACTGTTAAACTTGCTTCATTCTAGTGAGTGCATAAAACCGTGTCCTGAGTCATTAGGGTGGTTTTGAACACATTTTTGAAAGTGCTGGTATATGCAAACTGATTTTGAAGATAGTTCTGAATAAAAGTAAAAAGACAGATGGATACCAGTAGATGTAATAATAGCTACTCAGGAGGTTGAGATCTGAGGATCATGGTTCAAAGCCAGCCTGGGCAGGAAAGTCCATGAGACTCTTATCTCCAGTTAATCACCAGAAAACTGGAAGTGGCACTATGGCTCAAATGGTAGAGCATTCACTTAAGCTGAAGAGCTCAAGCATAGTACCCAGGCCCAGAGTTCAAGCCCCACAACCAACCAAAAAAAAAGTATAAAAAGACTATTAGACAACGTTGTCAGACACCTTGTATTCATATACTGTTTTGTAGAATGGGAACTTCTTTGTACAACTACTTCAAGATAATAATAAAAAAATTTAAAAAACTCACCATTATAGTTTCATGGCAGGCATAGTATACAGACAGAAAAGCTTAGACTGATTTTTTTTCTTTTTTGTTTCCTGTGCTGGTTGGCCTAGGAACCATCCCTGACCTTTTTTTGCTCAAGTCTAGACTATGCTATTTGAGCCCCACAGCTCCATTTTGGAGCTTTTTGGTGGTTAATTGGAGGTAAATGTCTTGTGGACTTTCTTGCCTGGGATTGCCTTTGAACTTCGGTCCTCAGATCTCAGCCTCCTGAGTAGCAACCAGGATTACAGGTGTGAGCCACCAGCACCCAGCCTATCTGATCTTTTATAACCCATTTCAGGTATGCATTTGGTATTGTGTTCTGTTGTGTGTACCATTGAAGGAGGTCAGGTGTATATATCTTTGCTTTTTAGTAGGCTACCTTGAAGAACTGAAGATTTTCTTAACTATGAAAATGATTTTAGAAATGAGCATTGTCTGAAACATCCTAAAAGGGTGTGTGTGTGTGTGTGTGTGTGTGTGTGTGTGTGTGTGTGTGTGTGTGTGTGTGTGTGTGTGTGTGTGTGTGTGTGTGTGTGTGTGTGTGTGTGTGTGTGTGTGTGTGTGTGTGTGTGTGTGTGTGTGTGTGATGAAAACATAATACCTTAGCTAAATTAAGACTGACATTTTTATAATACAGCAGATTTGAATATCCTTAACTAATATGGAGCAAATGTAGCAGAATGAAACATTTGAGTATTTCTCTTCTTCTGCACTTTAGATTGTTTTAGAAAAGATTGGCCTTTCATAGGCGGGGTAAACACTTTATCGCTGAGCTAGATCTGTAGCCTCATTTCTATTTAAAAAAATCATTGATCTGTTAATAAAAATATAAAAAACTCAAGTAGACTGGAAATTCTTGGATACCTTTAGAAAACGAATCAAAACGTTTCCTTTTTAGCTGACAGTTAAGAGATTGATTTTTGTCTTTAAAACTACTTGGTTGAAATATTGATGTAACAATGTGATTTGAGTATTGCAGTTTCTTTCTAAAATCTGGGTTGTGATTTGTGAAAAAAGACCATAATTTAAAAGTCATAATTAATTATTTTTGTTTTAATACTAATATTTACACAAAAATTAAGTTTTTCACCAGTCAAAACATTGATAATATGAGACTTAAAAGATTGTATATTTTTTGTAGCATTGAGGCTAACAGTCGAATAATGGAATTGGATCCTAATGATGGGTCATTAAAAGTACATTATTCTGACCGTTTGGTGATACTTCTACGAGAAGTTCGTCAGCTCTCTGCCCTTGGCTTTGTTATTCCTGCCAAAATCCAGCAAGTGGCAAACATTGCACAGAAGTTCTGCAAGCAAGCAATTATTCTTAAACAAGTATGTCATCATGTAACATGACTGCTCTGAATCCATTGCTTCAACTCGTATGTGCTAAGGGCTTCCTGTTGATATTTTTAGGCTAATAAAATTAGAATAGATCATTAACTTGTGAAATTATAGTTTGGTAAATGAATTGCATTGCAAAATTTGCTTTACAAATGGGATAAGAACTTATTGTTACTACTTTTCATTCAAAAGTCATTTAGAAAAGTAGAATATTGTTTGTTTTCTTTTTTATGTTAATTGCAAGGGTTTTAAAGGACCTTCTAATTAATGAGTTCCTCATCTGCCTAGCTAGGGTATGTTCATAGAGAATTCTGGGCTATTGGATTAGTCTTTATTTCTTGTCATTCCTTAGTCTAATTTGGAGTAATGTATTTTCATGCATGTTAGTAAAAAGAGGACTCCATCATCCTAGCTTGCTTTCAGTAGATTATTGGAGGCTATGATTGGAAGCAGAGACTAGAGACTGGTTTACTCTGTTGCTGAGAGATGGAGGTTTATGAGTTAGTGCTGGATCAAGAGAGCTAGTGAAGTGATAGGATTAAAGATACATTTTCAAAATATAGGTAATAGGCTTTTGTTGATGTAGGATGTAAGAGAAGACATAACAGACAACTCAAATAAGTTTTGATTGAAGAAATAGATAAGTCCTTGTGCTGTATCCTGAAAAAAGGACTTTTTAAAAGGCACAGAAGTTAAGAATTTAGATGTATTTGCTTGTTTTAGCACTCGACATGCTTTGCTAACTTCCTTTTTTAGGTGTCTTTGGGCTTCTTGATTCTAGGAACTAGATTCGGTCACCTTTGTTCAGTGAACCTCAATACATCACTTGAAAACTATAGGAATTCAATGTATATGTTGACGATATGTTAATACATATCGTCAACATATACATTGAATTATTCTTGAATTAGAGAAGACAAACCATTTCTGTTTAATCTTAGGATCGAGAAAAGTTACTATTCCCATTCAAATAGTAACAGTGAAGAAAACTAAAACTTACAGATGAAATCTGTTTTTATCAGTTGTTGCTAATTGGACTTATACTTCGTAGGTAGCGCATTTTTATAACTCTATTGATCAACAAATGATCCAGAGTCAGAGGCCAATGATGTTACAATCTGCCCTAGCATTTGAACAGATAATTAAGGTAAGTGGATATCTTATACTTTATTTTTAGACTTTACATGTGAAGTGATTATTTTAGTTTCTCAGTATAACATTCAGCTTAACATAGCCACCGATTTACACTTCCTTTTACTCCTTAATGCCTTCCTTTACTGTTAGTAACTTATTTTTTTAATTTTATCTTATTATAAACAAGCTGTACAGAGGGATTACAGTTACATGAGTAAGGCAATGAGTACATTTATTGTTGAGCATTGTTACTCCTTTCCTTGTTGTTCTCCCACTAAGTAACACATTTAAACAATTATTTCACATATTTTGCTATATGTTTTGATCAATTGTAATAGTGTAGGTAATATACAGTTTATATGCTATTTATTTTCCATTGAAGTTTAAGGTCCTTGTATACAGGGTTTATTAGCACTTTTATATTATGTCTTAATTTTGTGATTTAAGACTTAATTTCTCATTTATTTGTACTTATGTAAAGTCTGTAATGTGAAGTTGGGAAAACTCAGTTATTTTTATTGTAAAGGTGATGTATACAGAGGGGTTACAGTTAACATGTCAGGAAATGAGTACAATGCTTTTTGAACAATGCAGCTCTTCCCTCATTTTCTGTCAGTTTTTTCACTTCTGACCCCCTCCCTGAAACCTCAATAATTTTTAAACTATATGTTACTTTGTGACTACTGACTTTCTGAGATTTATATGTTTAGTTTTTCTAGACATAAATTGGTTGGAAAAATACATAAAGAGGAGTGCACTAACTCTTCTTTTACTTGAAAGTGGGTTGCCGTTCCTTTCAGGATCCTTAGGACCATTCCACATTCTGAGAGTCACTAGGAGTTGTGTGATTTAGTGCAGAGTTGTGTTCTCAGTGCTTGGAATGCAGCAGCAATTTATTACAGTGAATGAGTACAAAGCAAAATTAATACAGGAAGAAGTATATGGGTTGAAGTCCCAAAAAAATTCAGTATAAGCTTCCTGGAGTGGAACCACACAGGGCATTGAATTTCCTTACCAGCAGTTAAAGTACAGGTGAAATGTTGTCTTGCTAGGTAAAGTCATTAGAGATTCACCACTCAGATTTATATTGGGGGCTGTCACTTTGTCATTTTCTCTTTCACGTGTTCCCAAATCCCAGGATACTAGAAGGAAAGAGTGTTCAGCATAAACCATGTTATTTAGATATAAATAGGCCGTTCTTAGAGTTAGACTGGTGCGGTGCTCACCTTTCAGAAATCCAACTTCCCACATGTCAACTAAAGGCAGATTTTTTTTTTTGGTTGGTCATGGGGCTTGAACTCTAGGCTTGGGTGCTGTCCCTCAGCTCTTCAGCTCAAGGCAAGCACTCTACTGCTTGAGCCACAGTGCCACTTCTAGTTTTCTAGTGGTTTATTGGAGATAAAAGTCTCTTGGACTTTCCTGCCTGGGTTGGCTTTGAACTGTGATCCTCAGATCTCAGCCTCCTGAGTAGCTAGGATTATAGGTATGAGCCACCGATGCCCAGCATGAATAGATTTTTTTTTTTAAAGCAGGCATTTCATTTCAAATAATAGACCAACCATGTTAACTTTTTTTTTATAAGTTCTCAGGCTTAAAATATACTATAAGCTATATGATTCATATTGTAGATGCTTTAATAAAGATGATTTAATAACTTTGTTTTCTATGTTTAGTGAATTTATTATAGAAAGTTTAAAAAAATACAAGTCAATAAAAATAAATGTCTCCTATATTGCAACATATAGCAATTTTTCAAGTCTGATATAGTAGGGTAATGTATATAGATATATGTATATATGCATGCTATATCTATACACATACATATATATATTCTTTTAAACTTTTTTCTGTGTATTTATAAATATATGTAAGTATATGTATATCTGTATATACATGATTACTTTTTACTATTTTTCACCAAAGGTAGAGATTTGTTTTCAATTTTAAACCTTTTAATTTAACCTTCTCTAATAAATATATTCAAAATAACATCTGTTGATGCTGAGGTGAGGCTCAGTTGGTTAGAACATCTGCCTAGAGACCCTGAGGCCTGGTGTACAAACTTCAGGACCAACAGAAAATCAAAGCAAACCAAAACAAAATAACATGCTGATATTTCTGAGGAGAAAACTAATTTACTTTGTGAAATCTTGTAAGAATAAAATATTTTATAATGTATGTATACCATCTTGTAACCAAGAGGTATCAATTTGTACTGCTTCATTGCCTCCCATTAGGGTGTAGGCTTGGTATCTTGATGGACCTCATTGATATCAGGAACAGTAGAGCACAGGACTGATTGACACTGTTGTGTTGCTCTGAAGTAGAGGTGGAAGTTCTCCTTCCTGCCAACAGTACCTTAGTGGGGAAATTGGAATGATACCTGCTTCTACAAGTGGGGTAATGGTGGAAGATGAGCATTCTACTTGGTCTTACTAAAACTGCAGAGAGAGACGATTTTTCCATTAGTGTTTGACTACAACAAGGGAGGATTTGTTAAAAAAAAATTCTGTATGAGACTACTGTTTTCTGATCCTTTGGGGGAACAGTTGAGTCCTGGAGTATTTTTGGTCTGTGTGTGTTAGTGGATTGGCATTGAAGTTTCTCCAGGATATGAAGGAGACTGTGACAAAACCTAATTTCTGAGGTCTTTGCCCTTTGCATCCTACCTTCTTGTCTTCCTATGCTTGCTTGCTACATTGTATCTAGGGTTTTTTCAGTTATATATATAAAAAAACAAACCCTGCTAGCCCTGTACTGGTGGCTCATTCATGTAATTCTAGCTACTCAGGAGGCTACTCAGGAGATCTGAGGATTGCCATTCAAAGCCAGCCCAGGCAACAAAGTCCATGGGACTCTTTATCTCCAATAAACCACCAGAAAACCAGAGTAGTGCTGTGGCTCAAGTGGTAGGGCACTGGCCTAGAGCAAAAAAAAAAACAACAACAACAACAAAAAACCCAAAACAAAAAACAAAAACAACAAAAACCCTTCTTTCTTCCAGAGAGAACCTGGAAGAAATGGAGCCACGCAATCTTGACCAGATTGTTTTATCCATTATAGAATTGAAGGTGTGTGTGTGTGTGTGTGTAAGAAATGGAGCCATGCAATCTTGACCAGATTGTTTTATCCATTATAGAATTGAAGACGTGTGTGTGTGTGTGTGTGTGTGTGTGTGTGTGTGTGTAAGTAATGGAGCCATGCACTCTTGACCAGATTGTTTTATCCATGATAGAATTGAAGGGTGTGTGTGTGCTTGAACTGAGCCTGGGCGCTGTCATTGAGGTCTTTTGCTCAAAGCTAGCACTCTGCCACTTTGAGTCATAACCCCACTCCTAGTTTTTGAGTGGTTACTTGGAGATTAAGAGTTTCTTGGGTACTTTTATGTACAGACTGGCTTTGAAATGTGATCCTCAGATTTCAGCCTCCTGATTCGCTAGGATTATAGGTGTGAGCCACTGGTGCCTGGCTTAGATGCTTTATTGAAGGTCAGAATTGGTGATAATTGTACTTATGAGATAGTATTAAATCTTTTGGAAAAAAGATGTTTATCTAAATAGTAAATGTATCATAGAATTCAAAAGCAGGAAGTGGAGGAAAGTCACAAATTACTTGGGATAATCCTAAAGAATTAGAAGGCTACATCCAAAAACTTCAGAATGCTGCAGAAAGACTTGCCACTGAGAACAGAAAACTGAGAAAATGGCATACTACATTTTGTGAAAAGGTATGAATAATATTTTATAGAAAGTTATTAGTACCTAATTTTTATTTGGAAATAATTTGAGTCTTAAAGTTGCAAAATTGTAAATATTGTTCACTCAGTTTTCCCTTTAACAATTTGTATACCTATGGTCTAGTCTTAAAGCAGGAAATATGCTGCTTTTGAATTTTACACATTTTCCTTCTAAAACCTTTTTTATTTTCCAAGTATAATCCAGTTTCTTTGTGTTTAGTTGTTGAGTCTTTGTAGTCTTCTTGTTAGTAATTCCTTGTTTTTCACAACTGTGATAGTTTCAGTGAACCCTGGTTAGTTATTTTGAAGACTGTCAACTTGAGTTATGTGATATTTTCTCCTTGTAATTTGTTAGGTGTACTTCAGAAGTGATGTTTTGTGCTTCTCAGTGCTTTAGTGGATTGTTGATATGCCATATAGGCTAAGTGGTCCTCTGTCAGTTGATGAAGGGTACCTGAATAGGTACTTACTTTCTAGCAGGTTTTGACATTACTGTGCTTTAACTTTTGGAAGGTGGTAGTTCTTATGAATATTGATCTGCTTCGGCAGCAGCAACGCTGGAAAGATGGATTACAAGAATTAAGAACTGGCCTAGCCAGTGTAGAAGCACAGGTAAGAGTCTGTTTCACTTCTGTATTTTGAAGTACAATCTTTACAGATGATATGAATTGATGGCACATTCAGAATAAAGCTTTATTGATTAGCTCTTAAAAATCTTATGTAAATGACATGAAATAACAATGAATTTACAGTAACAAAAGTTTGTATGTCTTACTGAGTCCCAAATCCTTCAGAAACTCTATGTGGTTTTTCTGACTTGATGCTTAAATGTTTGTTGTTTGTTAATTCTCTTTTAGGTGATTGCAAAGTTAAGGCAAAAATACAGTGATTGCAATAAATCTCATGTCATAATTGTTTTATCTTTTGGGTAGTATTTCAGCCTGTTAACATTTTGATCTGAGGAGATAAATATATAGAGAGGTGGCAGCACAGAGCCTGCTACCCAGATAATAATCAGATCTTGGTGGAATATATATATTTATGAAAATGTATGAGAATTGATTTGTAGTTGTTTGGAAGCAAAATATGTAAACTATCCTAAGCTTTATATTTTAAATTACTTTGTAAATATCCAATGAATTATTTGGGATAGGAAAGCAAGAGAAAAGGTATATGTAATGGGCATTTTTAAAATTGATTTAAGAATTTATAAACTATTGTTTATTACTACATTCTAAAATAAAATCCAAATAGGTATAATGTTAAGTTTCAGTGATTTTTTTTTTTAAATTTTTTTATTTTCATTTATTTTTATTTTTTTGTCGGTTGTGGGACTTGAACTCTGGGCCTGAGCACTGTCCCTCAGCTCTTCAGCTCAAGGCTAGTGCTCTAACACTTAAGGTACAGCGCTACTTCTGGCTTTTTCTGCTTATGTGGTGCTGAAGAATTGAATCTAGGGCTTCATTCATGCAAGGCAAGCACTCTGCCACTAAGTCACCTTCCCAGCTGTTTCAGTGATTTTTTTTTTTACGTACTATTTATGAGCATTTAAATATTTTCATATTTATTTAAAATTTTATTTTATTTGAGAACATACTGTACAGAGGGGTTACAATTACATGGGCAGGATAATGCATACATTTCTTACCAAGCATTGCAGACTCCTCCTTTATTTACCCTTCACCTCCCTTCCCAGCCTCCCCCCTCCCCCCCACCCAGTCATATCCCCCCTCCCCCCCCCCCACACCGACATTGTAAAGCTGGTTTTGACATGACATTTTGTACTTCTCATTGTTGCAACAGGTCCACCTGAATCCTTAAACGACTTGTTTGTCCCCATCTCCTCCACATGTTATACTGACATCAAATATAGTGAAAGCAGGGGTTACACTGTGGGGGAGGGACATACAAAGCAACAAAGAAATAATCTTATAAATGCATTAGAAACACATGCATGAAAGAAACAAAAACATTAAAATACATATTTAAGGGTTCGTTTTCCTAACAACACATTATCTGACCTTTTCCGCTTGACTCATACCTATACTAGATATTGCAAATAAGGGAAACCATGGGACCTATGTAATGCTGTATCAAATGTCTTATTAATGTGACAACAAGTAAGGGGCTGGTGATTTCTGCCAGTAGTCTAAATTAAGAGTTGAGATCTGAGAATCGTGGTTTGAAGCCAACCCGGGCAGGAGAGTCAGTGACACTCTTTATCTCCAGTTAACTACCAAAAAAGCCAGAAGGAGAACTGTGACTCCCTTTAACAAAAAAGCTCAGGGATAGCATCCACGCCCAGAGATCAAGCCCCACAACTGACAAAACAAAACAACTAAGGACTGTGTAGTTTCAGGTATTTAAAGTTACCTTGCTTGTAAAGTATTTTCATATGATAAAGAACGAAAACTCTATTCTACTACCTAATTATTAAGCCAAAAATGTGACTGTCAATATTAGGGATTCCAAGCCAGTGACATGCATGCATGGAAGCAGCACTGGAATCACCAGCTGTATAAGGCCCTGGAGCATCAATATCAGATGGGCCTAGAAGCCCTTAATGAGAACCTGCCAGAGATAAATATAGACCTAACTTACAAGTAAGATGATTTTGAACCCTAATTTAACTTCCAATTTATAATTTTCTAACAGTTTATATTGTTAGTTAAAATACATATACTATTACACATAAAATTAAATCTTATATTTTATTTTCAGACAGGGGCGGTTACAATTTAGGCCCCCTTTTGAAGAAATCCGGGCTAAATATTACAGAGAGATGAAGAGATTCATCGGCATTCCAAATCAGTTTAAAGGAGTAGGGGAGGCAGGAGAGGAGTCCATTTTTTCTGTCATGATTGACAGAAATGCAAGTGGATTTCTGACAATTTACAGCAAAGCAGAAGACTTATTTAGGAGATTGTCAGCTGTGTTACATCAACATAAGGTATTCAACATGTCATTTTCTTGCCTTTGATCTTAAAATTTCATTTGATTGAATTAACAGTAAATGTACAGATTAATAATTTTATCTGGCATAAAATTAAAACACTGCAGACCAGAAAACCAGACTTAGAGATTCTTAAACAATTTGGATTTATCCTGATAATGAAAAAAATTTTTTGGTTCTTTTTTTTTTTTTTTGTAGGTCGTGGTGCTGAACTCTGGGCCTGGGCGCTGTCCCTCAGGTCTTCAGCTCAAGGCGAGCGCTCTACCACTTGAGCTACAGCACCACTTCCAATTTTTTGGTTCTTTATTTTACGAAGTTGAATAAACTTCACAAAATAGCAAAATTGCTATTTTAACTTGGAACGTGACATTGTTGTGTCATTTTAATTCTCCTGAATATATTTTGAGGTGAAGTGCTGGCATGTTAATGAAATCAGACTGATAAAAAGATAGTCACATTGGTAGTAGGTGTTGCTGGCTCACACCTTTAGTCTTAGCTACTCAGGAGGCTGAGGTTGAAAAATCTCAGTTTGAAGTCAGCCCAGACAGAAAAGTTCAAGAGATTCCACCTTCAGTTAACTAGCAAAAAAGCTGGGCTGGACTTGTGGCTAAAGTGGTGGAAGATTAGTTGTTGTTTTTTTTTTGTGTGTGTGTCCAGTCGTGGGGCCTGAACTCTGGGCCTGGGCGCTGTCCCTCAGCTCTTCAGCTCAAGGCTAGCACTCTACCACTTGAGTCACAGCGCCACTTCCGGCTTTTTTTTTTTCTGCTTATGTGGTGCTGAGGAATTGAACCCAGGATCTCATGCATGCAAGGCAAACGCTCCACCACTGAGCTGCCATCCCAGCCCTGGAAGATTAGTTGTGTGCGATCACACCTTGTCAACAATTGATGTTTGTTCTGTGAAATCTGTTACTAGGAAGTTTAGTCCTTGGGAGAATGCCATATGCTTACAAAAACTTCCATAATGAGGTTTTACTGCCCTACTGGACTGTATGGCATATCCGCACGAATGTGTGCGGCTGTCATTGTTTACAACATCATTAGGTGTATCCTGCCAACCAACCACATATAAACTCTAATCCCACTGCTCATTTTTATTGGTCCTAAGTGCTAAGACTGAAAACTAGTCCAGTTCCTAGAATGGCTTTGCAGTGCTGCTGAATTTTAGATTTGTACACTACTAGGTAAATCTGAATACTACCAGATTTGTACCTTATAGTGAGTTTTGTCTTTGCAGAGTGAGTCTGTTTATTATGTGTCTAATTTGGGAAGAAAATCTAAATTAAACTTGTATTTGCTGTATTTTCATGTTAAATTTTTCTTTATTCTCTTGGTTGTGTAATAATGACTACATTTACTTAAATTCGTATTTACTTGACTACCTTACATTTTCTCCATTTGTTTTAATAGCTGGATCCTAATCTTCTACATCTCAACTTATTCTACTTCTTTAACATATTTTTCATTTTTTAAATAGGAATGGATTGTAATTGGACAAGTTGATATGGAAGCTTTGGCAGAAAAGCATCTTTTTACTGTACATGATTGGGAGAAGAATTTTAAGGCACTGAAAATAAAAGGGAAAGAAGTAGAACGACTTCCAAGGTATTGGAGGTTATGTAGCACTTAGGACTATACTCATTTTTCTTGGGAGCAGTGGAATCAACTTCTTCCTTCCTGTGATCTCAGCTGTGACATTTGAAATACCATCTGGGGGGAAAGAACTTCTTTCTAGACGTTCTATTGGCTGAGGTCTAGTTGGGTAGAATACACTGAGGGAGGAAACTACTCTTCAGATCCAGTATGAGAAGGAACTATGTCTGCACAGCCTAACTATGGTCAGGAGCTACTGATGAGAGCTTCTTATATGTTATCCATATAACAGTGCTCTGCTTCCTTTAAGAATGCCCTGGGAGACATACAACATAGTGAGGCATCTATGTATTGATGAGAGGAGTATTTTATAATCCAACATTTTATAAACCTCTCCCCCTTGCTATTTAAAATTCTTATTACCACAACCACTCTTGGCTGAGAGTTTCATGACAAGGCTTGTATAATAGTGTACATATTATCTATAAAAAAGATAACCTCACTTTATTTCTTTCAGTGAATATTTAGAGAACGTTTGTAACATGAAAATCTTGTGCTGTAGCATACTGAGATGAAGAAGAGAGAACCTGAGATCAAGTTGTTAACTCTTAGTAGTGCCATATAGCAAGTGTATTTAATGATGAAGTCATTCTGCAGAAGGGTCAGTGGTTCAGCTCTGTCATTGGGTAGCTTTTACTGACTGCATGATCTTGGTGGTCATTTAAATTATGATCGTTATTTTTTTTTAGCTTTACAGTACTTAAAACAATATTATTGGTAATGCTTATGGCTAAATGTATAACCTGCATATAAATTACTGGTATAGGGTAAATTTTCAATAAACGTTAGCTTTTAGCTGGTATTATTAACACCACATGTCTGTGTTCCAAAAACAGATGTGTTATATAAAGTCATTTTAATGAGAATGTCTTTATGAGAATCTTTCTTAAAATGTTTCTCTCTTACATGGATATGTCCATTGGCATTTTTCAGTACTGTCAAGGTGGACTGCTTAAATATTAATTGCAGCCCTGTGAAGACCGTGATAGATGATCTCATCCAGAAGCTGTTTGATATGCTTGTTCTCTCTTTGAAGAAGTCTATCCAGAGTAAAGATACTTTAATTTTCATTTCTACTCCATTTTGTATGTAATGGCAGTACTTTGATGGTCATAAAATATGAGTCAAGGATGAACTAAAAACTAAAATTGAACTAGAAAATGCTATTAAATAAAATACTCTCAAGATGAAATTTTGAGAAAGTAAAAAAGTCCTATTCATCCTTAACAAGTGTAAAGAGTGAAGACAATTTCATTATTTGGAATCTGAAATACTATCAGTTTGTTGTTGAAGATGATATTGGAAAGTTTACATGATTTTGGCATAATGTATTTCTCAAAAGATTGAAGAAGTTTCTAACTTTTTAAAGTTTAGTAAGACTGAAGGCGTTTTATTTTCAAAGATTTAAAATACAAAACTGTCATGGGAAGAAATCTGTTTAATGCACTTCTTGAAATTTTATTGTATGATACATGATAATTTAGGATTTGATATGTTAACCCTCCTTGATTTAGAAATTTTGTAATTGAATTTCTTTTGGTAATGATAATGTGCCTTATTTTTACTATTACCTACCAGCTCATATACATGAAATTGATACGTTTGTTACTGAGGCGATGGAAAGCTTAACAGTTACACCCCAGTCTGTGGAAGAAATAGGCAATGCAAATTTACAGTATAGCAAGCTACAAGGTCGGAAGCCAGAGGTGAGGACTACAAGGCAAAGTTGTTATTGTTGTACTTACTATGGGTCTCTAGGTATTTTTGTGTGATTATGTAGAAGTATATGTTCTTCTATATAGAGGTCCAGGCAATCTGGTGATCTGGGCATCTATTCTCTGGACTTGATGCTGTGTTGGTATAATAGGACAGTAACTGTAAGGCTTCTTTTTAGCAGTAGTTGTTTTCTTTTTTCTTTTATTTTTTTATTGTAAAAATAGTGTACAGAGGGGTTACAGTTACATGAGTAAGGTAATGAGTACATTTCCTATCAAACATTGTTACCTCCTCCTTTGTTTTTCCCCTACCATCCCTTCCCATTTGTAGTTTATTTCATGATTTGTGACACATTAGAATTCTAAGTTGAGCATGCTACAGGATGAAATTAAAACTGAAATATGAATACCCACACAATAGAAGAGTTCATAGATAAAAATTAGTTATTTTAATGAAAAATGTATTTTAGAAAAGCAAATCATGAAGCAAAATGAATGGGGGCTGGAGGCTTGGTTCAAGTGGAATGCTTGATTATAAAGCACAAAACCCTAAGTTCAAACTCAAGTACCACAAAAAGACATCTTGAAAGAACTGATAAAACAAAAATTTGTTAAATATGCTTTTTTTTTTAACCTTTAGATTTTGCCCTTATTTCAAGAAGCTGAAGATAAAAACAGACTTTTACGAACTGTGGCAGGTGGAGGTTTAGAAACAATTAGTAATCTGAAAGCCAAGTGGGATAAATTTGAGTTAATGATGGAAAGCCATCAACTTATGATTAAAGATCAGGTAAGAAAAGTTTAGGTATTAAAATGGAAACTTAATTTATTCTCCCTTCATTACAGCCCAGTATTATGAAAATTTTAGGTTGCTATTGAAATTGACCTCCCTTGGTACATTTATAGTATTTTTATACTTTATATAGTGATTATTTCACATGGTTTGTCTTCAGTTCTTGGCATATGTATAATCTCTAATTTTATGAATTTTATGTTAATACCTTAGTTGATTTCTTAGTTGATTTTCTTAGTTTCTCAAGCTACAGTGCAAGTTAAAATGATGCTTGTACTTTATAAATTTATCTGGAATCCAAATTTCTTCCATTTAATTTCTCACCATCTGAAGGTTACTGTTCCAGATATTTCCCTACCTTATTCATTTGCTACCTAATAAGAAAGGGAAAGGGAAGGGACACAGTCTGTCATTTAGAGGTGCAGCCTGCAGGTTGTACACATCTTGTTGGCCTGAAATTAGTCTTATAAGCTCACGCTTCATGTCAATCCTCTGATAACAAAAGCCAGCAATTTTGACTGTGTGTGTGTGTGTGTGTGTGTGTATATATATATATGTGTCATCTTTGTTGATAGGTGTAGTTGGTGCTGATAATCACAGGAATGATTGGCATATTAATAGTTGAGGATTATCTCTTGTTATTGTACATTTGTGTTTTAATTTTCTCATTGAATTGTTACACTTAGGCCATCCTTTGAAAAGTTTGTGATGTATTTTTTACTTTAAATATTGGAAATAAAAACATGAACATACAATGTGAATTTATTCTGGACTAAATTATTTAAACTTTGCTGGCTTGTAGATTGAAGTGATGAAAAGAAATGTGAAATCACATCTTCAGGTCTACTATGAAGAATTGGAAAAGTTTAAAGCTCGCTGGGATCAACTGAAGCCAAGTGATGATCTCATTGAAACTGGTCAACTTGAAACTCTTGAGAAGAGTGCAAAGTTAATAAAGGAGAAGAAAATTGAGTTTGATTATCTTGAAGTCAGAAGGAAAAATCTGGTGTATGTTTTTTTCTCTAAAAATAGTAGTACTTATTTTGGCTGGGTGCTGGTAGCTCACACCTGTAAAACTGGCTACACGGGGAGCTACGATCTGAGGATCCAGTGCAGAGCCTGGTCAGGAAAGTCCATGAGACTCTTATCTCCAATAAACTACTAAAAACAAAGCCAGAAATGGAGGCATGGCTCTAGTGGTAGAATGCTAGACTTGATCAAAAAGAAACTCAGGGATAGCACTGAGGACTTGAGTTTAAGCCCTGGAATAAGAGAACATGTGTGCGTATGAGCATGTGCTCATACACGTAAGTTCTTTTTGAAAAACTTTGTTTATATGTGATAGTAGTTTTTCATTGCCTTTGTAAGTGAGGGCAGTTTCCTACTATCTCCACTAATCATACAAGCAGAATTCAGTGAAATAGCTTAGTAACCATTTTTTCTTACCTGTTTCTGTAGTGATGATTGCCATCATTTTGGACTAGAAGAGCCCAATTTCTCTCTGGCATATACCATCTCTAAAGACATTGAGAGTTGTGCACAAACTTGGGGACTTTATGAAGAATTTCAGCAAGAATTTCAGGAAATGGCCTGTGAAGACTGGATTACTTTTCGGTTTGGTTAAAAAATTATTTAGATTCTTGTAACTTGCAAGTTTTTTTTTTTGAGATGGGTAAACTTTAAGATGTGTTTCATTGTTTTCTAGGACTAAGACATACATGTTTGAGGAGTTCTTGATGAACTGGCATGATAGATTAAGGAAGATTGATGAACATTCGGTTATGACAGTGAAATTACAATCAGAAGTTGACAGATACAAAGTACGATTGTTTTATGTACCCTAAAAACAATGCTTGGAGCTCTCATTTATCTTTATTTACTTTAAAAACAATGCTTGGAGCTTTCACTTATTTAATGGCTAAACCATATTTTAATTTGTATATTTTTTTCAATTAAGTTACTCCATATATCAAAAAAAGTTGGAAAGAGAATAAATCATAGAAGTTATAGATATTTTTTATTGCCAAATGGAAAGAAGTTATAACTAAGACAGTTATAGTAAAACCTAATGGTATTTTGGATAGTGAGAGATAAGTCAAATCCTAAAGTAACCAAGGAGATACTCTCACATGTTTTAAAACATGTTAAACTGCAAAGAGAGATTTGCTTGCATTTATAACAATATTTACAAGAATATAATTTCAAGATTGTTAAATAAGATAATGTAATTGAAAATTTGAGAGGTAATAAAAGTAAATAATAGATATTTTTCAGATATATGCATATGTACATACATGTGTTTTTTTTTTTAACAGATTGCAATTCCTATATTAAAGTACGTCAAAGGAGAGCATCTTTCTCCAGATCACTGGCTAGACCTTTTCCGTCTCCTTGGCCTTCCTAGAGGGACTAGTCTAGAGAAATTACTGTTTGGTGATCTACTCAAAGTAGCTGATACAATTGTTGTCAAAGCTTCAGATCTTAAAGTAAGAATTCTGTTATAAAAATAGTATACATTTGACCATTATTCATACATAGTTTTTCTTCATATCTTGTTCTTTAAAATAGAAAATGAGATTTTTTTTCCTTTCTGGAGATAATACATGTCCTATTATCCCACTCATTAGTAATGAAAGAGTGTTTTGCTCTGTTTAGCTCTGTGTATAGGGTTATAGAAACAGTATAAACCTCTCTTAAAGAAAAAATATGAAATATCTTTTAAGAAGGAAATCAACTTTAATCAGAAAACTAACAAATGCAAAATAATTTACATAAATTTATTCACTTAAATTTATGCATTTCACTTAAATTTATGCATTTTGGTGTGCTAGAGGATACAGAAATTGAGAGAGCTAAACCAATAATCAGGAAAGATCTAAGATAAAAAACTTTTTCACAGTTCTGTAATGAGTGGCAGAATTCGTATGCTGTATTCTGCCCATTCTCCATAAAGCTATGAGAACTCTTGATGTCATATTGCTACATTTTTTGTCCAAAATGTAAATAATTTTCCAAAATGTCCAAGAATTGTGAAATATCTTTGATAATCCTGAGGAGTTATAGAAGTTATTAGCACCAGTGGCTCATGCTGAATTAGTAGCTATTCAGGAAGCTTACATTTGAGAATCTGTTTTAAGTCAGCCTGGCAGGAAAGTCCATGAGACTCTTAATGGCCAATTAACTTTCTAAGTGGTAGAACACTAGCCTTGAGTGAAAAAGCTAAGGGACAGTATGGCCCCAGTACACACACACACACACACACACGCACACACGCACACACGACTCATGGAGGAGATAATTGTACTTAATTGTTAATTCTTGGTGTATCAGATATACTAAATATTTAGAATACCATAATATTTCTATAGTTTAGTCTCCCAGATACTGGCTTTTTGATCTCAAAACTTTTAAGCCAGAACAATTTTTTCTATTATGATAGATGCTTGAATATACTATTTTTCTTTCATAGAAATGAAAAGCATAAGATAGAATCTGTATATACTTTGGTCATAGGAACATTAATCCTTATATCTGATATACCTAGATACAATAACTCGTTAATTTCTTGGACTATATATAAAGTATATCTACTTAGCTTTTTCCCCTGTGGTGAAAAAGCCAGAGAAATTTTTATGTATATTTCTTAGAATTAATGTGTAATTTAAAAATAATAATTGTGGATATTTTGTGCTAAATAGGACTTAAATAGCCGAGCACAAGGTGAAGTTACAATCAGAGAAGCTTTACGTGAACTTGACCTTTGGGGAGTTGGAGCAGTGTTTACATTGATTGATTATGAAGATAGCCAAAGTCGAAATATCAAATTAATTAAAGACTGGAAAGATATTGTAAATCAAGTTGGAGATAATAGATGCCTTCTTCAGTCCTTAAAAGATTCTCCATATTACAAAGGATTTGAAGATAAAGTGTCAATTTGGGAAAGAAAACTTGCAGAGTTGGATGAGTACCTGCAGAATTTAAATCATATTCAGAGAAAGTGGGTGTACTTGGAACCTATTTTTGGCCGTGGAGCATTGCCAAAAGAACAAACACGTTTCAACAGAGTTGATGAAGATTTTAGGTCAGTACAACTACATAGAATGTGGACATACATGTGTTTTTAATTTATATTGTGACATCTGCAATATAAGCTAATTACATTTTCATTATTGCTGTCTTGTGTATTTAATCTTTAGTGGATTTTTCTTCAAGGCTGTTTGCCAGTTATTTACTTCTTGAACTATTTTGTTCTGATCTCTTTACTATTCTACTTATTTCATTTTATTTTTGTTGGTCATGGGGCTTGAACTCTGGGCCTTCAGTTCAAAGCTAGCGCTCTACTTTGAGCCACAGTGCCACTTCCAGGTTTTTCTGCTTATGTGTTGCTGAGGAATCAAACCCAGGGCCTCATGCATGCATGCAAGGAAAGCACTCGACCACCTTCCTAACCCTACTATTCTACTTTGTGTGTGTGTGTACACACACATACATGCACGTGTGCATATATATATATATATATATATATATATATGCATTTCCTAAAGTTGCCAGTTACTTTCCATTTATGTATATATGTGTGCGTGTGCTGTCGTTCTGATTCCTATCAATAAATGCTACTACCTAATGGCTAAACATAGGAATATAATGGTCATATTTGGTGTCTTTCACTCCTTTCATTTCCCAGTCTATTAGAGTATGAAATCGGGTTTGTTGATTCACAACCTAATTAATATCTTGGAAATGCATACCTTGCATACCTCTACTTCTCTAATTCTACTCTAAAGTACTTTATCTTTGACATGGACTTCTATATTAACCTTCTGACCTGCTCTTCTTGAGTTTTCACACAGTAATCAGAATAGTCATTTTAAAATGCAGCTTCTTCACTTACTACTCTAGGTAAAAGTTCAACTGTTCCCCATTGCTCTAAAGATAAAGGATGATCCTTGTCCTTTTCTCTAGCCTCTTCTTGCACTGTTCTCCTTTTTGCTTCAGTAACTCTAGCCCTGAGTTTCGATCCCCCTTCTGCTTCCTCACTGTTGCTTCGTTGTTTACTTCTTAACATCAGTTACTTCCTCAAAAAAGTCATTACATTGCTATCCTACTTGCTACTGTAAAAGCACTTTGTATTTTTCTTTCTTGTCATTTTTGATACTTTATTTAAATACTTTGGGACATTATTTAATGGCTTTTTCTGTCATTGGACCATTAACTTTATGAGATAAGATTTAATACATGTTTAATGAATGAATTAGATGATTGGTAATATGATCATATAAAAATTATAATGAAATTTTAACATGGTATATTGGAAGCATAAGTTATTAGTGGTAATGTTACCACTAGTTTATTTAAAAAATATAAAAAACTAAGTGATATAGTCTCGCTTAAGCCAAAACACTGTTGACATGGATGTAAACAATTATTTCTTGCAGATCAATAATGACTGATATCAAGAAAGACAATAGAGTCACAACGTTAACCACTCATGCAGGAATCAGAAATGCTCTCCTAACAATACTTGATCAGCTTCAACGATGTCAGAAATCATTAAATGAATTTTTGGAGGCATGTTATTTTCCTTTCATCCCCCCCCCATAATCTGTATTTTTTAAAGAACCCAATATCCCAATTATTTGAAAAGAGATAGTTTTTCTTGTTTCTTTTTACTAGGAAAAACGTTCAGCATTTCCAAGATTTTATTTTATTGGTGATGATGACCTATTAGAAATACTGGGCCAGTCTACCAACCCATCAGTGATTCAGTCTCACCTTAAGAAGCTGTTTGCTGGTAGGATTAAACATTTCTTTAGTCGATATGTATTGAATTTTGAATACTTTCTAGACAGAATTGAGTAAATTGCAATTTATACACTCAAAGAACTTGTAGTTTGAGGAGGCAAGCTTAGAGAGTGACAGTTTTTATGACTGTTGTAAGTATATGGTGGTGTTATATGTGAACTCAGTTTTGGGACATTATGGAAAAATGACATCTAAGGTATGATCTGAAGAATATACAGGATTTTGTGAGTAGGTGTAAAGGCAGAGGGAAATAGGCTGTGTGAAGATCTGGACTTAGAGGAGACTATGCCTTTTAATTATTGTGTTTTAAGATCTCAATAATGATAATAAGGATTGTGATTCAACAGCAGCTCAGGCAGTAAAGTCTGAGAGACTTTTTTTTTCCAATTAACTATCAAAAATGCTATACTGGGGGTAAGGTATAGCAAAAATGCTATACTGTGGCTCAAGTGGTAGAGTGCCAGCTGTAATTAGAAAAGCCAAGAAAGAGTGAGTATAAGGCCTTGAGTTCAAGCTCTAGTACAGGTACCAAAAAACAACCAAAAATGTCAACAATAAAAGACAGCCAAGTTGGAAGTGGCGCTGTAGCTCAAGTGGTAGAGCGCTCGCCTTGAGCTGAAGAGCTGAGGGACAGCGCCCAGGCCCAGAGTTCAAGCCCCACGACCGACCAAAAAAAAAAGACAGCCAAGTTGACATACGCAGTAAGTGATTTTTGTTGATGATCCTGAGATAAAAAGGGTAGATTTGGAGGTCATAAAGTTAAGTGATAGGAATGGGTGAGGTTACTTGGGGGAGAAGTATAATTCATGTCTTAATGCTTCAGTATTACTTGAATTCAAATGGCAAATGGAAAGGGTTTGTTAGGAAAGTAATGATTATTTTTTTCCTCAAATACTTTGGTTAAAACCTACATTTTTCAAAAGAAATGAACAATATATCATCTTCACTCATAATCGGAGAATCAGTAAACCATCATATAGACCAAATCTATCTCACTATTTGATGTTTTTCAATAATGTTTGGTTAGAACATATTTATATCCACAGGTTTTACATATATTATTTATAGCTGCTTCTAAGAGTATTTAGTTGAGTATATGACACAGAAATCATATGGCCCATAAAACCTAACTTATTTACTCTATAGATTATTTCCTTTATAGATCTACTTCCCAAATCTTATGCCTCTGAAGCTCTAGATGCTTGTATCTGTGCTTTGGGCTGTGGGAAGTAATAGAGCTTCTGGAATCAAGCTTTCAAGCACTCAAGCTTTGTACTAGTCAGCTATTAATTTACTTCTCTAAAGTGTAGTTCAGTTTAGCAAATACGTTTATTTTTGGATCAAAGTGAGGTCATATGTTTAGGTTTTTAGTGCTGAAAAATTACTGTAAATTTTTGGACAAGTCTTATGTACCCATCCCTTTGTCTTAAGTCTATTACCTGTAGTGATCACTTTTATATTCCAACTAAAAAAAGTTTTATGCTAGTGCAAAACATTGTTTTATGTACTTTACAGGCAGTACTGTGTTTAGAGTTTGTAGTTTGACAAATTTTGTAAAAAAAAAAAATATACATCTGTATAACCAACACATAGGCCCAGGAGTTCCCTCGTTCTTCTTGGCAGTCGGCTTCTGCACTGTCCTCTTCTAGGCAAGCATGGATCTGAGTTTTATCCCTATAGATTCTTTCCTGTAATTTCTAGAGCTTCATAAAACCTTAAAAACATTTCCTTTTTGATAGATACTTTAACCACATACAACACAATTCTCCTGTGGTTTTTAAAACAAACATATACATATATTTGATTGTATATTCTTTATCACCATTTTCTAGAAAGAGTTTTAATATTCTTGGTAGTAGTATAAAATGTTATAATTTCTGGAAGATAACATGCAGTTTCTTTCTTTTTTTCTTTTTTTTTTTTTTGTCAGTCCTGAGGCCTGAACTCTGTGCCAGGGTGCTGTCCCTCAGCTCTTCAGCTCAAGTCTAGTGCTCTACCACTTGAGCCACAATGCTACTTCCATTTTTTTCTGCTTATGTAGTGCTGAGGAATTGAACCCAGGGCCTCACACATGCAAGGCAAGCAAGCACTCTACCTTCCCAGCCTGGCAGTTTCTAATAAAGGCAAACGTATACTTCACCATAGCCAGATATTTACGTAAGAAAAATAGAATGTTCTTAAGAGCTTTATTCATGAATGAAAAACTGGAAGTAATCCAAAAGCTGAATAGGTGAATGGGTTAATTCATCACTTGGTGAATGGATAAATTAATCGATATGTGAATGAATAAATTGTAGCATACTATAAATTATAGAATACTATGCAATAAATGAAATATAATTTGAGGTGTTACAAAAATGAGCAAATTAAGCCATACTTAAATAAGAGTATAGGAATGCGTATTGGGCTGTGGATATGGCGTGGCAGGAGAGTACTTGGCTAGCATGTACAGGACTAGAGTTGAATACTCAGCACACTTCCCAGCCTGCAAAAAGAAAAGATGAGCATTATTTTCCCCCTACAATCTGACATTTAAATACTGGAGCACTTACCAAAACATTTCAGGATGCACATTATAATTCTATTATAATAATGTTATGGTGCATGCAATATGTATTGTGTGGCATGTATATGTATGCATCATATCTAGAAATTAATGTTTTTGCATTTAAATTGTTGCTTTTCTGTAACAGGTATTAACAGTGTGTGCTTTGATGAAGAGTCAAAACATATAACTGCAATGAAATCTTTAGAGGGAGAAGTTGTATCTTTTAAAAATAAAGTTCTTCTATCAAATAATGTAGAGGTAAACTGTTATGGAAATAAGAATTAACCATATGAAATTTGTATCAAAATAGTTCATCAAAGGTGACTAACAAAGGTATTTTAGGAAAATGTCTTCACAAATAATGTATTTTGTTAGGTTCAGAGAGAGAGAGAGAGAGAGAGAGAGAGAGAGAGAGAGAGAGAGAAAGTGTGTGTGTGTGTGTGTGTGTGTGTGTGTGTGTTTGTCTGGTACTGGGGCTTGAACTCCTGTCCTAGGCACTCTTCCTTACTTTCTTGCTTAAGATTGGTGCTCTACCACTTAGGCACCAGCTCCATTTTTGGCTTTTTGGTTGCTAATTGGAGATAAACTCCTTACAGACTTTGCCATCTGGGCTGGTTTGAACTAGCTCTCATCCTTCTGAATAGCTAAAGTTACAAGCTATTGGTGTTTGTTTTAGTGTTGTTGATAGTAAAAAGATAAAATGAAGGCAGGGGTGGGAGTAGGGGTGGGAGGGAGGAGTTGGGGATATGGGAGGGAAGCGACGGTAGAGGAAAAACAAAGAAGGGGGTAACAATGCTCAATAGGAAATGTACTCATTACCTTACTTATGTAACTATAACTCCGCTGTACAGTATCTTTCCAATAAAAAATATAAAAATAATAAAAATTATAATACCCTCTCTAGAGATAAAAAAAGATGGTCAGTCAATGGTTTGCATATTTGTTTGATGAGTTGTGCATATTGCTTTCTAATTTTACTTTTAGGCTTGGCTGAATGATTTGGCCTTGGAAATGAAACAGACTTTGAAACAGTTGTTGAAAGAATGTGTTACTGCTGGACAAAGTTCACAAGGTGCAGTTGACCCATCTCTGTTCCCTTCACAGGTAAGGGCTTGTGTCTGGAATACAGTCAGGCCTGGTATTTCAGAGAGATTCCTGACCTAGACGAGAGGAGGTTCTGACAGCTGACATCTTTTTCATCACTGTCAGAGTACTTAACTTCTGGGTCTCTATTCCCTGCAGCTGTAAAACATGGAAGACAAACTGCAGGATAATGAAGTTATCTTCTTTTTAAAGTAATTTTTCTCTTTAATAGATATTATGCTTGGCAGAGCAGATTAAATTTACTGAAGATATAGAAAATGCCATCAAAGATCATAGTCTTCATCAGATTGAAACACAGCTGGTGAATAAATTAGAGTACTATACCAATGTTGACACCAATTCTGAGGATCCAGGCAATACTGGTATGAAAAAAGCAGTCCCTTTTTGCCAACCTTGGGTTCTTTGAATTGTTTTTGTATTGTATCTTCGATCTGTTTTGTTCCTGATTTGAAATGTATCCATCTACCTATTTTGGCCATTATAAATTACATTAAGACTTACGTATTGAATTTTATATTGCTTGTAAAATGAATAGTGTTAAGTGGAATATAGAAATTTTTACCACACATAGGTTTTTTTTCACTTTTTTTATGTTGTAGCTGTCTTCATATTACATCAACATTCTCAACTCCATTAGATTATATTTTTTTTTGCTTTTCTCCATTATACAAATTTTATGTGATTCAAGAGGAAAAAGTACTAAATTTATCCATGTTTAGTATTTCTGTTGTCCTTTCATTCTTGATATTCCAAATTTTTTTCTATACATGGTACCGAGGTTTAAACTGAAGTCTCATACTTATTAGTCAGACACTCTACCACTTGAGACATGTTCCCAGATCTCTACTGAAAATTTGACACCTTCAGTTTTTCAATTTTCTTTCTTTTTCTTTTTCTTGTCAGTTCTGGGGCTTGAACTCTGGCCTTGGGCACTGTCCCTCAACTCTTCAGGTCAAGGCTATCGCTGTATCACTTGAGCCACAGTACTATTTCCTGTTTTCTGATGGTTAACTGGAGATAAGAGTCTCATGGAATTGCCTATGCAGGCTGGCTTTGATCAGTGATCCTTAGATCTCAGGCTCTTAAGTAGCTAGGATTACAAGCATAAGCTACCAGCACTTGGCTTAATTATCTTATTTCTTTGGCTTGCATGATTTATTTTACTTACTATTCAAATGTAATTGACACTAAAGTTCTTTTTTATACTTTCATATATGAAGTACATAAGTTATAGGCCAACATTTTCCTGTTTTCACAGAGTCAGAAATTTTGGAGCTTAAACTTAAAGCACTAATTCTTGACATTATTCATAATATTGATGTGGTGAAGCAGTTAAACCAAGTTCAAGTTCATACAACTGAAGACTGGGCTTGGAAAAAACAAGTTCGATTCTATATGAAAAATGATCACACATGCTTTGTTCAAATGGTGGATTCTGAACTTCAGTATACTTATGAGTACCAGGTATGATTGTGGCAGAAATACTTACCATTTCCACCTAAGAATTAAAGAGAATTTGCTATTAAAAAGTTGTTTTTATTCTTTTTTGTATTACTGTCTTCAGTAATTTAAATTTGTCAGAATTTAGAAGATGTTATGTAAGACAAATAAAATATTGTTTATTAAAATACTGAAACAATGCTAGTGTTTTACTCAGTTCTCGATGATGTACCTTTACATTGAGAGGTATTTATATAGAACTTGGAATATATTTTTAATTAAGGAGAACTGAGCATTGCAACCTCAGTAGTATCAAAATACTGTAATTGTACTTACATTTAACAGGTTTTCTAAACACTTTCTGTTTGTACAGTAAAGGAATTCTTTAAAAGCCTAGTTCATGTGATTTATCCTTAAAAATACAGCTGTGTCCTTTTTGCCTTTTCCTAACACAGTGAATTAGTTATCTGAATATATTCAATAATTGGTTAATAAGCATATGTCAAGATTGCTGCCAGTTGGGTCTTTCAAAAAAGATTTTTTTGTTGTTGTTGTTGGTCATGGGGCTTGAACTCTGGGCATGGGCGCTGTCCCTCAGCTCTTCAGCTCAAGGAGAGTGTTCTACCACTTGAGCCACAGTGCTACTTCTGTTTTTTTGGTGGTTTATTGGAGAAAAGAGTCTCATGGACTTTTCTGTCCAGACTGGCCTTGAACTGCGATAATCAGATCTAAGCCTTCTGAGTAGCTAGGATTACTGGCATGAGTCACTGCTGCCTGGCAAGGCGATGGGTTTTGCTTCTCAAATATATATATACTTAATTGAGGGAAAAATCCTATAAATGACAGAATTCGAATGTGTTTTCTCTATAGATAAGTAAAACTTTTGAAAATTATTTGATAATTATTTTCTTAGGAAACTAAGGTATGATTGATTACACATTGAGGTTTCAGGGAAGTTATTTTTGAGTTTTATAATATGGAATGGAATTTCTTATATAATGCTCTTTTGGATTTGTCTTAAAAGGGTATCTGTGTGCTATTATCAAGAAATTGAGAGACTGTCTAGAAACCTAACACTATTACACTTCTATGGTAATTGAGGAAACAAAAATACATGCTTGAGAAATAATTATAGTTTGTGCTTTAAAAAGTTCCTTTCACTGAGAGAAAGTCTGGATAAATTTCTGTTAAAAATTTACCTGTTCCCTGGTGGCGGTGGCTCACTCCTGTAATCCTAGCTACTCAGGAGGCTGAGATCTGAGGAGAGATCTGAGGATCATGGTTCAAAGCCAGCCTGGGCAGGAAACTCCATGAGACTCTTATCTCCAATAAACCACTAGAAAACCGGAAGTGGTGCTGTGGCACTCACCTTGAGCTGAAGAGTACAGGGTCAGTGCCCAAGCCCAGAGTTCAAGCCCCATGACCAACAGCAAAAAAAATTGACCTGTTATTTCACTTTTAGCTTTTCAATTAGAATCTCCCCTATATGGTATTGATCCTTGTCAATAGAACAGGAGCACTGATGTTACATTTTTCCTGTGTAGGGTAATGCTCCCAAGCTGGTGTATACTCCACTGACAGACAAGTGCTATCTTACTCTGACCCAAGCCATGAAGATGGGACTTGGAGGAAATCCTTATGGACCAGCTGGAACTGGGAAAACCGAATCAGTAAAGGCTTTAGGTGGACTTCTTGGAAGACAAGTTTTGGTTTTTAATTGTGATGAGGTAGCACACATACTTACTAAAATATGTAATAAATTCTGTTAAGTGTTAAGATTATTTCTCACAAGTTTGTATATGAAATACACTTTTAAAATCTTTTTTTTTTATGGTTCTGAGGTTTGATCTCAGGGCTTCATCTTTGCTAGGTAGGTGCTTTAACCATTTGAGCCATGCCTTCAGCCCTAAAATATCTCTATTTTTATTTATTTTGAGATGGGGTCTTG
Organism: Dipodomys spectabilis; assembly: GCF_019054845.1. NCBI lineage: Eukaryota > Metazoa > Chordata > Mammalia > Rodentia > Heteromyidae > Dipodomys > Dipodomys spectabilis. The sequence goes on from NW_024870700.1 coordinate 5,924,191, forward strand.
ATTCATAGGCTAGGCTGGTCTTCATTAAGTGGTCCTCCCTCCTCTTGAGTGCTGACTATGGGAATGTCCCAGTTTTAAAATCATTCTACCTTTAAAACATTAAAATCACTTAAATGTTTTTAGTAAGGACAGTACTAAAAAAAAACTCAAAAAGGATATTTGCAAAATTAATTTGAAGTTACTGATTTGTAAGTTACTGAAAGCAGTAAGATGTATATTTTGTTTTAGAGACTAACCAAAAGGTACTCTTAAATTTATGCTGTGTGTAGCCGGGCACTGGTGGCTCACGCCTATAATCCTAGCTACTCAGGAGGCTGAGATCTGAGGATCTCGGTTCAAAGCCAGCCCGGGCAGGAAAGACCGTGAGACTCCTATCTCCAATAAACCACCAGAAAACCGGAAGTGGCGCTGTAGCTCAAGTGGTAGAGCGCTCGTCTCGAGCTGAAGAGCTGAGGGACAGCGCCCAGGCCCAGAGTTCAAGCCCCATGACCGACAAAAAAAAAAAAAAAAATTTATGCTGTGTGTTTTTGTAGTACTGAGGCTTGATCCCTGGGTGTTGCACATATGATATAAGAGCTCTATCACTGAGCCACATCTCCTGCCGTAGTTCTCTGGGCCTTCCCCTCCCCACCTCTCAGTGTACTCAGGTGTATTAAGAATACTATGTTTTCATTACAAGCCCAGAGATGTGGTATAAGACTAACACTGATAATAATTTTTAAAATAATTATATAGAGTTCTTCACACCTTGAAACTATCCCAACTTTTGAAAAGAGTAGCTACTTAATTCCATATTGAGTCCCTCTCCCCTATTCTTTCAAACTAATACCCTTCTAGCTCTACTTCCTGAATGCTGAGTGCCGGGATTGCATGTGTGTGGCATCACATCTGTCTTAACCCCTATTTTGAAAAAAACAAGAGGCATAGATGGTAAAATGATTATTTTATCAATAAATGACCTGAATGTAGTTGTACAGTAAAATAATATCAATTAGAGCTTTTAATCATTTTTAATGAATTTTATTTAAATTGTTTTTAAGGGCATTGATGTGAAATCAATGGGTCGAATATTTGTTGGTTTGGTGAAGTGTGGGGCCTGGGGTTGTTTTGACGAATTCAACCGACTAGAAGAATCTGTCCTATCAGCAGTGTCTATGCAAATCCAGACAATTCAAGATGCTTTGAAGAATCATAGAACTGTATGTGAACTCCTTGGCAAAGAGGTAAAAAGAAAGCTTAATTGAAGAATTTAATGATTTTGAAAGACTTAAACTATATGATAAGACTTGGCTTCATTAACACTGTATTAAGAGTTTGTATTTCCTCTACTACTGCCACTTGTGATCTGAGACCAGTATGGTAAGCCTTTTTTTTTTTTTTTTTTTTGTGAAACTATCGTACAGAGGGGTTACAATTACATGGGCAAGATGTTGCCTCCTCCTTTGTTTCCCCTTCCCATCCCTTCCCATTACCACCCTCCCCCCACCCCCGGCACTCCCCTAAGCCTTCTTATCTATGAAATAGCTTTTTTAATTCCTGGTCCCCCTTTCACTATCCATCAAACACACACACAAATACATGCGTGCATGCATACACACACACACACATATAATTTACATGTCATCTGTGCTGGTCCATTAAAGTACACATGCTTTAATGTATTATCTCTTTTAATTCTCCCTACAGTCTTTTGACGTAAGTACTGTTATGCATTGACACATAACAGAAACCAAGATTTCTGGGAATTGAATCTATATGTAATCCTGAAAGCATGTGTTTAACATGACTCTAGATAATATTGGAGTAGTCACTTTTAATAGTGCTCAGTTCTAAGTTAACACCTGTTCCTCATTGCTACTCACTTTTTACCATGAGAGATTGTAAATGTGCAAAAACTGTAAATGTGTGTTTTTATGAATACTGCTGAACATACCAAAAATTAAAGGAACTGTGTAACAATTCTGTGATTCAAAATAACTTTTCACGGTATTTTTTTGGGGGGGTAGCCCAACAAAGACCAGATTTACTTTGTTAATACATTATTTACATGGTAAAGCTCTTGACAAGTAAAAATGACTTTATTAAGTCATTCCCCCATTTCTATGAAAGTTTACTCTGGTCTATATTTTCTTTCCTTTTTTTGTTTTAGAAAGTATTTTTTTTTCTTTTTCCCAAGGACCTTTTCTTGTTATCCTCTGCAACAGCTCTAGCCTTCCTTCTTCTAATCACATTTATCACCTTTACAAATACTAAAACATATATCTTGATTCATCTTCCCTTCTACTTCCTGATTTTTCTCTTAATAGATAGATTTTTTTGTTTTATTACTCTTTATTTTTATTACTCTTTATTATTATCTTTATTACTCTACTTTATTACTCTTTATTTTGTTTCATTCCTCTTTATTGTTGACATTGTATTTTAGCTTCTGATGTTGTGTTAAATTCTCCTATCAGGTGTTCTCATCATTTGTTGTCCTATAGTTGGCCTATGTAATTCTAGGTATACTATGTTTATGCTCCAGAAGGGCATAAGTAATATTAACTTTGGTGAGACTTGAACTTAGTGAAGTACCTAGTGGAAGAAAAACTTGTAGTAAACACATGTTGAATGAGTCAATACACAATCTCTTAAACATTTCATCTTAAACAACTGATTATGAAGGAAATCTGTATAAAGCTGTGGAGTCTTAAGGAGTTTATGTCAAGTATGAAGATGGTTAGCCCATTGGAAGTTACTTTTTCCAAGATGTAAGTCTTATTCTTATGAAATACAGTACAATTCTTCTATAAATCTTTATGCCTATCTTTCAATTTAACATTCTAGGTAGAAATAAATTCTAATTCTGGAATTTTTATCACTATGAATCCTGCTGGCAAAGGTTATGGAGGAAGACAAAAACTGCCTGATAATCTTAAACAGCTCTTCAGGCCAGTAGCTATGTCACGTCCAGACAATGAACTTATTGCAGAAGTTATTCTCTATTCAGAAGGCTTTAAAGATGCTAAAGTATTGGGAAGAAAATTAGTAGCTATTTTCAATCTGGCTAGGTGAGTTTTTTTCTTCTAAATATTTTCATATTTTATGTTTCCAGTGATTATAACTATAAGTGACCATTTGTGATGCTATTGTACTTAAGATATGGATATGAATATTAGTTTGAATAATAAAAAATAAATACTTATTTTTCAATAAGTTACCATATTTTTTACTGAAATACTTATATTGGGTTGCTTTAGTTTAATGATTATGATTGAACTAATTTACTAACAGACTATTCAGAGGAAACTAAATCTTTAGAGGGAATCTTTTACAATTTATCTTATTTCTTCTTCAAGTAATAGAGATTTGAGTTATTTCTTGTTGGGAAACATGGAATTGTTTTATGTCAGTAGGTAACAGGGAACTAGTTTATCTAAGACCATTATGTATTGATAAAAGTAATTTTCATTCAATATCTTAAGATAATGAGCTCATTCAAGACAGGTTTATCTAGCTTCTGAAGAGCTGTCTGTCCTCAGTGGCTTCTATAATGCTTATTATATGTGATTCATACTTTTAAAGGAATTAATGGTGTGTCAATATTCATTTCCTTGTGTTAGTATTCATACTCTGTAGTTCTTTGGATGCAGTGGTACAAGGGATTTATCATAGCTGTTGACCATTTTAAGAGTCGCATGTTTTTATTTCAGGGAACTTTTGACACCTCAGCAACACTATGATTGGGGGTTGAGAGCTTTGAAGACAGTTCTGAGAGGAAGTGGAAATCTTCTTAGACAGTTGAAGAAAACTGGCACTAAGAAGAATGGTATGATTCATTATTCCAATTCTAGTAACTTTTTTTTTCCTGCTTATATGGTACTGAGGAATCGAACTCAGGGCTTTATGCATACTAGGCAAGCACTCTACCACTTAGCCACATTCCCAGCCCCAAATAATTTATTTTTAAAAAATAAGCTTTAATTTAGAATTGTTTCATATTTATGGGAAAGTTGTAGACTATAAGTAATTTCTGTGTCCACTTCTTCTGTTTGGTGTATAGTTATATCTTTTATCATTACTATAGTTATCCACAACTAATGTAGCAATTTTGCTGTATTGTTTTTAAGTTCATGTTTAAGATTTCTCATCATTTTAACCTTTGTCCTATAATAACTTTTAAATGTACTTAAAGTAAAAAATAGTTTTGATAGATGAAGGAGTAGATTAGTTTTCTTGTTCTTTTTGTCGTTTATGGGGCTTGAACTCAAGGCCTGACTGCTGTCCCTAACCTCTTCAGCTCAAGGCAAGCACTCTACCACTTGAGCCACAGCACTACTACTGCTTTTTTTGTTTATGTGGTGCTGAGGAATTGAACCCAGAGATTCATGCACGAGAGGCAAGCACTCTACCACTCAGCCACTTTCCCAGCCCAGTCTTCTTGTTCTTAAAGTCAACAGTTTATTAGGATTACCTAGTAGTATTGAGCTTAGCACTAACCACATAATCCCATTGTGTTTGGGAGCCTGAGACTGGAAGATTTTGAATTTGAAGCCAGCTTGGCGAGAGACCCTCTCATAACAAAACAACACCAAAATAATAATCACCTAAACCATCTTGTGTTTTGCAGATTGTTGGACTGTTTTTTGGACTCTACCCTTCAAGTTAATGATTAAATAGAGGTAGAATTGAGAATTTGTCTAGTCTTAACAGAAACTCTTGAAACACATTGAGGTTTTTCTTTTTCACAAATAAGAATTCCTTGAGTAGAATTACATGGCATACAAATGTTCAGAAGGAGTAAGGCATATTCATAATCATAACCTTCTAATCAGGGGGTGCATAATAACATCATTTGGCTAATGTGGTGTTTACTAGTTTTTTCTATTGTAGAGTTATTTTCCTTGCTGCCAGTTTTATACTTGGAATTTTATTTAAAGCTAGCTCATCCTCAAAGAAGGGAGGCAAGGATTAAATTTAGGAAGTATCTGCAGATAGTATTTTAAATTCTCTAATAAAGATTTTTCTTGTTTTCTTCACTTTTTGTATTGATCAGATAATGCATTTTTTTAATTTTGTTATCCATTTTTAAGTAGTACAAAAAACTTGCTATTTAATGATATGTGTCTTTAAAAAAGGAAATGACTAACTTTGTTATTAGGTTGACATATGTAAGAGTAGATAGTTAATTTGTACAGTGGCTAGTTTTCTATCTGGTAAAGAAATATTTAAATGATACCTACAATAAGTTATAAAGATGGTTTATGAATTTAGTGTTCAAAATAAACTCTAGGATAGTTAAACCTTTTTAATATCCGTGAATATAGCTATATCAAGCATTTCTATACTTGCAAATAGAAGGCAGATTCTGTGTGTGTGTGTGTGTGTGTGTGTGTGTGTGCGTGTGAGAGAGAGAGAGAGAGAGAGATAATGGTGGGGAGGGAGGGAGAGAAAGAGAGAAGAGGAGTTATCAGTGAGCTCCAGGTATCTTTGAAAATTAGAGTCTAGCAATGATAATAGTTTAATAGTATTTAGTATATTTGGTCTAAGAATGGATTTGTAAAATAGTTTTGATCAAGGTTGTCAGTTTTCTCAGTTTGTCAGCTTTTAAAAAATAAATTATCTAGATGTCATATTGGTATATTTGGAGAGAGATGTGAGTCTAGAATTAGTTACCTAGATTTGAACCCAGTTTCAATGCTTATTGCTATGCTCTATCAGCTCTGTCATTTGAACCTTTAGAGGCTTAATGCCTCACATCTTAAATTGGAATGTTTTCTTACCTATTTTATAGAGTTATCATAATTCTAATAATTCATAAAGTGATAGTATAAGTGATAATTTTTATTATCCAAGTCTATGTACCCTGGGATTTAAATCCTATGGAAAGAGTTCATAACTCTGTTTAGTGATACTTATTTTTCAGCAGTTAAAAAATGGCTAAGCTTTCCAGTTAAGATTTACTTATGTCTTTAAATGTTTCTAGCATATCATTTAGTGATTAATAGCATATACTAAATCTACAGAGTACATAAATCTTTTTATTTCATTAGATTGGTAACTAATAATTTTGGTGAAACTTTGTCTCTAGCTAATGAAAGTCACATAGTGGTACAAGCACTGAGGCTTAATACAATGTCGAAGTTTACATTTGCTGACTGTACACGGTTTGATGCCCTGATTAAAGATGTCTTCCCTGGCATTGACTTTAAAGAAGTAGAATATGATGAATTAAGTGCTGCATTAAAGCAAGTCTTTGAGGAGGCCAATTATGAAATCATACCTAATCAGGTAACTCAAGAATATTTTACAGTATACTAATACATTTCTAACTGTCCTTATTCATCTTTCAGGGATGCTTTCTCTGATCAAGTCCTGGTTAGGTCCTCTTGTTATGTACTTTCATTACTATCATATATGCTTGTTTAATATTTGAGTATTTGATTAATAATGACCCTTCCCATCAGATAGTAACCTCCATGAAAGACAAGATCCATATATATTTTTTATTTCAATTTTGTTTCTGATGCTCATAATAGTGTCTGGCATGTAATAGAGTTGCCATTTGCTAATCCATTTATTTTGCTAATTGTTTACATGTAATTTCATTTCACTAGGACAATTTCTTAGTAAAAATTCTATTCAGAGGTTCTCTGTGTATTGTTTGAATACTCTTCCCTCAGAATTTAATTGAAAAATCACAGCATATATTAATAAGTGAATAAAATAAAGGATTATTGGATTTGGATGAATGAGTAAAGGAAATAATGTAAATTTTGTAATGTCATCCATGGAAAACAACCTGTTTTTTTAATCAAATAATGAGTTTTAGAATTTCACTGTGAATATATAGTCAGATTAATTTAGCTATTGTTCTGCTTAAGGTTTTGTCTCCCACTGAAGAAATGGCAGGCATAATTTACATGTTGAAACACAAATTTTACAGAATGAAATCAGAACTATGATTGAATAGCATAAATCACATATGGACATATTTCTTTTCTACTAGATCAAGAAGGCTTTAGAATTGTATGAGCAATTACGCCAGAGGATGGGAGTTGTTATCGTTGGTCCAAGTGGTGCTGGCAAATCTACTCTTTGGAGAATGTTAAGGGCAGCACTTTGTAGAACTGGCAAAGTAGTGAAACAGTACACTATGAATCCTAAAGCTATGCCAAGGCATCAGTTGTTAGGCCATATTGACATGGATACTAGAGAATGGGCTGATGGTGTTTTGACAAACAGTGCTCGCCAAGTAGTTCGAGAACCACAAGGTTGGTAATTTGATGTTTTACTTAATAAAGCTAAAAGAATATAAGAACCTGTGTATAATGTATGGTGCTGTTTTAATCAAAGCTAATACATGAATATTATATGAAATTTTTTATATGTGATTTTATATGACTTATTTATAAATGACTTATGAAAATTTTATTACATAAATTATCAATTTTATTATACAGTAGTATAAGAAGACCTTATAATGGTGTTCTTAAAATAGTGTTCTTACAATGTTGTGCCTTTGATTATTTACATGCTATCTTTCTTTCTTCTTCTTTTTTTTTGAGATACTTATTTTACTATATTCTCCAGGCTCTCAAACTTTTGATCTTAGACTCTCAAGTACTGGAATTATATACTCGATTCATGTTATCATTTTGACTTACATTTATAGTAACTATTAATATAATTGAAACTCAGAGTGATTAAATTGTAATTTACAACTAATGTACTTACAGAATCTTTATTGGTTGCTTAGTGGACATCATAACACCTTATAATCTAAGTTGAATTTTAAGGCTTAGTTTAAAATGTATCTTTAACTTGTTAGTTTGATTACATTGTTCTGGATAATTTTGAAAATTTAAGTGTTAAAACAGTAAATTTCCTGATCTGAATTTTTTATTTGAATTTTAAGGAATTTTTCTTTTTTTTGACTGCAATTAGGAGATTCCTTACTTTTTTATTGGGTCATAATTTAATTAATAGCTGTTTTTCTAAGGTAGTAAATGAAATAGAACAATGAAGAAGGATTTTTGATGTAGTTTCTTTTTCTGTGTAGTATATTAAGTAAAGGTCAGACATTACTTTCACTTTTATTGCTGACTGTTTTTTGAATTGTTTCAGAGGTTCAAGTATCTGAACCATGCAAGATGAAGAAAATACACTTGTTACTAGAAAAGCTATACGAGCACACTGGCCATTTTCCCCTTTGGGGTTATCTTTTTATATATTAAAAATGACTGCAGTTATTTTTTTATTTCTCAAGCAAGGACAGTGAAAATTCAGTTTCCTATGTTTTCTAAAAGAGATATTACATAGCAAGCATTCATTTGTTCTTATGATATGGTAAAGGATAGGTCTGAAGAACGTTTTATAGTTATCTTGTGGAAATAGTACTTAGGTCAGTTGATGATGTAGGCCTATAATCTCAACATTTCTAAGGCAGAGGCAAGAGGGTCATGAATTCGAAGCTGACTGAGTAGCATAGTGACATCCTGTTTCAAAGAAAAAAACCCCAACAATAACAATTAAAAAACAAATTCCTCTTTAAATCTTTTGCTGATTTTTCTCTCTCTTGTATATTGAAGAAGAGCTTGAAAACAAACTGAAGGTTAAATGAAGTTTTACATTACCAATTTTGAATGCTTATAGGTGAATAAGGCATTATCATATGACTTATAACTGAGTTTTTGGCCAGCTGAACTTGATTGCCAATGGGTTCAGAAGCACTTTTTTTTGGGTTGGTTATGGGGCTTGAACTCTGGGCCTGAGCGCTGTCCCTCAGCTCTTCAGCTCAAGGCTAGCACTCTACCACTTGAACTATAGCACCACTTCCGGTTTTCTGGTGGTTTAGTGGAGATAAGAGTTTCATGGACTTTCTTGCCCGGGCTGGCTTTGAACAGCGATCCTCAGATCTTAGCCTCCTGAGTAGCTACGATTACAGGTGTGAGCCACTGGTGGCCAGCTCAGAAGCACTTTTATAGTAAAAATTTATATAAAAATTTTCAGCTTGCTCTACTTTGTGTGCATAGGGGGAAATCAGTTATAAATAACAAGACATAGTTAATTTCTTAAAGTTTAATCACTTTCTCTTTCCCTCTGTCTCTCTCTCTCACTCCCTCCTCTCTCTCTATGTGCATGTGCATTTTTAAAAATCTCTACTATCTTCACGGTTGTGATTTGGCAACAGATGTCAGCTCCTGGATAATCTGTGATGGTGATATTGACCCTGAATGGATAGAATCTCTGAATTCTGTTCTGGATGATAATCGGCTGCTCACCATGCCCAGTGGAGAAAGAATTCAGTTTGGTCCAAATGTTAACTTTGTATTTGAAACTCATGATTTAAGTTGTGCCTCACCAGCCACAGTGTCTAGAATGGGAATGATATTTCTTAGGTAAGTCACAGAGCTCTTACATATATTAGAATACTCTTTAGTTATTACTTTGGTTTTATAGATAAGTAAAATAAATACACTGTGAAGGATATATAAATATTTTGCCTATTTTCTTGAATTAATATTTAGGATTTTTTACTTAGCAACTAATTTTAGGATCATGTGAAGTCATTTTAGATAGAGTATGACAGAACAGTACAATCACTTTAGTTCATACTGTGTTTTATACTTTATTGCCTACTGTTTGATAATATTGTAGGAAACATTTAGATTGAATTAGTCATGAGCTTCCTTTGATGTGAAATAATAATTAGAAAGTATAGTATAACTTAAATTTATAGTTCATAGCATTTATACACAATTTATCATTCAATATATTCTTAAAATCTTGTAATAAAGTACAGTAAAATATAATTTTATATTAAAATATTTTAATGTTCTTTTGAATGTTTATGATGTGCCTATCATTAAATTGGGCACCTTAGGAAAGATGGTAAGACAGGAGTAAAAGTAATATTTATTGATGGATTGTCATTTTGGAATATACCATAAAGTAGAGATAAACTTCAGTGCAACAATAATTATAATATAGGGTAGAATATAAAGGAAATAAGCAGTAAGCAAAGATCATTATTGCTACCTAGGATTATAAAATTGATGGTGAAACAGGTATAGGTTGGAAGAGATGTAATGAGTATGTACAATTTCCTGTAAAATGTAATAATGTTAACCTTTCCAGGTTGTATATGCATAACTTATACCTTAGTTTTAGATTTATTCCTTAAGAAAATGTTTGTTGCAAAGAAGGTACTTTTTAAAGAGGGAAATTTTTATAAGCATACGTAAGTAACTAAAGCCAATTCTTACGTTCTAGCAGATAATACATGTGTGGAATTAATGCTTGATTGGAGCAGAAATTTGGAAGTTTCTTCTTAAATAATTTCTTATGTATTTGTATTATTCTGTTTCAGTGATGAAGAGACAGATCTTAATTCTCTAATAAAATCTTGGTTGAGGAATCAGCCTGCTAAGTACAGAAGTAATCTTGAAAGCTGGATTGGAGATTATTTTGAAAAGGCTTTACAATGGGTTCTAAAGCAGGTAAGCTGACCATAACACTGAGGTGAGGACTTAATGGTGTGTGGCTTACTCTTTTTGCCTCATGAGAGAACGTACCTGGGATCTGGTGGTAGAGGGAGATGTAAATGTTTGCATTGCAATCTAAATCTTTTGGCCTACCTTTTTGCTAATCTTAAAACATTTTAAATTTCATACCTACAATACCTTGCCTGACTTTCTGAAAAATAATGAATATTGGTTCACAATAAAAAAAGAGTGGAAAAAAATGAATATTGGAATGTTTTGTGTTTCTCATTTGCAAAACAACCTTGGTGTCACAATTTATTATATCAATAAATACCACTATGTGTATCAAACTGAATACAGTATTAAATTAATACTAAAGTGGAAAAAGGATTATGAATAATGTGTAGTAATGTTGGGAGACATTTATTCAATAAAGATGAATAAAATACTATATGTTAAGCATTAAACTAGATAGATTTTAAGAGATGAAGATTAAAAGAATAGCTATTTTTCTGGACAAGGGTTTCTACTGGAGGAAAATTCCATACAAACACATCACCATGATATAACAGCAGGAAAATAAAGTCATTGCTCTCTTTTAGAGGGTTTTAGAAATCAAGATCGCTCTTGTTTTTTAATTTGAAGCATGCATAGAAAGGTTTCCAGGTGTGATACGTGATTTCACCTTTTCCTAGATTTTCTTTCATGCCATTTATTTTATATAAAAACACACATAAAAGAAGTAGAAAAAAGTGCTTTGAAAGTATCTGACTATTAGTCTAAAGGTGATTTAGTGGTCACTAATTTGGGATTGGACAAAACACAGCAGGAAATGGAGATTTTGCTGAGTTTGCTTGACCTTTTTCCTTTCTGGTATTGTAAGGATGAAGATAGGTTTCCTAAGAGGCCTCAGAATATGGGGATTAATACCTATTGCCTACATTATAGCCCCATGTTAGTAGATGAGTTGTTTCTCTCTCTTAAACCATTGATTCCTTCCTTCAAGCACAAAATTCCTTTTGTTTTTCAGCTGTAGTGTTTTCCTTTGCATGCTCTTTGTATAGCCAGGGAATCTCACCCTACAAATAATAGCTATCACCTATTTCAGAGTCCTTGCTTGAAATTTGAGTTACACTTTCACAGTGCCTTGTTCTGCTCTGTAGTTCTTACCACAACTTGTTAACCATTTTCTCTCCTGTGCTTGACTTCCATGAAGACATGGACTGTGTTAAATCCACTTTAATAAAAGCTTCTAATGTATGATTTGGTTTCAGTAAATGTTATGGAAAAAAATGATGATTTTTCAGCTGAACTGTCCAGCATTTACCAAAACCCTAGAGGCCTATAGAACAAAACCCTCTGTATGACCTAAATTCAAAACCTTGATTTTAAAATTCTGTTTATTAGCTGGGGTTAGGGACTCACTCTTGTAATCCTAGCTACTCAAGGGACTGAGGATTTGTAATTTGAAGCCAGCCCAGGCAGGAAAGTCTGTGAGACTCTTACCTTCAATAAACTACCAAAAAGCCAGAAGTGGAGTTGTGGGTCAAGTGATAGAGTAGTAGCCCTGACCAAAAAAGCTCAGAGACCATACCCAGGCCCTGAGTTTCAAGCCCTAGGATGGCAGGTGTGCATATCTGTGACACAAACACATATATACATACATTTCTCTTTATTGAGAAAACTGTAAATCATCTCATTTAGCTTGATTTCTAGTGCTCTTCTTTTATGATCATCAGACAAGCTTTTGCCTATAGTTTCCTTTTATCAGAGGAAGAAATAAACAAGACCAAGCTGGTGATCTATTTTGTAAAATGTATTGTAAAATGTATTCTGCTGGTTTAGGAAGAAAATAGATCAGGTATCTGTTTGAGGACATTAGTATTTATAGCTCAAAAATATAGTTTTATGACTTTCTTTTCAAAATGTGTACATAAATTGAGTAGAATCCAAACTCTGACTTGATTCAAGGGATGAATTTAAAGGTATTTTAAAAAAGATATATGAATATCACTTTATCTAAGTTGAGTTTACTGGTTAATTGCTTTTTTTCTGTCCCATGGATTTTAATCAACAGAATGATTATGTAGTAGAAACAAGTTTGGTTGGAACTGTGATGAATGGTTTGTCCCATTTACATGGATGCAGAGATCATGATCAATTTATCATTAATCTCATAAGGGGACTTGGTGGAAATCTGAATATGAAATCACGACTAGAATTCACCAAGGAGGTAATGCATATTTAAGTCTTGAATTCAGTAATACTTTTCATGACCCTTGACAACTGCAGTATACCAGTTTGTAACTATAAGGTATGGAACTTACTTTTTTGGGGGGTGTGCTCGTCCTGGGGCTTGAACTTGAGGCCAGAGGACTGTTCTGGGCTTTTTTCCACAAGGCTAGTGCTCTACCACTTGAGCTTCAGCTCCACTTACCGCTTTTTGTAGTTTGAGAAGAATCTCATGGACTTTCTTGCCCTGTGCTGGCTTTGAACTGTGATCTTCAGATCTCAGCTTGTTGAGTAGTTAAACTTTGGGCGTGAGTCACCATTGCCCAGCAGGTATGGAACTTTCAGGTTTTGAATTTATGCATTCAGTAGAGTAATATCTATATGTTATAGATGCATACATATGCACACACATATGTATACATATATATGAATATATATGAGTAAATACTTTTCCTAATTCATGACACTTGATGATACTCTATTTTTTATGAAATAATGTCTTAGTAGGCTAAAATTTGGGTCATGAAATGTTATGCATTTGTAAATCTATTTAGCTATAGTAAAGAATATAATTTCATTTTAAAATTTTAATTGTCAAAGTGATGTACATATGGGTTACAGTTACATAAGGTAGAGAATACATTTCTTGTGGAACATGTTACCCCCTTCCTCATTTTTCTCCCACTTTCCTTCCCCTAACCCTCCCTCCAAGTTGTACAGATCATTTCCTCCCTCCAAGTTGTGCAGATCATTTCCAACGTACTGTCTTGTGAGTATCACTGTTGCATCGGTTCCCCCTTTGTCCTTTGTCTCACCATTTTGTTGTTCCCCTTCCCTAATCCTGATAAACATACATACAGTACCTAGGGTACCAAAATCAAATATAGTGACAACGAGATAATCCATATGGGGAAAAAAGACCCAAAAGAAAAAAGAAATCAAGTGTACATTGAAAACAACATCGAAAACAACAATATAGAAAAATCTCTTGTGTCTATGACTGGGAGTTCATTTCGCTTATCATTGTCTTATATGGTCATATCTACATAGCTATTGAGCTATTCTGCTCATCTGCTAAGCTTATCCTAGACATATACTAATTATTACAAATAAGGGAAACCATGAGACCTATGTTTCTTTGGGTCTGGCTTATTTCCCTTAATATGATTTTTTTTCCAAGTCCTTCCATTTCCTTACAAGTGGGGTGGTGTCATTCTTTCTGATGAAATCATAGAATTCCATTATAAATATGTATATATAAAATGTATATGTAAAATATAGTGTGTGTGTGTATACATACACACTACATTTTCTTGATCCACTCATCTACTAAGGGGTATTTGGGTTGGTCTTAAACACAACAGTTTTGGGAATGTTAAACGGAATTAGTAATTTGTAAATTTTTTTATGTGTAAAGATTTTGTTTGAGCCAGTTCTTTATAAAACTGAATTCAATACCAGTGAGATTTTCTTCCGTTTGGCTTCTGTATAAATAGTTAGAAATGTGTTCCTTAATACTGGCTGCAACATCCTGCTCCAGCTTCCTTTTTCACTTTGCCCCTTTTAGTAGTCTCTTTTGTTACTTCTATTCTCTTTTTCTTCTAGTGGCCTCAGAGGCAATTTCGCATATTTCTCATTGTTACTAGTCAGCATTGTATCAGCCATTGAATAACTCAGTTGACATCTTCAGATAAGCTTTGATATATTTGCTTTAATTATCATTTAGAAATAAAATATTAATTTGTGTGAAAAGGTAGTTTGCTTATAAATAGGTTTGGTATATGGGAACTAAGAGGATTCACTTTAACGAATTTTACTTGGAAAAATTAATTTCACTTCATAGTATGGAGAATTTATTATAGCTCTTTCCTTTTAAGGTTTTTAATTGGGCACGAGAATCTCCTCCAGACACTCACAAGCCAATGGACACTTACTATGACTCTAATAGAGGACAATTATTACCTTATGTGCTGAAGAAGCCTGAAAACTTGACTGCTGAAGATTTCAGTAATGGCCAAACTCTGCCAGTCATTCAGACTCCTGACATGCAGCGTGGTTTAGATTATTTCAGACCTTGGTTGAGCTCTGAAACTAAGCAGCCATTTATTCTTGTAGGACCAGAAGGCTGTGGCAAAGGGTAAGTGTCCACAGTGGTTCATCTTGTGAACTTAAACATATGTACCTTAACAGCCATTGTTATATTTACATTTTCAAGGAGAACATGTCATTTTTGCTACTGTAAAAGCAATAACTATGGAGATGCATGTCCTTTACTCTGCCAGATTTTATATGATTTTTTTATTTTTTTTTTTGGTCATGGGGTTTGAAGTCTGGGCTTGGGCTTTTTTGATCAAGACTATCCCTCTGCCACTTTGAGTCACAGCTCCACTTCTAGTTTTTAAGTGGTTAATTGGAGATAAGAGTCTCACAGACTTTCCTGCCCAGGCTGGCTTTGAATTGCGATCCTCAGATCTCAGCATCCTGAGTAGCTAGAATTAAAAGCTTTTTTTTTTTTTAGAAATTGTTTTTAGAAGAGTTTATATATACAATCACAACAAAAGTTGACTACCTCAAACATACTCACAAATTAGCATGTGCTTAAATTATTTATATGTTGACGTTAACTCTATTTCAAAGTTTTTAATGTAGTCCACTTTTACAAAGTGCCTACAGAATATGATTTTTGGTAACAGACTTCATGAATTAGTAGTTTTACATTTTTTGCTTGGGGGGGGGTTCCGGTCGTGGGGCCTGAAATCTGGGCCTGGGCTCTGTCCCTGAGCACTTCAGCTCAAAGCTAGTGTTCTACCACTTGAGCCACAGTGCCACTTCCGGCTTTTTTCTTTTTGCTTATGTGGTGCTGAGAAATAGAACCCAGGGACTCATGCATGCAAGGCAAGCGCTCTACCACTGAGCCACCTTCTCAGCCCTAGTTTTACTTTTTATTGTGAGAATATTTTAAAATTTTATTAAACCATGGTAATTTTTACCTAAGAGAACTTAAAAATCTTAAATTGTGGAGACATAATTGGTGTAATCTAGATATACTTTAGCCAAAACACATTAAATGATTATAATTTTTTGGCTGAAATTAATTCCAACAATAGTTTTAAATGTGCATTTTTTCTAGTTTAAAAATTAGAAAGCTATGTGTGGTGACACACTCCTCCTATAATTCTAGTTACTTGGAAGGCGGTGTTAGGAGAACTGCAAATTGGAGGGCATCCCAGGCAAATTAATAAAAGTTTTTTTTAAACTATTTATGAGGCCCTGGGTTCAATCCCTAGTACCATAAGAAACAAAACAACCACAAAAACTCCCAAACCCCAAGAAAGTTTTATTAATAATGAGGCAACCATATCTGTGTTATTTTACTCTTAACTATCATCATACTTAGTTTAAAAACTGAAATATTTAAGATAAATTCTGTATTGAATTTTAAAAAATATTTTGGCTGTTGCATTTTCTAAGTCAAAATTCATCATCTTTTCTATAGAATGCTGCTCAGGTATGCCTTTTCTCAGCTCCGCTCCACTCAGATTGCTACAGTTCACTGTAGTACGCAAACTACTTCTCGCCATCTGCTACAGAAACTGAGCCAGACTTGCATGGTCATCAGTACTAATACTGGTCGGGTATACAGACCAAAAGACTGTGAAAGACTTGTTTTATATTTAAAAGATATCAACCTACCCAAGCTTGATAAATGGGGGACCAGTACTTTGGTAGCTTTCCTGCAGCAGGTAAGTCCTATCACTTGACAAGTTAATGCTGTTATTTTTTTCTTATCCATTAGGGCCAATTTTATCTAGCATGTGTTATGGAAATTAAACTCCTGAAACATTGTTCTAGGTTGGTTGTTTTGCTCTTCCTTTAGAAGATAGTGCTAGATAGAAAATAATAGATGTTCTATATCTGTGGCCTCTCCTTTTCCCCTAAATTAAGCAGTGAATCAGAAACTGGGTTGGTGCTAGAGGTGGGGAGGGTTGCTGACCTCCTGTGTTGAGGGTGCTTCCATCTGACAGTAGCTTCAGTTAATTCACACCATTTCTGACTGCATAGGCCCATTGGGAAGGACCCAGGACCATCCATTTCTTTCTTTTTAGTCAGTCATGGGGGTTGAACTCAAGGCCTGGGTGCTGTCCCTGAGCTCTTTTGCTCAAGACTAGCACTCTACTACTTTGAGCCACAGCTCCACTTCTGGTTTTCTGGTAGTTAATTGGAGAAAAGAGTCTTATGAACTTTACTGCTCAGGCTAGCTTTGAACCACAATCCTCAGATCCCAGCCTCCTGAGTTGCTAGGATTACAGGTGTAAGCCACCAGCATCCAGCAAAATCATCTATTCTTAGTGTGGAAAATTTTCCTCATATTTTGTACATCATATTAGCTATTCTATAAATTTTTAGAGCTCACTTTATATTTCAAAATTTAGCTCTATTATATTACTGCAGAATGTTATAAAATAATTAAAAAAAAACTTTTTCTGATCCTGACACTTTTATTCTACTGATTGCTGGGATTTAAACAATTTTAACAATTAATGGTGATAAAAGTTGTTTTTCTTTTTTTTGGTCATGGGGCTTGAACTCTGGGCCTGGGTGCTATCTCGGAGCTCTTCAGCTCAAGGCGAGCACACTAGCACTTGGGCGACAGTGCCACTTCTGGTTTTCTGGTGGTTAGTTGGAGATAAGAATCTCATGGACTTTCCTGCCTGGGCTGGCTTTGAACCATGATCCTCAGATCTCAGCCTCGTGAGTAGCTAGGATTACCGGCATGAGCCACTGGCTCCCAGCAAGCATTTTTAGAAATGAAGATATGAATGCAGTTGTGAACAGTATTTTTATTTCAATGATATGAGAATTTAAAGTACATTTCAGACTGAAAGTCTTGAATTAGGTAAAGGGTGAGGAATATGTTTGGAAATAATTGACATTTAGGAAAACATTATTGTGATTACAAAATATAATGTCTGAAACGTTTAAAAACATGTATTTTTAAATAGGTATTGACATATCAAGGATTTTATGATGAGAATTTGGAATGGGTTGGTCTGGAAAACATCCAGATTGTAGCATCCATGTCAGCTGGAGGAAGGCTGGGAAGGCACAAGCTCACCACCAGATTTACTTCCATTGTTCGTCTTTGTGCTGTAGAGTAGGTATCTGAGCAGAGTTACATCCATTGTTTGTCTTTGTGCTGTAGAGCACGAATATGAGTGCTTAAAATTGCTTAAAATTATAACAGGTTTCTATTAGTAATACGTCTTCAAACTGTAGACTATAAAAATAGTCAATCTTCAGACATGTTTTTTTCTACTCTTTCCAAATTATAGGCAGTGATTGAGGATGATAAAGGCTTTAATCAAACCATCTTATGTTTTAGAAACCTACAGGAAAATAAAATACCTATCTGTTATAAAATACCTTGTGTGGATGCCCATGCTGGCCTTGAACCTCAATTCTCCAGATCTCTGCCTCCTAAGCAGCTAGAATTTCAGTCATGAGTCATCACCACCCAGCTTAAAGTGCTTTTTCTTTTCTTTAGTAAAAATTTCCTTTTGTTCTTTTGTAAAGATTTGTAGGTTATTCCAACAGTTGTGTTTTAAAATAATTTTTATTGGAATCCTCTACCAGGAATATTATTACTGACAATCTAATTTGTTTGAAAGTGAGCAAAGTCTCATAGATCTGTATCTCAGAGAAGGAATCTCTCACAGCTGTAATTTAATATTTAAAATAATTTTGAGTGTTGGCTTATTTCAGCTCTCTTCTTTCTTTGACCTTGTTTAGTTACCCAGAAAGAGAGCAATTGCAGACAATTTATGGAGCATATTTGGAAGCTGTTCTACACAAAAATCTGAAGAATCATTCTGTTTGGGGATCTTCATCAAAAATTTATCTCTTAGCAGGATCGATGGTACAAGTATATGAACAGGTGCATTTTACTGTCGTTTTTATGTCTGGTGGTTTTATTCTGAAAATATCATATTTAATCTTCATTTTTGTGTTTATGGCCAGGTTTGACTTTGCTACCACTGTTAATACAGTGCAGCAAGTGTGACAGTGAAAGTGTGTTCAGTTATAGAGAACACAAAGTTGAGAGAGGAAGTAACTTTGTTGTGTATGGTAGTTATTGAGAAGGGGAAATTTGATCAGGGTGTTGAAAATTAATAGAAATTCACAAAGTGGTTCAAGATAACAGGTTTTAGGAAAGGGACCGATGTAAGTTATGGCATGTTTGCGGTATATAATTTTATTTTATTTTTTGGGTCTGGTTGTGGGGCCTGAACTCTGGGCCAGGGCGCTGTTCCTCAGCTCTTCAGCTCAAAGCTAGTGCTCTACCACTTGAGCCATAGTGCCACTTTCGGCTTTTTTCTTTTTTCTTATGTGTTGCTGGGGAATCGAACCCAGGGCCTCAGGCATGCAAGGCAAGTGCTCTACCATTGAGCCACCTTCCCAGCCCCATGTGGTATATAATTTTATAATAGTGGCGTAGAATAGGAAAGGTAAACTAGAAAGCTCCAGGCTAATGACCCATGCCTGTAATTATAGTTACTCAGGAGGCTAAGATCTGGAGGACTGCAGTTCCAGGACATCCTAGGCAAAAGAGTCTATGAAAATCTGTCTCCAAAATAACGAGCCAAAAGCAGGGCAAGACTGGACATATGGCTCAAGTGATAAGAGTTGCCAGATGAAGAAGTAAGCTGAGTGGGTGAAGCTCTGAGTTCAAATCTCAGAACTACAAAAAAAGATAATCTGGGAAGGAAGAATTACCTTTTATTAAAGTCAGATGATAAATGATAGCAAAATCACAATGAGTTATGTCTGTGTCCATAGAGTAGAAGGGATAGGCTCTTGTGAGGAGAGGATCTGTTTCATACAGTGACATCTTGAACTGACAGCTCTGTGGTTCTCATCATTAGAAAAGGAATTTTACCTGCATCTGTGACTTTCAGTCATTATTTTATAAAGCTCAACTTAGCTTTTGTTTAGTAGGACTTTTGAAACTTGTATTTTTGCTGCAGTCATCAGCATTCTCTTTAAACTTGTGAATCTTAGAATTATATGTAGAATGTATAAGAAAGAATATATAGATAGACTAATAATAGGTATCAGTTACAGATAGGATAACTGCTAGAAAACAGTTCTGTTAAAATGAGATTTTGCTCACAGGTAGAAACTGTGAGTCTAAGGTAATAGGAAAATTTATAACATGCATATATATATATATATATATATATATATATATATATGTATGTTTTTCTTTTTCAGGTGCGGGCCAGATTTACAGTTGATGATTACAGTCACTATTTCTTTACACCTTGCATTCTTACCCAGTGGGTACTTGGCTTATTCAGATATGATTTAGAAGGAGGTAAGTTGTACCATTGTGGGGTTGTGTATATGCACATAGATGTAAGCATTTGTTTGGTGTTACATATTTTATTCAAAATCAATAAATGAGTATTGAAACAGTTGTTACACTGATATCAAATTAACCCTATTAATTTTAAATATTACTACTAAAATATATTTCAAACTGATTACACTTTAATTAAAACTTGATTTTTAGGAAAAATGAAATAATTATTTTTATAATTAAGCCACAATTAATATACTTTTTTAAGTTCACATATTTATTGAATGAACTGAGATGATAGTGTTTAAGGTAGCCTTTGAATAATCAAAAAATCATATATCAGCTTATTAACAGAATGAATTTTAACTTTTTTCCCCATTTCTTCTACTTATCTGATGCCAAAATAATGGTATGTAAATTTTCACACTCTATTTCTTTTTACTGTTATGTTAAATAGACAATTTAAAACAAATTGAATATTGCCATTTAAAAAATTGCTTATTCTAGGGTCCTCCAACCATCCATTAGATTACGTATTAGAAATTGTTGCATATGAAGCACGGCGCTTATTTCGTGACAAACTTGTCAGTGCAAAGGAACTCCATTTGTTTGACAGCATTTTAACCTCAGTGTTTCAAGGGGACTGGGGCTCAGACATACTAGACAATATGGCAGGTAAGATGGTGGCGCCTGCGTAAGTATATGATTTTGATGGGTACTCTTGTTATTTTTCTGTAGTGTGATTTCATATCTCCACAAAACTTCAGGTAATTTTAATGCTGATTTTCATCAAATCATTTTGACCACAACTCATGATTATGTTCCAAACAAAACACAACAAGAGTTATTATATTTTTTTAAAGTGGTTTGGCTTATTGTTGTACACTTTAAACACAAAGTTGTTCATCCTAAATGATTTTTCACTAATACAAATTTGGTTAAGGCTATATATTTGGAATTAAAGAAATTGAGGAAATCTATGTTTGATTATAATATTCTTTTGCTTAATAGTAATATCTTTCTTTTTCCTGTCACTACCCATAACATTCTGACCCCAGAATGTCTCATATGTTCTTACTACCTGCTATATCCAGTTTTGTGGCAAGCAAAGTATAATATTCAGTCAAAGCAGCTGTGTTACATTTAGAATTATTACTGTTTAACAAGCAATTTGCATTTTGAAAACTACTGGGGTTGTAATGTGTATGAAAGAAAATTGTGTAATTAATCATAATAACTTTACTAGTTACTTAGAAATACTATATTGTGCTTTAATATTTGAAAGCATTTTGAGTGTCTTTTGGGGCTCTCAAGTTTATTCATTCATTGTTTTTCTTCACTACTTACAGCAAGCAGAAAGAACAATATTTAAACACGTGCTCAGTAGACATGAGTGAATGATGCGTGACTTGTATGTCTTTTAAACAGTTGTAAATATGGTATGGGATTTGCCTTGAAAAAGTATTGAGTGACTTTTTAGGTATATAATTTGTTGATAATTTAATCCAAAGAAAAAAATAGAGGAAAACTTAGAATTAGTGAGTAGAAGACAGATTCCAGAGTACACAATTTATAAGGGATAAGAAAGGAATTGAAAGACCATAGTAGGGTTTGTGGCTTTGTGAGAAGGGTCATGTAGACGTAAGGAAGAAAACTTAAAATGTGAGCTGGACACTGATGGCTCACACCTGTAATCCTAGCTACTTGATCTCACGATCAAAGTTCAAAGCCAGCTCAAGCAGGAAAGTCCATGAGACTCTAATCACTAAGAAAGCTAAGTGGAGCTATGGTTCAAGTGGTAGAGCGCTAATCTTTAGTCAGAAAAGCTCAGGGAAAGTGCCACGGCCCTGAGTTCAAGTACCTGAAAAAAAGGAAATGTATTGTGGGGGTAACAGATGCAAAGATTTGTGTCTGGAGGTTGAGCTACATTGTTATTTCCAAATAGAAGTTTTACTATCCTGGTTTTTACAGGTAGGGATGGTGCAGTAAGTGAAGGTGAAGGGAAGGAAAGAAAGATGAACTCTCTTGGCTTTAGGGAAGTTTGGTAGTTGTAGTAAGAATATTAGAACTGAGAATGAGTTTCCCAGAAAAGTTTCAATAGGTTTCTGAGTAGCTTTTCCTTTTATGTTGCTAAAGGTAAAGTTAAGGGAAACTTGGGAGTATTTTTGTTTTCTAATTGTAACTTAGTTGTTATTTCAGAAGTTTGTGCCTCTGATGTTATTAATAAATCTATATTCTTTCATAGAGTTTTGAAATTGTTTTGTTTTCTAATGTTGTGGAAGTTATTTTTAATAAAGTGGAGACTATAGAGAAAGAAAATGGGAAAACAGGGAGATAATGAAGTATAGTAAGAAGGACGGCAGTTCATGTGATGAGAAAGATACAGGGAGAAACATAGGCAAGGGCTCACTTAGCCAGTTCTCAGGCACCTTTGTTATTTTAATTTGAAGTCATATTTGATTTTCCAAATAATTAGCTTTGCATAACTTTCTGAAGATAATCTTATTGAGACTAAGATAATTTAATAAGCAGTGAATTTATTAATTCATAACCACAAATAATCTTTTATTTCTATAGATAGTTTCTATGTTACATGGGGAGCCCGGCATAATTTAGGAGCAAGAGGAGCCCCAGGACAACCATTACCTCCACATGGAAAGCCACTTGGCAAACTCAATTCTTCAGATCTTAAGGATGTTATTAAAAAGGTATAACATGAATCATGAATTTGAATAAGACTTGTCTGTGATTATAGTTATAGAAATGCTTGTTGGAAACATTTTTAGGGCATGGAGATAAAGTATAGATAGAACTGGTTCTGTTCTTTTGGAATTAAGTCCATTGAGGCAGACATAAGTAAGTACATTTGTACTAACACTGGTGTATTAATACTAAGATGTATTTCAAAAGATGGTGTTAGAAATATGAATGATAATGTTAATTGAGAAATCACCCTTGAGTAGTGACTATCAGGTTGTAGAATCAAAATCACCTGGAAACATAGAAAATATGTAGGTTCTTGGTGTCCAGCCACAGAGGTCAGACTCTCTATGTGAGGTCCAGAGAATCCGAAATTTTAACAGGCTCCCCAAGGCTGTTGATGCTCCTGGTCCTAAAACACTGAAGAGTGCTGTCCTTGACTTTTTCCCTCTCTTTGTTTCCTTGCTGGCTTACTTGCTCTTGGCTCTTTACTTCTTTGTTTTCAGTTTAGTTTTAAAATAGAAAAAACAGTGTAGAAATGACTCATAAATACTAATATTTATATGAAAATCATTGTAGGTTTTCTGTCAGAAAAATTTTATTGTCAAACTAATTTGTATGGAGTGGACACTGAAAAGTTTGGGAATATTGGGAAGTTCTTAATCTTAGAGGTGGAATTCTCTGGGCTGGGAAGGTGGCTCAAGTGGTAGAGCGCTAGCCTTGAGCTGAAGAGCTGAGGGGCAGCGCCCAGGCCCAGAGTTCAGGCCCTGTGACCGGACCTCCCCCCCGCAAAAAAAAGAAGTTGAATCCTCTTTTCTCATTTTCTGTCCTCTGTTGTGCAGCCTTGGCATGGTACAGTACCTGCCTATGTGGGCTCTTGACTCATTCTCAAGCAGCACAAAAAAAGAGTTTATAAAAAACTTTATAGATGCAGGGTTTCTAAGGTTTTGAGATTAATGATTTATATTAGATCTTCAATTTTGAGAGCTTTTTACTGTCATATTACTTTTTATTCTTTGTATTAATGCCTAAAGGTAACTGGGTTTGTACACCTTTGAATCTTTTTGCATCAAGTGAATTTGTTATTGGATAGGTACAATGTAGGTGTGAGGTTACATGAGTTCCTTCTTTTCATTTCTTGAATGTGTCAATAATATAATATTTTACATAAGTGATACTTTTGGAGCAATTGGGTTTAAATAATAAAATATATTCTCTCTGTTTTTTGAAAGGGTCTTATCCACTATGGACGAGATAATCAGAATTTGGATATTTTACTTTTCCAAGAAGTTCTGGAGTATATGTCTAGGATTGATAGAGTGCTGAGTTTCCCAGGAGGTTCACTTCTGTTAGCAGGACGCAGTGGTGTGGGTCGTCGGACCATTACTTCTCTAGTCAGTCATATGCATGGAGCAGTGCTGTTTTCCCCCAAGATTTCCAGAGGGTATGAACCAAAGCAGTTCAGAAATGATCTCAAACATGTGAGTTGTTAATGTTTTGCTTTATTCCTTTTTCCTTCATAATTATGCCAATTATTAGCTTACTACCTTTTTAAAGTCTTCAATCTCAGATATATATCTTTATTCTAAATTTTGATATTTTACACATAATTATTATAAAATTACATTTTTGTAGATAGAAAAGAGATTATTAAGATTTCTAATTTCTAGGTACCCCAGATGATGACATATTTGATGGATATAAATGATGAACAAAAGAATGGAATTTGCATAAAAATGGCCTCTCTTTTAAATAATTAAAATATCCCTCATATAGTTTTTATTCATATGCTTGATTTGCTTACCAACCTTTATGTTTGATTTAATATAAATTAATAAAGGATAGTGACCTAGAGAATAGCTTTTAATGGTCTCCAAAACATAATAAAGAATAGTAACAATTATTTCCCCCTTTGCAGGTGCTGCATCTTGCAGGAATTGAAGCCCAGCAGGTAGTTTTACTTCTTGAGGATTACCAGTTTGTACACCCTACATTTTTAGAAATGATCAATAGCCTTTTGTCTTCAGGCAAGTGGATGGTTTCTACTCAATGAAAGTAAAAGTGTAAATGTGAAAGTTAAGTCAAATTATCTCATATGGCATTTACCTGTGTTTCAGAGAACTTTGGACATGGTCCTTTACTGAGGTAATAATGTAGGCTAAACTTGCTTATGGCTGCAGAATTGGGAAACTCCATTTTTATAACTCCAGGAATATAGAAATTATGTAAAGTTACTGGATATTAGTGAATGTACAGAAAATAAATTTTCTCTCATATACTATCCCTTTTCCCTCAACCCAATCTGTTTTATTTTGCCAAGTTTTGATTTTGGCTTTCTAAGGAATTACACTATTTGAAATCTTCATTAATACCTTTGTATACACTTGTGTACCATTCAACATTTTTTACTTCTGAGTTTGTAAAGTAGATCTGCTTTCCACATATAAGGGGAAACATGGGTCCTTTATCTCTGGGCCTAACTTAATTTACCTAACATAAGTTTTTCCAAGTCTTTCTGTTTCTTCACTAATGGTACAATGTCATCATTTCTAATGGACAAGTAAAATTCCGTTGTGTATTCCATTTGTCCATTGTGGAGCATCTGGGCTGATTTCATACATTGGCTGTGGTGAATAGGACTTCAGTATACACCAGATTTTGTGCTGGCGGCTTTACCATATCCTGGTTTGTAATCTTTTGGATAAATGCCCAGGAGTGGAATTGTTGGACCCAAGGGTTAAGACACATTCCTACATATTACCAAACATCACTAGATGGAGATCTTGTTCAGTTTGGCTGACATAAATGGATACATAATTTGTTTCATTTTTGATGTGTGAGAGAGGGAGTGAGAAAGAGGGAAATGAGGGGTAACTATGTGATTGGATGATAAAGACAGTCTGATGCCTTTTAGTTAGATCTAAAGAAATTAATTAAATCTTCCTTTCTTAAAATATATAAACTATCACTATGACTGAAATCTACATCCACAGCTTCATTTCGCTAATTTAAACTCAAGCCATTCAAGGGAGATCATAATCAACTCATATGTCTGCCTTGATAGATTTATTTTTAATGAGTCCTACAGAAATGGGTTCATAGCAAAGGAATTTTCACTTATTCTCATATTTTTGTGATTTATAAGCATATTGATTTAGTAAATATATATTAAGCATTTACTATTTGTGGTGCCAAGTTAGAAGTATTAGATTTAGTGTAGTAAATCACAGTCTCAGTTCTCTCATCAAATTCTTACTGTCTTCGTCAACTTGAATTTGTTCCTTACCATTAATCTGCAGCATACCAAGCTATTGAACAGGCTGTTTCTCATACAGGTGCATTTGTTCATTAATTCATTTGTTCATCTGACAAACATTTGTGTTCTACATATTTATGAAAGATTGCCTCATGGTTTAATGTGGAATATCATGAAAGATTTATTCCTCAGAAATTCAGAGTCTGTGGAAAGAAAGGGAAGCAATTCATTAACTATAGTAAATGGTAACAATATGTGAGAAAGAAGAGTAGTATATGTATATAGTTAAGAAATTTAGTGTATATGTAATTAAGAAATGATCTTAGGAATTGCATTTGGCAAAGTTGTATCCTGAAAGATAAACAATAATTTAGGGTAAATATAAGGAGCGGAGGAAGACTGACTGGAGGATGTAAATTCCATGAAGACAAGATATTTTGTTATATTTCTGTAACCAGTTCATTGAGGCTGGATTGTAGGTTATGTTGGGGGGAGTGCAAAATAAACCTATCAAGGCAGACATAAGGGTTGATTGTGTTCTCCCTTAAATGGCTTCTTTGAGTTTAAATATAGCAAAATGAAGCTGTGGATGTAGATTTTAGTCATAGTGATAGTTTATATATTTTAAGAAAGGAAGATTTAATAAGGACATCATTTAATACACAAAGTGAAAAGAATTTGTATTTTAGGTTATTTTAGATGTATTTTAGATTAACATATTACAACTAAAATTAAAAAGAAATGTGCTATTTTCTTTCAGGTGAAGTCCCTGGTCTTTATACTCTTGAGGAGTTAGAGCCCTTGCTGTTGCCTCTTAAAGACCAAGCTTCACAGGATGGCTTTTTTGGACCTGTCTTCAATTACTTCACGTATAGTAAGTGATAGTCAATTCACTATTGAATGTAAGTTCTGAGTCAAGTGAAATGAAGGCCACTTTAATTTTCTCAATAGTTTGCAAAAGTAACAAAATATGGGTTAATTTAATAATTTACATCTTTATTTTTTCTGGAGTTTCTAGAATTTATGATACAGTAGCTTATAAATAAAACTTCTTTGAAACATTTTAACAAAAGGAAATGTTGAAAATATGGTTATGTTTCCTTTGTTTTACTGTGATAAAATTAGTGCTACTTTAGTATCATCCATCTTAGAGAACTGTTGAACTATTTAAATTGTGCCAAACTTTTATATATTTTAAATACCTGTTATTGATAGAGAGGCAGTTTTATGTACATTGTAGAAATAAAGTAGGAATAAATAAAAATAAGGCAATAATCATATGATTCAGACATAACTGCACTTAAACCCTTGATGTATCTCCTGGATCTTTTTCTTAGCATGCATGTACAAATACAAAT
The DNA here is from genome assembly GCF_019054845.1 of Dipodomys spectabilis. Classification (NCBI taxonomy): domain Eukaryota; kingdom Metazoa; phylum Chordata; class Mammalia; order Rodentia; family Heteromyidae; genus Dipodomys; species Dipodomys spectabilis. Next base: position 5,951,563 of record NW_024870700.1, read on the forward strand.
ATTTACAACTATCTTTTAACCAAAGTAAAAATCTTATCATAATGTTATAGCTTGTTTTTAAAAGTGCCTGTTATTATATTTCAGTAAATTTCGGTCTCATGAAACCAGACCATACTTAAATGTTCTGATTATATTATTATTATTATTATAATAATTTTCCATGTTTAATTTTTTTGTATTTTTAAGGAATTCAACAAAACTTGCACATTGTCTTGATTATGGATTCTGCAAATTTAAACTTCATAATAAACTGTGAGAGTAATCCAGCTTTACATAAGAAATGCCAGGTGCTATGGATGGAAGGTTGGTCAGATAGCAGTATGAAGAAAGTAAGTTTAACTGAAGTTTAAATGAAGATGGAAAGATTGAGCATATTTGATTTTTGAAGTTAGTGGCTTTCACAACTTCTCTTTGCTGTTAACTTTAACATTAGATTAAGTGTGGTGCTGAACATCTGTTATGTTTGAAAATATTGCTATTCATAGTTTTTTGTTTTGGTGTCATTAACAGAGTTTAATGAACTTGGTGCTTTGTGATCTCGCGTGGCTTTCTTGCTAAAAGCTGAGGCTCTATCACTTGACTCACACTTCTAGCCTGGCTTTTTGCTCATTAGTTAGAGATACAGGCTCACAGACTTTTCTGTCTGAGCTGGCTCCATGATCTTCTGGGTGTCAGCATCCTGAGTTATGGTTATTTTCTTTTTATTGTTGTATGATTGTTGAGTATCAAATTCTAAGTTTAGGTTTACTCTTAAATAAGGATCAAAGAGATAATCATCATACTTTAAAATTTTACAAATGTCACATAATAACATTTGCATAATGATAATTCTTCTAGGTAAAATTTATAAATTCCTCTTTTTAAGATACTCAGATTTGTATTGAAAGCCTAATGTTTACTAGAAAATTGTTTTACCACCTGGGCTGTGCTCCAGCCCATTTTTTGCTTTTATTTATATTTTGGATAGGATCCTGTGTTTTTTCAAATGGCTGGCTTTAGACTAGAATCTTCTTATCCTTGTTTCCCATTAACTGGGATTAGAGGCTCCCAGAACCACCTGAGTACCAGGCGAGGCTGTGGTGCAGGTCTATTAAGAGGAGAATGTGTGACTTTGAGGTTTAGATATGTTAATATGAGATGTTAGAGATCCAAGGTACATGTCTGAGAAGGAATGTGTGTGTGTGTGTGTGTGTGTGTGTGTGTGTGTGTGTGTGTATTGGACTTCGACATGCAGAAAAGCAAATTGGGGAATTATCAGGGTATAGGTGATACTTAAGCTGTAAGGATAAAGGTGAATAAAGAGTAGAGATAACAGGGGCAGAAATTGAGGACTGAACCCAAGGCACTTTATTGTTAAGAAGTTGGGAGCATAGACAAGGACTGCTGAAAGGAGCTGCTGAAAGCAGTGGTACATGATGTAAAACCAAGGGAAGACAACATTTGAAAGGAGGGAAGGTGATAAATTATGGCATATGGAAGTAAAATAATTGAATTAAGCAACACAAAGTTCATATATTAGTTTAAAGAAACATTATGTCTGTTTTAGATACCAGAAATGCTATTCAGTGAAACAGATGAAGAAAAATACAGTGACAAAAAAAGGAAAGAGGAAAAGAAAAAAGAGTCAGGTAGTACTCTGATAGAACTGATTTTATCTGATTTTTTTATTTATGAAGTAATTGCTCTTCTAATGTTTTTAGATTCCTTAAACATTCATGATAATTATGAATCTAAATGTTATTTGTAACAGTTACATTTTACAATTTGAAGCCCTCTTTATATTAAAATATATGTTATTTAAAATAGAGCTCAACAGAATATCTGTAGTTTGAATTTAAGAAATTCAAAAATTATTATTTAAAAATTTTATGTTTCTGTTATATATGAACATAAGACTCTGATATAGCAGCTAAATTATGATAGAAATGTGATTAAGTACATGGGAAAGTGCCTTGGAAAGGCATCTGACCAGAGTATATACTAGTGTGGAAAAGGCCAGAGAAGAAATGAAGGCATTTTGTGGACTCACAAAGAGCCTAAATGCTGAAAAATGCTCCAGCAGCCATACAGGACAAGATTGACAGGGTCAGGTAATGGTGAGACAGCTTCCACACATTATATTATGCCCGATTTGGAATGATCAGGGGTTATTAAGCTATTTTAATAGATATATAACCAGAGACTTATCTTGAGGTCCACTCTTCCCTAATAAATTCAGTTATTAGGAAATGGTCTAGTATAGGGAAAAACAGAAGGCAATTAGTTCATGTTAGACATGCATCTCAGTAATCTAAGAAAGACATGATCAAGATCTGAAATGAGGGGTAAGGATGAGAGGAGGAGAGCTGGGTGGTGCATGCATATAATCTTGGCACTTGAGAGGCTAAAGCAGCATAGTGAACCTTCACTACACAGACTCTCCCCAAGGCAAAAACTAAACAAATAACAAGAAAAAAAACTGGAAAGAAAGGACTTTAGATATTAGGAAGATAGGAGCTCTAGAACATGTGTAGGAATGCCTGTGCATTTGTATAAAATGTATATTTATGGTTATATAAAGTAGAAATATCTAATATGTAATAACTATAATGTCGTTAAGATCATTTTTCCAATTCTTAATTATGCTTTATAACTAATTTTTTATTTTCTGTCTTTATCTAGTTGATCCTGACTTTCTAAAATCATTTTTGTTAATTCATGAGTCTTGCAAAGCCTATGGTGCTACACCAAGCCGATATATGACCTTTTTGCGTGTGTATTCTGCCATTAGTAGCAGCAAAAAAAAGGAATTATTAAAGAGACAAAGTCATTTACAGGTACAATATTGTTAATCTTGAATGATTTTTGTCTTCATGATTATTTCAAATTTATCTTGTTATTGTTTGTAGGAGACAAGAATTATAAATCACAGTGCCACATTGCCTATGGCATTTATGTTAATGTAATATATAAATTCATGCCTTTGGAATGTACTATATTAAAAATGTTGGAAAACAATTTTTTTATTTGCATTATACACTGGATTATGCTAATGATACACTATAGACCTATCTATAATATACGTGTGTGTGCATGTGTGTGTGCCCCACACTGGGGCTTAAACTTGAGGCTTTTTTGTTGTTTGGAGTTTTTGCTCACAGCTAGCATTTTACCACTTGACCCATGCCTCCACTTCTGATTTATGTTTATGATTAACAGTTAAACCTTTTCTTCTTTTTGGTGTTTCTAGAGTTTGAACTTAAGGCCTCATGCTGCTAGTAGGTTCTCTACCACTTAAAGCACTCCACAGTTCTTTAGTTTTACTTATTTTTTTTAATATCTAAAACTAAAGGGACTGAGATCATGGCTCAAGTTGTAGAATTTTGACTTAAATGTGATACTGGAATGATGCCAGCCTCTAACTTGTCAGCAAATGTTTCCTCTCCAGAGATGTAGTTTCTCTCTGTTAGGGCAATAGACTAGAATCTAGCTTAAGTCACATAATTATTTTCTTCTTTCTAATGATTCATTTTCATTTGTGTTAAGCCACTGTCTTTGATTTTGAGAAGTTTGATTTCTGATATGTTCTTAGTATTGTTTGGGTAAAGTACATACACTTGCTGAGTTTCAGTCAGACTAGTGTGAGAGTGTATTAGATAATATATGAGGAACCTAGAATGCTAGCTGTCTTCTACTTTCAGATGATCAGTACATATTGGAATCTTTTTTCTCCAAGACTGTCTTCAAGTCTTCCAATATGTTAGCTGACAAAAACTTTAGCTCATATTATAGAAAAGAGGAATTTACATCAATTCATTCCTTGGATTAACTTTTGGCAATGCGGGGTATCATAATGGTAAATTCAGGATCAGATGCCCACCCATAAAGCAGGAAGGCAGTTTGAACAGTGGTCCACTGGTACACCCATATGTGACCCAGATGGACAAAAACAAGGCATGTCCACTTCAGAGAAGAGTGAATTTTGTTTCCTTTCACCCAGTGAGACTAACAATTGTGAATGGCTTACTAAGTTTTCCCTTGCTTTCTATTTTCTTTTCTAACATGATGAATAAAAAGTCTATAACCTAGTGTTTAAGCAATCAAATATTCATTGAGCACTGTTACTGTTGTTTTAAAATTTGCCTCTCTTTACAACCCCTGAAATCTTTCACTGCATCTCAGTTGGGTATGTTTAGTAAGTCTTTAATTAGCAATGAGAAAAAAACCTAAGACTCCTTTGGTTTCTATGTACCACTTGCATATTTGCTCAATTCTTTCCCACAGGAATTTATTTATGCTGTGTATGTATGCCAATCAGTTTTTTTATTGACATAGGCTGGTGTGTCTAAACTAAATGAAGCTAAAGCTCTTGTGGATGAACTGAACAGGAAAGCTGGAGAACAAAGCATATTACTTAAAACGAAGCAGGATGAGGCAGATGCTGCCCTTCAAGAGATCACAGTATCAATGCAGGTAATGTGAGACTTGAGTGCAGAAATGCAAGTAATAGAGCATTTATGTCTAGTTATCAACCACTGTAAAAATAACATTTTCTACTTACAGGGACTCAAAATATTGCTCATCCATACTGAGTCAGGCTGATAGAGTAATAAACTTGAGCTTTTGTAGAATTGCATGACATTAAGGTTAATTGAATGTCACTTGATAATTCCTATAGGATGCTAGTGAGCAAAAGACAGAACTTGAAAGGCTGAAGCACAGAATAGCAGAAGAAGTTGTGAAAATTGAAGAAAGAAAAAATAAAATTGATGATGAATTAAAAGAAGTACAGGTAAGTTAAGAATGAGACATTCTAAGAGCCATTTACATGCTTCACTACCAGTTGTATGTAGAGTTTAAACATTACTTGTAGCTTAACATGTGGAAAAAAAACAAGGAAAACCTAACAGGAGAGAAAATAAATTAACTGAGGGCAGTTAAAAATAATCTGTGCTTCATAGAAGTTTTGTTGTTTTGGTTGCTGAGAAGAAAATGCATTGTAGATAAACTGCTGCACTTTATTTTGCCCAGAGATGACTAAATTAATTACTCAAGGAGTCCTAAAATACTAAGAAGCTTTTTATAATGGCAAAATAATTTGCCATTAGAACACTGCAGTTATGGTGGCAAGTAGTCTTACTTGCTCAACTAAAACATTCTTGCTTTTTGTTTAAAAGTGTACATTATTTGAAAGCAGAGGGTATTAGTAATTGTTTAAATAAAATGATCATCATTTGTGAAGTTACTTGAAAGTTTATATTTTGAAGTAAAGTGACCTTTTTTTTCTCTTTTAGCCTCTAGTTAATGAAGCTAAACTAGCTGTTGGAAACATTAAGCCAGAATCTCTTTCAGAAATTCGCTCACTACGTATGCCACCTGATGTAATCCGAGACATTCTTGAGGGAGTTTTAAGGTTGATGGGTATCTTTGATACATCTTGGGTGAGCATGAAAAGGTTAGTTTTTGAGCCTGTGCAAAATGTTATTTCAACAATGAATTGCACCTTCTTTCAGAGTTTTTAACGTTTATTTTTCTCAAGCAGACCTTTATCTAAATACACTGTGCCCTGAAATTTCAGGTTGTTCTGTATTATCATATGTCAGAATCCTAAGTATCCTCTCCCAGTAAGTGATTGTCAAAAGTGTTGATAGAGGAAGAAAGGAATGCCATAGAATTTTTAATTCTTCCATAGTAGAAAAAGCACTGGTTTACAGATTTACAATCTCTTTTCAGTGTTGTATTTTGAAGGTGAAGAAGAAGAGGTAGTGATACAGGAGGGAGGGAGAGAGAGAAGAGAGGGAAAGAGAGCATGAGTACAAGCACATGCTTATGCCACAAATCATATGAGAGATACGATCTAGCAAAGTGGGAGGATTAATACAACCTGAAGCCATGGGCTTCACTCAAGTTCTACAATGGGATTTGGATTGATAGTACACTACTAGTCTTTAAACAGATTAGCCTATATTAGTTATATACTGAGGGGTTTCATTGCTACATCTGTACACGTTTGTCTTTCAGTTAATCTTACTCCAAGATTTATATCTGGAAATAGGAAAAATAATTTCAAATACCTTAGAAAGGAATCATGAAGTTTCCTTACATATCATAGAACATTTGAATAGTTCACATGATGGGAGTGGAATAAAATTTTGTGATTCTAATATTTCACTGAGGCTATTTTAAAAATGGTTACTGCATACTAATTTTTTAGTATTTTTATCTTTAAGAACTTGTACAAAGGGTTTTAATTCAGTATGTCAGCTTATGAGTACAATGCATTTTGTTCAGTGTCACTTTTTCCATCATTCTTCCTGCAATATTTTAGTATTCTTGTTAACTAAAAGTACATGTATGTGATATTTTCAGAAATGACCCTTTTTAGCCTTATTTGAATTTGTATTCTTTAATTTTAGTTTCCTTGCCAAAAGAGGTGTGCGAGAAGACATTGTAACCTTTGATGCACGAAATATTCCAAAGGAAATAAGAGAAAGTGTTGAAGATCTGCTTTATAAAAATAAGGCCTCTTTTGAGTCAAAGGTAATTTTTAACAGTTACACCATAAGCACCCTTTTCTACGCTGTAATAATCTGCTTTTTATTTTTATTTTTTAATTATTTTGTGGGGCTTGAACTCTCTGGGCTTGGGTGCTGTCCCTGCGCTCTTCAGCACAAGGCGGGTGCTCTATTGCTTGAGCCACAGTGCCACTTCCGGTTTTCTAGTGGTTTACTGGAGATAAGAGTCTCATGGACTTTCCTGCCCAGGCTGGCTTTTGAACCATGATCCTCAGATCTCAGCCTCCTGAGAAGCTAGGATTATAGGCGTGAGCCACTGGTGCCCAGCTAAATCTGCTTTTTAATATGGGATGCATTGTCATTATTAATTGTTTTGATAAAGTCTAAAATTTAAGGAAAGTTAGAAACTGTAGTCTGTATGAAGGTTTGTAATAGTAGGCATCATAATTGGGAATTAGTAACTAGAATCCAGGTTACAGGAAGTTAGTTTATTCTCTTAGTAGTAAATTCCCAGCTTGCCATGCTTTTACTTTCAACTTATAAGTTAAGATGCTTTATTCCATGTGCTTGTCACATTATAGCAAGTCTCTGGTAGAACAAATTTCAGTGGACTGTCTTAAGTTCCATAATCTGATGTGTTTTGGATCCCTTATGGTGTCATGTACATCTTCCTTGACTCCAATAACAGTGGTTTCAAAATTATTCTTATTTACAAAATGTCACATATAGAAGAAATGGAATCAATGCCTGCATATTGTTGTGAGTGTGGCATGTATTTATTGAAAATAAGGTAATTAGGTTAGGTGGTGGAACATTTTATGATAAGTATGTGGCTCTAAAAGATATATTTTTCTTAATCAGTATAGTTCAAAAATTTCATTAAGTAGAATATTAAATACATGGCTTAAATAAAATGTGTTGAAATTAACTTTGCATTTGTTTGAAATTTGGACTGGGGTGTTGGATAATGTCTAATGAAATCTTTCAGAATGCCAAGCGTGCCAGTACAGCAGCTGCACCTTTGGCTGCCTGGGTTAAGGCCAATGTACAGTATTCCCATGTCTTGGAACGAATTCAGCCTTTGGAAACTGAACAGTCTGGATTAGAATCGTGAGTGAAACATAAAACACAACAGTTCTGACATCTGGATTGCCAGTTGATGAGTGTGTTATATTGGTAGTAATTACTTTGGGCTTTTTAAGGAGCTAACATTATAGAATTTAAAATGAGTTATTTGAAAAGAAAATTAAAAATTAAACAGGTTAAAAAAGAAGCACTTAGGAAGTAGATAGCAGAATCAGCTTTGCTGTCATTTCTTGTGGTAGGGGTAATTTGGTTAAACTTCCTTTAGGAAAAACAAAAGCTTTATAAAGGAATAATACTGAAATACAAAAGAATGGTACAGAATTACGAGCTTTTCTGATTGTTTTCACCATAAATTCTAGGAAGTATTTAATGTTTATATTTCAGAAGTGTGTCTGGGAAGGTAGGGAGATTTAGTCATTTACTTTGGAGCTTAAAGATCTAATTTTTTCTTGTTACCAAATCAGGATTGTATTTTATCAATTTTGTTCTGCATGCAGACCAAGAAGTTTATTCGGTGTTAATAGTGTTTGACATTACTGGTTAACCTTATGCTTCTGGCCAAAGACTTTAACTCTCAGCTTCCGAATTTTCAGTATAATTGAATGAAGTTCTTGTGTTAAATAACTGCAATTATAATATCTTAATACAAAAAGGTACTCTTTTGAGAAGACATTTGGTCAGCTATTCCACTTATGCCTTGCAGAAATACACAGCAATACATGGCCCCCTCTCATTCCCACATTGCTGCCTGTGTTTAGTTTTTCACATGTCTCTCCTTCTAGCATACTACTTCCTTTTGATTTTTGCTAAATTTGAATGTTTTTTAAATTTTACTTTTAAAAAAAACATCAATTCCTCTTACATGAAAGACATTACTGCTCTCGGATGTTGTTTGTTCTGTTTTTTTTTTGTTGTTGTTGTTGTTGCTGTTAATTTCCCTTTTTCTCCTATCTTTGATAATTCCATTGTAATTCTTTCTGTATTTGTTTGCTTTTCTTCAAGTTAGGGTCTTTCTAGATACTTCTGTCTGTGGCAGCCAGTGATTAATTGTGAAGTACTGGAACTCTGATTAGCAGCTTCGAGTGTGGAGTTGACTCCTTGGCTGTTGATGTTGCTCATCATTGTAGGTGATCAAGTATAGACGGGTCTTGGATGGTAGCCCTTCACTATTCATATTTTTCAGAAATATTATTTTTCTCTAAAAGAATCCTCATCTCTTCACATAGGATTTGGTTGGGGTCAGTGGAGTCCATGGGTATAAGCTAGACTTGGTGCATTTGGGGTATAAGCTAGACTTGGTACATTTGGGGTTAGTTGGAGGATAGTTTGCTTTCAATAGGGGAAAGATTGAGGTCTAAACTTTATAATATGGACTAATAAACTTTGCATTTCACTTCATCATTACCTTTACATATAGATAATGTTATTTTCTTCATATAGGCATTTAGTTTGGGCTTTATATGTCCTGGTATGTCAGTTACCACTTTTCAGAATTGCCTTGAAATTTCTCATTTGCCACATTCTTCTCTTCATCTTTGATATATCTGTGTCTTTGTTGGGGGTGGGGGAAGAGCTGGAGATGATATGATTAACTATATATTATGGTTGATTTCAAGTTCATGAGACTAATACTTTCCTACAAGCTAAAGAGGGGTTTTGTTGTTTATGTTTTACAGTGCTACACATTGAATCCAGGTTTTATGTGTTTGCATGTGCATGTGCACACATACTTACATGTATATATTTTGTGCTTTATTTTAGCTCAATAGAATTCAGGGAAGAAGAAGAAATTATGTGCTTAATCTACTATTTCATCTAGGAATCTACATGTACAGTATTTTTAAATATAGGCTTCTAGATATGGCATGGTTGGGTCCAAGAATGCATTTTAATTTTGCCACTGCTTCTCAGTTTAAATTCTAATCAAATATAATATTACTGACAGTTTTTATCTTTCATGTTTACTACAAGTTTACCTTTGAAAATGCTTCTGCTGCCTTACTGTTGAGACCTTAAGTAGAATGACTTTTATAATACTGAGTTAAATTTTAGGAATTTGAAGAAAACTGAAGACAGAAAAAGGAAACTGGAGGAGCTTCTTAATTCTGTTGGTCAAAAGGTATCGGAACTCAAAGAGAAGTAAGTTTTGAAGTGCATTTTGGATATTTGAAGTATACAAGTTAAATTGCTTTTAAACTCTTGAAAGTCCTAATTTGATCACTATTTTACTTCTTCTAGTATACCATTCTAATGTGGGGAAGGGTATAGAATAATACAGAATTGATTTCTTTTTAAAGAACACTACCACTACGTATGTTCCCACACGCTTGTGAGAAAGTCGAGCAAGAGGAACTAAATGTAATGAGTTAATGCTGGGACTGTTCAGATTTGACATTACCTTCTTTTTAAAATTTTATATTGGGGATTAAAAGGGCCTTGTGCATGCTAGGCCAGGGATTTTATCATTGAATTACCTCCCAAGCCTTTCATCTCTCCATTTTAATCCTGTTTGCCAATTTGAAGCTTTGGCATTAAAAAAAACTTAAACAGAAATGGATGAGTTGATTTAACTTAATATTTACTATAGAACTATTAGAAAATATAGTATAGTGTGAATTGTAACTAAAAAATGTACTTTTTTATTTCCAAGTTCTGAAGGTCAGCATCATTTAGTAGAGCTTTTTTAGATGATGGATGTGTTCTGTAATCTACACTATCCACTGTGGTACCATATAACCATGCAGACCTATCAATCAGACCTGTTTAATATGTCCAAGGAATTAAATTTGTGTTTAACTTAAATAGACCGGTGGCTAGTAGCTACTATATTGGATAGCTCACTTCTAGAGGCTTATGTCTAGAGGAGGAAAGGTAAGGGCAGAACCAATGAAATACACCGGTAAATTCATGGAACTCAATATAAAGCTTACTATACATGAATTTTAGGTCCTCTACTGATGATTGTTGAGACTTTTACACTATGTGGTTGGGGTTTAGGTTTTTTTTTTTAATCACTTTAACAGGAAGTATAATACTTATTATGAACTGTTGGTCTAAGAATTACATGAGATGCTATTTTTTTGCTGCCTGGTACAAATCTGGCCATACTATATTTGACAAAGATATGGTAAAACATTACCATAATAGTAAAAATAATACAATTTGCAAGTATTTTTCAGGAAAAAATTTAAGTTATAAGCTCTGGTAAATAGTAAAAGAGAAATGATATATAATATACTGGATATTTAACATGAGTTTTAAAGATGACATTACATCTAAAGGATTGGATATTTGAGGCAGAGGGTATGTGGTTGGAAGATAGGCTAGGCAAATGGAACATACTGAAGAACAAAGGACTTCAAATGCAGGGTCATTTTTGTAATAATTTCAGGTTTTGACACATATTTTGCTTGACTAGAACAGAAAGAGAGATTAGATTGGTCTTAGAACAGGATTTTCAATATCATATGGAGACATTTGTAATGTAGTAGGATGTGGAGGCTCTGTCAAGAGTTTTGAAGTAGACAGAAAATTGCTTTAAATATATTTGTTGGCATGTTGTTTTACTAATCATTATATATATATATATATATATATGTGTATTATCATTAAATACTGGCAGAAAAGAATACTATACTACCTACAGATAATTTCATTAAGCATCTCTTAGACTCTTTCTGTTTTTAATTTAAATTTAATGCTTTGATAGATTTCAGAACAGGACTTCAGAGGCTGCCAAACTTGAAGCTGAAGTAAGCAAAGCACAAGAAACAATCAAAGCTGCAGAAGTCTTGATTAATCAGCTTGATCGAGAACACAAGAGATGGAATGCACAGGTTTGTTTGAGAGTTGTCAGAAAAGAAGAGAAGAAAGGAAAGTGGAGGATCCATTAGTTTTGGACAAATGATTTAGCTATTAGTGGTCATTAAGTAATCTTTAAGTACAGCATCTTTATAGGAATGGATTTATGAAAGAAACCCATTCCCCTTTTAGTTACTGTATTATATAGGGGAAGGCAGTGAACATGACCTCCTGGAAACTCAATACTCTCCTTAGAAATTTTTTGAATTTACCTTCCCCAGGACAGAAATTTTTGAATTCAACACTGTTGGCCATTTCTTTTTTTTTCCTTTCTTTTTTTTCTTTTATTGTGCTGGTCCTGGAGCTTGAACTCAGGCCTAGGTTCTGTCCCTGAGCGGTTTTACTCAAGGCTAGCACTCTACCACTTGAACTACAACTCCACTTTTGGCTGTTTTGGTGCTTAGTTGGAGATAAGAGTCACAGACTTGGTCTGCCTGGGCTGGCTTTGAACCTGAGCTGGGATTAAAGGCATGAGAAACTGGCGCATAGCATGGGGATGTTAGCCATTTCTTTATTCTTTAGATGTTGTGTCATATCAACTCTGTTGGTTTTGTCTCTTAAAAAAATTTAAACTTGATTCCTTCCTTGACTTGATTCTTCTTATTTGCTCACTTAATAACATTGATGATCTTCAGTATTGTTTTCTTCTCTTTTCTGATGATGAACAGAGCTATGGTTTTCTTCTTCATGACACCCCGTCCCTGTGATAAACAGAGCAGTATTTCTTCACTTCTGAGCTTAAAATTCCTATTTCCAGTATACATTAGACATTTGCTCATAGTTGCCTCTCAGGAACCAAACCCAGTGTATCTTCATGAACTTCCTTTCTTTTCTCATTCCACATCTCTGTTAGTTGTTAATTCACTTATTTCTTCTAGATATTAAATAAAAATAGGTGGCTTATTTTCACTTATACATTATTTCATTTCCATATCCAATTTTTTTTGTATTTGTCTTCTGTTCTTCATACTAGTCTTTTCCTTGCATGTGTGTATGCTTGTATGCGTGTATGCCAGTCCTGGGGCTTGAACTCAGGGCCTGTCCCTGAGTTCTTTTGCTCAAGGCTAGTGCTCTACCACTTGAACCACAGCTTCACTTCTGAATTTTTATTGGTTAATTGCAGATGAGACTCACAGACTTTCTTACTTGGTCTGTCTTTGAACTATTATCCTGAGAACTCAGCATTTTAGGATTATAGGTATAAGCCATGGGCACCCAGATGAATTGTAGACTTTGTGTGTGTGTGTGTGTGTGTGTGTGTGTGTGTGTGTTCGTGTGCGTGTGCATGTGCGCATGCGTGTGCACACGTGTGTGCGCGTGCACACATGCGTCTCTCTAGGGCTTGAACTCAGGGTCTGGGTGCTGTCCCAGAGCTTTTTTGCTCAAGGCTAGTGCTCTACCACCTGAGCCACACCTTTATTTCCAACTATTTTTGGTGCTGAGGCAGGAGTCTCAACCGACTTTGTTTCCAGGGTTGGCTTGGAACTGCAGTCCTCAGATCTCAGACTCCTGAGTAGTTAGGATTATAGGCATGAGCTACCAGTGCCTGACTTGAATTGTGTTTTTACAATCCAGCCTAATTATGTTACTTATTACTGGCTTAAATATTCTCAGTGACTTGTGCACAGGTTAAAACAGAAATCTTTTTTTACATTGGATAGAGAAAACATCAGTCTGCCTCCAGTCAGTTTCACTTCACTCTTTCTTCATTCCTTCTGTATCACTATCTTTTCCAATTGATTTTGTGCTTTATCTGCACCAAAGTTTCCCATTAGTCTCTATGTCTTTATCTTCGTTTATATATTGTTTTTTTTTTTTTTGTCGGTCGTGGGGCTTGAACTCTGCGCCTGGGCGCTGTCCCTCAGCTCTTCAGCTCAAGGTGAGCGCTCTACCACTTGAGCTACAGTGCCACTTCCGGTTTTCTGGTGGTTTATTGGAGATAGGAGTCTCACGGTCTCTCCTGCCCGGGCTGGCTTTGAACCGCGATCCTCAGATCTCAGCCTCCTGAGTAGCTAGGATTACAGGCGTGAGCCACCAGCACCCGGCTATATATTGTTTTAATCTTATTTTACATAGTGATGCAAATTTACTCTGAATTCATTATAATCCTCAGAAAGTTTTAATGACAAAATCTACTTATTTCTACAAATAGGATGCCATACCACACCATACAGCAATGTCTGGAGTCTTGTTGATATTTGGTTTCTCCACTGATTCCAAGACAAAATGTTAATTACATAAACTAATATATGAGGTTTTTTTTTTTAATAAGACAAAACTCTGTGATGTTGTCAACTTCTTCCATGTTAGAACGCAGCCATATCCATCTCTTTCTCTCTTGCTAGGTTGCAGAGATATCAGAGGAGTTAGCTACTCTTCCGAAAAGAGCTCAACTAGCAGCTGCATTTATTACCTACCTTTCTGCTGCACCTGAATGTCTCAGAAAAACCTGTTTGGAAGAATGGACCAAATCAGCTGCTCTTGAAAGTTTGTGTTTATTTATTGATGATTTGTATTTTCAGTGTACTAACAATGTACTTTTGACATCTGTTATTTTTTTAAATAGGAAACATTTTCTGATCTTTAAAATTTTGGGTGTGTTGTTAGATATGCCAATTTTAAAAATTGTTTAAATTTTTTCTTTGTGAGTCTCCTGTTCCTAACCACTCTTATGAAACTGAAACTAATGAAGTATTTGTGTTATTGTATGAATGCAGCTAAATATTTTCTAGAATTTCATCTCAAAATAAGATGCAGAGATTTCAAAATTCCCTGTGAATTTTTACAGAATTGTTAGTGTTATAAAGTACTGACTTAGAGCAAATACAGTTGTTTTTTTTTGTTGTTTTTTTTGTCGGCTCTTCAGCTCAAGGCGAGCGCTATACCATTTGAGCCACAGCACCACTGCTGGCTTATTCTGCTTATGTGGTGCTGAGGAATCGAACCCAGGGCCTCATGCATGCAAGGCAATAACTCTACCACTAAGCCACCTTCCCAGCCCAGCAAATACAGTTTGAAGTCTTACTACTTCTCAAAATGCTTTGTCCCTCTTGGGTTTAGGTGCTAATCTTGGACAAGTGGGTTTAAAAGTAAATATTGACATAAAACTTTTGCTACTCTATATTGTATTGGTTTTATTCCCTTTGTCCAGTACAGATTATTGCAGTGAAGGATTACTGCTGTCTTTTAACTTTTCAGAATTTGATCTGAGGAGATTTCTTTGCACTGAAAGTGAGCAGTTAATTTGGAAAAGTGAAGGCCTGCCATCAGATGATCTTTCCATAGAAAATGCTCTTGTGATATTACAGGTAATTAATTTACTCGGAGGAGGGTAAGCCTTTGGAAATCATATTTGCCAAAATAATTTTTATTTTTACTGGTATTAATTGAAAATACTTTTATGTTCTGAGTAGTCATTCACAATGAATACATAGAAATTGCCTTTGAATTAACTTTAATTATAGCTCATATTTGCTTTATATTCAGTATTGCTGAATAGTTATATAGACTTAAATGACAAAACAAAAATTATTTTAAAATTTTTTTTAGAATTTTACCTTATTAAAATAGTCAACATTTTATCTCAGTTCTAAGGTAGACTAGAAAAATTAAAATAAATTGTACATAAAGGTGTAATTGGTTAACATCATTGTTAACATACTATGCGAGATTTGTGATATTCTCTATATACTGGAGTCCTCTTATGAGGAAAAATGCCAGCTAGGTAGTTTTGATTTCCAACATTCAGAAAATTACTAAGTATACTAAAAGTTTTCTGAGATTCTTTCACAGTGAGGTTTTCCTAGACTGTAGTTATTCAATTTTATTGATGCTACAAAAAGCCTTTGATGTTTATAGTTATTTCTGCTGGTCTTACAGAGATGTTTGAAATTCTGTCATTTAGTCTGAGTATCCGCATTACCTGGAAGGAATCAGTGAATTCCTCGTCTTTGGCCTTTCAACAGGAATTGATGTGTGTTAACAGAATGTTTATTTGACCTAGTCTCTGAGGAGCAAGCAAACTTTAGCCACACATATTCTAGTTTTTGGATTACTTGGGCTGTGGTTTATATCTGTTGTCCTGATGTAATTATGTTTTATTTTACTTTCAAAAATTTACTGATATGGGCAATAAACTAATCTTTTTAACATTGAGAAAGTTGGTAATAGAGAAATCAAAGCACTTGATACAGAGTTATGAAAATAGAGGAATGACATCCATTAAAACTGCTTAAAGAAGGGGAAGGGAGATAAGAAAGGTTAGTAGAATGATGAATCTAATTGAAATACATATTATGCATGTGTGGAAACCCCCCATTTTGTACACTTAGTACATGCTAAGGGCAAAGCTCTTCAGAACAGATCAGAATTGAGTTTACTTTTGACTTTTTATGCCTCACCTTTGATCATACTTTTAAATCTACCTGTGACAAAAAACTACAGTTTTCCAAAAGTTCCAAGCTTGTTATTTCCTCTCCCTGTTGTGCTGTTTTTACTCCCAAATGCTTTGTTTGCTTCTTTGCCTTGCTAATCTTGCTTGGCTTGGCTTGAAGTATTTCTTAGTGGCCCACCTTCCCAGTCACCCTTCAGTAGCATGAAATTGTCCCTTTTGCTGCTTTATTGAGCATGAAGTCATTGGGAGTAAGAGAATTCTGTACTACTTTCAATATTCCTGTAGCTAATATCTAACACAGGTAGAAGAGTAAATGCATGAGTGAATGAATGAATGCATGAATAATGGAATGGATGAATGAAAGCTCATCAATTAAAATATATTACAATTTTTATTTAAGCATAACTACATTTTACAATTGTACAATTTTTATTTAAACATAACTACACGGTACAGAGATAAACTGCATCAGAGAAGTTTTATGTAAGCATTTCTAGAGAGATATAAGATGAAATCAAAGTACCATTGAATTTGTTAAACTCTTTTCCTTGCTAAAAATACAGTTTCAAACCTTCTTTATTTTCTTAAACTGCATCAGATCATTGGTATGCAATCATGGGTAAGAACTTTTCAAATTTTAAAGTAGTTATTTTTGTAGTTAGTTAAGCAACATGAGAATTAGGAAATGTAAATTAGAAGTGAAACTAATGTAATGTTTACAAGGCTATTTACTAACCATAAAACTTGGCTAGGAACAACATACATAATGGATCAGGAAGTGAAACATCTAGAAACAGATGCTAGGCCAAGATCATACAGTAATATTGCATAGGAAAACTATAGTAAAGCTGTTTTAACATGAGGTGTCATAGGGGTTAGCAGTTCTAAACAGTGTTGTTCATCAACAGTTCTTCATCTATAGGGCAGATATTCCTTCTTGAAATGTTCCTGAAATAGCATGTGCTCCCATTAGGTATATTCCAGGCCTGATGTTTCCATGGGTGTTTTCTTACCTCTATAGCAATATACATATATATATTTATATATGTATATGTAATCTACAATTGATACATTTTTATTAAATTATACAATTCATACATTTTGCAAATGATTTGAAAACAGTGCATTGTTTAAATCAGATTTACTAGTGATGATTAGGTAAATTCTAAATTTATTACACATGTGCTACATATTTTCTACATGAAATTGGCTTCTTTTGTTTGCTGAGTACTATTTTTTTTTTTTTTTTGGGTCCAGTCATGGGGCCTGAACTCTGGGCCTGGGCACTGTCCCTCAGCTCTTCAGCTCAAGGCTAGTGCTCTACCACTTAAGCCACAGCACCACTTCCGGCTTTTTTCTTTTTGCTTATGTGGTGCTGAGGAATCGAACCCAGGGCCTCAGGCATGCAAGGCAAGCGCTCTACCACTGAGCCACCTTCCTAGCCCCTGCTGAGTACTATTATATGTAAGACATTTCTACTGCTCTCTAAACTTTCTGTTTGCCTTAGAGTTTAACAAGCACAGGACAGTCTGAATGAATTTAGTTTCTTGCGCATTAGATTTTAACCTATAACACTTAGATGAAATTGTGTTAAAATGTAAATTGATAAATTTTAATGATTTACTCAACCAAAGGATATGTGAAATTATAAATAGTTTGATATGTATTTGGGAAGCCAAACAGAATAATGCATGTGGCATGGATATAAAACTAGAGCTCTTGCTTAGCATGTTGTTAATATATATTTTTGTGTTATTGTATGGTCAATGGGACTATACTCACTTTCTGAATTAATATTAGTTCGTATAGTCATTGAAAGTTTGTAACTGTGGTTATGGTTCAGATATAAACCATACTGTGTTCTTCCTTGTAGTTGTGCATTTATTTCAAATTAATTGTTTAATTGCTTTCTTTTTTTTAAAAAAAACTAGAGTCGAGTGTGCCCATTTCTTATAGATCCTTCTTCCCAAGCTACAGAATGGTTAAAGACACATTTGAAAGACTCACGGTTGGAAGTTATTAATCAGCAGGTGTGTAATACTTCTACTTTAGATCTTAACTACAAATAGCATCTAACAGTAAAAACTTTTCTGGGCCTATAATCAGGAAACAGATTCAAGACTGAGCCCTGTTACTTACATGGGGTGGGATCTATGGAAGAAATGGAACTTTCTGAGCTTCCATTTTCTAATTTATATAAAAAGGAATAAGAACATTTATTTGGTTCTAGGCATTGATCTATTACTGGATTTGATAATAGTCACTGTTCATTTTCTTCTGAAGATAACACTCTATTAAGTTAGAAAGATAAACATTTTCACAATTACAATTAATGACAATAAGGTACTGTAGAGATAGAGTTATGGGAAAATCAAAACACCTCTTGCCTTTTCACATATTTATATTTCTTATATATATGTATCCATTACTAAATACATTTACATGCATCATTAAATATATTTAAGCACAATATATGCATATATTCGTATTAATATATGAAGGCCTAGGATACAACTGAGCATAGTTGGAAACTGTGAACATTGTGTGTTTAGGTTACTCTTTTATTCAATAAGAAATTAATCAGCTCACAATAACATTTTTTTTGTCACTGTGGGGCTTGAACTCTGGGTGTGGGTGCTGTTCTTGAACTCTTCAGCTCAAGATGAGCCCTATACCACTTGAGCCACAGCTCCACTTCTGGTTTTCTGATGGTTTATTGGAGATAAGAGTCTCATGACTTTCCTGCCCAGGCTGGCTTTGAACCGCAGTACTCAGATCTCAGCCTCCTGAGTAGCTAGGGTTATAGGCATGAGCCACTGGTGCCCTGCTACAATAACTTTTTAAATGTAACTTTTAATTTTTTAGCTTACAGACTTGTAATAAAGTTTAAAATACCCATTGTACAATTTTACAAAAGATGTTCTTATGTCCTTATTTTATAAGCTTATTTTTCTAAAACAAATGCTTACCTTGACCTAGGCCTACAAAGTTCAGAATCATCAACATCTTGGGGTAAGAGAGCTTCATGGGCAGGAACACATACGACTTGTGATCTGTTATATTTTATTTTGGAGCAACTCTTGAAGGACTGGCCTGAGTATGTTTGGTAGTAAACCATTTTTCAGAAGTACAAGAACACTCAAAAATTCAGTGTAATGAAAATAAAATGACACATTCATTGGTGATCATCAAGTATTATGTGCTGTACGGGCTTGTGTGTGCCATGCCTATGCATCCTGGCAGGTTGGTTAGGTGGTTTGAATTAGCATAGTGACCAGTGTTACTAATGCCACTGTGTCCTAGCCATTAGGGTTTTTTTTAGCTCTATTTTAATCTTATTGTGCCACTGTTGTATATGTGAGGTGTTGCTGACCAAATTATTGGTATAGAGTACATGTTTATAATCCCATTTATGATTTGTAATATGAGATCTTAATTATCCCGAATGCTACATTTTTTCCTACCTTACATAAAAGTCTGGAACAAAGATGAAAATTGATTTTTTTTTGCCAGACCACTTCAAAATTCTTGATTGGTTTTAACATTTTGCCTAAGCTTCTTTTCAAAATTATTTAAACCTGTCACAAGAAAACATACAATACTATTAGTATTGTATGTAGCATTTACATTTTATTTTTGAAATAATTTATAACTATAGTAGAAAATTCAAGAATAGACTTTGTATTGAGATACAGTTATTACACAGTAGTTATGTACATTCCAGATGTGGAAGATGAAAATATCTGTAGCTCTGCTATTTACATTTTTTTAAACAGATTGGTTCTACAGTGGGATTCATTGTGATATTTATGTACATGCATACAGTATCCTCTACTCATTCTCCCTCATTTTGAACTCTTCTTAAAACAATTTCCACAGGTTTTATTTTCTTATAAAGTACATGGACTTCACCCTGTTTGCTTGCTTTTACCCCTCTCCCCACTGGTACCTACCCCACTGACAGAACTTGTTAAAATTCCTTTCTTGCCCCTTCCAAGGCCCTTTTGTGTTCCAAGGCCCTGTTTGTTCCCTTTTCCCTTGTGCTTTTTATCTCCCCATTCTGCTTTTTCCCTTCTCCTTTTTTCTCTTCTCCTTTTCCCTTATCTCTTTTCCCTTTTACTTTTTCTTTTCTCCCCATCTCTCCCTCTCTCTTCCTCTCTCTCCCCCATCTCCCTATCTCCCCCTCCCCCTTTCTCCCTTTCCCCCTTTCTGCCTTTCTTCTCTTCCTCTGCCTCTCTCTCTCCCTCTATCCTTTCTGTCTCCTCTCTCTCTCCTCATGCATGTTCATGCTCACACACACATACACACACATGTGTGAGCATGTACACACCAGTTCTCTAGGACTTGAACTCAGGACCTGAGCTCTGCCCTTGAGGTTTTTGCTCCACAGTCTGCGTGTGTGTGTGTATGTGTATGTATGTATGTAGGTGTGTGTTTAATTGGTGATAAGAGTCTCATGGACTCTTCTTGCCTAGGCTGGTGTGAGTCACAGACCTAAAATCTCAAGATTACAGGTATGAGCCACTAGAGTCTGGCTTTTTTCCCCTTTTTTTTCCCAGTACTAGGATGTATGCCAAGAATGGTTCAATGGGTTATACATATGATTCTCATATTTTACTGTACATATACAAGTTGAAGAGGGCAGATTCTTTTTTGATACAGTAAATATGTGTAATATTTGTTTATGTATTTTTAAGTTAGAAATTTAGAATAATTCAATTAAAATAAGTCAGCACCATCAAGTACATAGAATTATTTCTAGTCATATTATTTCTGTTAGTATCTTCATTCACTATCTCTTAAGGATCTAAGGATTGAGATAATAAATATGTATTAATATATATTCTTTTTTTATTCCAATAGGATAGTAACTTTATTACAGCTCTTGAGTTAGCAGTACGTTTTGGAAAAACCCTTATTATACAAGAGATGGATGGTGTTGAGCCTGTCCTCTATCCATTGTTGAGACGAGATCTTGTTGCTCAAGGTAAATATTCAAGAGAGGGCCTTTTTCTTTTTTTCATCAAGTTTTATCAAGGATTTATTTTGGTGTAATAGAGGTTTAAAATTAGGAGAAAGAGAAAAGGCAAAGAAACATTACCTGCTCCTCATGCAGGATATAGGAATTAAAGACTCAAAATAGCTTTTATATTTTCTGAGCTGGGCTCGGTTTACTTCACTTCTTGGTCTAGTCCTTTTGAATTATTAAAAATATTTCCCTATCTCTTAGCCTTTTCTCTTTGCTAATGGTCTTAGGTCTCTCTTAATTGTGATTGGAGTGAAGAGGGTAATAGTGCCTCTTTTAAAACTCCAAAGTTGTGAAGGTTGAGCCTTCAGAATTCCTCTGTGGGGGAGTCACAGGACAGCTCAGTTCTCCAAGCAACAGAGTACTGGGGCTGGAGGGGTGGGGGAGCAGGAAACCACAAAGCACACACTGTTCTTGATCATCTGCTAGCTCAGAAACAAGTTGTGACAACACGTGTAAATGTTGGTTATGAAAGAGGCTCATTAAAACTCTGTTTTATTGGAGACTGATTATATAAGCACACTTCCTAACTCATAGCAAAATTTCCCAAAGAAAAATAGGAATTTAACATAACCCACATTACATATAAAAATTTTAGGCACAATTAACTTTTTTTTTGTGTATGAAAATACCATACAGAGGAGTTACATGGGCAAGATAATGAGTACATTTTTTATCAAGCATTGTTGCCTCCTCCTTTGTTTCTCCTTTCCATCCCTCCCCACCATCCCCCATACTCCCCTCCCCCCCCCCCCCCCCCCCCCCGCCAAAGTTGTAAAGTTTGTTTTTCGACATAACTACTTGTATATCTCCCCTCCAGCATCTGTTATTAGAGTTCTTGATTATAGCCGTTCTAACTAGGGTGAGGTGGTATCTCAGTGTTGTTTTGATCTGCATTTCTTATATGACTAGGGAGGTTGAGCATTTCTTCATGTGTCTATTGGCCATCCTTCTTTCCTCTTCAGAGAAGTTTCTCTTTAAATCTTTAGCCCACTTATTTATTGGGCAGCTGTTTCTTTGAAGATTTGTTGTTGGGGGATTTAATTTTTTGAGTTCCAGGTATATTTTAGATATGAGACCCTTGTCTGTTGTATGGCCAGTGAAGATCTTCTCCCAATCCGTGGGCTTTCCATTGATCTTGCTAGCTATGTCCTTTGCCATGCAGAAGCTCTGCAGCTTCATGCAATCCCATTTGTCCAACCTTTCTTTGATTTGTTGTGTTTCTGGGTCTCTATTAAGAAAATTTTGGCCTGTGCTATGGAGACCTAGGGTTTCTCCTATTCCATCCTGTAATGATTTCAGAGTGTCTGCTTTGACTCCTAGGTCTTTGATCCATTTGGAGTTGGTTCTGGTGCAGGATGATATATAAGGATCTAGCTTTAGTTTTCTACAAGTAGTTAACCAATTTTTCCAGCACCATTTACTGAAGAGGCTGTCTTTCTTCCATTCTATACAATTATTAGTCATTTTTTAATCAGTTCTGAGAATGTTTGGAATTCTTTCCAAATCCATGTTTCTGCATTCTTTGATTATGGGCCAGCTTTGTAAGCAGGTCATTGTGTGGATAGCACTCAGCATTTGTGTGTTAGCACTTACCCCACAAGGCTAAGAGCTTCTTCATGCTCTTTCTCTTAGATTCTTTAGATTCCACATATAAGTGAGATTATGACATAATTTTCTTTCTGTGTGTAGGTTATTTTACTTTATATACTGTCTACTATGCTTATTTAAATTGTAGCAAATAGCAGAATGCCCATTTTATGGCTATATAGTGTTCCATTTTAAATTTTCTTTATTTTTCCATTACTGAACACTTAAGTCATTGTGTATTATGTCTATTGCAGATAATGCTGCAAGGAATGTAAGATTGCTGATAGTTTTATGATGTGTGGGTAGTGTGAGTCAGTTTTGTTGTTATGACAAAATGCCCAAGATAACAATGTTGGCAAGAGAATAGACAAAAAGGGACAGAGGGGTTGTAGATTTGAGCAGTCATTATGGAAATATATTATGGAGGTCCCTAAAGAAATGGAAAATAGGATTTCTTGTGACTGCTAATCTGAAATGTCCCCTAAAGCTCCTGTGTACCTTCAAAGCCTGATTGCCAGCTGGTGGGTTTTGTCCATGACTGAATCATGAAGGCTCTGATGTTACCAATGGACTATTTCTCTAGTGGAAATGAGAGATGGCAAGACTAGTTAAACAAAATAAATCTGTCTTCTCTTAATTTGTTGATAATGCAATTACTTATATTTTGATATCTCTAGATTTCTGTCACTATGTATTTTACATGTTAAATACTAGCACAATAAATACTTCTAGACAATGAATTTAGACATAGAATATAATATATGATTGAGAGTCTATTTTTGTCATCTATAATACTCCTCTTATAGTTAGTAATTAATAGTAGAACTGTACTATCACAGATATTCCTTTGATGCTTCAGTGTTCCAGAGACTTTTTCATGAAACTTGTCCACTCTCATTATGCACATGCTGACTAATAGAGCATTCTGCTGAACAGTATCATATACCTTAAGTTTTGTGTTAAATACAGTATTAAAAGCTTATAATGCTGGTCACTGGGTACCTCATACCTATATTCTAGTTACTCAGATGGCTGAGATATGAGAGTTGAGGTTTGAAGCCAGTATGGGCAGAAAATTCCACTACATCACCAGTTAACCACTAAAATGGCTCAAGTAGTAGAGCCCAAGCCATGAGCAAGAAAGTTTAGTAAGATTGCTAGGCCCTGAATTTAGGGCACAAAAAGAAAGCTTATTTTAAAAATACTTGTCCTACTTTTTTTTTTTGTTTGTTTGTTTTTTGTCCTTTTTTTTTGTCCTACTTTTAAGCAGCATGTAACACGAAGATTCAGGCCAACTAATCATGTGTATGTGTATGTGTGTATATGTACATATATATATATATATATATGTTTGTGTGTTTTATATAGGGCCACGTTATGTGGTACAAATAGGTGACAAAATTATTGACTACAATGAAGAATTTCGTCTTTTTTTATCAACAAGAAGCCCAAACCCCTTCATTCCACCAGATGCAGCTTCCATCGTTACTGAGGTTAACTTCACAACAACGAGAAGTGGGTTACGAGGGCAGGTATGAAAAATCAGTTACTGTTCATCCTGGAATATTTTGTATTTTTGTGAACTTTATAGTGTAAAGCCACTTGGTTAAACTGCTTACTATGCAAACCCCTGATTTTGAAAATAAACTTGCAAGCATGTTATTGAGGCTTGTTTTATTACCAGCTGCATGAGACTTATACATTTGATGCTAGCCTCAAATTGCTGCTTTTTCTAATAGGAATCACATTTGCCAGTCTATGACTTTATAGAATGGTAGAATTTGAGAGAGCAATGTTTCATAGAGATTAAGATCAGCATGTTTTTTTTAATGGTAAAACGAATTTGTGAAAATTGCAACTTTAAACTTTATTGGCTAGAATATCTTTTTTTTTTTTCTTAAGCTTTTGGCTTTAACAATTCAGCATGAAAAGCCTGATTTAGAGGAGCAAAAAACAAAACTATTACAACAGGAAGAAGATAAGAAAATACAGTTGGCCAAACTTGAGGAATCTCTTTTAGAGGTAAAATTGAACTATTTGGAATTTTTTTCATATTACTTTTTCTTTAATAAATATAAAAATGCTTTTTAAAAACTTAGCAACTTCAAAATAGTTGATTTTTGTAGAATTTCAAAATTTCAACAGAAAATAATATAAAATGAAAATTTTAAACAGCTAATTCTTTATTCTTCATTGTTTCATTATTATATATTTAGAATTTCACAAAACATTAAAAGCATGAAATTGTGATTGAACCTATAACTATGTAGTTTTTTTAAAAGTTTTATTAGATGGATACAGTTAGTGTTATTTAATAATTTGGTATGATATGGTATTATAAAACACTATACTTTATCACAGTAGACATATTCAAGGTTAGAAAATGTTGAAAGTCATGTAGAATAATCTTCACATTAATGATAGCTATTATGGTCTTCATTTAATTGGTTATTTTAATTTGTATTGCAAATTTTTGCTAATTTTTTTCTACAGACACTTGCAACATCTCAAGGCAATATTTTGGCAAATAAGGATTTGATTGAATCTTTGAATCAGACAAAAGCCAGTAGTGCACTTATTCAAGACTCGCTTAAAGAATCTTACAATCTCCAGATTTCCCTCGATCAAGTAATTATTTCTTTCTTGTGGTATTATGTTAGGTTTAAAAAACACAAAGCTGCTATGTTAGAAAAGGTAGAATCACATAGTCAGGGGAAAAAATTATGTTAAAAAATAAGATTCAGCCAGGCGCCGGTGGGTCATGCCTATATTCCTAGCTACTCGGGAGACTGAGATCTGAGGATCGCGGTTCAAAGCCAGCCTGGGTAGGAAAGTCTGTGAAACTCTTATCTCCAATAAACCACCAGAAAACCAGAAGTGGCGCTGTAGCTCAAGTGGTAGAGCGCTAGCCTTGAGCTGAAGAGCTGAGGGATAGCACTTAGGCCGAGAGTTCAAGCCTCATGACAGACAAAAGAAAAAAAAAAAGATTCAAAGCCCCAGAGTCTGAAGGTTGATTCTTGTTATTATAGAGAACAGTTAAGATGTAGGGTACCTTGAGAACAAAGACTGCAGATCATATACCCTAGTAGTTTCTACTGAATGCTGCCACTGTGTTATCTAAGGTAGAGCTAAACTTTTTACTGAAATTAAACACAAATACATTGAACGCATATGAGAGTAGAGATCATCTTTGGTGGTTAGTTGGCATTTCATTACTGTAATAAATAACTGCGGTAAATTAACTTAAAAACAGAAGAGGATTATGTGGAGTTTTGGATGTTTCATTCCAGAATTACTTGGCCCCATTGCTTTGGGGCTTGGAATGAGACCATGCATGGCAGTGGTATATGATGATACTACTGTTATGACTGGGATGTGGAGGAAAGATAAGAAAAGAGCAGGCCCCCACGATTCTTTTTGAAGGCCCTTCCCATTCGGCCCTTTCTCTTTCAAAGTTCTTCCACCACTCTTAAGGCATGCCTGCCTGCCCGTCAGCCCTACTTTCCTCCTGCTTTTTCCTTTTCCTTTTTGAGGGAGCAGTTTGCTATGTACCTCAGATATTTCCTCATCTCTCACTGTGTAGCCCAGACTGGCCTGAGACTTATGATGCTCCTGCTTCAGCCTTTTGAATGCTGGGATTATAGGTGTATGCTGCCACACTCAGCTGGAAATTCTCTTAAGGCAAATAAATAGTGTTTATAAATGGATCCTACTAGTGTGATGATCTGAACCAGTTTCTTACAAATGGCTTTAAATCCTTCTTGCTTTATTCTTTTGATGTTTCCTTTAGCAAAGTTTTGATCTAGTATCATTGTACTATGTCTTTTTCTATACTGTAGTTACTGAGCTTTATTGGATAGCCAGAGAAATTACTATTCATATGAATTTCTAGGCTCCAGATTGACTTAAGCTCTCTGACATGCTTTAGATTTTTCCCGTTTCCTCTAGAAACTTTTCCAATTTTTTCCTAGTAATTTATAGTACAAAGGTTAGACTTATTTATTTCTACTTTTTGGGGAGAAGTCTCTATGGAAACCAGAAAAATAGCAAATTTATAGCCTGATTCCAGCTCAGCTCTCCCTCTTCCCTTCCAAAGATGAACATGGCAGATGTCGTAATGGTAATTTTCTGCCAAAAGCATTTTGAACTCTCTATGCCTTGTCTTACTTAGCAGACATTGATATTTTACCAGTGTCATATTTATAATCCCAGTGCTTTTATCTCCACAGTATGGAGAATCTCTTAGTTTCACTCAGAACATTGAGGCCATTAATCTTGTGATGTTCCCGTTTCTCTCATTCATTACCTTTAGTCAGAATGAAAGACCCTGGCATTTGTTTTTTCTTCAAGGATAGTGTAGGAGTGCCATTCTCATGACTGGTTGTCACTTGAGCCACACCTCCAGTGCTGGTTAATTTGAGATAAGTGTCTCTTGGATTTGTCTGACTAGGCTGGCTTTGAACTGTGATCCTTTATAACTTAGCTTCCTGAGTACCTAGGATTACCAGCATGAGCCGCCAAGCCCACCCTGCCTTACTATCTTGCCTTACCTAAACAGATACTAATAATACTGATACTGATACTAATCTGAAACTGTATCAGCTCATCTCTGACCCCCAACTGCTTGCTGTTATTCCATTTTACCCTCTTTCCATAAATACTCTGGATCCTAATTAAGATCCATCTGAACTATTTGTAGCTCTATCATGTGAAGGTAGAAAAATACTTAAAATAAATTCCTTCAGTCTGAATACCCACCCCCTACCCCATGTTCAAACCTAATTCCCACAGTGGTAGTATGAAAAGGTGGGCCTTTGGGAGGTAACGAGTTCATGAGGGTAAATGGGACCTTTGCCATCTCTAAAGAAGGCTGAGGGAGCTTGTTTGCACCTTCTATGTAAGGATTTGGCAGGAATGACTGTGCCTTTTAACCAGAGAATAGGCCTCAGTAGATACCAACTCTGTAACTGTCTTAACTGGATGTGTAAGCTTCCCGAAATGGGAGAAATAGATTTCTATTTGTAAGTAGAACCAATAGAATGCATTTTGTTAAAATAGCCAGAATGGACTAAGACATATGTTGTTTTCAGCTTCATATAAAAATAAAGGAACAGCCAGGCACTGGTGGCTTGAGTCTATAATCCTAGCTACTCAGGAGGCTGATCTGAGGGTCACAGTTCAAAGCCAACTCTGGGGAGGAAAGTCCATGAGAGTCTTACCTCCAATTAGCCACCAAAAAGCCAGAAGTACAATTATGGCTCAAGTGGTAGAGCACTAGCTTTGAACAGTAAAACTCAGAAACAGCACCTAGCCCTTGCATTCAAGCCTCAGAACTAGCATAAGAAAATAATATTTTTACAAAGCTATTTCTTTGCAGTTTTTTGGTTTTTGTCATTTTGATTTGTTGTATGTGTACCGTGGCTAGATATGTGCATCACCATGCATATACCTGTAGGTGGCAGTAAAGCTCCAATTCTAATGTGTGTTTTTTTTTTTCTTCCCTCTCCACCAATGATGCACAGGAACGGGATGCCTACCTTCCCCTGGCTGAGAGTGCCAGCAAGATGTATTTCATTATCTCTGACTTGTCCAAAATTAATAACATGTACCGCTTTAGTTTGGCTTCATTTCTCCGAATTTTCCAACGAGCTTTGCAGAACAAACAGGTAAGCTGTTGTTACTCTGTAGTTGCGTTAGACAGATCACTGAGGTAGTTCATTAATACGTTCCTGAGCAAACTTACAGAGGATTATACTTCCAAAGCCCACTCTTAAACTGTATTTAAGAGAATTTAGTTCTTTAATTTTATCTTACTCATAATAAACTGTTCGGGGAATGGCAACGATAGATAGATAGATAGATAGATAGATAGATAGATAGATAGATAGATTTTATTTTATTGTAAAGATGCTGTACAGAGGGGTTACAGTTACATGAGTAAGGTAATGAGTATATTTCTTGCTGAACATCATTACCCCCTCCTTTGTTTTTCTCCTACTATCCCTTCCCTTCTCCACCTACCCCCCCCCCCCCCAAACTCCCTCCCCACCCCACAGGCTGTAAAGTTCATTTCCAACATAGTGTCTTGTGAGTATCATTGTCGCAATGGATCATCCTGTGTCTTTGTATCAGCATTTTGTTACTCCCCTTCCCCTCCCCAAATTAGATAAATGTACATACAAGATGCAGGGTGCCAAAATCAAATACATTGACAACAGGGGATATACATACCATAGGATGAAGAACATACAAAAACAAAAACAAAAAAATCACATAGTACATTACAAAACATCAACAACAAAGAAAAACCTCTTGTGTCCGTATCTTGGGGTTCATTTTGCTTAGCATCATCTTACATGGTCATATGTATGTAGCTTTGAGCTTTTCTGCTCATCTGATAAGATTATCTTAGATGTATACTAATTGTTGCAAATAAGGGAAACCATGGGACCTATATTTCTTTAGGTCTGGGTTATTTCACTTAATATGATGTTTTCCAACTCTATTTCCTAAAAAATGAGGCAGTGACATTCTTTCTGATGGAAGCATAGATTTTCATTGTGTATATTGTATATATAGATGTATATTACATATACATATATATACATGAGTATATATGCATATATGTGTGTATGTATACATATATATGCACGTATATATGTATATGTATATATACATGTATGTATATATACACACACTACATTTTCTTGATCCATTCATCTCCTGAGGGGCGTCTGGGTTGGTTCCATATCTTAGCTATGATGAATAATACTGGGATAAACATAGTTGTGCTGGTAGCTTTAGTAAGAATGGCCAATAGACACATGAAGAAATGCTCAACTTTTCTGGCCATAAAAGAAATGCAAATCAAAACAACATTGAGATTCTACCTCACTCCAGTTAGAATGGCTATAATACAGATGCTGGAGGAGATGTGGCCAAAAGGGAATCCTACTGCACTCTTGGTAGGAGTGTAAACTTGTTCAGCCACTCTGGAAAGCAGCGTGGAAGTTCCTCAAGAGACTACACATAGAGCTCCCCTATGAACCAGCCATCCTACTTCTGGGCATTTACCCAAATGATAGCAATTTATATTTTAAGAATAAATCAAGCAGTGTATAGTTGTTAAATACACCAAAGAAGCCAGGCACTGGTGGCTCATGCCTGTAATCCTAGCTGCTCAGGAGGCTGAGATCTGAAGATCGAGGTTCAAAGCTAACCTAGGCAGGAAAGTCCATGAGACTCTTCTGCAGAAAACTGGAGGTGGCACTGTGGCTCAAAGTGGTAGAGTGCCAGCCTTGAGCAAGAGAGCTCAGGGATAGTGTCCAGGCCCTGAGTTCAAGCCCCACAACCTTCAAAACAAAACCCTATGAAGGATTCATTAAGGTGTAAAGGTACCTGTTTTTTATTTAATTTTTTTGAGTCTGTAATATACACTAAGTACTGTTCTACAGTGGGACATGGCAATATCCATAACCTTTATAAGCTTATGTTCTGATGGAAAGAAGAATGTATTACAGGATAACAAATCAAGTTAGCCAAAATGTGTGATGCTATAATTTAAAAAGACAGTATGTTATGGACAACTTCCATGACAATGAATATAAACCTTCAAAAATTTTAAATACTTTAACTTTGTATAGATAGTATATTGGATATATTTACTGAGTATAATATTGCTACTAAAGTTGGCAGATTTATTTTATTGGGTCTGGTCGTGGGGACTGAACTCTGGGCCTGGGCACTGTCCCTCAGCTCTTCAGCTCAAGGCTAGCACTCTACCACTTGAGTTACAGTGCCACTTCCGGCTTTTTTCTTTTTGCTTATGTGGTGCTGAGGAATTGAACCCAGGGCCTCAGCCATGCAAGGCAAGCACTCTACCACTGAGCCACCTTCTCAGCCCCTAAAGTTGGCAGATTTAAAGCACTCATGCTCATGAAAAACAAAGGAGGGGGTAACAATGCTCTATAGGAAATGTACTCATTACCTTACTCATGTAACTATAACCCCTCTGTACAGTATCATTACAATAAAATATGTATATTAAAAAACACTTAATGCTCATGTCAGAAATTTTGTTAGTATACCACATGGTTTGACCATAATTCACAGTGACTGGGCTCCAGTGGAAACTGAGGGAGTGTGAAAGGGGCAGGTACTCCACTTACTGGCTGCCTGGAATACAGGGCCTTGGCGGCTGGCACTGTGGACTTAAACATCTGACAACACAGATTATCTGGCATTAGCACACATGGGAAATTTTATGTTACATTTTCTCATATGTTTACAATGTATTACAGTCTCACATGCACTTCCTTGAGGCACCAAATACTCACCTTCTTTCCTAGTCTTAGGTCAGTATTGTATCTGCTATCTTGTGCTGACTTAGACAGTGACACTTTATTCAGATTGAAGCCTTTCTGAAAGAAAGGCTTGATGGAAGTGTAGAAAAGAGTTTGGGTATTGTGTTTTCCAACAGCTTAGAAATGATAGGTTCCCCTCCACCAGAGCCCAGGTATTTGACATTTTCATTTTTTCCTTTGGTGAACTGTTTTTTTTCCTCTTATGTTTTATGTTTCCTTTTATGTTTTTCCTTTTATATTTTGTTAATATCTCAAAAATGAAATTTTAAGACATGCTTATATATATTAAGGATGTTAATCCTTTGCTCTGTGTTATAAGTATTTTATAAGTATTATCTACCTTTTCCCTTCAAAATATTATTTTTAAGTTGTGCACAAAAGAGTTGCCATTAAACAAAGCAGTTTATGAATACATTGCATGAATACAATGTGCATGAATGCGTTTATGAATACAATGTATCTTGATCAGTGTCACTCTTTAAACATTCTTATCCATCCTCATAAATATTTGCATAAAACAGATTTCACTTAAAGTAGTAGCTGTTTTTTAAAATTAGTTTTGGATGAGAAAAACATTTCTTCAGTGTGAAGTTTTAGTTTTCTTTGGACAGATCCTATATTTCAAGATGCTAGAAAATGATGGAAATTTTTGTGGTCCTTAGTTTTAAAGTGTATTAAAAGTTAAGTATGTTGAACCAAACCATTTGTAATATTGTACTGGTGAAACATTTTTACAAAAGACATAGAAATTAGGTTAAGTCTGAGGTTAGTTCATAATATGTGATTGGTCATACTTCTGATTCACTGTACTAACAAATACAACTGAAAATAGTACTTTTTGCCTATTTTTTCATATTGAAAATTGGAAAGCATTTGTTGGTAAGTTCATTTTTAATTACTCTTTGGTTAAAAAAATAGTTCTTAAAAAGGCTCATATAGGGGCTGGGAAGGTGGCTCAGTGTTAGAGTGCTTGCCTTGCGTGCATGAGGCCCTGGGTTCAATTCCTCAGCACCACATAAGCAAAAAGAAAAAAGCCAGAAGTGGTGCTGTGGCTCAAGTGATAGAGCGCTAGTCTTGAGCTGAAGAGCTGAGGGACAACGCCCAGGCCCAGAGTTGAGGCCCCACAACCGGACCCCCACCCAAAAAAAAGGCTCATATAAACTGGTATAAGAATGAATAAAGAGGTTAGCAGTTCAAATAAGCTTAATAAACATACTAGTTTCTCACTGTTTCAGAGTTTCCTCCAGAACAATAGTTCCGTCATAAATGATATAGCCATAAAATAAGTCTTGTGTATACTTGCATATGTAATTGTGTGCACATATGAATTAATGTCAAAAATTAATATGACTAAATATATGGCGTAAGAACTACCCAAGTGTTTTGATAATCTGGAACTTTTAGATTTGGTAGTCCATTTTACAATAGAGTACTATTTTATTAAACCTGAATTTCAATTTCACATGTGATTTTTCTTGAAAATAAGGAGGTGTATTTGTTTTCTGGAAATGACCGACCAACTCTCCTGGTTTGAACAAGTTACTACATGGCTAGACAAGTCTTGATGCATCTGAATGCATACAATGTTTTATACCAATTCACTGCTAATTCTAGAGGTGTTTTTTGAACCATTAAAAGTATTTTACTGGGGATTTTTTCTTAATAATAATCACAAAAAAGCAAGCAAATTTAGTCTAGATGTAATTTTGAACTTTGTAAGATTCATCTTTTTCAAATGTTTCCTAAAATGAGATGTAGAAGTCCCATCACATTTAGAGGAAAGATCAACATATGCAACCTTCCTTTCCTCCATTCCTATCTCAAGCAGTTTTTCTTACTCGAAGAAAATAGCCATTAGTGATATCCTTTCCAATCATGGCAAGCATGTATAACACAAGTATTAATTCAGCTTTAAAAAACTTAGAGAGTTCTTGTATATACATTTATCTAATTTGGAGAGGAGAAAGGCAATAACAAAGTGTTGATACAAGGACACAGGATGACCCTTTGCAACAATGATAGTCACAAGACACTATGTTGGAAATGAGCTTTACAACTTTAGAGAGGGGAAGAGTATGTGAGGAGGGGATAATAGGAGAAAAACAAAGGACGGGTTGACAATGCTCGACAAGATATGTACTCATCTTACTGATGTAACTGTAACCTCATTATCTTACTGATGGAACTGTAACTGTACAGCATCTTTACAAGAAAATATTTTTTTTTAAAAAAGCCTAAGGGGTGAGCTTTATTAAAGTAGTTTTAAAATTATTGTTAATTCTTACTGAACCTGAAGGGAACAGTTTAAGATTTATACTGAGGATGAAAAAAAATACAAGATGCTTTTAGAAATGTTATTTTAGGATGGGGTTGGTAGTTAATGTAATTAAAATAGCCTATTCCCAGCTTGAAGTACCTATGGATTTTAATGCTGTAAGAATCAAAGTATATTCTTTTGGTATGTGATTTTTCATTTCTTAATCTTATATATTTCAGAAAAATTAACCAGTTGAACACTTACCTAGCAAGTACAGGGCCCAGAGTTCAAACCCCAAGCACTTCCTAAACAAGAGAAAAAAAGACATCAGTCTTTTAATGTCACATTAGTGTATAAGATTGATGCATTTATTTAGTCCTCTGGGTTTTTTGGACAAAGAAATTTATTCCAGAATCAGCTTTAAGTGCCAGAACTGTTTTGATAAGAATAATTAAGCTATGAAATACCTTTAAAGTATTTAAAATTTGTAAATACAAGTTTTTAATTTTCAAATTATAATCTATAGGATTCTGAAAGTACAGAACAGAGAATCCAGTCTCTTATCAGCTCATTAAAACATATGGTGTATGAATATATATGCCGTTGTCTATTTAAGGTAAGAAGCATATTTTTAAATACAAAATCTTACTAGATCCTTGATTTCTTGCAGTGTTTACAGTCTCACCAATAGTATATTTAATGCTTTTTAAATTTCATTTATAAGAACATTACACTAAAATATTTTAGAGGTGCATTTATGTTATTTAAAATTCATTGGAAAGGGAATGTGCTATAAATAAATATTTTCAATTTTTTAATTTTAATTTTAATATATATTTATTTGTTGGTTGTGGGGTCTGAACTCTGGGCCTGGGTGCTGTCCCTCAGCTCTTTAGCTCAAGGCTAGCACCCTACCACTTGAGCCACAGCGTCCACTTCTGGCTTTTTTCTGTTTATGGGGTGCTGAGGAATCGAACCCAGGGCCTCATGCATGCGAGGCAAGCATTCTACCACTGAGCCACCTTCCCAGTCCTCAAAAAGTATTTTAAGAGAAGTGGAGCTGTGGCTCAAGGAGTAGAACACTAGCCTTGGGGAAAAAGCACTCTAGGACAGTACTCAGGCCCTGAGTTCAAGTGCCCCCCCCAAATAAAAATAAAAATATTTTAAATATAAAAATAATATAAATGTTGTATTCATTCTATAGATTATTAACTATTCTGATTAGTTTTCTGATTACTTCAAACCTGTATTTCAGTTTACATATTTGTTTTATTTATTGTAATAAAATATCTTTTCTAGTGAGATTTAAATCTTATGTCATATATTTAATAATGCAATTAGGGAAGACTAAGTGTTTAATAGCAAGATAACCTAGTATGTCAATAGAGGGTAGTAAGTGCTACTTCTTTGAAGTTACTTTATCTTTTAAAAATACATTTGAACTGGGCTGGGATGTAGCTCAGTGGCAAAGCACTTGCCTAGCAAGTATAACGTCCTGGGTTCGATCCCCAGTACCAAAAAAGAAAAGACAAAAAAAAAATTGACTTAGGCTAAATGGAGCAGTTTTTTTCCAATAGGAGAATTCATGAAAGGCTTAACTTAATGTCTTGGTGTTCAGTTGGAGTTCTTCTTTACCTATTTTGAGGAATACAGTTCTGTTGTGACTAGTGGAAAATCATTTTTAAAAAGTGTGGCTTACAGTTCTTCACATGTGTTTTAATTGATGGTGGAATTCATTTCTTTTTAGCAACATTAAACCTGTGCAGAATTCAGCATTCCAGTTTCCATCATGAATAAAATTCAGAAAGCACACTAATCATAAAGCAATGAGATATGTTTCTCAAGACAGCACTATAAGCTTTCTGAGGCGGGAACAATTTTGCATTTTTGTGAAAACTCTTTTGGGTTTTCAGCAATCAGCGTAACATTAAACTGCCTGCCAGGGTTCGTCTCATGCTGATTCAGTTGTGTTGGTGACAGCAGTATGGCCACAACAGGCTCTTGAAATGGAGACAAACTAGGGATATCAATATTCAGGTCACAGAGAACTGAAAGCAAGTTGACCTAGAACAGAAAAATGATTGACTTGTTTTGTAACAGAACATTTAGTCCTTTTAATAAACTGAATAGAGAAAGCTGTCCAGCAGTTTGTTTAGATTATTAGCTATGCCACTGGTTTTCCATCAAAAGATCAGAAGTTTTTAGTTCCCTAAGTATCATAAAAAAATTACAGGACAAATTACACATTTGGTGTTCCTGGTCCTTATAGTTGTTATAAAACCATATACAAGTACCTCTACACATAACATCTTCACTTCAGTTTGTTGTTTGGGATTGATAGAAAACAGTGGAATATCTTGTTAGGTTTCCAGCTATGGTAAGTGAAAGTATGGGCAGGGTTGGGAGAAGCATGAGGAGATACTCTTACTCATTTCCCTTTGAGAAGTATCATCTCAGAAGATAGCTCACATGGTATGAAGGGAATGCTTGGGGTCTCATGAACTTTTTGGCCAGTTTGGCTTTGCACTCTGATCCTTCTATCTCATCCTCCCAAGTAGCAAGGATTTTAAGCCTGGGCCAATGCTGCTTCTATACCTTTCTTGATACACCTGTTTTTGATTCTGTGTTCTTACTATAAGATATTGAGTCATCTGATAATTTTTCTAAGCTTACTTATATTTGAAGTTTATTTCCATTCTGTAAAAAATAACACATGGATGGTAGCACTATTTATTGTTTGGGCTCAGTTGATAAGACTTATTAAGGGCAAAATAAAGAGCTCACAACAATTTCTTGTCTTTAGGCAGGAGAAAACACTAATTACATGTAGTCATTCATACATTTAAACCTTTGCAGTGGTGGTTTTGGTTAGTTATGACTGATTGAAAACTGCTAGTTTTATCTGGCTAGTAACTTAGTTTTTTAGCTTAGCACTTTCTCTAGGTAGCATCACTAACTCTGTCTCATCCATCTTACAACTCAGAAGTATTTTTTCTATATAGATATAACATGAATAATCATTGATAAGACTACTCATTGATAAAATTAGATTCTATGAAAACAGAATATATAATTTTATAATATATATAATATATATATATATATATATATAGTTTTTTATCTATTATTCTTTGCAGGCTGACCAGTTGATGTTTGCTTTGCATTTTGTTCGAGGCATGCATCCTGAACTTTTTCAAGAAAATGTAAGTCTGATTGAAGAAGATTTTGGAGTTACATACAAATTTGGTAATAGTGAATTTTTCATTAGATTTCAAATTGTCTTATGCTAAAAATTGTGTTTTAACCTGTTAATCATTTATTTAGAAATTAGGGTAAGATAACTGTTTTCTGGTTTATCTTTCTGCTGATGAACACAGTATTCCAGAATGATGGCAAGGAAAGAAATGTCAGTAACTTAGCTGTCTAGTTTTACTGAATGTAGACCTGTGAGCACAGGATTTCAGAAGTTAGCCTTCTTATTTTCCTGGTCCACCAATGGGACATAAAATTGTAAAAAGTGAGATGTGTTGGGTACACAACTACATTATTACCTCCTCTGAGTGTCACAAGGTGAGCCAGGCGCTGCTGGCTTGTACCTGTAATTCTAGTTACTCAAGAAGCTGAGATTTTAGGATTGTGGTTTGAAGCCATTCAGGGTAGGAAAGTCCAAGAAATTCTTTGTTTTTTTTATTGTGAAAATATCGTACAGAGGGGTTACAATTACACGGGCAAGATAGTGAGTACATTTCTTTTTTTTTTTTTTGGGTCCAGTTGTGGGGCCTGAACTCTGGGCCTGGGCGCTGTCCCTCAGCTCTTCAGCTCAAGGCTAGCGCTCTACCACTCCAGCCACAGCGCCACTTCTGACTTTTTTCTTTTTGCTTATGTGGTGCTGAGGAATCGAACCCAGGGCCTCAGGCATGCAAGGCAAACGCTCTACCACTGAGCCACCTTCCCAGCCCATTGAGTAAATTTCTTATCAAGCATTGTTGCCTCCTCCTTTGTTTCCCCTTCCCATCACTTTTCAACCCCCCCAATCCTCCCCTCCCGCCCCGCAAAGTTGTAAAGTTCGTTTTTTGATATAACGACTTGTATATCTCGTTGTTGCAGTGGGTCCACCTGTATCCCTATTTAAACGATTTGTTTTCCCCCTTCCCCTCCACAAATTACACCAACATCAAATACAGAGAAAGCAGGGGTTATACTGTGGGGGAGGGACATACAAAGCAACAAAGAAATCATCTTATAAATATGTTAGAAACAATCGCATGAAAGAAAAAAAACATTTGAATACTTATCTTGGGGTTCATTTCCCTAACATCAACTTATCTGACCTTTTCTAGCTTGACTCAGACATATACTAGTTATTGCAAATAAGGGAAACCATGGGCCCTATGTTTCTTTGGGCCTGGCTTACTTAATATTTTTTCCAAGTCTTTCCATTTCCTAACAAATGCGGCAATGCCATTCTTTCTGATGGAGGCATAGAATTACATTGTGTATATATACCACATTTTCTTGATCTGTTCTGTCAGCCACCAGAAAGCCAGAAGTGGAGCTGTGGCTTAACTGGTAGAGTGCCAGCCTTGAGCAAAAAAGCTCAGTGATAGCATCCAGGTCCTGATTTCAAGGCCCAGGACAGAAGTTGTAGGAAGCTTTCTGGGGTCCGTAGGTTTATATTACTTCATGTGCCTTCTCTGCCTGTAGCCTCATGCTAGGCTGCTGTGAGACACTCATTTGACCTGGACCTAATTCATTTCTGGTCTGCTTCTAATAAAAAAAAATTTTTTTTGCAAGTGATTTTTCTCATGGTTTCGTCATTGTTATAAGATCAGCACAGCTTGACCTAGTGGCCTGTAAGTGTGCCTGATCAGATTGTGACTGTCTTTTCAGTACCCTCATTCAGTAGGGAAAAGCAAGCAGACCACTCACAATCTGTGCGAACTCTTGCTTTTTCTCTAGTCTCCTTGCTCTGGTCTCCCTTGGGTTGTTTATCCTGAATTTGTTCATTTGATTCCTTTTGTGTCCACTGTTAACTTTGATGAATTCCCTTCTATAGAATTTTAAACTATTATCAGTATGTTTCATGTAGTATTAAAATCTTACGTTTCCTACTTTTTTCTTCTTGGAATATTAAATTAGCACTTGGAAAAAATAATAAAAATAGTAATAAAAATAATAAAAATAGTAATAAAAATTAGCACTTGGAAAAAATAATAAAAATAGTATAAAATCTTACGTTTCCGACTTTTTTCTTCTTGGAATATTAAATTAGCACTTGGAAAAAATAATAAAAATAAAAAATAATAAAAAGAAAGCATTTTCTAATATATTTTAGTAGTAATCTTTCCTATTTTACTTACATGTAGCTACATAAATCCAATAGGAAAAATAGGTGGCTAGGATGGGTGGCAGCAGGGAATAGGATTTTTAGTAGTTTTTCCATACTGCTCTTAAGCTTTGTTTGCTGACCACTATGTGACAAATAGAATGGGAGTTTTATTCTGTAAATAGCAGAGTCCCAGAGTGAACAACACACTCACTTGAGTCCTTGACACTGGATTATTCTAGATCCTGTGGCTAAAAATAGAATTAATACCAATCTTATTCCAGTATATAAGAATAGTTAACTACCTGGACCTCTTTGTCCTTTTTCATCTGTCAGTCATGAGGCTTGAACCTGAGTTCAAGCCTGGGCACTGTCCCTGAGCTTTTTTGCTCAAGGCTAGTGCCCTACTACTTTGAGCCACAGGGCCTCTGGTTTTCTGGTGGTTAATTGGAGATAATAATCTTATGGACTTTTCTGCCTGGGTTACAGACAGATCTTCAGATCTCAGCCTCCTCAATAGCTAAGATTACAAGGGTGAGCCACCAATGCCTGACTAATTTTAAATGTTTGGTGTACCTTACTGCTTATATGCTAGTAAAGAATAGGATATGAATTATATTAAGTGAAGTAAGCCAGGCCCAAAGAAACATAGGTCCCATGGTTTCCCTTATTTGCAATAACTAGTATATGTCTGAGACAAGGAGAAATGGTCAGATAAGTTGATGTTAGGCGAAGATAAGGACTCAAATGTTTTTTCTTTCTTGCTATTGTTTCTAACATATTTATAAAATATTTCTTTGTTGCTTTGTATGTCCCTCCCCCACAGTATAACCCCTGTTTTCACTGTATTTGATGTTGGTATAATTTGTGGAGGGGAAG
The DNA here is from genome assembly GCF_019054845.1 of Dipodomys spectabilis. Taxonomy (NCBI): domain Eukaryota; kingdom Metazoa; phylum Chordata; class Mammalia; order Rodentia; family Heteromyidae; genus Dipodomys; species Dipodomys spectabilis. The sequence goes on from NW_024870700.1 coordinate 5,990,838, forward strand.
GGAAAAAACAAATCATTTAAATAGGGATACAGATGGACCCATTGCAACAATGAGATGTAGAAGACGTTATGTCGAAAAACGAACTTTACAACTTTGGCCCAGGGCGGGGAGAGAGAGGGAGGTGGGAAGGTCTGGTAAGGGAAACAAAGGAGGAGGGAACAATGCTTGATAAGAAATGTACTCATTACCTTGCTCATGTAATTGTAACCCCTTTGTATGGTATTTTGATAAAAAAAACAAAACAAGAAAAGAATAGGATATGAAATAATGTTCACATTTTAGGTGGTCAGGGTAGCACATAGAATGTAGTTATACCTTTGTTTCTAATAAAATTATTCCTATGGAGATTTCATTAATATTTGATAATGATAAGTGGATGTAGTCCTGTAACGTTAAAATTCTAGAAGTAGGAATGTGTGAGGACCCTCCCTTTACTCTCCCCATGTTCTTAGAAAGGATCTGTATGGTAAGTTATCTTTTAGGAAAATTAAAGTAATTCTATTGATTGGTTAGTATTCTTATATTCTTTGTGTTCATATTTGTATTCAACAGGAGTGGGACACATTTACAGGTGTGGTTGTTGGAGATATGTTACGGAAAGCTGTAAGTTAAAATGTCAATATTTCATGAAAGTGCTCTGGCTTTAGGCTCATGAACTATAATTTGCTTTCAAAATTATTACTGAAATTATACATTTGAGCAGTATGTCCTAGCCTTTGCTGCCATATTATTTGATATACTTTTGGTGCATTTTTTTTACCTTGAAAACATCCAATTTTTGAGAATATTAAATACTAAAAAATTCATATAACTAATTTTTTTTGTGCTGTTCCTGGGACTTGACCTCTGGGCCTGGGCACTGTCCCTGAGCTTTTTTGCTCAAGGCCAGCTCTCCGCCACAGCTCTACTTTTGGCTTTTCCCCCCTCCCTTTGGTGGTTAAATGGAAATAAAAGCCTCACAGACTTTGCTGCCCAAGCTGGCTTCAAATCATGATCTTCCGATCTCAGTCTCCTGAATAGCTAGGATTACAAGCATGAGCTGCCAGTGCCTAGCTCGATGTATTTTATTCCTAGAAAAAATTTACCATCCTTAGGAAAGTGAAACCTTGTATTATACCTAGGAACATTTTCTATGTATGTTAAGAAAAACTACTTTTTTAAAAAACTCTCTTTTGGTTATACTGGTGTTCTGAACTCAGAGCTTTACCACTTAACCTTTTACTTTATGCCTGGGCCGGCCTAGACAGCAGTCTTACTACTTGTGTTGCCTGTTGTATCTGGGGTGAAAGATGTGTGTAACTGCTCCCAGCCTTAATTTGTTGAAATGGAGTTTCAAAAACTTTTTATCTGGGCTGTCTTTGAATGTCAATCCTCTAGATCTATGCCTCCCAAGTACTTAGGATTATAGGCCTGAGCCAATACACTCAGTTTAAAATGGGTATTTTTTTTTAAAAAGAGTTATAAATGGCTGGTTAATTGCTATTTTTTTGAAGTCTTAAAGTTATGAAGTATACTAAGGAAAATAATTGCTTTCATTAAAGGACTCTCAACAAAGAATTCGTGATCAGCTTCCATCTTGGATCGATCAGGAAAGAAGCTGGGCAGTTGCAACATTAAAGGTATTCAATTTCTGCTGTAAGGGATATTTTAATTTTGTGTGGTTTGTTTAGTTCTGTTGACATTTTGTAGGTGCTGCTTATTCATGCTAATTGTTGATATTTTTATGAATAAGACAAAAATCTATCAGTAAAGGACACCAAATTTATTCTAATTTGTTCTTTAATCAATATTTAATTTATTAAATCTCATTTATGAAATGTGCCTTCAGTATCTAAACTTTCCAAGTATAGTACTTTCTTTTTCTCACTTTCTCTTTTTAACACAAAGTGTTGAAGAATGAAGGAAAGACATTTCTCCCCAAATCTTTCTTATTTATCTATGTATCTTCCCTCCTCCTACTTTTGTTCACATCATATGATAGCCCATGATAAAGAGAGTCAGAATAGCTAGTAGCTATTGATGTTTTATTATGTTCCTGGTGTTCAGAATTTAAAAATGATTTTTAAGTAATTCCAGTAACATCATAAGGTAGTTACTTACTTTGATTAAGAAACTAATGTGCAGAAAGAGAGTATCACTGTGGTCACTTATGAGTAGAACCAGGTTCAGAACTAGACGCCTTGCTGTATAGTCTGCCTTCCCCACCCCCCCACCCCTATATTCTCCGTACCTTTTTTCATGAATATTTGTTGAATAAAGAAATGGGTTCTGCTTTATATCATTTTATTGTTCTCTTCATTAATCATTTATTTGGTGCTGGCTACAAGTCAACATAGTGCCAGTTACTAATTTTTTAAAATCATTCTCTAATTAGCTGTATGAAAAGATTTCAATGCAGCATGTCAGTTTGTGAGCACAGTGTATCTTGATCAATGCCGTTCCTTCCATCATCTCTCCCTGTCCCACTTGTTCTTTCAAGTTAGTAAGTCTGACCCAACTTTAATCAACCTTCTGAACCCCGTTTTGGGCTCACTTACGTAATTCATGGTCTGGTTGTAACAAACTATTCTGGGTTGGTATGGTCAGAATTTTCCCATCTTCCATGTTGTATACCTATGATACCTGTTTAGCTCTCTCATCCACTCCACCCTCCTGGGTGAGTCTAATCTGTACTTGGCTGGGCACTGGTGGCTATTCTGTAGGCTAAGATCTGAGGATTGTGATTTGAAGCCTGATGAGGCAGGAAAGTCTGCGAGACTCTTAATCTCTAGTTAACAAGCCAAATTCTAGAAACAGAGCTATGGTTCTGAGTGGTTTGAATGAAAAAGCTAAGGGATAACACCAGGCCCTGAGTTCAAGCCCTAGAATCGGCACCAAAAAAAAAAAATCTATACTTGTCTTCTTTAGGAAAAATTCTGTTTAGTCAGAATTCTCTCTTACTCTTGATGTTTTCTCTTTGCAATTTTCTATCTAGTTACCTCTACCTTTTTTTGTTGTTGTTTGTTCCCATCTTCCACATCTTCATAATTAAATCCAGTTGTGTACTGACATCTTTTACCCCTATTGCAATAGCCTTACATATAATCTGTTATACTTTATTACCCAGTTCTGGGGTGTTTTTTGACACCAGTTTTTTTTTACACCAAATATATGTATTTTATTATTATGAGACTGCGTAATGAACACTCCTACACTGTGAAGGACGTACCTAAATAATTGCCTTCAGATATGGTTTGCACCACACAGAGCTGTATCTTGGTGATCTGACTCAGTACCTAACATTATATATTGAGATCTTCCTAACTTTGCTGTGCAGGTAATGTTAGATTTCTAGCTGAACACATGCTGCTTATGTAATATGCAGCAAACCTAAATCAGTGATGGGAATTTAGATACTAATTGCCATTAAAGATATTAGCCTACTATCAATTGTTATCCTAACAAGCTTAAAAATATTTATTAAAATGATTAATAAAATGTAAAATGTTAATTTTAGCTAGATTACATAATGAAATGTGGTCACTATAGAAGATTTTTTTTAGATATGACTGTGGATGTTCAGATAAAACATCCTAAATGCTTGATTCATGCTTCTAATCCCCTCCCCAGTCTACACTACAGATACATGTCTTCTAAACATTATTATTATTTTTTTTTTACTAGTCCTGGGCCTTGAACTTGGGGCCTGAGCTCTGTCTCTGAGCTTCTTTGTGGTCAGGGCTAGCTCTTTACTACTTGAGCCACAGCGCCACTTCCACCTTTTTCTGAGTAGGTTATTGGAGATAAGAGTCTCACAGACTTTTCTACCCCAGCTGACTTCAAACTATGATCCTCAGATCTCAGCCTCCTGAGTAGCTACTGATTACAGGCGTGCACCTGATCTAAATATTATTTTTAATGGGAATTTTCCATCTGCACACATTTGCCTGCTCTTAAATGTTGAGAAGGAATACTGAGGCAGAAGGAACAGATATGTTTGAGGAAATCTTTGAGGGATGGTATTAAGAGGAATATTGAATGCTCAGATATTTATGAAGTAAGTAAGTAGATTAAAACATTTAGGTGCAAAATGTTCTTTAACAGAGACAAATGGATATGGTTAGAAAACTATGCTTTGTTAAGGAATTGCTGTTACAGAAAACCAGAACTACACAGAAGTTGACACTAAAGAGTGTTTGTGTTTTTAATATGTTGTGTGAAGCTATTTCTTTTTCATTCTTTTTTTCCCCTTGGGTTTAAGACCTGTTACCATTTTTTATTTTAGTACCCTGTGTCTTATATATATGTTTATCTGAATTGGGGAAGGGAGGTAACAAATTGGTGAGACAGAGGACAGAGAGTGAACCAAATGCAACAGCAATACTCACAGGACACTATGCTGGAAATGAACATTACACCTTGTGGGGGAGGGGAATTTGGAGGGAGGGAAAGTGGGAGAAAATGAGGGAGGGGTAACAGTGTTCGACAAGAAATGTACTCATTACCTTACTTATGTAACTAACCCCTCTGTAAATCACCTTTACAATAAAATAAAACTTTTTTAAAAAAGAAAAGTCTGTTGCATTTGAGGAACAGAGACTTTAGTGTAGGAACTGAGCTGAGTTCTGGTTGTAACCTGGACAAGAAGGCATTCATAGTCAAGGAGAGGCTGGTGTCTCTGGATGGAAATCCACTAAGAGATATATTTCAGATAAAGGAAACAATTCTGGTTCAATCCATTTAGCAGGATTTTTGCTTACTAGGGTGATCAGATATCAAAGGTTGAGGATGAAGAATATGATTACATATTGAAAGTGGGATGGCTTGCTAATTTGAGACTTTTTTTTTTTTGTCAGTCATGGGACTTGAACTCTGTGCTGTCCCTGCGCTCTTCAGCTCAAGGCCAGTGCTCTACCACTTGAGCCACAGTGCCACTTCCTGGCTTGCTAATTTGATTAGCAAGTTTCTTGCTAAAACTGGGTTCTGAGAGAAGGACGTGAAGCATAAGGTTAAAGAGTAATTTTAAAGAGCTCAGTAGAGCCTGGGAAGCCATATCAGATAGAGAAAGTCCTTGTTGATACCAAATTTGACCTCTTTGCATTTGAACATACAACTCTACTGTAGCAGTCACTAAAATCTATTCTTGGTTTTAGTGCCAGTTGTTCTTTTTCTCTCCACAAGATGGCGATAGCAAAGTAAAAATGTTTTTTTTTATGTGGAGGGAAGATTTTTCTCTTTTAAAATAAGATACTTTAAAAATTGTCTTTAGGGGCTGGGAAGGTGGCTCAGTGGTTAAAGTGCTTGCCTTGCATGCCTGAGGCCCTGGGTTCGATTCCTCAGCACCACATAAGCAAAAACAAAAAAGCCGGAAGTGGCGCTGTGGCTCAAGTGGTAGAGCGCTAGCCTTCAGCTGAAGAGCTGAGGGACAGTGCCCAGACCCAGAGTTCAGGCCCCATGACCGAAAAAAAAAAAATTGTCTTTAAAGAGTTGTACACAAAGGAATTTACATTAAGATTTCTTATGATTACTGATCGATTAGCACTACTTGGAATGATTTTTCTTAATACTGTTTTTAATATCTGATGAATCTACCACCCTACTTCTAACCTAGAAATGATTAGACAAGTGAACATAAAGTAGAAAACGAGCACCTATGAAAAATTGGTTGTCATTTGCTTTTGCTGTCTTTATTAAAATATATACATAATGACTTGTGGGTTCATTATCTGTGGTTATTTTTATGTTTCAGATTGCCCTCCCCAGTTTTTATCAGACTCTCTGCTTGGAAGATGTAGCTCTTTGGCGAACTTATTATCATAATTCAACATGTGAACAAGAGTTTCCATCTATTCTTGTAAAGAAAGTTTCCTTATTTCAGCAGGTAAGATTCAGTGTTTTTCTTGTGTTCAGAAGACATTTAAATGGAAGTTTAAGGGCCTTCTGCTTTTACCACTTTACCTAGACATGTCACTGGCAAAACTTTTGAGTGGGGTATCTCTACCTGTAACCTTCCTTATTTTCTGTTACCTTACAGTAGTTACAATGTCTTTTAGAAAGCAACTACAAGGCAAATGATGCACATTTTTCACTCACCTTTTAGAGTCACATCTAACAAAAGTATGTACTATTAAAATGATATTTTTATTTAATTTCAAAATTAATGAAGAAATCTAATGGTTGATTCACTCAATTTTTTGAGAGACTAAAAAGTTCAAGGTAGGAGAATTCTCAAGAAATTGAAGGTCCAAGAAATAATCTTTCTTCTTTGGTGGCTGTTTTGAGATTTGACTTTTTTCTGAAATATCTAAGATATGTAAGTATACAGACAACATAGAAATAGTGATTTGAAGATTTTAAGCAGGATTATTCAGCCTTCACTCACTGTAGCTGGAAAAGCTTTGACTGTGCACTGTAATTTTCTCTTGCCATTTAGCCTCTTAAAGGATCTTGAAGAGATGGCTAATCCCATTCTTGTCTTAGGTAACAGAGTTAAGGAAACAAGTAGGTTTTGGTAATATTTTGGACATTAAAGAGATGTCTAAGGTATCTCTTACTATCTGAAGGATAGTAATGACTGTAGAATAATGATGTACTCACCTATATCAGTAAATATTTGTTCACCCTGATAATGTTAACTGTTCTTTAGTTAAAGCAGTTGTGGAAAGTTTATTACTTTAAAAATTCTGTTTATTTTAAGGTTCTTGTGGTACAGGCTCTGAGACCAGACAGACTGCAAAGTGCTATGGCTCTATTCGCATGTAAAACTCTGGGTAAGTACAGTACTTTCCAAGAGCTACTCTACAAGCCTGAGGTGCTGGCTTTTAATTTACATTAATTTACACTTATTTTAATGTAGAAATGTTTTAAAATCCTTTTTCATTCTTTTTGTCATTCCTAGTTTAGAATAATAATTCTCTATTGTACGTAACTATATGTTATGTTGAGTTCAATTTCAAACATAATTGACATTCTATATTTAATAAGGTGTTTTGAGATTTTGAGAATTATTTTGTTATGAAAATGTCATAGAAGCCGGGTGCTGGTGGCTCATGCCCTGTAATCCTAGCTACTCCGGAGGCTGATAGCTGAGGATCGTGGTTCAAACCAGCCTGGGCAGGAAAGTCCGTGAGACTCTTATCCCCAATAAACCACTAGAAAAAAAAAAAACTGGCAGTGGCACTGTGGCTGAAGCAGTAGAGAGCTTGCCTTGAGCTGCAGAGTGCAGGGACAGGGCCAAGCTCAGAGTCCAAGCCCCACAGCCGACCAAAAAAAGAAAATGTTACAGATATTTGCCCATAGTGAACACAAGACAACCAAATGTTTGTGCCAAATGTGTACACTCTTAAGGGCTACTTGTAGTCATACTTTGTGAAAAATTAGACAATTTAGGTAAAATATATTCACAGATACCATAGTCTTGGGAAATAAAGCCTTCAAAATGAGTAATTTTTGGCATGTCTAAAACAGAAAATTGAAAATTAGTTTGCCTTTTAGATCATAAATTTCATGGTAAAGTTTTGTTAAGTCTTCCAGATAATGTTGTAAGCATGAAGAATTAAGTTATCACCCATCTAGAAATATATTTTTGCAAGAGATATTTAGAAAACCTGTTTTTGGAAAGAGGATAGAAATAATTTTACTTTAATCATAGATTCATCCAGAATAGTGGATCTTTTTTTATTTTTTTTATCAGAATAGAGATTTATTTTCCATTATTGCGGTGTCTCAGATAAGTCTTATATACTTGGGGTACACACTTCTAGTATTTTGGACTGTCTCATTGACAGTGACATCAGTGCTAAGGATCAAGCCTAGGGCTTTAAGCATCTTGAAGGCAAATGCTCTACCACTGAGCTGCATCCTTAGTCCAACTTATCATATAGGCATAGAAGAGTGGATCTTTACCATTAGTAAATCACAGGCTTATACCTGTGTTGAAAATGATAAGTCTGGCATTGTAAAATAGACTATGACAATTCTTTTTTTTCATAGAAATCCTTCATTTCTATTTTTTTTTTTTTTTTGTTTGGGTCCGGTCGTCGGGCCTGAACTCTGGGCCTGGGCGCTGTCCCTCAGCTCTTCAGCTCAAGGCTAGTGCTCTACCACTTGAGCCACAGCGCCACTTCCAGCTTCTTTCTTTTTGCTTATGTGGTGCTGAGGAATCAAACCCAGGGCCTCGAGCATGCAAGGCAAGTGCTCTACAACTGAGCCACCTTCCCAGCCCTCATTTCTATTTTTTATATGTAGAGTTTTATATAGAAATTTTCTTCTCACATACATTAAAACCAAGAAAGAGTATTATATCAATTGTGTAACTTTTCTATAAATAATAATATCTTATATAAACAAGGTAGCACAGAGTTTTATAAGGTTGAAAAGATAGGCCCTCTATAAATATTTCTGAAAATTTTCACAGAAGTGAATAATCATTCTCCTGTTAGTATACTATCATTGTATTGTTTAGGGAAATTATTCTATTAGCTTCTTTCATTTAAACTTGAATTTTCATAAGGACAGTATCATAGCAAAGACTTAAATGGTGCTATTTGCCAGAGACTAGTTTGAGTACCCTCTGTGTATTAGCTTCTATACTCTTACCTCATTAAGCTCCTGCTTAATGTTGTTTTAAAGCATCAGTAGAAAATAAGCGCACATTTCCTCAGGTCCTTCCTTTCTCTTAGACCCAGACTTTACAGTATAGTTTGAGTGACAAAAGCAAGTTTTATGTACCATTACGGAAGGATGGGCATGAGAGGTGGAAAAAGTTGTTTGACTCAAAAACATTTTGGTGCAGAACCACATAGGTTTCTGGTTTCTCGGTCTCTGTAAGATCTTTGTGGAACCATATCTCTTGATGTTTTTGATACCTCAATCCACAAAACATAACATCCTGTACCTTTCCTTTTTTTTTGAAGTCACAGTTAAGTGAAAATTACACAAACCATAACATTTGCACTTGTCAATGCTTTAAAAGCACAATAGTAGTAATAGGTGGAGATTTTTCCAGTATATAGTTGTACTTTTGTATGCATTCCTAAAAATTTTTTAAAATTTTTTATTATGAAAATACCATACAGAGGAGTTACAATTACATGGGCAAGATAATGAGTACATTTCTTATCAAGCATTGTTGCCTCCTCCTTTGTTTCCCCTTCCCATCCCTTCCCATATCCTGCCCCCTCCCCCACCCATAGTCCCCCTAACCCCCTCCTCCCGCCCCTGGCTAAAGTTGTAAAGTTCGTTTTCGACATAATGACTTGTACATCTCACTGTTGCAATGCGTCCACCTGTATCCCTATTTAAACATTTTGTTTTTTCCCTTCCCCTCCACAAATTATACCAACATCAAATACAGTGAAAGCAGGGGTTATACTGTGGGGGAGGGACATACAAAGCAACAAAGAAATATCTTATAAATATGTTAGAAACAATAGCAAGAAAGAAAAAACATTTGAGTCCTTATCTTCGCCTAACATCAACTTATCTGACCATTTCTGCTTGTCTCAGACATACACTAGTTATTAACAAATAAGGGAAACCATGGGGCCTATGTTTCTTTGGGTCTGACTTACTTCACTTAATATAATTTTTTCCAAGTCTTTCCATTTCCTAACAAATAGGACAATGTCATTCTTTCTGATGGAGGCATAGAATTCCATTGTGTATATATACCACATTTTCTTGATCCATTATATCTACTGAGGAGCATCTGGGTTGGTTCCATATCTTAGCTATGGCATTATTTACCATAGCTAAGTTGTTGTGGTAATAAACATAGTTGTGCTGGTAGCTTTAGTATAGTCTTGTTTGTGATCATTTGGGTAAATGGCCAAAAGTGGGATTGCTGGGTCATAGGGAAGCTCTATGTGGAGTCTTTTGAGGAACCTCCATACTGTTTTATGCCTAAAAGTTTTTAGGATTGGTCTACTGACTTCTGTCTTCAAAATGTTTTCCATATGTTTATAAGCTATCATTTAAAAGTTCATAGATTACAACAAAGATTCTTTTTTTTTTTTTTGGGTCCGGTCGTGGGGCCTGAACTCTGGGCCTGGGCGCTGTCCTTCAGCTCTTCAGCTCAAGGCTAGCGCCCTACCACTTGAGCACAGCGCCACTTCCGGCTTTTTTTTTTTTTTTTTTGCTTATGTGGTGCTGAGGAATCGAACCCAGGGCCTCAGGCATGCAAGGCAAGCATTCTACCTCTGAGCCACCTTCCCAGCCCCACAACAAAGATTCTTAAAGCTTAATGAGAATTTCTCCACATGAATGATGCTTGGGAAATTGCATTTAATTTTAAATCTCTAAAATTTGAGAAATACTTATTCTCTAGCAATTTGAAATTTTAAAACATAGGTATATAATAAAATCCCAATTTTTTACATAAATTCTTCATTACTAAAACTGTTTGGTCAAATACAAAGTCATTCATTTTTTGCTTGGAAATAATATGGTTTCAGAAGTATGTTAACCTTTCAAAGCATTTGAATAAAAATTGGAAATCATGAGATTAGCAGTTAATGCTATACGCCTAAAATGTCATTTGACCTGGAGATGAAATAGTACTATTAACAGAATTATTCCCAAGACTGACTTGGTAGAGGGTCAAGCTATAAGATCAATAAAATGAAAAGGTCTTGGGCAATAGGCATTCAGACCATAATTTTAGAAAAACTAGGCAAGTGGATAGATGATAAGTAATTAAGAATCCCCCCAAATTGTTAGGTTTTTATTTAAACTTGCTTGAGTCATTATGAGAAATTGTAAGTATATAGATGAATCAGATACAAACCAAACAGTGAAAGGTGCTATACAGAAAATGTAAAAATGGGGCTGGGAAGGTGGCTCAGTGGTAGAGTGCTTACCTTGCATGCATGAGGCCCGGGGTTCAATTCCTCAGCACCACATAAGCAGAAGAAGCTGGAAGTGGCACTTGAGCTGAAGAGCTAAGGAATAGCACCCAGGCCCAGAGTTCAGGCCCCACTATTGGCAAAAAAAAAAAAAATTAAAAATGATTGGTATGTTAGAACTGACCAGGTAGCCCATAAAATTTGCCTGGAAATGTGAATTTATAATTTTAACACCTGAATGATACAGTAGCCATCTACTGAAAGCAAAAAGAATGGAAAATATAGAAACAGATGGTACAGGAGTCCAAGGGCTTTTGCACGCTGAAGCACAGTGAGCAAGATGAGAAGTGTACAAGGGCATGCCCTGGAGGGTTTGTAATCCTGGAGAAGGAATCTGAATTTTACTGTTTTGAGAAGACTTTAAAGACTGTGCCAAAGACATGTGATTACCTGGTTTTAAAGAAATCTGAGAAGATTGAAAACAAAGCAAAAATCGAAGTAGGGAGAACCAGCTAGGAAAGTAGCCCTAATTTCACAAACATTTATGTTCCAGTTATTAAGGCCTCAGGGAGACACATCATAAGACATTTGTTGTGTACCACAAAATGTTTGACATTTTTCATTATTTCCAGTTATTCCATTTTAAGTAGTTTCTCATTTAATTTTGGTGGATATATATTGGGTTAACTAGTGGTTACTGGTTTTTCTTTTATTGATATTTGTGTTACGTATTTTTCCAGTTGCCTTTTCTCTCCAACAAAGAAAAGGTAACTTTCTACACAGTCTTATGATGAATCCTAGCTGTGTATGAGGTGCATAGGAAGGTGAATGAATCACAGTCCAAGGCTGACCTCCATCAAAAATTTGAGATCCGTTCTCTTCATTTCCAGGGTTTTTGTTTTGTGTTTTGTTTTAACAGTTCTAGGGCTTGAACTCAGGGCCTGGACACTATCCCTGAGCGTTTGTGCTCAAAGCTGGCACTCTACCATCTTGAATCACAGCTCCATTTTCAGCTTTTGAGTAGTTAATTGGGAGATAAGAGTCTCACGGACTTTCTTGTCTGGGATGCCTTTGAACCACAATCCTCAGATCTCAGCCTCCAAGTAGCAAGGATTACAGGCATGAGCCACTGGTGCCTGGCTTTGTTTCTACTTTGGGAGGGCAAATGGAAGCCTTTTTAGCATGATTAATCACTCTGCTGGATATTAGAGTCTCCAGGACTTTCCTTTATATTTAAACATTTGTGTAATTTTTAAGTTAAATTCAGAATTGTATGCTTGAAACTTTTCATTGAAATCAGCTTTATTCAACTTTTTATTAAATACATTAATGGGGAAACATTCAAGTTTTAGCAGAAGATATTTCAATAAAACAGGAAAGCTATGTTGACTAGGACTTTGTAGTTGGGGAAAGGCAGCAGAGTAGAAGAGGCACAGATGAGTTACATTTAACTACAACTCACAGCAGCTGGGCATCCTTTGGTAGCACATTCAGCTTGGAGTATTATACACATAAAATGAGCATAGTATTTGCTTTTTAAGGTTGTATGGCTTAGCAGGTAAATTGCTTTGTTAAATATTTTTAGAATAAGAATGTGTGATGATGAAGTGGAATTTATTGCCATTTTATTGCCATTTATTCTAGTGTATTTTGACCTCAAACTGTGGATTGATTCATTCCTGTTTTACAAGTGAGGATTCTAAGGCACTGTGTCTTTTAGTGATTTTTATAAGGTCATTCAGCCAACAAATATAAACTGTCATATGTATTTTTGTCTCTAAACTAGGCACATTTTTAATTTTCTCTGACTAGTGTGTGAAATAATCTATTAGCCAGTATCATGAAAGTAAATTTGTTTACTCAGATGATTTAGAGTCTGATTTCCCACATAGAAAGCACAAGATCCATATAAATTGTATTAGTGAGATGTATATATCATCCATATAGATGGACAGGTTCAATCTTTTACAGGAAAGAGAATTTTGTACATTGAGGCAATGTTGGCTATATATTCCTTCAGCTCTTAAATGTGGTAGTCTGGATACTGATAGCCTGTCAGAAGATATCACACATGAAAAGCATTTATAGAAATGCCTGTCTGAAGCATTCAGTAAACATTAGTTATTGTGGATTTTAAGGTGAAAACATATTTAATATGTGAGGTTATATAGTTTATACAAGCATTCTCTATTATGCACCTTGTAATTGTTTTAAATAAAATGATGTATGATGCAGTTTACTTTTTAAATATATATATTTTAAGGATTGAAAGAGTTGTCCCCACTTCCTCTGAATCTCAAACGTTTGTACAAAGAAACACTAGAAATCGAGCCCATTTTGATCATTATTTCCCCGGGAGCTGACCCTTCTCAGGAGCTTCAAGAACTTGCTAATGCTGAAAGAAGTGCAGAGTGTTATCACCAGGTGGGTGCAGACTGCTCGGTGGTTTTTGACCTGCTCCTATTGCTGCCACACTAGGTTAGTGAAGTGAGCACTTTGTGTGTCAAGCCAAATGATCGCCTGATAGGTACTTGTCCTAATCTCCAGTCATTGTGAGGATGCTATCTTCCATGGTGAAAGGACCTGTGCAGACAAAGTTAAGGATCTAGTGATGGAGAAATTTCCCTGGATGATTGAGGTGGCCCATCCAGTTGGGCCACAGCACCTTTAAAAGAGGGAGACAAGACTTGAGAGTGAAAGTATGCAATGTGAAGGTGGAAGTAGAGGTCAGAGAGGAAAAGAAGATGAACTAAGGGACCACAAAGGAATGGTAAACAGTTTCCAGGATGCACATGAATGGTAGAGCTACTATTATTTTCAAATTTAGTACCTTGATTTTAAATCTATGTAAATTCTGACCTCCAGAAGTCTGAAATAGTTTGATTAAGGCATTAAATTTGTGGTAGCTTGTTAGAGCAGCAATTGGAAACTAATATATTTGCTTAAACTTTTAAGAATGACTTTAAAAGATTTATTTGGTTGCTTTTAATAAATCACAGTAATGTTTATTTGCAATTTCTTGATCTAAATTGGAAAAGACACATAAATATTGTGAATTAGATTTATCCAGTGTGATACTCTGTTTCCTCTTAAGATAGAAGCTTTCTTCTGTTCTGATAGCCCCCTTTTTTCCAAGGCAATTTACATGTGAATTTTAAAAATTTATTAGTTTATTCTTAGCAAGTGCATAATCTTTTTCATTAGGAATTTAGTTATTGATTTTAAAACCTTAATACATACAACCAAAACTTGGAAAGTAAGAGGTTTACAAGGAATAATGTAAATAGAAGACAGCAAAATAACATGGCAATTGGGAAGCTGTGCAGGTTTTTCTCTGACTTACTTAGAGCTGCTTCTTATTGAGCCATTATCATAGTACATTTGTCTATTAATTTAGGACAATAGTTGTCAGATTTAAGGCAGTGAACCTTTTCCATAGGTTGTACCGTCAACAGTAACTTTAGCAGGGAAACTAAACTAAGCATATAAACATTATTTAATGTTCCTGGAGAAGATGATGTAAATCCTGAAATTATTTTGGTTTTTCTTCATTAAAAAGCTGATCATAAAGGTTTACAGATTATTGTTATTAAAGACAGCTATGGAGGTTTATCAATCATTATGAAAATGCTTACAATGTATATATTAGAATATTACAGATATTTTTTGTTTCACTTTATTTTTTGTGTTTGTAGGTTGCTATGGGTCAAGGTCAAGCTGATTTAGCAATTCAAATGCTAAAAGAATGTGCCCGAAATGGAGATTGGCTCTGTTTGAAGAACTTGCATCTTGTGGTATCTTGGCTACCAGTTCTAGAAAAGGTAGATTCAGATAAATGTGGTACATTTGTATCAATTCAGAAATCACTAAAGAACATCAATATTAAAATGTATACTTAACTATTTTTAATAGTATTTAAACAAAAGCTTTTTTTCTAAAATAAATATATCTGTGCCAAATGATAGATCTTTTACTAGAAAGTCTCAGAATCTTTTTTCAGGGTGTATGAACAAACTCAAGAATTTATTAATCAAAATTGATGGGAAATCCTAGAAGACTTTTCCAGAAGAAAAATAGAAGATGCATAAAAGATTCTAAAAGATCTTTTTAAACCATTCCTCTGTGCTCATGTTCTGTTACCTATATGGAAAGGAAAGGGAGTCAGGGAACCACACATTCCTAAGGCTGCAGAAGTGGAATGTAAACTGAAGAAGTCATTTCATTTAGCCCACTGGCCCCAGGAGGAAAGTAACCATACAACAGAACAATTGCTGGGTAGACTTTGAATGCAAATCTGGGATTAAGTGTGCCGCTCATTTAAGAAAGATGACTTGGTCTTGGGTAAGGATTACAACCAAAGACCAGATACTGCTGGAAGGCTGAATGTAATTCAGCTAAGTGTAAAGGAAGAAAGGATCTCAGGCTAATTCTAGCAACAAAAGTAGATAGGTTAGAGATGCGCATGCCTCTCAGAATAATGTGGTGTCTTGGATTGAACTGGATGGTGGAAAGTGGGAGATAGGTGACTGGAAGAGCGAGGCTACAAAATACCTCAAGAACTCAACAGCGATAGTTTCGTTTTTGTTTTGAACCTTACTGGGGTTTGAACTGCGACATCCTGCTTGCTAAGGTATAGTGCTTAACTACTTGAGATACATCTATAGCCCTAGTTTGGAAATTTTACCCTGGGACTTAGCCAGAGGAAATCTTCAGTAGGGGTTAGTAAGTAAGTAAATGGGCAAAAGTAGCATGACAAAGAGGATCAAACAGAATAGAGTAGATTGAGGGTGGTCCTAGCCTAGTTGTGAGTTGTTGAAAATTTGTGCAATTGTAATAAATTGGCAACTACAGAATCTTGCACAAAGAAGATAATCATTAAATCTTAGAATAAATTAATGATTAAATAGATGGCTCAATGGACCATAATGTTATATTATTTGTAGTTAAATAGATTTT
Source organism: Dipodomys spectabilis (assembly GCF_019054845.1). NCBI lineage: Eukaryota > Metazoa > Chordata > Mammalia > Rodentia > Heteromyidae > Dipodomys > Dipodomys spectabilis. Next base: position 6,006,617 of record NW_024870700.1, read on the forward strand.
GGAACTGAGGTATATAGGAATAGTCATATAATTCTATAGTCTGTCTGTCTTTCTTTCTTTCTTTCTTTCTTTTCTTTCTTTTCTTTCTTGTCAGTCATGGGGTTCTGCGCCTGAGCACTATCCCTCAGCTCTTCAGCTCAAGGCGAGAGCTCTACCACTTGAGTCACAGTGCCACTTCCAGTTTTCAGAATGGTTTATTGGAGATATAAGTCTCACGGAGTTTCCTGCCTGGGCTGGCTTTGAACTGTGATCCTTAGATCTCAGCCTCCTGAGTAGCTAGGATTATAGGCGTGAGTCACCGATGCCCGGCCTTCTACTGTTTTCTGTAAAAGTCAGTAATGGTATAAAATGAAATTTGTGTGTAATGACTCATATGTCTTAAAACCTAAAGGATAAGTAGTTGTAGCCTGCTTTCGCCTATGGTTGAGTGATAAATACTAATCTTCGTAAAATGAAATTATAATTAAGTTTTAATTTTGGAACATAGAGTACATTACAAAAAATGTTAAACTTTTTTTGCTTTTGGAAAGTCTATATGAACTCTTTTGATATAAATTTATGTTTATTGTATACCCAATCAAATCACAGATGTGTTGTTTTTATTTAAAAAATTTAATTAAAAATTTTTAGATATGTTAGTTGAAGGCAAATTTTCATATAAACTTTATATTTTAAAGTTATGAAGTATAAATTGATTCACAATTTTTGTTTCATTTTGTTCCAGTTCTGAAGCATGAACTCAGGACTTGCACCCTGTCCATGAGCTCTTTTGCTCAGGGCCAGCATTTTACCCCTTAAACCATAGCTACACTTCCAAGTTTTTTGGTGTTTAATTGGAGATAGGAGTCTCATGGGCTTTCCAGGCTGATTTTGAACTACAATTGTCAGATCTCAGCCTCCTGAGTAGTTAGGATTACAGATATGAGCACTAGCACCCAGTAGCACAATGCTTTTATAGTCATTATTTTAATATTCTTTTGTCATCTCACATCTACATTTTACATATTAATAGTGGCAATTTGTGTCATAGAATATATTAAACTATTTTAATAGCTATCAGCTATATTTCATATATTCACTCTATAGATACTTGAGTAAACAGTAATAAGCCAAATGCTAGATGCTGGTTGTACCTGCTCTTTAGAGACATATCAAAAGAAACAGACCACATTAGTAAATAACTATATTGAAGCATGTTGTACACTACAAATAAGAAATGTATAAACTAGCAAGAATCACTAGTATAAACTAGTGATTCTTGAATTTTTTGTAGGAAAGTAGAGATTAAATTGTATTTTGACATAAGTAAGAATTTATCTGGTTCCCAAGAAAACAATAGAGCAGAGTGATTATGCTGTGTACAAATACTGAGGCATAAAAATCTGAGCAGATGGCTAAAACGTACATTGTCAGGGTCACAGGTAGATGAATCTGTGTTGTGAAATTCCCAGTTTAGGGGACAAGACATAGGTACTATGAAAAATTGTCAAGAAGGGAATTAATATCATTATATAATTTCTTAGAAGCATAAATAATAACAGAATTTGAAGGCCTAAGGCAGTTGGTGATTTACATATAGCAATGGTAGCTAACAAACATATCAAGGATGCAATAAGGGTTAAGTCTAAGGTGCTTAGAGTTGGTGTAAGTCATTGAGACTAAGGTCACAAAGCAAATAAACAACAAAGACAAGGTTTGGATTTTACAGAGTGGAACGACTTGCAGGACCAAGTTGTTATCCATTATACTAAGGGAGTAAATGTACTTTTACTGTTTGTTGTTGTTGTTGTTTTTTTTTTTGGTCGGTCGAAGGGCTTGATCTCTGGGCCTGGGTGCTGACCCGGAGCTCTTCAGCTCAAAGCAAGCAAACGCTCTACCACTTGAGCCACAGTGCCACTTCTGGTTTTCTGGTAGTTAATTGGAGATAAGAGTCTCACAGACTTTTCTGCCCAGGTGGGCTTTGAACTGTGATCCTCAGCTTCCTGAGTGGCTAGGATTACAGGCCACGGGCACCTGTTTCTGTTTACTCTTTTTTAAGTGAACAAGGCTATCTGTATGCACTGCATTGCACAACAGATCTCTAGGGCTTTTTCATTCTACATTCATCACACTAAGCTGGTAATAGAGAAGCTAAACATTTGAAGCAAAGAATTGATGTTTTAGAAATTTTAGTAAGATCTGATTTTTCATAATAGATTGTTAAAAGGGAAATGTATGTATTTAACTAGATTTAATTTTGGTTTTGTCAACCAGGAATTGAATACTCTTCAACCTAAAGATACCTTTCGTCTTTGGCTCACTGCAGAAGTTCATCCTAGCTTTACTCCTATCTTACTGCAGTCAAGTTTGAAGATAACCTATGAGGTGAGAAGTTTTGAAATGTATATCATGTGTTATATAACAACAATGATCTGATCATGCTCTCCAAAACTTTATAAGTAATTACATATACTGAACCTGTAAAAACTTCCTTTTATACTTAAATGAGGTGTAATTAATAATGTAAGTGATATAAAGCTTCACACGTATTTTAAAAGTTTATTTCTTATTTACCTCTTTGATTTAATGTGATAAAAATAAATAACATACCAGAGTTCAAGCCCCACGACCGACAAAAATAAATAAATAAATAACATAAAATTTACCTTCTGAACAACTTTGTTATATAACAGATTCCTTGGAACTATTTATCCTCTGGAATTAAGACCCTATTCTACTGAGTACTGTTAGTGAAATATAAAATATGGCAGCAAGCATTATGGAAAAATAGTATATACATACTTCAGAAAGTTAAAAAAAAGAGCTAGTATATGAGCCAGAAATTCCAATCTTGGTTTATATCCAAATAATTGAGAAAATCATCAAGGTTCCCCAGTTCCACATTTTTCCTTTTCCCTCTCTCTAGCCTCTGGCAACCACCTTTCTACTGTTTTACAGAGTTTGACTCATTTAGTACACTCGTTCAGTGTCTGTTTTTTTGTGACTGACTTACTTAGCACAATATCCTTGCTCATGCCTTGGCAACAGGATTTCCCCTTTTGAGGGTGGGGCAGAAATGAGGTTAAACTACAGGCCTCACATTTGCTACACAGTTGGTCTACTACTTGAATCCCATCTCTAGCTAGGAACTTAATTTTCAGACTGAGTAATGTTACATTATATGTATATACCATCCTTCCTTTCCTCCTTCCCTTCTTCCTTCTCTCCTTCCCTTGATGGACTTCTAGGTCCTCAATTTTTTGGCTGTTATGAATAGTGCATTGTACATAGGTGACCACTTCTCTTCAAGATTTTGTGGTGATTGTTTAGTTTCCAATCAGTGTCATGCTTTGTTAAGTTCTGCTGTGAAATTTTGGCATAGTTTATGATAATTTTTAAATGTTTCGTAAGCAAAAACTTTATTCTTAAAGATTAGGTTTAATAGTATATTCTTAGTTTTAACAAAAAAATTAAATAGTAATGAAAAAGTCTGCTCAGTATGCAGTAGTCAGTATTCTTAAAGTATGAACTTGAATTATTTTCTGCTCACATGAGAGACTATTTTGGAAATAAGATTTTATTTTTAAAACTTTTAATTATGGTTAGCAGACAAATGTAAACCATTTTTTTACTTTAAAATTCTCTTTGAGGGCTTTACTCTGCTTTTTTTCTAACTATTGAAATTTTGAAAAGTTATCTTTTAGTAGGTGAAATCTCAACATGTCAATTTCAACTCAACATGTCAATTTATCAGTACAAGAACCTTGATCAATGTCACTCATTTTCATCTATTCTAACCCTGTCCATCCCTTCAAGTTACTTGCTTTCATTTTCACATAGGTACATTGGTTATCATGACTATTCCCCCATCATCTCTCACAGAATTCTTCTAATCATCTCACATGCTACGTCTGCTTCACACGGAAGAACATTTTTGGAGTTACAAAATTTTATTTATTTATTTTTAAATGAACATTTTGAGTGCTAGTTTCATTTAAAATTTCATTTCTTTGGTTTATATCTGTGTTTAGCTATGTCAGGTAATGGCCATATCAACTTTTGTGGACTATTGTAAAAAAATTACATTATATGTAAATTTATTTTGAAGTCTTTATGGAAATTCAAATCAACTAGCAAAGTCTGATGGGCATATGTTAAACTTAAAAATTCTTAGCCCTGTATCAGGTAGCAGGTAGTACTGAAATGGTGATTATAAATTACAACTATATATAATTCTAGATTTATAGTTAAGATGAACTGTTAGATGTACAGTATTTAAAACATTTTATATTTGTCCACTTCCAAGTAACTGATTGAAGTCAACCTTCAATTTAGATTCTTTATCAACATATGTTCTCAAATATTTCAAATACAAATTCATTTGTGCATGTTAGGCAATAAGAAAGCTGTTAATTTCTTTATTTAGTCACCTCCAGGTTTGAAGAAGAATTTAATGCGTACTTATGAGTCTTGGACTCCTGAGCAAATTAGCAAAAAAGACAACATACACCGAGCTCATGCTCTTTTTAGTTTTGCATGGTTTCATGCTGCGTGTCAAGAAAGAAGAAATTATATTCCACAGGTAATTCAATTATAATGTGGCTAATGTTGATAAATTTGTGTGTCTAACTCAGCTTTTTGTACTAATCTTCTGGACTGCATATAGTTATCTATTTCACATTTCACTGAATTAAAATGTTAAAGCAACCTGTGACCCAAGATAAATATCCAGTCTAGCACTTCTATACTTTATATCTCACAGACATCTCAGACTTCAAAAGCTGAATCCTTGGACCCTTTTCTGTAATGTCTCCTCTGTAAAAAGCATTGATATCCATTTATTTTGGTTTTTTTTGGGTCTGGTTATGGGGCCTGAACTCTGGGCCTGGGCGCTGTCCCTCAGCTCTTCAGCTCAAGGCTAGCTAGCACTCTACCACTGGAGCCACAGCGCCACTTCTGGCTTTTTTCTTTTTGCTTATGGGGTGCTGAGGAATCAAACCCAGGGCCTCATTCATGCAAGGCAAGCGCACTACCACTGAGCCACCTTCCCAGCCCCCATCTACTTTCTTGAACTAGAATCCTAGGAGTTTTTTTAAAATGTATTTCTGTGAATTTCTGACTTGATCTATTATCTACTTATGTCTACTACTTGTGTCCTTTTCTCCATTTCCCCAAGCCTAGTCTTCTCTCACTGGGACTGCTTTGTGAGCTTACCTTCTGACTGTGCTTCCTCCAGTTTGCATTCAGCAGCCAGACTTGTCTTTCTGTGAGTTTGATTAGTTCATTACTTTCTGTTGTACTTGGGAAAACTATGCAAATTATGACCCCAAAGGAAAGATCTGTCTCTTCAGCCCCTTCTCAGCCTTGGTCTACTGTTATTTATTCTTCAGTTACGCTGGCTGTCTTTTTGGTATGAATCTACCCAAAAGATCTAGGCTTCCATTTTTCTGTTGTTGTGGCAGCCTTAGCTGGTGCTAAAACCCCATTTATTCCACAAGCCCTTTTCAGCCATAGATTGGATCTTTGTCCCCTCTTTAGATTTTTTTCCATCCTTATTTTTTCAACTTTGTCTGTTTCTGCTGGGAAACTGTTTCCTCATTCTTTCCTTGTCTTGTCCTCCCTTTAGCTACTGTCTCTACTTGACTTACAGGCCAAAGAAAGAAATCGGTTCTGAACCTAGACAGACTTTGACTGGGTAGAAGCTTTGGTTAAAACATTTTTTAAAAAATTTTACCACTCAGGTCCTTAATTCCTAAATATTTCACAACTTAATATTGATTATACGCTTTCTTTAATGATTCAAAATGCTACTGGCTCTCTAATTTATATTCCTAGCTCAGTTTACTTCTTTTAGGTTTGAGTTTCGATATTCAACTATTCATTTGACCTGCCTACTTATGTATCTCCATGTACTCTGGATCTATTTCTAGAATATAGGCTTCTTAAGAGCAGATTCTTACTGTTGCTGAATTGTCATTGGCCCAAATAGGGCCTGGTACTTACCAGACACTCCTTAAGATTTTGTTGACTACATTTTACTTTAAAATTATCTTGGGCTGGAGGTAAGGTTTAGTGATAGAGTGCTTTACCATCAGTGAGGTCCTGGGTTCAGTCTTCAGTACCTTTAAAACAAAGAACAGTAGGCAACAAGCCTTCCAATAAAAATATTTGAAATTGTTAACCTTTAGTTTACTGATCTCATCATAATTCTTACAACTTTATAGTCTTTCAGTGAATAGTTACCATCTGCTAAATTCAACACTTGTTTAGTAATCAGTGGTAACACTTCTCTTTTTGATGTCTTCATCCTTCATTACAAACTGATACAATCACTTTTTTCCTAACAGATTCTCCAATACTTTGTCTTCCAATCTGTTCTTTCCCTTTCCCATCAGGGTAACTTACCACTTAGCCTGGGTTTGATCTCATTCTTGTCTGTACCAAGTACATTACTTTCTATCACTTAATACAGTTTGTAGTTGTGCAAATATCTTAAGTGATGGTCTCCACCTCACGTATTCCTGAATCTGCCTGAAGGGTCCATGAGAGCAAGTATTATTTCTATTTGTTTTATTCTTATGTGCCCACAACCTGACTTGTAATAAAATTTAAGAAATATTTTTGAATGATGAATAAATAAAGCCGGTATCAATATTCCTCAAAACCAATGCTACCCAAGTATAAAATACCCAAGTATAACAAATTGAACTTGCAGGGCTGGGAAGGTGGCTCAGTGGTAGAGCGCTTGCCTTGCATGCCAAAGGCCCTGGGTTCGATTCCTCAGCACCACATAAGCAAAAAGAAAAAAGCCAGAAGTGGTACTGTGGCTCAAGTGATAGTGCACTAGCCTTGATCTGAAGAGCTGAGGGACAGTGCCCAGGCCCAGAGTTCAGGCCCCACAACTGGACCCCCCAAAAAAAATTGAACTTGCTTTATTACATAATTACTTTCAGCTAAGGGGAACCTCACAAAAATTGTTTTTGATGTTTTGTATTCTCTCTATATACAATGTAGAGCTCTGGATTTTTCTTTTACATAGTATTGTTATTGGATTAGGAATGCTTTATAGATTCAGTAAGAATCAGAATGAATGGATAGAAAATAATGTTAAGTACTTTTGAGACTCTGGTAATATTTTTCTTTTGTTTGTGGTGAAATTTTATAGCTACATAGCATGAATTATAGGAAATAACTTATTGTGCATAGTGTATAGAATAAAAAAATTCTACACCAGTTTTTAATCACATTTACATGTATTGTTATATATGTAAATGATAAACTATATGGTTTATGCTTTAAAGATTAGTATATTTACTTGTTAAATATATAGAATATTGATTTTATTAAAAATTCTCCAATTTATTTTTTAGGATATCCTGAGCATTTTTTAAAATAGCAAAAGCAGTCAAAATATATATACATATGACTTGATGCTGCTTAATTCTTTACTACATTTTAAATTTATCTTGATAGGGTTGGACCAAATTTTATGAGTTTTCTTTATCAGATCTTCGGGCTGGATACAACATTATTGACAGACTCTTTGATGGTAAGTTCTCATGAAGACATTTTCTATCTCCGATGTTAATGATAGATTTGTTTAGAGTGTTATTGATAGTGTGATTTTTCAGAAGTGTCAATTTCATATCACAAATTTGACTTTTTTAGTTTTTAATATTCTGACTGTCAAGTCTTCGTTATATGAGAGTCTGGTATTAGCTATGGTGGTTATTTTATATACCCCATTCAATTTATCTGTAGCTTATAGGGAAGCAGAAAGCTAGATAGATCTCATCCTCATTTTGTGACCCACAAACTTCAATTGAGTTAGACTTTCAAAACAACTGTAGAAGCTGGACATTAGTGGCTCACGTCTGTTATCCTACCTACCAGGAGGCTGAGATCTGAGGATCAAGGTTCAAAGCCAGCTTGGGCAGAAAACTCTGTGATACTCTTATCTCCAGTAAGCTGCCCCAGATTATACTCTATCTGATACTACTTTCCAGTTTTCCCTATTTTCTTCCTTGTTCCTGATGCAGTCTATCCTCAGTGAACTTCACTGGTTTCATAATCTGGAACTATGCAGCATATATGCCTAGTGACTAGATCTTCTCAGCTAACATTTTATGTGTCAGTTTTGTGTTTGCATGTAGTTACAATCCCCTTATTACTCTATAGTATGCAGTTGTATAGGTACTTCTGCTGCTGAACATGGGGCTAGTTTCATTCTGGGATGGTTAATGCTGCTGTAGCTTTAGGTGACTATAGGACTTGTTTTTGTGGAGTGTATATTCAGGAGTGGAATTACTAGGTCATAACACATGCATTTTTTATCATTGTTACTTAATGCCAACTAGTATCCCAAGATTATCTTCATTAAATAATACATCAGAAAAGTAAATGTAAGTATGTACTTCAGCAAATGTTCATAAATTGAACCCATGTCAATAACATCAGTTTCAAGAAGATTTACTACAATTCCAAAAGCACCTCCTAAACTGTATAGCACCTCGTGCTCTTCCACCTCACACAAGGATAGATACTGTCCTGACTTCTGTGAATTATGACATTAAATGCTAATTTGGAAATTTTTCTAAAGGATATACACTAATACTTAGGATATCTTGGTAGTTTTTCAAAATGTCATAATTAGTGCCTTTTACAGCTGGGAGAACCAAAGCACAGAGAGTTTGTATAACTCATAATTGTGTTTTAAAGTTATGGTGGAATCCTGTGGTTTTTACATATGTTGCACCATTGATTTGTCAATAAAAATTAGATAGCTCAGAGCAATATTGACCCTTATGGTAAAACTCTTTGCATAATCTTATAGTTAAAAAATTTCCCAATATTAAGAGATTCTGTATATGTAGAATTCAAAAATAAATAAAAGTCATGAGAAAATTTGTATGGAGATTAATTGCCATGTAATCTAGAGTAAGTTTCTTAATGTTTAAAAGCAGTAGAAACATTAGCACTATCTGTTTGTCTTGTTATTGAAAGGTTTAAATGATAAGCCACATGAAACATTGATGTTTAGTACATTTAATATATGGGTTAAGCAGTGTTTGGCTTTGTTGTTGTAATTTAATTTCTCACTTTTGTCTTGAACAGCCAACATTTATTTTTGAGAACAGTGACTATTAGGAGAAAAAGACGATTTTGTTATATAACTTCTGTAAAATATTGTGTAAAACAGCCAATGTATTTTATAAATTGGAAGGTCTGCTATAATGTTGCTGCACTCCTGGGTGACCTATTTACTCATGACTGGCATCCATCACTAATACCTCATTTGGGGAATAGCAGTGGAAGGGAGGAAGTTAGGTCTTGATGAAGTGCTCGGCTATTGACCACTGTGTATATGCAGGACAATAGTGGTAACTCTTTCTCTGCCATGTAGGTCCCTTTATCCCAAGGAGCATCGTAACACTTCTATTTTTGTGATTATCTCTGAATTATGTAATGATGAAATACAATTAAACTAGTACTCCTAACAAAAATCTTTGTTTCCTGTACTTACGAGAGATTTGAAACTTCTTATTTTCTACTGTTAATCACTGAATTGTGATTTTTAAAGCGATTTCTGTTGCAGAATGAGATCATATCTTATAGAAAACAATTGTCATTTTTTAAATTTTTGGGTTTTTTTTTGTGACTCTGGGAACCACCCCACCCTCCTGAAGCCTTGCACGCGCCAGGCAAACCCTCTACCACTCATCTACCTTACTAGCTCCTCCTACACTATGTTTCTCTCCTACTGGAATAGAAAAATGAAAGATTGACTCTAAGTCAATAGATAGAAGACTATATTGTCTGAAGGTGATTTGTAGAATTTCCCTAGTCAGATTATTTTAGGAACCAAATATTTTATCATTCCCCCATTCAATAATTCAGTAATATGCACTAAATATTCGCTCAGAATAAAATTAGGTTTGGAGGAGGTTCTTTTAAGGCATTTCAGTGGTAAGTAGGCAATGTTTTGTGGTAGAAAAGGATGACTGTGCATTTAGAATACCTCATTACCAATCCAAATTCAAACTTCCTAGACCTTAATGTCTCCATTTATGGAGTAATATTGATACTTCTCTATTTAATACTTCTGGGGTGGCAAAGATTGAGTTTATAAGTATAAAATACTTGGAAATTTTTACTTGGTTAACTAATATTTAAGTAAATATACCTACTGTTAATATGGACCATTTTAAGAAATACTTTAGGAAGTTGCAGCATGTCCTCGCAGTGTCGTGGCTATTACTGGGAAGGTAAGTGGATGAATGTAGAAGGTGGAGGAAGGCAAATATAGTCATAATAACGTATGTGAACACATGGAAATGGAACAAACTCACTCAGACTGATTTGGGAAGGGGGATATGAGGCATGTGAGAATGGAGTGACTGATCAAAATGCATTGTAACCAAAAGCAGACACGATGAACTGAACCCCCTAATAAGTGCTAATAAGTGATTTAGTTGTGTTTTGTATATATATATATAAATTTTGTATATATATATATATATATATATACATATATACACCACCTATATATCCTTCCACAACTGATAAATATAATTTTTGTATTTTTATTCACCTTTTAAAATGAGATTAATAAAAGTATTTTTAACTTACAGGATCCAAAGACATACAGTGGGAATTTGTACATGGTTTGCTTGAAAATGCTATTTATGGAGGACGAGTAGATAACTATTTTGATCTTAGAGTTCTTCAGTCATACCTGAAACAGTTTTTTAACTCTTCAGTAATTGACGTATTAAATCAAAGGAACAAGAAAAGTGTTTTTCCATATTCCATAGCTCTACCAAAATCCTGCAGCATTTTGGTAGGTAATATCATTTTCAATCTATTAGAGAAATATTGGGATTATTTTAACACTGTTAAAAATATTTTATTTTCAAAAACTCAAGTTGTTACTCCTAGGACAGACTGTTTTGTCAATATACCCTGTATGTGTTCTGTGAACTTTTGGGTATGTATTGAAGATTTATTGATTCTAGTGACGATTGACTAGTGCTTAGGCAAATCTGCAATTGCCAAGAAAAGTGTAGTGTAGGGCTCATGTTAATATCTAGAATGGGAGATGTTGCTTTCTAATAGGTGTGACCTACTCTGAGGAGTGCAAAGAAGTCAAGTTTTCTTAAATCTTACCTTGAGTTTCTGGCTCATAAACTTAAAACAGGCCTGGATATATGCAAGGAAATCACAGCAACTATTGTGTGTCGCTTTGACCTCCAGTCATCACTTGGAAGACTTCCAGAATACAGTCATCTTCCAGAAAACAGTATTAATATAGCAAAAAGATTTCAATCCTACTTCAATTTATCATAAACTTACAGTTGTACAAATGTCCCAATATTTTATTATAATATTATAATATATATATATATATACACATATTCGATGTAATAAAATATCTATTTATATATATACACACACATCTATCTATCTATCTATATCTGGGGCTTTGAACTCAGGGCCTCCTGATTGCTCTGGTGCACTACCACTTGAGACAAGTTCCCAGCTGTTTGTTGTTTTATTTGTTTTAGATAGGATCTCTTGTTTTTGTTCAGTGATCTTTCTATTTAGACCTCCCAGATAGCTGGGGTTACAGATGCACACTAACCACAACTGGTTTATTTGTTGAGATAGGATCTTGCTAACATTTTGCTCAGGCTGTCCTTGAACTGTTGTTCTTCTGATCTCTGCCCTCCTGAGTAGCTGGAATTATAAGGATTAGTCACTACCCTCAGCCTACATCAAATATTATTATAATGTATTTTTTCATGAATTGCAAATGTATGTGTGTATATATATTTATGTGTGACATTATATATTTTCCTAATTTGTGTGATGTCTTTTTTTCTCACCCAAATACTTTTAAAGATATTTTTGTTTGTGACATAACTGTCAAAACACCAAAAATTTTAAGAGTAAATATTAACTATATTAATATTACCTTATGTATTATGTTAATGATTATCACATCTGTTTTTGCTTTTAGTATTTTTACTTTTCCCATTCAGTAATTTGCACAGAACACCTGTTTCAGCTGTTCTAAGCATTGTGGATGCAAGTGCTTATTTATGGAATTTACTTTCTAGAAGGAGAACATTAGTTTGAATAAGGAAACAACACATAACATTTATTTATGTATAATATTTATGTATTCTGTATTTTTCAGATAGTACACCCACGTCTTTTTCATGTGGTACATTTTTCAGACAGTATACACAACATTCATTTCTAACATAAGTATGCTACATTGAGCTTTTATACCTTGAATGCATAGAGCAAGTAGAACACAGCTCCCCAAACGCTCTTCTCATAGCCCTTCTTGTTATTCTTCCCCCACAAATGTTCTTGTTGATTTCTCACAATCTACATTTGTTTTCCCTGTGTTCATGCTGTTTACATTAATGGCATCATGCAGTAACATCCTTTTGGGTCCATGTGAGTGAATCTGGAAGTGTAGATGCTAGTTCTTTAGTCAGCATGTCAGTATATAGTTCTAGGGAGGCAGAAGACTCCAGTCTAGACAAGACTTCACGGCTGTATTGAAAAGAACCATGTAAGGCTGCATGCCAGGGCCACAAGCAAACTGAGGACTAGCTGTGGGTATGGAATTGCTTTACAATAAAGTGGTAACAAGGAGAACTTGAATAGCAGGCTATTCATCGGTTTAAAGAATTTTCTATACTTTTGAGAAACATTTCTGGAACATTTATCTTAATTTTATACCAGTACGAACTGAATTCTTTAGGTAGACTGAAGGAAAAGAAATGACAAAATTTCCTAAAACGTCTAACAAAACGTTGTTATAGAAATGTAGATATCATTGTTTTAATCAATTCAGGACACTTTGATGGGAAGTTGCATAAGAAAATAAAGAGTATCAAATAATTAATGCCTAGAGAAGTATTAATGAGAAATTATTTCTTATGGATAACTGAGATAAAGTACAATGAGATTTATCTAGAAAATGTAAAATATGGATAACTAATATTTTACAAATATCTATTCTTTCTGTTTTTGCTGGTTGTAAATTCAATATCTAATGAGAAATCCTTGTACTTCTTTGTGTCCAGGACTATCGTGCTGTCATTGATAAACTTCCAGAGGACGATAAACCGAGTTTCTTTGGTCTGCCTGCCAATATTGCTCGCTCATCTCAGCGCATGATCAGTTCTCAGGTAATCTAAGAAAATAATTTCCCTTTTAGAAAAATGCTACTGCTGAGCCCGATTCCAGCAACCTTCAATTTCTTTAGTACAAGGCCCACAAGCTTTGTTTCTTCCATTATTGTTAAAGTATCTGTTCTGCAGTTTTAATGTTCATTTTGTATTATTGTAAAAATTGTTACCCTGTGTGTTTATGAAAATAAATGTAAGTGTTCCTAGGTACAAATAGGCTCCTCACCTATGCCAACTGAAGATATTTCTGTTCATTTTCTTAGATAGTGTCAACTCAGATAGTCTATGAGAGGACATGAAGTTTACTGAGTTTCCTTTCATACATGATTACACTCTAGGTATTTCCCTGCATGCTCTTTATCCAATCTAAAATAATAGATTATTATTGTATGTATTATATAATAGCATAAAATTTTATTATAAACTATATTGTAAAATAAATTTTATATATAAAATATTTTACAATACCCACTTTAACAGTATATACAAGGATTTTTTAAATTGTGAAAATACTGTACAGAGTGGTTACAATTACATGGGCAAGATAATGAGTACATTTCTTATCAAGCATTGTAGCCTCCTCCTTTGTTTCCCCTTCCCAACCCCCCGACCCCCCCAACCCTCCTCCCCTCCCTCCACCAAAGTTGTAAAGTTTGTTTTCGACATTACAATTTGTACATCTCATTGTTGCAATGGGTCTACCTATATACAGGGATTTTTTGTGTGTGTATATTCACATTAGCTCTGAAAATATATTCTCTTGTTTGAAGTAAACCTGAAAGAACTTAAGAATAAATATCTAATCCTGTTTTATTTTTCTCTATTTAAGTGAATAAAACATGCTTCTAGTGTATAAATTATATCTGTAAATAAATGCACATAAATGCATGATTGTATATAACTATATTCTATATAAATATATGTCTTTAACTATTATAAAGTATGATTCTAATTGTAATGCTGTTTTGAGGTATATAGGGACTAGGGAGATGGAAAGAGAATGATTGTCCTATAGCCAACATAATGCCCAAGCAACAGATTGAAAAAATACTGAAATCTCAATATTGTTTTGATTTACATTTCTTTATGGTCAGGAATGTTGAGTATTTCTTCATGTATTTATTGGGTATTTGTACAACTTTTGAGAATTTTCTGTTCAGTTCATTTACTTATTAATTGAATTGATTTTTTGGGAGTTTAAGTTTTTGAGCTCCTTGTATATTCTGGTTATTAATCCCTTGTCAGATGTATGTCACAAAGATTTCTTCCCATTCTGTGGGCCATCTCTTTATTAGACCAGTCTTCAGATTCACATAGTCTTTCTCCTGCCTTCTCAAGTTGTTGAGGTTTACAATTGTATTTTAAATTTTGACTTAATTATTTAATGTCCAAGCTCTCTTTTTGGTTCTTTTTCAAAAATGCTACTGAATTTCTCATATTCCCTATTCATCTTTTAATTTCATTTAGCTGTTTTTCTGTATCTTATGTCTCATGAAGTTTTTTTAAATTATCATTCTCTTAGGTATTTTGTCTTTATTTTTGTAGTCATGTTTGTGTTGAGAAATTAGGTAGACCAATGTTTACAACTGTTAGATTCTCTTATGGGTTGTTCCCTTTATCAGTATGAAATTAATTTCTTTGTCTCTTTTGACTAATTTTGTTTGAAGTCTGTTTTGTCATATATTTCTGTAGTTAGTTCTGCATGGTTTGGCATCTTTTAATCCACAATTACAATATATATTATTTCAAGTAATCCTTAAATAGCCGTCATTCCCCTTCCAGCAAAGTTAAACCCTGGGCAGTATCTATGTTCTGCTGTTGCCTCTTACCTCAGAATTCTCTGAGAAATTTGTCTAAAAGATGAAGTTAAGCGAAATGAACCCCAAGATAGGGACACAAGTGATTTTTTTTCTTGCTTGCTATTGTTTCTAACGTATTTATAAGGTACCATGTGATTATTTTGTTGCTTTGTATGTTCCTCCCCCATGGTTTAACCCCTGTTTTCACTGTATTTGATGTCAGTATAATTGGGAGAGGGAAAGGGAAAAACAAAATGCTTAAATAGGGATGCAGGTTGACCCATTGCAACAATGAGATATATAAGGCACTATGTTGAAAAATGAACTTTATAATTTAGGTGGGGGGGGTAGTGTAGTTTTGGAGGTGGGAGAGAAGGGATGGTAGGGGGCAAACAAAGGAGGAGGCAACAATGCTTGATAAGAAATGTACTCATCACCTTGCTCATGTAACTGTAACCCCTCTGTACAATAAACATTTCAAAAAAAGGTAAAATAAGTACCATCCAAGGTCTGTAAAATTAAACTGTATAAAAAGAGGGCTTTGGAATCTTATTTTTCTAAATACATGTCTTGGGTGATTCTTAGATACCTCAGCTTTGAGAGCATCTGTGCTACAGTTAGGAGAGACTGTAGAGAATACCCAGTCTTGTTATTCTAAAGGCATGAAATCTGCCTTTCAGATTCTTTTTTAAATCTGATCACATAGAATAATTTTCCTTAATGTATGAGTGCAAAGTTAAAACAACCTAGTAAGATATTAGACTGATGGAACAGGGCTTGATGAATAATCTATTGAAATTTTTTTTACAGTGCTAATCAGTACCAGTGACATAAGTGATAATCTAAGTAGAATAACCTGGGTTTCTTGTATTAATGATACTGCAGGCTATTTCCATCAATTCAGTTATTTGAAACATTTTTGCTGTCATGAGTGCTTTAAACTTAGGAATTTCTAGAATTTGATAGTTCTTAATTTTGCCCTTCTTTTCTTTCTGTCGGTTGTGGGGCTTGAACTCTGGGCTTGGGCACTGTCCCTGCACTCTTCAGCTCACCACTTGAGCCATAACGCCACTTCCCGCTTTCTAGTGGTTTATTGGAGATAAGAGTCTCACAGACTTTCCTGCCCAGGCTGGCTTTGAACCATGATCCTCAGATCTCAGCCTTCTGAGTAGCTAGGATTACAGGCGTGAGCCACCAGCACCCGGCTTTAATTTTGCTCTTCTATTCAAAACATACAGATAAAAAATGTCACTTGTACTGAGTTTGTCATTTGGTTCCATGGTTATTAGAAAGAAATGTCATGTTATTGAATATCTTATTTAAGACATTACATGTTGACAATTCTGAGCTGTGATTTATGGACTTAATAAGTTTAGTAAATGGTAGCATAAAATTATTTAAATAGTTTCTAGCAAAAGCTTTCCCTTTTTTAGAAATCAATGAATCTCTGGAGAAATATGAGATAACAATGAAATTTTGGTGTAAATGCTTTTTAGTTTTCTGCATCTAGTCAGTGTGTTGGATGACTTACCAAAAAAAGATGTCTTAGCTGTCATTTGAATCCACATTTGCATAAGCACTTAAATCTTCCCATGAAGATTTTAGATCTAGGCAACTAAGAATGAGTCTCAGCATATCTATGAGCTTAGGCCATTCTGAATCTATCTAGGAAATAAGGTCTTTCTACCAAAAGATAGGTATTTTCGTATTCTGTAGATAGTAATATAAATAGTCTTTTCCTATAGTTACTTTGCATCTAACTCGGAGTAAAATCAGTCTTCAAGATCTTCACGATCCCACATGCATGAGTCTTCTCCTTAATCTGTTGTAACCACACTGGTCTTATATTTTCTTCTTGAACTTCTGCCTAAGATCCTCCATGCTTCCCATATCCTTCACCCTGACATCAATACCTTATATATCTTCATGGTTTAAATCTGCAGGTCTATAAATGTTATAATAAGCGTTCATATAAAATAATATTCCCTTTCAACACTTACACCACTTATTTCCTAACCGGCTTTGTTTTATTTTTGTTACAATCTTCATTTTTTAGTTATTTGTCTTTAAGTAGTTGTACAAAGGCGTTGACATTTAACAAAGGAGTTTATGAATACAACGCATCTTGATCTCTATCATACCTGTCAACATTCTCACCCATCCCTCCACAACCTCTCCCTTTCCCTTCCTTTTCCCTCCTTGCCCTTGACCCCACCCCACAGGTACTTTCAAACTTCTAAAAATAGCAGTATTATGTACATACATATTCTCTTTCTCTCTCTCACATGCACAAACATTAGACAGTGGGGCTTCCTATGTAAATGTATAGTCAGGCACAGGTAAAGAGGATTACATTAGAAGATATATGTGTGTCTGTGTATATATGCCTCATAAAATAGTATAAGCTTTTACTATAGCATTTTTGGTAGATAGCAATGATAATACCATCAAAAATATGGGAGAAAATTGACAAACTAAAATTACATAGCCAATTACCAGCCAAATATAATAATATTTTCAGATACTTAAGTCTCACAAAATTTAGCTCCCATGTACTTTCTCAACATATATGTGCCTAAAATATAGTTTTATTTTACTTTTTTCTTTTAAGTAGTTGTACAAGAGTTGCCGTTCAACAGAGTAGTTTATGAACATCGTGCCTCTTGATCAGTGTTGCGCCTTTGAACATTCTAACCCATCCCTCCCACCCTACCTACCCTTTCCCTCATTTTTCTTAATTTTTATGTTATGTATTTTTTTGCCATTTAACAAAACAATGTATATTTTTGCTTTGCTATCCTTTGCTATTACTGTGCCTATTTCACTTTGCATTATACAATTTGAGTTACTCTAGATATTTGATTCTTATGTTTGCTATTATGAGTATTTGTGGATGCATCTCCTGGTATGCAGGAACAAGTGTTGCTATAGAACCATTGTGTCAAATTATTTGATGTTCATCGTAACTTACGGTCATGCCATCCCCATGTAATAGCCACATCCTCCTAATTCCATTAGATATGGAATTATAGATGCCTTTATATTCTGCCAATCTGATGTGTTAAAATATTATTTCTTAAATTAGCATTTTTGATCAGTATGACTAAACATACTGCCATATGTTTGTGGCCATTTCTCTTTGTTTTCAGTTGGAAAGATGGTAGTAAAGCAGACATGGTTGAAGAACAGAGTGGGAGAGGGCTATTAGTGTAGCGCTAGCTAGGATGAAGGTACTGGAAAGAAGGTTGAGCCTTGTGATCTATAGCATTAACTAGATCCTTCTGACAGTGTATAACTTGTGGAGAATGGACAATAGGGGAGTAAGACTTGGAGCAAAGAGGTGAGTTAGAAAGCAGATGCAGAAAGCTAGTGATGTTACTCAAAAACAGCAGGTTTTGGAAGGGAATTGTTACTAATCAAATCTATGAGTAGCTTTACTTTTATAAAAGTTTTATATGTGTTTTCTATGAGTACACATTTTTTTTATTTTCCTAAACATGCTTTGGAGTTCCAGAATATGATTATATTTTCATAGATTCAGAAGCAATTTCATAGCAAAGTTCTTCAAATGTGTCATATTTATTCCTAAAATGCAATGATGAGTTTTCTGTTGCCAAAGATTTGAGGATTAATTGCTGGTATAATCATTTTAGAGCATGGCACTGAATGGCTTTTATGAGCCATTCACAGCAGCTGTGATTCCTCATGGTCAGCAGCTGTGGTTATCCTGACTCAAATACTTTGTCATCATTATTAAAGTCACAAGTTCCTGGTAAATTCAATTTTTGAAATAAAGGAGCTTAAGTTACACTTTTCTCTCAGCTAACCTTCTATTTGAATATAAGAATGTGTATTTCAGGAGCATATCTGTTTCCACTTTGCCAGTAGCATGATCAGCAGTGTGAGATACTATGTGCCTGTATATTAACTTCTGACAAACTTGAGTTTGAGTACTTTTCACATCTTAAGTTCTAAGACCATATGAAACAAAAGCAAGTACACTGAAAAACCACATCAGTCTATTTATTTTGGTCATAATATAGTGATATCACTTTCTTTTGAATGTTTATGTGGAAGTAATAAAATATTACAAACTTGAATTTTAAGCTTTTATAGGTTATAAGGAATAAAAAATCTCTTAATTTGAGGGCTGGGAAGGTGGCTCAGTGGTAGAGCGCTTGCCTTACATGCCTGAGGCCCTGGGTTCGATTCCTCAGCACCACATAAGCAAAAAGAAAAAAGCCAGAAGTGGCACTGTGGCTCAAGAGGTAGAGCACTAGCCTTGAGCTGAAGAGCTGAGGGACAGCGCCCAGGCCCAGAGTTCAGGCCCCACGACCGGACCCAAAAAAAAAAAATCTCTTAATTTGAATGCAAATGGTAAAAGAAAGAATTTTCGTGAATTAAGTCATGGTAAACAAAAAATGATTAAAAAACAGTGTGGAAGATTGAATCTGGTAGATGGAAGGTTGATGGGGAAATCTGCTGTTACCCCTTTCCCCAGTGATGAGCTTTTCATTGCAAAGCGGAGGCATTCAGTGTGTAAAGCAGGATAAAAAATGCTTTCCAAAGGAATTCCCTAAAAAACAAACTTTTCCATAAGAATAACAGAGAATGACATAGGGTCCAGAATGAGACATTTTGCAAGGTTCCTACCCTCGCACACCATGACCTAAGATTTCCCACTCTGCCTCACTTCCCAGTAGCAGCACCCTGGGAACCAAGTCTTTGTTCATAATGGATTCTTGGGGGACACGGAGCTACATGAAAACCATGCCATGTCTGTGATGAAAACATGCTAGAGACCAGGTGAAGCCTGCCAGGAGACGTTTTCAGGAACCACTGAATATCTCTTTCTTATAGGTCTTTGAAATGAGGATAGGTGGAATAGCAACAAATTCTGTAGCTTTCCTACAGTTCTTAGGCATGTATTTAGGCTTGTTTTCTGAGGTTCCCAAAGTGGTCTGATTTCATAACACAAGCTTGAATTTTCCATAGAATACAGAAGAATTCATGTAAAAATGCTGTTAATAGATGGCATTCTATCCCCTTTGACATGACCTTAAGGCAGTATTACTGAAAAAAATTATTTTAGTGGTTTCAGATATGATTAATAGACATTATCTGTGCTTGTGAAAAGTATGTTAGAATTTGCAGAAATGATGGCCCATTGTTAAAACCTTGTTAATAAGAATATTTTTTCTATTTTTGAACTCATATCATGTTTATGAAGCATCAAAATAATTTGTTAAATAACTCAGCATCATGTGTTTTTCTAGGACAGAAAGCAAAAACCTTTGACCTTGTTTACATTTTATTAAAATAGTTTTTAGCTTCATGTATAAGAAGTACTTTTACTTTGTTTCTTTTCCCTATAATTATATGCTGTCCTGTTGACAAATTTAAAACACAAGTAAGTGATAGCAATGTTACCAAAGTTAAAACTGCATTTCCTGACTACCAAGTAGTGATGTTTCGAAGTGTACAAAGCTGATAAATTAGGTGCTGTTGCAGAGTTCAGCTAGAACAAATGAAAATAATTTATCAGAAAAACAGAGAATCAAACACTGAATCACTACAGCTTTTTAAAAGACTAGAAAATCAATCAAAAGCACAAGAAGTAAATTAACAACATGATTGTGAATGTTAATGATAGAATATTCATTCTGAAAGACTTGTAGCTCTTATTACAAATTCTACTAATATAGGAACAACAAAATATGGCATATAGGTCATAAGGAAAAACAACTTAGATCTCTCAAAAAACAAAAGCAGAAAAGTAATTAACAGTGCTGCAGATGTCATAAATTTAAAATACTGACTTAGGAAAATATATACTTGTTTTTTTTAATTTTATACTTGTTTTTTTAAATTTTATGTTAGTTAATTGTTAATTAATGTTCAGTTGAAACATTAAAGAATCATCACCTTGTTGACTTTAGACTCACACCATATTATCTGTGGTCCAGTATTTAGAATACTCTATAATCTGGATTACTCATAAATGATTGTAAATGTTAATTTTCTTAAAATGGGAACCATTAAACATTTTAGAAAGCCTGGGGCTGGTGGCCCACCCCTGTAATCCTAGCTACTCAGGAGGCTGAATCTGAGGATTGCAGTTCAAACCTAGCCCGGGCAGGAAGGTCCGTGAAACTCATCTCTCCAGTTCACCACCAGAAAATCAGAAGTGGCACTGTGGCTCAAATGGTAGAGCACTTGCCTTGAGCGGAAGAGCTGAGGGACAGTGCCCAGGCCCAGAGTTCAAGCACCACAACCAAAAAAAAAAAAATTAGAAAGTGTTAACAATTGACTTTTGATGAGAATGATGAGAATGATGACAAACTAAGGAAGTTACCGAGGTGAATGTAAATAGTGAATGTTAACTTGGCTTCATTCTAATTAATTGATACTTCTTTGGAGCCTTATGTAGAAGAAACACTGAAATGACAGCTTAAAATTACTCTGGGGTGTTAAAAATTAGATTTATGAAATCTTGTCAACCAGTAATGACTCAACCTTGCTTTACCATTTTACAATGTTTACTGTGCTATTATCTTGCTAGTTTCTGCTTTTAAAGAATGTATCTTTTTCAGCATTTTTATATTATGGAATTAAAATAGACAAACATGGATTTCAAAAATGAGCCAAGAAGATATTAATAATAGGTAATGAGTGCTTTCTGAATAAAGAAACACCTTTAAAATGAGAGTTATCACAGTCTATAATGTTTTCCTCATCTTTATTTTTTAACTATTCTGGTAAATCACTAAAATATGAAGCCAGTTGCACAGAGATAATAAGATTAAAACCTCTTTGTAATCTGATATTTAGGAGTTATTTTCATTTATTGATACTTTGTTCATTCAGGTTATTTCACAGCTGAGGATCTTGGGCAGATCAGTAACTGCTGGCTGCAAGTTTGATAGAGAAATCTGGTCTAATGAACTTTCTCCTGTCCTCAATCTCTGGAAGAAACTAAACCAGGTTCGTAGTGAAATGCTGTTTATCTTTTGTATTGAGAGTGGCAGTGTATCCTGCTCTCTGCTTTGATGTCCTAATAGAGTATTGCTTCTCAGTATGATTCCTCTTTTCTATATTTCCCCCCATATAAACACATATGCTGAATTCCAGGCTCCCTTGCTTTGTATTTGTAAAATGAATGAATTTGACCATACATAAAATGAGTATTTCAGAAATTTCTTAAAAATAATAAACAGTCCTAATTTTGATGTGGTTTAATATGTCTATGATTTGTATTAGTATTTGGTAAGTTAATGGCATTTTTCTTTTAGAATTCAAACCTGATTCATCAGAAAGTATCTCCTCCTAATGACCGACAAGGATCTCCAATATTGTCATTTATCATTCTTGAGCAATTTAATGCCATTCGTTTAGTACAAAGTGTTCATCAGTCTCTTGCTGCTCTCAGCAAAGTCATCAGAGGAACTACTTTACTGAGTTCAGAGGTACAAAAATTGGCAAGTGCTTTATTAAACCAAAAGGTAAGCCAATTCTAGCCATATGTTTTTTTTTGTTGTTGTTGGTTGGTTGTGAGGCTTGAAATCAGGGCCCGGGCTCTATCCTTAGCCTCTCTGTGCTCAAGATTAACACTCTACCACTTGAGCCACAGTGCCACTTTGAGTGGTTAATTGGAGATAAGAGTCTCCCAGGAACTTTTCTGCCCAGGCTGGCTTCAAACCAAGATCCTCAGATCTGAGCATCCTGAGAAGCTAGGATTATGGGCATGAACCACTGGCACCTGGCAGCCATATATGTTTTTATTCCATTGTTTAGGTGGCTCTTCCTTTATGCCTACTTCCACCATAGATCTCATAGTTAATAGTAACAGAAAACTAAAGTCAAAGTGGCTGAAGCCATGTAAGAACTAATTGGCTAACATAAGTCTAATGATGGCTAACATTGTCATTTGGATGTAGCAGCTTATAAATATCTTTAGATTCTCTTGTTATTTAGCTTCCTTTTCATTGCATTTGGAAAGACATCTATGTTGATTTCACTATGGGGAAGATTGTATATACATTCAGTATGTATATGTAGATATATCTGTATATATACATGTATGTATATATTGTATAGCTGTGCCCTACCAGCCCAAGTCTAATACCACTTGAGCACCAAATCCAATGGAAAGAACACCAATCCTGGTAATTTAAGAAAAAAAAACTTGGTGTTACTTCTGTTTAAAACATTAACATATTTGCATAGAAATTGCGACAATGTGCAGTTTTCAATAACTTGTGCTTCAGTCCAATGCTTGTTCCAGGAGGTGGGTATGTGTTTTTTTTCATCATTAACACATATACAGGGCTTAAGGGATGATGTTTAGCCTATGGAAAATCAGGAATATGAAATCAATAATTTTATTAAATGATTGAATCATTTTATATAGTAAAATCTATGTAATTCAGATCAATTGAGCAGAAGCAAAACGCCTTGAATTTGATTGTAGCTCTTTAAAAAATATAGACATTATAGAACTTGATAACTGAGAAAAATTCCACTAGGGCTGTATGAAAATTAAAAGTTTTTGTGTTCTTTCCTGTTGTGTATATCCAATATAAGAAATTTTCTGATAGTCAACCTAAATTCCTCTTGGTGTGAGTATAATCCTATTGATGTTAATATAAAGATAAAGCCTTTATAGAACTTGTACTCAATGATCTAAGAAGCTATCCAGTGCCTTTCACCATTTATAGAAAAAAAATTTTCCTGAATCTATCTGGAAAAAGAATTTTAATAGCTTTGTAATGTATAAATTAATGTATAAATTAATGTATTTTAATCAACTGTGATTAACAAAAATTACTATAGTGTTGTACTGTATTATCAACTATAATAGAAACACTGTCAGTCCTGAAAAATCAAGACACAGAAAGAACCAGTAAGGGGGCTGGGAAGGTGGCTCAGTGGTAAAGTGCTTGCCATGCATGCATGAGGTCCTGGGTTTGATTCCTCAGGACCACAAAAGCAGAAAAAGCCAGATGTGGGGCTGATGCTCAAGTAGTAGAACGCTAGCCTTCAGCTGAAGAGCTGAGGGACAGCACCCAGGCCCAGAGTTCAAGGCCCACGACCGACCAAAAAAAAAAAAAGGAAAACTTTGAGAACTTTATATTGACTGATATGTTGAATTACTACAGTAATGAGTGCTCTACTACTACTGTTATTATGATTTACCATGAGAAACTTGAGGAACAAGGACTGTTAAATAATCACAGTACTAAGATCAGCATTTGAATCTAAACAGATCTTGTTGTCAAAATTAATGTAACTTTAAATCTACTGAAATCAAAAGAGAAATATTCTTCAGTGTGTTACTTTTAAAGCTCTTCTATATGCTGCCTAAGGGCAAAATAATTGGCTTTAAATTAAGGAGAAGGGAGTGATAACATAAGAATGTGACTTGTATAATATAGTATGACTAGCAGAAATGAAGCTGAGAAAATTTAAGGGAGATGAGGTTAAGAGCAGTTTTCTCAGCCAAGGTAAAGAAGCTGCACTGATACATTTTGCTGTAGCAAAATGATATTTTATGTAGACATACAGTATAGCAAAATGGCTAGAATGTGGTCTCTGGAGTACACTTACTATGTGTAACTTGGGCAAGTTACTTAAACTCCACTAAACTACTTTTCTTATTTGTAAATGAGGATAATAATAAAACCTCCTTTATAAGAAAAGTGCTTGGCATATAGAGTACCACATAAATGCTATTTTTATTACTTCAGAAGAGCTTCATTATGAACAGAATAGTTATTTATGTAGAAACAAGCAAAGTGGGTTACTGAATACTCAGTAAAAGTAAGTCAAGAATGTCTTTTAGATTCCTACTATTTTTATCAAATAATTAATTTATATTGTCCTTATTTATTTTTGCTGAGTGAACAACCATTTTTACTTCTTTTTTTTTATTGTGAAAATACTGTACAGAGGGGTTATAATTACATAGGCAAGATAATGAGTACATTTCTTATCAAGTATTGTAGCCTCCTCCTTTGTTTCCCCTTTCCATCCCTTCCCTTCCTCCCCCCCACCCATTCTTCCTCCTCCCCCCCCCACCAAAGTTGTAAAGTTTGTTTTCGACATAACGACTTGTACATCTCATTGTTGCAATGGGTCCACCTGTATCCCTAGTTAAACGATTTGTTTTTTTCCTTTTCCCTCCACAAATTATACCAACATCAAATACAGTGAAAACAGGGGTTATACTGTGGGGCAGGGACATACAAAGAAATAATCTTATAAATGTGTTAGACACAATCACCTGAAAGACAAAAAAAATTTGAATACATATCTTAGGATTCATTTCCCTAACATCAACTTATCTGACCTTTTCTGCTTGACTCAGACATATACTAGTTATTGCAAATAAGGGAAGCCATGGGACCTATGTTTCTTTGGGCCTGGCTTACTTCATTTAATATAACTTTTTCCAAGTCTTTCCATTTCCTAACAAATTGGGCAATACCATTCTTTCTGATGGAGACAGAATTCCATTGTGTATATATACCACATTTTCTTGATCCATTCATCTACTGAGGAGCATCTGGGTTAGTTCCATATCTTAGCTATGGTAAATAATGCTGCAATAAACATAGTCGTGCTGGTAGCTTTAGTATAGTCTTGTTTGTGAACATTTGGGTAAATGCCCAAAAGTGGGATTGCTGGGTCATAGGGAGCTCTATGTGGAGTCTTTTGAGAAACCTCCATACTCCTTTCCAAAGTGGTTGAACAAGTTTACACTCCCACCAACAATGCAGTAAGGTTCCCTTCTGTCCACATCCCCTCCGGCATCTGTTATTAGAGTTCTTGATTATAGCCATTGTAACTGGGGTAAGGTGGTATCTCAGTGTTGTTTTGATTTGCATTTCTTTTATGGCTAGGGAGGTTGGACATTTCTTCATGTGTCTATTGGCCATCCTTCTTTCCTCTTCAGAGAAGTTTCTCTTTAAGTCTTTAGCCCACTTATTTATTGGGCAGCTGTTTCTTTGAAGATTTGTTTTGGGGGGATTTAATTTTTTTGAGTTCCAGGTATATTTTAGATATGAGACCCTTGTCTGTTGTATGGCTAGTGAAGATCTTCTCCCAATCCCTGGGCTTACTATTGATCTTGCTAGCTATGTCCTTTGCCATGCAGAAGCTCTTCAACTTCATGCAATCCCATTTGTCCAACCTTTCTTTGATTTGTGGTGTTTCTGGGTCTCTATTAAGAAAATTTTGAAGCCGGGCGCTGGTGGCTCACGCCTGTAATCCTAGCTACTCAGGAGGCTGAGATCTGAGGATCGCGGTTCAAAGCCAGCCCGGGCAGGAGAGACCGTGAGACTCCTATCTCCAATAAACCACCAGAAAACCGGAAGTGGCGCTGTAGCTCAAGTGGTAGAGCGCTCACTTTGAGCTGAAGAGCTGAGGGACAGCGCCCAGGCCCAGAGTTCAAGCCCCACGACCGACAAAAAAAAAAAAAAAAAAGAAAATTTTGGCCTGTGCCAAGGAGACCTAGGGTTTCTCTTATTCCAACCTGTAATGTTTTCAGAGTGACTGCTTTGACTCTGAGGTCTTTGATCCATTTGGAGTTGATTCTGGTGCAGGGTGATATATAAGGATCTAGCTTTAGTTTTCTATAAGTAGTTAACCAATTTTTCCAGCACCATTTACTGAAGAGGCTGTCTTTCTTCCATTCTATTTTTTTTAGCTCCCTTATGGAAGATTAGATGGATATAGGTCTGTAGGTTCATTTCTGGGTTTTCAATTCTATTCCATTGGTCCTAAGGACTGTTCTTGTGTCAGTACCAAGCTGTTTTGATTATTATGGCTTTGTAGTAGAGTTTGGAATTTGGTATTGATATTCCTCCAGCACTGTTCTTTCTGTTGAGGATCGTTTTTGCTATGTTCCATATGAATTTTTGGATTGCCTCTTCTATTTCCTTGAAGAATGAGGTTGGAATATTGATAGGTATCGCATTAAATTTGTAGATACACTTGGGAAGTATTGCCATTTTCATGATGTTGATCTTTCCAATCCAGGAGCATGGGAGGTTTTTTTTTTTTTTTTTTTTTTTTTTGCCATTTTCTAAGTTCTGTTTTGATTTCCTTTTTCAAGTTCTTAAAGTTTTCATCATAGAGGTCCTTCAATTCTTTGGTTAAGTTAATTCCTAGGTATTTTATTTTTTGTGGGGCTATTATGAATGGAGTTGCTTTCCTAATTTCAGCCACACTTTTCTCATTGTTGGCATACAGAAAAGCCATTGATTTTTTGAGGGTTAATTTTATACCCTGCTACTTTGCCAAAGTTTTGAATCAGCTTGAGTAATTTGGGAGTGGGGTCCGTGGGATTCTTTAAATACAAGATCATGTCATCTGCAAAGAGGGAGAGTTTTACTTCTTCTTTCCCTATTTGGATCCCCTTTATGTTTGCATCTTGTCTTATTGCTGTAGCTAGGCATTCTAATACTAGAGTGAAGAGAAGAGGAGAAAGTGGACATCCTTGTCTCATTCCTGAGTTAAGAGGAAATGGCTTTAGTTTTTTACCATTAAGTCTAATGCTGGCTGTAGGTTTGTCATATACAGCCTTTATTGTATTGAGAAATGTTCCCTGGATTCCTAATTTTTCCAGAACCTTCATCATAAAGGTGTTGAATCTTGTCAAATGCTTTTTCTGCATCTATTGAGATAACCATGTGGTTCTTATCCTTGCTCCTGTTGATGTGATGAATTATATTAATTAATTTGCATATATTGAACCAGCTTTGCATCTCTGAAATGAATCCTGTTTGATCGTGGTGTATGATTTTTTGGATGAATTGTTGAAGTCAATTGGCCAACATTTTGTTGAGAAGTTTTGCATCAGTGTTCATCAAAGAAATAGGTCTGTAGTTCTCTTTCTTTGATGTGTCCCTGCCTGGTTTTGGAATGAGGGTTAGTGGCTTCATAGAATGAGTTCAGTAGTGAACTTTCTCTTTCAATTTCATTGAAGAGTTGGAGGAGTATTGGTGTGAGCTCTGCTTTGAAGCCTTGTAGAATTCCGCTGTAAAACCATCTGGTCCTGGGCTTTTCTTAGATGGGAGGTCTCTTAATGCTGTTTCTATTTCAGTACTTAATATGGGCCTGTTAAGATGGTTTAACTCGTCTTGGTTTAGTTTCGGCATGTCAATATTTGCTAGGAAAAGGTCCATTTCTGCCAAGTTCTCAAACTTATTAGCATAAAGTTTTGAGAATTATTCCCTTATAATGTTCTGAATCTTGTTTCTGTGGTGATGTTTCCATTCTCACCTCTGAGTTTATTTATTTGCGTGTGTTCTCTTCTTTTTATGATAAGATTTGCTAAGCATCTGTCAATTTTGTTAATTTTTTCGAAGGAACAACTTCCTACTATTTTTGAAATGATCTTATTTCTTCTTTCTCTCATGCCACATAGACCACTTTTTTATTTGGAATTTATATTCTCAGAAGCCTAATATTTCCTTCATGACCCTTCATTTTTCCTTAACTCTACAAAGTAATGGTTTCAATAAGATATCTTTACATGTGTACAAGTACTTGGATCATATTAATCCTTCTATGACCCGCTGTTATGCCCCTCCCAGGTCCTTTTCCTTTTCGGTACCCTAACATTCCCTGTGTTACTTTCAAGTCTTTTCTTTTCCATGTAAGCTTCACATAATATGCAGTAGTATCTTTGTGATACTATACTAGTGATTTCACTTAATGTGATTTCTGGCTCTATTTTCCTAAAAATGATATAAATTATATTTATACTTAATTGCATATATAGTATATATATACACACCATATTTTATCCATTCATCTATTGATGGGCAAATCTATTGATCTGTAACTTGGCTAATGTAAAGATAGGCAAGCAGGTAATTCTGTAATAATTGGATTTTTGTTGTTTGATATTGTTGGATCAACATGGTAATTCTACTTTTTTGAGAAACTTTCATACTGAGTTCCATGGTGGCTGGATTAGAATACATTTATACCAGCAGTGTATATGGATTGGTTTTTCTATGTATCACTAGAAAAATTTGGACTGTGTTTACTTGATGTTAGCCATTTTATGGTTAAATGAGAAAAATCAATGCAGTTTTTATTTAGATTTCTCTTACGGCTTATAGGTGTTGAACATTTTTTTCAGTTACTCGTCAGTGGTTGTCTAGGTGCTAACATTATTGAGGTCTTTTTTCTAGATAAAGCAACCATTGTTAGGGTGGTTTTATATTTTTAGTGGGTTTAAATATTTACAGTACCTACTCCTTTTACTTTTTTTTTTATTGTGAAAATACCGTACAGAGGGGTTACAATTACATGGGCAAGGTAATGAGCACATTTCTTATCAAGCATTGTTGCCTCCTCCTTTGTTTCCCCTTCTCACCCCACCCCCCCCACTCCTTTTTCATTTCTCTTCGTACCATATATCTCAATTAAAATTTATGGGTAAATTTGCATTATGCTGCTTTATATATAAAATACTGTAAGGGAATAACATTCTTTTTTTTATCCTTACCAATTTTTAAATGAATTTAAGATTTTTAATTTGATTTCCTTATGAATCATATATTGTTTCACGATATGGTAATTGACTACTCTGTTTACTAATTTGAGTTCATTTCTGTGAAGGTCACCCTTTTAGGGAAGTATTAATTCATTTTGTGTCTGTCAACTTCAATGAAATTAAAGGAAACAGACATATCAATGAAATGAATTTACGGTTTGAATAATGTAAATTGTCAGTTTTTTCCCTTGCCACTGATGTTGAAGCCTCTTCTATGTAATATTGTGTATGTAAACAGTTTGGCCCTTTTAAATTGTAGTGTCCTCTCACGTGGCAGAGCAAGTGGGAAGGCCCTGACGATCCTTTGCAATACCTCAGAGGCCTTGTGTCCCGTGCCCTTGCAATACAGGTAAGACTGAATTATTCAGTGATTGTATTGTGTGACTCCTAGTCAGAGAATGCATATTGAGATGACCTTCTTACCCGTGAGAATAATGTGATTTTGCACAGGAAACATCATGTATTCTCATTTTGTGTTTTGCCATTTGATTTTATTTTTGCATAGGATTCTTTAAAGATTATATATTCCTTCTGATTATTGTGCCTTTCCATCATTTTTGAGAATTTAGAGAAAATTTAGTTACACATAGTAACTGAACCAGTTCATCACTATGACTAGTTTGCTTTAAGGAATATTCTCCCTGTAGGATCAGTGTGTGAAAGGCTCCTTTTTTCCTTTGTAAATTTTCCACTGCTTTCCTCCCTTCTTCGTCTCTTTTGCCCCTGTTTTACAACTAAGCTGTCTTAACCACATAAACTCAATCTGTATCCTTCTCTATCCAGTAAGACTTCATCTATTCTTATACCTACCTACATACTGAATTTGGCCCTCACTATTTACAGCTTCATGTTTAAACCTCTGAGGTGTACATTATCATTTGTTGACAACTACACATAACAGAGGCCATGAGCTAGGAGCCCTCTCTCATTGTCTTGGTTCTAATGTAAAAGACATTAGTCATCTGCTGTTCAAGACTCCTCCCTAGTCCTGTGGACTTGAATCCATCTGCTTTCAACTCTTCAGAGACTCATAAAGGGGAGGGTAGATATCCCGATACCCTGGTTGTTTCTTGTTTGTTTTTGGCCAGTCCTGGGGCTTGAATTCAAGGCCTAGCCAGAGCACTGTCCTTGGGCTTCTTTTGCTCAAAGCTAGCCCTCTACCACTTGAGCCACAGCACCATTTCTGACATTTTCTGCTTATGTCGTTCTAAGGAATCGAACCCAGTGCTTTATATATGCTAGGCAAGCACTTTACAACTAAGCCACATCCCAAGCCCCATGCCCTGGTTGTTTCAAATGCTTTGAAGAACAAGCTGTAGGTTATAATGTCCCTGTTAAACTAGTCATCCAGAACACCAGATCCTTAAATGCCTCTGAGTTTCTTTGATCAGGCCCATTACTTTTCTGGGTCTTTACGCAGAAATGCCGTCTCCCAAATGTCTAAAAGAAACCTTCTCCTCCAAGTCTTTACTCTGATGTCACCTTCTTTGTGAGGTCTTCTGATCATTGTATTTTAAGTTGTAATTACTCTCTCCCTTCTTTGTCTCTCTATAGTGATAATTTCAGTATTCTGTATATTTTCGTATTTTTTTCAACTTTTCTGTGTGTTCTTCAGCTAAAATGGAAGCTTTACAAGGGCAGAAATCCAATAATTTGCTCATACAATAAATACCTGTTGAATAAATGAAATATTAGATCAAAGGGGGCTAATGCTTAGGTAGATTGACAGTAGATTGACAGGCTTTCATTTCTCTCTTTGTATTTCCCAGTAATCATGACTTAGGCTACAAGGCTAAGAAGCATTCTATAGACTTCATGATATATTTCTAGGATTTTGCCTCTCATCTAAATCTTCCCAGTAAGCATAGCTTGTTCAAATAGTGTATAAAGTTAAACATTCAAAACTTGTGATTAAGACCTCAGCTGTTAAAAGTGTTACTAGAATTATACCATTCTTTATTTTTGACTGGTCTTTTGGAAGATTTAGTAGTACTTTGCATTCTTAGAAAAGGAAATTCATCATTTTTCTAACTTAGCAATTCTTATAATCAGTAGTACAATGTGTAAATATTGTACTTTTTACACATATTGGGTTCACTAAAATCTTATCAGAAGACTTGTAAAAAGATAGAAGTATGCATGTAGCTCTGCATTGTATAGCATTGCATTTTACAGATAGTATTTGGCTATAAGGACCACCTTGTAAATTCATATACATACTGCTTCTGTTCTATATCAACCTTTGTTCTAAATGTTAAAAAATGTAGAATTGGGAAACATGACATTCTTGACAACAGGAATCATAGTGTTGAAGGATATAAATGTAGATATATTTGATCCAGTTGTGGTATTTATATTTTGGTTCAAATCCTGAAACCTAAAATTA
The DNA here is from genome assembly GCF_019054845.1 of Dipodomys spectabilis. NCBI lineage: Eukaryota > Metazoa > Chordata > Mammalia > Rodentia > Heteromyidae > Dipodomys > Dipodomys spectabilis. The sequence goes on from NW_024870700.1 coordinate 6,038,558, forward strand.
ATATACAAGCCAAGATCTAAGTTACATTGTCACCATTATTGAATGAAGTTAGCATATGTATATGTGAAATTTACCCAGTGAATAGCTTAATAACAGCAGTATTACAAAATTGAAGAGTTAACATTTTTTATAGGGACAGTAATTCTTTAGCACTATCAGATGATAAATTCTTCCTGTGGTTAACTTCCTTGCACATGGAATACTGAATAGTAGTCTATGGTGATTTGCAGTTTTATACAAGCATTCCTACGAAACACAATTTACCCTGTTTGCAAAAGATAAATCTTAGTTTTAGAAATGTGACATAATTGGCCTTCTTGAATTCTGTCTGCATTGCAGTCTTCATCACAGGCATACCAATTTTAGCACCTTCTGATTGGCATAATAAGAGGACTTTTACACAGAAAACATGCAGTGACTATTTACACTCTTAGGTAGTTTCTTAAAGAACCAGCCAGTGATTGTTACTAGTGTCTATCATGTTGTTACTCTTATTTGGGAAATCATGTTTCAATGCTCTCCTTGGGTTAAGGTAGCCATTTTCTACCATTTAGAGATTGGAATATATATATATATTATATATATATATATATATATATATATATATATATATATATATATAAAACAAGACAGCTGAAAATGTCTTTAAGGTCATGTAATTTTGCTACAAAACAATAATAGAAGTGGTAAAACTTCTGCTGTGGTCAATAGGTTTGCTCTATTAAACACAATATTGTTTGTAACAAATGGTATTTGACTCCTGGATCAAACAGCTTTCAAAAGATTTGTCAGTGATAATTACATATGATTTTACATGCTTATTCTATTCTCTAATATGTCTTCTATCGGATTTACCTTGATAACTAATTACAAATCTACTGTGCCATCATCTCTGATTTCTTTAGCTAGAGGTTTGGTGTGAAAAAAGCTGTTCAGTAAGGTATGCACATGAGGAAAGATGCCAGGAAATATCCTCAGCTGCCTCCTCATGAAATTTTTATTCATGCAATAACCCACAGAGTTTAGACTAAGAATTTTAACCCAGAGATCACATAAATATTTTTCCTTTCAAGTGGCATATAAAATGACTATATATGATGATAAATCTAATTTTTATATATAGTAAAGATACTGTACAGAGGGTTACAGTTACGTAAGGTAATGAGTACATTTACCATTGAGCATTCTTATCCCCTCCTTTGTTTTTCCCCTACCATCCCTTCCCTCCCCACTTTGTTGGCATTATTTGACAGTATTACATTTATTCAATATGTTTGTACTAAACAAATGTTGGTACTGTTTGTTTCTGGGATAGAACAGTGTTGAAGTAGGCACCTGTTTGTTGCGCCGACATGAAGGAAAGACAAGTAACAGATATGACTTAAGTGTTGAGAAGTGAATTGCATTTCTAATGAACATCAGGGTGCTGTAAGGAAAACTGATGTTGGTTTAAGGGGTTTAGAGATGACTGGGCTCAGAAAAGTAATACTTCAGTATCGCTAAGCAGACATGAGTAAACTTATTGAGGGACCACAAAGAGACCAGCAAGTGCAAAATCTCTCAGGCAGGAACATGCTCTGCTTGAATAGATCGTGTACATAAAGAGAGATCTCTGGACATGAGGTTGGAAAAGGTTGCTAGAGACTTTGATATGGTTCATTGTAAGCTTGTTTGGTGAAAAGGACTCCCAAGACTTAAGTGCATGAGAAGTCAGCAGATGAGGTTGGTATATGAGTAGATGAGAGATGGGAAGAAGGAAAGCAGGTTGACTAGCGGGTTAATTCAACAGTGCCAGCAGTGATAGCTTTAGGACATTTAATACTAAGACACAAAGAAGTTAAAAGTCAAATGATAGGAAAAGATATGGTGTGCTGATACTGGCCAAAGAATTTTAAGTAACCTATGAGTTAAATGGTGCTGTGGCTCAAGTGGTAGAGCACTTGCCTTGAGCTGAAGAGCTGAGGGACAGCGCCCAGGCCCAGAGTTCAGGCCCCACGATTGACCCCCCCCCCCCCAAAAAAAAATGGTTGGAAATTAACTGGATAAAAATCAAAACAGTAAAATTTTAGAGCTGCAATCAAGATTTAAAGGCAATGTAATTGGCTAGTGAACATTAATGGATAGTATATTTGCATTAATGTATTCAGCACACATTATTAAAGCAATTCTCTAAAGTTAATGGGGAAAGCAATCTTTCCCTATGGAAATTTCTTGCTCTATATGGGACAAGAAAATTATTTTTAAGGATATATAGTTAAAAATGACCAGAATACCAGGAAGTTAGTTCAACTAAACTTAGGTTGAATAGCAAATTTTCTTTTTTTTTTTTTATTGTGAAAATACTGTAAAGAGGGGTTACAATTACATGGGCAAAATAATGAGTACATTTCTTATCAAGCATTGTAGCCTCCTCCTTTGTTTCCCCTTCCCATCCCTTCCCATCCTCCCCCCGCCCCCCCCACCCAAGTTGTAAAGTTCGTTTTTCCACATAACGACTTGTACATTTCATTGTTGCAATGGGTCCACCTGTATCCCTATTTAAACGATTTGAATAGCAAATTTTCTATCTCTTCAAAAGCTAGCGAGTAAACTTGACAGAGAATACTTTTGTTTTCTTCTAGGAATAATAATGTAACTAGCAAATCTAATGCACAAGATTTATTTGAATGATGATAAACCAAAGTTTGGGCTCAGGAGCAATTTATATTCAAGAATGACGTGTCTAGTAATATACCAACAATTTTAAATGTCTTATTTTTAATGATTAATTTGGAGGCTTTAACTCTAGGACAATTTTGGTAAAATACCTTGCTGATGAGCTGTAATTTGTTACATCTATTCATTTAGTGATCTGAGAAACTTCCAATGTTTTGTTTCTAGTAAAAGCAGTGACTGAGGCACTTATTTTTTCTGAATAGATTAGACTTTTTAGTTCTGGATGAATTTATTCTCAGATCCCTTGGCTTTAAATTTACAGTAAATTAGAAGAAAAAATGTGGGAATAAAAGATGTCATTGAAAAGAATGATTGACTGTTATCATTGACTGTAAACACCTTTTCCAAGGAACATAGTGAATGAAAAGAGAATGGCCTCAGGTAGGTGCAGAAGTAGTTAAAAAGAAGCCGTCCAGGCATCTAGTTGCTCCATTCTTTCAGCTGTTTAAGAATTTTAGGTATACTGTAAAGTCTCATAATCATAGATCAGACTAAGTCTTATATTCTATCTCAAACCAAATCCTTGGCCATGACTAGATGCATTTGGTGAAAAATATTGCCAGCTAAGTATGCTAGCTACAACATTGCTGCACTCTTTTTCTTCAGTGTGAAGTATATAGCTTTAACTTATCAAACGGTATCTTTGTGCTACTCTGTACTTTTAAGCTTAATAGACTAGGAGTTATTTTTCCCCATCTGGTCCAATAACATTCTTACCACAGGACTTTAGTTAGGTTAAACAAATATACATTTATTTGTTAATAAGCTTTTTTATTTTTTTTTCAGTTGTGTGCTTAACTCAGGTCCTAGGCACTGCCCCTGAGCTCTTTTGCTCAAGGTTAGTTCTCTATTACTTTGAGCCACAGCTCCACTTCCAGTTTTTTATAGAGTCTCACAGGGACTTTTCTGACTGGAATGGCTTTGAACTGAAATCCTCAGCTATAAGCCTCCTGAAGAGCTAGGATTACAGGCATAAGCAATCAGCGTCTAGCTTAGTTTTATTTAGAATTCTTTGAATTCAAAATTAACTTTCAGGCATTAATGAAATAATATAGTTGAAAAGTTGTATTTAAATGGTTTTTGAATAACAAATATTTTATTAGGTAAAAAGGGTGATATGAGTAACTTGTTGACTGTTTAACTCAAAGTAGGGAGTAAAGTTTTACCTTGTATAATTAGTTGAGAATATTTTTATTATTGTTAAGGATATCTGAAAGAATTATACTTGGATTGGGAGGTATCTTTTTAAAGTCTTTGTACTATAGGATTTGAATACTAGTCAATGTATTACAACATTAATGCAAGTAGGGTAGCATTGGAGATTTTAATTTCTCATTCTCATCATAGCTGAGGTGGATAATAGGCTGTTACAGTACATAAAACACACCTTTTTCAGAGCAGCAATAAGATTCTTCTAGGACGTTTATAAATTAGGTAAAATGACTTACCAAGTAAATGGCAGTTTTGTTAAGTTTTTAATAGTTAACATTATTCCAATCCCATCTCTGCACCTGCTAGAATCATCAGTGTACATGCCCATTGACACCTGTAGGAAATAGAAAAGCAAATCATGGCTGACTGAGCTTGTGACCTTGGACAAGACCTTCATCCTTGCTTTGCTCCATTTCTTATTTGTAACCAGGGGCTGCTAATCTGCAGAGCAGTGGTGAGCCTAACATCAGTTAGTAGATGAAACAATCTTGGATAAGGTTTTGCTGGGATTTTTTGTTCTAAGTGAGAATTTTTAAAATACTTTAAAAACTTTATGTTGAGTTTCCAAATTAACTAAGTTGATGTGCAACAGGTAAGTTCAGGTAAGTGGAAAAGCCTTAGCCACCTGTGAAGGAGAATGTTGTCCTCTTGGGTATTACCCTCTCCTTTGACCCTTGATGCTGTAAGGTGCAAGTCACTCTCACGTCTGATACTGTTTGCAAGCTGATGAGCCTGTGGACTGAGGCAGGCCTGGAGCAACACTGGGAGGTCCTAGTGAAAGGCTATGCAGAAAGCTAACTTCCCAGGCTCTTATGTTGAGCACAATTTTAGTAGAAGTATATAGAGGGAAGCTTACTTGGACAGATGGATGGATGTAGTGCAAGTTGCTGGGTCAGGCTTCCCAGACACATTTGGAAACTTAAGTGCAAAACTCTCAGCACAAATGACTTGTGCATCACAGATCTTCAGTGATGTAGAGGGTATGTGTGCATGTATATTTATAATGTTCATTTTCTCTCTCTTCCTCTAGAACTGGGTGGATAAAGCTGAAAAACAGGCTCTTCTTTCTGATACACTTGATCTGTCAGAGCTTTTTCATCCGGATACTTTTCTTAATGCACTTCGCCAGGAAACTGCCAGGTAATTAATAATGAGCTGCTTTGAGTTTCTAAAATACATTTATTGTTAGAATCCAGACAGTTGTTATTCCCTGATAATTTTAGTTTAAAAAACACTGCTTTTAATTAAAATATTTTATTAGGATTGGAAATAATGGAATTTGACTTTTGAAATTGTCATTTATCTAGATTTGTACTGTGAAATATGGTAACCAGAGGTCACATGGAGCTATTAAATTGAACTGTGATCCTTCTGGTCACTTTTAAAGATTAGCATAGCAGAAAAATTAGAGCCTTAACAAAAAAGCAGGGTGGTGTTGTTCACACTGTAATTCGAGCTACTCAAGAGGTATTAGTAGTCATGGACTACTCAGTCATGGACTGAGACTTGCCCCAGATAAAAGTAAGACCATATTTGAAAAATGAGGGGTGATGCTCTCACATGGTAGAATCTTTTCTGCAAGGCTTTGAGTTCAAATTCAAGTTCCCCAATCACACTGGCTTGCTCGGCATCCACAGGTGGCTAGCTACGATTTTGGAATATATGAAAACTTTTTTTATATTTGTACTAATGTTTATTGTACAGTGTGAAGAACAGGATCTCATGGTCAAGATCAAATTCCTCTTTATACCAGGGTAGGATTACTAGCTTGTATTCAGAGAACATTTTTTTAAACCAATGAGCACATAGTGAAAGAGATGCTACCACAAATAAGCTGAACAAAATTTAGTTGTATAGTCACTTGGACATTTCATTTTATACTTTCTAAGGATATAAGGAATATTAGTATTTTGATTAATCTGATAAGCATTTATTGGACATTTATAGTGTGCCTACATTTGAGGCTTAGTGTCAAAATGGAGAAAGTAAAAAGCCACTCTGCTAAGAGAGCTTGTAACCTGTATATGCAGTTAGGTATTATTTGCACACTTTGATGTAAGATAAAGAAGAATATCTAGCTGCAGTTCCTTATCTCATTTTAGTGTCTGGGGGTTGTTTTGTGGAATTAACTAGGTCTCCTGAGCCATGTTGAGGTCATTCATCCCTGCTATACCATTGAGCTTGATAGCAGAGAATGACTTCTTTGTAACATTTGATTCCTCAACTTTACAGGGCAATGGGCCATTCTGTGGATAGCCTTAAATTTGTAGCCTCGTGGAAAGGTAGACTTCAAGAAGCAAAGCTGCAAATTAAGGTACTAACTTTAGATGGTTATCTGGGTTAAAAATGTATAGCTAATGAAGACAGATTCTGAAACTTCTGTCTAATTGTTGTGAGATCAACACAGATTGACCTATAAGAATTACAATACAAATAAGAATTTATAATGTAAAATCTGATATTAATCCCACCGATGAAAAAATAAAGATGTCCTGTTATGCTGAAAGCTGTGCCATATACAAGCAAAGCAAAAATAATTAGGGTACATGACATGACAGAAGGTACACATTCAGACACCTATTACATTCAACTTCAATGGTAAATATACACAGATACCATGCCACCTCCTCAGTAAACAATGTGTCTTCTACAGTAAGACACTAGTGCCAAATTTAAGGCAGGAAGTATGAAGTACACATGTACAAATAGCATGGGTTATTGTTGACTAGTGGTGGATAATTAGTCAAAGTACAGCATCACTAAAATTGTAAAGTATGCTCCAATACATTTTCCTCTCATCTACAAATGAAATAATAGGATGGACTCAGTTGTCTATCTGGAATGGAAAAAATGCAGACGGTTTAAAGAAAAAAGGCTTTTGGTTGGAAGGAGCCAAGTAATTTTAGTAATTTTGCTTCACCTAAACAGTTTTAGCTATTGTTCATTTAATCTAAATTCTTCCAACTATTTTAAATAGCTTGTGAAAGAGGGATTCTTATTTCCCACTAGTGTTTTTTGAATCTGTTGAAGGGTCATCTCTTTATTCCTCCCATCCCAGGGAAGAAGCACCTTCACCTGGTTGAATTACAGTGAAGATATTAGGGCCCTTTGCTTGTCTCTTCCTCATTCTTTTATTTCAAGTGTAGATATTCTGAATGAAGGGGTTCTGCATTTCTAGAAAGGCTTGTTCCAGCATGATTGTGACTAAAAATTAAGCCTGCCATTTTTCCAGAGAACATACGTATCCTCTAAACTATACTTCTTGAGAATAAAGGTGACAAAGTAGATTGACATTGGAGAAAATCAAAGAAGGAGCTCTGTTTTACTTTACACCAGATTTCATTTCTGTTGCCAAGGCATCTGAGGGTACATGGTTAATGGCATTTACATATAAGCTAAAGTGAGAATTCAGTCTGAGTTACTAGTCTGTACCTTTTCTTTATATTCTCCAGTAAGGTGCCACAATGGAACATGTGGCCTTTGATCTTCAGCTATGCCCATTTTGAAGTGGAGAGTCACTGAATATATTAACAATATTTTCTGTGGCAGATCAGTGGCTTGCTATTGGAAGGCTGCAGTTTTGATGGGAATCAGCTTTCTGAAAATCAACATGACTCTCCCAGCGTGTCAGCAGTTCTCCCTTGTTTTATGGGCTGGATTCCACAGGTAATTTACCCATAATCTTTCAACAAGTTATTCTGGCCTGTGTATTTCTGCTTTCTAATCTTAACCAAATGATTTTATAGTCAAAATCTTTTTAAGATGTGTAGGACATTTTAACCCATTTTGCTTTGGAAATCACATAAAGAATATATAGTGAGAACCCTGTTTGTATTCCTGTTCTTTTCAGCATTGTGCTAGGCACCTCATGTACTTTTATGTTAGTTTCCTGAGGCAGCTGAGTAAGGCAGATATTTTCCAGTGCTTAACCATGTTCAGGGGTTAGAGGTTTCCCCACAACTAGGAACAGAGTGACAGAACCAAGGTATAAATACTATTTTAGTTTCACACCAAATAATAGCAGTATAATGCTGAAATAGGCAGATAAAGAATGAAAGCTTCAATTATTGGAAGTATAATGCAAATTCCTTTTTAAAAAAGCATATAGGTGCTGGGAATGTGGCTCAGTGGTAGAGTGCTTGTCTTGAATGCATGAGGCCCTGAATTTGATTCCTCAGTAACACATAAGCAGAAAAAACTGGAAGTGGCACTGTGGCTCAAGTTAGAGCACTAGCCTTGAGCTGAAGAGCTGAAGGACAGCGCCCAGGCCCAGAGTTCAGACCCCACGATCGGCAAAAAAAAAAAAAAGCATATAGCTGCAGTTGAAACACATGACCTTTCCTCCATGAAGACCTTTAAAAAACGTAAGTATTAATACATGGCAAGGAATCCCTTTCCTAAAAAGCAGCAAATATATGTATTGCTTACTACAAGAAAAATGAATTTTATCATTGAGAAATAACACATTGAAATTTCTAGTTTAGTCTTTTTGAAAAGAAAAAGCATATGAATATTTATTTAAGAAAATCCAAAGCTTTTAACAGTAATTGTTCAGAAATCCACAAGCAGTACTTACAATAGGATATCAACATCCAATTCTAAGCCAAACACCAGTACTCACACCTGTACTAGCTGCTCAGGTTCAGAGGCAGTCTTGACAGATAAATCCAAGAGATTTTTTTTTTTTTTTTGTCAGTCATGAGGCTTGAACTGTGGGCTAGGGTGCTGTCCTTGTGCTCTTCAGCTCAAGGCAAGTGCTCTACCGCTTGAGCCACTTACAGTTTTCTGGTGGTTTATTGGAGATAAAAGTCTCACGGACTTTCCTGCCTGGGCTGGCTTTGAACAGTGATCCTCAGATCTCAGCGCCCAACCACTGAGAGATTCTTATCTCCAGCTTACCTAGAAAAAAGCTGGACATGGAGCTGTGGCTCAAGTGATAGAGTACAAGCCCTGAGTAAAGTAGCAAAAGCCACAAAACTGCTCCCCCAGCTCAGTATAACCATAATACTTAGATTTTAATACATTTTAATTATAAACACTTCATATGTAGTGTTAATGTGAGTTACTTGAGGTCTTCATATATCTATGTATGTAAAAGCTCTGATCATGAAAATGCTAAAAACCTTAGGTTTGTTTCTACTTTGACCATTAGGTTTTAGTGACTTAAGAGCAAGTTTACACTTTTCTTCCCCCCCACCCCCTGCCCAAACTAATAAAAGTCTGTCTCGGGAGAAGGATTTGTCACTGCACTTTAAAACATTGTATAAGATTCCAACTAGGTTTGTAAGGGTTTAGAAACAGAAAGCCTAGTAGCTGATAGTGCATATGCAGAGCTTTCCTTTTAAAAGGAGATTTTACTGGTGTGAAGAGATAGGGACATCTCCTGACTAGAAAGAAATATATCGCTGAAAGACATTTCCATTTCATTTTTGATCTCAAAGGAAATAGGAAAGCAAAGCAAATATCAGGTGGCAGAGACAGATAATTCAAGACCTTTTCTGGCTTTAAAATCAGTTGTCCAAAGACAAGTATGCTGTTCTTTGCTGAAAAATCCTGAAGCAGCTCCAGAAGGCTATTCTTCAAGGGCTATTAAACTCAGGCCAGACTGAGCAGTTACAGGCAATGCTTTGCCATTTAAACAGAGTAAAAAAGAAGGAAACTCTAATCCCTACTTTTTGTATTTTTCAGCTCAACTCAGGATTCATTCTTTCTGCAAATCCTTATATTATTTTTTATATTTTAATTTTTGAAAGTTTTGAAATTTCCCAAAAATACTAGATATTTGTGTTTCCTAAATTGAATTTAAGTCTAAAGAATATTATGTAAAATGCTTAGCTGCTTAAAGTTTTAGGTACACTATTAGCACACAAAAATGCTACTAATTGGCAGAATCATCAATGCAGAGAGAGAACTGGAAAGATCTAGGATGGCTGATGTTTTCACCTATTCAGGGAATGATTCTACATGACAAATTTTTTATGCACATCAGGTTAAGATTTAAGAATGTTAGGAACAAATAATTTCTGAAAGACATGTGTGGGAAAGAAATGGAGTGGGAGAAAGAGGATTAGAAAAGATAGTAATTGTAATTTCATAAAATTAGTGCCCACTTGGACTTAATAGGCTTTTAAAAATTCTCCATGTAGGAGAGATACATTTCTCTTATAGAAACATGTAGCATGGGTGCTAAAAATTGGATTTTTTTGTCGGTTCTGGGGCTTGAACTCTGGGCCTGGGTGCTTCCTGTCCCTCAGCTCTTCAGTTCAAGGTGAATGCTCTACCACTTGAGTCACAGTGCTGCTTCTGGTTTTCTGGTGGTTTATTGGAGATAAAAGTCTCACGGACTTTCCTGCCTGGGCTGGCTTTGAACAGTGATCCTCAGATCTCAGCCTCCTGAGTAGCTAGGATTACAGGCGTGAGCCACTCTTGCCCAGCTTGGAAATTTTTTCTAGATGATTTAACAATAGAAAGAGCCTCATGGATGGATAAACGGTGTCTTCAGATTCCCTCACCTCCCTGTGAGGTGTCCAGGTGTCACTTGTACTTTTATAATCGGGAAACTGGTACTGGGAGGGTCATCCACTTAGCTCTCCAGAGTGGCATTCCAGGGCCAAAAATTGGTGATTTCCACAAATGCCAGAACTTTAGTCAACTGCTCTCAGTGACAACTTTGCACATCTTAACTATGTACCATGGGTAAATTTTCACTGGGTTTTAAAACTGACCAGTTTTGGAATATTTTGCAGGGAGTCCAGCTTATTTATTAACTTCTATTTTCAATTTGAACTGGAAGTACCATTATGAACTCATTTAAAAATGTTTTTAGTATATATGTTGGGGGGGGGGTATGTATTTCTGAGCTTTTATCACTGAAAGATCCTAGAATAAGAATGGTCATTCCTCCACTTAAATTATAATCTCCTCCACCATTTCTCTTGAACCCGTGTACTTATAGGACAAAAGTATGTGACTTTGTACCATCCTACCATACCAGAAATACAGTGAAGCCATTGAAGACAACTAGGGACATAGCAAAACTCAGGAGCCAACTTAAAGTACTACCACTAAATATTGACAATTTGAACATTAATAAGATAATTGCACAGGTTGAGCCAAATTAACAAATTGAAATCTATTTAGAAAAGGAAATTAGCAAATTAAAATCTATTTAGAAAAGGATATACTTTGGAGGTATATCAACAAACACCAGTTTCATTATTTTGAATGAAATAAACTAGATGCATTTAGACAACCTTTTCTGTGTAAACTTTAAACTGTACTTTCTCTTATAAAAACTAATAAATGGAATTAAAAAAAGGATAGAATCAAATTACCATTTTATACTCTTGAATGAAATCACCATCATTATTAGCTTCTAATATCCAAAAAGACACCAGACATTGTGTTGCATCTTGATAGAAATTAGTTAGTGTGTGCTTATATTGGGACTTGTATTCAGGACTTCATGCTCTCACTGGCTTTTTTAAAATTCATGGCTCTATTCAGCCACTTGAGCCACACCTGCACTTCTATTTATGAGAGTGTGTAATAGCATGTATACAATGGTTTTGGCTAATAAGTATGAGGGAAATACCATGCATGGAATGTAACCCCCCCCCCAAAAAAAAAAAGACTCTGTGGTTAGTTTCTTCATAAGTATTGCTAAGGAAAAAGCATACACCTATATAAATTTTGGAGATTTAAGAGACATTAACAAACTGGAAAATGTAGGTTTTATCTGAATTACAATTTTAATGAGAAGTATTAAAATTATATGATGAGTGAATAGAGATTTAACATTGGGAAATAAATATTGTGAATTATTGGTTCAAAATACTCAAATATCTTGAGACTGAAAGGAAACTCAGTTGGGCATGAGTAATTATTGCAGTGTGATAGCAGGGGCTTATTAATCTAAGTATTCCATAACAACTTACTGGTTAGAAGATTTTCCGTTGTGGACAAGGGTCTCATATCTAAAATATACTTGGAACTCAAAAAATTAAACCCCCCAACAACAAATCCTCAAAGAAACAACTGCCCAATAAATAAGTGGGCGAAAGACTTAAAGAGAAACTTCTCTGAAGAAGAAAGAAGGATGACCAATAGACACATGAAGAAATGTTCAACATCCCTAGCCATAAAAGAAATGCAAATCAAAACAACATTGAGATATCACCTCACTCCAGTTAGAATGGCAAAAATCAAGAACTCTAACAACAACAGATGCTGGAGGGGATGTGGACAGAAAGGAACCTTACTTCATTGTTGGTGGGAATGTAAACTTGTTCAACCACTTTGGAAAGCAGTATGGAGGTTCCTCAAAAGACTTCACATAGAGCTCCCCTATGACCCAGCAATCCCACTTTTGGGCATTTACCCTAATGTTTACAAACAAGACCACACTAAAGCTTACCAGCACAACTATGTTTATTGCAGCATTATTTACCATAGCTAAGATATGGAACCAACCCAGATGCCCCTCAGTAGATGAATGGATCAAGAAAATGTGGTATATATACACAATGGAATTCTATGCCTCCATCAGAAAGAATGACATTGCCCCATTTGTTAGGAAATGGAAAAACTTGGAAAAAATTATATTAAGTGAAGTAAGCCAGGCCCAAAGAAACGTAGGTCCCATGGTTTCCCTTATTTGTAATATCTAGTATAGGTATGAGTCAAGCGGAAAAGGTCAGATAATGTGATGTCAGGAAAATGAACCCTTAGATGTGTATTTTAATGTTTTTTTCTTTCATGCATGTGTTTCTAACACATTTATAAGATTATCTCTTTGTTGCTTTGTATGTCCCTCCCCCACAGTATAACCCCTGCTTTCACTATATTTGATATCAGTATAACTTGTGGAGGAGATGGGGAAAAACCAGTTGTTTAAGAATACAGGTGGACCTGTTGCAACAATGAGAAGTACAAGTTGTCATGTCCAAAACGAGCTTTACAACGTTGGTGCGGGGGGGGGGGGGGGGGGGGGGGGGAAGGATTGGGATTAGGGGGGGAGGGGGGAGGCTGGGAAGGGATGTGAAGGGTAAACAAAGGAGGAGGCTGCAATGCTTGGTAAGAAATGTACGCATTATCCTGCCCATGTAACTGTAACTCCTCTGTACAGTATGTTCACAAACAAAATTAAATTAAAAAAAAAAAAAGATTTTCCGTTGTTTCTTTAGGCACAGAATCTGCTTTGTTTGCAATAATCTATTTTAAACATTGTCTTTAAACAGGGTGCTTATGGTCCCTACTCCCCTGAAGAGTGCATCTCTCTGCCTGTTTACACAAGTTCAGAGAGGGACTGTGTGGTGACCAACATCCATGTTCCCTGCGGGGCCAACCAGGACCAGTGGATCCAGTGTGGAGCTGCCCTGTTTCTAAAAAACCAGTAGGAGCGAGCTCAACAAAGGATGCCTTACAGGATGAAATAAAATGTGTACTGTCTACATTTGAAATGTTAGTTCAGAATATGCTTCTAGTTGACCTGCACTGTTGATCTCCTTGGGTTCTTGTTTTGTTTTAATATGTAGTAGTGGTGCTGTGCACCTTTGAAAGTAGTGACTTCATGGAATTAATAGTGGAAGTGTACTATTCCTTTGCTAGGCAGTATTTCTGTGAGGAGCTCCATCCTGGTTCAGATATGTAAGTAAAACCTTTAAAAATACTATATTTAAGAAATCAATAGTTTGGCTACCATTTTAAATATTTAATAAAATATGACATTATTTTTTTCTGTCTTCCTTGGCTTATGATGCATCTACTCTCTTTTTCAACTCTATTAGATCAATATACTTACACATTAATTATTACATATTACATATAATAAAATGCAATAAATAAAATGCAATAATTATAGCTGATATATAACTCATTTATATAATTCATAATACCTATATAAGTTACATTTCAAAATAGTAAAAGGGATAATTCAGATGATAAATATAAATACTGGTGATATTCAGCTGTTGACAATTTTTGGAGCTTGTTACTTCAGCTCTGCTAGACCCCATCTGGATGACAGGTATTTCAGTAGCCAAAAATTGGCTCCAGCTGTACTTAGAATTTCTTTTAAGAGCTGAGGTCTACATTTTTGTTAGGTCTTGATAAAAATGAATTATATTACTTACAAGAAATTAGGTATTCTCAGGAGAAAGGATGAAATGAAAGGAAAACAGTCTTTTTAAGGACTATAAACTAAGAAAGCATGTAAAAGTATTCCTAAAGAAATAATAGTACAGGAACCAGAGTAAATAATGAAAGAACAAATTGGTAAAAACTTAGTATTTTCCATACATATGCCTCTTTCTAGGAAAGATATTCTGTAATGGCTAGAAGCTTATTCTGTTTTACATTCCAGTTTTGAAATTTCTGGGAAATATTAATTAGATCCAGAAATTATAACCAATTTTCATTATATAACCATTTGTGTCCAATCAAAAGATAAAAACTATAGACCACACTGTGGTTTAAACAGAAAATATGGAGTTAATAACCACCAATGAGAGAGAGGCTGTATGATATAATAGAACACAGATTCCCTATGGCTAAAGCGAGAACTCAAGGTAGGGGGAAAAAACCTCACCAAACTTGGGATTCAGAACAGATTTGTTGGAAAAGGCCGTCACAGATTCACACCAGCAAGAGGAACCCCTTCATCTTGGACTTGCCATGTTCCCTGTCTGGCTCAACTGAGCATTCTAATGGAAATGCTTAAAGATATGCTATGCATTGTTGCAAAGCAGACATCTAAGAGTGAAGTTGGATTCTAGAGGCAATACACTGCTACTGACATACTTGGCATTCAGCAAGTGTTGGTCAGCTTTATTCAGGGGATACATATTTATCAAGTATTGTATTTCCAATCTGATGTTAAACAGTAAAGATACTAGGACTATCAAAATACATCCTGACCAGAAGTAATAGGTGTGGCCTCTGACTGATGCAGGTTCCCTTTGTTAGGGAGGCAGCGATCACACAGACACAACTGTCTTTCCAGCAGCATGAGAACCTGGGAGTGTTGCTCAAAATACATACACATATATTTACCTAGGAATCAGCCTAACCAAGGGACCTCTGCGATGAAAATAAAACCTTGAAGAACTGAAGAAATTAGAAAATGGAAATCAGCAGCATATTGTGGAAATGGCAATACTACCTAAGGCAATCTACAGATTCAATGCAACACCCATCAAAATACCAATGTAAGTTTTCACTGAGATAGAGAAAATCCAAATATTCATATGGAACCACAAAAGGCCTCAAATTGCAAAAGCAATCGTGTTGGGGGATGCAGGGGATGGGGAGGGTGAAGTAGTGCTGGAGGGATAGCAATGCTAGACTTCAAGCTACTACAGAGTTATAATAATGAAAACAGCTTGATACTGGCACAACAAACTGAGGGTCAATGGAACAGAATACGGAACCCGGAAATAAACCCACAGACCCATAGCCATCTAACATTTGATAAGGGAACCAAACACATAATATGGGAATTTTTTAAAAAGCCGCTTCAACAAATGATATTGGGAAAATTAAACATCTACCTGCAGAAAACAGATCGGATCCCTGTCACCCTGTACTACAAATCCACTTAAAATGCATCAAAGACCTCACTCAATATAAGACCTGAAACAAGGAGAAGACATTAGAACTTCTCAGCATAGGCAGCAACTTTCTGAGTAAAGTTCCCAGGGCTCAGCAAACCAAAGAGAATTGACAAGTGGGATTGCCTCAAACTAAGAAGTTTCCGCATGGCAAAGAACAACACAGTTAACAAGATAAAAAGGCAGCCTACACAATGGGAAATCTTGGCCAGCTATATATCAGATAATGACACAACATCCAGAATATACAAAGTTCAAGAAACTAAATCCTTAGGGAATCAACAACCCAATTAATAAATGGGCAAACAAGAATCTTCTCAGAAGAAGTAAAAATGGCCAGTAGACACATAAAAACTCAACATCTCTAGCCATAAACAGAAATGGCAATTCCAGGTAGGATTGCCATCATCATGAATATAAACAAGCTGTTGCCAGTGGCTCACACCTGTAACCCCAGCTATTCAGAAGGCTGAGATCTGAGGATCACAGTTCAAAGACAGCCCAGGCAGGAAAATCCACGAGACTTACCTCCAGTTAACCATCAGAAAACCACTGGGGCTCAAAGTGGTGGAGTGCTAACCTTGAGTGAAAGAGCTCATGGACAGTGCCCAGGCCCTGAGTTCAAGCCCCACAACTGACAGAAAGAAAGGAAAGAGAAAGAGAAGAGGGAGGGGGAAGGGAGGGACAAAAGAAAAGAATACACACTACTGGCTGGCATGGATGGCCGGGAAGGGGAAGGAACTCGAATACACTGTGGGTCTGTTAACTTGTTCAACCACTGGAAAGCAGAATGTAGGGTTCCTCAAACATAGGACTACCCTAGGGTCCAGCAGTACTATTCTTGAGCATTTATCCAAAAGATGGCAAGTCAGGATACAGTAACACCACTGTACATCCATGTTTATTGCTACACTATTCACCACCGCCTACATGTGGAGACAGCCCAGGTGCCCCTGAATGGATCAAGAAAATGTCACACATACACACAGGAACTGTACTCATCCATTAGGAAGAACGATAGCACATCATTTGCAAAGAAATGGATGGACCTGGAGAAAAATTAAGTGAGGGAAGTCAGGTCCAGAGAGACAAAAGACACATGTCCTCTCTCATAAGTATGCAAGTAAACATACACAGGGTTGTATGCTAATATACACAAAGTATAGTATTTGCAGGGGAGGATTCAAACAGTGTAATTTCTTAGAAAAACAGCCTAACAAAATGAATATCCGGAATCTGGCACTGGAAAGGTGTAGGAGACAGGTCAAGGGAGGGAGATCGAGGAATGAAGAGCTGAGGGGGAGGGGAGAAGGCAGTCACAATATTTACTGCATGTCCTCTGAATCTTAGAAAAGTGAGGGAGGGAACGGGTTGGAAGGAATTGCAGGAGAATGTGAAAGCGTTGCTTTTATAAACTGATTTGTTGAATGGTAAGTCCTTTGTACAACTACTTAAAGATAATAAAAATATAATTTAAAAAATACTCCAGAGTCCTGCTCCCTGCTCATGCCAGCCGCTACTCCCTGCTCATGGTACTCAGGCTATGTTTGTGTCACTAGATAAATATCTCGAGTAAATTGTCTTTGCCTAATGTTATTAGGCAAAGATAAAATATTTTATTCATTATTTAATATATAACATGTATGTATAGCATCAAATTAGAAATCACTTAAAATATTAAATGATCACTTCTGGGTAAAATGATAGGTACTTTTTGTTTAACTTTGAGTATTTCTTTACATTCTTTGCCAGTCATGGGGCTTGAATTCTGGGCCTGGGCACTGTCCCCGAGCTCTTCAGCTCAAAGCTAGCACTCTACTACTTGAGCCACAGCACCACTGCTAGTTTTCTAGTGGTTAATTGGAGATAAGAGTTTCACGATCTTTCCTGCCTGCGCTGGCTTAGAACCGTGATCTTCAGGTCTCAGTCTCCTGAGTAGCTAGGATTACAGGTGTGAGCCACTGGTGCCTGGCTTTTCATTCTTCAAATATAATACAAATGATTATATTGTTTTCATAAACCAAATAAAACAAGATTTTAAAGTTAAATATAAACATTAAAAACTATATTATATTGACACATTCCAATATATAACCTTCAAATTGGTTCTTTACATTGTCATCTTAGAACTAGATATGAATTTATGAATTTAAATGTTAAGATTTTAGAAGATCATAATCTGAAGTTTTGTATAAAATGTGTACCATGTGGAAATGAAAACGTAAGTTGAGGTTTATGCTATTCTCAAGCTTTATATTGCTTGGTTTAGTTATGTTGTTTCTGGAGGTAAAGATTTGTTTTGTTTTCACACAATTTAACACAATGCCTATTTCTGACAATAAGAACAATAACTAGCAAATCCAGCATTGCCTCAACTGACTGGTAGATACACATCCATCATCATGTGTCATTATTGTGTCCATTTAGTGGATGACTAAACTGAGATACAGGTGTGGCAGTGGCAAGAAACAAACAAAACATAACTCTTACCCCACACCCTCAGCAAAGACGACAGCCAGGCTGAATTCTCTAAAATCCATCATCTAAAAACTGTGTAGGCAAAGAGGAAAGAGCAGTGGTATTTCAGAACCACATACGGATCAATTCTTCATCTTGACAAATATTTGCTACAGCAGAGCTTCTGGCAAGAAGATAAAATGAACTGACACTGCCAGTCAAAATATATTACATTATATGCTTTCATTGAAGAGTCACCTCCATAAAACTTACAAAGAGAATATAGGTAGAGTGGCAGGGGGTGGGGGTGTTGAATTGTGAACCTCACGTTCAGAAATGTCAGCTCAGACCACTCTGTGGTCTCTGCAATGCGCAGTTCTCTTCCAGGGGCCTTTAGAGCCTCATAGTCCCATTCTTCACTGCATGAAAGGAGTAATGAAATCAAGCCCATCTTTTATCTTTCACATTTCTTCTAAAGAACACTGTAATATTTCAAACAGACAGGAATGTGTGAGTGTATGTGTGCATTTCAGAAATAGCTAATCTCTACTACTATTTGATAGATTGATTCAACCTGCCTAGCAGCTTTCTTCATGAGGCACGTGCCATTTGTTGGAGCTAACTAGAATATTCTAAGAGCTCTGGGTACATCTAAACATAACCCCAATCCCAAGAACCCATGGACCATGGCTCTTTATTCCTGCATGCTGATGATACCGAGAATCAGAGGCAGCCTGGGGTCCTACAGAGAAAAGGAGCAGCCACAATGCCTCACCTGTTATTCACTTCTATCTAAGGCCACCTTTCCTCCTCTTTCTTCCCACCCTGCAGCAGAAATAGCACCATACAGCTTCAAGCCTGGGTCCAACCCAACACCAGCTTGTCCCCACCCCACCACTCTCTACAGTTGACCTTCACCTCATGAGATGCATCCTGTGCTGAATGAATCCACAGATAACTACAATCAAGACATTATGGCCAATACATCTTGCAGATCACAGGATAAGCTGACAAACCAGCACTTACTTGGCAACAAAATGGGGGCAAGGAGATAACAAAGGAATGGGGTGATAAGGACAAAAGAATGAGGAGATAAGGATAAGACAGAAAATCCCTGACTTCACAACCTTACAGGAAACAGAAAGGAGACCCACCAATCAGAAAGCCATTCAGTTCTCACTATTTAAACCAAGGCCAAGCTCTGTAATAAGACTGCTCACATAGTTGAAGTGGGTGAAGTGCTGTCTTCCCTGTGGCTTATCTGTGCCACATGCTCTCTCTGTCATATTCATTTTCTAATATTATTTTCTATCATTTTACGTTTGCATCTTGCCTGAATCCTTCTCTTACCAGACTCAAGGACTAGTGTTATTCAGCTGCCTGAAACTTTCTACTATTTAGTCTGTGTTCCTCCTCCAAGCTTTCTCTGTGCTGAGGTAAACCTGTCCCCCCGTGCACTAAACATTGGGCCATGGTGGCTTCTGGAACTATGTGATTGCTGTTTCCTCCTTGAAAGTCAAGTTGGTAGCTATCATTCTCTATAAATGAAACAATTCTGCTACCCGCCTCCCTCAAAACAGGAAACGAAACATGGGCATAAGTCATGCCCTGCTCAGGGCTCACTGTGTCCCAATAAACACAAGGTCTGAGTTTTCTTTAGCCTTTTTAGCTAGCTATGCAGATGGTGGCCATTCTGTATAAAGAATGGAGGAAATGAAACTCCCAAACAAAGCTGAAAACAGAAACGTGTGTGTCTACCCAATAGAGTAATCTCAAAGAGTGACTTCAACGGCAAAGGAAATAATAAACAGCTTTTTATACTTGATATGTCTGGTTTGGAAAAGCATGCTAAGAAAGAGAAGTGGTTTTAGATAATTTTATGGTAAAGTAAACATTTTGTCCCAAGTCTCAGTTCTTTTTCCCCAGCTGGTCCTAAGCTATATCATATTGAGTTTTATAGCTTAATGTAAAAAATCAGAGAGAAAAATAATAAAAATCTTTTAACTAGTGTTACTGGAAAAATGATACGATTGCATTTTAGTTCTCAGATTCCTCTACCAAAATACGAGCATGTTATCTTATAAGAGATCAAGAAGTGAGCTGTGCATACGAATGAGAAACGTGAGTCCTGAGGTAGAAGCAGTAACTGGCTGGTGGCATTAGTGTGGCTTCCCTGACTCTCACCAGAACTCTCTAAAGCTCAGATTCTTTGTGTCTCCATTGCGTGCTCTGAAGGAACTCACTGTGACCACAATGAGGCTAGTGACGTGACTACGGCCGTGCCTCTGACCGCCACGTTGTGGAAGGGTGCAGAGAGCCTGGAGTTGTTGCACTTGCCCAGCTGAGCTATGGCTCCTCCTCCTCCATCATCACAAATCCTCCCCCAAAGCCCTTAGCTGCTTCAGACATCATTCTAGAACACTACTTTCAGGGGAGAACGCTACACATTGGAGACAGAGCTCTGAGAGCACCACAGCAGGTCCTGACAGCAAATAACGCCAGAGCCTTGCTCCCTTCCAACCATTCATCTACGAAACCATCGGTCAAGTGCTGCGTGGCAGATTTTAAATTACAAACTACTTTGAAGTACCCTGTGATTTTCACTGGGCTCATCCATCTTAAGAAATCTGAGGAGCATTAAAAAAAATTGGGCACTTTGTGAAACCTTGAGATCAGCCTTGAGGACGGACAGTGAGAATGCACAAGAATTATGGGGCAGCAGTCCTGTCTCATTTATCCCAGGATTAGTTTGATGGATCGGAGCAACTCTACAGGCAATTCTTGCCTTCCTCTGGGCCTGCAGTATACTTGGTGATGGGAGGTGACCTTCCCCACATAGAGAAGTCTTGATAAGGACTGCTGATGAATCACATAGCTGGGATGAACCACTGTGCTGGGACTATCTGCTGGGACGGGGGTCCTGCTAATTGCTGGCTTTTCCCCTCCCTTGAGCCACAGTCCTCTCAATCTGCAACCTCCAAGTAGCTGGGACTTCAGGCATGAGCCACCATTCCTATTTTGTTTGTTGTGTTGGTGGTGCTAGGGTTTAAAGTCAGTTGGTAGGCAAAGTGTCTACCCCTTGATCCACACTCCTCAGCCCTTTTTCCTTAAGCTTGTTTCAGATGAGCTCTCATGCTTTGCCCAACATGGCCTCAGACTACTGTCTTACTTCAGCCTCCTATGTGGCTGGGATTATAGATGTGAGCCACCATGCCTGGCCTTTTCTTCGATGTTTAAAGTTGGATATGGGCCTTTTTTTTTGGGGGGGTGGTCTGGTCGTGGGGCCTGAACTCTGGGCCTGGGCGCTATCCCTCAGCTCTTCAGCTCAAGGCGAGCGCTCTACCACTTGAGCCACAGCTCCACTTCTGGCTTTTTTCTTTTTGCTTATGTGGTGCTGAGGAATTGAACTCAGGGCTTCAGGCATGCAAGGCAAGCGCTCTACCACTGAGCCACCTTCCCAGCCAGATATGGGCCTTTTTAAGCTCTTTCCCCTTATCTAGGTTCTGTCAACTCCATTCTCCCAGTAAGAGGACACAGCAGAATACCTGGTGGTGAGAGTTGAAGATGGGACACTAGTTTGTTCTCGTTAGCTTCAGTAAGACAGCTTCTGCCTATACAGAAGGAAAGTGGGCAGGGGAAGTTGATTTCCACAGCTCTTGGCTTCAGATCTCAGTTTTCTTTGCATTCCTGGAATCAGCCTCATGGACCAGCACTGGCCAGGTAGCTCGTTTTTACTAGCAGTCTTCACTCTACAAGGCTTCACTGTAAGTTCTATAATGTATAGAAAGGTGAGAATAAAAAAGAGGATCCCTCCCTCAAAAATGGTTGGTAATAATGATGCAGTGCCCACAGAGCACTAAACTAAGCCATGCTGAGCATGTGGTACCGTCTGACTAAAGCCACCCTTGGTCACCCCTGGGCCCAGCGCTGTCTCTTAGTTCCTCTGGCCCTTGTGTGGCTCGGTAGCTGTCCCTGGTGGCTCGGACACGTCAGCTCTCCCTCTTCACTGTTTCAGGTTCTCATACCTACTCCATGCTTCCTCTCTTTTATTCCTTTTTGAATTTCTTTTTTATTGTCTTTAAATGGTTGTACAGAGAGGTTTCAACATGTCAGTTTAGGAGTACAGGGCATCTTGATAGTGTCACCCTTTCAATTCCTCTTTTTAATTGAAGTATCTTGGATGCTTTGAGTGGACTGTAACCGAGTCCTCTTACTTTGCTTACAACATTGGTTTGGCCGGTCTTGTAAGCAGTTGTGCTTTTCAGGTGAATGGGGTGCTCTGTGGGCTTTTAGGGGATGCCAGGAAAGTCTACTTGTTTTGGGAACAACAACAACAAAACCACATCAAAACGCCAGAAATTTAAATACGGAGACATTTGCAAAACGGTCAAAACACACACACACCTATTTCTTGGCTCCTATCTACTTTAGGTGTTAGAACTTTATCTAGTACATCTTTCTTACACAAATTGTTTATCTGGATGTAAATTTTATTTTAAGTAGTATTAGCAATAAATCCCAGTGCATCTATAAGACTAGCAAAAATTACAGACTTCAGAACTTTGCTAAAATGAATAAATAAAAGGCTCAACTCCCTCCTTCTGATCTTCCATGTTTTGAAACAGCACAGTTCTAGAGGAAAATAAAAATGTATGTGGACTGTTAGATGCCTGTCTGTAGGGCCAGAATTCAGTATTGTGATTTGGCTTTGGGGGAGAATGCTAGTCTCCAAAGCACAGGAGAGCGCCTGTTTGCTTCTGAACAATGAGACACGTGCTGGCTTGCTTTTCCATATGTGCCCTACATTAATCACAGCCTGCTGTTATCTAACTGCTGATTGCTTTGAAGGATGGCGAATATCATGCTTTCAAGTTGCCAGACAACCACAGAAGCCAAGACAAGGCAGCTACATGGAAGTAGCGGCGCTGTACCTGGGAAACGGAAGATAGCCACTCATAATGCACATGCGGAGGTACCTGGAGGAAAGATGGTTTTATCTTGTTCGGGAGCAACTTTGAAGATGAGATGTTATAATCATTAAAGGCAAGTCGGTTTGGAAACTACTTGCAGAGACAGGAAATGTTAAGACAGACTTATAAAATGGCAATTCACATCTGATTGGGACTTCATTTGAAACTCCACATGGTAAGGGAACCCAGTTTCCTGTTCAACACAAAAGCTTAAATGAGAACAGAGTCCCCCGGAGACCACCGACTGACAAGACCCAGTCTTACCCCAAGGCAGGCCAAGTGGGTACCTACCAGTGTGGTTCATTAAAACCTAGCCCAGCTGCCAGCTGCTTATGAAGCCTCAGAGCCCAGCAAACAGCCCTGAAGACAGGAGAGTCAGCCAGCAAGAATGGGACTCAGCTTTCCTTCACATTCTAACATGGATTAGCGGATGGCAGATTTCTGCAGCCCAGTAACTCGGCCAGCATGAATGGGTGATGAAGATGACAGGTCTACACCACCAAATGTCACAACCTCGGGTTCCATCAGAACCTCCAAGGCTGCCACTAAGGTTTGGGGGGTGGAGAGGGGATTACTTCAAACAATTTGACAGAAGGTAAGAGTCTAGTGGTCACTCACACTTACAAATGGGATTTAGCATGCCTTCACACACATACACATACACACACACACACACACACACACACACACACACACACACACACACACACACACACACACACACACACACACACGACCTTTCCTGATGCTTTGTTCATAGTAAGAAAAAGAGAGACTGAGTGTTGAAGAAATAACAGTCTTTTGTTTCTCCAGCTCTACTCTGAGTGAAACTTTACCTACAAAGCAAAGGTTCACACAACTGCTAGACTTGGTTGTGCTGGTGACTCACCCCTGTAATACTACTCAGGAGGCTGAGATCTAAGGATCAGTGATTCAAAGCCCACCCAAACATACAAATCCAAGAAACTCTTACCTCCAATATGCCAGCAAAAAGGCAGAAGTAGAAATGTGACTCAAGTGGCAAAGCACCATCCTTGAGTGGAAAAAGTCAAGCCAAGAGCTCAAGGTCCTGAATTCAACCCTCCCCACTATCACCCTACCCCAATACTTTTGTCTCCCCTTGTAAATGTATCACCTTCCTCACAAGCTAAATGAACAGTAGCTTATAAGTATGTGATCCTGGTATTCCTCAGTGGTTTCTCACTTGATTAAACATAATCCAATAAAAAAAGTCTTCTTAGCTGAATACAACTGACAAGTGAGGTGTGAAGATTCAAAGGTACACTTTCCTCCAGAATCCTTTGTATTGCTTGGCAAAGCCACTTATAAATGAGTCCTGAGTCTAGACTGATGATAAACTTGCCAAAGCTTTACTTGCTTGTTCTAGATTATGTGTCCTGCTAATGCCTTCCTGGGCTTTAACAGAATGGTCATTTCTCAGCCTCCCTCTAAATTGGTTTTCTGAGCACCTATTGTAGACAAAGCCCCGGTGAGGTGCGGTAAGTGGAAGCTCCTGTCTACCTGCTTGGATAACAGATATTAAATCACAGCTTGAAAGCACCGTTTCCTTGGCAGAAAAACTATTGAGAAAAGAGCCTCTGTGGCAAATACCAAGGTACCTGAGATTGGTTTGCCTTTGACAGCTTCATACAAGGGAAGTGCTCTCCAAATGCCTTTCTTTTATCTAATAGGAAATGCTACTGCTGCAAGAGTCTTCTCCCTGTTCCCCCTCAGCGGGGTGGTAGGTCTCTGAACTTGAGAATCTGATTTATTCTTTTAGTATATCAATCCTCTTTGTGAAATGCAGGCTGAAGAAACTGAGGATGCCTCATTTGAATACTCAGAAGGCAGACTGACTGGACTTAAGCCCAGCTCTGTCCCTTATTAATCTGTTACTTTATGCAAATTATTAATTCTCTGTTACCTGGGTTAATCTACAAAATAGGACAAGTTGAGCATTTCTCTCAAGATGGTGCATACCTTCAGTCCCAGTTTATAAGAGGCAGTGATTGGGAGGATGGAGGTTCAAGGCCAGGGTGGGCAAACAAGCTGGGCATGGTCATTCACACTATTCCAACTATGCCAAATCTACCTCCCCATGTCTTGTCCCACCCCCAAATATCTTTCAGGATGCCTGAACAGTGATACTCTGTCTCAGAGGAAAAAAAAAAAAAAAAGAACAAAATGGACATGCAGACATGCACACAGCAGTACATAATCAGTATTTACTATAATAAATACATTGATTGTATATATCGATGTATGTGCATATATTTACACTCAACCTTAAGAGAAATTCAAATTAAAATCACAAGGAGAAATTACCTCACACTTGTCAGAATACTATTGTTAAAGCGTCTGTACCTGTGGTAGTAGCTTTACAAATTTTTCGTAAACTTTGACATTGAAAGATTCTTACTGTGGATTCCTGTATGAGACTAGCTGCGACTGATGAGATATGACTGTATATATTTCAACATCCATAAGAGTGGATTTAAAATGCTGTCACCACAAAACAAAAACAGTGGTTGTTTGAGAGAATGGGCCCTTTTAACTAGCCTGATTTAATCATTCCACATTGTAAACATATGTCAAAATATCACACACAAACACATGGGATTCCTGGCAATCAAAAAAATTAAAAGAAAATGACTGGCGTTACGGCTCTGTGGTAGAGTACCTGACTACCAAGGGCGAGTCCCTGAGTTCAAACCACAGTACCAGGTAAAAAGAACAATTAAAAGGACCATACTAAAAAGAGATGCCTTAGCCCCATTAAATTTAGTAGACAACATAAAAAACAAAAGATGTTCAAACCCCCAACAGTTCCCAGAATGAAAGCAGGTTTTGAAAATGTCAACCAGTATTGTGACTGTCCATCCTTAATAGGAAACAGAAACGAGGCCTGGGGAAGGCCATTATTGGCCTCAGCCTAGAAATCAACAGTCAACTTTTTATAGCTTGTTGCTTATTTTTAGCCCAATCGGTTAACTGGCTACGAAGCTGGCCTTCTGCATCCAGCCAGGCTCAGCTTCTGTGTTTACGTTCTTCCTTGGCTTGGTCTGTTGGCACCAAGGCAGGTTCTCAGTCCAAACCCAAGGTCTCTCATAAAATTTTAAATGGAAGTGGTATGTGATTTCTGACAAACTTCCAAGGCATGACATCTGCCCATGTCATCATCATCCAGCTATCTAAAGTGCTTGATAAGGGCTGGGAAGGTGGCTCAGTGGTAGAGTGCTTGCCTAGCGTGCATGAAGCCCTGGGTTCCATTCCTCAGTTCCACATAAACAGAAATGACCAGAAATGGCGCTGTGGTTGAAGTGGTAGAGTGCTAGCCTTGAGCAAAAGCTCAGAGATAGTGACCAGCCCCAGGACTGGCAAAACAAAACAAAACGAAACATATATTAAGTGTACTCTCTTGACAAATTTAATATCTGAGACTGCTCATCCAGCCAGACTGACCCAAGGTGAAGCTGGGCGTGGCCTAATAGCAGACTTCCTGTGGGCCACTTCCCAATCCTTTCACTATTCCATTCCTTCCTCTCTCCTCGCCTCAAATCCAACAAGTATTTATCATAAATCCCCACACATAATTGTGAATCCCATGATATAAGAGATTGTCTTAGATAGAAGAAAGCTTAATGAAAAAAAAGAAAGCTTAATGATTTACCAAGGCAACACATATATTCATTCAAAGCCCAGACTTGGCTGAAGTTCTACAGAAAACGGATGAACTAAATGGGCAACCTGGAACTGTGTGTGGGTAGTGTGTTTTGTAGGGCAGACAGGCTAAAAACTGGAAGATAAAACAAAAATAAAAACCACCTTTCTCCCATGGTTTTTATAGGTAGGATTGAGACCCTTTTAATTTTACACCTTGCTATCTTTTCCTCCTGAGGTAGCACATGCACACGAAATGCCAGATGCCAGGTGACCGGTGAATTTGGATAGCACGGTTGAGACGCAGAATGCTCCATCACTCCAAAAGCCCTTCACCTTGGCCACCCCCGCTCCCCATTAACAAGGACCATCCCCATATCTGCATGTATACTGGTTTTGCCTGTGGCACAACACGTGCAAGGGTGAATTCTCCCACATCGCTTCTAGTCTGGCAGTGTGGCAGTCCTTCTTTTAGTCTGGCAGGCCAGGATTAGACACCGAGGTGAAAAATCACTCTTCCTGCCCAGTGTGGTTTTTACTGTTATGGTTCTTTTCCCATTTCTTTTGAGCTCTCTGTCAAGAGCTCCCATGAGCCAAGGCACCCACTTTCTAGAAGAGCTCTGAGCAGGCAGAAAGTCAGGCGTGGGTAAAACCCAAATACACAAAACAGAATGAACATTACTCATTTTGCAGAGAAGTTCCTGGTGCTGAGAGAGCCTGGAGAAGGAGGGGGCAACAGGAACCCAACCACCTGTGGGGCCAGGCCTTCACTCTGGTGCCCAGGTGTAATCCCTTTGGCTTCCCAGAAGAAGGGGGTTGGGGATTGGCTGGCTGGAAGAGAACACGTGGGAAGGAGGAGCTTATGAGTATCTTGTGATGTCCCTTACGCTCATGGATCATCGAGATGGGCAGCGGATCAAATCCCTGTGTCACAATTGCTCACCTAAGGCAGGGAAGTAAGAATGTAACCAAAACATGTGGAAAGACTAGGTTTTCGTTGTTGTTTTGGTGGGTTTTTATTATTTATTTGTGCAGGTCCTAGGATTGAACTCGGGGCCTGGGCACTGTCCTGAGCTTTTTCGCTCAAGGCTAACACTCTACCACTTCAGCCACAGTTCCACTTTTGGCTTTGTGGTAGTTCATTGGAAAGAATCTCATGGACTTTACTGCCTTTGAATTGTGATCCTCAGATCTCAGCCTCCTAAGTAGCTAGAATTGCAGGTTTGAGACACCAGTGCCTGGCAAAGACTTGATTTTAAATCATTTACATGAGAGCTGCAAGGGGATACGGAGGCACCACCTGTATTACAGGAGTTGTGACACCATCTCTTTCTGCTTCAATCCACCTCCTCCCAGGCTCCAGCTCCACACACAGACACAGATACCGGGTAGAAGTGCTGCCTACCTCTGCCTCAGCCCGACTGTACTGGCCTGTCTTGCCCTGAGAACTCTGTTCTGTTCCATGTTGCTAGGTCTCAAAAGTGACAGGAAATGTGCAGCCGGCTCTGAGTCACTGCTTATACCTACGGGGAGAGGAAACAGATGCCATTTGAAAGGGGCCTGATTAGAGGACTATGTTTGCCCAGAGTGCACCTGATTGGCATCTGCGACTGCAGCCAGACCATCTGTTTTCACTAATGCAAGCTCTAGCATGGGGCGTAATGAGGCCGGGGGGTCAGGATTACTTTGTTCAAGTCTGTGCTTGTGCGTGTGCCTGCAGCTAGGGTGACGGTTGGGGACACTGCCAGGACCCGGAGGACACGCAGAACTTTTCGACTGAGATGAGTGGGGATCACAGGAGACCATGGTGTCCTGCGTGTCTTTGGGGGCCTTTCGGAACAGAAGGCTGGGAGCTACAGTGGTGTGTGGGCTAGGGAGGTTGGGTTTAGGACTGACAGAGGGATGGCATCTCAAATGCGAAGAGGCGCATTTAAAATAAGAGGAAATCAAGAATGGCGGAGAGAAGAGAAAGACGCAACTGTTTATGACTCTTGACAGCATTTACGAGACAGAACCGCCTAACTCCCAGCCCATTCCCCACTCACGAAGAGACTAGGTATCCCTCCATCTAAAATAACTAAAGCACCTATCATGCGACAATTCAGCCATGTAGCCTTGAGCCCCTTGAAATCTTACCCTCACACCAAAGCCAGGACAAGATCCCCAGTCCATCTACCCACATATGTGTGGGGTAAGACTGCCCTTCAAGTCTGGCATGTGACAAATGATGTTGAGACAATCAAGTCTCTACAAATTGCCGTCATGCAATAGATTGCACAAAATAGGGCTGTTTCTAACTTTGTGGGACTCAGATGCACTCCTAGATAATAGAGATTTCTCAGCAGTTTTTTTTTTTTTTTTTTTTTTTTTTTAGCAGACAACCCCTGTTAACAAGCACAAAACCTATCCCCCTGTAGAGTTACTTGAAGGTTTTTGTTTATTTGCCTTGTGCCAGTTCTGAGGCTTGAACTCAGGATGCTGTCCCTGGTGGGGGGGGGGGGGGTTGCTTGTTTTCTTTTTTGTTGTTGTTTTTGTTTCTTTTGTACCACATCTTCACTTCTAGCTTTTTTTGGTGGTTAACTGGAGTTAACTGGTTAACTTTCCTGCCTGGGCTGGTTTGGAACTGGGATCTTCAGACCTCAGCCTCCTGAGTAGCTGGGATTCCAGGAGTGTGCCCATTAGACAATCTTTCAATGATAATGTGGCCAGGCAAAGGGAACTTTTGTGTGTGCATCCTCACACCACAGCCTTATGTTCGGGATGTTGCTGTGACAATTCTTATATTCAGTTGTTGTTTAATAAAGACTGCTAAATTTCTGTTTCTGGATCTTAACCAGGTAAGAATATTTTCAACAAAATCTGCACTACAGGAATTTGTGACAAATTCACTATCCACGGATGTCCTTGTGGTTATAATCCTTGCAAGGCTCTGCCTTTGCTCATCTTGGCTTGCTAGAGGGGTTGGTGAGGTTTCTTGGTTTCCTTTTTCCTTGAGGGTTGAGACTCCACTGGCCCTGGCTCTATATCCCCTGCTGTACTCAGGCACACTTCTTCATGCCCTTAGCTAGGCATGCCCTAGGCTCTTAGCAATTCTTAGTCACAATATTGGTACGGATATTTCACTTCATCAACCTGTCATGAATCAGAGTTTTCAGAGAGACCTTTACAACAAAAAATCTGAGGCCATGGTGGTGGTGGGGGAGATGGAAAGGGATGGGAAGGGGAAATAGAGGAGGAGGCTACAATGCTTGATAAGAAATGTACTCATTACCTTGCCCATGTAATTGTAACCCCTCTGTATGGTATTCTCACAATAAAAAAATTAATTCAAATAGGAAAAAAATCTGAGGCCATAACATTGACTAGATTGAAGAATTTGGTTATCAAGATCCCTTAAGTGGGAATACTGACGGGCTGGTTAAGCTGATGAGTAATTTCACTGGGCAATAAGATGCATTGATATGTGGTCAAACTTTCTCCATGGTTTTGTGAGGGGATCTTGCACCATTTTAGCATTGAAGTCCATAGAGGAAAGCAGATTGTAGTCTCCAGCAAGTATGAAACCCCGAGTTCAAACCCAGATACCTCAAAAAAATTAAATACTGTAACTGGACATAACAACCTTTATAGGACGCTAGGCATTCACACACAAACAGACTAAAAACAGAACTCAAAGAGGTAAAACCTCTCTGAACATTTGAAATACTATTTATCCAAACAAACTCCAGGAAACGAAAATGTTGGGATTTTTGATGGTGTTATTGGTGTTGGTGTTGGTATTTGTTTTTTCTTTGGGGTCCTTTTTTTTGAGGGGGACAAAGGAGGTCCAGAAAGGGAGGGAGGAAGGACATAATCATGCTATTCAGTAGACCCTGTGGAAAATGACCTATGAACTTGTGAGCTGGGATGGGAGGGTGAAGGTGAAGGAAAGGGTGACATTGTCCAAACAAAGGAAAAAGAAATGCACTCATTACCAGACTTATGACATGGTAGCCCCTCTGTACATACCTTAATAAAATACTTTATATACATATATAAGGCTTTGTTATAAACCAAGCCCTAATTTGTTCATATCTGAAACTGATGACATGTCGAGGAAACTGATTAATTAACCTGATTTTGCAAGTCAGGCATGGACTAGGGGTGATTTTGACAGTTTCCATAGAAATCACAAAAAGCAACGCAACGCAACCCTCCAGTCTGCCCTCTGTCAGAAATGGCTCAAATAGAAGCTGTTTTAATTTGGGGCTGTGCCCTGTCCTCCCTCCCATTTAATTATTCAAATTTACTCAGTCACATGCAGAATATTTTCCACACTCAAGATCTATAAATTATTCTTATTCTTCCTCCTATTGTTTGTACCTCAGATAATTTTTAAAAATTGAATTTGATTAAAACTTTGATGAGGCTTTGGGCACCGCTGAACAATTTATAAACATCAAGCAAATAAGACTAATATTTAAACATATGATGATGATCTAGGACTTGAGATTTGTAACGATCCATTCTGAAGCTGTAAAAAATCCACTATTTTCAATTAAGTGCTAAGATCATGTACGCTAAGCCAGGCAGAAGAGTGAGAGCTGGTGATGGAGTAATTTCTAGTTTAAACACCTTTTAGGTGAAGAAATTATCCAGAGCATTGCCAGTGATATTCTTGTCCACTTATACATGCACACAGGCATATGGAGCTCAGCTATATTCTAGTGGTTTAGCTTTGTATCTGAGTATCTGATATCTTAGGACAACCCCATTTCCCTTCTCCTTCCGGCCTCCTCTCTACATCTCCAATAGAGAATGGTCAGTCTTCTGTCTGCTTCCACCTTGGAAAGGCCACCATTGGCCATCTGCATCCTTGCCCAGCTCCATCCATTCTGGGGATAGAGGGGCAGGGTCCATCCAAAGCCCATTAATCTCCGAAGTTCGTTTTATTGAAAAGTTATAGGGTAACATAAAAGTAACTCCTCAAATTAGATTGTCAAGAGAGAACCTTATTAAACTGTTCACATCTCTTGCATTCTGCACAACAATGGGGGCAGGGGCAAGGGAGGGTTGGTTATGGCCAAGAATAACAAATGATAGTATGAGAATCTACATGGCATACTAATGCCGGAGGAGGAATATGAGGAACAAAGTAGAGGAGTGTCTAGGGATTTATTGTCTGTGCAATGTTCCCTGGAAATATCTAAGAGCATAATAATGCTGATGTGGTGTTGGCCAATTCCCAAGTAAGAGTCCAGCAAAGGAAGGAAGGAAGGAGGGAGGAAGGGAGGGAGGGAGGGAAGGAAGCAAGGATAGGGAAGGAAGGGAGAGACAGAGGGAGGGAAGGGAAGGGAAGGAGGGAGGGAAGGGAAAGGGAGAGAGGGAGATGAGCAGAGAGGGAATAGGGAATGGAAGGAGAGAGTGGGAGAGGAGAAGGGAGGGACGGAGAAAAGGAGGAGAGGAGGAAGGAAAGGAAAGAAGGAAGAGAGAAAAGTGGAAAAAGAGAAGTAAGTAGAAAGGGAAAGAGAGAAGGAGAGAAAGAGGCAGGGAGGGAGGAGGGAGGGAAGAGAAAGAAGAGAAGAAAGGAAAGATATACTTGGAGGAATGTAGGCCAAATTTCTGTTGTAGTACTGCTAGTGTTGCTGATGAATGGAAGCCATGGGTTTCTTAATACTGGACAACTTGATGGAAATATCAACACTTGATAAGGCAGCCTCGCCATAACTTCAAGGACAGTCACTTGCCAAATAAAGGAAGAGTAGAATGTACCATTATTTAATAATTTCAAATTTAAACTTGCTAGGTGGAAATACTCACACCATATTCATTACACGCAAAATGTAAGTACATTGTACAGTTAAACACACTTGTATTTGCAGCTTGAGTGCTAGAGACCAGCAGATTAAATTTGGAGAGCCCTTCCTCTGTTTTAATTGATGGGTTTTCCTTATCCTCTTTATATAAATGAAAATGATGCATAGTGAATCAAGACCCGTGTTATAGATTTATTCCCTGACCTTACAAAAGTTTCTGTCTGTGTAATTCAGATCTCACTGAAGCAAAAGTATATGTGAAACATTTAAAGTTTTTCTTAGTGAAATCTAGGGCAGTATCCATCAAAGAGATAACTTCCAAATGTTTGATGTATACACTTCTCTGCAAGGAATCTTAAGTTTTCCTGTCACAAATATAGGTGGCTCACTCCTATACTCCTACTCAGGAGGCTGAATCTGACGATCATTGTTCAAAGCCAGCCTCGGCAAGAAGGTCTGTGAGACTCTTATCTCTAACTACCGAAAAAGCCAGAAGTGGGGCAGTGGCTCAAATGGTAGAATGCTAGGCTTGAACCAAAAAGCTCTAGGACAGTGCCCAGGCCCTGAATTCAAGCCTCAAGACAGATAGACAGAGACAGAGACAGACAGACAGTCAGAGACACAGACACATACAGACAGACAGGCAGACAGACAGACACACACACACACACACACTTAACTCTTTCTGGCAACACTGAGAGCTGAGAGAAATTTACTGGTGGGAATAAATGTACTTCGAGACCTGTAACACCTGATGACATTACAGCCCATAGAAGGAGGGGAAACAGAAATGAGCTTCAAACTTCAATCACTTGGGATAAAGATGGTAAGACTTGGCATCAGTGAACACTTCTTTTTTCAGAGTCAAATTGCCCTAAGAAAAGCTGGGCCCAGATCCCATTTCTGATACTCAGTCAAAACAGTTATCTTGGATCAATCCAACTCCCAAACATGTACTTAGTCCAAAGTAACAATTTAATATTTATGGAAGAGCCTAAGATTGAATGAACATGTATGATGTGATTGTTATGCACAAACTGCTGTTCAAATACTTGCTATTGATTAATTACTTAATTACTTATTAATTAATTAATAAAATCATGGCCAACATCACAATTTTAAAATTACATGGGCAACAGAAGTCATAATGCTTGCAGTATATTATTGTATATATTATGTCATATGCACGGCACACACACTTTAATTCTCACTCTGATGATCTGCTCTCTGCAAACAACAGATGCCAACTTTGACTCAGTAGAAAAAGAGGTTATAAAAAAGATGGTTATCTTTTTTTTTCCTTTTTTGTCGGTCATGGGACTTAAACTCAGGCCTGGGCTCTATCCTTGAGTTGTTGTTTTTTGGTTTTTGGTTTTTTCCCCTCAATCCTAGTAGCCTATACCACTTTGAGCCACAGCTCTATTTCCAGTTTTCTGGTAGTTAATTGGAGATAAGAGTCTCACAGACTTTGCTTCTCTGGCTGGCTTCGAACTCTGATCCTCATATCTCAGCCTCCTGAGTAGCTAGGATTACAGGCATGAGCCACCAGCACCTGGCTGTTATCTTTGAAGATAAATGACAGAAACATTTGGAGAGCCGAAGAATCGAACCCAAGTCTATAGTACCTGGAATTATATCTGTACTTCCTACAATGATCTGATGCCCTAAACTAGATTTTGATCCATTATTATGTATGTCTATGTTAGAAACTTACAGCAGCAATTTCTACCATTCACAAAGAAATTTCACCCATGGTTACTAGTAATGTACCACCAGTTACCAAGAGAATAGGGAGACACTGGATGGGCTCTCTGAGCACTGCAAAGCTGGGAGGGTATCAGTGATCTAACATTACAGCGCCAATCTTTCTACTCTCCACTGATTTCTTAAATCAGGAAGGAATCCAAAGGCGTGAATGACACATTTCTACTTACAGCACTTTGAAAGGGAAATGTTGTGGTCTGCATTTTAATGGATCACAGGACTGTTTCACGTATTGACTTCTTGCAAATATATTCTAATGTTTAAAATTGTGTGCCAAAGGCTACTAGAGAGTGCTCTGAGGAGATACCCCTCTAAAATACAAAGATGGGGCTGGGAAGGTGGCTCAGTGGTAGAGTACTTGCCTCGCATGCATGAGGCCCTGGGTTCGATTCCTCAGCACCATATAGGCAGAGAAAGCCAGAAGTGGCGCTGTGGCTCAAGTGGTAGAGCACTAGCCTTGAGCTGAAGAGCTGAGGGACAGCGCCCAGGCTCAGAGTTCAGGCCCCACGACCAACAAAAAATAAAATAAAATAAAATACGAGGATGGCAGGATGGGACAGAGGAAAACAACCCTAGAGACAGTTGAAACTGAGGGCTCAGTCTGTCCCATAGAGACTGCTGGCTGGAGGGAGAAAGGGTTTTCCCATATTAAGACAGGAATTGTCTTCCATCTCTTGACTATGGGTGGGCCTTGGACAGGGCAAAATCTTTGAGAAAGCAATTTCCTGTGGCCAAGAGGGAAG
Source organism: Dipodomys spectabilis (assembly GCF_019054845.1). Classification (NCBI taxonomy): domain Eukaryota; kingdom Metazoa; phylum Chordata; class Mammalia; order Rodentia; family Heteromyidae; genus Dipodomys; species Dipodomys spectabilis. The sequence continues at coordinate 6,073,483 of NW_024870700.1, forward strand.
GAGTTCCTAGTGTGTTTCTGTAAATGGCAAGGAAACAATCAATTCAATGAAGACTAATTTCTAGCAAAATGTTACTAGCGTATAAGATATGAGAATAGCTCCTGGCTCTATGCGGTCAACCTGATGCTATAAGATAGGAGTGTGGTTCAAGTAGTCGAGTACCCATCTACCAAGTGTAAGATGTTGGGTTCAAACCCCAGTATTGACAAAAAAAAAAGGCAAAAAAACTCGTGATGTTATAAAATGAATGAATTTAGTACTTGTGAATAAACAGACTCACATAAAAGTCAGAAATTCTACTGGGTGCTAGTGGCTTATACCTGTAATCCTAACTACTCAGAAGGCTGAGATCTAAGGGTGGTAGTGTAAAGCCAGCCTAAGCAGGAAAGTCCGTGAGACTCTGATCTCCAATTAAACATCAAAAGGCTGGAAGTGGAGCTGTGGCTCAAGTAGTAGAGTGCTAGCCTTGAGCACAAAAAGTTCAGGGACAGCACCCAGGCCTTGAGTTCAAGCCTCAGAACTGGCAAAAAAAAAAAAATCTGAACATTTTATTTCCCTGGGGAATGTGGGAGGGTGAACGAGGAAACATGGTAGCAGCGGGCTTGCCTTTCTTTGTGGAAATACTTTGTGCTAAGAGCAGGTTTCTTCCTATAGGCAAGACAAGCACCTTCAGTTCTCCAAAGCCCCAATTCTCCCAGCTGATTCAGCAATAGCTCATGTGTGTTATCTACGGTATCTTTCTGGCTTCTGAGTTTGCTTCCGATAAATCCCCAAGACTAAAGTTCTCTGACCCAGGCCCTGATTTAGTATCCCGTTCAAACACTATTTCCATGAGGAAGCTTTTCCTACTCAAGCCGGGTGGATACTGTGATCTCTCCACTAACCTCATCTGGTGAGAAGGCACTTAACCACACTTTGCTTGACTTTGCTGCTGAAACTTTCTCCTCCTTCTTGAAGAGAGCGAGTAGATACAGAGAAGAGTTGTCTTTAGACATTTGTTCAACAAACGCCCTGCATCGACTACTAATAATGCCCCTTGACAAGCTGATTTTTCACTCTCGCTTGGAAATAGCTTTTTTTTCTACACAAGGGAAAAGCTTGCCTGCTTTCGGTTTAGACCGCAAAGTTTATTTTTGAAATTGGATTTCATTTCCTCCTGGAATTGTGGAATCTTTAACCTAGCAGAAAAGAATAATTGAACTTTTCAATGGTAGAACTTCATAGTTGTTAGTGATGTTACCCTGCATCTGCCAGAATGGACTTTTAAGATGCAAACTTACAAATCAAGCTCTTTCCGCTCTCTAGAAATCAATGTTAGCCCATTCTATAGTGCCTAGAGCTTGCAATTGAATTTCTCATTACGAATCAGTTTCAACACAATTGTTCTGGGCATTATTATTTTTTTTCAAGTCACAGTCATTTTGGGGATTGGAGGCAGATGTATAGTTTGCTTTCTTTGATTTAGTATGGACTATTCAAAATAAGTGATAATTGAACATTTGGTAACAGTCTTTGTATAGTGAATGTAGTATTTATTTCATGTTAACTTTTTCCAAAATTTAGGCCCAGAATATTAGTTTCTTGAAATGTCTCCCTAAACAGCCCATCTAAAAAATTGGGTGGCAAACTTACATGACACCATGCTCAAATAGACTAAGCTTTTAAGCAAGCTTGCTATCTGAATTATTTCAAGGACACAAGGCAGTCCATGAAGGAAGAAAAGGGGAAAGATCAACAGCTAATCTTCAAGGTTCCCAAGTCATTCTGCTTTAAGTCTCTAAATTTCTCCTAAGTTCTATCTAGTGACTGCCATTTACCTTCTTATTGGACAAAACTGGGTTGCCTGTTTTGGGGTTTCCTGATTTTGGGGGTGAGAGGGAATAGTGGAGCAGCAAAGACATGTGGGAAATGTAGTTTCTAGATGAATTTGATCGGCTCTTATAGTTCAATTTTTTTCTACAAGAAATATGTAGAGCTATTGGGTTGACAAGTAGCCCTCACTCATTCAACATCTATTTCATTCAGGCTGAACCATATCACTGAGTCAAAAACATCAAATAAAATGAAAACTTGACTGCAAAGACTGAAAAGCAAAAGAACTGTTCTTGGGACAAAATAAATCCATTGGTTATTTCATTAATGGAACATGGAAATCTCTGACATCTTTTTATGTTTGTTTAAATGAAATACTTGGATTCAAATTTTAGAAAGTAGGCCTTGGAATGCTTCAAATTGTCCAATTTTAAATGAATTCTGCTTTAGTAATGTTTCATAAAAATGAATCTAAATCAGAACAAAAACCTGTAGGGTATAACAAGAGTTGCAATTTCTTTACAAAAACAGTAATGCACCAGTAACCACAAAGCAATAAAGAAAAATTAGAGAACTATATCACAAGGGAAGAAATAATGGAAACCATTAGAGACTCAAAAAGCGGAAAGCCACCAAGAGAGAAGATGGATGTCCTTGCAAATTTTATCACAATTTCCCAAAAAGATACAAGTAAAACCATTTAGTGAAATTACTGATGTAGACCCTTTGTAACCTCCTTCCCCCGCCCCCAACACACAAGAAATGAGATAATCATTTCTCTCTTCCCGAATCCAAAGAAAGCATGAGGAACACAGACCCAGTCTGCCAATAAAGTCTTTGAAAGGAGATTATAAAATACTCTCTGGGATGGAATGATGAGTCTCCATATGCACACCACAAAGTCAACCTTAAATGACATGGTAGCTTTAGAAAAGCATGGTGCCCCTGTGTCTATAGCCAGGCCCTGTGCCTGGCTATAAAAAAAAAAAAAGCAGAGTGATGGGCTGAATTCTCCAGATTCTCAAGCGTAGATTTAGGGAGAGAAAATGACTGGTGGCTCAAGTTGTAGAGATGTCACGGGACAAATCCATCGGCTATTATCACAAGCCCTGCCAGTGAAGGAGAGAGTGCAGATGGCATGGGATCCTAGGAATGATGTGCCTCTTCTGTCCAAAGAAAGACATTTCAAACAAAGAACTCATCAAGAGAATCTGTCTAGGCATGAAGTGCTATCGGCATATGCCGATAGTCTATTGTTTTTCCATTCACACAGGGGCACAGGGGCAAGAATGTATATACATGCCCCTTCATGATGAAATTTTGTTGGTTTGTTTTGCTTTTTAATTTTTGCCAGTCCTGGGGCTTGAACTCAGGGCCTGGGTACTGTCCCTGAGCTTCTTTTGCTCAAGGCTAACATTCTACCCCTTGAGCCACTTTGTGGTACTGAGGAATCAAACTCAGGGCTTCACGCAGGCTAGGTGAGCACTCTAACACTAAGCCACATTCTTAGTCTCTTGTTTTGCTTTTTGTGGTTATTGTTGTTGATTGTGGGGAACTCAGGGTCTAGGCACTGTCCCTGAGCTTGTTTTTCTCAGGGCTAGTGCTCTACCACTTGAGCCACAGCTCTTTCTGGCTTTTTGGTAATTAATTTAACAGTCTCATGGACTTCCCTGTCCTGGCTAACCTTGAACTGCTATTCTCAGATCTCAGACTTCTGAGTAGCTAGGAATGAGCCACCAGCATCTGGCCATGGTGAAGAGTTAAAAAAAAAACTCTTTTGTCATGGTTGTGCCAAACTTTCTGTGGAAGGAAATGGTCATGTATCAATGATAATGAATAATATAAACCTAGATGATTTTCTTATTATATATTCTTTCTTCCAGTGATTTTGGACTGGATTTTGAGCTCAGTGCCTCATACTTCCTAGCTAGAGGCACTACCCCTTGAGCCAGGCTCCCTGACCCTTTTTTGCTATAGTTATCTTTTGCATAGGCTCCCATGTTGTAGCTTGTGGCCAGCCTTGGACCACTATCCTACTACATTTATTTCCCTTCCAGTAGCCGGCACCATAGGCATACACCATGCCTAGTTGAGACGGAATGTCATTCATTTTTGCCTAGGCTGCCTCCTGAGTAGCTTTGACTACAGACATGAGCCACCAGTCCTGGCTTCTTATGTATTCATTCATTTATTCTGGAATTTTTCTGTTAAAAAATTATACAGAATAATGGATTTTGTCATTACATTTTCATACACAGTATATAATGTATGTAATCACAGACATATTTATTGAGGAATTACTAAATCCAGGGCTCTGTCTAAGCCCTAGGGGACAAAGACTAACACGTCTCTCCTATAGGTAATCAGAATCTAAAGTGAACAGAGTCCAAGTCTAATTCGCTCAGGTGTTCAACTGAGAAAGCCTTTCAGGAAGAGGCTGAGGAAGGGAGCGGGCAGGGTGCTTAGAGAACTACGAGGAATTCACCTGCAGATGGACAGGTCCAGAGATGAGACCAGAGAGGAGAATGTGTTACAGGCAAGCGTAGGTAAGGGGAAAGATGGCAGATCTGAGTCTGCTCATTTGGAGCCGGTGAAAAATTATACAGACAGAAGGGAATAAGTGATTTGATCAAATGGATCAAACATATGTCCCAGACATGTCAGTTTCACGGCAATGGAGAGGAAAGACCGAGATCAGATCGGAAGCAGAGATGCCAGTGTGGAAATAACGGCAAGAATTGAAGAGACTGAGGAAGAGGGAGGAGCAGAAGGAGGGAATGGATGTGAGCGTATGGAGTGGCGGACGTGATGTGTCAGGGAGAGAGCTAATATCTTGGTTGATGTAAATGGTGCTATCTACCAAGATTGAAGGGCAGGAGAAGTTCGCACTGGTGAGATCCAAATGGCTGACCAAATTCGGTCTCTGTCTCAGAAGAGAACTGCAACAACAGCAATCTTTTATAACCTCTCTCCCTTCTTCTTCTTCTTTTTAATCCTCCATTTTTGTTATTTAGAGGTTCAAAATGGAAAACTGAAGCAAAGTCCAAGGAGAGGTTAATATTCCCTGTAGGGAGAACAGTACACACGCTCTTGAACTGTTTACAAGCCAAACAAACAGCGTAATTGTTTGTTAGCAGAAGAAATTATGAGTTTATTTTAGGCCATTAGCATCTATTTCTCAGTTAAATTGTGTTTGCATTCTGTAAAACTGCAATGTTTCACTGGAGGAGGAGTTTAGCCTCCATTTTCTACTTCAGTGTACCCAAAAAGCTTTAGAGCATGAGCCAAGCAAACTAAAAATTAAAATTAACTTAAGCAAAAGGTTAGTAAATGAATTTGACATTTAAAGCTTCAGTTGCCAACCAGAAACCAGGTTTTAGTAATATGATGTGCTGTTGTTTTCTTTACAATTGTTCTAAGTAAAGAAGTTTTCATTCAAAGCCGGGCCATTCCTGTGATTCTAGGAACTCAGGAGGATAAGATCTGAGGATTGTGGTTTGAAGCCAGCCCAGACAGGAATGTCCATCCACTCTTATCTCCAATTAGTCACCAGGAAACTGGAAGTGGAGCTGAGGCTCAACGTGGTAGAGCACTAACCTTGAGCAAAAAAGCTGAAGGACAGCGCTCAGGCCCTGAGTACAAGTCCCACAACAACAACAACGAAAGAAAGAAAGAAAGAAAAAGAAAAAGTAATTGTTCAAAAGTCACCTCACGTTTTGTCTCACTTTCTGCATGCTATTTATTTTGAGTCATGGGCAGAGTTCTCTCAATTACAAAGCTATAAGAAAAAATAGATTTTTTTTGTTCTTTTTTTTTTATTGTGAAAATACTGTACAGAGGGGTAAAATAGATTTTTTTTAACCTAATATCCTTTCCAGATACTGGGAAAGGGATCAGGCAAATCAATATAGGCCTTGAAACTTCCTCTAAATACTTTCCTCTGGAAATCCTTGAAACTGTGTTTTAGAAGGAGCTCTCTGAGGTCCAAAGGCTGAAAGGAGTCATAGGAAAACACCAGGTGGATGGGGATCGTCTTCACCCAGTGTCTTTGCTGAGCCTGGTTTGGGCCTCTAGCAATTGCACCTAAAATCTTTTCAGGCCCAGCCAATCCTGAACTGTGGTTTCTTCCATCTAAAGTGGAGGACGCTGCAAGGGGCCTGACTCCCAGCAGTGGACAAAGACAGAATTACTAAAGTTTTATGACTGGGTTTGGATAGGGACCAAAGGTGAAAGTAACAGGAGAAAGAAGAGCTAGAAATAGTAGATTGGCTCACTGAAAGATTTAGCTCTAATAAAGGCAAAAGAAGCATTCAGAGATGTACTAGCTGGGAACAGTGGTACACACCTAAGATTCCAACATCTTGAGAGGCCTTGAGAAAAACTGTCTTTTCTATCAAGTATATTGCTTAAAAGTTCCTGTTTTGACTTGGTGGTTTGGCTCTTCTTAAGAAGAACGTCTTTGGGATAAGGCAGGATCTTTTGAAGTATAAGGTTTTGTCTTAAATTTCCCAGATGAACTGAAGACACACGTCAGATTGTTCAAGAACTAGCAGAGGGTAGAGGTATACTTTGAGATGATTTGAATACTGTTCATCTTATTTCAAAGTCACTTTATGTAAATACTCTATTCAAAGTATCCAATTAGGGGCAGATTTTGAATTTGAGCTCAACCAATCTGAGCAGTGGGGCGGGGCTTGTAATGTTAGGGATAAATAGGGGAGCAGCCTGCCTGCTCTGTGTGCTTGCTTGCCAGATTTTTGACTTGTGGCGCACCCTTCTAGAGAGGTAAATTTTGCCTTGCTGAGACAATTCTTTTCTTTCCTTTTTTCTTTCTGGGCCAGGGCACTGGCCCTGAGCTCTTTTTGCTCAAGGCTAGCACTCTACCACTTGAGCCACAGCTCCACTTCTAACTTTTTCTCTGTGATTAATTGGAGATAAAGAGTCTCGTGCACTTTCCTACCAGGCTGGCTATGAACCGTGATCCTCAGATCCTAAGTTGCTAGGATTACAGGCATCAGCCACTGGTGCCTGGCTTTACAATTCTTTATTTTCATGTCTATCACTGTGACTCCAGTATTCTTGGAGAGCATATTTATAACAGAGGCTGAGATGAGAAGATCATGAATTTGAAACCAAGGTAAGATATATAGTGAGATCCCCCATCTTAAAAAATATATATACATACATATATATATATATGTATGTATATATATATGCTGCCCAGAGAAAAAGAGCCAATAGCAGGTAAGTAGATAGGTAGGTAGGTAGGTAGATAAGTAGACAAGACAGACAGACACACGGATGAATGGACTTGACCCAAAGTCACGGGTTTAAGGAGGGGCTGAAAGGGGGTTGTGAGTGTACCTCCTTTCCACTATTCCATTTTTCATTCCAAGTTACCTCCAAAGGGACATCATCTGCCTGCTAGTTTTTGAAAACAACTTGTTGTCCTGGTTTAAAATTACCTTAAAAGCCTTTCAAAGGACATCGCTAGGCTAGCTTCTTACAGAGAACTAAAAACACCCACAACTTGTGAGCCTAGGCCTTGTCCTCAAGCTTATCCAGCCAGGATTATGCACCGGCTAATGAACCTATTGCTTCACCAATTACTGTGGTTCTGGAAAGATCTTTCATCTGAGGGTGGCCTCTGGCAGTGCAACGAGGTGGCCTGGACACAGCACCACACCGTGGGGGGCTCTTGACCTGCCTGCACTGGCGCTGGGCGGACACAGCAGGGCTGAGAGAGGCGAGGGAAGGTAATTGCCTATGTAGGAGTGCTGGGAGGTGGGCCATTACGGTCCCCACACTAGCACAGCAGGACCTGGTGCTGATAGTTGGAAGGGGGCAGGAGGGAAGCCATGGCTTTTGCTTTGCTGTTCGGCCTGTGTGGCATTTCTCATCCTCCCGCTGTGTTTCTTAAAGGTCTCTCCTGGCAGACATCCATCGGGGTGGCCTTGATGCCACCCACAGGACTGTTGCCTCCAATCAGCTTGCAGTGCTTCTTGCAAGGGGCCTGCATCCTTTCTCCTGGGCTGCTTCTCACTTTCGTGCATGATGCCACGCATGGCCATGGGTTGCTTAAGCGAGCCTGCTCTTTCCCCAGGCTGCGAAGCTCACCCCTGACACACCCGCAGGCCAGCCACAAAGAGGCCCCCGCGAAGTCCTCTGCACAGGGCTTTTGAGAGTGATAATGAGACTCATTAGCATTCACAGGTGGAGAAAGGGAACTCGCTGCTTGTGTTCAGTTATCAAAGCATGGTGGAGGGAAAGGAAGGGAGGAAGAAGTGGCCTCCAGAATCAGTTGCAGGTGTGAAAATGCTGCACACCACATCTTTTCCTAATTAATATCAATTGTACATTCCGCAGTGCGATCCCTCAGCTCTTCCGGGCTGTGCGTGTGTTGTGTGTTTATTACCGTCTTGTTTGAGAAGGAGGCCCCTGATTGACAACAGTTCTCTTTACAAATCCCAAGTGGTGTATAATTTGGTTTTTCTAATTGTGCATGTTTGCACAATCTGCTTCCACCTCCAGCTAGACTGCTGAGTGGAAGGCTTGTCAGTGTGGGATTATGTTTCCCACACTATTATGTTTTGGGGTTGATCTGTGGCTGTAGTATGAACAACAATGGGACATGTGCAGCCTTGTGGGACCTCACACACGTCAGCAGGTACTTAGAAGCCACTGTACATGCTACAGTGGAGAGAAAATGGATGGGGAAGAAAGCAAGCTTCACAAATGAAGGTACCCTGTAAGTTTATCTGTAAGTTTATCCAATCATGGAAGGGAAAAGGAGTCACAGAAACAGCAAGACAAAGGATGAACTAATGCAACAATGATACTCACTAGACACCATGTTGGAAATGAACTTTATAACTTGGAGTTGGGGAAGGGAGTAGGGAGGGGTAAGCAGAAGAAAATGAAAGAGGAGGTAACAGTGTTTAAAAGGAAATGTACTTATTACCTTACTTATGTAACTGTAACCCTGTTCATCACCTTTACTATAAAGATCTCTCTCTCAGTCTCTGTCTCTGTCTTTCTGTCTCTCTCTCTCCCCCTCTCTAAAATCCTGGAAGCTGGGTGCCGGTGGCTTACACCTGTAATCCTAGCTACTCAGGAGGCTGAGATCTGAAGGTCATGGTTCAAAGCCAGCCCTGGCAGGAAAGTCCCTGAGACTCTTATCTTCAGTAAACCACTAGAAAACTGAAAGTGGTGCTGTGGCTTAAGTGGTAGAGCACTAGTCTTGAGCTGAAGACTGCAGGGACAGCGCCCAAGCCCAGAGTTCAAGTCCCACGACCGACCAAATAAAAAAAAAAAAAAAGAAGAGAAAATCCTGGAATCGCAAAGCCTACTTTGAAAATGGTGGCCACAGCCATTATGTCATTTTCTCCATAGCCATTTCCCCGGCACCCCTTAAATTACGTGGAACTTGATGTGTCCACTTAAATTTCAAAGATTGTTTCCAGATTGTTCCATAGTACCAGCTAAGCTATGGGGCTCATAAGAAGAAGATGCCACTTCTGGTTGGCATTGAGTTCGGAGAAATCTTTTGTCCTTGAACTGTCAGTCAGCTTCCCATTTCTACAACTACTATTCACTATGTTAAGGCAATGGATGAGGGACTGTGGCAGGGTCGCCATCCTCTCTAGGGCTCAGGAAAGTCTCTGGGAATGGGGAGGCAGAGAGATGTGACTGGGAGTTTTCTCGCAGGCTTCTCTGCAATGTATATGGTGATCAGTAGGCTTGGGGAAAGGAAAACGTGCCTGGAACAAAAATGTTTGGACCTTCCACCTGGGGAAGAAAGCTTGGAACTCCTAAATTTAGGCTATGTGTACATTTTCCCTCGGAGGATTCATGGTGACCATCAGGAAAATGCACACACGTCTCCGTGACAGTCTTTCAGACTGACAATCTATGAGATGCCCTGAGCACATTTCATGTTCAAGACAAAGAACGAGACTCCACAGGGAAAGAGCAGTTGGGGGAGTGCTGGGGAGAAGAAGCGAAAGGAAGGAAGAATGGATTTGGGAAATCTTTAAGGCCCAGCTTTGGGTTGAGCGTGTTCTTGGGTTTTCTGTGATACCAGAGTTCGACATCGAAAACTTCTAACAGTACAGATCCCTACATTTCCTGTTTTGGTTTTTGTTTTTCTTATCATAAGTAATTTAAATATTCTGGAAGCTCTAATAAGATAATTCTGGGAGGTCCAACAGTCCTCCTCAATAATGCTTAGGACACAGATGTAAGGAATCAGAGAGTCTCAGTTGGCTTTATAGAACCAGCCAGACGAGACCTGCAATTAGTCCTTTCTGTCCTTCAGGCCACCCAAGGAGACAGCTAAAGACTCAGCCCTCTGTGGGCAGACTTCCAAGTTTCTCTGGCTCCCATGATACCATGGACAGTCCTCAGGCTGGAAGAGGAGCTTCCTTGTTGCTCAGGAAGGACAGAGCAGCTAGTGGGTGAGGTGAGGGCGCCCCCTGGCTTCCAGTACATTTTTTTTGCACAGAGACAATAGGGATCTCCCTCCCTGGGAGGACAAGAAACAAATTGATCATACATTCATGGGAGAAGAAAAATAGTAAGGAAAAAACATAACTAATTTACCTGATTTATGAAGGTCATTAACAGCCTACTAGGATGTTCTGATTCAGTTGAGACAGTAAATTTTACGTGACAAGAATGACAACTAGAAGAGTGAATGGGAGGACACATAGGAACGGAGGCTTTGTTTCCCTGTGAGTCTTGGTTTTGTACTTGTGGAAATCCTTGCCCTTCTCTCCCTTGATCCTCTCCCAGAGGGAGCTTGAGTCCTCTTCTCTTCCCCTTCATTTGGACTGGTAAGCATCACTCAGTCGTTGGGGCTTTTTGTTTAGTTTGGTTTTCTGTTTCCTTCCTGGTCCAAGCATTGACTTTGAAACTGTGGGATCTTCCATACTGGAGAACAATAATCTGCTTGGTTCTGGATTCTCTTAACTAAAAATGAAAAATCATGCAGATGTTGCAAAGCTAAAGACTGTTTATGCGCAATCTTTTTTTTGTGGTGGTGGTCATGGGCTTGAACTCAGGGCCTGGAAGCTATCCTTGAGCTTTTGTGGTCAAAGCTAGAGACTCAATGCCAATTCTGGTTTTGGGGTGGTTAACTGTACATGAGAGTCTCATGGGCCCCCGCTCTGGTGGCTCACGCCTGTAATCCTAGCTACTCAGGAGGCTGAGATCTGAGGATGGTGGTTCAAAGCCAGCCCCGGCAGGAAAGTCTGTGAGACTCTTATCTCCAAGTAACCACCCCAAAACCAGAAGTGGTGCATAGCTAAAGAGCTCAGGGACAGTGCCCAATCCCTGAGTTCAAGCCTCATCACTGGAAAAAAGAAAAAAAGTCTCACAGACATTTCTTCATTGTGGTAATGATGTTTGAACTCAACGTTTCATGAACTGTTATTGTTTGAGCCATTTGTCTTTTGCTCTGATTATTTCTGAGTTAGGCTCTTGTTGCCTAGACCAGACTAGACAGCGATACTTCTACTTACGCTTCTCCCTGCGGCTGGGATGACAGGCACATGTCATCATGCCCAGATTTTTCTCTTGAGATGGGTTTTGCATTTGTTGTTCTTTCTTCTTTTGTCCGGAGTAGCCTAGAACTATAATCTTCTATATCCCAACCTCCTGCACAGCTGCAGTGAGAGGTGTGCATGACCTGACGAGCTAAAGTCTTAAAGCTTTTGAGGTCTTAAACTTCAACCTCCCAACTTGCTAGAACTACAAGTCAAAGTCATCATTTTTTACGATGCCCAATTTAAAGATTTAAAAATTTGAGGCAGATTTAGCAGGTTGCCCAATATTAGGGAGCTAGGAGAGGGGTATCCTGGGTATTCTTGGCCTTGTGTTCATATTAAACCCAATGATTTTGACGCAAATCCTCAAAAAATAAAAAATAAATGCTTTGTTCAGGTACTGATAGCTCAGGCCTGTAATCCTAGCTACTTAGGGGGCTAAGAATCATTGTTCAAAGCCAGCTGAGGCAGGAAAGACCCAGAGACACTTATCTCCAATTACCTATCTAAAAGCTGGAAGTGAGGCTGGGAAGGTGGCTCAGTGGTAGAGTGCTTGCCTTGCATGCCTGAGGCCCTGGGTTCGATTCCTCAGCACCACATAAGCAAAAAGAAAAAAGCCGGAAATGGCGCTGTGGCTCAAGTGGTGGAACGCTAGCCTTGAGCTGAAGAGCTGAGGGACAGCGCCCAGGCCCAGAGTTCAGGCCCCACGATGGGACCCAAAAACAAACAAACAAACAAACAAAAACCATAAAAAGCTGGAAGTGGAGTTGTGGCTTGAGTTCAAGCCCTGGAACAAGCACACCCATGCTTGCACGCGCACCCCCCCCCATAGTTCTCTGTAAGTTTTTTTTTATTAGTTTACATACCATGATGGCGCTGAAATCTCAAAGTAGTCTTTACATAATTTGATGTTCAAACTTACTTTAAAAGCAGCTTTGTTTTCTATTCTCATCTCCACGCTGCATTTAAATATGCGATCACACATAATTTGACAAAGTCCCTCAAAGAGGATTAGGTGAAGCTGGAAATTGGTAGGGTAATTAAAATGTGTTTTACGCAAACGAATTTCAGAATTATGGAAAGCGGAAAGGATGAGATAAAGACACGTGCGGAGAGGAAAGTAATTTAGAATAAAAACAAACAACGCCATTAACAATGATAATGATAATAAGCAGCCATGTATGTGTGAGCTTAATATGCCCAGATCTACCATCAGTACCTATTCATACATGGCCGAAATTCTCACAAGAATCCTTTGAGATTCTTACTACCATCCTACTTGCATAGGTGAGGACACAGAGACTCAGAGCCATTACCTGATCCATCTCTGTAACCACCCAGTGGTCAGAGCCCGCGCATGCCATCCTTATCTCGTCCACAGAGTCCACAGAGCCTCTGGTCTGTGAGGCTCTTTCATCCTATTTTTGGTTTGAGTCGTGTTTATTCATGACTCAACATGCTGCATTCTCCACCTTAGTTTGTAGTGTTAAGAAACCCTATTGGGGGGGCGTCGGCGGGGGTTAGGGGGACTCTCTCGACAGAAGTAGTTTTTAGAAACTACTTCTAAACAAGAAACAGAGCCAGCAACAGCAACGAACCCAACCAATCAACCCCCAAATACAAACCTAAGAGACAGGCCAGAATGATTCTTCTCGGTAAAAGGCTTGGAAATTTCCCTGGCCAAGGGGTAGAATCTCTGGGATACAATTATAACTTTCCACAATGATAATTTTGAAAGTACCATACTAATTTTGATGTCTGACTCATTTGCTCAAAAATATCCACTATAGCCCAGACGCTGGTGGCTCATGCCTGTAATCCTAGCTACTCGGAAGGCTGAGTTCTGAGGATCACGGTTCAGAGCCAGCCCCAGCAGGAAAGTCCGTAAGACTCATCTTCAATATGCTACTAGAAAACTGGAAGTGGTGCTGTGGCTCAAGTGGTAGAATGTTCGCCTTGAGCTGAAGAGCTGAGGGACAACACCCAAGCCCAGAGTTCAAGCCCCATGAGTGACAAAAACAAACAAAAAAAACAAAAAAAAAAACCCCACTATATACAAGATGCAAGATACCAAAGTCAAGTACAGTGACAAATAATGTACTCATTGCTATACTCATGTAACTGTAACTCCTCTGTACAGCATCTTTACAATAGAATCAAATAAATCCACTATATATGAAGTTCATTATACATAAATATATTATAAATATATAAACACATTATACATATATGAAGCAAATTACACATAAACTGTAAGTCCAAAAAACAGCCCCTTGGTTAAAACAATAATCCACTGTAGATTGGATTGAGGATTATTTCTTTGTAAGCCTGAAATTCCAGCCACGTTTTCCAATGCAGGATTTCAAAGCAGTAGAGCACCAGCTTGCTGACTTTTCTACATGGCAGTTTCTCACGTATCTGAAAGTGAGCTTTCTTATTTTCTCTGTGTTATCTTTTCTTAAGGTTAATCAAGGTTTTTTTTGTTGGTGGTGGTAGTGTTTAATGTCTTTCTTTCATGGGACGATGAAGAGGATATTTCCTCCAGAGAGTTTTCGAGTCAGAGATAACCCCAGCCCAGTTCATTTCTGGTTTGAAAAACAAGGGCTGTGCAATGATACGATACTATTTGGCCTGTTTTCTCTTTGCAAAGGCAGGCTTTAGGACGATGATAAATATTTGTCTAAACTCTGCAGCTGAGCCATATGCAAATTTGCATAATAGCACTCCAGGTGATGTGCTGCATAGTAATTACGTGTTACTTGTAACTTGACAAAGCTGGATCTTAGTAACACAGTTATGACTGAATGCCCCGTCAACAAGCCAGGAGCCCCAGCTTATCTGCATGGAAGAAGAAGAGGAGGAAGATGTCACAAGGGAGGGTGGAAGTGAGCTGATTTATTACATTTTTCCAAGGTCATAAAGTGTGCAATTTCAAATAAGGACACAATACTGATTCCACACCAAAGACCGTTTTAAACACTGTACACGCATGAACTCATTTAGTAAATTTTAGCCCCAAACTTCAAACGGATATTATTTCCTCCACTATACAGAGAAGGAAACTGAGACAGAGAAGAAATTCTCCCAGTCTTCAAACAAGGATGCATGTCGGATCTGAAGTTTGGATTTCAGGAGGCCTGGCTTTGGCATCAACGCATTTATTCACTGGGCCATAGTGCCTCTGTCCCACTGAGATGTGGGTTTCTTTCTTTTATGATAATTGAAGCAGCAGCATAAACTTGAAACCTCAGTGTTGGGAAGAAATTTGTAAAACCGGAGAAGAAATAGCCCATCTAACCTGGACAGCTTCTACTCACACGCAGCTAATGGCCACAACAGGTGTTCCTGGCCCAGAACTGCCAGCCTTCATCCTAAATACAATAATCATCTCCATTAAGCATCTACTAAGAACATAGGTCCTGCAGAAAGCACGAATGCCAGTCTGAACCAGATGGGGTCCCGAAGAGTTCTGCCATGGTCTCAGTCTTTAGTGTACTGATGAGTTACCTGGGCATCTTGTTGAAACGCAAGTTTCTGGTTCTGGCCCCGATGGTCTTGTGAATGTAGGTTTGAGTGTGGCCCTGGTCTTTATTTACATGAGCCAGTGAGCCACATGTTGGACTTTGAGAAACACCGATCAAATAGAACAGATCAGGGGATTGGAAAATGTGGACCACTTCCTCAACTATGTCTCCTCCCTCACGGCTTTTTTGATCCAAAGAATCATTGAGTATTCTGAGCCTTTCCCAGTCCAAGGGACCAGTGCTAGCTTGTCACTTGCCAGGTCTTCACATATGAACTTATCTTGCATCAGTACAATGCAATGTTCTGTCTTGTTTAGACATAGATTCTCACTGTGTACCCCAGGCTGGTCTCCAACTATTACTAGTCCACCTGCCTCCGCTTCCTGGGGGCAGAGATCACAGGGAGATGCCACTATGACCCGCAAATGATGAGATTTGGGGAAGGTTTTGTGCCCTGATGGAAGAGAGCAGTGCATGATGCCACCACGTGTTTTCTTCTTGGCTTCTGATGGCAGCAGGCTGAGGAGACAAGGTCTGGAGCTACTACAGCCCTATTTAGCCTGATCAGAGGCCAACATTGAGGATGGAAGACCGGAGAAATTGGTTCTTGATACTTTTAATTATTAGAGATTTTGTTATTTAAAGTAACTGCCAGTGTTATGACATACTACTTGTTTTTAGAGCGTGATAAGAACTTGCTGAACCAAG
Organism: Dipodomys spectabilis; assembly: GCF_019054845.1. Taxonomy (NCBI): domain Eukaryota; kingdom Metazoa; phylum Chordata; class Mammalia; order Rodentia; family Heteromyidae; genus Dipodomys; species Dipodomys spectabilis. Next base: position 6,089,072 of record NW_024870700.1, read on the forward strand.
TAGATCGAATGGAGGAGAGTGGCGATTATTCCCACTCCATAGAGATGACACCTCGTATGTCTGAAGCTACAAAATATTTGATCCAACTGCCAGTTGCTTCCTGTGATGCCGATTCTCTTCTGGCTTGGCATTAATGTGGAGGGAAAATTCCAGTGTATAGGGGTGTATACTGCTGCTTAGAGACTCCTTCCATAAAGCACTCCAAGAACGAGCCCAATCTTGGGAATGTGACCCTCTGAGAACAAAGAGGTTGGAGAACAGGCTTCGCTTAGGGAGGCGTTTTATGCCTAGAGGCTAAAGCAGAGTCTTTTAATTTGAAGTCTTGCAGTGCTGAAAAAGTTTGGTTCTGCCCCCTCAGAAGAAGCTAGTTTATGAAGCAGCAGGGAGAATAGAATTATCAGAAGATAAACTTAATAAGTTTGGCCTCGGGCCTCTTACTCCCCCTTATTAATTACTTCAAAATGAAGTCACGGCAGGTCTGTTTGCAAAGACTAACTAAAGGTAGGCCTGACCCCAACAAGGATGCTCCTTTGGAAGGTCTTAAGGCGGAGGGCTTTGAACCAATGGAGAGGGGAGACAGTCCAGGATAGAGAGGTCAAAGTTTATCTAGTGCATGGGAAGCCGGAATTTCAGAATTAGCCATCATGTCAAATCAAACATTTTAGCTGTGGTTACTAACCCATGAAATCGACTGGAAGTAAATTGACTGGACATTGCTGTATTGTGAAAGAAGCGCTGATCCTGACTGAGGCCACTTGCAGGCCTCACACCGAAACCAACAGGAAGTAGATTATGTACACCTGCACATCGTCCAGAGAATCTGGTCCCCACCATTGGTCTTGGGTCTGATCAGGGAGGATAAAGTTCCAGATCTACTGCGGACAGTGGCTAAGAGCTACCCTTCCAGAGGGCAGCACGCAGCTCTTTAGACTCATTGTCCAGATAGAACTGGCCACGGGACATAGGCATCAGGTTCTCAGGGTTCCTGGCTGGGTAGCTGGGTATTAGTGACAGTCGTTGTGAAATTCCTCCTTCTTTCCTATGAGGTTTGGGGCAGCTACCTTCTCTTATTTCTTTCCAGTATATATTGGTGGTTTATGGTTGAATATTTAGGGCACTGACTTTGAGATATGGTAGCAAAGAATAAGATGCTGTATTCTCTCGATGTCCAGTGTCTGATACCCCTTTCAAGAAAAGGATGAATGAATGATGCCCAAGTGTGAGGGTATTGTATTGGGCATCTCGATAGTAAAATGGCATGGATAGCGATTGAATAGCCAGAGCAGAAGATGATGAATTTATTGGATACCCCACATCTTTGTCTCCTCTCACCACGGACTTTTGTATCTTAATACTTCTAAACTTTGTTTTTGTTTGTCTATTCCTGAATCCATTTGCTCCAGGGAGAGTCTCTCCAGCCCTGGAAGGATGAAATTTGATAAAAACTAAGCCAGGGCTGGCAGTCATTTTCAGTGGTAGCCATTAGATCAGCTACGGGACAAGACTACACCGTGGCCAATTAGGCAGCCAGAGCACTGGCCAGGAGACTTGCAGAAAATGTCTTCCTTCCTATCAAAGTGAAATGTGCAGACAAACCCTCCTCCTACGTGGCCTTGCTTCTGGAAGTTTCTATGGGAAAAGAGGCTCAGCTGCAGCATGCATCTGGCAACTCTCCCAGAACCGCAGAATGACGGAGCAGAAAGATGGATGGAGCCCAAGTCCCAGATGACCCTGCGCGGTTTCCGAGTGAGACTGTCTCTGCCTTGAGTCTGGCTTCTTCGGAGTGAGATAATGAATGCTTGGTGTTTAAGTTGCCAACTGGGTTGTTACTGAAAACATTCAGCATCTTACACAAGACAGAGACAAGGTGCTCCTTGAAGACTAGGTATGGGGGGGTGGTCTATATTTAGTCTTTGTTAAGTCAAATAAACACCTGAATTGAAAGCCAGACTCTGTCGCTTAGATGTTTGAACACATTACTTAACCTTCTTGTACCTTAGTTTCTTGCACTGTAAAAATGCAGATAATAGAAACCTACTTGACGAGATTTCCCTATATACAGTAAGTATTCAATAAAAGTTTATTACTTTTCACTATTGCTTCATTGCTGAAATACCCTAGCTCAGCCTGCAGTACAAGCGAAGGTCGGTGGAGCGTACCAGCACGCTGATTTGAACAGCGCTCTCTGGCACTTTACCTAAAACACAAATGCCAATTACTCCTGGATTTGCTGCATTAGAATCAGGGAAACAGGAGAAAGTTTCTTTACTGCAGTGGAATCTCTCCAAACAGGCGCAGCTGCTGCCTGCAGCTCCCAGGTAGCCCCGCTGGAATGTGTGTTTCTTGCTCTGGCAGTTGATGGAGAGAAGGAGATGTCTGAACAGGGATGCTGAATTACTTTCAGCATGGGAACAGATTGGCTGGCCCAACAGTTACTGTATTTGTTTAGACCATCCGAACATCATTGCTATTCTCTCTGCTTGCGGGAACTGGCTATCTCTGCTTCTCCAGGATGGTGTGTGCCACATATTCCCGGACCACACTGGAGATTCAGGTCAGTGTTAGGATGGACACAGGGAAGATCCCCAGCTGAGACGGAAGGGAAGGGGTGAACTTCTGAAGATATTATAAAATCGCTGGACACTGGTGGCCTTATGCTTATAATCCTAGCTACTCAGCTGCGATCTGAAGATTGTGGTTCAAAGTCAGCCCAGGCAGAAAAATCCATAAAACTCTTTTCAGTTAACCAGCAAAAAAGGCTGGAAACAGAGGTGTGTCTTAAGTGGTATAGCGCCAGCCTTGAGGCAAGCAAGAATGCTTGAACTCAAGCCCCAATTACTGCCCCCGCAAACAATATATACGTATCTGTATAAAACTGGACGGCACAGCATATTTCTGTGAGGATTAACACAGATTCAATGGAAGTGGTTATTTGGTTCTGCATAGTTCTCTGAAGCTCTTTTCTTTCTTTCTTTCTTTCTTTCTCTTTCTTTCTTTTTCTCTTTCTTTCTTTCTCTTTCTTTCTTTTTCTCTTTCTTTCTTTTTCTCTTTCTTTCTTTCTTTCTTTCTTTCTTTCTTTCTTTCTTTCTTTCTTTCTTTCTTTCTTTCTTTCTTTCTTTCTTTCTTTCTTTCTTTCTTTCTTTCTTTCTTTCTTTCTTTCTTTCTTTCTGCCAGTCCTGGGGCCTGAACTTAAAGCCTGAGCACTGTCCCTGAGCTTCTTTTGCTCTAGGTTAGCACTCTACCACTTGAGCCACAGCACCACTTCTGGCTTTTTCTGTTTATGTGGTACTAAAGAATCAAACCCAGGGATTCATGCATTCGAGACAAGCACTCTACCACTAAGCCACATTCCCACCCCTCTCTGAAGCTATCTGACCATCAAACATTACTTCCAGACATTTTGCAATAGTTCCCAATTAGCCCTTTATCACAACCCTAAATTGACTACAACAGCTAGAAAACCAATTTCAGCTTCAATTACCGTCTCAAGAACAACTGTACACTAGAAGATGCATTTGAGGGGTGATAGTTGTGGGAGACAGTAGATAACTGATTTCCTTCACAAATGTCCCAGGCCTTGCTTGGGACAAGCTACTGAATCTTAATGAATCGTTATTTCCTAAGGCTATCTTTGCATCTACCATGATACTGCCATGATAGTCAGATCTGGACACTGTTTAGGAAAGGACCAAGGGAAGTGAGTTCATAGCCCAATTTTCTATTTTGGAGTAGCTAAAACTGGGAAGTATGCTGTAGAGATATAGGGTACACAAAATCGTGCATCATTGAATGTCAGGTGTACATTATTTTGGCATGATCATCAGCAAGCACACAGTGTCTAAGACTATGGCTGGCATCAATACAGCAGCAAGTATGCTATTGTAAATACATAAACAAATAACATAGTTGTTTATCATTATCAAGTACTATGTACTCCACAAAATGTATCATTACATTTTTTGTATTATTTTATATTTTTGAGAGAGTCTCACGAGGTAGCCCAGGCTAGCCTTGAACTTGTGATCTTCCTGCCTCATCTTCATAAGTGCTAATTACTAGTGTGTATAGCAGTAGTGCACTGTATTAGAACATTATGCTGGCCACCAAGAGGTAGAAATTTTAAGCTCTATTATCATCTTAAGGGGCCACCATCTTACAGGCTTATGTATGCAGCCCTGTCATTGATCAAGATGTCATTTGGCTGATGACTGATAGATTTAAGTGTCTTCGCTTTGAAATTCTCTCTATTTTACTAAATAAATCTTTGTAGAACTTTCTTTTTCTCTCTCTCTTCTCCCCTTTTCCTTCGGTTGGCTCCTGGGGCTTGAACCCAGGGCCTGGATGGGCTGTTCCTTTTGGTCAAGGCTAGTGCTCTACCTCGTTAAGCCACAGCTCCACTTCCAGTTTTGAGTGGTTAATTGGAGATGAGAGTCTCAAGGGGACTTTTCTGCTTGGGCCAGCTTCAAACTGCCATTTTCAGATCTCAGCCTACTGAGTAGCTGGGATTACAGGTGTGAGCCACGGGCACGTGGCTTCTCTCCTTTCTCTCCTCTCTTTCTCCTTTCTATCTTCTCTTTCCTTTCTTTTGGTGAAACCCCTGAAAATGCTCTCTGCTGTCATTTACTGAAAACTTGGGAAGCTGGTAGAGGATTTCTACCTCTACTCCTTTCTCTCTCAATAGCAAATCCTCTGCATCCCTCTCTTTTGCCTGGGGACCGTGCTAAAGAACAGCACAAGTTGGGAATGCCCAAATCCCTATGTAACAGAGGTGATGAAATGCTCAAAGTAAGGACCAAGGTCCTTTCGGGCCTAACAATCCTGAGAAGGAGGAATGGAAAGCAGGTGACACCAGGCCATGCTCCCTCAACAAAGCCCCCTTACCAGTCCCAGGTCCTCTTAACTCGCAAGTCTGGCAGGAGAGTTTGTAAATAAGAGACTCTTTTAACATTGAGCCTAAAAGAATATGAATCTGTGTTTCCTTCATAAGGTGTTATCAGGAGATCTCCCTTCAAGCCAGGAGGACAGATTCATTCCTGCAGTTGCTGGGGATATTGGTTTAAGAAAGATCAAACCAGTTTGTGTTTCTATACCTCTGATAATAAGCAATAACAATCACCTCTAGTGGAAAGAAAAATTCTCCAATAACACACCTAGGGAACTTGTGTGCACTGTGACTATGGACGATCTTCTTCTCTTCCCTTAGATATGAACCAATGAGTAATAGAAATCCGGGGATATTGTGACACCTTGTTTTGAGCATAATCAATGTAATGGCATCCCGTAAGAGCTGATCATACCAGATATCTCCCAAGAACGGAGCTTACCAGCTTTGCTATCTGCCACCCTGAGCTTTGCAATGCCTCCTTTTAATATCTATAAAATATTTTATGCACCATCTCTTCCCTGTTCCACTGCCATTTTCTCTCCTGCTTTTTGCATTTCAGGTGTGATGTTACAATTTGCAATTCATGGTAAGATAAGAACAAAACATAAACTCACAGAGAGGAAACAGCAGAAACCTTGGCACCTGTGGTCTAAAAGAAATCTGCTCTTCAGATAAGGAATATTTAACTATCCTTGCTCTAAATCTTTAGTCTCTTTCAGATTATTTCTTAAAACTCACCTGGTTTTGGGGTTGGGGGGGTGGGGAGAGGCAGGGCTTTTATAACCTCTTGGGAATTTAAATTTCCTTTGCTAAACCTTCATTTTTGTAAACAGATCCTTAGCTTATACATCATTGCCAGGTTCTGGCTAAGGGTAATACTTCATTTTAATAAACTTTAATTGCTACATTAATCCAGTTCATTATTCGTGTGCATTGCCATTTACTGCTCTTTTAAAAATCTTTCCAGTGGCGCCTGTGTACATAGCCTGTAAACAAAGGCAGCTGTGGAATTTGTTCGGACTATTACCATTTGGGATGTGCCATCCAGCTCTTGTTCCCAAATTAATTAGAGCAGATGAAACTGATTACTTTACAATCGACAGAGCTGGTGTCTATGTGATAGGATACAAAAAGTAGATCATTTTACTCTCAGAACAGCCTGTCTAACTCACCCTCATAAGTGTGCTTTCCAAGTCTGGGAGCGATCAATTATTCATAGCCAATTGTTTCCAGGGGATGATAGATCAAGTCCTGATAATATCACTCACATTAGAAATTCTCTTTCTCCTCCATGGAGCAACTTTAATCAGACATTGGGGATAGAGATTGCCAGGCAATTCTGCCTGGTTTCAGGCATCATCCAAGCTAGAAGCTACTATATGCATGCCTACCTTCGGGAGCAAGAACAGCATATTTGTCTATTGAAGGTCAGTAAGGACAAGTAACTCTCTTACAATGGATTGCAAAGTGGGTTTAGGACAGCAATCCTTACGAGAATAGCCTGCTTAATGAAATTACTTAAAAAAATCAAAGAAACACAGAAGAAAACCCTCCATAATAACAAATTTTCCTTCAAGCATGTTTAAATGATACTCAGTTTACAAAACCAACCAGATTCAGTATTCAGAGAGCATCTCTCTTCTTAAGGATGAAAAACAAAAACAAAATAAAAACCCTCCCTAAACATCACAGTACCCCCAGCCTTGAATTCAATGCCAGACAATTCTAACCACATTCTAAGTTACTGTGGGTAGCTCTTAAAATGTACCTGAAGATGTCATTTTATTGGATCATACTTCAGTTACAGAGATTAAACTGTGATTTGTTTCTCTCTCTTTCCTCCTTTCTTTGCTGAGATTACAGAGTGTGGCTTGCTGGACTGTAATTGTAGGAGGATTCTAAGCAGGAAACAACGAGGAACACAGGACAAGGTTATTAAGAAGAAATATGGACTACTAGTTGTGCCATTCCCAAAGCAAAATGATCCTTACTGAAGAAATGCCAATACATGATGGTTCCGAAACTTTCACCTAACCTCCAAGATGGTAGCCTGAGCTTCTCACATCGGCAATGCTTTGTGTTTTTATGTTTTTTGTTTTGCTTTGCTTACTGAATTGACTGTCTACTTCTCTTCTTTCTGCTTCAAATAGCATTATCTTAGCATTACAGGACATCAAAGAAAGCCTAATGGTTGTATGATGGGCTATTCAGTTGGCACTGATTAGTAGGTGACCAGGTTATTGTCACACATTTTAATCTGCAAGAAATATGGAGAAGATGTAGCTTGAAAAGTTTTGAACATGTGTAATCCATGCAGAGAAACAGCATATTTTCATGACTTGGGAGAATTGCTTAAATGTAGAGGCTACACCCAAAGAGAGTACACAGAAGCGAAGTATGGGCACCAGAGGTGGTGAAAGGTTTTACCTAAGGTGGACGCTGTTGAACGTACAAAAGGAGCAGAACAACTGAGGAGAAATATCTACGTGAAAGCTCTTCTATGAGAAAAGAAATGAAAGTGGAATACATGAAAGAATGGTTTGCTGCAAATATGCAGTGCATGATGGGAAAAATGTTATCTGGTTAGAAACAAAGCATATTTCTCTCATCAAATTGTGTTCATGTCAAGGGTCATCTAAATCTTATAAGACTTTTGCTCAATTCTTGCTAACAGTATTTTAACAGATGACAGGGTTCCAGAAGCCCCTAAAATAACCCCCAAGTTATAAGGTTTTAAAACTTCAAAACAATCACAGGATGTATTTTCCTTTCACAGAGTGTTAACAGACACCTTTTACATCTATATCTATACGAAAACTAAGAGCACTACAGAAGAAAAGTGTGTGTTCAATTACAATCGTGATTTGTCCAAAGATTATGTAACTGGTACAAGTGGTAAACAAGCCACACATTAAGGACTCCAATGTACGTAAGATGATGCATCTTGAATGATACTCTTCTGGTTATCTTGGCTAGATAACCAATTACTTGAAAACATAGCAGCTTACTACAGAGGCCTGTGTTTAACTCATGAGTCTGCAATTGGCTGGTACGCCGTGGAGCAGCTTGTCTCTGCTGGAGTTAGCGTGACCCTGCTGGGGTGGCCCTCATGCTGGAGACTGGAATTATCTTGAAGCCTCTTACTTCTGGTACTGGTTGGGAATCTCATTCTGGGGCTGAGGCCAGAGCACCTGCATGTGCTCTCTATGAGGCTCTTTGGCTTTCTCAGAGCGTGGGAGTTGACTTCCAAGCTCAAGCGTCTACTGCTACCAGAAAATGACTTGGACAAGGTTGAAGAATTTATGATGACTTAGCTGTGGAAGCCAGAGAGTATTAACTTCTGCGGTATACAAAGGCCTGCCCAGATTCAAGAGGAAGAGACCAAAACAGTCTTTCATGGGAGAAATGTCAACGTCACACTGTAAGGAAAGGATCAGAGATGGGCTATCTGCCATCAGAATAATTATTTATCATCCTTAAGAAGATGGAGAAAGATAATCATTTTGATAACTTTTTCTATTTTTCAGCTCAGACTTGGAATGTGCGAGAAAAGCTAAGCCCAGTGACTTGGACTTTGGTTAAAATGATGACCCGATGCCTAACACTTCCCAGTAGATCCCTCCCTGCCTCTCGTATAAACTGATTAAGTCTTGTCATTTCTAGGCTCTTACCAAAGAACCAAAGTTAAATTTTAGTTGTTTTAGACTCACATTAATTCATCCAAAAGTCTCTCTTAAAGTGCCATCTTCATTATGTCTGGGAACCAATTCATCAATTCAAGAATCAGATCTAATAGCATATGAGATAGCATGGAGAGATTTTCTTTTGTTTTATAATTAACAATAAATCCAGTGTCTGTTAATGTGCCATGACCCAAGGTATTGCGCGAGAGACAGCAGAGGAGACAGACGTGATAGGAATTAAAACAAAAACGTTTCCAAGTTCTCATAGCTTATCAGAATGATGTAATTGAATTGTATGTGGGATTTATAATCTGAGCAACCTGTGTTCAAAACTTGACTCATATTCTAATATGACATTAAAGATAATCGCAGTAATGATACTAGCAGCCAATAACTAATTGTATATGAATAACTATAAATAACTGTTTTCATTAGTTGCCACAAACATGGTTTTATACATCAATAAAAAATGACAATCCTTTGAGACAAAGTCTTTGCCGCGGACTGTGCATGTATGATCATGTTTCCCAGCAATCCAAAGTTAGAATCCTATCATCTCCCTTCACCTCCGTTGCATAGTATGTGGTTGGGCTAGTCTGAGAACCTGTTCAGTTTCATACAAATTCTTAGCTGCTTTGCAAATTCCTCAAGTGTCCTGCATGTCCTCTTCTATTTCATGGGGGTCGTGTCCTACTTTGAAGGAATATGAATGTGATCACGTATATGAAAACTTAGGACATCCACAGTAGGCACTCAACAAAGGCTCATTTTACTTTCTCTTTGGGCATAAAGGAACTCAGTCACAGGTGCTGCCTAACGCAAGCAACACTTGAGCCTTAGAGGTATATCTACCATTAGAGGTAGCGAAGGCTGGGAGGATCCTTGGGTATCCATTTCACCAGCTTGTTTTTAGGCTGAAAGAAAACCTAAGAACTAGAAGACCACATGTGTTATCTAAAGGTAGAAAGCTAGTAAGTGGCAGAGCTCAGATCTAAGAACAGTGTTCTACTAGTTCATGAGACTACCCTGTCATTTTTTGAACAATGAATTATGTGTGTGTGTTTGTGTGTGATGGGGAAGCTAATGGTTACGCTCAGAACACTTACCAGCACTTTGTGTTTTATAACTGATATCAATGTAGTTTATATTGATAATTGAATCACTGAGCCATTTATTAGTCATGTATATTCGTGTGTATTTCCACATGCCTGCCGCTGAAACCCCTTGGCCTTTGTGATGACTGTTAAGTGGGTAGGCAGAAACTCCTCCTGCCAGGGTTAATTATGACACCTAATAATACTCACGCTAGAAACTCCTGCTTAGACTAATTACTCTCATCAATCTCTTTAGAGAAGTGTAAAATTCGCATTACTTAAATGATAAAACAACTAATCTTTCCTCCTTGTCCCTGTGAGATAATAAGATCGTCAGGACTGCTGCCGTTGAATGATGTCTGGGGGTAATTAATAATGCTACTAGAACCAATGACCTAGAGTTCACAATTATGCCCTGACACTGAGGGAGGACAGAACTTTCTGGAGTCAATAAAAGGGAATAATGGGGCGGGGGGCAGTGTCTACCTTGAAATTTCTGAAGGGATCCTTTTTCCATTTTGGTCTGACTTCTACCCTTTTTTTTGGGGGGGGGTCTGGTCAGGGGGCCTGAACTCTGGGCCTGGGCGCTGTCCCTCAGCTCTTCAGCTCAAGGCTAGTGCTCTACCACTTGAGCCATGGCACCACTTCCAGCTTTTTTTTCTTTTTGCTTATGTGGTGCTGAGGAATCAAACCCAGGACCTCAGGCATGCAAGGCAAGTGCTCTACCACTGAGCCACCTTCCCAGCCCCTGACTTCTACCCTTAACTGCTGAAAGTCATGTTAGGTTATGTGACTAAGTTCATGTCACCTGAAGCTGGACTTAGTGTTTAATTGGATCATTCATTCATTCACTTACAAATATACATGAGCCCTGGGTATAAAGCTATCATGGTGGATGGGCAGATACCATCTCTCCCTCTCAGAGGCAAAGCCTGGAGGGTGGTCAACTAAAACGGGCAGTCCACGTACTTCATGACTGTGAAGCTTTCCTAAAGTGGCATGCCTTTCTTCAGCATCTGCCCCCAAACGGTCACCCAGAGATGCCACATGGCTTAGAGTCACCCAGCTTGCCGCTCCAGAAAAAGAGTCATTAACTTCTGGAATATCCCACATCTACTTAGTCATTAACAAGACCATTTCAGGTCAGGATCCGGTTGACAGACAAATCATACTTGTTACATATTTGAACAGAGAGATTTCAATAGAAAGAACAGATTCCTATCACGTTGTTTGTTGGTAGCAATATCTACACAATCATTAGATATCAGTAAAATGGTTCTTGAAAAATACATTAAGACCATGACTTTATGGTTTAAGAAGATGCAAGAGTATTGAATTGATCAGGGAAGGGACAAAGGGCTGGGTCTTGTTAACTGTTTTTCCAAGCTTGTGATTTAAATATAAGTTCCTTTTCTTGGTGACCACTCTCATGAGGAGATTGCCATGGAACTTAATTCTAATCAATTCACTTGTAAAATAATTGATGTTGAATACGGCAGGAAGAGCACAGTGCTGTGATACGACTTAGGGGAAACTCTTTAGAAATATGACAGGTTTACTGAATAGGAAACCCATATTTTATCTGTAAAAATCTGATAGCCATTTTTTAAAACGGATGAGGTCAAATTGATCCAAGTCACGCCTCGTTTGATTACTGTTTGTGATCAAGGCTCACGATACTCATGTATGGACATATCACGGCAGAGCCCCTTTGGATAATTAACAGATACTAACGCAACAGTAGGGAGAAAACCCAGAGAATATAACTTGAAGGGATCATATACCATTCATGCCCTGTCCCAACCCATCAACATCTTGCTGTCAGCAGCAGTGGGAATCTGAGAGAGCTGCGTGGCTCTTGCGTTGTAGCATCTTAACCCATACTGTATAAAAACAGAACTTGGAATGACATGATTTTTTTCCCCACACTCCATCTGCCTGTCCTAATTAACCATTCCTTTCCTAGCTTTTAAGCAAATTGTCAAAAACAAATGCTTAGAAGGCTTTGTACCCTTCCCTGGAGGTTAGAGCCAGGGCTGCACAAAAATCACAGAGACCGCCCGGGTGCTGGTAGCTCACACCTGTAATCCTAGCTACTCAGGAGGCTGAGATCTGAGGATCATATTTCAAAGCCAGCCCAGGCAGGAAAGTCCTGTGAGACTCTTATCTCCAATAAACCACCAGAAAACCAGAAGTGGTGCTGTGGCTCAAGTGGTAGAGCGCTCGCCTTGAGCTGAAGAGCTGAGGGACAGCGCCCAGGCCCAGAGTTCAAGCTCCATGACTGACAAAATAAAAGAAAAAAAATCACAAAGGCCAACCTGCTGACCTCATTTGTGAGGGCCCCAAGTCCCACAGATGCTTGCTTCTCATAGAGTCGGCAGGGACAGCACGGTCAGGACACTACCGCTCCTTTGAAGCTCATTTCTCAGATCTTCTATGGCAAGGCTAACCCGACAGGCCTTACAGCAAGCACTAGCTCCTTTGTGTGTGGCGACGTGCTTTGGCAGCTCACATTCTACTTTCCAACACTGGAGTCATTTTCATTTGATCCACAATAAGACACCAAACCATTTTCTCTTAGTCACAAGGCTGTCATACATGTCAAGATGAGTTAGAGCTTCTCAGAGAATTCTCTTCCAAGCCTAAGATCTTTTTTTTCTTTCTAGATTTTAAGCTCAGAATCGACATGTATATTTCATAAAACATGATTTTTTTTCCTCTCTGACTTGCTTTTGAAAGTTTGCCTCTAATGAACCCCCATGCAATCCAACAGTTCAGCAATACCCACATGGCAGGTTTCTGAAAAATTTCTACTGAGCTGTAACACTAGAAGATGTTTATACTACTCAATAGCAACTTGTTATCATTCAGGTAGCTTTGGGTAGGGGACACACACACACACACACACACACACACACACACACACACAAAGGGTGGTGGTAATAATGGAATGCATAAGTAAAACAATAAACTATAATTTGCATAAGAGCTAATTTGCTATACAGTAAATGCAATCTATTTTGGTCCTATTGAAATATATTGTGCATTGCCTTGTGAAATCTTCTTTGCAAAACAAATTTAAATTGTCTTGGAGCAGAAATGACTTGAAGAGTATAAACAAGAATTAGCAATAAATGGGCAAACTGTAAGTAAGAAAGTGCATTCAGCCATTGGGAACCAAAGCTGTCAGTTATCAGTCTTGGGAGACTGGAAAAGGTGGTGGATTGAGGCAAAGAAAGGAAGGAAGGAAGGAAGAGAGAGAGAGAGAGAGAACTAGGAGTCATTGAAGCCCATGGTGAAGGGGTTTTCAGCATTTCATGCTCCCCTTATGATCAGCTGAAATAAGGATACTGAATCTAACCAGTGCCATCTTGGCCACATGGTAGATGATAGGGAATTGGGTTTAACTGATGCCATCTTGTCTTCAGGGTAGAAGCAGGGAAGTTCTGCCCTCAGCTGACATACCTGAGTTCCTAGAGATAGGGGCGCATACTTGGATGATAGGTTACTGGACCCGTCAGTCCTGTGCTTTGAACTCAAGAGACTCTTGAGTTTCCTGTGACCCTGCGCCCTGCTGCTGACTGTTGAGGCTGGTATTAGTTCAGGCACCAGTTCGTGTCTCCTGGCTCTTTGGCTCTCCATTGGAGTTGATCTGGTTTGTTGGTATTACTTTTCTGCTCTTTCTTTGCTCTCCTGCTCTCATGGCTCAGTTTTCTGACAATGTTAAGCGTATTCGGGGGGCTGCAGGTCTTTGTGGCAGGAGTCCACCTGCAGGCACTGGTTCTCCAATAGAAACTCTTGATTCGACCTCTCAAAAATGTGGCTTCTCCCTTTCTCATGGCTGAGTTCCCCCCAACACGATCATGATGGTCATCATTTTCTGTTTCCTTTTTAGAATAAAGAGAATGGAAACCTTTTGCTCTGCCTTTCACATAGACTTCCTCTGCACACAGTAGCCTTACTCAGCACGCAGTGCAGGCTCTGGTGCATCCTTTCTTTAGTGACCTGGCAGAAGAAAAGGCACTCTAGATTTTTAAATTATTCATCGCTGGTCACAGCCCTCAGAGGGAAACAGTGAACTCAGGAGGCAGTTAGCCACCCATCTCAGGAGCTCAGGACAGTGATACAGACTGAAGGCCCAAACAAGAGAAGACCAAAGCTAGGGCCAGGTGGATTATAGCATCTGCCCTTGCCCTGACCTTCAGCCGAACTGCATGTCGAGTCTGACTATTGCAGTTTCCAGAGCACTGACTCTGGTTCATTTTAGTAATTCAATGAAACCAATCAGGCAGTTCCGTGGTTAACAACTCTCCTTATAAACCCCAGCAGGGAATTTCCTGATCCCAGACAGAACACAATGGCTATAAATTTGCACCACAAATTATAAAAGGCTGCAGAAATTCTAAACCAGCCTTTAACTGAACAACCCCGGGAGACCTAATTGTCTGCAGACCACTTTCTGCTCCCTCCCCTCAGCTCCCCTCCCTTCCTAGAGTATGGGAGCTAATTTAAATTGCTGATTAAAATGGTTATTTCTTCTCCTGTGTTTGGGTGCTAATAACAACAATCCCATAAATTCCACAGTTAGGAACGATGGAGCTGTCTAATCAGGGAGAGCCTTGTACTAGTACTGAAGACCTAGAGCTTAATGAGGGGTCATCCAGGCTGCCCAGGGCATGCTGGGAAGTCAGAGGCTAGAGGAGTGAGGCCAGTTTCACCTTGAGATAATAATCCAAGACTAGCTCAGGGAGAAAAAGGTTTCTCTATTCTTCTTTAATACCTGTTTTCAAAAATAAAAGCCAGAAGCCCTCAAATACTTGTATGAATCTTGGAATACAATGAAAAGGAAGTTTCAACTAAAAGCTTCCTGGAAGCCTGATGCTGTGTACAGGTGACTTATTCAAAGTCAGATTATTCAATAAGTAGTAGCAACCCCTCAACTTCTGTCTTTTTCTGCTACTCTTGCAGCTCCAAGGTCAAAGGTCAACCCAAAGAACCTTAACTGATTCTCATTTCTTTCTCTCTATGCAACTGGACTAATTTAAAGAGTTATCTATGCTGAAAGGCTTAAGTGTTCTCTAGAAATCCTGTCCACCATATTTGTAGCTTTTAGGCTGATAAAGTAGGAGGAGGAAGACTGGTTCTAACGACACTGGAATTCTATGTTTAGCATTTACACTGCTAGATCACATCTCTATCTTTTGGATGAATAAACAGCACTCATTTTTGCCACCCAGAGCCATTGTGTGATGATCAGGGGTGGCTAGAGCCATGACTTCATGTATTCCCTGTGAGGAAAATAGAGGAGAATGGAAAAGGAAAAGGCCCAACTCGATTGTCAACAGGCTAGGACTGTTTATCACCAGCCAGGGGCACAGACCTTCCTGTGGGTTTGGAGGTCGTGCAAGGGACTGGATTTGGGGGCCAGGTTAATATAGGTTTATATAGGGCGGTGTCCTTGGCCAGGCCCAGAGTGGAGTGCTCTGTCTGGGGTGAGGGGACCTCCAGCTGAGCCCTGGAGGGAATGGGCTGCCTGTGGGCAAGCAGATGCCTGAACTGAGGGAATAAGGCGGGGGTCAATCCTTCATAGTCTGTCTTTAGAGACAGAAAAGGATTAGGCGGAGAAGGGAGAGGCAAGTCCTTCATTCTCCAGCTCAGAAAATCTAAGCCCAAAGAGAAGAGCCACCATTTTGAGTCCTAACTTCCATTTTGTGCATGGGGAACAGGAAATGTTTTTGTTTTTTTGTCTGTCTGACTGTCTCTCTCCCATTTTCTCCTTATTTTATCCTGTTATACTAAAACAATTCCTTGTGAAAACTTGTCTCACCTTGTGAGACTCTCCTTGTAGTGAGACATCTTGAAATTCTTTTCATGTGTGGAACTCAAGTACCTATGAATTTACCTAAAAACTAGGAAGCTTGCGAGCCCTTCATCCCTTACCCGGTGACAATAGTAGCCCATCTTAACCTGTTTAGGCCAAAACCTGTTTTGTCACAAGAAACGAACTGCAGGACAGAATGAAAAGTAGCACTCCAGAGCAAAACTTAACCTTAAGGAAGATGTGGCTGTTGAAGAAGAACACAAGTTAGCCAAGTTAAGGGACAAACAGTTGTTGGAAAAACCAGTTTTTGGAAAAGTTCTCAGAAAACCCACAATTGAAACTGCAATTATACCCCTAGCAACTACCAGTTAGACAAAGGGTTGAGAAACACGACCCCAGTTACTGGAAAATTGTCAGGTTGGTCAAGTTCCTGGAAAAAGCAGCTGTCGGGTCATAAACAGTTAAAAAATATATTGTTGCCTGCATTCCTATGGTTAGTCTCATGTATCTCAACCAATGATCTGCTTGCTATGTATGATTTAACCAATCCTATAATCACTAAGTTGGAAAGCCCCTACTCTTACTGGAAATGATTATACCCCTAACCCATGAGCCTACCCTGAAACTTGCCCGTGAAATGCTGACCAATTATGTAGAAGCCCTCGAACCTTAAGCCAATCATGTAACTGCTAAGATGGAAGCCCCCTCCTCTTGCTAGAAACCCTGCTGACCATGTGGCTGGGACTCACAACTCTGACCCGCTGCGTTGGTGACAATTGTGAGTCCAGGCTTGAGCTTGCAATAAATGGCTCTCATGTACTTGCATCGGATTCGGCTCCTTGGTGGTCTTTGGGGGTCTGCAGCCTGGCACAACACCGGCCACACCAAGCTTTCTCCCTATCAGTTTGTATCAAGCCATTTCATAATGGTGTTTTGTTCATTTTTCATGGTGTTTCAAAGTATGTGGAACTAGAAGGTTAGGTCTAGAAAAAGTTGGTTTGCAGCATGTGAACAAGCAGGTCATGAGAGAGAGAACATGGTGTCTCTCTCTCTCATACTCTCTCCCTCCTCCTCTTTTCTCTCTCATTTATGTTCCATTTGCAGATCTGTAGCATTCATGTCTAACTAGATGCCATCTTGACCAGTGGTGACTTGTGGGGGACAAGGAGCAGGTCTAGGAATATCACAGAGGCATACAGGGTCCTTAAGAGAGCCTCATTATCAGCTGACTGATGCATATGGATTGACTTCACTGTAAAACAAGTCTTAGGAGAAAGTTAAGGGCCAGAATTTTCCTAGTGTTTTAATCCAATACAAAATAGTAACATCATTTCCTGCAATGATCAACGCAGGGATGATGAGATTTAAGACACCAGAATATGTTATAGGAGACCAGATTATGCCATTTCTAGTAGTATATCTTTTTAGCATATTGAGTATTTAGAGAAACTGCAGAAGTAGAAGCTCTGAAAGGTTATTATACTTGTAAGAGAAATTTAAATGTTTTTATTAGTAAAGGAATACTATCAGCCAGGCTACTCAGGAGGCTGAGATCTGAGGATCATGGTTCAAAGCCAGCCCTAGCAGGAAAGTCCATGAGACTCTTATCTCCAATAAACCACCAGAAAACCAGAAGTGGGGCTGTGGCTCAAATGGTAGAGTGCTAGCCCTGAGCTGAAGAGCTGAGGGACAGTGCCCAGGCCCAGAGTTCAAGCCCCACTACTGACAAAAGAAAAAAAAAAGAAAAGAAAGAATACTATCAACAAGAGTGATTCTCTGAGGCAATAACTCTGACCTAAGGGATTTTCATCTGCACAACAAGGAAGTCTTTATTCACCATACCTTTCCTTTTCTACCCTCCCTTAGCTAGTCTCTACACTGCTATCCCCCAAACCCTTATTCCTGTGTGTACTTCAAAATGATGTATTTAGATTTCCCAATGTACCACATACATTTGTACAATTAAAAACATAACTCTGACTGGGTTCTGTGGTATCCCTTTCTAGTTCTATCTACTTGGGAGGTGGAAAAAAGACTGACGTTCAAGGCCAGCTTGGGAAAAACAGTTAGTAAGACCCATTTTAACCAATAAGCCAGGTGTAGTGGTATATCAGTAATTCCAGCAGCTTGAGAGAAATAATTAGGGGGATCACAGTCCAAGGCCAGCCCTGGACAAAAAGGAGGCACCATATTAGCCTTCATTTCTTTCAATTTTCTCTAGGGTAAAAGGAAAGCAGTACAACTGAATGTGTTACAAATATCATGTGCTTAGTACAAGACCCAGGGGAACTGGATTTAGGACAGCAGCTCAAACTGCATAGAAAGGTCTGCAGGTTACTCCTTCTGAACTGCTGCAATACTGCCTTCGTGTTGAAGGAGACACGATTTACGTCTCCTGGTTTGAGTGGAGGAGGACTACCCTCTCTATTTTTATGGAATTTTCCAGTGCATGATCCATAAAAGGGAAAACGGATTCTTCTAGAGTTTTCCTTGGTAGTTGGTTTAAAAAGAGAGGAGGAATGCAGTAACATTTTGTAACAAAATGTTTGCAACAAAAAATTTGCAGCACTGTAGAAATGCTGGTGTCTGTCACACTGCATTCTGAAGGAGGCTCTTTCCGGCTTGGCTATCAGGGAGACAACTGCATTTTCAAGTTCTTGTGTAGATGTCTACTGGCATGGGAGGTGTAGCTACCTGAACAACTGTCGCTTTGATTAAAAAATATGATGCCCATGTAGGAAGAAGTATGCGGCAGCAGGCATTGGTCTGATGGTGCTGTAGAAACAATAGATTTGGGGAGTTGAGGGAAATGCTTTTCTTCTTCATTTATAAAGCAAGAGTTAGTGCTTATAAGACGCTCCAAAAGTGTTGTTTTCAGAAAGTTTTAGTACGAAATCCACAGGGGCAAGGCGACCAGCCTGAGAGCTGGGTAAAGGATGAATGAGAGGGCCTGGCAGAACAGCACGTACTAGTGAAGTCTCTAATCTGGGCAGAGAGGAGCCAGCATTGGTTTATCTGGAAGTAACTGTGAGTGGTGACTTCAAAGGTTCTGCTAGTCTGAAAAGAGAGGAGTTCAATGAACTATATCCAGCCCAACTCAGAATGGTTCCTCCGTAACCAAATGGCAAATTCTGGGTTTGAAAGTGCATTGTACCAGGTGAAGCCAATCAATCGAGGCAGAGGATGGAACCTGGGGGATCAGAATTGGGCACTGCCCAACCCTTCACTTTTACTAAGCTATACCCAAGTAAGCAGGCACTACCCACTTTTCTGAATCTATGTAATAATGGGTATCAACCACATGCCAAGGTCTATGCTGTGCTGGAGATATAGAAGAGCTTACATTCTGGTCATGGAAGACATTCCAAATGTATTCATAAAGATGCAACCGAGCAAGGGCAAGGTCAGAGCACCATACTGCTATACGGAGAATGTGTATTAGCAAGAGCATGACCTCAGTGACGGAGCACTTATCTAGCCTGTGCAGGGCCCTGGGTTTGATCCCCAGTATTGGGAAAACAAACACTAAAACAGCACTCTGGTAAAGCCATCACATGGGAGACAGAGCAGAAGGGTTTGAATTTGAAGCTAAGGTATAGTGAGACATGCATGCCATCTCAGTACTCAGGAGGCTGAAGTAGAAGGGTCATGAGTATAAGGCTAATCTGGGTTACAGAGAAAGATGATCTGAGCAGGTGTATACATTCCACATGTGGAGAATCAATACAAGGCTTTCTAGAAGCAGGAGAGCAGAATGGAAGGCAAAGGGTGTCAAGGGGAGTTGTTTTTTTGGGAAGAGATACAACTGAGAGCGAGATTGGAGGTGGGTTTCGGAACGTCTTTGGGAGACGACGGTGTCATTCCTGCGATTTCTGTGCCCCATGCTCATTTGAGACTAGAGCTGCATACTGTCTAGAAAACCGAATTCAGAGTACAGGGAATGGTGCTCAGTGCTCTGAGCTACAGAGCTCTTAGAAGACACAGTGTGGTTGTCAAAATACAGCAGGCAAAACCTAAGTAGAATGGGGCAATAGAAATAAAGAGGACTGCTCCATATTATAAAAGAAATAATTCTGAAAAGTTGGTTGATTCAATCAATCCATCAACCAATTGTTCTTTCTTTTTTACTTTTTGGTGATTCTAGGGTTTATACACCAAGCAAGGTCTCCAGCTCTTTCTGCCTTAGGGTTTTTCCTTTTTAAAATCCAGTTTGTTTGCTTTTCCTAGGGCCAGCCTCCAACTGCAATGCTCCGATCTCTGCATCCTTTATAGCTTGGATTACAGAGGTGAATAGCCTGGCCAGCTGCTATTTCTTCGAAGTGAGGTCTCGCTAACTTTTCCCTGACCTGGCTTCAAACCATGGACTCTCCTCTTCCTGCAGTTGGGATTACAGATAAAAGTCACTGCACATTGGCTCTCTGATAGAAACAATTTAAAACCATCTGTATATAAGAGTATAGCTTCAACATACACAAATAAGAGACTGGCAGAATAATAAAGAGAAAAAGACATAGCTACTAGCATCACAGGAAATTGTATACTTCTTACTCAGCATTTAGTGGACCAAACAAAGAGCAATCATAGCAAGTATTATCTATGTGGTCAATGCAGAACTAACCTTGACCTAATGATCTACATTATGTAAGCCATCGTGTTCAACAATCAGAGGGTAACACAGGAGTACTTTAGGATTTTGAAATATTTGGGCTTGTTCTAGTGACTTGTTATTGATTTGCAACTTAATTGCCTCATGTTTAACAAAGAATTAATCCTTTGAAATTCACTGAGTTCCTTTATGGCTTAGCACAAAGTCAATTTTCATAATTGCCCCCATGTAAGCTTGAGAAGAATATCTGGAATAATTATACCCACCTCTGAGGGAAACTTAATAGTTCACAAAGTTTTCCATCAGAGACAAAGGAAGAATCTTAATGTGCTGACATCATCTTAAGAAGGTAGAAAGGGAATAGAATAAAAATGTAAGAGCAGGGCACCGGTGGCTCACGCCTGTAATCCTAGCTACTCAAGAGGCTGAGATCTGAGGATCGTGGTTCAAAGCCAGCCCGGGGAAGGAAAGTCGGTCAGACTCTTATCGCCAATAAACCACTAGAAAACCAGAAGTGGCACTGTGGCTCAAGCAGTAGAGGGCTAACCTTGAGCTGAAGAGCTGGGGGACAGTGCCCAGGCCCAGAATTCAAGCCCCACGCGCCCCCCCCCCAAAAATGTAGGAA
The DNA here is from genome assembly GCF_019054845.1 of Dipodomys spectabilis. Classification (NCBI taxonomy): domain Eukaryota; kingdom Metazoa; phylum Chordata; class Mammalia; order Rodentia; family Heteromyidae; genus Dipodomys; species Dipodomys spectabilis. The sequence goes on from NW_024870700.1 coordinate 6,109,786, forward strand.
ATATTTTCTTTCCTGTTAATGTCAGAGATTAGAGGATTCCCATCGTGCTTAGGTGAAATGTCATTAACCTGCAAATAGGATCAGAGGCTAATACAATCCTGTCCCCAATATATCTCCCAGTATGCACTGGTGGGTTAGATAGTAGAGTCAACTCATTCAGAAAGCTGTGGAAATGGAAGGGTCTGTGAGAAAACTTAGCTCATCCAGAGGTTAGGGGAACAGTATCTCTAAAGAATAGAGGTTTAAAACAAGCTCTGAAGGAAGATTGGAGATAATGTAGATAAAGAACCTGTGCCATACCCTTGTGAAGGTTTGCCCCTTCCTCAGGAAGAGACATTGGTTTCCTTATTTCTGGCTTCAGTGAAATTGGAGGTTGAATGCAGAGAGACCCTGGTCCCTCATAGATACAAGGGAGCTGGCCAGCACTGACTTCTCTTCCTCAGCAGCCTCTTTTTTTTTGCTTTTACAAGTCAAAACTGCTTGTTTCATTAATCCCATGTTAGAGAGAAGAGGATGAAAATGAGTGGATCAATCAGGACTTTGTTTTCTAGCAGCTGATTATAATCATGCAGATACATATGCCTGATTGAAATGGCCCGTGATTGTAGATGGGCGAGCTGAATCCTGCTGGCCCTGTAGAAATTTAATCAAACTCTCGATGCAGTGAAAAATGTAACAGATTTGGAAGCAGCGGACTCCAGTTCTCCTAGCCAATTCTTCTATAATGAGCTATGGGATTTGAAGCATTTCTTACGCATATATTTTTGTATGTCTGTTTCCTCATCTTGTAATGAAGGGTGTGGTTGTTTAATCTACTAGTTCCTGGGGACGTGACCAACATTTCCATTTAATACCCTCAGAGCTTCTCGGGCTTTGGATATTAAGTGGTTGAATAGCTGGCCTCCAACCATAATTCTCCTCATCTCTGCCTTTGTAGTCGATGGGATTACAGTTTGAGCCACTGTGCTCAGCCTAATATAAACAGATTTTTTAGAACTGAGGATGTCGGAACCCTATGGTTTATTTCATGAAGATCTGAGAGGCAGAACCTATGTCCCCTGGGAGCTCGAGGTCAGAAGGCCAGAGGTGAAGCACACATCGCATAATCATGTCTTGCAGATGGATTCCATGGAAGAAAAGACGATTCCTGGCTATTCTCTGTCTTCCAGGTCCACACCTCATCATTTGGGGAAATGACCACACGCCTCTGTCTATGTGCTGGCCACTCCTTAGACTGTGTCTTCTTCTGGGTGTTTTCTTCCTCCCCTACTCTTTCCTCCAGTGACTCCTCCACTTTTGTGGATGATTGCCCTGCCTCTCTCATCACAGTTCTAGAACATTCTGCAAAATTAAAGTGATTACATTCACCCGATTATAAGCAAGCCAATCTTTTGGGAGACTAGAAGATTTTGCAGATGGCTTTGAGTGACCTTGTAGAGCAGAAGAGCATACAACTAAAGGGGAGAGAGAGAGAGTCGATATGGGTCTCGATGTAGTCATGAACTAGCCATTTCATTTCATAAAATGGGTTCCCAAATGGCAACTCTATTACATAATAGCTGCGATTTGTCAAGTGAAACAATATGCAAATTAACTTACTAGTTTGAATGTTACTTACAAAATGAAAACAGTAACAATAGAACTTTAAAGAACTATCCCTATTGGTCTGACCATTGTTCTGGCTCCTTCCAGGGATCACTAAATTATAACTTAGGCATTACCCTCAAATGAGCCAATAGAGCTCTCTGCACCCTGTCTCTATTATAAATTCTTTTACAAGTTCTCTGTGCAAGCTTGATTCAAATGTCATAGTGATAATTTCTCTACCCCTTGTGTGACATCCAGATGATCTCAGAAGTTCTATTAACTACAAGGTAAGGATACTACTTTTGTTCATGCATTTTTAAGTCCAGTGAGGTTGGCAAAAATCTGTCTCTTTTCCTTTCATATATTTGTAAATGCATAGGAGATATGACCTTTTTGGAGTCATAGAGAGAGGTTCCAGAGTGAATTTCCACCTCCTAGCCCTCTGAGTCTACTGAGCAAACACAGCAGGGGCAATACTGCCCATAATCGGGCTTAGCTGGCAACTGGGATCTAACTCTCTTCTCAGTTGTTCCTTAAATCATTCTTTCTAGACCATTTCCTAAAGAGAATGAAATGGAAAAAGGATGGCAATTGCATTAAGTTTGTTTTCATATTCTGTATCATAAATGAGCATACAGAGGGAGGAATAATCTATTTTTAAAATCATCTCTATACACTTTCACCTAAGACACTACAATGGTTAAGCCAGAGGCATTCATCCTGCAAACTCCCAAAAGGGAGGACCAGCCACTACCAATGAATGTACTACTGTATCCGAAAATTTGTAGACCTTTAGAGTGCAACCAATATTCGCTGCTATCATTATATGCATAATATTATTGCATTACATGGCTGCTAATCTTGTCTTTTGAAAATTGCCATCATAGATTTTGGGAGGTAAATGAGTTTGTCTACAAAGTTCTATGGTTATTGAAAAGAACATTGCCAGGCTCGCTTCTCGCTTCGAAAGTCAATCCCATATTTATGTGAGAGAAAATGACAAAATCTTCCACAGCACAGAATAGCAATGAACAAGAAAAGGCTACAAAGCTGTGGCTTCAAGTAACCTTCTTCTTTGGAGAAATTGCAGTGGTTCTTATGTATTAACAAGCCATCTCTTAGGAAGAGATACCCAGGATAAAACATTAATTCTTGCTGTCTAACAAAGGAAGGAAAAAAGTGTCATAGGGCTTGAAAAGAATATCCTAGTAACTTACTACTTGTGGAATTGAATTTGAGATAAGATGGGTATATCTCAGATCCCACACACTCATATTATTTTTTCTGCTGAGCTATGAAAATAATCTTTTTATAAGTTAGTCTTGGAGCAGAGAGTCCAAAGAGACCATTATTACATTAAAGTCCAATTTTGAAGAAGGGACTATACAAGAGACATTGAGATAAACACACACACACACACACACACATATGTTCTCTCTCTTTCTCTCTTTTACACATGCGCGTGCGCACGCACACACACACACACATACACACACATTCTTCTATAGCTCTTGCCTTTTGGCAGACAAGGTTATATTTCTCAATTTTGTCAGTCCACACCCAGCGAGGGCTTCTTGCATGAAGAGCTAATGAGATCCCAGAAGAAATAAACAGTGCAATTTTATATGCAGTGCTGAAAATTGATGGATTTTAAATTCCTTCCTTATCATATTGAACAATGACCTTGGGTAAATTGCTCACTCCATTTTAGGGGTCTTTCTGGAAACCCATTATAACGTAGATCCATGACACCAAATGTGCCCACACCTCTTCTTGCTTCCATACAAGGCTCTCTTCCAAGACTTTGGGGGAAGCTCTCCTATCAACAGAATTGGTGCTAGACACTATTCTTAATATAGAGGAAAGAAAATGTGCTTGGAAAACAAATGTCCATAGTTTCCTAGTTTCTTTGTAGATGGCTTTGTGATTTAGGAAATGACTCTGCTTTTTAGAGTCATTATGACACAATGAAAAAAAAAATGTACCTACAATGCTAATGTCATTCAACTCTTAGCAGTGTTCTTACGCCTGTCTGTGAAAGTTTCATCTAACAAATATCCATTGGGCGCCTACCCTGCACAGGGCCTTGGACTCGGCACCATGGTAATAGGGAACGTGAGCCTACTCATAAACTTGGGAAACCTATTTGTAGAATGTCCTCTTCCCACGTGATATCCTCTGTGGGGTTGGTTTCCTGTGGCAGCCTGGCTGAAGCCATGGAACGCAGTTATTGGTTTAAACATTATTCTAGATGTTTCGACAATGAGTAAAGTAGATTGCACTTCATTCTGTGGTTGGGCCTCCTCCAGTAGGTTAAAGTTCTTAATAAGAGAAGGCCTGACTGCCAGTAGACCACAACATCAAAGAGTCCTGTGACTCAGTGATTCCTTACATTGCCAGTTTCGTTTGTCATATGACCAATGACAAATGGATCCACCAAGGTGGATCTTGTTAGCATCCTTGTTAACAAGAGGAGAAATTGGGGAGAGTTATAGAAATAATTTTCTTACAAAACTTGAAATTTTCTATAAAATTCTTTCCTTAAGACGAAGTAGAAGTAAATGCAGTTATACGAGCCACACGGCAATGTACAAAGAAATGAATGAAACAAACTATGAAACAGTAATGGCTGATTATATCCAAATTCCTCTTGCTCCCTTTCTAGTCCTAGGGAAGTGATCCTTCAAGATCTTTCTCTTAATATTTTATAGATTATATATTTAAAGGTTCTATCAGACTTTACATAACAAATATCAGGATCTTAACAAAAAAGGCTAAACAAGTCATGTTATTGGTGATTTTTTTTTTAGAATGTTCTTTTGTAAGAAAAGGAAAATTCAACAAACTAAGATGATGTGTTGTTTCAAAAAGTACCTGTGATTTTTTTAAAAATTCAGAGTAAGAGGTGCTAATTCATCTTCATTTCATTTCATTTGAAGGTTACTCATCTATTGTGAATTGGTGTTGAATTCCCAATGTGTTTTTCTAAGAGGAAAAAGAAAGTTATCTGTAGAATAGGAGATGGATACTATCTTGCTACACCTAGAAATTTTGTTTAATGCCATCCTAAGGGTCATGAGTAAGTTCGATAGAGATAACCAAGCTAACTGTGATTTAGCCACATTCAAGAATAAACCCTCCCACACACTGCATTATCTATTATGCAAAACAGGAGTTATAAAAAACTAAGAGAAATGAAGAAAAAAAATAAAATAGAGAAAAAAGAACAAACTACCTACAGGGTCTAATAAGAGCCTCTTGCTTCCATAAGTTGGATTTCATGTTGATATGCTTCATTATAGAGAATCCTTTTCACTAAGCAGTTGGGTTATTGGGAACCACTGTTAAGAATGTCATATTCATATTCTAGTCCTTACAAATGAGGGAGATCATGTGACCTACTTTTCTTTGGGTCTGGCTTACTTCACTTAATGTATTTTTTTTTTTTTTTTTGCAAATGGGAGGGTACAGAAATCACAGAAACAACAGGACAACAGATGAACCACAGCAACATGGATACTTACTTGACACTATGTGGGATACGAACATTACAACTTGGGGGGAGTGGGGAATAAGGAGGGATAAGTGGGAGATAAATCAGGGATGGGGTAACAATGATTAAAAACAAATGTACTTACTGTCTTACTTTTGTAACTGTAACCCCCCTGCTCCTCACCTTTTTAATACAAGTAAGTAAATTTAAAAAAGAATAAACCCTCTTTATTTTCTAGGTCATTGTGTCTACTTTATAGAATAGTAAGATCTTTATTCACTCATATAGAGTTATATAGCTTTTCCTCCAACGTTCCTTGTTCAGTATTGTTGATAACTGTATTAGTTCCTGTATGCAAACTGTGGCAATGCGATCCCAAGCTTCTGTGGCTAAATACAGCAATGGCTTCTTTCTTTGCCAGGGCACAGCCAGGATAGTCACTGGGGCTGGGGGTTTCCTCTGTCAGTCATTCATCCAGTGATTTTTTTTAAACCCACACTGTATAGGCAGAGGGTACTTGTCTTCCCCTAGTTTTAAGGAAATCTAATAAATGGAGGATAACACGGTGACCAGAAGGAGAAGGGGATGGTGTCTCCCTTGGAATGGAATTGGAGAGACAGATACATAGAATATTCTTGCTTGGGTTTGAGCAATTGTGCATCTGAATGAGGAGATAAAATCCCTGAATGAGGGAGCCCCAGGTCATATGGTGTTCTAGACTGGTGGTACCAACAGGAAGGAATTACATTGTTGGATTTGCTGAGGGAGAACTTATACAGCTTTAATAAGCAATTATAAATCTTGAATACCATTCTTTTTTTCCCCAGTAAGAAATTGCTTTTATCATGTCTTATGATCATTAGTAGAGTTGCTCTGGAGTTGATCAGATAATACTGGAAGTGTGTGCAGTAGGTTCCTCTGCAGTGTGGATGGAATTCTTCAAAAGGCATCTAAGTTTGCTGGGGACTAAGATGATATCCTGCCAGCTGGCGCCTTTCTCTCAGCGCTTGTCAGCTATCTACTCTATGAAAGGTTTGCAATGTTTCAATGTGCTATGAAGTATTACTGGTCCTTTAATTGAGTTTGGGCTTGATGCCAATTCTTTGACATCTTTTCTTTTCTCAAGTCAGTCCTGTCTGGTAGGTAGAACAATTTCCTTCCAGGCAAATGATGTGCATCTACATTTTTTTTGCTGCCATTTCCCACTACAACCCAAGAGGTCTGTTAGTTCATTACAGAGTTCAGTAGTGTGTTGTAAATATTTATTGATCAGCAACTTGAGAGGAAAATAATTAAAAGTCTTAATCTATGGAATGTGCAGGTCTCTAGGTGTGAGCACTTCCTCTACAGTGCATCACAAGCTGTCAGCTGACCAGGGCAGAAAGCTGGGCTGGGAAGAGAGGTGCATATTCTGTTCACACAGGTTTGAGCACACCACCAGTCCTCTCCCTTCTGCGAATGGACACTGCAGAGACCTTGGGATGCGACCCCCACGTCTCACAATTTATTTTTTGGGAAGAGAGCTGCCGTAGGCAGTTACGAGGGCAGAACTCTGCCTCAGTCTAAACCAAGGTGCTACTTACGTCACATCTGCTTGACTAGCACCTTGGATCTGTTCAGCTTTTATGGCAGCCAGATTGAGGGATAAAACTGTTTTGTCTCCCATCAAGAGAGGAAAAAGGAAAAGGAAGTGAGAAACTTTATTGTTCTTCCCTCTTAAAGTAATACTTCTAAAATGAAAGAGGAATGAAATCCAAACATAGGTACCATTACGTTGGCTACTAGAATGACCATCACAATACACTGAAAATTATACCACTGAACACAACTGTCCAATACAGATAACTTTCTTTGGACCAAGTTCCAAAGCTTAATTACTTTCTTGCAAAAAGAGTCCATTTGAAATCTCACATAAATTATCAGGCTTTAGCAGCAAGTTTATCATTAAACCTGACCCAAACTTTACAGCTCCATTTGCTGGAAAATACTGTATAAATTAATTTCCTGACAACAATTTTTAGACATAGGATGAACTTACAATTCACATGCTGATTATGGAATAATTAAATTGTAAATGCTGCAGAGAATGCAGAAATGAAAAAAATCACAAATGAGTTTAGTTTTCTAAAAAAAATCCAGTATTATTCTTTTTGTTCAAATAAACTTAGTTAAGGAGTTGAAATATATGTTAATAGGAGGAATGATGCGTGATATCACAGCTATATCTTTCACAGTCCAATCATTTTAGAGTAATAGGAATAAAGAATCACAATTAATTGGCTCATACTTGTTAGAGAAGTAGAGAAAATAATTCTTAGAAGCTAAATACTGTCATTTCTTTTCTCAGATTCCTTGGCTCTAAAAAGTTTGAATACCAATAAATAAAATTAAAAGTTGTGATCATTTCTATAGTTTGATGTTTAAGTAACTTTTTAAATATTGTTCTTTCTAGAATTTTTGTATTCAGCTATATTTAAAAGCCTTTCACCAGGAGAAAAAGAAAGATGATTCATCTGTGTTCATTCCTTTGTGCTTTCCTTTTCTTTTCAATGCTTTAATCTGTACTTAATGTTGATGTGATGCTTATGTTGATGTCATCTTGACTGGGTCAGAGGCCATCAAGTATTTGCCAGGGATTATTCTACTGGTTTGTGTAATGTCCACTTGTTTGTGCAATGTTTTCCATGAACTTATTATTTGAATCTGCAGACTAACTAAAGCAGATGGGCCCTCCCTAAGGTAGATGGGCCTCATCCAAAGTCCAAACAGGGCTAAAGGTTGACCCCTCTCATTAAACAGGACTCTAAATATTCACACAGCGAGACCAAAGGTGGATATTCTTAGGAGAGGATCGCAAGAGCTCAATAGCTATATGCATATGATCATATAAAATGATACTTTTCGAAATGAACTCCAAGAAATGGAAACAAGAAGTTCTTTATTTTACTTTTTGGGTTTCCTTTTCTTTCTGTTTTTTTCCCCCTCTTCTTTGCCACATTCTTGATTTGGTGTTATATGTAAGTTTATCTGATTTGGAGAGGGGAAGGGTAAGTATAGAAATGGTGGGACAAAGGGTGAACTAAGTCAGCAGTGATACTCACTAGACACCATGTTGAAAATGAACTGTACACCTTGTCAGGGAGAGGGTCAGGAGGGGAAAATGGGAGAAAATGGAGGGAAGAGGTGATACCGTTTACAAACTATGTACTCAATTCCTGACTTATGTAACTGTAGCTGCTCTGTATATCACCTTTACAATAAAATTAAATAAAAAATAGAAACAAAAAAGAGAGATTGTCCTCCTGTCTGGCTGCTTTAGAGCAGGGACTTGAGTTTTTCTATCTTTGGACCTAGGTCTTCCTAGCTCTCAAGTTCCCCAGCCTTCAAGTCTGGTTCTCCTGAGTCTATAGCCTACTACAAACCTGCAGTTCTTGGGACTGGTTTGCTTCTGTAATTGTGTGAGCCATTAACTTATAATCAACCAGTCAGTTCCTCTCTTTCTCTCCTAGACACACCCATATCCATTTACCCCCCACTCCCAACATGTTTCTCTAGAGAACCCTAAGTGATGTAATAATTAATAGGGATCTAATTAACTGTACTTCCCATTCCTATGGTTTAGAAAACTTTCTTTTCTTTTCTTTTTTTGGTTGGTTGTGGGGCTTGAACTCTGGGCCTGGGCGCTGTCCCTGAGCTCTTCAGCTTAAGGCTAGCACTCTACCACTTGAGCCAGATCACCACTTGTGGTTTTCTGGTGGTTTATTGGAGATCATCCCATGCCTGGGCTGGCTTTGAACCATGATCCTCAGATCTCAGCCTCCTGAGTATCTAGGATTACAGGCATGAGCCATCAGTGCCCGGCAGCAAACTTTCTTAACATCATAAAACTCCCCTTAATGTTGCATAAACTCTTACATGTACTGTGACTGATTTTCATATTTACATTGTTCTATTCCATTAATCATTATCTTCTTATACCTGTATCTTCATCTACTGACACATTATTTTAATATAATCCCTTGATAGAAGTTTAATATCTAGTAATACATGTTCATATCCATTTAAAGACCTCTCTTTTGGCATTACTGGGGTTTGAACTGAGAACCAAATGCTTGTCTAGCATGTGCTTTACAGCTCAGTCATGCCTTTGTGCCTTTTGGTGCTGCTTATTTTTCAGGTAAGACTTCATTCCCTGGGTCACGATCTGGTTATCTGAGGCTTCTCATCATAACTAGTATGCTAGGGCCAGCTGCCACACCCTGTTCTCATCATAACTAGTATGTTAGGGCTAGCCGCCATACCCTGTTCTCATTAAGGAAGGGGTTTCCTAAACTTTTCTGCTCAGGCTGGCCTTGAACCCCAGTCCTTCCACTCGGCCTTCCAAATAGTGAGCCGCTTCCAAGGGTGAGCCACTGCTGCCCAGCTACATTTGAAAAGGTTTATGGTATCACAAAAAATAAATACTGGGGATTCAAAGAGGGAAAGCTGAAGTAAAACGCTCCCTCTTTGCAGATGACATGATCTTATATTTAAAGAACCCCATGGACTCCACTCCCAAGTTACTTGAGCTGACCTAAAACTTTGGCAAAGTAGCAGGGTATAAAATTAACCCTCAAAAATCAATGGCGTTTCTATATGCCAACAAGGAGAAGAGCGAGGCTGAAATCAGGAAAGCAACTCCTTCTGTAATAGCCCCACAAAACATAAAATACCTAGGAGTTAACTAAAGAAGTGAAGGATGATCACAAACAAGACCATACTAAAGCTACCAGCACAACTATGTTTATTGCAGCATTATTTACCATAGCTAGATATGGAACCAACCCAGATGCCCCTCAGTAGATGAATGGATCAAGAAAATGTGGTATATATACACAATGGAATTCTTTGCCTCCATCAGAAAGAATGACGTTGCCCCATTTGTTAGGAAATGGAAAGACTTGGAAAAAGTTAAATTAAGTGAAGTAAGCCAAGCCCAAAGAAACATAGGTCCCATGATTTCCCTTATCTGCAACAGCTATGTCTGAGACAAGCAGAAACTGTCAGATAAGTTGATGTTAGGTGAAATGAACCCCAAGATAAGGACTCAGATGTTTTTTCTTTCTTGCTATTGTTTCTAACATATTTATAAAATATTTCTTTGTTGCTTTGTATGTCCCTCCCCCATGGTATAACCCCTGTTTTCACTGTATTCGATGTTGGTATAATTTGTGGAGGGGAAGGGAAAAACAAAATGTTTAAATAGGGATACAGGTGGACCCATTGCAACAATGAGATGTACAAGACGTTATGTCGAAAAACGAACTTCACAACTTTGGCACGAGCGGGGAAGGGTCGGTGCAGGGCAGATGGGAAGGGATAGGAAGGGGAAACAAAGGAGGTTGCCTCCTCCTTTGATAAGAAATGTACTCGTTACCTTGCTCATGTAATTGTAACCCCTTTGTACAGTATTTTCACAATAAAAATAAATGAATAAATAAATAAATAAAAGAAGTGAAGGACCTCTATGATGAAAACTTTAAAAACCTGAGAAAAGAAATTAAAGCAAAACTAAGGAAGTGGAAAAACCTCCATGCTCCTGGGTTGGGAGGATTAACATCATGAAAACAGCAATACTGCCAAAGGCCATCTACAAATTCAATGCAATACCTATCAATATCCCAACCTCATTCTTCAATGAAATAGAAAAAGCAATCCAAAAATTCATATGGAACAATAAAAGACCCCAAAGAGCAAAAACAATCCTTATCAGAAAGAACAGTAAGGAGGAATACCAATACCAAATTCCAAACTTTACTACAAACCTTTCGTAATCAAAACAGTTTGGTACTGGCACAAAAACAGACCACTGGAATAGAACTAAAAACCCAGAAATGAACCAACAGGCCTATAGCCATCTAATCTTTGAAAAGGGAGCTAAAAAAATAGAATGGAAGAAAGACAGCCTCTTCAGTAAATGGTGCTGGCAAAACTGGTTACTCACTTGTAGAAAACTAAAGCTAGATCCTTATATATCACCCTGCACCAGAATCAACTCCAAATGGATCAAAGATCACGGAGTCAAAGCAGACACTCTGAAAACATAACAGGAAGGAATAGGAGAAACTCCTATGCCAAAGGGCTCCTTGGCACAGGCCGAAATTTTCTTAATAAAGACCCAGAAACACAACAAATCAAACAAAGGTTGGACAAATGGGATTGCATGAAATTGCAGAGCTTCTGCATGGCAAAGGACATAGCTAGCAAGATGAATAGAAAGCCCATGGATTGGGAGAAGATCTTCACTAACCATATAACGGACAAGGGTCTCATCTAAAATATACCTGGAACTCAAAAAATTAAATCCCCCAACAACAAATCCTCAAAGAAACAACTTCCCCATCAACAAGTGCGCTAAAGACTTAAAGAGAGACTTCTCTGAAAAGGAAATAAGAAATGCTGAAATAAGGATACCGGTTGAACCATTGCAACAATGAGATGTATAGGACACTATGTTGAAAACAAACTTTACAACTTGGTGCGGCGGAGGGGGGATTTGGGGAGGTGGAGAGGGAAGAGATAGGAGGGGAAAAACAAAGGAGGAGGTACCAATGTTCGATAGGAAATGGACTCATTACCTTACTCATGTAACTGTAACCTCTCTGTACACTATTTAAAAAAAAAAACATAAAAAAGAATGGCCAATAGATGCATGAAGAAATGCTCAACTTCTCTAGCCATAAAAGAAATGCAAATCAAAACAACATTGAGATTCTACCTCACCCCAGTTAGAATGGCTATAATCAAGAACTCTAATAACAACAGATGCTGGAGGGGATGTGGCCAAAAGGGAAGGCTACTGCACTATTGGTGGGAGTGTAAACTTGTTCAACCACTCTGGAAAGCAATATGGAGGTTCATCAAAGGACAACACATAGAGCTCCCCTATGTCCTAGCAATCCCACTTTTGGGCATTCACCCAAATGATAGCAAACAAGACCATCAGCACAACTATGTTTATTACAGCATTAATCACCATAGCTAAGGTATGGAATCAACCCAGATGTCCTTCAGTAGATGAATGGATCAAGAAAATGTGATATATATGTGTATGTGTGTGTGTGTGTGTGTGTATCTATCTATTTATCTATCTATCTAGTGGAATTCTATGCCTCCCTCAGAAAGAATGACACTGACCCATTTGTTAGGGACAGACTTGGAAAAAATTATATTAAGTGAAGTAAGCCAGGCCCAAAGAAACATAAGTCCCATGGTTTCCCTTATCTGCAATAACTAGTATATGTCTAGGACAAGCAGAAAAGGTCAAAAGCTATGTACATATGACCAGATAAGATGATACTAAGCAAAATGAACCCCAAGATAGGGACACAAGTGGTTTTATCTTTGTTGCTGTTGCTTTTAATGTAATTATAATGTACTGTGTGATTTCTTTTGTATGTTCTTCCCCCCACAGTATAACCCTGTTTTCACTGTGTTTAATTCTGGTGTCCTGCATCTTGTATATACATTTTTCTAATTTGGGGAGGGGAAGGGAAATAACAAAATGCTGAAATAAGGATACAGGTTGACCCATTGTAACAATGAGATGTACAAGATAACTATGTTGAAAACAACCAACTTTGGGAGGGAGGAGTTGGGGAGGTGGGGAGGGAAGGGATGGTAGGGAAAAAACAAAGGAGGGGTAACCATGCTCCCCAGCAAATGTTTTCATCACCTTATTCATGTAATTGTAACCCCTCTGTACAGTATCTTTACAATAAAAATACATACTAAAAAAAGATAAAGATTGAATCTGGGCTGCAGTTTGACAAATTTTATTCCTTGCTATCTAAAACTGGCAAAGATAGAAATCATGGTTTTTCAATCTTTTCCTTTTCGTTTCTTCTCTCCTTCCTTTCCTCCCTCCCTCCCTCCCTCCCTCCCTCCCTTCCTCCTGCCTTCTCTAGCTTTTCCCTCCCTCCCTGCCTGCCTGCCTGGGAACCCTTCTTAAAATGAAATCTTCTGTGGATATAAAACACAAAATGAAGACATTGAAATTGGAGCCCACCCTCCAGCCCCGCCCTCCGTTTGTCCACCCCAGTGAGCAGTTTCCCTATTTCTTTGCTCCAGGTAGCCCCGCTGGAAAAACCAACCTCTTAGACTTTCATTTGTAGCCCCAAGCTATGATTTTATACTTTGTGTTTTCACAAATCATGGCAATAATTTAAATGACATGGTTAATATCACAGTTTACCTAATGCATTTTCAATGTCCTCTTTAATTCTTTCCAACCAGTGGAGAGGCACGATGAAAAGCCATTTATAAAACCTCCTAACTGAGTGGTTTATTTGCTTTCTAAATGATCCCGCATTTATAGTCAATCGTCATCAACAGATAACACATCAGAAGTAAACTTCAATTTCACATCGCAGAGGAGGTGGCTCAGATTTGAATGCTGTTTATCATAGAGAATATGTTACTAAATCCAGTTTATCGAAAGATTATGCCGTTTAATTTACTTTTAGAGAGAAGGATATGCTTTCATGAGAAACTGCATTAGCTATTAGAAAAGTAATATCACTGTTGGGCTGCGTGGTTTCTAGGAACAGACACGTTGCATTGGCAAAGCCATGCCAGCTTCTTTTGCATCTTTCTTTGTGACAGAAAGAGCATTGGACTGGTAATCAGTTCAGGGCTAGCTTCTGATGGTAGGTAGCTGTGTGGCTGTGAAGAGAGAGTCTCTGCCAGGGGTTGCTAACATCTGGGAGCCATACCTAATCAAAGCTAGTGATTACAGGGAGTTGCCTTCTTTGTCCCAGGGAAAGTAAACATGGCAACAGCACAGCCATTCTAGAGAGAGCAGGACACAGCATTTCCTGCAGGGCTAACTGCAGAGGTGTGAGTGTGAGTGTGTATGTCCACTTGTAGGTCTCTGTGTGTCTATTCATGGCATGGGTGGTAGGGTGCCAGATTCAAGATCCATCCATCCAGTGAAACTTCACTGCAAAAGCATCAGGTACTGAGTTTGAATCCTGGTCTTAGACAAAAAGAAAGAAAGAACGAAAGAAAGAAAGAAAGAAAGAGAGGAAGAAAGAAAGGAAGGAAGAAAGAAGAGGAAAGCCAGCAGCCAAGCCCCATGGCAGTTCTGACTTCCTTTGGAAGATCCTTGGGGGTATGACAGCTGGGAAATCCTCTGCCTGTACCTTTTCTTATACACATGCTCAATCGGAGTCTCAAAGTGGTGAAGCGACTTGCCCAAAGCCCACATCCTCTGCAGAGATGCTCTGCTCCCCTGGGCCCCTGGCAGGATTCTGACTTCTTCCTCTGTGTTCCTTCATCGCCCTGGGCCACCAGGCCCCCTGCTGCGGCTCTCTGACCAGCCACAGAAGCTACATCTGCAGCACAGCGCAAGAAGCCACGATTCACAGAGTCAAGGAAGGGTAGCTTTCAGTTCTGTGGACTGTCTTCAGAGAGCCTAACGTAATGTCATCTTTAACTGAGAGGAGGACGTGGGGCAGTGGCTTAGGTGGTCTCCAGGAAGAGAGTTGTACCTAAGTCATGGAGGCAGGCAACTCTATTCTCTAGCCTTGCGCTTTGTGTTAGCTCCCAGAATTCCCCCTTCTGGGAAGCATTCCGGTAATGATCATGTGGATCATAGCTTATAATTGAATAGACATTTTTTTTTCATAAAGACACAAAAAAGCCCTGCGATGCTTATTGAGAACTGAATCAAATAAGCCGTCCCATCATGTATGCTGCTGTCTAATTTCAAAACTCTTGGTTGGAATATAATAAAAACTGCGAATAAGCAGCTGCAGTGTGGAAAGCCCTTACAATGTCAGAGGGACACCGACTCCAGCAGAAAAACAAAAATTCCAAGTTTCTCAGGCCATTAATCTAAATGACAACTCTAATCTCCTCTGAAAATCCTTACCCAAATAGAACCTTAAGTACACCAGTCTTCATATTTTATATGCGTTCCGAATCTCTGTAGGTCTATTCTCGATAGAGATGCTATGGAAATGAAATCCTCATAGTAAGGTTTTTATATGTAGAATCCGGCAGGTCTCCCTTATCTGTGATTTTTCTTTTTGAAACCTTCTGCAGTTTCGGTTGCCTGTAATCAATGCTGGTCCAAAAAATACCTAGTGGGACATTTTAGAACTCCACAATTCACAGGTTTTTTAAATTGCAGGTTATTCTGAGTAGCACAATCCATCTTGTGCTGACCTCCTCCATGCTGCCTGGACACTAGCAACCTCCCGCTCATTAGATGTCTCTGCTAACAGGTCGACTGTGCGGTAACAGTTCAAGGAAACCTCGTCTCCTAAACCAGGCTCCTGAGGCGCAGCGGTAGTGATGCTCCTGGCAGGGGCGATTTGGATGCTCTGGCAAAGAAGCCATCGACACTTAAAACAAACAAAACTTTCCTTTCATAATTGTTCTTTTCTGTGTATTTTTATTATTATTATTATGAAAGCCTTCCTTCTTTCCTTCTTCTTTCTTCCTTTCTCTTTCTTTCCTTCTTTTCCTTCTTCCTCTCTCTTTCTCCTCTCCCCCTCCTCCCTCCTCCCTCCCCCTCCCCCCTCTCCCCTCCCTCCTCCCCCTCCCCCTCCTCTCTCTCTCTCTCTCTCTCTCTCTCCCTCCCTCCCTCCCTCCCAGTCCTGGGGCTTGAACTCAGGGCCTGGGCACCATCTCTGAGCTTTTTTTTTTCTCTCTCAAAGTTAGCACTCTTATCACTTGAGCTACAGCACCACTTCTGGCTCTTTCTGTGTATGTGGTACTGAGGAATGGAACCCAGGGCTTCATGCACGCGAGGCAAGCACTTTACCACTGGCCACATTCCCAGCCCCTCACCTTCTTTAAATGAAAAAGTCAAGGTTCTTCAACAAGGCTAGATTGAAGAAAATGGTTTGCTGAAGTTATTAGCGTTTATCAATGAGATAATCAAGAATTTTAAGGAAGGGAGGGAGGGGGAGAGGTAAAAAAAAGAGGGGGAAGGGAAAGGAAGAAAGCAAGAGGGGAGCTCTTTCATGTGTCTGTTATTATAATTTATTGTGGAGACTGTTCTATTTTTCATGGTTTTTATTGTAAATCTCTTGTATTGAGAAGTTAAGCTTCACCATAGATATGGGTGCCTATGTGGGATAAAATAGTATGTAGGGTTCGGTATGATCTGCAGCATCTGACATTGACTTGGGGTCTTGGAATACATCCTCTATGGATAAGGGGGATGTGTGTGTGTGTGTGTGTGTGTGTGTGTGTGTGTGTGTGTGTGTGTGTGTGTGTGTGTGTGTGTGTGTGTGTGTGTGTGTGTGTGTGTGTGTGTGTGTGTGTGTGTGTGTGTGTGTGTGTGTGTGTGTGTGTGTGTGTGTGTGTGTGTGTGTGATAACATTGCATCACTGATTGGAGGTAAGCCTCATGGAAGACTCCCTGTGTGTGAAGAACATTTACAGGCTAACTTACTGAATCCTCCCAACCCATACCTACAAACAGATAACACCCAATTTCACAGACTTAAAAACAGTACAAGAATATAAAGCTACCCATAACTTGTCAAGGTACATGGCTTATGCTTGCTAAAGCCAGGATCTGAATTTAGGCCCAGCAGTAGGCAATAGAGCCATTTACATGTTATGTAAAATTCTGCAATGTCTCCATTAAAATAGATACATGATATTCATTATAATATTTTGTCAATATACCCAATATATTATCAGTATATAAATGACATTGGAAATATGAATGAGGTATTTGCTGTGCTTTTTAATTGTAATAAATCTTTGAATGTTTTTATTTGGTGTTGAACATGAAATATTTGTTTTCTTTTTGATTTTTAGTAATTTGTAATGGCAAATTTAGATTCAGAGTCCAAATGGCTCTAAACATACTTGAATGTTGCTAATACTCAATTCTAATGGAGTATATATTTATAAATTATATTGGTTAAAATTCAGCTCTTCAGTCATATGAGTTGTGTGTGTGTGCATGTACACATGCATTTCTTTTGGGCGCCTAGTATAGTAGCTTAGTCCAAACTAATGGCTTTTAATAGTAGAGAGAACTACCATGTAATATGGGTGGCTTGTATTAGGCTAGATGGGGACTACAAATTGGATATAAAGAATAATTTGGGGAGTTTCTAGTGGAAGAATTGCTTTTGGAAGACTTGACTAAGATTTCTTAGATATAATCAGGCCGCAGCTCTCTCCTCTTCAACCATTTTGAATTCAGATGACTAGCTGGTCCCTGATGGTTCATACCTGTTAATCCTAGCTACTCAGGAGGCTGAGATCTGCGGATCATGGCTCAAAGCAAGCTTAGGCAGAAAAGTCCCTGTGAGATTCTTATCTCCAATTAACCACTCAAAATCCGGAGTGGAGCTGTGGCTCAAAGTGGTGTGGAGTACTAGTCTTGAGCAAAAAGAGCTCAGGGACAGTGCCCAGGCCCTGAGTGCAAAGCCCACAACTGACAAAAAAAAGAAATATATATATTTAGAAATATATATCCAATAGATATATTTATAATATATTAATGCATTTCTAATACAGTTCTCTAATATTATGTATATTTATACGTGTGTGTGTATGTGTATGATGTGTATGTGTGTGTTCTAGAACTTGAATTCAGGGCCTGGATGCTACCACTGAGCTTTTGTGCTCAAGGCTAGTGCTCTACCAATTGAGCCACAGCTCCATTTCTGGATTTTTGGTGGTTAGTTGGAGATAGGGGTTTCATGAACTTTCCTTCCTTAGGCTGCCTTTGAACTGTGATTCGCAGATCTCAGTCTCCTGGGATCACAGGTATGAGCCACTAGCACCAGCCAAAGTGACACATATATCTGTATTTTTTTTGTGTGTGGGGGAATAGTTCTGGGATTTGAACCCAGGACATTGCGCTTTCTAAGCAAGTGCTTTGCCACTGAGCGACATCCCAGGCCCTAATATAATATCTCCATGCTCTATTATGAAAGCTTTCAGAGAGTCTCACAATAAGCCTATGACTGTCTTAGCCACTATGAGATAGTGTATATAACACTAGAAAATGATGGGAAATACATTTATGCTACTCAGGAAAGTGATACAGGCAGAGGCAGCGGCCCAGGGGAGGTAGGTAGATAAACCTCATGCTACGCTTCCCCTACAACCACAACCTGTGGTGATCATGAGAGCAAGGACAGACGTCTATGACTGGTGGGTGGCCATTACCTCTGTGAGGAGAGAACGTGGCTCCTTTCACTCCCTTGATTATCCTTTCAAAGCATCAAGACCGAGAAGGCACCATAGCAAATGTGAGCTCTCAGCCAGTCTTGCACTGCCTACCGCTTACTCCCGTCAGCAGGCACACATGCTCATTTCCCACGTCAACGCTTCTCCAGTCATGCACTTTTTCCTTTGGCTATGACTCCATTTACTTTTTCTAATTCCCAGATGCCTTAAAATAGCAACTTTTCCTTTCCCCCAAATGACCATCACATTGCCGATCTGATGGGAATGGTGATTTTCCTTCATCTCAGCAGAATTGGGCTCATGTATCATTCCCTGATTGAAATGCCTTCTTAGATCTAGTTTACACGGATCTCTTGTTCTCTCTCCTAAAGGCCCAGCCATTCTGGATCTAGGCTCTGAAGGTTCTCAAAGTGACAGTTGGCACAATCAGGTCAACAAAATCTCCAACTATAGTAGGTTGTAAAAGAAAGAACGTGGTGAACCAGGTTTCTTCTTTGCCTTGCTTGCTTATTATCTCCAACCAAATATAGATTTATAGATATAGATTTATTATATTTGTCCCAGCCACACCCCAGCCAGTCCTGGCACTTTGCTCAGTAGATTGCAGGTTCTTAAGAATTATTACTGAATACATGAATGTGTAATTCTTTTTTAAATTTAATTCTTTAAGATTATCATGAAGTAGTTGTACAAAGAAACTGCCATTCACCGAAGCAGTTTATGAATACAATGCATCTTGATCAGTGTCCCCCATTTCCACAGGCTCACTCACCCCTCTCCACCGCACCCTCTCCCTCACGGATACACACTGGGTTCTTGACTGCATTCTCTTCCCATTTCTTCCCTTCAGTTATCTACCCATTTCCCCTTGATCCCACCTCACCCATTTCAAATACCTGCATCCTGGTGTTTATTTTGGTGTACTCTGACTTTCTAAGGAATTACGCTATTTGAGTTCACCCTTGAATCTACCACATTTTAGTTAATAGATTTGTATGCATTTGCGTACTGCTCAACGTATTTACTTATAAATTTATGAGCTCAATCTAGCTTCCACATATAAGGGAAAACAGATAGCTTTCTTCTCTCACTTAACCTAATTGGATGTGTAATTCTTTCAAGCACTTATGTGCAGACTTTGAATTAAAGAGTTCCTCTGCCAAAAGACTCTGGGAATCTTTTTTCACTCTTCCTTCCCCTAGTTTATCTGTTTGCTAATTTGGAGACAACAATGTTGACCCCTTTCTTTGCCTTTTGTTGACTGTGATTAGATTACCACTTTGAGTTTGGGGCCTGACGCTCATTTGAAGCAACTCCGCTGATACATATTTGATGTTAGATTAACTTGTTTTGACTTGTGGTTATGGTGGTGGGAGTTTTTCTGCTGTGAGCTGCCTTCCGAATATGAATAAGGTGTCTGAACTTTTATGAACTTATTGCAGGGTTATGTTTAACCACCCTAGGAAAGGAACAACCCATCAATTATTACTCTCTCATGCAGTTTTTAAGCAAGGATGAATAGAGAGCAGCTTTGTAGCATGAGTGATTTGAATCCCTGAATTGGTCTCCATACAACATTTGAAAGAGACTCATAACTATGTATTCAGTAGAGGGACTATAAAATAACAGGGTGTTAACTTTGCCACCAACAGGCATTGTTTCGGTGACACAGGTTGATTATTGGGTAGTTCATAGCTGGTCTTATTAACTTGGAAGCCTTTTTTGCATAAAAAAGAATGGATTCCATTTCTAAACCTTACAATTCCAATTTGTGCCAATACTTTGAGGCATCCAGATACTCACTTATACATGTCACTCAAAGTGGGGCAGTGAGTTATTCTGGATAGATTTCATGACGCAAAGCATCATACTTGCTCTCTACAGGCCAGTCTGCTTCTACTTCTTGAAATAGGACACCACAGGCTCATCCCATCTGCTTTATGTTAAATGAGACCCTGATGAGGAAATAAGAGCTCTCTATTAGCCCAGTGTCAGTGGCTCATGCCTGTAATCCTAGCTATTCAGGAGGCTCAAATCTGAGGATTGTAGTTCAAATCCAGCCTGGGTAGGAGAGTCCATGAGACTCTTATCTCCGATAAACCACCAGAAAGCCAGAATTAACCTTGTGGCTCAAAGTGGTAGAGTGCTCACCTTGAATGAAAAAGCTTGAGAACAGTGCCCAGGCCTTGAGTTCAAGCCCTACAACTGACCAAAGAGAGAGAAAGAGAGAAGAGATCTATATGCTTTTGGTAATACAGACATGATTCAATTAAAAACAGTTTTGTCAACTCACACTGGGTTGAGGATACCTGGAATAGAGCTTTTGTGAATGGGGAAGAGGAGGAGTAAGATAATTGCTGACATCCATGTTTAGAGTAGGTCCCTGCCCTAGACAGCAGGCTCATTGAGGACAACGGGGAGATACTATGAGAACACTGTGAACTAACAGAGTAGGTTTAGAGTGGACGAGTCTAGCTCATGCCACTCCCTAGCTCGGGTTTTACAGTAATCCACTCACTCTGCACACTTAGATCTTCTGCACTAGTTCTGGTGCCTTAGGATGACCCAAGCACAGCCCAAGAGATCATGTCTGCTCTCTTTCTGTTCTACTGACCAACTCCTAGCATATTGCCAATTAACCACCAGAAATAGAAGCGTGGCTCAAGTGGCCAATGGTGACGTGTGTTTAGGTTCTACATTTTATTTTTGCCTTGTTCCAAGGGCCACAGTTTCACATTGCATATCTTTTTTTTTTGTTTAGTTTCATTTTTATTTTCCCACAAAGGGAACAGAACATTGCAGTTTACTCAGATCCAAAGACTTGGTGCTGGGCACTGTGGCTATGGAATATTGCCTTTCTCAGCTGCTTTCCCGATGTTGGCTTCCTGCTTTTAGATTTATGTGAAATGAAAAACTCTCCAAATTATCCGAAAATAGCCACAATTTCTTTTGCAGACAGTTATTGGCAATTGTGCCTTCTACTATGAAAAGGAAGTACTGAGAAATAGACTTTGATGCTTCTTTGTATTGTTGACTTCGAGGTAAACGACACTGCATTTGGAAATTACAATGGTACCAGTATAGTGTAGTTAAACTGTGGAAATTATGCTTTCAAGAGTATCGCTATCGGAAAGAAAGACATGGTAGAATAAGAAGTCTATTTTTGTATGTTTTAATAATGGAGAGAACATTGGATTTGGAGTTGGATGATTTGAAATATTGATTCAGGACCTTGAATAAACAACTTGCTCTCTTTCAGTTTTAGTTGCGAGAATCGGTATGAAAGCCGGTAGAAAAAAACAGGTGAATATACTCTTTGAACTATAAACGTATATAAAAGTGGACAATCATCTATCAATTACCTTCATTGGCTTAAATATATTTCAGTGTGTGTGTGTGTGTGTGTGTGTGTGTGTGTGTGTGTGTGTGTGTGTGTGTGTGTGTGTGTGTGTGTGTGTGTGTGTGTGTGTGTGTGTGTGTGTGTGTGTGTGTGTGTGTGTGTGTGTGTGTGTGTGTGTAGGTGCTAGGGCTTAAACTCAGGGCCTTGTACTCTCACTTGGCTTTTTTTACTGGTTGTGGAGCTTGAACTCTGGGCCTGAGCGCTGTCCCTCAGCTCTTCAGCTCTAGGCAGGTGCTCTAGCACTTAAGCTACAGCGCCACTTCCAGTTTTCTAGTGGTTTATTGGAGATAAGAGTCTCACAGGCTTTCCTGCCTTGGCTGGCTTTGAACTGTGATCTTCAGATCTCAGCTTCCTGAGTAGCTAGCATTACAGGCCTGAGCCACTGGTGCCCAGCTTCGATTTACTTTTTTGAGGTGTGTTTAACACACAGTAAACCCCACATATTTAACTTACATAGCTTTCTAGCTTCTGACACACATGCAGATCAATTCATTAAACCTTCCCAATAATCCCTTGGCTCACAAGTTTCCTGTGCCCTTCCCCTTGGTCACCCCTCCCCCATCTTCTTGGGTCTGGGAAGATTGTATTCAGTGCTGGATTCTATGCCTTGATTTTCTAAATTGCATTACCTGATGTGTGTGATTTAATTTCCCACAAATCAAAGAGTGACATATTCCCTCCCCTAGTGTCATAATAATTCATCTCTGCCTGCCACAGGAGTTCCACACAATGAGCCGACTCCTTCTCAGAGTTAACAGGGATCTAGGTGTCCTTCTCTCAAACGACATTTAATAGAAAATGGGTTGATCTGAAAGCATGAGGATGTCATATTACCACATATTACTAGTTTATATTACTTTATATTGGTTCTATATGCTATATTTATAGCACATATAGGTTAAAGCATATATATGCTATCTATCTATCTATCTATCTATCTATCTATCTATCTATCTATCTATCTATCTATCTATCTATCTACAGAGAGAGTGCACCTAAAGATACTTCTTTAGGTTAGAAGAAAACAATAACTATCTGACCATAGTTCCTAAAACTGACCTGCTAGTCTTAAAGGGAGAATGATAACTCACACTCTGAAAATCCTGGATAATTTGATAAAAGTGATTGAAAAAAACTCAGTAATACTTTTTTAAATGTTACTATTCTTCAGGTTTTGGTAAACATTTCCACTAAGGAAATTCTCCATTAGGTGGCTGATATCAGAGTAGGTGGGAGCGTTGAGTGTAGAGTTCTGTGGAGCTGGGTTTTACCCAAGTAGCCCTGAGCAAATGACTGATTCCTTTTGTAAGCCTCAGCCTGCTCATCTGTAAGATGGGCACACAAATAGCACCTGAATCGTAGGACGATCGTTGTGACAATTACATTAGGTGATACACGTGGAGGAGTAGCATGGAACGTGGAACAATCATTTCATTCCTGCTGTTGCGATGACAACATTATCATTGCAAAATGGCCTCAGCAATAAGGCAAATACAGTGGCCCTGCCTAAGCCTGAGACTCGTATTTTCAGTCCTCAACTGGTTGACTCTCTGAAGATGGAGCCCCAGGGACACAAAAATTAAGTCACGTGCCTAAGAGACACAGAGCTAGCAAGGCTCATTGGCACAATGTCAGGATGGGGACAGCACCAGGACTTTTCTGCTTCAGGGAAAGCCTGGCTGAGGCATTGTAGTGCTGGCTGGTATAGCCTGGGGCCTCTTGGCTCATCCATGGCATACCCTTGAAGCAAATGGGACTCTATCCCTTCCTCTGCCTTTCCCCTCTGCTGTATGGGGCAAATGGCTTGCCTCTGCCAGGAGCGCCTTCAATGCGCTGCGATGTGCAGTGATGCACTGAAATCTCCACAGCTGTGAGCTGAGTCTTTTCTCTATAATCGTTCCTTTATCTCAGGTGTTTGCTAACAGTGCTATAAAGCTGACTAAAGCAAGCTCTGAGCATCCTGAAGTTACTGAATCATGGGAACAATGAGTCCTGCCTGGTCTGATCAGCCTCCTTCCCTTTGCCCACCAATGACAAGGTATTTGTGTGGTGATACAATAACCGTGTGTCTCTTATGCACTGCCTTCCAGGTTGACCTCTTCACCTTTAGCTGTTAGGGATTTGCCTAAGGTCAGATGTTATTGTTATTTCACAGACAAAACACCAGGGGGCGATCAAAGCCCATCACAGTAACTACACTGATGCAACCAACACTTGAGCGCCAAAGGAGCTGGGCTCAGAAATTCTGATCCCTGTAACTCACAACATGTAGAGACCTTTCGATGGCATTGTGTGGCACACATAGTATGATGGTGAGAACATCGGCAGAGGTGCTGTTCGGTGCCAAAAGGCAGAAAAATGGCATCTCATAACTAAGTTATTGCGCAGGAAACAGAAGGTAGAGAATTGTCCTGCCTATGGTACTGGGTAATTCACGGGCTCCACAGAAGCCTGGGCTTGCTTTCCTGCGCATGCAGAGCCTCACGCGTGTGCTGTTCTGAGGCATAAATCCCTAGGACACATCAAGTGCCAAGAATCCTTCTGGGCAGTGGTATCTGGGATTATTTTGCAACTATAGGCCTTGGAAACACTCTCAGATAGCAAAGCACTTATGGAAAAGAACGTAAAAATAAATAAGTAAAGCAGTTCAGTTCAGTCCTCCAGACACTGCCCAGAGACCGCTCAAAGCTCAGTTAGTAAGTGACTCTCCTTTGGGGCTATATTTTTCCATTAGTCAAAACCAATCGCCCCCTTCTATTCCTCTAAAGACTGAACCAGATGCATCTCGTTCATTTTCTGAGCTCCTTACCACTTCTAGATCCAAACAGTGCCTGAGACAAGGGCTTTTGGCTAATTGCCTTGGGGTAAAGTTCATGGAAGTGGATTCTTTCTTGTCCTAGGTTAACAGAGCACATGCCCTTTGTCAATGGGATCGCATGGTTGGATATTTATTTTTTCTTGTTTTAAAGAGTAAACCTTTGTTCGATTATAATACAGTTGAGGGTGCATACATTCAATGAAATTAACGTCACCCACCCTGTGTTGCAGGGTGAATTTACAATTTACCATTTTGGTACCTTCGTGCATCCTGTAGTTGATCACATTCCACAACTGGGATACATTTCCGACTTCTTTTTTTGGCAGCAGTAAAGTGTGGTTTTGTTAACGATGGGTTTGCATAACTGGGGGAATGTAACTGCAAGGCAAATGCCCAGGCCTCACTCCTAACTTACAGAGTTAGAAATTCTCAGTGATCCTGATATACTTAGAAGGTCTGGGGCCTTTGTCCTGTAGTGGTGGCTGTCTTCTAGCCTGGGCCGGGTGACACAGTGGCAGTATTCTATGTCTTCTAGGGTGTGGAGTATAATGGAGACAAGATCGAATGGCCTGCTGCCATCTTCCTACCTTAAATTTTATTTACTAGCTTTACAAAGTTAGGTTCCATAAAACAAGACCCATCAATTTCAACATACCAGCCAATGACTCTCACAAATATTTATAGTGGCTTCCTCCCGACAAACTGCACAGGGCTCTTCAGATCTTATTGAAGAGCTCACTCAGGGCTCTTCTAACTCACAGGCAGAATTCTCAAGGGCTAACTTGTCCTATTCATCATTGATTCCCACTCCTTCACCAGATACAAATAAGAGGCCTCACAAATATTTGCTGAAGAAATGAGTTAGGCAAGCAAGATAAACAACCATAAACCCAAGAAGACTACCGGGATTACAGGACAAGAAATAGGTGTGTCCAAGAATCCTGTATACATTTCGTGGTCCAAAGTGGAAATAGATGAGTGATACAATAACGGTGTAGGCAGAACTGGGCTGGGCGCGCTGTGGAGTGCTGCTGGCAGCCCGGTGGATTGCTCGACAGCGTCCCCTGGAGGTCATCTCTGCTCTGCTCCCACTCAGGCAGGAATATGTCCTGCGTCTCTGCTTCAGGGCATTCTCTGGTTTTTAGCTTCCAAACTGGACAAATCAGAACCGTGGGATGTCAAAACTCCAGGAGTAATCCCTAAGGAATGAGAGACTGTGGGTGCACAAATACCTCCCTTCATTTGGCGGGGGGGGGGGGGGGGGGGGGGGGGGGGGGGGGGGGGATGAGGGATGTATTGGAGGTGAACTACACCTACTTTCGCAGTAGAACCCAGGAGTACTGAAATCCAATTTCCCACTCACGGAGCTCTACTTGAGTTTTTCTTCTTCCCTGCCTCTTCATAGTATGCATTGTCTACAGGGTTGAACGGCAGACTCATTTTCTTATTTGGATGGAGACTTGCACACCACAGCCAGTATCCATTAAACTACCTATTCTTGAGGATTCCCAATGATGTTAGATTTTTTCTAATACACCCTCTACCATTGATCTTCATTTTTAATCTATGGTCATCAAAAGATCAAGGAGTCTTCCAAATTTCTGATCAGGTTTCTCTATTCTATTTCCAGAAATATATTTCCCCCTTAAACGACTCTGCAGCATGTGAGGAAGAAGAGTTTGCTTGAGATCTCCCAGAACACAACAGAGCGACCACTCAGCTTTCCATTCTTACACTGCATCTAATATAACAACTGTTATAGGTGGACCCATTGCAACAACGAGATGTACAAGTCGTTTTGTTGAAAAATGAACTTTACAACTTTGGCAGTGGGGGGAGAGGGTGTGAGAGGGAGGGGAGATGGGAAGGGATAGGAAGGGGAAACAAAGGAGGAGGCAACAATGCTTGATAAGAAGTGTACTCATTATCTTGCCCATGTAATTGTAACCCCTCTGTACAGTATTTTCACAAAAAAAAAAAAAAAAAAAGATGAGCTCCAAAGCAAAGGGCTGAGCCTCTGTCCCAGGGTACACCAGCATGCTCTTCATAATCGCTGCAAGTACACAGGAGCACTGGTAGGTTAGTGTCACTAAGTTCCAGCTCAAGGTAGGTTCCATGATGTTAAGCAGGGGAGAGCCCACACGAGGCCTAGCCAGCATCTGCCTGTTTTTAAGTTAGAGAAGCACAGGTTCTCAAACATCGTCATGTTTGCACTAAGGTTTACTTCTGTGTGTTTATCCTCTGTGGAGACCAAATAGTTGATGCGTTCAATGTTCCCCATAAGGCTTTCTGATTATCACTGATCAGGCTACCTGGCTGGTGATCATAAGTGAATAAACGGATATAAATCCCAAAATAAAAAAAAAAGAATATAACAACTGAAACACTTTTTGATCATGGACATGAATCCTACCCTGCAGAGGACTAAGGAGATCATAGTCGCTTGTATCAGAACAGTCGTTTCCAGACTTCTCTTTGAAAGTAGTATGCACACACACACATATATATACATACTCTATACATACGTACTATACATACGTACATAGTATCTATATCCTTAAGAAGCAGTAAGCAATCAGACTCTCAAGGTATGAAACAGAAAAGCAGAACTACTTAAGACTGAAGTTATACTAAATGGCAAGAGGGTATGTCTGGAGCTATGGTGTAGCTCCTTAGTCTTCATCCTACAATTCTGTCTACCAGGAGCCCTCATCTGTGAGTATTCATTACTCTAACAGCCAGAGGCTTAAAAAAAATCCTTATTCTGGGATTTCCCCAGACGAGCTACATTAGAACATCTAGAGGACAGGACGGGTTTTAAAGTTCCCCAGATGAGTAAACAGACTTTTTAATCCTCATCAGGAAGTGTGAGGAAGCCAGTGAGAGTCTGGTTTTGATTTCCTGCTGTCATAGACTTTCTTTGCCATGTAGAAGAGCCAGAAATGACAGAAATACCTAGATTAGTGCAATTCCTTTCCCTGTGCTGTTATGGCACAGATAATCAGGTTAAAATCAAAAGAGAGCTCTTTTCAAACCAGGAAAATATTTGTAGAACTTGAAACCATCAAAAAATACAACATATGACTGTTCTGACCTCCACAGAGAATTTTTTCAGATGGAATTACAACAGAGGTCAAAAGAAGGAGAAAAATAAAAAACCATCCCTTGTTCTTTATTTTGAAAAGCTCAATGGTTAGAGGAAAAGAAATCCATGGGGAATGCCTCATCCCTCTCAGCATGTCTCTCTCCCAGTATATCAGAAAAGAACAAAGGGAATTAATTAACAGGCTCTCTGTAGCATCATTAACAGAAAATGCTTCTTTGTCTGATTATGAGTCCAGGAGATCAAAATGTCACTCTTTCAAAAGATCAGAATTTAAAGTACTTCTCTCCCCCACCCTTCACACGCTTCCTTTCAGAGAGCTCTTGTCCTTCTTGGGTGTTTTTCAACAGAACAATTTAATGGATTTAGATATTAAAAAAACAAACTCTGAGGGAAAATTGAAATATCATAGAAACTGCCAAGGCACAGCTAATAACAAACATAGTTTAGAAAGAAAAATTAAAATTTTATACATGAAAGTAGAATGAATTTAGGAAGTGAATACATAGCTGAAAATAAAGATGGTATTATCCAAAAGTGAATTCAGTCCATTCTAATTTTGAAGGTCTCTTCCATTTTGCAAGGCTGTCTTTGGAATAAAGTATCTTCCTGCGTTTCTGTGCATGCTGCAAAGAGACAATGCAGCTGGGCTGCGGGTAGGGTATGATGTTCATTCCTACTCTGTAGAATTGAATGGCTAGTGACTACTTCCCCCAGATCCCCCTCAGCACTGGGAGCTTCAGAGTGGTCATTCTGTGGAGCTCATCCACACTGGAGTATTGAGGAAGAGGTAAGCTGAGACAGATTTCTCGTTTCCATGTTCACACTAGAAGGTTTCTGTTAGAAAACTTTCGGTGTGAAGGGTTTCTCTGTTCCTCTCAATTCTAGCTTTTAGGTGCCATATTGTAAAAAATGAAATAAAAAAGGTGAACTGGCAGTGTTCTATTACTTAAGCTCTTTGCCTGATCATGGAAGCATGCTTTCAGAATTCCACTAGGCTCACTTCTTATATTCACAGACCTAACTTATATCATTAGGTCAGGTACTAAATATACACTAACATTCCCCCTCTCCCCCCCACAAAAACAACCATGTTTAACTAAAGGCACAATTACAAATGATAATACAAGGAAAGCAAAGAGGAACTAAGAGGAAATGTAAGGTAATAACAAAGTCCATGTGTTTGGGCTATGGTTGAATACAAATGAAATCAGAGTACTGAACATACCCTGGTGGCCTCTGTCAACACAACATATCTATGTTTCTTGCAGGTCTCCTATTGTCAGCCCATACAGTCCTACTTGAAATGTCCAAAGATGTCCTTTCCTTGGCTACTTTTGGAGGGCTGTGTTTCAACTGTCAAGTTGTTAAGAGTTATTTGTACATGGTGGAGAGTACATCATTGTTAGGTAAATGGCTTATAAATGTTCTCTCCCATTTTGAAGACTGCCTGTTTACTTTCACTTCACTACTCTGCTTTAGTGTCTCATTTTGATAAAGTCCAACCTGTCAATTCTTTTCCTTTGGTTGTTTGGCTTTGGTGTCATAGGTAAGAAACCACAGCCTGATCTAAAGCCACAGATTTATACCTGCATTTTCATCTAGGGGCTATGCAAGTTAGCTGTTATGTTTAGATCTTCTAGCTATTTTCAGTTAATTAAGTGGCATTCTCCATATGGATAGCTCGTTCTCCCAACACCATTTAATGAAAGGACTATGCATTCATTATTGTCTTGGCATTATTACTGAAAATATCTATACATTTAGGACTTTATTTGCAGATCCTCAATTTTATTCCATTCATCTGTCTGTCTTCACACCAGGACCATACAATGATGATTACTATAGTGCTATAGTAAGTTTTGAAGTTGGAAAGTGTGACTTATCAAGCTTTGTTTTTGTTTGTTTTCTCAAAGATTTTTGGTTATTCTTCATTCATAAGAAATTTAGGATCAGTGTTTTAACTTCTGAAAAGGTGTCACCTGGGATTTTGGCTAGTTTTACATCAATCTGTAGATTAGTTTGGCAAGAACTATAGTCTTACCAATGCCAGGTTTTTCAATCAATGAATATGAGCTATCCTTCCATTTATTTATACTAACTTGCACATATTTCCCCCTAAGTATTCTGTTGTTCTGATGCTATTATAAAGGGAATTGCTTTCTTGATTTCATTTTCAGATTATATATTTCTAATATGTAGAATATTTTCTATGTTAAGTATGCTGTAAACATTGCTGAAATAATCAATTTTGACCCTTTTTGACTCATAATTTTCTGCAGTGTCATGTCAAATGGAAATCAGATAGCATTTCCTCCTTTCTAGTTTGAATGGTTTATTACAACAGGTCATATTATGAAAATTCTCGAATGAGGTCATGAAGAGCTCCAATTTCATTTTTCCCTCTTTATGTGTTTAAGGCTGTTCATTTGTCTTTTTGTCTTTTTTTTCTCATTCAGTGCTGGGATTGAATGCGAGATGTTGTGCATGCTACAAATGTGCATTGTGGGTAAATTGCTTCATGAGCCCTGGGTGATTGGATTTTAAGGCTGTCATGGACTTGGAGAGATTTTTATTTTAAAGGAAACACGCTAAGTTAAAATGCCACAGATATTTCTGCTCTCTCTGACTCCTGTATTCTCTGTGGATTGCCGAAAGCCTTTTTTAATTTGCAGTTTCCTGAAAAAGGAGATTCTCAGAATTTTTGTGAAGCTTCTCATTCTCTCTTCCCCTTTTTTTTTGAAGGAGAGAATTTTCAGGGTAAGCACTGGCATTTTTATTAATGCTACTTTCCGTTAACAATTAAGCTTTCTTTGAAAACATTCATTCTGAATTCAAGCAATTTTATAAATGTCTTCAGTACATTCCATTTTCTCAACCGAGAAGAGCCAGAAATGATTCTCCCCTTACCCTCAATGATACAGAATGCAGCCATACCGACAGATTATAATTTGAGAAGCACTGATAGTTTCGTCAATGTTCAACCATGAATGCTATGGGTCCATCTCCAACTGACCCTCCTATGAGTAAACATATAGGCACCGACACTGGGCAGTGCCTAGAAGACTTGAGTTAGAAATTCACATTATCCTGAAGCATTCCCTAAACCATTCATGCCTTCTTACACAAACCATTTGTCTAACATGTTGGCGGCTGAGATGATAAGACAGCAAAAATGGAGACACGTGTGAGTAACTCCCTGCTTGATGCAGCCTTGGATAATAACATCAATGGTGCAAAGATACAACAGACGCAGTAAGGTGATTAAAAAAAAACCAACAACCAGGTATGTCTTTGGAATTAAAAAAAAAGTCTCAATTCTATGCCAACTAGTTTTGCCATCTTGATTAAATTACATGTTGTATCTGGCTCATAGTCTTTCTTGGTTAAAAAGGATCAGGTAATCCTTGTATATGGGTTGCAATGTGCACATGATATACATGTTGTTAGCACATGGTGGGCACAGAGGAAACGCACGGTTAATCTGGAGCTGCAGAGTTGATGAGTGAAGAGGAGAATCATGGGAGGACTGAGGACCAGGGTCCGCTGGGACTGAGGGAAGATGGTGCTCTTCTGCAATCTCAGCTTCCAGTTGACCATCCCAGTGTTTAATGAAGGAACTGACACCCAGTAGGTGTCTTTCAAAATATTTGGCTCTTCTTTTTGTATCTTACACCTTCAGCAAACAAGAGTCTGACCTGCTCCATGGGAAAGCATTTAGGCATTTAATAGCACTGTCAGGGGCCCCTCTCCCCCCACAGCTTGTCTAACTCCCTCTTGCTGACTCTAGAAGCCATTTCCTCCCACTCCGTTCTCACTGCAGCATGGCCGCTCCTGTTGTGCTTGAAAGGTGCCTGGCTGTTGTTCATTTCAAGTCCCTTTAATAATTAATATTAGATCTCACTCCAGCCAAGCTGACAGACAGGCTCCTCTGCCTCTCCTCTTGTTTTTTTTTTTTTTTTTTAATTGGCACCTTGTGAGCTAGAAACTAACTGCACAGAGAAAACGATTTAAATACCAGGCTCTGGATGGTATTTAAGCTTGGCTTCAGGAATGTGCCAGGAAGAACTGTAGAAGCAATTTTGATTGAGGAGGTCACAAATGTTGCCTGGACCCTCAACCCCACCCCTGATATCTTCATATAGCACCCACGCAGGGGTAAGTGTAAGCAGGATAGAAGATAGCCATGTCTAAGGGAAAAGATGGAGGGTTATTATTTGATAGCATAAGCAATCAAAATTGTACAAATGTACAATTTGTACACTGCCTCCTCAGCAATAACGGGTAGTGCTAAAAATCAGGTTCATCAGATCAGCTGAGTATTAATTTAATATCAATTTATGTTTGGGTTTTAGCCATGCCACAATCTAGAATCAGAGTTGGGGGATGATTGAATACAATCAAGCGATGGTGACAATCATATGTCAACCATGAAATATCATCCACACAGCCAAGAAAGCGGTGGAGAATTAAAAGTGGAGAAAAAAATTCGAAAGCCAAAGGTTCCCTCTCAGGGGTGTGTAGTGTGTTTGTGTGTGTGTATGTGTGTGTGTGTGTGTGTGTGTGTGTGTGTGTATTACAGAAAATTTCATCAACTCAGTGCTGAATTAGGTGCATGCTGAGAAAAATGTTAAAAGTTCAAAGTTGAGTGTACACTTAAACATATTTTTTGAACATCAGTTCAAATGTAATCTCACGATCCATTTAAAAACAAACAAATGTATTTTTTGTTTGTTTTTGGTCAGTCATGGGGCCTGAACTCTGGGCCTGGGCACTGTCCCTCAGCTCTTCAGCTCAAGGCAAGTGCTCTACCACTTGAGCCACAGCTCCACTTCCAGTTTTCTGGTGGTTTATTGGAGATAAGAATCTCACGGACTTTCCTGCCTGGGCTGGCTTTGAACTGTGAGCCTCGGATCTCAGCCTCCTGAGTAGTAGCTAAGATTACAGGCGTGAACCACTGGCGCCCGGCCAAACAAATGTGTTTTATGTAATGAGGTTAAACATGCCTTTTCAAAAATGAAAAAAAATGTAAATTTTCCTGTGGTTTGAGTTAAAAGTAAATATCAATCAGACACCTGGGCTAATGATTCATACTACAAAGAAAGTAGATTCGAACATCTTGCTCTAACTGTAATATACAATGCGTGGTATTTTATGTTGACAGAAATATACTCCCACAGATGACCCCTCCCAAATGAAAGAAATGAAATAAAGTTTTAGGCTAAAATGAAAAGAGAAAGTCAATTGCCATATTATGTGAAATATTACAAGTAGCAAAAGCTGTAATTAGTATCTCAAGGAAATTCTTCATTTATATTTGCACAGCCATAGCACACATGTTCTCTGATGCTGTTCCTGGCATCTGTGTCAGTACGTTTTACTGAGATAATAACACTGGACGGTAAAAAAAGAAACCCTAGCAACACGATAAATTATACGAGACTGTAGGCATTCACACAGTAAGACCAAAGGAAGATAATCTTAGGGGAGGATCCCAAAGAAGCAATGCTTGTATGCCTCTGATTATATAAAATAATATTTAATGAAATGAACTCCAGGAAATGGAAACAAGATTTTTTTCTCTGTTGCTGTTTTTTTTTTTTTTAATATTTTTTTCTGGTTTGCTTATTTTATCTCTCTTTGGGAGGGAAAGGAGGGACACAGAAATGGAGAGACAAAGGGTGAACAAATGCAGCAGTGGTACTCACTAGACACACTATGTTGCAAATGAACTATACAACTTGAGGGTGGGGACAAGAGGGCGACCTAGAAGAGAATGAGGGAAGGAATGACACTGTTCAAAAACAAATTGTTTACATAGGGATACAGGTGGACCCATTGCAACAATGAGATATACAAGCTGCTATGTTGAAAAACGAACTTTACAATTTGCGGGGGATGTAGTTGAGGAGATGGGAGGGAAGGGATGGTAGGGGAAAAACAAAGGAGGAGGCAACAATGCTTGATAAGAAATGTACTCATTACCTTGCTCATGTGATTGTAACCCCTCTGTACAGTATTTCCATAATAAAAACTTAAAAAAAAAGAAATGTAATCTTGATCTGACTGTAACTGACTGTAACTGTAACTCCTCTATATATCACCTTGATAATAAAGCAAAACAAAACAAAACATGGCTCCCATAGCTACCAGTCCTCCACATTCTTCCTCGCATGCACCATGCGGGCGGCTGCAGGTGCAGGGTCTCCTTGTTCGGAGCATCATGGCTGACAGAGCCTCATCTCTTGGTGATGTGCTGCAGAGAACCTGGAGGCTTTTGGACCTCCGACGGCATTCTTTTGGTCAGAATGTGCCAAAGCCAGTGAGTGACAACATGTTATTACTCCCACAACAGGCTCAGCAGCACAAGAGGGCAGGATTTCAGACTCCCAGACAAAAATACTCGATGTCTAGGGAAAGAGTATAGAACTATGTAGAACATGGAGATTGGAAAATCAGGGTTTGAAGCTAGCAAAACAAAAAGTTCATGAGACTGTCTTCATCAAGGGCTGGGCATGACAGCGCACACCTGTCATCCCAGCAATGGAAGGAAGCATAAACAGGAGGATTTCAGTCTAGGCTGGTTAAAGCGTAAAGCATGACCCCTTGCTGGAAAATAACCAACCAGCACCCCAAAAGTCAGAATGCTTCAAGTGGTAGAGTACCTGCCTAGCAGGCACAAAGCCCTGATCTCAAGCTCCAGTGCCACCCAAGAGCATGCTGGACCTCCAGAGCAATGTGGATTTCAAAAAAATATGTATTTCAAGGAAATGTATTTAATATGTATTATGTCTATAGTATGTATTTAGTATGTAGTATGCATATAATATACATTTCATATACAATATATATTCAGTATATGTTTGTCATATATAATATGTATTTAGCAAAGAATATGATTTAGCATAGTGGTAAATGTAGCATATTGTGGCATAATGACTCCTGCTACAAAGAGAGTAGATGCGGAATGTCTTGATCTAACTGTAATACACAATACATGGTATTCTATGTTGACAGAAATATACTCCCACAGATGACCCTTCCCAAATGAAAGAAATGGAATAAATGATCTTTCTAGCTACGTCCTTTGCCATGCAGAAGCTCTGCAATTTCATGCAATCCCATTTGTTCAACCTTTCTTTGATTTGTTGTGTTTCTGGGTCTCTAGTAAGAAAGTTTCGGCCTGTGCCAAGGAGACCTAGGGTTTCTCCTATTCCATCCTGTAATGTTTTCAGGGTGTCTGATTTGACTTCGAGGTCTTTGATCCATTTGGAGTTGATTCTGGTGCAGGGTGATATATAAGGATCTAGCTTTAGTTTTCTACAAGTAGTTAACCAATTTTGCCAGCACCATTACTTTCTTCCATTCTATTTTTTTAGCTCCCTTATCGAAGATTAGATGGCTATAGGTCTGTCTGTAGGTTCATTTCTGGTTTTTCAATTCTATTCCATTGGTCCTCAGGTCTGTTCTTGTGCCAGTACCAAGCTGTTTTGATTACTATGGCTTTATAGTAGAGTTTGAAATTTGGTATTGATATTCCTCCAGCACTATTCTTTCTGTTGAGGATCGTTTTTGCTATTCGAGGTCTTTTATTGTTCCATATGAATTTTTGGATTGCCTCTTCTATTTCCTTGAAAAATGAGGTTGGAATATTGATAGGTATCGCATTGAATTTGTAGATACACTTGGGAAGTATTGCCATTTTCACGATGTTGATCTTTCCAATCCAGGAGCATGGGAGTTTTTGCCACTTTCTAAGTTTTGTTTTGATTTCCTTTTTCAAGTTTTTAAAGTTTTCATCATAGAGGTCCTTCACTTCTTTGGTTAAGTTAATTCCTACGTATTTTATTTTTTGTGGGGCTATTACAAATTGAGTTGCTTTCCCAATTTCAGCCACACTTTTCTCATTGTTGGCATAGAGAAAAGCCATTGATTTTTGAGGGTTAACTTTATACCCTGCTACTTTGCCAAAGTTTTGAATCAGCTTGAGTAATTTGGGAGTGGAGTCTATTGGACAAGGGTCTCATATCTAAAATATACCTTGAACTTAAAAAATTAAATCCCCCAACAACAAATCTTCAAAGAAACAACTGCCCAATAAATAAGTGGGCGAAAGACTTAAAGAGAAACTTCTCTGAAGAGGAAAGAAGGATGGCCAATAGACACATGAAGAAATGCTCAACCTCCCTAGCCATAAAAGAAATGCAAATCAAAACAACATTGAGATACCACCTCACCCAAGTTAGAATGGCTAAAATCAAGAACTCTAATAACAACAGATGCTGGAAGGGATGTGGACAGAAGGGAACCTTACTGCATTGTTGGTGGGAGTGTAAATTTGTTCAACCACTTTGGAAAGCAGTATGGAGGTTCCTCAAAAGACTCCACATAGAGCTCCCTATGACCCAGCAATCCCACTTTTGGTCATTTACCCAAATGCTTACAAACAAGACTACACTAAAGCTACCAGCACGACTATGTTTATTGCAGCATTATTTACCATAGCTAAGATCTGGAACCAACCCAGATGCCCCTCAGTAGATGAATGGATCAAGAAAATGTGGTATATATACACAATGGAATTCTATGCCTTCATCAGAAAGAATGACATTGCCTCATTTGTTAGGAAATGGAAAGGCTTGGAAAAAATTATATTAAGTGAAGTAAGCCAGGCCCAAAGAAACATAGGTCCCATGGTTTCCCTTATTTGCAATATCTAGTATATGTCTGAGTCGAGCAGAAAAGGTCAGATAAAGTGATGTTAGGGAAATGAACCATAAGATATGTATTCAAATGTTTTTTTTTCTTTCATATGATTGTTTCTAACACATTTATAAGATGATTTCTTTGTTGCTTTGTATGTCCCTCCCCCACAGTATAACCCCTGCTTTCACTGTATTTGATGTCAGTATAATTTGTGGAAGGGAAGGGGAAAAACAAATCCTTTAAATAGGGATACAGGTGGACCCATTGCAACAATGAGATGTACAAGTCGTTATGCCGAAAACGAACTTTACAACTTTGGTGGGGGGCGGGGAGGATTGGGGGGACGGGGAAAGGATGGGAAAGGATGGGAAGGGATGGGAAGGGGAAACAAAGGAGGAGGCTACAATGCGTGATAAGAAATGTACTCATTATCTTGCCCATGTAATTGTAACCCCTCTGTACAGTATTTTCACAATAAAAAATATATATATATATAAAAAAGTAAAAAAAAAAAAGAAATGGAATAAATGCTAAAATATTATTAGTTGTAGATATGAAAGACATTATCTTACTTTTGTTTGCTAAATCTGGCGACCCAATCAGGGATAGATAATCCTTCTGGAGAGGAGTGGGGGCTGTGAATCACTGGACACAATAACAATCTACCATTACCCTAGGTATTGCGCCATGTTATAATTACATAGCCCAGGGTGTCTGATTACTAGCTGCTCTCTGCTCCACGAACTTCCCTCCCTCCTAAACTAATCTAATCGAATGCCACCTGGCTTCCCATTCAGGCTGAAATTACAAGGCCCCTAGGCCTCTACCTGAGAACTCTGCTCCCCTTGAGATAATGCATATTTCCTCTCACATGGGCCCGTAAATAAATTACCTGCTTTGACACCATACAGCACACAACCATGCTCTTTTCTTTGCTTGGTCTCACACTGCCACTGGCTGACCTACCATGTCCCAGAGCCACTTGAAAGAGTTTTGCCACCGACACTCTTGCAGGGGTCTATTCTGAAAGCAGCATGTGTGATGGGTGCTGGCTGTCAGCGTCTGCTGGCCTGGGCTGGAGCCACGGGAAGAGGCAGGCTGCTCCTCTCTCAGCTGAGAGCAGGGACAGCTCCAATTACGGCCTAAGTCCCCCAGGAGCCTCCATGGGAATGAATGCCAGATACTAGCCTTTACCTTCTCACGGTCCTGGCTCAAACGAGGTCCACAGGGACTTTGTAAACAGCTGCATCCAGCAGATGCCTGACCAGTCGCTCTGCGGTGAATCACCCCGTGTGAGTGGTGGTCTTGCTGCACCTGTGTGAGACCCTACATTGACAAGGTGCCACCTGCTTCTCCATTGTACCCTGTGGCCTGGGTTTGTCTTTCCCACGCCCTCTTTCACCTCCTGAAGTTCGGAGATATTGATTCCTTTTCCAGGAAGGTTGTTCTCCACCGCCTACCTTGTGGTGGACTTGGTGATCTGTTCTCCAGAATTGATCATCTTTCTCAGTGAAGAGCAGAGATGTGAGGGAGAACTGACTTGAGGGCCATTTAATGGGCGTGGTCTGTGGCGGGGTGATGTGACCCGCTGCTGGGAAATGTGCTAGAGGAGGGGCTTGCTAAACGTCGCCGGGAAAGGTCTTCTATTTTCCTCTTAAAAAGAGAAGTTAGTAGGAGAGAAACAAAGGAGGGGGTAACAATGCCCGACAAGAAATATACTCGTTACTTTACTCATGTAACTGTAACCCCTCGGCACAGCATCTTTACAATACATTTTTTTTAAAGGAAAAGAACAAACAAGAAAACAAAAGTAAAAACAAAAACACACTTCCCCCTAAGGCATATCCCCTGTAGTCACTGTACTTGAGTTTGGTACCCTGCGTCTTGTCTATACATTTGTCTAATCTGGGGAGGGGAAGGGAAATAATAAAATGCTGAAACAAGGACACAGGATGACCCATGGACAGTATATTGGGAATGAACTTTACAACTTCAAGTGGAAGGGGGGGGAGGCGTGGTGGGGAGGGAAAGGGTAATGGTACAACAACAAAGACAGAGTTAACGATGATCGACAAGTAATGGACTCATTGCCTTACTCATGGAACTGTAACCCTCTGTTCAGCATCTCTACAAAAAAAAAATAAAAATAAGAAAAAAGAGAGAAGTTATTGTTTCTATCTCAGTCTGAACAACAACAAAAAGTAGATAATAACAAGTGCTATAACCTCCATCAGCCAGCCGGGAAGAGAGAATCCCGTGCTGTGGATGGTGGAGCAGAACGTGGCCAACAGCCTCTGTCCTTGTGACATTACATGACCTGCACATCAATCAGCTCCTACCTCCAGATCAATTCTTCGGCACATAGTGAGTGATCTTGTTCAAGCCAGTCAGTTTGTTTCCCTATTCCTTACAGATGAAAGCATCTAGTACACCCCACCTTCCCACCTCTCCTCTCCAGGTGACTCCTTCAGGATTGAGTCACAGTGTGAACTTCTTAGGGTTGTCTCAGTGTGGGTGAGATGACCTGTACGTCTGCCCTCACAGTACTTAAGAAGCTTTGTCATTGCTTGTCTAGTAGCCTGCTCCAGCTACAGGAACTATTTTTGCCCCTGGCCACCAGAATATCACCAGCATGTTTCCAGTCATGAAACAGATACTTGCTAAAGCGATCTGGTTTGCTGAATGGATGGACTCCAAGGCCCCGTTCTGGGATATGCCAGTATTAACCATACTCGTCCATTCAAATGGGCTCAACCATCCTTGGTGCCTGGTTCATGCCTACAGTTGGTCATGACAATGGTAAGTACCATTGCCCTCTTTATCGAATCCTCAGGAATTCCAGGCTCCTGTTCTAAGGCACACCCTTATCTTTTGTCACTGCTACCCAGCTAGGCCTTTTAAGTTCCCAGGGAATCCACTGGCTTGCCTCTAACTGTCCCCGAGACATTTATTTGGTCAGACTAGCATTCTTATCTGGTTTAACAGCTCTCTAACTTGTGTGGGCCTTCAATAATTTTCTTTCTGCAGGCCCCTCACCCACAAAAGGTCAAGGCATTTGGCGTATGTACGACTTCTGAAGTATTTAAAACATAGAAAGTAACAATTCATATGGCTACTCTATACTTTAAATCTAATGCATATGCAATACAGGCTCAATTCCAGGGGCTAGAATTTTTTTAAAAATCAAGACACACTAGCGCACGCACGCACACACACACACACAACCTGAAGCCAGTCTGCATCTTTCAGTTACACAGAGAAATGAAAAGATGGTAGATATCATGAATGATGTGAAGAACTTCTCTCCACTTCTCCTGAGCTCTCTCTAGGTAGACTGTAATAGAGTTATCAGGATGGGATTATGGGAACAAATACCCACTGGGCTCCACTTCTGAATTTGTTTTAGAGGGGAAAAGAAACCACATGTGAAAATATTTGTAAATCCTGCAAAGCATGGAGACTTAAATACTAAATACACCCATGGCTTTCCTCTCTCATAGGAAAACCAAAGCTTTTCTTTCTGGTTTGTATTTGGTTCTATAAAAGATACACGCACCAAGAGAAAAGAAGATACATTTACAATTTTACGTTTTATCCCTGGATGAGGAAGGCATCTTAGATCCAAAAAAAGGTAGACAGAAGAAAAAAGACAAACAACAACAATAACAACAAAACAAAAAGGGAAAGAAGCATACACTTTTGTGACTTGATCAAGTCTCAACTTTCTTTAGATTCTGGGTGATGGTTTCACTTTATGTCCATCAGGAGGAGAAAAGATTGGTCTCCATTGGGTACCTACACCCTATACCACTCAGAATTCTTTCCTGTTGCTCAAAATATCCCTTTGGGTGGATTTTAAGTCAACTGATGGATCGCTGTGATCATTGAAACAACGGTGGCAAAACTTTCAGACGTCCCTATGCTTAGAAAGAAGTTCTAAATGTCTCTTTCCATCTGTGTCCACTAGCCTTCACTCACCTTCTTTGGCCAAGGTCATGTCCTCAAGCCCTCTCTGAGTTTCAGGCATAAGAAGGGCCCTGTCTAAGTCCAGGAGAGGGAAGCAGCTTTCTTGGAATTGAAGAACTCTTCCTCTATTTGTGTCATCCAGCATGACAGCAGAGGCTCTGAAGACCCTCCCCCGACCCCACCCCACCAATTGGCAGCTGCAGGAGGCTGTCATGGGTGACTGATTATCTGGGTTCCCGAATTACTGGTCAAGGAAGCAATGCCATTAGCCAGGAGAGGCCAGGTATCTAAGGAGGTTTCGAACGACACATTTGGAAATGGATAGCCTATGGACACCCCTTTTTTACCCACAGTAACTTTTCTACTCATTGCTTGTACTTTTGTTGAGTTGGTATGACTTTGAGAATAAGTCCTTTTTTTTTCATTCTCAGTTTCTAAAGTCTTGTCACGTAACCAAAAGTGCCTATAGGGTATAATGGGACAGAACATGCGTGCGCAGATTTGAAATCTGACTCCATAATTGATTCGTGTGTGATCTTAGAGATCTTAGCCTGTCTTAAACTGGGATGCTAACAGGACCTACACCCCACTGTTAGAGACTGTACTCGCCACAATAATAGCAGTGGTGTTGAGTACAGGCTCTTCCGTAGAGTAAATGTACAACAAATAAAGCTATTAGTATATCACTATTGCATTAGTGCTCTTTTCATAACCATAAGTGATACAACAGGGTCCCCAATGTCACAGTCAGTATATAGGTGATGCCACTCAATTAATTTCTTCTCGCTTTTTAAAAAACACAATAAAAAATGATTAGAAGGTAAACAATTTCTGACCTGAAAAAATAATCCTATAATTTTTGAATGGTCACGGAGGTATACACCTGTGACTGCAGCTACTTGGGAGACAGAGATAGGAGGTCATCTGAGCCCAGCCCCAGTTAAAAAGCTAGCAAGAGTCCATCTTAAAATAAAAAGCCGAGTGTAGTGTAATCACAGCCGCTCAAGAGCAGAGGTAGGAAGATCACGGTCCAAGGCCAGCCCAAGGGAAAGCACAAGCCCCTCTAGGATAAACAAAGTAAAAGCAAAAGGGCTGGAGATGTAGCCCAAGTGTAAATAGGAACCTGCATTTTAAGGCCTCACTTGATTT
Organism: Dipodomys spectabilis; assembly: GCF_019054845.1. Lineage (NCBI taxonomy): Eukaryota > Metazoa > Chordata > Mammalia > Rodentia > Heteromyidae > Dipodomys > Dipodomys spectabilis. The sequence continues at coordinate 6,151,216 of NW_024870700.1, forward strand.
CCAGACACCAAGAAGGGTCTGAAGTCTGAGAAGATGGTTGTGTGGTTGGAACTAGAAGTTTCACGGAGAAGGCTTAGAACAGGACAATCGCGGCAGAGGAAAGGGGAAAAGGGACGAAGCTACGAACTTTGATTTCTCTCTAAACATGAAGGATGCTTACAGACACACCCTGAGTAGCTCATAAACTAGATTATGGAGACAATGGAACAGAGGTTGAGGCTTAAAAAAATAATTGGTTGGTAACCAATGGTGGAGCGTTCTCAGTGCCATGCTGGCTCAGCTGACTTGGGGACAGAGGGACTCCATCATTATGTATTTGGATAGTATATAAGGAGACACACTGGAGATTGACCAGAGACTAAAGAACTGCCAGAAGTCAGGCCACAGAGGCAATACTTATAAGGGCCCAATAAACCAAGAGGATCTAAATGACAGGCAGCATTAGGAGATCTTCATGAAGTAGAAAGGGGTATACATGAGCAGTACTAGCCATTGAACAGGGATGTTGGATGTTTGTAGCTTGGATAAGGTAGAAGGCTAAGAGGTCAAATGGAACTGGCTAAGAGGGAGATAAATGACTGCGATTACAAGGAAATTAGAGGGAAATAATTGGGATTACCAGTTCTGTCTTAGTTTTAAGACATTTCCGGGCTGTCCATGTCGCGGTGCACAGAAAGATTATTTGGGCTGAGAGGAAATTTCCCAGGAGAGGCAGGTTCCAGAGGATCTCAATGTAGATACAGCAATGCTTTAAATCAAACAGTGCAGTGAGAGGGAGAGAAGAAATCGGATCCTCTAAGACACAGTGAAGTATCTGTGGTGATTTCCTTAGGGACACTTAAGACACACTCACCTCTGCCCACAGGGTTACATTTCCTCTCTAGAATTTCCTTTCGTAAGATTGGCAAATGGCTTCAAAACCTACAGGGATTTCTGCACATGTTGAATGAGGCTAAGAATGGCTCAAATCCCCACTCAGTTCTGCTGGGAAGGATATAGGGTCATATCTCACAAAATAGCCACAGTAGCCACCTACAACTCCGCAGTGCACTGAGCTCACGTTGCACCACAATGGCTGGCCCAGAACCTCAGTGTGGATAAACAGTACTTTCTCTTGTTGCATGGAATTCACACCCTAGGCCTAGCTCCTGAAAAAGTCAAAAAGGCCACAAATCTCTGTGTAAAGTGCTTTGTGGTTCGCATGATTTCTCGTCAAGGATCTCCTTTGTTTCTGAAAAATAACACAACATTGTCTGCACCATCTTTTTACAGATAGAGCAGCAGATGCTCACAGTCCATTTCCCCAAAGTCCTATAATCTCATGCTGTTTTCCCTGCTCTGGGCTCTTGTTCGGAGACTTTCTCTATGTGTGCAAACTCAGGTAGGGGATTTAGTCCTCCAAACCAAATGGAATGGTCCACATTAGGTGAAGTAGTATAGGCCCTTCAAAGAAAAATTGCATGTACTCATTTGTATGGGGCATCTAACAAGCAAAAGGGGGTAGGGAAGAGGCTGGTGGGAGCTGGAGGGAGGGGAGACATTGGTCAAAGTCTCTAAGGTTTCAGTTAGACCAGAGGAATGTTTTGAAGATGATTGCATAGCACAGTGAATATACTTAATAATAGAGTATATTTCAAAGATGGCTAAGAGAGCAGATTTTTTTTCAAAAGGCTTGCACTACCAAACAAGATAGGCATGGGAGATGATGGGAATGTTAAAGAGTTGGATTTTATCCTTCTCTGAGTTATATGGATACTGGAACAGCACACTGTATCATATAAATGCATTTATTATTCATCTATAAGGAAAAAGAAAAAATGCAATGGTCTCATCATCTCTCCTACTTCAAAGTAAATAATAAAGAGATTAATTTCTGTCCTGGCAGCCACTGCTGTTAACCACACTCTTTGTCCTCCAAGGGCATCTTGGATCGATTAGCACAGGCAACCACACAAGGTAAACTGCTAGTTGGAAACAGCATTGCAAATAAAGGCTTCTCCTTTATTATCAAGCTATATTAAATAAGTCAAAAATTTGCTTACTCTGGATGTCAGGATCATACGTTGAAGCCTCCAGGGTTGACTGAAGAAAAAACAGCAGGGTGATGGCCGCAAACCTCGTATGACAATGAGAATTTTCATGCTAGTGCTGAGCTGGCTGCAACCTGTATATTAAAAGAAAAGAAATATTGCCTTGAAGGTTACTTTGGAAGCATACTATGCCATGAGACATTGTCTTTTTTTGTTGTTGTTGGATGTGGGGCTTGAACTCAGGACCAGTATCCCTGAGCTCTTTCACTCAAGGCTAGTGCTCTACCACTTTTAGTCACAGGTCCACTTCTGGTTTTCTGGTGGTTAGAGATAAGAGTGTCGTGGACTTTCCTGCCTGGGCTGGCTTTGAACCATGATCCTAAGATCTCAGCCTCCTGAGTAGCTAGGATTACAGGCGTGAGCTACCAGTACCTATCCTATATTATCATTTTACAAAAACTCTCTGTACTTTGTTCTAAAATGAATGACTGTGTGTATGAAGTAATAGCTGCCTATATATTTAAAAATATAATATACACATATACATATGTGAAGAATTTTATAGGAAACCAGTTTTATGTAAACATACACTAAAGGTTCCATACAAAGTCAGTTTTGTTGTAGGATAAAACAGAATTGAACATCCTTTAAGTACATATTATGATTCAAGAGTGAGTTTAAATTTTTTTTATTGTGAAAATACTGTACAGAGGGGTTACAATTACATGTGCAAGATAAAGAGTACATTTCTTATCAAGCATTGTTGCCTCCTCCTTTGTTTCCCCTTCCCATCCCTTCCCATCCTCCCCCCGCCCCCAATCCTCTCCCCTCCCCCCCCCACCCCCCAACCCTGTACCAAAGTTGTAAAGTTGGTTTTCGACATAAGGACTTGTACATCTCGTTGTTGCAATGGGTCTACCTGTATCCCTATTTAAACGATTTGTTTTTCCCCTTCCCCTCCACAAATTATACTGACATCAAATACAGTGAAAGCAGGGGGAGGGACATACAAAGCAACAAAGAAATAATCTTATAAATGTGTTAGAAACAATCTCATGAAAGAAAAAATTTGAATACATATCTTAGGGTTCATTTCCCTAACATCAACTTATCTGACCTTTTCTGCTTGACTCAGACATATACTAGTTATTGCAAATAAAGGAAACCATGGGACCTATGTTTCTTTGGGCCTGGCTTACTTCATTTAATATAATTTTTTCCAAGCCTTTCCATTTCCTAACAAATGGGGCAATGTCATTCTTTCTGATGGAGGCATAGAATTCCATTGTGTATATATACTACATTTTCTTGATCCATTCATCTACTGAGGGGCATCTGGGTTGGTTCCATATCTTAGCTATAATAAATAATGTTGCAGAGTTTAAATTTATTAAAATAGTCATATTCTTTCTTGACCCAAAGGTTCATAATATCATCATAAAATTTGGTTACATGTGATTATCGCAGCATGCTGTAGGCAGGCTTTATCCCTTCTCTGGGGGAAGGTTCAGATCTAACCATAGACAAAAAGTCAGGAAGTGGAAAACCCTCCTGGGAAAAACAGCCACAATTAAATTCTCCCTCCCAACCATATTTCCCAAGAGTCCGTTGTGTCAGCCAGCACCAGGACAGGCATGTAGGGCCTACTTTCTTTTCCACATCTTCACTTTTTCATTCTGCTTTCAGATAGGTAAATTAAACTTGCTTACTAGCTGAAATTTCAGACACCTAAGCAAGTGCACCGTCACTCTGTCTCCCAGGCTGCAGGCTGGAGCTCCTGAGTTCCCTCTGTTTGTCTCAAGCTTCACTGGACTTTCAGGATCAATGTCATGACAAGGTCAAGGTTGAGCTCAAGTACCCCAAATATGCCCGTGACAAAGCAGCTGAAGAGCAGCTGGACACAGTTCAGTGAGGGAAAACAAACTCCCTGGTGAAGAAGACCATTAAAGAAGCTGGTTCATTGCTCTCCATGTTTCCATCATGGAGCCTGCTGCAGCTGAACAAAGATGCAGGGAAAACAGGGCTTGCCGCAAATGGTGAACAACTAAACCACCTCTAGCTAGGTCATGCTCCATCAGCACCTAGTCACCCAAAGGAAGGAAGGGAGGTGTTTGGAGAGTACCAGAAAACGTGGTGGCTTAGATCCTGGCTCTGCACCCTGGGTCATTCTTTAACCACATAGTAAATTATAAATCCTAAAGTGTGAGATATATATGTATTTTTAAATTTTTTTCTATTTTATTTATGTATGCATATATATATGTGTAGATACATATATAATATATATGTAAATACACATACACACTCTAATATACACACAAATTAAACACCTCTGCACATATATACACACAGACATTCCTCAAGCAGAGAAAAATCTTAGTAATAGCTCATTGCTCTTATTTTACTCATAAATTAGCTAGATCCCTGAAAGCACAGCCAATTCACTAAGGTGGCATTGTAAAATGTCGATATGGCTGCAAGTAGGTGGGCTTTCTATGAGATAATTCACTTTATTTAACATTTACACCCAACTTAAGTGTCAAAGTGATTGATAGTGAATGGTTGGCTAGAAATGGATTTAGAGCCTCACAGAGGTACCAGTTGTAACCTAGAATGAACTCAGGCTTTGGGCTGTCTGAATCACTTTTAATCTCCCACAACCCCTAGGGCTGCAATCTGTGGACAGGCAGTGTATTACCTGGGAAATAGCAGCATTTTCCTAGTTCAGCCATACAAAAATCAGTACTGTAATGTGAAGAACAACTCAAAGAATGCACCTCTCATTTGTTTCTTTGAAAGGTTGTTTTCAGGATCTTGCTCTACTAAACTCAGACCTCTCAATCTACGCTGATAATTCATCTCCATGTTTCAAAGACTATAAATAATATATGTCTCCATCTATTGCACTCTTACAAAATTGCTTAAAGGAAGAGGGCTAGAATCTTTTTAAACCTAGTTCTGCTCCTCATCTAGGGAATCAGAAAAACATTTTTATTTTATTTTATTTTATTTAGTGAACATACTGTACAGAGGGGTTACAATTACATGGGCAGGATAATGTGTACATTTCTTATCAAGCATTGCAGCCTCCTCCTTTGTTTACCCTTCACACCCCTCCCAGCACCCCCCCCCACCCAATCCTCCCTCCCTCCCCCCCCACCAACGTTGTAAAGCTCGTTTTCTTTTTCAGAAAAACATTTTTTATAAAGATGTATTTGTGGTTTTGCAAGTGTCTTGCTTCAGCATAAATTCCTGAATGCAATGCAAATATTGACTAACCCAGCACTGACTGACCCAAGGCACTACATGCTCATCTCCCTAGAGTGATGGTAAAAAAATGAAATAAGTATATGACAGAAAAGACAAATGGATAGGAATTCCAAATCATTTTTGGTGTGAATTAGTTCTTATACTCTACTTCAGGGTCACTGGCTACCAGATCTTAGATTTGTTCATTTGTTCCCTTAGGCAAGTATGATGGTCTGAATGCACCTGTCCACCCACCCTTCACACATTAAAACATGGCTACTGTGACTGGAGGCATGGCCCAGGTGGTAGAGTGCTAGCCAATGGGTGAATGCATCAGAGACCAAGACCATGTCTGGGTCTCTGAAAATGAAAATAATAACATGCAGGAAAAAAACATGGTTACCCATTGTGGTACTGAGGTGGGACCTTAACAAGATGACTTAAGTCCGGAGAGGTCCACCTCATTAATAGAATCAGTTCCTTTATAAAATAAGTATGGAAAGCCCTTCCCTCTACCACTGTTAGGTGAGGATGTGGCAGGAAAGAGAAAACAGCCTTCAGCAGACACTTGAGGTGCCATGTCTCAGAACTGTGAAAAAATTGTTTGTTTTTTTGTAAATTGTCCGCACTTAGGTATGTGTATGTGTATGTATATATATATGTACATACACATATATATACATATATGTATGTATATATATATGTGTGTGTGTATATATATATTTACAGCAGCAACAACAGAATGAAACAGCAGTACACTCTTTAAACAAATAGCTCTAACTAAAGATAGCTCTCTGCATCAGCTTTTGTGTTAGTCACTGTGGAAACAGAAATTGTCCCAGGTTTGAAAGTATCCGTAGACCAACAGGAGACAAAAGCAAAAAAAGACATCTAGCCATAAACCAAAGTGGCAAATGCACTCATCCCACAAAAGGAGCTTATGTAAATGTATGCTCTCTGATAGAATTCCTGGGGAGGGGGAGAAAGACTCCAACGACCAGTTAACAAGAATGTTCTCATTTCCTTGATAATTACATTGCTCTGATGCATGAATAATACATTGTCATAATGATTTCTCAGCAGCATTTTGGGGGGGCGGGCTTGGCGAGTTATTTCTCAAGACCCAATTGCCACAGGATGAAATCATGAGACCACAGGGCTCCCTTGGCCTTGATGAGAAAGTGCTCGAAGCCCTTGGTGATTGCAACAAGAGTAGGTATACACAGTGAGATGACCAGCCAGTCTCTAGTATCATGGCGCCAGCTGGTGAGGAATGGGAGAAGTTGTTTGGGGTCCCCAAGAATGTTTGACAGAAGCCTGCCATTAGAGAAACATGTGGGCCGAGGAAAATAGTGGGTAAGTATTTATGGAGTTCCTTACTCTATTGCTTTTGTGCTGCTTCGAGCACTGTTCATTGCTCCAGCACCATTCATTCTGCAAGATGCAAATCCGTAATTTGACTCTGGATACAATCCTGCCCAGTTTGTGGGGTTTGCACAAACAACTATGAGCCAATGAATCAGTCACTGTAAGAATCTTTATGCCCTTTAGAATAGCATTTCCCCGAGGAAACTACCAGAGATGTACACTGACATTACCGGTGTTCAGAGGTGAACCCTTTCAACGAACAGAAATCGAAAATGACTACGGAAACCAGCAGAGAAACCACAAATTAATTATAATGCGGTTACCTGAAGGAACATCACACACAAAAGAGCAACCTTTGATGACTGGAAACGTTTCATGACATAATGCTAAATATCCAAAGCAGAACACAAAATTACAAAGCATAATAACTAATTTTAAAACACAGGGAGACTACTAAAAGGTAATAAGTGTCCATCTCTGAATGATACATTTAATTTCCTTTTGTATTTCAGTCATTTTCAGATTTTCTACCTAAAAAGCCAGTAATTACAGGACTTGGGGCTTACTCCTTTTTTTCCAAACAAAAGGAAACATGGCTCCAAATTCTCCCCAAAGATAGAAGGGGAATTAAGAAAACCTATTTGAGCAATGTCAATGCTAGTCCAATTGGTCCTTTTATTATGGCATAGTAATCTAAGGGTTTTAAGGGTTAGTTAAGCAATTATGTTTTCCTGGCTATAAATTATACAGCAGAAGTAGCACGTGAAACTCAACAAACAGCTGTTTGGGGGGAAAAATGACGTGAGATGTCTTAATTCTCCCCACCTATTTCCTTTGGAAATCAAAGCATGTATGATACAATTTTTTTTTTTCAAATGGAATCAGTAAGTTCAGACCATCTCATTCTTGTGAAAAACCTTTGGGAAAATGTCAAATATGCAATAGCTATAAAAATGAGGGCCTTCTGGTTAAAGTATATGAATTTTGAGAGGACTTGCATTTTCATTTAGTTGCTATAATAAAATATTATAGACCATGACTATGTGGCTTAAACAATGAAGTTTAAACTCAAGGTTCTGGAAAGGTTTGATTTCCAGTGAGGATGCTTTTCCTGCCTTGCAAATGGTCATTCATTCTCTTTCTCTCTCTGTCTCTCTGTTTCTCTGTGTCTCTCTGTCTCTTTGTCTCTCTGTCTCTCTTCCTCCCTCCCTCCCCTTCTCCCTTCCCCTCTCAAACCAGTAACTTCTCAGAAGGTCCCTGCCCTCATTTCCTAATCGAACCCTAATTACTTCCCCAAGTCCCTATTTATAACTATCATCATCACATTGGAAGTTATGGCTTCCGTCTATGAATCCAGGGAAGAATGAAATCATTTGCTATAGAACACCTGGCATGGATGATGAAAAGCGAGCCAGATTTGCAGGAAGAGCGTTCCTTTCACTTGGATGGAGATGAAGGCAGCAATCTGTTCCTGCTCTTCTGCTAGCTACAAGGAAAGATTGTCCTCATTTTACAAAGAGAGTTATGTGCTGCAGCGAAGCTCAGAGGTCCACATCCAGCTGGGCCCTGTGGCCTTTTGCACTTGTCAAAAGAGTACCTAGAGCCTCATGAAAGGGTAGTGAGCAAGGGGAAGGAACAACCACAAAGTGAATTAATGAAGATCTATTGTCAGTCCCACAACTAATTCCTAAGTGTCTTTTCTCCTTGAAGAAATCATGAATGATATCCATTTGTATTCTGGGTAGCATCAGAGTTCTTCTACCTCAGGAATTTGGAATAGGCTTTCTAAAGTTGATCTTTTTTTTTTTTTTTTGTCTGTCATAGGGCTTGAATTCTGGGCCTGAACACTGTCCCTCAGCTCAAGGCTAGTGCTCTACCACTTGAGCCACTGCGCTACTTCCGGTTTTCTGAGGGGTTTATTGGAGATAAAGCCAGCCTGCTCAGGCTGGCTTTGAATGGAGATCCTCAGATCTCAGCCTCCTGAGTAGCTAGGATTATAGGCGTGAGCCACCAGCGCCCACCTTGAAGTTGATTATTTTAAATTCCTCATCTTTCCTCTTCCTGAAAGCAACTTGTAATTATAGCAAGTTAATACAGTTTTGCCTGTTTCCTTACCTAAAGAAACAATAACAAACCAGCGAAAGTCATTTCAGCTATGACCCCATACATTTTATTTAGGAAGAAGAGCGCTGCGTATTACTCTTAGTTAGATGGCTTAAGCTCTTGCCAGACCTAAATGTATGCAAGAATAGACTAAGGAAATGTGAGGATACGGGTGCTCCTTGTAGGAGTTCTGGGGGGCGGGGTCATGATGCAAACCAAGATACACACACAGGCTCTTACTTTACCCAGTCTCATGCATCAGAGTGCAGACATTTCCCAAGCCTGAAAGCAAGACCTTAAAGGGTTGTTCATATAAGTTTCATTTTTACCTTTATCTTCCATTGAGAATTGTAGAACTTGTATCTTTTTGTTGATGACTTGTGTTTTCAGTAGTCAATTCTGAAGAATACCACGAGGAACGGTAGGATGCCATTTATTGCATCCAGTATTTGAACTACGGTACTTGGAAAGTGTCCTGTTGGAGCCTGCCTCTTGATGCAGCCCTAGATGCCTCTTGCTCTGTGACCGACTTGCAGCCGGAGTCCCCCAGATGTCTGGAGGCCCTGCCTCTTCCTCACACCTCCCTGCATGTGCACCCCTGCGAGTGGAACTGTGTGCACTGCACTCTGACAACACAGGGTCAAATCCTGCCACTTACCAGCTCTGCCACCCAGGACAGTTCCACTTAACCTTTCTCACTGTGTCTTCTGCTGCAGATGTTCATGAGAATGCGCATCACTGAGGGAGGACCGAAGATGATTTTGTATGCAAACCACTTCCCACAGGTTGTACTCAGAATAAATGCTCTTCTGCATGACTCCTGCCCAGGAAGCCCTGACTTATAAATATCTGACTTACTGTGCCCTCGACATGTGAAGAAGAGAAAGCTACCACGAAGGCATTCCAGAGCCTGCTCCAAGGCCGGACATCCATCCCACTGTTCTCTCTAAGCCTTTAGCCACCTCTAAGCCATGCACCGGGCAGATGTACAAGTCAGTCACACGACGTACACACTGTTTGCCACGCCTGGATGTGCCTTGAAGTCATACAATCGCAACACATGCAAATACAACCTAGGGCTTCTGGAGTCCACGCTTTGGTGATCTGCCTGAGAATGAGGCTCCTGGTGTAAACCTCAGGAGAGAAATAATGCAAATTAGAAAAAGGGATGGTGGACCCATCTTTGCTGTGCGGTACCAGAGTGAACTACCACGTATGGTCCCAGTCCACGAAAAGAATGCAGAAAAAAACAGTAAGTGCCCGTCTCCTGAACCCAAAGAGCATCCTACAAGGTGAGACACCTGGCTTTTACAGCGGGAAACAATTTGCCGGAGTTGTTTTTAACAGACTCTCTTTCATTTATTTATTTTGGGGGATTAAAAAACAACAACAACAGAATTTGAAACTATAAAAATCTCGTGATTGGTTTGTTTCCCTAGCTTCTTCCTGCCTTTGCATAAACATGCCAGTCAGTTCAGAATCCTCTCTTTAGAACCTTTTATCTGGTCCCAAAGATAAAGGTTAAGAAGAAAGCCCCTCCTCCCTCCTCCCAACCATCATAGTCTGACTGAGCTCCAAGCCACAGCATCTGACTATGGGGAATCTTATCTGTTCTACTTGTTTTCTCTTTGTAGATCTAAAGCAGTTTAAGTTATAACAGCATTCCCTAGGCCTTCTACACAAATCATTCACATTTGCAACCAAACCCACAGACACTGCAGTGTGGTGACATAAAGACTTCAATTTTGCAAGAGGCACTAAATTTAATACCAGCCCTTTGGGGGCCCAAAGCCTTTGCTTATAGTCCTTTGCAGAGAGACTGATTTAATTAAGATGTTTTGTGTCTTCTACTTTAAAAAGAAGAATTTTAAACCTCTCTAATATTAAATAATTCTGTCTTTTAGAAATTGTTTTTTTTTTTTTTTTTACCTGAAATAAAACAGACGGGCAGCTTTTCATTTACACAAAAAATCAAGAGCACACGCACCTTAGCTGCCAGGCTTGGCTTTGTCTCAGGAAATTAGCAGAATGTAAATGAGCCAGCATCCGTGAAAAACCTCATTGATTGCTTCTCCCAGTTTTGCCTCAGACTCTTTAGGGCTCAAATATTCAACACTTTCAACCTCTGCATTATGTGCATGAAAATGACAGTGCTTTTTTTTTTCTTTCTTTCTTTCAAAATCAGAATACCTAGAGAAGTTCACAAAGCATTTAATCAAGTCATGGGTCAGTCTTTATTCAGGAGGCTTTGCCTTGAAGAGGTGAAAGGCAGGAATGTGTTGTCAATGTCCAAAGTAAGGGTTGGTAACAGAGAATCTAGGGGACTAGGATAGGACTCTGAATTATGTAGTCCCAGACAATGGGTGTAATTAAAACTCCTACTCCTGTTGGGTGCTGGTAGGTCATGCCTGTAATCCTAGCTACTCAGGAGGCTAAGATCTGAGGATCTTGGTTTGAAGCCATCCCAAGCAGAAAAGTCCATGAGACTCATATCTCTAAAAAAAACTACTCAGAAAAAGCCAGAAGTGGTACTGTGGCTCAAGTGGTAGAGTACTAGCCTTGAACAAAAGAAGCTTATGGACAGCACCCAAGCCCTGAGTTCAAGCCTCATGATGGGCCAAAAAAAAAAAAGTCACACCAAAACAAAACAAAAACTTCCTTCTCCATCCTGGAGCTATCAAACAGGTACTGAATCTGAGAGGGGATAGTTTCTGTGACTGGGGTTCCTAATAGCCATTCTTAGTTCCTGGGTCTAAATTCTAGATCTCCATGAGCCGGTGGAGATACTTGTCAGTATGTCTGATTTCTATGCCATAGTTTTCTCAAATGTAATATGAGGAGAGGATGATAATGAAGATAATGGTGATGACAACTACCTCATAGTATCCTTGTAAAGATTAAGTGAATCAGTATAAACACTTTGACCACAGTAAATCCTCAACAAATATTAGCTGTCACCTTTTGACAATTCAAGATCACTGGGATGTATTTTGGTGTAGATCTCAAATGGTGCATCAAAATGGTGGTGAAAAACAGAATATGGTATGTGTTAGAGGAAGTTACATCATCAGAGAAGACCCTTGAAGGGGAAACCAGTCTTCTGTGCTTTCTCTCTCGCTTGCTTCCTGGCCACCATGAGAAGCAGCCGCCTCAGCTGTGTGTTTTCCAATCTGATGCTCTGCCTCTCCACAGGCCCAAAGCTACAGGCCAAGCATCTGTGGATCGAAACCTCCAAAACCAGGAGCAAAACTAAAACTTTCCTCCTTGTAGGTTGTTTACCTCAAGCATTTTGTCATAGAGATAGGAGGCTACCAAGGACCTCATTGTTTTCACTGTGCGTAGGTGCACATGTGTGTATGTGTTAAAGTAAATCTTGTTTTCCAGAAACATAATCATCTTATTAAGAGGATGAATTTTCAACCTCATGAAGTTTATAGTATGAAAACTTTTCTACATACATTTACATACTTCCTGCTCTCCCATCTTTAAGTCATTGTATGTCTAGGTCCAAGTCTATGTCTACTTCTGCTTGGAGTCTTCTCTGACATATGCTGATGTAAGGGGATGGATCAACATTTAACAATTCATTCCCCAAAGTTCTCTTCTATGACTCACTCACTCTGTGGTGTGTGTGTTGGTACTAGGATTTGAACTCAGGGCCTCATACTCTCACTTAGCCTTTATTGCTCAAAACTGGTACTTTACCATAGGAACCACAACTCCACACTTCTGACTTTTTATGGTTAATTGGAGTTAAGAGTTCCACAGACCTTTCTGCCTGGATTGTCTTGGAACCATGATCCTAGATCTCAGCCTCCTGATTAACTAGGATTACTGGTATGAGCGACTGGCACCTATCACTCAAGCCTGCATTATGTTTTAGTTTTGTTTACTAGGTTCACAGCTACCTAACAATTATATTTATTTTTACTTGGACTTCATAATTTAACCCAATAGTAGAGAGTATGTAAATATCATGAAGGCAGAAATGTCATGATTTATTTCCTGCTATATCTCATAGCACCAACAAAAGTGTCTGACACAGTAGATAATAAATCTTTGTGGAATGTACAACAGTGTGGTCCTTGATCTCTTGAGCCGTTCAAGCTCATGCCCTTGGCATTCATACCCAGGATAGTGCTCTGTGTGTGTGTGTGTTCCCTCAGCTTTCCTGAGCACCAAATGGACAGCACCATCACCTTTATCGTATTGTGCAGCTTGGCTGAGAAGATGACTGAGTGTGGTTGTCATTCACTGATTAATAGTTCAAGCATTCCCAGGCTGCAGTCACACTTTCAGTTGGTAAATTGTTCTGCGCTTACTCAAATTTTTCCTTAAAGCATATAATCAGCAGCTACTTCGCTCACATGTAACAGTGGGAACTGTCAGCCTAATTATCCCCTGTAACCAGTGGAACCAATTAACCCTGGTGATTCTGCTCCTTCCCACAGCATATTGCTCTACATAATCTTCTAAAAATCTGTAAACCTGAATAACATGGGGGTAACCCCAGGGCCACAGGTGGCAATTTCCTCCTCTCTCTGTCCCTGAAGCATGGCATTATTGGTCATCAGCCCAAGTGGGATGCAGGGAGGTGGGTGTTGAGCTGGTACTGGCTGGAGCATCATTTGCAACATCTCTGGGGGTGTCCAACACACGAGGCCATAGATTTGTGTGGCTCCTTGGGCTGGCCTCAGTGCTTGATGGACATTCAGCTCTCTTTCCCAGGCAGAGTGCTGCACTGTCCTCATCAGCTGTAGGGGAAGCAGGGGAAGAAAAGAGGGAGGCAGGGAAGAGGAATCTCTGGAGATTTCTCCTTGTGGCTTCAAGCTCTCTCTTGTAGCTTTCTACTGGTATATCTCTACTTCTACATGTATTATTTTTTATTCATTTATTTTTGTCAGTCATGGGACCTGAACTCTGGGCCTGGGCGCTGTCCCTCAGCTCTTCAGCTCAAGGTTAGCGCTCTACCACTTGAGCCACAGCGCCACTCCTGGCTGTTTCTGCTTATGTGGTGCTGAGGAATCGAACCCAGGGCCTCATGCATGCAAGGTAAGCACTCTACCACTGAGCCACCTTCCTAGCCCCTTCACGTCTACGTTTTGTATTTAGCTATTCATTCATTACTCATTCATTTATTCTCTCACTCCTTCCTTCACTTAGTGTATATGGTGGGGATGTCTTCCGCATACCAGGCATCAAGACAAAGGAAACAAGAACAGGGGATTGGTGAGTTAGACTTAGCCTGTGTCCTTAAGAGCTCAAAGTATCAAAAACAAGGGTTCTGGAGATGCTTCCCTTTTTTATAGACCCTATTTTCTACCAGGACTGAGTCTTTCAGTTTTGCTTCACATGATCTGAGCTACAGTGGTGATGAAGCAGGTGGTGGGAATAGAACAAATCACATCATTTTCCCCAAGAAGCTCAGTGCCCTAGGGGAGAAGAAAATGGCCATTAAAAAGCTCCTATGAAAGAAGGGAGAACAAACATAAAGTTGGCAAGAGGGAAAGCCAAAATGCTAAAGATCTCCACAAGAAGGAAAGATCATACTCAGAGCTAGAAGGAGGGAGGGATGGATCTGGGAATGCTTCCTAAAGGAGAGGTCAAGTCTTCTGCAGGTTGAAGAATTTTTCTTAGGGTTGCAGAAAAGACGTTCAGCCCTGGGGACAAAGCATAGTAGAGAGAAAGCATAGAACCTAGGATTCGTGATTCACTGACTCACAGAGAAAATATCCCAGAGGCATTTGCCCTGATTGACTAGTGGTGGACTGCTGGGAGCAGGTTTTAAAGAAGAGCACTTTTCTGTCATGGGTGGAGGGGACTGGAGCCAGGTGAGTCTGGGGACCATGGGCCCACAGGAGAAGCCAGGTGGTGGTGGTGATGGAAACGAGACAGTATGTAAAGGGACAGTACTCAGGCTATCATTAGAGAACTGCATTGCCACTCAGGGAGCAGTGGGGAGGGGGCAAAGGCAGAGCTGCCCACGGGGACCACCGAAGGCCTGGTCTGCTCTACCTTGAAGGACGCGCTGTGTGTTAAGATGTGATTCATCTCAGTTAATGCTGTACTTTGACCTTGAACGCTTAAAAAAAATCTGACAGACCCGTTCAAGTGGTAGAGTGCCTGCCTGGCCAAGCACAAGGCCCTGAGTCCAAGCCAAACCAAACCAAACAAAAAGATGCAAGGATGAATAAATGGATATAGACTAAAAAAAGAAAAAAAAAAGGAGCTTGTGGGAAAGTTCCTAGTATAAGGATAGATTCTGTTATTTATTTTTATTTATTTTTACAGTCATAGGGCTTGAATTCAGGGTCTGGGTGCTTTTCCTGAGCTCTTTGGCTCCAGGGTAATACTCTACCCCTTGGAGCCACAGTGCCACATCGTTTTTTGTTGTTTTTTTTTTTTTTTTTGTGGTTAATAGGAGATAAAAGTCTCATGGACTTTTCTGCTTGGGCTGGCTTTGAACCTCAATCCTCAGATCTCAGTTTCCTGAGTAGCTAGGATTACAGGTGTGAGCCGCCAACTCCCAGCTAGATGGTTGGAGAGTCACATGGAAGTCTCCAAGGCTAGGCCCAAGAGCGGTTGTGTGAAGGAAACTCGGGATTAGAGCAGAGTGTGTCCCTTGTAATGAGGCCACATGAAGACATGGAGAAGAGAGATGACAATAAGAAGCCGTCAATGCTAACCCTCACTGGCAGGAGTGTACAGCAATGGTTTTGGCCCGGTGGGCACCCTACCCCCCACGTTAAGCTAAGCAAGCTCCAGACGCCAACTCTGCAGCCACCACATACCTGACCAAGGTCAGGACAAGTTCACCTCAGTCAATGTGAAATTTATATGGATGTCATCACTTTCCAAAAATAATGAGAAGAGAAATGGGGGCAAACATTATATAGCTAAGGTGATTTTCTTCTATTGATTTTGGAGATCTCACTCTTTAAAATTACACGTCTCCCAAATGATTAAAATCAGCAGAAATGCTTATCATGCCTTTCTCGCTCCATTTGGATTGCAATCATTATTAATATTAAATGGATTTGGATGCTCTTAGAACTCATAATTGACTTTTAATTAAGTGCCAAACTGTTTCCAACTGTCACACATCCCCTAAAGATTTCTGCACCACTTCTAATTTACTCCTGATCCTGGAAGGCCAGTGAACGGATACAAGATGCACCTTGCTGCAGAACTGCAAGGGGACAAAGCGTGGCATGCTCTCCACCAATATCATTAAAGAAAACCCAAGCTCTTTTTGAAAAAGCATCCCTGTGGTCTATCTTGGCCTGATACATGCATGACATTTCTGGGTACCCAATAATTACTTTGGAGTCAGAGCTAAAGGTCTGGTTGAAAAGTCAGCTCCTAAGGCAAAACTATTCATCATGCTAAGTGTTGTTGTCCTGAACAGTAAGTCATACTGACAAATATAAACATATAAGTCATATTTTACTATACCGCATATGACCAAGAATCGTTTTGCAAAACTCTGATTCTGTAGTATACTTCTGGTTAAAAGAAGCTTACACAATTGGTTGGGGGAAGTATAAAAGCCTGAGAACTAAGGCAGCAGTGGGAACACAGATTAGCCTCCTAATGTCTTCAAAGACACCACACTCTCCTCCCCCCCCCCAGTCCCTGGTGCTGAGGTGCTGGGAAATCTCTCCCCTCCCCCTTCCATGCGCTCTCTTGATTCACTCTTTCCTATTTCTGGTCAAGGTCCTCTTATCACAGAAGCCTTTCCTCTACTCCATATGGAATCAGTGGTTTCATATTTCATTAGCTGAAACAATTAACTGATGAGCGTGAATGTTTGTAGCACACACCATCTTCTGTAAGTGTTTAGTTCAAGTTAGCATGCATCTGTGACAATGCCTCAATTCCAAATTCAAACTTAGTATACCTTTGACTCACTCATTTACACATTCCTCCATTATTCAGGACATATTTATCATATGCCTACCCTGTCTCAGACACTGTTCTAAGCTGAGACAAAAAAAAATTCTAAAAGTCCCACGATCCCTACCTTCATGAAACGAATGTGATAGGAAATACAGCAGAACAAACGTGCCAAACAGTCAAGTTTATTAGATATTGCCAAGTAATGGTATAGTAAAGAACTTCCACACATCTGAGTAAGACTGCAGAGAGAATGTTTATCTGAGGGGTTCAAGCGTAAGTCCTGGAGTGAAGACAGCATCCACTTATCTGGATGAAGAATGGAAATAAGGGTTCAGTCATGAAGATGCCTTCAAGGAACAGGAATGGGAAATGTCTAGAGTACTATGAGGTGGGGAAAAATGACCGAGGAGATGTTAGGTTCATAGGTCTTAGTGAAGAGTATTTTATTTTTGGTGCTTCTCCTGGGGCTTGAATTCAGGGCCTGGGTGCTATCCCTGCCTGAGCTCTTAAGCTCAAGGCTAGCCACAGCTCCACTTCCAGTTTTTCTTGGTGGTTAATTGGAGATAAGAGTCTCATGAACTTTTCTTGCCCAGAGTAGCTTCAAACTGTGATTCTCAGATCTCAGTCTCCTGAGCAGCTAGCAGTATAGGTGTGAGCTACTAACAACTGGCAAGACTCTAGTTTATTCTAAGTAAGATGAGACAAGAAAAGAAAAAAAAACAAGATTCACATGTATAAAGACCTATGCTGATCTATTAAATTCTCTTCCAGAATGGTTCTATGAACAAATGTATCATCTGAAGCTGGCCAAATGCAAAAAGGTTTTCTAGAATTTTCTAGGAATGTTTTCCTTTCAACATTTATTATCTCTAGTTACTGAGGTTACTAGGAAAGAAGGGAGGAAAAACTCAGTTTTGTGGATTCACCCCCCTTCCTCCACCATAAATTGTCACTGCAATTAGTGTCCTGGTATGAAAAACCCAGGGAGGTTTACCTATTTGTGGGGTTTTGGTTTGGAGAAATTTTAAAATTAAGGAAGTTATGTTTTCCTGCAATTTCCTATTTGAAAATTCTAAACAGAACAATAGCAATTTGAACGGGTGAATTGTAAGTAGTTTGTACTTTGCACTGTATGTTTGAACTTTAACCTTTCAAGTGCTGACAAGACCAAAGTAGCATTATTTCAGAATATCCCAAATTTTCTGAGATCTTGGCATTATGTTCTGAATATGAGAAAGATTTAAGGCACTCACCCATGGTGTTATATCTTGTTAAGTCAGCATGGAACCAAACATTCTGTGTCCCAGCCCAGTATTGCTGCTTCTACTCCACACCCTTCTTTGTAAGTGCCAAGTAGGATTTATTTTTAGCTTACTTCTTAAATTTTTATTCCTAGGATCTGGCTGCTGGCCCTTAGTTTTTTGCTCAATGCTGGCACTCTACCACTTGAACCACAAGTTTCACTTCCAGCTTTTTGGTGGTTAACTGCAGATAAGAATCTCCTTTCTGATGGAGGCATAGAATTCCATTGTGTATATATACCACAGAATGACATTGCCCCATTTGTTAGGAAATGGAAAGACTTGGAAAAAATTATATTAAGTGAAGTAAGCCAGGCCTAAAGAAACATAGGTCCTATGGTTTCCCTTATTTGCAATATCTAGTATATGTCTGAGTCAAGCAGAAAAGGTCAGATAAGGTGATGTTAGGGAAATGAACCCTAAGATATATATTCAAATGTTTTTTTTCTTTCATGTGATTGTTTCTAACACATTTATAAGATTATTTCTTTGTTGTGTTGTATGTCCCTCCCCCACGGTATAACCCCTGCTTTCAATGTATTTGATGTCAGTATAATTTGTGGAGGGGAAGGGGAAAAACAAATCGTTTAAATAGGGATACAGGTGGACCCATTGCAACAATGAGATGTACAAGTCATTATGTCGAAAACCAACTTTACAACTTTGGTGGGGGAGAGGGGGGAAGAGGAGTGGGGAGGATTGGGTGGGGGGGCAGGGGGAGGATGGGAAGGGATGGGAAGGGGAAACAAAGGAGGAGGCTACAATGCTTGATAAGAAATGTACTCATTATCTTGCCCATGTAATTGTAACCCCTCTGTACAGTATTTTCACAATAAAAAAAAGAATCTCCTATCTGAGCTGGTTTTGAACCACAATCCTCAGATCTCAGCCTCCTGAGTAGCTAGAATTACAGGGCCTGAGCTACTGATGCCAGCTTAGCTTACATTTAAATTTTCCTCCTCCTCTTTTTTTTTTTTTTTTTTGTAAAAATCAATTCATGAACCTGGTTGAGGAGAATCAAATTACAAGTGATATACAGTGGAAAGGAGAGCTCTTCTTTCGCAGGCTCAATCTACCTAAAAATTCTTCCTAGAACAAACAACACTGCAAAAATCTTTGGGTATTTTTCTAAAGACATTTTATGCCTTTATAAATGCATAAACGAATTTTTTTTGGGTAAGGTTATTTGATGCAGGTGTTAAGTAAGGGTGCATAGTTACTATCACTGGAATACTGTACACACCATTAGCCAGTCCCCAGTAACTTTCCTAAGTAACCCTTGATGAATAGGTGGAACCTTAAGTTACCACGTAAGACAGTACTGCTGAGTGTGATCCCACTGTTACACCTGAAGCTTTCTTTAACCCCCCTGCATGCTTTTTACTGAAAGATATATAAGATAAACTTTGGCATCAGCTGAAGTTTTGGTTTATATTTTTATTTGATGCACATGCACCTACAGGCTCTATAAGGTTTGTTTAAAAAAAGAAAAAGAGCACAACTCTTCATCTTCCATTCACATCTTCCCAGGGGCAATCCTTTCTCTATGAGATGATTTTGTTTCTTAAAGGAAAAATGTCTGTACTGCTACTTCATTTCCCTAGTGTTTTTTTTTTTTTCTTTTTCCCTGGTGTTAGTGATTTCTTTGCCTTTCTTTGTGCTTATTTTCTGCACACTATTATTCATCCAGCCTGAAACTGTTTGCCAAGTATCTAATTCTCCTCTCAAGATGTTCAGGGGTGTCAGTTTTGTATTAGTTATTTTTCCATTCCCAAAGAATCTTTCTTGACCTATTCCAATCTGACCTGATTTCTTCCTGGACTTCAGGCTCAACTGTCTTCTGGGGTTTGTTTTTAATAACAATCTAGAAAATTCTCTGCCTATATGGTTTCCTTTTCTCCTATAACCTATGTCTCCCATTTTATTTATTTTTGCCAGTCCTGGGGCTTGAACTCAGGGCCTAGGCACTGTTCCTGAGCATTTCTGTGCTCAAGGCTAGTACTCTACCACTTGAGCCATAGCACCACTTCCAGCTTTTTCTTTTTCTGTTTATGTGGTACTGAGGAATTGAACCCAGGACTTCATGCAAGCACTAAGCCACATTCCCAGCTCCCATTAATTTTTTATTTTCTGGGGTAGAACACATTTTGTGCTAACTTTCTGTGGAAAAATTCAGGAAGTCATTTTTTCTTTTTGTGCTGGTCCTAGAGTTTGAATTCAGGGTCTACACACTGTCCCTGAGCTTTTATGTTCAAAGCTAGTTCTCTATCACTGAGTCAAAGTTCACTTCTGGCTTTTTAGTCCACTTCTGGTATATTATACCTGTAATCCTAGATACTCAAGAGCTGAGATTGAGGATTGCAGTTCAAAGCCAACCCAGGCAGGAAAGTCCATGAGACTCTTGTCACCAATTTACTACCAGGAAAAAAAAATAGAACCAGAAGTGGTGCTGTGGCTGAAAGTGGTAGAGCACTAACCTTGAGCAAAAATGCTCAAGAAAAGTTTCCAGGCCTTGAGTTCAATTGGAGATAAACAGCCTCATGGACTTTCTTCAAACCTTGATCTTCAGCTCTCAGCCTCCTGAGTAGCTAGGATCACAGGCGTAAACCACCAGTGCCCTTTGCCTTTCACCTTTGTGTTCCTTAAAACTTTTGTATTGTGTTCCCAATATTTTTTTTCCTTTGGTTGGTCATGGGGTCTGAATCTGGGCCTGGGTGCTGTCCCTCAGCACTTCAGCTCAAGGCTAGCGCTCTACCACTTGAGCCACAGTGCCACTTACAGCTTTTTTCTGCTTATGTGGTGCTGAGGAATCAAACCCAGGGACTCATGCATGCAAGGCAAGCACTCTACCACGGAGCCAATTTCCTAGCCTTCTATTTCCCAATTTGATTGCGCATTTTACTGGCTATTGATTTCTAAATAGGAAATACTTTTCCTCAGAATTTAAAGGCACTTATCTATTGCTTTCTAGTGTATATGCAAAACACTCAGAAGTCTGAAGTCATTCTGATTTCTAATCTTTTATATGGAATCTACTGTTTGAGTTTAGGACCTTTGAAAGCCTTTCTTGTTTTTCTTGATGTTTGACAACCTCGTGGTCATATGATACAGTGTGAATATATTTATACATTAATATAGGCAAACAATAGGTCCTTTCAACCTGAAAGCACTTGTGCTTTGGTGTGGGAAAATATACTCTATGTTTTTTAAATTTTATGAGGAATAAAAGTATTTATTATTTTTTTCTCTTCTGATGGTAGTGAGGATTTAGAAGGGAAATTGGATGCCATATTCAATCTGCTTTCTGAATCCTGACAATGCCATTCTACTTTTACATACTTTTTTTCTGCTTAGTGATCAAATTTTGTGGATAACTAATTCAGATATAATTTGACAAATGTCATGCCTACTTATATTTTTGCTTTACATTGGAATTTCCTTTAAAAATTAAAATGTGAGGTGCAGTTGTAAAGGTGATATTAAAAGATGGCATTTTGAAGCAGTATTAATGAAGTAATAATTTGAACGAAGACTCAACGATTTCACAAATCTTGCCTTGGTTTAACCATCTGTCTGCCATGAAAAAGTCCTTTACACAAGACTCACACATAGGGGAGGAAAATAAGATGAAGGTGATGTTTTCCTACTGATTGAATATTTGAGCCCAGCTATCAAAGTTGAACTTCACCCAGGTGCTGGTATATCACACCTGTAATCCTAGCTAATCAAGAGCTGAGATCGAGGATTGCAGTTCAAAGCCAGCCTAGGCAGGAAAGTCCATGAGACTCTTGTCACCAATTTACTACCAGGAAAAAAAAAATAGAACCAGAAGTGGTGCTGTGGCTGAAGGTGGTAGAGCACCAACTTTGAGCAAAAATGCTCAAGAAAAGTTTCCAGGCCTTGAGTTCAAGCTCCATAACAACAACAACAACAACAACTGGTTGAACTTTAATAAGAGAGCCTAGAAGGAACTTGGTCTTCCTCATTTACATAGGCTAAACTACTGCAAATGCAGGGCACAGTTCTCCTCTTTATTAATTATTAGGCCACATCAAAGACCTGAGATCTCATCATTTACTGATAGAAAGTCAAATCCTGAACATACCCACCACAACAGAGGAGAGAAACAAGACAGACAAATGCTGAGAAAATTTGCTGAGACCCACATCACTGCCAGCTGTAAAAATAGTCCTAGCCGTGCTCGGTGAAGACACAGCAAAGAATGCACGACAAGGCAGCAGAGTTGTTTCTCCTGTCCTGAGCTACACCTGCACCACTTTCCTTTACCTGAGAGAGACACAGGATGGAAATGAGAGTAATACCTGGTTTTGTCCCAATCAGAGAGGAAGATGCCATTCGTAGCAATGTTACCTCATCAGAGCCCCACCTCTCAGGGTGACCCATGCCTGCAGTCCTAGCAGAGTGACGGGAATACAGACCTTTCGTTTTGTCCCCACATACCAAGGTTCTAAGCACAAGTAAGAGTCATTGTCTTTTTCTTTTTTTTCTTTTGTTGGCTGTGGAGTTTGAACTCAGGACCTGGCCTCTGTCTCTGAGCTCTTTTGCTCAAGACTAGTGCTCTACCACTTTGAGCCACATTACCACTTCCAGTGGTTCATTGGAGATAGAGTCTCACAGACTTTCCTGCCAGGGCTGGCTTCAAACCACACACTCTTCAGATCTCAGCCTACTGAGTAGCTAGGATTCCAGGCATGAGCCACTGGTGCCTGGCTTACCAAGTCATTCTCTTTTACTATTTCTTCCTTTAAACTTAATGAGGCTCCGCCAATTTCTGGTCAGAGGCAAACTCAAGTACTCAAGGGGACTTGAGATGTCCTGGACATTGGTGAAAAATAGCCATTTTCTATGAATGAGATAAATTTACCATCTCACAAGGATCAACCAACCAGGGCCCCATGGAGACCAAGTGGCAGAAGTAAGAGATGAACACCCACATCAGTCAGGTCTGTCCCTCCAAGGAAGAAGGTAAACAGTAGCAAATCCCTTCTTTTATGTCCAACTGCTCTGACCTCTTCCTCCCAAAAATTTGGTGTATACTCTTTCCAAAAGCAACTGAAAGGAAATCCTTAGGCCAATATCAAAAGGAATCCCAACAGAAATGTCCAGAAAAAAACAAATGTAATTACCTAAATTGGAAAGAAAAGTTCCTTACCCTGAAATAATTACATGTGTACTTGTAAATATCTACACTTAATTAGCTTCAATGTTCAATTGAAGTTTTATTATGTAGTGTAGCTACGGAGTAGAACATTGTGCTTCCTAATTAATTTTTTTTCCCTTAAGAAATCTTGAACTTCATCTTGACACTTAACAGTTGCTAAGCCAGAAAGTAGGATATCCATGGCTCACACTGTCTTCTACCTTTAAACATTCACCCAACCTTGAATTGGGTGCTGACTTCAAACCAAATGCCTGTTGAGCGCCGGTGGCTCATGCCTAGCTACTCAGGAGTTTGAGATCTGAGGATCACGGTTCAAAGCCAGCCGGGGCAGGAAACTCCATGAGACTCTTATCTCCAATAAACCACTAGAAAACTGGAAGTGGTGCTGTGGCTCAAGAGGTAGAGTGCTCACCTTGAGCTGAAGAGCGCAGGGAAAGTGCCCAGGCCCAGCGTTCAAGCCCCATGACCAACAAAAACAAAACAAAAAACCCAAATGCCTGAAAATGTTCTTACAGAGAATGGGAATGGGAATCTTTAAGACTTTTTTTTTTGGTCCGTTATGGGGCCTGAACTCTGGGACTGGGTACTGTCCCTCAGCTCTTCAGCTCAAGGCTAGAGCCACAGTACCACTTCTGGCTTTTTCTGCTTATGTGGTGCTGAGAATTGAACCCAGGGCCTCATGCATGCAAGGCAAGCACTCTTCCACTGAGCCATCTTCCCAGCCCGTGAATGGGAATCTTTGATTGGTTTGCATCGGGGAATGTGAGTGAGGGCTTGAACTGAATCATCCCCGATTTTCATAGCTCATTGATCTGCCTTCAGGCGGAAATTAGGCCTCAATCATTTCATTCTTTCAGAAAAAAATGCAACCGATCCAGTCTTTCTACCTCTTCAGGAAAGCCGCTCCAATTCGCCTTGAGAAACAAGACCCCCTAGCAAACCCCCAACGCAGAAACTCTGCCAGGAAGCTTAACGCATGTTGTGCTTCTATCTTCTCCAGGTGCCTTTGGAGACCACCCAGGAGCGCTGGCACCTGGAAAGTTCTCACATATGTCAGTTTCTTCCTTCTTTTCCACTTCAAGTTCCCAATGGTGAGGCAGAGAAGCCATTTTTTCATCCTGCCACTGCTCTAGGTCTGGGGAAATCCACCAATCTTCTGTAACTATTAGGTTGAAGGGTCTGGACGTTCGCAGGTGAAGGGTGGCTTTATGCATTCTGAAATGCATTTGGTGTGGCTGAGGCACTTGGGAGAGAGCAGGCTGAGTTGAGAGCTTCTCTTCCTTGAGGCCCTTGCAGCATGCCCAGGTGGCTTCTGGGAGCCACCATCTCCCACTATCTCACTCCCTTTAATAACTTCAGGATTCTAACTCTGCCTTTAAAAGACAATCATGAAACCTCGAGAGGGGAAATTATAAATACATCTATTTAGCAAATAGATACACATACACCCTACATGCATACATGCTATGCACATACACATGCATACACACCGCACACATACACCCGTATACATACTACATGCACACACAGTGTAACACTACATGCATACACATGTACACACAACACACATACGTGTGCACACACATTATATGAAAACACACGCATACACACTACACACATACACATGAATATGCATGCATACACACATTCCATTTTCCCATCTGAGTCACTAAAACTGGCTTAATTTCAATTTATGAATATGCAATTCATACATATTTTTCCGGAGATGTGGTCATGGTGCATAAAAACGCCACTCTTTGCCACAGCACATTTCATTCATGGATAAATCCTGTTGTCAGAAAGTTCTATTAAAATTAAGATACTCCTTCTTGCAATTTCTACCCAGTGAGCTTATCTTTGCCCTTTGAAATAGGAATAATCCTTTGACTTCAGGAATAATCCTGTTGCATAGGCTGGCTCAGGAATGTAAAACAAAAACACCCACAAGGACAGGCAAGGATCTAGAAGACCCTCTTTGATACCAAAGGAAGAAATCCAGGGAGGTGTTCTCTCATATGTGAACAGAACCAAAATAGTAAAGTCTATCGCAAGATCTACCTTACTACTTGGTTGACTCTACCATAATTCTTTAATAAAAACCTTCCAACCAGGTGCTGGTGGCTCACACCTATAATCCTAGCTGTTCAGGAGGCTGAGATCTGAGGATCCCAGTCCACGCAGGACAGTCTATGACACTCTTATCTCCAATTAAGCTCTAAAAATGAAGCTGTGGCTAAAGCGGTAGTATATTAACTAGCCTTAAGCCTTGAGCACAAACGACAATGGACTGTGCTCAGGCCTTGAGTTCAAGTCCCAGGGCTGGAACAAAAAAGTCATAAGTTCAATGAACTAAGAGCTAGGGCTCATCTGAGGGCATCATCATCCACTCAGCCACTCAGCTCATGGAGTTCAGTACGTGTTTGAGTGTTTGATGGTTCTGCCCTGTGCAGTGGCGGTGTCTTTGCCCTTCAAAGTGAGTGTCATAGTTTTCTTGCCCCAGAAGAGTTGTGGCTGGTTGGATGGTTCCCAAATCTGAGGAAGATTTCCTAAGAACTTAGTTTTTAAACTCTATCCCTGGAGATGTACATACATACGATCTGCACACATGCATATTCTTTAGATTTCCCCGTAGGAATATTTACAACAGATCAAAGGATTCTGTAGCTTTCTAGGGTGATTCACATGCACCTCACACATTTTCAGCCCATAGCAAAGATCTGGATATAACTGATGTCCTCCAGCTGAACACAGATGCCATCAAAGGTGATGGAGAGAAAAGATCTGCGATAAGGAGACTGGCTATAACTGGCGCCATCTTGGCCACGTGGTAGATGACAGGAAATTGGGTTTAACTGGTGTTTAACTGAAGTCCCACCTCCCTGGTGATGGGTGTGCCTGAGTTCCTAGAGGCAGGAGCAGGGACTTGGACAATAGGTTCCTGGATCTGCCAATCTTGGGTCAGGAACTGTCAAGCTCCTGTGACTCTGCCCCGTCCTTAGGTCCAAACCAGCTCAGATGCCATTAGGCCATGCCTCATGTCTCGTGTCTCCTGGCTCTCCTCTGTCACCAAGGCATCCCACTTCAGCTTGCCATTGGACTTGATCTGGTTCATTTGTATTGTTTGTTTTCTGCTCTCTTAGTTTTCTAACCATGTTAAGTATCCTAGAGGGGCTTCAGGTTTTTGAGTCAAAATTCTACCAGCAGCCAATGGTTCTCCAATAAAGACTCTCAATCGCACCTCCCCAAATGTGGCTTCTCTGTTTCCCGATGACCGTGTGACAGTACAACAGATCGAGCCAAGGATCTAACCCTTGGATTCATGGGGGAAGTCAGTGAGAGGTCAGTGACAGACATAGAACAAGACAGAGAGGTTAGATCTTCAACTGCTCCTGATCAGTCTTGAAATGGGGCTGATGAGGAAGGCCTGTGGCAGGCCACATATCCCAGCGAGAGCCCCCAAGAGCAGACCCCAAGATTAGCAAGATGAGAACTTGAGCCTTCACCTTTGTCAGGGCTGCAAGGGGAAACCAGCTTCCTGGAGAAACAGGGAAGTTGCTGGGAGGAAGCAATATGAAGGGTTATGGTGAAAGAAATGAAGGAGGGAACCAAGAAGGAAGGCTGGGAAATGGGAATGTGCAGGAATGAGGTATGCCTCAGAAAGTGGGCAGAGGATGAATGGGGGAGAGGATCAGTCTGCTCTGTCGGAGCACTGGGTGGATGCAAGGGCACACTGGCCAGGGCAGATCATGATTTGTCCATGTTGTCTGAGCTCTGAAAGCAGCCCCTCCCCTCACAGAACACTTAGTTCACAGACTCTCCCTTGATGAGGCCCCAGGAAGTGAAATGGGTTCCTCAGATGTCCCACAAGGTTGTTTGAAGGTATGGAAGACATCAGGCAAGTCTCTCTTGCAGCACCAACCCCCAATCTGGTCCCTGGATTTCTAAGAGATTAGGTAACATTGCACTGAGTGGAGTAACAAAGCCACCTTACTTGTAATGCATGTGTGTTGCATGGCAAAGATGGAAGGGAGGCGGGAACACTGGTGTGAAAGATGCCCACTTCACCTAGGGTTATTTAGCTGCTGGTGACAACCCCAGGCCTTGTGAGAAAAGGAGAAACTGTCTTCACATTCATGGAGCGATCACTGCAGTTAGCTCTTATGGAGCCTTTGAGCAACCTGATCCTTTGGCAAACTCTCACGGGAGCTGAGCATGAAGACACCACATGGCACCTGAGAAGTTATCTGAATGTCATTTCTTATGTTCTTTTTTAGCAGCTATAGTGTTGTTTATGCAAATTCTTCTCCTCCATAACAGCAATAAGGACATCTTTCTTCAAGGAGCTCTTACTGTCTGATTGTTCTGTCCATGCCTCATTCTTCTTTCTGTAAGGTGATTATCAGGCAGTAGGATTTCCATTACCTCCCCGAAGGAATCTGATTTCCAGTCCTATGTGAACCTGTTGAATTATGGTTGCTATTTACATCTCAGGCTGGTCTGGTGGCTAAGGATGCAAGCTTGGGGTTGGAGCTGGTGTTTAAAGTCTGCAGCTGGTAGCTATGTTACCGATATTATCTAACCTCTCTATGGTCAATATCACTCTACGCCTTTTTTGTGCTCTGATGTCTAAATGGAAATGGAGGCAGTGGGGAAGGGGTCCAGGCTCTGGACTGAATAGGAGCTACGTGTCCACTCCACAGAGTTACCCTGACAGTAGGGGAATACCTGCAGTATGCCTTCCACAGAGAAAAGGGGTCACAGAAAGAACAGTGCCTTTGGTGCTCAGCCAGAGCTTGGTTCACACCCAGTTCCACTGTTGCTTGCCCTGAGAATTTACATAGAGGGTTACACATAGTGGGTGTATGTATGTGTTGTGTGCAGAAGATGGAATAACCTTCAACCATTTAGCGATAGCTCATGTAAAAATCAGCAATGGAGAGAGAGAGAGAGAGGGAGAGAGAGAGGGGGGGAAGAGAGAGAGAGAGAGAGAGAGAGAGAGAGAGAGAGAGGGAGGGAGGGAGGGAGAGAGAGAGAGAGGGAGGAAGGGAGGGAGAGAGGGAGAGAGGGAGGGAGGGAGGGAGAGAGAGAGGGAGGGAGGGAGAGAGAGAGAGGGAGGGAGAGAGAGAGGGAGAGATGGAGAGGGAGAGAGGGAGAGGAGTCAACAATTCCTTTCACACACCCATTTCTCTCCTGGGGGTGTTTTGATGATTCTGCAGAGAAAGATGAAAAGCTGGGGGAAATCTAATTGGGAAACAGGGCTGAGGAGAAGTATGGAAGAAGCCAAGGCTGAGTTAACAGGTTGCCAGGGATGGAGAGGGGGTGAAATCAAAGCTCTCCTGTTTTCCTGTTCTGCTCATAACAAGCGTTGTGGCCTCCTGGAGAAGCATTTGCCTTGTGGATTCATTCCTAGGTTCCATTTGGTGGAGGTAGCCATGAGCAGTACTGGTTGTTCATTTTGTATTTAGAGACATCATCAATCCTTTGGGGCCTTTAATCTTTGCTGGGTAATGCAACTGTTGCCACTATTTTTCATGGAAGGATGGAAAAAGCAAGCTAAATTATGCCAGCCTCTGTGTAGGAATGAAGACTCTATTTTACCAGCAGCAATCATTCTACTCCATTACTACTTGGCAATCCTCCTTTTAAGGAACAGCCATATATATTTGTCTAATCAGGGAGGCATGATCATCCTGGGGACACTGCTGTGTTCAAGTTACCTATGACATCTAACTTTCCCACTTAGACGCTTAGCTTGAGACCAAGGTGAGGCCAAGTTCACAGACAGGCTGGCCACGTGAGGTATGTTTTACAAAGCACAAAATGGACATAAAATGGTGTTTAGTATTAGAAGGGCAGTTTCATTGCTGAAGATATCATTTATTAACTTGGGTGATTTGAGGCTCAATTTCTCATCTCTAAAGTGGAATAATATCTACAGTTTCTCATTACCCAATTGTGAAGATTAACTAAGATCATTATAAATAAAGTGTGTAGTATAGCACTGGACATGTTTCAGTTACTCTACAAAGGTTAATTTCCCATGTCATTTGTCCATGCTCTCCTTGCAACCATCTCTGTGCCCAGGGACAGAATTGAGGAACAATGAAGTCAAAGGCAGCAGACACTGCATTACTGTCATCTGTCTTCATTTTGCTGTCTGTAAATGGTAGTAGTACTCATGGTACCTCTGGGCCTAGGCGTTGTCCCTGAGCTCCTCAGCTCAAGGTGAGTGCTATACCACTTGAGCCACAGCAACTCTTCTGGTTTTCTGGTGGTTAATTGGAGATAAGAGTCTCATGGACTTTCTTGATTGGGTTGGCTTTAAACTGTGATCCTCAGGTCTCAGCCTCCTGAGCAGCTAGGATTACAGGCCTGAGTCACCGGCGCCCAGCTTCCCCTACTTATTTTTAAGATGAGGTTCTTACTTTTTGCCCAGCATGCAAATGGATATCAATCTTTCTTAGATTTCCTGATCATAGTTAGGATGACAGGTATCCACCACTGGATTGAGAGTAGAAAAGTTGTTACCAGGAGGTAGTATGGGGTGTGGAGCTGCTATACCGGAGGTGCGAATTTCACTTACACA
This sequence comes from Dipodomys spectabilis, assembly GCF_019054845.1. NCBI lineage: Eukaryota > Metazoa > Chordata > Mammalia > Rodentia > Heteromyidae > Dipodomys > Dipodomys spectabilis. Next base: position 6,180,934 of record NW_024870700.1, read on the forward strand.
AAATGATTGAGTTCTAAATGCCCACTGTACATTATGCACATCATTACCAGCATGATACTGCACACTAAAGCTCCTGTAGCACGTCATTAACCTATTCATGATCACTACTTATGGGTCCCCCTCTTAATACTCTATGCTCCTCTCACCAGTATCTTAAGATAAAAATTGCTTAGAGAAGTTGCCAAGTCTGAAGCGCTAAAAAACAGTTAATCAAAAGAACGAATCGGTGCAAAGGACAGAAAAGCAGCCTCACCCGTCAGATCTCCTGAGGTCTCACAGGGCTGGCTGCACATACTCCTTCCTTCTTGGAAAGAAAACAAAAGAAAACTATTTCCATCATGGTGGCCATCTTGAGAACACTTAAAAAACTTACAAAATGTCCTGCATCTAAGTAAACAGATCTGCATTAGTGTGCTTCTCAATGGTTGTAGGTCAACGTTGTGGTCCCTGATTTGGGGCATAGCCAGGAATCTGTGGTGCTGGCTTCAGTGGTTAGTCCCTTATTATTGTTGGCTCTCAACCACTGTAACTGGTCCAGACATGTTGACCTAAGCTACCCATCACACAGCAGCTCCTTATCCACTCAGCCACTGCAGAAATTAACATTGTCAGGAATGATTTAGTAACACATGTATTTCCATAGCCTTTGTTTTTCACAAGTACACATTGTTCTTTCTTTCAGATATTTGCAGAGTGGAAATTATCATTTGGAATTAGAGTAAAAGTAAAACAAATACAGGCACTTATTAAAATATCTTCTGGAAATAAGTTGTGATAATCCTTATAACACTTCAGTGACCTGCCCAAAGTCATGGAGTTATGTCATGGAATGAAAGAAAAAACAAAAGTCAAACTCAAGGCTCAATGAATCTAGAGCTGAGAGCTACAAGCTGAATCTGTATTTACTCTTTCCCATGGAGCTAATCTGTTGTCAGACAGACTTGGGAAAGTCTCCAGGCTTTCTCCATTTCTGGAAGATTTGTAATATACATTAGCCTAGTAAAGGCACTGGGCTTATTAATGGCTTCTCTTTATAAAGTATTTTTATTTGTTTAATCTCACATCCCTCAAATTAATTTTTTACGGTCCCTTATCCCTACCACTTCAGATTTCTTCACATAGCAACTATTAACAACAAATCAAACATTTTGGGGAAATGTGGTCCCGGGTCACTTGGGTCCTGGTGTTGATGTTCTCGTACTTAAAATAAATTGAGAAAATAAGCCAGGATAAAAGTAAGGGAGATGGAGAAGAATTGTCAGGAAGGAGAGGACGGAGGACAAAAAGAAGAGGAAGAAATAGCAGCAGGAGCAGCAGATCGAGGAGGAAGGACTAGAAAACAAAGAAAGGAGAGAAGAGAGAAAAAGAAAATGATATGGGTTTGAACATGAATTCAATGGATTCCAATGGGTTGGACATGCAAGGAAAGGGGCTTTGAAAGTGCCTGAACATAAAGTGAGTTTTTAATACGTTAGCAGATAGAGTATGTTTCCCTGCATTTTTATGAGTCGTGCAAGGGGGGTTGACATGTCATGTATACAGTATACTTTGACCAGGCTCCCTTCCTTCCATCATTTCCCCTTATTCTTTCTTCTCCTTTCCAAACCAGTCTCAACACACTTCAGTGTTCTATTTTGTTCCAGAGGTACTTGACATATTTCTGCCACATTCATCCTCCTTCACCCCGCCACGTAATCATATCTTCCTCCACCCTCCCCAGTCCTATCTGATATTTTGCTCATTCTCTTTTCAGTATATATTAAGTGTTTAAGGCCGTTTCTGCCCAGTATGCCACACATTCCTATATCCCACTTTTTCAGCTTGAGCCCTTTGCTGCCTCTCACGTGAGGTTCCCTTTCTTTGTGACTCCCAGTATTCAGTAGTTTTCAGGTAGTGTTGTTATGCTACCCTCATTCACAGTTCAATGTATTTCAGTATTATTCACTTGAGGACATTTGTAAAAGGATTTTTAAGTCTCTTCTGTATGCATGCTTAAGGAAACAATAGCTGTTTTGAGCTCCGGGTACAGGCTTTCCCTTTGCCCCAAGGAGTTATAAGATATTAGGGCACACCACAAAGAAAATGCAAACAAACTAAGATTCCACCTCATTCCAGTCAGTCACAATGGCAATCATCAAGAAAACAATAAAAAGCAAACACTAGCAAAAAAAAAAAAAAGATAGTAGGGCACAAAACACAAGGATACAGATAATCTAAGCAGCACAGAGTGCATGGCAAACATCCCTGGAAATATACAAGGAGCAAGCCACAGTAGTTTAAAGGAGACTTACTGGATTGGAAGGGCCTTTGTGTCTTTGAAGACCCACATCAGGATTCTGATGTGTAGAGCTAGACTTCCAGGGTTCACACGTGGGCTCCATCGATTATGTTCTTAGGCAATTTACTTAACCTATCTGCCTCAGTTTCCTTTTCTGAGAGATGATGATTCCAAGACAACCTCCATCCCAAGGTTGCTATGAAGACTTGTTGTTACTTACAACAGTCTGGGAGGGCACACAAGATAGTTAATAAATATCTATCATGCAATCATTTTGGAATGGGTTGGTGGAAAGACAGAGTTCAGAGAAGCGGACAGAAGTCCTAGGGATGCCATGGGAGACCACAATGCACAATACCAGAAGACATCATTGCTCAGAAGGTGGTGATGTCCTGGACTGTCCACAGAAGAGAAGGTAGGCTGGGAAGAAGTCAGGATTTGAATGGCTGGGGGTGGGGACCAAATCATTCTAGAACTGGGATCTGTGCAGAGAAGATAACCAGAATGATGGAGCATCTTAAGGATCATGGCTAGAGCTGTTAGCAGGTGCACCGAGAGCTGAAATAGGCCAGGAGGTGATATCGGGCTTACTGTTGTCCAAGATATCATAGTCACTTGCCCCAAACTGTCAGCCCAACAGCTTTGTGCTGTGTCCATCTAACCATGCCCGTATAAGGGGAAGTGGAGGAAGAATGGAGAAGACAGTATCAGAGGCCACTAACTTGAGAGAAAAATCAGTCCTCTGAGGAGAAGAGGACTGGTCCTGATTTCAACTGAAAGAGAGAAAGAGAGAGACAGAGAAGTGTGGGCAGATACAGTACAATTCTGTTTGTATTTTTAGTTGGCAGGGGGTGGCTTATTATTGTTGGCCCTACAGATGTGTTTGGAAATTGTCAACCAATTAAAATGCGCAAAGTTAGCAAATTGGCAACTCATTTTCCCAAAAATGCACACTGACTGTGCTGTAAATGAGCTTGCTTTAGAGAGTTCAGTGAAGTATACAGATTCCAGTTACTGGTAATGACTTAAAAGAAAGCAATGAAAATGCCACAGCCACGTGTGGTTTTTACCCTGTGAGTTCTTGATGTGGCTCACTGAAAACTATAATTGAAACAATTGGTTGGGTTGTGACTGCCAACTTCTTTGTTCATGTGGGGGAAAAAAAGCAGGTACTGAGGTGGGGATTGAGGTCAGGGAGCTGGGACAGGAGACAGGCTGCCAAGGATGAAAAAAAATATTCTCTTGCTCCTGGATTCCTCATCACAATTAGGGGGAGGTAAATCCCTGAGGATTCTTTGTAGTCTCTTTAATAAAAGACCAAGTTTAGAGTCTGAAATTCAGCAGGTTTACACTGTCACTGCATTCCATTACAAAATATGTTCACTTGAAGCAATGTTACCCAACCTTGCAACATAATATTTACAATCACTGTAAGAAAAAGAAATCTGACTACTTCTCTGTATCTATGCCACTCCATAAATCCAAAACACAAATGAAAGAGAAACTCAGCCCAGGGGATTTTAAATAGAATTGCCAGAGAAATCTAAAATAGAATATTGAAAGTGAAGCAATAGAAAACTAAAAAATCATTCAAAAATTATAGTTATATAGAGATTAACCTCTGTCTATCTGTCATCTATCTATCTATCTATCTATCTATCTACCTACCTACCTACTTATATCTAATGTCCTCAAGCGTTCATTCTTTGGCTCTGAACTGGTTGTCACGGTCAATTGGAGGGTTATTGTTGGAACATCTTATGGGTAAAGGCCAGGGATATGATACAAGAAATTATGTCCTTTGAACTCGGGATCATTTCACTAATAATGAGAGCAAGGTTTTAGAGAAAAGGACATAAGGTTTATTCGTTTTGGCCAGGCAAAATGAGGATTGTACACTGTTATATTAAGAAAAAAATAGCACAGCCCTCTAGTGTGGGGAAGGCATTCAGAGAGACTCAGCAGCATGGACTTCCTTGTATGCATGCATCACCAGTGTGGGTGGTAGGCTGGGGTTGCTTATTTTCCTATGGGCTGGCACTTGTGTCTGGAGTTGTATTCATTGCTGACCTAAATATTCCTTCAGTCCCATGCTTAGCAAGATCAGGAGAGGCCTTGCTAACGTTTTGGCCAGACTAGCCCTTGAACCACAGTCCTCCTAATCTCTGTTTCCTAAAGAGCTTTGATTATCGGTATAAGTGCAACTTAATAATATGTGGTCTAACAAACGTACACATTATTTTCTATGTCATTTAAGATGGGTTGACTTTGATGTATGGTATGAGGTGGAAATCAGTCTAGTATTTTTTTCAGGTTAAAAAAATGATACTATGCATTATCTTGCCCATGTAATTGTAACCCCTCTGTACAGTATGTTCTCAAGTAAAATAAAATTAAATTAAAAAAAATGATACTACAGGGCTGGGAATATGGGTTAGTGGCAGACTGCTTGCCTAGCATGCATGAAGCCATGGGTTTGATTCCTCAGTAGCACATAAACAGAAAAAGGCAGAAGTTGTACTGTGGCTCAAGCGGTAGAGTGCTAGCCTTGAGCAAAAGAAGCTCAGAAACATTGCCCAGGCCCTGAGTTCAAGCCCCAGCACTCCCCCCCCCCCCAAAAAGTCACTACTAGCTGTTGTTGCTGGTGTTTGTGTTGGTGTTTGCTCTTGATTTTTTTTGGGGGGGGATGAAGGTGCAGAAAGGGAGAGAGTTAGGATGAACAAATGCAATCATGCTGTTCAGTATACATTGTGGAAAGTGAACTATGCAAGTTGTAAGCAGGGATGGCTAGGGAAAACTGGAGGCAAGCGAAGGAAGGGGTGACATTGTCCAAAAAGACGTGCTCATTTCCCGACTTATGAAATGGTAACCCCTCTGTACAACACCTTAATAATAGCAGCAATTATATAAAAATTTGCTACTACCATTCCATTGAAGGATGATTCCCCTAGTTCCACCACCAGGTACTATTAACTGTTTTCTAGGAGTTGAATTATTGGCATGCTTTCAAGGGGACTGACCGCAGTCATTTCTTTTTCTAGGCATCCCTAAAAGAGAGAAGGAATTGTTTATAAGCCTGTTGTTGCCATTTTCATACCATGTTTCATACAGTATTCCTTAGAGAGCCTTCCACAATCTGCATTAGTGTTATTTTATTTCCATTTGAAAATTCTCTTTAAGTAGTTGTATAAAAGAGTTGCCATTCAACGAAGCAGCTTATGAATACAATGTACCTTGATCAATGTCATCCCCTAGTATTAGTGCTAATTTAAATACTGTAGCTCCACTAAGTAACTTTTCTAATTGTTTTATTCCTGGGGTGTAGAAATGCAATTTATTCTCAAATTCATGTGTTCTTGGTAATCTGAAAAAATTAATTCTAATAGTTTATATATGGATTATGGTAGATGTGCTAACTTGTTATATATACAAGAACATGTTTTCTTTTTAGTTATTATTTCTTAAATTTTATTCTTCTGGTCTTATTTGACTTGCTAGAGCCATCAGAACAATTCTGTGTAGATCTGATGAGTGTATGAATCCTTACTTCCTGATTGCAAAGAAAAATATTGCAGAATTATACCACTAAAGTATGATGTTTGCTCTAGGGTCTTGTTGATGGCAGTTATTAGATTAAGGGAGTTATAGTCTATTTGCAAGTTGTGAGTCATTTTATAGTAAATGGATATTGAATTTTATTGAGTGACTTTTTGTATCCATTGAGAAAACCGTGGATTTTTTTCTGTATTTCATTTATGTGGCAAATTACACTGATACATTTTAACTGAATTGTTTTATAAATGTTTAATGTTCAGCTTAAAATGCTATAAACAACTTCACATTTCTGGAATCAATCCAGTAATCCAACTGTATTTATGATATTATATCACTTTTTTACATATTGGGCTCAACTTGCTAATATTTGGATTAACATGTTTGTATCTGTCTTCCTAGATGAGTCTGGACTATAATTTTTCTCTCTTATATAATCCCTCATGAGTTGGGGAGTAATCTTGCTGTTTATTTTATGGTATAACCTGCACTCTAGTACCAATTCTTTATTAAATGTGTATAAAAATATTTTTGCATGGTCTTAAATAAACCGTTTGAGTTTCACAGACTCTTTCCTAAAGTTTCCTCAGGGCTTAAGTAGAACTATGAATATACAAAGCAGCAGGAAACAAAGGAAGCAAAAGATGGTGATTGGAAAGCATTCAATGCACTGAAGAAAAGAAGAATGATTCATATGCGTGCACACACACTCTGAAAAGCCAACCACTTCGATCATAGCACCGTTTTCTATTTCCCGTGCTAAGGCTGCAGCATGAATTTGGTGCTATAAAACAGAGGCCTTCCTCAGAACACTAAAGCATTTGTTTAACCTCACTTAACACAACCACTTAGCACAAGCCAACCTGTTCTCAATCCTAGAAACTTCCAAAGAAGTTCTCCTCTGAGTGATGTTGGTGAGCGTGACACTGCTATGGTGATTCTTCTCAGACATCCTTACTTCCTTTTCCCTCCTTGATCCTCCTGTTTACCCTGCAGGAGCTGAGATGACCGGTGTGCACCACTGCGCACCCAGCTATTGTTAAGATGGGATCTTGCAAGCTTACTTGCCCACACTGATCTGGAACCACAACCCTCCCGTTCTTTACCTCTGGAGTAGCTAGGATCACAAGCATAAAGCTTGGTGATTTGTTGTTCTTAATTTTCTGGACTGTCAGCTTAGGGGCTTCTTCTGTTCATTCTACCGTTAATAGGCCATGATAGCACCTTACTATTAAGATAATCTTGTCTATACCAAGTGTAGCGAGTGAAAAGTGAATTTAGCTACACTCTAACGCATTAGACTCAAACCAATAGTCTTTCCAGTAGGGATTTCTGCTTCTGTGACATTCTTTGTATTTATTATATATCCAGGGACCATCAGCCAACCTAATAGAAAGCTGACCTTGACATGAGGTTCAAGGCAGGCAGGCACAGTGAAGGATGAGGAGAGGGGAACTCATGTCTAAGGATTACAGTTTATAACTTCAATGGTACAAGAAAATGAATCCGAGTAAAGCAATTTTTCTTCTTCCCAGTTCTGAGGAATTCTCATTCCTACTCGCCCTGAGAAGAAAGGAGTTCATCATTTCTTCACTAGCAACAAAAGTTATAAACCTCCAGAGAGCCGGTGACTTCCTCAATGGTCAGCTCTAATCCTTTTTCATTCCGATAAGCACCTGGTCTTTGGCTGTAGAATTTTGCCTTTTACCCTCTTATTACACAATTAAAAAAAATCCCATTAGTCTAATAAGTGGGATCGTTTGATCCGTCTTCCCTTTAAGGGTCATGCCGGTGATGAGGAAAGGGAATAGAAGGTAGAGGATGTGCTGCATGTACAGGAATGCTGGCCAGTGCAGACTGACTCACAGAATCTCTACAATACACACTTTAAAGAGCCTGTTTGCCAATTTCAATCTATCTCCGTTAGACTCTCTCACCAAATGCTGCGGGGAGCAACAAAAAGAGGGTATTTATGGTTCATTAATAAAGACTGCTTTCTAAGAAGCAGTCTCCTTTTCTTGTTTTTTTTTTTTTTTTGGAAAACTTATACTTTTATTAACATTATGTACAGCAGACAAGCTATAGACACAGATTTCAAGTTCTACAGGTGATGAAAGAATCAATGAAAAGTGTGACATCGATAAAGATGCATTAGGTTTACAAATTGCTTTGTTGAATACAGACTCATTTGTACTAATAATTAAATAAATAATGATATTGATAATAATAAAGTAAATGTGGCATATAGAAACAAGGAATATTATTCAGCCATAAAAAGAATGAGATTGTGTCATTTGCCAGAAAAATGAGTAGATTTGTACATGTAAAATCATGACCCAAGAGATATATACATAATTTTGTTATCATGCCTTGGACAACTTTCCCATACTGACAACACTAAGCTTAGAGGAACTTTTCTGTAAATATTCTACTCTTTGTCAACAAATGTTCACAGAGTACATTTGTAGAGAAAAAATCTGATAGTTCATATTTCAAGTTATCTTTACTGAGTATTACAAGAACTAAAGTATTAGCAATCCCACTCCTGGACATTTACAGGCCATACTACCAGCAGTTGTTTTTTTTTTTTTACAGAATCATGAAGATGAGGGAATTTTTAATAAAACTACCGCATTGAATATGAGACAGACATGCTGATCAGCAAACGATTTCATTCTTGGCTGACAGTTTTTAAAAATTCGAATAATTCCTCCAGGTCTGTCTCCTCACAAATACATTTTTTTTGATTGGTAATAAATGACACCAGGTATTTCCTTTTCATCCTACAGACTGATCTGATCTGATCCTCTGTCTTTTATCTGTGACCTTGATTGGCATTACAAAAATTCATGTTGGGAGACTGCAGAAGAAATTGTCTGACACATCACCTGAGGAGATAATGAGAAGAAGCTGCATGCCGTGGGTACGCGAGTTGCTCCAGCAATTACGGGATGTGAGAAAAACAGGCTTCTCCCCTGTGTTAGGCAGCAGTGACGGACATTTTCTTTCTTTTTTGCACACCATTTATCAAAAACTGATCTAAGAGCTCTTAAAAAACAAAACAAAAACTCCTGCTTACCAGTTTGTAAAATAGCACCATTAACAACAGCAACAACGACTTCTTTGGCCTGGGATGCAGCTCAGTGGTAGAGCACCTGCCTCATGTGCAAAAAGCCTTGAGTCTGAGTACCAGAAACACAGTGTATGCTTGTGTGCATGTGCGTGCATGTACACACACACACACACACATACACACTCTTTCATAAATCTTTCAAAGGTATTCAAGTTTCTAAAGAAGGGCACATCCAGGTTAAAAACCATAATTGAAATACCAAGGTTCACTGAAGCTGACATTTGACTATGGATGTAGCCAGCTAATGACCAGCTGTTTTCTAATTCCTTCAGAATTACCATGGACACCAGCATGGACATGACAATTGCTACCTGGAGTACTTGGGATTCACTGTGCACAAGTATCCTTTTCATGGGTTATCTCATTTAATCTCACAGTCTTTCATATGTAAAGAAATCTGAGATTCTGGTGAGTTAAATAACTCTGTTAAGATAACCCAGATAGCTGGGTGCTGGTGGCTCACACCTACAATCCTAGCTCAGGAGGCTGAGATCTGAGGATCACGGTTCAAAGCCAGCCTGAGTAGGAAAGGCCATGAGACTTTTATTTCCAATAAACCACTCAAAAAACTGGAAGTGGTGTTATGGCTCAATTAGTAGAGCACTATCCTTGAGCTGAAGAGCTGAGGGACAGCACCCAGGCCCAGAGTTCAAGCCTCATGACTGACAAAAAATAAAACAAAACAAAACAAAAAGAAACAACAACAAAAAAGATAACCCAGGCAGAAAATGGCAACACCGGAGTTTGAAGTAAGGCATTCTGATTCCCCAGGTTGTTATCCACTGAGATATTCTTTTTTTGCTAGGGTGAAAACTAGGGGCTCAAGCTTATAACAACTGTGTCTAAATGTAAAGTGAGTGCTGCTTTAGGTTTAAGGAATTCTGAAAGCATCTTTGTGAAGCTTCGGAGCTGTCATTTCCAGCTGGCGGTGCAGTAGAAACGCAGAATTATTAGGCCTATGAAATTAGATGCAAGTAATGTATAATGCATAGATGAGCACTTTTCAATTGTATATGATTCAAGAGATCAGTTGATTCTGAATATCCTCATGACTTGATGGTCATGGTTAATGAAAGAAATCTAAATAGAACAATTTAGTTATGTTCAGGCTCTGGAGACAGATTACCTGGGTTCAAATCCCAGATCTGTCACTTTCTAGGTGATGGCCTTGGTTAGATGATTGAATCTCCATGTCTTATTTGTCTTATGTGTCCAAGGAATTTAACAATAGAAAACATCTATGTCCTACTCAGGAGGCAGCCAGGGCAGGAAAGTCTGTGAGACTCTTATCACCAATAAATTACTCAGAAAAAGCTGTGGCTCAGCTGGTAGAGTGGTAGCCTTGAGCAAAAGAAGCTAAGGGACAGAGCCCAGACCTGGAGTTCTAGTGCCAGGACTGGCAAAAAAGAAAAGAAAATATCTACATCATAAAACTTCAGTGAAGATACAAGGAATTAAAATTTGGGTAATAGTTAAAATACTTCTTAGTTTCCATAGGAAACATCATATATTTCCCAATGAAGTTTTATATTTTTTAAAAATACCAAATACACACAAACTGTCTTTAGGATATATTGATTACAGAAACTACAGATAGGAGATCTGCAATTCTTTTTTTTCTTTCGATTACCCTGAAAATATTAAGAAATACTACCACAGGATAGATACATTGAGATATCTTGTTTTATTGTTTCAGAGAACTGTTCCTCATCCTTCCAGATTATTTTTGTTTCTCATTACTCAGTGTCTAAACATACGGAAGACCTAGATCTCCATGGGCACATGGCTTCCAGAAGACCACCACTAAGGAAAAACCACACATGCTCAGAATGCAGACTTTAGTCATTACTATACTAAGAGCTTGAGTCTTTTTTTTTTGTAATGCCACCAAACTTCCACTGAAGGCATGCTTCTTTCTTTCAACACATTTAAAATTTTTACTTTCTAACTTCAATTAAGCACATTTTGGATTTTTTTTTTTGGTGCCAGGCCTGGTGCTTAAACTTAGGGCCTGAGCACCATCACTGAGCTTTTGTGCTTATGGTGAGCACTCTACCACTTGAACCATAGCTCCATTTCCAGTTTTTTTTGGTGGTTAATCAGAGGTAAGAGTCTCATGGACTCAGCCCAGGCTGGCTTCAATCCATGAATCTCAGATCTCAGCCTTTTAAATAGCATGAGCCATTGGTACCTGGCACACAGTTGACTTTACTTTGCTTCTTGGGTACTATTTGGAAGGGGAATTTTTTTTTTTTCCAAAAAGGTCAGGACAGGGAAACACTCAGCAGACCACAAAAGGATTTAAACACCAACTGCCAAAAATGCAGGACTAAGGGCTTCTCCACACCAATGGAACTGCTGGATACATGCAGGAATTTAAATGTTTTGATTTGAAAATTCTTTTGACATTTATTGATTGATTGACTGAGCTTGGCCAAACAGCATGCAATAAAGGTGCAAATAAGGCAGGCTTTCTGTGCAAAGTGAGATGCTTTTCTCCAGTGTTCACATGCTACAGGAGTTCACATGCATAGAATGTGCCTTTAGGGCTGAATCAAATTCAATCAAAAGTGACACCACCTTAGAATTGAATATTTCAGACAAAGGTAACATGACGGACATCATTTAAACATGACAGTCCTACTTTAAACACCACGGACAATGAAAAAAACTCAAGGCAATATATCTTTTTTCTTTTACAGTTTCATTTTTATAATATAATGAATTGAAGATTGTATTTTGAAAGATGTCATGAACCCGATTTATATGATCTGATTCTTCCCTGCCCATACACACCCAAATAAATCCATCTCACCAAGTGAAAGTTTGAACTCACATCCTACATTAATTGCTATTTTTCCTTCTCAAACGGAAGCCGGTTTATGCTCTGAGTGATACTTGATAGGCCCCTGTATTTATTTGTATTCAGAGCTTCTGCTGCAGTCTCGTAAAAGTCGGTTCTTGGCAGCCTGAGGTAATTGCAGATGAAAAGGCTTTGAGAGTAATTCTTCCTTTGCCGGATAGAGAAGAAGGATACAGCTGGAGCTGGAGAGAAAGATTCCATTGCAGGCAATACGGAAATAATTATGGGCTGGAAAAACAATTGGGTTGCTCCAAGTCATGCAAGATAGAGGACCTAGGATTTCCTAAGAAAATTGTCACTTCTTGCACTTACACACACACACACCCTAAATTTGGAGCAGAAAGGAAGATCAAAGTAGCAGGTCGCTCAGACAGTAGCACCCCCAAGCGTGAGAAGACAGGCAGCATGTTGACAAGCTTGTCTTGGGCAGATGGAGAGTATCCTGTGGGATTGGCTCATAGCGCCCAGACAATAAGTGGGAACTCTATGAGGTGAGCCAAAGAGAATGCTAAACATTTCCTACTTCCATTTCCTCTGACACCAAAGGACAATGCACTCATCTCTGAGGCAGAAACAGAAAACAAACACTCTGTCTGACGTATATTCTAGAAGAATGTCCTGCATGTGCATGTGTGTGTGTGTGTGTGTGTGTGCGTGTGTACGCATGCGTGTGTATGATAGACCCCAAAGGGAAAGTACCAACCAGTTATGTTGACGTCCTTTATTATAAGGGATTTTTGTTACAGGCCTGCTATTTTCTGTGCCCAGAGGATGTTTACTTTTCCACATTTTATAGACTACAAGGACATCAAAGACAGCTGACTTTTTTCAAACAATTTCTTTAGGATATCACCAAAGGCCATCGTTCATTTGCACAGTGGTTCTCGGGACGGAGGCCCAGCACTGGAGATTTGCTCTGTTGTAGCTGCTGGACCTCATCCCTAGAGTTCCTCATCTTCCAGGCCTGGATGGGGCCTTCTTGCTAATGCTGTTGTGGGCTGTGTGGAGCACGCGTGGGAAACTATGGTGTAGAGCTGTAGGATAAATGCACAGGGGGTTCTCAACGTTTCTGCACATTGGAACCACCAAAAGTGTGGAATATGTGGTGCCATGCCCAGGAATGCCAACCATTTGGTTTAGCATCTGTGGACAAATAGTTACATAGAACAATTATCATATAGGCGTCCCTTCTCCAATTCTCCTATCGCTTCTGGAAGCTAAAATATCAAAACATGAGTGCTCATGGACTCAGTATCACAGTCACTTGGAAAATACTTATTCCTCCCCCAGATGCATAGGGAACGATGTAAAGTGCTAGGAATATAAAGCTGAACAAACTTCGCAGGATCCTGCCCAATTCAAATTAACTTCCAGTGGAAGAGACATGATTTAAGGGAACGTGCCTCCCTTGTCACTACAAAGGGTGATCAGTGGTGCTAAGGAAGCCTCTCGCTGGTGAATGTGACCTCGTTCTAAGGGTCAGGAGAATTCTGAGCTGCTGTGAGCTGTTGACTGAATTTGGCTAGCCACAGCAGGGGGTACAAAAGGAAGACTCCAGGCAGAGGGAATATATGCATCAAGGTCCTAAGTCCTGATGACACAAGTCTAAAGCAGGTCCCACTGGACGAGGTCAAAGAAAGCCAGGGTTGCTAGAGTAGAGGCCAGAGGCTCAATGGAATAGGAGAGCAAGCCAGGAACCAGCTGTTTAGTTCATTCATTCATTCATTATTAGAGTAATTCTTATGAATCAGATCCTGCTTTAGGCACTGGAATTTGTCAGTGGAGTTTATGATTTTGTCGATGATGCAAGCCAAAAAGGAAAGAAATAAGAAAAATGTGGGAATGTTTGATGGCTATCCCTGCAGAGATAACAATTAATGAGGTAAGTGGGGCAGGGAACATGGGAGAGTGGGGTTTGTTGTTGTTTTGTACTGCGTGCAGACATTTGAATAACTGTCGAGTAACATGATTTTCAGCAGAAGGACCAGCAGAAGCTCAAGAAACCCTGAGGGAAAGCATGTCTGCTCCATTGGAGACATGCTTGTGAACTGCAGGCAGACTAAGAAGGGAGAACAGCAGGAGGAAAGGTCAAAATGGAAAGGAAAAGAGAGGTTGGCAGAGAAGACCTGAAAACATGACCCAGTAACTACCCGCTATCTACAAACGAAGTCACTTCTAATAGGTTGATGGAGGAAGGTGGCTAGTCAAAAGACAGAAAGAAAAACAACTCATAATGCAAACAGTAAAAGAAAGTATGTGTTTTTTGTTTCTTTTGTATGTTCCTCCCCCACGGTATAACCCCTGTTTTCACTGCATTTGATTCTGGTGCCCTGCATCTTGTATATACATTTTTCTAATTTGGGGAGGGGACGGGAAAAAACAAAATGCTTAAACAGGGATCAGGCTGATCTATTGTAAACAATGAGATGTACAAGAAACTATGTTGAAAACGCATTTTACAACTTTGGAGATGTGGGGGAAGACTGAGGAGGTAACAAGGCTCGATAGGAAATGTACTCATGACCTTACTCATGTCACTGTAACTCTGCACACTACTTTTACAATAAAAATGTATTTTAAAAAGTATGAGTGGCTCTCTTCACATCAAATAAAGTCAACTTCAGAGCAAATAGACCCACTAAAGACAAAATAGATGTTATAAAACAACACAAGTCCACCCAGAACAATAACAGAGGAATCCTAAATATGTGTGCACTAGATCACAGCCATGTGAAACACATGAAGCAGAAAAGTAATAGAATTAAAAGATAAGCAGACATAGATGTAATTATGGGCAGAAACTTCCCTAACTCTCTCAACAATAAATAGAACAAGGGTCACTGCTTCAAAAAGGTAGACAAGACAGATATTTATTCCAATCAACTCAAATTAAATGTGAGAAGACACAAATCAATGAAATCAGGTGCAAAGGGGTTTCCATGACAGATACCACTGAACTTCAAAGGACTATTCGAGTGTTTTGAAAAATGTAGTCCAATAAACTGGAAAACCTTTAAAAATGGAGTCAAAATAATCCTGATGTTATCATACTATCAAAAAAAAAAAACCCAAAACAACCCAGTGGGGCGCTGATGGCTCACGCCTGTAATCCTAACTACTTAGGAGGCTGAGATCTGAAGATCGTGGTTCAAAGCCAGCCCGGGCAGGAAACTCCCCCTGAGACTCTTATCTCCAATTGACCACTCAAAAACTTGAAGTAGAGCTATGACTCAAAGTGGTAGAGCGCTAACCCTGAGCAAAAAGAGCTCAGGGACAGTGCCCAGACCCCGAGTTCAAGTCCTACACTGCAAACAAACAAACAAAAACACCAAAGAACTGTACCAAAATGATTATTAGGACAAATAAACTTAATTCAGTAATGTTACAGAATTACAAAATCAATACACACAAAAAAATCAGTAGCATTTTCACCTGCAAATAGTATATCACTTGGAACTTATGAAATTCCAGTTTTAGTAGCTACAAGATAACAAATTACCCCATAACAAATTTAATTAAAAAAGCAAAACACATGTACAATAAGAATTATGAAAAAACTGTAGATACTAACAATGCAAAGACTATCGTCTTACAAATTCAACATAACTTATAAATTTAATACAACCCCATGAGGAAACTAATGATGATTTTTACAGAAGTAGGAAAAAAAATCCAATATGGGAGCGCAAGACTCTGAATAGCTAATGTAACTTGAAAAAAGGGCAAATCTAGAAACATCACAAAATTTGATATGAAGACACCAAAAGCCATGGTATAAAACAGCAAGGTACCATCATATAAATAGGCAAATCAGCAGAACAGAATATAGGCCCCAGAAATAAACCCACCCATTTAGAGCCAATTGACTCATGATACAGGGGCCAAAACACACGAAATAAAAAAAGACAGTCTCTTCAATAAGAGGTACTGAGAAAACTGGGAATCTATATGTAGACAATTGAAACTTGACCCCTCTCACCTGGCACAAAAAGCAACTCAAAATGGATCAAAGACCAAAATGTAAGGCCTGAAACTGTAATAACAGAAAAATATAGAGGACACACTTTAAGACGCTGGTATAGGTGCCAGTTTTTATATAATCCTGAGAGTAGGGGAATCAAAAGCAAGTAATACAATTACATCACGCTGAAATAGTTCTGCACAGAAAAGGTAACAATCAATAGGATGAACAGACTACAGATCTAGAGAAAATACCTTCCAAACAGCGTAAGCATCAACTCTGATTCTATAAAATGACAAGAAGAAAACATAGTAGAAATATTCTGCTATATCAGTCTTGGAAAATATTTCTTGGATATAAGGCAAAAACAAGCTAATGTGATTAAAGCAAGCTACAATACTTTTTCAACGATAAAGGGGGGGAAAAAAACTATGAAGAAACAACCCAAAGACTGGGAGAAACTATTTATCTGATAGGGGCTTTTTACACAAGGAAAAACAACAACAAAATCTCAGTATCAAGGAAAAAACTCAATAAAAAGGATACTCTCAATGCACAAGGCATGCACATGTGGAAAAATATCACCATCTGATGCCATTAGTTTGAGTCATTAATGCACTAATAATATTTCTTTGATGTGGAGAATTGCTTTTTCTAAAGAATAAAAGTAGAAGGCTAGTAGTTGTGGTTTCTGAAAGACTGGGTTGTCCAAGTGACAATGCAGGGTTTGAATTCAGGTCTTGCAATTGCTCAACTTGCTTGCTTAGCTGGTATTCTTGGGCCATCACTCCAACCTGGCTTTTTTTTCTGGTTATTTGGAGATCTTGTCTTATGGACGTCTCTCTTTGATCCTCTAAATCTCAGCCTCTTACGTAGATAGGATTACAAGAGTGAGCCACCACTACCTTGCTTGAACAGTGTTCTTAAGTTATTTGTGAGAACTGGAGAATCACGTTGGGTCATTCCAGGCAAAGATGGATCGTTATTAAAGAGATTAGTTTCTTCAGGGATTGCGCCTAACACAAACCAAAAATTCACAGGACTCTATCTTTGCCAGTTGGACACGCTGGTGCATGCCTACAAATCGTAGCTATGTGGGAGGGCTGATATGGGGAAGGCTGAAGGAAACCATAACGTTGCTAAACTCTATGTTAAAAGAAGAAGCTAAGTATGGTAATACACCTTTGTCACCACAGCTATCTGGGGAAGGTGGAAAATAGGAAGATTGTGCATGGGGTGTGTACTCCAACAAAAAGCAAGACCCGATATCAAAATAACCAGTGCAAGAAAAGACTAGGAACAGAGCTCAGTAGTAGAGTACTGCCTACCAAACACAAGTCCCAAACTCAAACCCCATTACTGCAAAAAAAAAAAAAAATTAGTGCCAGCTAGACATCTCTAATACAAGTATTTTTCAAAGAGTTATCAGAAATGGTCATGTCCAGAAGTTTTAATAGTGTATGGAAAACTATAGTAAAGCCATAATCATAAACCTGTCAATTAAATTGAAATCGATTAAAAGTCAATTAATTTCTAGAAGCAACAATGTATTACTAGATAAAGGAAAAAATATATTGCACGTATTATACACAGTAATACTAAAAATGACATAGCTAGAAATACAGAACAGCCCATGATTTTGCTGTGGTTTCTGAAGGAATTAAGGAAAACCAGAAGCACGGTATACAACAGAAACCAAGTAATAGAAATATAAGTCTTTTTTCTTGACTTTCTTTAGTTTGTAAAATGGACTATACTATTCGTCACCTGGGGATTAAATCTGATGTCAAGCAGATTGGCTGTTAAAAAGAAGAAAGCACCGAAATGGCTTTTGAGGAAGAACAAGTCTGTGTATACATCAGAACACTATCTTGTAGGTGCCCGATGACAACAGCTACAGCATATAAAAATTACCAGCTAACATGAACTTTCCCCCCTCCATCCGAACAGAAGGAATATTGATTTGCTTGCATAGTGAGTCCTGAAAACAAATTCTCCTTTCTCAGTCTCTCTCTCCCTCTCTCCTTTCTGGTCCTCATACATGTGAATGCAAGTACACACATATAGATACACACACACACACACACACACACACACACAGACGCCCCCCCACATCCCATCTTAGCCATCTTAGCAGTACATCAATGAATAATAGTGGGTTGGTATAGCAGGGATAGAGTTGGGGTTGAGGAGGCATTTCTAGCCAGACCAAAGTTTTCAGCTTTATCATCGTATTCATGACATTTACTCATATATTAAAGTCAGAGAAGATTCAGAGATTTTCCCCAGCTGGGCTATAAAGAATTCATCCCAGAGAGGTAAGTTCCTGCTGTATCCTAGCCAAGGTCAGAGGAGGAAGAAATGCCACATCAACCAGGGCTGTGTAATCTTATACATGTCTCAGTCTGGAGGTCCCTCTGGTTCAACCTAAATTTACTTTCTTGTGGTTTTAAAGCGCACTTCCTCCTTTGCACCCTTTGGGGAAGGTAAAGAGCAGATGGTTATACACCCCTAGACCCTTAAAGACACAACATGAAGTCATCTCTCAGCCACTACTTCCTTTAGGCTAAACAATGGAAACTCCCTCTTGGGTTTTATTCTTAGATCTGCTCTTTTAAATCTCTTTGTTCTCTTCTAGTGACTGGCCATCGCCTGTTTATCACAAATAGGATGGATGAGTGTCTTTAAGAAATACATGATGGTTTCTGAGTAACACTGTAAAAGTGTCTGCTGGGATCATGGAATCTAAATGCTTTCTGTAGGATTTATATGAAGTCAATTTCCCATATTGTGTTAGTGAATTCTGACCACCACCACCACCACCACCACCACCACCACCACCACCACCACCACCAGCACCACCTCCCCCACCACCACCTCCACCACCTCCTCCTCCTCTTCCTCCTCCTCTTCTTCCTCTTCCTCCTCCTCCTCCTCCTCCTTCTTAAAAAACTAACTGCAGTACTTTACTTCTCTACCCTCCTCTGCCCCTTGGCATTGAACTTAGTTTTTTCTACACATTTTCTTCTTCCTTGGTTTTGATAATTATTTCTGACAGAAATTGCTGAGATTATTGTACTTCTGTACATCTCAACATCTTCTAACTCTTTTTATTTGCCCTTTTGAAATCCTCATGGATTTGCCTGAGGCCAAGCTTTCTTGGGGGCAATCACCATCTGGTGAGGGCTAACCCCTGTCCTACACTCGCCCCAAACTCACTCACCATGCAGATTAAGCAATGGTGTTCACCTTGGGCCGGACACTCAGACGGGCACAGTGTTGACTACGATATTGAAGGGTTTGGCCACTAGTCTTTAGGAGCTCAGAGTCTCCCCCTTATCCTAAGGGGCTCATCTAGTTTCAAAATAGATGCATCTTTGCTGAGTCCTACTTTTTAAAACTAAACTTTGCAAGTTTTCTCCCCTCTCCCTCACCACCCTACAAGGTTGGTGTTTAATAGCATATTTTAAATGGGAGGATAGTTCTGGGGGGAATAACTAAAAAATGCTAATAACAAATACTAGAGTCTCTCTTGGGCTATTAATCCAAGTATTGAAAAATAAATGAAAACATACGATGATAGGATTAAAACTACACAGCTACAATCATCTAATTGTCAACGAAGGAGCAAAAAACAAAATACGCTGGAGAAAACACAATCTTTTCATCAACTGGTGCTGGCAAAACTTGCAGGAGACCAAAACTTGACCCCTAAATTCTACAAAAATTCACTCCACTAGATCAAAGAAAGGCCTGAAAATTTAAATCTAGTATGGGAAAAAATCTCTTGGAAGTTATAGACTCTGGTAATTGTTTTCTGAATAGGACTCCAATGGCCAGAAAACAAGAATAAGACCAATAGGACATTAAATTATTTCAATACAGCAAAAGAAACAATTAGCACAACCTTGGATCAGGAGAAAAATCTTCACCAGCATTTCAACAGATGCAGGATTAGTATCTAGAATATACAATCAGCTCAAAAAAATCAGAAAGCAAACAAGTAATCCAATGAATACATGGGCGAGTGAATCAGACAGTTCTCAGAGTTGTTTTGTTTTTCTTGTTTATTTCCTCTCCTGCATCCTTATTATGGTTCTCAGTAATATTTTCCCCTTTCTGCTCATTTATTCTACAATAACTGCCTATGTCATTTCCTTCACCTCTGGCATGTTGTTTGGTTTTGCTTTATTTTTACTTCAACTTTTTTTTTTAATGGCTGGGGCACCAAGAGGCCAAGATGTACAGATCTGTGGCTAGAAGATTCAGGGACCTTGTTACACAGTTGGCTAACAACAGAGGGCGCCATTCAGGAAAGTGGCTTATGCTTAATTACTGAACCGAAATAGATCTGTTTCTACTGTAACCAGCCAAGATTCCGCACACCTCAATAAAAGAAAACAGACAGTCACACATCCTCTCATGCTCTGTGTATTTGGAGTGCTCCTCAATCAAGTGTATTCTTTCTGTGTCAGTTTTGACTCATGATATTTGCAAGAGAGAGAGAGAGGAAAGAGAGAGGAGAAAGGAGAGAGAGAGAGTGTGGTGTGTGTGTGTGTGTGTGTGTGGTGTGTGTGTGTGTGTGTGGTGTGTGTGTGTGTGTGTGTGTGTTC
Organism: Dipodomys spectabilis; assembly: GCF_019054845.1. Classification (NCBI taxonomy): domain Eukaryota; kingdom Metazoa; phylum Chordata; class Mammalia; order Rodentia; family Heteromyidae; genus Dipodomys; species Dipodomys spectabilis. Next base: position 6,201,334 of record NW_024870700.1, read on the forward strand.
TTTTTAGTAAAGGTCATATTTTAACAACACAAGAATAACTACAGGTTATTGATCCCTCACTCCAGTTATTTTTCTAGTCTGCTTGTATTTTGCTTAACATTTTCAAAATATAAACTTAAATCATTTTCTCATTATACAACTTACGTTCATTTTGGGAGAAATAGAAAAGCATAAAGACAAAAATGTCTACCTCTAACCTTACACTCAAGCTTAGCCACCATTTCTATTTATAGTCTACCAATGTTTAGAAGGCAAAGGAACCTATATTTGTAAAAGAAAAAAACCCAGATAATAGAATAGTATGGAACAATTATGGAGCAAAATTTCCAGTTTTGCTTCAGTTTACTTGTCTTAACAGTAAAATATTAGGTATCTTTGAAGAAAGTTTAATTTTTTTCATGCACACTGTGTTTTCCTTGGTGTATATTACAAATGTTGTAAGGCTGCACCATGACATTTCTTAGAGCCAGGTAATGTACTTTGACCATACTTCACCCATTCTGTTTCTCTTTTTTATCCCCCCAACTTACTCACCCTAGTAGATTTCTTTTCCATTGCCAAAGTCTTAAAATAAGACCATCTTTTCCAGGCTATGTCAAGCCAAGGATAAAATTGAACAGACCCCTATACACAGATAGTTCCTGAACTTTATCTTCATTTGTGCTGCAGGAACTCCAGTCTTTTTCTAGTATCTCCTCACCTGCCTCTCAGGGGGAGACTGAAAAGCAAAGGACTCTCTTACTTGATCACAGAAATGAGTTCTGAATCAACCCAATTGGGTCTGTTACTTGTCAGGCTCCCAGAAGTGATGTCACTCTTTCTGCCATCTTCCTTACAGCCACAGAAAAACCAAAACCAAAACCAAAACCAACAACAACAACAACAACAAAACCTGCTGAAGCCAGGTAACCTCTATGGCATCTTCTCTCTAGGCTCACGATTGTCCAGCCTGTTGTGTCCATTTCTTTCTTTAAATTTTTACTTATTTTTTAAAATGATCTTTAAGTAGTTGTACAAAGGAGTCACCACTTAACAAATCAGTTTATGAACACAATGCATTTGACCAAAGTCGTCCCCTTCAACGCCATCACCTACCCCTCCCCTCCCCGCCGCTTCCCTCAGTCTTAATTGTGTAAGATACACACTGAATTCTTGACTGTGTTCTTCGTTCATCTATCCCTTCCCCCTTGACTCCACCTCACCCCTTTCAAGTACCCATTTCCTGGTGTTTATGTTGTTGAACTTTGATGTTTATTTCGTTGCCCATTTCTTAACTTCTCTGAGCTCCAACAGTCACCTGGGAGCAGGGTGGATGCTTGTCCTCAGCTCCCCCAGAAAGTGACAAAGCAACGCTCCCTGGAGCTCTGAGTCTGACCAAGGTAGACTGCAGTGAGTCAATTACTTGACATGACTCCCAATCTTAAGTCTTTCTTGTTTGATGAACTGGACAGAATCCTTTTGTACCCTCTTACCTCTGTCCTTTGCACTTGAATCTTTATTGAAGTCCCTCAACTCCGTGAGGCAACAGAGGTCTAGAGGAGAGTCATCTTATCCTTGAGGTAAATTCTTTCTCAGGAACCTCAGTGAAGACCATTCCTTACATAAGCAGATCAGGGAGCCTTTGTCCCCAAGAGTTCTGCAAGCATGCTTTTCTCCTGCAGGTACTCCAGTAGGCCTGGGCAGGTGGGAGTTCTGCTTAAACATAGCTGGGCATTCCAGACATACTAGCCAGCACACACTCAATTCCCCCAAATTGCAGCCATTTTATTTGCAATAATAATAATAATAAGGCTTTCAGATACAAAGTATTATAAAGCCCAAGAAAATAATTCCTAAAAAGGATCTCTAAGTTCTAGCAGATGTGTGTTTACAAAAAAAAAAAAAAAAGAATGGAACTATGCAGGGTTCCTCAAGTATTTTTCAGTAACTTCAATGCAGACAGTGCTCCTCCCTGCAACCCATTTTAGCAATTAGCTGTTTAAACATCATAATAAATCATGAAAGGAAGAGGTGCGTTCACCAGTGACACCCCAGGGAACAATTCTCCTTGGGAGGATGCACTTGCCTCTTCTTCCTGTGTTTTCTTCATTGCTGCAAAGTCCTAGATCTCTCAAGTGTTGATATCTGCATGACCTTTTACAAATTAATATCGAAGGGGTCCTGATAATCAATCACTGTCTTTCCTGATTAATTATACTTTAGTTGAAATCCAGTTAACTCCCAGCCTTATTGGAAGGACAAAACACATTTCATTAAGTCAAAAGAAGGCACCAGACAGGAGATGTCACATGTAGCCACACAACTAAACGTTAAAGTAACTTTGGCTCATGCAACAATCTCAAATCACAAAATCTAGTGCCCCAAACTGGTACTTTCAGTGTTTCCCTAAAATTGGACTTAATTTCTACCTTGAGACCTATTTCTGTAGATTCTGTAGGTGTCTCTAGAGTAACTCAAGTCAAAGCAATGATTTCATTGTCATTCGCAATTTAAATTTAGCCAAAGTCAAGAATTCCTCTCTTCTTTCCACAGTAAACCTAGACTAAAACTTGGCTACATTAGTAAGAAGAGAGAAAAATAGTTTATCAAGTATCTGATCTCAAAACTTTAGTATCAGTTGTATGTGGTAGTTCATGACTGTAATCCTGGGGTTAGAGAGACAGAGGTAAGAGGGTCATGAGTTCAAGTTCAGCCTAAGTTACCTCCTGAGATCTTGTTTCAAAAAAATGGCATTTTCCACTTAGTTGAAAGCTTTTAAGCTTAAAATTAAAAATAAGCTTAAAAATAGGAAGCTGGGTATTTTGTTTCTTCCATTACTCTCCACTGAACTATGCTAACAAACTACTGGGACTGGTGTAGGAGTAAGGCAAAGACAAACTCCTCATTTTTGTGGTATTTATGTCATGTAAGTCTGATCAAGGCTTAGGAAGGCAACCCAAGGTTCAGTCAATGAGACTGTACAAAGTCTCCTAGGCTCTGCCCACAGCCTGCCCTGATAGCATCCTGGAGGAAGGGGTTACCAGTAGTTTCTTCTTGGATAGCAAGAAAGCTTTCTGTAGGGATGGGAAGGCTTGTATTCTGCTCTTGTGGACTTCCTCTGGGAGATGATGCTTACTTTGCACAGCACAGGCAGAAGGGAGGATCTCTGGATTTGTCGACACTTCCTACCATTACCCGTGCTCACTGGCCAGGTCCCATCCCTGCATTAGCTCCGACTATGGGCCAAGGCTTTGTTTCAAATCCCGCTGCATTAAGACTCCCATATATAACTCTGTCTTTCCCACATGCTATTATTTAATATTAAAAAAAATTCTGATAGGAAACAAAGGAGGAGGCAACAATGCTTGATAAGAAATGTACTCATTATCTTGCCCATGTAAATGTAACCCCTCTGTACGGTATTTTCACAATTAAAAAAAATTCTGTAGCTCTCCTCATCTGACTTTTTAAGTATATTTCCCCTGTTTGTTCCATTATTTCTTCTGGTTATGGACAACGAATGATAATGGAACTTGGGCGGGGGGAGTTGGGGAGGTGGGGAGGGAAGGGATGATAGGGGAAAACCAAAGGAGGAGGCAACAATGCTTCATAGGAAATGTACTCATTACCTTGCTCATGTAACTGTAACCTCTCTGTACAGTATTTTTACAATAAAAAATGTATTTTTTTAAAGAATGATAATGGAAGAGATACAGCAGTTAGAGGTTGATGTATCTTTTTCTTCCTTTAGATGATGAACTCCCAAAGGTAGAGACTATGTCTGATTCTTCTAAGCACCCTACACAGAAGGTAGTACAGAGAAGGTGTCCATCGAATATGCATATGCAATCAATGCATTCTTTCTGCTAATAGAGAAAGCAGACATCATAAAAGGCATATCGGCCTGTAGTTTACATATGCAAGATAAAAGCTAAAGGTAATTTGCAATCATCTAAATAATTTAGCATTAATTACTGATTTGCTGCTAAATGGAAATATTGTTTAATCTTCTTCAGATCAGGAGTCAAAGACAGCAGATCAAGAGCCGTTAGATGCCTAAAATAAAACAAAAGCCATTTCCCTGCTTGAATTTTTCAAAAGCTACAGAAAGACGCAATAATGTTTCCTAAGCTGCATTTTTTCCTACATCATATGAAATTGAGCCACCCAATAGGTATTATGAATAAAATGTACTGCTTGCTATGCATCTCTTACCATATTGCACAGAATTCAAGACAGAGAACAAAGGAATGTGTCAGTTTCTCAGGCTTCTCTTCCATATTTGTGCTGTGATTTAATAAAAGGGATGCTAAGCATTTTGTAAATTTATAGATCTTTTTTGAGGTATTTGAATTGTCTATTAACCTTAGCTTAAAATTGCATAAGCCAGTACTTGCTTTACAAAGCCTTTATGCCATGCTACCTATAGATGGCAAGTTAGAGAAAAGATCAGCACCCAATTGTTTCTCTGTAACACAGAAACAATCTCTCCGTGCTGTCTCTTTCATGGTTCTGTGTTGATGATAAAGCTTGCGGCAGCCGTGATCAGAATCAATTAAAAAATAGAACTAAATTAAGGTTCTGTTCAGAAGACAGAATGACTAGCCACTAACCAACTTTAAAATGGCAAGTTAATTGCAAATTAAAATTGTGAGTTATTGAAAGTTCTTAGAAGTCCTGATTCTGTGGGATTTTTTACATTTAAATATTCATTGCCTGAAATCATGAAAAGCTGAGGCTCAATGTCAAACAAGGCTAATGTCAATGTGAGCTGATGAACTCGTTAAATAAACTCAGCAAAATATCGTCCGTATTTCAAACATTAATAAACACTACTGACCTTACCTAGGATGAAGTCAGATAATAATGTTACATATTAATGGCTTTCTTCCACTAATGAAAGAAGTCAGCATTACTCAGAGTTAGAATCCAAGTTGAATATCACGTTTAATGATTTCAGCTCTCAATAGCCAAGAAAATAAGCAGAAACAATGGGTATTTGTGAGGCTATCAATGGTTTTTAAGTTTTCTCAAAAGTCAACCTTCAAAAATGAAGCTCAATTATTCAGAACATCTGACTTGACTGACAGGATTTGTCTAATTTGACCACACCAGCCAGCATAAGTATTCCTGTCAGGGTACAAGCCACACAGACGTGGTAGAGTCAGTGGCTGGGAGCCTGTACGTTAATCCCAGCTTATCACTGAATTAAGCATAGTTTCTCCATGCTATATTTTCCCAACAGACTGCAAGGAATCTTTGTTCTTCTGTTGGAATTAAGCTAAAGAACTGAAATGCTGTGTGTGTAGAAAAATCAGTGCCCAATAGGTAATATGGAGTAGACATTTCTATTGAGGAAAAATTCTCAGAATGTGACTCCCATTCTATAAACCCTGCCAAACATGGCAGTGTTTGGTGCCAGTATAAGAAATCAAGAGTAGGGTTCACATTGGATGGATGCTTTGAGGACTGTCATGGCTGAGTAGGTGAGGTCAATATGGAAGATGGATAATCTGTTGAAAGGAGTAACATTGATCAAGATACATTGTATTCATAGACTGCTTTGCTAAGATTAAAATGTTAACAATTTTGGCAACTCCTTTGTATAACTACTTAAAGATAATAATAAAAAAAATTTAAAAAGAAATAAAAGAGGCTACAAGGGAAAATGTTTTTTTTTTTAAATATCTGAGATGATTTAATGTAAACACTTCTACTTGCATGAATGTGGCAGAAAAACAACCATTGATTGGGAATTCTATATGCAAGAGAGAAAGAGTAATACCAAAATGTATTCTGTAAATATTTTCTGTGTCTAGCATTGGTCTGTCGAAAAGTAGGAACAATGAAAATCAGATTCTCACCCTAGTGGCCTTCTCGTGTAAGGAATATATATTTCTTTCTTCAAAGCATTTTCTATTTCCTTAAGAATACATGAGCTTTTGCATGAAAAGGCATAAACAGTAATAACAAATAACCACAACAAAGTACACAAGACATAGCTTAGGAAACTGAGTGGAGAAGGAATTCAGGGGGGGGCAGATAACATGTAGGACAATAAAGCACAGGATGAGTCTCATATTCCTATCCATAAAATAACATAAGTTACTTTAGCAGAGAAGTTGTACTGTAGGTCGAGGAAGTATCTGGATGAAAGATAGGAATTTGTAACTTCACAAGGGAGAATTTGGAGCAGAGTAAGTTGAACAATTCGGATATAGCAGGGAGCCCATATAGAGAAGAAAGAAACAACTCAAATGATAGGTGGTCCTTGAATGAGCCACAGAGGAATTTCTGTAAGTTAGAATAGTTCTCATGCATATGTAGCCATTGAAACACAGCCTAATTAGGCGAATTACCCAAGGTTATATCATTAACAGTGAAAGCAGAATCCTGACATCCATCTGGCACTCTGTCTCCTTGATGGCCTGACCAGTGCTTTAAACAATATCTTATCCTCCTCCTTGTCAATTCTTATCTGAACGCTCACAGCTTGTTAGCCATTTTTCATATTATATAGCAGCTATCCTACCCAGCCCTCTAGTTTAAGTACTTCACTTATGGCAAGAAGCAGCAATTCTCAAAACATCCAAGGGGAATGAAAAACAAGGGGCTATTTCTCAAAAATGAGATGGTGCTTTGCAAAAATGAACCGACTTTACGATGCCATCTGGAAAATGCTTTTGTATTCCCGATACGGTGCACTGAGCATAACTTAAAGTTGACTAACCAGCTCCGAAGTGCTCACTTCTGCATCTTCACATATGGATGTAGCCTCCAGGAATAAATGTTATTAGTCCTTGGACAGGACATCTGGTGTGACTCCTCAGGAAAAAAAAAAAAAGGTGTGCAATTCCTGGGTGAAATGCAACAGAGCATATCAGCTTAACTTTGGAAACTTTTCTTGGGTGAGCTTCGTCAGGAAGAAACTACTGCTTCCAAACTGACTTCTAATCCACAGATCTTGTGCTCCATCCACCCCTATCTCTTCTTGCCTCCAGTTCTTTGTCTCCAATGTTGAGTAAGAATGTCAATGATACGCAATGCACTGTGGTACACTCAGACAGAATTAAGAATTTCAAATGGACTTGAACCCCAAGATGCTCTATCGTAATCAAACTATCTGCTGCTCACAGTGGCAGATGGTCTCACAGTTTCTTCCAAAGTAGCAACAGTCTTTTCACATAATTTACTGTAATTGGATATTCAAATTATGGATAGAGAAATTCTGCTCTTTCCTCAAATTTAGTAATGGAGCCCAATTTTTTCACACTAGTAGAAAAGATTTAGGATCTCATAAATGGGAGAAAGTTTCATTAATTTGGAGAGGAATTCTGCTGAAGTTAAGTTGGCTTTATAAAAAAAATGTTGCTAGTAAAATAGTCTCACACTGGCATGGAGGAACATTTAATTTGGTGAAGAGAACAAATTGCTTTCAAACAATTAAAACCACCAATTTATGGATAAACAACTGATACGTTAAATACAAATCATTCTTCTCTATTTATTGAAGAAGCTTCCCAATTACTTTGCTTGACAACATTTAATTAGCCTAACTTGAATTGCTTTATTTAATTGAAATTAATAGGACCAGGTTTTCTTTTAAAATTACTATATTGAAATTGACTCTCTCATTTGGCTTCAAAATGGTGATAATTAAGAGTTTGGTGCTGGTGGCTTATGCCTGCAATCTTAGCTACTTGAGAGGCTGAGATTGAGAGGATCATGGTTTGAGGCTAGCCTAGGATAGACCCCCCCTTCTCAACAAAGTGTTACATACCATGGTGCTCCTCTGTTAGGCTATGTACGATGAGAAGCCTAAAATAGACTGTGGCTTAGGTGCACATCTGGGCAAGAAGGAAAAATAACCAACAAAAATCAAGACTATTAGGCATACATGAGTCAGTGATAGTCTACCTCACAAGCACAAAGACCCACGTTCAAACCCCAGCATAGTAAAACCATTAATAATTAACAAAAGCTGCTGTGAAAAGCTAACATTTCCTTGACATTTGGATTAATGGTAAACACAGTCTGCTTTTGCATGAAGATTATTTGGCCTGCTAGTTACATAGACATTTTTGCCTCGTTCGAACTCTATTTTGGGCATGGAGGAGTATCCCCAGCCATTCCACAGACAAGACAGAAAGTAAACACAGTGACTTTGGCTCGGAGTCGGCATTTCTTATAGGGAAGATTGGGTGGGGGAGAATGAAGGTGGAAATGCATATCTGAAATATTTGTTTTCCACATAGTGGCACTATGGCTAATAAAAAATGACAGCCTGGTTATGAGTCAGTTTATCATTATCTGAAAAGACCTAAATAAAGGGCAAACAGAACTTTCACAATCTTTGAGATCTGCCTGGCTTCAACCACCACAAGTATGCAAAGCCTTTCCAAGCTCCACTCAAGGGTAAACTGCAGGTAATTATAGCTGTTTAGTAATTGCCAGATCACATTTATTGGGTGATTAATATGCACCAGACACTCTTTTAGGGGCTTTATACAGATTATTTCCTTTAATCCAATGGCTGAGCCTGTGAGGTAGTGCTGTAACTCAGTTTTGCAAATGAAGAGTCTGAATCACAAAGAAGGTAATTACTTTGCCCAAGGACACGTGCTAGGAAGTAGAAAAGTTTGGGTTACTAAAGGGACAGCCAAGTGCCAGACTTCACCAACTAGTTCTGGAAATCGAAAAGAATACTGAAGTGATATATGATATAAGCAAGTGTCAGGGTGGTGATAGTGTATGGATTCTCCTCAATGTCTTTTTTTCCCAGTCCTGGGGCTTGAATTCAGGGAGTGGGCCTGTCCTTGAGCCTCTTCGTGCTCAAGGCTAGTGCTCTACCACTTAAGCTGCAGCACCAATTCTGAGTAGTTTATTGGAGTGAGAGTCTCATGGGGACTTTTCTACCTGGGCTGGCTTCAAACAATGATCCTCAGATCTCAACCTCCTGAGTAACTAGGATTGTAGGCATGAGCCTTTAGTGCCCAGCTGATTTCTCCTTAATTTCTAATCTCTTTCAGCCTCCCTTTCTAACTCCCTTTCCCCAGAATCAAAGACTTGAATGGGCTGGGAATGTGACTTAGTGGTAGAGTGCTTGCCTAGCATGCATGAAGCCCTGGGCTTGATTACCCAATACCACTTACACAGAAAAAGCCGGAAGTGGTGCTGTGACTCAAGTGTTAGAGTGCTAGCCTTGAGGAAAAGCAGCTCAGGGACAGTGCCCAGGCTCTGAGTTCAAGCCCCAATGTATACACATATCCATTCATCACATGGTACTCCATTAACATTAACTCTTGTTTTCATAAGTGTTGGGTTTTTTTAGAGGCCAGTTAAATGCATTTCATGAGAATGGGAATCTTGTCATTTTTGTTGTTTCTCTCTGATTCCAACACTTAGCATGCAGTGCCCAATAAAAGATATTCATTGAATTAACCAAGGCAGTAAGTTATAGTGGCTATCAGTAATGCTGTTTCTTAAGGTCAGAGCCAGTTTGGATTTCCTGTATCTTTTGCCATGTTTATATCAGAACTGAGTCTGGACCATTTCTGACTTCCCAGTTTCCAAAAGGATGCCTCAAGGGAAAACACTCTATTTGTGGAATCTGATTAGCCATCTAAACTCCAACACAGAAGACGGCAACCTTGGACTGCAAGTGACACTGCAGAGATAATTATCATCTATATTTTAACCTGAACTACCGGTAGTCAGCCAACCAGAGGCAAGAACACAGTGATCAGCATCAGGTGACACTGGAAAGACAGGCATGATTGGCTGACTCACAGCCAAGGTGGGCAGTGGGAATGACAGACACCAAGAGCAGATGCTGATCTCTAGTAGGTGCAGACATGAACTTTGCTGGCAAATCTGAGAAACTAGAGCTCAAGCAACAAGGGTGTACGCATCAACAGACGGGAGACAAAGCAAGGTGTGGCCTCAAGAGTCAAGTAGAAGCCCATCTCTGAGGCTGGACAGGCGATGGGTGACTTGGTGGTGCATCATGAAGGGTAAAGTGGACTTGACACAAGACAGGGCTCCATGCAGAGGACAGTCCAGTCAGATGAGAGGCTCTATTCCTATTGCCTTTCACTACATCATAACACTGCCAGACATGAGAGCTGAGAGCCTATCTTTCTGCCTGCTGCTCTTGATCAATATGATAGATCTTTCCCTCAAAGGTCTGTCTGGATCCTATTATTCTGCCTACAGCACATGGGGAGCTAAATTAATGATGATCACTCATGGGCTTCAGAGCCTCTGTAAACTGCTCTCGTCCCCATCCACACCAGCGCTCTATTGATCTCCTTTATTAGGCACTGACTCAGTTATGACTATCCTTTTATAGGAAACAGATGAGTTAATCCTTCTCACCACCCATTGGATGAATGCAGTCAGAATAAAACTTTACTGTCCAACACCACACACCAATTCAAAATGGTCTGTCTGCCTGAGTCTTAGACTTCTAGATCATATGGATTTAGGGTTATTTAGCCCTAGGTTTGTTTATTATTATGTATTTATTTAACCTTAGGTTTATGTAGCTCTAGATCATATGGATTTAGGTTTATGAATTCAACCTCAAACCTTCTTGCACAAGGCTCAGGAAGTAACAAAGGAAGTTTTGTTTGGACATCATGCTGGCATAACAACTGAACTTAGAGAATACTTAAAAATAACCTGTTATAATTAACTACAAATAGGCAAGAACCAGTTTAGGTTTGACCACGGATCCATTAAGGTTGGTCAAGAATGTTATTTCAGCCCTGCTTTTTTTAGCCACCCGTAACCTATAGTTTGGATGCTTCTTATGGGTGTGGCAGGGGACTGAATGGCTCTGTGTCCTGTCACTGTCATTTCAGTTAAGCTGTCCCTGCCTTCTCTGCAGACTTGTACTTCCTCTTCCTCACGCTGAGGATATTCTGGGCCTCAATCAATACGTGGCACCGCGAACACTGCTCAGACCTCAGACTTTCACCCATCACAGCCCTGGCTGTGGAGTTTGAAAGACTAGAGTTGTTATGACTGCAACATGAGTGAACTTTTTGACACACAAATCTTTACACACCATTAAGGAAACAATGCGCTCATGAATTCTCCCAAGGCACACAGACACGGGTGGTTAGACATATGCACAAGGGGACGTATCTTCATTGGTATTTATGGAACGTACTCATGTATGCAGTGTGTGCACTGCATGTCATGTAAATGAAGAGGTGGGACACACAATGTTCACTCCTGTTGTTGTATTCTCTTTGCCACTTAGCAAAGTCTCGTTCTTGTAACCCAATTCATAGGCAATGCCCCAGGAAAGGAAAAATAACACTGAGCTTGCGATTCTTTTCACCTACATCTCATTTTTTTTTTCACATTTAAAACACAAGAACTCCAATTTATCCTCAAACACCCAATATTTATATACTTTTTTTTTATAGAAGAGAATCAAAAGAATTAAAAGCACATTTGGATGTGGTAGAAAAAAATTTGAGTGCTTCCCCATTAAGGCAAATGAAGAATTTGACATACACGAAGTACCATTTGAGGGTTGAGAGGCTGTGGTTAGTACAATGCCATTAGCACATAAATTGGAATAAATGGAAGAGAAAAGGTGGCTTTCCACTTAGACACGATGCAGTCATTATAAAACTATACTGCCCTGTTTTCATTGAAACATCACTTATGGGCTGGGAAGGTGGCTCAGTGGTAGAAGCACTTGCCTTGCATGCATGAGGCCCTGGGTTCCATTCCTCAGCACCACATAAGCAGGAAAAAAAAAGCTGGAAGTGGCACTGTGGTTCAAGTGGTAGAGCGCTAGCCTTGAGCTGAAGAGCTGAATGCCCAGGCCCACGACTGGACCCAAAAGGAAAAAAGAAAATATCGTTTATTGTTAGGCATGGTGACTCAAACCTCTAGTCACAGCTACTTGGAAGGTGGAGACTGGGATGGTTTGAGGACATCCTGGGCATAAAATGTGTGACTTCATCTCAAACAAGGACTGGGTATGGTGGCACATAAAAATCATCCCAAACCAAGCGGGACGTATAATGGTTGACCAAAATAGTGCAGACTGTATATAACATTCCAGATACAGGGGAAAGTATAAATAGGAGGATCACAGTCCAGCCTGGCTCAGACAAAAAGCAAAGTCATATTTCAACAATATCCAAGGCAAAAGGAGGTTGACATACTCCAATGGTAGAGTGCCTGTTTAGCAGCATTCTCCTGAGGCCCCACGTTCAAGTCCCTATTATACCAATCCCCCTCTCTTAAAAAGAAAGCCACATTCCTTATTTAAAAACTCCTTTAAATATTTCCACTGAAAAAGAGTTTAGTGTATATGATTCAAATAGAGATTACATCATGCCAAAATGTTCTTTTTCTCTGGAGGCTTTTTTTTTTTAATGTTGTGAAATGTTAGTTGTGAATGATAAGCAGGGACTTCAGATGCTACTTCTATTTATACATCTGCTCAGCCAATATGTGACTACACACTATAATCTGCTTCAACCACACTTGGCTCACCAGTAATCAAAACCCCCAAATTCTGCCTTGCATAATAGTTTCTCAGTGTTGCTTCCAAAGAAACATATTTAAATGATTTTCAGGTAATAAATCCTCATGATGGCTTTACTGTTGCATATCTATTTTATATTTTTTATGAATAAAGAAAATAATTACACAATAGTCTATAAGTAATAGGGAAGCTCAAACTGTAATAGTCTTATTAAATGATTTTCCTTTCTCTCTCTCTGTCTTATTGAATATACTAAAAATGAAGCTACTGCTTGTAATTCTAGCTACTCAGGGAGGCTGAGATCTGAGGATAGTTCCTCAAAACGAACCAGGGCAGGAAAATGAGACTCTTGTCTCCAATTAACCACCAGGAAACTGAAGTGGAGCTATGGCTAAAGTAACAGAGTGCTAGCCTTGAGTGCAAAAGCTCAGGGACAGCACTCCGGCCTTGAGTTCAAGCCCCACAACCACCATCACCACCAACAAAAGCTACACTATCAGATTAACTGTAGCGAAGCAAGCAGAATACCATCTTTTCTTTTCCTGGTAACATATTGGATGCCTTTTCCTTAAACCTATACACACTTTTCAAGTTTGTTTCCACTCTGTCCTGTTTGGAAGAAAGGAATCCAGCAGTGTTCTAATCCCCAGGGTCTGTTGTGGCTACTTACTAGTCAATATCAGTATCCATAACGTCTCACAGACCAACCGAAACGAAAGCCTTCCCATTCAGCTCCATCAGCCTAAGTTCCAGGACGGTGCAATAGAGATGTTTTTCCATCACCTGAGCTCGCTTCTTTGGTCAATTGCTACAGAAATCATTTAAACTCTGCTTGTTACTCGGTTTCTTCTTACCCAAGAGAGGAATTATTTCATGCTGGAATTCTCTGAGCACTCGGGGGGGGGGGGGGGGGGGAAGTGTGACAATAAAATGGAAATGACAGCAGCGTGTCTTGTGAGAGAACCCTGTAGGCTGGGAGTTCAAGCTGATGTGGAAAGCGAATCCAAGCTCTTTCACAAAACAAAGAAACCTAAAGCCAAGCCCCCCCCCCCCCCAACAACTGAAAATCAAACTCAGGCATGACCATTCTTATCCAACTTGCATTAAAGAATAATGTTTGCATATCTGCTTGCAGCACATTTTTTTGGAGACAAAAAAAAAACCCATGGCTTTTTATTTCTATTGAAGATGATAGAAGATTTGAAGAGAAATTATCTTTGGACTGGGTCCTTTCTTCTCTTCCCCACCTGTGGAAAAAGATAATAATACGCGCCAGGGAAGATCCCAATGGTGACTGAGCTCTGGAAAGTTTCCTCAATTAAAGCTCGAATTATCCGGCATTTGCTTTTAATCAAGGCTCACTTTATTTTCTCATTTAAAGAATCATTTTCCCATAAGCAGAAAATAAATTGCATATAACATTAATAAATAGTGCTCGTATCTGCAGCTCCTTCTTGCCTAAGGAACTGTATAGTTTCTCAAGCATGATGCAGGTTATTGATTAGTTCTCACTAACAACGGGGAGGGGGGGAGAAGTAAAGAAATTGATAGACATACCCCTTGGGCATCAACACTGAGGAAGTGAGGATATTTTGATGAACATGTATAACCTACTTAATGAATAATCAAAACGTGCTCAGGTAGAAGCAGACAGCAACTTTATTACTTTTTACAGTTCTGGCTCCATGTTTTCCTTTCCCTGGATGGAATCTTAGAAAGCTTCCATATTTCTATTAGTAAATCATATTACAAATCAGGTCAAAGGAAAAAGGATATTCCTGCTTGAAGATTATAAATATGGCTACCTGCAATTTCATCTAGTACTTCCTATCTTTCAACCTGTATATATTGTGAATGGACATTGAATTTTCTCCTCTCCCTTCACTTATAGTCTCTGTCTCTCTATACTGTGTGGTGTGGTGTGGTGTGGTGAAGTGTGGTGTGGTGTATGTGTGTGTGTGTGTCTGTATGTCTCTCTCTCTCTCTCTCTCTCACACACACACACACACACACACATGTCAGTGCTGGGGCTTGGATTCAGGGCCTCTAGCTCTTGCTTGGATTTCTCATTCAAGACTGGCACTTCACCACTTGGGCCATACCCCCATTTCTAGTTTTTTGCTGGTTAAATGCAGATAAGCATTTTAACCCAGGCTGGCTTTGAACTGTGATCCTCAGATCTCAGCCTCCTGAGGAGCTAAGATTATAGGCATAAGCCAACTGCGCCCAGCTGTGGCTTTTCTTATAACAGAACTCTTCTATCTAGACTACAGACATTCACTGGTTTTTAACTTCTTGCCTCCCCCACCTTGCCTGTCAAGGAGGAGGATGTGGCCATCTCTGTCCTCCGCCTTCCTCCTCCACTTCTGTCCATTTTCACCATCACTTCTGACTCCTCGGGATTGCAGGGGAAAAGCGAGAGACAGCGCTTCTACCTTCGCACTGGGAGTCGGGCTCTGGAGCAGCGGAGGTTCAAATACTGACCTTCGGGTCTTGAAGGTTTGGGGTGGATTTTTGTACATTGAAGATCTTGTCCCTTGGGGTTTGTGAGGATGCTGTTCTTGCAGCAGAGTCACATTATTTTTCCCATCAGTCTCTTGCTTTACTAATGAGTTTACCTGTGCCCCACAGATGCCCTCTGCTGGGATCGCCAACGCCTCTTGGGTGATGCTTCTAGTAATCTGGGCCCAAATGCACCTTGGTGGGCTGGGGAGTTGCACCAGCAGTCCTGGACCTCTCAATGACTATGACAGCATGGGTCTGGGGAAGACCTCTGATTGTGAGCCTCTGAACCCACCGTCCATCCAGTCTGTGCTAGCTCAGCTTAGCTAGAACTTCATCTTATCAGGTAAGATTACTTTAAATCTATAATTTTAGGTGTTGTAGCTAAAAAAGACCCATTTTTCTCTATGAGCTATTCTTACACGGTAGGTAATAAAAGGGTAATTAAACTTTTTTTTTTTTTTGGTTTGGGGTTCAAGTCTGGCATCCCATTTGTCCTCATTCTGATGTGCCATATGGCAGACCTGGAAGGTGACTCCTGTAATTGATCTCTGTAGCAGATGACGAATCACAGGAGGCAGGGGCTACTTAGGATTCAGCTGAGGGGGTGGGTCACTGAGCTGTGCTCAAGGCACAGGTTCAGATAAATGAATGGTGGTGACTTTTGTTAATGCTGTGCTTTGCTGGAATTGATTAACTGGGATAATATTTAATTTTGACCCAAGGCCTTACTTTTGGCTAGAGACAGTGTGGTGGCATTAGGCTGGAGGTAAAGAATGCAGAAGGCATGAGAGAATAGGATATCTATCTTTCTATATTACACACACACACACACACACACACACACACACACACACACACACACACACACACACACACACACACACACACACACACACACACACACACACACACACACACACACGACTCCATACATCTTGGGGGCTTGGAGACAGAAAGGAGCTGTTTTCAGGAAGTTACAGTGAGACATGAGGCCTACGCCATTTTCCTTTGGCTCCAGATCAGGTAACAGATTGAGGGAGAAAGGCTGTGGCCCATTTATTCTTTAGGCAGTAACTGTCCACACACAGAGTCAACAGAGTCTGTACATAATTACATAGTACAGCCACTTCGAGTCTGACAGCAGAGCAAACACATGGAATCCACCCTCCTGGTGGGAATCATGTTCTGATGTAGAAAGCAGTGGACATGAGGAAGACATTGTCCCGAGTCACCAGGAAGACAGGGGGCATGGATACAAAAGCATTTATTGGAAGAACACAATAAGGTGGTGGTTTACGGCCAGGTGCAAGAAAACACTTGAGGACTCGAAATAATCAACAAATGAGCAGAAGTTCTGCTAGGGGTTGTGGGCAAGAAAAGCAAGGATGGAATGGGTTACAACAATGAAGCCAGGAAGGAAGTATGGTCATCTGTGGGTCTCTATAACTGTACCCAGAGATTATAAGGCTTTGGAGAAATACTGATCATGGATCTGATTAAATGGATAGGAAGACCTCATTGCCTAACTTTCAAAGTCCAAGAATAGATTGCTCCATTGTCATATATTGAGTGACATAGAATCGTCCAAAAGGCTGCTACAGAAGCAAGCTCTAGCTTGAGTTTCTAGGACACCTGAACTTGCAGTGAGCCATAGAAACAAGGAAATGATGAGCTATGAATCATAGTTTTGCACTTCTTCTGACAGTGTACATGAGCAGGAGGAGTGTTTTCTGTGTCTACCACTCAATTCACCTTCAGATCCAGGTGCTAGCCTATGATTGTCCCAGTGTGGTAGAACTCAAGCAGCAAGGAAACCATGAATATTGTTTCTTGGCTTCTGAGCCACTTTATATTTGGGAAAGACACTACAGAATGGAGTTGGAATGGAGGCCTAGACCTCCTCAGAGTCAGCACTGAGAAAACTCTCTTTATCTCCTACTGTCCATTGCTTAACCATAAAATAAACATGCCTGAGATGTTTTAAGACATCATGCCCTGATTTTGTCTGACAGATAAGATAGAAAGGTAGAGGAAAAATAAACTTGGCTCCTCTTCTTCTTTTTCCTAATTCTGAGACTAAAAGTGGAGGTGACATAACGTGGAGCTGGTGTACCTCCAGATGGGGGGCTTTTAACTCTGGAAAAGAAAGTCAGGATATGAAGTGACCCAGAGGGATCCAGAGGCTGGTGAGCATGGGCCGTATTCTTAGCTTTAAGACAGGATGAGGCTAGGAATTGTGAAATCGTGAGGTTGCTTAATTTCCCAGCTCTGTGCATCAGGGTGAAAAGTAGAAAAAGATTTGGATTCAAGCCCCAAACAGGATAGAATCTATTTGGCCTTAGTGTCAGTTTCATTTTATCAGAGAAACTAAGCTTAACTATAACACCTAAAGGGAAGGAGTTGGAACACCCAACTGAGCAAAAAAATGCACACACAAAGCTTTCAGCAGCAGGGAGCCTATCTGGTACAGATGGACAGACATGAACAGACTTCAAGCTGAGGCTGGGCAGTTTAGAATGGCAGGGGGGGGGGTGGGGGGAGAAAAAGCACAGGTGCATGTAATTCACCAATGTAGGCAAAAGATGACAGGCATTTCATAAGTACTTCTTCTCATACATATTTCATTTTCCCAGATTTTTGGCTTGGACTGGAAATGCTGTAAAGAACGCTAGATACCATACCTAGTAATATTGCTAGGGGAAAAAAAATCTCACACAGAAACAGGCAAATGTAACCAGGTGTGTGTGGTGGTGCACATCTGTAATCCCAGTACTCAGGGGAGGATCCTGATTTGAGGCTCTCTTTGAATGACACAGGGAGATGCTATCTCAAAAACAAAACACTGATTTCAGCCGAGTCCCGGTGGGTCTATTTTTGTTCCTTGTGAGGCAGAGATGCAGGTGAGGGAAGATTTTGCATGGTGCACTGGGCTAAAGTTAGAAAAGCAGAAAAGTCCAATATTCCTATAAATTTTTAAAGAATCTGAATTGATTTTAAAGTCTCCTGACATACAGAACACAGAGTACAAATAGTTGCAGTAAAAAAAAATCTGTCAAATGTTTACCAAATAACAAATTATAATTCTTTTTTTTTTTACTGTGCCAGTCCTGGGGTTTGAACTCAGGGCCCAAATGCTGTCCCTGAGTTTCTTTAGCTCAAGGGCTAGCACTCTATCACTCGAGCTACAAATCCACTTCTAGCATTTTGGGGGTAATTTACTGGAGAGAAGAGTCTCAGACACTTTCTGCTCTGACTGGCTGCAAACTGCAATCATCTCATCTCAGCCTCCTGAGTAGCTAGGATTATAGGCATAAGCCACTGGTGCCAAGCTCAAATTACAATTCTTAGCTACTTTTTTTTCAGTAGGTAAACTCTGATAACTCTCATTTATTTCTAACCTCAGTATTTTAAACTTTGACAGCTATTCTGAAGAGACATCTGCATTTCTGTGTTCACTGTAGCACTACTCATGACAGTCAAGAAATGGCAACAACCTAAATGTCCATCAGCTGGTCAAGGGATGAAGAAAACGCTGTACAGATACTGAATGAGATGCTCCTCCGCTATAAACAGAATAAAATGCTGTCATTTGCGACAACATGGATGGGTGTGGAAATTATGTGAAGGTACTCATCACACCTGTTTGTGTGATCTAAAGGTTGATCTCATAGAGATTAAAGTAGAATGGTGGTTACGACAGGTTTGGAGAGTAGGAGGCAAGGAGGGTTGTGGAAACGTTGATCAAGGAGAAGCGAGTTACAATTAATGCAAGTGTTGGTGTTGTCCGGTAGAGTCACTGTAGGTAACACTAATATTTTGTGCATTTGTAAAGACTGAAAGGATTTTGAAAGATTTTTACCTACCTAAAATCCTTGAGGAAATAGATACATTTATCCTGATTCAACATGATATATACATGTATTGAAATACCATCTCACTATAACACATTCAGTGTTATGAGCTACTCACAAATTTAATAAACAATCCAATCCCTGAAAAAATGAAATAAGGCACTGAACAGCATAACTCAAACATGAGGTATCAATATAATATAGTATCTTAGGTCTTAGTTTTTCATCGTTGTGGCAAAATACTTGACATAAACAACTAACAGGAAGATTTATGTTGGCTCGTGATTGTGGGGCTTTAACTGGATCATTAGCTGACTCCCTAGCTGCGGGCCTGAGGTGAGGGTAGACACTGTGGTGTGAGAATCAAGGGGAGCAAGGCAGCTCCACTCATGGTGGACAGGAAGGAGCAAGGGACACGATTCCCTTAAAGGCATCTCCCTAGTCACCTACTAACTCCTGATAGGACCCCTCACTGGTCCTAAAATAGTGCCACCTCTGGGGACCAAGTCTTCAAGAGGCCTGTGGGGACATTTACTATTAATAAGATATGGGGTGTTTTTTTTTTAAGAGAAGGGATTGATAGACAAGAGATCCAGAAAGATTCTTATGCCAAGGGAGGGAACAGGGCATTTCTGGATCCAAAGAAACCACAGCAGTGGTTCACATTCTTTTCCTTTGGTTGGTCAACACAAAAGTGTTTTTTTTTTAAATTGTACACGTGTTCTTATATATCCTATTTTTTGTAGGAATGATTTCATACTCAATAGAATCATCATAACAACAATTATAAAGATTAAGTGTAGTTCATTTCACAATAATGAACAAATCTCCCAAAGAAAGAAATACATTATGAAGTAGGGAATTGTCTGTCCCTATTGTCTCTTTATTTTATACCATTAAGATCATGATGCATAGTGTAAGGTTTTGCATTTCATTTCTCTCTCCCAAATTTTTAATCCTTTCACGTTCTGATACTTATTATTATGGCCTAAGATGTATTTAGTGTTCAGATTATATTATCCTTCTAAATAGAAATATATGGGCAAATTGTCTTCTAAATTGCTGTTCAGAATTTTTTTTTCATAATTAACTTACTAACTTGGAAGCTGGAGTAGTTAAGTTTTTTAAAGCTGAAGGAATTTATCTGGCAAAGTTGCTGATGACTAAAGATTACTTCACCAACAAGAACCATCAGAAATGCCAAGGCTCTAAACATAAACAAACAAGCCTATGGATGCCATTGCTTGGCCTTTTATGTGACAATGTATAGGAGAGAGGAGGCCAGCCCTCGTGCTAAGCCTTCCTGAACTGCCTCCTAGCGACAGGTTTGCTGATGTCCAAAGAAGGGGGAAAATCAAAGGCTGCCTTTGCTTTTATAGATTCTGGAAGAGAACAAATTTATGTCTCTAGCTGACTCGATAGTTTCTTCTGAGGCATAAGGCTAAAACAAATTTAGAGCCATAGTCACTAATATAAAATTGGATTATAAGGTTTCTCAATGATCTTGGAAAGGAAGCAATTGTAAAAAAAAAAAAAAGTTTCTGAAGAGTTTTTCCAGGAAGTATAATAGAGTACCAGGAACATCAACATCCAGGGCAGTCCCTCAGCTTTCTCGCTGGCTTCCAATTGGAAGGAGATGTTGAGATTTAAAGCCAGGAGGCAGACATCTTCACTATCCTCTGAAACTGTCTGTCCTTTCCATACTAATTATCTAGTGAAACTTTCAGGGGCTTTAACATACCAATACTCAGCCATTCAGAAAGACACATGATGGTATTATACCTCAGGTATGAAAAGCCACAGAATAAACAGGGCCCATTATTTAGGAGTCTTAACATTCTTTATCCCCAAAATTTGGAGCTGAAAGTTTAGGAAGTTAGTTTCATCTTTGTGGTAAAAGAAATAAAGGTATTGTGAAAAAGGTAGTCTCAATTCCCATTAGTTATATCTTCCTTCTTTAAGAAAAAACTTCAGGCTTCATATCAATTTTACACTTGTAACCAACCTCCGATGGGCTGTTTACAGGCTCTGTAAGATACCTTTTTGGTTATAAGTATGTCTTCCCCTGCTTTTGTGAAACAAGTTTGAGACAAACTGTTCTTACTTATTCCAGGACTAGAAGGGATTGTTTCTTCTGCCAAGACAAATACGGATTCGAAATGAAAGGGAGATGCCAGGGAAGCCAGAGGGCTGGGCCCTAACGGGAGGTTGACTTGCTAACTACATTAGGAATCTTTCACTTCCAGAAGTCTATGCAGCCTGACTGATGAATAATTTGGAGATAGGAGAGCAGCTTTTTCCTGGCTATGAAAGAAATGGAAGTGTTTTTATTAACTGAAACGTTAACTCTTCCTCAGTAATTCCACAGACAGCAAATGAATGTGAGGACAGAGGATGGCAAGCCAGGACAGGTACTGTGTGAAAAGAGCAGTCAGCTTCACTTGGATTGGGGAAATAAAAGAATTTAAGGGCTGAAGGTTACCACAGGGCAGGAGAGGGAAGATACAGCCTGCCAGCTGGCCATCAATCAGGAAACAATAACAGAGACAAGTTGAGATCAACCGACGGCCACCGTGTTGACTGATGGAAAAAGCCCGGCTTCCTAAAACAGGAAAGTTGGCAAAGGTGACTGCATACTTGTTCAAATTATTTAAGAACAATGAAATAGTTTGAGGGAGGGGAGTTAGATCTTGATTGTGTGTATGTATATGTGTGTGTGTATGTGTATACACATGCCAGTACTAGGGCTGACACTAAGGTCCTTACACTCTTGCTTAGCATTCTACTACTTGAGTCATACCTATACCTCTGCCCTTTTGGTTATTCACTGGAGATAAAAGCCTTTTCATGGGTTTATAGGACTAGGTGGTCTTCAAACTGTGATCTTCAGATCTCAGCATACTGAGGAGCTCAGGGGTATAGGCATAAGTCACTGGTGCCTGGCATTGCCTTGATGTCTTCATTCATTCATTAATATAACAATGCCCCCTTTTCTTGGACACGTGGGCTTAAAGAAGTTATTATCTGAGACTGTCTGCAATAAAAGCAGACCTTGCATTAATAGCAGTAGCTATCATTGTCGTTGCTCTTCTACAAGACCACAAAAACCTCTGAGTGCCAAATCAACACAAAGGCTCACTGATCTGTGTGGAGAAAGTGGAAACTCTGAACATCCAATGAGACACCTGGTATCGGAAACAGACACCTGGCTAGGAGCCACCGAGAGCATTTTCTAAAATCCACCGTAGTGGTCACGTACCATCACACATGGCTACACCGATGGCACAAACAACATATAAGACACTTTCCTCTTTTTTTTTTTTTTTGCTTTCCTGCTCAGTTTCCAAGCATCTGTTTCTCTCCGTAAGAAGTTCTCCTTTATCGGACATACCTACTCACCATGTCCGACCGCCTGTCAGCTTCTTCCTGAGCAACATGGCTGGCCGTCCTGGCACACTGAATGCAAGAAGGCAGGGTGAGCCACGCGTGGGCCCTCTGCACTGCTTACTCACTTCCTGCATTTCATGTTTTCCATGAGCTGCTCAGCAAAGCGCGCTTCACTGGCTCTCAAGAGAGAACTACTCATTCCTAACGTTTGAGGAGGGCCCAGCTGGCCTGTGGCACTGGGTTTTCGGGGTGCACACTAGGCCCATTGAACCAGTGGCTATGGGGATTTTGCTAATGGGTGAGGGCAGGTTTTCGTACCTGCTTGCTAGGAAAGTGGCCTGCATATTTTATGACAAGCATATTGAACTATGCATCTCTGATTATGTAAGATTAAGGAGAAAGTCAGCGCCAAAGAAAATTCTGTTGATTACCTATTAAGAATGTAGCTGACTGGCTTCTTCATTCTTCTCTTTTATCTTTTGACAATCTCCCCCCTCCACCATACAATCGCTCAGGGATGCTCAGCTCTCAACAGGCCAGGCAGACAAGCACCCATTCTCCTCTCTACAAAAATGCCTTTCTCTCATAAGTATTCCTTTGCGATCTCTCTTTTGCTGCTTTCACATCAGCCCTGAAGTTATCTTCCGGAAGAGTTTATATCTGTTTTAATCTGCATTATCTCTAGAGGAATCCCTGTACTCTAATTAATGGCTCCAGCAATTGTGCTAAGAATAACAGCTGCCTATCTGCAAAGCTTTGTGTTCACTGTAATTGGGCTCTGCATTCACACGTCATGCTATCACTTCCAGATCATCAATATTCAGAGCGCAAGCAGGGTAGTGCCACACAGCCTGGCGATTTTGCAGCGGATGCAACACTGCAGTATGTCAGCTACCAAAGCAGGGCGATCCTGGTCAGGCCTGCTGCCGACAGTGCTGTGGGATGAAGATTAAGATAGTTCAAGCGACATTTTGAGAGGTTGCAGGGAATTGGAACCAAATTAAAAGAAAATCAGGGCAAACCCAACATACTCCCTAAGACACACACTGGATCTGTCTCTGTTCTCATTCTTTCTATACTTCAGCTTCCCATAAGGAAATCCATCCACTTCCCACTTGCACAAATACAACATGCAGAAAAGAGATAAAAGAATACACCATCAGGAGGCAACAGAATTGGCCAATGCGATATAGGCACACCATTAATACTGATCCAGCTACAGCCTTTATTTAAAATTGTATTTTGCTTATTAAAGATTTTCCTAGCATTTGGCATTTAAAACTAGTAACATTAAGCTATTCTCTCTCTGTCTCTATCTCAGCCCAATACCAGAGTTTAAACGCAGCGTCTTTCACTCACTCAGCTCCTTGCTTGGTTAGTGCTCTATCACTTGAGCCCTGCCTCCAGACTTTGCTAGTTACCTGGCAGTGGAATCTCACAGTATTTTTCTGCCCTGGCTGGCTTTGAACCATGACCTAAGTGATACGCAGCCTCTTGAGAAGCTAAGATTACAAACATGAGCCATCGGTGCCAGGTTTAAAATGTTCTTTAATCTTGATCACTGACTTTTTCTTTAATACCTACTTGAATTTTGTGCCCGCAATATGGGTCTCATCAGTGTTGGCCTTCTCATTAGAGGATAAATAACTTTACATTTAATAGTAGGGGAATAAAGAACAAAGAAAATGCTGAATGCTACTGCATATTGAGGGGGAAAAGAAGATTAAAAAATGACAAGCTTGGTTTCCATGAATTGGAAATCAAAGCTAACCAGATGTGATGTTTCCGCTGATTCACGCTTCTGCAGGGAAAGTCAAGAGATGTGCCAAGCTCTTCTCAAGGCTCTTCAGTGTTTTAGCCCAGAACTGTATTAGAAAGGCCTTTGCCATGATTTATGTAGGTCTCCTGCCATCTTATTATGTCTTTTGTAGAGACTTACCAAAGTTATTACCTCCTTTGGGAGGGGGTCAGTACTAGGGTTTGAACACAAGGCAGTCATTCTAATGTTGGATCACATCTCCAGTCTGTTTATTGCCTTGGTTATTTTTGAGATAGTCTTACTTCCTGTCCGGGCTGCACTTGAATCACACCCTGTTTTTAATTTCCCACTGATAGCTGAGATGATAAAGGTGTGTCACCACCTCAAGATTCTTCCGCTGAAATAGGAGTCTAGCAGACTTTACTGCTCAAGCTGGCTTGGAACCATGATCCTCCAGATTTTAGGGTTCCACATAGGCAAGTGACAGGCAGGTGCCACTGCTCCCTACTATCATTTGAGATTTGCCTCGACTGGTTTTAACCAGCATTCACCCTGATTTCCACTTCCCAAGTAGCTAAGATTACAGGCATGAGCCACTGGCACTAGGGAAAATGTACATGTTATGAACGTGTATGCCATGAATGCTGAGGACCAACTAGGGATTAAAGGACGCAGACCCTCTTCCAGATACCAGTGAATGGGTGGCTTTATACTTTTTGGGGGGAGGGGAGGGTCTGGTCATGGGGCCTGAACTCTCAGCCTGGGCGCTGTCCCTCAGCTCTTCAGCTCAAGGCTAGCGCTCTACCACTTGAACCACAGCGCCACTTCTGGCTTTTTTTCTTTTTGCTTATGTGGTGCTGAGGAATCGAACCCAGGGCCTCATGCATGCAAGGCAAGTGCTCTACCACTGAGCCACCTTCCCAGCCCTATACTTATTTTCTGAATAAAGTTTTTATCCTAGAAGTTGTAATTTTTCCATTTTCATCTTGAGAATGCATGTTGACTCAAAGTTAAGGAAGCTAGGTTTGGCAGGGAGAGCACAGATTTCTAACAAATGGGTCATGTGACACCAGATTTGTTACCTATCTACTGCCCTATTCATTGTATTGATTCATCCATAGATTGATTTCCTGAAATGTACATTAGACTAGTCATCCAAAAGTAGCTGTATGTTTAAGAAATACACTTTGTAGCAACAAATATGGAAGACCATAGGTACTATTTATTTCTATTTAACAGAGATATCGTTGGATCCAGGCAAGTACAGTCAGCTGGTCCCTGACAATGGCTCAGAAAACAGGTCTTGCCCTTCTCTATACTGGAATCTCATGGGGACCTCCAAACTGGTCTGCCTCATCTCCACCCTTGATATAAATGTTCCCAGCTCTTAAATCTGTTTATTATTTTTCTCTATATGGAAGCCACAGAATTTTAAAATATAAATCCAAGTTGGGCGCTAGTGGCTCAGACCGATAATCCTAGCTATTTGGGAGACTGAAATCTGGGGACCAAGGTTCAAAGTCAGCCTGGGCAGGAAAGTCTGTGAAACTTGTGTCTCAAACTACAAAAATATGCTGAAAGCAGAAGCATTGCTCAAGTGGTAGAGCACTGACTGTGAGCAAAAGCGGCTCAAGGACAGCGTCAGGCCCCAGGACTGGCACATGCACGCATGTGCGCTCTCTCTCTCTCTCTCTCTCTCTCTCTCTTTCTCTCTCTCTCTCACACACACACACATGATATCCAATCACCACCAATCTTCTGCTGAAAACCTTCCAACAAGGGACATGTCACTTTGCATGAAAACCAAAACTTTTAGGAATGCTCAGAGAGCTTCCAGAACCTCTTCTCCTTACTCTTCCACCTGTCATCATCCACTGGCTTCCTTCCTTTCTGCCCTGCTGTATCCTCTACTGTTCCTTGCCACTGTCCTGCCTTTGTACAAATGACTTGAATTCTCCATGCTTTGATTGATTCATGTGTAAGATCACATAGTACTACCAACAAGTCCAAAGATTTCCTTTCCAAGTTCATTCCACGTGGCAAATCCTGGACCTCATTTGCTGGGGACAGCTCTGGGCTCCTAGAGGTCATCCTCAAGTCTTATTTGGCCCCCTTTCTATTTCAAACAGAAACAAGTGACTGTCTCACACCAAATCCCTCCTATTTTATCTCTTTGGTATCAAAAAGAACACTGTTGATTAGGTCAGGCCCACCAGAATTCTCTCCATGTTGGCCAGCTCAGAGCCAATGATTACTATCCTAATCACTCAACTGCTATTCCATCCCATGTATAAGTTGGCCTGCACTAAAGAAAGGGCTTGGTAAATGATACAAGGCATGGGCCACGCGGCTGTAAGGATCTTGGCTGCCCTCTTGGAATTTCACCTGCAAAAGTTTTGATGACATGGATTGTTGCTAAATGGTGGGTTACAAAATGGAATTCCTCAGGAGCAAACACTTCTAACCAATAAAAACTTAAATAGGAGCTGGGCACTTACTTGGGAGGCTGAGATCTGAGGATCGTGGTTCAAAGCCAGCCTGGGCTGGAAAGTCCAGTGAGACTCATCTCTAGTTAACTACCTAAAAACCAGAAGTGGAGCTGTGGCTCCCAGTGGTAGAGCACTAGCCTTGAGCAAAATTGTTCAGGGACAGCACCCAGACCCTGCGTTCAAGCCTCAGGACTGAGAAAAAAAGTTTAAACAGGATTTCAAGGTATTCCATAGAAGTAAAATGCAATAGATTTTCATAGCTTAGGGCACCTGGGAAAGGGGGTATGGGGTGTGTGTGTGTGTGTGTGTGTGTGTGTGTGTGTGTATGTGTGTGTGTTATGTGGGGGGACCAGGTGAGCCCTGACAGTACACTTAATGACCCAACAGCCAAATGTGGAGGAGCATTTTGGTCTCAATGTCTCTGTGATCAGAAAAGGAGAAAACTCTTAAGCTGGGGCACACAGTGATAGGATTATCTGCAGGGAAAGATCAAGCTCTACAATGATTTGTTAAAACTAAAATTAGTTGCCAAAGGGCCTGTTCAGTCTCTGTGTCTGGAAGTTGTCTGAGCTAGGGTAAATGATCCTGTCCTTGAGTTGGCTTAGGCCGTGATCCCGCAGGAAGCCAAAAGGGAGAGAAGGGGTTGAATTCCTTTCTGCTTGCCCTGGGATTCTGTGTCCAGGGAGGCAGCCCACCTATTAAAGTCAGCGTTCACCACAAGATCCTTGAGAAAGAAAAAAAAAAAGGTTAAACCAAGAATCCTTGATTAAGTCCAGTTAATATAAACACTGAAAAGCCTGTGTGCTGCCAGCATTGCTTTTGGCAGTAACAACAAAAAGAGAGAGAGAGATTGAGAGAGAGAGGGAGAGAAAGAAATGTAATAGACTAACAGCAAAATAACTTCGGGGCCTCTCCTCTCCTTCTCCACCAAATCATGTTTGGTGACAGGAGGAGGAGAATTGCACAGTCCTGGGATGTTTTGCCCTTACATGCCTGGGAAGGCAAGTATAGAGCTCAGGGCTCAGGAGATTAACATTCCAGGGTCAAAATGCTTGACCAACTTGAAATCAATCTGGGGAATTTGTTATTTTCATCGCTGAGCTGCGAAAAATAAGTTTAACCAATAGACTCCTAATTCTCCTGCTCGTTGTGATATCTCAAATTTCTAGAGCTGTTCCCGGGAGCAGAGAAAAGTAATATTATATTAGTCTATTTATATATCTATTATTTTATGGCTTGTTTTTGTGGTAGTGGTCCTGTAAGGTTTAGCACCTTGAACTTGCTCAGCTTGCTTGCTAGGCTGGTGCTCTGCCACTTGAGCCATGCCTCCAGCCCAGCTTTTTGCTGGTTATTTTTGGAGATGAAGCCTCACAGATTTTTCTGCCTGGACTGGTATTCAACCAGGATTCAGTTCAGTGGATTTCAGGCTTCTGAGAAGCTAGAATTACAGATGTGTACTACCAGCACCTGCCTATATCTGGGATATGATTGAAGAAAAGAGTTGTTCTGATTACTATCACCTTCTGCTAATATGGTTTTCTCATCAGAAGCCTCGAATAAGTACTTATACTTTTAGCTTGGTAGGGGAAATATTTTGATAGCTTTGATACTTCAGATAAAACAACAAATTTTTCATAAATTAGCAAAATAAGACATGGTAAATGAGTAACAAAATAACTAGAATCTTGATTCAAACCAGTTATACTATTTTCCCCTACTATTGAAACTTCAAATATCTGTCCTTGAACTTCAGTAAGAATTTGTCTCTGCCGTTAACTCATTAAAAACCTAAGAATCGGGCTGGGAAGGTGGCTCAGGGGTAGAGTGCTTGCCTTGCATGCATGAGGTCTTGGGTTCAATTCCTCAGAACCACATAAGCAGAAAAAGCCAGAAGTGGTGCTGTGGTTCAAGTGGTAGAGCGCTAGCCTTGAGCTGAATTGCTGAGGGACAGTGCTCAGGCCCAGAGTTCAGGCCCCATGACTGACAAAAACAAAAAACAAAAAAACAAAAACAACCTAAGAATTTATTAGTCTAGAGACTAATAGTCTGAAGACTAAAGAACATTAACATGAACACAATAATCAACAAGAACTTTGGACACTAGAGAAAGACTATGGAGAACAACAGAAGTATTATTTTACTCATCTATTTGAAAGAACTGCATTGCACCATTTGTAAGGAAATGGGAAGACTTGGGAAAAATTACATTCAGTAAGCCAGACCCAGGGAAGCAAAGGTTACATGGGTTCCTTCATTTGTGGTAGAACCTATAAATCTAGAAGCAAACACACTGGGAAGCATGCAGGTAGTTACAAATGCATTATATTCATAAACTGCTTTGCTATGTGGCACCTCCTTTATGCAACTACTGAAAGATAATAATTTTTTTTTTAAAAAAAGGAAGTGTTATGAGACAATTGGTCTGATATTCTGGGAATTTTTTTTTAAAGACAGAAGGTCCTGGAGAGTAATAATTAGGATATCTTCAGGTCAGATCATCTCACTTATGGGTGGAAGATGAAGTGAGGAACAGTTGAGAGTTGGTGGGTACAGGCACAAGGGAAGTACATTTCAGTTACCATCTCATTAATTTCTCACATTAGTAATGCAA
Source organism: Dipodomys spectabilis (assembly GCF_019054845.1). Taxonomy (NCBI): domain Eukaryota; kingdom Metazoa; phylum Chordata; class Mammalia; order Rodentia; family Heteromyidae; genus Dipodomys; species Dipodomys spectabilis. The sequence goes on from NW_024870700.1 coordinate 6,230,432, forward strand.
GGTTGTTGTCTCCATTATGGAAACAATCTCAAGGAGCTCAATCCTTTAAATGTCTGGTCAATCTGTATATGAACTTGCCCCTAAACTTTGGATATCTACCCAAAATATCTCAGATATTTTGGTTAGGAATAATAATAATAAAGTATGGCTGCATAGTTGTTATCTACTGGCCAATCCTATTTGAGTTCTATAGGAAGAACAATAAATACTAGAAGATTGAGATTGGGGAAGGATGGAAAGAAAAGGAATGAAAGATGCTCCTCTATAGGAATCAAGAAAATGAATGTACAGTAAAGAATAAATGAAATCCATTCATTCATTCATTCATTCATTGAGCTTTTTGTGGATTGTTTCTGTAAATCTTCCACAGGAAGGAATTAAGTCTTCATCAGTCAGAAAACCTTTTGTTGGGCTGGGTGCTGGTGGCTCACATTTGTAAGCCAGCCCAAACAGGAAAGTTTGATTCTTATCTCCAATTAATTACAGAAAAAGCCGGAAGTAGTACTGTGGCTCAAGAGGTAGAATGCTAACCTTGAGCAAAAGGAGCTCAGGGAACAGTACCCAGAGTTCAAGTTCCAGGATTGGAGAAAAGAAAAGGAAAAAGGGAAAAGGGGAAAGGGAAAAGGAAGGAAAGGGAAAGGGAAAAGGAAGGAAAGGGAAAGGAAAAGGAAAAGGAAAAAGGAAAAAGGAAAAGGAAAGGAAAGGGAAGCAAAGGGAAGCAAAGGAAAGCAAAGGAAAGGAAAGTGGGGAGGAGGGGAGGGAGAGGGGAGGGAGGGAGGAGGGGGGAGGAGGGGGGGAGGACCTTTTGTTTCCATGGAAGGAATGAATGAAGGGCTATTTGGTTTAGCTGATAGACTAATGGGCCAGCAGTCAGAGCAGGGAGACTCTCCCCTTCAGAGAGGTTGCTTATCAAGTATTTTGATATGAGCATTTCCTTAGCAACAGCTAAGACTTTTAGGGCCAGTTTTATCTCTGGTGTGCAGATAAGCAATCTGAGACTGAGAAAGTTTGTGTGATTTAATCCCAGTCCCTCAGGGAACTGAGGACTTCAATTCTGATTCAGCACGATTTCTACCACATCACTGCTTCTCTCCACGCATGCCGGGCCTCAGCCCACTTGATGGCATGATAGATGGCGAAGGTCCCATTTACTGGCAGGTTCACTAAATTAAGCCTGCCATTGTGGATGAGGTTTGTCAAAGTAAATCTCTCTCACTGAGATTACCCGTCGCAAACGTGATGTCCTCTTCCCCAGACCCTGTGGAAGGCCTCGGTCATACATAGGTTGGAGTCCAATCTCCCCAGCAAGGCTTACAAAGCCTTTCATCATGTCATCACAACCAATGCCTAAGTTTGCTCTCAGCCTCATGCAACTCTGATAGACCAGCCACCAGGTCCAATCTCTCAGGGGGATGGCCAGGAGTTTTGTCTTACCCCATCCATCTCGGCTTATGCTTCTACCTCTGGTCCCTGGAGTGGCTGGGATTGTAAGTAGGTGCCACCGTGCCCAGGTAGGATAAAGCACTTTTGGTCCTAGAGAATCTATGACCCCAAACACCCAATACCTCCATGCAGAGCTCAGAAGCTGCTGCAAAACTCCTTTTACACATATGACTTATGGATATTGGTTGATATATGAATCAGCAAAGATAAATACATAAAATGCACCAGCTTTAACTTTTCTTTTCCTGGCTCTCAAGTCGCAGCTTTGGTTAGTTGCATTTCACAGCAAGGCTGTGTCTTGACTTGAGCAGACTTCACGAATTAACTTCAGCTCTTATAGTCAGATATGATTGGCTCAAGTTTAGAAAGTCCTCAGATCTCTGGTCAAAAGCAAAACTTAGAGATCTTAATTTTAAAAAGTTCAAACTGGGAAACAGGTTCTGAAAACATGGTTTACTTATAAAAATACAATGAGTAGGGGCAGATGAATTTGATTACACTATGTTGTACACATGTATCAAAGTGTCACAGTAAATCTCTCACTCGTACAACTGACAAAAGCTAATAAAAATGAAAAAAAAAAACCAAAACCAAACAACAACAACAACAAAACCCCTCAAAAACAAAGAACATTTGGGTGCTGGTGGCTCACATCTGTAATCCTAGAACCTCAGGAGGCTGAGATCTGAGATCACAGTTCAAAGACAATCCACGCAGGAAAGTCCATGAGACCCTTTTCTCCAATAAACTACCAAAAAAGAAAAAGGTAAAAGTAGAACTGTGGCTCATATGGTAGAACGCTAGCCTTGAGCAAAGAAGCTCTGGGACAGCACCCAGGCCCTGAGTTCAAGCCCCAGAACAGGCACCAAACAAAGGGAAACAAAACAACAACAACAAAAAATGAAGAGGATATATAACCAGTTTTGTTTCCATAGTGGTGTAATGATACAGCTTCTGCATTTTCTTTTGTAAATTTTCTTTCAAAGAAATCAGGCAATTGAAAAGTAGTTGATGGTAATCCGTTTAAACACAATTGCCACTGAGAATTTCTTTAGTGAAAGTTATTTTTGTTGTTCAATTCAAGAATGCATGTAAAAGTTTTTCTTTGGTGAACAGAAGCCAGACTGATCATTACCAAACCAGGAAGTACTTAAAGTTCTTCCCTTAAAGTTTCTAAATCCAAGTCTTCCTTCCTGTATCTACTTTCCTTCACCTGTCACTCCAAGTTCATCCTTTAACTCAATGATGATGGTCTATTATTTGTAGTTACTCACTGCTCTTTATGGGGTCAGGTCAGGCTACATACACTATTCTCCTCTACTCTGCAATTGGTGCTATAAGTTCCCCATTTTACAGCAGATTGAACTCACACTTCTTTGTAGACATAACTGGTGAAAATGTCCCACAGTGAATGGTAGAGCTGCAATTCAGTCAATTGACTGGATTTTTAAGGGTGCTTTGTTATCCCAGTGAATGTAATAACGGACAGTTAAACTAGTATATTATCTGCTCTTGTGATATTTTTGTGTTAAAAGAAGATGGGTTGTGGAAAGCAGTGCTAAACAGAAAGTGAAGAATTAGTTCTGATGTGGTTCCCAGTATGAGTAATGGACTAGAGCAGAGGATATTTTCAAGTCTTAGGAAAGGCCTATCTAGAATCTTCCTAAGCCACAAATCACACCGCATAAGCATTTTCTGTGCTTTCTGTGACTGAAATGGGAATTAGGAGAGCCCTATAAAAGCAGCCTTTATGTTATTATATAACTCTAGGCTTTTAGTTTCTCATCTGTAAAATAAGAATGGAGACAAGAATATCCAAGGGATTATTCTAGCCCTCCCAGCCCATTTTTGAAGGGTCCCTTACATTCTGAATGTGTACAGTGAATAAATCTTAAGGTTATTTGGGGAACCAACATTATTAGTAAAATGTTAAAATATTAGTAAAATATTAAAATATAAATTATTAGTCTTTTCCCTTCAGAATTCCAGGGTGGTTTTTTTGTTGTTCATGTAAATTTTCTCTAAGGCAAAAGCTATTCTGTAAGACACAGTGTTAGGTAATTTTTCAATGCATGATATGACCACATTATACCCCTGACACTTATTCATCTTCCAACCTACCTTCCTAGGACTTGGTAGTCAAGACTTATGCTGTCTCCAGCCCTTTTCATCTTCAAAGCTCTTACTAGAGCATCTAATTAATCTTCAAAGTTTCACTAAGTTAGGCACAATCTAGCGGCTGTCACTCCTCCTGTATCCCTTCCATCTTTTCCTTGGCAATCATATTCTTAGAATGATGGTATTAGAGGAGACTGGGAAGGTGGGGCAGGTGAAAATCACTTCTGGTGCTTGATTCTCATAAACATTCTCCCAAGTGTTCATCAAGTACTGGGGATAACTCTAAGGTATCATCTCAGCCTACGGGCTAAGCATTCTTGTGTTTGTATGGAAATTGCTCTGCTACAAATCAGAATCTCCAGAAGCTAGGTGCATGCAACATGAAGCCATAAATCTCTACACAACTGTGGACTGGACACCTCGGCACCTCAGCCCATTGTGCCCTCTTCTGCAATGGGGAATTGAAAGAAAGTCAGTAGAGTCTTGCTATTTCTTGGATGCAATGGAGAACGTTGAATGTGGTAGAATATCTGTTTTTCTCTTTGTGATCCAAGCATCAAACATAAAAATATGAAGTAGCTATGCAGCAAGGAAGACGATGTGACATAAATAAGAGTACTCTCTGACTGTCCATCCACTTTCCACTCCCTGATTCTCATTGCTGGCAGAACCTTTGCATTTGTGTCAAATTACCATCCTCACCTGATATTTCCAGCCTATTCCTGGACCTATCTAGTCATGAACGACTCAGTTTGTTTGCCTATCTAATCTCCTATAACTCCCTACTCTTTCATTTCTTTATAGGATTCTGAATCCAAAGAAAGATTTAGGACTAAGGAGTTTGTTTTTCTTCCACCAATTGGCATATGTGGAAGAGGAGATAAGGAAATAATTGAGTATTTTCCTATCATATTGCTGGATTCTTTTGAATTTATTTCTTGATGACAGCATGCTTACTTTTCCTTCTTCCCAGGATGACTGTTACAGAATTATAATGGTTACCTGAAGAATTGAAATAGAAAAAAAGCAAATACATAAACCCAACAGCTTGATTGCTATGTTTTCACATAAGTAGAAATATTATAAGCAGCAATGGCTGCTAATATTTCCTCATGTTTCCAAATTTGTGGTATCTGCTCTATTGCAATCTGCTCAAGTCTTTAGATTTTTTAGATTGTGTTAAGACATGCCTGAAATCCTGGGCTGCCAGGATAAATAAGAAAAACATTATCTTAAAAGTGTACACCACTGTAAATAACCTTTCTAGAGTCTCTGGACAGATACAATTTGGAAATGGCTGTCAATAAAGCCTGAAGAATGGATTTTAAATTGGTGACAATGATACCCTAATAGAGTCTGGAGAAGGTGTCATCCTAAGAAGTTGTCAAGATAAACAAGCCATCATTGCTTGGTTGGTGGTCTGTCCCTAAAAAGGTTCTACTGCTCTTTAGGGTTTCAGTGGCTTGTCATAAAGATGTTATCCATCACTCCTGTCCCTCCCGGATTCCAAAGTGCCTTTAGACAGAATGGCCTAGAACAGACTCACATACAAAATGGAAAACAAAGGAGGAAGCAACAATGCTCAATAGGAAATGTACTCATTACCTTGCTCTTGTAACTGTAACCCCTCTGTAAAACATTTTTACAATAAAAAAACATAAACATACAAAAAATGGAGACCATTATGCTAAACCTCCAAGAAGTAGAGTTGTTTGCAGAAGGGGCTAAAATAGCCACGTGGAAATCTTATCTTCCAATTCAATGGAAACACCATTGTGTTCTGCAGTAAAGTTTCCATTCCTTAGGCAGTAAGAAATTCTGTGAGACTAGCCAGACAACGGACAGGGTCTCATATCTAAAATATACTTAGAACTCAAAAAATTAAATCCCCCAACAACAAATCCTCAAAGAAACAGCTGCCCAATAAATAAGTGGGCTAAAGACTTAAAGAGTAACTTCTCTGAAGAGGAAATAAGAATGGCCAATAGATACATGACAAAATGCTCAACTTCTCTAGCTAAAAGAAATGCAAATCAAGACAACGTTGAGATTCTACCTCATCCCAGTTAGAATGGCTATAATCAAGAAATCTAGTAACAACAGATGCTGGAGAGGATGTGGACAGAAGGGAACCCTACTGCATTGTTGGTGGGAGTGTAAACTTGTTCAACCATTTTGGAAAGCAGTGTGGAGGTTCCTAAAAAGTCTCCACATAGAGCTCCCTATGACCCCACAATCCCACTTTTGGGCATTTAACCAAACAATCACAAACAAGGTCATACCAAAGCTACCAGCACAATCATGTTTATCACAACATTGTTCACCATGGCTAAGATATGGAACCAACCCAGATGCCCCTCAGTAGATGAATGGATCAAGAAAATGTGTTTTATATATGGAACTCTATGCCTCCATGAGAAAAAAATGACATCACCCCATTTGTTAGGAAATGGAAAGACTTGGAAAAATTATATTCAGTAAGCCAGGCCCAAAGAAACATAGGCTCTATGGTTTCCCTTATTTGCAATAACTAGTATATGGCTAGGACAAGCAGAAGAGGTCAAAAGCTATGTACATATGACCATATAAGATGATGGTAAGTGAAATGACAGGGACACAAGTGGTTTTTCTTTCTTGCTATTGTTTTTAACATACTTATAATGCACTGTGTGATTCTCTTGTTTCTTTTTTATGTTCTTCCCCCACAGTATTACTCCTGTTGTCACTGTATCCACTGTATCTGATTCCCATGTCCTGCATCTTGTATATACATTTTTCTAATTTGGGGAGGGGAAGGGATATAACAAAATGTTTAAGTAAGGATACAGGTTGACCCATTGTAACAATGAGATGTACAGGACACTATATTGAAAACGAACTTTACAATTTCATTGGGGGTGGGGAGGGAGGAGTTGGGAGGTGGGGAGGGAAGGGGTGGTAGGGGAAAACAAAGAAGGAGGTAACAATGCTCAATACTCATGTAACTGTAACCCCTCTGTACAGGATTTTTATAATAAAAATATATATGGAAAAAAAGAAATTCTGAGAGGACTAGGAAAGATAATATTGAAAAGAATATCTGTGCGTCTCTGTTCCTTCGATGACATATTCTGGCTGTGGTCAGAGAGGCAACTGGAGACAAATGGAACCCACTTGGAGTCATATTTTAAGCAAAATTGTCAAGTATCATTTTGATTTCCCAGCAGTTAATCAACTCACAACCACTGTCTAATAAATCCCCCATAGATCTGAGCATCCCTCATTGACCACCACATCCTCAACTCTGCCCTGGTCCTTTCTGTAAGTTTCATGACCTCTCCTTCCACAGTGAATGAAGTAAGGTCAGGACGCATTGGGAAGCTATGATCCTTCACTGTGTGACTCAAGTTAGGTTTTTAGCTCCAGACCTAGAATATATCAGGTAAACATAAACACACATACACATGCACACTTAGGAGATTACAACTGTACTTGACACCTTAGGGCATCATGATGGATTAGCCTCCTGTCAAATATCTTTCAGAGGCTTGATTTCTGGCCTATCTTTGATAAACATTCCCATCTTGTTTTTGTGGCTAAGAAGTTGCTACATGTGACTTACTAAGAATTTGCTCCTGAACATTCTCTCCAAGTTTCTGCTTATCTATAAAATGAGCAGAAATGTGCTCATCTGCAAAGGCAATGACTTGCAATTCTATTCTGTAAGTGGTGTCCTGGGCCCTGGTGAAGGTCGACTTTGTTGATCTAGTGGCAGCAGGGCATGGTTGTGGTATGTCTCGAGTGGAATAAATATCCATTGTTAAGACCACTGCCCTGGGTAAGTTATCAGGAATTTTTTGCTAGTCCTAGGGCTTGAATTCAGGGCCTGGGCACTGTCCCTGAGCTTCTTTTGCTCAAGGCTAGCATTCTACCACTCTAGCCACAACTCCACTTCTGGCTTTTACTGTTTATGTGGTAGTGAGGAATTGAACCAGGGCTTCCTGCATGCTAGCAAGCACTTCGCCACTAAGCCACATCCCCAGCCGCTCGGTCAGGATTTTCAAGCAAAGTAGGCTATGTCCTCAGATATCAGAGGGGTGGGGGGGGGGGAAGCTCAATGTGACATGGGGCTTCAAAACTGTCATCTTCATCTAAATCCAACCAGGTATCCCCAGTCTATGCTTCATGAATCCATTCTTTCCTAATATACGCTACATTCCACGTGCAAGTCTCATCAAGACTGTAAATGCTGTCATTAGGCAACCATACTAATAAAACATTTGCATTTTATTTTCAGTGATTGAAAGGAAGGTCCCTTTGAGACAGTCATGGATGCTCTTGTGTTGTTGGATAGTGACTTAATCTATGGGTTAAAGGACCTGAGCATGTTATCTCTCTTTTGTAAGAACTTAAGTGCCTTACAAACAAATCAATCCCAAGTCACAGTCCTTGTAAGTCACCATGATTGCTATAAGAGTCAAAGAACTCGTTTACTTGGCACTACATCACAATCAATTTCAAGTTAGAGTTTGATTAGGTATAATGCCTGGATAACTACTATTCAATCGCCCACTGTCAAGAAGCTCAACAAAATGGATGCTAGTGGCGTATGCCTATATTCTAGCTACTCAAGAGGCTGAGATCGGTGGACTGTGGTTCAAAGCCAGCTCAGGCAGGAAAGTCTGTGAGACTCATATCTCCAATTAATTACAAAAAAAGCCTGAAATAGAGTTGAAGCTCAAAGTAATAGAGTGCTAGTCTTGAGCACAATTGCTCAAGGATGGTGCCTAGACCCTGAGTTTAAGCCCAGGACTGGGAAGAATAAAAGAAAAAAACAAAACCTCAACACTACACCTCAGCCCAAGGGCACCATCAATTCAATTTCCCAAAGTCATCTTTATGGCATTATACTCATAACCAATTCTTTATCAATTGGCTTCTAAGTAGGGCAAAGAGTAATAGAAAACATTATCCACTATGATAGGATAATTATGACACTCTAATAGAGTAACTATGAAAAGCTATAACTATATAAAGGGAACCCTAAAGAATTCTTGGTGGGGCTGGGAAGGTGGCTCAGTGGTAGAGTGCTTGCCTTACATGCACGAAGCCTGGGTTCAATTCCTCAGCACCACACAAACAGAAAAAGCCGGAAGAATTCCTGAGCGTAAAGGAGGGTATGTGAAGAAAGGAATGAACGGGAAGACAGGGCTCCTTGCTAAGCTAGGATTTCCCCCTCATTGGAAGAATGTATCAACTGCCTAATTGAAGTTTCCTCTGACGAGAGAACCAGTAGCCAGGCAAGCAGTAGACGCTGCCATGACAGTACAGCGGTGAGGACAGGGCTGCATGATGCCCACACTCAGAGGACCCATCAGGATTGGTCTGGCTGAGTGATTGACAGCTCCTGCGGGAGAAGAGAGCCACTGGAGTTCCCACATATACATCCCTGGGAGCTATGTGGGAGGAACAGAAAGAAGCCAAATAGCAATGCTGTAATACCTCTCTGCGATCAGTTCCTTCCACCAGCAATGCTTAATTGCTCTTTGCAAAAGGGATCTGCTACTACAGAATTTAGTTTCCTTTATCACTGAATCAAGGAATAAGCGGTGGATTTGTTGCAGAGGGGCAATTAATTAATAACGGTCACAAATCTGTGTCTCAATTCTCCTTTCTTGCTTGGAACTTGACCTCACTCCTCCACTGTGACTCTGGTAAAGCCGCACATAACTCTAAACAATGATTGCTCTAGTCTTCTGAGCTTGATGACAAAAACACCTGGAAGGGGAGGTTGGTGAGAGAGTTTTAAAAATGTGTGTATGTGTGTGTGTGTGTGTGTGTGTGTGTGTGTGTGTGTGTGTGAGAGAGAGAGAGAGAGAGAGAGAGAGAGATTTCATTAAGTGATAGGGAGATGAAAGCAGGTAACCATTTGGCTGCAATCTTAATTCTCTTTCCAACTCCTGTATTATAACACAGATAATACAATTCAGGCGGAAAAAAAAAAACAAACCAACAACTGAAGACATCTTTCCCATTTCTTCTGATTTGCAGCAGCAATGATTGGAATTTAGCCAGAAATATTGTTACAATTACTTAGTTCCCTGGCGGCCCCCTGGAAATATTATCAATTTAACAAGAGGGATTTTCCTAATATTGGCTGTCTGTTTATGTTGGTCCCAGAGGACTGAGGGAGTGTTTGCCACATGAAATCTGCACGTGGGCTGGCTCTAACTCAGATTACTCATTAAAACTTAAAGGCATTTTTGTGGGAGGTCACCGCCAACTCTGGGAAGTCACTGCGGTTAATCGTGTACTAATTTCAATTGCACATAAACATTTTCCCATTTCTGACTCAATCAGCAATACTATTTTGTAGCAATGGAAATCATGGGTTTGGATTTCCAAGCTGAGCCCCTGCCATTTCCGTGGGAGTGAAACTTCTGATGGTTTCCGCACTTGCCTGTGCAGTAGAAGGTGTCTGGCAGAGGAAGGGCTGAAGGTTTAAAAACAAAAACACAACCTCTTGGACTCTGGGCTTTCGAGTGTGGCTTTATGACTTCAATACCAATGTGGTTTAAGTATCTAGCCTTCCCCCCACTTCTAGCTTTTTCTAAATGATCCGTATGATTCGTGCCTACAGGACATGTTGGACACCGAGACCTTGAGAGACAAAGGAGGCATCTTTTCTCTATTATCAGCGGAAACTAGAATTTGGAAATACAGAAGTATCCACTTTGGGTGGCATGCAAGGGTGACACAAATGTATTCGTTGAAATATGACAGGTTCAGGGGAGAACTCAACTGGTGTCATTCCCTAGAAAGGCTAACTCACAGTCCAACAAAATAAACACAAAATAAATGTGCGGGGATCAAAAGGAGGAGGGAAGACGAATAAAGAGAGGAAAGGGGAAGAATGCAGCCATACAAGTCAATGCATACCTACAAAAGCAAGAAAAAGGAGAGAAGGGTTAGTGTTGGGGGGTGGCGGAGAGTGGTGCAAGATCAAGAGGCATTGTATGCATTGTGTTCCTAAACTGCTTTGCAGATAATAAAAGATAATAAAATAAAAGATAATAAAAATGGAAGAGGGAGAGACGGAGAAAGGGAGAGAAAAAGAGAGAGAAGGAGGGAGGGAGAGAGGGAGGGAGGGAGGAGGGGAGGGAGGGGGAGAAGGAGAGGGAGGGCGGGAGGGAGGGAGGGAGAGGGAAGGAGAGGGAGGGAGAAGGGGAGAGGGGGGAACAGGGAGGTAGAAGGAGAGAGAAGGGGAAGAGGGAGGGAAGGGAAAGAGAGGGAGGGAGAAGGGGAAAAAGGGGGGAGAAGAGGGGAAAGAGGGAGAATGAGGGGGGAGAGGGAAGAGAGGGGGGAGGGGAAGAAGGGGAGAGAGGAGATTTGGAGAGATGGGGAGAGATGGGGAGAGAGGGGGAGAGAAGGAAAACATGGGCAAATAACAGGACTTACAGAACTGCAAGAGGAGACTGAAAGCCCAGAATGAGAGGCCGGTAGTGCCAAGTGTGCTCTGGAGGCTAGCAGCAGACATAGCAACGAGCCTGTAGCAGACACAGGTTGATCTGCTGCTGCCAGGATGACTCCACCCATTGGTGGATGGCATGCCACCCCCAGTGACAGGAGGCCAGTAGGACTGGCTTAGTTAGGGCAGTCTCTCTTAGCAAGAGGTCATGTGTTCATTCCGAGACTTCAGTTAGCATGGCTTACTAAGTTCTATCAGGTGCTAGCTAATGAGAGTGGAGTTAGATGCTGACTGGACTGTCACATTCTACCACTTTTTGATGACTCAGAGTAGAGAGGTTCCAGGAATTGTCCATTTACATATATGTGCAAAAGATCAGCTGAGCTAAAAATCCAATTTCTAATCATTTATTCAGGCATGTGTCTATCATATATAAAGCCCAGAAGCCTGCTTTAAATCACCTGATCCCCTCTGCCCTCCTCTACATCCATGCGTAATCTTCTCTCTTCATCTGTCTCATTCTTGCTTTCAGACTTAAAAAAATTATAATAGAATCAATAAGTTCTCATGGACTTGAACTCAGGGCCTAGAGCATACTGGGCCAAGTGTTCCTCCACTGAGCCTTAAATCCAGCTAGTAAGCCTCTTGTGGATATTATTAGGGTCCCTTTTCCCTAGTCCTCCCTCCCCCCCTCTGCCTCCTCTCCCACTTTGGTCCCTTCAGACTTGGTTTGAACTCTGGCCCAGGCAGGAAGGGAAGGAAAAGAAGGTCAGTCCAGACACAGCTTCAGGACTATGTGGAGCGGCTCTGGCGGGAGATTTCAGTACAGGATGTTGCAGAAAATATGTTTCACAGATTATTTTGGGATCTCACTGACCTCTAGGCTCCCTGGTCTCAATCATTGCAGCTAATTGAAAACTTGTGTTGGTATAAGGAGTCTGTTGCTTAAAAGCGGCAACTGAAAGCACTCAGCAAGGCCGTCATCATATAGTCATGAGGTCAGGATCTCCAGCTCTCTTTCCTGAACTCAGACCACATGAGCGGCTTTATATATTGTGAACTGGAACCTGGGAACATACAATGTGCACACACAAACACATGTATGTGGCCACTTCTCTAGTTCCAGAATCGATAAGAGGGTGAATGTTACCAGCGTGTGCACAAATGCAAAGACTGAACTCTGGCCCCACTACTTAAATAGCTGCATAACTTTTGGCAAGTTACTCTATGAAAGCATTGATTTCTGCAGCCATACAATAGTATGGCTGCAGAGTTTGCTGTAAGAATTAAAGGTATATATGCAAAGCTCAGGGCAAATGCTTGGCACAGAACAAGCACATGATAATAAACAGTAGCTATTACAGGGGCTGGGAAGGCTCAGTGGTAGAGCGCTTGCCTTGCACGCATGAGGCCCTGGGTTTGATTCCTCAGCACCACATAAGCAGAAAAAGGCCAGAAGTGGTGCTGTGGCTCAAGTGGTAGGGCTCTAGCCTTGAGCTGAAGAGTTGAGGGACAGCGCCCAGGCCCAGAGTTCAGGCCCCATGACTGACCAAAAAAAAAAGAGAGAAAGAGAGAGAGAAGGTATTACATAGACACACATACCTACATTCTTGAATTATTAGCTTTGTGATCTTGACCACACTACCCCCCCCCCCCCCCACACCCTCTCTAAGCTACTACCTCCTAGGTTTGTTTTCATGATTCAAGAGTAGCTACTGTTTATTGAGCCCTTATTTCTATATATGAACAGGCTTCCTACAATATTAAGTAGCACCTGGCAAGATTATTGTGGACTGGATGCAGACATGCATGCTTGTCATCCCAGCATTTGGGAAGTTGAGGCAGGATTGTGAGTTCGAAGCCAGACTGGGCTACATAATGAGGCCCTGTCTCAAAAGGCAAAACCCAAAAAAGATCATTGTGCACAGCAGCTGGTTAGAGAATTCTCGAAAGCAATGAAATTCACATTCATTTCACGAGCATGCCTGATTAAAATGCCATTGGGGAAGTAGAGACCTTTCATTCTGAAATGATCCACACTCCAAACAAAAGGTTAAACAGCAAGTCACCACTCTGACTTTGCAATCAAAGGTAAGTTCAACCTGTCAGCCTATATTTATGAGGAAGAGAAGGAGCCATGGCAGCACTCTGAAAGGAAGTTCATCTTGATCAAGAGACACTTTTCTGTGGAGCATTGAAAACCAATACTTCTGAGCCTCTGGCACAGTGAAGCTGTTCCTCCAGGTGAGAGAGATACCACACTGTATCCGGATGAGCATGTATGTACACACATACACGTATGTGTACACACACACACACACACACACACACACACACACACACACACACACACACACGAGTAAAGGGGTGGGTCTGCCAAGACTGAAATTTTTAGGGCAGAATGGTAGGGTAGAAACTCAGACAAGCCAGTCCAAAAAAACATAGGTCCCATGGTTTCCCTTATCTGCAATAACTAGTATATGTCTAGGACAAGCAGAAAAGGTCAAAAGCTATGTACATATGACCATATAAGCTGATGCTAAGTGAAATGAACCCCAAGATAGGGACACAAGAGATTTCATCTTTCTTGCTGTTTTTTTTTTTAAAATGTACTTATAATGTACTATGCGATTTTTTTTTTGTTTGTTTCTTTTGTATGTTCTTCCCCCACGGTATAATCCCTGTTTTCACTGTATTTGATTCTGGTGTCCTGCATCTTGTATATACATTTTTCTAATTTGGGGAGGGGAAGGGAAATAACAAAATGCTGAAATAAGGATACAGGTTGACCCATTGTAACAACGAGATTTACAAGACACTATGTTGAAAACAAACTTTAAAACTTCTTGGTGGGGAGGAGTTGGGGAGGTGGGGAGGGAAGGGATGTAGGGGAAAAACAAAGGAGGGGGTAACCATGCTCGATAGGAAATGTACTCATTATCTTACTCATGTAACTGTAACCCCTCTATACAATATCTTTACAATAATATATATAATTCAAATATATATATATATATATATATATATATATTATGTTTCAGTTGAGGCCGAATTCCTTCTTTAGGAATCTCCTTCAGTCTTTGCTTTGAAAACCTTTCATGGAGGTTTGTGTCCTGCCCCAATGTGTGTGTGTGTGGGGGTGGTCAGCTTTGGGTCCAGTCGGCTGGTTGTACACGCTAATCCTATCCACAGACTCTTCAGAGCCACGGGCTGCCAGCAACCCTGATTTCCATAGGCTGGCCAAGGTCACATAGTTAACCGTCACTGAGATGAGTAGTGTCAAATTTTGCTTAATTGGGGGGTTAAGAAGACTCAAAGGGAGTATGATATATGACTTTCACATTGGAAGTTTATGTTTTAAGAAAACAAAGAAAAAGAACCTATCAGGAAGAACCAGGAACCTACAGAGGTGCCTGCGTCCAAGCACTTAGTGATTCTTCTGCGTGTGTTTTGGAGACTTTGAGGACAGTCACCGGAGGGCAGAGAGATGGCAGACCACACTCACCATCAGCATGCTTCGAGATGGGCATGGCTCTGGGCACAGCTCTGCTCTTGTGCCGCCAGTCTCCTTGTCGATGGAGTGGCGGCCATCAGCAGGGACAGAAGCCTGGGATGTCTCTTTCCCCTTTTAGATGTTATTTTCATTATGATGATATGGGGTGGTGGCTCATTTATTACAATGTTTTACTCTGCCTTTTTTTTTTAAAACTCAAATTGATGCCTTGCCTTCCCCTCAATCCAGTCCCTTTCCCCTCAGACATGAGGGATCAAAAATAGGAGAGAAATCAGAGAAACAGACCTCACAGAGTAAATCCTACATTCCCTGCATCTGTCTAAGGCAGTACTGAGGTTAGCCCTCAGAGCTTTGTAGTTGCCAAGAAAGCTCTCTACCACTTGAGCCATGACCATAGCTCCTCAGTTATCTCTTTTGGATAGAATCTTTGATGTTTGCCCTGGACTGGTTTTAGACCACAACCCCCCCTATCTATGCAACTGAGATCACAGACATAAACTACCATACCAGGCTTGCTGGTTGAGAAGAGGTCTTGAGTTTCTCTTTTCCCCCAGGCTGGCTTTGAACCATGATCCTCCCATGTAGCTCCCTTGATGATTTTCAAATAGCTGGGATTAAAGGCATAGTGATCTACACTTAGCACTGAATCTCTATAGAATGATTTGCTCCCAAGATTTCTTGGCTCTGGATATAAATAAGTTCCTGACAGTCTTTTATTTTTCCTACCAATTCTTCTGAAATGACAAAGCATTTCGGAATCCCAGTGGGAAACACAGCTTAGGCTCTGGTAATAACCCTCAGTCCACATCAATAACAGTAATTCATCACAGTGTCAGATGAATGCATCTGTCCTGTTGTCCCCTACAGAGTTCTGAGGGCTCTTCTGTTTCAAGTACAAATCTGAAGTTTCAAATCACAGTCAGAGTTGCTTTTGCTGCTGCTGGCCCCAGTGTAGGCCCTTAGTTCCAAGTTTACTGGCCACATCTTGGGGTCTGATCACCACTCCTGCCCAATCATTATGTAGGCCTTGGTTTGCTGAAAACCAAGGAAAACTTGGTACTACAGATTTTTTCCTGGAGACTCAAGTTCTACCATGAACTATATCCACTTACATGTGGCCCAGGGTCACCAACAGATCTTTCCTGCTCTCTCCCTGACTGGCTGGATTTTGCTCTAAGCCAAGGGTATCATCAATCTCCATCCTGTAATCTCTCTCATTGTGTGCCAGTATTCTGCCTGGAGCTACACCTGATTGGAACTCTGGCTGGTGATACTGGCCTGGGTACCATTCATTTTATTCTTTGGAATATTATCAATTGCACTTCTAATCTCTTCTCCAAGAACATATTAGTCCCCAACCCAAGTTGTTTGTCTTTTTCAGCTCAGTCCTTTACAGGGCTATGGAGAAGGAGTTTATAGAGCTTCTAAATCCAAAAAGAACGTGGCATGGCATGAATAATCAAAATACTGTGACAGTTCAAAAAGATTCAAGTATTAGATTATAATTTTAAATAGACTATGAAAAGTCACATAAAATTTCAGTGAACAACCTAAGGAAATGCAAACTTGCAGAGTATTTTCCTGGGAAGATTGCAGCTCCTTCCTACTTTTCCCTCTGAAACTATTAGACAGGCTAAAGTAGAAATTGCTCCACATTCCCTGGTTCTTAACTTTAAGGAAGAATACTAGGTCTTTCCACTCAGAGTGCCCTATCTAGACTATGTGCTCCTGAACAGATTTTTGTTAGTAAAATGGCATTTTGCTTTCCATTGGGTACCCTTTCCTTTATGTTCATCTCTTTGGGTTAGTACCCGGGGTAAGATTTGGGTACCAAGAATCTAGTCTGAGCTGCATGATTATCAATGTGAACTGCAGAACATTAGCCAACCTGTGATGCCACAATCTTTTTGGACTCTACACAAAAGAACAGAGTAGGGTCAATTTGCCCTTGATAATAACCTCTCGTCTTTCAGCAGTGTTTTGGCTGAGCCCCTGAACTCTATCCTCAGAGGAGAAGGGAGAAAGTTACTTTCTACAGAGTCCTAGAGAGAGCAGAGACGAAGGGCACAGAGCAGAGGTACAGAGAAAGGGGACGTTGTTAAGAAATGCTATGAACTTTTTTGGCAGGAAGCTATCACTTGAACACTGAGTTTCATTATCGCTTTACAATGTGCACAGAGGGAACACATTTGTACTGTCACCTTCGGGGCAGAGAATAAGCGACCGTTTTATCAGCACCTGTGATGCTCCACTGCCGACTCTTTCTCCAGAAAAGCTGTTGCATTTTGATAGACTATCAATCTTAGCTCCTGGGCAATTGACTTCCCCCTATGCTGATGTGGAAAATCAATCTTGATTTCCAGAAGGCAGAGCCACTGCTACCAAAGGTCGCGCACAACAATGGTAGGTGCTTTTCCTTAGGAGTGTGAAGAGAACTTCTGCTGGCCTTGCATGAATTTATCTCTCTGTGGTGCCTGTAGCTTCTCTGCTGGCCAATTCAGGAGAAGGAAAAATGGACTCCAACCCACTGATGGTGGGAATGTCACCACAGAAAGACTATCAGTTTTTAAAGGTTATAGCAGAGGTTAACTTGAACTTCAAATTATGGAGAATTAGACTATCTCAAGTTTCTTATGTATCTGTCATGGGTTCTGCCTAAAGCCAAGTTCAGCTCTCTTGCTCATGCTGATTTTGAACAATAGACCCATCATTGCATCACAGTGCTTATAATCAACCAAGCCTCATTCTTCATGCAGTCCAATTTCTGTCATTTTCCCTAGCTTCTCCCTATTTTCCCAGTTTTACTTTCTCTCTGGTGAAATCATAATCCAGAATTATACTTAAGACCATTGAGATATCTTGCTTAAAGAATTAATACACCAAAGGCAGGTGCCTGTGGCTCATATCTCTAATCCTCCCTACTCAGGAAGCTGCAATATGAGGATCGTGGTTTAAAGTCAGCCCAGACAGGAAAGTCTGTGAACTCTTATCTTCAGTAAGCTACATCCTCTCCCCACCCCCCACACCCCCAGAGGCAGAGCTATGGCTTAAATAGTAGAATGCTAGCCTTGAGCAAAAGCAGCTTAAGGACAGTGCCCTGGCCCTGAGTTCAAGCCCCAGAATTGATACACATGTATGCGTAGGCATACACACATGCATGCATACACACATGCACAAAGACATCCTAAACTAAGACACTTGCTCAATGCCCCATTGAAGGCCTATTTTGTGCCAGGTATTTCTCCTTACATGCCAAGTGAAGGATATATATATATATATATATATATATATATATATATATATATCCCATTTAATTGTGAAACTTTTCAAGGTTTATAAAGGTCAATTGTGTTGGCCAAAGTGACACATCAAGTACTTGACAGGTCAGAATTTGAGCAAGGATCTGGAGATACCAAATGCCATTGTTACCCATCCTACAACAATGATGTCCCTTCCCTGCATCCCTATTGCTCTTTCTAAAAAGCTCCACAAAATCTCCACCGGCTCCTCCATCCATGACTCAAGTTCTCTGTCTTCCATTAATATAAACTCAGACTAACATCTGTATGACCATCTTTAACCAAACGTCTGCACAAGGGTGCCTTCACTAATGAAGTTTCATTTCCTCACAGTAGTGGGGGCCGGAAAGTCCAAAGTCTAGGTACCAGCAGGGTGGTTTGATGAAGGCTTTCCTCTTGGGTTGAGGACAGCTGCTTTCGTTCTTCCTGTGTGCTCATATCCCTTTCCTCAATTCTTGCACACACACACAGAGAATAGCTCCGTGTCTCTCCTTATATGGACACTGATTCCTTCAGTTCCCAGCCCACGCCCCCTAGCACAGCTAACAATAATGACTGCTTTACAGATCCCATTTCTGCCAGGGGATCAGAATTGGATGTTTGCATTTCGAGGAGACAGAAATCTTGAATCCAGAACATAAAGTAGCCCAGACAGTTGCATTCCTCTCCTCCCTGTAAGGATGCTTTCCAGCTGAAAAGTCAATCTACAGACTCCCAAGGCCTTGTCACACCTGGTACACTTTCTCCCCTTTCCACCATTGTTTTCTTACAACTCTGTAGCTTTGGAAACCATTTCCCCACAGTGTCCTAACCAGATCCTACTCATCCTGTGAAGCCAAGCTTAGCCCCACATTTCCCTGAGAGTTTTTCTGTTTTTTCATGGTTCTTCTGATCTCCAATGATTTTTTTCTTGCTCAGAACTCTAGAAGCATCTACTATCTGCACACATGACTAGATACAGAGCATGCAGATGAGCTCCCAATATACAGCCTTCCTGGGGTGCATCTTACCCACCAAACTGCACTGTCTGGAAAACGCCGTGTTTCTTGAGAAATGTGACTAGTGATTCCCTAAAGCATACCTTCTGTACTTCTAGGACTTGCTCCTTCTGTTGTGGTATGCATTTCACAGACTATCATGAGGCTCACATCTATCAAGCCTCTTGGCATTCTCTTTCCCAAGTCCAATTCATCTCGAATTTTACCTCCTCTGTTCCAGTCTACTCACTCTCTTCCTTTCTTCTTCACACATCTGGAATACAGTCTCTAGTTATTCACAGGTCTCTCTGTGATGCCATTTTCTATTACAAGCTTTAATGCATGGTTTAGCTCTTTATTTCAGATTGTCTGGTTCACAAACTGGGATGTGTTCTAGCTGCTAGATTGTTGCTAGATTATGAATTCCGCATGATCTTTGTGTGTTCACTGCCACATGGGCTCTGCTTCACAGAGACGTGTCGCCTGGTTGAACATTCTCCCTGTCATTTCACTCTTCATCTCCAAGTTCTGTGATGTGCACATTGCTCATTTTAGCGTCACATTTCCACTTGTCTGGCTCATTGCAAAGATCTAAGATCAATTCTCTAATTCTAAGTCTCAGTCGTGCTTTGCCAAACTCCTTCAAACTCTTTTTCCACCACTGCCTCACTGTTCCAAGCAAGTCTGACTCTATTTCTTACCTAAGGGAGGCCACCCTGCCTCCTCAATTGGATGTCTGAATCTCTGCTGTTTCAAGCAGAAAGGTTGCATATGTATGCAAAGACAAAAACAATCCCGTTATAGTGAAATGTGACAAGACAACATAAGCAGTAAGAACAAAACAACAAAGAGGTATGTCTATGTATGTTTCTTGATAACTTAATTAGGAAATGTCCCAATTGAGATCTGGCTCATAAATCCAGCCCTCATACCAGCCAGAGCAGTTACATTTTACATAAGGATGCAGACATAAAGCAAGCATGTATGATGGAAAGTATGCAGAACATTCTTTAAACCATGTTGGAATAATACACAACTCCTCCCTCCCTCTCCCAGCCCCCCCTCCCAGCAAGTTTCTCCTGTTTTATAATTGGAAACCAGATGAAATAGTTGGCCTGAATTTGGGGCACACTGTTTTATAAAATAACTTAAAATAACTAGCATCATGCCACTCAGAAAATTCTCCAAGTATCAAAGTCAGGTGAGCCAGAAGCTAGGATCGGGCCAAATAAGAGTACAGATTCATGTCAGGAATTGTGCTCTTGTTCCATGTTGCATGTGGCTCAAAAACCTGACTGCTACTTTTTCCCAGGGCACAGCATAGACCATGATGTGAGTTGCCACAAATACTCATGATTAAATTCATTTGTGTCCTCCTCATGGTGGAGAAATCAAACCTCCCCATGGTCCCTCCCTCCTTTCCCCACCCCCTCATCATCAGACACCTGTGCAGGGCAGACAACTCCCACCCGGGCCATATTAGCAGGAGTTGCTGGGTAGTCAGGATGATGGGAATATTTGTTCTCATTTCCTGCATTCAAGGCCAGGATAAAGAACTAAAGGCTTAGCCAATTAGACTCCTTAGGAAAGTGCTTGCTAAGGGGAGAGGAGTTCATGGAAATGTTGCCTGTGATAAAGTTCTTTAATAAAACCATTATTTTGTAGGTTTTAGTAAAACCATATTATCCTCAGAGATAAAAGGCCATGGAATCTTTAAATTGCCGAAATGCTGAGAAGTGTTCACATTTTGATCCTCCCCTTAGATTTTCATTACGGTAATGTAAATGTAAACTCATGTCTTATCTATGTAGAAACTGTCTCAAATGGATCAGCCAGGAAGTCCCCCAAAATTGTAATTTCTTTGGATTTTGGAGCCATTTCTCCCATAGAAACAGGGTATCCCATGGCAATTTAAGTCTCAGGAGCCCGCAATGACTGAGGGTAAATTGGATAGATTAAGACTGAAAATGACTGGGCATAAATTGGAGAGATTAAGACTGAGAACCTTGAACAGCACTAGACCTAGCCTTAGTTTGGCACAAAGCCTCTATGTCTGAACCAGAAATCATGAAGAGGCTGAGCCTAGGGGCTCATGAGAGGAGATCTCAGATCTAATGGTGGAGCTAGAAAAGGCTTAAAAAAAGCAGGTGTGTTGCAGAGACACTGCTATTATGTAATAATATCTCAGGTGCTTGAAATTTCACCCTGAGAGGGACTCATCCATTCTTTCTCTTTCTTCCCAAGTGATTTAAAAAAAATAGAGCCTTTGAAATATTTTCTGTCTGGGTGAACTTAGCTATCTTTCTGGTATTTATGTTCTTTTAGACGTCATAAAGAAATACTCCAATCTGCAAGTCATAATAAATATAATTTAGTGGGTACAGAGTAACATTTTAGTACTTAGTAGCTAATGTGGCTATTACAATTCTGCTTTCACCCACTGAACTGAGTAAGAATCTGGAAACGTAGGCATTTTTTACAGCAGGCCCTGCTGCTGTAGTATTTCGTTAAGCCAAATGCTCTGGGTGCTAAATGAGAGTACAGGTAGCCCTGGATAAAAAACAAGAAAGCCACGGGGAGTGAGTGCCAAATGGATGCGGTGCCACCAGCAAAGGCAACTCAGCCTTGTGTTTTGAGCAACCCTCACGAAACCAAAGTTCCAGGACAGAGCAGCTAGCACCTGCCATAGCAGGGCACCGAGGGGACCCCGGAATATCACCTTGCCTTTCACAGGCCTGGCAGATGGCTTAATGCCTGGTTGTCGGCCTATCACTTGGGAGTGGGGTGGGGTGGGGTAGGGTGGAGTGGGAGGGTGGGGGGGGTGGGGAGAGACCATATTGGAAAACGTGTTTATACTGGCCAGTGCCCTGTTTGTTTGGGCTCCAGGATTTGCCCATTACTCTGGGGCTAGGAGCCCCACTTTCTCCTCTGCCCGGGAGTGGGGCATGGCCTGGGGCAGCGGAGGAGAGGTCACAAACGCAACGTCCCATCAGGTCAGAAAACAAACTTGAAGACGTTTACTCACCGCCTCTAAGCAGGGACGTGGTGTCATGGCTCCGTGTGGGGAGAGCATTTCTCCCTGGCAGCTCCAGGCCAGGAGAATGAGGCAGGAGGAGGAGGAGGCTGGGTGTGGCCGCCCAGGCTCGCGGGACTGGGCGGGGCCACACTGTAATTTCAAGTGCAATCACCTGAATAGTCCACGGAAAGCAGCTGGAAACCCCGGGCAGGCAGCTAGACTGGAGCACACACACACACACACACACACACACACACACACACACACACACACACACACACACACACACACACACACACACACACACACACACACACACACACACACACACACACACACACACACACACACACACACACACACACACACACACACACACACACAAGCTTGGGCCTCCTGAATGGCTTGGGGTGTCCACCTGGAAACCTGTGAAGGGCCACTGAGCCTTTCAGGTAAAGACCAAGTTAAGGTTGTTTTCAAACTGGATGCACATCTTAAGAATTCCCTCCACCTGTGTAAGGCCGGGCAGGCTCTTCAAATCACAGGCTCCAGCAGGCAGAGGTCAGGCCCCAGAGGACCGGGCGCTGTCCAGAACCCCAACCCTCCCGAAGCAGCCCATCACTGAGATCCTGTGTGAGATGGAGCCGGAATGGTAACCTTGTCTATTTGTCTTTCACGATCTCACCTCTCCCTTCAACCCCTGTGCCGTCCAGGGCCATCTTCTTCAGGCCAAAATTGAGTGCCATGGACATTTCAGCTTATTCTGTCTGACAGGCTCAACAAAGCTATCCTATGAATAAAACCCTTGATTCCTGGTTGGCATGCATCAAGGAGTTCTGGAAAAGACAACTGTTTTCTGTCTCGCTCTGTGACCACTGCTCCCTTCCCTTCCCTTCCCTCCTGCTCCTCCCCTCCCCTCCCCTCCTCTCTCCTCCTCTCCTTTCTCCTCTAATAACACTCTCTCTCTCTCTTTTCTTTCTTATGAAATTCAGGGCCTTGCAATTGCTAGGTAAGCCATCTACTATTGGAGCTATATGCCTTGCCACTTTGCTTTT
Source organism: Dipodomys spectabilis (assembly GCF_019054845.1). Taxonomy (NCBI): domain Eukaryota; kingdom Metazoa; phylum Chordata; class Mammalia; order Rodentia; family Heteromyidae; genus Dipodomys; species Dipodomys spectabilis. Next base: position 6,253,301 of record NW_024870700.1, read on the forward strand.
AGTTTTTCTGGAAGTGTCTCAGTAACTTTGGCCAGTGCTAGCCTCAACCTATCATCTTCCTGTCTCTGCCTCCCAAGTAGCTTTCAAGCCCCCCCCCCCACTACATTTTCACTACTGATGACAGAAACACACCTGTGCTGACCATGGCAACAGACAGTCTGTTGCTTTGGGGGAAAGAGAGCAAGGTTGGGTTTCTGTATAGAACAATTGGGCTCTAATTCTGCCATTCCTTCAGGTGTGGCTTGAAACAATATCTCACTGGACTTCAGTTTCATTATCTGACATAGATGTCTCAATACTAGTTCCAACTATCACTGTATTATCGTTTGGATCAAATTAGATAACAAGTGAGGATATATTTCTAAAACAGAAGCAAACAAGGAATTATAGTGTTGACCATCAATATAAAATTATTCCGTGGTCTCTGCTTGTTCTGAAGACAAATGCCATGTTGTTTTCCACTGTGTGTCAGCTACTTCCCCAAAGGATACATTGACCTTTTGGATGCAGTTTTCTATTTCTTGGTTGACTGCATTCTCTGTGTCTTGCCTTACCAGCAGTGATCAGCTTCAAGCATGGTGTATAAACTCCAAACTGTGTGTATTTCTTGAATATATGTTGTCATCAATTAATCCATGTTTGCTAAATTATTAGACATTTTCCTAATGCTTGAGAATGCAAAGATGACCAAGTCCCAGTCCCTAAACTCCAGAAAGAATAGACAGTTCACAAAGAATATTCTCAAGAGCTGTAGTGGGAATAGCTTCTTCATTTCCATCCACACTCCATTGGGTAGAAGCCAGAACACACAATCCCAATACAGCAATAAATGGAAGTGGAGTGCTCTTCCCCTATGTCTAGAAGAAAGAAAAACGAGACAATGTGCTGAACACTTAGCATTGTCTATGCCAGATGATGGTCTAATAAACTTCACATTGACTATGGTAATGTATAAAATATTAAAGGAGCAGATGGGCTGCAGTGATCCAACTATGTGGAGGGTTGGCGGTGGAGCTTGGGAGTTGTGTGCATGGATGGAGACAGGAGAGTTGAGGGCATAGACGGATGGAGGGGAGGAAGGCCACGTTCCATCAGGGACCAGTGAGGACTGCTAGCGAAGCTACTGAAGCTTCTAGGAAGAGAGTGAGCTTCTTAAGTTGAATTCCATAGTTCTATGATAAATGGCCAAGGGTCAAACTCGAAAGATTGATGTGGGGGCTGATTTCTGAGGTCCTTCAATGCCCTATGAGACTTGAACCCACTTTGTTCCATGCCATGAGAAGCTAGATAAGGTTTTTAATGAGAAATTTTGGAATTAAAGAACAAAGAAGCTCCCACTGGTGACACAACACAGAGGAAATTGTAGAGTGGGAGAATCATTAAGACATGATCTGTACCCACAGGTTTCAAGCATAACTAACTGCATGCTAGAATTTCACGAGAGGATTTGCAGTACTAGGGTTTTGACTTCATCTTCCTTTTTTGGGGGTGGGGTGGGTATCACAATTTCAAATGTTCCCCCTGAAAGAGCTGACATGCACTTTCCCTTAACAGGGTCATCCAAGACAGGGGGGGGGGAATGTTCTGGAAATTCCAAGATCAGATGGGATCCAGATATTCTTGCAGTGTTCTTTTTCTCTTGGATAATCCTAAACATGTTGTGCTTGCCCCCCTGGATGGTTCTTGCTACCCTATTCTCCTGACATCGCAGCCCCTGAACACACCGTCAGCTCCAAATGATTCCCAGTCTCCATGTTTACCATCTGGTCTGGAAGGTCTCTTCTCAGCAGCTACACCCATCTGTGAGTTGAGGGAATTCTGCTCTCCCAAGGGCAGTGTCTCCAGTGCCTTCTTGAGCATTATACAGCTTTAAAATAATGAAATCTCCTAACCCACTGTCATCTCATATGGGAATCTAGACTGCATGGTGCCACATGGTATCAAGTTTTACCCTGTAGCATCCCTACCCCCCTGCCAGGCTGATCACTGGCTGAGGTAACAGAAGACTTTGTTTTCTCAGTGCCACCTTCCTTGCTACCCACTCCTTGTGCAGTGCAAGGCACACGGTATCTGCCCAGAACAAGCATCTTCAGGTTCCTTACAGAAAATATGCAAATGAAAATGCAATCATGTCTAGGTTGCAGGGTTTTTTTCTCCATGAACACATCAGCCTCTTGCAAGTGTCTCTTAGGTTTTGTGCTCTCTTTGCAAGTATAGAGGGAGCCCTGAACAAAACATGCCAGAAACAAAACATGGTCTCTAAATCTCTTCGCTAAATTTTGAATGATTCTCAGAGAGCTGATCGCTTATACAAGAACCAGCACCTCCAGCACGGCCAGGGGCTGCAGACTTTCCAGCTGTGTGCCAGTGTTCACTAGCTTGTGATTGTGTTGTCACTTTTCCCTGGTGCGTTTCCCCTCTTGGGGGGAAATTCTCGAACTGCAGATGTAACAAGGCCTGAGTTCTGGTGAGGTAGCTCAAGGCTGCTGGTGTATTCAGTGGTGGGAAATCAGCTGCTGTGATGAGCAGCTGGGAAGGAACCTGCTAGATTTTTGATTCTGGTGATCAACAAGTTATGGGTCTTCAAGTCCCAAGTCTTGAGAAAACATGAGTGGAATACAAAGAGGTGACATCACACTTAACATCTCTTGCAATCTTTCAACATGGTTTTCAAGGCAAAAGCATTTCCATTTCACAGGAACACAGAAGCTGTCAAGTGTGAAGTCTGGTGTTCTCATTTGCATATCAGTGTCAGCATGCTTTTCCAGCCTCAGCTCTTCTGAACTCTGCAGTTTTAGGTAGAATAAAGAAAAGCTTTTCCAGCTTTGTATAAATTGTACCCGAGAGGTGCTAACAAGTAGAGATTTCTCCCTTTACCCTAAGCTTGATGTGACTTGAAATGAAATAGTAAGAGTTTACAGCAAGCAGAACTACGGCTGCACGTTCACTTAGCCCCCTTCCAAATAGCACCTGATTGCTTAGTTGTGGGTTGGCTCTAATTAGTTTTTCTCTCTCATTTCAAATGCATATGTTACAGATTCAGTGATGTTAACTGCAAGAGACTTCCCAGATCTCCTCATCTAGGGTGTCTCCATTAATGACTCACCACCATCTGTGTGGCCACAAAGCCAGTTACTGCTGCCAACTCCACTGTCCTCCAAGTGCCCTGGCCGACATGGGCCTCCCCTGCCAGCTGGAGGGAGGAATGGGTCAGCAGGGGCCATGTCTCACAGCCACATCTACCACCACCGCTTGCCTCATGGATGAATAGCTCTGGGGATATGGAATCTCTACAGCTCTGATTACAAAAAGGCCCATTGTCTTCTGATTGCTGTTTTAATGGGAAGAAGACCTGAGGCCAGAATGGGTAAGGCTTCTCTGAGGGTTTATGAAAAGCTGGCAATGGAGTTAAGATGTATACCTATGTCTCTGAGTCTGTGTGTGTGTGTGTGTGTGTGTGTGTGTGTGTGTGTGTGTGTGTGTGTGTGTGTGTGTGTGTGTGTGTATGCCAGTACTGGGGCTGGAATTCAGGACCCAGGCACTGTCCCTGAGCTTTATTGGGGGCTCAAGGCTAGTGCTCTACTACTTCAACTGCATTCCACTTTTGGCTTTTTAGTGGTTAACTGGAGATAAGAATCTTTTGGGTTTTCTTTCTTGAGCTGGCTTTGAACCATAATAATCAGACTTCAGCCTACTGAGTAGCTAGGGTTACAGGTGTGAGCCCCTAGAACTAGGCAGGTCTCTTTTGCATTCTACATACAGTGGCCTTGGGCAGCTGTCATGCTAGTCATTGCCTCAAGTCTGAGGATACAGCAGTGACTGAGAAAGAGACAGAATTCTGCCTTCAGAGAACTTACACTCCAGTGACAAATACGTGTAAGAGTCATAAGTAATTACCATGAATGGTGAAGAGTGTTATCCTAGTTGAAACGACCTTGTCCTCATCTATCCAATTAGAAAAAAAGAAAGCATGCCAGTATATGTTCTTCTATGGACACTCAAAATATCCAGTTAATGAAATTCAGCCCCAGTGACTCAAGTGTCAAGCTAGAGCATGATTTGATTCATTGCTTAATTAACTCTGTTGACCGGACATATTTTATTTACCACATTGTATTACGCATTAGGAGCTCGAAGATAAGAAAGGCTCCCTCCTGGAGAAGGTGCAGAGAGGACAGGGTCACAGGAAAGGAGGATGGAAGGCTGATAGCACTATCGAAACATCTGTCCAGCAGGGCTGACCAAGAGGACTTCAGGAGATAGTGGCATTCAGCTGGACTTTGAAAGCTAAGGTGTTGAGCTGTGTGTGACTAGGACTTCAAACCAGTGACCAGCACAAACAAACTCTGGGTGTCTTGATGGCCTTCAGTGCTGATGGCTGATGTGCATTCTATTGTTCTACATCCAACTGTACATATTCCTCAACTAAGGCTATGTCTTCTTCTCAAACGTCTGCGTAATGTAGCAGAGCATTCAAAAGGCACAGGTCCCCAAACCAGACTTTCTGGGTTTCAGCTGTTGAAACTTTTTAGCGTTGAGGTCTAAAATATTCTCTCTCTTCATTTTTTTCTCCTCTTTAAAATGAACACGATAAAAGAACTCTTACAGAGTTAAGAGAATCAATGCTACCAAGTATTTGGAACTGTTCCTACTCAAGACATTATAGCTGTTATTGCTTGGGCCATGTGACAGCCGTATTAAATACTTTGTACTCCCTTTGTTCACCCAGGATATCTGCCCCGTGTCTTCTTCCTGACGTCTTGAAGGACAAGGCTCTATGTGGAGGTCATGGGTCAGTCACTCTACTTTGCAGAGGAAAGGGAAGATGTGTTCTTTGTTGCTTGAAAATTGTGTGCATCCACCTGCAGGAGATAGACTGCCATTTCTACAGCAGTTTACTGTTTTCTCCAACATCTACTTATAATGTATGAAATCTCCGATGAAGATCGGACAGGATGCTGAAACATCTTTTAACTGGATTCTCTTCCATGGGGTTGTTAACTTCCTTATATCCTAGGTCTTCAGCTACTGATTCTTTTCAAATAAAATTTTACCATAATCATTTGCCTCTCTATCAGTTAAAGATTAGGTCTAAATATTTGAGGGGTGATTTCAAATAAATTCATAATTTTGGAGAGAATAAACAGCCTTTCATTAGGAGTTTAAGTTCAGTGCAAAAAGACTGGCTGACTGTGAAAATACTGACAGCTAAACACAGTTGTATTTCAACAGCAATGCAGAGACAGTATTCTTAAAGGATACACTCTATCTGAAGAGATAACCTTGCTTTGTGCTTCCCTGAAAGGTAACTAGTTTATTTTCCTTAAAATAGTGTGTACTATCTCACAGAAAAATCGCAACTGTGTTTATAGGATGATTTTCAAGAGGGACCTTGTTTGAAACAGGGATGAATTACATTAACAAGTAGTAAAAATGATTAAAGCACTCACACACATATATTTTTTAAACACAAGCCTTGTAGTTCTGAAGGGAGGTTTAAAATCATGTTTTGTTGAACAGATAAACAACTTTAGTGTTCAATACTGTTCTTCCATTTTCTAAACTGCTCTTCCATTTTTTAGGGGTGACCTTGAACACACACAGCTTAACAAAGAGGTGATAAAGTCAGATCTTTCCCTCTCTTCCCTTCCTCCCATCCCTTTCCTCCAACACTCCCTCCCCCCCCCCCCCCCCCCCCACAGATGGAAGGATGTTGACATGCTTAAAAAAAGTTAAGCCCAGGGCTGGGATGTAGCTCAGTGGCAAAGCAATTACCTAGCAAGTGTACTATCCTGGGTTCGATACCTAGTACCCAAAAAGAAAAGACAAAAAAAAGTTAATCTAGGTGTGCATTGCTCAGGCCTATAACCTTAGCAACTCAGGAGGCTGAGATCTGAGCATCAGGGTTTGAATCCAGCCTGGGCGGAAAAGTCCCGTGAGACTCTTATCTCCAGTTAACCACCAGAAAACCAGAGTGAGGTTCAAGTGGTAGAGTGCTAGCCTTGTGCAAGAGCTCAGAGATAGCATCTGGGCCCTGAGTTCAAGTCCTGTGATTGACCAAAAAAGATACAGTAAAAACAAACAAAAACAACTAAAAGGCAAGAGGTAACAAGTTAGACAAGAAATGTAATCACTACCTTACTTATATAACCTTAGCGCGTACGACCCCCACCCCCGCCCCCACCATTCATTACCTTAATAATAATTTTTTTTTTAAAACACCCCAAGAAAGTCTTGCCTTTAAAATCACTGGGACTCCCAAAGTTTGACTTTTCCTATTCATCTCACTCTTTTTTTTTTGTCGGTCGTGGGGCTTGAACTCTGGGCCTGGGCGCTGTCCCTCAGCTCTTCAGCTCAAGGCGAGCGCTCTACCACTTGAGCTACAGTGCCACTTCCGGTTTTCTGGTGGTTTATTGGAGATAAGAGTCTCACAGGACTTTCCTGCCTGGGCTGGCTTTGAAATATGATCCTCAGATCTCAGCCTCCTGAGTAGCTAGGATTACAGGTGTGAGCCACCAGCGCCCTGCCTCATCTCACTCTTATGTCTTGAATCCCATTTCCTGACTTTCAGATCTATTCATGGGGTCGCTGACACAAGATTTGTCATATGCTCTTTGGCTTTTGTGCTTCGCAGTTCTGATGTCAAACTACAGTTTGTTCAGGTGATTATGAGTTTCGAAGTCCAGAGAGTAAGGATGGGCTGTGGAGACAGGAGGAGGGCAGCTGCACAGGAAGGGCCTCAGATCCTGAGTCTCTACGGCCACTGTAGACTTTACCTCCTGGTTAACTTCATCAACGAACCCCTCTTTTAAAGATGAGCTTTGTTTAATACAAAGGAGAGAAAAATTCAGCATTCCTGTCAATTCAGTGTCATCATGACATAGCTCCTGAACATCCAACTTCTGTAAGTTGCTAGATACTAGAATAGGACTGCTATTTTTTTGAGGTGAGATGTTTTATATTCAGTGCATATTCTGCTAAGTGTATATATATATAAATATATTATGTATTACAGAGTCAGGATTTTTTTGATTAGATTCAGAGAATAAAACTTGCTTAATCTTATTTATCTCAAAGCTTTTGCAATATGAAAAGAAAAAAACCAAGAAATTATATCATAGAATTTATGAGTTTAGCTGAATTGAATCCGGAATGTATCATATCTATATTAATTTTTAACAGCCTATTATGGAGGATTTGCGAAGTTTAAAGTAATAAGCTGGGTTTATCCACACCTCCTTAATTTTTATCACTTCAGTGACATTATTAGCTCACTGAAATATCAATTAATCAGGGAATATATATCGTGATGGTTCATTGGCTTTTCTGGTTAATTGTAGGTTAAGGAGAAAATGGTTTGTGCATCAAGACATACTGAAATTGTTACTAAACTTTTTCCTTTCTATGATATAATGTATTCATAATTCAACAAATAAGGTTAAGAGATTGCTCTCCTGTCAGCTAGGTATGATACTGGATTCAGATACTGGATACAGACCCAGAAATCTTTCTGTCCCAAAGTCAGACAGATGGCTCTGCTTTGTGACGCAGGGTGTAGGAGGTCTTCTAGGGCAGCTCATAGTATATGCCTGGGGATACCAACCGAGAGGCCTCTGCTCAGATCATAAACTAAGAAAGGACTTTTCAAAGAAAGAGAAACACCATGCTTGATGAAGCAAAATTGTATTCAGTGATAATTCAGCCTATCTGAAGCTCAGTAAGGAAAACCAAGAATTGGTAAGAGGTAAAAGAAAAAAGTTATCTAATGTGGTCTTTAATGACCACAGGGCTTCCTTGCTTAAGGAAGTGATCTAATCAAATTTGTATCTTTGAGAGACCTCTTAGGTAGCTTTGCAAGTGATTGGTGAGGAAAGGATAAAAACAGGAGGGAGAAGAATCGAGGGATGTGGTGGCAACTTGGCCAAAAGACAAGAGGACCCAGAGTAGCTGGGGATGGAAAGGTAGGAGAGGAGAAATCTCTTATTGATTAGCAGTTTCCAAAGTGTGTCCCAAATCCAGCATCATCTGAAAACCTGATAGGAATGCAAATGATCTGGTGACATCTTAGATGTATTAAGTCAGAGCATGCTGGGGTAGGGACCTGCATCACCAGCTTTTTGGGTAATTCTGATGCATCTTAAAGTCTAGAAACTAGGGCCCTAGATTGGGATATAGGATTTCTAGATGATTGGTATTAGGAGAAAAGGAAATAGGTGTCTTGAGTAATTGGTTACAAACTGAACCACTAATGACTGAGTCACTTCATTAAATGTTTCTTAGGATCTTTACAGAAACCAGGATAATCAGAAGCTTGTATATAATTTAAAAACATATTTAACAATAATCTCCTAGCCTTCTGACACACACATTAATTAGCTCTTGTCCACAGCATTCTACCAATGACTTCCAAATGTTGAGTCCAGTAGTCATCTTTAAATGGCACCATGTGTTTTTAAAAGATGGGGAATGATGGCAGAGGTGATAGATTAAGATGCATTGTACTAATAAATGGACTTGTCCAACTATTTAAAGATAACAGAAAACTTTTTAATAGATAAGGATCAAAACCTCCATGTAATAATCTTTGTAGGTGAATTTGATACATTCTAAAGTTTGAGAACCATGCATCTTATCTCACTACCTTCTTTCCAATCTCCTGAAGGTCCTTTACATTAGCCAAACAAATATGAAACTCGAAGGAAGAGGAACTACTTCTATTAAGGTCAGCCTCCTGGGACAGATAGCCAGGTAGAGAATGATGGAGAAAGCAGCTAGTTACACAAATATAAGCAAGACACTCGGCACAATCCCATTCAGCAAGACACTCGGCACAATCCCATTCTATCTAGTTTTCTGCCATCACACTGCTCAGTTATGTTGGTTTCTTGTTGTCCACTGAGTTCTTCATGAAGGCTACCCGACATACAACTCAACCCTTGAGTCTCATTTCTGTCTATCCTTAGTCTCTTTTTGCTTTACTCTCATTTCCTGACTATAAATACAATCTCCAAATAGCAACAACCTGCCAAAACAGATCTCATCAATGAGTCACAGCTTCTGTATTTGTGAATTTGCCTATGTTTATAGTAGGCTTTGCACAAATCAATAAGCAGTGTCTTTGCAGTCATTCAGAGTCATGTGTAGGGCTTTGACAAATTAGAAACACACATTCTGAGCAAATGTCAATCATTGTATCTTATTTTAGCTTTTGTACTGTACACAAGGGTTGTTAGATGGTGCATTTAGTACTGTTCTATTATATTTCTGTACTTTTTGGTGGTGATTTTGCTAAAGCAAATCACCCTGTTAGCTGCTCAGTGGGGGAAAGTGTGCATTTGATCTTGAATGCTCCCCATGTCTAACAAATGGTGGGTAGATCTGATGAGAAAGAGGAGTAGGTCAGCCATAGGGAAAATAGAAGTAAAGCCTACAGGACTAGAAGAAGAAAAAACAATATGACTTCAACCACAACGAGATTGTGAAATATGAAGAGACTTTGTATTGCATATGTTATCTGAAATGCAAATTGAATGCAACAATGGCATTAACATTTGATTTTTGGACACTAAACCTAACAAACAGTATCTAACAATTCAAAATAATTAGAAAGTCAGATAATTTAGTAAGAAATGAATCTTTCTTAAGTTGCTGTATTCTATATATTAACCTTCATTATGGACTAAGCCCTATCACCTTTAATATGATCTCCTTAAGAGTTTGGGAACACTTCTATGGAAATGACATTTGTTTTTAAAAGATACTGATTGATTTCTACAAGTTAGAAATACAAGTTAATAGCAAGAAAAAGTTTTAAATCAAGCATTTAGCTATATCTCCACTAAGGTCTAACTATTTTATTTGAGACCTTTCAATATGCTATGTTAAATTTTGAAGGCCTGTAGAATCTTTAATTTGATTTTTAAAAACAACAGAATCTGAGCAAATGTCAACAAAATCAGTGAATTAAAATATTCTATCTTTAGCCTATTTGACCAGGCCTATCAATAAACTAGGATTTTAGGTGTGAATAGTAATCTATGAGTTTTAATTTAATATTCTACTAGAGGTCCCTAGGAACATATGAGCCATCTGGACATCTGTTGAGTTATTCTACACACACACACACACACACACACACACACACACACACACACAAATGCACTATTTAAGAAATGAAATAAAACTCACAATAGATTTGCACTAAAATCCTGTTTATGTATAGTTATGTTTTACACAAAACTTAAGTTTTGAAAATTAGCTATTATACACAGAATTACTGCATCTCTCCCCTACATGATTCATGCACACATTAGTGAGTATTTCTCATGGCTAACCTGATTCTTGTCACAGAACACAGATAACTCTACTCCTGTTTCCTGAACTGCTAGGTTCAAATGGCAGTAATTCACTCAATACTTTACTGTTATTATTAACGTCTAACCTTTCTATCTGAGGTATCTTGATGTGCTATGCTAAGTTCTAAAAGCCCATGTAGTAGTTATTCTTTGTTTAAAATATATTAAATGATTTTTAAGTATTTGTCACAGGAATTAGCCTTTAACAAATCAGTTTCTGAACACAATGCATCCTGAATGATGCACCCCATCATCAATGTTCCCAGCCCTCACAACCCAATTCCTTCTCTCAATTTTCTTACTGTCATAAGGAGATGCATTGAGTATTATGACTGCATGCAACCCCTTTCCTCTTTTCATTTGTATACCCCGTCTTTCAAACAGTCATTATTCTTGATCTTTAGAAACAACACAATTTGAGCAAATGTCAATAAAATGCATACATTAAAAATAGTCATTCAGATACATCAATATCTCTAGTAGGATGATAATAATGATTAAACTAAAAGCAACAGCAACATTTCTTGCAGCTAGAAGACCTCTCTTGCGCTCTGTGCTCACTCACAAAAAGGTAAGTCAAACGGTAGAGAGTAAATGTGATCCCATAATAGTCTCCCTGACCTAGTGTTAGCGGGGGGATGGGGGGGTGTCAATCTGGAAGGGAGAGGAGGGAGGAGGGACAAATGGAAATGAGTCTAATGTTGATTTCAGATCCCAAGGAAGGGAGAGCGAGGCAACACTCTGACATGGGCAACATCAGAGGTGAATGTAATTCATTCTAAGTCCTGTGGGAAAAAATACAAAGGCAAAGTCAACAGCAGCAGCAAAATCACAAAACCCAAGTCCTATCTCACCGCATGCCTGCAAGGTGGGAAGAGGCAGAAGCCTGTGACCGGGGATCAGGTGCTCAGCATTCCAGCTCTTAGGAAATGAGGCTCAGAAATCATCAGATCTTGGCATTCTCAAAGACTCGGATGTATCTGTGAAAGTACTTTTATAATATTGTACACCTTTTACAACTACAATTGAGTACTAAAAATAGAGTCATTTTGTTCAAAAGCAATATTTATTTTTCATGAAGATAAGAGACATATTACATTTGCTATAGAAAAAGCCATGAGAGGAAAAGGCTGCATGTTACTGATACGACAAAAAAAAAAAAAAAAACCATAAAAACTTCACTTCTGAAAGTGTTCTTCCCTGTAAGGAGATATTGCATAAAGGCATTATTCCATGTGACTGAGCTGTGCACTAATGTGGATTTAATAGGGTTTGTTTTGAAATGAAATTTGTACAATGGCTTTTTTTATGCCTTTGATGGCAACGAAAACAGATTTATTGGCTACGTGTTAGAAGTATGATAGATAACTGATAACCAAGGGAGAAGTTTTAATAAAACACTCAGAAAAGGAACACAAAAGTGAGTGGATGATGTCTGTTTATATTTCGGCTAATAAATACAAAGTAAAGAGAGGGCTTCAACTGAGAACCATTCTGGTTATTGCAGTCTGGAAGGCTTATTGAAAGTTGAGTAGAACACTAGTTTGTCATAGTTAGAGCTGTGATGTGAGCTGTACAAACCAGTGAGTGACGAGGATGTTCAGGAAACTGATATTTTCACAGGAAACTTACAAGTGGCCAGGAAGGGGAAGAGTGGTTCCTGATTACTAGTGTCTGCCTGGGCTATTTCTGAGTGTGCTCTGTGATTCTAGAGAATTAAAACAATGGAGTATTTAATTTGAACACTCATGCCCTGAGTAAAATCACCAGACACTTTTAGAGAAGCTTTATAAGGTCTATATCAATAAACACAAGTCTCTCATCCCTAAGAGCTGAGAAGAAATAAGCTACTCAAGTATAGTTAGTTTTGGAGGTGAGAACATCAAACCTAGCCATTTAAGTGGTTTGGGGGCCGTTCACCTGGACATCAAAGATTTAACCAGCCCAGGTGTATATATCAGGCAAACAAGCGTGTTGTGGTCAGTAGAATCCTGGACTCACAAAGAAGGCAAAAATGTAGTTCTCAGTAAGCTCCTGGCTCTGTTGGTTTCAGTGTTTCCCCTTACGCTTCTTACTACACAGAATGATGAAGCACTTCCTACTTCAGGAATCAGTCTCTTTACAATAGACATGAAGGAGCCAGAGAGGAAAATTTCCTCTAAATATCAATAATTAATGCAAAGCAGTTTACTAGCAGGAGACCAGGGTCTTGCTTGGGCTTCTACCTTGGAGAGCTGAAAGCACCACAGATTTGAAAAAGAGCCCCCCTGATCTGATTTCACCTGCTTTAGAAACAGGAATTCTGAATGGTGAGTGAGTCTGTGATTAGGGATTTTACATCAATAAAATTTGGTGGTTCTATTACTGCACAGAAGCTTTCAGGCTATAAATAATCCATTGTGGCTTGCCAACAAAAAATGCTATTGTAAGTCCATGTGTACGTACAGAGGAGACAGGAACACAAAGGCAAAAATGCATGAAATTACCAGCACAGTTTAGAAGAGTTTAAACCCATTATTAAATATGGATTCTACCAAATATCTCGTCTAATTTCCAGTTATGTTGATATTTTAATGCTTTATTTTTTGTTTTATTTTTACTGTCCAAAACTTGCAATCAATATCAGTTTAAAAGATATATCCATAATCCCCAGGACATTCTTGAAAGGATTTGCTTTTGTGGAGAAAATTTTGGAAAGCAAAAACTAACATCCACAATTCTGTTCCAACTTATATATCATCTCTTGATGGATCATAATAATGAACCTTCTGAGGTTTCTTTTAGAGATGACTATTAAATGAATTAGGATGCATAGAAAGAAAACTTAAATGACTTTAAAACTCTTATCATGTTATTGTGGCACCATTTTAGAGACAGGCAATTGTGGTCCATGCTGGTAGGTATGTAGTGTATCTTATGGGAAAAATGGTTGTATATTTACCTTTTCCCAGAAACCATGCTTTTCCTTTCTTATAATTAAGGCATATATATATATATATATATAAGAAAAGCTCATCTTTTGATTCCTTATGTGCAAGATACTCTCTTTAAGAGATCAAGAACAAAAATGCAGTTTGAAAATTTACCTTCTGAATTTCCTTAAGATTAGTTTGGTGTATTTAACACATCCCTTATTTTGGCAAATTATCAAGGATGTAAATAATTCGACTATATGGTCATACATACTAAATAAACCATTTGATCTATTTACACGCAGGCATGGATATATAGTGGTATTGCATATACTTATATATCCTCATATACTATCATTAAATGCAACGCTATATTCTTGGATACAGACATTAATACACCTTTCTACTTGCCATGGCACTAACAAAGCTAGGTTGCCTTGGCAACCACTTGTATTTCATTGCATTGCAGACAGCTAGCAAGTTTGGCTGTTGGGGGAAAAGGGGTCCCTTTACCACATCCTCTTCAAACTAAAGTTTCTTCCATGCTTAACGTAAGGATGTTGTTTCTTTTATCGAGGCGGTCTTGAGCTGCAGATGCAATCACATCGTTCATGGTGATCCAACTGGATGTCCACCAGAGCCATGTTCTTAGCTCTGCCCCTCCTCTTGAAAAGGCCAGGCTCAAACCTCAAAACCTAAGACAAGAAGTAGAATTCCTGTTAGAAAACTCTTGGAATGTAATTCAGTTAGATGACATCTAGTCATCCCTTCCCTGATAACTGTTTCTTAACCCTTTGATAAACTCTGGTATCTCCGCTTGATTTTCACTAAGTGCTGTTCTACATATATTATTCCTCTTCTGATCAAAGCATGGGTTTAGAAAGCACATTATCGCCTTAGACAAGGCAATTTTATCAGTATGAACTCAGCAAACTGGATCATGGTAAAGAATTTTGCCCTGAGAGGTCTTTAGTGGCCATAAATAAATGACAATATATTCCTGTTCTTGTTTGCCTGTGAAGGCATATAATACCTTTGGCAATTCGAAAGAGATCAAGCTTCATTAAAATCTTTGCTCATAATAACTCTGTGTCAACACACCATTTCTTTGGTCAGTAAATATATCCTTAATTTTTTACTTAGTTTACCAACATCATTTCTTAAATTTAAAGTACTGAGAGCAGTGTGACATTTGATTCTTCTGGCTCCTCTATTCTCTCCTGCTGCCCACCTATAGAAAACAATAACGGGTATTTTTCAATGAAGACCTAAGTAACCAACTCACTAAATAAACAATGTATTGCAATTAGGGATTTCAAATAACCTTGCTCATGGCAGATATAACATCCCTACTCTACCACATTTGCTATGAGTGTTTTAGAAAAGATAGGGAGTGGATTCCCTACCTAAAGCTTTGCTAAGAAATTTTCCAAAAATAAATTAGCCACTATTGTCCAAAGCAACCTGCATGTAACCAGATTTAGGTGATGGAGGATGCAAGAAAGGAGAATGATTTCTAAGAAGCTGAGCATGTGATAAATCTGCTTTGTTTAAATAAGTCCATCATCAAGGCCTAGCCATTTTCATGACTGGCATCTGTAAAATCAGCACTCAGTGGATTTGCTTTCACATTTGACGGCAAACAAAAGCGAGTGCTTTGGGGGTGAAAGCAAAAGCCTGAGCAGGTTTTTGTAACCGGCTTGATTGTTCAGGGATTTTCCCTATGTTTTATATTAAGCAACGTGAGCACAGTATATATGTGTTTTGCTGATAAGAAGAGAAAAATGAATTCGCAGACACTTTTCCCAGACAAGACAGGAAAGCACTATTTGGACGAAGTGGAAATTGGACTGCTTTGCTGGTTGATCACAGCACTGATGTTCAAAGCTTTCAGACCATGTAATAGTCTTAGGTTCAGGTACACAGCATTGAAAAGAGGAAGAAAGCAGGGCTGGTTTGAGGGAGCATGGAAAGTTAAAAGAAAAATGAAAAGCTTTTCATCAGAGGAAGCAAACTAGTGGTTTATGGGTTATCTGGTCAGCTTTAAAGGGAAGGAACCATTGAATTAATTATAACAGCTGAAGGAAACTTGCTAATATGTACCATCAAAAAATCCTTGCTTATTTGCCAAGCTATGATTCACAGCTGCAAATACACATGGAAAGATAAAAGCACTGAGGGGCAGTCAGCCAATTCTTAGCACCTATGGGTGAAAATGGAATTCACTCCCCACCCTGGAAAAGTCATGTAAAGCTAGGCAAAGTTGACCTCTATTACAGGGAGTGACTGGGCCACTGGTGTCTTTTATACACACCACTGTACAAAACCAGAGATGCTCAGTTTTGCAAATTACCATATCACCAAAGATATTTAACTACAGTTACTTGCCTTGTTGCCAATAAACCACTGAATGAATCATTGACATAAGCTGTTATACTAATAAAACAATACCAAGCAGAAAAGCTATCTGCTGAGTTGGGCTCTTGTTTATTGGGAATATAAAAAAGGTTGTTAAGGCCTTGTAACAGTTTCCAAATTAATGGCTGACATAGGAACACAAGCAGGCATTTCAGGGAAAACGCACTGTATAAACCTGAATCACTACGTGTTTATTTAAGATGCTGTCCAAACTCTAAAACAGGCGGCATTCATTACATACACATAAAAAAAAGAAACATGATTCTTAGTTTTGCTTCTATTCTGATTTCTCTCATGTGCAAAAAAAGAGAAATCCCTAAACAGAGTCAAGATTTTTAAGCGATGGTTACTGCAAGTAAACGCATTTGGAGAAGGGATAACCTGTTATCTCCCTGGGTAACAACCCAGCCTGCAGGTGGCAGTCTAAACAGAGGCTGAGCTCTGTGAGCCAATGGGAGTCTTAAGATACAACACTCAATAAAGTAGCTACTAGTCTTGCGTGGGAATGTCCATCCCCATTGGTTGAAATTAAATAAAATGAAAAGGTTCAGTTTTTCCTTGCATCATGTATATTTCCCTCAATCCATAGTCACAGGTTGCTAACAAATGCCAATCGAGACAGTGCAGGTAGGCAGCATTCATTCTGTTACTGCAAGAAGTTCCACTGGATGATGCAGGTGGCTAAAACGTTGTGACAAAATTCCTGGAAGGAAGGCCAGGGAAGATTCACTCCTATCATTCTCTCTCTGCTGCCTCCTAATGGGTTAACTGTTAACTAAGACTATGTCTGTAGCCTGGGGACTAAAGGAAAAATAGATATTATGTTAAAAGGTTACCATACTTCTAGGGGATATCCATTTCCCTGTCCACTATGCATTGCCAAGGGAAGACGAGACCCAAACTAATAGTACCCATGAATAGTCTACACAATACATTTTCTGAAGCCTGTCTAAAAAAACAACCATAAACCAAAGAATCTTTCAGAACGGTAGAAGCTGCTCCATAGATTTCTCTTGCCATCTATCAATCACCCTTCTCCTCCAAGGTTGTAGGATTTTCTCACTTTCCCCTGAAGCAGGATAAACTAGACTTCCTATGATGGTGCCCTGCCTGTGCCCTAGTGTCTTGGAGGATCCTGGGACAGGAGAGCCGGCTGAACACACAAGGGCCTTGTGGTATTTCTCCTGACTTAGCTGGAGCTCACACTCTGCCTGCTCATATTTCTATCTACCATCATCAAAGCCACTACAGAGAAAACACTCAGGATGAACTTCATTTCCCAAGGAAAGGTCTTGTGCCACAGAAAGTGTATAAACAAACTCAGACTTTTCTCTTAGTCGTCTGACTTTTGTTATGGGGGCCTCAGATATTTTACTTCGATAGAACAATGGTTGAAAATAGGTTAAGAGGGAACTTACAACCTTTTGAGAGCAAGAAATAATAATGCATAGTGCTACTGCATTATTGTGTCAGTCGCTGGCAGAAGATGCCTGACCTGTGGAAGAGCAGGGTGTTAGCTTCATTAGGAGTGCTCTGATTTGCCAGCTTTTAGTTCCCTCCCCTCACAGAGAAATATGTGTGGCGAAGCACGCAGGCTTGTTATGCGACAAGTTCTTGTTATTCCCTTAAGGGTGTCATCTCTCCTAGAAACTCATTTCACATATCATCAACTGCAACCCGGGGGCTGGAAAGCTGCTTTTTCATCTTTCAGAGGTAAGGAGACAGAAATAGGAAGAAGAGAATAAAGCACTAGAATTTTTTTCCTTGTGAGATTAAGCTCAAGCAACACCCCCGATGCTAGAGATGGGCTAACCCTTCTGCTGTATCCATGGAGGGGGTTGGTGTCAGCGGACAGTGATAAGTTGACACATTTCAAGGGAGTTTCAGGAGTCTAGGGAACTCTGGCTGGAGTGCTTGTGGCAGGTGTGCAATGACTGACTAAGTGATCCATGCTGCTCTGTCTTGTGTCTGGCATTCGGCAGAATGATTTTGTATAAAGCTTCGCATAGGCCTAAGAGTAAAAACATTATGAGCACATGTTTTAAAGAGATGCTTTAGGGTGCACTTTCCAGAGGATGGCAACATTTTATACCACTCATGACTGAACAAAGAAACAAAAGATTTTTTTCCTCTAGATACTAATTATGAACAGAAACCTATTGTGTACAGAGACAAGAAAGGAGCTTAGAGAAGGAAGGTGGTTGGGTCCTTCAACCTTCATCAGAGGTAACTGGGAAACTGGGAGGCAAGCATCTTTTGGGGCATAGGATGAACTTTTCTCTTTCTACTATAAGGAATTTAAAAACATGCTGAAACTTCTGTCTGAGCACAGAGTCAAGATAAAAATAAAACACTCCACAAATACATCAAAGGCTCGAGCTTGGAGGTCGTTCCCCAGTTATTACTGGGTTGAGATCTTGTCACTTCCTGATTATTTCATTCTGCGTTTATCCTTGGAGTACCCGTTCAACATGACAAAACTGAGGTTCTTCCAATCTAGAGTTCATCAGTTCATGCAAAAATAAAACACAATGAACACAGATGATAGCATTCTCTAGATATGGAAACAGCTTTCTTCCTTTGAAAACAGTGGGCCAGTGTAAGCAATTCTTATGAAAAGAAAATAACATTTCAGGGAGGTTTGAAGACTATGCCCCCATCTAAGGTGGGCCTGGAATTTGTGTCATGACCTTCTGCATTTTCCAGATTGAAAACATCAGTTCTGATGGACCATTTTTGTATAGCCCCCAAGTTACCTCTTACTAATGTATTGTTTTCAGGAATAAAAGAGACATTTTTGTCTCTTTTTAGGTTTTTGCCATAATCCAAAAGCCTTTCCCAAAGGTCAGTTTTACAGAAGTGGAGGACTTAATTTAGAACGATCTGACTTCTCCTTTGTTCTACTTGGTCTTGATGGAAAAGCAACTTGAACAATAGTTCCTAATAATAATGTCTGCTTCAAGTTATAACATACATTTTAAAAGATATTTCTATATATGACATTCCTTACAAGGCACACTTCATTGGGATTATTCTGTGTGATGATATTCAGGGCATCCCTGGAAGGGGTTACCTGGTATAATACCTTAGCCTCGTTTGGTATATTTGAAAACTGAGTCTCTAACATGAGTTGCTAACAAAAAAATGAGTTGCTACTTCCTACAATCAGCAAGGAATGGCAATGTCAGGAGCAGCGCCAACTCCTCTAAATCCTGTACTGTCTTAGATGCTCAGTAAGTTGGTATATATGTCAACAGAAAGAGCATAGGATGTCTAGG
Organism: Dipodomys spectabilis; assembly: GCF_019054845.1. Taxonomy (NCBI): domain Eukaryota; kingdom Metazoa; phylum Chordata; class Mammalia; order Rodentia; family Heteromyidae; genus Dipodomys; species Dipodomys spectabilis. Next base: position 6,272,264 of record NW_024870700.1, read on the forward strand.
GATTAGAACACAGATTCTGGAAGGAGCAGCAGCAACTTCAGGCCCTGGCTCTGTAATGTACTGACAATGTCTTGCTGTCACCTTGTTGATTGTTCCAGGAACTAATCGACTCATCTACAGAGAGAAGCAGAAGAGTAAGCTAAGAGCACTGCTAAGTGAGCTAATGGTACTTACCGTACAGTGTAGCACCTAGTAAACACTCACACAAAGTCTGCTTTCTTTATTCTTCAAGGCTGTTCTTAAGTTTTGTCCCTCAACTTTTATATGTATTTTATTCATTTTTTGATAACACCGGAGCTAATTATTCAGGTAGCATTATTTAGGAAAAGTAAATTCCAAAAACCCAAATGAAAACAAACAAAAATCTACCTACACATTTTAGAGAATATTTAAAGGTCTCTGACAGTTTTGATTCTGATATCTTTACTATGTTTACTTTTAAAAAATGATTTCAGTGAATTAAAATTTGGCCCTTAATAACATCTTAAAGTAATATAAACTTGCACTCATAAATCCTATTGCTGGGTACTGGTGGCTCATACTTATAATCCTAGCTACTCAGAAGGCTGAGATGTGAGGATTGTGGCTCAGTTCAAAGCCAGCCCAGGCAGGAAAGTCCCTGAGACTCTTATCTCCAATTAAACACACACACACACACACACACACACACACACACACACACACACACACACACACACACACACACACACACACTTTCTATAAAGAGGTCAACTAAACTAAAAAACTATTGTATCGTTCATGAGGTTCTATATTGTAATAAAACTCTTGTCTCATGTGGTATACTGTGAGGATGAAAACAAGGAGCTCTTTCTTCAGGATGGAATTACCCTTTCCCCAGGACATTGAGCTTGGGGAGAGTTCTAGTCTCCCAGTCACCCCCCCCTGGTTGGATGTCCTCGTGATATGGATGACCTCTTCTACAGACTTTGACATAGACAGTCGAGCTGCCCGCTCAGGAGGGCTGACTGCAGCCCTGGGACACAGGATCCCCGGGCGACGTACCTCATGATACTTCTTCACCGTCTTCCCTGAATTGCATGTGCAGGATTTCCAGTTATTGGCGCCCGTTCCACAGCCACAGTTTCCTCCGCAGCGCTGCACGAGCAGGCAGCGTGGGAAGAAGACCACGCTGGACAGCTTCAGCTCCTCTCTGAGGTTGACGGAGTAATTCCTGGGGGTGCAGCTGTAACGCTTGACGTCATCGTTGAGTCTGTCCAGGTCCACTGTGGACAAATGCACACATAGCTGTGTAAGCAGATGCAAGTGTGAGCAGAGATGCCCAGCATGTGACCTCTGGGATGCAGTGGGAAGAGTTTGTTGGGACAAACTCAGCCCAAGAGTTATAATCTGGCATCTTGTGACGGGGCCCCAAAGGTGGGAAACCTAATTTCTCTTTAAATCCTACCTGCCCTTCAAAAATAACAATAACAATCTTTGGTTAAAATTAGTGTCTTTGCTTAAATTTCCTGGTACCTATTTTTATTTTTCCATGGGGGGAAAATGACTTTAGACAGGAAATGGAAACATTTGGTAATGTAAAATAATTGTCTTTTATCTTAAAATATCACACAAATTGCTGCTTGGTTTTAAATTAATTCTGAATCTAAGCCATTACTGAAGTACAACTTGGATTATATCAGAGCTAAATTAGAGACAATCGCTCTAATGAACATACTTGACAATGGGATTTGGTTTTTTGAACTCAGGGCTTGGGCGTTGTCCTGAGCTCTTTTGCTCAGGCCTAGGGCTCTACCACTTTTAGCCACAGTTTCACTTATAGGTTTTGAGTAGTTAATTGGAGATCAGAGTCTCACAGGGACTTTTAATGTCTAGGCTGGCTTCGAACTGCAATCCTCAGATCTCAGCCTCCTGAGTAGCTAGGATTACTACAGGCATGAGCCACCAGCACTCAGTGACAATGGTAAATATGAAGAAGGCAAAAGTGTTAGTTTCATTTAACTCCAAAGGCCACCAAAGTCTTACCGGAAATGGCAGTGCTGTGAGCACGGTGCACATTAGTGTGTCAGGTCCTAGGTAGCCGTGCTTCACGGTGGCTAGGTGCTTGAACTCTGCTGAAAGCTATATCTTTCTCATCATGGCTCTGTCTGTCTACTTTCAGCTGCAAAGTTATTTAACAGCTCTGACCCTCTGTGTCCTCATGTATAACATAAATATTTGAAGTGTTGAAACAAGTGTGTGTGGAACTCAATTAATGCTGGTTACTTTCACTCATCTTGACTCTTGGGTCCCTCCACCTTCGTTTTCTTTCCTTTTAATTGTTAATCTATAGTTAGTTCTTTTCTCTTTTGGCTATGTCTTACATAAAAGATTATCAAGGAATGTGGTTAATGAGACTATTATGAGTTAAGGATGTTCTACTCAAACGGCAGAGCTAACACGAATATGCTTGAGTGAAATTTGTATTGTTGTTATATAAATTATGTTTTAAAATAACGTTATCAAATCTACCCAACCATCAATCTATTTGGCCTGGAAAGCCACCGACTGGTGCCCACTCACAGGACTATGTTCTCACTAGACTGCAGTTACAAGAAAGCCCGTGGCCGGCACAGGTTTTGCCACCAAGTAATTCTCGCCATACCAATCTCGGCCACTCCAGGAGGACTACCACAGATACCAGGTAATTATGATCACATTTACTCTGGCCCCAGTAAGTGCCTTAGTCTTAAACCAAAGCTTCTTCAGGAGCAGGAAGGCGTGGACTCTGTTGACACCGGTCAAAGGCCAAAAATCCTGTCAGTAAAATGCACGGAGAAAAAAATGGAAGGGAAAGGCACAAGTGTGGTCTGAGTCCATTAAGCTCTGATAATAAGAAAATACCATTGAGAGTAAGAAAGAGAACGACCAGGGGGCCAGGTGACCCCTGCAGCAGAGCATCCACTCAATAGCAGCAGTTCCAGGCGCCACTTCCCAACTGTGGTTGTGTTTTGATTCTCAAGGGCAGGGGTTTGTCCCTATCTGTTATATGCTGAGCCCAGGACGCTGAACAGACTGAGTAAATGCTAAATAATCACTGTGCATAATTTATTGCTGTTTTTTTCTTCCTTTGTCAAGGCACGTCATAAGTTTAGCTACAATCAATCCAGATTTAAATTGAATGAACTCTGTCTTGGGAAAGGAACCATTTTATTGCTGCTAAAGCTCTGGAAAATAACTGCAAGCCAAGCAGGAAGGATTACATAAATGGATTAAGAAGTGCAGCCGTCATCTATTACAAGTGTCACCTTGAGATAAATACTGATGCTGGCCTGTGCATTACTGGGCTGGTGGACAGGGCTGATGCAGCAGGCCAAATCTGCTGCTTGTGATAATGAGAATGCATTTGTTTAACTCGGGGGTGTAAAGAGGTACAATTAGCAAGAAAGGACAATGGTGCATGCATGTGGAGGCAGAGGGACCAGAAGGAAGTACCAGTAGTAAGTTTCTGCTTCTGGTCGGTCCTCTGCTAGGCATTTTCATTTGTGACTACAGTTGGTTGTTCCTCAACCTTTTAAGAGACTAACCCAGAAGACGAGTAAATAGCAAAACAAGGATTAAAGTCTTTCCCCCTCCATCAAACAGAACGGAGGGGTGGTGGGTCTCCCACTGCACCAATATCACCCAGTGCCGTTGGCTTTGCTACAGGGTGTTAAACTGAAGCTAAATGTTGAATGTCTGCCTCCTTATCTTCAGGATGTATCCCAGCCAAATTATAATATGTCTTTCCTACAGGAACCAAGTTAAACTACCAAGTCCCCCAACAAACCAAACAAGGCAAACATGACTAGTCTCCTTGAAACCAAGCTCCTCACACTGTGTAACTGTCTTACTGACAAGCTCTGGTTACTTCTACTTCTTAGCCCCGACAAAGAGATTCACAATGCTGTCAGTTTTCTGCATCGATTCACTAGGGGGATGAAGGATGCCTGTGGATTCCAGCTGCCCTGCTGATCAGGGGATTGAAACCACCAAGGTACCCAACTTAGAACTTGAACTAAAAGGTTCCTCAGACTGGATGCAAATGAATTCAAAGCACGAGTGCAGATGTTCTGCAAGGGCCTTTGAATTTCCAGTCAGAGAAGAATGACTAGACAGCTCAGCAGAGCGGGGAGCCAGACAGGGGGCTGAGCAGCAATTAAGGCTTCCGGTGTTGCTCCGGTTGGAAGGTCTCTGTCTGGTGTGAGGCTTTGGGGAGGGAGGCAGCCACGTCCAGGGAGAAAGGCTGCACTTTACATCCCTGCTTCAGTCTCCGTGGCTGAGCATTACAGACCAGAAAAGGGTGTTCCAAGTTTGACTCAAAGGCCCATTAATTTCATTTCATTTCCCTTCATCACACCCAGGTGGACAGAACATTATAGTACACTATCATCTTCGCTGTCCTTTTGGATTTAAGTCTCGTTTCTTTTCCTAGACCTTTGGTTGTATGGAGAATGTTCTGTGGAGAAACCACTTCTTCTGGTCACAATGGTCCAGGGTGAGTTGGCACACCGTGCACAGGAAACATCATTTCTTCTGTGGCTCCACCCCTGGCATGCAAGCCCAACCTCAGGCTGTTTGGTCTGTGCTAGGAATTCTGGGATTGAAGAACCAGGGATCTGAGTTTTTAAAAATCTAGGATGAGAGCACAGGGCGGGGACCTGAGTGGGCACCCTGGCTCACTTTCTAATAGTTTAGGTCTTAGGTTCTGGGAGGGACAGTCAGCTTGGTCTTCTTGATCCTCTCTATGAGATTACCAGAACTGGAACAGTGGAAAGTTCTTCTCCTATAAGACTGCATGAAATCTCATAAGTGCTATGAGCTGCCCTGACTTTTACACTGGCCTTTGAGAAGTTTAGGGAAAAACTGGTCCACAGCTTCTCACTCACTAATCTGTACAGTTCTTGGTAGCAGTGCAGTCTTAATCATCTTTATCTCTCCTTACATAGTACCTAACCGCCCCTCCTCCCAATAGAGGGCTGAATGAAACTTAAGATCCTTTCTATTGGGGCTGGGAAGGTGGCTCAGTGGTAGAGCGCTTGCCTCGCATGCTCGAGGCCCTGGGTTCGATTCCTCAGCACCACATAAGCAAAAAGAAAAAAGCCGGAAGTGGCACTGTGGCTCAAGTGGTAGAGCACTAGTCTTGAGCTGAAGAGCTGAGGGACAGCGCCCAGGCCCAGAATTCAGGCCCCACGACCGGGCCCCCCCCAAAAAAAGATCCTTTCTACTAAAACCATTGGTTTTTAATAATTAGAGGCAGATGTTGCCAAAAATAAAGACAGATCTGTGTCCGATTTCTTTGAAAGGAGTAAGAATTCAACCTGATTGCATCAAAGAAAATGACCAATTTTTCAGTTTAGGTTTTCACAGCATAAGGAGGGAGAAGTAATTCTGAATAGTATTCAGAATGTGCTCTTATCTCCAGCCTTCCCTGGGGTATAGTGTAGAACAAAAATGATAACAGAAGTACAAGTTGTCATGTCCAAAATGAGCTTTACAACGTCGGTGCGGGGGGGGGGGGGGAAGGGGGGTAAGGAGAAGGATTGGGATTGGGGGGGAGGGGGGAGGCTGGGAAGGGATGTGAAGGGTAAACCAAAGGAGGAGGCTGCAATGCTTGGTAAGAAATGTACGCATTATCCTGCCCATGTAATTGTAACCCCTCTGTACAGTATGTTCACAAATAAAATAAAATTAAATTAAAAAAAAGAAATGTACTAATTACCTTGCTCATGTAATTGCAAACCTTCTGTACAGTATTTTCAAAATAAATAAATAAAAAAATGGTAACAGTGGGAAACTCGGGTTCTAGAACCAGCTCTATCAAAGATGGACTATGGTTCACAAAGATGACCGGCATGAAGACCCCGGGGAGCTAGAAGAGGGCCTTGGAGTGGGCGGCCTGACTTCAAGAAGGCCGCGTCTCACATAGGTATCTCAGGGTATGAGGGGAAGTGTCCTGGTCATCTGGGGAACTTGGCCCCATAATCTGTGATGGAAGTGCTAAGTACTGCAGTGTGAAATACTAGATTTATGACACTTGAAGGGGTGGGAGGTGAGGAATTTATGAATGATTGTATTTTTATACCAAGCTACTAGGGGATCTCTGATGTTTTCAAGGTTCATAAATTTCCAGGAAGAGTCTGTTCATCTTTGTGGGCTTTATAATCTCAGTGTGATTTTTTTAGGTCCCTTCTTCTCTAAATCCCAGAGAAAATATTTCTGCAATTCAACTTCAATTTGGAGGTTCAAATAAATCTGGAAATAGCAATTATTTTATAGCTGTTAAGGTGGGAATGTTAGGATATTTTAACTTTAAAAATAATGAAATACCTTAAATTTCCTAACTCCATATATCCCCAAATGGAAATATTTGCCACTTGAATTTATGAAAATTAAGCTAAGTCACAGTGAACGCTCATGAACAGAGTGCTAATTTTCAAAGGTTAAAAAAAGATTGTGAAGCACATTAACTAAAGCATAGTATATTCAGGAGAAGGTTCCAATAGTGTAACTCCTTTAAACAAGTAACTTAGCGTTTAACAAATGATATTAGGAAGCTGGAGCATGTGTTGTTGGGAGGGGAGTAGCTAGATGGGGAAAGGTAGGGTTAGAAAATGCAGTTATGGGGCTGGGAAGGTGGCTCAGTGGTAGAGCACTTGCCTTGCATGCATGAGACCCTGGATTCGATTTCTCAGCATCACATAAGCAAAAAGAAAAAGCCGGAAGTGACACTGTGGCTCAAGTGGTAGAGAGCTAGCCTTGAGCTGAAGAGCTGAGGGACAGCGCCCAGGCCCAGAGTTCAGGTCCCAAGTCCGGACCCCCCAAAAAATGTGGTTATAAGATTCAATGTACATATGTGAAAATGGAATTAGGTAAACTGAGGAGGGGGGTGGTGTTAGTTGGGAGAGAATGGTGACAGGGTGACACTGACCAAGCTGTTTTGCACTCACAAACTGACTGGTTACACTGAAACCCCTTTGTACAACTACTTAAAGATAATACAAAAAAATAAGTAAATTAAAAAAATTATGGGGGGGAGGGATGGTGGGAGAAAAATGGAGTGGGCAACCATGTTTGACAAGAAGTGTACTCATTACCTTACCTATGTAACTGTAACCCTCTGTACAACACCTTTACAACAAAATAAAATACAATTTTAAACAAATGTGGTTTTTTTTTAAAAAAAAACAAAAAACAATGTGAAACAATGGAGATATGGAAATTTTCTGAGTACCTACTATGCACCCAGAACTGTGGTGCAGTGTTTTCAGAAAAATCAAGTCTTGTTGGTCTTATAACAAACCTTCCTCTTAGCTATTACTATTCTAGTGTTGCAAATGTGAAAACTGAGAGACCAAGGGTTAGATAACTAAGTCACTTGACACGCAGTAGACACTCAGCAAGTACATGCTGGAAACGACTGAATGACTGAATGAGTAACTGGAGGAGGATCAGAACTGAAGGGAAGTGACACCATCACATGACGAGAGTGCCAAGAACTCTTGGGACTCGAGTCCCAGGGGACTGTGGGAAGTCAAGTATGAAAGAAAGGAAGAAAACCAGTCAGGGGCAAGGCTTTTACCTCTCTCCTTTAAGACTAGTGTTTGAGCACTGAGTTCCCTCCATGTGGGCTTGCAAAGAACAAAGCCAGGTGTAGGCCATGGTTCTCTCCTCCTGAAATGAATTCAGAATTTGCTTCTTTTTCTGTAAAAATGAGAAGTAGAGTGCTCTCCTGCCAAGAAATTGATCAAGCTTGAATGAGGTTAAGAGTATTTGAAACACAGGTCCAAATCCTGGCTCTCAGTAGGTATGCTCCAGATTATTGTTGCCCCAAGTAAGAAAGATGAATGAGGAGAGCCTAGAAGAAGACGCTGAAATTCTACAATGGGTCATCATCAAGGAATGAGAGGTCAGAGCCTTCTTTTTTTTTTTTTTGCCTCCGGTTGTGGGGCCTGAACTCTGGGCTTGGGCACTGTCCCTCAGCTCTTCAGCTCAAGGCTAGCACTCTACCACTTGAGCCACAGCACCACTTCCGGCTTTTTTCTTTTTTCTTATGTGGTGCTGAGGAATCGAACCCAGGGCCTCATGCTTGCAAGGCAAGCACTCTACCACTGAGCCACCTTCCCAGCCCCTCAGAGCCTTCTTGATGTAAGGTAAAGGGCTATGAGTGCTCAGTGTAATTTCATGGGACATAACATCATCCTTTGCAAGTAAAGACATCTCAGCACCTGCAGTTCCTGCATGGATGCATGCTCTTGGACCAGGGCACTGTCTCCTTAACCCCAATGGGGCAGAAGACACAGGAAGCACACACCCCATTCCAAGCTGTGGAAAATACATGTTTTCTCACCTAGATACTAATAGCAATCTGTGTCTTTCCATGGCCAAATGGATTTTTCCTGTTGATTTATGTTTGCGTGAGAGGCCTAGACCTGGATGGGAGGAATCACTCTGAGGCAGAGAGGGGGTTTTGCACATCTCCAACCTCATCTAGGAGAGTAGAGGTGCCATCAACACTTGGAGAACAACAACAAAAATAGCAGTAACTGAATGTGTTCTTGTTTCTCCAAATGTTGCTTGTGTCCTCATGGAAATGGGTTTTCAGTAATACCTGCTTGCAGACAGAGTTAGAGGGGAAATCTAGAGAATTACAAACCATATAGGTCTTAAACAGTGGCTAACATCTTAAGAAAAAAACCCAAGGCTTAGTTGCGGGAACATCCAGTGAGCAAGATGGTGCATACAGTTTAAGGGTGAACAGGATCCTGGAGAAGTTTAGAACTTGGCAGTTACTTTGTAAACTGTTAATGAGTGTACTGATTATGCAGATACTTAAATGTGACAGTATTTGGATACTGTGTATGAAGCTCTCCAGATTGCTGATGGCTGTCTCAGAACCTCATAGGGAGGAGGGCAAAGGAACTCCGGGAAGTATCCTAGCTTTGTGCAGATCTTTGTAGGCAACTCAAGAAATAATAGTAGCTATCACTCATTAAAGGTTGACCAGGTATTAGAAGTTCTACCATCTAATCCTAACACATCTATGCAATATTGATATAATTACAGGCATTTTACAGAATGCATTAATAAAGATCAAGGGTATGTAAGTGAAATCTCCAAAGCTCCTGTTCTAGGATTTGAGCCCTAATTTTATCACGTTTGTTTGACTACAAATAGTTTATGCTCTTTCCCCAATAGTTTCTTTCTTGCTTTTTTTCCTTTCTCTCTCTTTTCCTTCCTCCCTCCCTCCCTTCTTTCTTTCCTTCCTTCCTTCCTCCCTCCTTTCCTCTCCTTCTCCCTTCCTCCCTCCCTTGCAGCAATACTGCTGAACTCAGGGCTTGAACTCAAGGCTTGCCACTCTACCACTTGAGCCACACCATCAATCGTTGTTTACATTTGCTATTTTCCAGTTATTCTTTATGCCTTGGCCAGCTTAGGCTGCAATCTTCTAACTGTGCTTCTCTATGTTGCTGGGGATGGATGGCAGGAGTGTATACTGTAGCTGACCATTGTGCTTTCCACTGTAGCTGGCGTGATAGGTGTGTGGCATCACTGTGCTCAGCCATTAAGATATATTCTCATGAACTTTCATACCCAAACAACTGTCTCTGAATCACTGCCTCACAGCTAGTTCAGATTAGAGGCACCCAGTTACATTCTTCTTTCTTTGATTTTTTTTTTCCTTATCCAGTTTATGGCAACAATTTTAATACTGCTAAAACTTTAGTGCATATTGCATGGTTCAGGAAACCCAATGAAGCTGATTCTCTTCTAATAATAGAAATTAGAGAAGCAAATCCACTGTGATTTGATGTCCCCAATACTACTGTTTGTTTAATTTACTGAGAGGTAGCTGCAGAGGGCTGATAGCATAAGACTGACCTAATTCAGTGCTGGTGTCAGTCAAGAGCTTTTTAAAAATTCTCACCAATGTATCAAATAAGCAGACAGAGAAAGTTTGCAAGCCCTCAGTTTCCAAATAATGTTCATGCCTTAATACATTCAGATATTATTTCCTGAATTCTAAATCATTTTCATAAAAGGAAAAGTACACAATGCAGTGGCATGAGAAAGAAACAGTAATGCATGACTAACTTTTAAAAGAAGGTATCCTGAACTAAGGGAAATAAAAATCACTTCATTTATTCTTCAGTTTCTTATGTCATGTATTTACCTATAAATAATTGGCAAGCCAGAGATAAATGGTTAAGCTCCTGGAGCAAAACTGGAAATAAAGAAGATTGGCATGAGAGCCTCAAAATTGGATGAATGACTGCCTTAGAGTTACACCATCTAACCATTTAGAGGCTACACATTACTATTAATTAATTTCAAACCTTATTGTTGGTAATTAGTGTCAAAATATTTATTACATCCAGTTGTAGAATGTTGAATTTTTTTAAAAAGAGAAGTACGTGTTATTTTGGGCATTATATAGCTTCAAGGACAATTCTTGGAAAATTTTGTGGGGTCTTGTTTGTTTTGTAGAACTGGGGTCTGAACTCAAGGCCTCACACTTGCTAGAGAGGTTCCCTACCACTTGAGCCTTTGTCAATCTTTTTGGCCTTAGTTGTTGTTGTTGTTGTTATTATTATTATTTTGTCAGTTGTGGGTCTGACTCTGGGCTTGGGTGCTGTCCCTCAGCTCTTCAGCTCAAGGCTAATGCTCTACCACTTGAGTCACAGCACCACTTCCAGATTTTTCTGCTTATGTGGTTCTGGGGAATCGAACCCAGGGCCTCATGCATGCAAGGCAAGCACTCTACCACGGAGTCACCTTCCCAGCCCCTTTTAGTTATTATTTTAAAGTACAGCCTCACATTTATGCCCTGGCTGGCCTGGACTGGACTGCAGTCCTCCTGTTTACCCTTTCTGCATGTCTGGAATGACAGGCATGCACTCACACACTCCAGCTTTTTATTGATTGAAATAAGACCTCACAAACTTTCAGCCCCTAGGCTCATCTCAAAACTGCAAGCCGCTCAGTCTCAGCCTCCGAACAAGCAAGGATCACATACATATTTTTATTAGCAGTTTAAAGTGATTAGTGTGACTCAGTAATTTTGCTCTTTTATTTTTCCTGCCAGTCCTAGGGCTTGAACTCAGGGCCTGGGCAATGTCCCAGAATCTCTTTGTGCTCAAAGCTAGTACTCTACCATTTGAGGCACAGAACATCTTCTGGCTTTTTCTGGGTAGTTTACTGGAGATAAGAGTCTCACAGACTTTTTCTGCCCCCACCGGCTTCAAACTGTGATCCTCAGACCTCAGCCTCCTGAGTAGCAAAGATGACAGGCATGAGCCACAGGCATCCAGTGATTTTGCTCATATTTAATCACAAAACTTAAACTGTGAAATCAGCCTTTCTCCCCATTAGTGTTGGATTTTTCTATGGCAAATGTGTTATCATCTATAGTCAAGTTCTCTTGGAAGAAGCAAAGTACTAAATTTCCGTTACATTGTTATTCTCCATAAATCTCTCAGCTAATGTTCAGTATGGTTGACTCAGGGGTGATTACTTCATTATAAATGTTGAGTTACGTGTTATGAACTGGATGAACTATATGTTCTTCCTCAAGTTCATACTATATACTTTCAAAGAGTTATAGTTTAAACTTAGTTAAATTACAGTGGTCATACCATGAGTTGGGTGGTAATTACGCAACTTCTAGCAAGAACATCCATATACTTTTACATAATTTTGTACAAATTTGTCATATTCAATATTATACTCCTTAGAAAAATAAATAAAAATTGAACTTAAAGGATTTTTTTCCTTTTATTATGAACCTTTGATGTTGAAAGCATGAAGCTCAAATGAATATAGAAACTGAGTTTAGGAACTATTGTTATCTACAGACTTCAATTGTATACACTCCCCTTCTCCCCTACTCTCCAGGAAACTGATAGCTGGATATACTTATTTGTCATATTATCTTTAACTCAGAAGCTTTTACAGACAAATTTGAGCTTCTCTGCTACTTCTGAATTTTAAAAAAGACCATCTCTAGTCCTTGAATAATCTGTCTTTCTCTCATCTTCTCAACTTCTACTGTTCCCTTGCTTCTCATTTTTAACTCTCCTCTTGAGGAGAACTAAAAACTCACACCTCCTATTCTCCCTTGCACCAAGGAAAAAGCAGAAGCATTTCAACGATTTCTGGCTTGCGATGTAAGCTCTTCAGCCAGTTTATCTGTGCTTTAGGGTTCATAAAATCATGTGCCTTATCTATTCATATTTAACCATATTCTTTTGATTCTTGATCCTTGGAAAAATACCCCCTTTTGATCTGTCTGGACAAACCAGAGGAAAGTATGTTCAATAGATTAACAAATGAAAATAATTTTTCTATACAGACTCATTCATCTATCAGCATGCAGATGATGTGTTAGAGATAATTTATTTAGAGATCTTTTAAAGTTTATGCTTATCTGATGCCTAACAGTTTCCATTAGCCCTGATTTTCTCTTTTCAGTCTTTAGTCGCTGTTACCTTCTTCAAACATCGGGCTACAAGCCATATGTCCATGTTTTCAAGTTCCAAAAGAGAAAACAGCGGCTGAAATATCAAACCTGCTTTATCTTGCCTTTGTGAAACATCCGGGTGGCTTACCCGGAGTAGAGAGACAAACAATTAAACCAGTGCATTTATACAAGTACAGGACTATAGGGACTTGGCAGTGAGTAGAAATGGTACAAATCTGTTTCTGAGATTAAGAAATAGAACCTAAGCCAACAGAGGGGAGAGATGATGTTTACTTTGTTACAAACATCAAGTAGAATGTCACCTGGAATGCTCTTCAAAGGTTATTTCAGAAACCAATGCTATTCTTTTTCCTCTCTCTTTTGTTGGTTGTGAAGCTTGAATTCAGGAACGCTTTTCTCGAGCTTTCCAGCTCAAGTCTAGCATCCTACCACATCGAGCCACAGCTCCACTTCTGGTTTTCTGGTGATTATTTGGAGATAAGAGTCTCATGGACTTTCCTGCTTGCGCTGGCTTCAAACTGAGATTCTGAGACCTCAGCCTCCTGAGTAGCTAGGATTATAGGTATGAACCTTCAGTGCCCTGCCAAAGACATTCTTAATATAGCCATTTTCCTTGGTCACTCAGTGGGCTTCTGTAAACTTTAGAGATATACCAAGCTTAGAGGGTGGTTAGCTCAGTGGCATATGCAAGACCCTGGGTTTGATCCTGCGCACTGTAAGACAGGCAGACAGACTGACTGAAACTTTACAGTTGCAGGAATAATACCTTTCATGCTATAAATATTAGCTGAACATTCAAAATATATTTGAAACAGTGTCTAATGCTAGAGATACAGAATGAACAATCTAAGCCAGAGGCTACTTCAAAAAGTAAAAATGTAAATACCATTAATGTCTCAGCCCTACTTCCCAAAGATCCCGAATCAAAGTATCTAGGTGTCTGTAGATTTCCAATGTTCTCATGTCATTAAATATTTAGTTGGAATTAAGACCCAACTTAGAACATCCTGGAGCACATATTCCCTAAGAGAAAGCACAGGGGTAGAATAACAGTACAGCTGGGCCTAGGGTGCTCCGAACTCTGCCTGAGGTATGGGTGTACCACAGAGACAGGACAAGGCATGAGGAGGTTCCAGCACAGCATCCGTGCTGGGCTATTTCAGAACTGCAGACGGTCACAGATTGCTAAAGATTCTTACACAGATCATATGGCAGGTGCTCTTGGGAGTTCCATGAACAACCCCCAGAGTGAGTACTGCTACACACATACACACACACACACACACACACACACACACACACACACACACACACAATGAGGAGACAAAGACTTAGGATCAACTGACTTTCAAAACACAAAACTTGAAGGTTAAGTTTTGAATATGGGCTTCCTGTTTCTACCACAACATGGGGAAAATTGACTTCAGTAATTTTTAAGTTTTAATATTTCCAGAAAAGAGATGCCAAGGAAAGCCACTGTCATGACTAATGCTAACTTGAGGGTTTAGAATTTGTTGCTTATTTGTCTAGTATCAATTTTAGTTTTTTCCTGGAGTTGACAAAATGTGAATATTTGACTTCCTTTCAAGTTGACCTGGTAGAGACCTAAATTCAGCAATGCCTTACAGGAAAGCAATTTCTTCTTTGAACCAAATCCAACTTGAGCCCTGAGGAGGTTGATTTTGAGCGCTGGTGACCTGGAGATGGCTGGTCTCAGTAATGTCAGGGCCTCTGTGACCCCTTTGTCCTCCCTCAGCTGTACATACTAAGTGTACAAAATTTATGACCTACGCCACAAGCGGACGGCCCAGGGAGAAGTCTATTAATTAGTCATTTGAACTCAAACATTTCCACTGGTTGTGCTAAAGCAGCCTGCATTCAGTTATTTGTAAAGCACTCTTGATATTATGAAATGTGGGAAATGGGCATAACTTAGCTAACTGCCTTCCCACCTGCGGAGGAGAGCCAGCCTTGGAGGCTTGCTGGAGAAAAGGTTAGTAACGAAGCTTAGCCAGTGATTTGAGGTCTGCATTCAAACAGATACTCTCAGCCTAAGAATGTATCATCCTGATGCATTCCCCGGCTATTTATTTATTTTTATTGTGACAATACCATACAGAGGGGTTACAATTACTTGACCAAGGTAATGAGTATGGTTCTTATCAAGCATGGTTGCCTCTGTCTTTGTTTCCCCTTCCCATCTCCCCCTCCCTCCCCTGCCCCTTCTTCTCCCCACCCCCCCACCACGCGCCAAAGTTGTAAAGTTCGTTTTTCAACATAACGTCTTGTACTTCTCATTATTGCAATGGGTCCACCTGTATCCCTATTTAAACAAATGTTTTTTCCCTTCCCCTCCACAAATTATACCAACATCAAATACAGTGAAAGCAGGGTTATACCGTGGGGGAGAGACATACAAAGCAATAAAGAAATCATCTTATAAATATGTTACAAACAATAGCAAGAAAAAAAAAAAATTTGAGTCCTTAAGAGTTTCAGTCTTACTGTTTCCCATCACGATGTTTTCTGGCTGGTATTTTCCTCTCATTTTATTTTCTCCCAAACTTTCAGTTACACACACACTCTTGTACGCTCCAAACTGTGCCATGCCTTAACTTTCCTCTCCACTGGGACGTGTGCCTCCCAAGCCCAGGAACCACCCAGAAACCAAGTGCATAAAAGATTTGGATTAAAAGATAATGTAAAATGAACAACAAATGGGAAAATCTGAACCCTTGCCAGAGTCTTGTAACTTCTAACCAAGGTCAATACTGACAGTCATGGACTCAGCCGACTGTCATGTCTATTAGACAGGTACAGTCAACACTGCACAAGCACAAGGGCTGTAGGCCAAGAACCTAGACGCTCATTTCTCCCACTGCTAACTAGCCAGGCAGCTTTGAACAAGTTAGTTATCCTCTGACTTTGGTTCCCTCTGTTATCGGGGCTAATAATGCTTTGTTTGCCAAGAAGGTAAAGAGCTGGTCCAGGTGCTTTCATGACCTCTCCACACATACTGTGACAGATTGGACCAAATCTTCCTTTGTCATATGCAAATGACAAAGCCTGGGTTCCATATAGAGATGAATTTGAAAGTGCTGTGGAACATATTGTGGTAACAGATTGACAGTAATGATCTGATTTGAGTGAATCAAACATATCATACTGCCAATCTTTATTATTACTGTTGACACTACTTACACAGAACCACCGAGCCTCCGTTTCTTACCTTTTGACTTCCGGCCGTAGTAGAGCCTGCCTCGATATTGAGGAAGGTCCACATATAAGTTCTCAAGATCTTCTTGCCACGACTCTGGGTTGAAGTACTTGAGCACATCTTCCACAGTATCAAACTGTGCGACTGTTTTGTCCAGAGCATCCGCAGTGAGATTGGGGTCCGTTACTGATGGGGAGTTATAGGATACCCCCTAAGAGTGACATACAGCTCAGTGTACTCAGAAAAAGCAAGTCAAACAACTATACGCAGACTTCTGATTACAAGACATCACCCGGGTAAGTACCATGCAAAAGCAATCTGACATTGTCTGGCCATATTCCTAAATAGGAGTAATTAATTAATAAAAGATTAGACAACCTATTTTGGAAGTCAAAGCCATGCAGACCATCAAACTTTCAGTCCATCTGAACTGAAATCATTAAAAAAGATATAAGCTGAGTGGAAATATGAAAATGAACTCCTCTCATTTCCTGGCTTAAGGTCCCAGATCATTCATATATCAACTAATAATGGTGAGAATTAAAATTCTGAACTTCTTCCAAGCATGTTTTGAGAATTCAATCCATTCTCTCACATAGCCTCTGTGTTCCCATTTATAGGTCACCTCACATTGCAGATGTTGTTTGAACAGCGTTTAACTCTACTCTGGAGACATTTTGATAAAATTTGGCACTTTAACCAACTTATTTACTGTCAACAAGGATAATTAGCCATGAAGCTGGCTCTCTTGACTTAAGAGTGCATGATTCACATGGGAAGCATATTAAAAGAAAAAAGCTTGCCTGTTGCTAGTGATCCCAGTTGCCATTAAAACAGTCTTAGAATATTCTTTCAGTGGGGAGCATGGCACCATTGAAATAGTGGAAAGGATTATATATTTTGCCATGGAAATAAACCCCAGTAAGGTTTCCAAGCACTTACCTCACTAACCCTTGCACAATCTAGAAGTAAATGAGCCATGATTCAAACATCTCTGTAAAAATTCATGACCCATTAAGAAAGAAATAGAGAGCACATAGTCTCAAATGATTTCTAAATGTCATTAAAGGAACTGCCAAACAAATAAGATCCCCCCCCAAGGGCAAATATCTCCTATCACTAAGAAAAGAATGGAAATTAATGAAAACTTACTTTTCCAAAACCTAACTGCAGAATCCTATTGAGAAATAATATACATTTATAGAGCCTCAGATTGCAAAGCTCACGAGTGAGAATGTCACTCCTGGACTGTGCTTTCTCAATTTAACCAACCAAAGTCCAGAGATAAGTAAGCGATTCCATGATCATTTGTTCTTACAGGGATGTTCCCTTTTCAGCCCCAAAGCCCAAAAGCATTAATTTAATCTACCACTGGTATAACATAAGGGATAGTTTTCATATAGGTTTTGTAGGGGAGGGAAGTAAGAAAAGATGGAAGTTGGGGAACAGGATGGGAGGCATGGTAGAATGATTAATGCGTCTATCCAGGTGCCTTTCCCTTCCCTCTCCTCCCTTCCCCTAGAAATCATACATCTAATTTTCAGCCAACCTTGTCAGAATAAGTAAACACCTCATCCTGACTTAACTTTTCTTTGATGCCATCTACATTACCAACATGAATCTATGTTATATTCTGCACAGTTGTAACCAGATAATTATTTATCTGGCCATGTGTTCTATGTCAGGTATTTCTGAAGAGTTTAGGAATTTAATTATAGTACAAGCCATGATAAATGCGTCATCCTCTACAGTCCTTGGTGATAATGACATAGCTGCAGCCATATTTGTTCTTTTTGTTCTTGATAGGCCAGCTCTGTGATCTGTCTCTCTCACTCATGCTATCTTCCTCTAAACTCTGAGGTTTTTCAAGTTGTGGAAGTCCTTTGAAAATGCACAAGTGAACAGCTTTTTGTGGGATATTCAGGAAGTGATTTTCAATTTGCTCACTTGAACTAGAACCAAGGAATCAGTTCCCTATGTTGCAAAGTCCTTTTGTGGGAATGCTCTGCTGTGTAACTGACAAATACATAAACCTCTGTCTAGCCCAAGTTCCTACAATGGGATACTGGTAATTCCTTAAAATTATTCTGAAACACAGGCTGTGTCATATAATCCCCCATAACCTGAAAGAAATGGACAGATTCATCATGTTTGAGCTCTGGTCCTTCAGAGGCTGATCTTGGCTATCCTGTCAGTTTGATTCACTGGTAATGGGATCATAAATTACTTACTGAGATAGGGCTTGTGACTGATTCCCAGTTGTTCTCTGAGGCTGCTACTGGTTGGAAATCTTTCTAGAAGGAAAAGAAACATGGAAGTTAGTCAATCATCTGTTCAACTCATCATGCAGATTCTTTCAAATAAGTGATAGCAGAAATTGGGCTAACATTCTTTCTGAACAGGTTACCAGTTGTCTTAAGCATCTCTCTCTAACAACCATGCTCACTTCATTCCAGACCTGGACCACTGCAGGCTAAGAGAGCTGTTTAAAATTTAACTTGGCCATCTACTGATGTGTGACCTCGGGCGACCTCCTTATCTGTTCAAAGTCATTGCCTGCCTCATCTGTCACATGCTGGGATGTTTAAATTACAGGGCTGTTTCAAGAACCGAATGCACTAATTATGTCATTATAACTGGCACTTAATACAGAACTTCGTACAGAGTAATAATAACAATTATCATTATTGATGTTCTTTTGGTTTCAAGTAGATTTTATATCATGTTCAATGCTGCCTTCTGTTACTCCACAATATGGGTAATCTTTTCAAAGATAAAACTAACTTCCGAAGGCTGTTCCTGATTCTATCAAACGATGTCAGGAAGACTGGCAGGAGGAAGAAAGTGCCTGTGGTGGTGAAAAAGTCTAGCCATTTGATGCATCCAGTGAAGAATAGAGCTGGCAAAGTCATCTCAGACTAGCTGAGAGCTGAAAGGATTTGAGATAGCCGTAGACCTCACAGAAAGAAATTTCTTCCTAAAGGCAAACCTGTCTCCATTATGTATGTGACTTTCATGATAATCGCTCCAGTTAAAAAACTTAATGAGGAGGAGAGCTGATTCTACCTTTTTTAAAAAACAGGTCACAGATGGCTTCTTGTCCTTGCTAACATAAATTACCTTGGTCAATTTCTCACAGCCTGGCCAGTGAGTTGTAGCTATTTTGTGATGATACAGAGAAATAATGAGCACTCAAATCTGACAGCTTATTTACCCAAGTATACTCATGAAATATGAGCTACGTATCAGCTCTAAATTTCATTACCATTTTGAGGAGCTAGAAGAGCATTCGTTAATTGCTCATGATGAGACCGGTTTATATATAAATGCCTGATTTGAAGAAAATTTGAGCTGTTTGCCAAGAGAGAACAGAGTGGGGTTCATGGAATGAACCTGTATTCAAAACCAGCTATCCACCATGATTCTCACTCAACCTCAGGGAAATACCGTCTTTGTACTCTGCAAGAAGGAGTGTATGAAAAGGGCTATGAGTCCCACACTGGAGGGTGTGAGTGAACAATACAGGCTGGCATTTGTGTATCTTCAAAAGGAGGATAAGCAGGTGAGACTGGGGTGGAGGCAAAGGAGCCAGTGCTTTTCCTTGTCTAAGCATCAGTGGGAGGATACAGGGCAGGTGTATTAGTGCATTTCCCATCACGGTGATAAAACACCTGACGGTGAGTGAGAGGGAGAGATCTCATTATCATGACACCAGAAGCCACAGGGTTGGGATCCTAGAAGAACTACATTACCCTAGTGTCCTAATGACCGTACACTAGGCCCCGTCGTTTGAAGGTTCTATTAATGCTGCCACATGGAGGGTCAAACATCAAACATTTGAGCCATTGTGTTTCATACAGTATACACACAAATCACTGTACCAGGTACCATAATGGCACAAGAAACTCCTAGGTCATACAATTTTCATTTCACTTGTTCATATACTATTTGTTAATTACTTTCAATTTCAGAGTCTACTTTCTAAGCTGAGGTTGAATCACAAGGAAATCAGAAGCTACTTCTTCTTCAAGGAATTCAAAACGTAAACCAATTATTAAAAAGCAGACTCAATAAACCCATGCAGATGCCCAGATACCAGCCTTATCAGTATAATGGAAGTTGGTATACAACTGTACCTGGGGAAGGGGTGGGGTTGGGAAATCTTTGTGATTTGTTAAAAAAATCTTTTTATTTTATTTTATTGTAAAGATGCTTTAAAAATTTTGTTTTTGAGTAAAGACTTGGAAGCACATGTTTAATCATGGGAAAAGTGGAGGAAAAGAAAGTTGTTTAGAAAATGTGAGAAAAAACAAGTTCCCAGAGATGACTGTGAATCCTGTTAAACATTCTCCTATGTGAGAATGGACCTCATGAGCAAGATTGGAACTGTGGTCCTCATATCACTGTAGCTGGCTTGGAGAATGTTTGCCTAGGGAAGTAAAGATGGAACCATGTTCAAGGTGGGAGTCAACCCAACCATAGACAAGGCATGGAGACAAGTCTTAATGAAAACGCTGTGAGAACAATGTCCTCTAAAGGACATTGTTACTGCAATACTCACTATAAGCCATGACATGTGGCAAAAATATGTATTTTGAGTATTAAAAACTCAGGTGTAAGTACCCAGACAAATGTCACACAAAGCAATTCTAGTTTCTTCACTGATTGACTACCACAATACTAGCCAGAAACTTTGATAGAAACAAATGATGAAGGGTGTCATTAAATCCCAAGTAAAAATATAACTTTATCTTCTCTTAGTAGCATGAATATTAGACTTTTAAAAGAAGCTGTCTTTCTTTTATGTTACTTCACATCTCGCCATTCTTTATAAATGACATATTTTAAAGGATCTTATAGAAATAAGATTCCTTATGACACCAAGGTTTTAGCTCTAAAAGAAACTCAACATAGGAAGGAAATATAACAATTTAATTCTAAATATATCTTCAGTGTGATCACCTCTCACTCTTTCTACTGTAGCTTTCCAAGTCCAAAAATAGCAGCATTTTCTCCAGTTCCCTATTAGCTTTTACCCTAAAGTCCACATTCCTCACGGCAGCTAGAATCATCTTTTGTAACCTTAAATGAAATCATTTCTGTCTTCTCCTTAAAAGTCTCCAATACCTTTCCATTGTTCTGCGTCTCTCCTTGTAAGGGCTGACTACTACCTGCTTCTGCAGCTTCATCTTCTGGTATCAGGCTTTGATTTGACATTCTGCATTTCCACCAATTCCATATGGCTGGACTGGCCGCCTTCCCTCAAATATTGTGCTCTGCTTTTGCTCACCTTAGGGTTAACCCCATGCTATTCCTTTCCTCAAATGTTCCAAGGATTAGCTCCTCCTAATTTTTCTTCAAATATCTAGAGAATTTCCCTTGAGCATTCCACTTAAAATAGCCACATAGTTGATCACTTTATCTACTTAACTGCTTAATTTTATAAAGTTATTCTCTGAAAGGATCTTTTGTTTCTTTATTTCTTTCCCCATTGAGGAGGCACAGACATTGTTCCTTGTTTTCTTCTGTAACTCAAGTTCCTAGCTGGGCTTTTGGTACACACTCTAAATTCTCTAGTTTCCAGTGTATACACAAAAATGGTCCGAGTCCATTCTGATCGATTGATGCCTATATCCTATTGTGTTATGTAATTTAAATATCACCCTGGTTAGACTGCTTACTTTTTCAAGCTCCATGTTACTGAAAGACAATATTTCCTTTTTCATGGGTGCTTTTAACAAACCAGTGTCCTTACCACTGCTTTAAGACAAACAATGAACAATGAATAATCATTTCAAATAAGTGAAAACATTCCAGCATATAAAGAACACATTTGCTGTTAAAGGAA
This sequence comes from Dipodomys spectabilis, assembly GCF_019054845.1. Classification (NCBI taxonomy): domain Eukaryota; kingdom Metazoa; phylum Chordata; class Mammalia; order Rodentia; family Heteromyidae; genus Dipodomys; species Dipodomys spectabilis. Next base: position 6,293,807 of record NW_024870700.1, read on the forward strand.
ACTCACATGCTCTGTAAATCATGTCCAATTTTTTGGAGGAGAGAACTCTTGGCTAAGAATTTGGTGTGTGCCTAGTTATTGATTCCCTTATCTGATGCTCTAGTACTACAGAACCTTCCATCCTAAGATAAAGGAACTGACACTTGCATTTAGGGGATCTTTAAAACTGTGGTATTGTGTATCTTACTGCACTTTATAGATGGCACCCTGGGAGTTGAGTGATTTTCCTAGACAGATGAGCCATCTGAAGCTGAGAGGCACATGAATTGTCCAAAGTAATTATCACTAGGATCAGGACTAGAGCTCCTAGCTTCTGGACATCTTATAGTCCTATGATTTTTTTTTCAATCCAGCAAATAATGTTATATAACATTATATAATTGTAGGCATCTTAACCCACATTGCCTTACTCTAATAAGAACTAATTTGAATCACTAAGTAATTTCTTAACTTATACGTTCACATTAAACTAGTTAACTATATTTTTGGCAATTAGAATCCCTATTTGGTATGTTAGAATGAAATCCACTCTCTCATTCTCTGTATTTTACTATTTGGAATAGTTTTGAACCTATACATATGAGTCTCAGGATGCATAGTTTGGTTTATATGAGAAAAGTCTGATGTACTAGAAAATTAGGGAGGTATCTAAAAATAAAATCTTGAAGTAGTACATGAAAATAAAGATAAATATATGAGTCTAGTGAAGAGCCTTCTTAAGCACAAATGCTATGTCAGAAAATAAAAAAGTCAAAACATCTTGCATATATAAACATGTTGTATAAATCTTAATGATACCAAAACCAAAATGTAAAAATACCCTGCAACAGATATAACAGGAAATAAATAACATGGCTAAAATAAAATGAGCGCCTATAGATCAAAAGGCAATGGAAATGTTCTATATTATATAGTTTTACTAGGAAAATGTATCTATCAATCTGTCTGTCAAAATTGATGTTAACCCTGAATGATAATTTTATTATCTTTTTGTTTCTATGTCCTAAAAGTGTCATAATGAATATATTTTAATATGAAAATGGTAAAATTTTAAAGCAGCAATTAAAAGTGTATGTTATCACATTTAGAGCCTTTTGTTATTATATTATGTATTAAATGATGTCACTCATGTATTACCTATTGGAAAATAAAAGCCTCCTCATAAAAATGCTAGTCATCAATTACCCAAAGAGAGAATATAAAATATTCTAGAACAATGACCCTTGGCTCCATCTAAAGCACCAATGTTTTTTAATGTCTTTAAAAACCACCCTGAACTCAAGGTTAGACAGGTACCAGTTTGTCAGGCTCTATTTGACTACAATTTATTCCCACAGACTGAGAGATGATAAAATAGGTAGCATTTTAGTATATTGGTAATGAATGTTTTCAATAATCAACTCTGCTAGTAAAGATTCAGATGCAAATGAAAATGTTCATTTTCATAAAGGAAATCTCCAGACATCCCTTCCTTGCCGTTGGTTCCTTGGGCCTATCTGAGAGGGAACAGGTGGAACAGACCCAAAAAAACCCACCGGAGCAAGTCAGCACACGTGTAACCATGAGTGCCTCAACGGATGTCCAAGGGGATCCCTCCCTTGTTCTTTGACAGCAGAGCCAGGGGCTCCTGTCTTTGGAGACAGCTGTTACAGGGGCAACATCCAGAACATCTGGGATGATTAGCTGTACCACCTGTTCGTGGGTCTCACAGAGGGTGGCTGTTCATTTTTATCCTAGGTGATTATGCTGCATTTGAGTAGATGAGCCATAAACTATTCATTGCTAGAGGGATGTATTCTATCATCACTTAAAACATAGACATTACTTGAAAAACTGTTTAAACCTTCAACCAAAACAATCTAAGCTCATGCTTAGAGGTGTTTCTTTTGCAATTTGAAATATAAAGGTTGTTTGGATTCATAAGACAATATTTAACAAATACACTGTTAACACTATTCTTCAGTGATCTCTTGGCCTGTTCATGACCCATTCAAGGAAATTCAAGTAACTATGTGTGTGAGCCTGTGCTCTGGTCATTTCTTAGAGGAGATTCATTAGAACAAGGCTTAGTCTCTGAACTGTCCTACTGTCTATATGGGTAGAATAAAGCCAGTGCTTAGAAACACAAGATCAGACTCTGATTTAACCAAACTCTTATTTTGTTACTGCTACATCATCAATCAAGCTCTTCTATTAATAATATGAGAATGGTCTTGGCAGGAGGCCGAATAGTTTTGCCAAAATATTTAATGCAAAGATAATAAGAGTCCAAGTTAATCTGAGTAACCAAACTCAAAGTCATATTCAAATTTAAAGAATCTGCCAGTAAAATGTAATAAATTGTCATTCTTAGCCTAGAAACTTAGGTATGAGTCATGTTATTGGGAAAATATCATTAAATAAGTATCTTTAATGATAATTTCTTTCATAAATAAGGCATGCTTATAGATTTTCACTGGTTTGAGTTAATTTTTATCATATGTATAATTTTATCATGTATAATTACTAACAATAAAGTACAATATTTTAACCTACAACTTCTAGGATTGATCACTAATCATAATCTTGATGCTAATGCTGATTTATTTATTTATTTAGGGTCCGGTCATGGGGCCTGAACTCTGGGCCTGGGCGCTGTCCCTCAGCTCTTCAGCTCAAGGCTAGCATTCTGATACTTGAGACACAGTACCACTTTTCTTTGTGCTTATGTGGTGCTGAGGAATCGAACCCAGGGTCTCATGTATGCAAGGCAAGTGCTCTACCACTGAGCCACCTTCCCAGCCCTTGATTTATTTTTTGTGGTACTGGGGTTTGAATTTAGGTCTTTGTGCTTACCAAGCAGGCTCTCTACACCTTCAGCCATCCCTCCCCCAGCCCTTTTTCTTTAGTTATTATTCACACAGGCCATAGTTCATGTCTAAGTCAGCCAGTACTGTGGTCACCCTATATGTCTTTCTCATTTAGCGGAGATTACTAACTTGACCACAAGGGTCAGCTTTTCTTGGTTGAGATAGGATCTCCAGAATTTTTTTTTTCCTTAGGCTGGCTCAAACAATGATTTTCCTGACTGCTGCCTCCTGGGTAGCTGGGATACAGACATGAGTCACTGCGCCTAGCCTAAGCTATTGTTGGAAATTTGTCACTACAGCTTTGGGGAGACATTTGATATCTGGTAGTTTCTTGTTGCTTGAGACTGAACTTAGTCATTAGCTAAGATTATGGCAAATGCTAGCTCCTTGTATAAAGAAGAAATTTTCCTCCACAAAGCTGAGAAGAGGTCATTAGAAGGGGCCACAGGAACAATACTTGAAGGCTAAAGGAGTGTTTTCAGGTAGAGAGAGGGTAGCTATTTAAATGAGAAAATAAAAATGCTATGTAGTTATTGCTTATGTGCCACAGAAGAAAATAAAGGTCCTAGTGAGGAGAGATGGATGGACATGAAGTTTGGTTAACATCTACCTTTGCCATATGATGAAGTCCTATTATGGGTTGTGCAGGGAAATTAGCAAAAGACAACCACCCTAACATCTTCGATCACACGTGCAATCACACATCTCTACAATATTGAAATGGTTGGTCAGTTACCTAGAATTGAGAGAACTCTGATTATTTTGCAGCAGTGGGTTCTACATGTGGACATGGAATTTTTGTTGGGCTATGTAGAAAACCCTTTCTGTATGTTTTCTCACTCATCATTCTCTATAGTAGCTTTAAAAGACAAGAAGGTGGAGAGAGAGAATGCTTAAATGATTTTTCCTCATGAAAGTGAGCCTGGTTATTAAAAATCTCCACAGATAGCAGTGCCTGAGGCTGATTCTACTCTGTCAGCTTTGCTCAACTCTTCTCCTTGTCATTAGTAAGGAATCTATTTTATAGGACAAACAAATCCCCCTTGATTTGTGTTAAGTACATGCTTTCCTAAATTTCTTAGCTGAATTTCAAAATGAACATGTAGTTCAGTTCACCAGAAGCCTGAAAATGATTAAAGATTGTACTTTTGATAAGAAGAAGCTACTCTTAGAGCCTATTTACCCGACCAAGCTAAAATGGATGGGCGAGGAAATTATTCTGCTAACTTAGGAAAATTACAAGTTTATAATGGAAAGAAGATGAAATACGAGCCTGGATTACTCATGTTTTCATTTCCTTGAAATTTTATTTCCTAAGCATAATGCCTGGTACTTAATAAGCACTCTTTTCGCTTTGCATGCTTAATTTTTATTACTGAATTTGAGAAAAGAAACCTTTTCTTTTTTTGGCGGGGTATGGGTAGGGATACAATGCTAGGGATTGAACTCAGGGCCTTGTTCATGCTAGGCAAGTGCTATGCCACTGAGCTATACTCCTAGCCCCAGGAAATCCCGTTTCATGACCAGAATTCAGCAAACCCTGTCATGACTGTGCTGAAATTCATACTCCTAAGAACAGTTAAATTTCTTCATACTTGAGTGACATTATATAAACAGATTACCCTTGCTGTGGCCAAAAGCTAGTTACATTATTAAAACTAACATTAGAGAAAATGGAAATTATAAACAGTATGAAGATTAAGGCCAGTTACCAAAATCCCTTAGCTAAAATCATTATCTCCATGAACTCCAGTTATTCCATTGTTAATTAAAACTTGTAAGATTTGACTTTAAAGAGAAAATACCACTTGAAGTCCAAAAACAACAAAAACCTAATAAACATAGCATGCATAGTCCCCAGAAGAAAAGGATTTATTAAATGTTACTCAGGCTAAGTGAAACGTTCCTAAGGTAAAAGGGAAAGCCTTGTAAGGGAATCGTGAGGGGAGCCAACCACAAAGCATTCCAGTACAATTTCGTTCTTTATACAAATGAATGCTGAAAAAGCGGAGCACTGTGTCCTCTACATGTGCATTCCTACCCTCACATACATCCATCAGAGCTGGCACCCAGCACAACTGTCATTGGCACTACAGGCTGAACTGAACGTGGAATACTCAACAGCCCTGTGAATATGCTAGAACCACCTAAATGACATCAGCAGTTCATTTAAAGTACCTTCGCTTGATCTGGTCATTTTCCTTAGGAGATTTCTAGATGTGGTTAAATTAGCGACATAGTGAATATAAAGTTCAAAAGGAACATATAACATTCAGAACCTTGGAACTCACTCCTCTGGTCACAGGTGAGACTGTTTGTGACCTCAATGTTCTTGGGTCCATTTCCCACTCAACTAGCAAGGAATCCAAGCCCTTGCCCAGTTTCAGATCTCAAAAGCAGGCTTGGAGTTTGGTCCATTAGCTTGAGCTTGTTGGAGATGAGAACAAAGCACAGCTCAGGTCTTATTCTGATAAGAGCTGGTTTATCTTGGCACTGTTACCAAACTCTATGGTTAAGACCAGTGACAGAAACCTCCAGGGAGCAAAAGTGACTCAACCCACGTAACTTCCTCATCTCTCATGGATAAACAACTCAAAAATCTGCTTCTGAATAGGCTAAAGGGCTGGTAAGTGAGTGAGTCTATACTTGGAATCCTAATAGTACGTGTTTTGGGGTGTTGAAAATTCCCTTTTACTTTTAGTTATCATCAGGTACCAGTAGCTTCCTGTTCTTTTGCCTGTCATTGTATTAGTGATTTTTATCAGCAGGTATATGTGTTAAGACACTAGGCTTTGCATAGCAAAAATTAAAACCCTCGTTTGGTTCTTCTTTGCTTCTTCCTACACTTTTTTCATCCCATCCCATGCTATGAACTTAGAGAATGCAAATTCACTGCTGTATTCATCTAAGCCCAATATAATTACAAAGATAATTTTGCTGCCAACAAAAAAGTAGAATGCATCTCAAATGCAGTAGGAAAATACTCTAGGGTTGGACCAAACTATTGCTTCTCTGTACTAGATCAGGACCTTCCAGAGTGGACTGTGTTGTTTCAAAGGCCCATGGATTGGCTGAGATGTTTCTTGGACAGTTTTTATTGTCTTCTTCTTCTTTCCTTTTTCTTGTTCTCTTTTTCCTTCTCCTTGACAGCCTCATGTCTGGCATGTAAACATTTCTTTTTCTGGTGATCCTTTTTTAAGAATAGGGTCTCACTTGCTCAGCTGGTTTGCTTGGTTTATACTCTTTCCCTTAAGCCATGCCTCCAGCCTGGGTTTTTGCTTATTGTTTAGAGATGAAATCTCATGGACTTTTCTCTTCTAACTGGCTTTGAACCATGATTCTGTGATCATTATTCATGATCTCAGCCTCTTGAGTAGCTAGGATTATAGGCATGATCACTGGCACTTCGCTTTTATCCATTTCTATATGTTCAGTATAGTCTAGTAGCTGGAAGAGATCATGCAAATAATCAGTTAAAAAGTTCTGTTCACTATTTAAGATTCTTGAGTGACCAAAGTATGTCTCTTGACCAAGGCAATGGATGATGCATAAATACATAGGAAGGAGAGGTTCCTGGAGGAATGCAGTATCTTAAGTTAGTTCTGTTTCCCCACTCACCATTCTCTTTTACCTGCACAAATTTTATGTCCTTAATGGTTTATCATTATCTCAACGACCTTGTGTACCTATAAAAAAAGTTGAAATTTATTTTTACAGTTCTGGTGACTGAAGTTGAAGATCAGAATGTCCGTACAATTGAGTTTGGTTGAGGATTCTCTTCCTGGTTTGTGAATAGACAGCTGGCCATGGCAGAGAGGCATCCTTTCTCTGGGCCTTTTCTCACAGGTACATCCTAAAAGGGGCTCCCTCCTCATGCCATAAGGCCCCATTGGTAAATACCATAAGATTCATTCATTTCTGAACTTGTTTCCACGTGTGTGTCAGTTCATTAGAATGTAAGCTCTTTGAGAATGGGGTGTTTTTAGCTTTCTCACAGCTACAACAGGATCTGCTACCAAAAATTCAATTAAGTACCAGTCAGTGATATAAAGAGGACTCATTGGATTACTGTGAAGACCAAATGAGATGACTTCATTTGAAGCCATAGCTCATTAACTGTGATACTGTTGGTGTGAATAAACATCTGTGAAAAAATAAATAAATAATCCAAACTTATAGAAATAAGCACTCTTTTGGGCCCATAAGCAAAGTACTATAGATCTACTCAGGAAATAATGACTTTAACCCGTTAACAGAGGCTGGTATTGACTGCTGAATGATATTCAGGGATTTTAGCAGTTTGGAGAGCAGGAAGGTGAAGAGGAGAATGTGCATATGTGTGTCATGTGCTCAAAGGACAAAGAAGAAACTGAGGCTGACAAGCCAGGAATAGGGCAGATTAGAGGGTCTTGAACTCTCTACTAGGCTTGGCTTTGTTGTGAAGTGGACCCCGAGATGGGGCCCAAGCTGGTATGATTCCATTTTGAGCTTTGCTTTGGTTTTAGGGATTTTAGACTCGACAGGCCTAGTTCCCTGAATGAAAAAAAATGCATCTGGTCCCCCTCCCCCTAACAACCTAACACACCCTTGATTGCTGTTAAAGTTGTAATCTGGCTCACACTGGTAATACCACATGCTTACAGTAAACCCTGCCTTTTGCACGTGTTTATGGTAAACTCCGCCTTTTGCCCACCAAGAGGTAGACTCCACCTTACCCGCTCAATTTGCATGCCATTTTAAACCAAGGTGATAGGCTGGTTTAAACAGCCATTACAGACAAACTGTAACCTCATTGGCCACTTGGGTGTGTTCTGGCATAACTGGACAATCCTTTGTGTGTGTTACCATCCCATTGGTCACCTGCGCATCACCGGGCTCAACCTCACGGATTTTGCCTTTAAAAACCAATGTACATGGGCAGCTCCAGGTCGCAGTATCAGCTCCCGAGCCTGTGCTGTGGCCCTGACCAGTCAGTGGAGGAACCTTCTCAATAAAGTTGCTTCTTTGTTAACAACTTTGTTGCGGTGGGCTCTGTCACTCTGGACACGCCTGCCTGAGTAGGGGTCTTCCTACTACAGTTGTTCCTATTTCTTTTTTTTTTTCTTTTCTTTTTTTTTCTTTTTGGGTCTGGTTGTGGGGTCTGGGCGCTGTCCCTCAGCTCTTTAGCTCAAGGCTAGTGCTCTACCACTTGAGCCACAGCGCCACTTCCGGCTTTTTTCTTTTTGCAGCTGGGAAAGAGAAAGAGCTTGGAAAGAGAGGAGAGCTGGGAAAGAGAAGAGAAGGAAAGAGCTGAGAAAGAGCTAGAAAAGAGCAGAGAGAGCATCTGGGAAAGATGGGAAAGAGAGAGCTAGTTAAGAGAAGAGAGTTGTGGGCTGGGAAGGTGGCTCAGTGGTAGAGCGCTTGCCTTGCATGCCTGAGGCCCTGGGTTCAATTCCTCAGCACCACATAAGCAAAAAGAAAAAAGCCGGAAGTGGCGCTGTGGCTCAAGCGGTAGAGCGCTAGCCTTGAGCTGAAGAGCTGAGGGACAGCGCCCAGGCCCAGAGTTCAGGCCCCATGACCGGACCCCAAAAAAAAAAAAAAAAGAGAAGAGAGTTGTTCCTATTTCTTTCCACTCATTTAACATATTTATGGAATTGTATTATTTCTAACTATATGTTTGAAGGTGCTGAGGACAAAAGAAATAATCTCCAGGTCACTGATGTCATGGACCCTCTTCCTGACCATCCTTTGCTGCACAGAGGAAGCCAACTGTTCTCAAGTGTTGTCTGTGTCACTGGAAGATCCAGGGCCTGTAGCCCAGGTCTCCGAAATACAACACTGCAGAGCATGTTCACATTAGGGAACTAGTTATTTAATACAGCTGCATTGTCCACTTATGCATTCATTTGTTGCGTTAAAATACACCACCAAAAATGACTGGAGGATGGAAGGGAGGGAGGAATGGACAGAGGAAGGGAAGGAGAGAAGGAGGGGGAGAAAGAGAAAGGGAGGATGGGAGGGAGGGAAGAAAGAGTAAGGAAGGAATGAAAACTAAGGACTGACATCTTTATCATTTTGATTGTGGTGAACTTAAATCAGATAATGGATTTCCTAGAATACAAACAGTAAACCACAGACAGTTATTCTGAGGCCTGAGAGAAGGAGAAAAAGCTGAAGACAACAAATGCAGTGCCCTTGGTTTAAGAAAATGTTTTTGAAATGTCCATAATCTCAGGCAATCTAGATTTAGGAGTCAGTCTTTATTTTGGTAATCAAACCCTTGAAATGATAATAGCGTTTTCCACTCGAGTACATTTAGTCCTTTCTATCCCTCAGCAGGGTACAAAATTACCTTTTTTCTTCAAAGAAGAGTGCGAAGGTTTGCCTGATCAGAGAATGCAGTAGATGAGAATTCCTTAAGTACTTTATGATGACCCCTGAGGTTGGTCAGCAGGAACTGAATTGGTAGGATTACTAGAAGCTATAGCTCAGCCTAGCAGGAATCATAAAGATGCTTGAATACATAAGGCCCTGGATAGTTTTCATCAGAAGATCTCTAAGTACAAGCCAACAAAAGCAAATCCCATGCCTTTAAATGAGGAGCAGAGAAGATAGAAGCACTCACTGTCACTCACCTGGCTGAATAAGGACCGCCTCAGCTTTGGTTGGTAGGAGACACTGATAACAAAGGAGTTAAAGCATTTTTTTTAAGTGGCTTTTGGGGGGCAGAACATTCAGAAACAAATTCTATTGACTGTGACTTTAGACAAGGATAACTCGATGCTTGAGATTTCTGGTGTGTAAATGGAGAAAACAGTTTTCTTCCCAACAGATTTGAAGATCAGGTAACTTGTGAAACTAACCCAGAAAAATCCTCAAGACCACTTCTCAACAGGTGGCTTCACGTAACGGTGTGTATCTATGCCTATTATTCTAAACTCTGTGGGAGGCTGGAATTGGGAGGGTTGCAATTCTAGTCCAGCCCAGTAGAAAAGCCCACAATACTCCATCTAAGGGAAGAAACTGAGCAACTGATTGCCTGGCTAACAATCATAAGACCCTCCAACACCATACTGCTAAAACCAAACCAAACCAAACCAATACCAGAGGCCTCAATCCAGACACTGAATTCCAGTCCACAAGCTCTGTCTACATTCATCTGTGAGAAGCCAGGGGAACGTCCTAACAATTAAGATGCCTCTTTACCAGCCATGTTCAAAGCATTATTTTAAAGCAATAATGAACATATACTGCATTACTACATTATCTTTCCTTTTCCATAGAAGACTAAGTTACAGTTCACACAGCAATGTTTTACTATCATCAGAAGTGGTCAGCAAGGTGGCACTCGAAACTGTCTTAAATCCAACTGCTGTGTATACTCCTCTCTTGAATTGCATTCAAATTAGATGCCAAGTTTTGCACAGCTTGCTATGTACTTCCATATAAATGGAATACTTATGTACAGTTATAATAATGTAATTGGAGTTGAAACCCTTGTCTCCATACCGACAAGAATTCAGCAGCTGTAAGGTAGAGGCTGGATAAAGTCAATGGCCCAGTTCCTACCCCTCTGTGCTCAAATTCTAACCTCAGGCCTCTCAGTCTTAATGTGACAGTCCTTGCCCTGGAGAGGTCTTCAGTGAACTCCTGTCAGAATGATTGACAGGCTCATAGGAGTACTTTTCAGCCAAAGAAACACCTGCATTGAGCAAAATAGAAAAGCATGACCCTTCACTGAATTCTTGATGTCCAGCTCAGGGACTGGAAAGTTCCTTCACTGAGCAGACTGCCCAGGAAGTGGTGGCCACATGCCCAGCTGCTCTCAGTTCCTCAGCAAGCTGATACCCTGAGTGCCCTCGCCAGGAGCATTCACCCATCCTCAGAGCGAAGCAGGAAAACATCATGAGCTATCTCATCATAAATGACACAGACAACTAGGCCATAACATTTAGTGTTAAAACAAAGCCAAAAACTAGTTAGCTCAGCTCAAAGCCCTCTAATTAGAATCACTTTGTCTCCAGCTCTGTGTGGGAAGCCTCCTGATGTGTTATAGAGGAGAGGATAAAGGACCAAATGGAAAAGGAGAGAAGAAAGATAGTTCAAAAAAGTAATAGTGGATTTAACCAGTGTTAAGTGATGCTGAGTTAGGGTAGGTAGACACTTGGTACTTCCTGTGGTTTTTATTTGTTTTTGCTCATTTTTCCTCAAATAGGTCTAGACAACCACTACAGATATGTTCAGCCTGATGCATATATTGGATTTTATCAGCATAAATAAAAGAAAAACACCCCCAATAATCCTGTGTGGACAGTGGAAGATACTATCTTATTTTAAGAGCCACAGCAGCAACAAAACACCATAAACTTTAAAAGAAGATAAGAATATAAGGTAACAAGAATCTCTGCTCTCAAGAGAACACTGCGTTATCTTCTGCCAACTTGGTAGTTTACTGATGGAATCTGAAGCTGATGATTTATTGTAAATGGTAAAGAATATTGCTTTTGGGAGCTCTTTTATCCTGGACTCCATATTCTCCACAAAAATAAACAGGAAACTTTAAATTGGATTTCTGACAGTGCTTGAGTGTTTTCAGTCTGAAATCTATTAAGTAGATTAATTTTAAAATGGGGCACCATAACCACAATATTACTTCTGAGATGCTACTGATTTGTTTTGTGATGCCTTTTCACCCCCCCTGAATCATTGCAGTCATAACCCCAACATCCTTGGAGCCTTCACTGATGGATGGCTCTCCATTTTTCTGGTAGAACTAAGGCTTCACTCCCATCAGAAAACAGGAAAGTAAGACCTCTCTCTCCAAGATAGCGAATGAGAGCCTCTTCTCTGCTAGGCAGAGCAAACATGGAAGTGAGCAACCTTCTTCCAGCTGCATTCTGGTACTTATAAACCTTGGAAATTTGTAATAGGTGGTGTATTCATCCAAGAGTTATGAAAGGAATGCCACTCAAAGGTGGCCAACACTACCATTTCATATGCATTCTTTTAGAGATATTGCAGGCATCACAGGTAATCTCATAGGTAGTCATTTCTTCGGAAAGGGAGGCCACCCACCTACCGTGCATGCATGCACTTCGTGTAGTTGCAGCTACCAAAGTCCAGATTTCTTCCCTGTATTCACTAAACATTATGGCATCTGGGCTCTTATATTTCTTTCTGTCTCTTGCTGCCGTTAATCTGGATGGTGTTAGGGTCCATGCCTTTGGTTTGCAGGTTCTCTTTTGACTCGAATGTGATTCTTCACATACTCTAGCAACTCGCTCTTGACCTGAGATCTTAAATGCAGTCCACTCTAGATCAAGCCTTGCATGTGCCTGTATGCTTGTGAATTCTGCTCTGCCACTCCTCCCCTCCACCCCACCAAACCCGTCACCAATCCCACTGGGCTCCATGCTTGGAGAGCTCGCAGTCCGTCATGAGAGGCTTCTCTTACCACTGTTCTCCAGGTGTCTCGCTCTGCTGTTGTGGCCACCCTGCAGAAGTCATCCCCAGCACGTGGACAGCTCACCTCAACTCCTGAGAAGGAAGTTACAAGCCCAGCACACTATGTTGCCTTTCTTTCCCGAGTCTTTGCCTCTACTTTTGCTTGTCTCTTCCAGTTTTAGAAAAATGTTTACATCTAGACCTTCAAAAGTATATCCTTGATTCTAATCTACTCTCCAGGCAGTGTTTCAAAAAGAAAAAGAAATGGTAGCCCCTTTGTGTTTGCATTTTGAAGTACTTCACCCTTCTTGTTGGCTGCAATCCTGAGTCAGTCTTTATCCCCTAGCCGCATGGTTTTTACTCCCCTAGGTTGATGGAAAAACTCATTAAGATCTGTAACAGCCTCTGAATGGCCAAAGCCAGTGAATCCCTCCTAGACATTGCTTTATGTGACCTTTGTCTCATACTTAACATCCTTGATGACTCCCTGGTTGACCATCTCTCCATTTGGCTTTTGTGATATTATGTTCTGCTGATCTTTCTCTCTTTCCCCCTCCCTACCCCCCATTACCTCTTCAACTATTTCTTCTCTGTATTCATTTCTTTTAATGCATTTTCAAGTAATGTCTACAAGGAATTCTGAGGCTCCATACTTGGCACCTGAGTCGATTCATTGAGTACTTTGGCTTGTACAATTATTTATACATGAGTGAATGCTGACTCTACATTCTAGGCCAGGAAATGTTTTTTGAGAAGCAGATTATTCTGCCAAATTCCCTCTGGCTGCTTTTTCCCACTGGATGTCTTACAAGCTCCCAAAACCCAAAGTGTCCAACATGTTACTTATCAATTTTCCAACAAAACCTGCTCCTTCCCTTGTCCAAAACCTGTCCCCTTTCCTAGAGAAATACCATCACATTCATCTGTGGGTGTGGGATACACCAGCAGTCACCCAGAAACATCCTCCAATTGGTCACTAAATCCATCCCATTATACTTTCTTAATCCTTAAAACCCATGTCCTCAAACCTACGTCTTGACCCAAGTTTATCACATCTCTTCTGGATTGCTCTGAAAGTTTGCTAAGTGGTCTATGTTCATTCTTGGCTCATTGCTATCTCTTCTCCATTGACTGGCTATTATTGATCTTCAAAAGCCAAAGTGAAGCAGAAAGCAATAAACTATCCATCTACAGCCCAAATTCCTCAAAGGATTTGAACTGTCTTAGTCCTTTGATAAATGCATTAAAATCTCCATAATCTGGCTCTTGTCTTGTTCCCTAATACCATGTCCATGCAGACACTTAGTCCACAGTATTTCAGAATGATTTCATAAGTTAATAGCATTCTTAAATTTATACAGGCTGTTTTCTTTTGCAGGGCACTTTCTCCTAGCTCTTTCCCATTCTGCTACTAACTCTTTTTCATTAGTTAGAACACAAATGCAATCACTTCCTTTGATGAGCATCATTAGGTATGATAAAGATGTTCCCTTCCTCTATGGGACATTGAGATTTTTTATACTTTTTACAGAGGGAAGAAAGGACAATACCCTGGTCTGAACTCAGGGCATTGTGCTTACAAGGCAGGTGCTCTACTATTTCAGTTACACCTCAAGCCACTTTTGTTCTGATTAATTTTAAGGTGAAGTTTTATTTTATTTTATGTTTTGGCCTGGGCCAGTTTGTGCTCAATCCCTTATTTAAGCTTCTTACATAGCTGGGATGAAAACTCTGTGGCACAGAGGTCATATTTTCCTGTTGATTTAGGCCTTATGAGCTTTGGTGCCTGGCTTGGAACCATGATTCTCATCTCTTAGCCTCCTAAGAATATGGAACTAAGTATGAGCCACAGGTGCCCAGACAAGACTTTTATAACTCTTCATTAACTTTCAGGCTACATTTTTTTTGACAATACTTTTGTTAGTATGAACTAGCTGTATGGGAGGATTCATTGTGATATTTTCTTATAAGCATGCAATTTATCCTGATCAAATTCAGTCCTACTATTACTTTTCCTCATTCGCCACCATTAATTCTTAAAACAATGTTGATTTTATACATATACTTCGAACACGTATAGAATATCTGACCATATGTGCTTCATTTTCCTTCTCTATTGTTCTTCCTCCCTCCCACTGATACCCAGTCTCCCCAAAGAGCCTGTTGTACTTTCCTGTCATTCAATATCTTTAGTGCATATTAACTAGATAATGGGTTGTACCATGGTGTTTAACACATAGACACCAATACAATATCTGGGATATAACAGATTCTCAATAATGCCTTCAAGAATAAATGGGCTCTGAGGGAACACTGTGACACTTGCCATCCTCAAATTCTTAATAAAAACCCATGATCACCAGGTGCCAGTGGCTCATGCCTGTAATCCTAGCTACTCAGGAGGCTGAGATCTGAGGATCATGGTTCAAAGCCAGCCCGAGCAGAAAAGTCTGTGTGACATTTATCTTCAACAATCTACTCAGAAAAAGCCAAAAATGGGTCTGTAGCTTAAGTGGTAAAGCAGCAGACTTGAGCACAAAGAGGCTAAAGGACAGTACCCAGGCCCTGAGTTCAAGCCCCAGGACTGGCAAAAATAAAAACAAAAACCATTATTATCTGAAAATACAATTAGTAAATTTAAATATCATATTTCCATGTGGTTAACTCAATTCATTTCCTATCATTGGCTTGAAGTTAAAGGTTGGACTATGTGTTAATATCATTTCTAAATATGTGACAATGAAGGTTCTGCGAAACCACTTTCTTGTCGACCCCTACCCCCACAGTTAGCATTTAGTTTTATCTCAAAAATGTTTTACCTCTTGGTAAACTGCTGAGATGTCACCCTAACATGAATGCTAAGAGGGTCATGTAGCAGGTTAGTAATTCCATTATTTTAAGCCTGTGTGAAAAGATATTTTCTCTACGATCATGTTCATTGCTATCTCATATTTATTCCTTCAGGGGAATACAGTATTAAAATTTAGATGCTACAATGATTCTCTTTAGCTCAGCTCTATTAACAGAATCAATGTCTTTTGGTTTATGATGAAAAAATATAGACTCTAATAGAAATAAAATCTCCTGACAAAATGACATGCTGTTTATAATCATACTAGTTCTAGGGGTAAAGAAAACTAAAGTTTAAATGATACTAAAATAAAAGATCATCTTAGCAGATAGAAGAAATTTATATTTATAAATAAAGACTTAGGACAAATGAAGAAAAGAGGTAGGAAATGCAGTCAAGAATCCAATGTGTATCCCATAAAACTAAGAAGAAAGGAAAGGTGAATAGGGAGGGATGGGTGAGAATGTAAAGGGGGTGAAACTGATCAAGATATATTCTATTTATAAGCTGCTTTGTTAAATGGAAACTCCTTTGTACAGCTACTTAAAGATAATGAAACAAAGTCTTACGAATTGGAAAGTAGAGTTTCCCTGACATAGATGATCATGTTCAATCAATGGGAAGATACAGAGATGTTTATGCTAAGTATATACACATTAAACTTCAGAAAGAATAAAATATTTGCCTTATGAAGTTTTTCAGTAGCTTCAATAATTTGTGTACTGCACACGTATGGAGTACTTGTGGGAGTAGATTTACTGGAATATTTTAGATATTCTTTATATGGAAATGTTGGTATTACAGTAGATATAGACCATTTGAGAGTTGAGAGATCATAGAAATTAGTGAAACAGCTTCTGTAAGGATGAATAATAGATATAAAGTGGCTATTATAGCATATCAGCTATACCACGGTTGAAAGCAAATGAATCTTACAAAAAAGATGTCTTAGCTTCCTTAGTATCATTGAACGTAGATATGTAACTGCTCTATTAGAAATTTCAAAAGAAAAAAGTTCTGCTTTGAAATATAGCAAGTGATTAAGAACTACAAGGGAAATGTTAAAACATCTCAAAGGCATCAAAAAAGTCACTGTAGTTTGAAAGTAGAAATCAATTGTTGACCTGTGAAGTACATTGATAAGATGGGAACCAGATGATCAAATCATCCTGCAAGTACAATATAAGATGTTGACAGATGAAGAGAAGCTACAGAAAAGCTGATCGATTAACAGGCTTGGTAGAAATGACTTCGGAGATAAGATCCTAAAAGCTCATTGACTAAAATATTAGATACTTGGTGTACAAGTCTATGTAACATTTTTTTTTAGAATGTGACTTAGGTTATATGATACAAATTGCTCAGATTTCAAAATACATCACCATGAAGGGAGAGAATTGTTTACTATGCTCCCTGGGGGCATAACTAGGAGTCAGGGCATGAAATTGAATAAGAGAAAATGTAGGTTCCATATCTACAAAGTTTTCCCAAGAGTGATATCTATTAAACTTTGGAATAGCCTCGCAAGGAAAGAAGTGGAAAAGTCATCCTCTAAGTCATTTCACACAAGAGTGAACAAAGTATTCAAAGATATACCTGTGGAAAGAAACCAGCATAGCTGCCCGGATGACGAGCATGATGAATGACCCAGCGGAGCTTTTGGTGTCTGCCGTTAGCACCCATCTTTACTGTGCGCACACAGTCATGTCACCATTTTGTCTGTGAGGTAATCACTTCAATCTTTCTTTTTATTTTGTGCAAGTCTTTTAGAAAGTGTGGGAAGGAGTGACACTGTTCAACAAGAAATGTATTCACTATCTGACTTATGTAACTGCAACTTCTCTGTACATCACCTTTACAATCACAATTAAAAAAAGGAGAAGCTCGGGGACGGTGCCTAGGCCAAGAGTTGAAGACCCAGAACATCCACAAAACAAAACAAAACAAAATCAGTTTGCTAGGCACCAGTGGCTCACCCTGTAGAAATCCTAACAACTCAGGAGGCTGAGATTTGAGGATCATGGTTCGAACCCAGCCTGGGCAGAAAAGTCCCTGGGAGACTCTTCTCTCTGATTACCCACTCAAAAATGGGAAGGGAGCTGCGGCTCAAAGCAGTAGAGTGCTAGCCTTGAACAAAAGAGCTCAAGGACAGTGCCCAGGCCCTAAGTTCAAGCCCTATGACTACCACCACCAACAACAAAAAGCATAATTTGAATTGCAAGTCCAAAATGGGAGATGAAGGACATTAACATATGTATCCAACAGGTTAAAATAATTTTGCAAATAAATGCATCTATTTTAAAGTGAGGAAGAAACCAGTTATAAAACACTAATGATGACCATATCCAATAAAAAGAAATACAGGGGTATTAAGGAAGATGGCGGAGGTGCAGCTGGGGTTTAACTAAGATCCCTCCAAGAAACCAGTTTTTGCATTCCAGTGAAAAGTCCACGGCTGGAGAATCATACCAGCTGAGCCGTAAAGGTACAGAGATTCTGCCTGGAGAGGAAAAATTCAGGCAGCCTGCTTAAGAAGACAGATTGAGCACACGCTGGTATCAGTGTCGCTGGCTAGAAGGAGCAAGCACCAACGTTCCTGGCACAGAGCACATGGCTTTCCACTCACCTCAGCATGAACTGGATAACTGGGAGAGAAACCCTCATCCTGCAGGCCACAGAAGGACACCGAGCTCTGAGCTGGAGTTATAAAGAACTGCTTGGTAATGGCACATAAACAGGCCTGAGGACCAATGGAATAGAATTGAAGACCCAGACATGATTCCACAGACTTGTGAAATCTTTGATAAGGGAGCCACAATTATCAGATGAAAGAAAGACAGCCTCTTCAAAAAGCGGTGCTCACGGAATTGGCTGTACACATGTAGAAAACTAAAATTAGATCCTTATATAACACCCTGTACCAGAATCAACCCCAAATGGATCAAAGACTTCGAGGTAAGAGGGGATACCCTGAAAATACTACAGGAAGGGATAAGGGATGCACTAGGGCTCCTTTGCACAGGTCAGAACTTCCTAAATAAAGACCCAGAAACATAACACATCAAAGAAAGACTGGATAAATGGGATCACATTAAACTGCAGAGCTTCTTTATGGCAAAGGACATAGCTAGAAAGATAAATAGAAAGATTGGGAGATCTTCACTAGCCATAAAACAGACAAGAGCCTTATATCAAAAATATACCTAGAGCCAGGCACCGGTGGCTCACTCCTGTAATCCTAGCTAGTTGGGAAGCTGAGATCTGAGGATCGTGGTTCAAAGTCAGCTTGAGCAGGAAAGTCCCTGAGACTCTTATCTCCAATAAACTACCAGAAAACCGGAAGTGGTGCTATATATATATATATATATATGGTATACTATATATATATAGTGGTGCTATATATATATATGGTGCTATATATATATAGTGGTGCTATATATATATATATATATATATATATATATATATGGTGCTATATATATCGTGGTGCTATATATATATATATATATATATAGATAGATAGATATCTATATATATCTATGTCTATCTATCTATCTATATATCTAGAGCTCAAAAAATGAACTTCCAATGAAACAAATGCTTGAAACCACCTCATGAATAAGTAGGCTAAAGAATTAAAAGGAGACTTCTCTGGAGAAGAAATAAGAATAGCCAGTGGATACATGAAGAAATGTTCAATATCTCTGGCCATAAAAGAAATGCAAATCAAAACCTCATTGAGATTCCACCTTATCCTAGTTAGAATGGCAATTATCAAGAAAACAAATAATAGATGCTGGCAGGGGATGTGGCCAAAAGGGATGGCTACTACACTGTTGGTGGGAAAGCAAACTTGTTCAGCTACTCTGGAAAGCAGTTTGGAGGTTCCTCATAAAACTCCCCTACCATTCACCAACCCTGCTCTTGGGCATTTACCAAAATGATCACATATAAGGCCACAGTAAAGCTACCAGCACAACTATGTGCATTGCAGCATTATTTACCAAGGCTAAGATATGGAACTGACCCAGATATCCTTCAGTACAAGAATGGATCAAGAAAATGTGGTATGTTTAGACAATAGAATTCTATGCTTCTATCAGAAAGAATGACATTGCTCCATTCATAAGAAAATGGGAAGACTTGGAAAAAAAATCGTATTAAGTGAAGTAAGCCAGACCCAAAGAAACATAGGGTCCATGGTTTCCCTGATTTGTAACAATTAATATATGTGAAAGATAGTCCTAGCAGAGGATCACAATGGCTCATATGACCATATAAAATGATGCTAATTGAAATGATCTTCAACATATGGAAACAAGAGGATTTTTGTTGTTGATGATGATACTGTTTTTAATATACTGATGATTTTTTCTTTTCCTTCCTTCTTTCCTTCCTTTCTTCCTTCCTTCCTTCCTCCCTCCCTCCCTCCCTCCCTTCCCCTTCCTTCCTTCCTTCCTTCTTTCTTCCTTCCTTCCTTCCTTCCTTCCTTCCTTCCTTCCTTCCTTCCTTCCTTCCTTCCTTCTTTCCTTCCTTCCTTCCTTCCTCCCTTCCCCCTCCCTCCCTCCCTTCCTTCCTTCCCCTTCCTTCCTTCCTTTCTTCCTTCCTTCCTTTCTTCCTTCCTTCCTTCCTTCCTTCCTCCCTCCCTTCCCCCTCCCTCCCTCCCTTCCTTCTTTTGGCTTATTATCTCCCATAGTCACCGTGCTGGATTCTGGTAGCCTGTCTCTTGAATATACATTTATCTGATTTGGGGAAGGGAAGGGGAATAACAAAATGGTGAAGCAAAGGATGAAGGGTGAACCAATGCAGCAGCCATACTCACAAGATGCTGAGTTGGAAATGAACTCTACAAGTTTATAAATCTTTTGATCTTTGCCTAAAATATATTTTAGGCAGATCACATTTCTAGTTTGTATACTGAGCTCGGAAGATAACTGTTCTGAGAAAAAGGCAAAGAACAGAGTTCATGTTTTCATCTTCTTTATAACATTTCTTAAAATGTAAACATCCATCTCAAACTGGTGGCCTTTGGATGGTGATGGGAAGAACGAAACTTTCAGATTTTATTTCTGCTATGAATTAGGACTTTATTTTGCTATAAATTTGTTTTTGCTAGGAATCTTTCCTTTTAGCCTCTCACCATTATGCAATTTCTCCATATTTTATTGAAACCCGGTATTTTACTTATGAGCATTTATTAATAGCAATTTTCCTTTTATATAACAGTTTTATGAGAAATGAATTAAAAACAATATTCATAAAGGGAAGATATATTTGAGACTCCATACACTGAAAACAGCTGCTTGATTATTTACATAAAATTTAAAAATGATACACATATATGAAATAAAATAGCTAGATAAAAATTTTTTAGATTTCAACCACTGCCAAAGCACAAGAACCTTGCACATTATCTCTGTGTAAACGTTAATATTTCAGCCCATGGTAAGCTGCTTCCTACTCCGAAACGACCATATCAACACTTTAGTTGCAATATGGACCACATGCCAGATACTTGTTTAATCCTATCAACTTCACATGACCCACTTAGCGAATATTAACAAGATGATAACAAGCACAGAACATGTTGACAGTGGATCCTGAGAAAGGGCTAAAAGAAGAGACAGTGGTGGAATGGGGGAAGGGTTGTGGGTTGTTCAGATTTCTCTCTATATTGCCCTACATTATAAAATCTGGGTCCCTGCCTTCATTGTTTAAATCCTAGTAGGTCATTCCATTCATCTATTCATTCCTGATCTACATTTCCCCTTCAGCTTCTGTCTCTAAAACACTCTAGGAAGTCACAAGGCTACCTTTGAGCAGTTAAACGTGTACAAATGGCTGAGAGCAGGGTTTTTCAAACTCTGCAATATTGACACGTTCCGTGGCACAGTTTCTTTGCTGAGGTGGGGCAGCAGTCACCTGAACACTCTGAATGTTGGCTACAGTTCCTGATCTCCACCTACGGGATGCCAAAGCATCCCTCTTTCTATTGTCACAGCCAAAAGGATGTTTCTCGATATGATTCAGTATCTTGGGCTGAGGAGGGAGAAAATCACCAGTGGTCCATGAGACTTTTATCTCCAATTAACCACCCAAAACCTAGAAGTAGCGCTGAGGCTCAGGTGCTAGAGTGCTAGCCTGAATTGGAGAAAGCTCAAAAACAGAGCCCGGGCCTTAGTTCCAACCCCAGGATTGTTGCTGTCATGCACACCTACACCCACACCCACAACCCTTCCCCACCCCCCACTCACTGTGGCTAACTAAGGCCCAGTCCAAACAATAGAAGGAAGTCATCACCCAAACTGAGTGCTGAGGAGCCATTAACACAAAGGTTATTCAGTTATTCCAGTTTGGGAAAGGAGCTTGGGGAAAAATTCTAAAACTCACCCCACCTCCCTGAAGGGAGGGTCTTGGAGATGGCACTGAAAGAGAGCCTTTTCTAAATAATGAAAATTAATTCATTAAAGGGAGGGAAGAAAATGGACAAGCTGTAAGGATGCTGCTGCTTTGTTTTTCCTATTCCCTGGACATAGCAAAGCATGAATATTGTCTTTCACAGTGGACCACCTGGGTATTTCCTCTACTGATGGCCCTACATAGGTATTCAATTAACAGAATACATGAAATAAGCCACTGCTTGATGTGAAGATGTTGCAGAATGAAGAGCGTTAATTAAGAGGTCTGTTTCCACAGGACGTAAATATGCATAATAGATGTGGAAGTATCCATTGTCCTTAACCCTCCAGGTTACTGAGATGTTTAGGGAATTAGGAAACACCCTGTGAACAGGGTGTTCACAAAGGCTGTTGGAACAAACACATGAAGTCATGTAGGAAATTTAGACTGAGTAACTGTCTCCTTGCTCCCATCCTAACTGATGTCATTGTTTTTGAAGCGAGCCTAGTCTAGTGACAAAAATCTAACTGTCATAAAAACAGGTCTTGTGAGTTTAAGTGTCATGGAAGCCATGAAGCGTGTAGCAAATATAAACTTGAGATAGAACTGTCAGAGGAGCGGACGAACTCAGGGGCAAGGGCTTCTGTATAAAGAATTCCTATTAAGGAAGAACACTCTTAATGTTGGCATACAATAGAATTTTGCATGCTCTTTCTCCTAAGAGAGTCTGATTCAGTCATCTAGGCTCAGTTCTGGCATGTAGAATTAAAAATATATCTTACGTGGGTAAAAAAAAAAAAAAAAGGAATCCCTTTGGTTAACACATCATTTTCCTGGAATTGTGTTGCCATCTGATGTCAATTTTACTCTACAGTTGGAGCCTGAACTGCCTTTGGGCAACTTTCTTCCAGGTTTTATTGCTTTGAAATGCAAGTAGGCCGGGATGAGTGTGGTATCAGCCAATGACATTTTGTTCTCTTCACTTGGAATGAAGGATTTACCCACAAATCCATTGGGTCAGTATTGCTTTTTCTGTTAATCATCCTCAGACGATGTCATCTTTTCCTGAGTACAAATGTCCTTCCTTTTCACTCCTTTCACAAACTCCCTTTGCTTTTCCAATCTAGCTGATCCCTCCTCTGTCTCCTTGACTGTCTAGAGGTTAGGTTTTAAGTCTTATCTGTATGCTCAGGACCTAGGTTGGAACCTGGTCTAGAGACAGACCTACAAAAAGCTGGAAGTGGCGCTGTGGTTCAAGTGGTAGAGCACTAGCCTTGAGCTGAAGAGCTGAGGGACAGTGCCCAGGCCCAGACATGAAGTCCCACGACTAACAAAAAAAAAAGTTTACAGAGTAGTAAGTGACTGGATTATTAGAGAAGAAATTCATAGTCCAATGGACACACAAGATCTGCTGTCCTTTTGATTGCTGAGTGAGGAACTTTTGGGTGGAGTGATGTACAGGTGTGGTGGGCAGGTCTGCAGATGACGGCCAGAGAAAACAGGCCATGGAAATCCAATCTACCTTGCTGTTTTGCCTGCAATTGATTTTCATATCGATTCCATGCACCCACAGACCCACATTTACACATCTATTTCTTACACAAGGACACAGGGACTACTCTTAGAAAAAGCTCAAAAGAAAATACAATTAATACAGTTGCTCATTGTAACTTTAAATCAAAATTAGGTGCTGGCCTTCAGAAATTTCTTGGCTAGCACTTCATATTTACATATTTTTTTAGCAATTAAAAATGACCTCTCTTGGGCTGGGAAGGTAGCTCAGCGGTAGAGCACTTGCCTTGCATGCCTGAAGCCCTGGGTTCGATTCCTCAGCACCACATAAGCAAAAAGAAAAAAGCCGGAAGTGGCGCTATGGCTCAAGTGGTAAAGCACTAGCCTTGAACTGAAGAGCTGAGGGACAGCGCCCAGGCCCAGAGTTCAGGCCCCACGACCGGCCCCCCGGCCCCCCAATGACTTCTCTTGGCTAAACGAAATCATCCATGTTAATTATATTCATATTTCCCTTTTACTTTTATAAACATTCTTATTGTATGGATTAAGATCCTAAGAAGTTTTCTTTTTTCTTTGTAAAAATACCAGGGTTATTCATTCAGGGAAAAAAAAAAAGAAAATACCAGAATATCATGGGAGTCCTTGGGACCTAGAACAACTATTCACATCAGAGATCTAGTTTATCTTTGAGCCAAAGGAGTTTATTAAGGACTATTTGCACAGGTTTTTTAAAAGAAGGATATGGACACTGAACACCTTTTTACAGCAGTGACACCAAGGAAATTTTCAAATACAAACTTAACTATGAACATTGGAATCTTAATATGAAAGGTTCAATTCAAGAAATACTCATTAGCAGTTCAAAAAGGGCTCATGGAGGCACAGCACATGTAAGGTAGCAGAGCTGGGTGAGTATATCTAGTTAGGATTTTAGTCTCTGGTCTGCCCAGCACTGCCTCGGGGTTCTGTGCTTCTGACTTGGAAACTGGATTTACCTTGAATAACAGCTGTTAAATAGAGGATCTTACTCTGAGGGTCTCCCCAGTGTTTATTTAGCTGGTTCCATGCAGTTTTTGAAGGATCTTAGATAGATACATTGCAATCTTACCCTTAATGGGATAGTGTGAGGACACAGGGTGATAGGTTGCTAATTAAGTCATGCAAATAGAGTTTTTTGTGAATGGGATTAGGGCCCTTGTGAGAGCCATGCCAGGAAGAACTCTCACCCTCTTTCCCTCATGAAGTCTGCCTTTGGTAACTCAGAAGAGAGTCCTCACCAGAGCCGTGCTCAGAACTAGATCTCAGATTTCCAGACTCCAGAACTTGTATAATACATTTTGATCATTTACAAGCCACTCGTTCTATGGTACTTTGTTACAGTGGCCAGAACGAAGACAGATACTTAACTTGATTCTAGTCATCCGAAACCTTTAACGTTACCTGTGATAATAGTTCCATCTTTCACACACAGATTATGTACTGAAGCCATATAGTTTATAGGCAATTCTCAAGCAGCTTGATGGTATGAGGGAATCCTTCACAAATGAAGAAATATGTGGGAATATTCAAGAGGGGAATTATGGAGGTAATTTCCCCCCTGCTCCTTTTCTGTATTTTTTTAGAAATCATCTTGCATATGCATATATTATTTTTGCTTTGAAAACTCTTTATATTTATGAGGGATAACAATCTGGATGCTCAACAGAAAAGTGTTTATATATTTTAAGTCTTAAGTACAACAGTATTTCTGGAGCAAATATGACATCGGCATGCAGAGGAGGACTTGGGTTCTTGAGGAAGTATGTTTGGGATCTTCCAGGGACTTTAGGTGTGGAATCCTGAGGTGGTGGGGCTGTGGAGGAGAAGGCTGGACTGAAGAATATACTCACAAAGAAGGCAGGCTTGCAGATAGAATACTAGTCTGGGGTCACAACATGAAAAGTTCTGAGTGTTAGAGTAAGATATCTGAAGAGATTTCCTTAGGAAAATAGAAGTCATTCACCATTTTTTTCAGCTGGAAAATGTAACTGCTGCTCTAACTTTAGTTGACAGCCATGTGTAGGGCAGACTGAAATAAAGGTAAGGGAGATAGGAGGTAGACCACAGGACATGATTAGATGATTAACAGGGTCCAGTCAAGCAGTGATGATAACTTGGTTATTCATTCATGTAGTTTCACCCCTATACACACATTCACACACACACACACACACACACACACACACACACACACACGATTCCATCCCTTTTACTCTCACTTTTTTGACATATACATGTGTGTGTTGTATTGTATTATATATATATGTGGCTGTCTGGGTCCAATTTTCAATCACAAGGAAAGAGTCACTTTGTAGCTCCATTTTCTCATAGGTGAAAGCAAGAATCTTGAACAGGGGCCAGCTTTAATCTGTCACATTCTTTCTGATAAAGAGAACATTAAGGACAGTTGTTTTCGAGGCTGGAGGAGTTTCATCTACGGGATTGATTTCTGCTTCCTGACTGGCATCTCTCCAAAGTTCAAGGGATCTTTAACTTCCAGTCAAAACAGGTGATTACTCCAGAGTACACAGCAGGTCAGCTAGGTCTCCGTAGAACCAGAGTAGATACGATTGAGCTGCCAAAGAATGTTACCAAATGCGACTGCTTGAAAACTAAGATACAGGATCACTATATCCTGGTCCCATGTGGGCACCAAGCCCCGTGTTTGCATTCCCAGTCAGAAAACTCTTATTTCTGTATGAGTTCCTCAACCCATAAGTAGAGCAATATGGGAAAATAATTTGGGAATCCTTCTTTATGTATTTCTTCCCTTTTGCTATTTCTCCATTCTCCTGTCTTCCTTGATTCTTGTCCTCTTTTCCATGTTTTTCTTGGGCTGCCAGCTTTTGGCACTGACTGTGGGAAGGGTCACAGCTCTCTCCCACTTCCTGGGTTCACCTGCTAAGCACTACACTGCTTGGCACCTACCACCTTGCCAGCTCTCCTGCCTGTTTGTGACCTTGTGTGGCGATTTGCAATCAAATCTGTGATCTCCCATGCAGGCAGTAGAAAAGCAGTGTGCCCATGGCCTCAAATCCTTTGGTCTGAATTTGCATTACAGTTAGCATATCCCTATTCATTTTGGCTTTTTGTTCCAGCTAAATTTCATCTCTAGTCTTGCTAGGGACTCCTGAGCTTTGACATTTCTTGGACCACCTTGATAGAACTATTTTTTCTCCCTTTATAATCCTGTTTTATAATCAGTATTTTATAATCAGTATTGCCATAGAATGCAGGCTGGCCCTGAGCTCATGATTCTCCTACATCAGCCTCCCAAAGGCTGGGATTAGAGGTATGCACAACCATACCCATTTCAATAACTATTCTGGAATTCTTTTGGCTTGTTACAACTCTCTTCTACAGGTTAGGATAAAAAAGATGGTGACTGGTTAGCACCCTCAGCCTGCAATGAATTAGTACATGGGATATTCTTGCATTTTGTCTTTATTTAGGCTACACCCCTTGTGGAATGCTCTTCTTTCCCTGACTCGGCCCAGCAGCCCCCTTCTTAATGAGGTTAGATGCCTTTCTTCCTTATGCTACAAATACTACACAAGAATTTTGTAATTGTGGACCTATCTTCCTCCACCTGCCAATTCTTTCTAGTATATTAATTGTCAGCAACATTTGTCCAATTCATAGCATTAGGGAGAGAGAATTGTTGAAGTACTAGTTGTCACAGGCCTATCTTCCACACACAAGCCATTTTCTAATACAGTTAAGCAGCTTTAATCTCCTTCATCGTTCTCACTGGCTTCATCTTCCAAAAGATTAATCCCCCAAAAGCACAGGTAGAGAGAAGAGGTTATGTGGAGGTTATATTATGTCATCTAACATCATCACATCATTCTGCTTCTCAAGGATAAAAGTTTACTTGTCACATGCCTATATAATTAAACACAAGATAAACAGGATACTGGACTTTCCAAGTGTCACTAAACACATCCCTCTCAAAGCTGGAAATGTGTTTACTCAGCACATGGGGAGTTATTTGCTCATGTGGTTAGCAAATGGGGTTTATGAGGAAAATTAATTACAATAGTAAAGTACTATTCCAAACACTGCTGTTTTAGAAAGGACTAAGTCTACATGCAAGGAGACATTCCCATACATAGGGAAAGTTTGTGTGGTTCTGACTCCACCTATGGACGCATAGATACCTTGGATGAGATTGGGGATGGGCATTTCTTGAAATGTTATTGCCATCTGGATGGTCTTAGTTTTCTTTGAAGCTGGCATGCAGCTTTTCATTGTCAGGGATGGCACACGTGCATAAGCTCTGTGGCCACAGGCTGTGGCTCTGTGTCCCCTTTAAAAAGTTACCTGACCTGAAATTCATTGCCTCCCTTTGAAAATAAGAGGGTTGGCATAGCGACTGGATGCCTACAATGGCATAGCTCTCGATTCTCTATTTTCCTTCTGCCAGTCTCCATGGGACACTTACCTCCTGCGTAGCTCAGTAGCAGATGATTGAGCTACATTAGGCCTACATTAAATACCTTGCACATCGTGCCTCATAATCTAATCCTGACACTGATTCAGAGCATTATATTCTCTTATGATTCCTTCACCATTGTTCCTTTATGCTGGGTTTAAATGATCATTGCTTTCAAGACTGCACCTACAACAAATCCTAAGTTCTATAATGGATGTTTGCTCCTCTTTGTATAATGTTTCCCTTAGTTCATGGCATGCAGCAGGTGCAAAGTAAAAGGATGTTGCATGATACACTGACACGAATGCATGACTGGGCAGAGCCAAGCAATATTATCAGTGTATTTCATCTATATAATTTTTTTGTAAGTGTAGATTATTGAGCCCTGGGCCTTGTATATACTAGGTTAGTATTCTACAACTCAAGCTGTAGCTCCAGCCCTTTCAGTTTCATTTTTGTCTGAGACAGGGTCTTGCTGCCTTCATTTAGACTGGCTTCAACTTGCAATCCTCCTGCCTCAGCCTCCTGAGTTACTGGGATTACAAGCATGCGTCATCAGGCTCAACCCACGTAAATTTTGGTTTCTCCCTATTCTCTTAACAATTTACCTACACTCTCCTTTCCTCACCAGAGAAGCAGAATTTCTTTATTCCCTTCACTCATTTGCTTGGAAACCTAGCTACTTCGAATATGCACGCGCGCGCGCGCACACACACACACACACACACACACACACACACACACACACACACACACACACACACACACACACACACACCTGTGTTTGAAAAGGAACAATCTGATAAAAAAAAAAAAAAACTGATTCACTCAATCTCCCCAAAGAGAGTACTAATCAATCAAGCTAGTCTTTGCAATTGGTCACATTTTAGACCATCTTTCTTATAAAATGCTATAAGACAAGACTGATGATAAGAACGCATGCTTTTAATAGTATCCATCAAAGTTTCCAGGCTTGCTTGGCTGCCACACCATCCACTCGGGGATATTGCAACTTACCCCTCCCCATCTTGTTCTGCAGCCCCACTGTATGGCTGGGTTTTTCTCTGTGCCCCTGGTTTTCTCTCTATGAATCCACTGTTTAGTGTCTTCTTGATATATACATATATATATATATATATTATACACACACACACATATATATATATATGTATATATACATATGTGTATATACACATACACATAGCATCAAGACTAATTATAACTATGTTAGTTTACCTAAGTATTAAGAAACTTAAGAAATAAGGTACTGAGATAAGGGTAAGCAAACTTCCTCACACTTAAGAGTCAGCTACGGTTCTGTTTCCGCCCTTCTGTCTCCCTCTTCAGCAGCCGGAATGCCAAGGCAAGAGCAACACTAATACAGAGAAGGTATCTTCTGTTTTAGCTTTTTCTGTTATAGCCTTTTCTGTTTCTCAGCATTTTCTCATTTTTTGCTTAATGTACTCTTCTCAGTTTGCATGGTAGGTTCCTTCTGGTATTTCAGGCCTCAGTTGTAATTTTGTATCTGCTAATCTTTCTTCTTTTAGGGACTGCAGTGGAAGTGTTCTGGTCACTCTCCATCATTTGCTCTCTTTTATCAGCCATTATTGAGGTCCACACAATCTATGTTGGTGCAAACACTGTACATCCCTGCTTGCATGTTTCTGTTTCCTTGCATTACCATGAGGATTTCCGAGGGCAGATCTGTCTACCTTCAGCCTGTCTTCTTCAGCGTTGTATCTTTGGAGTGATGGACATGCCTTGTCTGGTAGACAAGAGGTGTTTATGAAACAGCTCGTATAACTCCCTAGCTCCCTAGGAGAATCTGTAGTTGGAATCAGCACACACACTTTGACAGTCTTGGTTCTTTATACAGTTCTGGCTGAAGTGGCCAGAAAACTAGGGAGCATTCAGAATGTTCAATAACTTTCAGGTGATTGTGAAAATCAGGATCGAGTTTTCACACATCTCAGAGAAAAGTGCAGGAGTTCTTATTTGCTATAGTATGCTGAGAACTCAGCTGGGAGAATGAGATTGAATTGCCCACATTTACTTGGTGAGTGATACTTTTGTTCTCCCCCTAATGGAAGTGTTAGGTGAGCAGAATTAGAATCTGAAATATTATTTTAATTAAGAACCTTACGATGCCCAGCTCCTAGGATGTCCTATGTCCATTCTCCTCTTCTTTCTCCCTCCATCTTCTTCCTCTTCTTTTCTACTTTCTCCTTTTTCTATCTTAAGTAGCTATATTTATACCTAACCATATATGTGAGTTTTAATCTCAATGGAAATCTTACTTGTACTATTTTAAGTTAATTCTGCACACCTAGTTAAGCAAGCTGTAAATTGTTTTTTTTTCCCTAAGCAAAAACTGGAAAGTCTTAATACTAGGTATTGGCAAACTTCAATTTGCAAAATAAACCTGATCTTATTAATAAAACAAGGATATTTTTCAAGTAAATTGGTTTATTTTTATATTTTATAATACTTACCTGTTAAGTACATACAACAGACCTAAGTACTGCTCTGTAAAACAGAAGTTCTTGTGATTATTAGGTTGTAAAATAAAATGCTCTTACCTGAAGAAATGTCGAAATATGGGCAGAGTACACACACACATGTGCTTATACACCCAGAAATAACAAAAACTGGGCTACTTTTAGAAACCCACCAAACTTTCCTGTTACTCGATATGTTAACAATCATACCAGTGAAAATGAAAACAATAATAGCAGAAAGTATCTTAGTAATCAGTATATTTTAGGCTTAATAGTTTATAAAATGTATCTAGTTTAATCCTCATAACTGCCTTGTCAGGTAGTACTGTCCTCATTTCATAGAAAGGAAACAGACAGTAAAATGCATGACTAAAATGCATAGTGAAAGCTGTTCTTCTCTGCACACTAGCCACCAGGTAGACATTTTCCCAATAACATAGTTAGTGGTCTTAAAAAAAACAAAGAAGAAATGATTTCTAATGCAATCATTCTTTTATTCCCCAACAAACACGATCTGCAATAGTAAGAACTAATTTATTTAGATAATCACATCTAGCCAGTGTTTGATAACATTATCCATTCTGCTTAATTATGCATCCTGAAGCTATCTATTTCCTCAATAATGTGAAATTAGAAAAGAAGGCTTAGCAGGGGCGTAAGAAAATGAATTTAGGCAATTCTTCTTAATAGTTATATTTTAAGGGTTGATTTAACAGTCAGGGGCAAGGCTCCTGTAGACTGTGTAGAGGAGCGAGATACTTGCCTTACACCTGCCCTCAAGAAAGTTACCACCATTTATCTAGAGGAGACAGACACAGACATGATTTCTGACAGCATAAGGAGGATCTTCACCATTATTAATTGAGGTTTAACCATGTCCTAGGCACTATGCTAAGTACTTCTGTCTTATAAAAATAGCCACCAATTCGAATTGCAAAACTGTAAAAGCAAAGAAGAGATTTGTCAGTATGATAGCATCAGTGGCTGGTGAAACCTGTGTCTAATATGAAGTATAGGTCTGCCTAATGTGCCAATGCTGCCTGTTCTGGGAAGAGGTCATGATAGGTGCTGGAAGAAGGTAGAGGACTACATCTCAAGCTCACCATACCAGGTTGGAGTATAAGAGTCATTCCTAGCCAAAATGAACTATCTTAATGTTACCCACTAGGTGCCCACAGTCTGTTAGTGTAAAAATCAACTGAAAATAAACACCGTGCATTTCTAAAAGCATATGACCATGGACATGCAGATTTAATTCCAGTGAAGTGAGATCTTATGTTCCTGCATGCCTACTCCATCGGTCTTGGACACCTGACAGTCACTGAGGATGGAAGAGCAGGGATATTCAATAGATATACAGAAGTGAAGAAAGGAGGTGAACCTGACCTCTCCGAACTGGTCAAAATGCTGTTTTGCAAGGGCGCCTTGACTCTCTGGAAACTATTCTTCAGCTCAAGTTTCCCCAGAAGCCACCATTCCTTTAATAAGAGGGTTAGAAAACAGCTGCATCTGTCCCCCATAAATTAGTGGCCTTCTCAAAATCGCTATTTAAGTATACTTTATCAGGGCTTACCATTTTAATACCTTTGTCTTCCTGCCAATTTATCTATCCTACTTTTAGTTTCAAGCTGAATCTGCTGAGTTTATAAATCCTTCATTAAAGTCTCCACATAAAGTGGAGACATGAGCAAAGTAACTTTTTAAACACCATGGCCAAGACATATATGATAATCTATAACTATTAAGCAAGAGCCATAATTTTGTCCCCAAACCACAGTCTATATATACCTCATTTTACCTCTTGAAATCCAGCTACCAAAGCCCTTTGGTCCTTGTTGATCACAGTTAATGCCAGAACCTAAGGGTGATGGTAGGGGGTGGACGCAATGTCCTTTGATGGAACAGAGTGAGAGACCAGTAGGAAAACATACAAAATCCCATTTTCGCTGTATTTGATGTTGGTATAATTTGGGGAGGGAAAGGGAAAAAACAAATTGTTTAAATAGGGATACAGGTGGACCCATTGCAACAATGAGATGTATAAGATGCTATGTTGAAAAATGAACTTTACAATTTAGGTAGAGGGTAGAGGTGGTGGGGGGAGGTGGGAAGGAAGGGATGGTAGAGGAAAATCAAATGAGAGGCAACAATGCTTGATAAGAAATGTATTCATTACCTTACTCATGTAACTGTAACCCCTCTGTACAGTATTTTCACAATAAAAACTTATTTAAAAATTATTATGAATATGACATTTCTTTAAGGCACAATGAAATGTACAAGTAGAGGTAAGTGTGTCTGTTTGGGAAGGGGTGGTAAGACCAAATAGTTTACAACCAGACTGCAGGAATTGTCCAACACATCAATGAGCAGATCACTGCTATGAGTGCGCTATAAGCTCCAATGCCTGAAGTCTTCTGCCAAAGGAGGTATTTTGTTTTAAAGACATTGTGTTATTGTTATTGCTTCTAATGGATTTATGGGCCACTCCACTTAGTCATAACCAAAGCATCACAGAAAACATATACACTCATACCAACAGTGTTTGATATTTTAAGGGAAAAGATCTTTCACTAAGCCATTCATCACCATTCTAAGATGTCAAGACTGCTTTGTTCATGAACAATTGAGAACAGATGCATCACTGAACACACTGAAAGGGAAAGAAATGTGAAAAGCAAATGTTCACACTTCAATTTTAGTATTGAGCATCAAAGTGTGAGTTTGCAATAATGTCAATCATACCTGATGGATTATTTTCAAATTAGAACTGGAACCAGTGTTACCATATACTATTTTGTTTTCATTTGTAATGTTCTGGTGCAGAATCCACTTAGTGTTTAATAGCTCCACATAATGCAAAAGATAATAAAATAAAAAAGAAGCAAGATTTTTCCTGCTCTACATTGAATTCTTAAGAGGAAGGTAAAACACAACAAAGCAAGAGATATATGCCATTTACAGTTCTGTGCTTGATCTTGGCAGTGATGCTTGACACTAAATGAATGAATGAGCCTTACGTAAGGAGAAATAAAGCTAAGAAATGGATGTAGCAAACCGGAAGCAGGCTCCTGGGTCCTGTGTGGGTTCTTCTTATCTTAAAGATACTTGTTAATTGTAGAGCTCTAGGACTGCAAGAGAAATCCTTTCCTAACTTCTGTCACTATTTACATTAAAACCATCAGGATGGTTTCCTGTGATGAAATTTATGAGCAACTTTTTCAAACAAAATGAGGACTATTCATTTTTAGCTTCAATTCTAACAGCCTGTTTTTCACTCATATACCTTCTATTCACTATAGCTGGCTTCAGTTGGATTAAAGTAATTTTATAAATGACTCACTATAAATCATTTCCCTTTTTCTATTTAATATTCTCGTGTTCAAGATGCATGGCCAGAGATTGACTTACTAGATCCACAGTGGTATTCATTACAAATAAAGGCTTGAATATATTGCCCATAGGGTAGGAACAAAAGAATTAATAAAGTTCATTTACCCTCACACCACTGAATTTAATCCTAGAAAATAACCTCTTTGTTTCATAGAACCAGAGTCTGCTTTTAATCACAGGGTGGTTTTGCTACTTACCACAAAAGAATAATAAATCTTGAATCCAGGTTTTGCCACAAAGTAGTCATCTGACTTGAATGTTATTTTAATTTGGTTTGTCCTTGATGTGATCCTTGGAGGAACTTCTTTGTGTCCACACCACCGGCCTCTAACAACTGTACTGGTTTCTGATACATCTTCAACTTCCACAAAATCATACCTAGAATAAGTTTGGATAATTAAATTTTGCTGAAAAATTAAAATGTGATTTCTCATGACTTGTCAACTGAAAACTACAGAAACGTTGGGAGGAGTTTCCCAGTTAGGTATCCAAACTTGATTGTCAATCATCTATTCTGGGAAAGCCCTTATATACCCTCAATTATGACTATTCCCAGATGATTAATAATCAAAGTGGGTGGCTTTTTGAGCATCTGGCATAGGAAGTTATCATAGAAAATTTAGCAACTACAATCTGTCTGGCATATTTCAGATATGGCACAAGCTATATACCCAAACATATACTTCATAAAGTTTTCAAACAAAATCCCACTTTGAGTTAATACAGCATATTCAGGCTTTCTTGGGACAAACATGATTGATATCTATTTAGCTTTATAATAAGGATAAAAATTCTCATTACAGGGCATACCTGTCTATGGACATGATTTATTTTATTCTTTTTGGTAACTATATTTGGAAGTATCACATCATAAAATATGATAGTTTTCATAAAGCAAACTATACAACCTTTAAGGAAAGTTATCTGCTAACCAATATCCAAAATGTCTTGGGGTAGTTACAAGGGGTGTGAATATGCTCAAGATCCTCAACTCACAGTCAGTACCCAGCAAGGAGGAAAGCAGCAAAGATGTCTTTTATTTATTTATTTAATTTATTCTGTGTGACCATTTAATACTCAAGTTCCCCTACCCATTCCACCCAAACCTATTCCATCCCACCACATCCCATCACCCCTTCATCTAGTAAGGCATCGTCAATGACAGCTATTTACATCTCTCAGGAATCATTGATTCTATTTTCAGACTCCTCAGGTCTTGGAACATTTTACTACCTGTCATTCTGTTATAGTCATCAGTATCTCACTGTTCCTCTCTAACTTTCCCTAAATGACTTTAAATATTAAAGTCACAAGCATTCTAGGTGAACAGTGGGCATGCTGGATGAAAAGTGACAGAAATCTCCTATCTTATCATTTTCTGTCAAAATTACCATAAAGAATCAGCATAAGAAATATCAAGTCTGAATAGGGAGATGGGCCACTTTGAATTGGGTAACTTTATCCAGGTGCCCCACAGTCCTTATTGCATTATGAAGAATAAAGAGTAGGTGAGAAATAAAGACATTGTGACTAAATTTCTTTGACAGTGATTTATGTGACTCTCGTGTCTTATGCCTCAGTTTCCTTATGGGTGAAATAAGAAGGTTTATATAATTTTGCCAGCTGGATATCTCTCGTGTGCCATGTAAATTACTTTATATTTATATGGTGCTTGGAAGGTGAAAAGCCCTAACAAAGAATCATTATTCAAGCAATAAAATATTACAATGTAAACATCAAGGAGGCTTTGGAACAGATGGTAGCAAATCAATTACATTTCATTTTATACATAATATGTATAAATCATGTTTACTGCACAAAGCTGAATATACTTGAAACTTTGCTAATAAACAATAAACTATTTTTATTTAAAACTACACATCAGTGTAATTTTAATTCTTGAGTCCAAAGTCAAGGACACACCAGAAAGTGGCTTTGTGGCTCAAATGGTAGGGTGCTAGCCTTGAGCACAAAGAGGTTCACAGATAGCACCCAGGACCTGAGTTCAAGCCCCAGGACTGCCCCCCCACCCACCCAAAACCAAATAGTTTTAGCTGGGTACTTCTGGCTCACACCTGTTATCCTAGCTTCTCAAGAGGCTGAGATCTTGGTATTGTGTAAAGGGCAGGAAAGATTGTGAGACTTGTTATCTCCAATTAACCACCAGTAAACTGGAAGTGGTGCTGTGGCTCAAAGTGGTCGAGTGCTAGATTTGGGTGGAAAAAGCTCAGGGACAACACTCAGGCCCCGAGTTCAAGCTCCATGACCCATGGCTGACAATAAAAAAAAAGAGCACACTATTATCTTCTCCTGCCCTTCTTCTTGGGGAGTTTAAGGCAGGTCTTGGATCTGTTTCTCTTCTTCCTCCTATTCTTCTACCTCATTGCATAAATTTTGGGAACCAATTACATTCAAGGAGTAAACCAGAAATGATACTATCCTAACACCTGATCAGAATCCTAGTGCAGCAATGCATTCCCTCCTGTGATTCTGCATATAGCAAGAAAAACATAATAATATATTTGGTGTTTATCTTTGGTCTTTTCCTAAGTCTGTCTGAATTTCTGCGAGATGAGATAAGACATGCTTCTTTTGTTATTCCTAATACACAATTTATGTTGCTATGATTGATTCTTGGTAGGTCCTACATAACTTCAGAATGGCATCAGGTCATCGCTCAAGGTATGAGTAGAGGGTTGGGATTTCCAACCCCACCCCTGAGCTTCTGGGGAGAAGGAAGGGTCTGGAGATTGAATGATTACATCAATAATGCTTACATAATAAAACCTCTGTAAGTCCCCCTAACTATGAGGATCAGAGAAGTTCTGGGTTAGAGAATGCATCAAGGCTCTTGGCCTGTGATACATCTGGAGAAATGTGCCCTTCCTACTCACTTTGCTTTACTTAGCTCTTCTGTTTGGCTCATTCAGAGTTGCAACCTCTATAATAAAACTGGTTGTAGTAAGTTATATGTTGCCTTGAGTTTCATGCATTGTTACAGAAAATCACTGAAGACAAAGAAGAGGTTGTGGGTCTTAGGGAAAGCTTGGGACTTGAAATTGATAGTTTATGTAGGGAGTTTTGAGGGATTGAGCCCTTAAGGGGATCAGATGCTAACACCATCCAAGTAGATGGTCTCAGAATTAAATCCAACAGTAAGGTGCCCAGCAGGTGTTGCTGAATTGGTTGATGCAGGGAGACCTGATCCCTACCACTAGGTGTCAGAATATTCTGTGAGGTACTGACACTGGTGTTTTTCATGTCATCATCTTAAACAGTCTTTAATAGGGTTTTTCTTCTAAACTATTGTTTGTTGTTTTTTTTTTTTTAGCACAGAAAATTAGTTCTCCTTTTCAAGGTTGAAAAGACATAAGATCAGCTTTAGTTTATTCTCTTTGTAAATATTAACTGGCTCTCCGTGCATGTGTTTGTCTTTGCTTTCTGGCATACATTACCCTCTATGGTCCTAGAAAGTAATAGTCACTGCTGTTATTCTCCAAAAAATAGCAACATAATAAAAACTGTCAGCATAATACACATGCAACAAAGGACGATCAAATTTGAGGCACTTTTTATTATTCAAGGGAAAATAAACCTGCTGGAAGGATTTAGCAGTTCAGTAGTTCATTGGCAATGCAGAACAAGCACATGCAGTAAAATATAAAAAGGGGAAAAAAAATCCTCCTCGAGTCTTATACATGATAATTAGGCACGTAAAATGCTGGGCCTGGACAATTCAAAGAGGAGCAGCTTGGACTTTCTCTGAGAAATGTGCTAAGGGATAGGATTAGCAGGCCCAGCTTTCATCTTCTACCATGACCCAGAAATGACAGGAAATAGACACCGAAGCAGCACACACACTGTGGGCGCGCCTCCCCTTTCTTCCACTACATACTGGAGGCATAAAGCTAAAATGGTCCTCAGCCATCTCCAGCACTAGTTACACAGGCCCTGTAGCTGAGCTGGGTTCTGTGTTCCCTTGGCCCATGGCAGGCTTTGGCCAGTGTGGTGAGGTGCAGCTCAGTGTGATGGGAATATATCTGTCCATCTGCTCTCAAAAGCTGCTCTGGGCTTGGAAAAGTCACAGATGTTGACATTCCACCCGGCCTATGGAGTCCAGCAAGGTAACCAGGCCCTATGCAGTGCAGTCCATTTGTCTGCTAGGGTGCACACAAGGGTTTTTGATAAAGAAGGGACACATCTTGGGTAGGCCAAAGGGATTAAAAGGAATGTTGGATGGGATGCTTTAAATTCATCTCTTTTGTTCAACTTTGAACAATATCCTTTAATGGAATTTTTTCCTCACTTACCTACAGATATCATTTTCTGCCTCCTCTAATCCAAACTGATGGTCAAAAGTGAGCTGTATCCTGGTTTTCTCCTGGGAGTGGAGCCGCCAGGTCAGAAGCAGGTTCCTGGGGTAGCTGCTGGGGAAGCGGGGGCTCTGCACATGGCCGTTGCCTGTCACCTGGATGGTCTCATCTCTTCGGTACAAGTCTGTGAGGTGATTGCCCTCTGTTAGTAGTCACAACTTGTAGAAATTAGTATGTTGCTCCAATTACAGGAAAGCAAAAAAAGAACAATTTATAACACATCACATCACAAAGGACTTTTCTTGACTTTGGTTTACAAATTGAAGAACAAGCGGCAGCCCTTCGTGGTAATAAACAATTTGTACTTGTTTCCATCCCTTCCCCAAGAATTTCAGGCTGGCCTCCCTTACAACTTTCCATGTATAAAATTTCCTGTTTTGAAGAATTTCCTATCACTCTAGAGCTAGGATGGACCCCAGGGTTTAACCATGCTAGGTATGATGTCTACTGAGCCATATCCCCAGCCCTCTCAATCACTCTTAATAAGCAGGAACCTTAGATGGGAATTAAAATCAGCAAAGAATTTCAAATGGTCCATCCACTTTTCTGTGTAATGTTAATAAAGGAAGCAATTTATTACTCAGAATGTGTAAAACTATATTTCTAGTGACTAGCACTGAAGGTAATCAATAATGTTAAATGAATGAATGATTGGGAAGCAAATGAAAAGAGGAATAGTGTTCAATGGCCATCTGTGTGATACTCAAATGGCATTTTTAGCTAGTTTCTTTACCACAAAAATGATATTTTTTCTATGTTTTTCTTTCTTAAACAGGCCCATTTCATTTGCATTTTCTGGTTGTTGTGGAATAAAGAGCTCATTAGATCTTTGTCCTGGGTTCTTGGGAAGATGCTCCATGCCACTGAGATTTCTCTAGTGGTAAGAATATCTGTTGTAATTGGAGATTCCTTAGGATCTCACCTCAGTTTATGCTAATGTGGTGGTTTACTACATCCCTAGATAGTTCCAGCATAGGGGCTATTCATGCCAGAAAAAACAGAATATGGCTAGAGTTAGGGCTTCCAGCCATATGAAATCACTGATCTGCCCAACACTGGGAGGTGAGTGGGATTGAGTATGGGCTCCATCTTATTGCCAGTGTTCCAGTCAATCATACCTACATAGGAGAATCCATCAAAAACCCTAGACATAAGGCCTAGAAAAGCTACCTGGTTTGAGATAGATGTACCAGGAAGGCGATGTATCCTGAGGATACATGAAACCAGGTATTACTCCCGGTGTTCTTCATTTCATTGGTCCTGATTTCTTTCCTTTTTAATACAGTTTTATTGATAAGGATAGTGCTTTCCTGAGTCCTGTCAGTTGCTCTGGCAAATATTGAACTTGAAGTGTTTGGAAAACTTTTGAATTTGGTTTTTAGTCAGTTGAGGACCCTCAAACGTGCAACTAAAGTCTAAAATGGGGGCAGTGTGTGAGGCCTGTGTCCTTAACCTATCAAATCTGACTGAGTTTAAATTAGCATGCATTATACAAAATACTATCTTTTCCTATCTCCCGTATTTGTTCTTTGCATTTTACATGTTCGTTTTTTAAGGCTCCACCATAAACAGACCTCAAGCCATAGTCTATTTGTGCGCTCCCACGAAGAATTTACTGAGAGACCTATAATTCAGTGAGCCTGGCAAGCAGGCGGAACTGGTGGGTGGAAAGCTTTGTGGGGTAGGGCTGCAAAGGGTGGCTCTTAAGACTTCTAAAATGAGAGAGGGAGGTTAGACAGAAACTGGCATGTGATACAAACCCTCTTCTTTTCCATGTTGCTGTGGATAAGGAAATGTAAGATTCTTTTCTTTGAACTCAGTATGTAATGTGTTGCAATTTGATCAGTGAGACTTGGTGTAGGAGAATCATAGGTAGAAAACGGGGGAAGGGGTAAACTGATGAGCTCATATCCCTGATCCCCACCTCAGGATCATAACACTGGCAAGGTAGTAATGTCACCTGTACCAAGCTCAGCAACCAGACAACCTCACAGCTACTGGAAAACAGTGTTTGCCATTTGACCTTGTACTCTTCTCCCTTGATCTTTCACTGAAAATGTAGCAGGGAAAGTTACTTGTCTGCTCATTGTGTCATAAGGGAGTCTTAGGAAAAGTGTCTGATGGATGTTTACTAGGTTGACCAATGTGAACTACAATTATACTAAGGGCAAAACACACACCTGGGCAATCTAGTCCCACAGCTAATGCTCTACACAGTGTTCTTCCTTTTTAGTTTGAATTTTCTGGAGATTGTTTTAGACTCTAGGCTATCTGGAGTACATTTTAACTGTGAGATTACATTGTTTCAATATAATTTATAACTTAATGCCAATTCAGGGCTATTCTTAGCAGAAGAATTATACAGAGCTACATCCTATCAGGTTAAACCTGAGATAAATAACAGTATTATACACAAAGTCACATTCCTGAATAAAAGCATTTACTTTAGTGTTCCAATAATAGCTAAGATTCGTGGAACAATGATTATGTGCCAGACACGGAAAACGTATCTTAAAGGAACTATGTCACTTAACTCTTGCAATGACAGTATTCAGTTGCCAATACGTTCCTACAAATGAAGTTCTGGGAGTTTGAGACACTTGTGGCTCATGGTACAAAGCCACAATGGAGCCAACGCAGTCTACTACCCTAGGCTATTTTCAGAGTACACAACTTAACCAGAGCACTGATTAGGCTGAGGGCTACAAAAAAGTAAATGAATCAGTTCCCATTGAAAGAGAATAGTTTCTATGCATGTTTATATTGCAAGATATAGAGGTGCTTAGCCTCATAAACTCTGAACTATGCATTTGACTTCAAAAGACTAAAATATAAAGAAGCTAAAATATATTTACCTATTGTGCTCCCAATGCTTTTAAAACCTCCATTCATCCAATAAAATTTTTCCAGAAGCTTTTAAGAATCACTCACTCACTCATCTCTGAAATTAGACCCAATGCTTCCCACAGTGACAGCAGCATTGGCATGAACAGGAGTCTGATCAAAATGCAAATTTCTAAGTCCTGTCCCATACTTACTCAATAGAAATTTAAAGATGGAGTACAATGCCACCTGTGTTAACAGGCTGTCCAAGCAATCCTGATGCAGCCTAAATCTTAGGAACCCTAACTACATATATTTGCTGCTATCTTGTTTTTTTATCCTCATCTTCCTTGGTTCTGTCACTTCCTTGCTTTAACTCTGTTCCTCATATCTGGTTTTCTATTTCACCCCCTAGACCAGTGGGTGACCTGTCTTGGGATTGATTTTCCCACTGTTGACTTTGGAACCAACTGTAGAGTATCATTGATAGTGCGCAAGGGCCTACAATAAGGAGCTGCCTGTTTCTGAACCCATGGCATTAGACAGATGGGTCTCACCCCTCAGTTTAGCTGTCTTCATTCATGGAGAAGTCATCATTGGTCCCAATGTATTTAGTAATCCAACACACACACACACACAAAAGAATGCTTATGGTGAAATGAAGTGCTTAATAATGGCAGTATTTTATTCTTTTTTCCCTGCTAGACTATGATATT
This sequence comes from Dipodomys spectabilis, assembly GCF_019054845.1. NCBI lineage: Eukaryota > Metazoa > Chordata > Mammalia > Rodentia > Heteromyidae > Dipodomys > Dipodomys spectabilis. Next base: position 6,335,118 of record NW_024870700.1, read on the forward strand.
ACCTACAACATCATCACGAAATGTAAAGGGTAAATGCTGATCTGTTCAAGTAAGGATAAAAAACCATATGATCCATGCTGCCATATGCATAATGATGCGAGTTATAGGCCTGTCACCTCACAGAAACTCAGTGTGGCAGTACACACCCACTTTTCCCAGTGTCTCCACAAGACATCTAGAAACAAGCAAACGGAAGTCTCAAATACCATAACTTTCTTCTAGAAGCCAAAAGCAAAGACGAGTCATTCAATCAGAACTTTCCTGACTTGCAAAGAGATTATGACTAGGTTTCATTTGCAAATGGCTGTTTCCTCATTCACCAAATGTATCACAGAATAAAGCTGAATTTTAAGTCAACTATTACTCCCACTTCTGCTGCTAAATGATCACAGGTAAGCTCAGTTCCTGCAAGATGAAATGCAAGTTATACATATCTATCCCACAAGTCCACCATAAAAAAGTTGACAAAAATGGGAAGTAAATAATATGGGTTTCCTTCTGATTTTTAAAAGCATTAATTTTTGTGTTACTTAAACAGGTAAAAAAAAAAAACCAGCGTAGAGGAATTAAAATAATTTTATGCAAATCAAAAGAATAAAAGGCTGGTAGAATACATGTGAAGGCCAAGACTTGAATTCAGGCACTACATTTTTCCCATCCTAGTAACTTTGCCCATCATTACAGAGAACAGCATTAGATATACCATGCCATCTTGCTGGTATCTGTTACCTAAAACTTTAGTAGTATGGGAATTGTAGCAGTTCAGGGTTTTTTTTCCCTAGGTACAAGATTATGTAACAGGTGTTTTGTTTTGTTTTGTTTTCCTAGATGACTGCCAGTGGTTTGACCATGGGAAAGAGGCAAAAGGAAACAGCAGTGGAACAATAAAATCTGAAGTTTAGGGTTTTCCCTGGGAACAATGGCTTGAGAAGTTTATCTAGAAAAATGACATAGTGAATACTTGCGTGCTGTTATCTATAGGATGATTTTATTAAAATGGTCAAACACATTGTTTAGGAAAATATTTCTCACCAATTGGAAAATTATTACCTCACATAACTATCCACCTAGCATATTCATTTGTATTGGAGATGCTAGGGAGTAATTAAGTCTTCGAATTTAGACACAATGCACTTCATAATATGCTTCTATTTTGTAAACTAAACACTTCTCTCTGAGGGTGGTTATATGTAAGAGATAAAAAGAAATTTCTTCAAAAGTTTAATAGAAAAGTAGGAGAAGAAATGATAGCACAGAATATTAAATTCCTGAGAGAAAAGTTTATGTCTTGTTTATGTAATGCAGTCTTTTGCCAGTTTAACTGAAAAGCAGAAAGAAGAAAGCAAGGTAACAAAAGACAACTTAATAAAAAATAAAGTTGTAAAAGGCCTCAGATATTTATTTTGAAGAAACTCAATTCCACTGTAGCCAGTGGGCATGACATTTGTGCAAACACAAATTTAATATGAACATTAAAGAATTATTTTTTGAGAGTTCCATCAAAACGATCCTGCTTGATGTCTGGTTTAGATATTCTCAAATTCTCAAATGACTATCTTTTATATGAGTTATCTCTATCCAGTAATCTATGAGTTCTACCATGACCAGGCCCCACCACACTTTAAAAAGCTGTGATGCCATAGAATTATACATTCCAGGTTATGAAAGAAAAGAACTGCCCACTTAGATTAATATTTCCAGCAAAGTTATCCTGCATAATTTAAAGAGAAATAAAAACCTTCTATGATAAATGGAAATGAAAGAATTCATGACTATCAAACCAATACAGCAGAAGATAGTTAAAAGAATCCTATATACACAGAAGAGTAAGAGAAATGCAATGAAGAAATTCAGAAAAAAATCACCAGATGGGATTAATAAATACAGATTTGAAAAGAAATAAACAAAACAACCCATCACAATGAGAGGAAATACTACATATTTTCAAACACATCTTTCAATATTAACATTGAATTTTAATGTTCTTAATTCTCGAATCAAAAGACAGAAAGTGGCATTTAGATTAAAAATCAATACTTGACCAGCTGTTGTTTATTGAAAAGGCATTTCATCCAGGTGTGGATGATTCTCACCTTTAATCCTACCTACTAGGGAGGCTGAGTTCTGAGGATTATGGTTCAAAGCCAATCTGGACAGGAAAGTCTGTGAGACTCTTAGCTCCAATTAATCACCAAAAAGCTGGAGGTGAAGCTGTGGCTCAAGAGGTAGAGTGCTAGCCTTGAGCACCCAGGCACAATGCTCAGGCACTGAGTTCAAGCCCAGGACTGGCAAAAAAAAAAAAAAAAAAAAAAGATTTCCTTGACAAAGTCAAACATTGGCTGCTGGGGATGAAAGAAGGATGGGAAATATTTTCTAAGCATATGGACCCCAAAAGCTACACTCAGATGTGATTAAACATACTTCAAATTAAAATTAGTAAAAACGTACAAGTCTACTTCATATTAAAGATAACAATGTGTTAACAGAAAAGAATGGTTGTTAATGTAAGTACACCAAGTATCGGCACATTCAATTTCATTAAACAAGCACTACTAGACTTACAAGCACAGATAGATCTCAACACAATAATGGTATGGGATTTCAATGCTCCACTTCAAAAATTAAAAAATAAAAAAGGAAACTTCATAAATTAGTACTATCGATGAAGTGGATTTAACCAACATCTACAGAATATTTCATCTAAGAGCTGAACAACATAAATTCTTTTCAGAAGTCCATGGAACTTTTTCTAAAATAGGTCATATTTTAGGACACAAAGCCAGCCCTAGCAAATACAAGAACATTGAAATAATCTCTTGTATTCTATCAAACCACAATAAAAGAAGTAATCGATAACAAACGAAAATACAGAACATAATCAAACACACGAAGACTGAACAATTCATTGTCAAATGACCAGTGGCTCCTCTAAAAAAATAAGAGGGAGAGATTCTTCGAATCAATTGAAAATGAAAACACACTTTACAGGAACCTCCAGGATACAGCAAAGGTATTGCTAAGAGGAAAGTTTAGAGCTATGGCTGCCTATACCAAGAAAGCAGAGGTATTTCAAATAACTAGCCTAAAGATGTACCTCAAGCTCCTAGAAAAACAAAAGCAAGCCAAACCCCGAATTAGCAGGTAAAAAGAAATAATAGAGTAGGAGATAAATCAAGAAAATGGAAATTAAAAACAATGCAAAAATTACTGAAACAAAAGCTTGTTCTATAAAAAAATAAGTAGGATTGATAAATCTTTAGCAAACTGATTAAAAGAAGGCAAGAAAAGACCCAAATCAATACAATTAGAGATAGACAAGGGGATATCACAAGCAATAAAATACAGGAGAGCATTAGGGAATACCTTAAAAACTTATGTTCAAATAACCTGGAAATGCAGAAGATGGATAAATTTCTAGACATATTTGTCCTATGAAAGTTGAACCAAGAAGATATAAACCACTTACCTAAGTTTATAAGAAGCATGGAGAGTGAAGCAGTAATAAAGACGCTCCCAACAAAGCAAAACCTACGACTGTGTGAATTCATAACAGAATTCCATGAGATCATAAATGAAGAATCAATATAAATGTGCCTTGAAGTATTCCACAAAAATAGAAAGAGAAGAAAACATGCCAAACTCATTCTGTTGCTCTGATAACTAAACCAAATATGAAAATAACAAAAAACAAAAGTGCAGACCATCTCCTTGATGAATACAGATGCAAATATTCTCAATAGAAAAATAAATTCAAAGTGTATCAAAGATCTTAATGTAAGATCTGAAAATTGAAAACTACAATAGGCAAACATAGGAGAAGCACTGGAAAATATAGTCATGGGCAATTATTTGTTAAAGAAGATTCTAACTGCTCATGAAGTAAGAGCAAAACATGGACAAACTATAGTCAATCAAACTAAAAGCTTCTGTACATCAAAAAACAATTATTAGCCAGGTGGCGGTGGCTCACGCCTGTAATCCTAACTAATCAGGAGGCTGAGATCTGAGGATTGTGGTTCAAAACCAGCCCAAGCAGGAAAGTCTGTGAGACTCTTAACCACCAAAACCCATAATGGCTATGTAGCTTATGTGGTAGAGCACTCGCCTTGAGCTGAAGAGCTCAGGAACAGCGCCCAGGCCCAGAGTTCAAGCCCCATGACTAATAGAAAAAAACATTACCAGGATAAAGTCACATATAATGGGAAAAACTCTATTAGCCATTCACCAAATAAAATATATCTAGAAAACATGAAGAGCTCAAAAAAAATTAAACAGCTACCATCTACCATGAAGGAAATACAAATCAAAACTGCCCCGAGGTTCCCAGTTACAATAGTTATCAAGAAAACAAGTTGGGCTGGGATGTAGCTCAGTGGCAAAAGGCTTGCCAAGCAAGTGCAAGGGCCTGGGTTTGAAAGACAAAGAAGGAAACAACAGTAAGAGATGGTGAGGTTGTGGGAAAAAGGAATGCTTGTACCATTGTTGGTAGAAATGTTCAAGTGCAACTACTATGGAAATTAGGTACAGATATTCATTAAAACCTAAAAAACAGACCTACCTTATGACCCTGCCATACCATTCATGGACATATACCTGAAAGATTAAAAACAAAATACAAGAGAGATACCATGAAATCCTTGTTTATCCAGCTCCATTCATAATAGGTAAGCTGTAGCATCAGTGTAGGTGCCTATCAGCCATTAAATGGGTAAATAAAATGTAATACACACACATACACTCACACACAAACACTCACACACAAACACATACACACACTATGGAGTATTATTCAGCCACAAATCAGAATGAAATTATGTCATCTGCAAGAAAATGTATGGAACTGGTTATCATATTGAGATGAAAAAGCCAGGCTCAAGAGGCAATATGTGATCTGTTGTTCCCTCATATGCAGAACATAGACTTAAAATGATGATGGTGATAATTAGTAAGGATATAATAATCAAATAATAAATAATGGAACAACAGTATAAAAGGAGAACTATCTAGAGGTAGAACAGCAGGTGGGAAGAAACATAGGGTACTGGGGGAATTAAGAAGGCAGAGCACTTAATATACAAAGAAATATATTAAGATACAAGTAAGAAAACCCACCAAAGCAGGGGAGAAAGGTGGAAAGTTAGGGAATATACAATAGTGTTCTGAACTTGTTCAAGGACACTATCTCTCTGTAGAAACACAACAAAACTCCCTTGTACTATTAATCTATGCTAATTAAGCAAATGTCCCAGAAAGAAATATATGAACAAGACTACAATAAGAGCAGGAGAATTTGCTATTGTGTTTGAAGTCTGTTCTCAGGTTTATTATAATTGATTATTATTGAGCAACACTTGAAATCAGGTGATTAACTGCCCACATGTTCTCAACTTAGGCAAATATCTGAGACTAGAAATCTGAGGAAGCTTAGTTCTCTACTTTGCAAATGCATCTACCATTATGATTGTTGTTGATTTCATATTATTATTATCATTCACCTTTCCAATGACTTTTGTACTCTCCTTCAACAAATAAAGTATTGTATAGAAGAGTATCCTAGGATGAAAAACAGTACGTCAAGTGGTGAGACATGCTGTAGTGTATTGTTGAACAGACACAAAAGAAACTTGAAATAGTTGTCGAACAAAAAGAAAGTAGGACAAGAAATCCCTAATTTCAAAATGAATAGGTCAGTTTGTGAAATGGTGCCTAAAATACTCTAAATTGAATTTAATTAGGTAATTTTATATGAATTATCTCCTAACTTAAAAAGTACAAGGTTGTGGTCGCACCATGTGAACTGGTACCAGTAAAAATTAGAATTTAATAATGTTAGTTTAAAGATCAGCATGAAAACTCATTTGACATTTTTCTTCTTCAGTGTTTGCTAAGACTCTGAAGCTTGCAATCAGTGCACTAAATTCCTTTTGTGACGACTAAATGGGACAATCTTCGTTTACCATGTTACTTGCAGCACTGTTTGCATAACCAAGATGTGGAATTGTTGAAGGACGAATGGATCTAGAAAATGTGGTATATATACACACATTGGAATTCTACACGTCCATCAGAAAGAATGATATTGTACCATTTGTAAGAAAATGGAAAGACTTGGAAAAAATTATATTAAATCAAGTAAGCCAGACCCAAGGAAACATAGGATGCATGGTTTCCCTCATTTGTTGTAAGTAGAATGTGTCTATAAATCTACAAGTAAACACACTGGGTGGCAAAAGACAAAAAAAATCCCTTGGACAATCATAAATTATACAGGGCTCTAGGCATTCAAACAGTGAGCCAAAGGAGGATATTCATAGGAGAAAATCACCAAAGCTCAACAGCTATGTGTCTCTGATCATATAAAATAAAGTTTACTGAAATGAACTCCAAGAAATGGAAGCAATTTTTTTATTGTTATTTTGCTGTTTGTTTTTGTTTTTTTTCTCCCTTGTCGATGTTTTTGTCTTCTGTGCCTTTTGTCTTATAGGTAAGTATACTGTTTGGGAGAAGGATGGGGGGAGCACAGAAATGGTAGAACAAAGGGTGAACAAATGCAGTAATGACCCTCACTAAACACTATGTTGAAATTTAACTATATAACTTGGGAAGGAGAGTCAGGAGGGAAAAACTGAAAGTGTGGGAAAGGGTAATAGTGTTCAAAAAGAAATGTAGTCATTACTTATGAAATTGTAACCTTTCTGTACATTACCTATATAATGACAATTAAAAAAAGAATTTTTGGATTGCAACTAATACATTCCCTGCAAAAACTAGTTTTCCAATAGCTCACATTAACTTTCTCCAAACAGCATTTACCAGTGCTCAATCTATGGCCTACTTTTAAGCAACTCAAGTTGAACAAACACATGTCATTCATCTAGAATCCTCCATTTTTACTACCAATTTTATGTCTGAACTACAGAGTCCAAAATCTCCATAGAAGCACATTCTTTCTCCATTGATCAATTCTTGAAGGGGAACTGTCAAGAACTACTTGCTACCTAAGTCTTACCACAATTCTGCACCGAGGGGCCTTTCCATTTATCTGTGCAGCACTCTATGTTTAATGAGCCCACTGATCTTGTAGGGTAATTTTGGCAGTCAAGGAAGAGAACCAAGCTGAAAAGTGACTTAAGCCACATGGAAAAACATGCACCACAGGAAGTCAGAGATAGACATTTCTGGGGTTGGTTCATGCCAGACACTGCCAGGCAAAGGTCTCTGGGTATGTTGGTTGCTGTCTCAAAACCTTCCAACATACTATGTGGTTATAACCACATAGAATGTAAAACATTAAGCTTTTTTTCTCCAAGGTTTAGGGCTTTCTTCTTCCAGATATCCAAACATGAAAACTATAGAACAACTACTGCCCAAAGGGGAAAAAATATACACAATCCTTAGATTTGGCAACTGTAGCCAAAGTCTGTGGTAGCTCACTGAATAAAATGGCTACAGTTTATGGGGTAGCAGGGTCTCTTGGGTAAAATGTTCCACTGCTTATAGTTTGGTATACAATTAAAAATCTGCTCTAACTATGACCTTGAGTGTCTTTTGGAAAAAGGTATAATTAAATAACCCAAATCTCTAGTAAGATAACAGCTGCAAGACAAGCAACAAAAGTGCTTTCTGAGCAGTGTTTTATTTACATCTTTCTGAACTAGAAACATCTTGTCTCTGATGCATGTCAAACAGAATGTCAGCCAGCCTGTCTTTGCAAGGAGCTGCTGATCTCAAAGGCTGCAGTAATTTCTGTTATTGGTTTTGTAATTCAAGTGAAGTTTCTCTTTCACTGTATTTACCAAATACACAGAATCAACCTAGACCTGCTATTTCTATGCAACATTTAAGAACTGTTGGTTTTGTGCATGTGTGTGTGGGGGGAGAGGTAGAGGGCCATGTTTCCTACTTTTGAATATAAAAGTATATTATTGATTTATTTTTAAGAAACTGCACATCTTTTTCAAAAAAACATATTATGTAACTATTAAGTTTATGTAAGTAGCAGGTACAGACCCATATGTTCAGATTTTTCTCTGCCAATAAACTCCTATTGCATCTATTTATTTTCAAGAGGAAGTTACAGTGTGGTTAAAAAGCCAACTGCATCTCATCTGTACTCTTGAATTTTTTATGAAGCATAATTTTCCTGTTATGTCTAAAAGCCAAATTCCAAATGAATTTACCACAACCTGTGTCTCCATCATTAGCTACATTTTAATATATGAACATTGTTCATTTAATTAAAATGGTATACCAATGTGAGAAACAATGACTTCACATGGACTCTAAACATTCCCCCCAAATCTTTTGCTCTTCACAACCTTTTGTAAGCTTAAACTTGTGTGCCATGTAATGGCTCCAAGGGAAGAAGTCATCTGACTGAAGAGTGGCTTTCTGTCATTCCACCGAGCATTATGGTTCTATAAAATACACATTTGGACATTTATTGTCAACAAGATGTTTTCACTTCATACCACAGAAAAAGATGATTGAATGGGAAAAATGAGTTAGTGTATAAACTAGGGTGAAGGATGAGGGTAAACAGGGTAGAGAAGCATGAAATGGTCAGCATGCCTCATGTACATCTATAAAAATGGAACAATGATACCTGTGGGGATTTGGTTGGGGAAAGAGATGAAGGAGAGTGATAGAGAAGGTGAGACTTGATCAAGGTACATTTTATGTACAGGTGAACATTTCAGAGTGAATTCTTCTTGCACAACTATTAAGGCTGGTAAAACATTAATATCTTCAGCTAAATGCTTCAAGAATACATCTGAAGGTGATATAGTTCAATGAACTTGATACTTTTGTTCTGTGATTATTGCATTTCTAGTCATTTTGCACATGGTCTGTATGAATGTTTCTTCGTGGCATCACAGTACATTGACAGAATTGTGTGCACTAACTCTCTCTAATATTTGCTATGTTCAAAATAAGGAGAAACACAGGACTGTCAAAAATGTGCATACAAATTATCTATATGCACACATAAGTGTCAAATTTATATAACCCCTATTGAAGTACTGACCACAAGAATTTGTGACTGAGTATAGTCACTTAGGAGCCTAAGTGACTGGTGCTTTAAGTTAAGTCCCCAAATCCGTAGCAGGTGAATTTCTCAGACATAAACAAGATCCCACCACGAGGATATTTTAAAATGTGAGCCTATATAGAAAAGAAATAAAAGTTTATTGTGGGAAATGGAACCTAAGTATACACAAAGTACATATCCTTAAAAAATCGATTCCAAATTTATTATACATTCTAATTTTATATATGTATACTTATATGTATGATTATACTAATATTGCCCATCTATGGCAATGGTTGAATTGCGAAACATGTAGAGTTAGGAAACCTTGATCCAAGAACCAAGATTTTTGGCAAGATGGTGGAAGGTGCAAATCCACTGTGATGGTCAGTAAACATTTACATGCATTATTTGAAATTCTAGAAGAAATTATTTAAGAAAACCAAACACAATACAATGTAACTCCCTCCACTCTGCCAAATAGCATAAGAAATTCTTATTCTTCCTCAGAAGCGGATCTGAGAGAGGGATATGGATGTAGCTTGCCTTTCTCTGGTATTGAGACAAAAGTAAGACTTGAGAGCTGTCCCTGGAGTGTGGTATGGAACAACCAGTGAGTGAGGATGTCTGAGAGAACTCCCTAGGGTGCTGAAACCAAGACACAAAGACAGCCCTCCCCCACAGCCCTCCCGAGGAAGAGGCGAGAAGTTGTCAGCATTTATAGAACATAAATGTGGGCCTCGAGAGACTTGGCCCAGCAGAGCTGTAGTGTCTGCTCACAAAGTTGTAGTGCTGTTCATTCACTGGTACTCTCTCCCAGACAATGGAGAACAGCAGTCAAGTCTATTAAATTGGTTTTTCTATTCTTCCCTTTCCTCTTGGACTTGCTCATATCACCTGATAGCAGCAGGGCGGCTCCCATACGCTCTGTGTGCATAGACAGCATGTGATGAGGCTGGGGTAAGTGGAGTTGTGTTCCTGATTTTCCTGCTATTGCTTTGCTTTTTCCATAATCCTTGCCAATATGAAGGAAGTCTGCTCTGTGGCTATGCTTTCAAAGGATCAGAGACTAATAGTCTCAGAAGTATGGTTCTCATATATATATATATATATATATATATATATATATATATATATACACACACACACATACACACCAGTATGAACCATACATATATGTATATATATATATATACATATATGTATATATATATATATATATATATATATATACATATATGTATGCATTGAGAAAGGCAGAAAAAATACTTGAAATTCTCTTCGGACTTTTTAAACTGACTCATTTATAGACTATCTGTCATTTTAAAGTAAGTTATGCCTTAATATACACAGTTTAAGTACATACAAATTGAGTTTGAGTTTGAAAAATAAATTAATAAGGAATATGATCAAAAAAGATTGAGGTTCCTGTCTAAGAGACTCCAACTGTTTTCTCAGGGTCATAGGACCAGTGACCTTGATCAAAGTCCCAGTTCTTTGAGGGACTGTATAGGTAGATGGCTGCCAGACTATCTAGAGGAAAATCCTATGGCATCCTCATTAAACCACTCGTTCCTAAAGAGTCTGAGCTCCACTCTCAGTATTGAGCTCCACTCTCAGTATTGTATGTGCTCATCTCTGTCACTTTCTTCGCAGTGCCGTATGGAATGAGGCTCTTTGTTCTAACAATCTTCTGCAGGTGATTGTGACATATCAGCTCCAACAGTAATAGCAGCTCTAATCTGACTTAACAGGAAACACTTTTTCATTGCTGGGAATAAGTCTTCTTGCTATGTTCTTTTTCCATTTCTCAATAGCTATAAGCATCTTATTAACAGGGACCTGGCTATTTTCTCTTTAATTTTCAAGAAGACTGCTTCACCACTTTTGAAGGACATGTCATTCTGGTTTTGATTTGGTAAGCAAGTCTTGCTACCTACTGTCCAGAGCATCCTGGAAAGCAAAGATGAAGGTGGAGTGACAGCTCTAAGCACAACTGCATCTACTCCAAGTCACCTAGGAGTTTACAATTTAATCTACATGTTTCATTTAAGATTTGCCAATCCCAGTCTTTCTTCTTATTAATGGTTTTTACCCATAAAAGAAAAATAACTGATTTTGTTAGAGTGCCTTGCTACTTACAAGACCACAAAGTACTGACTGGATCTACAACTAAATCCTATGGAAAATAAATTGTTGTCATCATCACCATTTCACATAAGAGGATAATGAAGCTCAGAGAATTGATGCTTTGTCCAAGGGCATTCAGGTCAGAAACAAATCCACAGAATTTAAGCTATACCTTTCTGACTTTAAAGACACAATAGGCTTTATCATTTATCTGTGTCCAGTTTTGGTCAATCTACTGGGGTGTGCTGAGAACACCATTTCCAGAATATTTTGATAGAATATTGCCATTTTATACAAGGAGAGAATAACACATATTTGTTGCGTTTTTTTCCACTCATCTTTAAAGATTCCTGTATTTTGTTGACTATTTTTTGGTCACAAGGGCAGATTGGGACTTTTGAAGAATGAATCTCATGTTTTGGGGGTGAGCACTGATTACTACAGAACCTATTATATTGAAAGCATAGCATTATGAATCTGTTTTTTTTCCCCCTAAGGGAGCTACCTTATCTCTAGAATGGCTCTAGTTATTTAAGATGAAAAATTCTATTCAATAAAGAAAGATCTTTCCAATAAGAAGCAGGGCAGAAACCTGAGAGACTGATGAATAAATTTGCTACATTTCAACTTCTGCAAATACTCATCACTCCTACTTGATTTGGTCACTGTTTCTTTGTTTTCAAAATGGTTCCCGATAACGTGGATATTCCTGCTTGCTTTAAACTTTCTATAAAAAATAGCTCCTGAGCCCAATTCTAATATCAACTATGCTAACTTTGGTAGAGCTTTACTTTTTGATGTCAATCTAGTACTTGTGTATTTCATGTAGTATAAATAGTAATTTACGATTATGCTTAGAACATCAGGTCCAATGTCTCTTAGCCACAGGCACAGGGACCCACAACAGCTCTGCATTCTGGATAAAAACACTGCTGGGAGTGCCTGAAATAAAATCAAGGCTTTGTTTAAAGTTATAGTGTTTTGAAGGTTTTTTTTTTTTAAAAGGCACTGCAGAGGCATAAAACTCAAAAACAGTTTTGTTACGGTTGCCTGAGACATTTTGTTCCATTTCATTTATAGTTTGTAAAGAAAAAAAATCAATAATGTTATCTTTTTCTCCCTCAATGTCATAAATTGGGTCTCTGATTTTGAAAGCCAGCATACGCGGTGACTCTGATTAGTTCTTTTACTCGGGGGGGCTTCAAAGAGAGACGTCAATGAATAAGCTTCAGTGAATGATTTTTACCAATCTAAAGTAAACAAGAGCCTGTCATTGGTTAAGCACATGTTCTGAGCTGGGTGAAACAGAACATTCCTAAGTGGAATGGAAAGGATAATGGAACATAGATGGGTAAGACAGTTCTACATCAAGTGAGAGAGTTCTACATCTCCAAGAACAGAGACAATCCACGAAAACTTTCTACAGCCATTCTAATCACATAAAGGAAACGCTGTGGACCCGTGTAAGTTGGATGGTCTAAGCATTCTCTTGATATGTAGACTACTACATTTAATTTTTCTGAGAAAAATAGAAGGTGAATTAACTCATCTTTTAATTATGATCTAAAAAAATGAAACTTTTGTTTATCAGGCTTTGTTTTTCATTTTCACGGTTGGAATATAATTAAATTCTATAGACAGATGGGCTAAAGCCACACTAATTACCACAACAATCAGTTAACTCAGATGCTATTTAGAATAGAGAAAGCTATATAAACAACAATCTGGAAATTTTATCTTTTATGAGACAGTTGTAGAAATATCATCTATCATGCTTATAATTCCTAAAATATCCAAATGACCATGTTCTCGTGGTATAATGAGCTTTTTTTGTTTATTTGAGATCTTTCAATTTACCTCAGTCCTGCCATGAAATGAAAACAAAGAAGATGTATTTCCATATATTACCATACACTACCTATTGAAGCAGAGGCCCACGGCTGGAGGCACAGGGCCCTTCCTGTTTGGGGCAGATGCATGCCATTTCTCCATGCCCTAATGCAACAGAAGGTGAGGTTTGTGGACAACATGAAAACTGATTGCTTTAAGAGACTGTTCTATTATATCATTGAGAATATGTAGCACCCTTAGCATTTTAAATTAACATATGACAGCCAGTAAATATTTACATTCATATTGAGTATCCAAAAGGATTTGTAAGGATCCTAGCTAGAGCCTTTTTCTATTTTCCATTAAAATGTTCCCACAGGTTGGAGAATAGCAGAAGCTACAATGGAAGGGCACTGTTAGGAAATCTTCATGTTGCTAAAGCAGTGACAGTGAACTGAGAAAAAGCTACCCACATTTCAATTCAGGACCCTACAAAATGTTGCTGTATTTCAATCATTGGAAATAAACATAGCAGACCAATATGAACTAAATTCTCAGGTCAATTATATACATACATTTATATATTTATTTTGCTAGTGTTACTAGGGTGTTTAAACTTCAAAGTCTGGTGATAACAAGCCTTTTCATTTTTAATATATCCATTAATTTATCAATTAAACAACTATATTGAAGTACATACTCATTTATGAATGCTGTGGCACCACTTATTTTATGACTATAAAGAAATAAACATGGAAAATACTTGTTTAACCTAAAAGTGCAATTTGAAAAATTCTGAAAAATCTCAAGTGATAGCTTAATTGTATAGTAAATATTGATCACACTTGAAAAGTGACGTGAAGCCATATTTAAAGGAAAGAATCTCAACAGGACAACAAAAATATCTATGCCTAACATGTAATTATTGAATATATTTCATAATGATATTTATTTACATGTTTTTCACAAAATAAACTCCAAATTTATTGTTTCATAAAGCAATAGGCAGCATTTTAAATACCAACTGACTCTAAGTGGGATCAGCAATGATCTTATTCTTTTTTGTTGTTACATTAAGTTTTTAGAATGAGATAAATTATAAAAGGTATTACTGAAGGTTTACTCCACAAAATAACTTTAGAGTTACTTACTTAGCTAGTGTGAAATCACTGCCAACTCTTCTATTTTCTGGGTATTTAGGCTATACAATGAGAATCGATTTTCTAAGTGATAGCCCTGAGACCTTCCAGGAATCTCACTTATCAAAGAAAGATTCAATTATGTTCTCATATTGCACTTACCCAGGAGGGAAAGTCTGGGAATATATTTAAAGAACTCCTCAAGAGAACTTTCCACAACCTTCGGTTACCTAGATTAACCCACCCGGACCATTCCTAACCCCCTTCCATCAATTTCCTGTGCTATAGGGATTAATGGCCTAACACAATGCTTATTTAAGCAATATTTGTAGGTGCTACCAATGATCCCCTGGTCTATTACATCCTCAGGTAAGTGCTCAATTAAAATTGTGAGTTAAGAGAATTATACTTATGAATTATACTTGTGGCATTTGAAATACTAGCAGTGTTGAGGAAATGAAAGAATCAAACAATACACAAAACAGAAGTACGGAACAGCCCCAGGAGACTGTCTGTCTTTTCAGACCTTAGCTGTTTTTCAACAGAGGTTGAAGGCCTGGGTGGATAGCTTGATCACAGGGTCTGAAGGAGTCCTGACAGTTCTGCTATACTATGCTTTATAGAGTGATGAGAATAAATTGGCCAGATCCTGAGGAGTTTTGATTTCCAGCATTTGCTCATAGTAAAAAAAAAAAAACAAGTAAAATAGTAAAAAGTATATAAACATAAACTGCCACAAAAATAGAGAAATAATTACAGAAAGATAAAAAGTATCACATGAAGTTTGATTATGTTCAGTATTCAGGCAATAGGAATATGGAAAAGAGATGTTTATTTTTCTTAATAAAAGCCCTCAATTTTTGGTTTGCCAGAAAAAAAGCTTATGCCACAAAAACAATTTCATCTCATAGTGAAACAACAAAACAAAAACCCTAGTATTATCTCCCTAACTTAATGTGGTTTTAGGAACAAACTGTGCAAAACTCCTTGGAAAATTAGAGAGAGAAATACTGGGTTCCCAGCTGTTCTTTAGCAGAGTAGTTTGAGTGTGATGTCTGACGTCACAGTTGTTTTCAAACTCAGGAGAAACAATTATTGATCTCTGAGGAAATGATGACTAGGATGCTAAGAACCACAGAAACAACTGTAGGACTTAATTGTTCAACCAAAGACTGATTTATATCTCTGTAACTAGTGAAAATAGCTTGAAATAATTACTGCTTGTCTATAGGAAAATTCTGGGCCACATCCCCCATTTTAAATAAAATCTTCAGTATTACAAACTGGCCTTTCCAAGCTTTAACCATCTTGAGCTTTGGTTTCTAAAACACCACCACACTCAGACATGGCAAACTCCACGTTACATTCTAAGTCCAGTTCTTTCTGGAAGCTTTTTACTGCCCCACAACCTACTTACCACCTTCTAATTTCTCCCATGCTGTGCAGCCTGCTAGTGTGGTGCAGTTAAAAAATCTCCCCAATGTGTGTGTTTGTGTGTGCGTGCGCGTGTGCATGCACTTTTAACAGATCATAGCACTTTTAACAGCACAGACTGCATTTAACATTAGTCATCTCTGAATCCCTAGAACCCAGCACATGCTTCACATGTACTTGGCATTCAGATAACATTTCTAACAAAAATAATGGGGATATGGCAACCAGGTGATAAAGCAGTAAGTGAGACATAATTTTTCATTTGAGAAAGACACATGAGAAGCAGGAGTCAGAATAACTGTAGACAGATGCCATATCCTATCCTCCTCTAGGCAAATGTGTAGCCCTTCCAAAACACTAAACCTAATCCACAATGAAAGCCCCTCTAATTATGGAGGAGGTTCTGGCAGAGAACATTGTTGATCTCTTGGTTCATGACTATCTTTTTGGTTCACATCTGGGAGGAGTCAGTGAGCCAGGGACTGTGGGCTCTGTCCAGAGCAATCACTTTATGAAATATAGGAAAAACAATGGGAACTTAAGGATTTTCCTTTAAGTTAGTTAAATGAAAATTAAAGCCAAAACAAATACCTGCCCGAAATCTCTTCCATTTCTTTTCCCTTCTCATTTCCCCCTTTCCTTTCTTCCCCCAACTCTCGTCTTCCTGTTTCTTAAATTCTTACTCACCATACATAAACTCCTTAGATTCCTAAGTGACATTTTATAAATGGATTCAAATAGCTTTCTTCTTCTTTCTGCACCACAACTAAAATTCACATGTAAGTGTTTCCTATTGCATTGAACATTTCATCTTTCTGGCCTTGTCTAGAAAGGTTGTCTTTGAATATACAACTCCATTTGCCTGAATGAGTCTCACCACTGCTCATCCAGAAAAATTCATCCTTCATCGCACAACTGGTCTCCTCTTTGGAGAAGTATCTTATCAAACAGGGTCTGTACACGTACTGAGCTTCAGCATTGTGCTTGTTCTATATACACGTTAATCCTTTCACAGAATGTGAAATCCCCAAGGGCTGGCATCAAGTTCAACAAATCTTTCCTAATAAGAACCTAGCATAGCACTTGCCATGGTGGATATAAGCTCTTCTTGTTTCATGAATAAGTAAAAGTACACAGCATACAACCCCAAAATGAACAAAATGAATTTTGACATGTTGTTGAGGAGGACTTGAATGATATTTTTCAGATCTGGTGTCAAGTGGGTCTTGCATGGCTTGCCTTGGAATCTAACAGTCTGTTTTCATGGGAACAACCTTCTAAGTTCCAACAGCACACATAAAAAAGAGCCTATGACCTCCAAGTTCCATGTGCCCTGTGGCTGGCACTGAGGCTGGGAGAAAGCCTCGGGACTGGTGAGCAGCTAAGGCCCTCTGAGATCAACCCTGCAGGACATAACCCCGTGGGGGAGGAACAGCCAGGCTATCAGGAGCAACCAGCCCAGTCAGCCAGTGAACCACACCCATGCTCCCGGCCCACCTGGCTTTCCGGGGCCCGTGCCATGCTGATCACGGTGTACTGCGTACGGAGGGACCTCTCTGAGCGAACTTTCTCCCTCCATGTCGCCCCTGACTTTGAGCTCTGCAACTTCCGAGTCCTCTGTGAGATCGAGTCTGGAGTCCCTGCTGAAGAGAGCCAGATCATCTACCTGGAGAGACTCCTTGTGGATGACCACTGCTCCCTGGGCTCCTATGGCCTCAAAGATGGAGACGTTGTCGTATTACTTCAGAAGGATAATATGGGACACCGGCCTCTGGGAAGGGCTCCAAATCACCACCATCACCATCATCATCATCACATGGAGTTCGGTGGGTTTGCCACACCTGGGCCCTCCACGGCCCGGCAGCGGGCGCCATCCGCCCAGCTGTCGCACGGCTTGGCGTCTGGGGAGAAGGTAGGTTCTGTTTCAGGTCTAAACAGCCCTGCCTTGATTCGCAGCATGTTGCTCTCCAATCCCCACGACCTGTCCCTGCTGAAGGAGCGCAACCCCGTCCTGGCAGATGCTCTGCTCAGCGGCAACCTGGACACCTTTGCTCGGGTCTTGAGGGAGCAGCAAAGGGAGATAGCCTTGAGGGAGCAAGAGAGGCTTCGGCTCTACACGGCTGATCCCTTTGATCGGGAAGCTCAGGCCAAAATAGAAGAAGAGATTCGGCAGCAGAATATCGAAGAAAACATGACCATCGCCATGGAGGAGGCCCCCGAGAGCTTTGGACAGGTGGCGATGCTCTACATCCACTGCAAAGTGAACGGGCTCCCTCTGAAGGCATTTGTTGACTCGGGTGCTCAGATGACCATCATGAGCCAGGCGTGTGCTGAGAGATGCAACATCATAAGGCTGATGGACCGACGCTGGGCTGGAGTTGCCAAGGGGGTGGGCATACAGAGGATTATGGGCCGCATTCATCTAGCTCAGATTCAAATAGAAGGCGATTTCTTACAATGTTCTTTCTCTATACTTGAAGAGCAGCCCATGGACATCCTTTTAGGGCTAGATATGCTCAGGAGACATCAGTGTTCCATAGATTTGAAGAAAAATGTGCTGGTAATTGGCACCACTGGCACACAGACTTCCTTCCTTCCCGAGGCAGAGGTACCAGTGTGTGGTATGTTAAGTACTAATGAGGAAGAAGAGTCTTCACACAAGGAAGTAGCAGAAAAGATTAAACATTCAGTCATGGATTCAGGACGGAAAAAGCACTGAAGCAGGATTACAGATATGTCACCATCAGGTCCCAGGAAATTATTAGACACGAACTCACTGGCAGTGTAATCATTAAACACATCTGTAACAGCTGAGTTCTCAGATGGGTCAGTGTGTAAATCAGATGGTTCTTGTGGGTCCCTTATCTACTCCCATTCAGAAATCACTGACCCTCAATGGGAAGGCTCTGGAGACCCGTGGGTTTCCAGATACCCCTTGAGGAGGAAAGCCAGCCTCTTCTGTAAGATTATAGGGAGGCCCGCCCAAGTAATTGCCGTTTTGCAACAAAATGGTGAAAGCCACTGCTGCAGACTTTATAAAGGCATCTATAGAAAACAGTTTTACAAAAGCACTAACCTATTTGTAAGTTAGTTAAGTAAGGATCTTGCTGTGTGACCCAGTACATCCTCAAACTCATTTTCCTGTCTCTGTCTCCTGAGTGCTAGGATTACGAACATGTGCACCATGCCCGGGTAATAGGTTTTATTTTATATGCCTATTTTCACAGATTGTATTTTCTTTGGGATAAGCATGAAAAATGGCGGGGCAATTATAGTCTCAAACTGATTAATACTTACAAATATCTATTTGGGGCAGCATGAGGGTTCATTTCCTCATATTTTAGGTCTTTCTTTCTCTTATAGTCATGCTCACTACAACCCCTCCCTAACGGTCATTTTTGACATAGTTGAGAGTAGTTTTCTCCTCCATTGTTATTCTGTTTCCTGAACTTAAAGAAAACAGTTATAAAACAAGCAGTGAATTAGACTTTCTTAAATTATGGCACCCTTTGGTAGCTTAGTGATTTTATGAGAGTGGCAGGTGGGGCAGCAGCAATCCCAGACACTCATACCTATTTTGACATTTCAGTTCATGCTTAATACAAAAGTGTTCATTGGCAAAATAAATTTGAAAACTTCATAATAGGAATAGCTATAAGGCCTCATTCAGAAATGTGATCCATTCTGGGAACCGAAATGATGAGTAATAGCCCCCAGTTAAAATACCTAATAAAAACGGTCAAGTGCCTGAGACCATCAGAAACAGGGGAAAAAAATCTTTCAGGACAGTAACTCATCAAGACTTTACTAAACAACCAGATTTAAAGTTAAGAAAAAGATGCTCTGGTGAATAATGTTGTTAAACAAAGTTGTTCTCGTAGCTTTAGTAGGGCCTTGTTTGTGATCGTTCGGGTAAATGCCCAAAAGTGGGATTGCAGGGTCATAAGGAAGCTCTATGTGGAGTCTTTTGAGGAACCTCCATACTGCTTTCCAAAGTGGTTGAACAAGTTTACACTCCCACCAATTAATAATGCAGTAGGGTTCCCTTTTGGCTACATCCCCTCCAGCATCTGTTGTTATTAGAGTTCTTGATTACAGCCATTCTAACTAGGGTGAAGTGGAATCTCTACGTTGTTTTGATTTGCATTTCATAACCAAGATATGGAACCAACCCAGATGCCCCTCAGTAGATGACTGGATCAAGAAAATGTGATATATATAAAAATAGATGTATATATATATGAATTCTATGCCTGCATCAGAAAGAATGATACTGCCCCATTTGTTAGGAAATGGAAAGACTTGAAAAAAATTATATTAAGTGAAGTAAGCCAGACCCAAAGAAACATAGGTCTCATGGTTTCCCTTATTTGCAATAACTAGTATATGTCTTGGATATTTTTACCAGACAAGTAGAAAAGGTCAAAAGCTATGTACATATGCCCATATAAGACGATACTAAGTGA
Organism: Dipodomys spectabilis; assembly: GCF_019054845.1. NCBI lineage: Eukaryota > Metazoa > Chordata > Mammalia > Rodentia > Heteromyidae > Dipodomys > Dipodomys spectabilis. Next base: position 6,355,148 of record NW_024870700.1, read on the forward strand.
AAGAATCCCAAGATAGGGACACAAGAGGTTATATCTTTGTCGCTGTTGTTTTTAATGTACTATGTGATTTTTGGTTTATTTTGTAGGTTCTTCCCTCATGGTATAACCCCTGTTTACACCATATTTATATATACACTGCTTCCTGTATATACATTCTTTCTAATTTGGAAAGGGGAAGGGAAATAACAAAATGTTGAAACATGGATACAGGTTGACCCACTGTAACAAGGAGATGTACAAGACACTATGTTGAAAACAAACTTTACAACTTGGGGCTGGGGAGGAGTTGGGGAGGTGGGGAAGGAAGGTAGGGGGAAAACAAAGGAGGAGGTAACAATGCTCGATAGGTAATGTACTCATTACTTTACTCATGTAACTGTAACTCCTCTGTACAGTATCTTTACAATAAAAAAAAACTTAAAAAAGAAACAGATGCTCTGATCTTAGATCTTTATTACTTAGATGAATCATTGATGAATTGTTTCAAAGCAGGAAACCAGTTTTCAAGTGCTAAAACTATATTATGATCAAGGACATACTTTAAGTTACTCTAATTCCAAACAATATCCAAAGCCACTTGAGGAATTCCTAAAAACTAACAACAAAAAGTCCTCTTTTGAGCCAGGTGCTGGTGGCTCATGCCTGTAATCTTAGCTACTCAGAAGGCTAAATTTTGAAGATCAAGGTTCAAAGCCAGCCTAGTCAGGAAAGTCTGTGAGACTCTTATCTTCATAAGTAGTAGAGCACTAGCCTTGAGTACAAAGAGGCTCAGGAACAGAGCCCAGACCCTGAGTTCAAGCCCCAGGACCACTGTGTGTGTGTGTGTGTGGGGGGGGGAGTCCTCTTTTCTAACCTCTAATTTGTTTTGATTCCTCATGACACTCCCACCCACATTCTAAAGAGAGCCATTTCTTTCAGTCCAGACTCCATTGGTTCACCTTCCACTTGCCTGCCTGCCTGCCTGCTTGCTTGCTTTGCTTTTCTTCTCTTTCTTTCTTTCCTTCCTTCCTTCCTTCTTTCTTTCTTTCTTCTTTCTTTTTCTTTCTCTTTCTTTCTTTCTTTCTCTTCCTTTCCTCCCTCCCTCCCTTTCTCCCTCCCTTCTTCCTTCTTTCTTTCCTCCCTTCCTCCCTTCCATCCTCTCTTCCTTTTCTTTCTTTCTCTCTTTCTTCTTTCTTTCTTTCTTTCTCTTTCTTTCTTCTTTCTTTCTTTCTCTTCCTTTCTTCCTTTCCTTCCTCCCTCCCTTCCTTCTTTCCTCCCTTCCTCCCTTCCATCCTCTTTTCCTTTTCTTTCTTTCCTTCTTTCTTTCCTCCTTTCTTCCTTTCTTTCTTTCCTCCCTCCCTCCCTCCCTTTCTCCCTCCTTCCACCCTTCCTTCTTTCCTTCCTTCTTTCTTTCTTTATTTTTTTAATTACTGTAAAGGTGAAGTACAAAGACATTACAGTTCCATAAGTCAGGTAAAGAGTACATTTCTTTTTGGACAATGTCACCCCATCCCTCCTTCCCCCCTAACCCCCCCGGTTTTTCCCTCCCATCCCTACCCACAACCTATATAGTTTATTTTCAACACAGTGTCTAGTGAGTACCACTACTGAAGTAGTTCAACCTTTGTCTCACCATTTCTGGGTTCCTCTTCCTTACAGTTATTCTCATATTCACCCTCCCAAGTCTTTTGTACATTTGTTTCAAGGTTGATATACAATAGAGGTGCTGAAATGGCCAAATGGCCAGACTTTTTCCACTACTTTGTTATCTCAATAAGCACTCAAGACAAATGCAAGGAATAAATGGAAAACATACAGAGGAAAGCTAGGGATAAGAAAATCACCTATGAATATATAGAAATTCTGACTTGGAAAAACTCATGACTGGTTTTTAGAAAAATACACAAAATTCTTAGCATCATATTTTTTAAAACATTTGCATACGTCACATAGGATTCCTGAACATCATCTAGTAGTACTTTCAGGATGTATAGTCTATAAAAGTTAGTCTAAAAAAAGTCTCAAAATCCTTCAGATAAAAGACAGTTCACTTGATATCAAATGTGATCTGTACTCACATTTCTGAGTAGCCTTGGTGTTTTGTGACAAGTTTTGGGTATATTTCTGTCTTATTTTGAACTGAAATCTACTATCTCATAACATTGAATAACTTCATCTTCATTCTTTCTCCTGCCAAGAACACAATCCTTTTGGCATGAGGATATCTTTTTTTATAGGAGATCAGTGCTATCCTAAATAATAATTCTTTTTTTGTAGGCTTTCACTTGGTTCTTCAACTTTCTGCATAGGACGAGGTAAACTCTTCTAAAAGTTGGACATGTTCTTTGGGACATATTCCAACTTCTAAAAATTTTGCTTGAGTAAATGGATAGTTAAATTAAGTGCATATTTATTGAACAAAAAAGGAATGATCTCAAAGAAGAAAAATCAATAAACAGTGAATGAAGCCATGTTTTTATTGGTCTTTGAAATCACTGCCTTATAGATAAACATATTTTTAAAATTAGTTCATTGGATTTAAAAATCTTAATGCAACCTTATATATGCTTCTCAAAGGTTCCTAATGAATTAAATTTTAGGTGTATCAGTTTTGATGAAAAGTAACATCTTTTGCTTGTATTCTATGTAAATAAGTCATGATATAAGAACATTTGGGTATATTAGAACCATTAATCCTCTGAATAAAATTTCAAATAGTTATCAATAATTATCAAATTTCCATTTTAATGGAGATTTGTAAATTTGAATGGTTTGAATAATTCTGGGCCTCAAATTTGACTTCAAATCATTCAATTTTCAAAGCTGAATATTTCTTTTATTTACAACACTGAAGTTTACATTGGGACTTACTTTTATACAAATGTTCAAATATATAATATACAATATGCAATATTATATGTAAAAGTATATATAAAAAATATATACATATACATTTACATAAAAAGATCTGCAACAATATATGAGTCTATGAATATCAGGAAATGTTTTAGCCTTTCCTAATCTAGTTCTTTTAAAATTATATTGTTATTTAAAATATTCCAGACATGTATCCTGCTCCTCTGTTCATAAAACCCTGACTGACCTACTGCATCCTCTATTTGAGAAATAGTATATTGGAAACTACCAAAATACCTCTATAACAATGACAATAGAGTAGCAGAAATAATACTCTCAATATTTATTCACTGAATGCTCATGAAATAGGCACTAAATTACGATTTTATAAATTTGGAAATGAGTCTAGTATCCAAGATGATTATAAACTTGAAGTAGGACGAGGACAGACTTAAAAAACTGAGAACAAACAGGATAGGCATGAAATTATTAATATACTGGTACAAAAGAATGAATTTTAACTTAGAGGTTTTTAAAAGTAAAGCAAGACAGTAAATTCATTTTCAATAAGCATAAAGGGTTCATCACTGACATTGAACAAAACTCTCTTTAAAATTCAGTTTGCTACTATATAGCTTATAAATATCTACCAATGGGGATTTACTCTCTAGAAAATGAACAACTCTCCATTTTCTTTATTTGTATTAAATATTTAAACTGTTTAAAATAAGCTATTTAACAAGTCCACGAGGTTATTCATGTCACCTAATTCTCATTTCAATACCCATTTTACCTAAAAGAAAATAAATACTATAATAATAAATGCTGCATTTCTAGACTACAGTAATACATTCTGCTGTAATGTATAAGAGTGATAATGCTCACACTAAATAGAACATACAAGCTTAACCTCTTCCATAAAATTTCTCCTGTTTCTGGGGAGATATCTGCACCCCAAAGAGAAAAGACAAATGGATGTTTACATGTATAAATTCATCTTCACCACAGGTATAAAATGTTACCGTTTTAGTTACAAGAACATTGTGCTTATTTTGGAAACCAATTATAAAAAGGTCTCTGTGGCTCTCTCAACATCCCATAAAAAAAATGTGAGTAAATGATGTGAACTGAGTGATCTAGGACTCATACCAGGAAACTGTTGTGAAGGTATTAATCAATGATAACATTTCCTGGTTATTCTCCTATTTATTCTCTGAGATTATCAAAAGCCCAGATAACCAAGTCAGAGGAAGAAAGTCAAAGAGAAGTAGAAAAGGAAGAAAGCAACAACAACGTATTTGGGTTGATATGAAATGGTTCACCCTTTAAGTACTCTTTTAGATGGCAGGTAAGGATAGAGCTAAGATAATGGATTAGTTATGAATCCACAGTAATTTATTATAATTTATGGCCATATTCCAGGCAAATCATCATTTAAAATTCACCAATGTCATACCATAACATCAATATTCACTCTGAAATTGTATTCTACCAGAGCTTTTCAACAAAGATTTCTGACAATAAAGATAATAATTTAAAATGATATTCTCATATACTTTATATAGAGATATATAGAAATATATAAAGTACCAGTGTTTTGAATAACTAGGTATTGCTAAAAGAGTTAACTTTTTTAAGAGTTTTGTTCCTGTCTTTTGTTATATAGAGAAACAAGGAAATGTAGGCTATAGTCTTAACTTTTACAAAACCTGAAAGCCCAATTAGAAGAACTGGGAGAAACGCAAAATTAAATCGTTAAAAATGCCGGGTGCATGTGGCTCATGCCTGTAATCCTTGCTACTCAGGAGGCTGAGATCTGAGGATCATGGTTCAGAAGCCAGCCCGGGCAGGAAAGACCATGAGACTGTTACCTCCAATAAACCACTCAGAAAACCAGAAGTGGCACTGTGGCTCAAGTGTTAGAGTGCTAGCCTTGAGCTGAACAGCTGAGGGACAGGGCCCAGACCCAGAGTTCAAGCCCCAGGACTGACAAAAAGTAAAAAATAAAAATAGCAACAAAAGAGAAAAAACAAAAACAAAACAAAAAGTAAAATAGCAAAAAAATCTTGTCTCCATGGAGTTCATTTCAATAAAAATCATATTCTATGATCATATGCACATAGCTATTAGGCCTTTGTGATCCTTTCCTAAGAATATCCTCCTTTGGTCTCACTGTGTGAGTTCACTAGACACTTTGTTAAAAATGAACTATACAACTTGTAAGTTGTAGGGGAAGGGTTGGGAGGGAAAAACTGGGAGAAAACGAGGGAAGAGGTGACACTGCTCAAAAAGAAATGTATTCATTACCTGACTTTTACATAACTGCAACCCCTCTGCACTTCACCTTTACAATAAAAATGAATTAAATACTAAAAATAATATTAATCAAAAAGAAAAAGTATATCTGTAATCCTGTTGAGCACTGGATGGATCACACCTGTAATGTGAGCTAATCAGGAGACTGAGAGCTGAGGACTGAAGTCAGCCTGGGCAGGACAGTCCATGAAATTCTTCTCCAATTTATCACCAAAAAGCTAGAAATGGAGACCTAGGTTTGAGCAAACAAGGAAAAAGAAAAAAAAAGAGAAAAGAAATCCTAGAGACGTTGTCTATATCCTGAGTTCAAGCCCCAGGACCAGCACACACATGAAATGCACACACACACACACACACACACACACACACACACACAAACACACTACACTATATATATATATACACTATATATGTATATAATACACATACACATATACATATAATACATATATACCTACACATATACATATATATGTATATATACACATACATATGTGATATATATATTAAATCATATATATATAATTTAGTGCTGAATATGGGGTTGGGAAAACATTGCTGTTCCTCATGGGAGACACCAGAGCATGGCAGGATGTGTTTTCCCAAACCTTAATGACCACCTGTTATATGGCAGGTCCCAGTTCAGGCTCTGGGTTTCCCCAGTGCAGCTGATTTCTGGTACTCTTCTGTTGTTGTGAACTCTCAACAGACATACTGAACCATCTACAACCTCCCCAAAGTTTGATTTGACTTTAATATCAAAACATGAAATAGATTCAGATGTAGACAGGATTCTCTTTGTCAAATTAGGATAAATATATTCTGGGTTAACAACATGACTGGTACTTATATGTGTTGATTTAAATATAAGCAAAATAACCCCTTAAAATGTTTTTTAATATAATAAAGTTGCCAAATATTCCCAGTAAGGACAATATAACTAGGATTTGCATGGGCCAATATCACAATTTCTGAGATTGTTCTTGTTTTTAAAACTGATTATCTCTCATCCTGGTTAACTCTTCAATCCTGGGTGAATGAGAACAGTTGAAAACAGTATTAGACAAAAGGTGAACCAATGCAATAGTAATACTCAAAAGACAATATGTGGGAAATGAACTTTAAAACCTTGGGGGGCCATTGCAGGGGAGGGAACGTAGGAGAAAAGGAGGGGGGGTAACAATGTTTGACAAGAAATGTACTCACTATCTTACATATATAACTGTAACCCCTCTGTACATCACCTTGACAATAAAATTAAATAAAAAATAGATTTAAATGTAGATTTAAAATGTTATGCTCTTAGGTATGCCGTATACCTCCAAACAAGATGGACATTTAAAATGCCTCAATGATCAATGACCCACACGACCAACCATGTTCAAATACTCAAAGTAGAATGTCCTGATTTATTTGTATACAATAAATATAGGTATTTAAAATTCACCCACAAACTATTTCTAGAATAGTTACTCATTTTAAAAATTGTAAGAAAATATTTTTAAAGAAATATTTTAAAAAACTTGGAGAATAAGAAAGGTAATGGGGTTATATGTGATCAAAGTACATTGTATACACGTGAATGTCATGAAGAAAACTATTACGTATACAAATTTTTTGAAAAGCAGTCTATAAGTTTTTTCTAGAAAATTCATACTATAGCTGGATTTTTCCAGTCTTCTTGGAAATTATATATACAGCTGAAAATTTAAACCTGTAAAAATGGGCATCAGATAATGGGGACAGAAGATACTCAAATATAATACTTAAATCACCTATGAATTTGGGTTATCATGCAAAAACATGGTATATACCATATATATATCACATATATATATATATATATATATATACTATGCATATGATACATATATATGGTATATATATACATCTCAGTTGGTAATGATATACTGAATTCATCTTAAATCCTTGATTTGGGGATTTTAAGGAAATATTTGAACATATAAGCAGAAATTTCAGAAGCAGCACAAATATTGCTCCCTTCTCTTGTATCCATGGAGCTGAGATGTAATGCACAGAAAGTAAGGTATAATGACGCAAAGGAGAGATGTAAAAGACTCACAGTTTTTCAGAAAGAAATCAGTCTACAGACCACAAATGATGCCTACTTCCCATTGTATTCATATGAAGAAGTCATGGAATGAAGGAAGGCTGAGATGTAATCAACAGAATACAAAGAAGAGCAAAACAAAGGAGTGACATGAAAAGACTCATCCTTTCCAGAAAGAGATGAGCCAATAGAGAGCAGGTGATAATCTAGAAATCCTAGGTTTGCAAGGTGTCTGGTTGGGAAAGAAGAAGCCTGGAGGCCCAAGATCTTTGATATCTCTGTGATATGTGTAAGAAATTCATGGACCAGGAGGCAAGAAGAGGAAGTTGTGAACAAACTGTCATGTTGTCATGACAAAGAGGTCCAAGAAGATCCTAAGGAAAGTAGGTCAGCTACTGACACTGGCATAGTTAATAACGAGGAGAAAGCAAACTGGCAAAGCGGGACCTTTGCCTTTTCCCAGAAGGAAGTAAAACCTATGTCAAGGGGAGCACTCACACTACTGACATCTATGGAACACAAACATACAGAGGACATTTTTGTTGCCAGTTGAGCCAGCTCTGCAGTTCACTGCTTCATAACATTACTTCTAGCATACCTCATTCAAGAGTTTAAAATTAAATGATATTACAAGAATTTTATAGAAATATGTTGGAGCCAGACTTATAGGCATCTATCAGAAATAATCTCATAAAGTTAAAACAACAGATGGGCAGTTAGAGCAAAACAGAAGCAAAGATACCCTCTGTTCAAACATTGCCAACTGCCATCACTTGGGTTCTCAGTAATCGACAGAAAGCGATCTCATTGATAGTCCATGGCTATAGGAATTTATGGTCCCATATGGCGTGGTCTGTCTTGTCAACTCACATGAGATGATGGCTCCTAGGTGTCTGGTCTAAAAATATCTTCATCAGTACAAGAATCAACAGTACTAGTGCTTTCACAGTAAGTAGTTATTAATCAAGGGATCTCTTGAAATTTTGTGAAAAAAAAATACCCAAACCATTTTGGCTACCTAAACCATTCTCAAGAATTCAGGCTAAATTATATCAAACAATAAGGAAAAAATCCAAGGCAAGAACCATGATGATACACTTTAATGTTCTCCCCACCCTTTGGAAAGACATTTAAGCAAAGTTCAGGTGTGGTGAAGTGCTATAAAAGAGTCATGCAGACGTTTCAGTTTTCCACTGCAGTATAACTTTCCACACTTTTCTGAAGGTTTAAAAACTTGGCAGCAACAAAATGGATGTGTTAAAGTCCTTCAGCAAGTTAGTGACTCAGTGTCCTTCAGTGGTGATGCCCTGGAGAGTGGGTGGGGTGATGGATGGAACGAACCACATTACATTCCGTCACAGTTGGTCGAATGATTACTGCACAGAGCTAAGGTAAATCTGCTATGTCTTTGATGGTGATTAAGGAAGTCATTGATTTATTTCAGTCTGCTAAAATGCAAATGCAGAGTACATAGTTTTGAAAGGACTGAATATTCCTAGACTCCATATGTAACCTCACTGACATCTTGTACTAGTTCTCGCATGGGAAGATCTTCTGTATTCTATTTCATTTTATTTTAGTAGCTTTTCCTGGTGCTCTAAAAAGCACAGGCATTCCAGAGCTTTATTCTTTATTTTTTGTCAGTCATGGGGCGTGAACTCTGGGCCTGGGCGCTGTCCCTCAGCTCTTCAGCTCCAAGCTAGGGCTCTACCACTTGAGCCACAGAGCCATTTCTGGTTTCCTGAGTGGAGTATTGGAGATAAGAGTCTCAGGGACTTTCCTGCCCAGGCTGGCTTTGAACTGCGATCCTCAGATCTCAGCCTCCTGAGTACCTAGGATTGAAGTTGTGAGCCACTGGCACCCAACTCCAAAGCTTTATTCTTAACAGACTAAGTCTTTAGCTTGAAGGTAACTTACTAACCCAGATTCATTTGACCAATTAGATAGAAATGAAAATTCAATTCTATATAGAAAAGAAAATTTGAATTATTCCAGAAGGATAACCAAAGGAATTCACTAGGATCAAAATTCTAAGACTGCCATTCATTCATTTTCCTGCTATTTTATTCTATGAACCACAAAGCTTGTTCTCTGAGCTCACCATGGTTCATCTTACACTTTCTATAGCTTCTTATTCTCTCTATGGAATTCCTGTAACTGAGAAGGTCTTAATATAACCCAGTATAATTGCCAGGTGACTCAAACCCTGCTGATAGCTCCAATAGATGTGGGTGTGTTATTTTACAAGTGTTCTCAGCAACTTCTCTTTCCTGACAGACCTTTGTATTTCCCAAACCTATCCTCTCTTCAGGCCACAGTACAATTTGAGAGTGTGCTGAATTCTGAGTCTCATTAGTGGCAAGTAACTCATTTGTTCACTTTCCTTCAGGGACAACAAAAATAGTGATACTTGAAGGATGACAGAGTGATCATCTTCAAGTTCAAGTGAAATCTTCAAATAATTGAAAGGATGCAATAATATCTATCATTTACATATCATCGTTTACTGGATGTTTCATGTATTCAGCACGTTTTACATTCAGCACGTTTTACATTCAGTGATGGGGCTTGAATTCTGGGACATATCTAAACCTCCATAAATGTTAAACAACACTTAAGTATTAGGATTCGGAGGAAGTGGCCTGTCCAAAGTCACCAAACAAGTGGTCTGCACTTAGGAATTTGGCATCAGAGGCTACATATTTAGCTACTTAGTATGATCTCTCACTGATGGCACATAAAAGGATATGTAACACTAGGTAAAGGTGTGGTGTGTACAGTTGTTATGGATGCAGTAAGATGGAAATGGGAAGAAGGATTTCAATTTAGATAAAAGAGCCTTTCAAGAAAAAGAAATAAAAACCCAGCAGTGAGAATAAACAGGAGTATCAAGGAAGAGCAAGGAGGCTAGATTGCATAAAGACTTGCAGTTTTAAGTAAGGGGATTGGAGTTCATAAGTGCTCTGGAAAGCTATTTGAGAAACTCAAAGCAAGAAAGAAGGAAGTCAACTTAATTCTTAAAGTTGTCTCTGGTTGCTTCCAGATAAAAGTGGAAGGGCCAAGAACTGAGTCCTTAAGAAATCTAGTCTCTGGATTGTGCAGAGAAGGAGGATGTAGAAAAGCAGCCTAAAACAAAAATCAACTGATAACACAGAAAGGAATTATAAAAGCATACCTGAGAAGCCAAAGAAGAAAATATTTCATGAGCAATGGGTGGTTACCACATGCAGTCACCAGGTCAAACATGGCTGGGAGATTAGGACAGGACTGGGGGTTGAGCATTGATGGGAAGATAACTTTTAACATGAATGTCTTTGTGAGGATCTTGGCCAAGAATCCCACCTGGCCTGAAGGGAGCTAAGGAACCAACTGGAATGCAGGGGGTAGGAGAGAAAGCACAAATAACTCTCAGGAAGCAGAGAGGGAAGCAGAGAAATATCATAGTAGATGAAGGAGCATGAGAACATTTCTTTTACTACCAAGGTAATTCATTCTGGGTTCATGTCAATGATCTCGTGGGAGGGAAAAGTGAGACATAAGAGAGGACCAGGGAAAGGAATTCAAGCAGCAAAGTCCTTGTCCACAGGGAGGAAGCACTGGGCTTCGGAAAGGAGGGAGAGTCCATGGCTTGTGAGCAGAAGGGATGCAGAAGATTTGGGTATAAATGCAGGTCTCTGGGATGCTTGATGGTATGAAGACAAAGACAGTGTTATCTATCTATGTCTTTCTTGGTCAAAGAAGAGCAAGAAGTGGAGAAAAGTAAGGCGAATTGAAGGGCTGAGGAAGGAGGTCTCAAATAACCATGTGGAGCACACGAGAGTAAGCCCTGTAGGAAAGATACTGGAACCTGAGACTAGTTTGAGGGCTCATTTGAGATTCTAGGAAGCAAAATTAAGTGAAACTAGCTGTACCGATACAAAGACCACTAGCCAGGTTTTGACATGGATTTTCCTCCTTACTTGGCACGTGACCATAGGTAAGGCCACAGAGAAGTAGCTGTACTGATAGAAAGACCACTAGCCTGTTTTGACACGGATTTTCCTACTGACTTGCCAGGTGACCATACGCAAGGCCACAGACTTCTCTGGGCCTCAGTTTGTTCGCGTGGAGTGAGAAGGTCATGGGTCACCCATACTGGGGAACCACAAGCTGGCCTGGTGACTACTGGCACATCAGGTCGAGGGATCATCCATGTTTAGAGTATGGAAGCTTCCTGCTGAACAAATAACAAATAAATACTCAGCTGTACCAACTCAATCGGAGAGCCACGGTGAAAGGTTCATGCCGGAGGCCTCTGAAGTCTAAGACTCTACTTTCAACCTCGGATATCTATCTTTTGGGGAACCAACTCACACTGTAGGATCAAAGCACAACTCCACCTAATTCACCACTGTCAATCCTCATTCTTTTATGCCAACATGTTTTTAGGCTGAAAACAGGTCACTAGCCAGGCAAAATGAACCAAAATCGATGTTGCCCTTGTTATTTCTTTAGGCCTCAGAGGTACTAATGAACAGTGAAACAATTTGCAGATTATGGCCAAGGAAAGGAAGAGTGACACGAGTAATCCAGAAATGAAAAATTAGCTCTCTATGATTATGGGAACTATTGGCATTATCTATCATAATAATTAAGGCTAAGTACTGCCAGCAACAGTGCCCAAGGGTCACAAAGAAAGTTTGGGTCCCAGGTGTCACCACTGCGGTATTTGATAACATCTCAGGACAATAAACTGAGAAAAATTAATTTTAATTGCGTTGACCACACAGCCTCCCACATGAACTGAGAATTAGTTGACAAGGACAGGGCAATTATTAAACGTAATATATCAACTTCTATTCAAATGATCAGTGGGGTTCAGCAGCAATTGCTGCAGTAACCTTTCCGGCTGACACCTTCATTAATGATGTGTGAGAGGAAGAGCAGCATGTGAATGGTTTTCAAAGATTACTCTTCCCTGGTAATTGTTCCAAATGGAAGCTCCCAGTTGGACAGCAATCACTTAACTAGAAATGAACACATAGGGTCCTGTGAAGAGTTAAAATTCTAGGCAGGCAAATGTCTCCTGAGATAACAGACAGATGGGGAAAATTGTAGGTGAAAGGTTTTAGTAGTAGGATGGTAATCCCTGAAAAGTACCTCCATGATTTCACAATTCTCAAATAGTCTTTATTGGTAAAGGATGTTTGCCAGATATTACAAGCAGTATAACTTCATGTATATGATGTAAACAAAGCACACAAATAGTCAATGTGTTTCCTTTGGGCCTTTAAAAATATTTTTGGTACAAATTCTTAAAGTTTAAAATTTATGTATTATAAACTGGACCACTTGAAAGTGCACAATTCATCAGCAATTAATTTATTCATGACATTTCATGACCAATGTATCTGTCTAGTTTCAAAACATTCTGAACCTGCTTAGCAACTGTTTTATATTCTTTCCCCTCCTGACCACCAATCTTTTCAGATTCATGCATTTTGGATATTTCATAAAAATAGAATCATACAATTTGTCACCTTTAGTGTTTGGCTTTTTTCACTTAACATGCTTGTAAGACTCCTCTCCACTGAAGCAAATGTCAGTACTTTGCTCCTTCTTGGAGTTAAAGCCAATGAGTTTTCAAAGCATGACATGAACTGAGCTCTTAGTTCTGACTAATGACCCATAAAAATCTAGTCTATGCTAACAGATAAAACTTGTAAGAAAAGAACGATAGAAATGGGCTTATTTAAATAATTTTACTACCAGAAATACTTTATGGAACTGAAGGAAAGCCCTTTCTTTACTTTCATATGACATTTATATTTTTACTGATGAAACACAATAAACATTTATTGATTGCTGATGAGATGGAAGGTTCAGAATTCCCATGCATGCTACCTATGATGTTGAAGATGCTCAGTAAATAAGTCTCATTCATTGAATGAGTTTCAGTAGATAAGAGGGACTGTCAAGGTTTTTGTCTAATTGGGCATATATGATTGACAATTCTTTCTACTTTTAGCATCAATTTTGTTGATTCTCAGTTACCATGAATCTGTTTTAAATGAATATCCTCTAGTCTTCATCTAAGTAGAGTCAACAGTGGTTGCTTTGTATGAAATTCCCAGAGCAGACTGAAGAAAATCAGAAAAGATCTTCCATCTCCCTTTTTAAAATCTCTAACATAATCTCCTTCCTTCCCTGATAGTTCATTACTACAAAGACCCTGTTTTGTGGTTTTTTTTTAAACTGTAGCTTTTTAAGAATTTTTATGTTTTTATTCATTGCCAGAAAAAGAATGAAATCATTTATGGTAAAGTTTTGGACTTAACTTTTTATTTGTTGGTCATGGGGCTTGAACTCTGGACCTGCGTCCTGTCCCTCAGTGCTTCAGCTCAAGGGAAGTGCTCTCCACTTGAGCCACAGCACCACTTCTGGTTTTCTGGTGGTTTAATTGGAGATAAGAGTCTCATGGACTGTCCTGCCCGGGCTGGCTTTGAACCACTATCCTCAGATCTCAACCTCCTGAGTAGCTACGATTACAGGTATGAGCCACCAGCACCTGGCTTAACCTTTGACCTGTGATTTTAAAGTTAGATTTCCTCTATTATTGGCCTAAATACTAAAGATTTAATGAACAGATACCTTCTGGTAACTGTACCTCTCTGAAAAGACCTAGTCTATGACACTGAAGTAAGCCAGCAATCTCATCTGGTTTCTTGAGGACATATTTGAGAGGACAAAACAGGCACATTTCACAGTACAAGAGTTAGAATACTAAACATGAATACTAAAAAATCTGAGAATCCATTTACAATGTACAAATTCTCCTCTAAAGAGGTATTACCTTTTCCTCTTGTGTTTTAGATGATCGGGCAAAATCCTATGCAAAGTAACTGAAACTCAAATCTTCAGTGTGCTTGTCCTTTCAAAGCATGAATTGAGAAAAATACCGTGGTCATATTTCATGGGAGATGGTAATTACTTCCCCTGAAATGAATGATTTCCTGAAGACCTTCTCCATTGTAGCAACTCCACTTGGTATACTGCCATGGTTTGGATACAGCTTAAGCCGAGTCTCTGAAGGCTTTACGTGTGAGGTATTCAGGATTAAATGTCAACTCCAATGTCAATATATATTAGTATATTTATGGATGAGGCTTTTGGGACGTGATTGAGATTAGGTAAATCCTTAGGCTTCAGCCCTCATGATCAAAAGCTAGAGGTTTTAAGAGGAGGGACAGAGACTAGACACACACACACACACACACACACACACACACACACGTGTGTTCCTTATCTCTTAGCATGCAGTGCCCTGCAGTCCCTTCTAAGAGGAAGGTAATCACTTGACATGGTTTCTTAATCTTGAACCTTCAAAACTGTGAGCCAAAATAAACCAGTTTCTTTTCAAACTTACCCAATCTGTAATATTATCTTTTTAACAACAGAAAAAGGATACAGAGATACGATGTTCCTATAAAAATGTAGTATACAGCTGTAAGAGCTTCAAATGACAAATTATTTATATCCTTTAGTGTAATTGTGGTCATCTATAAAACTGAATTGCATTCACCATTTGGTGGCCCACTTGGTTGTCTGGAACATAGTTCACTATATCTGTTCCAGAAGGTTCAGAGCAACAAGTAAGTATACTCAGTGGGAATAAACACTTTCATAATTGAGAGACATCAAATCAGATATAATGCTGAGATACAAAAGAACACATGCTCACTGTAAAGTTTGACAAATCTACAAAATCATATGCAGGCTTCCAAATTTCAGGGCAGTCTTGGTTATGATGTTACTTTGCCACAAAGTAGGTATAAAAAAGATTTATAGTTTAGCAAAAGGCAGAACAAAGACATTTATGAAGGCAGAAGACTCATAAATTATAGAAAAATCTGGAGGCACAGCAAAGGAGGAGGTATGGCATTTTTCACAGCAGGGTTTTGCCAGAAGCCCACAGCCTGCATCATTCCAACACACCACCAAGAGACACACAGGTCATTGTCCAAAGAGCTCCAGTGCGAATACTGCAGCAGTGAATGCTGGAAGAAACACAGCACATGTGTACTTAACTGGATTCTGATGACTGGGAAATGGTTTCTGCAAAGAAGGCGAGTTTCACGTTGCTAGGAAATACGAATGACAGCTGCACGCTTATACGGTATCCTTCAGAGTTGGGTTGTTGACCTCTGCCAGTCAATTAATTCTGACCGTTGGTAGTCAAAGAGTGATGAGATCATCATTTTTTCCCCTTCACATAGGTGGTCATTTAAGAGAACTAAAGCAACACCAGCAAGTACATAGGTGACATAATTAAGTAACATTACACATATGAAAAATAAGGACCACAAAAGTATGTGTGTGTTGTCATCCTGGCTACACTGGGAAGCAAGAAATAGGAAGGTACTTGCCACCTTGTGTTTCTTCCTAATGACAACATGTGCTCACAGACAACTAGTGGAGACTTGAATCAAAAGCACATGGCTTTCAGCAAGAATACTACAGACATTATGTTCTAAATTACATTCTGACTATATCCTGGAATCTTTTAGATCTGGATTTGGTCCCAGGTGTCCAGGTAACAGTCCTGGACCAGTTCTTCCTGGAGCATGGCTCATTGCTGTTTTTGTGGTCACAAAAAAGGCCAACCCCTCCATCTGTTCCTTACAGTCTACCGTGTGGCCTGGCTTTGTTTCCTTCCTTCCTCTAGCTATTCAAGATTTTTCACTATACAAATAAAATACATGGAACTACACAGAAACGTTATCAATTTGATATGAAATGGCCCATTTTGGTTTGGAATTAATTCTCTTTGTTAGCCTGCAAAAACATACAGATTGGCAGGTGACGACCCAAGGATATTTTAGAAAGAATTACTTATATTAATTAAATAAGCATATCCACCTACTGTTATATCCTCAATCGACTACAGAACTAGTTGAGAATTGATATACAAAAAGAATAGATTATTATGTGGCTACAAACACTTTCTCAATGTCTGCAGTAAATTGTTTCTTAATGGAGAAAACAAAAGGTATTTTCAAAGCAGCTTCCTGCTATCAACAGCCATGCTTGAAAATGCAAGTTAAGGGTAGAACACAAAATGTCTCCAATCAGATTAATCACCATTACCCACAACAGTTTTGTTAATGAATTCCCTGATCAGACATCCAGTCTCATTTACAGACACAAAATGATACTTTGTGAATCTCTTTCTTCTCTGATCAACAACAACAAAAGCCTTTAGCTTTGAACATTCATATTTTTGAGGTTATATAATTCCTTCAGGTGCTTCCCCTGAGACTAAGTAAAATAGGGCAATTGTTCCATGCGTTAGAAGGGACTAACAGATATGCATTCAATTATGTTGCTTCGTATTACAGAATAAAAACAGACTTCTGGCTGTAAACAAGAAAAAGCAAAAGATCTTGAGGCCTTTCTACAAATGCAGGTACTCAGGCAATAAAAATCTATATCACCATCATTGTGAAAATGAAACAGTCCTTTTGTGATTCATCATCTTTCTTTCTTCCTTTCTTTCTTTCTTTCTTTCTTTCTTTCTTGCTTTCTTTCTTTCTTTCTTTCTTTTTGTTGTTGTTGTTTGTGGTACTTGAACTCTGGGCTGGAGTGCTGTCCCTCAGCTCTTCAGCTCAAGGCGAGTGCTCTACCATTTGAGCTACAGCGCCACTTCTGGTTTTCTGGTGGTTAACTGGAGATAAGAGTCTCGTGGACTTTCCTTCCTGGGCTGGCTTTGAACTGTGATCCTCAGATCTCAGCCTCTTGAGTAGCAAGGATTACAGGTGTGAACCACCAGTGCCAGCACATCATTTTCCTTTCTCTCATTCTGATTTAAGTATGTGGAGAGAAAGAAAAATAAAAATAGCAGAAAGGGAGAGGAAGAGAAGGAAAAGGGAGGAGAGAAGGAGAAGGGAGAGAGAGCTCTAGATTGATAGCTAAATAGAGGGGAAGAAGTAAATAAGTCTGGGTTGTGCAAGAGACAGGTGCAAAACCTGACAGGCTCTTCATCTTTATAATTAGAATGGATATTGTTTTCATCACTAAATCTGACCCTATAGAAGAGGATGAGGATGGAGGACTAATGGAAGGAAAGGAACAAAGTAAGAAACAAGACAAAGTGGATTGTGGTGTAGCTGAAATGATAGTGTGCATACCTAGCAAGTGTAGAGGTCCTAAGTTCAAATCCTAGGACAAGGTTTTATGGTAAGGGGTACAGCAAGAATTTGGGGCCTAGCCTCCTGTGCTTCAAAGTCTTCATTCTGAACCCACTGAGTCTGTCCACATGCAAACCTGGACTCTACCCACCTGAAATCAATGATATAATTACCAAGATAATTTGAGTTGTACATCTTCAAATATTTCAAGTACATCTTCAAATACATCTTCCACACCAAGTCATATAATTGACTTCTCATAGTTCTGGGGACCAAATATGGCCCATGCCTTGTGCTAGATGCTGATAAACAAAGATGAGAGTGGTATAAGCTGGCAGATCTCAGCTCAAGCCTTGTAGGGCAAAGATTATATTTCATTTACTTAAAGTATATGCTGCTTACATGAATATATCATAAATGAAATGCTATGTGTATGTTAGTACCATGGCAGCTCTTTAACCATATACACATTTTTAAACATCTGTCTAGAAACAAATAGCTTAAAGAAAATATTTCTGTTGTAGATATTTTTAGAGAATATGACAGATTTTTTTCAACAGAATCAAACATAGTTTGTGTTTCTCAAGTATACTTGGAAACTTCTTTTCAAATTGGTGGTATCTGCTAAATCTTTATTAATACATAATTGTTCTGATAATATTAAACAGCCACTCAAAATGTACTTAGCACTTTTTTCTTTTTCTAGATATATAAAGAAAGAAACAAAGGTACTTTCTATTGGATTACAATCAAATTAAACACTAGTACACACAAAGGCTTTTAAATTCTATTCAAAGCATTACAAATATACTATAAGAATCTCCTGATCTCCCATTAGTAAGATTCAAGCCTGGAAGAAAACAAGGAGATCAACCAGGTGACTCTATTCCTTTAGCAAGTCAGGGAAATTTTAAAGAACATGAGATTCAAACAGAAAATCAAAATTCTTTAGATATTTTGAAGCTTAAATGGCCTCTGGTCATGCCCATGTTCTAACTAGAACTAGATGAATTTCTAAGCCTTGACTTCTTTGCAGCTGCCTGTCTTGATCAAGAAGATGGTTTTAGAAACAGAGCATCTGGTATCTGCAGCCAGAGCAGATAAGGAAATGTATTAAACCTGCGTTAATTAAAATGCTTCCTCTTCCATTCTTTGGTTGTTTCATGGGAATAAATGCTAATAAGATTGCAGGGAAGACAGAATTATGTGTGTGAAACTGCCGTGAACATTTCAGCTAAATGAAAGAGAATAGTGTGCTACCATACACTTAAATGTAAACACACTCGAGAGTCAGTTTCTCTCCCTCAGAACTGTTCTCAACATAGATCAGAAAGCAGCTGCTGAAGTGCTGTTACTGTTTTATTTTTTTGTTCTATTTGCTTCATCCTGTTCTGTTTCTGGCCTCTGTGTGTGTGTGTGTGTGTGTATGTGTGTATTTCCTGAACAACTTGTCAGTAAGCTGCATACATGTCATCCTTTTACCTTCAAGTGATTTGGGGAAACAAAGAATACTCTTATATAACATAGTGCAATCATTAAAATCAAGAAACTGACATTGACATGTACAAACCATTTTCAGTGTCTACATTGTTCCAATAATATCCTTAAGAACAGACAAAAAAATCCAAGATCATGCCTTCAATTGTCATGTCTTTTTAGATCCTCTTAATTTGAAATCATTCATGCCTTTTTCATCACATTGACATCTTTGAAGACTACAGGCCAATTATTACATAAAATAACCATAATTTTAGTGTTTCTAATGTTTGCCATGGACAAGCTCTCTCTAGAAGGTTTATGAGCAACTTGTCTCTCAGATTAGTCCTTCTCCAGGGCTGGCTATATCTAACCTGCTAGTCCCCTATCTATGCTTGCTTATTCTCTTATTTTCTTCCTCCATCACTCTCTCCCTCTTTCCATGAACTAAACTTTCTTTTCCTCTTCCCTTACATCTTCCATAAGTGCAGTACATATTTTCCTCCTCCCTAGGTGTTTTTTCCCCATATTGTACAGGAAGTATAGAAGGTAAAACCAACTTGCCCATAAAGGCAGATAGCTCAGGAGGTATTTTAAAACTTTAAATATCTTTATCATCCTAAGAATAACTTTGTAAGTGCTTTGCTTCCTCTTTCCAGGTGAGCCTCACCGGGGCTTAGGAACTTCCCACTCTTGCACAGCAGTACCAGACATGTGATCAGATGTGGAGGCTGTCCAATGTGATCCAGGCACTAATGTGGAGGTTCATACATATAATCCTTGCTTCTTGGAAGGCTGAGGTAGCGGGGAATTATGTTCATGGCCAGACCAGACAAACAAAAAGTTTATGACACTCCTTGACCTATACAATAACTGGATGTGATACACCATGCACCTGCCATCCTAGCTACATGGGAAATGTAAAAAGGAAGTAGGTTTTAGTCCAGGCACTTCCTTCCCTGGCAGGAAGCCATACCTTGTCTCGAAAGTAAGTAGTGGGAAAAGGGCTCAAAGCATAAGCATGGTTCAGTGGTAGTACAGCAGCCTGGCAAATACAAGGTCCCAACACCATTGAAAATGAAAGTGATTTATTTCCTCTGCTTTTCGCTGCGTTTGGTGGGCCACTGGGGTGAGACATAGCAGGCAATGTAGATCATGGCTCTTATCTGAACCATATATACAGCAGAAGAAAATGTTACAGCTTCAGGAGGATTTTATTCCCCACTTGCAACTGCCCCTCTCACACAACCTGCTGTTGGCTATGCACACAGTAGAGATGGCCAGTGCCTATGGTCTGAGCAGTGGAGTGAGCGTGAGCTCTCCTTTTGCTCTATTGACCACCATTTAACACGTCTATTTCTTTTGTAGTTGTTTCTTCAACTCAGGCCCACATGCATGCCAATTCCACTCTACCACTGAGCTAAATCTCCAGCCCCTAAGTATATATTCTTCCTTTTCGCTGAATAATTTACTGTGTAGCTTATGTGTCTTAGCTTCTCAACCTGAAAGTAAGATCTCACTCAAAATGCTTGTTAATGTCAGTATATAATTAATGTTGACTTGGAAAGCATTCCGCTCAAATATTATTTCATTTTTCTAATGCTATTTCCACACACATACACACACAGTCTCTAAAATATCACTTCTCATTGAATAAATTACTTGATGTTTAGGCATTTAGCTGTTTACCAAGGAGGGAAGAAATATTATTCCATGTAATTTATTCACTTTGCATGTCTTATCCATATTTAAATCCTAAATATCAGTACCAAAAATAATACAGGCCCGGGATTTAACATTATACAGGTCTAGTTGTACTTAAAGCTTCCATTGAACAATTGGCAGGTTAAGAAATGAACTTCTGGGGGAGAGGGGAGGATTGGGTAGGGGAGCGGGGGAAGGATGGGAAAGGATGGGAAGGGGAAACAAAGGAGGAGGCTACAAGGCTTGATAAGAAATATACTCATTATCTTGCCCATGTAATTGTAACCCCTCTGTATAGTATTTTCACAATAAAAAAAAAGAAAAAAAGAAATGCACTTCTCCTTATTATGCTCATTAAAATTTTCTTTGAATGTGGCTCTAAAAATAATTGGCTAAGTTGCTGTTTTCACTCCAATAGATAGTGTAATTTAATCATTCCCAATTATGGCAATAGCAGGAACAGATTGGGATATCCGAAACAGACTCAATCATGAGTGCAAAGCAGTATAGACATGTTTGCTTAATAAGCCAGGCTCCACTCCCCAGGCAAGGGTCCCTGTCACCTCAGCACCACAAGAAAGATGTACTATGCCATTCGTTCACCTCAGTCGACTTCTAAAATAATGATAAAATTGTCAGCATCTTCAATTTCTTGAACAGAAATACTACTTCAGGACTAAGACAATTTTGCTCTCTATTGGTTAATCCCTGTATAAATACTCTGTCCAGTGCCACCCAACACATGCAGAGTAACAGAGCACTTGCAATCTGAAAATTTAATCTTCACATGAAAATGTACATATTATTATATCCACAGGCCAATTATTAATGGCAAAGGTATGTAGAAGGGTAAAATATGATTTAATGGCATTTAGGCATACGGTGAAGTTGGGACCCTCTATCTGCTTTGCACAGGCTCTGAAATAGAAGTAATACTCTCAATTCAAATCAATGGTGCTGTCAGTATCATCACCTGTGCAGAAACCATGTGGCAGAAGAGTCTGATGAATGAATACTACCTTCTAATCCTACAGTAATGGGGGATAAAGTGAAAGAAAATTGTTCTAGGGTGCCCTGTATGGAAAAGAGGGCCTTTTCTTGTCTGAATCATTAAACTCTGTTGTTAGCACTGTCATGATCTCAAGGCAGCATTTCCAAAGATTATAGGTTCATTATCACTTTTATCTTTTACATCTGTTATCTTTTAGGTCCAACAAAAATAAACATTACATAATAACACAGGCCATGCAGGGTAAGATGTATTCACCAGAAAAAAGTAAGGCAACATTTCAGAACAACCTTTAAGTAATAATCATCCTCTAACGGAACTAGAGGCTAAAACCCTATATCATTCAGTAATTTAGTTATTAAGCCTGATACAACTCACTACTTCATTGGACATTTTAAAGTGTTCTCTCTAGTCAGACATTGCTAGGAATATCATACTGACACAGTCTTAGAGACCAGAGGGCCTGCAAAACTGAAGAAAGTTTTGTTGTTCATCTTTAAGAAGGAAGGAGGAAAGAAGGGAGTGGAGAAAGAGAAGGTAGACTGAATAAAGCCAACTGATCAAAATAAAAGCAAATCTCTAGTAATCAAGGTAAAATATTCTGACTCATTCACAATCTCTGCAATCACATTACCCAACAATAATGTACTGAACTTGGTGCTATAAGAATTCAAAGCATGGGGCTGGGAAGGTGGCTCAGTGGTAGAGCGCTTGCCTTGCATGCCTGAGGCCCTGGGTTCGATTCCCCAGCACCACATAAGCAAAAAGAAAAAAGCCGGAAGTGGCGCTATGGTTCAAGTGGTAGAGCGCTAGCCTTGAGCTGAAGAGCTGAGGGACAGTGCCCAGGCCCAGAGTTCAGGCCCCACGACCGGACCCCCCCCCAAAAAAAAAAATAAAAAGAAGAATTCAAAGCATAACCTTGTCTTATGACACTTTATTGTTTAATTAGGAAACCAAGAATTATTCAAGGCAAGATTCGATGTAATTGATAAGTGGGTAGTATAAGCAGTAAAGCACTATAGAAAACAACAGAAAGAGTGATCACTGGTGTGCTTTTTCCATAATAAGTGCAACATTATGACTAATACTTCTGTCAATAAAAGCAATAATGCCAAGGATTATATGAGTATGAAGAACCAAAGTAGCAAATCTTTAATGTATTAAAACCAATTACACTCTAAACTAAGATCAATGAGCAACAAATTGCGGAGTTGAACTTTTCATTTTGTGAGTTTTGCCTTCCCTGATAGAAAATACAAGCAAGCATGGCTATGAAATTCTGCTTTTCAAATCATAAGCAAAAAATGATGTACATTACTGAATATAGACTCATTCACTGATTCATTCACTACATATACTCAAGAAAATATCAGTGGCCCTTTTATGTAGAATAGTGACACCACAAAGTGGAGATTAGGACTGAAAAAAGTTAAGTCAATGCTATGGATATTTCAGACAAGTCTGCTATTACTGCTGACATATCACAAATCTCTCCATACCCCATGCCTTCACTCAACTCAAGGTGGCACACAGATCAGCAAGGGAGGTACAGAAGCCACATGGAGATCTATGCAACAAAGCATTCAATCTTGATTTTGAAACATGGAAAGACACAGGTGGATGGGAGTCATTTCAGGTGAATGAAAAAAATACTAGATTATATATTTCAAAAAAAAAAAACAAAGAATAAATATAGGGAACATATTCAGGACTTTTAAACATAGAGTTCTGCTGGACTTAACTTCAGATATTTAGAATTAGGCTACCAACTTTTCTAAAAGAGTTTTTAAAGTTAAATGCTATTTATATTTTTTTTTGGTCATCGTGGGGCTTGAACTCTGGGCCTGGGCACTGTCCTTGAGCTCTTCAGCTCAAGTCTAGCACTCTACCACTTGAACCATAGCACCACTTCAGGTCTTCTGAGTGGTTTATTGGAGATAAGAGTCCCACAGACATTCCTGCCTGGGCTGGCTTTGAACTGTGATCCTCAGATCTCAGCCTCCTGAGTAGCTAGGATTACAGGTGTGAGCCACCAGTGCCCCAGCTAGAATTGCCTTCTTAATTTGACCTTTCCAATTTTCAGTCTGAACTAAATATGATTTCCTTCCAAACTTTCTTAGAACGTTCATTGAAAACTTCAATTTGGTATTTAAAAAGTAATATTTTAATATTAAGGTAATCGCTTAAAATATCTTCCAAGAAACAAATAGAAGTTCAGATGTAATTTTGGATAATACAGAAGATACGCTTGCATTGGGTTCAAAATGTCTAGAAAATAAGACTAAGTTGAAGATATTGGGCCAAGATTATAGTTTGCAGTTAGCGTTCACTTTAATGAATATGAGTCTAGATAAGTGCCTAATAATATGTAATCATAATTATAGTAACACACAGGATATGTGCACTGTCCTAGAACATTCTTTGGGGTCTACCTATTGATCTCTTCTCCTGCTGAGCCCCGTCATCCACTGATCTTCTTTTTACCTTCAGAAGTTCTAGCATGTCAGTCAGGTAGAATTCCATAGTTCATAGCCTTTTAGGATTCCTTTTTTTCCAGTAAGTAATAAACATTTAAATTCATATCATGCCTTTTTATAAGTTGCCTGGTCATTTCATTTAATATTCACTACTGCTAAATGTCATTGTCTGGATGTACTATAACCTTTTTCACCTACTGAAGGTCATCTTGGTGGCTTCCAAGTTTTCACAATTATGATTAAATCTGTAAACATTCATCTCCAGTTTTTTTCGTTGGCATGAATTTTCAACTCCTTTGGGTAATTACCAAGGGATTTCTAATTTTCTTAAGCCACTATATTTTAGGATAATACATTGTACACAATAGATGTACGATATAGAAGTTGATATAGGTGACCAAGTCTATTTTACTACTTTATGAGCAACACCAAAACAACACTTAAGCAAACACTGGCATAATCATAATGATACATTGATAGAGTTATATCTTCAAGCTACTGTTGGTGGAAAATTCACTGTTAATCTTCTTGGTGAGAGATGAGGTTGCTTGTTTTACCTGACAGATTGAAAAATTCTCTGAATCCCTGCTCAGTTTGTTATTTAATGTCTTGGAAAAACAAATCATCAAAAGTTATTCTTCTTTCACGAAGAAACCATAATTTTTTATCAACTCAAAATGAGCTAAGAATCACAAAGAATACATAGTCTCTATGATCAAGTCTCATCGTCCAACTATAAAATTTCATGTTTATTGCTGTAATGTTGACATAAACAGTAAAAAAAAAAAAAAAACAGTTTGGTTTGGCAATTGCAGCTGTGGGTAAGGATATTCAGCTATGAAAAATCTGCAGACCTAACCAAGTTTATAAGAACAGCGAGATCAGCCATTAGCACAGTTTTTTTTTTTTTTTGCTTTTTCTCCTGATACAGGATATAGTGTCCTTGTTAAAGGAATATAATAGATTCTATCTAAGCTTAAGCATCTTAACCATTTCTCTTACCTCAATGTTTGTATTCCATAAATAAGCTTTTTAATTAACTTGACAATTCATTAGCATTCACATAAAGTGACCTAGTTATTTGAAAAACTTGATTTAATAAAATATGAATATTGTTAATAATCCCATTAAAAAACTAAGAATCACTTTTTATTACATTAACTTTAAAGAATTGTGGATTTCATTATTTATGAACAGCTCATACTTGCACATCGCAATGTATTTCAGTCATGCTCTCCTCCTCAACCTATGTTGCTCCTCCTCCTCCCAATATCTCCTCCCACTCTGGACCCTTTCCATTTTCTTGTCTTCCTCTTAAATCTAGATCTGGCATGTGAGAGAAAATGTATGATTGTCTTTCTGACTCTGGCTTACTTCAATTGCTTAGATATTAAGTTAGATTTTAAAGGAAAGAGGGTCCATTGTAGGATCATAAACTGGAAATGACATGATTTGATTCATACCTTTGGAAAGATCACTCCTCGGGATAATAAATGTCTGTGGTGGGTGGTGACAGTAAAAAATACAGTGAGAGAGTCAATGGACAGGGGATGGTTTGACCAGGAAGTTATTAATGCTGTCCTGGAAAGACTGGTAGTTTGGACAAAAGGGTGGTGGTGAAAATGGCATTGAGGGAATACATCTTTGGTAAATAAAGTCTAAATACTGCCTATTGATTGAAGCAGACATAGGAGATAAAGGAAAGAGGGGAGGCATGGACAATTTATATATTTTACCCACAGTCTGTTTCTTATGGGGAAAACATAGAGGAACATTAACTTTCAGAGGATAGCAGACAAAAACAAAACAGTATGATTTCCTTGTTTTTTCCCCCTGCTTCTTCCAGAGATGCTCTTAAATTGATAGTCTATGTTATAATCAATGACATCTGACATGTAAGGGACTAATTCCTTCTCTATTTCAATAAAGATCAAAATCAGAATATTACTATGTATAGATTTTGATAGCAGTTTTATAGGTGGGAATGCACAAATGCTTAATGGCTCTAATTTTCCTCTCCACGTCATAGTTTCTAAGTCAGAAATAAACATTGCCTCAATAGAGCAGAGTTCAGACCAAAGGATATGAACGCCAGGTAAACATATCACCCAAACTCTGTATTAAAACTCACTTTTTTTAGATACTCATCTTGCTCAATCTCTTTAGAGAATACCACATAAAATTATTTCACTGAAGTCAAAACTGAAGCATATGCTCAGACCCGATGTAAACAGAGATGCCTCAGGACTGGAAATAGCAAACCACAGCGTCCTTCTGTGTGCCAGGTAATGTTCTTATAACAGATTCCAGAAAAAAAAAACAAAACAGATTCCAGGTCACTGGGGAGATAGTGCTTAAATCCTTCAAAAGTAAATTATAAGCACAGATGTAGAATAATGGTCTTTATTTATAACGCAGTGACCATTATTCCTTTAACTGAGAAAGAACCATTCCCTTTTGTAAGGAGGCTGTTTTCAGCATCTTTTCTATGTAGCCAACAGAAAGTCTATTTCTAATTTATCTTATTATGACCATAGGGAACCTAAAGTCAAACTACTGCCCACAGATTTCTGTTTGCTCATTATTTCATTCTCTTCTAAATATCTGCTTGGTCAGATCTCAGATTCAGATTTCTCAAGGACAAACTTGTGAAATATTTTACCTCCGCACCAAGCAACACAGCATAAGAACAACTCAGACAGATGACAAACGCTGTGGCTCCCTTGAGAGTTAGGGAAGTAGTTAAACTAGCTTTGGATGATTAGAAATGAGGAAAAGAAGAGATTAGGGTGTCTTCGCCTCCCTTGTGAAAAGTCAGAGCTCCCACACCCAGCATGCAGCTACTACACTAAAAAGCCAAATTATTCACAGCAACACTGTTAAGCAACAATGAATAATTAGCTGTAACACCCTCATCTTTCTAGATACAGAAGACTAGAATCTTTTAATATAGATTTAATACTAGAAACTGCAAGTTAATACAAAGTACAAATTCAATTGTAAGAGTAAAATAATAATCATAAATAGAGAACTTCAATCAGGTCAGAATTCCAGTGTTTATCAAGTGCTATGGCAAGAATCTTATCAGTTGTCTAGCCCTTTTAGCTGGGCTAGTTACCTTCCTCCCCTCAGAGCTGTGGAAGTGGATCACAGAAGGTTCGTAGGTGTGTCCATGGCTGGCCAGACCACATAGAGCACCAGGTTTCAAAGGTGTATGGACGTTCCATGGAACGCAACTTTCTTAATATTAAGAGAGAACTTACTTAGAGACTACTTTAAATAAAAGCTTTCCATATATAGGTGAAGTATAATCAATTTGTCATAATAATAACAACACATCAGTGGCATGTCAATTACAATAGAGAAAAGAAAACACAAATATGGGAATTGACCACTACTCCCTAGAAACAGAGATCTATCAATTGACCTGTCTTAGATCTAGAGTACAGTAGAACATTGCAACTCCCTTTTGCTAATTAACAAAAGTCAACAACATAAAACCATTCATGTCCTTATCACTGAAATTTATAATTTCCAGAAAACAGGTTAATGTATCTTTTCTTCTTCAACAGACAGCTATGAAAGACAGGAAAGAGATCTTATTCATGGCACTTCCTCTTTCTTTTCTTCAGCACACTGTTCTTGGCATCACATTAAGATAGCAATAAGAAAAAGCAATGAATCTTACAGAGACTGATTTTTCACATTTGGGTTTGTGGTGTTCATGACTGCATGAAATTTACAAGCCAATTTCTGCAGTTGTAAGATCACTTTTTGTGCTTGGTAAATGTTCGGTACCAGCATATGGGAGAATAGAGAAATTCCCATTAATTGAAAAGACAAAGAAACTCAGTGCTTTTTAAAAATATAATTCCTCAAGAAACATTTGCCTGCCATGGAGAAAATGATTAAAATGGCCTAAAGGACTCTGGTTTGCTGTTGTTGCTGCTGCCGATTCATCGTGTGTTCCTACAACAGCTAAGAGACGCCCACCCCCAGCTCTGCGTGGAACATGACTTATGGACCATATGGATCTTTTGGGTCTCTCACAGGAGTGGTCCCCACAGATGCTGCAGGACTCACTGTGTTCCCCATGCGGTTTACATTACAGCTCTGGGACAGTTGTAGCAACTTGGCCTGCACCTAGTCTCTCTAAAGCCCTTCAGGCAAGCTAGCAGGCCAGTGTTGAAATCCTATAGCTTTCCCCAGGGCCTCCTAGCTAGTCAGGAAGTCAGGGTAATTTACAGAGTTATGTAGCTGATGCCTTAGGTGTAAAAAGAATGAGGCATTGTAAATTTGTCTCTGACAGTCTTTGGCCCAAACTATGCTTGCTTTTACTGTATAAGCACACAGTGGAAATAGTTTTACAGTGTTTTAGCCTGACTATATAAAAAATCATTCTGATAACCTATATTTCCCTTCTTAAAAATAAAATTCCTCATTTTGTGAGAATGTAAATTAGTACAGCCATCATGGAAATCAGGATGGAGATTCCACAAGAACAGAAAAATAGAATTAGAATATGGTCCTGCTATTTCAACTCCTGTGCATATTTCTGAAAGAATGTAAGTCAGCAAAGAATAGACATACCTGCATACCTATGATTCTTTCAGTTCCATGCACAGGAGTAAACTATTGAATCAGCCTAGGTGGCCAGCACCATATGAATGGGTATAGGTAGACAGGCAGACAGATAGATAGATAGATAGAGAGAGAGAGAGAGAGAGAGAGAGAGAGAGAGAGAGAGAGAGAGAGAGTAGTGTATTATTCAGTATTAAATAGATCAAAATGTTAAAAAAAAAAACAAGTCAGACTGAGAAAGACAATGTCAAATGCTCTCTCTCATATGGGAAATCTAGAGCATAAGAACTGATTTACAACAATGATGGCTTAGAGAACAGGACCAGTGTAGGAAGGAAAGGGAGAAAAGAGGAATGAGGGTGATGATGCTGAAAGTATTTTATATACATGCACAAGAATATAACAATAAAACATGTATAATTGGCTAAAAAGTGCTAAAAAGGGAGAATGAGAAAGAGGAACAGAGGGGGTGAATTTGATAAAAGCACTCTATATGTGTGTATGGAAATATCACCATGAAACCTCTTCAGACAATTAAGACTTTGGTTTATTTTATGGGATAGGAGAAATAAAGTCCTTAAATTATATCCAAGGAAGAGGAATCACCCCTCCATGCAGTGCACTGTAGCGCTTCGGCTTTTCTGTCTGAACCCTACTGAGCCAGCATTACAGGAAACATTTTACTCAATGAGATGGAGCTAACAGCCTCTAGGGTGTGCATTCCAACC
This sequence comes from Dipodomys spectabilis, assembly GCF_019054845.1. Classification (NCBI taxonomy): domain Eukaryota; kingdom Metazoa; phylum Chordata; class Mammalia; order Rodentia; family Heteromyidae; genus Dipodomys; species Dipodomys spectabilis. The sequence goes on from NW_024870700.1 coordinate 6,384,511, forward strand.
CTGATTCACATTGTGTTCACTGCAGCAGCATGCTCTGAGATATGCCTGTCATGTTCGCAGGGGACAGGTGGACAAGCTGTCCCTAGGGAGTCCATCTTCACAGTGTACTGATAGGTTAGGCCTTGCAGTGGGTACCAAGACTTACTTATTGAGTTAGGTGTCATATATTTAGAACACAGCCTCCACTATTTGTGCAATAAATAACTATAATGACTATTATATAACTAATGACTTCATAAGCTTGATCTTGGCTTATTCCAAAATGTACACCTCATTGAGAAAGTGATCAAATATTCAGGGACTTGTAGGTGCAACAGACCATGGGGACTGAGTACGCTGTCAGCAATAACTACACTGGGTTCTATCAGGAAGGAAACAAGTCTGACTGGCAATATGCCATTACATAAGTGTCCCCAGCAGATGCTAAGCAGACCTTAGACCTAATGTCTTTTTATGTAGTTTCTACATATAATTCCACATAATTTTAACACCAGACCTAAGAAGTAAGAATAAATATTTTTGTGTTAGGATGAAGAAACTAAAGCTGAGAGTAAAAAATAGAGTTTCTAAGCTCAAAAGATTAAGGAAGCCAAGGCCTAGAGAGAAAGATGGCATCCTAAGATTACACAAGGATTTGACTTCAGGGCCGGAAATGGACCTCTGACTCCAAAGACAAGGATTTTCCAACTTCTGTATGTGGCCTCCTCCTGGTTTCTGTAGTTCCTTCCTATGCTTCATCGTTGTTTGCTTACTGATTGCCAGGCAATATCCATAAAAACTGCGGTCTTCTCAAATCACTAAATCCTTGTGACAGCCTCATGAAAGAGGTAATTTTATTACACTTATTTTAAAGAGTTGTTTTCGCAACCAGAGAAGACTCCAGAGCCAATCCTTTAACCTCTGCATTGTTTTGGAGCTCTATGTACAAAGACAGCAAAGCAGACTTGGAATTAAACACAACTTTGATGATTTCCAAGTCAACTCCAATGATATTCTGATCAACAGAACTTTTCCTTACAGATTAGAAAGTACCTAAGTCAAAGCTGAAAAAATGAAGACATGTCTTCAGAAAAAAGAAAAGTCGTACTTCTATTCCTCTTGAAATAAATTATGATAGTGTACAAAACATATGATATAGACACATACTAGTGCACAGATAAAGAATTATTATTGTAATTATGACAAACATAATCCCTCTTATAAAAAAAGATCAGAATCTATGGTGTTGGCTTTCCTAACATTCACATCAGTATGATAACGTGTACAAAAATAGGGAAAAGGGTTGAATAATAGAATATAATAATACTGCGTTTCTACAAACATCCTGAACTCTCATTCTCTCTCTTTATTTTTTTGATTGACCCAAGCAAAGAATGTGTCATTCCACAGGTAGGCTGAGAACATGACTAATGCTTTCCTGTGACAATAGCCTAGAAAAAGCAAACTCATTCCAGCATAGAATTGTAATGTACTAGGTTTGGTGCAGATCTTTTCCCACTTACTTTCTGAGTGAGTGGGTTTTCTACACTGTCTCCCCAAGTCCTTTGTACCTGCATTCATCTTACTTTCAGCTCACTTACACTTACGTCCTTCTAAGTTTCACAAGCTCGTAGTCCTTCTAAGAGAATTTGGCTGTGTATTGTGAATTCTGGATGTGTTCAAGATAAAAACATAAATTTCACTGATAAAATTTTAGGGAAAAATTACTTGGTGGGGATGAACAATTTGAATCATACTACAGAGCTCAGCCTGGAGAATCAGGCATAAATGTACACACAGTTACCTCGTCTGGGAGTCTCTTGAAAGGACAGGCATATATCTCCTACCTAGGTGCTAAAACAACTAAGTGCTTTGTTGCAAGATTGATTCCTCTGGGATCTACTGCAATAGTGTGAGCACAACTAGACAAAACTGTTCTTCCTCTCCCATCTTCATTTTTTCACCTGTTTTCTTTAATTTTCCATGTGAAGGTTCTGTGGACTTGTTATCAATAGTGTGGTTTACTACTTACTATAGCTAGTAAGTTTCCTGATTGCTTTTGCAAACTTTTCAATTCCTCTAATTTCCACATTCCCTTACTTGCAGCCAATGACTTCTCTCTTGACTGAAAAAAATAGAAACCAGCTGGGTGCTGGTGGCTCACACCTGAAATCCTAGTTACTCAAGAGGCTGAGATCTGAGGATTGTGGTTCAAAGCCAGCCTGGGAAGGAAAGTCCATGAGACTTTTTTTTTTTAATGATTTTTTTTAATTGTGAAAATACCATACAAAGGGGTTACAATTACATGGGCAAGGTAATGAGTACATTTCTTATCAAGCATTGTTGCCTCCTCCTTTGTTTCCCCTTCCCATCCCTTCCCATCTCCCCCCCTCCTCCCCGCCAAAATTGTAAAGTTCATTTTTCGACCTAACGACTTGTACTCTTCTCTTCAATAAACCACTCAGAAAACCAGAAGTAGCGCTATGGCTAGCCTTGAGCTGAAGAGCTGAGGGCCAGTGCTCAGGCCCAGAGTTCAAGCCCTGCAACTGACAAAAAAAAAAAGAAAAGAAAAGAAACCATGACAGTTTACTTACCTCATCAACTTACATCAGCAAATTACAAACAATAAGGGGTTTCCACCCATCTCCTCCTTTTCTTGCAATAACTGGTGCCTCCCATGTTCTGAAGCCAGGATACAGATTTCTTCTCCCTTTCTGCTGTAGCATTTCCCATCTTTAAAATATATATATTCCTTTTGAGCTCATAATCTCTTCCAGCTTCTGCCCAACTCCTCAACGTTCCTCTGGGGTTGAGATGAAGAACAGTTTACCCATGCTTAGTCTCCTCTCATTCTTCACCTTACTCTAGTCCTGCTTCAATCTTCCTCCTTCCATCACATCTTTGTATCATAAACCTGTTAAATCTACTTGGATGTGGTCTGCTTCCTAAGTTATCAGCCTTTTCAATACCAGAACAGCAGCTACCTCCTTTTTCTTGAGCTTATTTTCCTTCAGCCGTATAACCTCCCTCCTTCTCCCACTTCCCCTTCCGGTTGCCTCTCTTGGCTTTTCCTCCACTAACTCAATTGTGAATAATGGAATTATTTGGGACTAAGTCCTGACCCCTTCTTTTTCACTGCGTAATAACCTCCCTAGGTTGTTTCATTCAATATAACTTTTGGATTAAAAAAATTCCAAAATTTACATCTGAGCATTAAAATCATATATTCATAGACATACTTAAGATGTTTGCATCTCAAATTACCTTTGCTAAAATTAAAATCTTTACTTCCCCCCCCCCCAAAGCTTTTCTTCCTGCCTAGCAAATCACATTGTCCTTTATCAAGGTGCACAAGACAAAAATCTAGGGTTCAACCTTAAGATCTGCTTCTCTTTTAGCAACTTCATTAACCATTTACCTGCCAGTTCCCACAAATAACTACTATATCCAGGTTTTTGTTTAGTTTTTCTCCAACTGTACTGCTGAGATTTTAGTCATGACATTGTAGTTTTTTGGAGGAAGTGGTACTGGGTTTTAAACCCAGGACCCTGCACTTGCCAAGCAAGTACCCTATTGTTTAAGCCATGTCTCCAGCCCTTTTCGGTAGTTTTTCAGATGGGATCTTACATTCCTGCCTACAGCCAGCCTCACTGGCAATGTACTTGTCTCTGCCTTCTATATATCTAGTATTATAGAAGTGAACCATACCTAGTTTGATTTTTAAGATAGGATCTCATTAAATTTTGTCCAAGCTGACTTCAAACCATGATTTTTCTACCTCTACCTCCCAAGTAGCTAGGCCTAACCCCATGCTATTATCTCTTAAATGGATAAGTGTTAATAGTCTACTAACTGGATTCCTTATTCCCATTTTACCATGCCAAGTGGTACACTGCCACTGATACTCTTATAATTTACACCATCTTCCGTGCTCTTTTTTAAAGCCCTTGGATGGATTTTCACTAATTTGACAACACAATTAAAACTTCTAAATATGTCCATAAATCTCTGCATTATCAATTAACTGCCTAGGTCTCTAACCTTCATCCAAGTTCATAGCATGCTCACTGGATTGGTGTAACTATGGCTACTCAAGACATGGCTGTCTTTTGAACCTCATTGTTCTTTTCTCTATATGGAATTTCCTGACTAGTGATCTCCCAGCTGGAGAGACCTTCACTGAGCTGTTTACTCCATTCATTTCTATTTCAGTTGAAGTATTACATCTTCAGACAGTTCCTGGTTACCTAACTTAATCCCAACTAGAAAGTTCAGAATTCTTCCCCTGTAGTACCATTCATTTTATGCTTGTTCTTCTTTTAGTGTCCCTTAATTATAGTATCATTTCCATGATAACAAGAGTTAGATTTGTATTTTCTCAATGCTTTATACCCAGTACTTGTCACAGTCCAAATAGGAAATACCCCCAAATGATGTATAATTTTCTTGGAAAAAGCATTTTGATGATTTGTCCATCTTACTCAAGTGTACAGACCTGTCAACCTTCACCTGTAAAGGAGGAGGTAGGAGGGAGAAGCACAAATTCCTGCTTTCAGTCATAGTACACTTTGCCACTCATACCTAAAATTCCTACTTTAACATCTGTTTCCTGTCACACTGCCACTGGCTACCTTAGGCACACAAAAAGGGAAAGAAAACAAAAAGAAAAGGGAGGAAAGGGAGACTAAGGAGGGAAAAGAAGAAAAAGAGGAACATTTTTTAGTTGAAGCACATTTGGTATGTCAGAAATATTCTCACCATTACACTTTAAAATTTGGTCTATAAAACACCCTCTACAGAAAAACCCATCATCTCTGTAATGAATACATGCATATGCAATCTCCATTACTGTTAGTATTTGGAAAGGCCAAATATACAGCTCTAATCCGCAGAAGGAAACATCCTCCCAACTCCAGGATCGTATTTATCTCCCCATAGTTCACACTTGAAATGGAATTGGTGCTACTGATATATGATGAGATAAAACTGTGAGTTAGTTCTATTACTTCTGGAGATGATTCCACAGCCTCTTCTTTGAAGCCATAAGTCATTTAATACTCCCCGAGTGGTCCAAAGGAATTAATACATTTTTCAGATATATCTAAATGTATTCCCTAGGGCATTACTTAGGCAATTGCAGAACCTGGTATTAAGTTCTAAATCTCCTGTTGTTAGTAGAGTGACATTTGCTATAGTATGTTCCTCGCAAAGACATAATTATAATCTAAAACAAGCTGTGAGACAGTATCTGAAAATAACTAAAGCGAAAAGGGCTGAGGGCATGGCTCAAGAGGTAGAATACTTGCCTAGCAAGCTTAGAGAATTAAGTTTAAACTCCTTTACTGCCAAAAACTTTTTTAAATGAAGGAAAGAAAATTCAAAATTGAATGTGATCCAAAGGTTGAAACTTTTTGAGCTCTGATGGGACTCCACCATGAGTGAAAAATTCTACACGTCCTTGTTTGACAGGTCAACCTATACCGGTTTTGTCTAAATCTGTTCTTACTGTAAACTGAATTGTTCTGCCTCTCTTACGGACAGAACATTCTTGAGTGGGACATACTGTAATTCTAGGGTAAATTCCAGTCATTTACAAGAGTGGGCCAATTTAGAAGAAAAATCACAACCATCCCCTCCCAAACCCCTAGAATACATTTTTCATGCTTAAACATCATTCTCCTTCATTGGGGAATCCAACGGCTTCCTTAAAACAGCCCCACAAATAGCCCCATGAAGGAAAACATTTCTATCATTGTCAAAATGCATACCAAACTGCAAGGAGAACAAGCTACTTGAGCAAAGTAAGATTTCTGAACGTGCAATACACACAAAAGTATCTGCCTGGTGCCTCTTACTTGTTCAGCCCTGTGCTAGGCATTTGTTTGGTATGGGGAAATCAAAGATTAGACAAGGTGGCTACACTTGTACAATTCTCAGGCCTCTTTGCTGGCCTTGAGGCTGTTGGAGATGCCACAGCACAAGGTTTTGGCATTGAGAAAGGGTGGAGAGAAAGGAAGAGGGAAGAAGAGCTATCTCTACACAGTGCCCAAGGTAAAGGCAGTTTCTTTTAATTACCTTTAGCTGCTGTGATAAGAAACATTAGCACAATCAAGTAAATCTAAGAGGCCATGAATCATATAGATGGACAAAAAGGTTTTACCCTTGTGATTTTTATTTTATTTACTAAATGCAAAAGGGGGGTGATGAAGTATGAAGTATGAAGTATGGGCAGACTACAAAAATCATAAAATCTGTTGAAGACCATCTGTGCCCTATTTCCAAAAATGTGAAGGAAACTTCTTATGTAAATTATTGAGTAATTTGTTTAAAACCATCATCTTAAAGCAACAGGAATGCACTTAAAGTTAAGTAAAAGAGTAATTCTGTAGGTTCCCTCAGCGTTTTCTCAAAGCTAGTTTTCCCAGGAACGCTGGAGCTGGATGTATGAACTTGTCTAGTTGACAGAACCGAACCACAAGGAGTTCAAGTGGAGCTGGAGTTGAATCTAGGCAGTCTTGACAGTAGGAAGGAACTGTGTTCTTAACTGAATTCCTGAATCTTACTCCTCAAGCTGCTAGCCACAAATACTACCTATCATAAAAGCTGAAATGCAAGATAATAATAGATGATATTTAAGATCATCTAAAGTGTCAGTCACTATGCTAAGCGTTTTCCATACCTGATGCATAGAAGCCACCCAGCATCCTCCCTTGGGGAGTTCCAGGGTCATCAATCAAAGGATAAAAACATGGCTTAAGAACACCACAATGGCACTTGCCTTGGATCATCCAGAGCTATTAGCTGGGTGGGCAGCTGAGCCCTTGTCTCTGATTTGAAGTCTATTCTCCACATGGAGTTACAGCAAGGAAGAGGAAAAGCTAGCATTATGTGTATAAATTCTAGTGCTATGATAATATATTTGGTCAGCAACTAGCTTTATGAAATTACACAAGCTACAATAGCTATGTACATATGACCATATAAAATGTGCTAATTGAAATGAACTCCAAGATGTGGAAACATCTTTGTTGTTGTTGTTTTTAATGTATGGTGTGAAGTTATTTCTTCTTTCTTTCATTTTCCCCCCTGTTGGTTTATCCCCTGTTGTCACTGCTTTTTAGTTTAGTACCCTATGTCTTGTACATATGTTTATATGATTTGGGGAAGGGAAGGAGAATAACAAAATGGTGAGACAAAGGAGAAAGGGTGAACCAATGAACAGTGATACTCACCAAACACTATGCTGGAAATGAACTTTCCTAGTTGCAGGGGGAGAGCCGGGCAGGGGGAGGGGAAACGGGAGAAAAAGGAAGGAGGGGTAACAATGTCCGACAAGAAATGTACTCATTATCTTACATATGTAACTGTAACCCCTGGGTACATCACCTTTACAATAAAATTAAATTTAAAAAATTACTTGAGTTAACTGACAAGTGACAGCTTCTAAATAAATGCCTGTTGAATAAGGGCATGTCACTTAGACTCAGGAATCATAGCAGGGAATAGGTCATAGGAAGAAGAGAAATAAACCTTTTTTGCCTATGCAAAAGAAAGGATCTGGCAAGTGCGTTAGATCACATAAAACTATTTCTGTATAATTTAGAAAACTTGCTTGTATCTCCACAAACTATCTAGTGGTATCTCCACAAACTATCTAGTGGTAAATACTTTCATATGTTCCAAGTGCTTATTCATCTTTACACACCATTTTTCTCAGTGTGGAATCAGTGATACTCTGTAGCAAGGTGATGGCTCATATTATTCAGCTGTGATAGCCCATAATTTCTAAAATAACAGGAGGAAAATCATATCCCAGGGAGATTCAGGAGATGGACAGTAAAAGCAAATGAGGTTCAAAAACTACTTTGTGAAAGAATTCCTAGAAATTTTTGAGTTTTGCTAGAAAAACACTTCACACTTCTTCAAAGGAAAAGTGAACTCTTTAGGTTGGCTCTATGTAAATAGATGTTAGTATTATCATGAAGCAGAAAAAAAGAACTTGAATTCGAGACAGGACTACAAAACAAAACAAAACAAAAGCTCAGAAAGTTCTTTCTGGTTGTCAAAATTTCCTGACACACTGATTCTTTAAATACATTATGATGTGTACAAGAAGAGTTATTTTAGAAAGTACTGAGAAAACTTCACTTAAAAAATTAGATCAGCACCCCAGGGAATTAAAATAATACCTATCATGTATTAGACTCACACATTTTTGCTGCAAAGCAGTCTCAAACATTGGCAAATGATTTGAAAGTATTCTGACAATGTGCCTTAGGAAACTATATAATCTCCAGGCAAGCCAGTTGTAAACAAGATGAGGTAATTCCAATTTTTCAGCACTTTGGCATTGACTGTTTACATAATTCCTCATTGAGCAAGCTAATTGATAGCATATGCTCACATTTTTTTCCTCAAAAGAATGTGAGTGGTCACCAAGAAGCATAGCCAAACACACAACAAATAACTTATAAAATTACTATCCCCCCCCACAGAGACAAAATCAGCATAACTTTCAAGAGAGAGAGCAGAGACCTCTGTTCCTATTTCTAAAAATAGGAAGTGATACTAATACAGACCATATGCCTATTAGGACTGTGGGCAAGATACAAGCCTATTCAGCAACTATTGGCCACCAATTCTGTGCAAGGGATTTTGTCCTATACTGTGGAAAAGGCAGTTAGTTCTAGCCCTTGCACAAGCATGAGGTATAGAAGTGTAAAAGAAAGCAAGCTCTCATTTTAACTTACTATACCCAGAATGCTAAAATACCCCTCCAATACCCATGTGTTTATGATACAATCCCTTCCCCTGAATGTGAGTAGGACCTGTGAAGAGAAGGAGATGTGACTCTCGTTTAGGTTACAAAATATGGCAAAGTTCAAAAAAAGATAAGTTTGCAGATATAATTAAGGTACCCTTTTCCATTGGCACTGAGGTAATCAAAAATGGACTAAATCAGATGAGATCCTTAAAAGAGGGTCTATGTCTAGTTAAGAGACCAGATAAGGTCTGAAAGAGAAGGCTATGGGCAGGGAAGAGTGGGTGGCTGGTTGCTGTGGTTAGCAATCTTAACAGCAGAGTTCTGCCAACGAACAGGGAGATATGGAGGAGAACTTCCTGCCTCAGCTGAGCCTATAATCTCTGTGACACCTTGGTCTGCCGGTGGAACCAAGCCTGCTCTGAGCCACTGAAACAGTGAGATAATTAAGCGAGTTGCTTCAAGCTGCTATATTTGTGATAATTCATCATGCCAAGAGTTAAACCAATATATGTCTTTGTAAGCTAAAATTTCACAGGAAAAATGATGGATACTGAGTTTCTGAGAGAATAAAATTTTTTTTCCAAATTCACAAAATTCACCATTATCATCTGGGTGCTGATGGTTCATGCCTCGAATCCTAGCTATTCAGGAGGCTGAAATCTGAGGGTCATGGTTTAAAACCAGACTGGGCAAGAAAGTCTGTGAGATTCTTATCTCCAATTAACCACCAAAAAGCCAGAAGTAAAGTGGTGGCCCAAGTGGTAGAGTACCAGCCTTGCAGGCAAAAGCTAAGTGATAGCACCCAGGCCCTGAGTTCAAGCCCCAGTACCAGCATACACATACAAAAAAATCACCACTAAGTAAAAAGCTCTGGATCCAGATTTATTAGTGGTGTAATGTTTGAAATTTGTCTTTTTACCTCAGTTTCATCAATTAGTCATGGGTGGTGGTATTAGGTGTTTGTGAGGGAACAGATTTCTGATCAAAGTTATATAGTAAGCTTTACAAAGTACTATAATTCATTAGTTACTAGTACAATTACTAGCAATTTTATTCATTTAATTAAGAGAAATATATGTTGTTTACTCAATGATAAGGAGACTGTGAAAGTTTTAGGAAAGAGCCCAAGAATAACAAAAATATCAGTGCAACTAGAATAGAAGGTATAAAACATAAATGTTTTCCATCATTATATGCATTACTTAAAATGCTTCTTTATCTGAGTGCAAACAGTTTTGACTAAAGGAATACTTTGCCTCTTTCATAAGTAAAATTCTCCGGGAGGAAAAATATTCCCATAGTGGTTATTATTTCAAAACACAAGAATTTTAGGTATTTATAACTACACAAACATCAGGAGTTGTGATAGACTTAAAGTTGATTTCCTACCTTTCTCAGATCTCAAATTTTCCATTCCACAGAAACTGAAGTTCTATAATTAAATAGTTTGAGAAACACATCTATCATATATGATTTGTGTAGTGATTCTTTTTCCATATACAATTAAAACCTAGGTCCTAAGTTCTGGGTAATTTAGGCAGTATTACATGAAGAAAAACTCAAACTAGGTAATTTTTTTTAAAAGGAAGACACGTTGAAGATGAGAAAAAGGAAGAGAACGTTTCCAATGATATCAAATGCTACCATTTGATAATGTCATAAATATTAAGGTATTGATTAATTTCCTATGTCAATTAATAGGTAACCTGAAGTAGAATTAGAAAGATTAAATCAGTGATTTGATATTAAAAGGTAATAAAAGGAGTTAGGAAACAGTGGCTTACTCCCCTAAGCCTGGCCACACAGAACAGTGAGATCCATAGTAAATCAAAGTCTGCCTGAGTGATTTGAAAAATTAATTTCATGGGAGAAAGTGTCTATATAAAGATTATATAACTTCTTTAGAAGTCAATGGTATTGCTAACTTATTTTTCAAACGTTAATAAAACACAATGAATTGAGCATCTTTTTGGCTAGACATGGCCACACAGAGGTGACCCTGCATCACAGAGACCTCAGCATGCAGCCTGGGAGAAATGACAAAGAAACACATACTATATAGGAAAAGAACCCAGGGTAAGAGGCATTATGGCACTATATTCTCTAGTTGCAAGATGCACCAATATTAATGCAAGTTGATAAAGACTACACAATCAGACTGTTGTTTTAAAAAGTTGAGTGCACCAGAGATTTAAGGTACAACACAAAAACAAATTGATTCAATTAATTTACATTTCATTAGGAAAGACACTACTGTTTCCAAAGCCTAACCAATAGGAAGTCCTCAATTACCACTTGCTGAATTCATGAATCTATCAACCAATACAACAAAAACTGAGCAGCCTATATTTATAGCAAGTACTAAGAGTAAGGCAGGAGTAGAGGAAACAATTCCTTCTATAAAGGAACTTAGAAGCCAATAGCCAATATGAAACAAAACGAAGTGTAAAAAGAATAGTTCAAAGAGGGAATGGAGATACATTGTTGGTTCTAATGGAAAACATAAGACTGGCTTTAGAAGATGGTAGCATTGAATAAGCAGTATGGGGAAAAGGGTGCATGGAAAGCAAAGGGTAGGATTTTTAAAAGCACTCAGAGGTGAGAAGACCTCTTCAAGCATGAACTAAATAGCTCTTGGCTATTAGCTCTTGGCTAAACAGCTCAGTTCTATTCCTGTTTAGAAGGAGTCTGACTGAAACATTGTTTTCCCCCCATTCCAGCTTACCAGGGTTCTCCACTTTTCCTTCACATTTGGAAAAGTTCTGATCCGTCAGCTCAACTAAATGACAAATGACTAGGTAGGTATAAGTATCTCTTTTGTAAAAAGCCACATTTCAAATGAAGCCCAGGGTATAATAAAAAATAAGTAAAGAAAGCAAAGGGACACATCTGCATTAAGGATATATATATTTCAGTCAAACCTAGAGAAAACACCTAGGAAAGGTTCTTCAGACACAAACAGGCCAGAAAGCTGCGTAATAGCTGGCTTTCCAGGTGAGGGATAGCAGCTCTTTGAGAATAAATGTTTGGGCCACAGGATGTGATCCATGTTTCTCAATTATTTCTATATTTGGAATTCCAGAATCATGGGTTGCAAAACTTTAAAACCAAAAGAATTCCAAGATGCTGCCAGTGGATGGACTCATGTGCTATCAGAGTGCTTTGTATTAAGAAGCCCATGATATGTAAGAGCCCCTCCCTGGCTGGAGCTCTTTCCAAGGCCCCAAGAGACACCCTAGTAATGAGATGACATAGTCATGTTTTGGTAACATTTGTGAAAGTAGGGTATTTTGAATCCAGTCGAAACTGCTGACTGTTTCTCTTCTTGTTATGGCCTAACGTGACAAGTCAGTGGGGGTAGGAGGGAAGGAAGGCTGGGGGAGGGGGTGGAGATAGTGTGGGCGGGCACTACAAAATTCTGCTAAGGTTACTTTGACATGGGGATGCATTTAGTTTGGGTTAAATGGGTTTAATTCTATGTTTGTTTGTTTAGCCACTTTTTGGCAGAGTCAAATTTTGACCTGATGTAGGAATGGCTTCTAGAAATGTTTCCACAACATACTGCACTGTCCTCAACCACTGGTCTCAGAATGTAGGGGCTCCAAGCCAGTCTACAGACATGTCACAAAGTCCTCTTGAGTCTGGTATTGGAAGAACAGAGGTAGAGGAGAAGTAAGGTTTGCAATACATGGAGCCAGCAACAGGGCCATGGAAACATCAAAACCTGGAAGCTTAATTAGAATGACATTGAATAAAAATTGGCAGCCATCTTAAAACTTAGGCAGTATTGCTTAGAGTCATTTCTTCCTATGTCCATGGTTGTGTCTTTCATATTCTGTACAGAAAACAATCTAATAGTGCAGTCTTCTTTCTAGTATGGCAAACCAAAATTTTGTGGGCATTTTTTTTTTCCTTTTATGGGATATTTGGAAAGGTTTCTCTTTGAATCACAACTGTTCCTTAGCAACACCAATAATTCTGAAAAACAGCAAAAATAAATTACTATGAAATGCAAAACCTACAGGAATGTAGTTCCATTTTTAGTCATTAAATTTGGTGGGCAGTTCTCTAGAAAATGATGCAAATTTTTTGAAAGCAAGCTTTCACTAGAAGGTTTATTTCGTCATAGGCTAGTTAAGTTCTTGGACCCTTACTATGCAAATCATAGTTTGAATAGCATTGTATAGTAACTTGTTTTTCAGATAAGCACAGTAAGACCTATAATATTTTTTCTGAGATAAGACTGTGTACTAAGCATTGATTTCTACTCCACATATTTATATTAAACCTCAAAGCATACATTTTTAGATAGACACTACTCTCATGCTACCATTGAGGAGATTTAGGCACACAAAATACAGTATACTTGGAATAGCATAATGAAACCCGGGATAACCAAGAATCTTTATTCTAGTCCTATGCAATACTTAAAATACCAGTTGCAGCCAGGTGCCAGTGGCTAATGTGTATAATTTTAGCTACTCAGGAGGCTGAGATCTGAGGTTGGCAGTTCAAAGCCAGCCTGGGCAGGAAAATCCATGAGTCTTATCTCCAATTAATCACCAAAAAGCTGGAGGTGGAGCTATGGCTCAAGTGGTAGAGCACTAGCCTTTAGCAAAAAAGCTCAGGGACAGTACCAAGACCCTGAGTTCAAACCCCAGGACTAGTACACAAATGCACACACACACACACACACACACACACACACACACACACACACTACAAATTGCAGTACAATTTGTGCTAATCAGGTCTTACAAAAGGAAAAGTAAACCAATGCTCAATTGCAGTGCTTAGATTATAAATCCTGGAACATGTATGCCTTGCCTGGATCCTGATGATTCTGTATAGATGAGAGGAAGGTGGAACCAAAGTCTATAGGTGGAAAGGAAGCAGTCTCAAGGACTATTGCCATTACTCTAAATTTGCGTATGTGGGGGCTAGAACCCTGATGCAGGTCCCTGCCTCTCCTACCTACTGCTCCCAGCTGTGTTTACATTTTATTTAATCCCTGCTGATGTTAACTCCAACAATTTAACCCAACAGGGAGTATGAACAGTTTTGTTAGTATTCTTTCTTCAAAGAAGTTTTTTTCCTGGAAATTTCCATGGTAGTGAACATTTATTAAATATTGTGTCTTACTTGGGAAATTTGCAACTTTTGTTTAAAAATATAAATAAATAAAATAAGCTCTAACTCCAACAATTTAAACCACCAGGGAGTGTGAAGAGTTTTGTTATTCTCCCTAGACTCCCCCCCCCCCTTTTATGCCAGCAAGGGTTTGAATTCAGGGCCTGGGCATTGTCTCTGGGCTTCTTTTGCTCAAGACTAGCACTCTACCACTTGGGCCACAGCTCGACTCTGGCTTTCCTGCCCTGGCTGGTTTCAAACTGTCCTCATATCTCAGCTACCTGAATATCTAGGATTAGCCACCAATACCCATCTTTTTCTCTTTTTATTAAAAGAAGTTTTTCCTGGAAACTTCTATGGTAGTGAATATTTATTAAAAACTGTGCCTTACTTGGGAAACTAGAGACTTTTGTTTCTAAAAATTATAAGTAATAAATAAAATTTTAAAAGACAAAGGAAGAGACAAGCAATATAGCATTTGGCTCAGAACTGCTATTGAAAAATGATGTCTTTATCTCTATAAGATGGCATCTCAAAAGAAGAAAATTTTATCATTTGCATCTTGGTCTACATATGTAAAGCAAACAGGTAGCCAGGGCAACTGTCTAGACAATTCAAGAAAGAAGGTTCTTCAAATGTATATTTAATTGTCTTAAATCACTGCTTGATTAGTCTGTGCAGACAAAACCTATGGGTGCCCAGTGAGCAATAAATAATGATTGCATGCATCTATTATTAATAAGCATTCTATTAATTTTTAAACCTAGTAAACTCTGAGTCAATATTATCCTGAAGCCATGAGTTCAACTAATTAAATATGTTTTAAGTGGCATTCCTTTGTCTTTATTCTGAATTCATAAATTCAAAAGAAAAATAAATAACATGTCAGCAATGCTTACAAATTTAATGCTCACTTTGAAAGGTTTTTCAAATGTTCTTTAGTTATAGATAGTAGGTGTAACCTTTGGTATTAAACTCCTTATGGATTTTTGTATTCTTTTGCCTTTTCTGTTTTAATCTTTAGAGTAATCACTGGATGCTGAATGCAGATAATTGAGAAAAGTAATAAAAATTTTGCTTATAATTTGCAGACTCAGCTACAATAGTCCTGTAGTTACTCACAAGACACAGAAAGAAGAGAATATTAGGCAGGAAAGAACCAATTATTCTGTCATGTTGAATTTATAAGACTTGGTGAGATTTCCATGAACACTAGTGCATTGTGGAAGTAGAGATGTCTAAGATGCAGTTAAGACAGAAGCTCAACTCAGGAGTGGTACCTGGAATGTATCTGGAATGAGTGTAAGGGTGTTACTAGCAGGAAATCAGTATAAACATCACCTCTACAGGCATACCCAGTGAGAAGAGGGTCCAAACAGAATCCTGGAAAGCGGCGGCCTTATGTTTATCAATCATGGATTTTTTTTTTTGTTTTTTGCCAGTCCTGGGCTTGTACTCAGGGCCTGGGCACTGTCCCTGATCTTCTTTTGCTCAAGGCTAGCCCTTGACCACTTGAGCCACAGTGCTACTTCTGGCTTTTTCTGTTTATGTCGTACTAGGAATTGAACCTGGGGCTTCATGCATGCTAGGCAAGCACTCTACCACTAAGCCATATCCCCAGCCCTAGTTTGTTTATTTTTATGGGCTGAAGCCAAGTCCTTGCCTTCCTCCTTCTTCCCACCCATCTCAAGGCAACACAGAAAACTTCTGTGCCAGTCACCTCTAATTCAGACACAAGAGGGATAAAAGGCACAGAGCCAAACAAATGCCAACATATTTCAAGAGTTCCCAGATAGGAGGGAAAAAAGGTTAAATTTTGAATATGCAGCAGGTGAAACAAAAGCGAGAGCATTTTCAAGTGCCAGATTCTACCTCAATACAAGAAGGGACCTTCTTATTTTGCAGGGGCCAACTGTGAGTGAGCTAGGCAATGGGTGGAGGGTGCCCCTACTCAGAAGGGATTACTGTATGCAGCAGATTCCACAGCAGATATAAATATTATACATACTCATACTAATTAAATCATCTGCATTTGTTTTGTTCAGATTATGTTCACAGATTTATTTTTACTCATCAGAGCTTCTAGGAAAGATTCCATAGATGCTTAATGTTTGATAGAGTTTTTAATAAAACCTATTTTTTTGTGGTATTGGGGACTGAACTCAGGACTTTGTGCTTGGTAAGCAGACGATCTATCACTTGAACCAAGCATCCAGTCTTCTTTTGTATTGGTTACCTATTTGCATGACAGGGTCTTGCTTTACACCTGGGCTGCAATCCTCCTACCTGTGCTTCTCGTTTTCAATAGGGGTGACTGAGCCCAGCTATTGGTTGAGATGGAGTCTCTTGGGTTTTTATGCCTTGGCTGGCCTTGAACCTTAATCCTTGAGCAACATCTACCTCCCAAGTAGCTAGACTGATAGACTTGAGCCATCCTGCCTACCAAGAATAATTTTGATAAGAAAATGTAACTGTTTATTTTATAATATTGTCAGCACTGGTTCTACTCCAATGCTGAAGGACTCTGCAAAAATTTTTGCATCTTATAAGCAATCTTCCCTATTCACACAAGCGGCTGAAGTATTAACAATAAAGTATTTTAAGAAGTCCACATGTGCCAATAAAATAGCTTTTGGTTCACCTTCAAGGAGAATACAATAAAACATTTCTTTTAAGGAAAATGTGTCAAAAGTACTAATTTTCAGACTTGCCTTCCTTTACTGTGAAAATCAGGAACAGCAGTAACTTAGTTGTTTCTTCTTTTAAGCAGCAGAGGAAAGAAAAATAGGTATAAGGCTGGTAGGTTAGTAAGGAGCCTCGCAGACAGTTGGAACAGGTGTATCTTCTGCAGCATGCCTTGAAGGCCAGGAAGCCAGGGATGGGGACTGAACATTATGCTTACCAGGGATCTGACTGTAAAATAGTAACTGTCATCTCTCAATTTTAGTGTCCTTCTTTGGTAATATGGTTAAATATAGACCTCATATGGTTATTTTTTTATACCAGAAGAAATAATGAAAAGGCTTTACATAAAGACAACACTCATGGACTTTTTATTCTTTCCATGCAATATGGCTGACAGAATTTCAACTTTAAATAAAAAGCTTCTGACAGATCTCAGACTTTTAAATTGTTTATAGGAAAATCATCAGGGAATCTGATTCTTCTGCAATAGTAATTATCCATTATATGTATTCAGGCCAAGGTTCAAAGGACACCCTATGACATCCCCCGCCACCCCACCCCCCAAATTGCTCCTTTACAGACTCTTAGGAATGTCTAACTATTAGGAACATTTTAAGATTCAAATTACATACTAATACTTTAATATATATTTACCAATATGCTTGGAGAAGAGCACAAACTTCTCTTACGACGTGATTTGCAAATATCATACTGCCTACAATCCTCCTAGCAAATTCACAGCATGGAGCTTTATGATGTTGAAGTTAGGTAGCTGATGGAACTGTCTGTACTACTGTCAGCTGCGATGTTGTCACTGTATGCTTGAATGCGAGGTGCTCATTTCAGGACACTAGACCAACAACACTGACAGCACTGTGGAGAGAGAGAGTTCGGGATCTCACATGTACACATCACACCGGGAAGATGAAAGCTCAGACGGAGATGGTGGCACACATGGACCTGAAGTGGTCACAGTGGTGGTAGGCAGAGCACGGAGGAATCAGTTCCCACCATCCGCATGGTTCTTTACACATGGAAATAGCTCAACCGCTTCGCCACACTGGCCTCTCACTGTTTTCCTGTTCACTCCCAAAGAACAGTGACCTGGCTTGTACTAAATGAGTTTGAAATGAAAAGCTGAGGCTCCCGAATCCTTATGGTCCTTGCTCTTGGAGCAGGAAGGCTGCAGGTGGCAGGTGTGAACTCAGCTGGACTCCCCCCTGCTAGCAGTTCCTTGGAGCAGACCATTGGGAAGGCAGATTAGTCAGTCAACTGGGAT
Organism: Dipodomys spectabilis; assembly: GCF_019054845.1. Taxonomy (NCBI): domain Eukaryota; kingdom Metazoa; phylum Chordata; class Mammalia; order Rodentia; family Heteromyidae; genus Dipodomys; species Dipodomys spectabilis. The sequence goes on from NW_024870700.1 coordinate 6,402,348, forward strand.
CTAAGACTAGGATTCTGGAAGCAGTATATATATATATATATATATATATATATATATATATATATATATATATATATATGTAAAAGCCTCACCCCCTCAAGAGCAGTTTTACTGATATTATTTGCCTGGTTCTTCTGCTTTTTTCTCAGTGGTTTCAAAACCTTGCCAGAGAAGACCAATATGATTCATTGGGTCTCCTTAAACTCAGATGAGATTCACTTGCTGTTCAGTTGATTTTTAAGGAGTAAATCAACCTTAGTTGAGTGCTTAAGTGCCGCATGCTACTGGATGCTACAAATATAAAGATCATTGAGATATAGTTTTAGAAGGTTACAGTTTGTAAGAGAGAGATGCCCATGTAGAGCACAGCACAGGTGACATGCTCACAACTGGCATGCTCATGCCAATTTTGTGTAGAGTTCCCCTCTACCAGGGGATTAGATGCACTGTCCATAGGCACCAGCCACACAGCCTTCTTCTGCACTGCATGCAAGAGAAGGGAGTATTTATAGGAATCCGCGTGGGAACACTCTAATTTAGGTGGGAAGTCATTTGCAAATTATAATGCCCTTGGAGTAACAAATCAGGTGTGTTCTCACAACTGCACTGGAAACTTTGGTGTCAGAGCAGTCATGTTTTAATTCTGTTCTGTGAAGGTTTGGGGAAGAGGAAGAGGATATAAAGACCCTCAAAGGCTCAGCACCCTCTAAGAGCAGGAACTCCTTGTCCACCTCCAGAAATAACAAGCTATTCAGAATAACTTTGCTATTTCTGGTGTCCTATGAAGGAGTTTCTCAAAGGAAAAGAGGTTAAAGAGAAGAGTCTGCTATATAGGAATTTAAATCTGAGTCATGGCAAGGCCATGAGTGGATAGACACACAGGTCAGGACATACAGCTCAATAATAGGCAAATTGTTCCTAAATTTTGCTGAACATGGCATTGTCTGAGTGTCTTTGGAAACACAGATACCTTAATCCTGCCCAAAGACCTTCTAATTTAATTAGTATGGGTGTGATATGGACAAAGTTGGATTCACATTTTGAAGGTCTTGAATTTGTGTTGTATGGAAAATCTGAATTCGAATCTGGTTCTAACACTTTATATTACACTCTGATTAACTTTTGACCTACACACATATAATTACACAAAACAGACTTTAATATCACTTTTCAGTCCTGGGACACTGATATACTAGCCTAGGCATTGCTTGGTGGTTTTGTGAGCAATAAAACAATGTTAAATTTAAACTTGGAACTGTTAATGTGTGATTATGACTCAGAGCTCAAAAAATGCAAAAATATGAAATCAATCAGTGCTAAAAACAAGGCAAGGAAAGCTCTGAAAACTTCAGAACAGAAATCATCGACCTTCTTTTAGTTACCAGCACTACCTTCTACTTCTTTTCTGCAGTAGTATTAATATTTCCCTACATTTCTTTAGGTTTCTCCTCATTTTTGTTACAAATTAAAAAACGGAAAGCCTATAGCTCAGCATCCTGGCTTACCATGGTCATCCATTACCATTCCTAGTAATTGTTAAATGCACACAAGGTCACCTGATAGAGAATAAGATATAAAGGGTCATGGGGCTCTACCTGTGCCCATTGGTAAGATGTAGATTCAGGTTTTCTGGTTTGATCATATCTTAGAAAAGAATACATCATCTTGAATATGGTGATCTACATAGAAACAAACTACTCTATAACAATGCTGCATAAATTTAAAGTTTGTGTCCATATACAAGGAGAATATGAATGTCTTCCAAATGGATAACATGTGTAGACAATGTACACAAAATTTTTGACACTTTGTGCTTAGCAAGTTTTCAATGAATGGCAGTGATTATTTTTGCTGCTGTGCCTAGCATTTCTGCTCACAAATCTTAATTACAATATTGCATTCAGAATTAAATTATCCTCATGGTAACCTAGAATTGCCAAATTCATACCACTAGTGATTCAGCAGAATTCCAAACTAATTCTGTGGCCACGAGTCTTACAAAAAGTGCTGTAAATGTTTTATGTGAACATCTTGAAATTTTTTGGAAGAAAACCTGCGTAGAGCTAAACTTGAAGAGACACCTAAAACTGCAAGGAACCTGTCAGCATACCAACACAATGCAGCATACAGTTCAGGAGCTCTGTGGGTGTTCACAGCAACTAAAATCCTACTTTATCACTGTCACCTCTTTTTTATCTCTGTTTTCCCTTCTCTTTTCTGAAATTTCAAATGTTTTTATTATACTAGCTCTGTGTGGTAGCTACTTAGAGGCATGGAACAGTAGTTTAATGATAAGGAAGTATATGTACCTAATGCAGACTTCATAGCACTTAGGTGAACTTTGCCCTTCACCTGCAATGCAATGTCTCCTCTGTGATCATCTGGAATCAGGAGTAGGCACGTGCAAATGAATTATGTGCCTTCTTAGTCATGTTCCCAAGAGATTTTCTCTTCTAATAATACAGAAGAGACAGGAAAAACTAAAGAATAAAACCTTGCCAAGAGCATTTTAGGGAACACTTGATGGCATCTTCAGATCATTCTTGAGGCAGCATGATGGAAATATCATCTTAAAAGTAGGCACTAAATACATACACAGTGGAATATTATTCAGACATAAAGAGAATGAAATCCTATCATTTTCGGCAAAATAGACCAAAATGATTCAGTCAGCCAGACTCAGAAAGGCAAATACTACACGTTCTCTCTCACATGCGGAAACTATAACCGTTTATCTGAATGGCTTTTGCTAGAGGCTGGGAAAGGTGAGAATATGGGACATAGAGAGACTTCAGATAACAAGTACCAAAACACAGTAAGTACTCATGTTCCACAACACAACCGAGTACTTACAGTTTACACATTTTATAAATAACTTAAAGAGAAGAGCTTGAAGTCTCAACAGAAATAAGGAGATAGAAATATTAAATACCATGTTTTAATCAAATAGGTACAAATACTGTACATATTTTTTAACAGATATGTACAACTGAAATTGAAATCTGGGTACAGTGGCTCATGAAATAATTCTAGCTACTTGGGAGTCAGATTTGAAGGATAGTGGTTCAAGGCCTGCCCAGGCAAAAAGTTTACAAAGTCCACCTTAGTCAATAAGAAGCTAGGCACAATAGTTAATACCTGTCATCCAACCACACAGGAGGAGTATAAAGGCTGGCTCTGGCCAAAAAAACAAAAACAAAAAACAAACAAACAAAAAGATTGTATTCTAAAAATAACAAAAGAAATGGGGGTAGGTAGGCTGGGAAGGTGGCTCAGTGGTAGAGCGCTTGCCTTGCATGCCCAAGGCCCTGGGTTCGATTCCTCAGCACCACATAAGCAAACAGAAAAAAGCCAGAAGTGGTGCTGTGGCTCAAGTGGTAGAGCGCTAGCCTTGAGCTGAATAGCTGAGGGACAGCACCCAGGCCCAGAGTTCAGGCCCCACGACCGGACCCCTCCCCCCCCAAAAAAGAAAAGAAAATGGAGCTGGAGGTGACTTAACTTGTAAAGTACCTATGTAGCCTCAGTGAAAACCTCAGTATTCATTCCTCTATTTTGTCATGAGATAGCCAAAACTTCCTGATAAAGTAGGACCTGTGCTAAGTTTTTGTTTGTTCCAGTTTGGCTAACAGTGTTTTGAGCATATGTAAGGTATGCCAGGATGTTACTATGTTCCGTAGTTGGGGTAAGTATATTAGATGCAAGGCATTTTTGACCTGTGATATTTTCAGCTTAGGAAAGATTGAATAGGATTATATATAACCTCACCGTAACTGTAAACTTGATCCATTTCTTGGAGGTGGAAGGTGAGACATGAAGGTAAGTGTTAGAAAAAGATAAGAAGAAGAAAAAATAGGTGATCCAACCACTCAGCCTACCAGGAGAGAAAGGCTGTGGGTGAGAACTGAGCTTAGCCATAAGGAATGAGAACACAGAGAGCTAGGAGGGCATGCGCTCCCGGGCAGGAGCCTGAGGGAATCCACGTGGGTAGACGCGCAGGAGAGACACCATGAAGCAAAACGACCATGTACATCCTCAATTCATTTTGAATCGTTTATTTTTTATTTTATTTTTTGGTCAGTTATGGGGCTTGAACTCTGGGCCTGGGCGCTGTCCTTGCATTCTTCAGCTCAAGGCGAGTGCTCTACCGCTTGAGCCACAGGGCCACTTCAGGTTTTCTAGTGGTTTATTGGAGGTAAGAGTCTCATGGACTTTCCTGGCCGGGCTGTCTGAACCTCGATCCTCAGATCTCAGCCTCCTGAGTACCTAGGATTACAGGTGTGAGCCACGGCCTGGCTGAATCATTTATTTTTTGAACCAAAACTTCAAGTGAAGTTAAAGTTCTTATCCTTGGAGTTCCATAGATCTCTGAGAGGGGACAGCACTGATGTCACCAGGAAATAACAGACCGTGTAAAGAGCAGGGTAGATGGTTGGGTGTGTGGACAATGGCCTGTCTCAAAGTGAATGAATAATTGTCGCAGCCATGCTGAGGGTACTACACAGAAGTCAGAGGCGGCTCAAGGTATCATGAGGTTATTAGTTCACTCTTCTCCAAATAACCTGAGACGATATCTTAGCCAGTTACACAGCTAATCTCTCTGGCTGCTGAAATATGTAAAGGAAGGCTAAAAAAATTCCTAACATCAGCCTTCAGACATTCAGCTACAGCAGTTTTTCCTTTTTGAATAAACTTTGTGTGTATACCCCTAGGGCCTTTGACCTGGCTGTTCCTCTTCTTCCTGACCGTTCTGCTTGGGTCATGGATTACTGTTGTCATTCCAGCTTTGGCTCCAACAGCCCCAGACAGACCTCACATTAAACCTAAGTGCGTCACCCTACAAATCTCCAGCTATTTCCCAAAACGTTGTCATCTTTTATTCTTTTTCTAGACCTTCTAAACATCTGATTTTTCTTCATTAAATTTATTTCATCGAATCTACAAGGCCATGTTTATAAAATGTGCTATTATTCAGTGTCATACTAACCAAGTATGATGCAAAATTTTCTTACCAGTTTGAATTTTGATTATATTTAATTAGAAGAGCTCTGGTAGACTCATATAGGCACTGAGATGTTCATTACATACCACTTCATGATACACAGTAGGAAAATATAAATGAGGCACATTATTGTTCTGCAGTAAAATATGAAGTTGCAGTCACTTATACTTTAAAAATGAATATTAGTTTCATAGCTTTCAAACTTAGGTCTCATTATTGTGTCCTGTCCCATCTGTAGTGGAAATAACTTTTGCTTAATGTGCAATCACAACATAATCGCCTCAAATATGTCAGTTAAACTGAATCTGCCCAGTACTCAAAATGTATATCACTAAAGGGCAGCAATAAATATTTCCACCTTTCAACAAGTGTGAGCAGAAGGTAAAGATGACACTTATATCACTGCTGATTCTTGGACAATGGATGAGGTTGAACACAGCTTTATGAGGAGCAGGATTCAAAATGGCAAAATTGTGTATCTTAGAACTAGTACAACCAGCTGATTATTTTTTTATCATCTCCCTACCTTTTCTTCCATCATTAAAATGTGTATCCTTAGAACCTAGAACATAGGAAGTACTCAAAAAATATCTATCCAAAGGCAGATGAACCCTCTCTTAAAGTTGCTGATTTGCTATCCAGAATGATGTAGAAGAGAACAACAGCTCTAAAGGCAATTTCTCTGTCAACTGACAACAAGTGGCTTTTCCATTCTAGTAATTGTGCCTTGCAGGTTTGCTGCCACCAATGAGGAGAAATGCTATCTAATGTCGGTAGACAGAGACATCCACCCAGTGTTTTCTTTTAAATATCCTGGATGGCAATGAACTAGGGGGGAAAAAGGCATGCTTGCTGCTCTCCTCTTGGAGGAGATAACCTCCAGGCTGAAATTCTCATTTGCAGAAACCTGGTGGAGTAGAGATAAAACTAGCAAGTGACAATCTGATGAATCTTTGTATGTACCAGAGAAGTTCCATTAAAAAATAAAAATAAAAAAAACAAAACAAAACCAGTGTTTCCCCTTCAGGTTCAACCAGTCTAGAGATACAAGTGCCTGCTGACATGGTGAGCATGACAAAGGGAAGGACAGTATCCAGAATTCAGGGGTATTAAGTAAATATCTCATCTTTCAATGCAACTGTTTGAAATTCTTATCACTCACTCTTAAGTCAGCTTCTCATTATCCTCTCTCTCTCTCTCTCTCTCTTCCTCCCTCCCCCACCCCCCTCTCTCTTTTGATCCCCATTCCTCTGTGATCCTTAGTTATAATTAGCATGGGAAAACTGTACTTGAATACATAACCAAGTTCTTATAAATTCAAGTAATACCCAATTCTGCACAAGTAACATTTTCTTAACAGGGACATACCTGGATGAATTTCAGATATTGCTGTATGACTTTTTAAGTTTTTTTTTTTTCTCGGTGCATCCATTCAAAGATTCATCATAGAGCTACTTATCTCCATTTGATAAGGCACCAGCAAATGAGAATCTCACCTAGATGTTATCTAATCAGAGAGATCGCCAAGCATCTGAGTGCTCCTCCTTCCGAGCTTCTGCTTTTGCAGTTCACAGCAATCCAAGATATTTAAAACAAAAAACACTGGGTCAATGTGGATGTCTCTGTCTAAGGAGATTAGGGAGCATCTATCCTCATTGGTGGCAGCAAACCTTCAAGGTACAATTACTAGATCAGAAAAGGAACTTGTAGCAAGTCAACAGAGAAATTGCTTTTACAAGTACTGCCTCCTCTTACATCACTCTGGATGACAAAGCAACAGCTTTAAGGTAGAACCCATCTTGTCCCCTATATATTTTTGGGAACCTATGAGAATCTCAGTGCTGGAGTTTTAAAAGCCTTGTATATAATCATTAATCATACTCTCATCTGCTTTCCTATGTAGATATAAAATGCTCAAGCTCTGTCTGAGTTTGGGTTTCTTGTAGCTTCTTCCCAACCTCTTTATCCAAGGGCTCTGCCTTCATAGTGATTTCTTCCCAGTATCTATTCATTTTATTTATTTTTCAATTTTATCATACCCATTATATCCTTTAACATGAGTAAAGTGGGCTTCTAAAACCTTTCCATAAAGAAAGTAATCAGCTAGTCAGTAGAGACCATACACATCTTCACTTCAACACTTCAATGCTTTATTTGGAATAGTTAAGTGTTCATCAAGCTCTGGGCTTGGATTTGTTAGAAGCAAAACTGATACTACCTCAGTTTAACAAAGTAGTAAGAGAAAGGTGAGCATTATTATGGAGGTCAGCACTTTCTGAGGAAAAGAGCATTTAGTACAGATAATGTCTCAGTGGACCAGCCATCACTGGTACCAGACAACTCCAAGTGTACAAATACCTTTGGGCATCTTTGCTCCATGTGCCTGAATAAAGAAGCTGTAACTATCATGAGAACTTAAAAACTGTGCTTGTCACTCTGCAAGCCTTAGTTTAGAATCTGACAATGGTGGGTAGTGGACATCCCTCTGCTCTCCTGTATGCAGTAAAAGATCTGACATTGTCCTTGTGACTCAATCCTTGGATGGACAAGACAGCTAAGATTATTAATGATCTGGTTACCACCCTCGAAAGAGTTTCTTAAGAAGAAAAATGAAACATTCCTAAAATCGCATTTGTAGGCTTTTCCTTAAAAGCCTGACAGATGGACTAGCGTGTTTACCTTTCTTGCCTCACAAAACCCACAAACCAGGTTAATTGCAAAACCTTAAGCAGTATCTAAAATGGACAAATCTAGCAATAATAACACACAGGAAGAAATAACAAAATAAATTCCACTTGAAGATTGGGATCTGGTACTTTCACATACAAAAGAATCAGAAAAACCAATGTTCACTATGATAGATGGTGAGGCACTGATTTCAACTTTTAAACTAGGTACATGTTACATTTTTCTAAATTACAGCATCAATGAATAAGGATTAGATTCAGTTTGAACATAACTTTTCACAAATATGCCTTTGCCAACAGTAAATAACATGAAAATATTATTGTCATCATTTTGGGTACACTTTTATTGGGTTTCATTATGATATTTTCATATATACATATAACAGTACTTTTAGCATTGTCCCATTGTCCTCTCATATACTGTCCTCCTCTTACTAGTTTCCTCCTTTTTCCAAATATCCTTCCTGCTGTTTTCATGTTCTCTTCTCAAAAAAAAATCTAGATTCTGCATATAGGAGAAAGCATGTAAAGTCAGGCTTATTTTGTTTGATATGATGATCTACAATTCCATTCATCTTCATGCAGGTGACATCACAAAATTTTCCTCCCTGCCAAACTATGTACTCTGTAAAAAAGATTTTGTTGTTATTATAAAGGTGATGTAGAGTTGGAGTCATTTCTTTTTGGATAATGTTACCCTTTCTGTTGTTCTTTCCCACTGACTATGTACTTTTAAGAAATCATCAAACATTTGGCTCATTTCCCCTAAAACATTTATAGTCACACTTATAATTGTATATCATATAATTTTAGAACTAGAAAGGATATAAGGATGTACTTAGTTCTACGTCTAACATACTAGAGAATTTTCAAGAAGACAAAAGCAGCTGTACACAGACAACCAAGAGTTTCTCTACCCTGCCAATCATTACTGGCCTATTGAACACTAAGCATAGTATCCAAATGGCCCAGATAAAATATTAACAGTATTGACGAAGTTTTAATTGGATTTTTTAGTTTAAGATAATTGCAAGGTTTCTAAGCAGTTATAAGAAATACTACAGAGAGATCCTACATACCACTGGGTCCCTTAGAGTACTCTTACACCATGTAAGTGGGAGATGGGGCTGGATTCAACCTGGGATAGACAAGGCTAAAAGGCATAAAGAGTAAAAGGAACAGACAATAAATTGGAAAAATTGTGTCCTGGGAGAAATGACTCTTCAGTAAGTGGTGAAACAGCAGGTTTACATGGCTCTGAGATAACAATCTAGTCTTGAACACTGGAGAGTAAAGATCAGTCCAATATTTATATGTATAAGCCTTATTTTCAAGTGGATGTAGGATAGTCTAGTGATTTTTCACCATAAATGACAAAACCTTCATACCTAGTAATAGCACTAGGATCAGCTTTATATCCTCTTAGTTAACAAAGAAAACGCTATTGAAATCTACTGTTAATGCTAAATGTGGTGACAAAGTTTTGGGATCTTGTCGTATCTTGAGAGCTTTCTCTGAACCAAAAGAGCAAAAGGATATATCAGAATAGACAACTCCTCAGGCTGGTGTGCAAATTAAATCCTAATTAAACCGTTTGAATATCATGATAAATATAGCACTAAATTGTAATGCCAATTAGCATTTTGTTTATCAGTCATTACCATAAAACAAAGAGCAAATATAACCATGTTACTTTAATAAGGTCATAATTAGAGGAAATTAGTTTAGCAGAAAATGCAAAGAATCATAGCGGGATTCACACATCAGTATTTGGGCTGAGAGAACATAAAGAGATTCAGCTCACATGCATTCATGTAGTGCCTGAAAAAAATCCTATAAATTCAGTAATAGTCTATCCTACCAATAGTTCTCTGTGTAAGAAAGTGCTAAAGCATGCAGTTTTTGAAACATAACACAAGAATGTCATTTCCCTTTTTCTTTTACCTTATGTCTAAAAGAAAAAGTCCTCAAGATTTTAAGTAAGTTTGAAGACATTGTGGTTTCTGTCCTCTCTTCCTCCCTGAGGAAGCCTCACCCTTTGATGTAGAGAACTCAAACAGCAAGTTCTTTTTGGAGGTCACCTTGACATTTCTACTTCTCCATGGCCTTCTCTGGTCATTACACTAGCAAATGAAACAAAACAGTGGGACAAAGGGTGAATCAATTCAATAGTGATACTCACTAGACACTATGTTGGAAATGAACTTTACAACTTGGGGGGAAGGGAGACTGGAGGGGAAAAAGTGGGAGAAAATGGAGGAAGTAACACTGTTCAAAAAGAAGTGAACTCATTACCTTACTTATGTAACTGTAACCCCTCTGTACGCCACCTTCATAATAAAATTGAAAAAAAAAAAAAACATTGATCATTCTGGTTTATTTTGTTCGTGTGTCAATTTCTGTTCGTGTGTCAGTTTTTCCCTCAGTGACAAAGGCACCTGGAATTATCTCCAGTGAAGTCCACAGCCAATCAATGTCAATTTCTGTTTGCTGAGTTCACTGTAAACTTCCCTACCTTTCTACTCTCGTAGCTGTGAGATGGGTAGGCTTTTGTGATGTCTCAGCAGGACTTAATGAACAGCAGAGGCTTAACAAATAGTTGTCTAATCAACTGGCCTTCAAGTCTTGTGTAACTTCCAGGTTTTGATTTGGCTAAATGAGACTTTGAGGTGTGACTGATGATGCTTTCCAGAAAGCTAAGTCCTTAGCACTTCTCTGTGACTAGAACAAGAAGATGACTCCCACGAATTAATGGTTGCTCTAAAATCCCCTGGAACATACAGACTGTTCCTGTCCTAGGCCCTCCAGTGCGGAGAGTGCCTTCAGTGGGATTCAATGTTATAATGCATCAAGGGACTGGGAGGGGGCCGTGGGCTACATCTTCTTTTCTTTTTTCTCTTTGTCACTCTCCCCCCCCACCCCCATCAGACACTAAGCCTCACTGGGGTCTCTCATGTTGTGCTTTGTCAGCGAAGGAAAATCTGGTTTGCCTCTATGTCAGGTATGTCACTTTAGCTCAGCCGACTATTTGAAAATCTACACCTTAAAAACAGATGAAATAGGTAAGCTGAGGCAGTCTTGGACGGCATCTTCTTTGTGGTTTCGAAGCCACCTGAACTCTATCCTGAGCTAGGCCAGAATGCTTCCTCAAGAGGGCTGTTTTCTAAATGCATTTCACCTCTCATGTCTTTTCCATGTATTTCTCAGAAAGCTCACAGACAGATGATGGCCTGCTGCTTTTTAGGAAACTGTAAAGATTTCCTTACGGTTTGTAATCTTAGGATATACAAGGAATAGGATATGACTAGTATTAGGTTTCTCTATTAAATACTCAACTTTATAAAGTTCTACATGTGGGGATTTCTTGTTTGCTTTGATTTTTAAGGGCAGTTATAATTTCCTTCTTGGTACAAGGAACGCTTTTAGCTTAGGAATTATTGGTGAGCCTGCTTTACAAAATCATTTGTTAAAAATTAAGCTTCATGATAAAACAATACTAGTATTCCATTGTCTCACCTACACAATTCTGCACATGCTAATGTGGAGCAACATGATTAGAAATGGAGCTTGAGCCAGTGTTTGTAGGAACCCTGTGCTTTTTGAATTCTTATTTGCCTTTGGCTTCCATACTATAAAATCTGGCAGTCAAAGTCTTGTTGAACCTATTTCAGTCCTGGGCGGCAATATCTACCTGAGGGCAGCTAAAATTCTTTGGGAAGCCTTACTATTTCCCCATTAGGAAAGAGGCTTCCCCTTGTTCTCATCACATTTAACTGTGGTCCATATAATCTACTAGTCTTGGTAATCTAAAGACCACATAGGTTTTATTACACCAAGAACTGTGTTTCTTTTATACTACCATAGCTCTATCAGATAACAGCACACAGTAGGGACTCAGTAAATAATGGGTGAATCAAGCAAAATTCACTTTCAATGCATTACTAAAAGCCAGGAAATGATTTCTATTTTTCTCTCCATTCCATTATAAAAGTGATTTGTCTACTTTTCAAATACAGCTAAGGTTATTTAAAACAGATTAAGTTTCTGTCCTTTTCCTTAATACCAGTTTCTATTGTTTTCACACATGAAAGCTTTGAATAGCAAATGAGGAATGGATTTCATTCCAGTGTTCAATTGTATTTAGATTCATGTTTTTATACACAGAAAACAGACAGCTGAAAAAGTGAAGCATTCCATGAACAGTCTGTGAATTGGCTTGACCTAAATTTTCAGAGTTCAGATGAAAAAACAACAATAAAAGGGGAAAATCCCTACAAGTTCACAATTCTTACCACTACTTGGTATTTAATATGCTGAAAGTAATAGATACATATAGCATGTAAAAGTCCAAGCTGAATACACCTTTGGGGGGGAAACAGCAGACATACCAGTGATTCAACAATGGCATTTACTGCACTGTAGGAAGAGCAATACTGTAGGTCAGTCAGCACTACGGTGCGGGAGACATTAAAAAAAGTCAACAAACAAACACATAAAAACTCATATTTAAAATTTGTCCTGAACTACTTTGTGACCCAGGCTTTATCAACTATAAGGCAAGAAAATGGCCAGGACTTCTCAGTGGCCATCTAGAGCTCACAAGTTATTGAGCCTAAGTAGTCATTACACAAACACACCAAGTCACAGCTGTTATTACTACCTGTAGTAAGATAGGCCCCAAACTTCCACCATTTAAATTTACTCAGAAATATACCAAAATACCCTCAATACAATAGTCAACTTAGTATAAGTATTTAAATGCCCTATCCTGTGCTAAGCTGCAGTTTCCCAGACATGGTGCTAAATTCTTCACACAGACTATTTGATCTTCACATTCACTTCATAACATAGGAAGATTTGCTGTTGATGTTGTTTACTCTCTGAATCCTGAGAGCGTTGAGTAACTTCCCAACAATACATTACCAGCAAGTTGTGGGGGCAAGACTTCAGCTAAGGTCTTATTACCCTCAATCATTATTCTATGCAGTTCTTTCATCAGGCTAATTTTTTTTCAAGTTAATGAATTCCATTAACCTCTGTTGATCTAAACTGGATGGTACGTGGTACAATACATGCATCTCTTTAATATATTATTTTCCCCATGTACATGGTGAAAACCCTCTCATTTCATGTTCTTGAAATTGTCCTGGGATTGTTTGTTAAAAGTACCACTTGAAGTGGGGAGCTTTATGTTTCATTTCAGCTTCAAACATACAAATGTACATTCCTGTGACCAAGTTCTGATGAGGTACAAAGGCCTTTTCTCTGAGCATGCTTCATGCTGATAAAATGCTTTGTAATCACTTAACTAACCCCCATGCATAACTTATCCAATCGTACTTTCTTGAAAGCACAGAAAAACACAAAGACACTTCAGACATTTATACATGGAGCCCTTCAGACTTTAAAGATTTACTTAACTTTATTTTTACCCTCGACAGAACAGCTTAGTTTCCTCACTCATACCTTAAGTGTTAGGGTCTGAGTCATATCCCTTCCATTCTATAAGCCCACAATTCATGTGTTGAATCCCTGACCTCCAGTGTGATTATATTTGGAGACAGGAACTTTGGAGAGGTAGTTAAGGTTAAAAGAGGTTCATAATGGTAACTCTCCTATTCAATAGGGTGAGTGTCCCTGTATAAACAAGGCACCAGAAATGTCCTTGTCTGCATATCCAGAGAGGAACAACCACATGAGTTCACAGCAGGAAGACAACCATCTGATCACCAGAAATAGTACCTCACCAGAACCTGAGTTTACATGCCCTGTGATCTTGGACATCCCAGCCTCCCTCCTAACCTCTTCATAATGGGGAGAAATAAGTATCTATTGTTTAAGCCACTAAGTCTGAGGTGCTCTGTTGCAGGAGCCTAAGCAGACTATTATAGTTTATTATATATTAGTTCAATAACATTTTTAAGCAATTCACCATTAAAGTTTGAACAATGCATTGAACTAAATAGCGATAAAGTCAAAAACTCTATTTCCTCCATACTTTGCTGTATCACAAAATATTTAATTGAGTTATGTAATGGTTAAACTAGAAGACATATGTTTGAGAGTAAACACATATGTATGTCTCCTTAGTAGGAGCACAAATGTGGACCAGGGAAACAATACAGGAGCATCACAAGCACTGAGGCTCCGGTCTCTGAGGATCTTTCCTGTTCCATTTCAGTGTGGTTAATCCAGCTCTGGAAATGATAGGTTTCCTGCTGCACTAATTTGTTCATAAAGTGCATTTTCACTTCTTTCCATAGTATTTCAGAGCAAAGCTCAGGCGACAAGATAGGTACCTTAAAATCAAAGAATTATGTTGACTTTGTAGAGTCTGACACATGTCTATTAAATGTCTATTAAAGACAAAGAACACCAAATTATAAATGCTGCATTAAGTAGTAGGGTTTTGTAGGGGGCCAATCAAGAGACCTGAAGTTTAAACCTTACTAAGCAACCAACTTAAGCTGGCACTGTCATCTCCCTCCTGTAGGAGTCTGAACTTCCTCTGGAGACACTCCACTGATGTTCATTCCATCAGGCAGCACATATGTACTGAGTACATCCTCTCCCCTAGCCATTATTCAAGTAGGCGTATCCTTTCATAGCTGATATCCTCCAGGGAAGACAGAATACATGCAAATACAAATAAATGATACAATTCTAAGAAGAGCTAAATGAGAATGATGTATACCAGGTACCAGTGTGTACTAAAAATGTGACTGTTCCTTAAAATGCATGTCCTTGCTAAACAATAGAAAATGCCTTTTGAATAAAATGTTTCCAGCAACATAAGAGTCATGCTGTGTACTGACACAGAATTGTTGAAGGGATTCTAAAGGAGTTTCTTCCTTTGGACAGGACTTTTAGATTTAACAGTTGTTTTGAGAATGAGGCACATTGTATGTGGATCTTCATGCAATGAGACATCAAAATAGGCAACTTAGTTTGAGTTCTTAGCAAATAAAAGAAATGAATTTTATAGCAATGAAAGTTTTATAGGGCACCATTATATGTGGGGATCTTCTGGAAGCAGAATCTAATAAGATGTTTCAAAACTCAGTTAAAAAGACATCGTTAAAAGACATTTTGCTAGATAAAATAATATTTTTGCTTGCCTATAAGTAAAATAAATGTCTTGTCAACAAAGAATGAACCAAGAGGGGTAGGAGTTGTACTGAGATTCTTAGCAAAAATGTAAATAATTTATACTTCTATGTGAATCATTATTACCTTTAAATTTTGGGCAACAAATCAAGTACAAGATCTGAAAACCTAAAAGTGTAATAGTTTTTATAACATTTAATTTTCCTAAAAATAGCAAGCAAATAGGAAATAGCAAGTCTGAATTAATGCAGACTAGAGCTCTAAATCCAGAGATGTACTGTTCTGTAAAAAAATTGTATTAAATAAATAATAGGTTATCACTCTCCAAAAACAATTCAGATGGCAGGATTCTGCTTTTCACAGATATTTTACTGGCTAGTCAGAAAGAATAATTTTATAAAATGGTCAAATGTTTCACCAAAAAGAACATTATTGTTGACTAAGACAAATTAACTTGGGAATAACAAGGAATGCCATGCTGGTTTAACAGCTTTACACATTCAGGGCAAAGGAATGGAGTGCCAGCAGTTGTTTTCATAAGACAGTTCTCAAATAGGAAAAAAATGCACTTGGCATAAAGACCAAATAGTTTGAATTTATTAGGTGTCTGTAAGCTTTTCTTTTTCTTTAAAGGAATACATGAACGTAACTAGAAATATCAACTCTACCAATGTTGGGATAATAACTAGACAAAATATACCTCACATAAAACTTGCCTGTGCTGTTATTACTCTTCTTAAAAAGTGACCCTATTGATTGCAAGACTGAAACAAGGAAAGGGAAACAGAGCTTTTATAAATTAAGTTTTTCTGTTGGAAATAGACCAATACTAATTTGGATCGGTCTAAGTAAATGACTTTATTATCCAAGAGCTTTGCTGTCTAAATTGGTCATGACTAGCCACATACAATATTAAATATTTGAAATCAAGTGTGTTTTAAGTATAAAATGTATGGCAGCCTTTGAAGGTTTAGTATGATAAAAAAGAATTTTAAAAGAAATCTCAACATTTTTTAAAGTTATTGGACATTCAAAAATACCTGAATACAGATTAAGTTAAATAAAATACATTAAAATTAATTCCATGCACTCCTATTTTTTGTTTGCTTTCTGTGCTGGGCCTTGGGCTTGAACTTAGGGCCTGAGCATTGTCTTTGAGTTTTGGGTTCAAGGCTAGTGATCTACCATTATAGCCACAACTCTACTGTGTGTGTGTGTGTGTGTGTGTGTGTGTATGTGTGTGAGTGTGTGTGTGAGTGAGTGTGTGTGTGTGTGTGTGTGTGTGTGTGTGTGTGTGTGTGTGTTGTGTCTGTGGTTTAAATGGAGATAAGAATCTCATGGACTTTGCTGCGCCAGCTAGCTTCAAACCTTGATCTCAGATCTCAGCCTCTTGAATAGCTAGGATTGCAGGTATTAGCTACCTGTGCCTGGCTCACAGTTTGTATTTTGACTTAGACTTCTCTTGGCAATGTTTTTCATAGAGCAGATTTTAATCTTAGCAAATCCCAAGTCATCCTTCATTCATCGGCATCATTCATTCCTTTTTGCTTTTCCTGTGTGGCTAATAGAAACATTAAGATAAAGTTCACTACATTGGATTCAATTTCAGCTAAGACCTAAGCTCAGAAATTCAACTGGAATTCTTGAATTCTATCCTATCCACAAGATTACCAGTAATATTAACATACACAAACATTTCATCTACATCTATTTCTTCCTTGGATGAGATACAAGGATGAGAACATCATTGAGCATGTTTCTATCAGTGTATATACCATATATTCTATCAGCAAATCCTGTGTACCAATGGGTACTATATCATGGTAGCTATTGTTACATGATTATCACTGATTGATTAGCAAAATAATTAGTGCATCATCAGCACATTTCACTCTGAAATGAACACATAATGAACTCACAACAGAACTTCATGGAATAACAAATGAATAAACAGATGTGCCAAAAATGAATGACACATTGGGTTAAGAGGAAAGTTTTAAGAATCAATTATAATAAAGCAGGATCATTGCTTGCTCCTAGCATAATCAGAAAAGTAAATATTTGGATCTAATATTTTCATTTTTTTCTGATCAGGAGGTAGAATAGAAATGTGGCTTATCATATAAATTTCTCAAAGGCAGAGAATAAACCCACTATTAAACAAAATATAAAATAGCAAATATCTTTACAAGGCCGAGAAATTTTATAAATGGTTGGGAAGGTTGGCTCAACCAATTGGGCCATTCAATTATTCAACTTTCATAACAAAGATCTTGTATTAGTTTCCTGTGGCTGCTGAAACAAAATATCACAAACTTACTGGTATAAGACAACTCACTTATTCTTTAATAGTTCAGGAGGTTAGGGAATCTGTGATAGACTTCAGTGAACCAAAATCAGGCCCTATTTGTGGAGCTTTGCTCCCTCTGCAGCCTCCATGGAAGAGCCTGGCCTGTGTCTCAGCTCCTGGTGACTGCCAGCATCCCTTGGATTGTGGCTACATTACTCAAATCTCTGCCTCTGTAGTCACGCTGATATCTCCTCTGTACCTCTTCTAGAAGGGCACATATGATTCAACGTAGGTCCTATCTATACAATCCAGTGTTATCACCTCTCATAATTCTTAACGAAATCACATCCACACACTCTTTGCTATATAGAATGAATTTTAATGGCTCCTGGATGAAAGTAGAGATCTTTGAGATTCTTTATTCACCTAGTATAGTCATTGGTATGTGCTTTTGCAGCCCTCTCTAAAACAGTCTCTTGAAATGGTCAGTTTTATACACTACTTTAAAATGCTTGTCAAAGACAAACACATTGTTTATGTGTACCAATAATTAGATATGGTTCTACAATTTTCAAATTTTTCTGACTATGGGAGGATGCCATTCAGCATCCTAGTAGTAAGTGACCGGAACTAGCTGTCATGGCTGTACAATTTCTTTTACATGCCCACATTCTGTGCCAAGTTGCCCCAGGACCACAAAAGTCACAAAGTTCTCAGCAGATGATTTCCCACCTATGATATTATAATTGTGCTTTTGTTCCCCCAAATAACTCGTTTTTGATAAATTCATTAGCCTAGCTAGTAATAGCAATGGCCTTGAGCACATGGCTACTTGATCACATATCCAAAGAAAATTTGTTAACCCATGGCTGAAAACATGCATTCACCATTTTGAAAATTACTTATAACTAGTCCATGTTTCTAAAGTGGATTTTAATGTACTTTTCATATGCACAAAAGTAGACATGTTAAAAGGTCTAAAATAGTTATCAGTAAACTGATAGCTGTAAAATAGTTATGTCCACGTTTTAATCATCTCTAACTTTATTGATATCATACATAATGGGATAGTTGAATATTAATGAGAGATTTCCATTTTTGAGTTTTAAAAAAAAAATAAACTGTATTTAGAATACACGAGAGTCCCTTAGTTTATTTTACTTCCATGACAAGAGGAGGAAAAATATATATAGTTCTGAAAGCTGTCTTTGCCTACTGCCATCCAGCGGTCAAGTAATCATACTACATATCACGCATTAGAAAGGTAAGTTCTAGGGGCTATGAATGTGGCTTGGTGGTAGTATTTGCCCGGCATGCAGGAAGCCCTGGGATAGATTCCTCAGTACCATATAAATGGAAAAGGCTGGAAGTGGTTATTGTGGTTCAAGTGGTAGGGTGCTAGCCTTGAGAAAAAGAAGCTCAGCGACAGTGTCCAGGTCCTGATTTCAAGCCCCAGGACTGGCCAAAAAAAAATCAATTAGAAAGTTAAGTCCTATTGAGGTGGGAATTGAGTGAACATACTGATAATGTATATTTCAGTAATATCTAGTTTAAGATCTGAGCATACATAAGAGGAGATAAGGACACATAAGGGCATTCTGTTCAGGTTTTAGTTAAAGTAATAATAGTAATGATAAATTTGCTTCTCCTCTTCAAAAAGACTGCGCTGAACATAGCCCAACAAATACCATTTTATTTTTTCTGAACTAAATATTAGGACCCATGATTTATGGTTATAATCTTGATACTAAGAATCTTAATATTGAGAGTCTAAAAATAAAACAATCTAAAACATAAACCGTAGGTCACATAATTGTGACACTATATGATACTGGCTTAGGTTGTGTTGATTCACAAGTTTATCTTCTCTGTTCAAATTAAAAAGCTTCCACTGAGTGAAGACTGTGCCTTTACAGTAATCGTTGCTGCTCTATAGCTCTTTCTCTGCATGTAGTCAGTATTTTATAAACACTTGCTGAATGAATAGCATACATGTTTACTGCAGCTTGGTTTGGTAAAAAAAAAAAAAATCTAAATAAAAGATAGAATAGAAAGACTTTTGAGGCTTTTTGAGCTATTTAGATAACCTCATGACATATTATATAGAAATTCCAAGTAGCTCTTACTCCATTCTAGCTCAGTTCTTTTTTTGAAAATTAACAAATGCTTTAAGATCTTTTAATTGTATGTTTATTCACTTTGCCAGTGTAGTTTAGTCATTAAGGAAAATATATACTAATTTCATTGCATTAAATAAGAACTCTCTTGTTTAGTATTGTGTAAATAACACAGTGTAACAAGCTTCTTTATAACCATAAACAGAAGGAAAATCTACAAATCTTTCTTTACTCATCCAAAGTTCAGACTCACATTTTAAGGCTTGTTCTTAATTTAGTTTTACTTCTTTCTTTTGGATCCTTTCATTAAGTAGCAAAAACTTCATGAAAGCATTCAAATACTATACTAAAAGGATCCATTTTAATCCGTATTATGTGAAGAGTACTTTTGCTATTGCTTTTATATGCTAGTTAAAAATCCTGCACATTTCATTCTCATAAATTTGAAATTAGATACGCTGATGCCTAAGGTAACAGTCTAAATGGTAGTGCCATTTTAGGATTGTGTAATGAAGACTTTTAGAAAATATAACCAATCTTTTCATCCCAGCCACTGTTTCCAATAGATATGAAATCCCTTTGCCATGCTAAAAGTAGAGGAGAGATATGAGAAGTGATTATGTATACTCACAATCACGAATACTATTTCCTTTAAAAACATGAGGATACATAGTTGACTGCTTCATGCTCCTGTGAAAGCATTCCATAACTACATAGTTTCTCATGCCTTTTTACCTCTGGGCTCTTATTGCTCCACAGCCATTGCAGCATATCCTAACGGGTCACAAACTGATTTTCCATCTCTATAATCTTTTCATTCTTTTTCTTTTATTTCCTATCTTGTCAATGATGTAACAACAACCCAGACAGTTAAGGCAGAAATCCGTCACTCTAGACTCAGAGTTTCAACTCCCTTTCCTTTACAATCTGATCAAGAGAGAGTGCTGGTGGCCAAAAGATCTGTTGTAAAAAGACACTGACTGATCTTCTGATTCATGAATCCTTATTGAGCTGCTTTGTGCTAGCCAAGGAAATAGGCAGGATGCTTAGCCACCATAAATCAGTCAGATCATCTATACTGGTTAGCATACATATGTCTGAAGATATCAGCTACACAGATGAAGTCCCACCATCGGCGTCCTGATAAAAATGGGGATCAACACCTAGGGATAAGCAGCAGGGTATACAGCATTCCCTGCAGGGACTGGGAATCTTTTTTTTTCTACCAAGGACCATTTGGATATTTATAACATGATTCTCAAGTGGGCCATACAAGATTATCAATAAAAACAGACATCTGTGGACAGCTGATGAGAAGCATATAAGAAAGATACAGGTCTGTCCTTGTAATGTGCCAAATGATTTCACCTGCCCCATACAGCTCACGGGCTGCATATTTCCTACTCAGGGATGAAACCGCCTGATCAGTACGTTCACTGAACATTCACTAAACAAACAAACAAAAAAAACATGATGCATCTGAAACAACAAGAAGAAAAGGATTAACACTACTAAGGAATTCACCAGTGAGTAAAAACCCAACATTTATAAAACAATTTCCCATTTACATTTACTATATTGGAGAATCTCTGTTCCAGCGGAACCACTCATGACAAACTAGAAGTACTACAATGAAAAGATAAGTCTAGAACTCAGTCAAGAGCAGGAGTAGAAAATTCAGACTTATGTGTCATTTGTACACAAGCAGTAATTAGTACTCCAGAGAGGATCAGTGAGATGACTAAGAAGAAAGATGGAAGTTCAAGCCTAAGGAAACATACCAGTATTTCTAAGGCAGTCAGGAAGACCCAACAGGATCCAGCCAAAGAAACAAAAATAAACAAGCCTCAATAAAATAAGGAAAATATTTCTCTCTGTTCAATATCTACTTTTAGAACATACTATTTGGTCCAAAAATGTTTCATTTGTAGAAGTTGGTAAGTTATCTTTTTTTTTTCTTTTGCCAGTCCTAGGACTTGAACTTAGGGCCCAGATACTATGCCTGAGCTTCTTTTTGCTTAAGGCTGGCACTCTATCACTTGAGCCTCAGCTTCACTTCCAGCTTTTTGGGTAGATTATTGGAGACAGGAATCTTAAAGATTTTCCTGCTTGGGCTGGCTTCAAACTGCAATCACTCAGACATAAGCTACAGTGCCCAGCATAATTTAACATTTTCATCTTCAAATGTTGGCTGAGAGGATGGAGACAAATGTTTGAAGACAGAAGAGCAGTGGACCTTAGAAATCACTTCATGAGACTAACAAAGACAGAAAGACAAAATCATGCAAAGGACAATATACTCAAACACAGACTGGCCAGTATGCAGTATGCTTGAGTGCAAGAACACTGCTGCTTCCTTGACTATGACAAAGTAAAGGTAATACCAGGTGTATGCTACTTTGTTATTAACATTTAGCCACATCACTCCCTGATGAATCCAGCTAGAAGATAATGATAGGTACACATATTATCTACCTACCTACCTACCTACCTACCTACTTACCTACCTACCTCCCCCCCCCCCTTTCTCTCTCTCCTATCAATCATAACACAGAGCTTGAGGCTATGATTAGGCAGCTCTTCTAGCCAAAAAGTAGACTTCGTACTTGTCACTGCTGAATTTGATCTTGGTATAATCAACCCAGCATTGCAACTTCAGAACATGTGGATTCTCTGTGAAATGTGCTCTACAGGTCCACGGTCTGTTGGTATAAATAAAACTTAGAGACTTCATTAAAGTTTTATTAGCTTTTAAAAAGTCTTACAACCATCCAAATAATTTATACAATTTATGTGGGTAGTTTTATGCTACAGTGGTGCAATTGAGTAATTACAACAGAGACCATCTGTCCTGAAAACCTAAAATACATACTGGCCCTCCATAAAATAGTCTACCAACTCATGTATCTAAACCAGCCTATTAACCATTCTTTCCAATTAAAATATGCAGGTTTGGTTGAAGTATTTTCTGTGCTTTCATTTAAGTTATTAAAGAATTTGAACCCAACAGGGTCTAAACCAAAATGCCAATATAAACTTTGTACACCACTCTTTTGACTAATACAAATTAGTTATTACTGAAAAGGTGATAATAGTTTTTTTTTATTTTTCCATTCAGGCTAAAATTGTTGTTCCACAGGATTATAAACATTGCCAATTTTCTGGCATAGCTCCATACATTCTTAAATTAATCCTGGCTAAATCCATCAGAAATATAATAAAAACTTTCCTTTATGGCTCAAGACCATTTTTTTTTTTTTTGCTAGTCTTGGGGCTTGAACTCAGGGCCTGGGTGCTGTCCCTGAGCCTCTCTGTGCTCAAGGCTAGTGCTCTACCAGTTGACCCTTCCTGGGCTGGCTTCAAACCATGATCTTCAAATATCAACCTCCTAAGTAGGATTATAGGCATGAGCTTTTGGTGCCCAGCAAGAATAGATATATGGATATATACATATACATACATACATATGAATTACTTTCTTTACTGGGTTGTAATATAGTACTTTATTGGCAACACAGAGAGATAGATTGGAATTATTTTTACCTTACGCAATGAAAAACCTAAGCTAGCAGCTTGCTTAGATCTTAGTTGAGCTTTTCACGGACAAGAAGTACAAGAGTAGGTAGGAAAGTCATGAACTGACTGTTCATAGCACATGAATGGTGTGAAAAACTAGAACTAGTCTTCATGCTTCTAGTCTGGTTAAGGTATAGAAAACATAAAACAAATATGATGAGATTATACAAAAATAATGACAAAAAGAAAGTAAAGACACATGGTCTTTTTATATCTACCGCCAGACGCTCATGACACACCGTGACACTGATTTTCCCTTTTAAGTGAATTTATTGCCTATTTAGATTGCTTTCCATAGTGAGGTTGCTTCGGCTAAATTCCAGAAACACTGGATGTTGCTTTATTGCCTGTTAATTATTTCAGTGGAACGCAGAATCTTTCAGCATCTTTGCACTTTTGGTCTGAAAAGACTTTCTCAGAACCAGCATAGTACAATCCACCCGTACTCACAGCTTGCAGCCAGCAAATTTCTCTAAGTACCATGAGTTCAGAGAATTCGTGGATTTCAATTTTAAAAAATAATCAAGAATCCTGGGCTGGGCTTGTGTCTGTAACCCTGCCTACTCATGAGGCTGAGATCTGAGAATCGTGGTTCAAGGCCAGCCTGAGTAGAAAGTCAGTGAGATTCTTATCTCCAATTAATTACCAAAAAGCCAAAAGTGGACCTGTTGCTCAAGTGAACAAGTGCTAGACTTGTGTGAAAGAAACAAAAACAAAAAACAAACTAAGGGAGGGAGCCTAGCCCCTAAGTTCAAGCCCCAATACTGCCATAAAACAAAAACAGGAAAGAAAAAAAAACCAAAACCTTGATATACAGAAGAGGATCATTATAGTTAATAACAAGGTATCATAGTCTTGAAAGATATGGCCACCAGTGGCTCACACCTGTGATTCTAGCTACTCAGGAGGCTGAGATCTGAGAAATACGGTTTGTTTAGAAACCAGTCTAGGCAGAAAAGTCCCCTTGAGACTCTTATCTCCAATTAACCACTCAAAAACCAAAAGTAGGGCTGTGCCTCCAAGTGGTGGAGCACTAGCCTTGAGTAAAAAGAGCACAGAGACAGTGCCCAGGCACTGAGTTTAAGCCCTACAACTGACAAAAAAAAAAATGAATAAATAAAATTTAAAAAAGAAAATTGCCAAGTGAGTACATTTTAAGTGTTCTCATTGTTTTAAAAAAGTGTTTAAGGTAATGTACATGCTCATTAGTTTGGCTTAGCAATCCTAACAATGTATAGCTATTTCAACACATTGTACATAATTCTGTTCATTAAAAATAAATAAATTAATTTCTAATAAATAAGATTTCAATTCATGTTTGACTTCATTACATAGACAAAGCACTACATTCAAACCTATCACTCTTCATAAATATATGCTATAAAATAGTACTCAAGTGAAAAAACTTAACATGTAAGAAAGGACCACTCTTGAAGATGAGAAGAAGCTCACACACTTGTGCTTCCAAACATTTCCCACCTGCTAATTAAACAAAACCCTCTAAACTGCAAACCTATAAATTATAACAAAGTACTATATTAATCTATCAGAATTAACCTCTTACACAGATACTAGCATCTGATATCAGTATACCAGGTAAGGACAGTGAGTCAGATAGATCATTACATATATCATCAGACCTTGTAAAAAAAAAAGCATTTGGCATTCTTGTTCTGGGAGAAAAAAATTCTTCAAAAGAAAAGTATTCTGTGGGCTTATTCATTTATTTATGACTCACATTTGGCCCTAAAACATTGTATGAGGAGACAGACCATTCTTAGTTCATGTTTATCTTGTATTCGCCCCTTTTGTTATTATATATTAACCACCCCCGCCCCCCCCCCCCCGGTGTCTTTAGTTTTTCTGCTCAAATTGTGCCTCTACAAAAGTTAATGCTCCCTCCCTTTTAGATGTCATTAATGGTGTAGTGGGGGTATGTGACATGATTTAAAATATTTGTCTAACGCTAGACAGGTTCCTTTTACACTTTTGACTGTGAGCTCAGCTCCTGCTTAGGACAGCATGTCTACCACACTGAGCTTCAGATAGGCATCTGGGATGAGGAGACACAAAAGTATCAAGATGCACTGGACATGGGTGTTTGGAAATTCTACACTAAGGAAGCTACTCAAGTCCTCCACTATCAAATTGCAAATGAAATGACTCTGTGCACAAATTCCTCACACAGTGGACATAAAACAGTACAGGCCTGGCTTTCTCCTCAGGAACAACAGCACTGAGCCTTCAAACAGAATGGACACGTCAGCATCCTAATGTCATCTTTCAGTGGCTTCCCACTGTGTCCAACAATTTAGAACTAAATTCCCTCACTTTTCCCTAAGATATGTATTTAAATGTTTTTTTTCTTTCATGCATTTGTTTCTAACGCATTTATATGATTATTTCTTTGTTGCTTTATATGTCCCTCCCCCAAAGTATAACCCCTGCTTTCACTGTATTTGATCTCAGTATAATTTGTGGAGGGGAAGGGGAAAAACAAGTCGTTTAAATAAGGATACAGGTGGACCCGTTGCAACAATGAGAAGTACAAGTTGTCATGTCGAAAATGAACTTTACAACTTTGGTGGGGGAGTTGGGGGAGGTTTGGAAGGAGGGGAGGCTTGGAAGGGATGGGAAGGGGAAACAAAGGAGGAGGGTACAATGCTTGATAAGAAATGTACTCATTATCTGGCCCATGTAATTGTAACCTCTCTGTACAGTTTTTTCACAATAAAAAATAAAAATAAAAAAAATAAATTCCCTCACTTTTCTTCCTGGGCTGCTCACTAAGCAAACTGGTTTACCTGAATTCTCTCCTCCGGATCCTGACAAGTTATCTCTATTGTTGTCTCTGCTGTTATCTCGACTGGAAAACTCCACTTCCTCTTCCCTGGGTCTCTAACGTCATGCCTCAGTTTAGAGGCTTTTGCCTTCAGGGAGATAGTTTCTCTAGTCTGTGTTAGGAGCTCCTTGGGAGTCCTGTAACTCACTATCTTTCCTCCATGAAACTACACTGTGCTTTCACAACTTCAACTGAGAATTTTTTTTTTTCAAAGAAAAACCTTGTTATTGGGGTTGGGAGTATAGCTCAGTGGTAGAGTGGTTGCCTAGCACAGGCAAAGATCTAGCTTCTGTCCTCAACACAGAAAGAGAAAAGAAAAATCTTGTGATGAACTCCAACATAGTATCTAAAACACAAGTCCAGACAAATGTATGAGGATGTTCTCCTGACAAAGAGGTGGAAAACTAGAGTTACATGTTTAGCAGCCTTGGTACTAGTGTACTGAGTTAGAAGATTACTTTTTTTTTTTTTTAGCTTGCCCTCAGATATTCATGCCTGCTATGCAGATGCTCTTCCATTTGCGCCACAACTCCAGCACTTTTTGCTCTGGTTATTTTTGAGATAGAGTCTTGAACTTTTTCAGGGGTAGCCTGGACCATGTTCCATGAAGTATACTTCCTGTCATAGATGGGGTGATAGATACTATTTGCCTGGGTTTGCTTGGAACCACCGTATTTCTGATCTAAGCCTCCCTTGTAGCTAGATGACAGACATATTGTCTAGAATTTTCACACTATGCAAAGCACCCAAGAAGTCAAGTGCAATTCTTGTTAATGATCACATTGGTCTACATAGTTGTAGACAACTATCTCTATATTGTCCACTGGACTATATCTTCCAAGATGGCAGAACTTTCTATTGTACCAGGTGACTAAGCATCTAGCAAAAGACATGGTGGACACTACAGAAGAAGGAAATAATAAATAAATAACCACTACACTAGAGCTCAGTTTCAGAGTTCAGGATAAAGAACTGCTATGTTACCTTTCATGTTTGTAAGATAGACCTTTTGTGAAAGGTCAATGTCACACTTAAATGGTCAGCACAGATGAGCTGGAAACAGCTTGTAACTGGTTTTACTAAAAGGTTTTCCAATTTTAAACAAAAAGAAATGCTTTTATCCCATTATTCAAGAACTGCCTTCTGACACTAACTAGATCAATTTCACAATGGAGAGTCAAGAGTATTTTCCAGAAAGGAGATGATTTGCACTATGACTCAGCTCTCAAGGACAAAGGCAGAAAGAGATCCACATGTCCTTCCCAGGTTGGAATTGTGGGCTGTGAAGCCAGAGACCTGTATGACAGCATGCTTAAGTTCTTGCTGGCCAGAACTGATGACTGGCTCCGGGGTTCTGTTCATCCTCTGACTCTTATTGCTCTGAAATAATGTGGTTTCACTTTCATTTAATGAAGGCTAAAATCTTGTAGACAAATCTCACTGTCATTCAATGACATTCATTAATTCAGAAACTAACGGTTTCCTGTAATACACAGCATTCCGACACCTGGTAAAACCCTCTCTTCAAAATGAACCTGGATGAATAATGGATAATGATGGCTCATGCATGTAATCCTAGCTACTCAGGAGATCTGAGGATTGTGGTTCAAAGCCAGCCCAGGCAGGAAAAATCTGTTAATCTCCAATTAACCACCAGAAAACTGGAAGTGGAGCTGTGGCTCAAAGTGGTAGAATGTTAGCCTTGAGTGAAAGAGCTCAGAAACAGACCCCGAGTTCAATCCCTAGGATCAACCAAAAACAGAACCTCCATTAAATATTATCACCTACATTGGCCATATTGTATTTAAAATAAGTAAATAGTAGTGTCACTGAGTTGCTACCTTTACACTTCTGGACCCACACTCTGAATAGTAACATCTGCTGTGGCCAATTAGTGTCACCAAAGCACAACTGCAAAGGCATTAAAATAAGAAGATGTAGCTGTTACTGCTAAATCAAGATTTTTCTCTCAGAGACAGAAAGTAAAACCAGTATGAAACAAGAATGATGATGAACACTTAATTACTGAAAATTATTATATTTTAAGCTTTCTTAGCTATAGAAGATCTCATTTCCTCCTGGAAGCAAGGGCAAAATTCAACTACTTTGCTCTATTGGGCTGCCTTCAGCTATTCTGCCAGATGAAAAGGTCTCTTGGGAGATGTCAGTTTGTAGCAAGGACACATCATGATGGAAAATTTTAGAAGAGTAGGAGATGACACCATATACCCTCCTATGACAGTAGGTATTCCATTTACATCAGTAACACTGCTTTCATATCATGTCATCTCTTAGCTACTCTGGGGATCTGGAGCCATTAAGCATAGTGTTTAGTGTCAGACTACACAGAATCCCACACACTCACCCTCATGCTCTTTTTACTGAACACCTGCCAATACTGTTCCATTCTTGACTACAACCCAACAGTGGGTAACAACCAACCTGGCTATCAGGAGCAACTGTATTACACAAAGAATGCTTTGTTGTCACCTCCTACATTCTTCTTTTTTGGTGGCTAGAGTGGAACTTGAACTTGGGGCCTTACAACTCTCACTTGGCTCCCCTGCTTCCCCCCCCCCCCCACAGGTGGTTCTCTACCACTTGAGACATACTTTCACTTCTGGCTTTTTTGCTGGTAATCTGGAGATAAGAACCTCAAGGAGTTGTCTACCCAGGCTGGCTTCAACTCCAGGCTCTCACATCTCAGCCTCTTGAGTAGCTAGGAGGATAGGTGTGAACCACTGGCATCTTGTCTTAACGTCTGAGAACCAAATCTTCTAACAGTCCCAACTTAATGTTTAGAGATTTTCATTTTTCATCTTACCCTTGAAACTATTCCTTACACATGTTTACCTCATTCTTTCTTTTAATTATCTTGTTTTGTATGTATGTACATATGAAGGTAGTATGTAAACATGTATGCATGTATATATGTGTATTATTGGACTTGAACTGAGGACCTGGGCACTGTCGCTGAGCTCTTTAGGAAAATCTGGGACTCAATCTTACCTCTGTGGGTACATCATTGACTGTCCTGTCTTTTGGAATGCACATGCTTTAAGAAAAACCATGTCATTTCAATTTTTCTAAAACTACCACCATTATGAGCATTTATTATTACTATATGGAAAATGATTTTTGCATCTACCTTTCTGTCCTTCCCAGTCTAGTGTGTAAGAGGAGATTTCTACTCAGTAAAATATTGAGCAATCCCACCAAAATGTGTGTGTATTGAGCAAGTTCAAAACAACTTTATCTACAATATGAAGAAATAAGAAATCTAGAAGTATGTTAAAAAAAATTGATGAAACAAACCATTTATCACATATACTAGGTAGATGTATAGAGATTTAACAATACAAACTAAAATGGGTGATATGTCCCAAAGACAAAACTGGGAAAAATCCAGAAATGTTATTACTTGGTTTAAGTCAGAAGCCTGGGTTAATGGCCAATGGTTGCATTTTCTGTCCTTGACTTCTTGTAACTGATACTTGGCAGGCTAAGGATTACAAAATTATGGTTGTGAAGTCATGCAAATCACGAAGGGTATTTTACTCTATGCAGCAAAAAGGGCATATAAAGTACAAGCTTAGAAAATCTACCAGGAGAAGATCTGTACCTATAAGAAACATTATAGAGCAAAACAAATAAAAGTTTGATCTTGAGCCCAAAACCTTTTTGAAGTTTAGTAAGAAGTATCTATGCTTCAACTAACATGGAAGGTCATCAAAAATTCACTGCTGGACTATTTTATATAAAAACACAGTTCTAAAGTTTCTGTGAATTATCCTGCTACATAGTTTACCATTTCAAATTACAAGAACAGGCTGAAATCCAACCTCTACCTGTCATCAGAAAATATAACAAAGTTTCTATTTATTTCTTCCAACACTGAAAGTCTTTCAGTGAAGTCTAAATTAAGAACCTATCAAGAAAGACATACAACAGTCCAACATTATCAGTTTTGACTGTGAAACCATTAAGTACAGCTTAATGAGCTCCTTGAAGAATCTGTTAGAACTTTAATCAAGCAGGAGAGAAGGATCTAATGTAGAAAAACAAAAGCAAAACCCCAAACCCACAAACTGTGGGAAGTCCAGGTACACTGCAGTAAGAGTTGCAGTTGCTGAGGAGACCAGCAGGGAATGAAGACCAAAACAACTCCAGATGTTGATAGAGGCCCCAGAAGCAAATTAAGCAATTGAGTGTTTGGACCCAATGACCCAGATGTCCTCCAGATTAAAGGAACACAAACAAGCCTGCCTGAGACCTTGCTTAGGCTGTCTGGAGGTGTCAGGAGGTGTATTCTTGGCAAGCAGTTGCAAAAACCTTCCATGAAGGTCCTTCCACAGTACAGAGAACAGCCCAGAAGCCTGGTCTAGATTCCTGAGTGTCTAAGCCCTACAGCACTCCAATGGGGAAAAGTCACTTAAGAGACTTAAAAGGCAACACACTCATCTAAAACTATTAATATATATACTCGCTCAAATACAACTGCATTGCCAAAACTCAGCATTCTCCTCCCCCACTCCTGCCAAAATACATTTTAAACAATAAATCACTCTATCAACTCCGGCACCTAACCCCAACCTGGTCTCTGCCAGTTGCTCCTCCAAAAGGTTAAAAGCCTGACCAAAGGGTGGCGCAGCGGCAACCTTCGCCAACCGTAGAAGCTGGGGTCCTGGCGTCCAACCTATTGTGCAGAGGGTTCTCTAAGCTTCAGTCCCCCTGGAAGGAGGGGACTCTCAGGACTGGGGACCAGCAGAAAACCTCCCCTCCCCAACCCAGCGCGTTCAGTCTGAGTTTGTGTGAAAGACTGAAAAGAGGAGGGGGGGGGGCAGGAAGGAGGAGGAAAAGTGCAGTGACAACCACCAAGGTGCTGTTTTTTTAATTGGGGGACAAAGTAAGGGCGGCTGTCTTACCGTCTCGCTGGAGGTTGGCCTTGCGCAGAGCCTTGAGGGATGCGCTCTGCGCGGTGGCCCCAGCGTCCCGCTGGCTGCAGAAGTTGGCGCACACCAGAGCGCAGAGGAGGATGAGCCGGTGCATTTGGGATGAGCGACCTGGGGACCGCGTGGCTGTCGGGAAAACACGCGGGTCCGCTGCTGGCCCGCCGCCGCCGCGCGCTCGCCCCGCCGCCCGGTTACACGCCGAGCCCGCTCCGAACTTCCTGCATGCTGAACTTTCCAGCGCGTGTGCGTGCCGCACTTCCTTGTGGCGCCGCGCTGATAAACGGGGACGGGACAAACAACAGGTTGACGTCGGGTCGCCCCCTCCGGTGGCCGGCCGCCGCAGCACAGCTGCAGAGGCGGCTGGCAGCGCCCCAGCCGCCGCGGGCCCCGGGGCTGCGCCGCGCTCCCACCCCGGAGCAGCCACCTCTGCATCCTGCGGGCCGAGGCCCCGGGACCTACTCCGCCACTGAGCATGCCCAGTGGCACAGCGGGCCAGGACTCGTCCGGCACCCTGGGTTTTGCTCTACTGGTGGGACCAGAAAGAGAGCAGGGAACCCGCTGGCCGGGAGCAGTGGGAGATGGGCGAAACCCAGCCCTCCCCGGGAGGTGCCCCGGCCTGGGTGGGGATGGGGCTTGGGAGGGGGTCTGGAGCTGAGCGCGTTTACTGTACCCCGAGGAGCCTCGGAGTCGACCGAGCCAAGGTTTCTCTGTACCTACCATGGAGAAAGGCAATCGCAAATGCCAAGGCCAAAGGAGCTGGTTCTGGGCTCTCCTTTGGGCTCTGGGCTGAGCCAAGGGTAATTTCTGAGAGAGAGAGAAGCTAGCATTTCTTGCTACTTCCCACAGCTGTAGCGGCCAACCGCCGGCGAGAGGATGAGTAGGATAAGGCCAATAATCAATAGCCGCGGGTGGTTTCCCTGTTCCACCCGCCACCCTGCACCGAGGGGCTTGAATGCCGGGCGGGGCGGGGTGTCCGGCCAGGTGAAGAAGTTGGGTGAGAACCGGGAGTTCCCTTACCTCCCCGTCCCACAGGAAGAGGGCAGCACTTTTAGGATCCTCCCTTCTCGCAGCAGAAGAGCCGGCCCTGCATTCCAGGACCTCTAGGCCTCTGTCGCCCCGGGACAAGGAGCTGCATCTGCAAAGAGGAGTGAGTCAATCCTGCTCTCGAGATGAGTCACTCTGGACACAACTCGGACCTCTTCAGACTCACTCTTTTTACTTAAGACCATTGACTTTAATTTGTATGGTCGCAGTGAGAAGTACGTGGAATAATTACATTGTTCGCCCTGTAGCTGAATCAAAATACAAACTCACATAATTTCTCTACTTCTTACCAATGGTATCTAGAAGGTAAAATTTCAGACCCCTTTTAAAGGCTTCGAGCTACTGAAAGTCCAGGATATAAAAGGCAAGTGGTATCTATCCACAGGCTGAACAGGCAGGGGGGTTCAGGAAAATATACCCTTGATAAGTTGATTATACACCCACCCTGAGTAGGACATGTGTTTCATCAACACACTAAAAAATTAATATGTCTCATCTCTACATAGAGCTCACAGACTAAAATTGCTTTATGAAATGCATATTTTGGGATCATAGAGTCAATTCCAATACCAGCACTATTTTCTGACTACAATGAAAACCACTAGCTTGGAAATTCAAGCATCAGAGTTCATTGACAGTAGTAAAATAGTTTCATGCGTATTGTTTCAGGTGCATGCACACACATGGCAAAATAAGAGAGTTCTGTAGTCTACAATGAAAATTTTGAGAAAAAAACCCACTGTAAAAAACAGATTCATCATATTGTTTCAAAACATTGCCAACTCCAAAGAGAGGCAGGAGAGGAAAATCTAGGTTTGTGTTTAATCCCTTATTCATTCAGCAAGTATTAATTAAGCATGAGTCTTTCCTTTTGTTCCTTTCTCTTAAAAAATCTTGAGGATAAAATAAGACAGAAGAGAGAAAGGTTCTTTTTGAGCGTTTCTTTACATTTTCATTAGCATCACTTGGTTATACAGGGGGATTTGTACTTGTCCGTAATGCTTACAGAGAACTTCAATGAGACTCGCCTCCATCATTCTCCTACACCCCCTCTCCTTATTCCCAAACATTCTCAACAAGCTTCATTATTCCACTTCCATATGTGTATAGGAAGAATTTTGATCATAATCTCCCTTTTCTCCCCCACTCCTACTAGTCCCTACCCAAGACAGAACTTAATTGCTTGAGGTTTACAGTCTACTAGAGACCACAGTAAATAAATGCATGACTATATTAGTAAGACAAGATAAGGCAGAGATAAATGGGGTAGGAGGAGTCAGTGTACAAGGTAATTGAAATATATGTTACCATTTTGAAGAAGTTTGCAAATGCTCATTACATTTTATACCTACCTTCTGAAACGTAACTATAAGAAAAAAATCAGACAATATGCACATCTTGGATAATTAGAACAGTGTCAAACTGTTAAAATTGTTTTCACTATCTTAATTCTTATATAAAATATTAAAGTAGTATTATTCAAGATATTAATACTGGGCACCCTCAAGGCATTGTGAATTCATGATATCAAATATTCAAACAGGGAATAATTAAAATATGTCACATATAATCAACATAGTATTGACCTTTAGTGTCAGGGAAATCCAAATTCAACAATAAAGTAAAATATCAGGCACCCGAGCCTAATTATTCTGTACTTTGTTTTCAATATTAATTAATAATACTTACAAAGTAGGTCAACTCTATCAGCTCATAATAGGCTTTTAAGAAAAATATATTGAGTGAGTTAAAGACCTAGTACAAAGACAGAAGGATTTTTTTCTGGTTTAGTTTTCATATGTATCTCTTACCAAAACATCGAGTTAGCCTCTTTATTTTAAATATTTATGGGTCAGTTAGAAGAACATGAACACAATATTATTACTATTTCATTTAATACAAATCAACTAGTGTTTATTTAACCACTTAGAGAACTTTAAAAAGTGCTATTGTTTAGAAAAATAAAAGAAGTGATAGCAATTATAGTAAGGTACACATATGAATGGCATTTATCCCAAACAAATATTTTGCAGTAAGGATTTGATAAAAGTGTATATTAGGGTATGAAACTTCCTTTATCACATTCTCTTTTCCTTATATTAATATAGTCCAAGAAAAGTGTATTTCATTACATTTTCATATAACCTTGACTTCTTTCACTACCTCAGCTTTCTCTCCAAGTGATTCACCCCAATATTATCATTATTATAATAATTATTATTATATTAATATTCTTTTTTCTTTTCTTTTTTTGTTGGTTGTAGGGCCTGGGCACTGCCCCTCAGCTCTTCAGCTCAAGGCCAGCACTCCACCACTTGAGCCATAGGGCCACTTCCAGTTTTCTAGTGGTTTATTGGAGATAAGAGTCTCATGGACTTTCCTGCCCCGGCTGGCTTTGAACCTTGATCCTCAGATCTCAGCCTCCTGACTAGCTAGGATTACAGGCATGAGCCACCGGCACCTGGCTCCAATATTAATTCTAAAGCTAAACTTGCACTAATCATTCACTTATATGTCTTGACAAACGATTGTCATTTCATGAAACCTGCTTCTTTCATTTCTCGCTGTTCATCTCTATGCAATATAGCTTAAGAAATAAGAGCACTGTGCAGGACTCCCTGACTAGACTACTATACTACTCTCCCACCAGACTACTGAGCTTGTTCAATGATGAACTTGTGTAGATTTTCAATCCTTCTCTATAAAATGGAGGCATTATATTAAATCTTCAGAATTCTGAATCGTTTTACTTTCAAAATCATGCCTTCCTTTAGTCATAATCTTCATCATGTACTACATGTATGATTTTTAAAATCAGAACCAAGTACATTTTAAATCATTGTTGGTTAGAAAGTCTGAGCATACATTTAAACAAAAGGTATTTTTGAAATCTCAGTCATCTAATATATAATGAAGTGGTCACTCAAATATCAGACTCCATCTAACACTTTGACTTTCATTTTTCTTTATTTTAAGAAAGCAATTCAGCAAGTATGCAAAAACCTAGGTAAGATGTCTTAATGGTATAAATAGATAAATTAAATATAATTAACCAAAGTGATGTAAACTTAGACAAAGAAAATTATAACTGATTCTTTAAGACAAAGCATCAACTGATTTAGGTCTAATCAATGACTTGGTTTCAAAGAATTGGATTAAATTTGGTTTGAAAATTAAGGGAAAGAATATATGAATATTCTGGATGCCAAATAATAAAACTGAATATTCATAAGGTGTCTGATTATTGTAACTTTTCTAAACACCTTCACAAGACTTGAAAGTCTTACAATACTGTCATTATTATGGAATATTTCATTGGATGTTTCTACAAAATACATTATTAAATTGTCTTATCCACAAACTGAATAGCAATTTTAATAACTCACCCAATGATTTTCTTTTAATAATCAGATACTCTTGTATTAAATCTTACATATTTTAATTGACTGCCTTAGCACATGTCACATTTATCCTTTTATTCCATTATTATTAATACTGCAATCCTACACAGCAATTTCAAATTCATCAAGCTATACTGTGACACAAATTTTGAGCAGCAACTTCTGATCATTTGGAATTGGTTACAGTTGAGACTATCAGCTTGGTCTTTTGACAAATAATTAGGCCCAATCAGCTAATCAGGTAGCAGTTCAGTAAATCATGAGTTTTCCATTCCTATCTTAGAATGAATCGATGATTCAGATGATTGAGTTCTAAGTTTACATTGTGTTAAAGAATATCTCTCTATATACTTTTTCTTCACTTGTATTTTTTGTTTCCATTTACCCATTCTTGAGCTGCATGATCTAAATTTGGGATTTCAAAGATGAATATGTTGCCTATTCTGCAGGGTTTCTTCCTTAATTGATCTGGGACATCAGCCAGTCTTCTTCAGAGTTCTGCAGTTTTATCTTTATAAGATTGGCCTATGGCCAGCCACTTTTACATTTCAAGTTCTTTTTTACCTCACCATTTTCTCAAACAAGAAATTGATATGCAGGTCTTTCACAATGTTCTTTTCTTTGAGGAAAGATTTTAATTCATTAAAGAAAATCTTGTCTTATATTTATATTCTTTGGAATTATACAATACATATTTATTCTCCTTTTTATTTGAGCTGATAGTGACTTTATAGTAAGACACTATTTAAAACTTGAGCGGGTATTTAGCCCATATTAATTTCTGATCCTTGAGTTCTCTCCAACGAATTCAACTCCTGTGATATTTCTCTTCTATCACTGAGTACCTTTATAGTTGGAGATTGGATCCATTTTCTGTGTTCCAAATATTGTTTTATTTCTTGACTCCCAGCCTTGTATGAAGTCTTTAAAAAGAACAAATTGTGTTTGTATAAGAAAACTAAGTATTGAAAATGTTGTACAAAGTGAATAATACAGTTTGACCTTTAATGAGCAAACCTCTGGTAGGAATGATTACATCATCAGATGTTAGCTCTGATTCCTTTCTTAGACCTTTTTTCTTTTTAGGGTGACAAGCTATTTCTTTCTTAAAACAGGAGAAGTCTCTCATTTAATAATTATAAATTTGCACAGAAATGATAGATCATATTGACTAGATACGTCAACTAAAACACGTGTTTTTCAGGATTACATACTGAATGATTACATAATTTTCATGTAACTCTAAAGTATAATACAGTATCTTTCAAATATTGTAATTTATTTTATGATCATGTGCTTAATGATTCAGCATAGACTACTTTCAAAGCTATGAAAAGCTATCTCTGATTCAAACAGTTGCCATTTATGAACCCAATAGCCTCATTCTTGTAGCTCTCAGGAAGCCTGAAAGAAGAAATATGTAAACTTATTGACTTCAGGTATAATAATCAAGGAGATGACATCTTAAGAGTGGACCAGAAAAAAGGAAAACAATTAAAATGTGGTAAAGAAATTAAGTGGGAAAGAATTATAAGAAATAATTAGGTTATTTCAAGTTAATGAAGTTAAATTCATCTGTCATTAAGTGTCTTCAGAGACAGTATCTTAAGCAACATATCTTTAAAATCTAGCTGGATACCACATAAAGGAGAATGTGGAAAGGCTAGCGTGCACACTAAAGAAGGCACAGGAATAGTGAAGTACCTGTACAGCAACATGCCTTAAGAACTTGTGAAGACAAGTTTATCTGTTTTGAGAAGGGTAAGGGAGGGCACAGAAATGGAGAGACAAAGGGTGAACAAATGCAGCAGAGGTACTCACTAGACACTGTTTTGAAAATGAATTATACAACTTGTGGATGGGGATGGGAGGGAAAAACTGGAAGAGGGAAGAGGTGGCATTGTCCAAACAGAAATGTACTCTTTACCTGACTTACGTAACTGTAACCCCTCTGTATATCATCTTTATAATAACAATGTTTTAAGAACTTGTGATGAGTGACAGTGACAGAAGGGTTAGTGATGGGAGACACTAAAATCATATTAAGAACTTGAAGATTGAAAACTGTCATAGATAAGAGTAAGCAATGTACTCTGCCTCTGTCGTGCATACAGCACTACTGGGAGGGATTTGTTAGAAGATACATTCTAATTACATACACTTAAAAATTACACCTAAGCTGTTTAACACTGAGAATTGCATTTTAGGTAGACCTGCTTTGTGTTTTAATTTCTAAAACTGCTATAATAGGAACTGCATTCATATCAAGACTCCTCAGAATGAAATCCTTCCATTGAGGGAAAATTTTGAAAGGCCATAAAAATTTCTTCCTAATTTTGGGATTATATGAGTCTATAATCGGATCTCACTAATATTGTTTAGTTTTGGAA
The DNA here is from genome assembly GCF_019054845.1 of Dipodomys spectabilis. Lineage (NCBI taxonomy): Eukaryota > Metazoa > Chordata > Mammalia > Rodentia > Heteromyidae > Dipodomys > Dipodomys spectabilis. Next base: position 6,439,753 of record NW_024870700.1, read on the forward strand.
CAATGGTCAAAACTTGGACTTGGACTATTGTTGCAAAACTTGGAATTTGAAATACTTCTTAGATCTTTCCAAGTGTTCAGTTATTAGAAGTGCTGTGTAGAACCATAAGGGCTCAGAAACATTCTTACTTGGTCCTAATTCTATACAAAGGATAGTGAAAAGTTGAGAATATAAATAAATATCTAAAATAAATTTCTTCTTAATTTGGCCAACATAATTGGATATGATTATGCATACATTTCCCCTAATCCATTTAAGTTTATGGAATTATTTCTAACACAATATTAATTTTTAAAAGCTCATGAAAGTTATTAAGTTCATTTTGAAGTCAATAAAAATGTGATATTTTATCCAGAAAATATGGAAATAGTAAGCCCAATGATATCTGGTATCGCTTTTCAAAATACTGTTTCAAAAATAATTTATTTTCTAACTTGCTGACACTATAACAAAACTGAGGAACAATTTCTGAGCAGCCAGAGTAGATTCCAAGGTTATTCTGTAAAGTCATACATTTTGTTCTCTGGGAAACTTGTAAGTGATATTTCCTAGTCAATTCAATCACTTTGCACATAACCAAATGAAATATCTGGTTCCTCTGTTAAATAGTAAATTTAGGGTGTTGTAATAAGTGATGCAGAGATACATTTAAAAATGTGTAAAAAGAAGAAATAAAAAGTCAAACTGGTACTGTGCGGTTACATATGGGCCCTGCACTGGTGGCTCATGCCTGCACTCCTAGCTACTCAGGCTTAGATCTGAGGCTCGCCGTTCAAAGCCAACCTGGAAAGGAAAATCCGTGAGACTCTTATCTCCAAGAGCTCAGGGACAGTGACCAGGCTTCAAGCCCTACCACAGACAGAGAGAGAGAGGGAGAGAGAGAGTAAGAGAGTGAGAGAGAGAGAGAGAAAGAGAGAGAGAGAAGAGAGAGAGAGGCATTACATAAGGCTGTTAAGCTTATAATAAGTTCTACAACTATAAAAACTGGTTGTTTTGATCTTTTTCACTAATAATATTCATAGTTTTTGTTTATGTACTCTTCCATTGTATTATAACAATATAAAGGAGAAATATGCGAGAAATATCATTTAGCCTTTTTCTACCTTTGCTGTTATTGACTGCTAATATTTACCCCCAAATTTAGCATGTGCCTTGTAGCCTCATCTGCTTTGCCAACTCATGGCACAAATCTATGTGTAATGGCACTGCATAATAAAAGGCAAATAACTTTGTGCTTAAATAAAATTCTATTAGCTTAAGATCAACATTGTTGGATACATACAAGCTATCTGTATTAAAATATCATAAACTTAGAATAACACATAGCAAAGGGAGAAACTAAGAAAAATAAGCTAATTGCAAAGGTTGTTTCTCAAAGGGTATTCTTCAAAATGCAAATTTTATACTTAAAATTTTTCTGTGATCAAGTGATTCAAAGAAATATGCTACATAATTTGTTGTTATTTGACACCTGTAATATATATCAACATACTTCATGGTTCAGGGACATTATATTAAAAAATCTTGTTACTTTTCTTATTCAAGCATCTCTGTTTAGTCAGTATTAACTTGAGAGGTACTAAACTAGAAAGAACTCAAACTAGAATCTTAGAATTCTATAATCAGAATTTGGAGAAAACACTGATAAACTATGCTTTAAGAAGGAAAACTAATGACATTTCCTAATACTATTTTTTTGCTATGTATAACTATGTTAATATCCATTGGACGCTAGCTTTTAATATATCACCACTGACATCATTTCTCAAGGGATTCAACAGCTTTACTATCTATATAGCTTTTATTTACCAGCACACAGGTATGTATGTTCAAACTGACCATTTGCAGGACTTCATAAAGACATAGAAGAGACTGAAAGATTCATGATTAAAGTACTGATGCTTTGTCTAAAGTATCTATAATTTAATTGATTTTTTTCAGTATGTTGGATGATGCTACTGCTGGTGAAGACAGTAAAACTGACAAAATACATTAAAGAATTATTGCTATATGAAGCTGAATTTACATGATACACTCTTGTTTGAAATTGGGCACATGATTTTCTTTCTTATACTCTGATGAGATTTCTTTCTATTTTGGAGCACTGGATGATTAAAGCTGCTTTTAGACTTTTCATTTTCTCATTCTTTCTTATCACTGTCAGTTGCATTACAGTTCAGTAAATTTTACATTCAATACTAGAAAAATTATGGCCTCAAGAATATGCATATGTTATTTTCAAAATTATTATATATTTTCTTCTTTTACAAATCGGCAATTTTAACCTTTTTCCTTTTCACAGGGAGTTATTAAAAATGAAAATCTTATCATATATTAAAGACGTTAGGCTTCAGTACAATATTACTGTAAAATCCATCTTCATCTCTAGGGAAGGTAATGAATTAATTTTAGTGCTTCATAATCCAGTCTCTCACCCTCCTCCCTTTTCTAATAAAAATTTAGAGAGAATATTGTGATGCTCAAGCTGACTCTGAAGAAGGCAGGGCTTTATAAAATTGATCCTCAGCAGATTTGTTGGTGAATTATGGTGGAAAAAAGATATTTATTTTAGAATCATGAACATTAAAATATTTATTGACAATTAGACATTTGAGCAATGTCAGAATTCAGCCTCAGCAAGAACATCATTAATTTATTAAATATTAAGTCATCATGATATTTTCATTATTTTCTAGCACTTTCCCCATTAATGTCCCCATTTATGATTAAAAGTAAAACAAAGATATAATCAAGATACGGATGTCAGTGTCTTTTTGAGTCTGTTTCATCTTAAAATTTCATCTTTATTATATTATCCAATAGATATCTACCCAACAAAAATTTACAGTGGAAAGCCTGGCACAGCTGTTAGTGCCTTTTCACTATGCAAATAAGCTTGCCAGATTAATAAGCCAATAAGTCCATTTTGAAACAATGAGATTCTCCAATTTTCTGCTGACTTTCACGATTATCTGCTACTGTTTTTAATGAAGTTGGAATTTGAGATTTGCTTAACTACTAAAATAGAATGAATGCAAGAAAGAAATGGAGAGCCCTCTAAAGTTAAATGGCATAGGAAGTACTTACAGTCTTCCTATTCTCAAGAAAGCTTTAAGTGAAGTATAAATATAAGGTTACATTTTTAAACCCACTACTGACAACACAGGTAGATGTACATGAAGTGAATCTTGGGAGGTTGGTGCATCACAAGTAGGATCTGAGAATGTTTAAGAATGAGAAAACTTCATGTAAATCATTTCAGGCAACTTGCTCAAATATTACTTTCTTCATATATAAAATAGGAAAAATACCATGTGGTCACACAAAACAAATAATAAAGGGAACCATTTTTATTGTAAAATTTTATCAGAATAGAAAATAGAGTATTTTATTTGGTCATTTAATACTATCTGATATTTTTATTTAGGGGAAAAAGAGATTGGGAAATGTAAAGGAGACAACAAAGTAAATACTGTAAGTAAACTGAGTGGAATTAAAAGATTGTTCATTTAATCATTCAACCATAATTTATATATTTGCTATGTCAGATACTGCTCTGGATGCTAGAGACATAGCAAAACAAAACACTTAGTAAACAAGCATTCAAAAAATGGTTGCCGGGCGCGAGAGGCTCAGGCCTGTAATCTTAGCAACTCAGGAGGATGATACCTGAGGATCGCAGTTCAAAGCCAGCCTGGGCAGGAAAGTCTGGGAAACTCTTATCTCAATAAACCACTCAGAAAACCGGAAGTGGCGCTGTGGCTCAAGTGGTAGAGTGCTCACCTTGAGCTGAAGAGCTGAGGGACAGCGCCCAGGCCCAGAGTTCAAGTCCCACGACCGACAAAAAAATTAAAAAATAAAGGTTGACACTGATATAATGCCTACAACTTAGAATAAAGAGAATAATAGGACAAATGGGAAATTAAGAAAACTGAAGGAAGTAAGGAAACAAATCATACAAATACTAGATAGAATAATTTTCCAGGTAGTGGCTGTTCTGGGAACATGTCAACATGGTCAGGTAATGGTGTAGGCAGCGTGTGTGTGTGTGTGTGTGTGTGTGTGTGTGTGTGTGTGTGTGTGTGTGTGATAGAGAGAGAGAGAGGAGGGAGAGAGAGAGAGAGGGAGAGGGAGAGAGGGGGAGGCTGGAACTGGAGGAATAAATGGAATAGTAGTAGAAATAGGAAGAGGTCACTGCTGGGCAGATCCTCGGAGGCGCCTGAATCCCATGGTACTTAGGCTTTTGCTGTGCAATGAGGAACCACTGATTTTGAAGAGTGACTGTTATTGAAATACGTTAACAAGCTCATTCCAGATGCTGCAATGAGAGTATTTAAGAAGTGTGTGGGGATTGTAGGGATGAATGCAAGACAGCAGATCATCTAGGTGACACAGGGTGGGGATTTGGACTAGAGTGGTTGAGTATATACACATGTGTTCCTATTGGAAATAAAAAATTAAGGGCTGGGATATAGCTCAGTGGCAAAGCACTTGCCTAGCAAGTGCAACGTCCTGGGTTCGATCCCCAGTTCAAAAAAGAAAAGACAAAAAAATACAGTTTAAAAAAAACCCAAACAAAAAAAAAGAAATAAAAAATTAAGTAATGCCAATGGTATTTGGATGGAGAATGCAATAGAAAAAGAAGAAGATAATTCTAAGGATTTTGTCCTAAATGACTAGAGAAATGGAGGAGAACTGGGTTTTGAGGGGGGATTGGATTCACAGTTCAGGGAAGGGAAAGTTTGAGATGCTTTTAAGACAGCAATGTGGAGATGTAAAGTAGGCAGTTGGATACACGAGCCATTAAATGAGTAAGACCACTTAGAGATTGATTTTTTAAATAAAGCAAATGACTGGTATCCAAGGATTGAGCATTGTGTATGTGTCAACACCAAAAAATCTGGGAAGATAAAGTAGGACTAACAGAGCCTGAGAAGCAGCCTGAAATACAAGAGGAAAACCAGGGAAGAGTGGTTCTAGAAGCTGAACGAAGAGGTTTTTAGCATAAACTATGAGAATAAAAAAAAGCATAGGTGCTGGGAGGGTGGCTCAGTGGTAGAGCGCTTGCCTTGCATGCATGAGGTCCTGGGTTCAATTCCTCAGCACCACATAAGCAAAAAGAAAAAAGCCGGAAGTGGCGCTGTGACTCAAGTGGTAGAGCGTTAGCCTTGAACTGAAGAGCCTCAGTTGGACAGCGCCCAAGCCCAGAGTTCAGGCCCCACGACCGGACCCCCCCCCCCAAAAAAAAAAAAAAAAAAAAAAGAAAAGCAGAGTGGCAGGGAACACATAGTGCCTTTTACAAATAAAGGAGAATGATAAATTTAAGAGAAAAGATTAGAGAACGTTGGGACAAAGGGTGAACTAATGCGGCCACTCATACTCACGGGACACTAAGTTGAAAATGAACTATACAACGTGTAGGGGAGGGAGTCAAGAAGGAAAAAACTGGGAGAAAATGAGGGAAGAGGTTCAAAAAGAACTGTTCTCAAAACTTGACTTACTTAACTGTAACTCCGCTGTACATCATCTTTACAATAAAAATTTTTTAAAAAGAAAATGTTAGATAAAAAGGGAGACATGAATGGCATCTTCCTTAGAAGCAAAAGACAGAAAGACCATGGACCTTAGTAGTTTCTGATACTTTCTGCATCAGAATAGCATGCAGTTTGGGGAATTTATGTTTTTCAAAGCTCCAAACATGATTCTTTTGAAAATTACTATATTAAAGTAAAACATGGAACGAGATTCTCAGATGTATAAGAGTGCAACTGCAGGCTTGTGAGTATGAGGTCAATTCAGCACATGTGGCTGATCAAAGAATGAGATTAGATTACAGCCATGCAGAGAAGGAATGGATTGCTTTACTTTCAAACTTAATATCCCTTCCTGCCAAACATATTAGAAAGCTCAAATGGATGACATTTATTTTTCCATTTCTCCTACATACTCTGTGGAGGAAGAGTTGCAAATTGAAATTTGCAAGGCCTCCCACAGGTTTGCCACTGCCTCTGAGGTACACTTAGCCAATACATAGCAGAAACCATCATTACCTTGCTCATTATTCCACTGATGCAGTGATTTTCTTCTTGCCAGAAGAATCCACCTTTCTTCTGGTACTTCCCCTGCCCCATTTCGGGTAGCTATAAAAACCCTAAGATTTCATGTGGAGCTTGCGGTTTTCCATTGCAATCCTCCTTGGGAAATTTCAACTGCTCACATATCCAATGAACTTTTACTTTAGTCTTAATGTTGGGAGTGATCTTGATTTTATAGTGTTGGTCAAGAAGCACTGAATATCCACACAAAAGCAATTATACAGAGGAGCATTAAAACCATAACGGTTTTAGTTTGGTGAATTGAAAAAATGGAAGGGATAAAGTAGGTCAATGTACACATTAGAAAATAAGGAATATGGAAACTTAAATGCTTATTTTGAATTTTCTTATTCCAAATACTGTCTTTAGTGTTTTCTATTTGTTAGATGATTATGTCTACATAATTCCATACCTAAGTTCTATTCCCAGCCTTGAACATGAAGACATTTTAAAGTTGATTTGACCAAGACAAATACATGGCAAAATTAGAATTTCCATGTCAGATGGTGATTTCTATGTTTATATTTACTGTACTATTCAAGCTAATTTGCAATTCACTGTTACCTGGAATTGTATTGTACAATAGATCTTGATTTACAATGTTGTGTGGTGTACCACTCATGTGTTAGCAAATATCTGTGAGATAGATGCATTTATGGCAAAATCATGAGATCTTATCAGAAAAATAAACTAACAGCAAAAGAACTTGGAAGTGACTCAAGTGATAGAGTACTTATCTAGTAAATATAAGGCACACAATATACTACCCACTAAAAAAAAAACCAAAAAACATAAATCCAAAGTAGTAGGAAACTTTGTTTTTGCCATTCATCACAGCCATATTATTTCCTTTAAAAAATCAATTATAAGGTTTCTTCTCAAAGAAGATGTTTCTGGTGGTCAGAAAAACAGTTGAATAAAAGAAAGGAAAAGGGAAAAAGAACACTTAATTATACAAAATTGAATTTCCTTAAGACCTGAATTCTCCTCCCCATAGTATATTAAGGATAAAACAATCATAAAGCACATCAACATAATTCAGTATCACCATCAGGACTTATATAAATTTCAATAAGCAAAGCATTAAGCTAACTTCTTTTAGCACATTTAAATGAAGAACAAGTAAGCCCATTGTAAGCAATCATGCAGAAATATCCACATATATATTCAACCATAAAAAATATCACTCCAGAAAATGAAAATGAAGCACTTGTCTGGTCCTGATAATTGCGGCACTTAACATACCAGAGAATCAGGCATTCAACTTAGATGAATATAAATTATTTATGCCTAACTCAGTTAGAGTTGCCTAACTACAAGCTTCATCTTAAAAACTGTAGTTTCTCAGAATGGGAAAAAAGTATATCAGCTTCAAGGCTATGTATCTCACAGTATTTTCTAATAGACTTCATGTCTGTAGTTTGCATAAACAATTCTAGTATTATACTCTGAGGTAATTGTGCAGTCTTCTAGAACTTACTATGAAGTTGAGGGGCATGAAAGGGAGCAACTGCTATTTGCTTCAGATAAGTTCATTCTTCCAAATCAAATCATAGAAACAAAGCACCAGGCTTTTGATAAGTTCAAATCTCACAAGTTATAAATCACTTAAGTTCATAGAAATATGTTGATTATCAAAATGTGTATTATGAAGATATCTTGACTTCTTTCCTGCTATTATATTCAGCTGCCTGTAATTCTAATGTAAATCAGGAACAGATTAGAATAAATTGATTCTTAGTTACTGAATCAACAAATTGTCAATGAAAGTTCTTTGAAGATGGTCCCTGGAAAGTGCATTAAGTACTTGCCCACATCAAGATTCCCAACAAACAATAATCACAGCCATACTTCTGCTCAAGTCATTTCTTTATGGAATCAATTTCTCAATAAATGAATGGGTTCTCAGAAATCATCTTGTCTCTTTTTATCTTAGATAGCTAAAACTCTTCAACATGGGCAGCACTGGGCAAAGCTATTCATTTTGACAGATGTATGAGGAGTAAAACTGAGAGTGCTAAATGGAACAAGAGGCCCATAATTCATGCCATGAGTCCTATTGTAAATGTAATTTTCATCCTAAGAGAGACTCACGGGCCAACCATATAAAACAGTAACTGAGGTTTCTTGACGAAATGCAAAATTTGAGGCCCAGTTTCCTTGCTCATGTTTGGTTTACTCTTTTGTCACCAGTTGGGCTCAGATTCAGATTTGGTATTTCCCTCCATCCATCCATTCTTATGTGTAGTATGAATGTTAACAGTACACAATATCGACTCTGGGGTATGCATGGAGGGTCTTGTGTCTCATTTCAAATATGAATTAAATGTGTGGAAAGGATTAACCTTTCACGATCCCTGTTATCTCTCCCTTCCTTAGTCTGTCTGTCCTGCTACAAGAGACTGAGACTGATTCACAAAGAACAAAGACCTAGTGCTCACAAATGTGAAGGCCGAAGGGGCCAATAGAGTTGTTGTCTGGTGAGAACTGACTTTAAGCTTCCAGAACATTCTGTGCATCTCTGGAGAAGAGGAACATTGTCCTTCTTAGAGATGAAGAACAGGAGAGCAATATCATTTCTATATGTTTATTTCAGAAAAATGATATATTTTAAATGTGTTGATTTACAAATAGATCATGTGAAGACAGTGTAATGCAGTGTGAGATTGAATATTTTTTTGGTTTATGTTCATGAACACTGTAATTGAACCTGATGTCAGAGGCAATACTCATTCAAGTATTGGCAGGCTGCCCCCAAGCACCAGCCTACTGATGCGTTGATTCCTAAGCATCTGAGCCAAGGAACTGGAAAGTTGGAATTGTGGAAATAAGCTCTAGTTTTGACTTTTTTTCCCTTTAACTCGTTAGCTGAGTATGTTGCCCATGTCCAAGAGTCATTCTAGGTAAAAATTTCTGTGCTGCGCCAAATAATTAGGCATGTGTAAGCAGTTTGAGAACTACAAAGCTCTAGTAAAATATTAATACTCCTCCCTTTCGGGATCCAGCTAAAAGAACAGTGGTGAAGGAGACTGTCTGGTCCCATTCCAATGCTCTTATGCAGACATCATCTATAATGGATAACCTGTTGTCTTTAAATCATTAGAAGGATCGAACACCATAATTATACCTATGACTTGCTGTGAACTCATTTATTGCAGCATTTAATCTTGTGTTGTTCAACAGAAGGGATTTAAAATCTTGAGCTCATTTTCCAAAGTTAATGAAATTGTTCTATGAGAACAAGAATATCCAGGGAGGTGTTTCCTCTAGTCTAGTTCTTTGTGTTCTCAAGGTCAAAAGTGTTTCTTGCTAGGTTAGTGGAGCTGGTTAAGTGCTAAACATACAGTGCTTTGGTTGGTTCGCATAGATTTAATCTTGACTCCACAGCAGCCTAGGAAGTTCAAACCCATAGTGTACTTTTTGTAATTTATATACACACGTCAACTATTATTTAAACATGAGTGGGAATATTTTCAGCTAGAAATCTTTATATTCTAATACTGAAGACAATAATATCCCTACTCTGATGATCTCTTTCTTTATAAGTTGAGTTTAAATGTAACACTTACATTTTGTAGTCAAGGTTTAAAGAGAGATTGCTCAAGTCCCAGCAGGGCAAAGCATTCTAGGGCTTTTTAAGCAGCAACATGTTTGGGGGGTGGGGAGTGGAGAAGGGCAATAAAGGAGCCACAGGAAATCAAGGAGAAAGGGTGAACAAATGAGGGTAGAAAGTGAGGGAGAATGGTGGAAGGAATGGCACTGAGCAAGATGCACTGTAATCATAACGTGACATATGGAATAGTAACCTCTTCGTAAAGCTCCCAATAAGAAAAAAATCATAAAGAAAAAGAAGCAATAAGTTGAGCCACTTATAAAATTATGTTCTCATAAGATTACAATGGAGCTGAAGAATTTCTGTCACCTGGTATTTTTACTATAGATGTTTGATGTTTAAGTAAACCTAGATACACAAATGTATATATTTATGGCATTATTGCCCACAGCTTAAAAATACTTTTAAGACCCATGATTTGACCATTCGGCGAATAGTGACTGATTTGGTGAGTGATTAAAAGCAGCATTCTTTAAAATACTTAACATTGTATTTCTAATGCTACGATGACCCAGGACTGTACAGAGCAGAAATCCCACGCTTGGCATGGTCCCTTTGGCACAGAGGACGGCGGCGTTGTGAGGCCCATCATGACCACAGGGGTCGGGTGCTCTGCTGCCTCTTACAAGAGGGCAGCAGGGCTCATATTTCTCCACTCTTATCTGTGTCTTGGAAACTTTCTCAGGATGACTTATTAGCAGCCTTGGGAGTAAACCTTGAGCAAAGTCCAAATTTTCATTTTTATCCTCCTCGTTCTGGTGGCTCAGACTCTCGTCTGGTATAATAGAGTCTCTTAAGGTTTATTCTTCTAATGAAAGCATGCAAAGAATTCCTGGAAATATTTTCCTTCCATCCCATTCCTCCCCTGCTTCCAACAGTTCTCTGTGATAGAGGTGATTCTACTGTTGTTTTGTTCTAATATGAACTTTCTGTTTAAGATAGATCGCAAAAGAAATACTTCTCCCTCCCAAGAGCATATTACATTTAAAGGCAGAAATAATTCAACTCTGTAAAACCTAAGCATAGAATCTATGGGCTGAAGAGAAAAGTACTTTTTGTTTTTTTTTTCATTTAGCCTGGGGATTTCTAAAAATATGGACCTATGGCTGACCTTTTGATTTTAAATAGCATCATTGTTGGTTAGTTATTCAAATATGTGGGTGGTGGTGTGGGTGGTGGAGTCATATTTTTATTGGCGTAAAAACTGACAAAGTTCTAAGATATGTTTAGCACTATATTGTGGCTTATTATTTCTACGTGACCTGTGCCTCCTTGGTAACAAAGCAGCAACCAAAATGGAAAAAATGTTCTCAATTAATATTGTCAAAATAGTCAATTTAACTCTAATTTTATTCAAAATTAAACATACAGAGTGAACTAGAAGGGAAAAAGAAAGGCAACGGAAGTAAAGAGCACAGGAATCATGCTTTTAGCTTAAAATGCTTCAGTGACTTCCCTTCTTGCTTATAATGAAATTGAAGTCTGGTAATGTGTCCAACATATTATGCCATTTGGATCCTGTCTTCCTACTCCACTTAAGCATTTCCTCTAATGTTCTCAACGTTCTAGCCATACTGGTTTCCTTTGCTAAGAGTGAATGTCTCAAGCTCTTCCTTACGTAGCACCTTTCACAGGCTGTTATCAATTTCCCCACATTCAGCTTTAGTTGATTATATTTTGGTGTCTATTTAGAGGCCCTGGCACATATGATATCATTAAATATGACACTGTGACAATAAAGAGGCTTTTCTCCATGTAACATGACAAAACTAAGAAATGGACTAAGGAATCTGCTAAACTAGTATGTGTATTGCATCCTTTAAAGTCTACGTTTCTGAATAAGAGGTGAATGAGAAAGGAAGGAATAAAGATATGAATTAAGGCACTTACAATAAGAAAAGAGCAATGTAAGTGAATCTTCACAGAGGCTGAACAGGGCTTTGAGTTTCATTACTATGGGTGGTGCTTTTTCCTCATTTCACATCAACCACTCATGGAGATGGTTCTTGAGACTCAGACCATTTTTCCTATATAATAATTCAAGACATGAAGCTCCAGAGGCTGTACTTTTAGTAAACATTTGCTGATTCTAACATGGACTATAGTTTGAGTTCCCTTGCTCCATTTATTTGGTTTCTTCCTTTCCTTTCTGGTATAGCCTGCTCTTCTATCCGATATGATTCCAATTCCTTGTTTACCCAGCTTTTGACCGACTGTGTCATTGTATTGAAACTCGCTTGTCACCAGTGTTTCAACATTCTAGCCTTCATCCTTTTGTGGCATCCTCTTGTAAATTACTGGTTCAATGTCACCAGCCTTGTCCTGTTTCTATACCTCATCTCAGAATGTTGTTTATGGGATTGTCACCAGGGAGGATGGAATTTACTAATAAGCTGTAGTCAACAGCTCACCTGGATTCTATGAAGTATTTTTGTATGCATCCTTAAATGTACTTAACATTTTAATGCAAAGATTACATTTAGAAGCCTCCTTTTCTGTCACCCTCTCTCTTTTCTGCTTTGAATAAGTTATACTTGCTCACAGCCCTGAAACTCTGCTCACAGTAATTCTTCTGTCTGAAGTGCTCACTCCTGCTCTTACCTTGCTAGCTCATGGTTACTTTTCATATTCAGCTTAAATGCTTCCTCTGTATGAAATCTTTCTCAAACTCCTCAGGTAGACTTAAATACTCTGTCCTTTAAAAGAGTTTCCACTAAGACTTCTATCATAACACTATTTATCATTCAACCTAAGGACACGTTTGAAAACAAAAGGATACTAGGGGAAACTACATTGATCCAACTGGCTTAGATTAGAATTGTCCTGAGAACTTGGAGTGCGTGCTTCTCATTTTGACTCTTACTCATGTGTTTACATGGCTTAATTCTCCTATAAATATCCTAACAGATGGTGCTATATTTATCATTCTACCCCCAATTCCTAGCATAGCCTCTCATTGGCCAAATGATACATGCATTCAGTTGAATCTATAACTCACAACAAAATGAGAACAAGAACTTCAGGGGATCAGGTACCCCATGAATCAGGCTGATAAGGTTTCATTAGTTTCTGCCCATCATTCTTTTGCCCTTCCCCTCTCTCTGGCACATTATTCATTCTGCTCATTCTTCATTATTTTGTTTTGTTATTTGCTCTTAAGCTGGAGATTTCAAGCTGAAAATGATATAACAGAGATAGCTCTTCAATGTCAAATAAAAATGTTCCTCTCCTGAGAGTTTTCATAATATTTGAGTACTTTCTTACTTTTGTTCTCCTTCACCAGATATTTTAGAGGATCAAAGATGTTTTCTTCTCTCAAAATTGCTATACTTGGAAACACTTTTTTGCTTTCTTTGAAGCAATCTTTTCTAAAGTATGATGTTGGTTTTGTCTCTTAGTGCCTTAGCAATCATGCCAAACTCAGTGAATAATTAGGAAATAACTGAAATTGCCGACTTTTTTTCCTTTGGATGATACTGTATTATACATGTACCAAAAAGGTAAGGCACTATTGTAAATTCAGGGGATTCATGGATCCTACCGTCATGAGTTCATAATTAACCAAATAGTTTCACTTAACAACTTAAAAACAGGTACCTCAAAACACTGCTTTAATCTGTCAGTACTTATGCTTCGATATTTATTATCATTCTTTCAATTTTCGCCTCTTCCACTGTATGAACTAACATTCCTGGTACTAATTCTTGGTATGAATAAGAAAGTCTATATTAGTGTAGATGAATGGTTTAAATACTCTTATCAAAAGAGAATACAATATAGCTGTGACTTGTCAATGGGGGTGAGAGGAGAGGAGAGGAGGCATAGGAGGAGGATTTCCAAGAGGCATAAGAAAACTTTTGGGAATGATGGAGTCATTCATTGTTGTGATCGTGGCGTTGATTTCACATGCATGTATCAATAACCCTGATAGAATATAGTGGCTTAAACAAACAGATGTTTATTTTTCTCCCACGTATAGGTTTCCTCTATGTATTATGGCTTACAAATCCCATTCTTCAGATTGTCCAACGACCCACATTTTGTGTATCTTTTTGTTTCTTCATTGTTACCTTGAAAACACGTTATCTTCATCTGCATAGTAAATTTGGGTTTCTGCATTTTCCTGAGCATCCTTCCTTATTCCATAAGACAGAAAAATTCAAGCTTCAGAGGTGATGGATATGATGATATGAAAGTTGCACTTACTTTCATTTATAACCCTTTCCCCAAATTTAATCATGTAGCCAACACCTGACTGCATAAAAACTAGAACACATAGACCACCACCAGATACTTTTGTGTCCAACTGAAGTTGTACTACAAAAGACGCCAGCCATGGTAACTTCATTTACTCAGTGCCTACTCTGTGTCAGGTCCTATGCTAATTACTTTATTATATTACATAATTTGTTCTTTTCAGCGCTTCAATAAAGAGGATGTTATCACTGGCTTGACTTAGCAGATGCAAAAACCACATGAGCCACACAGGTTGTGCTTTGCATAATTCCACGGTCATCTTTCATATGCACTGTGTAATGAAAGTTGCCCCTGGAGTTGTGCGATGAATGAGTTTCACAACTAAATGTCTGACACTGTGCAGGATTTATTAATGCGAATAATATGAGTCTTCCAAGTTACCTGCACAACAGATAAGTGACAGAGCTGGGATTTGAGACCACATGTGTGATGTCCTAACTTGTGCCCTTGTCACATTAAATTGCATGTGTATGTTTTAAACAGTGACTATAGCTTAATGCATTACCTCTCTCAGCTAATGAATTTTTAAATTGAGACTTTATAAAGAAAATTGCTTGCAGTTAGATCAAGAATTGCCAGGTTATTTCCCCCTGTTTAAAAAAACAGACTTGAAAGTGGTGCTATCTCTCAAGCGGTAGAGCGCTCACCTTGAGCTGAAGAGCTCAGGGAAAGCGCCCAAGCCCAGAGTTCAAGCCCCATAACCAACCAAAACCAAAACAAAAAACAGACTGTGTTGGTTCCATATCTTAGCTATGGTAAGTAATGTTGCAATAAACATCGTTGTGCTGGTAGCTTTAGTATGGCCTTGTTTGTGATCATTTGGGTAAATGCCCAAAAGTGGAATTGCTGGGTCATAGGGGAGCTCTATGTGGAGTCTTTTGAGGAACCTCCATACTACTTTCCAAAGTGGTTGAACAAGTTTACACTTCCATCAACAATGCATTAAGGTTCCCTTCTGTCCACATGCCCTCCAGTATATGTTGTTATTAGATTTCTTGATGCTGTCCCTTCTAACTGGGGTGAGGTGGTATCTCAATGTTGTTTTGATTTGCATTTCTTTTATGGCTAGGGAGGTTGAGCATTTCTTCA
The DNA here is from genome assembly GCF_019054845.1 of Dipodomys spectabilis. Taxonomy (NCBI): domain Eukaryota; kingdom Metazoa; phylum Chordata; class Mammalia; order Rodentia; family Heteromyidae; genus Dipodomys; species Dipodomys spectabilis. The sequence goes on from NW_024870700.1 coordinate 6,454,807, forward strand.
TGTGTCTATTGGCCATCCTTCTTTCCTCTTCAGAGAAGTTACTCTTTAGCCCACTTATTTATTGGGCAGTTGTTTTTTTGAGAATTTGTTGTGCCCCTCAGTAGATGAATGGATCAAGAAAATGTGGTATATATACACAATAGAATTCTATGCCTCCATCAGAAAGAATGACATTACCCCATATGTTAGGAAATGGAAAGACTTGGAAAAAATTATATTAAGTGAAGTAATCCAGGCCCAAAGAAACATAGGTCCCATGGTTTCCCTTATTTGCAATTACAAGTATATGTCTGAGACAAGCAGAAACGGTCAGATAAGTTGATGTTAGGCAAAATGAACCCCAAGATAAGGACTCAAATTTTTTTCTTGCTATTTTTTCGAATATATTTATAAGATGATTTTTTTGCTGTTTTGTATGACCCTCCCCCACGGTATAACCCCTGTTTTCACTTATTTGGTGTTGGTATAATTTGTGGAGGGGAAGGAAAAAAACAAATTGCTTAAATAGGGATCCAGGTGGACCCATTGCAACAATGAGATGTACAAGACCTTATGTCAAAAAACGAACTTTACAACTTTGGCGGGGTGGGAGGGGGGCGGGGGGGGGTGGGGGGAGATGGGAAGGGATGGGAAGGGGAAACAAAGGAGGAGGCAACAATGCTGGATAAGAAATGTACTCATTACCTTGCCCATGTAATTGTAACCCCTCTGAATGGTATTTTCACAATTAAAAAAAACCAGACTGAATATTTTGTTTGTATCTCATATGATCTGCCACAAATATTCAACACTAGCATGTGAGTATCATTGACAACTGTAGAATGAAAGTATCATTGGCAATATGTAAAAGAATGAGAATAAGTGTGTTCCAATAAAACTTTATTGGTGCTGGGACAAACTACTGATTCCAGATTAGATACTAATTTTAAGTCAATACTGTATATATTAGGATAGGTTGATATTTTCTTCATTTTTCATGTGAAACACAAATGATTTTTCATTTGCATGTGTACCATCTGGATTTATGGCAAACATCTATAGTAATTGGAACTGTAGACTGACATGTTAACTGCTGCCTTGAGTCATTCTACTGCATACCCAAAGAACATAACTCTAAATTTTAAACTTGATTTTCAGATTTTAAACATAACCACACAATAATCTGTTCAGGTTTCTTCTAAATACCAAGAATAACTAAATATAAACTAATTCATGCATGAGATTAAAAATTCTAAGAGTCTGAAATGGTGTGGATTGTCTTTCTTTTTAGGGGCAGGAGTAAGATGGATTTTCCTCTGTGATTCAGCCTGGCCTAGAACTCAAACTTCTTCTCCAGCTTTAGTCTCTTGATTGCTGGATTAAAGGTATGTGCAGCCATGTCTGGCTGTTTTTGTTTTGTTTTGTTTTGTTTTTTTGTCGGTTGTGGGGCCTAAACTCTGGGCCTGGGCGCTATCCCTCAGCTCTTCAGCTCAGGCTAGTGTTCTACCACTTGAGCCACAGCGCCACTTCTGGCTTTTTCTGCTTATGTGGGGCTGAGGAATTGAACCCAGGGCCTCATGCATGCCAAGGCAAGCACTCTACCACTGAGCTACCTTCCCAAGCTCCTGGCTGTTTTCTTTTTTACTTTAAATTTATTTTTTAATGATTTATAAAAATATAACATGTGGAATTTGTGGGGTACCATGTGATGTTTTACATACATATACATTGCATAATATTTAAATCAGAGTAAACATATCTGTGTCCTCAAAAACAATTATCTTTCTTTTTTACTGGTCCTGGGGCTTGAAGTCAGGGCATGGGCACTGTCTTTGAGTCTTTCTGTGATCAAGGCTAGCACTCTACCATTTGAGCCACAGTGCTACTTTTGGCTTTTTCTGTGTAGTTTATTGGCGATAAGAGTCTCTTGGACTTTCTTACCTGAGCTAGCTTTGAATAGCGATCCTCAAACCTCAGCCATCTGAGTAGCTAGGATTATAGGTGTGAGCTACCAGCACCTGGCATTATTTCTTTATGGTAATAGCCTAGTGAGCTAATGTTTTGAGCTACAACTTCACTTCTGATTTCTGGTAGTTAATGGGATATGAGAGTCTCATGGACTTTCTGGGCTAGTTTTGAACTGTGATCCTCAGATCGCAGCTTCCTGAGTAGTTAGAGTTACTGGCATGAGCCATCCGTTCCGAGTAATACTTTTCTATTTTTAAGTGCATCCTATATTCTATATTGAATGTTTCAATGGTATAGTACAATATTTCAGCACTTAGCCCTGATCACATCAGGGTAATTAGCTTTCTCCTTTCTTATCACTCTTTCTTGGAGCCTTTCACTTAACTATTCTACCTCTTCAGAAAGTAGATAGGTTATCGAGAACTATGGTCATCGTTCTATTCAAATCCAATTACCCAAATCCTCCTTATTCATATGTTTCTATTTGTTTTAAATCAGGCTACACTGCTTCTGCACTCTCTACACTCTGCACACCCTGCACTGTGTTCCTAGTAGATCATCATGTATTCAAATATCTGTATCTTCTCATGCCTCTTCCTTGTCCTCTCCCCCCACCCCACGGTCCTTCTTGCCATTCCTCCAAGTTGGAAGAAGCTTCCTCTCCTCTCTGTTCCTTCAATCCCCAATCACCTTTTCAGGCCTGGGGCAAATGAACTTCTTTCTCTAAAGTTTCTATCACTGACTCTCCCCTGGCCTCCAAAAGTAGGTTATTCTTGTCTTTGTTCATATAGAATTTCTTTTTCTCCCACTGATCAGCTGCATATGTGTCTACTCCCTGATAAATGGAGAACATCTTTGACAAGTAGAATTGTAATGGCTCATTTTCATCTTTATTCCACATATAATAGTGCTTGGCACATTGTGAACACACAAACAGTGCTGCATAAATGAATGATTTGTACTTGGGAGCATGCTGTGGGACTGTGGTATCTGAGGAATACATATGGAATGGAGGCTGAAGTGTTTACTAAACTGCTTCATTAAATCTGACAAACTCTACATGAGTTGTTATTCTTTATTAAAAGGGGTTGAAACCTCAATAATTAATATATAACATGGAGGACTTGTAACTTTATCAAATAAGAACTTCACCTTGCAGTTTAAAAACTCATAGTGGTTGCTCATTCCCTGTCAGAATGATGGCCAAGCTCTTTAGCAGAACCATTCTGAGCAATAGCTGCACATCTGTATCAGCTGAGAAGCTGAGATGTTCGTGTGTAAGCTCCAACCTAGACTCAAGTGATTCCAAGACACAACCCAGGCTAAACAAAATTTAGCATAACATACACTTATGAATCAGATGGTAAAAACTTTGAATTTTAACTTTAATCCGCTGGGAACCAACATTGTCCGCCCCATGTCTTCAAAGGATCACTTGTTGCTGTGAGGCCATATAGTAGGTATGGGGTAACTGCTGGATAAATGGACCAGTATTTCAGTAAGTTATAATAATAATGCTCAATGGTTCTACAAAATTGTTTTCTGCTTAATTCTGTTATCCATATAACTCGGCTAATGAGATGAACATATTTTCAGAGCACTATAGGAAATTGCAACTTTATTGTACATACATGATACATTTGTCATGCCATATGTTCCTTTTCAATTATTGAAGGACCTCATGCAAAATAAACATCAAAAGCTTTTGCTGTAATTATGCCTGACTTGTAAACATCTCACATTTATAATCTGATAGCCACTGACTTATAAACTTTTATGGTGCATTTTAGAGCATGTAAAATTTAATATGATTCTGAATAATCACTTTCATTTAAAATTTCAGTAGTTAATATGCATGTAAGTTAAAGTTTATTAAGAAGGTAAATGGTAAATGTGTAATGAACAGGGAGCAAAATGAAACATTACTAAATTAAGAAAGAATTTTATCACACATTTCATTAGGTTTCACAGTGATGTGTAATTTGTGCACACTGATGCTTTCAGCATGCCCTCCAATTGCTTGAAGGCCTGTCAGAATGTGTCATCTAGATTCTTTGACTCTTCTCTCCATACCTAAGTGATGCTTCCTCTAATATATCCCTCTTGATCAATGGATGTACAACCTCATTAAACAACTATCTTATTGAGTACCTGCTTGTATTGTATATGTCCCGTCACTGGCGAAAGTAGATTAATCCTTCCTTAATAGAAAATAAAATGTAGATGATATATAGTCTGGTAACTTTATGCATCCAATAAATATTTTTGGAGTGTTTACATGATTTAAAGCATTCACTAAAAGTTTGGGGCCTTAAAATTGAATGTAGCATGAAAAGACAAACCTGTCACCAAATAACATATGATAAGAGAATTAAAGCAAGCATGTAAATCAGTGGTCCATACAGTCAAAAGTGTTATTCATCACAAGGCCAGCACAGATCAAATACTATGGGAGTATAAAGGAGGCTCAAGTGTTGAGGAGACCTGGGAAGACTTCATGAGGCTGAAATCCTTGGATGTGAACCCTGAAGGAAATCAGTGGTAATGTGTTCTTCCGAAAGGACTTAAATAAACCAATCAAGGAGAGAGAAAAAGTACAGCATTAAAAATAACTAAGAGAAGTTTTAATAAAAATGTGTGACTCAAATTACAATTGTTTCTTAAAGAAATGTACCTCTACTTTAGAAATTAGGACAAGTGACAGTCTTTTCTAGAAAGTTTGGCACGTCAAGAAAAGCGACCTTATGACTACAAAACAAAATGTGTTGAGAATTAAGAAAAGCCAGCTCTTTTATTCCCAGGTTTCAATTGCCAAGTCTGGGTTATGTTTATATGAGGTTGTTGAACATAACCTAGTAATTCTCAAGCAGTTATAATTATTTCCCGTTTTTGAGTACTTGCTTATCTTCTTGTTTCTGGATAACCATCAGTCTGACATTTATGGTCTAATGCCAGATTGCCTTCTATTTGTTTTTGTAGTATCTAGATAGTTCTAGCAGCAGCAATGAACTAGAGAGTTGTGTTTGTTTAACTATAACACTGTACAGAGCTGATGGCTAGAACATGTTGCACTTCCTGGTAATCATAATGCTTTTTTAATGGTCTTTCCTGTGTGTCAACACTTTACAAGGAATTTGACATCACTATTTAATTCTCACCTTAGCCAGGTGAAGTAAATACTGACAACTGTCTCATTTTAGAAAGAAGAACACTGAGTCTCTGACAGAACAAATGACTTTTATCAAAGTCACACAATTATCACAGAGCTAAAGATGACTTCAAATCAAAGTCCATAAAAAAAAACAAATGTTGTATCCCAGTGTGCTAGTTCTTACAAGAGTTAAAACTCTTCTTAAAACTCCATTCATTTGCCTTAGTTCATTTTCAGGTCGCCATACTAATGGTGCCCAGTTTCCTTGTGGATACAAGACTTGGACTTATTGCCACAGCCATTCTATTTGAATTCAGCATCTCCTGAGCATCAAGCTTGAGCAATCTTTAAGGAAATAAGGGATTGGGACAAAGTCAAAAGCTTTCTCAAACAAGAAGTCAGCAGTAAATCAACAAACTGATGACCTAGATGGTCTCAAAATGCAATATTCTGATGAAATTAGTAATTATATGGTACCCTGGAATGGGGAGAACTCAGGTAGGTGAAATCTGAGCTCTGAAGGGAGGATACAATATGCACTCCAGGAAGCATAATAGTCCTGGCCCTGGATAAACAGCAGGTAGCTACATAGATCCATAAGAAGAGGTATTGCAAATTCTGGCATTTGGCTTTTTTGGTGTAGAGCAGTAGTTTGTCAGATAACAGCCTGATTTATAGCTATAGAGAATGCTAATAGGGAAATATGAAAGCACTAAAGGCTAAGTCATCATGAAGAGAGCAAAAGGAAAAGCATGGCTTGCATGAGGCAGGTAATAGAAAATGAGAGGAATCAGACTGTGTAGCCAGCAGTCTGCCTCTATGGATTCCAGCTTTATTGAGTCATTGTATTCTGTCTCAATATGCAAAATGGGGTGTTGGGTGAGGGATTTGCTCTGCTACTTTCTGCACTTCCACTGGCCTGAGTGACATACAGTGTGATTGTTGTAAGTACAAGTCAATTCAAACAACAGCCTTGACAGGACTCTACCATTTCTAATCCATTTCTGAAGAATCTTAAGAGGCTTTTAGACCTAACATAGTTTAGGAAAGAGACAGTGAAAATAAAACAGAACCAAAAATAAATGAAATTTATCATTAAGAAAATAGATTCTGAAAGCAATCTGGCAATAGAATAATGATGAAAATACCAGCATTTCCATGTTAAAGAACTAATAATTCGAGGGGGGGGGGAGGAGTTGGAGAGGTGCAAGGGATGGGATGGTAGGGAAAAACAAAGGAGGGGTAACAATGCACAATAGACAATGTACTCATTACTTTACTCATGTAACTGTAACCCCTCTGTAAAAATCTTAACAATAAAAATATATAAAAAAGTAAAAAAAAGAACTAATAATTAATGAGGGAAATATCCCATTTTGTACTGAAATTTTACTAAACTCAGCTAACAACAACTTGTGAGTTCAATGAGGTTAATTCTAAAATCAGGTGTAATTCAAGGCTGATGAATAATGAAGACCTAGTTTTTAAAAAGTATTTTAATTCCTAGGTGATAATACTGAACACCTGTTAATTATTTTAGTTGAAGAGCTGAGGTATTGCTATGTTGTCTGGCATGTGCTTAAACTCACGGACTCAAGGGATCCTCCTGCCTCCTCCTACCAAGCAGCTGGGACTGGAAGTGAGCCCACAGTGCCTAGTACTCAGTACAAATACATTCATATTCAGTACTAAATGTAGAAAAGATTTTTATGTGTTTGAGCATCAAAACGATTTACCACAAAGTGTCATTTTCAGAGAGGATCCATGGAGACAATTTAAACTGAAGTTCACTTAAGTGGATAAGTTTGTCAGGCAATGACTTGGACCATAATGAAATTCTATGTTTACCACAAAACACATGGAAAAGGCAGCCTGCTGCCTATGCCATGATCCATTTCCTCAGGAGTATTTCAAATCTCCCTTGAGGAGATCCAGGCTGGCAGTAGCAAGCTGCAGGATAATGAAAAGATATCAACAGACAGCTTACATGTGTGTCTGATCTTTCTTTTTGCATTCTCTCCTCAGGTTATATCATCTAGTTTGAGATTTTATAGTGATGGTATAGGGTATGTCAGGGCCATCAAAACTCTCCAAAGTTATTGCATAAACACCAACAAGATAGCATTTTTGTACTAACCTGGCCCATATTTTCCCTACATATATTGTCTATGGAAGACACTGAAAATGAATTGTAGCAGATGGGAATTCCATACCAGGTTTGATTACCACCTCATGTGGCAATCAATCTATATATCAGAGACATATACTCTACTCCCTGCTTAAAAATTATTTCTTGGTCTTAAAGAAAGAGGTAAGCTAAATCAGAAACCACATAAATATAAGAAAAAGTATAAAAGCAAGATTATTATTTATTTAAATCATTACTAACAGTGAACAATACCAGACACCAATAATATACGCAAGGAGGGCTTTTGCTCTAATTATTTTTAGTGCTGCACAACTCATTAGTAATAGACAACTGGAATAAAATATTCAAATGACTGCCACTGTCTATATTTGAATCATGAGTTCTAATAATCTTTTTCTACTAATTAAACAGAAGAAAATTTATTTCCAAATGGTGTTACTTTAAAAAAAGATCAAAAGGAGTATATACAAAATAGGCTTATGGAAATATGATATTGTCAAAACAATTTTTGTCTAGGAGGAAAAGGAATATATAAATGATTTGGATAGATAGAAATATTCAGGTTGTTAAAAATATTATCTTTCAAGGCAAAGAATTCAGAAAAAATGCAAACCCAAAGACAGCACTTCAAGCAAATTAATTCAAATTATACATTGAATATGCATTATTTTCTCAGCACTGCACTCACATCTTCACTTGCCTCTACCATTTATTTAGATTATTTGGTTTTAAGGGTTCCAAGTCTTCACAGCTTTACAAATTCAGGCAAGACACTGAGAAGTTGAACTTACTATTGAAGTTCATGGAAAAATTCAAAACTACTGTAGATAACTTTAGTGATAGAACAATGTAACAAAAGCAACAATATTAGTGCCATAAATAACAACTTTTCTTAGGTATGGTGTTTGTTTGATTGCTTTTAAACTACGATAGACTGGAAAATCTGTTCCAATATTTCTTCGTCAAGAAAGCAGAATTGAATATACTGTGAATTGAAGTAAAAATGCCTAGGCCTGTGCCATTTTTATTTCTTCATTAGTAACTACAGTCTCTGTATTCTCATCCTCTTAACTTCTGGGCTGCATTTTATGCATTAGTGAGTATTAGAAAACCCAGGGTGAATCAATTCCAGTGTCTAGTAGCCAGGTCAGGCAGGTTAAAAGCCAAATGGAGATGGAGTGAGGCACAAAGTCAAGAACAGGGTAAAGAAAATCATTCAGGACAGATGCTGTGGGGCTAAGTTTGTTGAATTTTATTGGTGATCTTCCTTTTAGTGTGCAGTGAGCTTGACCCTATTTAAAGCAGTCATTGAGTTGACAGTTGGACCACTTATTGCATCTTTTTGAAAACCTTTTGTCAAAAATTAATGGGAACACTTTTTTTCTCACAAAAGAAAGGTATATTACTTCTTGAAACCTTTTAGAAATAATATATATGTAATAAGACATTAACACACTGAGTTTCCATGCCACCCTACTACACTGCTACCCTCAGCTTCTAGTCAACATGGATGTGTTTTTTAAAACAGAATGGTGTTTTTAACTAAAATATATACATTTTTGTCGGTCATTCATTAATTAGTTTAACAAATACTTTAGGGCTTCCTTTGGTACAGGCACTGAGCCAGCTCCTAAGATCAGGCAGCCAACAAATAGACCTGCTGCTCTGCAGGAATTAAATCAGCTGTAACCTGATTAAACATGATTGTCTTAGGTTATTCACAGACTCATACTTGCATTTAATATACCCCTTTTCCCATTAAAAGGTTTTTTTTTCTAAATTCCAGTTTTTACATTATTTGTTTTAACATTCATTGTCTATCAACAAAATTGCTTATAAAAAGGCTGTTTAAAAAATATACAAGCTACTCATGAGATGAACCTAACAGGGCAGGGTTGAATTTCCCAAACCTCAACACAAAATTAAACTGAATGTACCCTGAATTTTACTCATGTTTATTTCTCTCTCTGATCTATAAGCTCTACCAAAAAGCAGAATTACTTTCTTATGGGTCAATAATAAAGTTCAAGAAAGATGAATGGTAATGACAAAGCAGAAAATAAAACACTCTAGAAATTTCATTAGTGCTGCAAATGTGAATGAAAATATAATATTTGTACTAAAATGTATAAGCTGCAGGAGTTTTCAGAGAGTGCACTTGTAGGTGAGCATTATTAGCTTGTATTGACAGACAGCATTCAAGGTTTGATACTTAGATAAATTGTTCCAGAGTATTTTGTTGCAGTTAAAAATTAGAATAAGCTGGGCACTGGTGGCTCAGGCCTGTAATCCTAGCTACTCAGAAGGCTGAGATCTGAGGATCTTGGTTCAAAGCCATCCTTGCCAGGAAAGCTGAGAGACTCTTATCTCCAGTAAAAAACCCACTAGAAACCCGGAAGTGGCACTCTGGCTCAAGCAGTAGAGCTCTTGCCTTTTGCTGAAGAGTGCAGGGACATCGCCCAAGCTGAATTCAAGCCCCACGACCAGCCAAAAAAAAGAAAAGAAAAATTAGAATATAGCCAGGGGCTGGTGGCTCACATCTGTAGTCCTAGCTACCCAGGAGGCTGAGATCTAAGGATTGTGGTTCAAAGCCAGCTTGGGCAGAAAAGACCCTGTCAGACTATTATCTCCAATTAACCACTCAGAAACTGGAAGTGATGTTGTGGCTCAAGTCATAGAGTGTTAGCCTTAAGCACAAAGAGGCTCAGGGACAACACTTGGACCCTGAGTTCAAGCCCCACAATCAACAACAACCAAAAGAATGAGCATACTTTTGCCTCTTAATGAATACCATTATTGCATTGTGACATGAGTAGATCTTGAGATACCTGAAGCACTTAAGAGCTCTCCATAGCTAATGGGAGATATTGATAACAAAAGTGGTAAAGAAAAAACACATCCTGATGGATCATGGTGGAAGAATCCACAGCTATTAATCCAGATTTGACTTAAACTCAGCAAGTCCAAGGACCAGTTACTGAGCTATGACCATGAGAAATCCAAGGGGTCACTATGATTGTCTCAAGTTAAATTCTCCACCAGTAGGTTCTGAGAAAAGTTTGGTATGAGTAGTGAATTTGGGATACAATTCCTGGAAATATCAGATAGTGGCTGCACAAATTGTCAGAGAAGAGGATAAGGTCAATAAGTGGGTTGAGTATTATCTGCTAGGTTACTCTATGCTCAGTCAATCTCACAGGGGACAACTAGAAGATGGGATGAAATATACTCCAGAGTTATTTATGAAAGGGTAGAAATGTCAGTATATTTCTTTTTCTTCAGCTCCTCACATATCATTAATTTGATGGTTACTTCCAAGAATATTAATTTTCTGGCACTTCTAGCTTTCTGTGCGTGCAAGACAAGCATACTCCCTCAACCAGAAATAAAAACAACCTGTAAGTAATTGAAGGAAGAAGGCTTGCCAGCTTTTGGAAGTGGATTCTGATGGCTTCTCTGTAGTGACACAACAGCATAGTATACAGAGGCATAGGACTGGAATGGATATGTCCAGTAAGATAGAAGAGCTAAAAAATGGATTTGAGCTGAACAGACCTGGAATATATCTTGACCTATTTACTGATTTGCAAATGGCCTTGGAAAAACTCCATAAAAATTGTAGTCTCTTTCCTTAATTACCAAGAAAAATGCCTATAATCAGAAGGCTGAAATCTGAGGATTGTGGTTTGAAGCCAAACCAGTCACTTAAGTCCATGAGACGCTTATCACTAATTAGCTATCAAGCCAGAAGTGAAGTCGTGGCTCAAATAGTAGAGTGATAGCCTTGAGCAAAAAAAAAAAATAAGGTCAGGGAGAGTGCCCAGGCCCTGAATCTAACTCCAAGAAAGGAAGAAAGAAGGAAAGAAAAAGGAAGGAAGGAGGAAGGAAGGGAGGGAGGGAGGGAGAGAGAGAGAAACTAAAGGGGGCTGGGAAGGTGGCTCAGTGGTAGAGCGTTTGCCTTGCATGCATGAGGCTCTGGGTTCAATTCCTCAGCACCACATAAGCAGAAAAAGCCAGAAGTGACACTGTGGCTCAAGTGGTAGAGCGCTAGCCTTGAACTGAAGAGCTGAGGGACAGCGCCCAGGTCCTGAGTTCTGGCCCCATGACTGGCAAAATAAAAAAGAAGGAAAGTTTGAACATAGTTTAATCTTAAATTAATTCAGCAAATATCTTATCCACCATCTATGAGAACACATCAGTGAATAAAACATTTGCTAACATTGGGAAAGAAAGGGATAGTATGGGCCTGAGCAAAGTTCTGGTTCAACTAAGATATGCAAATGTCAACTTTCACAATTCCAACTACAGAGGAAAAGCTAACAGAGTTCCATGAATACTGCTTTTACTAGAATGATCATAAAAGAAAATAAAATCTTGATAATGTGTGAGGGTGTGGAGCAGCTCAAGGCAGTAGGGTAAGTTCAATATTCTCATCTGTAAAAACACTGCAGGAAAGAAAAGTTATTTAAAAGAAAAGAAGAATGGAAACTGTTACTATCCTGTGACGCCAATCTGGTATAATGAGAGATGGCTTTGAATTTTCTGCTTTTGAATACAGGGTGCAAGTTTTACAGGGTGCAAGTTTTACAGGTTCGAGTTTTAGAGTTTTAACCTCCACATAATATGACTCTAAAAATAAGGAGGCTTTTCAGCAAATGACCCCAGGGTTTTTAATACTCAGCACTATTGACCAGCCAAAAACCACCAGAGTCATCATCCTTTCAAAATAATTGGCTTTGCATTAAATAACATATCTTCCCTTCTCATCTCTTTCCTTCCTGTGGTTTTGCTATTGTTAATACAGACCAAAAGTCTGTGCACATTTTAGTAATGCTATCGTAACAATTGTGGGGATTACAATTTCTTACTTTACTAGTTAATGTCAATATAATTATTGTGACACATGTAATTGCATTGTTTAATAAAACATAGTAACACTAGACATTGACATTCATATATTGTCTAAATAATAAGGTAGAAAATAAATGGGATTAAAGTACTGGTTTATACGATTGTATTGAAGTCAGTTCCACTGGGATGACTGCAAAGTACATTGACAGGTTTTCATCTAAGGAAAATGAAGAAACTTTCCCAGACCCGAATCACATTCTTTCAGAATGTCTTAAGAATTAATGTCATATGACTTCTTTTTCATTTTTCTATGGATTGCTAGATTATCTGATGGACATGGACAGAGAAAAGGTAGAGTTAACATTTATTATATATTGAGCTTCAGTAATTAAAAAGTAATAAAGAACCAGGCATGGTGGTTTATAATTATAATTTTAGCATTTAGGAGACAGAAGCAGGAGGATCATGAATTTGAAGCCAGTCTGAGCTACATAGCAAGTTGTAGGCCAATTGTTGACTACGTAGTGAGACAAAGAAAGAACGAAAACAACATTTAAAAATATTGAAGGACAGTAATGATATTTCATGTCAGAGACTACAGAAATCAAGATATAATGTGTAAGGTTACTATGTTAAAAGGAACTTACATTACTGGCAGGAATTTCTTAGCTTTTCCTGATACATAGCTAGATTTTCCTCATTTTAGCGGAGAATTGCTGAGCTTAATATCCAATCTAGTTGACTCAACATTCTGTGTAGCTTTCAGACTTTTCTCTAGACTAGTGCTCAGATTCCATTAGACTCAATGTCCTCTTTTTGTAATAATTCTCTAGATCAGTGTTTGGTCTTTCTAGACTTAATACCCTCTTTTTATAACAGTTACTTTTTTATGCCTGCATTACAATTCTGCAAGAATTAAAACAATCTTATGTCACAAATATATTCCAGAGATACAGTTATTATGTATTTCAAAAGAAACAGAGGGAAACAGGGGAAAACATAGAACAGTGGGACCCATCAGCTGTACTGGACACTGATCAAAATGAACTAAGCAACTCAAGGCAGCGATGGGAGGGAGGGAATGAGAGGGATAGGGGGACAGGTAACACCAAGCAAAAGGAAAGAAATGTACATATCACCCAATGTGGAAGAAATGGCTGTGTTGCTAAAGCTCATAGAATTCCCCAACTTTATAGACCATGTTAAAGGCAATTTGCCCCATGAAGGTTAGAATGTATTTGTGACTTTAACTAAGTATCACTATCTCATGATTATGAAATTTGTGAAATTTATGTAATCACTTAATCACAATAAAAAGAAATTGTGTCTTTGTATTATTGTCCTATAAATTGTAATTTTGGAAAGTCACAACATCGATGAAAATGCTTTTGGTAGTATTTGAGGACACAATTGAAACAGTATAAATTTGAAGTCACAGGTAAAGTCAAATTTTTGACTACTTCAGTAGGTCCAATGAAGCCATAGAAAAGTGTTTACATATTGAAATGCATATATATTATATCATATTATTCCTTTTATTCTCCTTGTATTACAATAAAAACAATTTCATTCCATGTAAAAATTTTTTGTAGACAGTGTGCTATCTACTAAATCTCATTGCAGACCTGTAAAGCAGGTTAGGAATGTATTCATCTGAAGATTCGGTGATACACTTACATAGTATCTTTTCTGTTGGCCCATGTGCACAGTTGCTCACAATATAGGAAGCCTGATTTCCCCAGAGAAGGGAGAAAGAGAGAGAGAGAGAAGAGTAGATCCATAGTACACTGGATGAGTTTGGTAAGATGTGGTATTACACGCACAGCTACATGAAATGCATCTGTAAATTAGATAGGCAGCAGGGGACAAAAGTCGTCTAAGGTTTATTGTAAACTGACCTTCAGACCCCGAAAAGTGCTCAGGGTGGAGACTCTACTGCCTATATCCCACTTAAAACTGCAATGGAGGGACCCTATAAACTAGTTACCCAGAGGAACCATAATTGCTGAGCTAAATGACAACCACGGGCTTGCCGAAGCTACTCTGTCCTGTTCCTCTTGTCTCGGGATGTTATCACCAGTATATTTTTATAGTTAGAGGAATAGGAAGGGTTGTCCCACGGACACCCGGAGAATTGCTCTGTACACATCGTCTTATTTTAATCATTTATATATAAAGGAAATCACGACCTCTGAAATGATAATTCCTAAGATGTTCCTCCTAGGATGAATAGAAAAAAAACAATGAATAGTAACATGTAAGACAACTGTATCCATCAGTTTTACGTAACTATAGTGAAATATCTGAGGCAATTAACTTACATAGTGAAACAATTATTTAGCATATATTTCTCAAAGTTCTAGTTTAATCTGTCAAATGCATTCTCATTGTTTCACTTCTCATTCTATGTTGATAATATTAAAGTATCTATGTTTTTCATGTACCCTCTGGAAAAATAACTTTCATTTGTCTATATCAACATGTCATACATTTGTGTAGGTGGAGCACATTTTCATCTCTTACCTTGCTATTTCTGAACTCATATACAAAGATACTAATTTTATTTTAAATTCTTAACTGTAAATGTTGTTCAGGCTCCCACTGCCAAGAACCTGTTGTCCAAAATGCCTGTTTAGTTTTTAAAGACGGAGCTCCACCCTGTGCTTGGACTTAAGTATGTGTGGAATGCTATGGTGGGCCTAGTAGAAGTGATGGTCAGATGTGAAGATGGTGGGGTACAAAATATACATGGGAAATAAACTCAGTATTTAAAAAAAAAATTAAAAAAATATATTCTTAACTGATAGTGATAAGAAGCTTTATGGGATACGTAGGTTTGAGATAGATGAGGAGGGGAAATGATACAAAGAATGACACTGATAAAAATGTACTGTATTCATGAATTGGCATGTTGAGTCGAAATTCCTTTGTACAACTAGGTAAAGATAATAAAATTATTATTTAATTATAATGGTGTAATCAAAATAAACCTATAGGAATAAAAATATCAATTCATATAGATATGAAAAACCAAGAACAGATTGTTAATACTGTGAGAACTTTCTAGAAAAAAGCCTGATATAGCCAAACAACTAAAAAAGAAAACTTGCATGTTTCTAGCAATTTGATTAGTAAGGCTTGAATTATAGAACCTTCGCCTTCATTTCTCTGATTTCAGTAAGAAATAGTTGATAATTTATTTTTTTGATATGCCATTTTCAAATGAGGCAGGAGACTCTCAATCTATACCATTCATTAACTGTATTTTCTTCAGAGATGGGAACAGATTATGAAATTTTGGTATTGTAATTACATAAATTTGGAAGGTACTTAAAGTTGATGCTTGCTGCTGGTAAATGAATAGAAGTGAAAACACTATGCTTCTTCCATACCTTAGGGAATTTTATTCAGATACTACTATAGTGAAAAGAGTAATTTGTGCAATAAGCATTTCTAGAGAAATTTCTATTTTGCTGAAAGTACAAGATAACATTTTCAGAAATGTAATCTCTCTTTCTTTCTCCTTTTGATATGTTGACCTTTGTCCAGATTTAAGCAATAATACCCAAAGAAGTGTTCTTAGTATATTTTGAATATACTTTGATCTGAAAGTAAAGCTGTAGCATTCGAATAATGTAGTTTCTATCCTAAAGAGCCAATGTATAATGAAGCCAGTATAGGATGGCAGGGATTAGAGAACTGGCATGTCAGACAAAACAGTGAGAAGGTGAAATGTGCAGTGGGCTTTCTTATTTCATTATTCCACCAAAATCCAAGGATCATAGGAGTCTGCTTCATTTGGAATGCAGATCAGCTTAGCTTTGAACCATTCCTTTCATTTCTTTGGGCATTCTCCTGTTGCACAGGAGAATATATAAGCCATTATAAGCCATTTTTATAATAATTTATAGCATAATTTGACTTTCACTCTTTCCTCTAGGAAACATATTTTCAATGTCAAGAGGCAGGTTTCCAGTGAAAATTAGCCATAAATGTTTGACTGAGTTAGGCAGCACTAATGAACCATTCAGCGATCATATATCACCTTGCAACTTCCTATCTAAACTTGTTTAGTTTTGGTTTTGGTTTGGAAGTTACCTTCAGTAAAAGCCCATTCCTTGACATTTTATCAGGGTAATTATTTGAACTCTACAAATTTTGTTTTTCTTCCTTAGGCCAATTATGTAGCCTTGACTAATGTGAAAGTGTGGGATTGTTTGTTTAGGTACAAAACTAACCAAGCTCAGTTTCCTTGAAATATTCATTTCATTCAAAAATATCTGTATATATTTAAACTATACATAGACACACATACATATATTTGGAATCTACGTGCACATCTGTGTCTATGTAGATTCTAAATATGTACAGAAGCACAGAGAATGTCAATGCTTCACTCGGGGGAAGCAGGTGGAGTAAGTGCATAGTGACTCAAGTGTTTGTCACACACCCAGTCACCGTTTACATATCCAGAGTGGATACAGGCTTCACAGTGCTGTCTTTTACAAATGTCTTGTCAATGACTGGAAGTTAATTCAGTGAGTATGTATGGCATAATTATTTCTTTCAGAATGTTATGGTACAAATTTCTGAAGGGTTATTTGATGACTCAAGTTTACCTATGATTTCAACAAATAATGCCCTCTTCCCAAATGTCTGACACTGTGAAGTCACAGTTGCTCTGTGTTATACAGAGGAAATGTCTGGGGACTAGAGAACCAATTTCTATATGTGTGTTATAGAATTTCTTTATATTGTCAATGTACACTTATGTTTACATATAACTTCAAAGTATCAGAAATAATAAAAATAATATCAAATATAAAAATATCATATAGTATTCAAAATATTTTATGAAATATGTTTCTATTCCACTTGTATCATATAAATGTTATTATTTTGAAAGGTTACAAACGACTCTCAGTCTATTAAAGTCTTCACCTAGAAAAAGCAAGTTCTCCTCTGAAGTTCAATTACCTTCTCATATACATACATACTGCTTTATTTGGGTAGAATTATAGGAATAAACTGTCAAGATTTCTTGTTCAAGTTGAAGTAGCTGATATGCACTCCAGCCAAAGCATATTCATTAATTATGAAATCACACACTGGTATAAATTGTTTGCTATTTGTTGAATTGATCTCTGCTAGTTTCATTCAGCACACTCTGTTCTAACCTACGGATACTCGCAATTATATGAATACATCTTAGAAACATTATGTTGGGTGCAAACAAAACAACATGTAAATGAAAGGTTATCTCCTATTTGGTGGTATGATGGCACTTAATTAAACTGCACAACCAGGCACCAGACTATAGTGACAGAGGCAAATTGATGATTGTTAGGAGTTAAGGGTAGAAAGGGACATAAGGAATTTGAGGTGATCAAAGTGTTGTGTATTGGGACTATAGTGAGGACAATGAAATGGGAATTTATCACAACTTATTGAAATGTTCAAATAAAATACATGTATGTGCATTTCATGTTCATTAAAACATGTATTGCATTTGGTAATATTTATTTCCATACTTGTTTATAACTAATCTTATTATGAAAATTAAACTGTTTGCTGCCCTTAGTGGAAATTTTACAAACCACAGAAGATAATGAAAGTATGAGAGGAATCACCTTGCTTTCAGAATAAACAAAAAGACCATACAGTATCCCAAGTCTAGACACTGTTTTTTTTTTTTTTTGGGGGGGGGGGTCTGGTCGTGGTGCCTGAACTCTGGGCCTGGGCACTGTCCCTCAGCTCTTCAGCTCAAGGCTAGCGCTCTACCACTTGAGCCACAGGGCTACTTCTGGCTTTCTTTTTTCTGCTTATGTGGTGCTGAGGAATCGAACCCAGGGCCTCAGGCATGCAAGGCAAGCGCTCTACCACTGAGCCACCTTCCCAGCCCTAGACACTGTTTTTTCTCTTCCTTCGTCTTCACAACACTTTTCACTGCACTATCTCACACTCAATCTTAACTTCTTGGGATGAGAGGTTTTTCCTGGTATCTCCTAGTGAAGTCCTGCATGTAATCTGCCTTGGGAAGACAATACTTTTCAAGTTTTATCTAAGTTTCCCTCCTTCATTAGAAAATTATAAACAATGAGATGTAATTTAAAGAATTCAATGTAAACATATTTAGAGTTACTCTCCTTTAAGATGCCCTATCTGATATAATGAATTCTAAGATGATCTGTTGAATCTCCTGACCATCAAATCTGTGACTCCCTTGAATTTCTTCTGCTAACCCTTGTTTTAGTTTTTGTCCTGGTATCATGTGTACTTATGATTGAATTTGGTCTGTGCCCTGCTCCTTTAGCATCTCTCACTCTTCCATCCCCTCTCACCTTTAATTTGTTACAGATATAAAAACAAAACATAAACCCACCAGTCTTCTCCTGACCTCTATGTGGATGACTCCTCAGCTATGGGAGTAGAATTTGGGGAATTTCTTCTGAACTGTAAACTTAAATTCTAATGCCTCCTGTTGCCTTCAGATATCTTTTTATCCATTTTTTTGGCCAGTCCTGGGGCTTGAACTCAGGGCCTGGGTGCTGTCCCTGAGCTGCTTTTGCTCAAGGCTACCACTCTACTACTTGAGCCACAGCACCACTTCTGGCCTTTTCTGTTTATGTGGTACTAAGGAATCAAACCCAGGGCTTCATGCATGCAAGGCAAGCACTCTACCAGTAAGCCACATTCTTAGCCCTCTTCTTATACTTAACTGCCATCACTGCCCTCCAGCTCTTGGCCAGGAAGCTTTTGGCAGTAAACTTTAGATTTGCATTCTTAGTGCTTGGGATACAACTCTGACTTGAACCAATGATGCTATTGCAAGCCTACTTCATTTTTATACCTTCAATTGCTTTCTTAGCTTGAACTCTGGTTTTACCAGCTCTGGCTTTCTTCAGGGTAAGAAAGCACAGTTTCATACAGAAGTCTCTAACACTTCACTTCATCTGTCATTGTTCTTATCTCTGAATTTAAGATAATATAGCAGCAGGCTGCTCACCCCGCTTTCTGGATACTTCATAGCTAATTAAGATCAGGCCTGTTTTTACTGAAATACATTATTTGTAAATCCTGTTCTCCAATCACTTAGATTCTAATGAATAGTTAGGCGGAATTAATCATATTTTTAATGGGGCAAAAACAAAATGGAACAACTGCTTCAAGATCAAGTCAAATTTTACTTCCAGATAGCTGACCTTTAAGGCTAGGTTCCTTGTTTTCTTCTTTCATAAGTCTTTATGGACAGAGTAACTTTTTTTTTCAAATTTTTTATTGTGATTAAGTGGTTACATAATTTACCACATTTCCCAGTATTGGGGGATAGTGATGCTTAATTAAAGTCACAAACACATTCTAACTTTCATGTAGCAAATTGTCTATCACGGTATATAACATTTATGAGTTCTATGAGCTTTGCGATACAGTTATTTCTTCCACACTGGGTGATATGTACATTTCTTTTGTTTGGCATAGCATCAGCTGTTCCCTCTTTCCCACTTGTTCCCTCCCTCCCATCGCTGCCATTGAGTTGCTTAGTTCATTTTGGTCAATGTCTAGTGCAGCTGATGGGTCCCGCTATTGTATGTTTTTCCCTGATTCCTCTAGTTCGGACAGAGTACCTTTTAAACAATGATAGACAACAGTTTTCCAGTGGTTGTGTAAGAAAGTAGATGAAACCCACAGTGCATCTATTTGTTTATATTTGAGGTAAGAGCTTTCATTGTAATGAACTCAACTGTAGTTGAGAAAATGAGCTTTTTAGTCTCTGCTAAAAGAAAAGAAGAAACACCCACAAAATGTTTTAAATCTTCTTTTGAAAGAAATTTTTGTTTGGTTCTGATACTATTTATAAATTTATGTGTGAAAAAAATCTATAAGCACAGAAGTGCTGTAACAATGTCACCTATTATTGCCTTAATTAGAGCATATTCAATGGTTGGGTCTGAACTTGGATGGTAATAGATTTATTTAAACTTTGAAATATCAACATAGGTTAAAATTAATACAGATAATTATGAGCCATGAGACATTATTCCAATCAGTAATTCAATCTACTCACTTTTAATTAGGTAGAACTTTCAACTTAGTAGGCTGGAAGCCAGAATTAACTTCTATAAACTTATAGATGTAGGTGAATACTAATGCATGTGATGTTTATTTAAATAGTTTTAAAATAGAAAAGGCAGAAATAAAGTATTCATATTTGGGGTAGAGGAAATGATACTATTATAGTGTTCTATTCTAGTATAGTATAACTATCCTTTGGACTCAGAGTAAAGTATAAAAATGTATCCTTAATAAATTATGTAAAAAAAACTGTGGCCAATTTATATTAATGAGAAGTAGATAGAGACATAGATAAGCAGACTCACCCACATCTACAGGATAAATTTGAGAGAAGCAATGTTGACCAATTATCCTTGGAAAATAGGAAAGTAAGATGTTTCTCTTTTATTGTTATAAATTACTTGGCTGCTCATAATTTTATAATGTGCATTACAGTATACACTTTGTGATAAAATACTATATCAATAGTTTATTTGTATGTGTGAAAATAGAACAATGGGAACTGCTGAAATTATTTTAAGGGGGAGAGTGGCCAGAGAGAGTAATAGAGAGGATGAGTTGTTTGCATGTATGGAAATGCCACCATGAACAAATACGCCTTGTAAAACTAAAGTATGTCCACCACAGTGAACAAATCATAGCTATGAGACCACTTTCAGAGTAACGCCTGGCTAATGAAACATCAGTCACTGAGAAAATTCTTTCATTCACTAACCATTTTTTGGTATAAGAATTAAAAATACAACTGGCAATAAATAACTAACTGAAAATAAAATGTTCATCTCAACTATCTAAACTATATGATAGTTAATCATAACAAAACACAAAGTGCAAACTATGAAGCTTGGTGCCTTAGACTTCATAATCTGGCCTCTGTAGTCCTTTTCCTTCTCCTCTACAAATCCGCAACTGAAGCCTTTCTTCTAAGCATCCAAAGAACACATAAGCACAGTAACAAAATATGTGATAGTATGCCTTGTTGCCTTTACTCCTCTGTGGATTATGCCTTGATGTCTACCTAAGAAGGAAGAGCTTTGGGGCTGGGAAGGTGGCTCAGTGGTAAAGCGCTTGCCTTGCATGCTTGAGGCCCTGGGTTTGATTCCTCAGCACCACATAAGCAAAAAAAAGAAAAAAACCGGAAGTGGCGCTGTGACTCAAGTGGTAGAGCGCTAGCCTTGAGCTGAGGAGCTGAGGGAAAGTGTTCAGGCCCAGAGTTCAGGCCCCACGACTGGACAAAAAAAAAAAAGAAGGAAGAGCTTATGCCAATTCTCAATTACACACCCACAAGCTGCGGTCCTCAGGGTCCTAATGTACCACACTGCAGCAATTGTTTCCAGATTGCTGCTATTGATGCAATTTTTACTGCAACTATACTTTTGGAAGAAGGAATTGTATCTTTTAATTTGACATCCAGCTATTAAATTGAATAAGAAAATAGAAGATTAAATTTAAAATGTATAAATAGCCTTTTTTTTTTGTCCTGGGGCTTGAATTCTGGGCCTGGGCGCTGTCCCTTAGCTCTTCAGCTCAAGGTGAGTGCTCTACCACTTGAGCCACAGCACCACTTCAGTTTTCTGGTGGTTTATTGGAGATAAGAGTTTCACAGACTTTCCTGCCTGGGCTGGCTTTGAACTGCGATCCTCAGATCTCAGCCTCCTGAGTAGCTAGGATTACAGGTGTGAGGCAGCATCGCCCAGCCATAAATAGCCTTTTTTCCCACTTAATTCTTTTACCAGTTTAATTATCCTTATTCCAACTTGGTTATTTTCTATCAGGTTTTTTCACTTTTGAAAGATCTTCTGAATAAAAATGTAACTTAACAATGCTGAAAATTCTATGGATAGACATCAATTAAAGACTTTTTTTATTAGCTAGTCCTGGGGCTTGAACTCTGAGCCGGTGTGCTGTCCCTGAGCTTCTTTGGCTCAAGGCTACCTCTCTACCACTTGAGCTACAGCACCACTTCCAGCTTTTTCTGAGTAGTTTATTGGACAAAAGAGTCTCATAGACTTTCCGACTTTTTCTGAATAGTTTATTGGTCATAAGAGTCTCACAGACTTTTCTCCTTGGGTTGTCTCTAAACCACGATCCTGAGTAGCTTGGATTGCATTGAGCCATTGGTGCCCAGCTAATAAAAGATTTTTGTAAGTCATATAATCCATTTTTCTCTCTTTCTCCATGTATATGTCTATTTGTGTGTGTACATATTTACATATATATCCACTACATGGTCATTACATATGCATATAATATATATGTATAAGGGCTGGGAAGGTGGTAGAGAGTTTGCCTTGCATGCATGAGGCCCTGGGTTTAATTCCCCAGCACCACATAAGCAAAAAGAAAAAAGCTGGAGGTGGTCCTGTGGCTCAAGTGGTAGAGCGACAGCGCCCAGGCCCAGAGTTTAGGCCCCACGACCAGACCCCCCCCCAAAATAATAATGTATATGTATAATGCAATGTATTGGATGTATATATGACATATGTATTGTGTATATGAAATATATATGTTCATATATATGTGCTATTGAAAGAGAATTATAGAGGAAATTGACAAAATTCTTAGAGAAATATAGGCTAAAAGTTAAGATTAAAAGTCTTGACAAAATAAATTACCACCACACACACCACAGCAATAATTACAACTGTGTTTTGCATTTCTGAAAATATAACCAGTGATACACAGTTAATTTAACTTGAAAAGAGTGCAAAATTGATATTTTTAGAGATGCAATTAGGTTTTAAAAATTAAGTAATGAGATGAAGAGGAAATATGAGATATATCAAAAGCAATTGATTATTAAATAAAGTAAAGCATGTGAAATATGTTATTACCTTATGTTAATGTTATTTGCTTGTTTGAAATCTAAGATAGTTTATACACACGGTATCACTCTATAACTTGCTTTTGTTTTGACCTTCATAAAAGCTTGTCAATTATTTCCTATCTCCTAAAGTAACTTGTTAACATGTCTTGATCATGTAACTTAAAATACACGTGGTTTGCCTTGAAGAAATGCATACACACAAATATATTACAAACAAAAATGGGGCTATGTGACAGAACTGTGTCTTTGAATTCAGAAATATTCAAATTCTATTTTATTAAATTCTACTTATATTCTGCAACCATAAATGGAAAAGAGTAACATGATAATTCTTAGATTTCGATTCTTTCACTGAAGATTGTATTTCAATATAAAATGACATGAGAAAATAAAACATTGATGATTTGTTTTGTCTGCTTATTCATATATCTAACATTTACCACAATTCCTTTGATTTTTTCAAATTATAGATTATTTTTTCACGAATGTTCCAGAGCATAAAGATTGTGTGTGTGTGTGTGTGTGTGTGTGTGTGTGTGTGTGTGTGTGTATGTATCCTCCTTGTAGTTCCCACATGTTCAGGCTTATTAATGGAAAATATGGGAGCAACATGTTCCTTATATTCTCAATGAGGTTCTCAGCATATTTTATGTAAGTAGCAATGGATTTCAGCTTAATATTTTAATCAATAGAATTTCTTTGATAACTCATTTTATCAAAAGGCAACACTCACCTTAATTATTGATTCTAATTTACAGAAAATAATGAAATAATTTCAACGGTGGCTTTTAACTAGCTACACATAAACTTTTCAAACTGATCTAGGAAACAATTTCTGCCTAAACAGTAGTAAAATACCTTACTAGAATTACTAAAAAGCTAGATACAAATACTCATTTGTTTCAATTATACTCTTTGGAAATTTGGAAATTTGACATATGCATACGAATAATGCCCTCAATAGAACTAATTTTACTCTTTGGAATCAACTAGCTATTCACTGAGAGTTGTAATGCTCTGAAAAAGACAGAAGCAAATTATATAATCCAGTTGATAACCAATATATTCATTTACTAAAATCTTTATTCCTTTACATAATTCCATAGATTTTGTGTTTTAGCATTTAAACAAGTTTTGCTAGGCTTTTGTGGCCTGTTTGTGTTATGCCTTATATTTTTTCAAACGCCTAAAACATTAATCAATTCATTTGACGTGAATCACTAAAACACAATATTCATCAGTTACATTTAAAATGTTAATTAAAGAATTTTACATCTTTGCCTAGTGAAGATTTTTCCATAATGTGCTATAATCAGATGATTAATGGCTTTGGTGTCACTTCCTGTATGACCATCAAGTGACTTCACATTTCTGAATTTCTCTTCCATAGTCCACCCAAACAAAAACGTTTTATAAAGACTAATACCTATCATGATTGTGTTAGGAGCCTAGCATATATAGCATACTCAGCATCTCTCTTGTTCAGAATCAGCTTGGGGACTGTCTTATTTATGCACAAGTTAAACTAATTAAGGTGTCCACACTCTGGTACTAAGTTGGTCTGAATCTAATCTTTCTATTGCTGTGTATGTCAGGAATAACTCATCCCTCTCAGCTCCATAGTACCCCTCCCTGTCCTGCTTCATCAGCAGAGGGTGCTGTAAAGACACCAGAGGAGAGACAGGGCTCTTTATGGTTCAAGTTAAGCTCAATACCAGCAGGCCTCTTAAAGAGAGACTGGAATCTTCCAGTACACTACTTCTTGAAACACCAGAGAGTGAATTTCCAGTGAGGTCTACCATGCAGCACCTTCTTAAATGCCTGCACCATCTAATGGGCCACACCTGACTTCTTCCCACCAATGCCTGGATGTTTGCTGTTGGAGGGCTCTTCCAGATGGATCACTCTTCTGGGTGCTCTGATTCATCTCTACTGACTATTCTTTGTATTTTCTGTTCTCATATACTTTAGAGTGTTAAGTCCTGTTTATCGTCTGAAGTAGGTAGTTTCCTTTAATTGATAATAGTTTATATCAATTCTTTCCTACTCATGCTTTAGTTGATACCCTGAGCAGATGAGTAAGTTACAAAATTTTTCAGTAAGTGTTATTTTATATAATCTTAAACTCTTATAGTCACTGTGGTTAGATGGAATATGCTCCAATACTTTCTAGAATTATGCTTTTTGGGGGTGCCCTATGCAAGCCAATCTCTGATCTGGGTGTAGGTTGTTTTGTTGTATTGCAAGGGAGTAAGGAGAAGTTGAAAACATGAAAAATGATAGGAATGAGATTTTATAAAGCAGGTGAAAAATGATAGGAATGAGATTTTATAAAGCAGGTACATATATGATTATGCTTGAGAAGCAATCAATTTATTGGCATTCATGGCTCCCTCAAACAGTGAGAGTTGTAATTATACCTGCAAGATTTTAAGCTGCTGATAAAAAGCATGCCTAATTTCATTAAGATAGAAGTCACAGAAACATGTATTTGAGGGGTATTTTAAGGACATTGAAAGAGCTGTTGATAAAGTTGGGGACACACTAAATTTGAAATATTCATTATGAAGTTTTCTAGATAGAGCCAGTCATGTATACCCTGAGCCTTGGAGAGGGATGAAGATACATAAAGTTGTGCTGGTATCTTCCATGTCCAGGGAATGACTAGAATCTTCACAGACTATAAAATCACCAAGAGAAAGCCATATAAAAGAGAAGTGGTGTTTAAACTTGGAAAATACATATGCCTAAGGACTTAGAAGAGAAAGTGGAGTTAGAGATTGCAGTGAGATTATCAGTCTTGGAACAGGAGAGAAGGACGGTGTGCTGTTAGTGGAGCTGAGGGAGGAGAAGGGTTTATGTTGAGATTTGAGACCAGCTGTTTCATTTGGTGACATTTGAAAACATAGTTTTAGCACATGTGGAGGTGAAAACCAGATTGCAAGGGATTAGGTTTTTATTGGGTAATGAAGACTCAAAAGCTGGAAGAAGAGCTGATCTTACAAGAATCTGGAGCATAAAAAGTCAGAGCAGCCAGAGAAAAACTTTTCTCTAGCTAGTTTCTAACACCAATGGAAGATGCTTCTAAGATAGAAACAATCTGGATATGTCCAGAAAAAGATAGATATATGATAGTAAATATTTTGTTATGAAAAAGTACCAATGCAAGGGTTTAAGTAAGGGCTGAGATATGAGTCCAGAATAGAACATTTGTGAAGAGAGAAATAAATTCTGCCCCAAGCATTTTTCTGAATCAAGAAGGAAGGTTATATCCATCCTGGCAAGTTTATTTTTAATGATTTATTTGTTTGGAGAACATTTTCTGTGTTCCTCTTATGTTCTTCCAATATTGAACAAGAGTAAGAAAGAGCATCCATGTTTGAACATGCACATCAGTGTGCACAGAAAAGAGAGAGAGAGATGAAGAGGGAGGGATGAGGAGACAGAGAGAGAGAGTGAGTGAAAGAGAAAAACAGAGAGAGAGAAGAAAAGAGGGAGAAGAAAAGAGGGAGAGAAAGAATGACAGAGTGAATGATAGAGATAGAGACAGAAAACCAGAATGTTCTAAGAATATAAACCTAATCAACTATGTCTGTAAGATCCAACCATATTATGTTGCTCAGGAAAATGACACCTGGAAAGACTTTAAAATTAGATGCATTCCTTGAAATTCCACAACAGAGCCTTCTTTAGGAAACGGAATTCCAACAATGGTTCTATCAGAAACTCTTTAGCAAAAAGCCTTGTGACTGCTAAGGATGTCTTCAAGGTGCTTGAAAGTGCAACCTCAGTAGTGTATCAGTACACTCAATACAGTCTTTCCTTGGTCATCAAAGCTTTGTCACCAAAAGTCCCAACCATTCTAAACAAGTTATATATGTCTGCTGTAGAGCTTGGTATGCCTTTACGATTATGACTAGCAGTAGGCCTTTACACTAATCAGGGAAACATTCCTGACTGTAATGAGAGATTCAAACATTTCTTGAACTCCCCTTCAATTAAAGAGCATGACATTATTAGTAATTGATTGCAGAGTGCAATACTACATTGTATACTTTAACAATCTTTGGATTTTCTGGAGACTGCCTTCTTACCTAGTAAATGCTATGTTTTAACTAAAGAATAGATTAACTAGAGAAAATTATGTTCCCCTAAAGTTTTATCCTAGACCAGAGGATATGTGTTTATGTGGATGTACAATATTTATTCTACCAAAAGTAGTGTAAGTTTCTTTTGGTCATTATGTTTCCTTCTCAGTGGACCTCCTTAGTGGAGGCAATAAAAGCCTGGCCTGTCCAGCCAGAGGAAGATGATGGGCTGCCTGCCAAAGAGAATCCCAGTGCTTATTCCATCGCTGTTATTTCAGGAAATCACTCATTCTGAAGGCATTCCGTTACACACCACTGTCCGCTTGAATCTTCCTTTCCACGTGGAGCAGTTAGGTGAAGTTTCTCAGATAAGGGACTTGGAAGTAAGCCAACAGCAGACACTCCCAGTCAGCCTCAAGTGCTCACAGGACACTGAAGGGACACCAAGTGGGCAAGGGGGACCAAGCCCCCTCTAGGTGTGAGGTTGGTCATGTAGATGGTAGTCATCTGATTCTAGAGGTTCTGGTTTTTCTTCCTGTCCCCTCCTGCCCTGGGCACCATTATTTGTACAAGTTTTGATAATCTGTTACTTTTGTTATGGTGTTTTGAGTTCTTCATTGTAATAATCTTACATTACTGAGTCTTCATTAGCTTATTTTTAAAGTGTCTAGAGTCTTTAATTTTGGCCTTTCACCAAAAGCTTTGTTTTACAGTCCCTTTTCTTGATCTGGAATTGCATTTTTAAAAACCTGCCAAAATCTTAGTGGAATTTAAAATTCTAATTTAAAGGATCCGGAACTGGCTTAGGACTGGGTTTGAGTATATGTTACACAAATCCAACCATGACTCAACTATAAAAAGAAATCTAGAGGTACACAGGCCAAAGTTGGTGCTTTGGGATAGTATATCCTTTTTCAGACTCCCTTTCTCTCTATTCTCCCTCTGCTAGGCTTAGTGTGTAGATTTGTTCACCTCATTGCCTATGGCAAGAAATTGGAATACTGACTTCGTGTCTTACCATCAACACTCAGGCGAAAACTGAAGAGACCAAAAGGAAAAAGGAATAGTCCTATGTTAGGAAAATGACAGTTCTCTAGAAGTTACCTCCACCTGTCTTACTATCTGAATTCTCCCCATTACCACCTTGCATACCTGAGGATTCTGCGGACATCTTCATTATGTTATTCCAACAAAATTAGACTTTAAGAATAATAATGTGGCCAATATCTTTTTGTAAGACTATCCCTCTAAAACTTCTGTCTAAAATTACGAGGTATAATAAAATATTAAGAGAAAACAGGGAGAATATTAATGTTAAAAACTCAGAAGAAGCGATTATATTTGATCAGATTGGATCAGATTTTAAAAAACAGGATTGAAACCAGTTGTTTTTATGAAAATGTAGTGACAATATTACTGACCCAATTCATGGCATGTCACATTTATCGGACATATTTTGGTCTCTAATGGGACTTTCCAACTAAAACTAATTCCTTTGTCCTTGAATAGAATTTCCTCTGGATTGTTATTCATTTCCTTGACTTCTAGATATAGTAGTTTCAGGGTGCTACTCAAAATGTAGACGTCATTTATCTGATTTGATTTGAGATTAAAGTTGGTCTCTTACTTAAAGGTTTTATTTGAAATAAATCACACTCACTATATATGACTTCTTAAAATGATTTTGAGTTTTTCTTTATTATGTCAATATATATAAAACAAAATTTACCATTTTAATTATGTCAAATATGCAACTAAGTAGAATTAATTATATTCATATTGTTATTTTCATATTGTTGTGCAATCATTTCAAATACCCATTTCCAGAACTCTTTCACTTTCCTAAATAGAAAATCTGCATCTATTGAATTATAACTTATATTCTTTCCAATTCCAGTTCTCAGAATTACTTTTTACAACAATAGGTCTCTGTGAATTTTGGTTTTTCAAGGTACTCCATACAAGTGGTATTAGTCAATGTATTTACAATACTTTTGTGCCTAGCTCATGTCAGTTATTGTGATTTCATAGTTCATATATATCGGAGCATGTATCTGATTTTTAACTTTTTAAGGCTGAGTAACACTCTTCTTTTTTTTTTTTTAAATCAGTCGTGGGGCTTGGGCGCTGTCCCTGTGCTCTTCAGCTCAAGGCGAGCGTTCAACCGCTTGAGTCACAAGGCCACTTCCAGTTTTCGAGTGGTTTATTGGAGATAAGAGTCTCACAGACTTTCCTGCCCGGGCTGGCTTTGAACCGCGATCTTCAGATCTCAGCCTCCTGAGTAGCTAGGATTATAGGCATGAGCCATCACCACCCAGCTCTGAGTAACACTCTTAATTATATGTGTTTACCAATTTTTGTTAATCCAGTCATAATTTCATAGGCAGTTGCATCATTTCTGCTTTTAGTTATTGTGAGTAGTGTTGCTATGGGCATAGGTTTAAAATTTTCTGTTTGAGCCTTAGCTTCAATTCATTTGGGTAAACAGCTAGAAAATGAATTGCTAGATCATCTGACACTTCCATGTTTAACTCTCTGAGAAGATATATTGTGTTGAATTATCAAACTGTCTATGTGATGTATTTCTTTTCTCAGTATAAAACTTTGATTTGTTTGAGCAAATTTTTCTCTCATCATAGAATGCAGAACTGATGAAGTAAAAACTTGATTGATAAAACTCGAGGTATTAACTTGGTATCTATCTTGCTTTAAGACATTAAGCCATACTTTGTCAGTGAATGTATGTAAGAAAAAGTCACACTTTGCACTATGTGAGGAATTGTGTATAGAAATTAAATCTTTATTTTAAGAGATCTCAATCTTGAGATTGTGACATCTTGTTTCTAATCTAATACTAGCTACCATACATAATTATGGCCTATGGAAGATGAAGACTTTGCTGTTTATAATAAAAGAATGAAAAGCTCTTCTTTCCATAATCATATACTGTGAAGACAAGGGTTATAGCTATAGCTCTAGTTATAAATTTTGTATCTTTGTGGTTCTCTTTTTCTGTTGCTTCTTAACACACACACACACACACACACACACACACACACACACACACACACACACACACACCACCTTTCTTTACTTACTGAAAAAAGAACAGGCTTAAATGCATCTTTGATATTCCCATGCTACTAATTAGTGAATTTAAAATCGTTCGTCATCCCCAAAGGCAACTCAACACTCAACTAAATTATATAATGCTTTTAAGTCAACATTCGATGAATTGATTCTTGCTGACATTTATACTACGAAAAGTTAAAAAAAAGTAATTTTGAACAGTATATTGTTAAGTTTTATTCTGATGAAGTCGGTAATTGGTCAAGAGCATTATATAACATTGTAGTAGGTTTTTCTAAATTAAAGGAAGACTTGCAATTCAGTGCTTTTTAGAACTAGCATAGGTTTTAGGGAGAACCTATGATAGGACTATATGCATTTCAGTTGAAGAAGGTGCAATATACAAAGAAATGCTTATTACCTTTACAGAAATAGTAAATTTCCATCATTTGGTTGGAAAGCTGGAAAATGGGGAATAAGGACTCCCATTGGGAAATCAATAACAGCAAATGTTAATTCACACCTGTTAACTAGAATGAATTGGCTTAGAGACAGCACCAGGTGTGCCTTTATTTACTGCTTGAAGTAACTGAAATAGATTGTTTACTGTCCTTTAAGCAATTTGATGTAAAATTGACCCACTGAAAATCACTTGATTTTTTCTCTTTTTCTCTTCATTTTGTAAAATCTGCACATTTTCATCAATAAAGTTAAGTAGTTTTCTCCGCAAAGTATTAAAACACAAGCACTGAATATCTGCTTATAGTATTCATGGATCTCTATTTTCTGAAATAAAATCAAGTTGAATATCTAAAACTCTGTCTTGATCAGAGCTTATTTGATTATATCACAGACAGATTTTTAAATTGTGAGGCAAGTAAAAATGAATTTGCATTTATCTTTAGAATAGTCTGACCTAATGAAGTTGAATCAGGTTAGCAAATATGATGGCAAGAATACCAATCACTTTTCTTCTGTCTAGGATAGTGTTTCCTTACTATTGCATAATTGAAATATACTAGATAATGTTTGTTTATGATGGATCAAAAGACAACACAGTGTTGTAATAGGAAGGTGTAAGAGATTGAGATGGATCTAGCCAGAATGGAATTCAACAGGGGAAAGGACCCAAGTTAGAAGATGACACTTCACACAAGAATACACACAAGAATATGCCCTGTTCAATCTCAGCCCTCCATTAGTCTCCTTCACATCCTCTTCTTAGGACAGTTTCAAGGTTTCCATGCTCTATTTTCATACTTGCATACAATGTACCCTCAATCCTCTTCACCCTCTTTTACCCTCTCTCTTGGCTGCCCCTCTTGCTGACACCCATCCCCTCCAAAAGAGTTTGTTTTACTAGAGAAATTAACATTAATTTTAGTTTCCATTTTTTCCTTCAGTAGCCTTGTTAATACAATAAATTTTCCTTATCTGTTCATAGAAATATACTCTTCCTCTATCAACACACTTTTTTGCAAATAATTTATTTATTTTTTGTTTATCAAAACTGTGCAAGATTATTTGTATTAGAATCTTCTGCTTTTAAGAAAGGAGAAAAATTGAAGTTCTGAAGAATTATGTCATTGTTTAGACTGACCATGAGTTACATACAGCCAGGCACAAATTGTCCTTTTCCCATCTCTCACAACCTGCTAATGGCTACTACTTCTCTTTGATGACACAAGGAAGCAGATATACCTGGAAAGTTCAGTTCAGTTCAGTTCATCCTTTCAGAAAAAATGTGATAACATATTACATTGAGATGAATTCAAGAACATACTGGATAGAATACGAGAAAGTTTGAGCTGCATGTAGATTTATTATGATGATATGCTCCTTGGATATAAAGACCCTTTTCCACACAGCTTATCATATCTGTATTTATTTCTAATGTACATTATTTTGCTTTATATAAATATGTATGCGCATGCATTTTCACAGCACTAGTGTTTCAACTCAAGACCTTGTGCTTACTGGGCAAGTGTTCTACCACACAAACAGTGTCCCCAATGCTTTTGGCTTTAGTTATTTTTTGGATAGAGTCTCATGCATTTATACTGTACTTGACTACCAACATTCCCCCTTGGCTAGGATTAGAGATTTGACTCACAAATCTTAGCTTGGTCTTTCAGATAGGATCTTGTTACCTTTTACCCCAGGCTATCCTTGAACTGTGATCCTATTTCTCCCTCCTGTACATTCTTTTCCTGATTAAATATTTCCCTAAGGATATGTATTTCAGTGTTTGGCTGAAAACTCCAGGAGCACTCCTATGAAAGTTTTCTGAAACCATTTTGTAATTTCTCAGCCACTGTGCTCCATAAATTCCAGTTCCTTAGAAGCCCAGAACTCTGATTTCTCTTTTGAACTCACTGCAGTGACTCTATTATGTTTGAACACTCTCCCTGTATATCCGTCCAGCACGTGGCTGCAGGCAAAAGTAGAAGCTATTTTGAAAGTGACTTTTTAATTTTTTTATTCTTTCTAGGTTACCATTCCATACGCCAGGCTATAAAACAACTGGAAACATTTACTTCATAAACTTGGTTCAGTTTTATAGTTGTTTATAGTTGAGCACAGTTCATCATGGATAACAGGAGAAGGAAAAAGCAAGTTTTAAAATGGATTGTTCGGGTTCTATCTTGAAACACTTTTTCCAAGCTCATTTACATTTCTAGTCTTATGAGTCCCTTACTTTCCCTTTCTTTGACCCTAAGAGAACATTACTTCTCTTTACTTAGGATAGGTCTTTTCAATAGAGATAATAGCTGCTCTGAACATAGTTTGCTTGAGCAATTTACACAGACTCATACATCCTCTTCAGAACTGGGCACAGACATGTTAAATCAAATCATCTAGTTATTGTCTGTGAAAGGTAACTATATTTATAGATCTTTCTTTCATGGTAAAAAATAATATATATTGAAATTTCCAAGCAGGTTTAAAAACTAATAATTAAATCTACTTACAGCAGTTATGTGCCTGTCTGGGGAAAAAAGAAGGAAGAATTAGATGGGCTGAAGTTAGTTATAAGATGGGTGGAATTTGTAAGCCACAGATTTACCAGAACAAGCAGTAGTCTTTAAATTTTGTGTGTATAAAGTTGATGCTAGATCAACTTGTGATATTATCCTTGAATAAAATGGTCTGATTGAGCTGATATTCAGAGTCTGCACTGGAGAATAGGACACTGGAAAGAACCCCAGCAAATCTCTGCATCTTGCTAAGTTCGAAACAAGGTGCTTGGCAACAAGAGTTGGATGAGAGAGAAAGAAAAGAGAGCAACACTCAAGTGTAGGGAGGGACAGAGCAGCTGAAATTCAGAGAGTCTGCATTTAGCTTGTGGCATCCATCCTAATCTGGTCTGCTAGCTCATGTATTTTGTTAGGCAGAAATGCTTTAGTACTTGAGCCAAGTCCCCAGCCCTATTTCATCTGTTTTGTCAGTTAGTGTATGCTATGTGGGTTCATTGCTCATTCTTCTTAGTCCAGAAGTAAGCATGGCCTTTTCATTTTGTCCATATCCAAAAATCACCAATTATATTCTCAGTATTGCATAACTGAATTTAATCCAAAAGTTCAGAAAGAAATGAGGTATAACCAAACTCAAAACCTTAAGAAAATGTCTTTATGATTAAGAATACTAATTTTCTGACAGCATTTCAGAATTATTTTCATACCATCAAACATATACTGAATGGATGAATGAATATAGTTTTCAAAAGTTTATGAGATAATAGACAGAAAATGTAATGTGCATAATCTTTTATCCTTGTAGACATAATTTAGTGAGACAAATATACCTGAAGTATACCATATAAGAAACAGTATAAAATTCAGGCAGTTAATACATCAGATAGTTTTTCATGTGAGAGAGTTAAGGCACATTTGCAATGAGTCACCTACTTTGTTGTAGACTTGATGGAGAGGCAAAGAGCAAGATATGGAGAGTTGTGTAGATACTGGTCATTCTGTCATTGTGAGAATTTGGAGAACTAATTATCTGTCATGGTCTCTGATTCTTCATCTGAAAATTCACACGAAAGGAAGAGAAGTCAATGATTATTTGTTTTTCCTAGGCTCTTTGTAGCTGCCCAGGAAATGCTACCAAGCTTCATCTTCCCTTTTCATTATTGCAATCAATAGGCAATAAACAATACAAATATTAATAAAATTCATTAATAAAGATACAATGACATAATTAAGATTTTATTAATAAAATAATTTATTGCTCTGTGTAAACAAGATGTCTGTGCAAAAAAGCCACATTTTTGAGAAAAAAAGAGAACAGAAAATAGAAAAGAAGAGCTGGGCCCCAGTGACTCACGACTGTAATCCTAGCTACTCAGGAGGCAGAGATATGAGGATCGAGGTTCAAAGCCAGACTGGGCAGGAAAGTCCCTGAGACTCTTATCTCCAAAAAACCACCAGAAAACCGGAAGTGGCTCTGTGGCTCAAGTGGTAGAGCGTTCGCCTTGAGCTGAAGAGCGCAGGGACAGCCTCAAACCTCATGACCAATAACAACAATAGAAAAGAAGGAGGAAAAGGGAATAAGGGAAGGAAAAGAATGCTGTTTAGATAAGTAAAATTCTTCCCAAAGTTTAGTCACATCCCATGTCCCAGGTGTTTTTGCTTTTCACTTCTGGAACATCTAGAAATACAAATTGTTGGCACATATACAAAGCAGAGCTATAAACAATCATTTCATTGTCTCTGACAGTTTGTGTGAATCAGTATTTGGAAAGACTTGGTTGAGTGGTACTGCTGGGCTTACTCATCATTTTGCATCTAGATAGGAGTAGGCATAGATAACAGGGAGCTGTATCAACTGGCAACCCCAGCCTCCAGTCCCAGGGCTTCAGCATGATGGGCATCCTGATACAGGGGTCGCTGGCTTCCTCATGGAATGGCAGCTTTAGGAGTCTACTGTTTGCCTAGTGGCTTAGGCTCCTTTCCAAGTGTTTTACTGAGAACAATGGAAGCTGTGTCATCTTTTCTAATATAACCTATAATGTCACTTAGTGACTTTAGTCACTAATAGATTTCTTTGTTTTGTCAGTTGTGGGGCTTGAACTCAGGGCCTGAATACTGTCCCTGAGCTCTTTTGCTCAAGGCTAGTACTCTACCACTTTGAGCCACACCATCATTTCCAGTTTTCCAGAGGTAAATTGGAGAAAAGACTTTCATGGGCTCTTCTTTCTGGACTGGCTTTGAACTGTGATCCTCAGATTTCAGCCTCTGGAGTAACTAGAATTACAAGAATGAGTCACCAGCACCTGGATGACTAATAGATTTTTAAGTGAGTTAAGACTGTTCCAGATTTCTAGAGATAGGGCAAAATTATAAAAAGAACACAGAGAATGAAAGATGGCATCTTTGCTACCTCTGTTCAATACAGTCTGCTCTATGAGGAAAGTCATATTTGAAAATAAAACATAAAATCCTTATCAAGGAATGAATACATATTTAACAAATTAAAATAGAAAGTAACAATAAGGGCTATATTTTTAAGATCATGATATTTTATGCAAATTTGTCTGTAAAAAATACACAATTCCTCCAGAATAATGAGTTCCACTCAGGTTTGTATGTCTGAATGTTAAAATAAAAGTTCCTATAAGTATGAATAAGCAAGTTATATTACAGTGTGCTTTTGAATATTCAGAGGAAGATATCTAGAGAAAAGTTGAAAAATGGGATTCTAAACTTGAGGAGAGAGACCAGGATTGGAGATTTAGCTTTTGGAAGTGTTCTAAGATGTATTTGAACTTTTACAAGAAGTCCAGTTCTTTTTCCAGTCCAGTTTTCATACAGGTTATCCGCATGAATGTGTTTTAGTTTGTAGTTACTTTTATCTGGTTATGCAGATGCACTCTCGATAACTTGCTTACCTTTTCTCATCTGGAGTCACATGGTCTGTAAGAGGTTATGTTGACATGTACTAAAAGGCTAAGTGCAGGCTCAAGACTGATTCCTCTGTCTGTCAGGACAAAGATGTGCCCATCACCGTACTGCAGCTACCCAAAGTAGGTTTTGGTAAAGAACAAACAGCCTTGTCTTGAATCCCGGCTCTATTCAATATTGCTTATGTGTCTTTGGCCTCATTATTTAATATTTACAGGTTTATATTGTCATTTGTAAAATTGGTAAAAATAATACATGGAAGAAATTATGAGATTATAAATATAAAATGTACTACTATACTTGGTACACAGAGGTCAACCAATACAAATGGGAAATTTTGTAGTATAGTCTGGTTATTAGGATGATAGTCTAAAAATGTTCAGTCTGAATATTTAGGCATTAAAACAGTGATTTTTTATCAAATACAATCTAATTCATAAATTGTGAAACTTTGCCTAAAGCAGTGCAAAGAAACTTCCCAGAGTTTGCATTAAAATATTAGATTTCATGCCTGTATTGCCTACCTAAGTGAAATATTGAATGACTTTTATGAAAATTAAAGGAACATTTTGCTTTCCTGGAGTTAGCACAAATTCTGTAAAATACTTGACATAATATTTGCCTATATAATTGTTTTGATTCCTTAAAATTAATGTACTGTTTTTTAAGGGCTTCCTTTGGATTTAAGCTCATCTCTTCTCATCCTCATGACACATGTTATGTGCACAAAAGATTAGATCATGCTTTCATGTAATACTATGCTGAGAGGGGCTTAGAAAGCTCTTGATTTACATTTGACAATGAAACCTTACTATGCATCACTTGATTAACATGGAGTGCTCTCCCTAGTACAAATTCCTTTTTTTAGGTTACATAAAACATCAGTTCTTAGAAGGCATATCTTTATGTGGAAAGTTATCCCGTGTACTCTCTCTGAATATTATTTTAAACCTTCTAGGCCTTCGTTTGTGGATTCTATTAAAAAAAAGTTCTTAAAGTACTATTTTTAGAAAACAGCATGGTTTCTATTGACCTAAACTCCACATTTAGCAGGAAATTTTAATTCACTAAATAGACTCATAAAATAAATGGAAGGGTGACATACAGGCTTCCGATGATGACCTGATTGATATC
The DNA here is from genome assembly GCF_019054845.1 of Dipodomys spectabilis. Taxonomy (NCBI): domain Eukaryota; kingdom Metazoa; phylum Chordata; class Mammalia; order Rodentia; family Heteromyidae; genus Dipodomys; species Dipodomys spectabilis. Next base: position 6,492,002 of record NW_024870700.1, read on the forward strand.
TCATTGGAATTTCCCTGAGGCATAGGCCCTTGATAGACTAGAAAATTGTCTTATTCTCTATTTCTGCCTCTATTTACCAGCTCTTTAAAATGATTCATTTACTCATTGTACTGATCATTCAAACCAGGGTTATTTCTACTCAGCTATAGATGCCACCAGCTCCCATTCTACCCCTATCTTATTAAAGTACAGAAATGAATATTTAATATCATAAAGAAATTAAAAATGACAACAGTGATAACACAACACAAATGTCACAATGAAGTCATGGGATTTTAAACTTGTTATAAATATGATATGTATCATATATATTTTAATTTTCATAGCAATTTTAATTTTAATTTCACAGCAATTTAATATTTTTCTTGTTACTTAGATCTGTATTCTGTAAAAGATAATTGACAACAGTATTATAATATCATGTTTGATAGATGATAAGCAATAAAATTTGGCACTAGGTGAATTGAACTATTAATAATTTGAAAACATTTTTCCTCCTCAGAGCTCATTACTGGTGAGGTAATATAATTTTTAGGATAATTGTCCAGTTTTGAAAACCTTTGTTGAAACAGCCTTGTTCCTTCCTTATCTTTGTATCAGAATTCCAACTGAGCATAGGTGATAAGGTTTCTGCTGCATCTGGCTGAAATTCACATTTTTATCTCTCTTATCATAATTAAATCTCTCACTATCTTGACTTTCTCTTATCCATGTCATAAAATTGCCACTGCCACTCCAAGGCCTCTGGATACAAGGGAAGGTCTGATGGAAAGGAAATGACATTACAAAAAGAGACTGGTCCCTGACAAATATCATACTTTGGAAAATCTTTACAAACTACTCGCAATGTGAGTATCTTGTGGGGCTTTCCCAAGGCCATGAAAGAAAATCGTCCAAGTGAAGGATCCTGAAGCTCAGGCTTGGCTTCACTGTTTTATTAGCTTAAGTACAATTCTTGAGCTTTGGCCAGATGACTACTTATTACTGAAGCCTTCTTCAGTGACAAGAAATATAACTATCAATATATAAGCATGATCCCTGGTACCCAGCTAGAGTTGATTAAAAAGTTTTGTTTTTGACAGTACTGGATCACACTAGCTATGCAGGCTCTTCTTATCATTGAGCTATGCCTCCAGTCCTCATTCTATCTTATTTATACAAGTATGTGTAATTATATCTGAATAATTGAACATTAAAAATACTTGATTGCTGACAACAATGGAAGTGATGGCATTTGAGTTAGGTCCTGAGGCAGCCAATTTCCATGTTAATATATGAAAGTGTACATCTGACCCTGCTACCTTCTGTACATACATAAAAGTCAGAGACAAATAGTACAGAGAAAGATACAGTGCATGTTCTGCTGAAGTGGCTAATCGCCAATGAATTAGCAAAAATGGCAAATGTATTAGTAAGAGCATGAAAGCCTGTTTTCCAAATGTATTCTATTTAGCCATTCACATATCAGATAGGAATACCTCCTGGGAAATACAAATACCTCTTAAGTTTCCTTTCATATTTGTCAAGATAATGAAGATCAGTCAAATATTTATGTAAACCCATTAGCTCACTTTTGAAATACTGCCATAAAAATAATTAAATATTATTCGTAGGTAGCTCCATTGTGATTCCAACAGAAGTGCCTTAAGTATTAATTTAGTGTTGAGTACCTAGTTAAGCTAAATTAAAAACCATTTAAAATTAAAACCTAGAATGACTACAATACTGTAAAAGCAAAAATAGTGTTGTGGAAATATGACCATGAAATGCTTGCCAGAGCAGATGCTTCAGTACAGCAGATACATGTTTGGACACATCTTTATGTATTCCTGCTACTCAATGTGTCTTTTCATTGTCTATGCAACTGGGAGTCATGTCTCCTGTTCCATGTGTTTCCTTGTCTCCTCATGACCCATATTCTCTAAGAAAGTAGTAACTGTAGATCTGATATTGTAGCCTTAATTATTAATGTGGTTCTATTATCACATGATGTACTAAACTATAGAAAGATTTTCTGCTCTTCTTCACTTGTAAAAATGGGCTCTCTGCCAGCCCTAAAATGAGACATCATGGCATCTAGAGTCAGGATCTCAAGTCAAGTCCCTGTGTTGCTATTCATCAGCTCTTAGATAAAATACTATCTTAAACGTCAGTTTCTTTAACTGCTAAGTGAGGGAAGTAGTTCAATCTATTTGCTTATATTGCAGAGGTCTTGTGAAGATACAATTATAGATATATACGAGTGTGAAATGTGAACCTAGACAAAGACATGGTATTATGTAGGTACAATTACTGATTATTATTAAGAGCATTGATTGCATGATATTTAATCCCCCATCATCTCATTTAATTTTCAGATATTCCTACAGTAGCTATTGTCAGTCTTGTACTAGATGTGATTGTAGATGATCTCAGAACTATGAGCCTTGTGGCAGTACAACCAGGAACTGACACCAGCTGTTTAATCCCTAGATTGGTTCCAATGTACTATAGACATATGCTCACCAAGAATTTATCATCCAGTTAAGGATGGGAAGCTGGGCAGGTGGCAGGAAGCAGAGGTCGTGCCTGTGAGATTTGAAGAAGCTCAGGCATATGTTTTGCTTTAAGGAAAGTTAACTTATCCAAATCATAAGGTATGAAAAATGTCAATTAGAGTTCAGTGGTATGTTTGTAAGTATAGGACTTTCTAAGCTGATATTCTAAGCTGAGCTATTTAAGAGGAGATTTCCCTTTATATAAAATTATTTGCATCTGTAAAAAGATATCACTGATGTCCATTAGTTTATTTATATACAACTAAGTGTTCATAGAATTATTTTCTTAAAATTAGGATACAGGATGGTGAAAGAAACAGGTATAAATGGTTGTATTAATTTCTTTTGTCGCTATAACAAATTAAAATGCATTTTGTGACTGAAAACAATGGGAACTTAACACAATCCTTAAGGTTAGAAGTCCCAAGTCAATTTCACTAATCTAAAGACATAGTGTTAATAGGGCTGGTTCTATTAAAAGGAAATCTTCCAAATGAATGTACTCTTTCATACTTTTGAACTTCTAGAAGAGAGGGACCTGGCCAATTCCTAAAATGTCAAAAAGGCATCTTTCTTAACCAATTACCCAGTAATACTACACCTGGGCATTTATCCAATAGAACACAAAGAAGGTTACAGTAGGGCCATCTGCAAACCATGTTCATCACAGCACTATTCACCATAGCTAAGATATGAAATTAGCTCAAATGCTCCCAATGGATGATGAATCAAGAAAATGAGGTATAGATAAACCATGGAACCTTACTCATCATTAGAATGATCTTGTACCATTCATAAGGAAATGGGGAGACCTGAAAAAAGTATATATTAAGTGAAGTAAGCCAGACTCAGAGAAACAGGGCTTGCTTGGTTTCCCCCATTTGTGGTGGCAGAATGTACCTATAAATCTCTAAGTAAACACATTGGATGGTATGCAAGTTGTTACAAATGAATTAACTGAAGTATAACAGACTCAAATAGTATAATCTTTTGGAAAGACTAGGTCAAAGCCCAACAAAATAGTATGAAGAAACGGGTAGGTATATACTAGAGGTGGGGGGGGGGGACCAAGAGAGAAGGGTAGACGAATGAGCAGGGGAATGGAAGGGGAGGAGAATGCAGTCAAGAATTTATTGTATATACCATAAAATTAATGAAAATAAGGAAAAGGTGGATTGAAGGGTGATGAGAATGTTGAAGGGGTAACACTGATCAAGATGCATTGTATTAATAAACTGCTTTGTTAAATGTCATCTCTTTTGCATAACTACTTACTTAAAAATAATAATTTCTTCAAGTACCTGGATTCCTTTCAAAGGTTCTAATCTCTTCTACAACTACTCTTTTTCTAGCCCTGACTTCATTCAACATTTTCTGATGAAACTCCAAGGTTTTCAAGTCTTTCTGCTCAAATTCTGTTTCAAATCCTCAACGTAAACTTGGCTAAAAGCACCAGCAAAGATCCATGCCACAACCTGAATGCTAGATTGCCTTGGAATTTCCTGTCAGATGAACTATTCCATAGTTGGAAAGAGTTTGCCTCTTTCTAAATCTTAGAATGTGGAGAAAATGTCGACCAGTTCTTTACTAGATTGGAACATGAATGGTCTCTAGTCTAATTCCTGATAGAGTCTTTGTTCTTATCTACAACCTCAATCAAGCTTGTAGTCTCCAAGGCCCACATTTCTCTCAGGATTGCTTGGAACCACTACCTTCAAATCTCAGTCTCTTGAGTAGCTCGGATTACTAGAGACATTTTCTTCTCAGTGTACTAATCTTGCTCTGTGGTGGGCCACTAGCTGTTAGGTGAATGCCTCATTCTTAAGGCTTATAAAGACACATATTTACTGGAAAACATGAAGTGAAGTACAGTAATTGCTTTTTCATGCTGCTAGATTCTCTTCAGGAACTTGAAGCATCTACATTTAAAAAAAATAACAGAAAACATCTATAATATTAACCTGAGGTGGAAAAGGGAAGCAATCATTCCATTAGTCTAGACTAAGAAAGTATAGCAGAACACAAGATAGGTTGTTTCATAATAATTCAAATGCACTGAAGAGCTCAAAAGGAACAGTGAAGAAATAAAATGTGTAATTACTTTTTTGCTGGTCCTGGGGCTTGAACTGAGGGCCTTGGCACTGTCCCTGAGTCTTTTTGTGCTCAAGGCTAGCTCTCTAACACTTGAGCCACAGAGCCACTATCTGTATTTTTTTTTCTATGTAGTTTATTGGAGATAAGAGTCTCTTGAACCTTCCTGCCCAGGCTGGCTCCAAACTGTGATTCTCAGATCTCAGCCTCCTGAGTAACTTAAGATTATAGGCATGATACACTGGTGCCTGGCTCCTAACTGTATTCCCACCCTAACTAATGGAATCTAATGGAATCAAGTCCTCTGAAAGACTGGATTACTGTTATAAAGTCAAAAATACTTTTGACTTTCCTCTTTTCCAATCATAAAAATATTTCTTAAGGAATATTCCCTTCCTTCTTCTGTATTTCTTTGTTTTCCCTCTTCATCTCTTTTAAATTTGGAAACCCTAAGACAAACCTAAGGAAATCTCATTAACCTAATAAGATTATTATTCATAAGATTATTTCTTTGTTGCTTTGTATGTCCCTCCCCCGCAGTATAACCCCTGCTTTCACTGTATTTGATGTCAGTATAATTTGTGGAGGGGAAGGGGAAAAACAAATCGTTTAAATAGGGATACAGGTGGACTCATTGCAACAATGAGATGTACAAGTCGTTATGTCGAAAACGAACTTTACAACTTTGGGGGGGGGGAGTATTGGGGGGGGAGGATAGGAAGAGATGGGAAGGGGAAACAAAGGAGGAGGCTACAATGCTTGATAAGAAATGTACTCATTATCTTGCCCATGTAATTATAACCCCTCTGTACAGTATTTTCACAATAAAAAAAAGCTTACCAGACATAAAAAAAAATATATATGGAGTGTTAGAAATTACTATTGGTATTTTTTTTTAATTTTATTTTATTTTAATTGAGAACATACTGTACAGAGGGGTTACAATTACATGGGCAGGAAAATGCATACATTTCTTACCAAGCATTGCAGCCTCCTCCTTTGTTTACCCTTCACCTCCCTTCCCAGCCTCCCCCCTCCCCCCCACCCAATCATACCCCCCCTCCCCCCCCCCACCGACATTGTAAAGCTGGTTTTAACATGACATTTTGTACTTCTCATTGTTGCAACAGGTCCACCTGAATCCTTAAACGACTTGTTTGTCCCCGTCTCCTCCACATGTTATACTGACATCAAATATAGTGAAAGCGGGGGTTACACTGTGGGGGAGGGACATACAAAGCAACAAAGAAATAATATTATAAATGCGTTAGAAACACATGCATGAAAGAAACAAAAACATTAAAATACATATTTGAGGGTTCGTTTTCCTAACATCACATTCTCTGACTTTTTCCGCTTGCCTCATACCTATACTAGATATTGCAAATAAGGGAAACCATGGGACCTATGTTTCTTTGGGCCTGGCTTACTTCACTTAATATAATTTTTTCCAAGCCTTTCCATTTCCTAACAAATGGGGCAATGTCATTCTTTCTGATGGAGGCATAGAATTCCATTGTGTATATATACCACATCTTCTTGATCCATTCATCTACTGAGGGGCATCTGGGTTGGTTCCATATCTTAGCTATGGTAAATAATGCTGCAGTTGTGCTGGTAGCTTTAGTGTGGCCTTGTTTGTGGTCATTTGGGTAAATGCCCAAAAGTGGGATTGCTGGGTCATAGGGGAGCTCTATAAGGAGTCTTTTGAGGAACCTCCATACTGCTTTCCAAAGTGGTTGAGCAAGTTTACATTCCCACCAACAATGAAGTAAGGTTCCTTTCTGTCCACATCCCCTCCAGCATCTGTTGTTGTTAGAGTTCTTGATTTTTGCTGTTCTAACTGGAGTGAGGTGATATCTCAATGTTGTTTTGATTTGCATTTCTTTTATGGCTAGGGATGTTGAACATTTCTTCATGTGTCTATTGGCCATCCTTCTTTCTTCTTCAGAGAAGCTTCTCTTTAGGTCTTTCGCCCACTTACTTATTGGGCAGTTGTTTCTTTGAGGATTTGTTGTTGGGTGGTTTAATTTTTTGAGTTCCAAGTATATTTTAGATATGAGACCCTTGTCCGTTGTATGGCTAGTAAAGATCTTCTCCCAATCCGTGGGCTTTCTATTGATCTTGCTAGCTATGTCATTTGCCCTGCAGAAGCTCTGCAACCTTATACAATCCCATTTGTCCAACCTTTCTTTGATTTGTTGTGTTTCCGGGTCTCTATTCAGAAAATTTCGGCCTGAGCCGAGGAGACCCAAGGTTTCTCCTATTCCATCCTGTAATGTTTTCAGAGTGTCTGCTTTGAGTTCAAGGTCTTTGATCCATTTGGAGTTGATTCTGGTGCAGGGTGATATATAAGGATCTAGCTTTAGTTTTCTACATGTAGTTAACCAGTTTTGCCAGCACCATTTACTGAAGAGGCTGTCTGTCTTCCATTCTATTGTTTTAGCTCCCTTATCGAAGATTAGATGGCTATAGGTCTGTAGGTTCATTTCTGGGTTTTCAATTCTATTCCATTGGTCCTGAGGTCTGTTCTTATGCCAATACCAAGCTGTTTTGATTACTATGGCTTTATAGTAGAGTTTGAAATTTGGTAGTGATATTCCTCCAGCAGTGTTCTTTCCGTTGAGGAGCGTTTTTGCTATTCGGGGTCTTTTATTGTTCCATATGAATTTTTGGATTGCCTCTTCTATTTCCTTGAAGAATGAGGGTGGAATTTTGATAGGTATTGCGTTGAATTTGTAGATAGCCTTGGGAAGTATTGCCATTTTCACGATGTTAATCTTTCCAATCCAGGAGCATGGGAGGTTTTGCCATTTTTTAAGTTCTGTGTTGATTTCCTTTTTCAAGATTTTAAAGTTTTCATCATAGAGGTCCTTCACTTCTTTAGTTAAGTTAATTCCTAGGTATTTTATTTTTTGTGGGGCTATTACAAATGGAGTTGCTTTCCTAATTTCAGCCACACTTTTCTCATTGTTGGCATACAGAAAAGCCATGGATTTTTGGGGGTTAATTTTATAACCTGCTACTTTGCCAAAGTTTTGAATCAGCTTGAGTAATTTGGGAGTGGAGTCTATGGGATTCTTTAAATACAAGATCATGTCATCTGCAAAGAGGGAGAGTTTTATTTCTTCTTTCCCTATTTGGATCCCCTTTATGTCTGCATCTTGTCTTATTGCTGTGGCTAGGCATTCTAATACTAGATTGAAGAGAAGTGGAGAGAGTGGGCATCCTTGTCTTGTTCCTGAGTTAAGAGGAAATGGCTTTAGTTTTTCACCATTGAGTATAATGCTGGCTGTAGGTTTGTCATATACAGCCTTTATTGTATTGAGGAATGTTCCATGGATTCCTAATTTTTCCAAAACCTTCATCAGGAAGGGGTGTTGGATCTTGTCGAATGCTTTTTCTGCGTCTATTGAGATAACCATGTGGTTCTTATTCTTGCTCCTGTTGATGTGATGAATAATATTAATTGATTTGCGTATATTGAACCAGCTTTGCATCCCTGAAATGAATCCTGTTTGATCGTGGTGTATGATTTTTTGGATGAATTGTTGAAGTCGGTTGGCCAAAATTTTGTTGAGAAGTTTTGCATCAATGTTCATCAAAGAAATGGGTCTATAGTTCTCTTTCTTTGATGAGTCCCTGCCTGGTTTTGGGATGAGGGTTATGATGGCTTCATAGAATGTGTTCGGTAGTGAGCTTTCTCTTTCAATTTCATTGAAGAGTTGGAGGAGAATTGGTGTGAGCTCTGCTTTGAAGGCCTTGTAAAATTCTGCTGTAAAACCATCTGGTCCTGGACTTTTCTTAGCTGGGAGGTCTCTTATTGCTGTTTCTATTTCAATGCTTGATATGGGCCTGTTAAGATAGTTTAACTCATCTTGATTTAGTTTTGGCATGTCAATATTTGCTAGGAAGAGGTCCATTTCTGTCAAGTTCTCAAACTTATTAGCATACAGTTTTGAGAAGTATTCCCTTATAATGTTCTGAATTTTGGTTGTTTCCGTGGTGATGTTTCCATTCTCATCTCTGAGTTTATTAATTTGGGTGTGTTCTCTTCTTTTTCTGATAAGATTTGCTAAGGGTCTGTCAATTTTGTTAAGTTTTTCGAAGAACCAACTCTTTGTTTTGTTGATTCTTTCTATAGTTTTTTTTGATTCTAATTCATTTAATTCTGATTTAATTTTGATTATTTCTTTCCGTCTACTGGATTGGGGTTTATCTTGCTGCTCTTTTTCAAGGAGGTTTAGATGCGTCATTAAATTGCTAGTTTCAGATCTCTCCAATTTGTTGATGTAGGAGCTCAGAGCTATAAACTTGCCTCTGAGTACTGCCTTTGCTGTGTCCCAGAGGAGCTGGTATTTTGTGTGTTCATTTTTGTTGAATAGCATGAACATTTGAATTTCCTTTCTAATCTCTTCCATGACCCACTCATGATTCAGCAGTGTGTTGTTCAGCCTCCATGTGATACCGGACTTTCTTTGGTGGCTTTTGGTGTTGAGTTCTAATTTTATTCCCTTGTGGTCAGAGAGAATGCAAGGTATAACTTCAATGTTTCTGAATTTAGACAAGTTTGCTTTGTGGCCTAAAATGTGGTCTATTTTAGAAAACGTTCCATGTGCTGCTTAGAAAAACGTGTATTCTGATGCTGCTGGATGAAATGTTCGGTAAATGTCTGTTAAGTCTAGTTGATCTATGCAGCTGTTTAGATCTGCGGTTTCTCTGTTGAGTTTTTGCCGAGTTGATCTATCTAGTGGGGAGAGTGGTGTGTTAAAATCCCCAACAATTAATGTCTTTGGATCTATATGGGATTTGAGGGAAAGTAGTGTTTCTTTGATAAATTTGGGTGCTCCATTGTTTGGCGAATAGATATTTAGAATTGTAATATCCTCCTGAAGGAGAGTTCCTTTAATTAGTATGTAGTGACCTTCTTTATCTCTTTTCACGAATTTTAATTTGAAGTCTATTTTATCTGATATTAGGATTGCAACTCCCGCCTGTTTATGCGGTCCGTTTGCTTGGTAGATTTTGTTCCAGCCTTTAACATTGAAAATGTGTTTGTTTTTACGGGCAAGATGTGACTCCTGAAGGCAGCAGATAGAAGGGTCTTGTTTTTTAATCCAACTAGACAGTCTATGTCGCTTAATTGGAGAGTTCAGTCCGTTAACATTAAGAGATAGGACTGAGAGGTATTTGGGAGTTCCTGCCATGTTATCTACCTTCTTGGGGGCTGCGAAAACTGGGTTCTTCCTATGGTTCTTGGATTCTCAGTTTGGGTGCAGTTTCTTGGCCTTTATTGCGGTCTTGTTGGTTTTCTATGTGTAGGACATCTTTAAGAATCTTTTGTAGGGCTGGTTTGGTGGAGACGTATTGTTTCAATTTTTCTTTGCTGTGGAAGGTTTTTATTTGGCCTTCGGTTATGAAGGAGAGTTTAGCTGGGTACAGTATTCTTGGTTGATAGTTGTTTGTTTTTAGGGCATGGCATACATCGTTCCAGGCTCTTCTTGCTTTGATTGTCTCTGCTGAGAAATCTGAGGTGATTCTAATTGGTTTCCCTTTATAAGTGATTACCCTTTTCTCTCTGACAGCTTTAAGGATCTTTTCCTTGTTCTGAGTTGATCCTGTGTGGATTATAATGTGGCGGTGGGATGTCCTATTCTGGTCTGGTCTATTTGGGGTTCTAAAGGCTTCTTGTATCTGGACAGGCCTATCTTTTTGCATGTTTGGGAAGTTCTCTGCTAGGATCCTGTTAAACAAATTTCCTAGACCATTAACTTCTGTTTCTAGGTGCTCCTCTACACCCATTATCCTTAGATTAGGCCTTCTGATGGTGTCTTCCAGGTGTTGGATAGATCTATCATATTTCTTGGACTTGTCTTGGATGGTTGTATGTTCTTTCTCTATAATATCTAGGCTGTCTTCAATCCCTGAGATTCGATCTTCTGCATGGTCTAACCTGCTGTCAAGACTCTCTACTTTGTTTTTTATCTCTTTTCCTTCTAGTTGGTCAGCTTTGATGGCTTCAAGTTCTTTGTTGAAGCTCTGTTTTAGGTCTTGTATGAATTTCTTTACTTCCTTAATTTGGTGTTCAGTGTTTGTCCTCAAATCACTTAGTTGATTGGTTATGGTTTCTTTGGGCTCCCATTCCTTCTGTTGGGTTCCATTCAGCATTCCTTTTGTGGTCTCCCTGACTTCCTTCAGCTCTTTGCTAATGGATTCCATGAATGCCTTTAGTGATCTTTGTGTGTTCTCTACCTGGTCTCTCAATTCCTGTATTACTCTTTGATTAGCTTCCTCCCGTTCGTGGGATTCCTGCAGATCTCTTTGAGTGTTCTCAGCCTGCTCATGCCATTCCTCCCTTTCTCTTTGAGTATTCTCAAGTTGTTCACGCAAATCCTGTATCAGTTTTTGAGTAGCTTCCTCACGCTTATGATATTCCTGTATAAACTTCTGGGATGCCTCCTCTCCCTCCCTGTCACGCTCATACAGAGTCCTTTGTACATTGTCAAACTTTTCATTTATCATGTTTGCCAGCAGTGTTTGTAGAGCTGTTTGGGAACTCTCCTCTGGATTATTCATTATCTGTTCTAACCCTTGATTATCAAGATTGGGAATTGAGATACCCGAATTTGCCATTTTTCTTGTGTTTTTCCGGCTTACTCTGCCCATTTGAGATGAAGATAGCACCAGTTTTGTGCTAGAACACTATCTTAAGGCAACCATCAACCAACGTTTGCATTTGTACAGTCAATAGTCTACAGATACAATCTAGTTCAACAGATACATCTATTCGACATCAAACAACTATATGTTAAAGGACTTCGAACCGCAGAGAAGAATTTGGAAAACCAGAAATTATTAGGGTTAGGGAGAGATGTGGGTAAAAAATAGGAATAGATTGGTGTGGGGAGGCACAGGGAGAGTTAACTATGTCCTAATCACAGTGCAGGAAATAGGTTGGGTAGGATGCAAGTAGAGAGAGAGAGAAAAAGAAGAAAGGGAAAGGGGAATGAAAAGAGACCAGAAAAAAAAATAGAAAAGTAAAAATTAATGTTATTTTAGAGATTAAAAGACCATCTATTTATAGAGGAATATTAATATGTTGAGAGAAAGGAAGGGACATAGAGGAGATGTGAAAAACTTAAAAAAAATGCTTAAAATATTATATAGGTATAAAGAGGTAGTACTGCTATTAATGAATTTAAGTCTCAGAGGTTTTGATTTGAGTAATAAGTTTGTGGATTAAGTGTGTACACAATGGGGGGTAGGGTCTACTGGTTAACTACGGGTTTATCTGAGGATGTGCAGGGCAAGAGTTAAGTCACATAAAGAAGAACAAAGAGGAAAAGATGGAATGGATAGGAAAGTGAGAAGAAAAGATCAGAAGTTCAGTAGAGCTAGACAAAAAACAAAAAGATAATTAAGAATGAAAGAAAAAGAGAAAGAAGACAAGAAAAGAAAGGAAAACACACATTCACGTACTCCTAAAATAAAAATTATAAGAGGAGAAAAGAAAGAAAAAAAAAGTTAATGGAAAACAATTATTTTTTCAGAAGAGGCAAAAATTAAAGATTAATAAAAGTTTTAGAAAAGCAAAAAAAAATTTTTATATATATAAGGTAACAAAAAACGAAAAAAAAAAACAAAACAAAAAAAAAGAAAAGAAGAAGAAGAAGAAAAAAAAAGGTCTTTGATTTTTTTTTGGGGGGGGGTGGGAGGGGTGGGAAGAGTCCTGTATCTCCCTTTTGTCTGTAACCAGAGTGTGGTTGGAGTCTCTGGTCAGCTTGAGGTCCTGTGGCTTGATTGGTTTCTTAAGTCAGTTTGTTGGAACAGGCAGAAAAATGCTCTGCTTTACCCAAGATTTTGAGATTCCCCTCCCAGGTTAGTTTACTGGGAGGGTGATCTGCTTTGAGAATCACAAAAGAGGGGGATGCAGTGATGAGGCTAGGTTCTGGGTAGAGTTGAGGCCTTTCAACAAACAGTAGCTTTTCCCTGGGGCTATTTTGTAAAAAAAAACTCACAGCACCCAGCCTGGAGCCATTCTCAGCGTTTCTGTTTTTCAATTGATTGTGGTGGCTGCTAGAGGGAGGGGCAGCCTCTGGCTCTGGTTACCCGGTGAGGAGAGCCACTCCAATGGCTGGCGCCTGAGCTGGGTGACTTTTCCCTGGATGGAACTGAGTCTGTGAGGTCACTTCGCCGTTAAGTTCTTGTGACCTGCTAAATGACTCGTTTTATTCCAAGGCCTGAGCTGGAGCTAGCCGCTCCTCCGAGCTTTGTCGGTATCCAAGATGGAGATCACCGGTGCTGGGTGGGGGGAGGGGTGGCCTTCCCTCCTCTGCTCCCTGGGAAGGAGTGAGGAAGTGGGGCTTCTACTCACGCCGAGTCTTGGATCCTGGGTCGTCTCTGGTCTGCAAAGTGCAGGATGAAGTTGTCCGCTCCTTGTCGGTTCCTGCTGGTGTTGAGTAGAATCCGCTCGCCCGCTGCGTCTGGCTCCTTCGTCCCGGACTCTCTGTGTGAGCGCTCAGGTATGGCCTTACTATTGGTATTTTGAATCCCTTCTACTTCATGCAAAAATTCCTGCTAGTGTCAACATATAAGGAGGCTATTGTGATGCTTGAACAATTCTGATATTGACAGATGACTGGGAAATTAAAATACACACACAGGCATATAATACACAAAATTATCTTTCCCTTAAAAATTATGAAATTTCAATATTTCTTCATGGTCTTACAGTTGTGGTAAAGAAACTCAGGGAAACAAGATGAAAATGAGCTCCAAGAATGATGTAATAAAATATTTCTTATACATTGTTATACATGGGTGCTTAACACATGTCACTCTAAGAGTGTAGTGTAGCTGCTAAAGAATGAGTTCATCTTTTATAGATGGTGAACTCTGAGACTTTTTTAAAGATAGCTGGTTGAACAGCTTTCTTCCTGTCACCTTTTTACTTGTCCTAGATTCTTGTTATATTCTTTTCAACTGGGGAACACTGAGCTTAAACAAATGTAAAATATTAGCTGAACTAAGTTAAAAATAAATTTTAGGCTTTATATATTTTAGGCTTTAACTCCTTGAATATTATTATGTAAAAAACTGATATTGTTCAGAAATTTGTAGCTTTCTTAATTAGTCCATCTTAATCTACTACTGATGGATATATAATATTTTGATTTTTGCCAAGAGACGAAGTATACTTTAACACTAAATAGGCTAAGTAAATAAAAAATCTGCATAGTAAGATTTGTTTATATGGTGGTAAAGTGGATCACATTTTAATATGTAACATATTCTTAATCTGTCTCAAGTGACTTAAATTGTTATCCTGTTCATTAAATAGAACATTTTACTGAATTTTAGGCTTTTAATGTTAAAGAATGAGTGTTAATTATTCATTACTTAATATTCAAGCAGTATACTGTATGAGAAATAAGAGAGTCATGAACTCAAGCACCGGGGTGCTAATCCAGTTCAGCTATGTGATCAAAAATGGCTCTGCTTTCAGAGCCTAACTTTTCTTAAAATAAAATAGAAATAATACCTATTATGGTTCAGCCAATTTCACAAGGCTATTTATTGAACCAACCAGATACCATTATGTGTAAAAAAGCATTTTTTTTGCATGTACTTACAATTGCTTTAGATTATAAAGACAAGGCATGAGAAATATCTGCTTGATTTGAAGAACTGCAGCTATATTCTCAAGAATAAAATAAAATTGTAGGAAGTGGTGCTGTGGTTCAAGTGGTAGAGTGCTAGCCTTGAGCACAGAGAGGCTTGGGGCCCAGGCCCTGAGTTCAAGTCCTAGGAATGACACCCCCCCCCAAAAAAAAAAGTCTTGCATAAAATAAAATTATCAACTGTGGCCTGAGAGGCCCCTTGACATTCTAAAATTGTGAGTTGATGGCTAGTTCAATTTAATATCATATATTTTGGGAGAAATTATTTGTATTTGTTATTATACTAGACACTAAAGTGATTCCTATTGCCAAGAAATTTATGCTACAGCTGTCTCTAGGGAATGGTTTATTCCCAGAAAACAATGCAAGAAGGTAAAATATAATAATGATAATTACAATAACAGGCTTACAATCAATGAGAATAATGATTCAATATCTGCTTGAAGCTACAGTAAATATCAAACAAATAAGAACAAGTGAAAAACTCCTAAAAGCTCTACTTAAGGTCCCCTCTAGAATACAGTTGAGAAACAATGATCAATCCTCAGAAAAAGTACTAAAAATTCTTTATTATTTATTTCTTTTTCAAATTTGCACAAAACCCAAATTTTATTTTTTTGACATTGTCCTTCATTCTCAGTCTCATAAACTTTCCTTTCTGACACACAGCACAGACAATTCTCTTTTTTTTTAGATGCTTTGAATTTTTTTTTTAATTGTGAAAATACCATACAGAGGGGTTACAATTACATGGGCAAGGTAGTGAATACATTTCTTATCAAGCATTGTAGCCTCCTCCTTTGTTTCTCCTTCCCATCCCTTCCCATCCTCTCCCGCCTCCCTCCCCAGTCCTTCTCCCCCATTCCCCCCTCAACAAATTTGTAAAGTTCGTTTCGACATAACAACTTGTACATCTCATTGTTGCAATGGGTCCACCTGTATCTCTATTTAAACGATTTTTTCCCCTTCCCCTCCACATATACCAACATCAAATACAGTGAAAACAGGGGTTATACCGTGGAGGAGGGACATACAAAGCAACAAAGAAATCATCTTATAAAGTCGGGTGCTGGCAGCTCACTCCTGTAATCCTAGCTACTCAGGAGGCTGAGATGTGAGGATCGAGGTTCAAAGCCAGCCTGGGCAGGAAAGACCTTGAGACCCTATCTCCAATAAACCACCAAAAAGCCGGAAATGGTGCTGTAGCTTAAGTGGTAGAGCGCTCGCCTTGGGCTGAAGAGCTGAGGGACAGCGCCCAAGCCCAGAGTTCAAGCCCCACGATCGGACCCCCCTCCTCCCCCCAAAAAAGAAAAGAAATCATCTTATAAATATGTTAGAAACAAGACAATTCTCTTTGGCTTTCTTTCTGTTTTCAGCTGTCACAGTTTTATTATGAATATCCATTTCACATTTGTAATTTCTTTGATTAATTTTCCTCTTAAATTTTTCCCCTCACTCTCAAGCTTGACCATTTTTACTTGGATAGTAAACATACAAATATTTTTAGTGTCTTCTTATGAATTCCTAAAATTCCACTTATTACAGAATTAACTTAAAGAGTATATAAACCTAAATGGTTGTATGATATTTTCTCCCAAATGGTCATGAGTCACTGTGATTAACCTCCTGTCTGATAAATTTGGACCTGACTTAGTATACATATCAGGATAAATGAGAATAGGATCAGATTTAATCAAGTTATAAAGCCTTCCTAAATGGCTTTTATGTGATTGGTGATAAATTATTCTGAAAATGAAGATGAAAAACAGTCTGCCACTGTGTTTACTACTCAAGGTATCTTTGTCTAGTTCAACTTAGAATTTTGTAAGGAAAGCCACAGAATATTCCATTTCCCATTGGCATTTGTTTTCCAATTTGCTTCATAAAACAACAACATTCTGTTTGCAATTAAAAACATGCATATTTTCTGAGTAAACTAAAAAAAATTCAGTTTAATCCCATAGATGTAATAAAACAAAAACATTTCTCATCTGTTTACCTATACAAACCAGGTTCAAGTCATTCAATATTCTGCATGACAGCTTTTACTTTTAAAGGATATCTTTTCAAATCTAAGGAAACAAAATTAAAACTAATAAATACTAAACTGTAAAATGGCCACCACTATCTCGTGCTGGTGATGGAAGTAAAATGCATGCAGCAAATTTCTGCAGAAATCTGGCTTCATGCATCAAGAAAATTAAACTGTTATCTACATTCAGTTTTTACTTGGATATGTAGAAACCTGGAACCAGCGCACCCCTACCAGTGAGAACTGAATCAAATTGTCTCATTATGTTGAACTCCTCATTTGAAGCATCTCAGGCCTATATGTGGAGATAAGGCAGTTAGAGTGGTGATTAAGTTTAGAATGAGGAGACATAACTGGCCTTAATCCAATTTGACCAATGTCCTTAAACAGGGGGAAATCTGGATGCATGGACAGAGAGCAGGTATGTATTCAAGCACAGAGAAGAGTCCGTGAAGACTCAGTGGGTTAGTATCTGCAAGCCATTTAGGAAGGTTTCAAGAGACATTACATCTGCCAACACCTATGTCTTGAACTTCTGATTTTTTCAGCTACTTCAATTGTAGCATTTTATTTTGGAAGCCTTAGAAAACAAATAATTAGCTTTTAGTGTAATAAAACAAAACAGACAAAATGAATCAATAACCAAAAGAACAAATTTGTGAGTATTCATGAATCCATCAAAAGCTGAGGTCACAACGAAACCAACTTGATCAGTATCTGTCCTTAGATCATTAGCTCACTGACGGTTGTGCACAAAGAAGAAATTGGAACTTAAAAATGTAAAACTTCATCTTTTACAACAATACCAAAATAAATGAAATATTTTGGTGTACATATAACAAAGTATGAGTAAAATCAGTAGACAGACTTTGTGAGTAATCTAAGCAATGTAAAACACACCAATTAAAATTCTCCACTTTTTAAACAGAGTTTTAACTGTTGTGTTTTGCAATGTAGTAAAATCAAGACCCATAAGGAATCTACATGAAACACAATAATAGGCTAAAAGTCATGTTATAAAAATGCACAACAAAACCATCAACCTAACAAAAGTTGGAGAAACTGTAATAAAATCAGACAAGCATTAGGACAAGGCATATTGCTGGTGGCAAAGTAACAATAATAATATGATGATAAAAAAGTCAGCTCTCCAAGAAGAACATAGGATTCTTATAGGGATATGGAATATCAAACGTGGGTGCCTTCTTCTGTCTTAGTGCCAATGTCTCTTGACTCCTTCTCATGCAATTGTTTACACTCCTGAGGCAAGAAAAAGAAACCAAGAAGGGTACTCTCAAAATGAACCTGAGAGGATGACGCTTGGATCCTGACTTTCAAGACTACAAATTCCTTTGTGTAGTCTATTATGGAGTTTTGTGCAAATGGAAAGCTGCCAGTCAGAAAGACAACAGGTCTTTATTTATTGGAAATTGTCAACACAGTCTGCAGGAGAAGACAGCCAGCAACTGGAAAGGCTTATAATTCTAGAGGAAGATGGAAATTGTTGCCATTCTGCAAGTCCATTTGCAACAATAATTAGACACTAAAAATAATTTGTTGAAAAAAAACAGCCAAAGATAAGACTGTATCTCTATGTAGTACCTAAATGCTGTAATCTTATCTTTAGTGGAAGAAGATTTGATTTGAACAAGTATCTTTAATTATAGATTAGTTCCCTAAGTGAGAAACAGGTCCTTTGAAACAAATATAGGTCTCTGTAAATCTAAGGGCTCTGGATGGAGCAAGAATGGAACCAAGTTTACTTCACTAAACAATGTATTTACGATCTCTCAATAAGTCCACAGAATGTAGAGTGGGGTGGGATAGGTAAGGTGAGGGACTGTAGAAGTCTTGCTAATTGAGATTGGAGTGGGGAAGAGAGGGGTATGTGAACTTGGTTAAGAGGTGCTAGATCAGGAATCAAATAAACATCATCAGAGAAATTTCTTATGAGGGTTCACAGTCTTATTTTTGTGTGATAATCCTTGATTTTTCTTCCTTTTGTGTTGCAAATTTATTTAATTTTTCAGAAAATGATTTTGCTGAAACCAGCTCAGAGAGCTTGGGGAAGTAGGAAAGTTTCCATACACTCCTTAATTTTGTGGAGGGGAACTCTTACTGGACTATAAATTGGAATTCCAAACAAACAAAACAAAACTGTTGATGCTAAAGGCTAGAGGGGATAGGCAGACCCATAAAGCTCAAGAATGGCAGGCTGGTAGAGAAGAAAGGTGGTGCCTTGCTGGCTCATAAACTACTGGCCGAGTCATGTCAAAGGGAAAGAGAAAGGGCTTTGTCAACAGCATACTCGTTTCTTATGTTTCCTGAGATCATTTTTAAAAGGTTTGTTTATATATTAAAGTAAGCTTATTTCCTGGTTATAAAGGGCTAGTCATGCAGGCATTTTAAGACTTGCCATCCTAAATATTTGGAAGGAACCACACTTTGAATTGTTTATGTGTGTATTTAGTTTGAATAGGTTGTGTTGTATGTATTTGGTGGCCATTTAAGGATCAGAAGGCATATTGTGACATGAGCTGAAAAGAAAGGAAATATGTGTGTGTGTGTATGTGTGTGTGTGTGTGTGTGTGTGTGTGTGTGTGAATTATTGGCATATGTATGGATGTGTGATATTTAAATATGTATAAATATGTGCAAATGAGCACATACACATTCAGTATGTACCTCCGTCTTTTAGTCTTTGTTAATATAAACTTTATTTACTGCATTCACTTCCAAAGTTGAAAAAATAGAGTTAAATGGTCTTCTAATTAATTCAATTATGAGCTATAAAATACTCAAGTGCTCTTGTTCAGCAGTGGATTGCTACAAGTTGAGAATTTCATAAAAATGTATTTAATAAGTTTTATCTTTTGAAACTCATATAGGTGTGAGAGCTATGTCTTACATATTTTTGTATTTCCCTTTCCTTTACCAAAATACTGAGTACACAACAAGCCTGCAATTAATTAGTCAATAAGTTGTCTGAGTTAACAGTACAGAAATATTATATAACTAGAGGACTAAACAGGTTCTATATTTTATGAATGATGAATGAAGGTCTTAAAACATTGCAAAGAATATTTCTTAGGTATCCAGGTTCTGCCATTTTGATACATAAATTTATTTGTGCATAAAATTAAAATTAGGCTAGTAAAATTAGTACAATGTATGTTCATCTTCATCTGCAAACTTGCATCACCAAAGTTCAACAGAAGATTTCATTTTAGTTAAGTGGGAGAATACATAAGAGACTTACAATTTAATTTAATGGAATAGTCAACAGTATTGAAGAAGTCTAGGCTGCTGCAAGTTCTCTAAGTGACCCTTACTGGTCACTTTGAACCAGAGCCCTGAGTTGAGGCAGGGCCTACATTTGAATTTCAGCTCTGCACCGTATTCACTATATGTGATCCTGGGCTGATTGACAAACCTCTCTGTGCCGCAGTTTCCGGTTCACAAATGGGGATATTAAGAGCACTTACATTAGTTGTAAGAACTACATGGATCTATACGTGCATGTGCCAAGTGCACAGGGAAGACTCAGCCATGAATTAAATTCTCAGAAAGATTATTTGTTGATAACTACACACATTTCTTATTGTTCCTTCAACAAATTATTACAAATCCACATGCTTAAAATAGCCAATTTTATGATCTGAGTTCTGTAGTTTATGATGTTGACACAGGCTTCAGGAGGTTCAAATAAGGTGAATGAGGTGTTGTTTGGCTGCATTGCCTTCCATATAGATTCCAGGGAGGATCTGTTTCTTTGTTCATTTGAGTTGTTGGCAAAACTCACTTCTTGTGGCTTATGATCTAAACCTCTGTGCTCCTCCTGGCAGTCTGCAGAGGGCTGTTTCCAGCTTCTAAAAGCTGCTGCATTCCTTGACTCATGACCTCCTTTACCAGCTTCAAAGCCAACAGAGGAGGCCAAGTCTTCTTTGTGTGACATCCTTCATGGCTGTGAATCCACCCAGGGCAGGTCCTTCATTTAAAGTTTCAAGTGATTAGATTGGGTCCAACTAGATAATCTATAACAAGTATCTCCTTTGTTGTAAAGTCCTTATGCTTAATTAGAGACTCAAAGTTCCTCTGCAAAATTAAATAACAGTCACAGGTTCTAAAGGCTGTTCAGTGATAATTATTATTGAGGAGGAACGGTCATTATTCTACTTGCCTCCATCTACTGTACAACTGGGGCCAAGGGTAAGATTTAATCATCAGAAATCATGGCAGAGACATTTATCAATTTCTGTATATATTTCAATGTGGAAAGAAGCTATTCTAAGCTCTTTCCCTAGAAGAATGTTTATAGAACATACTGTTCAGTACAAGTACAGCACGGTATTTTTGTAAGATAATAGACATGAAATTAAAAATAAATGTGTATGTTGGGCCCATAACCTTTGTCAAATAATATTAGTAAACAAGATAGATTCAATTTGATTTCTTGACAAAAAAATTTTTCCTTCCCCCAATGTGTCAATATGCCTTGTGATTTTCCAAAAGGAGAGGATAGTATATTTATCATAATTATATTTGATTATAGGAATTTCATTTTTATTTGCTGAAAAAATATAAAATAACTTTTAGGAGTAATAGTCTCAGTACTTGCATGATACTAAGACATTTGGCCAGTAGAATTGAGAAACTTTCCCACTGCTTGGGAGGCAGATTTGTAATGAGGTTCTATTCTGGTCATTAAAAAAATGTGTTATCTACAATCCCCTTTAAAAGTTTACATTTTCTTTCAAAAGTAGGTGATAAAAGTATCATATAATTATGATATTTAGTGTATTTAGAAGCATTTATATTATATGGACACAGCGTTTGGCCATTGGAGAAATAATAATTAATAATGTTTAATATTTTATGAATGTTTAAAAATGTCCATTACTGTGGGAAAGTACTTTATAAGAATTATTACATTTAATCCTAATAACAGTGCTTATGAGATAAATACTATACTCATGAAGATGCTGAGATTTAACAAAACACTATTTATTTACTGAGACTGAATGCACACATTTGGGACCAAGTCAGCCTTGTACAAGGACCATAGGGGATAAGATGGTATCTTTTGGAAATGGCATTGGAAGTAGGTTTCCTCTTCATGCTTAAATTTAAAGGAGTCTTGGAGTCAGATAATAAATACAAATTTCCATAAAGGTAGTGAGAATATATAGGTCCTCTGGAAGGGTTAAGAGTTGCTGTGGGGCTGGGAAGGTGGCTCAGTGGTAGAGTGCTTGCCTTGCATGCATGAGGCCCTGGGTTCGATTCCTCAGCACCACATAAGCAGAAAAAGCTGGAAGTGGTTCTGTGGCTCAAGTGGTAGAGCACTAGCCTTGAGCTGAACAGCTGAGGGACAGTGCCCAGGCCCAGAGTTCAGGCCCCAGGAACGGCCAAAAAAAAAAAGAGCTGCTGTGGTCTTGAGTAGAGATAAGAATGCCTACTCTTTGGGTAGTGTGGTTCATCAAGCTTCCATTGCTTGATTAAAACACCTTGTGAAGTCTTCAGATTTCCTTTGTTTTGATTTCATATTAGCTAAGCAACCTTCTCATCTTAATTTGCTTTCCTGCAGAAGCTTTCCTAACAAGCAGTGAAGGTTCACTCTGGCTGACAGGAACATTCCTCATAGTGAATTAAGAAATTGTCATTCCAATGTATAAATTGGCCTCTCCTCAGCTGGGTCAGGATGAATCATCAGACTTGATCCCTTCTGTGTGAACTAATGGAAGAGGACTCTGAACCCCCTGAGGTGAATGGAGAGCGGATCTGACATCCAGATAAGAACATGCCCATTAGGTCACAAATTAATTCCTCAGCAAATGCTTGATGGAACTTTCTACATGCCAGACACTGCTCCCAGCCCCAGATCCTCTGCAAAAGTGAGAAGTGCACTTTGCTTCAGAGAACATATAGTTAGGGAAAGAAAGAAAAACTTGAAAAAAGTACAGAAATAGAGATAGATAAAATATAAAGATATGAAAAATATCAGGTAGTGATTGGTGTTCCCAAGAAAATTAAATAGAGTGACATGGCAAAGCGTAACTAGGTGGCATTTTTTTAAGGGAAGTGGCTAAAATAATGGACTACAGGCATGAGGTTAAATTTATCTCCATTAGTTAATAGTATTTGACCTTGAGCAGTTTTCTTAGCACCTTTGGGGCTTACTATCTGTAAAAATTGAGCTTGTAACCATATAATCCACTTGTGGGGATGCTAATAATATTTAATGAGTTAATATATACAAAGTATTTAGAATGGTGCTAGATATGCTACCAAAGTATTTGCTACTATTATTGTTCATGTTTATTTAAAGATGTTTAACTGTGATTTGATTGAGCAGAAGGCTAGCCACATAAATCAGAGAGAACATTTAAAGCAGAGGGAAATGCTAGTGCAAATACACAAAGATAAAAATGTGTTTAGCCCTGGTAAGAATCAGGATGAAGGCTGGGGAGCAGTACATTAGAAAGGTTAGACCGAGGCAGGTCTAACTTCCTGACTTCCAGGAAGTGAAGTGCACATGCTTTGAAACACACAAGATACACTTAGTTTGTTTGAGGACTACTAAGAGAGTAAGAACAAGGAGAATAATCAAGACATCATGTCAACAGCCATGTGGAAGACTTTTTCTAGTTTGAAACAAATATACCATCAAGCACCTCTCTGTATAGGTGTCTGTGCCTATCTAACCATCTACCTGTCTATCTACAAAATAATCACATTATAAATGTTAACTCTGGACAGGAAAGTTTTTACTTTTAGTTGTAATTTATATGTGTCTCAAAGATGCTTATATCTCATGGTTAGCATTCTTCCCATTTGAATGGATCTTTTATCATCTCTTTGTGAAATAATTGCTTAGGCATTAATCTTATATTTTTATCACACCAGTCATTCTACTTTCATATCAAAATGCATGCACTTTCATCTGGAACAGGATATGTTGTATGTATATGATCTATCATTATCAATCTAAGGCAGGATTGGTCGGCTTTCTATGTGTTCATTTGTTTCTCTGGAATGCTGTAGCTATAGTTTGAATAGCATAGTTTTGAAAGACTTCCAACTGGATAAGGTCAGGCTGGCACGGATCTGTTCAATATGCTTGACAGTGAGTCAAGGTGACTTTGTATTTAGCTTAAATCACCAGACTTGGGAACTATTCTTATTCTATCTACTCTTCCTAAAGGAAATTTAATATCTAAAAGCTGGTCTTATTTGCTAATATATTCAGATCTTACCTGTTTATTCAGTTCTAGTTTTCTTTACACTTAACTGGGGTTGCAGGTCAATTTATTCTTTGCTCCTAAATAATAACTAAATAACAATAAAATAACTTTAATAGCATGCTTTTTATTTTGCTACTGCTAAGGATGGAACCTAGGGTTTTGGTATCACTTTAGCAACTCTCAGCTCTTTGTTTTATTTTTGAGACAATGTTTCAGTAATTTTGCCCAGGCTGGCCTTGAACTTCAGATATTCTGGCTTCTGCCTAGCAATTAGTGAGCATTACAGGAATATGTTAAAATGAAAAGCTTACCTATAGTCTTTTTGTATTATTAATTATCTCTAGAAGGCATGTTAACATTAGATGTGACTTTTCAAGTATCTAAAGATTTCCAAGATTATTCAAACATATTCTTAATATTCAAAATA
This sequence comes from Dipodomys spectabilis, assembly GCF_019054845.1. NCBI lineage: Eukaryota > Metazoa > Chordata > Mammalia > Rodentia > Heteromyidae > Dipodomys > Dipodomys spectabilis. The sequence goes on from NW_024870700.1 coordinate 6,516,010, forward strand.
TGTATTTTTAATACAATACTCTCAGGAAGATATGGTCTAAGGAAGACTGTTGAGACTGCATTGCTGCCATGAGTTTTCTTCTTCACATAGATCTTATAAGTGCTAAAATTCAAATTAGTGATTAATTTATTTGTTATCTTTCTTCTGAGATTAATAAATTAGAGGAGCAAAATTTTAATAATAAAACATCTTTCTCTTTGAAGGAGAAACTGGAATTAAAGACAAGTCTGAATTGCAACATGAAATAAGATGGAATATTCAAATAAAAGCAATGGCAATATAAAATATAGACATGAGAAAAATTCATCTTTATTAAGAGAAGTTTCATGCTGTTACCTATCACTCAAAACTAAGCAGACACATGGTTGAGCTGATGGATAAACACATGTCTGTAATCCCAGCTCTACAACAACCAGAGATGCAGAAAACTAGTACAAGATAAATCCAGGTACAAAAGTAGTGAATCAACATCTTCACAAAGAAGTTGGGAGAGTAATACAAGTCTATCATCCCAGACATATGAGAGATAAAGGTAGGAATATCATTTTCCACAACTGGCAAAAATTGGATATTCTATCCAAAAATTAAAGACAAAGGGGCAAAAAATGTAGGTCAAGCACGTGCCTAGCAAGTGTGAAGACCTGAATTTAAACACCAAAACTAAATTAAAATCAGAAACACATAATATACTTCTGATGTTGTTTTCACAACTACTCCTTATTCTTCTTTATAGCAAACATCATGAAAAAGTATTATGTGTAGTGATATGTGTAATAGTGGACTAAATGGTCCTCTTTATCATAATTGTTTTTCCAAGTTATCACACGTATATATAGCAGAGAAAAGGATTAATTTTTCTTTCATTTTAGTTACATATGCTTGTGTAACAAATAACACCAAAACTTAGCAAGTTAACACTATCGCCAATGTCTCTGTGGGTTAGGATCAAGGCTTTGCTCTGGATGGCTCTAATTCATCAGTCTCTGGCCTATAATCATGAGTCCAGCAGTTCAGCTTTGATTATTTCAAAGCATAACTTGGAGATGAATCATTGTAAGCTCACTCAAAAGACTTCTGGTTGACCTCTGGCCAGTTGCTTGCCACATGGGCAGCTTACCACATAGAAGCTGGTTTTTCTCACAGAGATTAAGAAAGAAATTAAATGTGACAGCAAGGAAAGTGGAATTCACAAGCTTTAATTCACCTGATCTCTAAAGTAACATCTCATCACTTTTGCCATATTCTACTACTAGAAATGATGGGGTCTATCATATACTCAAGAAGGTAGGAATTACACAAACTCATTAATCTCAGGAAGTGGAGATCATGAGAACCATTCTATAGGTTGCCTCCTACCACTTTTTCCTAGAATATAAGGTTCATGGAAACAGGGACATTATTCCATTTTCTGTAGTTTCCCAGAATATACACCAGTCTTTGTCCACAGAAGAGTTATTTGGTTTTTATCTGTTAATAATAAGATTCAACTTACCTGGCTGTTTTCTTTCCTCTGTCCTCTTTTTACACTAAAATCGTATTTGAGAGGGATGGTGTCTTAGATTCAGAATGCTATGTGTTTCTATTCCCCTACCGAGAGTGTCTGTAGGCTATGGCTACCCAAGCCCAGGCCAGATGGTACCATTGTCAACTCCAACTCACAACCCCTTGTTCCTCCTACTGTAGCATCTGTGAATTCACACAGTGCCTATGCCCTGTGTACAGGTCTTGTCCCCTCAGGCCATGAACCTCTTGAAATTAAGTGCCATATGGATAACCAAGATAAGCCTAGAGCAAACCTTGCTTGCCAGAAAGTATCTAAGAGTTCTTGCAAACTCTAGACAAAGGATAACACTGGTGATGAGTGAGTTTTCTGTTAATCCTTACTAAATTTTCTGTACACATTTGCTGAATATCTGAAATTAGATATGGAATTAGTTGTAACCAATGGATAGCATGGCTTAAAAATCTACCTACCTTTTGGTTCAGATTTTCATTGGCTCAATGTCATGAAACTGAGTTTCGAAAATAGAGCTTTCTATTGTTCCTCATATCTTAAGTAGAAGCCTAGTCAGAGAAAAGGCAGTAAACACTAGAAATATTCTAAATTATACAATGCAAAGCCTTGTCCTCTATTTTCCCCAGTATAAAAATGATAAATCATGCTGGGTGCCTGTGGCTCATGTCTATGATCCTAGCTACTCAACATTCTGAGATCTAAGGATCACAGTTCACAGCCAGCATAGACAAGAATATCCATGAGACTCATCTCCAATTAACCATCAAAAAACTGGAAGGGGATCTGTGGCAGAAAGTAGTAAAGTCACCACTCCACTCAGGGACAGTACCCAGGCACTGAGTTCAAGCCCCATGACTGACAAAAAATAATAAGTCACATGGGGGTAGTAAAGAACAAAAGTAGGTTAACTTTGTACTCTTAATTCTTGTCTTCAAAGACAGATTCATTTTCAGCATCATGCAGAAAGCACTTGAACCCCCCTGGATTATTTTTTACCTTTTATCTGAAAATTTCCTAGGAACAGCATCAAGGAGGACTCAAGTCAGCCTAAAATAGGCTGCTAATTAGCTATATTTATAGCAACAAATTGCCCCTGCCTTTTGTATTTCAATCCATTATTAATTTATATGGATAAATTCAAGCTCCAGAATCTTTTTGCCCCAAAATAATACCAAATACACAGAATTTAAGACTTTTCATATAAACTAGAATAATAGGAATTATTTTCCTAATTGCATTGGATTGGTTAGAAGACAGATATTTTGATAACATGGTGTGAATTTATACTAAGCCAACACAAGGATTTTATGAAGAAATAATATCTTGTTCGAATCCAGTTCCATATTGCTATGATGACCTAGACATGGCAAAAGTAATCAAAATTGCCAATCTATCATTTTCCCTTCTCCTGCATACCTTAGTCTGACAAAATTATCTACCAAATGGTTACTAGGAGGGCTCAGTAAGTTCCCTTTGCCTAACTTGAAGAAGGATGTGCTTGAGGGATAGAAGAGAGACTAGCATTGGAGCCGTGTTATACTGCCTCACTAGATGTAAGCATGTATCTTCTATGGAAAAAGTTTTTTTTTTGTCAGTCGTGGGCCTGAACTCTGGACCTGGGTGCTGTCCCTCAGCTCTTCAGCTCAAGGCTAGCGCTCTACCACTTGAGCCACAGCGCCACTTCCAGCTTTTTCTGCTTATGTGATGCTGAGGAATCGAACCTAGCGCCTCATGCATGCAAGGCAAGCACTCTACCACTGAGCCACCTTCCCAGCACCTAAAACAGACTTTCAGAATGGTAATAGTCTTCATTAGAAGTCAAAAAGCTGAGTTTTATACCTAAAATAAGTATATCGCATGTTAATACCCTAACATTTCAAATGTCACTAGGCACCACCATATGGTGCCTTGTTTGTAGTAGGTATGAATGTACCCATGTCTCTACATGTACATGTATATGAACATGCAAGCATGCATGCCTTAAAACAGCAAATTGCCTTGCCCATCTGTTGTGACAGTAGTAAAGAGCCTACAGAGGCTTAAAGCATGTGTAATGAAGATTGATTTGATATTACTATGAGCATTTACTGCAGGTGGCTGGGCTCACCCAGATTATTCCCACTGGCAAGTCACAGAGAAATTCTTTCTTAAACAATTACATGCTCCCATTGCTTTTTGTCTCACCTTCTACCCACTTTAGCCAAATTGCTTGTCTGCTTATCTTTTCAGTGCACAGAATAATGGATATATATATATATATATATATATATATATATATATATATATATATATATTCCAAGATTTCATCTTAGAGCAGTGGTCATAATGTTGGAGAACAGGTAATAATGTAGACTTTATCCTGATGATGCTAGAGTCATTGCCCATTGAAAAAAGGAGCCCATGTTACACTGCTCAGCTCAACCATGTGTCTGCTTAGTTTTGAGTGATAGGTAACAGCATGAAACTTCCCTTATTAAAGATGAATTTTTCTCATGTCTATATTTTATATTGCCATTGCTTTTATTTGAATATTCCATCTTATTTCATGTTGCAATTCAGACTTGTCTTTAATTCCAGTTTCTCCTTCAAAGAGAAAGATGTTTTATTATTAAAATTTTGCTCCTCTAATTTATTAATCTCAGAAGAAAGATAACAGTATGTTGGGATACAAAACATTAGTAACTTTACACAAGGTATACAAGATAACTATAAAATTGCATCAAACAATAGATTTCTCAAAAGATATTTATCAAAAAGCATGCTAATAATGCTAATAATCACAAATACAGGTAACCCTGTATTTGACATAGTTGACATGGTGAATTGAAACCATTTGTACAACTACTTAAAGATAATATAAATCAATTATTACCCATCATGCCTGGCCCTAATTTTAATTTTCAAGATAAAAATAACAATGTTTTTATGTTAATGGAAAGAAGGTGGGACTTTGATATATGTCCCTCTACTAAGTGAAAAAAGTAAGATTTAGCAAATAGAAAAATGGAAATGGAAGACAGAATTTGGTAAATGAGATGTATGGACTAGGAAAAACAATTAGTAAGCACTGGACCAAAATCACAGCTAGGGTCTACACTATAAATCTAGGAAGTTGAACCTCCTCCTTCTTTTCTCAGGGGAAGGGATATCTAAACAGGTGTTCCCATCAGGTCATCTTGATAGTGAAATGCAGAATGATGCACACGGGGTAGGAGAAATGTGTAAAGGCCAATATGGTATTAAAGGCCAATATGGTACTAATTTCTGTTGTGTTACATCTACTTCACCTGAGAAAGTTTATTGCTCAATCATTATTCTATAAAAAATTAGATTTATTTCTGTAGAGTAGCTTATCTTTTTTGTTAGTCCACAATCTTTTAGTAGCTGTGGATGAAACAGAAAGTAGTCAAGTCTACTTAGAGAACTGAATGTTCTTGGGATTGTGTGTTTGCTTATCATTTCTGACAGCAAGTGGGTTTACTCCCCTTTCCTGCACTCATGGATGATTTGGGGAAGGTGTGTAAATCTAGACATACATTTAATGTCCATGGAAAATATCACTGAAAGGAAAGCCCACTCTTCTTTCAAGACAAAAATTAAAAAAAAAAAATCATGCTGTGGTATAATCTATAACTGTTTTTTGCTGTTCCTGGGCATTGAACTGTGAGCCTGGGAACTGTCCTGGAGCTTCTTTTTGCTCAAGGTTAGCACTCTACCACCTGAGCCACAGCACCATTTCTGGCCTTTTCTGAGTAGTCTATTGGAGATGAGAGTCTCACAGACTTTCTTGCCCAGGCTAGCTATGAACTGTGACCCTTAGATCTCAGCTTCCTGAGTAGCTAGGATTTTAGACATGAGTTATGAGTGCCTGATTAACTTTAATGTTTTAGGAGAGGGTATTGAGGTTTGAACTGAGGACTTCAAGCTTATAAGGCAGGTGCTCTACCACTTAAGTCATACTTGTAGTCCAATGTGAATTTAATTTTAACATTAGCATTTGAGAATATTCAGAAATCATGGAGTTAGAAGAAAACTTATGTAGGGCTGGGAAGGTGACTCAGTAATAGAGCACTTGCCTTGCATGCTTGAGGCCCTGGGTTCGATTCCTCAGCACCACATAAGCAAAAAGAAAAAGGCCGGAAGTGGGGCTGACACTCAACTGGTAGAGCACTAGGCTTGAGCTGAAGAGCTGAGGGATAGTGCCCAGGCCCAGAGTTTAAGCCCCATGACCAGACCCCACCCCCCCAAAAAAGAGAAAACTTAGGTAGCCTCTTGATTTCTCACTTAGAAAGATAAAGGATTCTCTTCTTTTATAATCTCAGTTGCCCAGTAATTTTAGTTATTTTGAGACGAGTATTTGCAGAGAAAAGGAGTCCTCAGGTTTTTGTTTTCACTTCTGAAATCAGTCTTCCTCACATTCAAGCTTGCTTTATGTAAATTCAGGGCCACATAGATTCAAATGGTTAGGCATAGCTTTTGAAAATTTATTTTTCTGCATTAACCTAAGATGATTTTTTAAAAAAAATCTCAGTAAAAGTGTTAAGTCATTGAAGGTTCTAAAGCAATAACATTTTTAACTTGCTAAAGGATTTGAAATTTTTTCCATGAACACTTTTAGAAATGTTTTTCAGTTTTTCTATGAAACCATAGCCATAAGATAAAAAAAAAATTAGGCATGTCCCAGATCACCAAGGCAACAGAACATCTGGCTGAATGGAATGAAACTGAGTCTGTGCTGCCCTATTCCTCAAAATAGCTGCAAAGATAACAAATAGAAATCTTTCACAAAGAGGTTGCAATATTCATAATTACACCAAAATGAACAGATGTAGTAGAAAATAAGCAAGATCTAGAAGAAAGAAAAGCCAGGCAATGGTAGAAATTCACGACCTAGTTTTCAGGAAAGCCTTAGAGTACTGATTTCCTGTGTCTCCAAGAGAAGATAGCAAAATATTGATGCCTTCTAAAAAGTATAATGCTCTTGTGCTGCACCAATCAGAGTATGCTTAATTATGTTTATTTGTTTCTTTTCTCTCAAGAGAGAAATTCATGAATTTCTTTCACCTCAGACTAGAATTAGGAAGTTACTTTTTGCTTACAAAAAATAATTGCCCACCATTAAATGTGCATAAGAAAAAGCAAACCTCGTGAAACTGGGTAATTGAGATCCAAGTGCATGCAAGGAAGCTATTTTAAACACAATGAGTAATTAGAAGCAGATATTTTGCAAGATATCTTGGAAGGAAGAAGTCACAGGGCAAACATTACAGTTGAAAGTTAAAAGGAGCTTTGGTTAGTGCTAGAGGAGGTTGAGAAAATCTGAATAAAGCTTGGAGCCCTATTAAATGGCAGAAGCCAATTCTAGTGAAGTCAACTTGGATAAAGAAGCAAAAGGGAAAAAAGAAGGCCAATTAATCTTGAGCTATATAATATAAGTACTATTGCTGAACTGTCAATCATAGCAGCAATAGTGACTGACACTGTTCCTAATGCTGGGAAACACTTGAGTATGCATGAGTTATTTTGCATGCATTAATAATTTAAGTAAAGGAGGAAGAACTTATGTATAGAGAGACTAAACTTCATTCAACATTGTAGTAAAGCCATTAAGTAAAGGAAGAACACAAAGCGGACAATGAATATTCTTAAAACAAACTAAAGTATAATCCAGGATAGATTAAAGCTTGATTAATATTGCCCAATAATTTTGCACAACTCTTTAAATAATTGATTTATATTATCTTTAAGTAGTTGTACAAATGGTTTCAATTAACCATGTCAACTATGAGTATAACCCATCTTGAACAGGGTTACCTCTCCCATCATCCTCCCCACCCCTTCTTTTCTACTTTTACTAATGAACTTAGTCTAACAGTATTTGTGATTATTAGCATTATTAGCATGCTTTTTGATAAATATCTTTTGAGAAATCTATTGTTTGATGCAATTTTATAGTTATCTTGTATACCTTGTGTAAAGTTACTAATGTTTTGTATCCCAACATACTGGATTTAATCCTAGTATATCTAATAGATTCTTCTTCCTGATGAACCAAGAGTTATATTTACTTACATATACTCATCAACAAATCAATATAGAAGAGCAAGTTTTGGTATATTACATAGTTGAGTACAACATAGCAGTAACCTAAGATATTTTTAAATTGTTCCCATCCATGCTTTAATTTCAGATTAATTTTATAAATGATAAATATTTATAAGCAAAGAACAGACACACTAGAGAAATAACTGAGGTACCTAGTTTTCTAGTAGAAAATATTAATATATCATTGCCATATATAAAAAAAGATCAAGTATTCAGCCACAAGGCTATAGGGAAGATAAGAGTACTATAGAGTACAGACATAAATAAAAACGCTGGTATTTTGAGGAATTTATACATAGTTATCAGTTTTGAAACATAAGTACTTAGTGCTCTTATTTTCTAAATCTGTATGCATTTATATCCTTTATATTTAAAAAATAAATTTACTTTGTTTCCTAAAATTTTACCCAATTTGTATTGTCTTTAAGTCCAATACAATCTATAGCTTTATGACATAGTACATTCCTCATAAACATTAAACTTTTATGTGGCTATGTACCTATATGATTTTTAAATGCTGCTCTTAACATAAATGGTATTGATGAAAAAAATCATTGTTTTTATTTTTAAGTAATTATATAGTGTAATATATATTCTCTCTCTTAATTGAAGTTAGAAAATGAAAGAATTAACTGGTAAAAAATTAAAATGATAAATAAGAGTACATTATTAAACAGAATGGTAATAATTAGATAAACCAATCATATGATACAACATGCATATATTTATTCAGGAGTAAAAACAGATATGTAGCAAAAATACCTGTTTTTTGTGTTCCTGGCAAGCCATGAGTGAGGATATTTTAGTACAATTTACCAGGCAGCAACTGGAATCTTTACATGCTTTGGAAAGATAGGTTTTCTCCAATCGTCTTCCCTAATTTATGGTTTCTTTGCTACACTGTCTTTATGCCAGGAATCTCAGTTTCCCTTACATTACTCAGGTACAACTTGCCACATTATGAATTGCCACAAATATTGGTACATCCTATAAAATTAATGAATCACCTTGGGAAAAGGTGAGACAGAACAGCTCTAATGCTAGATCCATCAATCTTTTACCTGGGTGTTGAAAAATGGAACTTCTTTGATAGGTTCTAAATTGAAACATAACTCAATGAAGAATTGAAGAGGCCTCCTCTTCTGGAGTCCTGCTGACAAGGTCTTTTATTCTACCAGGCATAACCCAAGGAAATATGTTTCTGTTTGCTCAGGGAGATGTCCTGGAATTCAGCTTCTCAGACATATTACCTTTGGGCATACTTCCTTAGGAGGCCCTAAAAAATCAAAAGCTATTTCTCTGCATATTCCTTATTATTATCCATTCTTATTGTGTTACTTTCCTAGGTAGGAATCTGACTTAAGTCCTGACTCATTTCAGATGTTAATTATCTTCAGTAGATATGAGTAGATACAAAATGTTAAGAGTTTAATCTTTTTTAATTTAAATTTTACTGTAAAAGTGATATAGAGATAGACTCAGATAATGAGTCTATTTCTTTTTCAACAGTTTTATTACCCCCTGCCTCATTTTCTCCTACTTTTTCTCCTCCCAAACCCCCTACTCCTAGGTTATAAAGTTCATTTCCAACATAATGTCTAGGGAGTATTACTGCTGAATTATTTCACCCTTTGTACCACTGTTTCTGTGATTCCCCTTCCCACCCCCAAGTCAGATATACCTATATATAAGACAAAAGGTACAGAAATAAAAAATGAACAAAAGGTAATAAACCAAAGGGAAAAAAGAAAAAAAACTGTAAATAGTACAAAAAAACCACCTTGTTTCCATTTTGGAGTTCATTTCAATAGCATCATTTTAAATGGTCATTTGCACATAGCTATTGAGCCATTGTGATCCTCTCCTAAAAATGTACTCCTTTGTCCTCACTGTGTGAATGCTTGGAGTACTGTTTAATTAATCATGTCTAAGTGTAATTATTTTAAATGACCCCAAAGATACATGTGCTGAAGGCTTGATGTGAGGCAATGTTGAGACATAGCAGAACCTTTAGGAAGTTGAGCCTGGTAGATGGGAGTTAGGTCATGAGGCTGTGTCCCTCAAGGAGACATGGGGACCTGTAGGTCTGACTTCCAATTCTCTCTCTCTCTCTCTTTCTTTCTTTTTCTTTCTTTTCTCTCCTCTCTCTCTCTCCCTCTCTCCCTCTCTCTCTCTCTCTCTCTCTCTCTCTCTCTCTCTCTCTCTCTCTCTCTCTGCCTAGACACACTGAGGAGAAAACCACACATACTCTGTCATGATGTCACAATCTACAGGCCAAGAGACAATGGACTGAAAATTCTGTAACTGTAGCCAAACTCAATTACTTCTCCTTTTAAGATAAATTTTAAGGTATTTTGTCACCATAATGGAAGTTGACTAACCTTCCTTTCCTTATGAAAGTGGAAAGTTTTCTGCTATACAGCCCAGCAAATAGCTGTGATCTGGGAGACAACTAAGTAGAGAAAAAAATCTACTGCTAAGAAGTTTCACATACTTTTTATTTTACTTTTTGTAGGTCATGGGGCTTGAGCTCAAGGCCAAAGAGCTGTTCCGAAGCTCTTTATGCATAAGGCTAGCACTCTACTATTTGAGCCACAAGCTCCACTTCTGATTTTTGAGTGGTTAATTGGAGATGAGAGTCTCCTGGGGACTTTTCTGCCCTGGATGGCGTCAAACAGCAATCCTCATATTTCAGCCTCCTGAATAGCTATGATTACAGGCATGAGCCACCAGCACCTGGTTTCACGTATTGTTTTAAAAGTAAAATTTGATGGTGAAAAATTTCTACCTTCCATCCAGAAAATGAAATATAACTCTGAAGGGTTTTTTTTCTTTTTGTCAGTCGTGGGGCCTGAACTCTGGACCTGGGTGCTGTGCCTCAGCTCTTCCGCTCAAGGCTAGTGCTCTACCGCTAGAACCACAGAGCCACTTCTGGCTTTTTCTGCTTATGTGGCACTGAGGAATCGAACTCAGGGCCTCATGTATGCAAGGCAAGCACTCTACTACTGAGCCACCTTCCCAGCCCCTAGGGGTTTTCTTTTAGTATGACCTTTTTCTTGTAAAAATGTACATGGAGATGTTTGTGGTTGGTGTGACACAGGAAGATAGCATGTAGTATTATTCCAGGGCTGACCTCTCTTTTCAAGTTTTGTACAGCCTGAGATTCTTTTACTCCTTAAATATATACCATATAAATGAAAAAAATATATCAGTGAGTATTGTTCTTAATCCTTATCACCTTCTAATAAGCTACGTATTAAGGCTGAAAGGGGAAATACAACCAGAGTCCAGTATGCCATTGATCCTATATAGGGCATCTTGTATGATTACTATGTTGCGCAGAAATTTTTATGAAGAAACATCTACCGCTAGGCACTGGTGGCTTATGTCTGTCAAGCTACTGTAATCCTAGCTTATGTCTGTAATCCTAGCCTCAGGAGGCTGAGATCTTAGTATTATGGTTAGAAATCATCTGGATAGGAATGACTGTGAGGCTCTTATCTCCAATAAATGACTCAGAAAAAGCTGTCTCACTGTAGCTCAAGTGGAAGAGCACTAGCTTGAGCACAGAGAGGCTCTGGACAGCACTAGCTTGAGCACAGAGAGGCTCTGGACAGCACTAGCTTGAGCACAGAGAGGCTCTGGACAGCACTAGCTTGAGCACAGAGAGGCTCTGGACAGCACTAGCTTGAGCACAGAGAGGCTCTGGACAGCACTAGCTTGAGCACAGAGAGGCTCTGGACAGCACTAGCTTGAGCACAGAGAGGCTCTGGACAGCACTAGCTTGAGCACAGAGAGGCTCTGGACAGCACTTAGGCCCTGAGTTCAGGCCTGAGGACTGGAAAAAAGAAAAACAAAAATGAAAATTATCTATAGAAGTCATAATTTGAATTACTTTTAACCAAATATAACAAGTTGGGGAATATTGCTAAGTACTTTTTTGCTGGTGTGTGTGTGGGGGGGGGGGGTGGTATACTGGCGCTCACACTTGCGTCTCTCATTTTCTACTTGAGCCATGCTTCTAGCTCATGTTATTTGCTGGTTATTACAGAGACAGAGTCTAAATGACCTTTTCTACCTGGCCTGGCTTTGAATCACAACTTTCTAGATTTCAGTTCCCTGCATAGCTAGGATTTTAGGTGTAAGTCACCTGTGCTCAGCTTGTTCAATACTTTTGAAATGTGTTGTTTCCATAGAACTCCTTTTTTGGATATACATATCAAATAGAATATTAAACTTACATTCAACTTACCTGGAACTCAGAATCTATGTAGATGGTATAAACATGAATAGATATGTTATCACTTACATAAATAGGATCATATTTCCAACCAACAGTTGCTTCTCATTATCAATTAATGTAATTTATCAACTGAAGTAAACTTTGGACAGGTCAAAAAAGAACCAGGAAAGAAAAATGGTTTTTATGTGATCTATATAGAATTCTTGTGCTTCTCTAAGATAAATCAATTTATTTACTGTGGTCTTAAGTAAGCAAGTGTTACTGTGCAGTTACTGTGCAGTATTCTTTCTCCCAGCCCCAACACCTATGTAATGAATTAGTATAGGGGAAATTGATCTCAAGAGCTATTACTCTATAACCAATATGATTTCTAAGACATCTGTGGGAAGTCTCATTTACCTAAAATTTGGTACACCATCTGCTGCTTTAGTGTCTGAAATTATTGTAGTGGACATTACATAGAAGGCACTTGAATATATTTCTAAGAAAAAATATTGTACTAACACAACAGTATTTTTTTTTATCAGATTAGTCAAAAGAAACTAGAAAGATTGCATTCTTTCTAAACTCAGTAAGTTAGCTTTGTTTATCAGGGAGACTGGGTTCATGCTTTAGTCTCTGTAAATCTCACATATACTCAGGTTCTTTTTTTTCTGATAAAGTTCTCTGTATCAGTGTTGACTCTGATTTTGATTACCCTAAACTGTCTGAGTGGCTCTTTCCTCGGCTCATTTTTTTTCCTTGTCTCTCCAACAAAATTGTCCTGAAAGCCTATTTTCTAAGAACATTTCAACTTATTTTATGACCTTGGTTTTTTATACCATTTCTACAATGATAGAAAGAAAAACTACAGAAAAAACTATAGCAAGGAAGATTTCATTCTTCCACATCTTAGACTTAGTTTTAGGAGATATCTGAGGTCAATGAAGCCAGAAGAAATGGAGATAATAGGAAGAACAGTGGGAAAGAGGGGAGAGAGAAGAGATGGGAGAGAGGAGAAGGGAGACCAGAAAGCAATACATACATGGGGAGCATTATTAATATGTGACAGCATAAGAACATTAACCATTGGCTATGATTCCAGAATGTTCTGGATGGCCAAAATGTTTTGCCCATTTTCTTTCTTTTCTTTTCCGAGCCTACCTGGTTTACTTGCCTGGTAAATGGCAGGTCTCAATAATAGTCACTCATTCTCAAAGCTTCTAAGGCAAAAATTTAATTTTTTAGTGTAATTGCTATTCTTAGTATTTAGTATACTAAAAAGTAGAGGCCAGTAAAATATTTTTCAAAGAATGTTTAGTTACTACTCACATTTGGAATTTGATTTCTTAGTGCCAGGCCTTTGCAGATGTTTATTTTGGTTGTAGAAAATGTTTATCAACAGCTCTTGGATACAAACTTGAAGAATAGCATCTTTTAAAAAATTATCTATCTTACTATTCTGAAAAACTTCTGTAACTACCATACATACTTCCTAAAACTATAATAATACTCAGTAGTTATTTTTAGGTATATGAATACATGATGAGCACAGATAATAGTATTTCACATTTATTTTCACAACTGAATTTCATGATTTTAATGTGAGAGCCTACGTGGCTTGGTTTAGAATGAGAACTGATATCCATTGCCTATCTTTTTGATTACATTCATCTCTTGACTAAAAGTACTTATTTTTTTGCTGCCAGCTTTTTCACACTTCAAAATAGAGTTTGCAATGAATGCCTTAAGAATAGTTACACTAGTAGAGATAAACTAAAACAAAATAAAGATCCTAAACAACTGCCTGAACTTGCACTATTTCCAAGGGCAAATTCTTCTCAGTTATTGTATTGATTTAATTTGCATTCAAATTGCTCAGGATTTTGGTGATGTATTTTCACTTGAATGATTTGCTATCAAGTGGGGAATGAATACATGACACGTGCAGATTCAAGCATTGAGCTGAATTTTAAAACATTTACTGTTTTAATAGCACCATATTCATAACAGAATTGAACAAAAATTATGCGAAAGGAGTTTAAGACGATTTCTTAAATCTCAGAGAATTGCCTGGTTTGTGCCTTTCCTTTAGGAAGTTAATTTTATTTAGCTAAAGGATCCATATGTTGTATGTATGCAATTTTTGATTTTGTAGAGTTTACAATTTTTAACTGGAAAATAATCCTGACAAAAACTAATTTAAACCAGAAATAGTTGTTTTGCTTCATATTTACCACATGAAGCAATAGCTTTCATTAAATGTCTACTTAATAGTTTTAATATTTAATTTGTGACATAGTTCTCATTCTTATCAGATGACTGTTTGAAGAGAATGTAGGAGAAATCTTTCATTATTTTGTTTGTCACATCTGTCAATAGTTGAACCTCCCTTGGGACCTACAGAAAAATTTTACTGTCAGTAACATTTATCCTATCATCTGTTACCACCCTGTGCCAAATATTTTCCATGTAGTAATTGTTTTTGGCTTTTCTAGGGAAGGATAATACAAATTTCCTAAAGTAAATAATCTCATATTGCACATATATTTAGTGTTCTCTATCCCCTCTAAGGTAAACTTTGTCAATGGATATGTGTTCATAAATGAACTGGACAAAAAACTTCTCCTCTCAGGACCATACTATTTCATTTAGCAAGTGTTCAGGAAATATACTAAAGGAAAATGTCCCTACTTTATGATGTGGCAGATGGCAACAAGCTCAGTGCTAACTGTTTAACAGGTGCTCAAATATTTTATAAATGAACAAAGTTGGGAAATGAATAAATGAGGAAAGCAGAGAGGCACAGGGGAAATCTACTGGGCTTGACCCTGTGCTGACAAGATGAAAACTCACCTCTTTCTTCTTCCAACAATTCAGATTCAACTAAAAGATAAAAATGAGTATACTAAGTTCACAGTTGAAAATATTTTAAATCACAAGTGTTGCTTATTTGCAACCAACATGGCATCTGGAATTACCCAGGAGAATCTTCAGTGAGTGCTTTGTGATAGCCACCAAGAGTGCTATTTTTGCTAAAGTATAGAAGGCTTCAGTGATTTTCCCCCTGCCAGTCAGATTTAATTTTTGGTAAGACTAGAACCATATATAGAACTGTCATATAGGAATATTCTGCAAAGATAGCTTCCTTTCTTCATGTAACACTTGTATCAATATTTTATAATTTGACTTATAATTATATTTAATATACTACTAAGAGAATGCTTTTGAATTGATCTAGTCTCTCATCCTACTGATTCCTTCAGAACTGGAGGTTAATATCAATCTTATATTAGCTCTGAGGCCAGCATGGAGAGCAAGGTAAGAAAACACTTAGATGAACCACAGGATGTCATGAACATTTCAAAAACTGGCTGAATTCAAGGAGTGCATAAAAGCCATGGGGCTCAAGGATTTACAAAATTATAAGCATAGCATAACTTGGCAGGGGATGCTGCCACATGTTTTACAAGTTGAATTGAACCTTTCTAGAATTAAAAAAATTTTCAGAAAGGGTGGGCTAATATTAGTTTAAAAAATTTCACAATTCTGAGAACTGTTAGCTAAATCATCATTCTGAAATGGTTTCCAAATCATTGAGCAACAATGAGAATACAAGCAGAAAATAAATTTTCAGGTTTCATATACAAATGGGTAATTTTTTTCCTCTGGTCATATATAATCACTTTACATGCAGAAAAAAGCAATTATTTTATACACAACAAGTTCATTGACTCACAGAATGAGTGAAAAGCTTTGATAAAAAAATATATATATGAGTGAAATAGATAAAAATAATAGCACACATGTGGTACGGTGAACAAAACTCAATTTTACTCAGAAGAAAATATCTATCAACTTGTGAAAACAATCTACATTGCCTCTTCACACACATTTATTGTTTTGTGCTATAGCATTCAGGTTTTACATTTAAATTTGGTAAGAATTCTGTAATATTGGAAAATCTCTGAAGACACTAAATCTAAATTCAAAGAGTATGAAACTAGCAAGTGTTGAAGCATGGTCATAAACCCATAAACCTACTTTTTTTTCTTAGAGTTTGAACATAGGATCTTACATTTACTTGACCAGCACTATACTACTTTTGCCATGCCTCCAGTCCTACTTTTGCTGATTAATTTGAAGATGGAATTTCATGGACACTCTGTCTGGGATGGATTCAAACCAAGATACTCTGGATCTAGTCTTCCTGAGTAGATACCATTATAAGAGTGAGCCACTAGCCACTAGCAATCTCTCAAGATCATAGTTTCCAATTTATTGTTATTAAACTTTCTAAAATGTAAACCTATAAAATACATCAAAATTTATTTTGAAAATAAAAACTTCAAAATTATATGTCACATTTTATTACCATTTCCACTGTGATTGAATCTCTGCTTATAAGAAAAAACTGGATATGTAAGCAAATGGAGTATTTAGACTTAACTTTGTGTATCATAGCAGCAGAAGATAAGGAAATTTGGTTTAATTGAAACAAATGTATTTGTTTCCTACTAACTACATACGTAAGAAGAGGATGACAAATACAAATATTGGTGTTGATCTTAGAAGTCTTCCCTATGAATAAAATTTCAGTGGCTTCCATTGCTTATTTAAGAACAAAGGTAATTGGAATTAGATTTATTGAATTTCTAAACACTTAACAGAATCCCACTAAACCTGCACTAAAACTCTATGGTATAGATAAAATTGTCTCAACGGAGGAGTAACCCTAACCACAGAAAGCAACAAATTTGACTAGGTTTTAGTTCCTGTCAGATGAGCTCTGTCATCACAAATGTTTTATCTGTTATGCTCACACTGTATTTTCAGAACCCATTAATCTCTGGAAGATTTTCCAGATCAATTAGTTGAATGAAAATATTACAGAAAACTGTGCCTAAACTTTTTCCATTAGTCTATATCAATTTCATGTCTCTACTTACTACCTGCTATGCCTGTATAAAAATTACATAAGCAAGATTGGGATAAATATTTGGCTGTTTTTTGCCTAAAGCGTCTCTAAAATCTCGCCACATTGAGTGCATTATGTAAGCCACAGGGAAGAACTTCGTTCAATAAACTTATTGCACAGATCAAGTTGTTCCAATCTATGGTTCCTAAATGGTTCTCATGGTTCCTAAACTGTTCTTTGTCTCTGTCTGTCTGTCTCTTTCTCATGATATATGCAAATGAATGAGCATATTTAAAGCCATATAGGAAGCAATTTAAATTCAGAATCTCCAGATATTTCAATATTATTCTGCCCCCAGCTACTACAATGACTATTAATAGTAGTGATTTCCACATTTAATGAATCTGAACCATTTTCAATTTACCACATCATAAAACTATCCTTCTTTCTGTAATCATTCCATTGTTTTCATTTCAACAACATGCAAATGCAAGCATGTTAACATTTGTGCCTATGGGAAGAAACCCCTGCTACAGTAGTAACAGCTTTCAGTTTGCATAGGAGTTCTCAGTAGATCTTCTTAAAGTACAAATTTTGATTGAAGAGGTCTGGGAAGATAGTCTGACACTGCATTTTAAATAAGATTTATTTTTTGTCATAGTTGATGTCTGTATTACAATTTGAGTAGCAAGGCCATAAGCTATGTTTCTTCCAGAGTGTACAACAAAATCACTACACAATATATAGAAACTCAATCAAAGATAACCATAAGCCTTATCAACATTATCACTAAATATGTGACCCAGGGACTCAATTGTTTGCAAGAACCTATAAAAGCTTGAGTTCAATTTGGCAGCTATAAAAGATTGAATTTGGCACTTGGAAAACTAAGGATCTCAGAAAGTTGACAGATTAAAGAATGAAATTCAGACAAAAGACAATATTCAGAAAAAGAAATCAATATGAATGAAATGATTGCATAATATTTCAATGTCTTTTTATTTAGAAGCCAGACCATGCCCCATACTGTGTTTTCATTGTATAATAAGAACGATACCAATGGAAGGGAAACATGAAATAAAATAAGAAGAAAGCACAAAGGAGTGTGTAACAATGTTCGACAACAAATGTACTCATTATCTTAATCTTGTAACTGTAACCCCTCTGTACAGCATCTTTACAATAAAATAAAAACTTTTTAAAAAAGAATATCTTCTGGTAAATTTTGGGCTAATATATTCTCCTGAGTGAGATTTTCCAGCAAATATATTTGAACACTTTCGAATGTGGATCTTGCTTTTGGATAGGGAATGCACATTGAAGAACCTGTCCATTTATGAGCAGGAACTAATGTGAAGTGAGTGGCAAAAGCAATGCCTAGACTATGTGAAGATATTTAAGGGTTCTAATAAAACACACTGGTGGGTTTTATACACAGTTAAGTATAATAATGCTAGTGATCACTATAATACTTGTTAAACAGAATAGTATGGTTCAAGAAATAATAAGAAAGTAAAAGACCTGAATTTTATTTCCAGATTTATAGCTTTTTCAGAAATATCTTTCTGAATGACACAAAAGGTTGTGTCATTTACAATGGCACAACCTTCATAGTCACATTTGTACAATGAAAGATAACAACTAGAATAAGGTCCTTTCATTTGTGACATTGTATGACTATATGCCATTTGACAAATCCTGTTACTACTCATTGAGTATGTATATATGTTATATATATATATATATGTATTTTACACTATACTAAAGATATCATATATATATATATATAACTTAATTTCTCTATGACATGTATACTCTTCATCTTTCTTTTGGCTTGTTTTATGAGTTAATCCATCATTAGCCATTTATTAAAAGGAGACACATATAAAAGTGTGTTAGACACTCACTGGCCCTATATGTGCATTTCCTATGTGGTGAGAAAATTATGTGAAGACACAGGTAAAGATAAAATGAGATAATACATAGAAAACAATGAATAGTTCTGAGTGTACAATATCCAGAATTTAAAGGCAGGCTAGTTAGGTTTTACTGAGATGTTTAAAAATGTTTGTACAATTTTTAAAGATCTCCTAAGAGCTAGGCACTGATGGTGCTGATACAGTTTTAGCTCCTCTACTGGCTGTGATCCAGAGGACTGAGGTCCAAAGTCATCCTGGACAGAATGCTGTTAGACTCTATTTCCAAAAGTAACTAGACAAAAGCCAGGATGTAAATGTGGCTTACGTGGTAGAGCACCAGGTGAGTAAAAATTAGGACCTAAGTTTAAACTCCAATACTGGCAAAAGAAAGAGATGGATTGAAACAAAAATACCAAAATGTGAAGTTTTTAGTGTGCAGAGAAGGGAGAGAAGGCAGAATAAGGGAAAGGAAATACTTTAGAGATCTTTTTCAGACCACTGATTATCATGGTTCAATTCTTCAAAAATTATACCTGATTATTATAAGTATCCCAAAGAAAAATTAATCCTTGTGCCAAAAGACATTCAAAATCCATGGAGAAATCATAAAAATGAATACCATAATAGTAATGTGGTAGGATAGCAGGTTCAAGGATAAGAAGAGGTACTCTGTGACCATATTAATAAGGAATGAAGGGTCATCTGCTCTAATCCAAACCCAGATGTATGACAGGTATGGAATATCAACTACTCAAGATTTGACAGCCTTTGAGGTAGCAGGACCACCCAATGACAGGTGAGGCTCAAATAATGTGTCAAAGTGAAGGGAATTGTAGAAAGAAATCGATAATTAAGGGTCCTGACTGATGACTGCCTAGAAGGCCAAAAGGAAGAGATTCTTTCTAGGTACTGGAATGCAGTTTATGAGGTTTAGAAAATGAATGCACAGTCAGACGGTTTCAGTCCAAAATTTCTCAATTCTATAGATGACAGGACATGTTTACCTGAAATTAGCCATAAATTAAAACAGCTATTCCAGAAGAGACTCCCTTGCAATATTTTACCACATTAGCTAAAAGACAAGTGCTGTTCTTTACATATTGAAAGAAAGTTCAGCCAGGCGTGGGTGGCTCACACCTGTAATCCTAGCTACTCAGGAGGTTGAGACCTTAGGATCTCGGTTCAAAGCCAGCCCAGGCAGGAAAGTCCGTGAGACTTTTTTTTTTTTTTCTCTTCAGCTCAAGGTGAGCGCTCTAAGCCACAGTGCCACTTCTAGTTTTCTAGTGGTTTATTGGAGATAAGAGTCTCACAGACTTTCCTGCCCTGGCTGGCTTTGAATCATGATCCTCAGATCTAAGCTTTCTGAGTAGCTAGGATTGCAGGCATAAGCCACGGGCGCCCAGCCCATGAGGCTCTTATCTCCAATAAACCACTAGAAAACCTGAAGTGGCACTGTGGCTCAAGTGGTAGTGTACTCGCTTTTAGCTGAAGAGTGCAGGGACAGTGCCCAAAAGAAAGTTCAGTGTGCCACTGTTGTAGAATCTCAGTAACTGGCCACTGGATCTTATTGTCTTACTTATCAGAGAGTAATTACCTGGCTTATTTACAAAACAAAAACAAAAACAAAAATGTTCTTACTAATCATGGAAAATCTTAAGTGGATATTATTTATATTTGTGTGTGTGTGTGTGTGTGTGTGTGTTGGTATAAGGATTGAACTCAGGGCCTGAGACTCTCCCTTAGCATTTTTTGCTCAAAGCAAATTCTCTGCCACTTGAGCCACAGCTACATTTCTGGTTTTTTTGGTAGCTAACAGGAGATAAACGCTGCATGTACTTTTTCTATCTGAGCTGACTTTGAACCATGGCCCACAGATCTCAGGCTCCTGAGTAGCTAGGATTACAGGTGTGAACCACTGGTGCCCACTGGAAAACAGTATTTTAAAAATGTTCACTTATACAAATCTCTATATATCACAGCAATCCTCAAAATGAAAGACTTACCTATGAACAACACCTATGGGAGTGTCTCAGTTTTATGCAACTTAAATAGAAGATCCAGTAAACTGGATCCAGTAAACTGCTCTTTTTTTTTTTCTCTCAGATCTTCAACAACTAGCAATGCATGTTCCTATGAGAAAGGAAAATATAAAACTTAACTCTAAAGTTGGGCACCAATAGCTCACGCCTATAATCCTAGCTACTAAGGAGTGCTGAGTTCTGAGGATGGCCGTTTTAAGCCAACCCAGATAGGAAAGTCTTTAAGACTCTTATACTTTCTTCTAGCGTCTCTGTATTTTCTTAAAAATACTTTTATTATTTTTAAGTAGTAGTATACAGAAGTTGCCATTCAACAAAGCAGTTTATGGGCACAAAGAGTCTGTGGAAATGCTGATCTCCAATGAACCACCTGAAAGCCAGAAGCAAGGCTGTGGCTCAACTGGTAGAGTCTTGAGAAAACAAAAACAGAAACGAAAACAGAAGAACCCAAAGGGGGGGGGGGACAAACCACTCAGGGACAGTGTCCAGGTCTTGAGTTAAAGCCCCAGGACCTACACACACACACACACACACACACACACACACACACACACACACACACACAGCTTAGCTCTCTATATGGAGGGCATGAGCAGTCTGGAAGTAAGGGAGCTACCTGGGAGCGAGGGTTCTTGCAGCACGGACAAACAGAAAAAGCTTGTCTTCCCCCCTCGCCTCGGCACCCATTTTGAATACAAGTTTAACTTCCTCGCGGGAGAAGCAGAGTGTTTCCACCTTTGTTCAGTACCCAAACGGCTCGTGCCATCGCTACGGCGATAACGAACCTAGGGGCATTTCTTGGCCCTGCTGCCTGGGCTTCCAGAACATTCTACCATTGTCTAGAACTCAAGACCCCACACACTCTCCGCGGGTGCTCCTGGCTAGGTACCGTTACTGGGCGCCAACTACGCAAGACTGCGCCTCGCGAGACTTGACGCCCTCGTGAGACTTGACGCCTCAGGAGACATGGCCCGAGAAGACACACCACGCGAGACTCCCGACAACGTTTCATTCCCTGCTTGACCTCCTGACGCACCCTGTGCTCCCTGCCCCGGAACTGTAAGTTTTTGACCCCTTTTTCCTGTTCCGTGGGCCTTGCGTCTGCAGTCTGAAGGAATGGCCTCAGCAGGCTGGCATTCCAGCTGGCTAAGGACAAGGCCAGGCCGGACTGAAGATGCCAAGTTAGCACAAGTAAGCAGAGGCCAGGCCAGAAACACAAGCACAAAACCAACAGAACCAACCAACCAACAGACAGACAGACAACACAACCAACCAACCGACAGACAGACAGACAACAGAACCAACCAACCAACAGACAGACAGACAACAGAACCAACCAACCGACAGACAGACAACAGACCCAACCAACCAACAGACAGACAGACAACACAACCAACCAACCAACAGACAACAGAACCAACCAACCAACCAACAGACAGACAGACAACACAACCAACCAACCAACAGACAGACAACAGAACCAACCAACCAACAGACAGACAGACAACACAACCAACCAACCAACAGACAACAGAACCAACCAACCAACCAACAGACAGACAGACAACAGAACCAACCAACCAACAGACAGACAGACAACACAACCAACCAACCGACAGACAGACAGACAACAGAACCAACCAACCGACAGACAGACAACACAACCAACCAACCAACAGACAACAGAACCAACCAACCAACCAACAGACAGACAGACAACAGAACCAACCAACCAACAGACAGACGTTAGGGAGCCTCTGCAGGCATGGATGCTTCCCTCAGGAGAGTGACCTCTCCTCGATTTGGACAGTCAGTTAAGTCTTAGTTCATTTCACAGGTGAAAGACATGGCCATGAGAGGGCAGAGTGAACAGCCTTGGAAAACTGGCCTCTGTTTCTTCTTTTAATGTGGCTAAAAGTTGTTTTTGTTTGTTGTTGTTGTTGTTGTTTTATCTTATACAAAGCTATTACCATTCAACAAAGGTATTTTATGAGTAGAATATATCTTGGTCAATGTCGTCTTGTCTTGGTCAGTGTCATCATTGTTTTCTGTTTTTCTAGAATCTCAGTTTAGCTGAAGGATAGCGACTGTAGGTTCCTTTCCTCCTCTCCTGTTCCCCCCCCCCCCCACCTCCTCCTTTTCCTCTTCCCCGCCTTTCCTTTTCCTTTTGTTAGCCATGAAGATTTAACTCAGGGCCTGGGCACTATCCCTGGTTTTTTTGCTCAAGGTTATATCACTTGAGCCACACTTCCACTTTCATTCAGCTTTTTGGTAATTAATTGGAGATAAAGATCTCATGGACTTTCCTTTCTGGGCTGGCTTCCAACAGAGATTCTCAGATCCCAGCCTCCTGAGTAGCTAGAATTACAGGTGTGAGCCACTGGCACCCAGTGTAGACCCGTTTCTAATTGTTTGCTTTTGATGCTGTGGCTTGAACTCAAGGTCTCCAAAGCTTTAACACTCCTTTTACAACTGAGCAAAACTGCAGTCCCCTCATATCCCTGGCCTGCTGCCAATCTGTGCATGCATAATCCATTCAGGCCTAGTGGGTGGGCTGTAATCTCAGCTACTCTAGAGGATGAGGCAGGAGGAGGGGTGGAATGCAGAATGATGGCTCAAGTGCAGTAATCAGGAATTAGTTCAGGTAACAGAGCAACACAGTGAGACTGCAATATCTTAAAATAATGTTTTTTAAAAGGAAAAGGAATGGAAGAAAAACCTCTGAGGCAGGCAAAGAAAAATATACAGGCAAAAGAAAAATAATTGAAAAGGTATAAAAAAAAAAGTACTCTCTAAGTTTATAGAAGGCTTAGGACTACTTAAGTTCCTAACAGCCAGAGTAAGCAGATGCCACTGAACACATGGATTTCAGCAAGAGACTCCCAAATAGGTCATGCCCAAGTTGTGAGATTATTTTAGAATGAAAATATTCTGGAACCACTGGTACCAAATCCTAAAAGTAATCTTTGGTTTGGTCAAGTAGGTCTAGAAGTAACTGAATTGCCTGCCATAACAAAATTCATTGGAGCAAATACCATAATGAAATCCTTTTGTGCAATTAATTTATGCTCAATTACAAAAAAGTTTATAAAGAGAACAGAACAGAAAACACTTATGATTACAAAATTTACAATGTATACCATCCTATAAACAAAACCTAGAAATTTATAAGGCAGAAATATGTGATCCAAGGCCTGGAAAATTATCCTTCACTAGAAGCAAACTAGAAATAATAGGAGCTCTGGATTTAGCAGGTAAGAACTTTTATTGCATTTTGCTCAAGGATTTAAAATGCAACATAATGAAGAACAAAGTTGAAGTTACAACAGGATTGTGAATACTTATAATAATTCAGGGAGATTTTTTTAGGAATTTCTGAATGTGAAAGGATGCTCTTTGGAAATAACCATACTTTTAATGTTTTATTCCCCTTTTTCATATGCCTTTTGTTTTTCTTACCTCACTGCACTGGACTGAACCTCCACTATAATACTAAAGAAATTCATTATCCTCATCAAGTTTCTAATCTTAGGGGAGAAATATTCCAACTTTACTATAAACTGTAACATTTATTGTATGTTTTTTCACAAGTAATCTTTATCAGATTTAGGTTTCTTTCATACTTGTAGACATTGTAAATGATAAAACTGACTTATTTTTCAACTGCTTTTGGTGAATCTGTTGAGAAAATCGATATTATATACTTTGTTTCATGAATATGATGTTTTTAATATAGTTTATGTCAATAAATTAAATTTAAACATTCCTGTGATCAGTACCATTTAGTGATGGTGTATATTACCTGTGAACCTGTTATATTTGATATCCTATCTTTTTTTTTTTTTTTTTGGTCAGTTGTGGGGCTTGAACTCAGGGCCTGGATGCTGTCCCTGAGATCTTTTGCTTAAGGCTGGTGCATTATCACTTTGAGCCACAGAACCACTTCTGGATTTTGAGTGGTTACTAGGGGATAAGTGTCTCATAGGGACTTTTTTTGCCTGGGCTGGCTTTGAATCATGATCCTCAGATCTCAACCTCCTAAGTAGCTAGGATTACAGGAGTGAGCCACTAGAGCCTGGGTTGGTCTTCTATCTTTTGTGAGGTATTTTTTACACTAATAGTCATAAGGGGCATTTGTAGTCTGTTTAATCTCTTGTGAAGAATTTACTTTGGTAATAGTGACTTCATAGAATGAAGAAGGATGTGTTTCCTACTGTATTGCATTATTTCGGAAGAGTTTACAACGAATTTCATGATGTTTTTCTGGTAGGATTTGGAAATGCACTTAAAATTATTTTAACATAAAATTAAAAGATTTTGCTTCATCTAGATAAAGGTATGGAAATAAAAGAACAAAGAAAAGATAGAATATATCAAGTCAAGTCTAGATGAGTACAAAAATGGTCCACAGAAGGGATGTGTTTAATTTGTCTCATACTGTGCTTCTGATTATCCTCATGCATACTTAGTAGAGTACATATGAGAAGTGGTGGGAGAATTGTTCATTGTCATTTTGTTTGAGGCTCCTAGGGATAATAAACATAGGGTCACCATAGGGTATACTTGAGCCTTTTAAGAGCTGATTGAAAATTTCAGTTTTGTATCTGCATCTACAATGGCTCCTTCTATACTTGGCCAATGGTTTATCAGTCCTTGAATCCTAGGCTTCTTGCTTGCTGTATTTGTATTTGTTTGTATTTGTTTATTGTATATTGTATTTGCCAGTTTTTCCTGAGATATCAGCTATGTAATGTGCATTAAATGTATGTTTTTGTTTTGTTCTCACTGACATCATTCTTGATGTTCTCTTGTGGTTTTCTATATGCTAAGTGAAAATAGAACTCAGCTTGTATAATTAGGGTTCTTATACCCTAAGTTATTATAGATCAGATTGAACATTTTTTAGTTTCCAGGTAAGTGGTTGGTTTTTAGTAACTATTTATTGCATCCCCTAACCACTGCTTTCTTGACAAAACACATGTTCATTTATCTATTCATGCCACTGTGTGTAATTTCTATGTGACAGTTAAGATTTTTAGCTGATATTTATTTTGTCAGAACAAATAGTATAAACTCTTTCTATGAGCTGTGGTAACATTCAGCATTGCAGGGTCAGAAATACAGGAGTCTGAGGAAATGCTAAGCAGTTTTTATACAAAATATTCTAATACTAATTATTGGTCAAGCAATGGTTGCTCCATGCATCTTTTACAGACATTTTGCCTGTCTTGCAAAGCTGGTCAGTTGGGCCTGGATTTTTGTACTTCTATAATTTCAATTGATGGACAGTTCCGTTAGTTGATGTATTCAACCCATTTTCTGTTACAATTAGTAAGTTAATTTTAACCCAATATATTGTGAATAACTTAAGAAACAGTCACACAGAGTAATAACCCAGAGGCATTGAATCTTTCTGATTTCACCTAGCTACAAGACTAGACTCAATGTTCTTCAGTGTTAACTAGAGACAATAACAATTTTTTAGAATTTCTAGGATTGAAGGAGAGAATGAATATAAAGCTCCTGGTATATTAATTTTTAATAACACCAATAAATGACACCAGTGATATTGATGATGATGATGTTACATGTTACTTTTAATACTTCTGTTTATTATTATTGTTATTTATTTACTTATTTAATTTGTTCATGTCTGTATGTATGCATATCATGTATACGTGTTCTGGCACTGGGGTGAGAACCTTGTGTTCTTACTCAGCTTCTCCTCACAACTGATACTCTACCACCTGAACCATGCCTCAGGCCAGTGTTTATGTTTGATAATTGGAGATAAGAATCTCTCAGACTTTTCTGCCCAGGTTGCCTTGGAGGTGTGATCCTCAGATCTCATCTTTTCGAGAAATTAAGATGATAAGTGTGAGCCATCCATGCTTGGCTTAATATTGTTATTGTTGTGTTTTTTAGGTTTCAAGTTTCTCAAAAGTAGGACCTTCATTTTACACAGAGCTATCTAAACTGTTTCTATCATAATGCTGTTTATTGAAACATTGTTTTTGTTGGTTTATTTCCTTTCAAGATCCATAAGTTTGCCAATTCTTATAAGGACAAAGGCCAGTCACTCCAACATTATTTCTTCATTATGCTGCTGATTCATCTGTCTTGTTTCTGCTAATCCAGTTGAGAATATTCCAGCATCTCCTCTCTTTTTGAACATACTTTAATTCAAAATGAAGGAAAGACGATTGCTAGTTCAATTAGATTGGCCTAACACAACCCTTGAGCTTAATATTTGGATTAACATTGGCACTTTTGCCATTTCATTCTTTCTTTGGCTCCTTCTGCTATGTATGATTTCAAGATGAGAATTCCCTTTGGACTTTTGGCTGAAGGCACTTGTCAGTTCCAATTTATTATTTCCTCGATATTCGTTCACTGCAGAGCATCTGTCTCCATGCACTCAGCTTTGGAAGAACATGTACATCTTTGTAAAAACAAGATAAATATGATGGTTGACTGTATGCTTAGGAAAATAAAAATGCAAGAGTGCTATTTTAAAGTTTTCAAAATCCTCCATGCCTCCATCTTATGTATGCTGCTATTTGAATTTCCAGCAGGTGCATTGCCTTTATCATATCATTGTGAAACAGCATCAGCCAAGGATGACATCTGCTCTGCAGATGTTTTATTTAACGTTGCCTGCCTATCATATCACTGAATAGAAATTATATTAGTAAACCGGAAAGTTACATATCTTCAAATATATAAACCCTGGAAAGCTATGTAATGAAAAATAAGTAAAAAAAAAACTAAAGCAGTATCTCAGTAATTTAATTTAGAACATGTTGTGCCTAGGTAAAATTTGCTTGTACTTTTGATTTTAAAAATGTTCAACATTTCTAGTGACTCCTATTTAACTTGTCACCAGTTTAAATGCTCACAAGTAAGAAGCTATCCGATTTCATAGCAATCTTGTTAAAATCTTGAACAGTACCGAAACTGCCAGAACAGGTAATAATTGTAGTCTGTGATGTATCCTTGATTGTAGCAAGGTAGTGTGGAGAACAATTAGAATCAGAAGTGTGAGCAATAGGGTTTTCCTGGAGAGAGTTGATTAGGTCATTGAAGTGTAGCCTTTTTATTGGCATTAGTCTTACAGAAGAGGTTGCACAGATATCCTCACCCCCTCAACCAGGTGAGGACATGTAACATTAATGTCATGTGTCACAGAAAAACTGAACTCTTAACACCAAATGCCTTGGTCTTGAACTTTGTTTCCAGATGGTAAGAAATAAATTTATATTGTCTATAGCTTTCCTAGGTGCTGATATTTGATCACAACAGCCTTAACAGACCAAAATAGCTTTTTACATACAGAAATGAAATGGACTGTTCTATCTTACAAGTGGCAACCAAGAAAAAGTTTAAGGGTTTTAACAACAGGAGGGCATAAAAGTCAATGTTTATATTGGCATCATGTTTCTATACCAAGGATAAAATCTTTACAGCTTCAGAGCTCCAATAAGAAATTTATCCTTTCAGTAATTTTATTTGGAAATACAAGCTTGTCCCATAGGAAAATGTCTCAGAAAATTGCACAAAGAGTGGATGAAAATCTCTTGGCTTTTTAAGCAACTAAAGTACATAGCAATTATTTCTATAGAACATATGAAAGAAGTCTGTAAAACCAAAATTTGAAGACTGTAGGATATGCAGCCCAGGCCGTAGTGTTGTATTCAGAATATCCTCAGATTGAAAGTTTCTCATTGACTGCCCATCCTGAGCTATGAATATATCTCTCTCTCTCTGGGAGAAGGCTTTTGTCAAGCTTCTCCTTCCCAGAGTAGATACATTCAGGTAAAGGCTAGCCTCAGATGTCATTTGAATATCTTAATCCTCACATTATAGCCACACTCGCACAGATATTACTGTAGTTTGTGAGTTATACTAATTAATTCCCTTGTTAATGCATTTACATTTTCTCACTTCAAAAATTAATTTAGTGCCTAAGTCAGGAAAATAATTCTTTATTATTGGCTCTCCCTTTAGGTCAGTCAGTCAACCTTTCTTGGACTGTTTCTTCATCTAAAAATTTTAAAAAATCAAATAATTCATGAGATCTTTTTACTGTATTTCTTTATGCAGTTTTCTGATTTCTTTAATATGCTTAACAAGAATCCCCAGGAAAGACTTGCTGTGAATAAAACATTATATGAAGAAGGAGGCTATATAAATGCAAAGTAATAAGAATATAAATGCAAAACAATAATTATCCCTGAGTTCTGGCATTTTACTACCAGTGGTGACATTGGTAGGAAGGTGATTCACAGAAGCACTAGAGCCCTGATTAAGGAAATAATGAGAGTGACTTAGAAGAAACAGAGCTAAGTAAACACAGCTTGAAGAAGCAATAACTAAGCACTGACAGGCTATTTCAAAGTCAAAGCTACAAGGGAAGAATGAGTATGATTTCCAAGAATGGGAACCATAGCAGGATATAACAAACAAATTTAAATGGAAAGGTAGGCTAAATATGATCAGATCTCTACAGTATAGAACCCTAAATTCTGGAGAGCTCAGAATTGTGCAATTTTTTTCATAGAGCTTGCAAAATTTCATAAAGCAATTTGTCCTCAATAGGACTGCCCTTGGTAATATACCTCCTTACTTACAGCATCAGCATAGAGATCATTCTGAGTGAGGGCTCCCAGCTCTTGACTTGGGGGTAAAGAAAGTAAGGCTCCACTTGAGATTACAGTGTTAGGGCAGATCCTTTCCATTCCCATTCTCTCACAGTGACTCAGCTGCTCTGGTTCTTTTCTTTGGTTGTCCTCTTTCCTGTTTCCCTCCATCCAGAAATACAGCTTTAGTTTCAAAGCCATCACAGGTGAGACTGTAGAGAGAAAAAGATGGAGAAATGGAGAGGAAGCTTCTGTTAGTTAATCCTTTGATTCTCCCAAAACTACTTTTTGGAATTTTATGAATGAAAAGGAAGCTCAAGGAACTAGCAAATCTCATTTACAAAATTCTCCCAACATAACTTAATGTTTCTAAGGAATCTTCTTGCATTTAAGAAAAGATGATCAAAATCATTAAGTTGGTTGAACTTCAGCCTAATCTCATTTAGACTTCCTGCTACAAAAAGTGGTTAGCAATCATACATTTTTTTACTTCCTCTCCAAAAATGTAATTATTGCATTTTAATAACAACTAGAAATTGTGCTGAAGTGGACTAATTGTGTGGCGATAACTGGTATGTTCTTGTCCTCTTAACTTTTATTTTTCACTTTTCATTTTTCACTGTTACCGTGGGCATCTCTGATAATTTTTCCTGTAAGCATATTAGTGATTATGGGATTTGAACTCAGGAACCATTTGAGCTATGAATGAGCCCTTTGTTGATTTAGTTATTTTTTAAGTACTGCTCTTCAGACTGAGATCCTTCTCCTTTGGCCTCCTGAAATTGCTTAGATTACAGGTGCAGGTCACCACATTAGGCTTTTTTGTTGATTTGAGATGTTACTAACTTTTTGCCCAGGCTTGCCTTAAACTATAATCCTGATAATCTTCCCCCTATGTAGCTGGGATTACAGATGTAGAGCACAATGCCAGCATGATTTTCTAAACTATAATAATTATTTAAGTCATCCTTAATCCTTAATCCTGTTTTAGCTATCATCCCAGTTTCTGTTTGCATCTGAAATTGCTGAGATTAGCGTGTTTTCCACATCAGTAATTTGACTTTTGGAAGTGTTCAGTTTTCCCTTTTTATATATAACTTATTAGATGGGAACTAATATTGTTTTCTTTCCTGAGTCTTTTTCTTTTTCTTTTGCTCACAACTCTTGTTATTTCCACATTGCCTTTCTTCTTTTGTGATATTTTTAAAAATTCATATTTTGAGTATTATCTAAATGAAGCAGTTGCCAAAATTAGATTACTCTTGTTTGAATTGTATTTTCTTCCAGATTGATTCCTCATTTGTCTTTTGACTTTTATTTTGATTTATTAGTTCTTGATGCCTTTGCTTACATATAATTGCCCTCCCATTTATTTTTATTTTGCTGTTCAAAAGCTAGCTGCTCTATCTCTGGATCATCTGTTTCCTCTGATAAAATTATGGGCAGATTCTCCTTGACACCATTCCCATCTGCACTGCGATGTATTTTATCACCCTCATTTTCAGTGGCAGGAGAAGGCTGGGTGATGTTTTCCAAACATTGTCTTGTGTGCGTGCATGCATGTGTATGCATGTGTGTGTGTGTGCTTGTGTGTGTGTGTGTGTGTGTGTGTGTGCGTGTGTGTGTGTTTGTGTGTGTTATATCAGTGGGAAGAGGAAATATTGAGGTGGTACTGAAAATTTGTTGTTTGACCTCTCCACTGAGATCCTGTTGGGGGTCATTCCACACAGCTCTTTTTAAAATGAAACTCACAAGTAATAGTACTGAGACCTGACTCTAGTCCTGGTTATCACATTTGCTACTGAGATTTGAAAAGGCAGGAGTTTCTGCTTTTTGAAGATTGCATTATTTATTTGTTTATTGTGTTATATTTTCTCTATAGGGTCAGCTCTTTAAATTGAATGAAGTTGATGAAAATTTAGAATTCTGTGGATTATAGTCATTTACTTAGTACTACTACTAGACGTGGGAGTGAGAATGGTTAAATACAACATATTCCAGTTAGACTATTTCTTACATTATTGATAAGTAACTTTTGCCTGAGGTTTCTTCTTTTCCCTTATGTAATTGCTTCATATATACACATAGAGATTTATAATATTTTAGTGAATTTCTTTAGTTATAATTTCTATTGCTATCTGTAGAAACATTTTGTTTCTTAACTATTTTCTAGCTCCTTTCACATTGCTGTACTATAGCATCAGATCTGATCTATTGAAAATAAACTCTGTTAATAGACATCACATATTGGGACTACAAAGATTTTGAATGATTCAAAGATACTGCTTTTGAGATTGATTAGCAGAACCCACCTTTTTCTTGGACAGTGAAGCAGCTGTTAAGCACTGTTAGAATACTGTCAAATGCTGTTAAATAATGTTAATGTTATATCTTTCTGGTAAGCACCCCTTTAGGTCTTTTTTTTCCATTCATTAGTCTTAGGATTGGTAGCCAGGGATATCTTGACTCTATTGACAGCTGTTAGAGCCTTCCTTAGTAGCCTGGCTGCCTTGAGTAAAGGACCCTCAGCCAAGCAGGCAGATGGATTTTACTCAAGCCAGCACCCGGTGGCCCTTTGAGAAAGGTACATGACAACTACAGCTGCTTGCATCTAAAGCTGGAACTGTAGGCTCTTAGCCTAGGGCTATAAGCTTCTGGCTATACCAGTGCAGCCCCTGTGATTTAGGCACTTAAGAGCCAAGAATCTTCAACACTGGAAGAGCTTTTTGCCTGCCCATGATTCCTATCTGGGTAGAGCAAAATGACCCTAGTTAGGTGATGGATGATACTTCTAGTTGAAGCATATAAGCAATCTGGAATCCAGAACACTTCTTTTCTTTCTATGCCAGTACAGGGCCTAATGGTCTTACTTGGCTCTTTTGCTCATGACTGACGATCTACTACTTTAAGCTACACAAGTAAAGGGGTATTGTTAATCAAGATGCCTTGTACTCATAAATTGACATATTGAATTGAACCCCCTTTTTTTTTTACTAAAAGATTATGTAAATAAAGTAAATATAATAAGTTAATGTATATATGCAGTGATAATAATAGGACCTGAGCTTTGATGTGATCTTAATAAATACTACATTTTTAAACACAATGTTCTGTTAAAAATTGAATCCATAAAGGAGAATAGTAAGCAGTGGCTTGCTTTTGTGCACAAATATAGAAAGTTTTGAGTTCCATCTGTCATGGGATGACTCAGAAAAGATTTACCTATAATGAGAAATGTAGTGACTCCTTTTTTTTTTTTGTTGTTGGTGGTGGTAGGGCTTGAACTCTGGGTCTGCAGGCTGTCCCTGCACTCTTCAGCTCAAGGTGAGTGATCTACCACTTGAGCCACAGCACCACTTCCAGTTTTCTAATGGTTTATTGGAGATAAGAGTCTTAGGGGCATTCCTGATTGGTCTGACTTTGAACCACAATCCTCAGATCTCAGCCTACTGAGTAGCTAGGATTACAGACATGAGGCGCTGGCACCTGCTAATGATTTCTTTTTAAAAAGATCCCATCTCATCTTGATCTCCTCAGAAAAAGCAGCTTTCTATTTTTTGAAAATTATATGATTAAAGAAAATGTCTTGGTATGATTTTTTTCTACATACTCTGTTCAAAATCTTAGGGTGAAATCTGAAGCCTTTCCCTAACATTAAGTTCTCCTGATTTCAAGGTTTACACACTTTCCACAGACATTAGCTTTAGCCATTGAAATTTTTACTGACTTCACAGATTGGGCTTTGTCCAACAAAGAGACCCGCTGGATGTTTCAGTTTGCTGAGCTTTAATTCCATGGTCTACTAGGAAGAAGATTCTTTGATGTTATTCCTGGTAGCCGTTGGAATAGGGTGAAACAGGGTGAACAGAGCAATAGATGAGATTTATGTTGACTTGTAATTTCTAATAGCTTGCAGTTTGTGTCAATAATAACAAATATTTTCTCACAGAACAATTTCAGAAATGTAAACTATTATGTTATAAGAGTTTTCTCTCCTTGATTGTACTCTGTTTACACTATTTGTCCTAGTAATGATGAGTCAGAATTGAGAATATTGAAGTTTAAAAATTCCCTTCTTCCCTCCATTCCTTCCTATCATACATGGGTTTGGATTTTTAAAAATTGCATATATTTATGTGTGTGTTTGTAGTATTTTTTCCTCTTGATTGTGAGGCTTGAACTTGGAGCCAGGGAGCTATCCTTGAACATTTTTGCTCAAGGCTAGTGCTCTACCACTTTGAGCCATAGCTCTAATTCTGGTTTTCTGGTGGTTAGTTGGAAATAAGAGTTTTATAAACTTTCTTGCCTGGCCTGCCTTTGAACCATGATTCTCAGATCTAAGTCTCCTGAGTAGCCAGGATTATAGGCATGAGCCAGCAGTACCCAGTTTATATCAATACATTTATTTAATCATCTCTAGCACCTACCACAGCACCTATCAACATAGAATAGATAAGCTCAGCAATTGCTTATTAATTGAATGAAAGCAAGATTTGTATAGGATAACGCATTCTTATTCACATACTATTTATGGAATATTTGTTATGTTCTAAGGCCAATGGTTACTTCATTTCTCACTTGTTCACTCACTTAATCCTTCTAAAAATCCTCCTTTTGTTTTTTTAAATAAGTTTTTTATTGTGAAAATACTGTACAGAGGGGTTACAGTTACATGAGCAAGGTAGTGAGTACATTTCTTATCAAGCATTGTTGCCTTCTCCTTTGTTTTTCCCCTACCATCCCTTCCTGGCCTGGCCCTGGGTGCTGTCCCTCAGATCTTCAGCTCAAGGCTAGCCCTCCTTTTGTTTAAATAGAGTTCCCATCATCCAAGCAATATGAGTGGAAATAGTAATGGAACTCATGATTAACTTCAATTCTTTATATAATACAAAGCAAACCTTATCCACATACAGAAAAGGAAAGCATGAGTAAAGCTTTGGTATTTTCATTTATCCAATAAATGAAATATGCAGCATATCAAAGTGTGGTAGATGGGAACTCTGTGTATTTGTATATTTAGTACATGTAGATATGCATTCATATTCACAACTAAGGGATGGTTATTGGTAAGTAAATAACTTTGGTTGGGCCATAGATTGTATAGTTGGTAAAAAATGACTTGGGACACATTTACAGATTGGTTAATCAAGATGTTACATTTGCTGGCCACCAGTGGCTTATACCTGTAATGCTAACTTCTCAGGAACCTGAGGTCTAAGGATCATGGTTCAAAGCCACTCCTGGCAGAAAAGTTTGTGAGACTCTTATCGGCAATAAACCTCTCAGAAAAAGCTGGAAGTGTTGCTGGGACCCAAGTGGTAGTGTTCTAGCCTTGAGCACAAAGAGGCTTAGGGAATGTGCCAAGACCTAGGACTGACAAAAAAGTTACATCCTAGGATAATTCATTAGAGAAAGTAGATCTAGGAACATTTTTTCAATAGTAATTAATTAGAGCATCTGATCTCTATGCACAATAAGGAGCTGAAGATGAAATTTTGCCATGTAGCTACTGCTTGGCCTTGGTTTGCTTTTCTGGTTCATTGCAGTTATACTGCTTCTAGCTTATAGTATGTACTGTGCTGACTTAGCATAGAGATCTTTCCACTACTGCGTTTCATTATTTCAAGTGTTTGGTAAGCTTTCACATGTTTGGTCTGATATCTGACTGAGCTTGCATTTCCAGAGCATAGTCATAAGCAATCAGCAGTCCTAAAATGACTATCTCAGGAACTTAGGAAGATGCTCAGTGACCTGGAAGAATTTCATGGAGGACTAGGAGTGTATTGCACGACCAGATTTCAGGATTCTTGTGGTTTCTCATGCATTCCTGAGTGAAATAAATTGTACAAAGTGCTCATATAATATAACCTTGCTTCAAGCTTTCTGGAGGTTATTACCCACTGTAATTGTTGTTAGCAGGCTACTTATCATACCTCAAATTCAATAAACAGAAAAACATCATTGAATTACAAGATTTAAAATTATAGCTTGTGTTATCTCAATAAAATAGTAGTCATCAGAGGCCACAGATACCCTTTTGATTTAAGAAATATTACTAATTTTATTTTCTCTTGCTACGGCTTTAACCAAAGCCATTGCGGAGTACTTCAGCTAAACATAATTTGAGGCTTCCTGGTCCTAGTACTTATTACCCAATCTTACTCTTTGTGTTGTAACACTGTATGTAGATTTCCCTAAGTTCTATGATGTTTTGTTGATACTGAGAATCATACTGTCTTCACTTCTGGCAATAATCTTTTTCTTACAAATTCAAATTCTCATCATCTACAGGATCCTATTATAAGCATAAAAATTTAGTATATCCTTTTGTCTAATAATTGATCCTTATTGCTAGTAACATAATTAGTATGATATACTTACACATGTGTTTTTCTGAATCACATGAGTCTATGTCATATTTTTAACATTGTTTAAGGCACAGATGTGTGACTAATTGTTTTGTTGAGTGATTAACTTTAGGCTATCCCCAGTGCAAGAAGAGTGCTAAAATGAATATTTAATGAAACATTTGGGGAGACCTAGGGGAAAAAGAAGCTTTCTGCTCCATCTTAACTAAAGTTACTCCAAGTGTTCATCAGTGATATAGCAGGATGTCATGCTTGAATAACAGAGAGACATCCTTGTAAGTCCCAATTCCTAGAAGAGAATAGAATGGACAAAATAGACATTGGTGAGGGTCAAATACCAAAAAATTGGTGAAGATATAATCGTCAACTTGAGAAATAATATCTGAGTCTTAGAGTTACTGGGAACATTTGTACACTGCAATTGTGAAAGTTAGACTCCTGAAATAATTCAAGATAAAGTTTTGTTGTACATGGTGCATTAGAAGACATGGATGCTAAAGCATTGCACTGACATAGTTGAAGTATTTTTTGACTGATCTTTATGGAGGAGTTGTAAGAGACTATTCTTATGATACTGATAGTTTTATGATGTTGGAAATGGTGATGATCTTGAGTTTGAATCTAATAGGGTCAGAGTGGAGAGAATATGTCAGGAAAGGAAATAAGCATACTTATTTTACATCAAGTGCACTGTAATGTTCTATACTGAAGACTTCAAGGAAATATCACACTGAATACAGACTGGAATGGCCAGTGTGGTAAGGCTGAATTAGGGGTAGTAGGAAATCAAGATTCTAGAAATTTTTATCTGATTTCCCCACGTTGCCAATTTCTTCTGTGTAATAACTTGGATTGTCATGGATAACTGTTTTATCCTATACTCTCTGTCCTACCAAAATGCAGTTTCTTTGCTTACATTTTTTTGGACTGTTGGAGATCGAACCTAAGGCTTTGTGTTGGCTAGACTGTGCTCTTAATGAGCTATATCCCCAATCCATGAAGTACTTAAAAAATTCAGTTTACTTTTTCAGGTATGACTACTTTCATTATTTCCTTATCTCCTAGATGCATTTTATGTACCTGAGATAATTTATTATTTATTCTAGTGACTATTTTACTATGGATACCTAAATCTTAAAAAATAAATAATGGAGATTTCCATGGGAATGGAAAAATGCTTATCATAAGAATGAGGAAAGAAGAAATACAGTTTAGATATTCACCCTAATGTCAAAACAAAGCCAAACAATACACTGAATGGCACATTTTACCAGAGTGCTTTGAAAACTAAGTATTATCAGGCATTTCCCTATATCAGGATATTCATGGTTCATAGATTTTATAGATCCATATCTGCTGTTTCTGGAGATAACCACCTATTTCAAAATGTACTATAGATTTATATTATTATCTTCTATCAAATTTTTTGAGTTTAAGAAAGAAAACACAAGGATGATTTTAAAAAAACAACTGACTTACAAAACTGATGTTTCTTCTTGAAGAGAATAGGAAATGCCTATGAGAAGTTATGGGCTTGAAAGGTGATGGGAAATTTTTAAAAAAGTTGTCTAGTGTTCTCTCCCACTTCCATTACCCTACTCTTAGTTCCTTAAGCTTCATTTGGGCCGTAAGACTGTCCACTCCAGAATTCAGACACTAAGTAGCTTGCCTCATTGTCATTAGCCAAACATATTTTCAATATTTTATTACTAGCAAGTACAGTGGTTGATGATAGGCATTAGTAATCATAACCTACTCTGCAGTCATGATGTGGTAGTTTGAATCATTTTATTTGATTATCACAGGAATTCTGAGAGGCTTGTTTTCTTAAATGAAGAAACAGGTTTATAAAGATAAAGTAACTAGCAAAAGAGGTACAGTTATGAGCCCTAGACCTGGGATTTGAATTCAAGTCTGTAATTTGCTTAGGGCCACATAACCAATAACCTGTGTTGTTAAGATTTAATTTACTAGAACTGTTTTATAGTTTACTCAGAATCGCTATAGGTACACTTTTACTTTGAAAACTGTTTGCCTGAAACTTCGAATGTTTGGAAGCTTGGAAGGTATTTGTACTATTGACATTGACAGAGTAGCCAAAACAAAATAAATTCAGCTTTTCCAACATAGTCGATATTTTGTTTCCAATATTGCCTGTCCATAAATGAGGTACAACAAAGTCACTTATTGGAGCAAGGAGGAACTTAATCATAGTTAAGGGAGGGACTGTAATAATTTCATTTTACCTTATTTTATGTGAAGAGTGTATACATTAACTATCAATCTTTCAGAATTTATTAGACAGTAACAATAAAACATAATGGTTGTGACTCTTCATCAAGTCTGGGTGCTAGCAGTATGTTAACCTCTTTAAAGTGATTAGTTCTGTTGGTGCTTAAAATGGGCAGTATATGTGAGGCAGTGTTATTGCTTCAGATACACAAATAGAATGTCTGAGATTATTTGTTTATAAACTACAAAACTGAGATTTGAACCCATGTTTTCCTGTCTCTGATTTCATGTTCCTAACAAAAAATACAGATCCTTTGAAATGGAGCTGTGGCTCAAGTGGTAGAGCAAAAACCGCTCAGATCCTGAGTTCAAGCACTAGGATCAGCATACACATAAAAAATACAGACTCTGTTTCCTTTATAAAATACTCAAATAGAAACTTAGTAAAAGCATAAAGATATTGAACTCAGCATCAAAGGAATACTGAAGAGGACTTTAAGAGTAACACTAAGATTTTATTTGATCACAATGATCTGCTTTGGAACTCTTTGAAGTTAAATACCCCGAAAAGAAACTTTAAAAATTTGCAGCTTAGGATCCAGAGTAAATGTCATGTCAAAACCAGCTTTACAATGTCTGTGGGGGGGGGGGAGGGGGGTTATGATTGGGTGGGGGGGAGGGGGGAGGCTGGGAAGGGAGGTGAAGGGTAAACAAAGGAGGAGGCTGCAAAGCTTGGTAAGAAATGTATGCATTTTCTTGCCCATGTAATTGTAACCCCTCTGTACAGTATGTTCTCAAATAAAATAAAATAAAATTTAAAAAAAAAAAAAAAGGATCCAGAGTAAAACTGCTTTGGGCCTCTAATTGCCTACTTATACAGATTTTTGTATTGCTGAAGAAAAATATTTGGGTCTGGTATGAATACATTTCTGGGAATAAAACACAGAAAATTGATAGATTAGTTCATAACCAATTTGATCTTAATCACATAAAAATTAATATCCTCCTAAAAATAGAGACATGTCAACAACCATAAGCTTAAAACTTGACACCATAGTTTATTGGTTGTGTGGCCTTGGGCAAATAACTTTATATCTTATTTTAGAAGTTCATAAAAATATTCTTATCTTGAGTCTAGGGTAATAATCCATACTTACCAGTGTGGATAACAACAGAGTCAGAGTAATAATTCCAAATGCTTAGCACTTTGATGGCCACACAGCATATCATTATTGTATTCTCACTAATATAAAATATGATGTTTTTCAGATTTAGAATTCAGCTTTAAAATAAACATTTTAGAAATGCAATAGAACCCAAAGAAAACTTATAACTATTATCTTTAAGAGGCATATTTTCCAATTCTTTTATTCTATATTTAATCTATTAGTTCAGGCATTTTTTGAGGTGTTTTTTAATTTTTTAATGTTACAAATTCTAGTTCTAGTATATATACCTCAAATTTGGTGTATATATAGATATATTCCAAATATATCTATATATATTTGGTTGAATTTCAAAGTTTGAAAAATTGGGAAATAAAATTTGAAGCAGCAAAAAACTCATATAAACAAATCCTAATTTTTTGAACACTTTCGTTTTTCTTCATATAGTTTTCAGAAGGTTAATTAATATTTGATTAACCATAGAGTAGATACTATGCTAGGTGTAATTGTGAGCTATGTTGTGTTTTTGATCCTGATTTTCACTGTATAATTTTCAATGGTTATTTTTCAGTTGACACAATTACTGGCAATGTAAGAACTTGAATATGGCCCCTTTTCTGAAAGTTTATGCAGTTTTTATGATGGTTTTCTTGCTTCCTCATTCCAAATGAGATTAACTTTCTTTGAAATTTTTTTGTGAAATTTCATCTGAACGGTTTTTATTGGTTATTTCTGGTGTCCCCAGGTTGACCCAGAGGCCTCTGAATACATCTTTCATCTGATTAGTTCACTTCCTTCTATTAATCAGCTAGTAAACTACCAAAAGTGTACATTAGCTTAGTCCAGTTCTGACCTTCTTAAAACTGCAGTGCATCCTGAAGCGTATCCTGTAAAATCTCTTAAGATTCTTGAGTATATAGAAATTCCCATTTACTTTTTTTCTGTTTCTTCCCTGGTATTTGTACAGCTGATTGTGTGTGTGTGTGTGTGTGTGTGTGTGTGTGTGTGTGTGTGTGTGTGTGTTTGTGCGCGCACACGCGTGTGTGTCAGTCCTAGCATCTGAACCCAGGGCCCAGGTGCTGCATGAGCTTTCTGTTTAAGACTAGTAAGTACTCTACTACTTGAGCCACAGCTTTGCTTCTGGCATTTGTAGTGCTAAGTTGGTTATAAAAGTTCCATGGAATTTTGTATCCTGACTGGCTTCAAACAATGATCCACAAATCTCAGGCTGCTGAGTATCTAGGGTTACAGGTAGGAGTCATGGGCACCCAGCTCACCTTCTTTTATTAGGAAATATATAAACAGATGTTCTCCATTAAAATTGACTTGCCCAAACTGAATTTTTCCTTCCTCATCTCCCCTACAAAAAACAGTTAGTTTAACCTGCGCCTTGAGCTCTTTGTAACTCAGGTATTCTGATCAAGCTAGTAAATCCTCTCTTTACAGCCAAGTGCAATCTTCTTTCTGAAAATGAAATCAAAGAACTTTATAGGAAGTGAAAGGATGTGTCTTTCAGATCATTAGTGCCATGTTTAATTTAAAATGGTTTATTTTGTGATATTCCATATACATGATTTTGAATTCTGTATAAATTAACAGGTTTTGTAATTCTTGGTAAGGTAAGTGAGGCTTCCATAAAAATATAACCAGTTTTCTATTTTACCAGTTCAACATTACTCACACTTTTGTAAGTTTTACTTGTCAAGTAAATAGCATTTTTATAAATTTATGTATAGGACATAGTAAAGGAAGTTACAGGTGCTTTTTCTGATATTAAGAATTATACTTTTACTTATGGAATGAAAGAGCTGATTATATATTGCTTGCTGTGTTTAAAGTTGTATCTTCATAAAAGTGCAATAGTGAATACTTATATTACTGTTTTCTTGAAATATCTAACTAATTGAATAAATCATACCATTTTATCAGTATTTATTCTTAAATACTTACTTCTGAATTTCTTGCTCTATGATGTAGCCAGTATAGAGTAAAAGTTAAATTGCCATTGAAGCTAATTGGAATTCTAATTCTATTTTGTATTTGCCCATGGCAAATATGAAATGTCACTAACATAAATTTAAACTTTCCATAACATATATGTAAAACTTCATATTTTTTAAAAAGCCTTGTTGAAATGAGTAATAAATAATATTGTAAGTGAACATATGATATTTATTTGAAAATTTTGACTGGGGATACAGTTCAAGTGTTGGAGTGCTAGCCTGGCAATTGTAAAATTCTGAGTTCATTTTTCAGTACTGCAAAAATTATACCAGTTGAACAATTTTTTTTGATCTGGAGACATGGTTCAATTGACAGAGTATTTGCTTAGAAAGCGGGAGGCTCTGAGTTAGTCTCTGGTGCTGAAGAATAATAGGAAATTATTTTACCTTGTACATATGTGAATTACCATAACAAATTATTTTCAATTATAAATTTAAGCAAAGTTTCATGAGCTAGTTTCAAAATTCAGCCTGGATATCATGAAGAGCTTAAATATCCTGTCATGTAAAATATCAAGATGTTATTTAAAAATTCCTCTGGCCCAGCAGGAAAAAGCTCATTAGGCTATTTTATGTCCAATTTTGATGACAATGTAATGGACCTTGTCCATATTATCCATAACTATTTTGCACACTATTTAAGATAATATAAGCATATTTTCAGAACTGTTCCAGTTAGAAGTTTAAAAAATAATTGTTAAGCTCCCTAAAGTAATTGTGATCATTAATTAGCAAAGCTGGTGGTAATGAAATTATCAAAATTTGAAATGCATTCAAAGCATCTCAAAGCATTTTATAAATTTATCTGAAGTAGTATAGTGAGGATTTTTTATTAAAACCTAAAATTATCTTAATTTGACTATAATCCTTTATTATGAGCCACTGCTTTACAGTCTGTATAATACAACTTTAGAAAACGTATTTCATTGAAAATGTTTCAGTCTGAAAATTTAAACTATCAATCTCCCCATTTTCTCACATCATTTGGTTACATTTATAAACTACTTAAAATGTTAATCTTGAGTTACTATGATCTAATATGAAATAAATCACCACTAAAATATTTTCCTTCTAATTAGGCTTTTTTTTTTTTTTTTTTGGCATAGTCCTAGGGCTTGAACTCAGGCTTGGATGGTGCTGCTTCTACTATTTGAGCTATAGCTCCACTTCCACCATTTTGTTATTTAATTGGAGATGAGAGTTTCACATACCTTCCTGCTTGGTCTGGCTTCAAACCATAATTCTCAGATATCAGCCTCCTGAGTAGCCAGCCACCTGTGCTTGTCCATAATTTATGCTTATTTTTTTAACTTAAAAAATAGCTGGTCAGGAAATACCGACCACTATTTAGATTAGATTGATTAAGATTTAAATAAAATACTGAGCCACTGTGTTTTCCCCATATACTTGCTAAGAAAAAAAGCTAGGACCTTAACTAAATATTCATTGAGGTCAATGTATCAGATGAAAAAATAATGATTATTTCCTGGCTTCTCATTAGTAGTTAGCTTGTTGCAAATATATTTTTCCTATTTGGCTATTATTCTCTCTCTCTCTCTCTCTCTCTCTCTCTCTCTCTCTCTGTCTCTCTCTCTTTCTCTCTGTCTCTCTCTCTCTCTCTGTCTCTCTCTCTCTCTCTCTTTCTCTCTCTCTAACCCAGATGTCCCTCAGTAGATGAGTGGATCAAGAAAATGTGCTATATACATACATACATACATATATATATATATACACACACACACACACACACACACACACACACACATACACAATGAAAGTCTATGCCTCCATCAGAAAGAATGACATTGCCCCATAAACATATGTTTATGTGAGATATTTAGACATTAACAGGGTGAAACAAAATCTTGTGTAGGATAGCAAAACAGGTATGTCTTTTGCTATGCTCCTTATTTGACCTTTACTTGCCCTCTCAAAGCTTTTCAGATCTCACTACTGCTTTATCTATTTCTTTAAGGT
This sequence comes from Dipodomys spectabilis, assembly GCF_019054845.1. NCBI lineage: Eukaryota > Metazoa > Chordata > Mammalia > Rodentia > Heteromyidae > Dipodomys > Dipodomys spectabilis. Next base: position 6,559,114 of record NW_024870700.1, read on the forward strand.
CGAAGCATTGATTTTCTATGTTCATTTCTGCAGTATGTTCCAACATGTATACAGAAATCGTAATGACCAAGATGATGATATTAGGAAGTAGGATTTTTGGAAGGTCCTTTAGGACAATTTTAGATCATGAGATCACTGCCCATGGGAAGTGCATGCAGTGCCTTTCTAAGAGGCCTGACATCATACCCTTACATAAAAGGAATCACCACTCAAGAAAAGCATGTGAATGGTGATATGGACCTCTATTAGGCACTGAAGCTCTTGATGTGTTGGTCTTGGCTTTTCTATACTCCAGAAACAGCTTTCTATTGTCTATAAGCTATGTGGTTTATAAGTTAGTGTAACCTGAATTCATTAAGATAATATCATTAAAATTCTGTTGAATAGCTTCTACCTTTTATGAGCCTTACACTCTGATAGGTATGTGAAGGATATATGAAGTAGGGGAGACTCTTAAAATGTAGACAATAATCCATCAAAACTTATATCAAACTTGAGGACTGGTGGCATAGTGAAGTCATATCACAAATAGTTTATAAGGCATTAACAAACTTAAACCTATTCATCTTTAAATTTTACATTCCATTATCAGCTTGATTTTCAAGGACACGAAATAGCACTCTTGTCCAGCAATAAGTTTTTTAATTAAGTTATACCAATTATTTTCATTACAAACCTGGTAACATGTATTTTCTAATTTGAAGCCCTTTAAAATATTAGCATGAAGAAAATGTACTTTACTAGATAATTAATGTTCTTGTCACATTCTGAATAGTCTGATACACTTTTAAAGGGGTATGAAATATTAGGAACACAAATAAATAATGATATTCACTGTTGCATTTCATTAGATATCAGAATATAGCTAGAAAAGGAAATTTCCATACATTAATGTGCTGAATTTTAAGGTAATTTTTAAGCAGAAGCCTGTAATTTTCCATCTTGAAAATTCCTTTGATTGAATAATTTGCTCAGTTTTTAATAAGGACCAAGCAGGAACATTGAAAAGTACAGAAACTAATAAAGAACATGTGTGTTTGTGTGCATGTATTTGCATACACATATCCATGTTTATCCTTGTGCATTGGGATTATCCTCTATTCAACATGAGAGGTACTTTTTATTCTTAAATGAACTTAAAGGATAGTTTATGGTATGGGAGCACTGTTGATTATTAATATATATTTTTTTTCCTTTTTTTTATTGTAAAGCTACTATACAGAGGGTTACAGTTACATGAGTGAGGTAATGAGTACACTTCCTCTTGAACATTGTTACCCCCTCCATTGTTTTCCCCCTACCATCCCCTCCCTCCCTCCCTTCCCCGAGGTTCTTTTCTTTTTTTTTTTTTTGATTGTGATTAAATGATTACATAATTTCAAAGTCACAAGTTCATTCTAACTTCCCTGGAGCAAATTGTCTACCACAGTCTGTAATATATAACAGTGTTCACATGTTATATACCATATTTGTGATCAGCAGCATGGGGATATTTAGTAGTGGTTCAACCAGATGAGCGGGAGTTCTTTGTTTCTTAAGTCCTGTTAGTTTTGTTGTATCACCTAACCTTTTGGATTTAGCATCCACTTATCAGGGAGACCATGTACCGTTTGTCTCTTCGTTCTTGGCTTATCTCGCTCAACATGATTCCTTCTAGCTCCATCCATTTCCCTGCAAATGCCATTATTTTGTCATTTCTAATGACTGCATAATATTCCATTGTGTATAGATACCACAATTTTTGGATCCATTCATCTGTGGTGGGGCATCTAGGTTGTTTCCATATCCTAGCTATTGCGAACAGTGCTGCAATAAACATGGAGGTGCACGTGTCCTTGTATATTGGTTCCTGTTGTTCAGGGTAGATGCCTAGAAGTGGTATGACTGGGTCGTAAGGGAGGTCAATCTTTAGCTTTCTAAGGACCCTCCAGACCGCTTTCCAAAGTGGTTGTATAAGTGTACATTCCCACCAGCAGTGTAATAGGGTTCCTCTTTCTCCACATCCCCTCCAGCATTTGTCGTTGGCTGATTTGTGGATGTGGGACATTCTGACTGGGGTAAGTGGTATCTCAGGGTTGTCTTTATTTGCATTTCCTTCACCACCAGGGATGATGAACATTTCCTCATGTGTTTCTTTGCCATTTTTATTTCTTCATTTGAGAAGTCCCTCTTTATTTCCCTTGCCCATTTAGTAATTGGTTTGTTAGGTTTGGGAGGGATTAGTTTCTTGAGTTCCCTGTATATACAGGATGTTAACCCCTTGTCTGATATATTGCTGGTAAATATTTTTTCCCCAATTAGTTGGTTGTCTTTCTAGCTTAGTTGCGATAGATTTAGCTGTGCAGAAGCTTTTTATTTTAAGGTAGTCCCATTTGTCGAGTCTCTCCAACTTGTTGTGACCCTGGGACTCTGTTCAGGAAGTTCCTACTCTGTCCTGCAGTAGTTTCAGAGATTCAGGTTTAATGTTAAGGTCTTTAATCCATTTTGAGTTGATGTTGGTGCATGGTGATAGGCTGGGGTCTACTTTTAGTTTTCTGCATGTGGCTGCCCAGTTTTCCCAGCACCAGCGGTTGAAGAGGCTGTGTTTCTTCCATTGTATGTCTTTGGCTCCTTTGTCGAATATCAGCTGGCTATAGGCCTGTGGATTTATATCTGGATCTTCTATTCTGTTCCATTGGTCTTCGGGTCTGTTTTTGTGCCAGAACCATGCTGTCTTTGTTATTATAGCTCTGTAGTAGAGTTTGAAGTTCGGCATGGATAGCCCTCCCATATTGTCTTTATCCCCTAGAATTGTTTTGGCTATTCTAGGTCTTTTGTTGTTCCATATAAATTTTTGGACTGTTTTCTGTATTTCAGTGATGTACGTCATTGGGATTTTAATAGGAATTGCATTGAATTTGTATATTAGTTTTGGAAGTATCACCATCTTTACTATATTAAGTCGGCCTATCCAGGAGCATGGGAGGTCTTTCCATTTCCTAGTGTCTTCTGCAATTTCTTTCTTTAACTTTTTATAGTTCTCATTAAATAGTTCTTTTACATCTTTGGTTAGGTTAATTCCTAAATATTTTATTTTTTGGGAGGTTATTGTGAATGGGGTTGCTCCCTCTATTTCCCTCTCTTCCTGTGCGTTATCAGTGTATAGGAAGGCAACTGATTTTTGTCGGTTTATTTTGTATCCTGCTATTTTGCCGAAGTGACTTATGATTTCTAAAAGTTTGGGGATGGAGTTTTTGGGATCGTGGAGGTATAGTATCATGTCGTCTGCAAAAAGGGATAGTTTAACTTCTTCTTTCCCTATGCGGATCCCTTTAATGTCTTTTTCTTGCCTTATTGCCCTGGCTAAGGGTTCTAGGACTATGTTGAAGAGGAGTGGAGACAGTGGGCATCCTTGCCTTGTTCCTGTTTTTAGGAGGATTGGTTGTAGCTTTTCCCCATTAAGTATAATATTGGCTATTGGTCTGTCATAAATGGCTTTTATTGTTTTTAGAAATGTTCCTTCTATTCCTATTTTCTCCAGAGCTTTTAGCATGAATGAATGTTGAATTTTATCAAAGGCCTTTTCTGCATCTGTGGCGATAATCATGTGATTCTTGACCTTGGCTCTGTTGATATGCTGGATTACATTTATTGACTTACGTATGTTAAACCATCCCTGTGTCTCTGGGATGAAGCCTACCTGATCATAGTGTATTATTTTTTTTATGTGTTTCTGGATTCTGTTAGCTAGAATCTTGTTAAGGATCTTTGCATCTGTGTTCATCAAGGAGATTGGCCTGTAATTCTCCTTTTTGGTTGGGTCTTTGCCTGGTTTGGGGATGAGTGTGATATTGGCTTCGTAGAATGAGTTTGGGATAGCTCCCTCCTTCTCTGTTTCTCTGAAGAGCTTGAGGAGTATGGGTATTAGTTCTTCTTTAAAGGTCTTATAGAATTCTACTGTGAATCCATCTGGTTCTGGGCTTTTTTTTGTTGGAAGACTTTTGATAGCTTCCTGTATCTCATTATAGGATATTGGCTTATTTAATTGGTTAACTTCTTCTTTGCTCAGTTTGGGTAACTTGTATTTCTCTAAAAATGCATCCATTTCCGCCAGATTTTCTTCCTTTAGAGAGTATAGCTTTTGAAAGTAGTCTATTAGAATTGTTTGGATATCTTGGGTACGTGTTGTGATGTTTCCCGTGGCATCCCTAATCCTATTAATATGGGTTTCCTCTCTTCTTTTTTTAATTAATCTTGCCAACGGGCCATCAATTTTGTTTATTTTTTCAAAGAACCAGCTTTTTGTTTGGTTTATTTTGGTTATGGTTTTCTGATTTTCTAATTGGTTAATCTCTGCTCTCAATTTGGTTATCTGGCTTCGTCTAGTAGCTTTAGGTCCCATTTTTTCTTGTTTTTCTAGCTGTTTTAGTTGCAACATGAGATTATTTACTTGGTCTGTCTCCATTCTCTTGATGTGGGCACTGAGGGCAATAAATTTGCCCCTCAGGACTGCTTTTGCTGTGTCCCACAAGTTTCTTTGTGAGGTGTTTTCATTTTCATTGAGTTGTAGGAAATGCTTTATTTCTTCTCTGATCTCTTCTGTTACCCAGGCCTTGTTAAGGAGTGTGCTGTTCAATTTCCATGTATTAGAGAAATTTCTGCGGTATGCTTTGTTATTGAGAGCTAGCTTGATTCCACTGTGGTCAGATAGGATACAGGGGATTATGTCGATCCCTTTGTATTTGCTTAAGTTCCTTGCATGAACTAGGATATGGTCTATTTTGGAGAAAGTTCCATGAGCTGCTGAGAAGAATGTGTACTGTGTTGTTTTAGGGTGAAATACTCGGTAGATGTCAGTTAATTCCGCTTGAAGTATGGCCTCACTTAATTCGGTAGCTTCTTTGCCAATCCTCTGGTTGGTAGACCTGTCCTTTGGTGAGAGTGGCGTGTTAAAGTCTCCTAGTATTATCGTATTGGGATCTATTTTATTCTGTAAGTTTGAGAGCATTTGTTTAACATATCTGGGTGCACCGATATTTGGGGCATATAAGTTGATGATGGTTATATCCTCCTCTTGGATTGTTCCCTTTATTAATATGTAGTGTCCGTCCTTGTCTTTCTGTACTGATTTTAATGAAAAGTTTATTTTGTCAGATATCAGGATAGCTACACCTGCTTTCTTATTGGGGGAATTTGATTGGTAGATCCTTTTCCACCCCTTCACTCTGAGTTTGTTTGTATGTTTGGCTGAGAGGTGGGTCTCCTGAAGGCAACAGATGGATGGGTCTTGTTTTCTGATCCAGTCCTCAGTTCGTTTTCTTTTAATTGGCGAATTCAGCCCATTTATATTAAGAGAAAGTATAGAGAGATGCATTGTTGTCCCTGCCATTCCGTTTTCCTGTTTTTCTTCTTTCCTTTCCTCCTGTGCTTGCTCAGTTAGACTTTGAGTAATGCCTGTTTGGGGCAGGTCCCAGTTCCTGGTTGCTTTCTTCAGGTTGTGTCCCCCCTCTTAGAATTCTTTGTAATGCTGGCTTAATGTTTATGTATTCATTTAGTTTTTCTTTGCTATTAAAAGTTTTCAGTTCTCCATCGAATGTGAATGCTAGCTTTGCCGGGTATATCAGTCTGGGTTGGCAGTTATTGGCTCTCAGGGTTCGTATGGTGCTTTCCCAGGCTTTTCTTGCATTCATTGTTTGTGTGGAGAGATCTGCAGTGATTCTAATTTTTTTCCCGTTGTAGTATAGCTCCTTCTTCATTTTTGCTGCATGCAGGATTGTCTCCTTATTATTCAGATCCATCATTTTTACTATAATGTGTCTAGAAGTGTTTCTCCTGGGATCTTGCTTGTTGGGTGTTCGATTAGCTTTTGTGATGTAGTTAAGATGGTCGTTTTTGAGGTGGGGAAAATTTTCATTGACTATCTTGTTAAATAGGTGTTGCATTCCCTTGCTCTGGAATTCCTCACCTTCGTCCACTCCGATTATGCGAAGGTTAAATTTTTTAGCATTATCTGCTTGCTCTTGAATTTCCCTTTGGTTTAATTTGAGTGATTTTTCCATATCTGTCACTTTTTGGTCCAGTTGGTGTATTCTGTCTTCTGTATCTGACACTCTACCTTCCATTTCATTCACTCTGTTGACCGTGGCTTCTATTGTGGTTTGCATGGTGGAAATGGATCCCTTTATGGATTCAATGTTGGTTCTCAGAGTACTGATCTCACCTCTCAATGAGGTGAGATCAGTATGCATTATCTCTAATTTGGCGTTTATCTCACTTCTTACTGAGGTTTGTGCAGCTTCTATTTTTGCATCCAACTTTTGTTTGATATCCTGTATATCTTTTGATAGTTCATCCTTGTGCTCTTTCAATTTCTGATCCATTTCTCGCTTTATTTCTTGAGTCATTGCCTCCAGCAACCCTTGGATGTAGCTTTTGTCTTCCATTCCTGCTTTGCTCCCACTGGGGCTCTCCCCTGCGTGGCTGCTGGCTTTTGAGGTGAGCTTGCTGTCCTGGGTAGTGGTAAACCTTGTGATTTTTCTCTGTGATTTTCACATGGGGGTTCAGGAGACTGCTCTTCAATCTTGTTTTGGTGTGTCTGTCTTTGCTTGGTTGCTGATTCTGTATTGGTAGAGAGAGTCTGTGCCTGATCTGGATTCTGTTGGGAGCCTATTTCCAGCTGCTATTCTGACTTACTTAGGATTCTCAGCTCTCTGCTGTAGATTGCTGGCAATTCCCGCCTTTGGAAGGGTTGAGCAGCCTAGACTGCTTGTGTTTGCTCTTGCGGGTGCTCTTGGGAAGATCAGATGCTCTGGATGCACTCTCCCAAATACTGGAGTCTGCTATGGGCTCCTGATGTGTTTTTGTTTGTTTGTTTTGGGCTGGTTGTGGGCTTGAACTCTAGGTTTGGGTGCTGTCCCTCAGCTCTTCAGCTCAAGGCTGGCACCCTACCATTTGAGCCACAGCCCCACTTCTGACCCTTTTTGCTTTGTTCAGGCGCCGGTCCCCGGGCCTGGTTCCGGCCACAGCCGGGAGCACGCTCCTTAGGCCTGTGCTAATGTGTATACCACCTAGGTTATGCAGCCTGGAGGACACAGTTCAAATTTCTTCTACTGTTGGTAGTCTTGACCCAGGGGCGCTGTTCCTGGCTTGGGCATTTAAGCTCCCTTCCAGTGGTGCTCTTGCTCTGGCCTGGCCAGCAGAGTGTGCTCCACCGGCTGGTGGAACTCTCGAACAGTTCCCAGTTTTAGTGGGTCCTGTGGTCCGGGTGTTGGGGTAGGGAGTCTAGGTCAGGGTCTGGGGATTCCCTCCAGCTCTGGTCTCCCTTGATGGATTCACTGTCCCCTGTGGGGTACTCACCCTGTAGGTCGTCAGTTGTTGTTGCAATCCGAGTTCAGTTGGGGTGGTTGCAGGCTGGGTTGGGCGGCCCCCCGCCGGGTTGCTGCGATCGCGATTGGGCGGGTGGTCTGCCGACAGGTCCCTTTGTCGTGCTGCTGGTGCCGGGCGGCTTTGGCGGGATGGAGCCTCTCCGCTCCGGTGGAGAGTGAGGGGTGGGGGTGGGATCCTCGTGGAGACTCCCGGCTGGTAGGTTTCTCTGTTCCTGGCGATCCGCTGTTCTGCAATCCGGTACCTGGTGATCTGCAAGCAGCCCCCTGTGTCTCTGTGGCTCCAGCAGCCCCCGCCGGGCCGGCTGGCCGGCAGCTTGGCGCACTGCCGCGCGGCCAGTAAAGGTTGGGGGAGGGGTCTTCGCTCTTCTCTGTTCTGAATTTCTTCTTTTCCTCTCTTTCTTTTTTTGTTATTTTCCACCTCTGGTTTTTCTCTGAGTGTTCGTCTTTTTGTTGTTGTCGGTCTCTTGGGGAGATTAAGCGTTGGAACTCGAACTCTCTTTTTGGTTGGAGAGAGCTGTGGCGTTTCCCTACTGCCCCGTCGCCATCTTGGTCCCCCCTCCTTATTAATATATTTTTAATGAACTTGTTGAATATTTTGCTGTTTCATTGGGTTGCTTCTCATTTCATGATTAATTTCTTTTCTGGATTAAATATTTGGACCATTTCATATATACATATACACACTTTTAACCTTGACTATGTGCACATGTGTATATAGTTATATATGTGAACACATATGTGTACATATATGCACATCCATACATGGATCTATTGAGCCAAATATATATACCTATATACATTTATATATGACTATTTTCTTGTAGTGTTTGAATTTCCTTTTAAAATTCTTATGAGGTAACTCAGTATATAACCCTCTCCATCTACGAGTAAGTTCTACTTACTGTTTCTTTAAAACCACAAAATGTCCAACTTCCCTTCTAAAAAGAGTGTCACACCTATTTTGTTGCTGTCTTTTGAGACCTATCTTCTTACTTTAAGATCACTTTATATCCCTAGTTACATGTAGATTTATGATTACAGTACACTCTCACAGTTACACTGTAGAGGTGAATTGTGAGCCATTTTTAAATTGTACATGGAAAACTGAAAATTAAGTTGTCTTCCTATCAAACCTCTTGTGAAAATTTTAATTATACCTTAAATTTCACTAATACATTGGTGTTCACAAGGAATTATATCTTTTTTATTCTTACCACAATTCCTGTTAGCTACATTGCTAAGAAAGATAAACTAGAGATCCAGTGAGGGTTTTTTTTCCTATCTATGTGTTTCTTTCTTTATCTCTCCCCTTTCATTTTTCCCTTCTTTCTTCTTACTTTCTATTTCTTTATATTTCTCTCTGTCTTTTGTTTTCTCCAATCTTTTCAGGGCTCTCCCAATCAAAACCCTATCTTTTATGGAGAGATAAAAAGTGATTAAATATAGATAGGCATGTCTGTAATTCAGCATTCAGGAATCTTGTGAGTTTGGGCTGATATTTATGAATTTAAAGCTGTCTGGACTATATATAGTTATACATACATATATATATAGAGGGAGAGAGCTGTATATAGTTAGACACAACCTTAAAATAATAAAATTTATCAGTGCAGTGCCATTTACCTCACATAAAACACCACCTTTATGATTTTACATTTTGCAATGTTTTTTATTACTTCATTTTATTTTGGACTAATATTTATTGTATATGTCATTGAGGTTCAGTGTAATATTTCAATACATGCATACTGTATGAATTGGTTAGATTCAACCTCCCTTTGTCTAACACTGCTGACACTTCTTCTATGATGTTGATTATTGCTAGCTATTTCTCCTTTGGAAAATTCTAACCTTATCTTAATTGAAATTGAAAGTAATAACACTGTAAAAGTAGATAAATTGTTTACAGTAGAGTTGGCTTATATTTATTAGATAACCGTAAAGAAAGGAAATAAAGGTGTGTGTGTGTGTGTGTGTGTGTGTGTGTGTGTGTGTGTGTTTGTGTAAGTTTATAATAGAAAGGGAGAGGAAGGAGAGAGTATGCAAATTGAAATAAGAGATTTTGATTGATGAGTATGCAAATTGAAATAAGGGATTTTGATTGATGAATCAGATTTCAAATTTTCAGTTGAGTATTCTGATTCATAAAACATATGTGCACTGTTATTTATAGTGCAAATGAACACAACCTTTGCACCAGTGGTATATCAATGCAAATTTTTTAAAGATTACCTTTTCCAGAAAGGGGGTGAATAATAATACAAGAGAGCTCCACAGAGAAACTCAACAAAAGGTAGTGACCAACGGCTAGTCTTAGCCAGAGGGAGATGTGCAGGTGGTACAAGGATGAAAATGAACAAGGAAACCTGTTGGAGATGCTAATTTAGAGGGAATGGAGCAGGTAGTATGATAGAAAGGATGATGTTGATTGGAATATGTGGATATATGACAGTGAAATTCCTCCCCAATAACTGAGATAAGCCAATTCAAAAAAAGATTAATTTTTCATGTTAAAGAGTTTTTATGCAGGTAAGATTCTGCTGATGAGAGTCTTGCATTGATTTTATTTTCTGGAAAATGTTTAAATAATAAGAAATTTTGATGACTTTGCAAAGTAGATATACATGTAGTCCTGCAGGTATATTCATATGGATAGTGAGTACAGATACAGAAAAAGAGGTAAGCATCATCCCAAATGTTTTCCCTCGTTAACCCCATATATTTGTTGGTATAAGGTCATATTTTATAGAATGTTTATATGTGTGGACACCTTCCGTTTTTTATGCTGATTTATAATTTCCAATCTTTGTAAAGTGGGTTTCACATAGCTCAGTTATGATGCAGATAGAAACACAGATGTGACAAGTAGCATTGCAGTTTTACTCATCTGACTTAACTAGGTATCGTTGCTATCTCTGCTTTGGTGATAATCAAATCTTCTTGCACAATATTGTTCCCTGAGGAACAATTTTAAAATAGTAATAAGAAAGTTTCATGCCTCAAGAGTCTAGAGTTTGCCTGGGAGGGGACCCATGTCATTTTAGTAAGGTCCTCAAGTGTGTCTAATGTGCAGACAGGACTGATACAGCAACAGGGTTTTTTGTTTTTGTTTTTGTGTTTTTAGAAGATTGTGTTAAATACAGAAACATCAAAAACAATTGTCTGCATGTCCCTCAAATGTTTATATTTTAATATTTCTGCTTAATTGCAATAATATTTTCACTTGGAAAAGCAAGAGGCTTTAAGTCAAAGCCTATCTAGTGAAGTAAATGAGATTGAACTTATTTATACTTATTTCAACACTAGGGAGAAAGCCTCTAAAGAACTATAGAGAAATAGTGTATAGAAAAAGAAAGGTACATTGTGAGAGGAAAAAAGAACTATTTCTAAGATTTTAATAGATACTACAAGTAAAATATTAAAGGTATAAACATTTTAATGACTATTTTATAATTTTTTGTTTGATTGTTCAAATTTCCTTCGTAAGTATCAAAAATTAGATGTTATTGAAGGATTTCTTCATAAAGGTTTTATTTCTTTTACCAAATCATACAATTAAACTATGCCTTCACATATTTAGACTCTTAAAATAAAATGATTTCATGCATTCTTTTTATAGAATCATGGATAAAGGAGTTAAAACACTCATTTCTGAAGAGGGAAGTACTACCTAAACATTCAATCCTGAGTTTACAATCGCATTGAAAACACACAAATCAAGATAGGTATAATAAAAAAAATAAGCCTACATAAATTTTTTCCAAGTGTGGTATTTGTAATCTGCACAGATTAATAGTGTAATTGTTCTTGATGTTTCACTTAAGCTATCTGTATGAAGCAAGATCCATGCTCTCAAGTTCTCTTGGTAATAAAAAATACTATCTTAAAAATGTTGTTGAAGGTGGCTCAGTGGTATAGAGTGCTTGCCTTGCATGCATGAGGCCCTGGGCTCGATTCCTCAGCACCACATAAGCAAAAAGAAAAAAAAAGCCGGAAGTGGCACTGTGGCTCAAGTGGTAGAGCGCTAGCCTTGAGCTGAAGAGCTGAGGGACAGCACCCAGGCCCAGAGTTCAGGCCCCACGACTGGGTACCTCCCCCCCAAAAAATGTTGTTTGTCCATAGGTCCCATAATTTCCCTATTTGCAATAACAAGTATATGTCTAGGATAATCTTACCAGGCAAGCAGAAAAGGTCAAAAGCTATGTACATATGACCATATAAGATGATGCTAAGCAAAACGAACCCCAAGATAGAGACACAGGAGGTTTTATCTTTCTTGCTGTTGTTTTCAATGTACTTATAATGTACTATGTGAATTTTTTGTTTCTTTTGTATGTTCTTCCCCCATGGTATAACCCCGGTGCCCTGCATCTTCTCTATATATTTTTCTAATTTGGGGAGGAGAAGGGAAATAACATAATGCTGAAACAAGGATACAGGTTACCCCCTTCTAACAAATGATATGTACAAGATGCTGTGTTAAAAACAAACTTTACAACTTTGGGTCTGGAGAAGGAGTTGGGGAGGTGGGGACTGAAGGGCTGGTAGGGGAAAAACAAAGGAGGGGTTAATAATGCTCGATAGGAAATGTACTCATTACCTTACTCATGTAACTGTAACCCTTCTCTTTCTGTACAGCATCTTTACAATAAAAATATACATTAAAAATGGAAAAAATGCTGCTTGGTAATAATCCTAGTCTTATTCAGATGGTTGAGATCTGAGGATTGAGGTTTGAAGCCAGCCTGGATAGAAAGTCTATGAGATTTTTATCTCCATTTAACTAAAAGAAAGCCAGAAGTGGAGCTGTATCTTAAGTGGTGGAGTGCTGCCTTAAGCACAAGAACTCAGGGACTGTGCCCAGGCCCCTGAGATCAAGCTCCCGGGAACCTGAAAGAAAAAACTGTTTGCCATCAATCACGCCTTGGTACTCTTTGTAGATGTTTTTCCTTAGGTAATTGGAGGAGATAACATTTTTCCCTCCTGGTTCCCTGTGGATTTCTTTTGAGGTAAAATACCTGGGAAGGAAGTATATATACAAAGCTAAAATGATCTGTGGCCACCTTGTCAGGCTACATTTTACACATTCCTTTCTAGTCTGCCATTTCAGGTGGCCTGGACAAATACAGTTTGCTTAGGCTTTATCTTCACAGAGTTAAAGAAAGGTGACCTTTCTTAAACAAAAATATTACCAGGAAATGAAATTTCTCTTTTCTGTAGCCTGTTTGTTCACCACATAAATCCTGTTTTGAAAAAGCTATGACATTCTTAATTTTGAACACTTGGAATCTTTTTGACAACAGAATTTGAAAAATCAAAACAATATTCTTGAAAATAGTTAAGAGAAATGTCAAGAACGCCATTTTTATGAAACAGTTGGTCTTAGTATAAGGAATAATTTATCTTATTTCTTATTTTAATATATGTATTTTAAATTGTTATTATAAGGTAATATACAGAGGGGTTACAGTTACACAAGTAAGGTAATGAGTACATTTCTTTTTAAAAAATTTTTTGGTTGGTTGTGGGACTTGAACTCCAGGCCTGGACACTGTCTCTAAGCTCATTCACTCGAGGCTTGTGCTCTACCTCTTTGAGGCACTTCTGGTTTTCTGGTGGTTAATTAGAGATAAGAGTCTCATGGACTTTCTTGCTTAGGCTGGCTTCAGACTGTGGTCCTAAGATCTCAGCTTCATGAATGGGTAAGATTACAAGCATAAGCCATTGGTGCCCAGCTCCTTTTTAATCTCAAAATCTATATTTTTTAAATAAAGGAAATGTACAGTGATATAGTATTTTTATTTGTTTATTTACATTTACATCCACAAACAAGTAGTTAGGAGGATAAAACACTTAAAAGTGTTTCCTGACTTGGGGACTATTTGAAATCATTATTATTATTTCTTAAGTGTCATTTCAGGGCTAGAGGCATGGCTCAAGTTGTAGAGTATAAGTTCAGGGTCTAAGGTCATGAGTTCAAATGCCAGTACCACAAGCAAAAAGACATTGGAACTTGTCCTTTTCATGTGTGAGGATGACACAGAGAGAAATATCTTAATTTTGGCATATGGACCATACTCAGAGAGATCAATGAAATAGTGGAGCAACCGATTACATTGTCCCATATCAGAGTTATATTATATTGTATTTCATGATGTCATCTAATTGTGTTTTTTCTTTCTTTCAAAATTGTTCCTTAGAAAGTATGAAAGAAAATTATTGCCATTGAATATTCATTCTATTGAATTGACATTCTGTTTCAAATGAAAATGTACTTCCTGTTAACATAATACTTTATGTAATTAGATAGCAAAACCAAAAAATGATTTGAAAGGAAGAGAAGGGGGAGGGATGGTAGGGGAAAAACAAAGGAGGAGGTAGCAATGCTTGATAAGAAATGTATTCGTTACCTTGCTCATGTAACTGTAACCCATCTGTACAGTAGTTTCACAATAAAAAACATTAAAAAAAAAGAAAAAATGATAAGACGAAAGACCCCATTGAGAAAGGTGAGAGCCAATATTCACAGAAGACTATGTGGAAGACACTGAAGGAAAGTAAAGTCTGAGGAGAGTGGCAGCCGTCTACCAGTCTTCTACCAGAACATAGAGTAGAATATGTGCCTATATAATTTTCAATGAAAGATAGCTTTTAATTTTTTTCCTTTTTTGCCAGTTCTGGGGCTTGAACATAGAGATTGGTGCTGTCTCTGAACATCTTTGTGCTCAAGGCTAGTGCTCTACCACTTGAGCCACAGGATTACCACTTTTCTAAGTGGTTTAATGAAGATAAGAGTCCTCACAGACTTTTCTGTCCAGGCTGGCCCTTAAATGTGATTCTCAGAGCTCGGCCTCCCAAATAGCTAGGATTACAGGCATGAGCCACTGGCACCCAGCTGAAATATAGCTTTATAGGGGGAAAAAAACCCATTTTTGTTGTTGTTCGTGGGGCTTGAACTCTGGGCCTGGGCTCTGTCCCTCAACTCTTCAGCTCAATGTGAGCGCTCTACCACTTGAGCCACAACGCCACTTCCAGTTTTTCTGGTGATTTTACTAGAGATAAGAATTTCTTGGACTTTCCTGCTCGGGCTGGCTTTCAACAGCAATCCTTGGATCTCAGCCTACTGAGGAGCTAGGATTGCAGGCGTGAGCCATCAGCACCAGTGCCTAGCTTCAACACATTTTTATGTCCTGAATGTAGGTGAAAATATAATAAGTATTTTGTGTTAGTATAGGTTCCAAAAGGTCTCTGTAAGAGAGAATTTAGTTTTTAAACTGAGTCAATGTGTGATTTATAATGAGGAGATGGTATATAATTTAAGCAATCTGGGTTTTCCTGGACAATGCATGATGTACGCTTATGCAATGGAAAAGATATATGTTAACTGGAGATTAATCCACTTAGAAATTGTTAGTGTTCTTGTTTATATTGTGAATATGGACTTGAGTCATATTTTATGTCCTTTCTTTACTCTTCTTTAAACTACAGATGATGTATTTTTCAAGAGTTCTAGGTAGAATGTTTACCTTCTAAGCTAATAGCTAATACTTACTTTGAGTACTTTTTTCCTGTATGCTCTCTGGAAGTGATATGCCTCCATAAAGGGAAAAAGATTTCTTCCTCAACCTAGTTACAACAATTTCTGGTAGTATACAATTAAAATTGAATTCCATATCTGAGAGTGATAGTTAATATCTAAATATACCATCTGATATTCTCATAATACTTACATTTGTAACTTCCTTTGTAGATTGTTTTAGAGTATTAGCTGCAAAGTATATACAGTTGACTTTTTTCAACAAACTTTGTAAAAGACTAATGATTACTTTATGATAGCATTTCTTTATAGGGGTATATGTATTTGCCACCATTCCTGAGAATTCCAGTTAGTGATTAGTAGTTCAGTCAGAATTATTAGTTACAAACGACAGAAATCAGTTCTTGCTAATGTAAAAAGCAAAAGATACCTAATGCAATAAAACTGAGTAGGTCATAGAATTGATTTGAATGTTAGAAAGGCAAGTTTGGCATATCCAATATTCTGTATCTTAGTATCCATCATTACAGCTGTCCTGAGGATGTTATTGGAATAAATCAGTAATCTCTGAAAAGTGACTACAAGACAGACCTTTGTTTTATAATCTTCCTGAAGTTCATTTCTGTCTTATTCTCAGCAGCTCTATCCACTTGTTTGGCAAACTGCTGTATGAGATTGCATACCGCCTCAAACATCTAATACACTCTGGTTTTAACTTTCAATTGATAAATTTATCACGTATTTTACTTACTGCCTTAAACAAACATGAAAAACAATAGAAAAATCAATCAGAAGAGAGCTATGGTACAGTGGCTCAAGCCTGTAACTTAGTTTATATATGCAGGAAGTAGAGGTAGAATTATAGTAATCAGAATAATTACAATAATCTATAGTAATCTAATTTTGCCCTAGAGAAAAGCAGAAGATGCTCTGTGAAAAATAAAGCAAAAAGGGCTAGGGAGATAGTTCAATTGATAGAGCATTTGTGTAGAAATGATGAGGCACTAGTTCAAACCAGAGAATTACAAGGTGGGGGGAAGACAAGAGGGGGAGGGA
This sequence comes from Dipodomys spectabilis, assembly GCF_019054845.1. Taxonomy (NCBI): domain Eukaryota; kingdom Metazoa; phylum Chordata; class Mammalia; order Rodentia; family Heteromyidae; genus Dipodomys; species Dipodomys spectabilis. The sequence goes on from NW_024870700.1 coordinate 6,575,071, forward strand.
GAGAGGGAAAGAGAAAGAGAGAAAGGGGATTTGCTCATATTACTAAATCTACTCATATACAATACTTGCATTGAAACCATAAAGTCTATTTTATCTTGCTTCCTATTTTGTTGGATTTTTTTGCCAAACCCTTTCAAATTAGCATTGGATCTCATAGTTTCATTTACTCAAGGACTTGACTTTAAAATTATCCCTCATTTTTTTGCACTACCAACATTTTTCATGTATTCCTGTTGTTTAAATATCTGTGATATTTCAATATCTTTGAAACAAGGAAAATGATCTGTTGATTTTACATACTATGAGACTGCTTACTACTTCATTTCTCTATACTGTGTACCAAACTCTAAAAAATCTGTCTGTATTTTCAGTTCCTGTTCTATCTCCTTGTTTCTTTTCTTTTGATCAGTTACAATAGTGGTTCTTTCTTCACAGAATTTTATTTCCACATTTCCTAATTATTTCCATATTATATAATTGAAACACTAATACTCAAACCATTCATAACATTTGACAAGTTGATCAGTTGCTGACTCATTTCTTTTATTTGACTTTGCTTTTTCCTTCCTTCCTGACCAATGTTTGTATCTTTTCTTTCAATTTTTCTTATTGTCAGCTTCCACATATTGTAATACCATCTGTCTATTCTCATTTCCTTGGAGTTCTTATCTAGTCTCATAATTTTCCATATGGTAACTGAATGAAATACAGTTTAAAAAATTTATTGTTATAATAAAGGTGATGTACAAAAGGGTTATGGTTATATAAGTCAGATAAAGGGTACATTTCTTTTGGACAGTGTCACCTCTTTGAACTAGATATTTATCTACTCAGTTCTAACCATAAATTGCTGTTATTCACGTACCTTCTAAGATTTACTTAATTTTATCAGTAGCTCAAATCAAAATCCTTAATTTTTCTTCATTTCTTTCTTTCGTACACTAAACTCACTAATGAAAAAAAAGTATTGCAAGTAATCACTTTTGTTACTACCATTTCTGACCAAGCCACCTTCATCTTCAACTTGAGGTTCCAATAACTTCCTACAGTGGTATCTTTTGTATCCTTCCTTGCCTCAATGCAGAACATTTTCTACAAGGAAATATAAAATATCTTTGGAAACTGGGGATCATGACATTTCTCAGTTCAAAATATTCTAGTAGCTTCTTACATCACTCTAAATAAATTAATATCCTCAACAAACTTATAGCAGCCTAAGAGTTATTGTCTACTCTTGGCATTTTTACCTTGTGTTTTTACCTTCTGTTATTTTCCCCACTATTTGTTGAATTCTAGTCAAACTTACCACCTTACTCTCTAATAAACATGCTGTCCTGTCTCCACATGCAATGGAGTCATTGCATGTCCTTATTTCTTGGAATATTCTAGTTTCCTTCCACCCATCAGCATTGCATCTCCAAGATATTCTTCCTTCATATCTTTGTTCCAATGCAAATATGATTTTATCAGATTGGTCTCCCAGATGAAGGTAGCTAAAATCTGCCTCCTTTAATCTTGGCCTTTTGCTTTCTTACTTTGATCCTTTCTTATGAAAGATAACTGCTTAATATAAAGAAGATAAACTTCAGTCAGTCAGGCTTTATGTCTTGTTGCTGCTTCTGCATTGTGCTAGGGCACAATGGATATTTATTCAGTGAGTGAACCTGAATAACCAACTCCTTTTATGTAGACTACATCTATTATATTATTACAAAGTCTTATGGATTGTTTTCAACTGAACAAACACCAAAGGGATTTGGAGGCCCCAAAGCTATGCAAATGTAATTAAGGACAGGGTAATTTTTAAGTTAAATATCACACTTGAGCCTGTAATACCTGTAAGATGTACACTACAAGGAGCAGAGATTCTTTGAATATCATATTGAAATTTTAGTTATCACTAATCTGCTGGGAGCTATATTGAACAAGAGTAGACTTCATGCTTCAGAAGCAAATATCTTATTGCAGTGTGACATAGCACAATGATGAATTCCCACAATAGACTTGTTATTCAAGCTTTTAGTTCTGTAATTTTTCAGCAACCCTAAAACATGTTCAAAAATTTAGTTACAAATTTTTAAAATGAGAAAACTTTATAAAAATGAGAATTCAAAATGTTAGTAATCACACATACTGAAACAACAAAGTGCTGATGACATTTGTTATAGTTTAGATGGTTACTAGAGAATCATTTGATCAAATCAATGTTCTTGCATGTCTATCCAATAGTCATTGTGCTAAGAAGTGATAGAAACTTTAAAATGACTATTACAATTTAATAAGCACTACCTAGTTAGCTGAAAGGACCTGGGCACATGCTAAATTGTTACAGGATTCAAAACGTGCACTATAAGCAAAAAATCTTTTGTAAAAAATTTCTTTCACCTTGTTTTATTGTTCCTATATAGGAGATGTAAAATAGGGTTATCTTTTTATAAGACAGGTGATGAGTACATATCTTTGGACAATGTCATCTCTTCCTATGCTCTCTCTCTCACAGTTTTATCCCTACTGTCTCTACCCATAAGGTGTACAGTTTATTTTGAACCTAGTGTCTACTCAGTACCACTGCTGTATTTGTTTATGCTTCCCCCCTTTTATGTGAAAGCAAAATTGTTGCTCTTAACATATTCAGAACAAGGCAGTCTGTGTTTTGAGTAAGTTCATACATTAATGGAAAATAGATATAGACATTAGCCTCTATATAATATAGAATGTAATGAGAACCTAATTTTTAATAGACTTAAAGGAGTGTGAAATTATTTTAACCAAACCAAATGACTAGGGTAAGCTTTATGGAAGAAGTATCATTTTTATTTTATTTTTGAAAAGCATATTTAGGAATTTGACAGGTATATATATATATATATATACATATACATATATATATATAGTGGGTATGAAAAGGGAAGGAAAATTTCTAAGAGCGTATCTTTTAAGGGTTAAAGATTAAAAAAGGTTAGGGCAAAGAATCCAACAGGGGAAGCCTTCTCCAATTATGACCAGTCAACTTAATTTGTGTTAGATATATATGCACATTTATTCCTAATGTATATGTATACATGAACATAACTATGCACTTTTCTGAGTTAGATTGTCAAGAAATCAATTGTTTATTTTTAGACTTTAGATAGGTTACTAAGTTGTATTAATAGTCAGAGAGATATGAAGAAATAAGCCTGAAGAGTTTAGTGATTCTGTTTTAAGAAAATAAGTAAACCCAGCTTAATTTTTAACACTGTACGCTGACTAAAGTTTTTAAATTTTATTTTTTTGTAACTGGAACTGGAGATTGAACTTGGGGCCTCTCACGTGCAAGGCAAGCACTACTACTTGAGATAAGCCTTTAGCAGTTTTGTTTTTGTTCTGTTTTGATTTTGAGAGACAGCATCTCACTACCTTTCCACAAGCCGCATGATCCTCTTGTCCTTGCCTCCATTCCTTGCTTGATTAAATATTTTCTTTATTATTTGAATGCACAGTAGATTATTATTTTCAGGACATTTAAATCAATACGATTTAGTTGTCAAGAAAACTTATGGTTTTTACTGTAATTTTATAAACTTACTTTGATTTACCCAAGAGCATGTTAATGGAACAGATGATTTAAGGAATTAATTGGTAATCATTACCAGTGAGACATCAAGAAAATGTTTATTAAATTCTAACAGTATGGGATATATTACATATTACGCTGAACAGAAATATTTAAACAAATGTGACTGAAATGTGTGAAAATTGACATTCTCATAAATAACTTATGAATATATAAAATGTTATAGCAATTTAGGAGTATCTACTAAAATTTATAATGCATATGTTTTTGGTAATTTTAAAGAATACATTCAAAGTTTAAAGCATTATGGAAATATTTCTGGTTATTTAAAGGAATGTATTAAGTATTTCTGAACAATACATATTTTCAATTTTTTTAATTTCCCTAACATAATTAAAAATAAACTGCTGTAACATAAATTTACTTGGCTTGTCACTTCATCATTTTATTTTTCTCTACTGGCTTTTATGTGCTTTAGTCTACAATGCTATTCTACTGAAAAAAATGGATTCAAAGTATCTAAGTCAAAGTGATGTAAACTTAATTGTGAGAGGCATTTATTTTTCTCACATATTTACATGAAGTAAAGGGTCAGTAATCATCAGAATGTGACAAAATTCAAATGAACTCTGGCACTAATAAGAAGCTTCTGTTCACAACCCCTTTTATCCTCTTTTTTTAATGAACTGATTTCCTGCTGAATCTAGTTTTTTTCTTTGCCAGTGGAGTTCTTGACTCCTGGCCATCTCTTTTTAATGAGCTAGTTTTGTTTGTTAGATTTATTAGGGAACATTGTGAACTCACCCAATATGATCACTGATGGAATAAGCACTTAAATGCTCATTGCCAGGAGTCCTGGTTTTTAATAAAACAAATGGAAAGACAATATGTCATTCTTTTTCAATCAACAACTAAAGGTAAATTCATTAAGATACATAAGAAAGGAGGATGAGTATGAATTTTAAATAATGTCAAGGACATTGAGAGCTTTTACTTGTAAGCATATTTCTGTTCTTTCTTGTAGGTATGACATCTCTGTCTAAGAATTATAACTCTTAGGAATTCATTCTCTAATGGAAATTTGAATTTCTATGTAATTTGCTTTTCAAAATTATTTTTTCTGATAAAGAACTATCCACAATCATCATAGTATGATTACTGTGCTTATCTTTTGGTAATAAACTATATAATATCTAAATTCTCGTGAGCAGCTTTAACAAAATTCAGGAGGTATGATAAAAGAATTAAAAGTTTCATACTTTAAATCAAAGTTAATTTTGATAACAGGTTAAGGGACTTATCTAAAAGATGGAAACAAACTAGACACATTTCAGGTTTCCCCAAAACGTAATAATTATCCTCTATTGGAACTAAGGCTGATGCTACATTTTACCTTTTCTATTATTGTCCCTATTTTAACATATTCTATTGTTCTTTTGTCACAGATGGTGATGTCTGTGATAAAGGAACTGTAGCCTGAGCAAGAAGATATAAAGCACAATTAGTACTATTTGAAATTTTTTAACTTGTATATGATTTGTGTAGCTGTTGTGCATCATTTAGAAGACAGAATAAAACAGGAGAAAAAGCAATTAAAGGGATATTATTTAACTAATAAGAAAATTGTATTGAATCAGAAGGAATAGCATTTTGGAGAAAACTTCTTAATGGATAGATTAGATAAGATTTTTCAGATGAATTTATGATATCTGATTAATAAATTAAAATTAGTAATTGGTGATATTATATGTAGTTGTCCTATATTGGATATATTTAGATGTATTAAACCCTATACATAAAACTATATAGTACTTAGCTTAACAATGCACTTTAATATTTCATTTTCACATTTTTATTAGTATCAATTACTTGTATAATGGAGTTTAATTTTCTCATGTCTATATGTGCATACCTTGAACCTTAAACTATCATTGTCTTTTATTCTACCTCCTTACTTCCCAAGTCCATATCAGCGGGCTTCATAGTTCTATTTTCAAACAATACTCATAATTTATTTCAACAATATTTATCCACTTTTACTCCCTTCATTCAACCTCCCCCTTCACACTGGGACCTGCACTCAGGATAGGGTCTAATTAACATTCCTGTCATTTTATATCTGAGAATATTGACCTGTTCACAGAGGTTTCACCCTGATATAAGTCCTGAAAAATTTAAAAAACCTGCCAATGCTATGTAAAGATGGGTTAATATGTAAAGTATGTTAGATGATGTAAGCGTTATAGCATATAATAACTTCCATATAATAACTTATTGGAAGTAGTCAGCTCTCATTCTTATCAGGTGCAAAGTAAATTCCTCTACAAATGGTAGCGAGAAGATTAAGATATTTCTTGTGGAATGGGTTGTTCAATGTACTGAATGGTGGAAGGATTTACAGAGCAATTTGGTGATATGTCTGTCTTGTTCTAGAAGGCAAGATAAAGGAGATATGCAACATATATTGAATAGAAAGTATGTCTCGTGTCAGTAAATTATTACAGCAGTTACAGAGGAAGGTTCTAAAATTTTCTTTTTATGGATAAAGAAAATATGGCTGGGAGAAGCTCAGTAAATGTTAAAAATCTTTGCAGCAGGATGTTCTCACTGCCCATCCTGTGTTTAGGGCTTGTCAATGTGATCTTTTAATACAACTTCAAATATCTATATCTGCCTTAAAGGCTTTTCAGCCCAACACAGATGCCAGGCTTTAAGCTTCTGTTGGCAAATTTCAACCAATGACTATCAGCCAAAACTTCCATTTTCTGTTTTCTTCACATAAACATCCGAAGCATTCATTTTGCACTATTCAGAATTTTCTTTTCTTTTTTAAAAATTTTATTTACTTATTTATTTTTATTGTGAGACTACCTTACAGAGGAGTTACAATTACATGGGCAAGATGAGTACATTTCTTTTCAAGCATTATTGCCTCCTCTTTGTTTCCCCTTCCTCTCCCTTCCCATACTCTCCCCACATCCCCCCACCTGATCCTCTCCCCCCCCCCCACCACCAAAGTTGTGAAGTTTGTTTTTCGACATAATGACTTGTACATCTCATTGTTGCAATGGGTCTACCTGTATCCCTAGTTAAATGATTTGTTTTTTCCCTTCCCCTCCACAAATTATACCAACATCAAATACTGTGAAAGCAGGGGTATACCATGGGGGAGGGACAAACAAAGCAACATAGAAATCATCTTATAAATATGTTAGAAACAGTTCCATGAAAGTAAAAAAATAACACTTGAATACTTAACTTGGGGTTCATTCCCCTAACATCAACTTATCTGACCTTTTCTGCTTGACTCAGACATATACTACTTATTGCAAATAAGGGAAACCATGGGACCTATGTTTCTTTGGGCCTGGCTTACTTCACTTAATATAATTTTTCCAAGTCATTCTATTTCCGAACAAATGGGGCAATGTCATTCTTTCTGATGGAGGCATAGAATTCCATTGTGTATATATAACACATTTTCTTGATCATTCATCTACTGAGGGGCATCTGGGTTGGTTCCATATACTAGCTATGGTAAATAATGCTGCAGTAAACATAGTTGTGATGGTAGCTGTAGAATAATCATGTTTGTGATCATTTGAGTAAATTCCCAAAAGTGGGATTGCTAAGTCATAGGGGAGCTCTATGTGGAGTCTTTTGAGGAACCTCCATACTGCTTTCCAAAGTGGTTGAACAAGTTTACACTCCCACCAACAATGCAGTAAGGTTCCCTTCTGTCCACATCCCCTTCAGCATCTGTTGTTATTAGAGTTCTTGATTATAGCCATTCTAACTGGGGTGAGGTGCTATCTCAATGTTGTTTTGATTTGCATTTCTGTTATGGCTAGAGAGGTTGAGCATTTCTTCATGTATCTATTGACCATCCTTTTTTCCTCTTCAGAGCAGTTTCTCTTTAAGTCTTTATCCCACTTATTTATTGGGCAGTTGTTTCTTTGAAGATTTGTTTTTGGGGGATTTAATTTTTTGAGTTCCAGATATAGTTTAGATATGAGACCCTTGTCCATTGTATGGCTTCTCCTAATCCGTGGGCTTTCTATTGATCTTGCTAGCTATGTCCTTTGCCTTGCAGAAGCTCTACAATTTCATGCAATCCCATTTGTCCAACCTTTGATTTGTAGTGTTTCTGGGTCTCTATTAAGAAAATTTCAGCCTGTGCCAAGGAGACCTAGGGTTTCTCCTATTCCATTCTGTAATGATTTCAGAGTGTCTGCTTTGACTCTGAGGTCTTTGATCCATTTGGAGTTGATTCCGGTGCAGGGTGATAGATAAGGATCTAGCTGTAGTTTTCTACAAGTAGTTAACCAATTTTGCCAGCACCATTTACTGAAGAGGCTGTCCTTCTTCCATTCTATTTTTTAGCTCCCTTATCGAAAATTAGATGGCTATAGGTCTTTAGGTTCATTTCTTGGTTTTTAGATCTATTCCATTGGTCCTGAGGTCTGTTCTTGTGCCAGTACCAAGCTGTTTTGATTATTATGGCTTTGTAGTAGAGTTTGAAATTTGGTATTGATATTCCTCCAGCACTGTTCTTTCTGTTAAGGATTGTTTTTGCTATTTGGGGTCTTTTATTGTTCCATATGAATTTTTGGATTGCCTCTTCTATTTCCTTGAAGAATGAGGTTGGAATATTGATAGGTATTGCACTGAATTTGTAGATAGCCTTGTAAAGTATTGTCATTTTCACGATGTTGATCTTTCCAATCCAGGAGCATGGGAGTTTTTCTAAGATCTGTTTTGATTTCCTTTTTCAGGTTTTTAAAGTTTTCATCATAGAGGTCCTTCACTTCTTTGGTTAATTCCTAGGTATTTTATTTTTTTGTGGGGCTATTACGAATGGAGTTGCTTTCCTAATTTCAGCCACACTTTTCTCATTGTTGGCATACAGAAAAGCCATTGGTTTTTGAGGGTTAATTTTATACCTGCTACTTTGCCAAAGTTTTGAATCAGCTTGAGTAATTTGGGAGTGGAGTCCGTGAGATTCTTTAAATACAAGATCATGTCATCTGCAAAGATGAAGAGTTTTACTTCTTTCCGTGTTTGGATCCTCTTTATATTTGCATCTTGTCTTATTGCTGTAGCTAGGCATTCTAATACTAGATTGAAGAGCAGTGGAGAGAGTAGACATCCTTGTCTTGTTCCTGAGTTAAGAGGAAATGGCTTTAGTTTTTCACCATTGAGTATAATGCTGGCTGTAGCCTTTATTGTATTGAGGAATGTTCCATGGATTCCTAATTTTTCCAGAACCTTCATCATAAAAGGGTGTTGGATCTTGTCAAATGCTTTTTCTGCACCTATTGAGATAACCATGTGGTTCTTATCCATGCTCTTGTTGATGTGATGAATTATGTTAATTGATTTGTGTATATTGAACCAGCTTTACATCCCTGAAATGAATCCTGTTTGATTGTAGTGTATAATTTTTGGATGAGTTGTTGAAGTCGATTGGCCAAAATTTTGTTGAGAAGTTTTGCATCAATGTTCATCAAAGAAATGGGTCCATAGTTCTCTTTCTTTGGTGAACCCCTGACTGGTTTTCGGATGAGGGTTATTATGGCTTCATAGAATGAGTTTGGTAGTGAACTTTCTCTTTCAATTTCATTGAAGAGTTGAAGGAGTATTGGTGTGACCTCTGCTTTGAAGGCCTTGTAGAATTCCACTGTAAAACCATCTGGTTCTGGGCTTTTATTAGATGGGATGTCTCTTATTACTGTGTCTCTTTCAATGCTTGATATGGGCCTGTTAAGATGGTTTAACTCATCTTGGTTTAGTTTCGGCATGTCAATATTTGCTAGGAAAAGGTCCATTTCTGCCAAGGTCTCAAACTTATTAGCATATTGGTTTGAGAAGTATTCCCTTCTAATGTTTTGAATCTTGATTGTTTCTGTGGTGATATTTCCATTTTCATCTCTGAGTTTATTTATTTGGGTGTGTTCTCTTCTTTTTCTGATAAGATTTGCTAAGGTCTGTCTATTTTGTTAATTTTTTTGAAGAACCAACTCTTTGATTTGTTGATTCTTTCTATAGGTTTTTTTGGATTCTAAATCATTTAATTCTGATTTAATTTTGATTATTTCTTTCCATCTACTGGGTTGGGGTTTACCTTGCTGCTTTTTTTCAAGGAGGCTCAGATGTCTCATTAAATTGTTGGTTTTAGATCTCTCCAATTTGTTGATGTAGGAACTCAGAGGTATAAACTTGCCTCTGAGTACTGCCTTTGCTGTGTCCCAGAGGAGCTGGTAGTTTGTGTGTTCATTTTTGTTGAAAATCATGAACACAGTCAAGTTTCTCTTCTTGTATTTCGAGACAAATTTAGTCTGTTGTTACTATGGTCATATCACAAAGAAAAAATATGTCACAAGAAGGAGGCTAATTAATTAACAAATGTCTATCTTACATTGGCTATGTCTTTGTGATGGACTTGATGGCAAGTCAAGTTTCTCTTCTTGTTGTATTTGGAGACAAGTTTAGTCTGTTGTTACTATGATCATATCACAAAGAAAAAATGTGTCACAAGAAGGAGGCTAATTAATTAACACATGTCTATCTTACATTAGCTACGTCTCATTTGGCATATAAATATGGACTCTATCTTTAGATCTTTCTGTTGGTATGTTTTCTGATAATAAAACAAGCTCCACATTAGTTGTACATGAACTCTGAGGTTCTTTTATTTACTTGAAAGTGACTTTAGTTGTCATCTTTTTTTTTTTTTTTTTTTGTCGGTTGTAGGGCTTGAACTCGGCCTGGGAGCTATCCCTCAGGTCTTTCAGTTCAAGGCGAGTACTCTACCACTTGAGCCATACAACTACTTCTTGTTTTCTGGTGGTTTATTGAAGATAGGAGTCTCACAGACTTTCTTGCCAGGGCTGGCTTTGAACTGCAATCCTCAGATCTCAGCCCCTGAGAAGCTAGGATTACAGTCATGAGCCACAAATGCCCAGCTTAGTTCTCATTATTTTGTTGTGGAATATTGTGTCCCTGACTCCTTGCTTGGTTAAAGACTTTAATAAAGTTTCTCTGGTTAGCTTCAGGATGGTAAATATTTTATAGTTCAAGAATATGAGTGGTTGATTTAAATTCTTGAAAGGTATTAAAAACAGATTAAGCTCCCTTTATCCCTCTATTTGATATTAAAACCAAAGGACCAAGACTTTTTTTTTGGAGAATGATTTCTTTCGGTTTGTTTCTTAAAATCCTTCAGGGACAAGCCGACTTGCTACTGATCAATATGTAAATCTAGTTCTGAACATGAGAGCTCTTTGAAGCTCTTTACTTGTTTATTCTTCAAAATGGATCTCATTCTCTTAGAGTCAGGCTGAGAGCTATTGGCTTGGACTTGTTTCCTAGTTTGCTTCTAGTTCTTTGGTAGCAGCAGATTGAGAAAACTTTTCAAGTTCTACAAATCAAGAAAACCTTTCATATTCCAATCATGTAACCTACCATTCTAATCTTATATATTATGTTTCACTCATTTGTATCATTACTGTTTTTTTTTCTGTTTCCTCATGAAGGGCTATCTATTAGATAAGAGGTGAAATCTGGTTTAAAGAGTACATTTGTGATATTATGATTGTATACTATTCTCAGTGAATAAGACTTTAGTTGTCTTTTAAAAATTTCTTGAGATCTCTATAAAAAACACTATGATTTTTCCCAATTTTATGGTAAGAATTGGGCTTCAGAATATTAAATAAGATTTAGAACATCACAGAAAAATTAGTGAGGGTTTCTGACTCAAAAGTCTGTGATCTTAATAAAGTATTCTCTTTGTAGTGGTGTGATGGTGCTAGGAAGAGAGGAAGGATGACTCGATCATCCTTTTCTAGATAGAGATAAAGCTGTTGGAGGCATTGCTTCAACCCATAGCACTTACAAGTCTTCTCAACCTTTTAAAAGGACCATTCTCTTTATCTCCTTTGGAGGATGATACTCTTGTCTTTATATGACTTAAGGAGAGGAAGGAAGGGTTTTGTGTGTTTGAAGAAGTCCTTACTTCAAGTAAGAATGGATCCATGCCCAAGAAGTAGGCAAGGGCATCTGGCACATAGCTGATACTAAATGGATATAAATTGACAGGGGGAAGTTAAAGCAGATGTTCAGATTTCAGACTTAAGACAAAATAAGTTGTCCATCTTTCCACACATGAGAGTACATTCCCAAAATGGGATGCTTTTGAGCTCTCTTTGGATGTCAGTTAGAAAAGAAACAGATTATGGAAAGAAGCATTAATATGAAAGCTCTAATTGCTTGAGTGGCTACAGGAAGATGCAGAATTACAGAAGGAATTGGTCATGTGGACGTAATAAACCTCTATATGAATTTCTAATTAAATTATACCCCAAGGCAAAGACAGTATAGCTGAACCTTTGAAAGTATTAAGAAACTAATTAAAAAGGATTATGTCTTTAATATTCAGGTTTAGGCAGATGTAAAAGCAATCTAGAATAATATGGAAGATTAATTTATGTTTTCTTTTACCTCTTCCAACTCTCCACCATCTCTGACATAAGGTAATATTTTGCCACTTTATACTCCTAAAACCATGGATAACATTTTCTTTTCACCCTACTTTGCATTAGGCAATTTGCTATTTGAGAACTTCAGATAAAAATACATTGTCATTTTTTAGCATGGTCATTTTATGTAAGTTTAACAACAATATTGTGACAGACATAGTTTTGTGGTCACAAAAATGGCAGCATTGTGCTTCACAGAGCTGTGTTCTCTGTAGCTCCTCATTCCTTACTACCATTGTGACAAAATAGAGCATTTCTTTACTGCCTTACTTTACAGGAAACTTTAAATGTCCAGATTTCCAAACTAGCTGCTAAATCCCTCGGATGGCTTTATTATTTGTCTGACTTTGTGTTGGACTCTGATAGCACTATATATCCATTTTCATATTTATAAGACATAGAATTGCAAGTCGTTTTGGCTAAATGATCCTATATTAACTGTATACTTGTGCATATATGTATGCATATGCACATACCTCCTGTATATATATCTATCAATTTATATTTTTGTTTTTGAAACTTTTAAATATTTGAGTTGCTTCTACTTTGAGAAATACTATCAAATACAATCAGTAATGTTGTTAAGTAAATTTTCTCCTTAGCAAAGAATACTTTCATGATTCATATCACTGAGATGGCTAGTAATAGGGATTTTAGGAGAGAGCCACTAATCATCATCACTATTTCCTGTAAACCTTCATTGCAACATTTACCATATTTCATTATACTGCATTATTTATACACTGATATCCTTTCTGCGACTGTCACCTATTGCAGAGCCTAATACAGTTTTTACATGTGTGATGTACAAACCATAAATGATGGTTGAATCCCAGTCTGCAGTATTGGGAGATAAACCTAATAGAAGGCACAGAATCATATATTTGGAACTCTTATTAACAGGCTAATGTCATTGTGTCAGGGTGTGTTAGTATCCATGAAAGTTATAAAGCAGTATTTCTGTGGTTCATGTCTTGCTTGCCCTGTCAACACATGGTGTATGATGCCACATAAAGGCCCTTACCATATGTCTGCACCACAGTCCAACCTCTCAGCCTTCTGAGTCATAAGTGAAAGAAATTTCTTTTCTTCCTGTCGTTATTTTGTTAGAGCAAAAGAAACAGAGTAAGAAGCCCATCATTGCTTTTATATTGCCTCTACTGTGATGGATGGCGCATGGGAAGAACACTAGTGAAACTCAAATGGAATTAAAAAATCTGACATACATTTTCTTGGTTGATCAAAACACAAATGGTAAAAAAAAAGAAAAGGATATAAGAATTTTTCAAGTTTTTCTGTGCTAATGAGGAAGAACCATAAATGCTCTTCAGAGCAAGCTGGCATCCCAAAAGACCACTCTCAGTTGTCACATTCAGGATAGATTCCATTGTCCCTCTGAGAAGAGAGTGTCCTCCAGCCAAACAGCCTCTTTCGAAATGTTAGCTCTTGTGCTGGAACATGAATCTTGCACTCGTGCTTTAAAATGAATATCAAGGCACTATTAGCTGAATAGTCTATTTCTTGAGCAAGATCAACAAATGTGGACAGAGCATAGGTGAGGGAATGATGGGAACAGCAGCAGAGCATTTCAGCAGTTGTTTCGTATTAAGTGTGCTGCCATTTTATTTTTTTTTCATATATATTTTTTATTGTAAAAATACTGTACAGTTATATGAGTAGGGTGTAATGAGTACATTTCCTATCGAGCATTGTTACTTCCTCCTTTGTGTTTCCCCTACCATCCCTTCCCTTCCCACATCCCCAACTCCTTATGCTCCCACCCCCCACCCCCCGCCAAAATGTAAAGCTTGGTTTTCAACATAGTGTTTTCTACATCTCATGGTTACAATGGGTCAACCTGTACCCTTACTTAAGCATTTTGTTATATCCCTTCCCCTCCCCAAATTATAAAAATGTATATACAAGATGCAGGACAACAGAATCAAATACAGTGAAAACAGTGGTTATACCGTGAGGGAAGAACATACAAAAGAAACAAAAAAAAATCATATAATGCATTATAAGTACATTAAAAACAATAGCAAGAAAGAAAAAAACCACTTGTGTCCCTATCTTGGGGTTCATTTCGCTTAACATCATCTTATATGGTCATATGTACATAGCTTTTGACCTATTCTGCTTGTCCTAAACATGTACTATTTATTATAAATAAGGGAAACAATGGGACCTATGTTTCTTTGGGCCTGGCTTACTTCACTTAATATAATTTTTTCCAAGTCTTTCCATTTCCTATCAAATGGGCCGATGTCATTCTTTCTGATGGGGCATAGAATTTCATTTTATATATATATATATATATTATACATTTTATATATATGTATATAGTATATTTATACAATTTGTAGATAGCCTTTGGCAGTATTGCCATTTTAACGATGTTAATCCTCTTAATCCAGGAGCATGGGAGGTTTTTCCATTTCCTTAGGTCTGCTTTAATTTCCTTTTTCAGGTTTTTAACGTTTTCATCATTGAGGTCCTTCACTTCTTTAGTTAGCTCCTAGGTATTTTATTTTTTTGTGGGGCTATTTCAGCCACACTCTTCTCGTTATTGGCATATAGAAAAGCCATTGATTTTTTTTAATCTTAATTTTTTTATTGTGAAAATACCATACAGAGGGGTTACAATTACTTGAGCAAGGTAGTGAGTACATTTCTTATCAAGGACTGTTGCCTCCTCCTTTGTTTCTCATCCCTTCCCATCTCCCCCCTTCCCCCCCTGTGCAACCCCACCCCATCTTCCCTCCATCAGTGCCAAAGTTGTAAAGTTTGTTTTTCGACATAATGTCTTGTAAAAATGAATTGTTTAAATAGGGATACAGGTGGACCCATTGCAACAATGAGATGTACAAGCCATTGATTTTTGAGGGTTAATTTTATACCCTGCTACTTTGCCAAATTTTGAATCATTTCAAGTAACTTGAGAGTGGAGTCCATGAGGTTCTTTAAATATAAGATCATGTCATCTGCAAAGAGGGAGAGTTTTACTTCATCTTTCCCTATTTGGATCCCCTTTAAGTTTACATCTTGTCTTATTGCTGTAGCTTAGGCATTCTAATACTAAGTTGAAGAGGAGTGGAGCCAGTGGACATCCTTGTCTCATTCCTGAATATAGAGGAAATGGCTTTAGATTTTTGCCATTAAGTATAATGCTGGCTGTAGGTTTGTCATACACAGCCTTTTATTATCTTGAGGAATGTTCCATGGATTCCTAGTTTTTCTAGAGATTTCCTCATAAATGGGTGTTAGATCTTGTCAAATGTTTTTTCTGCATCTATGGAGATAATCAGGTAGTTCTTATCCTTGCTCTTGTTAATGTGATGAATTTTATTAATTGATTTGCATATATTGAACCAGCTTTGCATCCCTGAAATGAATCCTGTTTGATCGTGGTGTATGATTTTTTTGATTAGTTGTTGAAGTCAATTGGCCAAATTTTTGAGAAGTTTCCTATCACTGTTCATCAAAGTAATGGGTCTGTATTTCTCTTTCTTTGGTGAGTCCCTGCCTGATTTTGGGATGAAGGTTATGATGGCTTCATAGAGTTTGGCAATGAACTTTTGCTTTCAATTTCATTGAAGAGTTGGAGGAGTATTGGTGTGAGCT
This sequence comes from Dipodomys spectabilis, assembly GCF_019054845.1. Taxonomy (NCBI): domain Eukaryota; kingdom Metazoa; phylum Chordata; class Mammalia; order Rodentia; family Heteromyidae; genus Dipodomys; species Dipodomys spectabilis. Next base: position 6,590,791 of record NW_024870700.1, read on the forward strand.
CTGCTTTGAAGGCCTTGTAGAATTCCACTGTAAAACCATCTGGTACTGGGCTTTTCTTGGGTGGGAGGTCTCTTATTGCTGTTTCTATTTTGATGCTTGATATGGGTCTGTTAAGTTGGTTTAAATCATCTTGGTTTAGTTTGGGCATGTCAGTATTTGCTAGAAATTTGTGCATTTCTTCCAGATTCTCAAACTTATTAGCATAAAGCTTTGAGAAGTATCCCCTTATTATGTTCTGAATCTTGGTTGTTTCTGTAGTGATGTTACCATTCTCATCTCTGAGTTTGTTTATTTGGGTGTGTTCTCTTCTTTTTCTGATAAGATGTGCTAAGGGTCTGTTAATGTTGTTAATATTTTCAAAGAGCCAACTCTGTTTAGTTGATTTTTTCTATAGTTATTTTGGGACTCTTAATTCATTTAATTCTGATTTTAATTTTAATTATTTCTTTCTGTCTAACTGGATTGGGGTTTAGCTTGTTGTTCTTTTTCAAGGAGCTTTAGGTACCTCATTAAATTGTTGGTTTCAGATCTCTCAGAGCTATAAACTTCCCTCTGATTACTGCCTTTGCTGTGTCCCAGCGGCACTGAAAGTTTGTATGCTCATTTTTGTTAAATATTATGAACATTTGAATTTCCTTTCTAATCTCTTCCTTGACCCACTGGTTGTTCAGCAGTGTGTCATTCAGCCTCCATGTGTTACAGGATTTCCTTTGGTGGCTTTTGGTGTTGAATTCTAATTTTATTCCCTTGTCATCTGAGAGAATGCAGGGCATAATTTCAGTGTTTCTGAATTTTGACAAATTTGCTTTGTGACCTAGAATGTGGTCTATTTTGGAGAATGTTCCATGTGCTACTGAGAAGAAGGTATAATCTGGTGCTGCTGGGTGAAATAGTCGGTAAATTTCTGTTAAGTCTAGTTGATCTATGCATTTGCTAGATCCGAGGTTTCTCTGTTGAGTTTTTGCCGGGTTGATCTTTCCAGCAGGGATAGTGGTGTGTTAAAGTCCCAACAATTCTTGTTTTTGGATCTATGTATGATTTGAGGGAAAGTAGTGTTTCTTGGATAAATTTCAGTGCTCCATTATTTGGTGAATAGTTATTTTGAATTGTAATGTCCTCCTGAAGTAGAGATCCCTTAATTAGTATGTAGTGACCTTCTTTATCTTTTCTCATTTATTTTAATTTGAAGTCTATTTTATCTGATTTTAGGATTGCAGCTCCCGTCTGTTTATGGGGCCGTTTGCTTGGTAGATTTTGGGCTAGCCTTTCATTTTCAGAACATGTTTGTTTTTGTTGGCAAGGTGTGTCTCTTGAAGACAGAAGATAGAAGGACCTGGTTTTTTTATCCAACTAGACAATCTATGCCACTTAGTTGGAGAGTTAAGTCCATTAGTATTGAGAGTCAGGACTGAGAGGTGTTAGTATCTTTCCCTGCCTTTTTATCCTTTTGTGTGTGTGTGTGTGTGTGTGTGTGTGTGGTGGGGGAGGGGGAGCTGTGCCTTGGTTTTTCTTGCTGTGATTACATAGTTCTCTGTGGACTGTTTCATTGCCATTTCATTCTGTTCTTGTTGGTTTCTATGTGTAGCACATCTTTGAGGAAGTAGTGATTTACTGTTTCAGTTTTTCCTTGCTGTGGGAAGTTTTTATTTGTCCTTCTTCTATGAATGAGAGCTTAGCTGGGTAGATTATTCTTGGTTGGTAGTTATTTGTCTTTAGGGTATGGCATACCTCTTTTCATGCCCTCCTTGCTTTTAAGGTCTCTGCTGAGAAATCTGATTGGCTTACCTTTATATGTGATTGTTTTCTCCCTGGTGTCCTTTTATTTTTGAATTAAGATATAGCATGTTTATGCACAGCAATGGCACACTGTATGACTGTTTTAGATACTGATCCGATTATAATTATGTCCTTAGTTGGGAAATACCCTCTAAGGAGATTCCTTGGGATGTTCTGCCCTGCACTTAATGCACTGAAATTACCCTATGGAATAGATTTCAGCTTTTGTGCCCTCTGACCTTAATTCAACCAAAGAAGAAGAAACTTTTCATAGCTGGTAGGCAAAGGGAGTTAAAGTAGCTCTTTACTTCCAATTACTTTGCATGTGTTCACTGGTTTGTATTATTTTTTTCCATCCAGATGTCTCATTTTCTGCCACAGATGCTTCTAGCTGTATCCCTCTACAAGTGGAAACAGAATGTTAGTAATAGCCAATAATATCAATGCACAGGTTTCTACTTAGTGTCCAGAGTCATAGAATACTGCAGAAATTGTTTGGAAGCCAATCACTTTGAGTCATAATAGTGTTTGGTAATGACTGAACATTGGTTTTATGCTGAGCAGCCTTATGGATGGTTTGCACATAATGTATTGTTTCAAATACCACAGTACTATGATGGGGGTACTGTTACTCCTCTATCACAGAGACAGAAACTGTGGTACCAAGAATCTGGTAAGTGGTTTAATGTAGGAGACAGTAAATGATAAAAGATTCAAAATTAAGTGATACAATATTAAAATCTATACTCTTTTTTTATATTGTGAAGATACTGTAAAGAGGGGTTTACAATTACATGGACAAAATAATGAGTACATTTATTTCTTATCAAGCATTTTAGCCTCCTCCTTTGTTTCCCTTTCCCATCCCTGCCCATCCTCCCTCTGCCCCCCCACTAATCCTCCCCGCCCCCCCACCAAAGTTGTAAAGTTCGTTTTCGACATAACGACTTGTACATCTCATTGTTTCAATGGGTCCACCTGTATCCCTATTTAAACGATAAAATCTATCTCTTATGTATGCTGTTTTTTCACGTTCAATCATACATAGAGTATAAGTGCAAAAATGTCTGACAATATTTCCTTTCTTCTTTTCTCTTTCCCTTCCTCCACATCCTCTCCTTTTATTCTTTTTCATTCCTTTCCTCCTTTGCTTCTCTTTTGGCTTCCTTACCTTTATTACCTTTTTCTCCTTTTTTCTTTTTAAATCACCTATCCTTTCTTCCTTTAAATTAAGGAATATATTTAGAAAATTCAAAATATGTAAATAGAAATGCATTTTGAGTGTGCCAGATACCAGACAATTGGTCTATTTTTATTTTTGATATCTTCTCAAAACTTTTACTAAGTATTCCATTTAAAGACAATGAATTTGCAACATAAAGGGATGGTTTGTTGCCTGCTCTGTGTTGTAGTGGATCATATTGGTTATTGTTGTGTATTCTGTTTAGGTAAAGAAGTGTCATTATGAATAGTCACATTGCAAAATTAATCTTGAGCTTTGGATTTTGTTCCTGCAATAAAGTCTGAGGCTTTAAGCCCTAAACACTGGATTGATAGGGGACTAGCCACAGAAAGGCAAGGTTGGTTAAAAAAAAAAAAAAGGGCAGGATTATTTGCAAAGTTTTCCCAAAGTAAAACATTTTATTAACATGCCTTTAAACAACTATCTTGTAGCTCTCAGAAGTCATCATGCACAAGTAATAAACATTTTTTGATCCATTAATAGGACTCTGTTGTGTGTTAGGTGGAAACCCTTCAACTGCATCTATCTTTTTTGGGGGGGGGGGTGGTCAGTTGTGGGGCTTGAACTCTGGGCCTGGGTGCTGTCCTTGAGCTCTTCAGCTCAACTACTTAACCCACAGTGCCACTTCTGGTTTTCTGGTGGTTTATTGGAGATCAGAGTTTCACGGACTTTCCTGCCCCGGCTGTCTTTGAACCATGATCCTAAGATCTCAGCCTCCTCAGTAGCAAGGGTTACAGGCGTGAGCCACCAGCACCTGGCTGGATCTATCTTTTGAATTTACAACTTAAGCACATTTCCAGTCTTATTCAGTTGTCCTTAAGAAAATGAATTCTGCCTGTCATTGTGTTTTCCATAAATTATAAGTCAGAAGAAAGAGGGGTATATCACTGAAAAGCTTCTATTATAATATATTGAGAGCTTCATTGAATGCTTCAAACAGATCAATAAAACTACCTAGATTCATTCTAAAATTTGCAGTAAAATTTATTGTTCTTATAGCTATATAGTTTAAAACCAATTTAGATATTATTCTGGTATCACCAGTTCTCTGTGATTTGGTTATTATACTGTTTTGTGATTATAGAGTTAGACTATACAGTTTGGCATTTACTACAAAGTATGTTATTGAACATTTGACAGTCTGCTTTCAATATTGAGATGTTCTAAAAATAGAAAACAACCAATTGGATATTGAAGACACTATGAAAATAGAAATACAGAATTTTCTCAAATAATTATACTGTTCACATGTGGATTAAATAACATACAATATTGATTTTCTTTTAACTTTCTTAGTATGAGTACTGGAGAATTTTTAATTACATCCATGACTTGTATGTAGTTCTTACTATTTGTCTCTTGGATAATACTGCTCTTGATTTTTCTCTTCTTCTTGTGCAGCTGCCTTACGAATATTTTGGGTAATATGTACAGTGGTTCAAATGTGTGGATCAATGAAATCAGGCAGTTCACTTAGCTCATGGAAAAAATACTCAAAAAAGTCATATGAATAGAATGTTTTCTGTTTGTAGAAAACAAGATATATTTCAACCAGGGGCTTTAGTTAGACTTTCTATGTGCCTTAAGTATGTGGTTGTACAATGGTTTGAATTGACCTATATTACACATACTTCCATGTTCAAATAGTATTTCCACAGTCATTTTAAGGAAGTTCTAGAATATTAAGAAATAATTCCACATTAACAATCGGCATTGTAATTTATAAGCAGAATGTTCTTTGAAAAGGAACAGTCTCAAAGAATTATATTTTTAGCATGTCTTCTTAAGACTGGAATGCAAGACTTTTTCTTCATCCAGTTGCATTGTTATTATAAGGTGAATGTAACAGAATCAGGAACCATCTATACTGAGTAAAGTCATCAGAAGAAAAGGACTAATCTCTATTTTGGATATTTTTTAAAACTATGGAACATTAACAGGAGTCACATACTAGACTTTCATAGTTGAGTGGAATTGTGACTAAAATATTCATTGCCAAGGGATAGGGAATAATCATAGATCGCTTAGAAATATCAGAGCACAAAGAGTGTAGTCTACCTCAGAAACACATATCTTCAGGGAGGAAGGAAGAAAAGTGAAGAAATTAGAATTCTCATGAGAAAGAGGGAGGCAGAGGTGGGTGAAGAGGGATGTTAGAAAAACTACAACTACTAAAATTTAACACTGGGCATGTCTCTGAGCTTTTTTTGCTTAAGGCTAGCTCTCTACCACTTGAGCCAAACCTCTACCTTATCTTTTTGCTGGTTAATTGTGGGTAAGAGTCTGTTACAGAGTTTTCCTAGGCTGGCTTTGAAGCACAATTCTCATCTCAACCTCTTGTGTATTGAGGTTTACCAGTGTGAGCCACAGGTGCCTGGCAACAAAAACGTTTTCTAATAAATGTTTTGAAATTTAAACTACAAATGTCTTATTCTTCAAAGTAAATTAATTTCAGATATATAGTTTCTGAAATAGGAAATTCTTGTTTGGACTTTTTTCATAAAGCACGTTTTTCCAGGTCCCTGATATCCTTGTTTACCAACAACTCCAGCCCATTTTTGCTTTAGTTATGTTTGAGATTGTTTCTGCATTATTTTTCCTGATTGCACTTTGTAAGACAAGGTTTATATTTTTATTTTTGGTTGGTTGTGGGCTTTGAACTCAGGGCCTGGATACTGTTCTTGAGCTCTTTTGTTCAAGGCTAGCACTCTACCACTTTTTGCTACAACACCATTTCTGGTTTTCTGGTGGTTAGTTGGAGATTAGAGTCCCATGCCTTTCCTGCCCTGACTGAATTTGAACTGTAATCCTCAGATCTCAGCCTCCTGAGTCCTAGGATTACAGGCATGAGCCAACAGTGCCTGGATGAGACAAGGTTTTTGAGCCAGGTAACTCTTAAGTTTATACCCATTTTATCTTTTAACTTTATTTGCATTAGTTATCTTTTTTTTTTTGAATTAACTTTATTTGCATTAGTTATCTTTTTTTTTTTTGAAGGAGTCACAGGTTGTTTTTTTTAAAATATGGAACACTTCATGAATTTGGTGTCATACTTCTTCAGAGGCCATACTAATCCTCTCTGTATCGTTTAAATTTTAATATATGTGCTGCCAAAGTCAGCACTGCATTAGTTACCTCATTTTCCTTATTTTTTATTAACTGTAAAATGGGAACAATGATACTTTCCTCAGGAAGGTCTTGTGAGAGTTAGGCATAATGCATGTCTAGCACATAGTAATTACTTGATAAAACATTAATATTTATCTGAATAAAGTTTCATCCCTCATTATCTTAGGCCACAAACATCCCAAGCTCTATTTGACCATTTGTGATCAGCAATCCCTAGAGTATTGCTTGTTTTATTGAAGTGGAGGTTTACCAGCCCCACTTAGGCTTACCAAGAGAAAATCTGATTATTAACAGAATTACCATATCTAGATTTTCATTATTGCAGAATATTTGGTTCAATAAATACATATTTTCTGTATTTATTGTATAATTTGATTAAATGGAAGAATGAGACTGAGAATGTGTTCATTATTAATCCTGTGTTTGATCTACCTTCTTTTGTTAAAAAGCACCTACTTTTGAAATTGATGTCTTGTGTAATGTCTAGGTAGTTCATTGGCCAGGAAGTTTTCTAATTGAGGAGCAATAACATTCTCCTTTTATTTGGATGTAGTTTGAATGCATCACTTAAAATTTCATGTTTGATACGTGGTTACTACTAGGAGGTCCTTATGTCATCTGGGATCAGGGCCTCAGAGAGAAGGAAAGTAGTTCTCACAGGATCTTTGAAATCTAGAGACAGCAGATTGTTCTAAGAGTGAACCTGACCTCCAAATGCTGTCTGTTTTCCTGTTATATGGTATGTGATCTCTTTCTTTTCCCTACTATCCCTCCGTTGTTATTAGTCAGAGGTAATGCAGTTTGGGAAGTTGGGAACTCACCAGAAATTCACAGTTCCCTTTTGAATTTTCCAAAAGTGTGAGTTAACTAATCATTTTTTGTCTTTATGAAGTTAGCCTGCAATAAGCATATCATCTTAATAATAAAAAATGACTCATATGCTTTTTGAAAAATACTAGTATTTACCTTTCTTTAAAAGAAATGGAAACCTTTTCCTGCAAAGCATCTAAGAGTTAGGTCATGCAGTGCAGCTTTAGCAATCTGAATCACTAGGTAAACCCATGGGACAATTGTCCAAATAACTTTGGAAACACAATAGCTGTTTATATTATTATGCACATTTCCCTGAGAAGATATAACCCAGGTTTCATTGTTGTAGTATAATGTGATAACAACAATTAAAGGAGATCATCAGAGAAATGTAGTACTGTGCAAGGATGAAAAACATTTTCCTTAATGTTCAACTGTCATATGTAGTAATTTGCTTCTAGTTTTTATCTCAGAAGCACTGGTCTGCATCATGTCTTGCTTAGCATCCCCACAGAGTTGAGCCAAGAACTAAAATCTCTTTGAAGCTAATGGGAGGCCTGGGCTCTGATACAGCTCTATAGAATTTGACTAGTAAAGCCAGAAGCAGGTCCTTTATTTATATTGGCATTTATGTGATCACTGGGGAAAAAGCTGTTACTCGGCAGGATGGCTCTTAGAGCAGTGGAGATATTTGCAATTTGAAGTCTCTTTTATTTTTTCTTCATTAGTCACTTATGCAGGCCTCGATACATATTCTTCTAAATTGAAAGCCTATATTAATTGAAATACCATTACACAAATAGCTAATATATTGACATTCTTGCATCAACCCCAGTTATTATTAGCTATGCATCTTTGGAGAAATCACCTTACCTATTTGGGCTTTAAGGAAACTGGATTAGATAATCCTTTTTAGAGAGAATTTCTGTGATACAAGACATTGCTTTTAAGATGCACTCGTTTACAAAGGAAGAAAATATTTCTTACTACAATTCCCAAACAGGGTACCACAAGTCTGTGAAAATGATCATTGCATGTAGAGGGGTATGTTTGCTCATGCACACATAGAGGAAATATCTGCAGCATTTTTCAGATGCTGGCATGATTCTGTGGACCCAAAATCTCTGGGAGAATATGACATGATTGCCATCACCGGTGAGTGACTGTTTTTGCATTGTTTACAGATTTTTCTTTTGTTTCTGAAATAAAATATTTTACTATATATTTCATAAATTTTAATAATGACTAACTTCCTCTCACAAAACAAATACACTATATATGTACACATGGGACAGTTTATCTTGTGTTTGACTAAACCTATAAGTTGCTTTTTATTCAATTATAAACAAATTATAAACAAAGCCAAACCAATATTAAAATATCACTTTGGAGACAGACAATTCAGCATTCATGGAAAATTAGAAATATACAAAACTCTGCTTAAGTTTTTAAGGATAGTATAGCTATTCTGGAAAAGAATAATTTTAAAGGTATAATTTTATATAACTGACAGGTTTTGACAGCTGCTGTAGATTTATTTTTTTCATATTCTTCCAAAATTGAATTCTACCAAATGCCATACTTACTCTTGAAGAAAATGTGACTTGCCATAGCAAAGTGTGTTTGTTTACCCTATCATTTCAGAGAGCATATCTATCTGCAAACATGCCCATGCAAGTTAATTTGCTTTTCACATGTCTTTCTAGGTACTATTATCTAAAATTTGATGCAGCCCCGTGAATACTTTTTGGGCCACATAATTAGTTTGAAGGTGTTAGGTATATTTCAAATAAATATTTTGCAAATGAAGTGACATTGGATTGTATAAAATCCCATCTTTCTAGGCTTGTTATTTTAATCTACATTTTAGTTGGATGAGATGTAGAGATACTTTGTTTTCAGTAAACATTGCCTTATGATTTTACTTTAAAAACTGCATCTTTAAGTCAAGATAAAACAGATGGAAGCCTCATTGCTTTAACAAATAGGGACAAACAGATTCAGGGCAAATCCCAGAATCATGGCCTTTACAAGGAACTGAAGACTCTTTCAAAAACCCTTTTATCTTCTGCTTTGTAGCAATGCAATCAGATTCCTAGATATACTTCATGAAACAGTAGTTGTTTTTCTTTTCTGCTTCTTTAACACAAAAGCAAATCATTACCATTGCTCAGCTCCAAATAATTTATTCTAGACTAACTGAAGAGGGGTAGATTTTTACTGGTTGGAATTTTTATCTCCATTCCATAATGAGCCTTACAAAGTAGGAGGCAGTCTTGTGAAACTCAAAAGACTGGGAAGATGACTCTATGATCACTGGGTAAAACTATGCTGATAAGGAATGGAGAGTACAACACCAAATGTTTTAGATCCAGGACCTGTACGCCATTTTTCAAGGACATTTTTCATTTCTAGGGCCTGAGTGTAGAAAAGCTTCCAGCCTCTGAGGAACATAAACAGAATCTCACCATTATCTACACTGTGCATTGAAGTAAATCATTTCCCTTTGCCACCTTATGTTGCATCTCAGCTGAATCAGGTTCAAAGCCCTCTTTATTTCTCTGGGGACAAAAAAGACAATTAGAATCTTTGCTTAGTTAGGTCTATTTAAAGTTTAGACTTTGTAGATAATTTTTCTTTGGCTGATAATGAAACGTTGCTGGCAGATTTCCCAGTCTAGATACTTATCTTTAAATACATAAAGTGATATTCTGTGCTGTCAGAAAGAACACAATATTATAACCTCTAGCAAGTAATAGAGATGGCTACTGGAGAGTTCTATGCTGTTCTAAAATGTAACAGGTATTATTAGCAAGGCAGTATAGCTTTGGGGTCCTGACATGTCCAAATTAAGGTACCTGTAAAAAAGTATCACATACAAAGTATATTAAAAGTGTGTCCAAATTTTGTTTCAAGGATAATCGTCAATATTATTTAATTTTATCTTGGATTATCATTATAATTGTTTGATCATTTCATACAAAAATGTTTGAACAAAAAATTCCTGTTTTCTTAGCCTATGTTACTATTAGGAACAGAATAGGACATCTGGGATTCTACAGCCATGAAGTTCATAGTTTTAAGATTTCATTCATTCATTTATTTTCTCTTGGTAAGAAAAAGGCCAGTGTAATGACTTTATGATGAAGGCAGATTTTTTTTTCTGAATTTACTGTTGCTTTTGGGTCACCAAATTTTGAGAACTAATTTATTTTTCATTTTCCATATAGACAAACTGCTAACTGGGGGCACAGCTCCCAGTATCTGTGCTTTATAATTAAAAGTACCAAATTTTCAAAGTTTCTGGTTGGTTTAAATTGGAGCAGCATCCTCTTCAGCTGTGGGCAGAATAAACACCAATTTACACAGACAAATATGAGGGTTCTCCATGTGCCTAGAGAAGGAAATAAAGTATTGTTTTCTTTTTTTAATGACAATCACTTTGCAAGAAATGTCTCCTTGACTGCCATGGTAGTAACAAATTCCATGACACTCTGGAGCCATTTCACAATTGTTTTTCTCACTAAGACGTATTTTTCTTGTTGAGACCTATCTTGATCATCTTGGGCTATGTTCCTCTTTCTGCTGAATTCTTGGAATATAAGAATATTTTGTCAGATTTATTTATTTTATGTGTGGTGTCTGTGGCATCATAACACTAATAATATATTTAGCGCTTCAGGGAGAGTTCTTTTGCCTCACCTGTCTCTGAATCTTGCCTTTATATAAGAAGTACAGCTGTATCTACCTTAGAGTCTGTTCTCAGAGAATGGTTGCTAGAGTGAAATGGATTCAAGGCCTTATACTTTAAAGTTCTATCTTAACCCCCTTCACTCCTTTTCCTTCTTGACACTGCTTGGACCAGTATCTACAAGTTTTTGTGATACATTATCAGAATTTATTCTGTGTACTATGTAGCTCCCATCACACCTCCTCTACTTTGTCATTCTGGATTTATCTTCTTAATCTCCAATAGTTTCAGTTCACCATGACTTCGAGTGTATACATATACATTAGAGTTGTAAGTGTAACAGTTCGTAATAAAAGCAGTCATTTAATCACTCTGCTTGATGTTTAATTATCTAAGACATTGATTTGTGTGTCTGTTGGATTGATCATTTTTGGAAGCCTGAGGTGTAAATTCCACCTAGTGTTCTGTCTAATGGGCAGATTTACATATTTGATACATGCTGTTCACATTTTGATGAGATTTAAATTAATTATACCATTTTAAATGTCCATTGAATGGTGTGTTGGAAGAATTTCCACCAGGTTTCCTAAGTTCAATTTGGGGACATCCCCAAAAATGATGAAACCTGCTGTTGTAATAACACAAATTTAATACTGTAACTTAATAAAATATGCCACATGTGAGCCAGGCATGGTTAATAAAATACATTACCGAGACTTGGCTGCATAAGTAATCATGGAAAATGATTAAGCATTTTGTATTAGTTATTATATATAAAATAATTTGCATACAGCCAAACTAAATATACTTGAGTTTGGCTTAGTGGATAGAAATAAATGAAGTCACACCAGGAATGGTTTTGTTATATCTACATCTTTGTGTTCCCAGTTAAAACACAGGAGGAAATTCAACGGGAAAAAAGGAGCTGATGTGCAGAACTAACTTGTAATTTGCCAATTCTTATGTTGAAGAGATTTCAAAAGTGATCTGGTGATAGAATTGAGCTGTAAACATGTCTTTCAACAGTTTCATTTTTGTGGCAAGATATACTCAGTAAATTATTCTTAAGAATTAGTGTTAATATGCACATGTGTAAATAAATGCTGAATTAGTACAAAATTCTCTGTTAGGTACTACATTCTTTATGCACACAGTAAATTATTTCATTAAATGTTTTGACATTAAATAAATCCCCTCTGTAAAATGCAGGGAAGCCTGGAGTTACTATGAAAACAGATAATGGGGGATACCTCAGGCAAAAAAACCCATAAATGAAAATGAAAATGGTGAACCTTTCTCTTTAACTCTCTTGCTTTCTCCTATATGTCATTAATGCTCTGAGTGAAATTTCTAAAATGCTCTGTAGGGCTCATTTTCCTGTCACTACTCCAGCAATTTAAAATTGAGTAAACACTGTCAGGCGCCATTCAGTTTTGCAAGGACTCATGATTCTAATTGCTGTTCTCTAAGTATTATATATTGTTTGCACAAAATAGCATTGCTTTTCCTTCAGATTATCGGTCCAATGACAGCTGCAATGAATATTTCTTCTGCTATTCAGTGTCAGGTGCATGCTTACAGCTTTCCTGTTTTCTCTTTGTGAGTTCTAATTATTTCACTCTTCTGATCTTAATAGTTGTGCTGAAACATCTGTATAACATAGACTATGATGAAACAAGACACCTGTTTTTTTATGTTTGGTTTATACTCCTTCTACGTTTAGTCACCTTTTCCTCTGCAAAATCACTACTAAAGAACTAAATCTGTTTGTCATCTTCCATGTGCATTCTAAGATGGTCAATGCTAGTGCAGTTAACAAATCCCAGAATTTTAGTGACTGAAAATAATTGGTATATATATATAACTCAGCCACCTAAGTCCAAAGTAAGCAATACTGGCCAAAGTAAGCTCACTTAGCAGTAATGTAGAAATTCAAGTTCTTCATGTCGACTTCAAGGTTATTGCAGGTCTCAATCAGCCAGAATGGAAAGAGCAGAAAAAAGAACACAGAGGAAGTTTTACGGGACATCTCATAACTAGTCAGTTCTATGAATTCCATTGGCAGAAATTCAATCACATTACTTTATTTGCAAATAAGGAAAACAGAAAATCTTGTTCAGTTATGTGCCCTACATATGCTGCCCTACATGAGCAGCAACCTAGGCCATGCAGGTATGAATCCCTTAGAAGTGCCTCTGGGTTGTCAAATAGCTGAAATACAGGGCTGACCATAGACATTTGATTGTAAGAAAAATGTCTATATGAATTAGTCTAAAGCCTAGTAAATTTATTGGGATAATAGAAAAAAAATCCATGGAACTATTCATTCACTTTTTTTTTTTTGGTCGGTCATGAGGCTTGAACTCTGGGCCTGGACGCTGTCCCTCAGTTCAAGGCAAGCACTCCACCACTGGAGCCCCAGCGCCACTTCCAGTTTTCTAGTGGAGATAAGAGTCTCATGGACTTTCCTGCCTGGGCTTTTATCCTGTCAGTTCTTTCTATATCTATCTAACTTCTCTTTTCATTGTTCATTGTATCAAGTAGTTGCAGTAAAATGAAAATTGTGGCCATTTTTCAAGACATTCTCAGCTGTGACCAGGAGTTCAGGTTCAGGTCATTAATTTCTTTAATAGAATTGTACTGAGCACATAACACACATGAGCCATTATTGTTTAAATATAATACAAAAATGACGGTGAGGAATTTGAGAATATTGATTCAATAGACATTCAAAGAATTAAACTAAAAGTTTCATTTTAACCAGTACAAATATTCTATTTGTACGTATGTTTGTGCTTAGCATATCTGGCTAGGTATCTGAAAAAATTGTTTCTACATTAAAACAGTTTAAAATAGAATTGTTTAAAATGTATAAAATAAACAAGTAGAAATGGGACATAGATTTAAGGAAAATAACCTATGAAAAAATGAGGTAAAATGCTGAATTCAGTTATGGCTGTTTATCTTGTGACTTTATTATTAAAATGGGACTTGCTTAATGACGTGCTATAGAGCTGTTATGCCAATCTGTAAGTTATGAAATGGAAAAATGCATGCAGGTATATATAATGTAAGCATAATTTGTTAATGCACTATATATATTTGTCAATATACATATGTGCATAAGTGTGAAAATTTATGAGAATCCTTGTCTTTTGTCCCAAGTCAGGATAGAAATGGGAATTTCTCTTTATATGAGGAATTTAATATTTCTAAATGAAACAAAGTATCTTATGAAACTAATGGACTTAATTTTTTTGCAACAAATACTGTAAAAGGTAGGATTCGATATATCTTCTTCACTGAAGCAGGGATATGATAGAAGTAAGAAGCAGCTATTACCAGGGCTTAGACTCCAAACAAACTGTAAAACATGGGTGTGAAATTTTCATAGTAGGCAAAACACTCCACTTGAAATAGATTTTCAACAATTGACTTTCTTCTTTCTCACTAGAGCATTCCCTTAAAATACATACATGTCTATAGAAGTTTGGATTGAACCATTAACTAACACACATGGAACAGTGAGCTGAGTTACAGAATCATAGGATTATTACAACCATAACTATGAGTCACATTCTGGCTGATGGCCACAGAAATGTCATGGAGCCACAGTCAGCAAAAAGAGAAGGAGCTCCAAGAATTCAATGTAACTTTTATGATCATTAGAAAATTCATTGCAACTATATATATATATGGTGTATATATACATATAAGTATGTATATATATACATATATACACTTATATGCATATATATACGTATATATATGTATACCATATATATAGTAAATAATACATTGGGAGCATTTAACATTTTTATTATATTCAATTTCTATGGAAAAAATTTAAATATATTAAATGTTATGTATATAAACTGACAAACAGGGAGGAAACATTAAATCTAAAATATTATATTTAAACTTCAGTTGTCTAATGTAATAATATGAATTTTTAATTTTGGTATATATGTCAGATTTATTTACTTATGGTAAGAACTCTTTATCATTAAACAAATTTGCAAGTATATAATATGATAATTTTGACTTTTGCTACTGTGAGTAACAAGTCTATAGAATTAATTTGTATTGCATGAGTGAAACTCTACACCAATTAAACACTCCTTGTTCATACAAGTCTCTGTAAGTTAAATGATGAAATTCTGATTCTTAGTCATACTGTTTACATTTAAAGTGTTTGGATATAGGTGATTATTCAGTAGTCACATGTAGCAGGTAGGTATCCTTTTGTATATCCCAAATATAGGTCTTCTACTACTTCTGAAAGCTTCACATTGTGAAAATTTTAGACATTAGAACGGCTTAGATGGATAACCAAGTTGCTAAACGGTCTCACTTCAGTCCTTTGTCCTCTTCTGTAACACATGGAAAATACCTACATCTCTTCAGTTAGAGAAATTTGAAATCTCTGTTTAATCATTACATTTCAGGTTTTAACAGAAGAAATACCCAACACATTTGAAGATCTTTTTTGGCTTCTATTTGTACATTTAGAATAAACAATAATTATATGTGATCTAGATAATAAACTATAATGAATATTCCAGTAAGTTGAACAGAGAGAAACAGCAAAAGTATGTATATTGGTTGTTCCAGAGTTAATTTCCTAGTAAAATAGGTGTTTCTTCCACATGGCCTCAGACTGACTGAGGTGAGATAGACTTCTTAGTTTCTGCTGACTTTGCTATGAGAGATTTGAGTTTGATTTACTCTGCTAATCCTAGTGCACAACTTTTTCTAAATCAGCTACTTACTATACACTTAATTTAGTATTCTGCTTTTAGAAACTAATAAAAATAGAATAAACTTAATTATATTGAGAGTTTATTTGATCTTTAGTCATATATAATTATAAAATTCACCATTGAAGGGTTGATTAAAATGTAATCAAGAAGAACTTAAAGACAAAATATTGACAGATATATTTTCAATCAAAATCATTACTGCATTCTTCAAATAAATACATGCAGATCTATTTCTGTGTTCTAAGAATACAGTGGATCACCAGATAGAAAATAACCCTTGCCTCAGTTTCCTTGTGGTTAAAATGGGAATGAACTTGGGGCCTCATGATTGCCAGACACTCTACCTCTTGATTTTGCCTGAAGTTTCTTTTTACTTTATTTTTCAGCTGTTTTAACTGGATTGGCCTTGGATTGCAATCCCCCTACTTTTGCTTCCCATGTAGCTAATATTACAGGCATGTGCCACCATGCCTGACCTAAACCATGTCTTTAAGAGTTTACATTCTAGCGTGGAGAAGTTTTTTATGGTCAAAAAACATATAAATTATTTCTGATGGAGGCACACGAATTCAATTGAGCATATATACCACATTTTCTTGATCCATTCATCTACTGAAGGGCACCTGGGTTGGTTCCATATCTTAGCTATGGTAAATAATGCTGCAATAAACATAGTTGTTCTGGTAGCTTTAGTATGGTCTTGTTTGTGATCATTTGGGTAAATGCCCCAAAGTGGGATTGCTGGATCATAGGGGAACTCGATGTGGAGTCTTTTGAGAAACCTCCATACTACTTTCCAAAGTGGTTGGACAAGTTTACAGTCCCACCAACAATGCAGTAGGGTTCCCTTCTGTCCCCATCCTTCCAGCATCTGTCATTATATTAGAGTTCTTGATTATAGCCATTCTAATTGGGGTGAGGTGGTATCTCAATGTTGTTTTGATTTGCATTTCTTTAATGGCTAGGGAGGTTGAGCATTTCTTCACGTGTCTATTGGCCATCCTTCTTTCCTCTTCAGAGAAGTTTCTCTTTAAGTCTTTAGCCCACTTATTTATTGGGCAGTTGTTTCTTTGAGGATTTGTTGTTGGGGGATTTAATTTTTTGAGATCCAGGTATATTTTAGATATAAGACCCTTGTCCGTTGTATGGCTAGTGAAGATTTTCTCCCAATATGTGGGCTTTCTATTGATCTTGCTAGTTATGTCCTCCATCAGTAAGAATGACATTGCCCCACTTGTTAGGAAATGGAAAGACTTGGAAAAAATTATATTAAGTGAAATAAGCCAGACCCAAAGAAACATAGGTCCCATGGTTTCCCTTATTTGCAATAACTAGTTATATGTCTGAGACAAGCAGAAACAGTCAGATAAGTTGTTGTTAGGCAAAATGAACCCCAAGATAAGGACTCAAATGTTTTTTGTTTCTTGCTACTGTTTCTAATGTATTAATAAGATGATTTCTTTGTTGCTTTTTTTTTTGTCTTTCCCCCATGATATAACCCCTGTTTTCACTGTATTTGATGCTGGTATAATTTGTGGAGGGGAGGGTGGACCCATTGCAACAATGAGATGTACAAGTTGTTATGTCGAACTTTACAACTTTGGAGAAGGAGGTTCAGGTGTGTGTGTGTGTGTGTGTGTGTGTGTGTGTGTGTGTGTGTGTGTGTGTGTGTGTGGCGGGGGGGCGGGAGATGGGAAGGGATGGGAAGGGGAAACAAAGAAGGAGGCAACAATACTTGATAAGAAATATACTTATTACTTTGCCCATGTAATTGTAACACCTCTGTACGGTATTTTCATAATAAAAAAAACCATATAAATTAGTACATTTATTCAGAAATATAACAAAAGAGTTAATAGTGTTTGCAGTTTGAAATGGGCTTTTGAAAGGTAAAGAGAGATGATATATGAGAATAACACTAAAGTAGCCAGTAGGTATTAGGGGACACGTAAATCATTGAGATGGACAAAGACAAGGACTCTGGGTGTGGTGCGAGGGATCATCATGGTAAGCTCTATGGCTGGAGCCTAACATGGCATGGCATGCTGAGAGGAGTAGAAAGTAAAGTTAGCATGATAAATGGGAGATAAGTAGGGTTTTACCAGTTAGGTTGGGTCTTGTGTGTTCAACAGATTGAGCTATTATTCTTGAGAGATGAAGAAGCATGAGAAAGAAATTACTGCAGATATGACATATACTAAGAACCAAGTATTTTTTTTGTTTCATTTTATTATCTTAAAGTAGTGGTGCAAAGGCATTTCAATTAAACATTACAGTTTGTGGACACAATGCACTTATATCGATGCAGAATCAAACATTCGATCAAAAACATTTACTTTGGCAAATGCATGAAGTTCTCCTAAGTGAATATTGCAGCCTTCATACAGCCTATACTCTATTTAGATTAAAATGTTCTTCAGCTTTGTATTGTATTTAAAACCAATTATGACCACTTCAGTCAGTGAGCATCAGCTAAGAACAATAATGATCCTCATTTGGCAGATGGCCTTTTAACTACTTCTATCTGATTTTTCTCACATGCCTCCCAAGAATTTCAGTCACTTGCAAAATCATTGGGCCCTTCTTTGCCAGTATTTGCCTTTTACCTCCCCGCTTTTTAAAAATATGATTTTTTTCTGAATACTCAGGGTCCTATGTATTCATCCATTTATGTTATGATTTACTTGTCCAATAGCATCGACTATATTGTGTGTCAGCTATATGGGGATGCAGGTAGAGATTCAGTCAAGTGTTCTTCCACCAAAAATTTCAATCTAGTGAGCAAAAGTAAGCCAACTTATATAGAAACAAACTGCTTACTCTTCTCAAAATTAAATGCAACCATAAATGATGTGCCAAGAAGAGTACTCAAATTATATCAACTATCTCAACCAGAGATGATATTACTCATATTTCCTGTCTGTGTTTTTTTAAAGTTTAATTCTATTTGAATTAGCACACATCAATAATTCCAGGGTTTTCCATATATATTCATACAGTGTGTACTATGAAAAAATCCCTCTCTCTCCATTTCCATTCCTTCCTTCTCTTCTCCATCCTTTTTCCCTCTTCTCCAATTAGTATTTCCCACCTCTCAGTATCTTTATCTTCCTTTGTTACAATTGTGTTAAGTAATAATACTTACTATTGATATAAGTGGACATACTTTTGAAACATAGGCTGATAGGATATTATATGAAACTAATATAAAATGCTAGAACAGTGTCAGACATACAGTTGGCTTTAATTTCCATAGCTATACAAATAAGCAGTGAATTTACATAATTTATCTATTTCAGCCCTGCTCCATTATGACCTTAACAATTTTTACTCGAAGTTGCTTCAGTGTTCCCAACAAAATTACTGTGAAAAAGCCAAAAGGTATTGATAGTCTCGGTTTAAAGAAGGAAATCAAAATTCATAAAGGTTTAAATTATTTACCTAAAGCCACTTGGCCAATATGTATGAACTTGCATTTATATTTTTCTATACTAGCTTTTGTGGTTTGTAACTATGATCTCTACTCTTTAGTAGCACTGATTTTTCAGTTTCATGAAACTTTGGTTGTGAGAAGTCTTAGCTGAGTCCTCTAGAATGAAATCTACTAAAAAAAAAATCAACTCACCCAAATCCTACCCTCTGATAGCCTCTCAGGAGGCTGAGACCTGAGGATCACTATTTGAAGCCATCCCTAGCAGGAAATTCTGTGAGACTCTTTATCTCCAATTAACCACCAGAAAGGCAGAAGTGCAGCTATGGCTCATGTGGTAGAGCACCAGCCTTGAGTTATACAGCAAATAGACAGTGCCCAGATCTGGAGTTCAAGCACCAGTCAGTATCAACACAGATCAGGGATAGCACCCAAGCTCTGAGTTCAAGCTCCAGGACTGGCTCCAAATCAAAATAAACAACAGAAAAGAAAATATAGCCCACTTTAAGATCATAATTTTAAATCTATCTTTCTAATCATGAAATTCATAGTCTTAAATCTTCAAATTCATAATCTTAAAAATAAACTTGAGAGTAAAGATGTGCTGGGAAATGGGGGAGAATAGTGGAAAGGGTGACATTTGTACTTTGTACTTATAACCTGAATTACAGAAATGTAACCTATTTGTTAATTGCTCAAAAATAATAAAATTTTAAAAAATTAGTAAAATTAAAAGCTTAAGATATTTTGAGTTTTCAGAGTTTATTGTTCTCCAGGTAAATACTTTTAGTGAGAAATGCGCTACCATTATAGCTGGTATATTTTATTTCTGTATAAATTTGCATTGACACTTTGAGTATTTAAATAAATCTACAGAATAGTAATTGTAGTTTGGAAAGAAAAAAACTACGCACATTTTTAATCTACCCAATGACTAGGAATATCACTCTATGACAGGAAAAAGTGGATTTGAGTCTTCCAATTTCTAATCTGCCTATTTTAAATTTTGAATTAGTCCCCCCCCTGTAAAGAGATACCAAATGTTTGTTAAGCATTTGTGGCAATTTAGAACTTAAATTCAAAAGAATCCAAAAGATTGAATAAACCAATTGTTACTTCTGAAGAGAAAACAATTAGATATAGTTTCATGAAAACTGTAATGAAATGGTTTTAAAGTAGTGAACACATTTCTATTTGTTTGATATTAATATCTTAGAGTCAGCAGTAGATCTAAAGTTTAGTTTTTCTGGGTTAGGTATTTTAAGAGCATAATGTATGAACTACAACATAGATGCTATTTACTTATGTTTAATGTTTGATTTAATGATTAGTATGCTGTCATATTGCTAGTTATTTCCTTAAAATCATTTGAAGGTTGGATATGATCTCAAATAAGTAGAAAATGTAAGTATTTATGCAGAATATATAGTGACTAGGCCTGCTATAATAACAACCATATGCTGGGTGAATTTAACAATAGAGATTTATATTTTCCCATCCTGGAGGTTAGAATTTCACTGACAGTATTTTGGCCATTTTGATTTCTCCTAATGACCTTTCTTCTTGCTTGTAGATGTCTACTTTCTCTTTTTTTGTTCATTTTTTATTGTAAAAATGCTGTACAGAGGAGTTACAGTTACATAAACAAGGTAATTAGTACATTTTCTATCAAGCATTGTTGCCTCTTCCTTTGTTTTTCCCCTACCATCCCTTCCCTCCCACCTCCACAACTACTCCCCCTCTTCACCCCCCCTCCCCCAAGTTGTAAAGTTCACTTTCAACATAGTGTCTGGAACATCTCATTGTTACAATGGGTCAACTTGTATCCCTATTTTGTTTGTTCCCTTCCCCTCCAGAATTAGAGAAGTGTATATACAAGATACAGGGCACCTACATCTACTTTCTATCTGCGTTCTCATATATTCACACTTTAGTTTGTTAACTGTATTCATGTCTCTTTTTTTTGTAGGAATACAAGTTATTGGGTTAGAGACCAAATATATGATCTCATTTTATCTTAATTACCTTTGTTAAAAGATAAATTACATTCTGAGTTTGTGAAGTTTAGCCTTACAGTATCTGAATTTGAGGGAGGCATAATTCAGCAATAGGAAATAGATTAGCATATTTTAATGCATACTTTAGCACCACATTAACTCATAGTATATAGTAAATGAGTTCCCAGAGTAATGAAAACAGGATGCTCTTGTTTGAATCACAGATCTAAGTTTTACTAATAGGTGCTCAAAAGAAATGAAAGACCTTCAAATTATCTGCCTTAATGTAGATAAGATATGTGAAACATTCACCTAGAAACACAAAGAAGAATGCAATATTTAAAGAAAGGAAGTTTTAGTGAAGTGTCCTATAAGACTATGGAAAACCTCTGATGGAAGTAAACATCATTGATAAATAAAAAATAATGGAATGAAGGTAGATGAAGAAGAATAAAAAGGCATTTCACAAGATGATATAGGTGATAATGAACACATAATCAAAATTATGAAGATGCATGGAACAAATCATTCTGGCTAGAATAGAAGGTCACAGAAGTTATTCTGGAGTAGAAAAATATATTAAGAAAATTAAACTGGCAACAGAACGCTGAATAGATCTCAAAGGGAACAACCAAAGACCAATTAAAATATTAATGCAGAAAGTCAGACAAGTGATATTGAACTGTCCTGTGATATCACAGTTTAGTGTTGGAAACAGGAAATGTTGGCCACCTGAGATGGATTTCTGAATATTCTGGGACAGGTTTGTTGAGGCTTACGTAGTAATGGGATCTTTTTTGCGGTCTGAAAAAAAGTCTCAGGATCATAGGTTTTCCTGGATTGCTTCCCATTTACTTATATTTTCTGGAACCCTTTAGAAAGTGATGAAACTCAAACTTTGGAAGTGATCACTGCTGGCTTTTTTGCCTATGTCCTAATTTTTATTTTCTCCATTGATATTCCATTAGTGAATGAGTAACTTCCCAGTTAAAAAGAATCAATCTGAAACTGGAGGTGTAGCTCCTGTGGTACAGAACCATTTTTGAGTTTAAAAAAAGAGAGTTAAGCAAGAGGGTGAAGCCCTGAATGCAAACTCCAGTATCAGAACCAAACGAAAAAAGTGAATGAGTAAGTAACTTTCTATCCAAAGCACAATTTGAGGCACCAATGGTTAGGTGAAATATCAGTAACAAAAATTAAGGCAAAACATAGAAACATATAATTATTAAAAATGTAAAATTTCACTGAAATTGGTTTTAGTTCTTATGACAGTGCTGTTATCCAATAATACCAAGCCTCAAGCTCTCCTCTGACATATTTTAATCAAGGTCTTTCGAACAATATGTAATAATAATAATAATAAAAACATTGCTACAATTTGAGATTATAATTTCCATAAGGATATGAATATCATCATTATGAATTTTTACAAATTAGAATTATGTTAAAAATTTTTGACTTTTTCAAAACCAAAAATGTTAAACTATGTTCCTAATTATAGCTAATAAGATTTTTGTGACATGTTTTAGTATGTTCATTCATATTGTCTTTTTTTTTGAGGTGCTCCACTGTGTTTGAGAAATATACATCACACTTTAAAACTATTTTGCAACAGATGAAATGTGATAATATTTGGGTATTAACTATGGTGATATTTGTCACTTTTGTGCAATAGCTTTAAGAGTCAGCACATATCACCATTTTGCTTTGCCAATAGAACTGGCAATGTTTAATGTAAAGCTGCTTCACTTTCAGGGATCAGAGGGAAAAGGACATGGAACAGAGTCACATTCCACCCAGTGACCTGCCCCAATGTATGCTACAAGCAAAACTTCATTGTCAGACACTGACAGAGAGAGAGAAATTGTTACTGTATCATAACCTAGTCTAGCTAATATAGTACCAAAGGCAGGAAAAAATTCATCATAGACATGATTGAGATTATACTCTTGATTATTTTGTTGTTGTTGTTTGAAATTTAAAATTTTTGCATTAGAGTTATGTCTTACCCTTGTACATTAAGACTTTAATTATTGACTTAGAAATATGCTTTCAATCTTGAATCTCCACTAATTCTTTCCCTTTTATTTTTATTTATTACATAAAAACCAAGGATTACATTCAATTCTGCTTTCCATTTTTTAACAATTTTTATAGTGCTTAAGACCTGGATTATAATTCCCTGATGAGTAACTATTTTCTTTATAATTCCATGTCTCACTACAAGTAAATACACTGAAACAATCAAACCTATTTTTGTATCTATACTTAAATATAGTTTCACAAATTCACAGGCTCTCATGTGTTTTTAACTGCATTTTAGTTCTTCATCCATGCAAGAAACACTGATGTTCACTTGGACCCAGTTATTACTCTTAGAAGACATAATACACTCCCTGACAGATGCCCCAAAGGAAGTCTTGTTCTAAGGAATATTATTCAATAACCTTTCCACTGTTTTCTACAAAGGCCAAAATTCAACTTGTCATTTTCTTGTCTGGCAAGGTTGGGTGAAATTGTAGGCAGAAAATCTCTCAGGGACTTTGCACAAGTCCTGGACAACCTGGTTCTCATCAGTGGCCTAAGTATGCAGGCATTTCCCCTGTGGAAAGTATTTTCACTAAAAATAAATAATAACATTCCTAGGGATGAAAATAGAAGCAGAAAAAGATATTGGCTTTGTACTGGGTCAAGCTTGTTATATAGTCCCAAAGGCAGAATAAAATTAGTATTTTAAAAATTCTGCTATCAGCCTAATGTCTTCTTGTACTTTGTTTTCTGGATGGTTCAGTGCTGTGATTTATTTTTAGAAGACTGTAACACGGATAATTTACTAATAATAGTTTTCCTTTATCAATTAAGAATACCTGGCTTCCTTTGTGATTGTCAGTGTGGTTTGTTTTTGAGGTATGAGGTCATAAGATGTGTGTGGGCATTAAGTTCAAGGAAAATTGTGGGCATTAAGTTCAAGGAAAATTTACCACAGTTTTGGAACTTTTGATGGGGAAATGGACACTTCAAAAACAAACCCTGCAAAACATTGCTCATAAAAATTTGGTTTTGTTCTAAATTTCAGTTGTCTTTTAGTATTCTTATTCTTTCTCATAGGACTTCAGTGATTCTAGGATGCATGAAGGCAGAGCTAAAGAAAGAATACTATTAATAATACACAACCATGCTGTACTAATAATCTGCTCATTAGATATACTCTGTACAGAGTAGGAAATGCCAAACAACTTGCACATCCATTGCTTATGTTATCTTCATAATAATGCAGTGGTTGATAATCTTTAAAGCAATTCTGAAACTTCTGAAAAACTTTTGGTAACTAAGATACGTAATTTTTAAATTCAGTTTGTTTCAATTCTACTCAATTCATTTCTACATGTTCTCTGATTTTAAATTATTCCCCCTCCCACCTCCCCTGCCCTTGGCAGTGCTAGAGGTACTGAATTCAGGATTTTTCACTAGCTGGAAAAGTGCTCTACCTTTTTTGAATTTTTAGCTTTGTTTACAGATGCACACTCACCACCTTTACATAGCTGGCTTCAAATCATGTTTGTCCTTTATCCACCTCTCATGTAGCTGGTACCACAGGCATGTGTCACCATGCCTGATAGTTTTCTATGATGGTGTTGTAAGTTTAACCTAGGATATCCTTGAACTTTGATCCTCCCATTTCTACCTCCTTACTAGCTAGTAGTACAGTTGTAGACCACCACATTGAGTCTTAACTGATTATTCTTAACTAAAACTTTAAGATATGGCAAAAATCATTCCAATCATATCAACCCTTCTACAGAAAACAATGAAATGGAAAAAATAATTTAAAGATTATCTAAAGTGACAAGAGAATACAAATGCAGGTAGACATGAAAATGAAGTTGGCAATTGAAATAAATAATGTACCTCAGCTCTTAGACTGAGGGCAGATTCTAGTTAGCATACTGAGGACCAGTCAAAATTTAAGTAGAAACTTTTAGGTTTTTTAGCATTAAAAACACAAGAGAGATTGGACATAATAGTACTCAGTGAAATTTTAGAAACATAGTGTAAAAGATAAAATCAAAGGAGAACAGTCAGAATTTCATGTAAAAATCAAACCAACATGAGGATCAAACATTTCCATAGTATTAATGAGGTTTCAAGTATCATTACATGAACATTAAACCAAAAGTAGGTGAAGATTGAGCTAGGAACTGCGAGTATTGTTTGACTCTGTGCTACTTCCTGATAAGTAAACCTTCCTGAACATTTGCAGTAGTTCCTTTAAAGAAGTGCTAGGGGCAAAGTCAGAAGCTATCACTAATGTTATTCCCAGACCCCTCCCCATCTTAAAAGACAATCACTGATTTTTCGCATCTGTTTGCTCTAGCAGAATTCTTGCATATTTCGAATACTTATTTATCAACAGTTCATGAAAATGAAGCTAATGGCTAACACTCTCCAATAATAAATGCAGACTTCATATTTGCAATTTAATCAAAATACAGTTAGAGAACATTGAAGTTTACAGTTTCCCTGATTCTTGCTGCTAGACAACTTGGCTCTAACTCATATTTATAGTCTATACAGAGCCCATTGCTAAAACTACTGAAATGTGGTTTCTAGGGCTATTATGTTGGAACACAGGGAAGTTCCAATACAGTGAATTTTGAGACAGTGTCAGATCATGTAAAAAAAAGCTTTTAAACTTGAATCTCATTTAAACTAAACATTTTAAATTCATTCACCTACATATGAGATTCTAGTTATTGTATTTCTTTGATCTCACTATGTAACAGTAGTTTAGAGGTGTTAATCATTTACTTCTTTCTGAATTTATTGTGATTTGTAGAGCATGGAGCAGAAAAAGCTGACTAAAACTTAACTGTCTGCCAGTTGCACATTAGACACTTTGGCTTTTAAACATAGATATACATTCAGGCTTAGTGAGATCTCCTAAATACTGGGTTTTGTTTTTTTGTTTGTTTTTGTTTTTTACAAAAGCATTATTGTATGCATTTCTGAGTAAAGTTTCCCAAGGTGATCTATTATACTACTTAAAGCTTTAGCCTTTTTTGGAACATAAGAAAATGTTTTGCTTGCAAAATGTTCTGCATTTGTTTTGTTTATGCTCTGGGAGTTGAACAGGTTTCTGGATCAATAGCTCCAAGCCATAATGAACAATGTTCAATGTTTATGAGTTGGGATTTGTAAATTTCAAAGCAATGACTAAGAAGACAGTACATTCTCATATTATTTTGATGTATTGCAAGAGGATACAATCCAAGACATGCTGTTTTTCTGTTAATGATACTCTTCAATCCCATGAAATAACATTTAACTTAATAGTAAAAATTAACTCCAGCTTCATTTCTTTTCAAAGGCAACACTAAGGTTCTTTTGTACCAGTATATCTGTTTGTACAATTAACCATGATATGACTTATAGCATTCACCAGAGAAAGGAATATGATGTTTGGAATATTATTGATCAATATTTCCTGAATTAAAAAATACATTTCTAATTTGGAAAAAGCCAAATGACTCAATTTTAGTTAATGATTATTTCCATTCAAAGGATAAATCATTGGTATATTTATTCTTTTTCTAATTTATAAAAGTGCATATTGAGATAATTTATTTTTGTGCTCGAATATTCTGAGCACAGGGTATAAACAACTTAGAGTCACTGGCCTATTTACTAATAGGCTGTTGTAGTAATTTGTATATATTAAAGCAATAACTTTGGACTCAATCCTAACAATCTGTAATTAATGGAAAAATCTTCAGATGCGTAATCACCTATATTAATGAAAATAAATCATAAATTCATAACTTATATGAGCTTAGTATTCCACCTAGGGAGGAATGTGTTAATTAAATACCCTAATTAGTGTGTAAAGATATTGATCATTGGTTTTCCAGTCAATTCTCTTTTCATATATGTATATGAGTCAAGGAAGGTAATATTAAAGTTTAATATAGTTTACACTTCCAAAGGGAAGATGTGCAGAAGAAAAGAAAATACATTACATTGACTGAAATGTATCTTTTCCTCTTCTTTAGGAATTCATTTTTAAAAATTACAAATATATGTTAAATAACTAGGTTAATGCCTCCCAACATTTTGATGTTGGTATAATTTGTGGAGGGGAAGGGAAAAAACAAATTGTTTAAATAGGGATACAGGTGGACCCATTGCACCAATGAAATGTACAAGATGTTATGTCGAAAATGAACTATACATCTTTAGGGGTGGGGGAGATGGGAAGGGATCATAAGGGGAAACAAAGGAGGAAGCAACAATGCTTGATAAGAAATGTACTCACTGTCTTGTCTATGTAATTGTAACCCCTCTGTACGGCATTTTCACAATAAAAAAGTTGCAAATATATGTTAAATAATTAGGTTAATGCCTCCCAACAGCTCTTTGACTATAGTGTATGGAGCCACAGCTTTATTTTCTCTTTCTCTTTAACTTCCCCAATTCTATGCACACATTCTCCACTTTTTTTTTTTGTCGATTGTGGGGCTTGAACTCTGGGCTTGGGCGCTGTCTCTGTGCTCTTCGGCTCAAAGGGAGCGCTCTACCGCTTGAGCCACAGCACCACTTCCGGTTTTCTAGTGGTTTATTGGAGAAAAGAGTCTCATGGACTTTCCTACCTGGGCTGGCTTTGAACTGCGATCCTCAGATCTCAGCCTCCCGAGTAGCTAGAATTACAGGCAAGAGCCACCAGCGCCCAGCTCCACATTTAAAAAAAAATCTTATTCACTTTACAGTATTTTCATATTTCAAACTCTGATGTTCTGATTCTCAGAACACCCTTGTAGGTACTCAACTTTGGTGGTCTTCATCTTCAGGTTTATTTCTATTACCCAGTACAAAGAAAGTTAAAAAGTAACAATAATGATGGTGACAATGAATGGTGGTGATGATGGTGATGATGTGACATTTTAAGACATAAATTATTTTTAATATTTCACTTTCACAATAACTTTATGAGGCTGGTACTATGCTTATTAGTTTCTAGAAAATAAAGTAAATTTTAGTTGAGGTTGCATCATAAAGAAATACATAAACTACAATTTAATACTAATGCTTGTGTACTATAGAATTCTCCATCTACAATTGTGTGGAAGACATATATAATATAACTTATATCCTATAAATGTATAGAAGGACAATATGAATATGCACCAGTCCTAAGTTGGTCAATTTTACTTGTTTCTTTGGTCAAACTTCCTGTTTCTCTTTGGGATTGAATTCATTGTGTGAAACATTTCCTTTCTGTGGCATAGGCTTAAAAAATTGAGGCAAAGGAATTTTTCCAGATACTGCTAGGGTTACACTAAAGTGATATCCAATGCCATACCTCCTTGCTTATTTATATTTCACTAACAATGAGATTTTATTATTAGGTATAACAATAATGCATAATAAATTTAAGCATCCAAAAGGTATAACAGAATTTTGGTTGAAAGACTTTGTATTAATACATTCACGTGTATATATGTACACATATACGTAATCTTCATCCAGTTACTACATGAGCCAGTATTAAAGTTTTACTCAATCCTCAGGTTTCCATTCCAGTAGGGTGGTAAACTTTGGTAGATGACCATATAGAAGTAATGCAAGGAATCTTCTGTTACTCTGAATAAAATTTGAAGGACAAAATCATACAAACTACTGTAACCACCTACTCATTTTCATTCACATATTTTTCCCATAAATAATGTGTTATTCCCCTTACCCTGTTTTGGAGAAGGAAAAGAGACTATCCAGATGTAGTTAGCCATAGCATCCTATCCTAGTGTTGCTTGCATACTCTCAGTTAGTTGCTTTCCTAATTTGTCTTAAGTTTGAGAGCCCACACAAATGTTTGCTGCATCATATATATCTGACAATGATTCATTATTAGACATTGCTATAAAGAAACTCAGAATAAACAATTTGAGCAATCATTCACATACAGACAACTAAATATTTTTGTATGTATTTACAAACTAAATGAGAGGCTGGAGAGAAAGAGAGAAAAAAGAGAGACAAGATAGATATACACCAATGTTCACAAACACAGAAAGATGGACATATAGACCTTTACAGTACAAATCATGATCAAATGTGTGTAAAGATTGTTTATATATTACCATATGTTAAATGTTTGTGACATTTCCTTTTCAAACTAACCTTTAAATAGCTTTTTGCAACATATGCTGTTCATTATATTTTAAACAACTTTTGTTTTTATTTATGTATAAATATCATTATAATATTAGTCCCAGGATATGTAACATGTCTCTTTTTTCATTTTTCCTCAGGTCTTGATTTTGCCTATTCAAAGCCTCAATATAAAAAAAGTGGTTAAATTAATGAATGACACAGAGAAGTATTAATCAAGGTCATAAAACTAATAAAAGTAAAAGCCAAGACCAGATTTAGCACCTTCCTTTTCCTATACTTGTGGTTCTTCAAATGTATGCTCAAGATGTTTTCTTATGCTTATTCTGAATAAATGTCCTGCACATAGGGCTTCAATAATTGCTTCAGAAAATGAGAAAGAGCAAAGAAATACCACTGAGGATTATGTGCTTTTATGTTTAAGTCACTTGAACAGACCATACTAAAGCTACCAGCACAACTATGTTTATTGCAGTATTATTTACCATAGCTAATATACGGAACCAACTCATATGCCCCTCAGTAGATGAATGAATCTAGAAAAAGTGGTATACATATACAGTGGAATTGTATGCTTCCATCAGAAAGAATGACACCATTTCATTTGTAAGGAAATAGAATGATGTGGAAAAAAATCATATTAAGTGAAGTAATCCATTCCCCAAGAAACATAGATCTCATAGTTTCCCTCATTTGTCATAATTGGTGTATGTCTAGAAGATGAGCAGAATGGCTCAACAGCTATATACATACGACCATATAAGATGATGCTAAGCAAAAATGAACTCTAAGACATGGAAATAATAGATTTTCTTTGAGGTTGTTTATCATGTTATATGTGATTTCTATTTCCTTGTGTTTTTTTTTCTATTTCCTGTGGTTTATCCCCTGTTGTCACTGTATCTGATTTTTGGTACCCTGGGTATTGTCTATAGTTTATCTGAATTAGGGAAGAGAAGGGGGACAACAAAATGGTAAGACAAAGGACAAAGGGCTAACCAATACAACAGTGATATTAACAAGTCAGTATGTTAGAAATGAACTGTACAACTTTGGGGTGGTTGTGGGGGAGGGAAAGTGGGAGAAAAATGGAGAGAATAAGTTTGACAAGAAGTGTACTCACTACCTAAGGTATGTAACTGTAACCCCTCTGTCCATCACCTTTTTTTAAAAAAAGAGACAAACAAGAAAAAAAAGTCACTTGATAGTTGTATTAAGTACACAAAGCTCAAGACTTAACAGCAAGTGAAAAAATAGTTGAAATTCCAATTCCCCTGAGTTTGGAAATTGACTTTCTTTAGAACAGATTTTTACCAGATTGATAACTGCTTCCTTTTTTGTCATAGGTCAAAGCTACTTTCTTAAACCTTTATCAGGAGGATGTGAGTTAGAAATACCTGTCAAAATGTGTAGACAGCTGTTTCTTACTGCCTTTGAAGCTGTAATCAATTTATGAATGTTCAATTCATGCTCATTTTAATAAGGAAAAAAGACTAATGACCCTTTACTTAAAAGAGGATGGATAGATTGAAGATCTAAGGATGCTTCCTTTACTTTAGGAACACTAGAATAATAAACTGTCATTCTCTCCAAGAAAATTGCTGCCTGAGCAAGTTTTATCAATAGACCTGTCAAAGTGGTAAAATTGGTAGCTATTCCTATGTAGGATTTTTCCTTTTTTTGTAACTCTAATTATCTTGAACCCATGCAGTATCAGTAAAAAATCAATACTCCTAAGGAAATTCCTAAATAACAATTTCATCTTTAATTTATATACTTTCAAGGACTTTGCCATGTCCTCACCAAGAGATATAAATTAAGATAACTTACTTAATTTCAGGCCTTGAAAACCACAAATCATTTTTTTGATAATTTTACCAAAAACCTCCAATAGACACTTCAGACAGCAAGTTTGAGTCTTCCCCAACACCACAAGGTGATAATGAAAATTTACTGTAAATGCTTTAACTGTGGCTGTTATCGGTCAATTCTCCTCATGCAAATTCTTCTATTTTCCCTAGAATCTTTGCTTATTAACAACAATTTGATTATCTTCTTTAAGTATCCTGCCACCAGTGTCTGGCTTTGTATAATAAGATTTATTTTTGTTGGTGTCATTGTCATTACTTAAGGCTGTTGAAAAATCCAGTTAAATTCTAAAGCTCTTTACAGTTTACCTGCTGGAATTCAAAAACATAAAGAAATTGAGTCTTAGATAAGAATGGAGTGGAAGAAGAAAAAATATACTGGCTTCTGACCTCAGAAATTTCAGAAATTTCTACCAGATCTTCAGAGAAATGTTTAAATAAAGAGTAGCAAGAATGGACATCAGATGTATGTCCATAAGGATATCAACAAAGAGCTTAGATAGTAGCCATGATTAGCTATATAAAGTTAAAAGTTCCCTCATCAAGAATTAATATTTTAAAAAAATTTTGATGCCTCACCTGGGTCTAAAATTTATGGCTTGGGTGCTGTCCTTATGCTTTTTTGCTGAAGGCTAGCTCTAGTGTACCACCACTTCACCATGGCTCTACTTGACTTTTTGCTGGTTCATTGGAGGTAAGAGTTTCATGGACTTTACTGCCTATGCTGGGTTCAAACCATGATCCTCAGATCTCTGCCTTCTGAGTATGTAGGAATGTGGGCATGCGCCATCAAAGACATTTGTATGTGGGTATGACTAGCCCATGATTTCATGGAGTCTGTAATAACTGCTCAGGTTCACAAGCAATATGCCATAAATTAAGAATTTTTCATTCTTAATTGGATCTCACAGAATGTATTTCTCTTTCTTATATCCATAAATAACATAAAGAATGTTAATACTACTTTTGTAGCAATAATTTTGAAAATGAACAGAGTGAAAGTATGACAATGCAGTATGGAAAATTCCACCTAATATGCTGACTGTAGCGCCCAGTTGAACACCATGTCTCCCCTTGTGTTGATCAAAAGATAGACTGGAATGTGG
Source organism: Dipodomys spectabilis (assembly GCF_019054845.1). Classification (NCBI taxonomy): domain Eukaryota; kingdom Metazoa; phylum Chordata; class Mammalia; order Rodentia; family Heteromyidae; genus Dipodomys; species Dipodomys spectabilis. The sequence continues at coordinate 6,622,770 of NW_024870700.1, forward strand.
GTGTTGGCTCATCTTTTTCTCACTAGTATCCAAAGAAAACAGGGTATTGAAAAGATCAAAATTCCAAACTAATACTAAAGTTTCCAACAAATGCAAATAAATTTGTACCATGTTAATGGAATGAAGTTGTCATTTGTTAATTCATAATTCCATAGAAATTTGGTTTTGTCACTGTAGAAAAGGGTAGTGCAGTAATTAAAATACTGATAAGGATTTTGGTCTCACTGACATTATGGTAAAAATCACATTCAGAATGTTTCAGTCCACAAACATCTGGACTGCCTAACAAGTAGTATTTTCAAACAGAATTTAAAGTTAGAAAGACAGCCGATATGTTTTACTTTTTCAAATCTTCTCCTGTAAGTTGTCAAATTTGCATCTAACTTTTTAGTTTAACTTGGTCTTCTGTATGAATATAGTTATCAATCTAAAATCTTAAATTTTATGAACACCAAAACTGAATACTTGTCTCTTATAAATTATTCAGTTATTATAGTAGTAGATGCAATCTAAAGAAACTGTCTTTCTGAAAGTTCATTGATCTTAAAAGCTGTAATTTCAACCAGAGCATTTTTCTTACCACCACCACAGTTATCTTTGACAAGTTTGTTGCTTATAAATTTAAAAATTCATAAACTATTTCTTCGGTTTCACTTATGAGTTTAGTCAAACCTCTTGTTATTGTTGAAGCCTGCGATAGCTTTATATTTGCCATAAGAGATACTTGTTAAATGATATGTCTAGCTAAAAGATACTTGCTGTGATATTGTTCAAGCTAAAAAAGTATTGAAGTATCTGTTGATTCAGTATGCTTAATTATAGGAATACATTAACCATTCTGAAAAGAAAAATGACTCCACTTTTTACATTAATCTTACTCCATATATAAAAGCTATCAGAGGGTAGAGCTGTAGGACTTTGGGGCCTATCAATTATTGTCTACATATATCAACCACTACATAGGAATCACTGAAAAATTTAAGCTCTAAATGAATCCATGTGGCTATTTACCAACATTTAAATAGTTGAAGTTAGTTGGATCTAATACAGTGGATAAAATTAACATAGTGAAAAGTATAGTTGTCATGATCATCTCAATTTAGGATATGGAAACATAACTCTCTGAAACAAAAATATGCAGTTGGGGAAATTACTGAGACTGGCTGTACCTGCACTCAAAATGGTTTCCCTTATTTGCAATAACTAGTATATGTCTGAGTCAAGCAGAAAAGGTCAGATAAGTTGATGTTAGGGAAATGAACACCAAGTTAAGTATTCAAATGTTTTTTTTCTTTCATGCGATTATTTCTAACATATTTATAAGATGATTTCTTTGTTGCTTTGTATGTCCCTCCCCATGGTATAACCCCTGTTTTCACTGTATTTGATGTTGGTATAATGTGTGGAGGGGAAGGGCAAAAACAAATCGTTTAACTAGGGATACAGATGGACCCATTGCAACAATGAGATGTACAAGTTGTTATGTCAAAAAACGAACTTTACAACTTTGTTCAGGGTCAGGGGAGCGGTTTGGGAAGGGATGGGAAGGGGAAACAAAGGAGGAGGCAACAGTGCTTGATAAGAAATGTACTCATTGCCTTGTCAATGTAATCGTAACCCCTCTGTACGATATTTTCACAATAAGAAAAAAGAATTAGGGAATGGCTTTATACAAGTCCCTTCACTCCTCTGGAGCCTGTGGTTTTTACACCAATAAAATAAAGGTTGTGAATTAAAAAAATTCAATTGTTCCTAAGTAAACTGCCTATATGGTTTGTCAGGAAGTGATTCTAGAGTCAGGAATATACCTCTGAAGCAGGAATATGGGAAACAACACCTATTTGAATCCACAAGGGGAGAAAGATGTATGAGAAAAAAAGGGAAACAACAGTTAGGAAGGAGACTAAACTTGTAATGAACACACTAAAGAGAATCGACAGACATTGTTATTAAAGAACCTTCAAAGACAAATGACATATCCAAATTGAATTTTTATATTGAAAATGAAGCTTATTTATTGTCATAAATGTCAATTCTGCATCAGACTATGAGCAAAACATTACTTGAAACAAGACATGACTTACGTGTATGCTCATCTTTAATGACTTAAAGGAGTTGGGGCTTACTGTATAATGAAACAGGCACTTTCATATTAATAAACAACATTTCATGTTACTAGTTCCATTTCGTATAAAATATTTTACAATAGCATGGAGATTTCTTTGTACCTTTAAAGTCATAGAGACAAACTACTTTATTATGGAGTATTGGGAAGCTGAATTTTTAAAATTCTAATCTAAAAATGGTAACAACTTACTCAGAAAATCACTTAATCGCTGGTAAAACATTTATAGGTATGCTCAGTTTAGAAATTACAAATTTGGCCATTTCAGAAGTTATATATTAAAGGGATATTTTATTGTTCAAACTTCTCATCTTGCACTTCTGTGGCTTTACAAACTTTACCACAGCTTATCTTTTTCTCTGTATTTCTGTAAGTTTTCATTTTAAATTCTTTGCTTTCTATTTATGATGATATTCTTCTCTTCCAAAATTTGATTCATAATTTGCCTCAGTGCCTTCTCTTCATTCTGGATACCTACACTTTATTCTTTTCTGTTCCAGTTACAGTGATTCCTCCTTATATTTTCTCCTACTTTGCAGTAAGCATGTGGTCCCCCATTTAACCCTAATTACAGACATCTGCAGGAGGTTGCAGCTAACAAGCACTTTTGGAGAATAATTTCCTGTATTTTATTGTGAAGCAAAATAGACAATGTCTGTGGTTATTGGTGACCAAAGAGGCAGACATTTTAGTGATAAATGATCATTTCTTTTCAAGTGCAAAACAAATGACCTGTCAGTATGTCTTCTGTGTTCACAGAGAGCTCACATAGCATTCAGGTAATAACTTAAAGGGGCAAGTTCTGTATTTATATAAATGGCTCATTTGGGAAAGATGTGGCCAGATATTTCACTTATATCAGAAACATTTTTGTTATCTTAATAACCAAATCACTAGGTTCTTTTTCTGTAATATTTGAGGTTATTTGGTTGCTGTGTCAAGAGATCTTTGCCGAATTTCAACATTTTCCCAAATCTCATGATACTTAGAACCCATTGTTCAACTATTACGATACATTCCTTAAAACTATTTTTGTTTTGAATCCTAGAGATTATAAATAAACCTTAAACTCATTTTTAGAAATAATTACCACCGTGTTTGCTTTTTATTGAGTTTTTCCTCTTGGTTTTTTGAGTGATTTATACCTTTCTGGTTGAGGGAAATAGATGTAACATGCTTCTAGTGTAAAATGTCTTCAAACAGCAATTCTCTTTTTTGCAAAATTTCGGTAAGATATTGCAGGATGTATGTTAGAAATAATGTCTGCAGATATGTCTATCCTATATTTAGGGAATGACAGATTTCAGTTCACTATAGTACATTTTTCTAATATGTACAACTGATCATGAATAATAGAATAAACTGACTCTGAGGTAGTGAAGTTATCTTAACTGGATATTCCAATAAAAGATATATAGAAATATTTCAGGTTTCAAAAAGGGACTCTATAGTAGGAAATTTAAATCCAGAATCTTGAATTTCCCTACCATTCTGCTTTTCTAACACTATTCCTACCTTGGCTTTATAGCTTCCTCGATAGACTGGTTTTGAAAGGTGGCCATATGGAGAATATAAAAGGAAGATACAAAGAAAATAGTGAAAACTAAGAGGGCAAGGAGGAAATGGAGAAGGCAATGCAGAAGGAAGGTAGGAAGGGAAGATGAGGAGAAACTACCTTTGTCTCTGAGCAATCATAGTAACTAAAAACAAACAAGTTATACACTAAGGTGATAGTAGTACCAGTTGTAATACCAGTTTGCTCTCTTCCTTTTTTACACTCTCCTCCCACTTTATTCCAGAATTTCAAAGAAACTCATGTTTACTTGGTGTAGAGTGTTTTGGTCAATCTTGGATTTCTACACTGTAACAACCCATCATTCTAACTCAGGTCTAATTATGTAATTACTCATCCTCAAAATACATGTATTTTGGATTATGTATATAATATACATTATTATATATATATTTCTGGATTAACTTAAAACTTTGTAAACTGGCACTCAAATAAGCACATAGGTCAGAAGCTTCTCCATTAGTATCTGATGTGTTATGATAGTGCTTTTTATATTAAAATATTAGCATACATTAATTGTACGAGTTTTCTTTGTGATATTGCTATGTATGAATATAATGTACATTGCACTCACATCATCTGAAATGTTTTTACTTCTCTCCCTCCTTTCTGCTTGTCTTTCATTTGTCATAAATCCATATTTATAATATTAATGCATCCGATTATTTTAGCTCTCCTATCTTTAGTAAATTACATTTAGAGAAAATGATCATGTCTTACCTTCTCAGTGCCTTATCTGTTTCAAAGTAAGGTGTTTGGTAGATGTGTGATGAAGTCCATGTTTGTGCAAATACCCAGCTCACATTAGAAGTAAAAAAAAAAAAAGACTAGTTAAATTGGTTAGTTGAGTATTGTCAAGAGCTACACTTGAAGAAGATACCAGACCAATATTTGTTTTAGAAATGTAGGGCTTTTCATGTTGTCTTTTGTAGAAATTATTTGATTTAATAATTAATTTTAGTCTAGACTAATGTTTAAATTAGTTGTTATTCTGAAGAAAATGAAAAATGCCAGTGAATGATATCAGGAACAATTTTTCTAGAACAAAGAACAGTAATACTACATACATAGTTCAGATATAGATACTAGAGTTGCTGTCATGACAATGCAAATCGATAATAAAATGGTATTTGAGTTTCGCTCTTCTCTGCAAATGACAGCTTCCCACAATTGATTCTCCTACTGCATATTCATGAATAGGCTTCCATGGGTAAATTTTGGAGAGTAATGAAAATGATACATTCTCAATGTAAAGGACTGATAATTTACACATCATCTTTAACTCAGGAAAATAAAAAGGTAGATAGAACAGGCTACAAAATAGTAAATTATTAATATAAAAATATTTTGTCAATTAATATTCAAAGGTCCACTATATTGTTGGAAATATTTTGATCTAGAAAGAAATAAATATTAGTAAGCCTGGCACTGATGACTCATGCCTAAAATTCTAGTTACTTAGCAGACTGAGATCTCAGGAGCAAGGTTTAAAGCTAGCCTGAGTAGACAAATCCTTGATCTTTTCCCCAGTTAATCAGAAAAAATTCAGGACTGAAAGTTTGGATCAAGTAGTAAAGTGTCAGCTGTGAGCAAGAGTGCCTTGAGTTCAAGCCCTGAGTTCAAGCTCAAGTTACTGACACAATACCAAAAATAAAAGCAAAAGAGAAAAGAAATCCAAGAAGACACTTGAATTTATACACACACACACACATGCATGCACGCATGCACGCGCGCGCACACACACACACACACACGCACGTTCAATTTACTTACAAATTAATATAAAAATGACCTTATTCAGGCCATAACATTTCATATAGATAATATATGAAAACAAGTTCACTAATGTAAAGTTCATTGGTTCTTCAAATTTCATTAATTGAAGGTATAAAGAACTACAATTTGTGACTTTTTTTAGTATACTTCATACATTTTCTAGTGGTTTTCTCACTGTGTCTTCCATTTGAGTATAGTGTCTCTTTTCTCCTCAGTGCATGTCTGATGCTAATATTACCTCTGTTGAAGTCCTGCACGTATTTATTGTTCAGCCTATACTATGCAAGTGTCTTCCTCATTATAATAAGATTATTTCACAGTGGTGTCATGTTTCTCTGGTGATGCAAGACTGAATCTATACAGTAGTATTTTAGATAGAGAATTCACCTATTTACCATCAGCTAAAAGGTAAATGAAATGGAGTAAGGCACTTGAGTCAGTCTTCAGTGCGATTCTTTATGATTCTACGTATTCTATCATGTTAAAGAATTCAGAGCCATAGAGAGAAGGATGGAAGAATCTGATGGTATATTCAATCTGTTCTTTTAATTATACTTAATTTCATTACTGAAAAATTTACATCTGCTTTCCAAAATTAGAAAAGTTCTCACATGTATGGCATTAATCTTTAGAAAATATTTCAGTAAATCCCCCAATTAAATAAGATCCTCCTATCACATCTTATATAATGCCCTATAATTTTTCTTAGCAATTAGACACTTGTAGTTATGATATGATTGCATGATTCATATCTGTATTCTATATTCCACTCTAATTTGCATTATGGCAACTATTGAGTTTATTTTGAGTACCACACTCTTGTTAATTTGGAAAATTCCTTCCTTTTCATTTGCTAGTGTTACCTTGAATTTCAACCTGAATTTCAGAGGGCACAGATATTCCAACCACACCACAAGATGGAGATTGAGGGAAGAAAACATTTAATCATGAACCTCAAAATAAAACAGTGTTCAGCTACAGGGTAATGCACAGTTTTCTCTGAAACTTCTATTTGTATTATTTTTATTTTTTGAAGATAAATTATTTTGTCTCATAAATACTTCTCTTCATAGTCAATTTGGTCTACAAAATTAGATTTTCTCTTATTTTCTGTTAATCAAAAATATATTCTCAAGCCCACGGATTGGGAGAAGATCTTTACTAGCCATACAACGGACAAGGGTCTCATATCTAAAATATACTTGGAACTCAAAAAATTAAACCTCCCAATAACAAATCCTCAAAGAAACAACTGCCCAATAAATAAGTGGGAGAAAGACTTAAAGAGAAACTTCTCTGAAGAAGAAAGAAGGATGGCCAATAGACACATGAAGAAATGTTCAACATCCCTAGCCATAAAAGAAAAGCAAATCAAAACAACATTGAGATATCACCACACCCCAGTTAGAATGGCAAAAATCAAGAACTCTAACAACAACAGATGCTGGAGGGGATGTGGACAGAAAGGAATCTTACTTCATTGTTGGTGGGAATGTAAACTTGTTCAACCACTTTGGAAAGCAGTATGGAGGTTCCTCAAAAGACTTCACATAGAACTCCCCTATGACCCAGCAATCCCACTTTTGGGTATTTACCCAAATGTTTACAAACAAGACCACACTAAAGCTACCAGCACAACAATGTTTATTGCAGCATTATTTACCATAGCTGAGATATGGAACCAACCCAGATGCCCCTCAGTAGATGAATGGATCAAGAAAATGTGGTATATATACACAATGGAATTCTATGCCTCCATCAGAAAGAATGACATTGCCCCATTTGTTAGGAAATGAAAAAACTTGGAAAAAATTATATTAAGTGAAGTAAGCCAGGCCCAAAGAAACATAGGTCCCATGGTTTCCCTTATTTGCAATATCTAGTATATGAGTCAAACGGAAAAGGTTAGATAATGTGATGTTAGGAAAATGAACCCTTAGATATGTATTTTAATGTTTTTTTTCTTTCATGCATGTGTTTCTAACGCATTTATAAGATTATCTCTTTGTTGCTTTGTATGTCCCTCCCCCACAGTATAACCCCCGCTTTCACTATATTTGATGTCAGTATAACTTTTGGAGGAGATGGGGAAAAACCAGTTGTTTAAGGATACAGGTGGACCTGTTGCAACAATGAGAAGTACAAGTTGTCATGTCCAAAACGAGCTTTACAACGTCGGTGCGGGGGGGGGGGGGGGGGGGGGGGGGGGGGGGGGGGAGAAGGATTGGGATTGGGGGGGAGGGGGGGAGGCTGGGAAGGGAGGTGAAGGGTAAACAAAGGAGGAGGCTGCAATGCTTGGTAAGAAATGTCCGCATTATCCCTGCCCATGTAACTGTAACTCCTCTGTACAGTATGTTCACAAATAAAATTAAATTAAATTAAAAAAAAAAAAACCAGACCAGGCAGGAAAGTCTGTGAGACTCTTATCTCCAATAAAACCACTAGAAAACCAGAAGTGTTGTGGCTCAAATGGTAGAGCACTCCCCTTGAGCTGAAGAACACAGGGACAGTGCCCAAGTCCAGAGTTCAAGCCTTATAACCAACAAAAAAAATCCAAACTATGTGTTTACTTATAACTGAAATAGTGATTGATAGTGCAATGTAGTTTTGGATTGGTCTCACTAGAATAATTGTTCAATTTTTTAAAGCTTTTCATTTTTAAATTTAAGAAATTTAATCATGTTATCATTTAAATATTCTGAGAAAAGCACTTTAATATCTAATTTTATGGAATTAATTTGTCATTGAATAAAATTGGGCCATAATTTAAAAAATATATTCTCAGTAAAACTCTTGTGAGGATTAAATATGATGCTACATATGGAGATCATGTCATTAAAGAGAGGTATAATTTTTTTTGTTATAGCTTGGATTTCACAAATTTCAGAGTACTGTCACCTGCTTTGCTTTTTAATCATGTTTTACATATATTTGATGTTTAATTGTATTGTCAGTTGACATTACATTTTCTCAAAATATGGCCTTTATCTTAGATTTATTTTTCTGGTTTCTGTATGACATTCAGTATATATTTTTTATTATGAAGGTCCTGTACAGTAGTTGGTAATGTTTATAGGTATTTCTGTGAGTATTTGTAAATCAAATAGGGGACATTTATTCTACATACAATCAATGGTATTCAAAATGAGTTTATAATTGTAAACTTTGAAGAATTAGTTCTTCTTTACTAGTTGTGGAGGCCAAGTCATGTTTTATAAATAAACTGTTGAATCCTTAAAGAATATTTGAATCCTTAAAGAATACAACTAAGTTCTACCTTCAGAAATAGTCTCTCTACTTGTGGTTCTTAACTAACATCACAAGAAAAAATGAACTTAGAATGTAAACAAATAACTATGGTAGTGAAGATGCTTCCTTGCTAGCATGTAGATTACCTTGTAGGTACTTACTCTATCATAAGACATTGATTTTTGTTCAGTTCTTTTCACCAAAAGGAAATATTCATTCCACATATTTAAACTCTGGACAACAGACATATAAGCATCATAACTTTAGCTGTTTAGCTCTGAAAATGAGATGAAAACAGTAATTGTCTATACCACACACATTACAAAGTCTCTGAAATGTTAATTTTATTTGATAAAAGGCAAATGAACTATAAAGAGTTGATGTGCACCAAGATACTGTTATATTTCTTGGACAAGATTAAATCTGAACAAATGAAAGTGTATTGGAAATGTGTTTAGGGCCACGCTTCTATACTTAGAATGCTTTTAGGTTATTTTAAAATATTTTCTTCAGCACAGGACTGTAGCTATTTAAGTTGGGTTTTATTAAGCCTTTTTTTTTTTCCTATCTTTAGCATTTCGAAGGATTAGCAAGCACATCTTGCAGGACATTGGAAAAAGAAAAAAATAGCACAGAAGTTGCACAGCTTTCCTCAAATTGTTTTATGTAAAAATCAAAGGGTTTCTTAGGCTATCCAAACTCCATATAGTTTGGACACATCAAAATAACAAGAAAGAAAGGAATGATCCCAAGTATATACCACATATAGATTAGATAATTGCTTATTGTATTGCTATGTAAAGAGGAAGAGTTCTAGCGTGTTGCTTGATGGAACAGTGATATTCTACATTCATTATTTCTTAACTCTCCTACATAGTTTAAGAGACAGTCTGTTGGCATCCTGAAGATGGTATTCTACAAGGAATACAGGATTTCAATTCTTCATAGCTTCTTCCTCCTGAGGGTCATGGTGTCTTGTTTTGCCACATTCCTTGGTGGGTCAGTAGATGGCAGCATGTCTGAATCTAGTGTGTGTAATAAGAGAAAGCTTTTCAGTATTTTCCAAGAAAATGAAGGTTTTGAAAACTGTGAGGCAGCATGGGGCCTAGTATATGGGCCAGGAGACTTGATCTTCATTTCTGGCTCTGCTCCTGAATAAATTTATTTGAATAAATGGAAACTGGCCACTTAAATTTTGTGTTCCTTGTTTTCTTGACCTTGAAATTAGACAGAACACTCTTCCTCTTCCCATCTCTCTTAAAATGTCACTGTGAATTTAATCAGACTTCTTAATCATTTCCGTTCTTTGAAGAAAGACGCTTTATGAATTTGTTGTGCTATTTACAATGTGGGTGACAAAACTGTTCTGGGTTGTTCATCTGGGATATGAAGTAAATAAACACAGAGGCAGTTGGTAAGAAGGGTCTTCTTTATTTCGGTGCCATATAATGTGCGTGAGTTTTAGTTTCAAGTAGCAGCATTGGATCTCAAGATGCAGAATAGCTCCTGTTACTTGGAATAAAATAACTTTTTCAATGCCATGGAACGTGAAAATTATGGCATGAAGCCAATAGGGCCCCTGGCAACTTCCCAATTTAAATATCAACTATTCACTTGCAAGAACAGATTCAGTCAGATATAATAATTCTCAATTCTGCCTGCTATTAAACATGAGAAATTTCCCTTTGGCATTTTATTCCAAAACTGGCACTATGATAAATGTGAAATGAAATTGTTAATAGGGAATTTTAATGAATGATGGAAGTTATGTGTCCTGGCTATGTATGAGGATACTTCTTCCACTTGAAATTATAGCCTTTAACCAAAATATACCTTTAGATGCATGACACCTAAAGGTGTCACAAGATATCATGTTGGGGTAAAATTTACCATGCCATTTGATCTGCCAATCTGGCACTGATTCTGTTCACAGATAAGCCTCTGCAGGAACCTTACGATCTAGAGGCAAGCAACATGGCTCATAAAGGGGATAGAATTCATTATACATTTTTCTGTCAGCTAGATTCTGACAGAGAAAACTAGTGTGTTTCTAATATAGACTCTGGTTTCTTCTAGGCTTAATGTAAGTCATAACTATAACTACTGTGTGTTATTTCCTGGATGTGGAAGTCTAAATGCCTTAGAAACCTTAGAAAAAAATCATTAAGAATGAATTTCAAGTCTTGAACGTAAACCATCCCATATTTCAAAGTATCAACCTTCAATATAGGTTCAAGGTGAATGTTTGTGCATAATCACTTGGAAAGCCTTTCAAATATCAGAATCTAATATGAAAATGTTAGTAAGCATTAGTATGCTTTCTGGAAATCTCTTCATGATAGATAGATAGATAGGTAAGTAGATAGATAGATAGATAGGTAGATAGACATAGATAAATAGAAAGAAAGAAAGAAAAAAAACTGATTTTTGTGGTTTGCCCCATTTGTAAGACATTCTTGGCTAGATGGATGGTGAATGGCTTGTTGGTTTGAGTGTCAGAAGGTTAAAATTTTAATTTAAATATATGCATAGGCATTAAAATACGTTGAGTGAATGTCACATCAACCACAACTTCAAAGTACCAATTATGTTGTTTGGCTTCCACATTTGACACTGTTCTGACTAGACTAATATCCCCAGAATTCTAAAGATGCCTGTAATCTCAATTTCATAATACATTCTATTTAAAGTAGAAACCTTTAAAACTGAATTATGGGGATATTATTTTACAGTTTCAAGGACATAAAAGTCAAACCATGCTGCTTGAAGCTAATGAACAATTACAGAGACATATGTGTCACCATATTATCTACTAGCAGTAAGATAGAAGATATATATTTAGGCGGTTCCATAATGAAATGGGTTCAGAAAGAAATTTTTTTTTTTTTGAATTTAAATTTTTTTTTTAATTTAATTTTATTTTATTTGAAAACATACTGTACAGAGGGGTTACAATTACATGGGCAGGATAATGCATACATTTCTTACCAAGCATTGCAGCCTCCTCCTTTGTTTACCCTTCACCTCCCTTCCCAGCCTCCCCCTTCCCTCCCACCCAATCATACCCCCCCACCCCCCCACCCCCACCGACATTGTAATGCTGGTTTTGACATGACATTTTGTACTTCTCATTGTTGCAACAGGTCCACCTGAATCCTTAAACGACTTGTTTGTCCCCATCTCCTCCACATGTTATACTGACATCAAATATAGTGAAAGCGGGGGTTACACTGTGGGGGAGGGACATACAAAGCAACAAAGAAATAATCTTATAAATGCATTAGAAACACATGCATGAAAGAAACAAAAACATTAAAATACATATTTGAGGTTTCGTTTTCCTAACATCACATTATCTGACTTTTTCCGCTTGACTCATACCTATACTAGATATTGCAAATAAGGGAAACCATGGGACCTATGTTTCTTTGGGCCTGGCTTACTTCACTTAATATAATTTTTTCCAAGTCTCAGAAAGAAATTTTAAGGCGATAGTTTAATTTGAAATACTGATTTATAATTTGGATGGAACAAGTAAGTTTTTAATCCTTAGCCAATATTGTCCCTTTTCTGTAAGGCCACTTATTGACAAAATCAATGTTTCAGGAAAAATTAGCAATAGCTAGTTGCTAACATTTTAGGCATATTTGTATATGCAAAATTTAAATGATAAAAAAGTACTGGATTATAGCACCATTTAAGAAAGATCTGGAGACCAAGGTACAGAAAAGCCATTGGGAAACCATGGTAATGCAGATTGAGTTTTTGAATCATAAACTAATCAAGTGAAGCAAAGAAGGCATAAAAAACCTTGCACTTCATTTCTTTCTGTCACATGGATGCTTCCTATGTGACTTTGTAAAACAAGTGAGCATTGAAAAAATTGAATGGACTTTCTATAGACTCATAAGCTCTCCAAAGTTGATAAAATGGTTACTAACTTATGCAAATGAAAACCTGAAAATTAGCTAACCCTGAAAATAGCTAAAAATGGTGATGTCGTAAATCAGTCAAGATTCTTCCTGCTCTAAGTGATTGACAATTCAACTCTTATTAGAACTGATGAGACTAGGGTATTTGATCCGTTTTGAATTAAGATGAGTACTGGTGACAGGGAGGGTCAGTTTCAGTTTTCTGCATGATCTCCAATTTTCCCAGCACCATTTGTTGAAGAGGACTTTTTTCCACAGTATGTATTTGGCTCTGTTATCAAATATTAGTTTGCTTTAAGCCTGTAGGTTTATTTCTGAATCTTCTATTCTGTTCTTTTGGTCTACGTGCCCATTGTTGTGCCAGTATCAAGCTGTTCCCAGGAATGTTTTTGCAATTTGGGGTCTTTTGTAGTTCCATAGGAATTTTTGGATTGTTTGCTCTATCTCAGTGATGGATGATATTGATTGGTATTGCAGTGAATTTGTAGGTGTCCTTAGGCAAGATAGTCATTTTTACAATACTAGGTCTTCCAGTCCAGGAAACTAAGAGGTCTTTTCAAATTCCAGTTTCTTTCTTGAAAATTTTATAATATAGGTAATTCTGTCTTCAGATCCTTGTACTTGATGGTTTTACTCTCGATATTCTCATTGGTTACATACAAATATGTTACTGATCCTTTTTTTTAAAATTTTACTTAAGTTTTTTATTGTGAAAATACTGTATAAAGGGGTTACAGTTACATGAGCAAGGTAATGAGTATATTTCTTATCCAGCATTGTTGCCTCCTTTGCTTTTCCCCTACCATCCCTTCCCTCTCACCTCCTCAGCTACAAGCCCCCATCTCATCTTCCACCCTCTCACCCCTCTCCCCCACCTAAATTGTAAAGTTCTTTTTTTGACATAGCGTCTCTACTACCATTTCATCAAAGTTATTTATCAGCTCCAGGAGCTTAGGGTGGAGTCTCTGGGGTCCTTTGGATATAGGATCATATCATCTGCTAATAGGGATAGTTTAACTTCTTTCTTCCCTATTTGGGTCCTTTTTATGTCTTTCTCTTGCTTTATTACTCAGGAATTTCTACAATTGCTACAAAATTTTACTGCAAGAAAGAGGAGGAGAAATATTAAAACTTTTTGACAGAGGCAGAAACTTTTTCCAGGGGCTCAGCAAATCAAAGGAAGAATTGACAAATAAGCTTATATCAAATTAAGAAGTTTCTGCACAGCAAACTACATTGTTAGTAAGACAAAAAGAGCCTACAGAATGAATGAAGATCTTTGCCAGCCAAATGGTAGACAGTAGCCTAATATCCAGGAAATAAAAAGAGCTCAAGAAACTAAACCCTGCAAAGAATCAACAACCCAATTAATAAATGGAAAACATGATAGAGACTTCTCAGAAGAAGTAAAAATTGCCAGTATACACATGAAGAAATGCTCACCATTTCTGGCCATAAAAGAAATACAAATCAAAGCCACTCCAAAATTTCATCTCAACTTATTTAGAATGGCCATCATCAAGAATATAAACAGCAACTGATGCTAGCATGGATTGGGGGGTGGAAAGGAAGGAATCCTAATATACTATTGTTGGGAATGTAAACTTGTTAACCCATTGGAAAACAGTTTGTAGACCCTGTGTGACAGTAATACCACTCTTAGGCCTTTATCCAAAAGATTACAAATTAGCATACACTAAAGCCTACAGAACAAGCATCTTCATTATTTCACTGTTAACCATAGCCAAGCTATGGAAACAGCCCAGATGCCCCTCAGTGGAGCAATTGATAAGAAAAAATGTGGTATACAAACAGAATGCAATTTTACTCATCCATTAGGAAGAATGATATCATTTGCAAAGTAGATGGTGCAGTAAGTCATGAACAGAGAAAGGACACATATTTGTGCTCATGTATGGAAGCTAGGACTGATTTATAAGGGTACAAGTAAACATACATGATATATGCAAGTATATACAAATGTATTAAAATATAGTATTTACAAGGAAGAATTCAAATGATATAGTTCCTTAGATAAAAATAACTTCCAGTTTAACAAATGAATACCAGGAAACTGTCACTTGAAAGGTGTTGGGGGGCAGGGAGATAAAGGAGGGTAGATTAATGAAGAGGGGAGAATTCAGTGATAATGTTCAATGTATATTGTACAAAATTAAGAAAATTGAGGGAAAGGGTATGGTTGGAGGGATGGGGAGAATAATGAATGAGGTGTCATCAGTCAAGATATATTGTTCTTTTAAATTAATTTGTTATAAACTCCTTTGTACAGGTACTTAAAAATAATAAAAATAAGCCGGACATGAGTTAGTCATTCCCTTAATCCTAGCTACTTAGGAGGCTGAGATCTGAGGATCATAGTCTGAAGAAGCCAGTCCAGGCAGGAAAGTAGATAAAACTCTTACCTCCAATTAACTATCAAAAAAACAGAGTGGATCTGTAGTTCAAGTGGGCAGAGTCCTAGCCTTAAGCAAAAATATCTCAGGGATAGCACCAAGGCCTTGAGTTTAACCCTTTACTGACACAAAAAATGGAAAAATAATTTTTTAAAATAAAGATCAGGTGTCATTAACTAAAGTAAGCCTATGGTTCAGTTTGATTACAATTTGTCCTTATATTAACTTTCCCTGCACAAATCTTAGAATGAGGCTTTTAAGAATGATATACAGCAGAAATTCAGGAGGCTTGGACAACGTTTCTCTATTTTGTGTAGAATACTATCCGTTGCCTGAGAATCATACTTTGGAGACTGGATTATATCACTGGAAAATACCTGTAAGAGATCTTGAGGATCAGAAAAATATAATGTATATGTTGGCTGAAAGGTATTTACTGAAACTTATCCAATAAGAACATTTGATGATCCTAATCATTGTAGCCAAAAGATAAAGCTGTGCAGTATAACCCTAGACAATACTATATACAATACTAATATCATAGACAACAAATGATATTGTGTAAGGATAATCATTATTTGAAAGAAAAAATGGATACCAGGAAGCAAACAAATTTAGGGGAATTTCAGATATTTGTTTCCGTAAGTCAGTGAGTGCAGTAAGTATTCATATTTATAAAGAGAATGCATTTTGGTATTTACGTTTTTCCCAATTTATTACTCTCTCTTCTGTCTTCTCACTAGTTTCATCCCTCCCTCTTTTCTTTTTTAATTTATATCTTCCTTTCCCCTTCCCTATTTTCCTCTCCCCTCCTCTTCATAGCCCACACTAAGGCTTTGCAAATCTGTTCATTGTCATTGCAATGTTCTGTGTTCTGTAGCATAGTTCATCAAATCTCCTTAGACAACTATGATGCAATCTTGTGTTTCTGATACATACTCCTAAATGCATATGGAAATGGCTATAATCATCCTTTGTGAGTTTGCTATGTCACTTTTAGCTGAACATCCTCCTATCAACACATTTATAACGTGTACACTGATTGTGAACTTTTCACATTCGGTTAAAACATTTATTTTGGATTTATACCTTTTTTCCTTAGATTTAAGCTAATAGATGCCATAATTTATTCATTTTGTCTGCAAGGTATAGCACCATAATGTTCAGCGCTTAACAGCTTTTTGTTTAAAAAATAAATTTGTTTTGATTTCTTCACATAACTATCCATTCATTTACTCCAGTATCAGCAGTTTTATGCAGGAAAACTAGTATATGTATGGATAATAAAAATTGCCTTTAATATTTATTAACTATCACTAATAAGACACATTGTCTTTATTTAATACTATCACTGTGATATTTGGTGGGAAGTGGATTTAGTTATGCAGTATCTAACTTAAGTGTTCATACATTTTCTATTTCTCCTAAAACTTCCAGTACTTTGAAATTGTTCAGGGAGTGGCATAAATTCATTGTAAAAAAAATCTTTTCACCATTATACTAGAAAAATTTAAAACTCAATCTAAATGCAAAACTATGAATATGAATGCTCATATATATGAAATATATATATATCTTAGATATATATATCCAGAAGCCCATATACACATTTATATAATACACATATTTATATATGTTATGTTGCATGTATGTAACTAATACAGAAGTGATATTTGTAGCTTATAATTGTCGTTTCTTTGTGTTTATGCTGATGTAAAATTTAATGACATGTTCACGTTGATCATGGCATTGCTCAGGACACCTGCCCTATATATAGGGTAATGTATATGTACTCAGTATGATGAAGCAGTTCTGTTTTTGTTTAATCACATGTTGGGGATGGAGCTCAATGGTGAGAATTGAATCAACACAATGGAAATGAAAGAGCCAAAACAATAGCAAATGTTATGAAGGTTGTTCTGAAAAAAATATGGAAACTTTCACTTCATCACCATCCTAGTTGTTTTGCTAAAAGCAAAAATAGGCATTAGAGGTAGACAGTTCTCTTACTCTGACAGTGATTCTAATAAGTGCAATTAGTGAATTTACTACTGTCAACTGCAGTGGTAATATTGGGCAAATTTCTTCCCCAGCTTTCGGCCCTATATTCTTTTCTTTATTGTTACATTACTCCAAGTGTGAAATTGCTGTTAATGCCCTATATTGAAGAACACTGGGCAATTTACTTGTGTAATTTAGGATTGAGGTTGAACAGGCACAGGGAAAAGTAAACTTAAATGGTGAGAAGGAAGGGCATATGCAGTGGGAGCAAGTTGTGTAGGCTAAATTGTAAGGAGTATATGATGATAATCCCAGTCTTCTTTATCTGCTTCCATTAATGGCTTTAACCACTAGGTAGACAAATACAAACATGTCAAATTTGTATGTGCTCTATTCTTGCCATGACTACCAGCTCACCAGCTCACATTCCTTTGACTAAATAATGATGAAAACATGCTAATGTTTTCATCATTAGAAAATTAGAAAATGCATTTAGCATATCTACCAGAGTACTTGAAATCATAAAGGGTAGATGGATAAAGTGAGGAATAGGTCATCTGGAGGAGAATAGAGTTTCATGGACAAGGATCCAATGGGAAAGGAATTTCACTTGGGCATAGCTCTTGAACCAGAGAGCAAGCAAAGAACTCTAGCCTTTGAGCCAAACGAATGGCTGATAGGAAAACTTCATAGGCATGACTTATTCCACCATATTATTGCTGTAGCCAGTTACAAGGTGGAAGCAAAGCATGATTATAACAACACTTGCATGCTTGCATTCCTGGAAAATTGTATTGGGATCATTAGAATAATATAGCTATTCACCTGTTGGCAGAATGTCTCATATTCCTATGTAAGGGAAAGAACAGAGAAGGCTCATTCTAATTATGAAAGGCAAATGTCTAGAGGGGGAAATGGGTGGAATGATTCCACTTAGCAGGAAGATAATCCTGATGATCACTGTTGGTCTCACCCAATAATCTCTACGTTTGGCAGTTTTTATCCATTTCAATAGACAAGGCCTTCATAGAAGGCATATTCTTGACCTGATTATGTGCCCCAGTACTTCCCCACTTGTACTGGGCCAAGGTGGAGAGATGGAAGATTCAGGGTATGTTTTAGAGGTCAATATCCCTACCAAACAAAATGAGGAAAAATGAGAACAAACAGGGAATTTGAATTTTTGAAGAAACAGAAAATTATTCCAACATCTGGTGCAGAAATAATACTGTGTGAAAGATGGTGTTAGGAACAGCCTTTGTTGAGAATAGTTCAAATACAGAAGATAGAATAAATTCTGGCTTTCAAAGTGAGCTTCCTCATCCGCACCAGATGTTTGTGAATATCTCAAACACACTATTCATTTTCTCTTGGCAGCAGCCAAAGAAAGAAATAGAAAAAAGTTACAAAGGCTTTTTTTTTCTAGTGCACCCATAAAATGTTATTTTCAAAATAAATTAAGAAGTATATTTGTTAAATACCTTCACAATTATTTTAGTGACCTGCAATTCAAGAAGAAACGTTACAATTCACTTAGTGTGCTAAAGACACACTAAGTGAATTTTCAGAATATAAAAGGCTCAATTTTGTTAGTTCTAAAATCTTTCATTTTACTTTAGTGTCATTGAATGTTCTTATTTCAATAGAAATGTATGGTTTTGGGCTGGGAAGGTGGCTCAGTGGTAGAGTGCTTGCCTTGCATGCATGAGGCCCTGGGTTCAATTCTTCAGCACCACATAAGTAGAAAAAGCCGGAAGTGGTGCTGTGGCTCAAGTGGTAGAGGGCTAACCTTGAGCTAAAGAGCTAAGGGACAGTGCCCAGGCCCAGAGTTCAGGCCCACAACCGACAAAAAAAAAAGAAATGTATGGTTTTGCTGTATATCTTGGACAATTTGTTTTACAAAGGGTATGTTCAACCACTGTGTTATATTTATTAGTCTTTGTAATATCCTCTTTTGTACCTATTGGTCAGAGAACGCAAATGCATATATCTTGACAGCATTCAAGATAAAAGATAAGATTAAGACTACAAATAGTGTGTCAAGATGATTTTTTGGTTTAAGAATGTTAATGCTAGAAGTATTAAATGTTTAAAATATTCATCATGTCATTATTGAGTTGCCTGTTGAATGCTATTATTTAATAAGGTCAACATTTAATTAGCAAGATTTTTCTCTAAAGCCATATATTACTTTGAACTGTATAACTATATTATATCCTGATATATATTCTTTTGGATAAATGCCCTAGGATGAGATTGCTGGGCTATATTTCTATTGTTAAGTTTTGAAGAACATCCATAGAGATTTTTCTGAGTAATTGTACTAGTTTGCTTTCTATATTATAAGTGTATTTTTCTCTCTTTAAACTTTCAGTATTTTTTCCTTATATGTAATATGTTCACTTAAATATGTCATGGAGAGAGGTACTATTTTAGTCTGTTCTGTTCTGTTGGGTGTTCTGTGGTTTTCTCTTTTTCAAGATTTGTGAAGTTTTCTGCTATTATTTCATTATATATGTATATATATACATACATATATACACATGTGTATGTGTGTGTGTGTGTGTGTGTGTGTGTGTGTGTGTATTTCCTATGCCTTTAGTTAATACCTCTCATTCCTCATCTATGTCTTTGATTTATATTTGTGGTCTTTTAGTAGACTTTTCAAGTCCTTGAAAATTCTTTTATTTTATTCTTTAATTTTGTTTTATTGTAAAGATGGTATACAAATGGGTTACAGTTACACGAGTAAGGTAATGAGTACATTTCTTGTCTAAGGTTGTTACCGCCTTCTTTGTTTTTCTCTTACTATCCCTTCCCTCCCCACCTCTCCCACTCCTTCTCCCCCCCAAAAAATTGTAAAGTTCATTTCCAACATAGTATCTTGTGAGTATTATTGTTGAAATGGGAATCCTGTGTCCTTGTTTCAGCATTTTGTTATTCTCCTTTCCTTCCCCAAATTAGATAAATGTATATAAAAGATGCAGGGTACCAAAATCAAATATAATTTGTACTTTATAAAGTCATTTTCCCCCAAACAAGGAGGAGGTAACAATGTTTTACATAAAATGTACTCATTACTTATGTAAGTGTATCTCCCCTGTACGTCACCTTTACAACAAAATAAAATTAAAATAAAGTTCAAAAAATTATTTTTTCATATTTTCTTCTACTTTTTTCCATTTTTTGTTATTTTTAGTCCTGAAATTCTATCTTTACTACTCTTCTGAAGAGGCTTCCCACTATAGTTTTCATCTTTAATTCATAAAAGTTTAATTTTTTTCCTCTTAAGATTTCTATATCGTGATGAAGGTACTTTTTTCATGTCTTGAATTTACTTCTTGTACACCATTTAGTTGTTGTTTATATGTATTTTGTTTCATTTATTATCTGTATGCTTTTGAGATTATTTAGGTATTTATTTGCACTCATGTTGTATGAATCTGGCTTTTTATTTAAAATCTCTAGATTTATTTACTTGCTGCTTGTGTTCTCTTTGATTTTGTTGCAATATAATTTTTATTTTATTTTATTGTTCATTCTCGCATTTCTCTGAGGTCAGTGTTTGTGGTTTCTTCTATTTTATTGTTATTTTATTTGTTGTATAATTCTTTTTTGATTCTTTTCATCTTATTTTAATACATTTTTATTGTAAAAATACTGTACAGAAGAGTTACAGTTATATGAACAAGGTAATGAGTACATTTCCTATCAAGCATTGTTGCCTCCTCCTTTGTTTTTCCCCTACCATCCCTTCCCTCCCACCTTCACAACTACACTTCCCACCCCCCCCACCTTCCACCCCCCACACCCCCCCCCACCTAAATTGTAAAGTTTGTTTTCAACATAGTGTCTTGTACATCTCATTGGTACAATGGGTCAGCCTGTATCCCTATTTAAGCATTTTGTTTTTTCCCTTCTGCTCCCCAAATTAGAGAAGTGTATAGTTTGTTTTTTTTGTTTTGTTTTTTGGTCAGTTGTGGGGCTTGAACTCTAGGCCTGAGCGCTGTCCCTCAGCTCTTCAGCTCAAGGTTAGCGCTCTACCACTTGAGCTACAGCACCACTCCCGGTTTTCTGGTGGCTTATTGGAGATAAGAGTTTCACGGACTTTCCTGCCCTGGCTGGCTTTGAACCATGAACCTCAAATCTCAGCCTCCTGAGTAGCTAGAATTACAGGCATGAGCCACCGGTGCCCGACTTGTCTTTTGTATGTTCCTCCCCCACGGTACAACCCCTGTTTTCAGTACTTGATGTTGGTGCCTTGCATCTTGCCGTATAATTCTTGACATGTAAGCATTTGTATTTCCTTTCTTAGATGACAATTTGTAGTTTGGGGTTTTAGTCACCTGAAGTCTTTCTATTGGGTTATTCTTTATATTCCAAGGAGAATGTGTTTTGCTACACTGATGTGTCATTTTTATCTCTTAGCATAGGAGTGTATTTCAGTAATAACGAATAGCCAATTCAACCTAAAAACCAGATATTTTAAAAACGAAAATGCTGACAGGCACCAGTGGATAATGCCTATATAATCTTACCTACTCAGAAGGCTGAGATCTGAGAATATCAGTTGGAAGAGAGCCTGGTCAGAAAAATCTGTAAGATTCTTATTTCCTAATAACTACCAAAAGAGCTGTAAGGGTAGTTGTGGCTCAAGTGATAGAGTGCTAGCCTTGAGCATAAAAACTCAGGGACAATGCTGATGCTCAGAATTCAAGCCCAAAGACAACTCCCTCACTGCAAAAATGGCAAAATACTGTTGCTAATACCATCTGCACAACCAATCACATGTATGCTGGGGAGTACCATTTTTATGTGGTCCTATAAGGGATTAGTGTAAGGGGTATAATTTGTATTTGGGCTAGAATTTCATAGTTAAGAATAGGGGAGATAAAGGAAGTGATAATGACTAAGAAATATTATGAAGAGTGTAGAGTGTGTTTCAGGTATACAGAAAGAATAGTTTGTGTGAAGGAAAGAGAAAGTGTAAGTTAAAGAGGAGTGAATGAATATCTATCTATCTATCTATAGATATACATATTTATTTGTGAAAAATCAGAAACAAAACATCAGTTTTCTTCCTGGTTGGGGAGAAGATGGAATGCCTGCTTCATATCTCTTCTAATCTCTTTCTTCCCTCTAGGTCCAGTTTTGAACAAGTACAGTACAATTAGTAAGTCAGAAAGCATTCTGCCAATCTTGAGGCCCACAAGTTGCCCTGCTCAGCATCCTAGGAATAAGGTAAGATAAGAATCTGTTTCTATTGCTGTTTGGTTTCTACTTAGGTATTGTGTTGGAGAAATGGGTTAGCTCCTGCCAGTAGGTTTTAGTAACTAGTCTGGGGCTAGGCATATCAAACTGTATTCTGCCATTTAATTCCTCTCCTAGGCCACTACTTTTATATATACTGGGTTGGATTTGGAGGCATACCAAACAATAAAGTAAATTACATTTATTGTTAAGTTTAGCTCCATGAATTTTTTTCCTGCCTCCAACTGTTGTGTTTGGTATAGGGAATTTGGCTAGATAGTTTCAGTCACCTATTGTATTTAAGAAAATTATATTGCATATTTATTGTATAACTATATAACTTTTCAACTCATGTGTATTGTTAAAGCACACAGTTTTAGCTTTGTATGACATTTTCTTCCCTTTTCCTATTATCCATAAATCAAGGGAGTTTTCTAGAAACAAAAGCTATCAAAGAAACTTTCTCTTGATTTCCCTTATTCCTCTGCCAAGTGTTTACTTTCATTCATTCTTGCATAAATTGCTTTTATGTTCTGACTGGAATTTTACTTTTGTTTTAAAATTGATGCGAAGGTCCAAAGTTAGAAACAGAAATCTCTATATAATCCATGCTCATACTCAGTGATTCATCAGCTATGATACAGTGTACTCTTAATTTGGCTTACCAAAAGGTGTCATTCTACCACCAATGCTCAGCAGATCTATCTAAGAACATAAGAAAATGAATGATGTTGATCCTTGGTTTCCTGTGAATGCATTATTGTTTAGAATCTACTATCTCCAGCTTTTCTTTGGGGATGTAAAGGTCACCAAATAAATGGAGGAAGACCCAAGTATACACTAGGTACTTAAAAAATCCAAGGCTCTGATGGAACAACAACAGCAAAAATAAAATAACAACAACAACAAAAACTTAGGACTCAGCTCTGGAAGATCTGTATTATTTTTCCAGAATCAGTGAGTGCTGCTTCACCCACCCTTCCTTGAAGGTTAGAAAATTGCCCTTGAAGAGTTACTAATCATACAGCAATGTGCTCATGAGATTTAAAAAAATATTGTAACTGTCACATGAAAAAATGAGAGATGCTAATGACATTCCTTTCGCTGACCCGTGAACTCATTATTTGAGCTGAAGGGAAACTGTTTGTGTTCTTTACTGAAGCATTATCTTCAGTGCCAGAGAGCTGGAATGAGATGTAGTGATAAATATATGCAGTGCTGAACCAGTTCAGTGTAAAAGAAGGCTGTTAGAGAACTCCCTCATTTCAATTGTACAATTATCTTCCTAATTGAAAACTGAATTTAAATATTTTCATGAGGAAAAAATATGAGTTTGATATGCTGTTTGAAAAAAAAGCTTTGCAGATGCAAAATTAAAAGTATATTGCAAGGTGCAATGATTTAGCATTCATTGAAATTAACTATCTGAAATACCTACACGGCCTGAAAAGGTACGTGGAAATGAAATGTTTTTCAGTATAATGCTACAGGAAATGATAGTTAAGCAGCTCTTTACACAGGTTTATAATGATACATTTCTCTTAAGGTTTGAAAGAACTTCAAATATAGCTATTTTTTTTAACTCTCGGGTATGTATAGATGATTCAAAGTAAAATTAGTCTTGGATTCTAATATGTTAATTCCAAAGTAACTGGTAGTTTCATTTATAAGAGCTCAATTTTTATGAGCTTCATGTAAGCAACTGGGCAGACTTATTAAATGAACTATGCTCATCTCTGTTACCCACAGCCTTTCCATTTTCTGTCCTTCCCTAAGAATTTCTACAACTTTTGAAACTTTTCTTTCTTGCTAAAAATGTACCTTGGTCCTTTTTTTATAATAATGTGTACATAACAAATACAAGTTTATTTTTCATATATTCCTGTTTAGGGTACAGGGCAATAGATTAATAGATCACACAAAAGTCATGTAGCTGGTATACATTTGTTAGGGTTGAATAACATAGTAATTATATCGGAATGTTGCATGTTAAATTTATATTTTTCATAAATGAAACTCTATAGATACTTTCAGCTCCTAGTGGACAATTCCCAATCTCATTATCTTCCTTCCCAATCAGATACCCTCTTGATAGAAAGTATTTCCATATTTTAAAATATATTAGCATTTAAAAGCATTAAAATACTATCTTTAGATCCATATTCACTGGATAAAGGATTTAAAATTTCTGTGTATGAAATATTAAGCTTACAAAATTTGTTCTTTTATTAGTGAGCATTTAGATAGTTCCAACAATTTTGCTGTTATTGACAGTTTCTTTGTGCCCCCTTTTCTTTGTTTTTAATGTCACACTATAATAGTAACTCTTTCATAGATATTGCAGTGAAGAGAGGATAAAGTCATTTGTGAATAGGAATTGTGCTCAGTGCTAAATGAATACTGCAAGTATTGTGATACTTGGAAATAATGTTGCCAGAATCATATTTGTTATCAATTCTTTGATTCTGTGGGGATGACATCCAGAAATGTTGATGCATGGTCTTTTAGTGTCTTCCATACCACTATAGTTTCTTAAGTATTTGCCATCCATAATTGTGAAATTATGAAATCAGTTTGGTGCCTGTCAACTGAGGTTGAATGAATAAACAGGACAAGCACATGTACTCTCACAAACAAACACAAGCACAAATGGAGTTTTAATCAGGCATTAAGAAGACTGAAATTATGATGGAAAATTGATGGAACTGGAGTTCATCATTTGAAATAAGCCAGTCCCACAAAGACAAA
Organism: Dipodomys spectabilis; assembly: GCF_019054845.1. Lineage (NCBI taxonomy): Eukaryota > Metazoa > Chordata > Mammalia > Rodentia > Heteromyidae > Dipodomys > Dipodomys spectabilis. Next base: position 6,647,838 of record NW_024870700.1, read on the forward strand.
TACCATGTTTTTTGAAACATTTGTAAAAGGAAGGGAAAGGCAAACAAAATAATATTTAAGGTCTTTAAAATAAAAGGGCACTTTTATAGAGTTGGTAGGGCAATAGAAAGGAGGGAGGGAAACAGGGATAAGAAGGAACAATAGATAGGACAAATTTTATTAATGTACATAATATGCATATGTGGAAAGATCATGATGTAGCTAACTTTAGACTATATACAATTAAATGTATACCATTAAAAACAAAATTTAAGTATTACACCATTTAATTTGTCATATTAATAAACAGAAAAATCCTATAGCCATATAGACTATATTTCTGTGTTTATAGTTATATACACTTATTAGTGTTCAAATACATTTAGCACCGTACAAAATCACCTTCTTTAAAAAGTTGAAGCTATATATTTTTGGAAATGATTTTGATCCATCATTTGATGCCTGCAATGTTTTGTAGCTGTCAATGCTATGAAGACATGTTTTGATGTTAAAAAAATAGGATTTTTTCATCTGTGTCAGTGATCCATCACTTTTGTTGTTACCATTGATGACTATTGGATACTATGAAAAAAATCACTCATATCGCATAGGAGCTTTTGATTTGTAGATTTCAGATATTATTTCAGTTGCATGGTATATTAAAAGTATCTCCGTACTTAAGTACAGAAATAAATGAATTGTATTCCAGTATTTTGTGGTAAATCTTAGCCACAAAGGGTTTATGTAAAACTATTATATAACCATAGACCTCTAGAGGATTGGCACCGATGTTTACACAAGGATAACATAGTAACCTAATACACTTTTTTTTTTTAACAGGGCTGTTATATGCCATCTTCCAAATTACTTTGCTTTTTCATATTACAGAATGGAAAAATAAAAATATTAACAAGCAAAGTTAATGTTTTATTCTGAACTCAAAAGAGTCTTACTACTAAATACAAAGATAAGAATTTTGGGAATCTTGGGCTGGGAAAGTGGCTCAGTGGTAGTGCACTTGCCTTGCATGTGTGAGGCCCTGGGTTCAATTCCTCAGCACCACATAAGCAAAAAGAAAAAAGCCGCAAGTGGCACTGTGGCTCAAGTGGTAGAGCGCTAGCCTTGAGCTGAAGAGCTGAGGGACAGCACCCAGGCCCAGAGTTCAGGCCCCACGACCGGACCCAGAAAAAAAAAAAACTTACATGCAGAGTTGAGCATGGTAGAATAGTTTACTTTCATAGAAACCATAAAAATATATTAAAACACAGCAGCAGCAGATCAACTTTCAGCTGTTCTAAGCCTTTTGTTATTACTTATTATTATTATTATTATATTTAATCAGAAGTGGCATGAGTGGAGACAAGAACAACAGTATTAAAAAACAACACACAGAAGGAAGTAAGATGTTTGTAATAGGCAGTAAACTTGCAAATTTTGAAATAGTTCAGTTTGCACTGGAAAACAATATGTGAAGAGTAGCAGCTAGCCAGGAGCATTGGGGAGATGTAAATGGAACCTACAAAAGGGGGATAAGATTACAAGGCCTCCCTGGGATAATATTGATATTGTAATTAAACTTCCTGACTCACAGGTGAATTCAGCCTTATAGACTGGATGTATGGAAAGGAATTTCTCACAATTTTTGGGAATACTCAAACCCCAAAGGCTAATGTTGGTGTTCTCACTCTAGAGACAAACCACTTTCAGTCTGTTGAAAGTATATTTGTAACAGATACTTAGAATGTTTGTGATGCCACAAAGTAAGTACAAACAGAAAAAAAAGAAAAGCCTGGTATCTCTCCATTTTTCCTGCAGTCACTTTGCAGGACTAATGAATAACATCTTTATAACAGTGGGCTAAAACTACCCCTAAGCAACAGCAGAGCTAGCAGGACAAATCATCTCTAAATGAGGACAGTGATTTACCATTATGAGGCTATACCTTGAAGCCAGAAGATTCACCTCGTGGGAACTAGATTGCTCCTCTCAAGTGATGACAGTGATAACTATTTCATTGGAACCCAGGGGAACCATAACTGAGATAAAGACCAACTAGGCCAGCCCTATTACTGAGACTCTTGAACAATGCATACCTTTCCGCATTGACTAATTCTTTCTGTAAACCTAATGCTGATATCTATATCTGGAATAAGGTCAAAGATGAACTGAAGCGAATCTTCCTGTAGCATCATGACACATAAAAACTTTTTTTCTACCCTTCTTTCCTAACAAATTTTCCTATCATTTTCATCACATGTTTTATCTTGTCTGAATCCTTCTGTCCTTGGATGCAAGAATAGAGGTAGATAGCTCTACGCACTTTCTGGGAACAAATGAACCTAATAGGTTAGTACAATAAAATGAATGACTGAGTTGCAGGAAAAAGAGAATTTTGTCAGAACAAAGAGCAATGTGTGCTGTGTGTGTGCTTACTGTATGCAGTGTCTCTTTGAAATCAGGGTAAAAATAAATTCTGCAACTGATTAAAATGGAATGCAATTTTTATTGAGATGTATTACTTTATATTGCCTAAATAATTAGCCAGGTGATAGAGGCTATTGGGACATTCTGATCATTTGTAATATGTTTAATTGAGTGTTCACTATTCACTCAATGTGGCAATTTCTTGAAGTTTATTGTCCAAAAAACTTATCCATCAGAAAATAAAAAACATAAAATATATCTTCTGAATGTTAGCAGAAATGAAGCATAAAAGTAACAAAACAGACTGAAACTCAGAGCAATAATGTCTTTTGTTCATTGCTGTCACTTAAGATTTTCTTTCATTATTTTATATAAAGATACCGTAGAAGGAAATACTGTAGAAATTCTAGAACATCATATTCTTTTCTTTTTCAATAATTGATTTGTTTGTTCATGTTAAAATGACTTGTAAAAGTTATTAAGTATATTTTTTAGAAAAAAAAGTACTGCTTTGGAGGCCAAATTTTATTATTTTTTCTTTCTTACTCTCTAACTTTACCTTACTATTTACAAACTACTTTTGAGGTAAGTTGAAAGTACCTTTACTTCTTTAAGGCTCAATGAAATGACCTGAAAACGGACAGAAAAGATTTCCTAATCCATGAATATGCATAGAGGAATGAAACACAGTTGCCCATTAGGATAACACGATTCTGTTATACCTTCTGTATACCTTCTCCATAGTCAGAAGTGGAAAATGGGGAATGTAATCTAATTTAATGAGATTACAAATAATTTTTAGGAACATGATTGGCTTGAGACAGTTTGTTGAACCTGCAGATTCATTTTGGAATACAATTTGGGAGTAAAACAGAAGTGAATGGTATGTGAAAAATCTGTCTAGGTGCACTGAGAATTGACAGATTTTAATCTTTTTTTCCTGTGATAGAAACTGAATCACATGTGACCATATAAGATGATGCTAACCGAAATGAACCCCAAGATAGGGAAACAAGTGGTTTTATCCTTCTTGCTGTTGTATTTAAATCTATTTTTTTTTTGTTTCTTTCATATGTTCTTCCCCCATGGTATAACCTCTGTTTTCACTGTATTTGATAAACACTTTTTTTGGGGGGGGGGTCCAGTCGTGGGGCCTAAACTCTGGGCCTGGGCGCTGTCCCTCAGCTCTTCAGCTCAAGGCTAGCACTCTACCACTTGAGCCACAGCGCCACTTGTGGCTTTTTTCTTTTTGCTTATGTGGTGCTGAGGAATCGAACCCAGGGCCTCAGGCATGCATGGCAAGCACTCTACCACTGAGCCACCTTCCCAGCCCCTTGATAACATTTTTCTAATTTGGGGAGGGGAAGGGAAATAACAAAATGCTGAAACAAGGATACAGGTTGACCCATTGTAACAATGAGATGTAAGACACTATGTTGAAAAAGAACTTTACAACTTGGGGGGAGGGGGAAGTTGGGGAGGTGGAGAGGGAAGGGATGGTAGGGGAAAAACAAAGGAGGAGGTAACAATGCTCCATAGGAAATATAATCCTACTCATGTAACTGTAACCCCTCTGTACACTATTTTTACAATAAAAATATGTATGGAAGAAAGGAAACCGAATCTTGTCTAGGTTTTGTATTTTCAGAAAGAAGAAAGAGTGTCTTTTGGTATATCCAAAAATTTTATATTTGGCCATATCCAAAATTTAATAAGGATATTCTCAGGCAAAAGAATTTCGCAGACAGCTTCTCTCCAAAGGGGGTAAAGTGTGGGGGTAATAAGGGGATCAGAGGGACCTTGAATCTGAGGGTATTGCTGTGGGCTACCAGAAAGTTAAAGCAGGAGTCTTTTTTTTTTAATTTTATTTTATTTTATTTGAGAACATACTGTACAGAGGGGTTACAATTACATGGGCAGGATAATGCATACATTTCTTACCAAGCATTGCAGCCTCCTCCTTTGTTTACCCTTCACCTCCCTTCCCAGCCTCCCCCCTCCCCCCTACCCAATCATACCCCCCTACCCCCCCACACCGACATTGTAAAGCTGGTTTTGACATGACATTTTGTACTTCTCATTGTTGCAACAGGTCCACCTGAATCCTTAAATGACTTGTTTGTCCCAGTCTCCTCCACATGTTATACTGACATCAAATATAGTGAAAGCGGGGGTTACACTGTGGGGGAGGGACATACAAAGCAACAAAGAAATAATCTTATAAATGGGTTAGAAACACATGCATGAAAGAAACGAAAACATTAAAATACATATTTAAGGGTTCGTTTTCCTAACATCACATTATCTGACCTTTTCCGCTTGACTCATACCTATAGTAGATATTGCAAATAAGAGAAACCATGGGACCTATGTTTCTTTGGGCCTGGCTTACTTCACTTAATATAATTTTTTCCAAGCCTTTCCATTTCCTAACAAATGGGGAAATGTCATTCTTTCTGATGGAGGCATAGAATTCCATTGTGTATATATACCACATTTTCTTGATCCATTCATCTACTGAGGGGCATCTGGGTTGGTTCCATATCTTAGCTATGGTAAATAGTGCTGCAATAAACATAGTTGTGCTGGTAGCTTTAGTGTGGTCTTTTTTGTAAACGTTAGGGTAAATGCCCAAAAGTGGGATTGCTGGGTCATAGGGGAGTTCTATGTGAAGTCTTTTGAGGAACCTCCATACGGAAAGCAGGAGTCTTTGAGCTATTATTCTCAACACTGCAAACATCGCACTGAGAGAATAATGAAATTCAACTTTGCTTTTTCTCATTCCCTAGTTCCATTTCATAAGTGAACTACAAAGGTCTGTTGTGATGATCATCTTTTTGGCACATCGATTCTGAGCCTGTGTCATTTATTTTGGCTGCCTGTGGAGATCTGATTAGGTCAACTAGCACAGCATTCATTTCTGTGAATTGGTTAGATTGTTTCAATTTCTTTCATTTTTAAAGTAGCCTATGCTGTGAGCAATAAAATCAGTTCCCTTGCTTGAATTTGCATGGAATTTTTTTTCATTTATCCAGACAAAGGATATTCTGGCAAATAAGATACATCTATTTCTCAATAACTCTACTGCTCCTTTACAGTACAGTGGCTGTGGCCATCTGGCCCCACTTCCACCAGCCCATGACCCAGCAATTTAACATGCCATGAATATCAGGCTTTTATCTGAAGATGTGACCAGTTCTTTACATGTGGTCCCTCTTACCCTGTCATCACCATTCCTTTTTTTCTGATTTTTTTAAATCGTGAAAATACTGTACAGAGGGGTTACAATTACATGGGCAACATAATGAGTACATTTCTTATCAAGCATTGTTGCCTCCTCCTTTGTTTCCCCTTCCCATCCCTTCCCATCCTCCCCCCCCAACCTCTCTACCCCCATTTCTTATTTACATATCCTGTTCCATACAGTGCCTTTACCTAACAGTTATAAACTAATCCTGATAAACCCATGAGGGCTTTTTAAGCACACAGTACTGTCCATATGTAATTAAAGGTCCTGTGTTTCCTGAATCATTGACAACCTCTGTTTTTAATGTGATCATAAATTTGATGTACCACTTGACTGGGTGGGTTAAAAGGTATTTTAGGAAACCAATACAGAATGTCTCCAGATTGCTGTTGAATGTTTTTCTACAAGAGGTTAGCTTTTGCATCACCAGGTTGAGTCAAATCTTCTGTTCTCACTAATGTGGACAGGATTCATCCATGCAGTCCAAACAAGATGGAACAAAGATAAAGGAAAGGAAACACATGCTTTCTCTCTCATCTAGAGCTGGTTCATCAATCCTCTGCTGCTCATATATGTCAGAAGCCTAGACCCCTGGAAGTTAGAACTCAGTCCACCAAGTCCCCTGTTCACAGGTCTTGGAAATCTCACTGATTGACAACTAGAGTGTTATTGGTGTGCTTGCTTGCAGAGATCCTACCACGGAACCTCTGAGTCCCCATAACTTCATGAACAAATTTCTGTAAAAATACTCATATATCAACATATATATATATATATATATATATATACACTCTTGTTATTTCTGTCTGAATAATATTACTGTTTATTTTCAGAAGTTTTCTTTTTTATTTAATTTTACTTTATTGTAAAGGTGATGAACAGAGGGGTTATTGTTACATAAGTAATGTAATAAGTACATTCTCAGAAGCTTTTCTAAAATCTTTCAGTCTTTTGTTCAGTTTCTAGATATGTTACCCAGGACTTCATTACTATAACTAAATATCCAAGATAATTTAAAAAGTGGAAAGGTTTAGTTTGACTCACAATTTTGGGGGATATAGGTCATGCTCAGTTTTTTTTACTGCTTTTGATTTTGTATCCTGGCAGCACATAATGGTCAGGAGCACAAAATAGAAAAGGCTACCGAAATTATGACTAAGAATAAGAGAGAGGAAGAAAAACAGCTAGGGTTCCCATAGTCCCTTCCAGGGCCTGGCCCAGTAATACAACCTTTTCCCACTAAGTACCACTTCGATTTGGCACCCTAATAATGCCAAATTGGAAGCCAAACTTACAGAACATGGCCTTTGTGGACCTTCAGATCAAATAGCACTAGATATTCTCCATGCATATCTTGAAAATTATATAAATGTGCCAGTGACCAGTGGCTTATTCCTGAAATCCTAGCTACTGAAGCAAAGATCTGAGGATCATAGTTTGAAAACAGCCCAGGCAAGAAAATCTGTGAGACTCTTTCCTCCAATGAAAAAGCAAAATGCCAGAAATGGAGCCATGGTTTAATTGCTAGCGCTATCCTTGAACAAAAGGAGCTCACAGACAGTGTATAGGTCCTGAGTTCTTGCTCTGGGATTGACACTAAAAAAAAGAAGGAAGGAAGGGAGGGAGGGAAGAAGGCAGGGAGGGAAAAAGGAAGGAAGGAAGGAAGGAAGGAAGGAAGGAAGGAAGGAAGGAAGGAAGGAAGGAAGGAAAGAAGGAAAGAAGGAAGGAAGGAAGGTGAGAGAAAAGAATGATATAAATGCATTTCAAGTTAGTGATTTGGCCAGTAGCAGTATTCTGATTTGTCCCATTGTAACTGCTGTATTACCTGTAATGTAACATACATTCTTTGAGGAAAGGAGTTATGTCTTGTATTTCTTTGTTACTTCACTATTATCTTACAAACACTGAAAATACAAAATGAAAAAAATAGACGGGTGTTTATTATTTATTTTATCATGGTCTATATGCATATCTTCAAGTAAACACCTCAGCATTCTTGTTATTCTCCCTCGTTTCCTTCCCTGAGTGTTTCAGTCTTCGCATTTCTCTCGCTGACTGCTGTTTAATTCTTACCCTTATAGAGTATTTTCTGATTATGTTGCACTTTCTTGGGTGTTTCAGAATATTTCCACGTAAATATGCTTGCGCGTTCTATTTTTAGTAACAAAAATCACAGGTTTCAGAGATTAAAGTATTAAATTGTGAGAGGTCACAATTCTATCTACTGTGTACAATTTTTTTATTGTGAAAATACTGTACAGAGTGATTGCAATTACATGGGCAAAATGATGAGTACATTTCTTATCAAGCATTGTAGCCTCCTCCTTTGTTTCCCCTTCCCATCCCTTCCCGTCCTCCCCCCAACCCCCACCGAATCCTCCCCGCCCCTCTGCCCCAAATTTTATCATTGTAATGCTTCTGTTTTTGACCAATGCATTCATCTTAATATCATCCAATGAATCAATCTACCATGGTATCTTTTATTCCACTCATTGGGACATAATCCTGCCCTTCTTTTGTATTCATGGATCCCTAAATAAGTTCAAATAAGAATCAAGATGGGAACAAATTAAGCATGACATGGTAAGTACACATTATTGAGTATTTAGGAACTAAAATACACTCTTTGAGCAAGGTTAGATGACATATATCTGGAATTATAGCTGCTCAGGAAGTAGACAAGAAGTATATGAGTTTAAGATATCTCCAAGCAAAGCTAGCCAGATCTATCTCAAAAACAAACCAAGTGCAAAGAAAAATGCTGGAGTTATAAATCAACTAGTACAGTGCTAATCTAGTGAGCACAAGAGCCTGGGTAAAATTACCCCCAGTAAAAATTTCTCCAAAAAATCTTACTGTTCTTAGTGATTCTTTTATTTGGGAAAAGTTTAGGCTAAGGGGAATAAGAGAGGAAACTATGAAAACACAATTCTGAATAAGTAACAGAAAAATGATGTTTAGGATATGAATATGAAAATATACAATAGATGTTAGAAAAAGAATTATAAGTTTTACAGAATATCATGAAAATTTCAAGAGTACCTTTTATGTCACTGTGCATTTTGATTTTGTATATATTTGAATTGCATGCCTCTAAGAAAAAGATAGACATCTGACAGTACAACGAGTTATTACTGTCTAAAAATACTGTTCCATAAGGGACTATGAATGATCCTTTTTCAGTTTTTCTGAAGAATCTTTCAAGACCACTGCAAATGATAAATGACAAAATAATTTTTGATTTGCAGAGTAGTGCCAGGCATCTTGTCGGCTGTGAAAGACAGTTGGCCCACAGTCTTTAGATGTTATTCTATTCAGTGCTTTTGATTTAATTCCAGGGCCAAGCTGTGAATAGCTAACTTGGTGAGATTTGTCTTCAGTTTGCTTGCAAAGCTTTATTTGATGTTGATTCATAAATTATGCCTAGTGCATTACAGAATCTCATTATCCTTCATTACAAAAAGCATACTAAATAGAAGTTAGTATTACATGTCAAGCACTGCCCGTGAAATGAAAGAGCCAATAATGGTGGTGGCCTTGCAGTGTGCAGGCACAGAGAGGAAAGAAAATGCAGGCTCTAATCACCTTGTTTGGATATGTAGCATAACAGAAGTATAATGCAAGACCAAACTTATGCAAATGTTGGGTTATTATAGGGGGACAATTAGGAAATGCTTAAGTGACATGATATTTATTATACACTAACTCGCTACAATGACTATGGCTATTTCGGTGCTGGACACATAAAATATGTTTTACAACTAACATGTATGCTGAGTGACAACTGTATTACTAATCACTAATTTAAAAATGTTTGTAAGAGATAATTAAATATTCCTTTTTGTGCTACTGGGGTTTAAATATTATTTACATAGCAATCCTAACAAAGATTTATGCTGTGTGGACTATGGATTGAGTTCAGTGGCAGAAATATAAAAGAGGAAGAGGAAAACAGTCCTTGAATCAGAGTGTTTTGAAAAGGATATACTTGATATATTTGAAATGCCAGGCTTTGAAATAAATTCTGTATATACCCTGTTCTTTGCACAATATTCTACATGTTTTACAAAGGAATATAACATGAAAAAGACAGTTTAACATTATAACTATGAATCTTAATGCATTTGAAATCTAATAATGAAGTATATCTTTTTCAAACATAAGAGATGCTTCTTGTTAAATCCAGTATCACTGATAGTTGCATTGGTAATAATAAAGCTGAAATAACTTTTGCTTTTATTTTACTCTCCAAATACATAGTGAATGTATCCAAATACAATAAGCATATAAGTTTTATTCACTGTATCTCTTCATATGTAGGCATTTGGATGCTGAAAATTAGAAACAAAACACTGTAAAGTTGTAGGTGCTTGTGTATATTAAAGGTAGTTTTTTTTTGTATCTAACAATCAAACAAAAATGATTTCAGTATAATAGGCACCTAAGAAAATCATTTTATGAGGGCTGGGAAGGTGACTCAGTGGTAGAGCTCTTACCTTGAATGCATGAGGTCCTGGGTTCGATTCCTCAGCACCACATAAGTAAAAAGAAAAAAGCCGGAAGTGGCGCTGTGGCTCAAGTGGTAGAGCACTAGCCTTGAGCTGAAGAGCTGAGGGACATTGCCCAGGCCCAGAGTTCAGGCCCCACGACCGGACCCCAAAAAAAAAATCATATTATGAAATAAACCACTTTGTATTGGAAGACACTTGGTTCCAGAATACTAAACAATTTATGTAGAAATGGAGTTGGTAAATAAATTGTATGAGTGGCTTCAGACTTACCATTAAGCTGAAGACTATAGGTCAATACTGAAGTGTTTTAGGAAGAAAATGGATAGATCATGTAAGTATTTAGTAAACCACTCTTACACCATATATATGATGGCTAGGGTGCGGCCTTTTCTGGAATAATGGAACAAGTCCTTTATTCCTGGGAGTAATCGTGAGAAATGACTTATTTCATAGTAATTCCTGTTTAACTTGTATCACCATGGAGTCTGGTTCTGTTTGAGGTAGCAGGTTTTTGGGCACCCTGAAACCAAGCTCATATATCTACCATAATAGTAAAAATTTGTGCCTGAAATATAATTAAGTCAAAACTTCATTCTTACTAGCCGTTTTCTGTTTAAGCTCTGTGTTACCTGGGATTTTTACAACACTGTGTCTTGCTATTAATAGAAATGCCAACTGTTAGCTTTGATTATTAGAATTTGCTGCTTAGGCAAAATATGAAAAGTAGTTTTCCTTTTCCTTCGCCAGGAAAGAAAAGGAATTTTTATTCCCAATAAAAAGCATCTTCAGTGAAAAGAAAATATTTATTAGTTTCAGAAAGTTGGCAAGTTTTATTTAGCAATATATAGAATGATACCAACCTTAATTGTTTCCAAGTGTGAAATTCTTCCTCTTAGAGAAGTACAGACTAGATGCAGATGTATGTAGTTTACAAGAATTTTAAAAATAAATTGTTGATTACTCTTCCAGTTTACTGATTGCTTTGAATATATCCCTTTGTTCTTCATGAAGTTTGAGCTAATTTTTATTATTGTCACAGTTCAGTTGTATTATCACTGTTGTAGCGTTTCTTAGAATCTCATGATAAGCTCCATCAGCTCTTTTTACATTTCTGAATTTTTTGGCTTGAATATGGAAAACTACAATAAATCTAGTGCTTTCTAACAACATTTCGTTGATTGTTGAATTGATAACTGATGAAAGCATAAGTGAAAGATACTGATATTCTAATAATAATTGATGATAATTCAGTGAGTAAAATACATATAAAGTTTCAGTACCACAAAAAATCTGAAAATTTTGTTAGAATAATTTGAAAAATAAACATGTAGGAAACAAGCTGGGTACCACTGGCTCACACCTGTAATCCTAGCTACACAAGACTTGAGATCTGTGGATTATGGTTTGAAGCCAGTCCAGACAGGAAAGTTCATGAGACTCTTCTCTCCAATTAACCATTCAAAACCTGGAAGTATAAGTGTAGCTCAAGTGGTAGAACATTGAGTTCAAGCCCTAGGAGTGGCATACACACCTACATACTCCCACAAACAAACAAATGTAGGAAGCAGACTGTTTGGCATATACTCATCACACAACAGCTTTATTAGTACAGTCTGCATACCTGAGTTAAGTATCACAGTGAACCCCATTAGTGTGTACACTTAACACATGTTAATAAAATAATATTAGCACAGCATCTAGGACCAGATAAAAACCATTAGATCATTCCATTTAATTTACTTTAATGTCCTGAACTTGATATTTTATCATTTCTATTTTTTCCTATTCTTAGTCCAGCCCTCTAATTTAGCCCTTATTCCATATGACAGTCTTTCACTCAAAATATGTAATTTCCACATATATATTTATATCTAGAAACTGCTATGCCATTCATGGCAGTTAAAATTGTTTATTACTCTAGAGGTATTTCCACAGTAACCGAGATAACATTCATCTTCAGAATACATTGTTTTTATTAACCTTGCTAATGTTATTTCTTCAAAGTAGTCAACAAGGATTTCTTAATTCTGCGTAATAATTATTCTTAGAAAAATAATTCTTCTTAGGAATTAGAAGGTCAGATTATATCCCAGAAAAATTTAAAAATCAAATTTATATGGTTTATGGCATAGATACATCAGTGTATATGTGTATGTGTGTGTGTGTGTGTATATGTATGTGTGTGTATGTATATATATATATATATATTGTGTATATATTGTACATATATAGTGGGGCCTGAACTCTGGGCCTGGATACTATCCCTCAGCTCTTCAGCTCAAGGCTAGTGCTCTACCACTTAAGCCACAGTGCCACTTCTGTTTATGTGGTGCTGAGGAATTGAACTCAGGACCTCATGCATGTGAGGCAAGCACTCTACCACTGAGCCACCTTCCCAGCCCAATACATCAATATTTTAAGAATAAGAAATATTTTTAAAATTGTGTTTTTAAGTACAAGATTACCTCTGACATGTTCTTAGAGATGCCACAAAAATTATTCAGAAATATTTTTTAAATTAAAAGAAGCAAAAATTAAATTATACATCAAAATATTCCAAGTATTTACCAATTTTAGAAGTTTTCAGAATTCTTATTTTGTCCTTTTTCATGCCTTGTGGGGTTTTGCTGAGAGCCAGATGAATAAGGTAATAATACATAGGAACTGTAGTGATAGGTCTTTAATGAAATGTTTTATGCTAATCCTGTTGAAAGTTGAACTATGCTTTAATATTTTCCATAATTCAGATAACAACATTACTGTTTCTCTACTATTGTTCTCTTTCCCATCATCTTGGGCAAAGGGAAGTAACATTCTTCCTGAGTACAATCTGTGTCATGATGCCTTTTCGGCTATAGCATGGTTCATTTACTGAAGTCCTTATGTAGTGGTATGATATAAAAGTATTCTACGATTTTTATGATTGAATTATTATTTTTGTAAACCTGGGCTTCTGGACTATTGCCTTCCGAAATATTTCTTAGCATTTCCCCCCTTTATGTGAGACACGAAGGTTGTATACTTATAATTGTCCAATTTTGGATAAAATTCTAGTGTTTTTTTCCCCTGGATAGTAGAAGGAAATTTTATGAAGAATTATTATGGATTTTTTCTAACGATTACTTTTCTCCTTTGTTCACAAACACAAGGGCATGTTTTTTTATTTATCACCATGAAGAGGTGGAAGAATTTCTAGTGGTAATGGTTATTAAATTCCTAATGTCCCCTAGGACTCTCAACCTTAGGAGTTCTTTTTCCTGCTAGCCCATAAGCACCCTCCAGCAGCGTATCCAAGTCACTATTTAAAATGTTTGTTACTCTATGACTTCAGTGGCTTCTGCTCCAAATAAGCAGATGTCTGCTGTGGTTTTCTGTCTGTCTCTCCAGATTTTTGTTGTGCTAGTTAGCCTGTGACCTCAATTTTCTGTTGCCTTTATGGAAAGCTGCTGATTTTCAGTGCCTTTAGCTTTTGTCGTATTGTAAAGTCAGAAGTGATGATGGTCAAGCTCTGTATATTACTCAGAGTAATAAATAGTAAGTTTTGAAAAGTAGTATTTATGTCATTAAAGGGATATGAAACATAACTTGCTGCATTATTAAACATTCAGCATATAGAACTTTTGTAAGTTCATTGTTTCATAACTAGGTGTTTAGTAAGATTAACTTCTACCCTAGTACAGAGCTATAATTCCAGCTATTGGATAGGCGAAAATGAGAAGATTGCTTAAGCCCAGTAGTTGGGGGTTAACTTAACAACACAGGGAGATTCATCTAAAAAAAAGTAATAAAAACCTCTTCTGTTTCTGATTCTAATTAAAATTCTGTTTTATTTTCACCTTTATAATAAAGAGATAAATTGTTAGGATGAAGGAAACACTGTACATTATGCTGGCATTTAAACAACTTACATGTATTTTATACTTCCTCAGCTCTAGAGTTAAAACAAATAGGTTGATATTAAGACTGGGAAAATGTTCCTGGTGTATCCAGGTTATTTTATAATTCTTAATTCCTAAGTCATATGATTAATTTCCTAGAGATTGGGCATTCCAATGACAGAATTTCAATTTATACACTAGAACATCAAGTTCCCACTTTGTATAATACAATGTACATATAATTAGTTAGAAGTTATAAGAAATACAAATGCCTCACGTGAGGTTAAGATGTGATACTTTTCCTTTAGAAATTTAGTTTTGAGCTTTGGAATATAGAAAATGCTACTTCTCACGTTTAAATTTTTCTTTGATAATTTTCTTTACTTACCAGCAATCTCTATGTTCCAGAGAGTCATTCAAAGAGTTTAAAGCAAAAGTCAAATCATAATTTTCTACACATCATTTTCTGAGGACGGGATAAGCACAAAGACTAATTATGAAACAGACTTGGTGCTGATCCCCTAATGGAAGTAATACAGAAAATGGTGCTTATTGTTCTGTATGACATCTGCATACATATATGCCCTAAGGATATTATTTTATTTTGAGAAAATTGTCTTTCTAAAAGCATACCAAAATATTAAAAAGATTTTTCTTTTTTGTGATTACGATAGCCCTATATATATCTATATATAGATATAGATATAGATATATATAGTCTTGATTTGCATAAGTTAAGAGAAAGTCCAATTTTCCTCCGTTTTGTCAAATATATCACAGAACAACTTTAATTCATCCTTTTGGAGAATTTTCTGAATAACTAAGAGGAACTAATTTGGAAGGTATTTACAAATGCTCACTGGAGCACATACACTGTTGATTTATGTGGCAGCTAAAGGTCTATGAAAAAGCAATGCTCACTAATCAAGATGACATTATCACCACAAAGTAAGCGACATTCTGACTAAAAGTGTGCATCTTAGAACTAGTTCTTAGAATTCTGAGTATTAATGAGTAAAATAATCTATGCCATTTGACATTAAATAAATATGTTAGTATTACTTAAATTACCCTGTTTCCTTCTAAAAATTATGCACAGATATATACCCTCGATTCTTCTGATAACCCTACTTCCAATTAAGAAACATAGATGATTTCTATGTTGCTTTGTATGTCCCTCCCCCATGGGATAGCCCATGCTTTCACTGTATTTGATATTGGTATAATTTGTGGAGAGGAAGGGAAAAAACAAATTGTTTAAATAGGGATACTGGTGGAACTCTTTCTAATGCATGTTTCTCAACTTTTTTTTAAACTGCTGAATAAAAACTCAGTTATAGGGTCTCCTACCTTCTCAGTGTCATTTCCCACCTACTTTCCTCTTGCTTCTACTGTAAGTGTGCTAGCAATTGAGAAGTCCTATCACTTTCCTTGAATACAACATTCCATTCCTACTGTCATTAGTTGTTAAGCCATATCATTTCTGATAAATTCTTTTAGTACCACTATGCCCACTGTAGTGTTACATTCTTTGACTCAGAAAATTATATTTTTTATCTTCCTCTGAGTTGTTCATATGTTGGAGAAGTACTTATATTTTTGCTTTAATTATCTAAGAAGTAACTGCACTTTCCTACTTTTCTACTTTTTTTTCTGAGAGAGAAAACATGTCATACTCATTTTTTTCAGCCTTCTGAGTATTGCACAGAAAGTTCCTCTTCTAAACTGTTAGGGAAATTCTCTATTGGCCATGGGGAATACATTAGGACATTCCTAATGTCCTTTCCAACAGAAAGGTTCTGTTTAATATCGAGCTCTATCACTTGAGTCACAGCTCTGCTTCTGACATTTTGTTGGTTAACTAGAGATAAGAGTTTCATGGGCTTTACTGTCTGGGTTCGCTTTGGGCCATGATCATCAAATCTCACACTCTTGAGTAGCTGGGATTACAGGAACGAACCACCAGTATCATACTTTTTTTTTTTTAGTTTGCTTCTCTTTTTAAGGAAATTTTGTTCATATAAAATATAACTAACTACTCAATGAGGTAGAACAATATAACATTCACTTCTATTGTAAAATAGTTTATAAATGTACAATCTTTTCTGTAATGACTCAATATCTCTTAGGTCATCCATGATAGCAAGACATATGTTAATTCAAGTTTGCTTGTATGGTAACAAAACACAGAGAGCTCATTCTTGCTTTAACCAATGTATTGTCACTCCATTATTTCAACAATGTTATCTGAATGAGTTACCTTCTCAAAAAGATACATTTCATTTTTTTAAAATTTTATTTTATTTGTAAAGATGCTGTACCAGATGGGTTACAGTTACATGAGTAAGGCAATGAGTACATTTCTTATCGAACATTGTTACTCTCTCCCTTGTTGTTCTTCCCATATACTTTCCCTTCCCTATCTCCCTCACTCTTCAGTTGTTTTTAACTGAAGTATAAAATGCTTATGTCATTCAATCTCTTGTTGTAAAAGTCCTTAATGTATATTGTTGCTCTGTAATGCATAGAGTTTAGTAATACATTTTGGGAAAACTGATTCATCTAATTTTCTGTGTGGGTAACAGACTGAATGAATGTACTTGCTCCCATAAAAACCATCAGAAAAATGCTATGCTAAGGAAAAGATTTCATGATCACTTCAATTCAGTGAGATAATTGTTTAGGGTTCTGTTTAAATTAGCTGATTTTTCATGACTGTATCAAAGTTACACTTTATCCTATTCATGTTGATATTTATGACTTTTTCTAACTTACTCCATGTTATATAAATGAAGTTTATAACTACTGTCAAATGTTGTGGATGAATTTCTTAAAACAATATCAAAATATTCTGAAAACAATTTGAATATAAAAACAGATGTGAATTTAAGTATCTACACTTTCACTGGTGATCTATTCTCTTAGGCTGATTAGATACTGACTTCTGTCTATTCCAAGACTACTTCTTCCATTTGTGCCTTTTCCCTGTCTTCTGAGAACTTTAACCAATGCTCATCCTTCTTTTGAATTTCATTTTTCTATCTTGTACCATTTAATTGCTCCCTTACTTTTGAACTCTACCTTAGTTTTTCTCTTTCTATCTACATAGTCTTTTTGTTTGTCCTAAGGAGCTTTATTGGGAAGGGGGAAATATCAATGGAAGTGAGGAAGGCAAAATAAGATGATGATGGAGGATCCAGTGACTTTATATGAATAGATGAAAATATACAGGAAAATCTGCTAAATTATTTCAAGAATGAGGAGAAAGAAACTAAAGAAAAATAGAGAGGGACTGCATTTGATTTGTATGGAAATGTTTAAATGGAACTACAACTAATGTGTGCTTTTGAAAAAAGTCTTTTAAAGAAATGATCTACTTGGTTAATGAAACATTCTCTTTTGTTCTCTGTAATTGACAAAGACTGAATAATCTAATGTCACTGTCTTCCTCCTCCTCTTTCTTGCCGAGTAACCTTTAATTTCCAGATTCTGTGAAGATTCTCTTAGCTCTCACTGTCCTGCAAAAGTGATTTCTATTTTCAAACTATAAATCCCTTTCTCTTCCTTGTACAATATTTTCACAATAAAAAAGGCAAATACAAAAGAAAATGACTTTTCTCAAATCAAAAAAAAATCCAAAAGACAATTCCAAGCAATAAAGTGAAATATGAAACTTTAATAGTTTTTCTATTTTTTTTTAGATTTTTCTATTTTTAAGATATCAAAAAGAAGAAGTAGTTTTAGCATGCTATGCTTCAAAATGGTGAGTCACAAATGAAAAACCTGTGTAAACATCCAGTGAATGTTTGTGGTACTAAAACATGATAAAATAACATTGACATATGGTAAAAATAATAAATTGCCCTTCAGATATCTAAAAAGGTTATAAGAAAATTCATGGATGGACAGTTTCAGTCTGGTATTCTAATCCATTTTAGGGAACAGATTTTTGTTTTAAGGAGAAAGTTCTGAGATAAAGTTTCTGAATTGCTTCAAAATTATGGAATATAAGAAAAGCAATGGAATTTGGGAACTAAGAAATTACTTTTCTGGGCTCTTTATAAAGTTGTATGTATTAGAAAATATGGACCTTAAAATAATAGTTTATTTTCTGAGAAAGAGGATCAGTATACACAAATGTATACCATACATAATGCATGTGCTTGTTTCTTTTTGATAGAATTCTTACATTCAGAAATTTAAAACATCACCTCGGGAGAGCATATCTGGATTTCAAAAAGTGTTCACTCTAAACACATTTGTCATATAAACTAATAATTGGCAAAAAAAAACCACCTTGTATCTAGAGATATTGACTGATGATGTGTCCCCTCGAGGAATATTACTACTAGTAAACTGTGGGTATATTCTCTTCACAAGTCTAGGTCATTCTTCAATCGAGCATAGCTCAAAGGGATGTGTACTGCTGAGAGAAATCTCTATTTAAGGATTAAATGGAAATTTACTGAAATGATCATTCACATAATCATTTCTGCTAGGCACAAAGAGAATGTTGAGAAGTAACAGTGAAACAGCTGGAATCAGAAGTGCAGAATGATAGATTAGGCTTTCAGTGTGGGGAGAATAAATATAAGCAGTGTAAGAATGAGTTTTACCAGCCACAGATTCTGAAAGGATAGAGTAAGGCAAATCTCAGTGCAATACCAATGATTTTTATAGTGGCTCAAATAAAAGTTACTTTGAGTCTCAGAGGAAATTTTGAATTTGGGCTGCCACTGGAGTCCATCTGGAGATGGACTGAATGTATTCTGCATTATGAGATATACATGAATGATTAGGGGGTTGAGGTGTAATGTTACATTTTAAAGTGATATGTTTGGGTGTTGTGTTCACAAGTAGTAGACTTATGATAGCTAATCTTAATTGTCAGCTTGATTGGATTGAGAAGGACTCCAGGGTTATTAAATGTATCTCAAAATGTTTCCTACAGCATTTTCAGAGAGGATTAGTTCATGAGAGCTCTGATATAATCAGTGGATTAATCCCTTGATAGATTTATGACTGCCTAATTAGGAGGTTGTAAACAGTATGAGATGGGGCTTAGTTGGAGGAAGTAGATAACAGTATGAGATGGGGCTTAGTTGGAGGAAGTAGATACTTAGTCACATTTTTTTTGTAAATTCTTTAAAGTAACCTTAAAAGTAAAATAAATCAATTTTATACTACAGAACCTTAAAAGCAAAGTAAATCAGATACACTACATTGCTTTAAAATTTTAAGGAAGAAAATATTAATTAGGTGTGAAGAATTTTATTTTTGTAATATACACTTATTTATTTTCTTCTGTAGCATACTTTGAAGCTTACTAAAAATCAGTTCTCTTTAATCCTGCAAATGGATTACTGGGTTATTTTTCTTCTGAAAAAATAAACCATCTACTAATAATACCTTTCATTCCATCCTATAGACCAGTTATTTAATACTGATTGTTTCCCATTTTGTTAGATGTCTGTTATGTGTAAGATATTTCATAAGAAGCATGACTAGGGAGGCTCCTAATTTATGGAAAGATAGGGGTTTTACCCCTATCAGTCAGTTGCAGAAGAATATTTGCCAGACATCCCTCAGTAGATGAATGGATCAAGAAAATGTGATACATAATGGGATTCTATGCCTCCATTAGAAAGAATGACATTGCCCCATTTCTTAGGAAATGGAAAGACTTGGAAAAGTTACATTAAGTGAAGTAAGCCAGGCCCAAAGAAACATAGGTCCCATGGTTTCCCTTATTTGCAATAGCTAGTATTATGTCTGGAACAAGCAGAAAAGGTCAAAAGCTATGTCCATATGACCAGATAAGATGGTGTTAAGTGAAGTGAACCCCAAGATAGGGACACAAGTGGTTTTTTTCTTTCTTGCTATTGTTTCTAACATATTTATAATGTACCATGTGATTTTTTTGTTGCTTTGTATGTTCCTCCCCCACGGTATAACCCCTGTTTTCACTTTATTTGATGTCTGTCTGATTTGGGGAAGGGAAGGGAATAAACAAAATGTTTAAATAGGGATACAGGTTGAACCATTGTAACAATGAGGTATACAAGACACTATGTTGAAAAACGAACTTTACAATTTTACTGTAACCTCTCTTTACATTATTTTTACAATAAAATACTTATTAAAAAAAGAATATTTGCTTCAGAAATGCTACACTGACATGGGAAGAATTTATCTAGGAAATTAGGAAATGGTGACAGAAGTAACAGTTGAAATGGGCTTTGAAAAGTGGATGATAGAATAGTAAAATGCCACAGTAGATCAGAAACAGGAGTGTGAGAATGGACTATAATGAGATGAGGGAGAATAACTGAGAGATAGAATGTAACACGAAATAGCAGAGAAATGATGGAATATAGGAGCAAAAATAAGCTTAATATTGTATTGCAAGTGTAATGTTTAGATCTAGATGTAGTCAAAACAAATGTGTATATGTAAGTGTGTGTATGTGTTACAGTGATGTAAGATTGTGAGATCTTGGAGTGTTTTCATGGCATATTATGACATTTGAATGAATTTACAAGATTTGAGAGTAATTAAATTTTGTGATAATGACAGTAGTTAAATTTGTTACTTAAAACTGCAGTTAAAGGTAGAAGAATAAAGAACAAATCAGGATGACAATTACCAGTTTATAAGAGAAGGCCAGATGAGCAATCATCTTTAGCTAGGACAGCTCTAAAAATATGAATGGTTATGTTACCATACAATAAATATGAAATGATCGCAGATACTGCAAGTGAACATCGATCTCCCTCTGCACTTAACATTTTCTGCACTCTGGTCCAGCCTTCAACTACCAACATCTTAGAGTCTGTTCTTCATTTCTCTCTGGAACTGCTCTGTGGTCTTGAGGAATGGGCAAGAAGCAAAATGGCCCTGAAAATCATCTACTCCTTAATCCACGGATGTTGGAAATAGTTGCATCTTTAGTTCCCTTTTCCCTTGCATGCAATAATCATACTCAAATTTGTAGAATATAGCTGTCCTGCACTCTGCAGTTGGATTAATTTCCATTTACTCACTATAATAAAAACACTTTCATTGTCTTCTCTTTCTTGGGTTAATTACTGTTTTTCTAATGGAATGTTGTAGCCTCTCCTCCAAAATATACTACTTCCATTCATTTTTTTTTTTTTTTACAGAATCTGCTTCTGTATATTATGTGCTGAAAATATTCCTGTAGATATTCAGAGTGAAATATCAACAGTGAACCTGTTTCCAGGAATGTATTACCTATGTTTCCATAGATGTAATTAGAGATCATTCCAGGAATGTTTACAATTATTAATTTGCCCACTTGAAAAGAGGGAAAAGTTCATATGAAATGGCACAGGTATATTAGTTTTCTATTGCTACCATAAATTATCACAATTTCAGTTTATGTTATTTTGAAGTACTAAGGATTAATAAGAGGCTAGTAGAGAGCTGGGCACTGGTGGCTCATGCCTAATCTTAGCTACTCAAGGGACAGATCTGAGGAGGACCATTTGAAGCCAGGCTGGCAGGAAAGTTTGTGAGATTTTTATCTTCTATTATCAGCCACAAAGATACAAGTGGAGCTGTGGCTTAAGTGGTAAAACATTAGCCTTGAGAAAACAAACCAAAAAGAAAAAAAAAACACTCATGGGGATTGACCAGGCCCTGAGTTCAAGCCCCAAGATGGACAACAGCATCAACAAAAGTCCGGCACAGTCTCACTTGGCCAGTATATCAGATGGCGATAGGTCTATGCTTCCTCTGGAGGCTTCCAAGACACGCTGAGCTGAAATTCAAATAAATCTAATTTCAGTAGGTACAGAATTAAGTTGAAAGCCACAAACCTTACACGAATAACAAGGATGCAATACAGAGAAGACCAGAAAAATGTGGTAGAGAAATATTACAGTAGTGTTCTTTAAAAGTATTAACTTCCAAATTTTTGGAAATTTTTTCTGTCTGCAGAAAAGGGCAATAGCCATGTGCTGCTGGCATGCCTCAAGTAATTACAGGCTGTTGGATAGGGACTTCAGTCCATTGCCACATGGACCTCTCACTTGGAGAAGTACCACATGTCAGCTTACTTGCCCCACATAAACTCTGAATTGCAGTAATCTCATAAAAGACATATCCTTGGAATTAGATGGCATAGGATGATTTCTTTAAGGTACATATTCTAATGCAGCTGTTGAAAGGTGCTGTGTCATCAATAAGTACAGTATTGTCTTTCGAAGTAGGTGTGTGTTCCTTCCAACCTTATTGACTGCCACTAACCCACAATGATATTGTTACCTTTCCTCCATACTTCCTCAACAAGAGTTTTAATTTTGGAGTGTGCTCTTTTTAGCATTAAACACAGCGGATTTCTAATAAGTCTAGATATTTATCTGCCACTATGACTGTGAACACTATCAACCATAGCTGACTAGCAGAAAAAGAAAGGAGTTGGTATTCTGGCAGAAGTAATTGACTTATTTTATTGAGGCTGCTGCTATATTATTGAGAATGGAAAAAGTGTATCTAAAATGGTGATTTACTCAGGTCACTCTTGATTGTTCCTCAATTGGTGGCAAGTGTAGGTTAGCAATTTCATGAAGCATTTTTGGAAAGGACATGATAACTCAGATTAATACCTGAGGCATTTGATACAGAAGGAAGATCAGCAAAATTGTTAGCTGGGAATGAGGATAATTTTGTTGTTGTTGTGGGCTTTGAAATCTAGGCCTGGGAGCTGTCCCTCAGCTTTTCAGCTCAAGGCTAGTGCTCTATCATTTGAGCCACTGTGTCACTTCTGGTTTTCTGAGTGGTTTATTGGAGATAAGAGTCTCATGAACTTTTCCTGCTGGGGCTGGCTTTGAACTGCAATCCTCTGATTTCAGCCTCTCAAGTAGCTAGGATTACAGGCATGAGCCACTGGCGCCTGGCGAGGATAATCTTTAGACAGTAGATTATAAATATCAATTAAGATATTGAGACCAATTAACTGATACAGAGATGGTAATTGTAAACAGAAGAAGAAGAAAAAGTAACAGGTGAATGCAAGTAAGATCACAATAACTTTTGAAGGCTATCACATATAGGCATCTTGGAAGTTAAAAATCAAAGAGAGAAAAAGCTGTGTGCATTTTTTGAAAGTTTGTTTCATTTTCATTTTTCTGAACTCATTATACACTCTGCCAATTAGGTTGAATGACAGTTCTAGACAAAGGAATATGAGTGAAAGGACCTTGATTTTTATAGTGTCCCATGCATTTATTCAACCTTTGTTTCATTGTGACTGTGAAGGATTCATGTTCTAATTTTACAGCCCCCAAATGAGGAAGATTCCTTGACTGGCATCAGATTATTCACATCAACAATAAATTATTTTTGTGTCAAGAGGAAGTCATTAAAATTTTACATTAAAATTGTTACTAAGGATGTTATAACCTTACTTGGATAATATTAATTTTAAAAAGATAATATACTGAAAATTATTTCATACACACAAATACATGCATACATACATACATCACCTTTTTACCCATTTATGGACTGTAGAACACATAGGCTATATTGCTTGGCTGTTGTGAATAGCAACTGTAAATATGGATGCACATGTACTACTATTTACTCTATTTTACTTTCCTCCAGATAAATGCTCAAGAGAAAACCGCAGAACCATAGGGTAGTTCTACATTTAGTTTTCTGATGGACTTCCAAACTGATTTCCATAGTGGATCCAGAAGTTCACAATTCTACCAACAGTTTATTGGGGTTCCTTTTTCCTGTACATCCTTGCTAGTTCATTTTATCCATAAATGGACATGTTAAATTGAAGCACAATACTAATTTATGTTAATAAAAGAAATACCTTAACAGATGAGCTTAATAATAAACGAGCACCGTAAAAATTCAGTGAGGTGACAGAAAATTGACCCAAGTAATTTCCTTAAAACAAAATGTAAAAAGATAAAGATACCTGATAGAAAGGAAGATGGTTAAGCCATACCAAATATTGATTCTTAATTTCTAAAATGTCTAATGGATATTTAGGAGAGAGAATACGACAGAAAAATCCATAAAAAACAAAGAGGTAAAAAATTCTCTAAGCTTCAAAACTACTTTAAGGCTAAACATAGAAAACTACCACAGAATAAGTATATTGTATGTAAGAGAGGAAATAATGAGTTAAAAAAGAAATGAACTAGTTGACTAGGTCTGAGGTAAGTTCTGTTTAGATTTCAGCAGTGAGTTGTCCATCTTAAAAACATGTCAACAAATGATGACTACATAAAAGAAGTAAATAATGGAACAAGCAAGTGATAATGAAATAAACTCAGAAAGAAGCAGGAATGAGCATCTATGTGATAAGTGAATATACTATCCAATATTCTAGCAGGATTTCTAGTGCCTTTGAGGTCTAACTACATTGTACTTTCTAGCCATATATCCTAAGAGATTACCTTTTATCTTTTATTGTTTGTCTACTGAGTTTTCTATGCCTTACAGTATAAGAACAAAATAAGCTTATGTATCACTTCTCAATTTAATCTGTCAAACTCTTCATTCTCATATTCTGTAACCTTTTTCTATGCATTCTGCTTTAGTCATACATCACCATTTTTATAGGAAAAATATGTCCTTTTCCACATACCTATTTTTATATGTGTTATTTCTTTGGTTTAAACTGCCTTTTTCCTCTTATTTTACCTGGAAAAGTCATAGTTATTCTTGAGACTTAGACCAATTACATTCAACCTCTGTGAAATGTTTCCCCACCAGATTTAATGCCTCTTATATTCCAAAATCTACTCTTCATACAGCTATAAAAGTAATTGGGTAGCAATATAAACACTTTGTTATGCCTGCCTTGCTTAGTAGACTCTGTGTTCTTGAGCATAGGATCCATGCCTTGTTCTTTGATGATCAGTCAATACCTGATACATGCCTATCACCATACTGTGCATATATGGACAAGCTGAGAAATGGTCTTAATTACATTAAACAACAAGGTAAACTGTTCACTTTCAGTTACTTGAGTCTGTCACCCATTCATCATAAAATATCAAACATCCAGATGATTGTCACCTAATTGCATAAACCTGAAAATGAGTTTAATATTGTTTCATTTTAATTCACTTATTTACTTAACATGATAATCTTGAGAAAGAATTTGAGGTCAGGAAAACAGAAAGGACCATTAATCCAACAACCACTAAGGCATATGACAGTGCTTAAGGCAGTCAGTTCAAGAGCTGCTGCTCTCACCAACTGCTTCTGGAAGAGTCTGCCAACAGTCAGACTCTGGAAGAAAAACAATCTCTCCTCCTGTGACATCTGCGATTTCAAGTGGCCTACAGTATTTTTTTTTTTGTGGCCACACTAAAAACAGAGTTACTCATTTGTTCTTGTCTTCTGTGTTTGTACTCAGAGCACATTATTTAAATCTTTGGGTTTTTTTCATGTTATGTTCATGAAAATAATAAGCAAAAGAAGTTTGTAGATGGTTTGTAGGACCAAGGAACTTATTAGTCTTGCATTTCACCACACATTTAATCTATTAGTAGAAATATTGTCGAAGTTTTAATCTTATGAAAATGAGAGTGGTGTAATCATAAAATATACATAGTCTGGCTTGAATTTTAGGTAATCATTCAGCAATGAAAAAATACTTTTGAAATAGATGGTAGTAACATTCATTCATATTTGTTTTTTGACCTAAAAATAACTGAATTAAAATTAGCATATGTACAAATAAGAACATCAGAAATAATGACTAGACTTCATTTATTTTGCTATGAGTAATATGCAGTATTTTGTTCAGAGTATTTTGTGCTTCAGTTATAGTATTGCTAGACTTTTGCTGCAAATTTAAATATATAGGCCTAAATGGCATTCTCAGCCAGTTTTACCTGCTACATTCAATTGAGCTTTCCAAATATATTATTTAGCAATTTACAGCTCGGTTTCATGAAGAGAGTGGAATTATAAAGAAACCTATAACTTTGGAGCTTTCTTGACCTTTAAAAATGAAAATGAATTTGCATACTTCTTATTCCAGGGACAATGTCATTTCTTTTAAAAAAGAAAAGTATTTTTACACTATTATGATTTTGATATCTTCTACATATAATTCTTCCTTCTGGGTGCTGAGCTGCATGTTTTGAAATAGATATACATTTTTTACAAATACGAACACAAAACATAAAGAGGTTTCAATAATTCACAAATTTATAGATGCTTTTCTGTAGACAGACTCTTTTCCCATCATAGCCTGTGGAAGGTACTGATATATTTTCTATTCCTCTATTTTTATCTTCTCTAGCATATAAAAGAAATGAAATATTTTAGATGTATCTGGTTTTATTATCTTTTTATTTTTGCTTCACATGACTATGATATTTATCTACATTGATTATTGTACCATTTAATATTCAATTCAAATTGAAGTATTCCCAGTTTGAGATAGTTACTAATAAAGCTGTTATATAAAGGTTACCTTATTTGATAGTGAATGACTAAGATTATTATGGATTTCTCTTGGATAAATACTTAGAATTGCCTTTGTTCAGTTACATTTGAAGTATGTATTTATAGGAATGCCAAGCTGTCTTTCTAGGCATGAATCACCAGGGCCTCCATGCTTGGTGTTAGGCCTTCTAGAGGGCACACATTCAGTGGAGGTTGGTGAAGGAGAGCTGGCAAGTGTTTGAGACTACGTGCACATACGTGCTGCTGCCAGTTACACGTGCAAGTGGCCTGACACTAGCCTGCACTCAGTCCTCAGGGATGTACTGAGTATGCTATACTGCAATTCATTATTACTGGTTTGTAGCTTCCTGATATAGCTTCTTGTGATTCTGAGCTGCCCCTTTCAGGGAATACCTGTCTCTCTTAAGAATAAAGCCATTTGATTACTTTCAACGCTTGTTCATGAGTTGTTCCAGAAAACTTGTGATTTTTGTATTTGTCTTTTCTTGTTAGAACAAAAGCTGCAACCCTTAAAGGTTTCTCCACCCTATGCTGGAGTTGAGCTAAGCTGAGATTTTTAATGAGATCATACAAATACTCTCAAGTACATTCAACTTTAAACAATCTTGACTGAGTGATCTGCTCAGTGAAGGTAATCCTTGGTAGAAATGTCAGGACAGATTTGAATGCAAATTCATCTCTTCAACGTAGTCATCATGGGAACCTGAGGAGATGTCCCCTGGAGGTGCCTTTGAATCTACGAGATAAAATAAAGTAATAAGGAAAGACCAGCAGTTGTATAGTCATTTAGTATTCGCATCATGAAGACTGAACTCAATATTAAAATGAGACATTTTAATATGAATCGGGCAACATGACTTGTTCCTGACCACTGGAGATTAATCCACCCTCTTACTGAACTTGTTGCTTTTCTATTCTGTTTTAAATTGTACAAAATTACTTACTTTTCCTTTTCATTTTGTTTGCCAAATTAAACATGCTCAGTTAATGAATTTCTGCATCTCCCTTAAACCTAATTCTTTTGATTTCTGCTTCTTTCCTTGATTAAACCAGTCATAGTCATCCTTTATTGACTTCACTCTGTACAAATACGTTATACTGTAGCAGCAGATATTGTTTGCTGCTTAAATACATCAGTCTGCCTTTATTTTTCACACATTGCCAATTTTGCTCCTGGCTTAATTTTCTCCACCACATTTTCTGAGTCTTTGATTGAAAGCATAAAGGGCTCCTTAGTCCACTTTGTCCTCATTTCCCCAGACTCAACATTAGGCATTTTATGACTCAAAGACCAGGAGGGAAATGGTTTCCTTCATGAAATGCTTTCTCTCCTTTTAGTTCCATGCCTCATGATCCCTCAATTTCATGAATATGTTTTCTCCCTCATAGTCTCATATCAAATTCAGATCTAAAGGTGCTTCCTCCAAGAAGGCTGGCCTGACTCTGTATGGTTTCTGTGGTATTTCCTTTGACTCCTGTCAATAATGCACACTATACAGTAATAATAACACACCATAAAGTAATTGTTTATTTTTTCCTACCTTTTGTTGATATTCCTCACTTTCTGATTCTAAATATTTTTAATCATTTATTTATTTATAAATTTTTTTTTGTCAGTTGTGGGGCTTGAACTCTGGGCCTGGGCGCTGTCCCTGAGCTCTTCAGCTCAAGACGAGCACTCTACCACTTGAACCACAGCACCACTTCTGGTTTTTCTGGTGGTTAAATGGAAATAATAGTCTCACAGACTTTCTTGCCTGGGCTGTCAACGAACAGCAATCCTCAGACCTAAGCACCTTCTGAGTAGCTAGGATTAAGGCATGAGCCACCGGAGCCCAACTCCAGAAATTTGTTTTTTTTAATTTTTTAATTTTTATGTATTTTTTATTGTGAAAATACTGTACAGAGGGGTTACAATTACATGGGCAAGATAATGAGTACATTTCTTATCAAGCATTGTAGCCTCCTCCTTTGTTTCCTCTTCCCATCCCTTCCCTTCCTCCCCCCTCCTTCCCAGTCCTCTCAATCCTTCCTGTCCCCTTCCCCCCCCCCACATACCAAAGTTGTAAAGTTCGTTTCGACATAACAACTTGTACATCTCATTGTTGCAATGGGTCCACCTGTATCCCTATCTAGTATATGTCTGAGTCAAGCAGGAACCCTAAGATATGTATTCAAATGTTTTCTTTTTTCTTTCATGCAATTGATTCTAACACATTTATAAGATTATTTCTTTGTTGCTTTGGATGTCCCTCCCCCGCAATATAACCCCTGCTTTCACTGTATTTGATGTCGGTATAATTTGTGGAGGGGAAGGGGAAAAACAAATCGTTTAAATAGAGATTTTGCTTTTTGACACTACTTCTTTAGTAGTGACTGTGTAATCATTGAGTAGCTCTGTTTGACCTTTCACTTAGAGGACAATGCTTTTCTTGAATAAATATTTAATGAGTTAAGATATTTAAAGCACACATTACAAAACATGAGTGTGTGTGTATGTGTGTGCACATGAAATTGTATAGGAGAGAGGTATAGAGGAGGAACTCTGTACTTACTGTTCATTCTTCTGTAAATATAAAACCTTAGGGAGATTTGACTTTAACAGTATAATTAAATGATGATGTGAGGGCGTTCAGTTGTGGATAACTCATGCCAACATGTAATCAATTGAGTTGGGACTCACTTATTTCTACATTTAGAATTAGATCTTAGCATATTTAAAATAGCATATTAAAAATAAAATTTTGGAGATCCTGAAAATGGGTTGGGAAGTGATTTGAAGAAAAATCCCTGATATGTCCTAGAGAGAGAGAGAAGGTTGGCTTGGGATTGGCTGCAACCTAATAGGTGTTCTCTTGAGTCAGCCCTAGGTCCTGAGTGAACATGGGATCATGGTTAAAGCCACAGGTCCTGCCTAGACACAGGCAAGCAAAATGTGTTGCCCCTTGTGCACTATAGGGCCAGTTCAAAATAAATAGGTTAAGAAGGTGAGAAAGCAGCTTGTTTTATTTGAGATTTTCCAGCCATGTAACCTAACTTATTCTCTTTCTTTGGAAGGCCAACATGACTAAGTACCATCGTCAGACAGACATTTGTAGATAATAAATCTGAGGCTTAAAGAAATTAATGTTGTGACATGAATTGAAATTGGAATCTAGTGCCACAGTAGCAGAGAACACCTGTAATCAAACACTGTGAGACTCAAACAGGAGCATCACAAGCTCACTAAACTTCTTTACAGTGCTTTTCAGGTCTTCCATTTCTGTGACTCATATCCTTGAATAGTTCGTATTCTGGTCTCATTGTCCTCATTCTGTTTCTGAGTCCCTTACACTCCTCAACTTGCCAATATTTTGTTTGTCTTCAGAATTTATTCTTAATAGTTTTCTGAGTTTGTCTTCATTAAGCCAAGGAACAAACTAACAAGATCAAGACATCAAATGATAGAGATGGAAAACACATTTGAGCATTCAACTTTAATAAGGTGTCTGCAGATCCTATTTTTAAATTATTCCTGAATACTAGCCAGGTGAAATGGTGTATGCCTATCATTTTAGTTATGTAAAATAGCTAGAATAGAATAGAATAGAATAGGTAGAAGGCTTGTGATCTTGCTCCCCCACCAGGCGGGGAGTAGGGGGAAGATTTTACCTAAGAAATACCTACAGCACCAAAAGGCTAATTGTGTGGCTCAACTGGTAGAACCCTTGCCTAGCAAGAAAGACCCTGAATTCAGGCTGCTGTTCCTATATTCCTTAATATTGGAATTTGTCTTTAATCAGTTTCCTCATTAATGTCTTCATTTTGAATAAAAGTCTGTATAAATAACAAGTGTCATATTTCCCATTCTACTCAATTAAATAATTTTTTATTTTAAATGGAAAAGTATATTCCATGAATACTTTTCCTTCTGACTTGACATTGATGCCAGAAAAAGAAATAGTTGCACATCCTAATTTTAAATTAGTAATCTGTAAGGGAGTAACTCCTTTTATGTGCTTGTTATCAGATTTTATATCTTTTATTTTATATCTAAGCTTTAATTCCAGATTAAAGTTATATATCTTCTGGGCAATTGTTTGGCTTCCTGGAGGAACAAGAAATACTCTCACCTCCCTATATATTCTCTTCCACCTCTAAGTATCTTCTTTTATTTTAAATAGGCACTCCAGACCAGGCAGGACAATTTATGCTAGAAACCTAGCTACTGTGAAGATGGAGAACAGGAGGATCACAGTTCACAGTTAGTTTGAACTGAGTAAGACACCAGTTCAAACAAAAGAAACTGGGTATGGTGGCATGCATTTATCATCCCATCTATCCAGGAAGCATAAATAGAGGATTGTTTTCCAGGCTAGCCTGGACAAAAATACAAGAACCTGTTTCAAAAATAACAAAACAGAAAGGACTGGGGACATGGTTCAAGTATTAATTTGCTTTTCTGACAAAGAACCCTGATTTCAAACCCTAACACGTTAAAGAAATGATGTGCACACTCTAAAGTCTTTTCCATTTGTATCTTGATGACTGATCAAGTTACTTAATCTTTTCCTTGTTAATTATAAACCCATGAATTACAGGAAGTTATGTTAATTTATCTAACTCAAAATTGAAATTCTGTAAGTGTGTGCAATAAATGAGATCATTAACCCTTGAACACCTTCATAACACCTTCTCTCATACCATTTAAACTCATATTTCTTTGAAATTGTCAGTCTCTTTGGTATTATAATGTTATACTATGAGTTCTTACGCTTATCTTACATAATACAGCAGGAGCTCTTTGAAAGTGTGTACTATGACATATGAGTACTCATATTCTCCACAAAAGCTAAAATAAGCACTCATTTACACTAGCTGCTACATAGCATTTATGAAGTAAATGAATGAATTTTTCCTAGCATGTTATTCTTTAGGTCATATAATTGGTTCCAATCAGCATATTGTGAATAATTTATATTTTCATCTCATCTTCTATTAAATGCTTTTTAAAAGTCTGTTCTCTGTTTAATTTCCTTTCACTTCATGTTATTTTTATTCATCAAAGTATATAATAACTCTTAAATAAAAGTTACTTTCTTATACATGAATCTACATTTATTACAAAGTCTTATCATTTTTCATTAGACTCTGACAATGAATGAAATCAATTTAACTCAAGTAAACAGCTTGGACTCATTAAACTTCTCTTGTGCTAAATTCATATATACTTCTAAGTAATAACTAAGTTTAAGGACACATTTCCTTTAGGAATTCTTTAATTATGTTAAATAAAACACTTTGTTTTCATGTTCATTTTGTTTGTAATAACTAATTTTTTATATAATCTCAGAAACCCACTCCGCATTTTCCCTGCTTGCTTGGATGCATATGCAGCTGTTGTTTATTAAGTAAAATCTGTAGTATAAAGCTCTTTTCTCTGCCTGAAATGGTGATGATTTGATCATGGCATTCCTTATGTTATAAATTAATGTACATATATAGACAATACAGCAATGTCTTTCTAATAACAATGAAATTTTAATAAAATTCTGTAATGAGTCCACATTTTCACAAATACAGTGTGAAATCTATCTATGAAAATATAGCACATATAGATTTATTATATTTTTCAGAATGAGTTAATATACTAATTATTTATTAAGTATTTATTGATCCAGGGTATGCTAGTATATATGAGATAAAGAGTTAAACTATTTTAAATCTTAAAGACACAACTATTATTTTTATTTAGTTTTTCCAGTACTAGGTATGAAATCAGGGACTTACATTTGCAGTTCAGTTTTTTTCTGTCTTAAGTCTCTTTGTAATGATTTTTGGGGATATAGGTTCTTGCTTTAAGTCTGACCTGGCCTGGCTTAGGATCATACTGTTTGTGCCTCCCTGCATTAATGAGAATGTCAGGCATGTACCACTGTGTCCAGATATTGTGCTTCTCCTGTGTTACCCCTGTGTAACAGGTGTGTCCACTTGTTATTTGTTGTCTTTTAACCAAAGAATTTAGCACAGCTGTATCTATTGGTCTGACCTGACTTTTGACCTTATTTTTTTCAAAGAAAGGCATATACAATTTTAAATGAATATATAAAAAGTAAAGGCAATTTACTGAATCAGAATTATCAGGAAAAATTCTGCTGGCATCTGTTTTCTATATATCTTGTTCAACAGTAAGGAAAAAATATAATTGACTTATTCAGTATGATTGCAGATACCATGATGACTCTTCACCAAACTCTGAGAACTATTCTAGAAACTCATATATTTCTTGGGTAACAACACAACAACAATGCATACATATTATTATTACAAATTATTATGTAACTTTTGAAATTTTATAGAATATTTGAAAATGCAGCACATTCAAACTTGACTTCCAAAAATAATAATTGGCAGAATTAGAAGTGAAGGAAGATTTCAGAAAAGGAAAGGGCTGAGTTAAAGGTTATGTTTAGCAATAGCAATGACTCTATTTGCTTAGAGTGCAGAAACCATAGAAGAAAATAGAAGGCTATACAGGATGAGAAGACAGCTTGATTGATGCTGGACTCTGCCAAGCTAAGGGATTTTGAATTTCTGTGGTAAGTATTGAGGATTCCAAATGATTTTAGAGCCTGAATAAGATTGTCTGTATTTCTCAGTAAGAAGAATCAGCTAGGAACTACTTTTGTTAGCTACTGTTCTGATAATGAAGAAACCAAAATTTCAAATTAAAATAGCTAGATCACAAATAAAGCAGATGGCGATCCCCACTTTGCAGCAACTGATTAAATCTGGTTACTGTAAGCCAGACTTGTAGGCAGTCAGAACACCCTCTTTAGTAGTGGAAACGGAAAGTGACATAAAACTCCTTTCATATTAAACCTAAAAGGCCATGAGTGTTCTCATTTGGTTCATTTGTGGTTATTTCCACTTGAAAAAAACACCGCTGTAACTAAAGTTGAGGATTCTTTTTTAAATGGCAGCTTTATTGAGATACCATGTATCTTCTCAGCTGTTAGGAGTTGTATATTTCAGTGGATGAGGCATTATATCAGGCTATGTGGGTTTATATTCTTGGCCTCTGAAACTCTTCATGTTATGTCATGGAAATAAATATACATCGCAGTATTTGTAAAGAAAAAAACATGAGCCCCAGTCAAAATTATCATTGACGTCCATTCATAACCATATAGCAAATTCATCTGCTATCACTTTCAGTAGAGTGTTCATTAGAGAGAAAGTTTTATAGAAATGAACCTTAAAACTTTGGGAGGGAGTAGGGGAGATAGAGGTGGGAAGGGATAGTTGGAGAAAAACAAAGGAGGAGGTAACAATGCCCGACAAGAAACGTACTCATTACCTTACTGATGTAGGTGTAACCTTTCTGTACAACATCTTTACAAGAAAATAAAATTAAAAACAAAAGAAATTACTGAGATACTGGCAAAAAAACCAAAACAACAACAAACATTAAAGCTGAAGAGAATGCATTCTTGTAATGAGATGTGGAAATTGATATTTATTTGTATGTATATGTATATATATATATATATATATGCAGTCCTTGGGTGTTGGATGGAAGCAAGCTAGCATTTTGAAGATCTGTAAAAGTGGAAGTATTGTTCAGTGTTAGTATCTGAGGGTTTTCTACGGCTGGTCATTTCCTGGAACAAGTCTAGCTGATGGGGGGTGGCGGGGGAGACGGTACGTTTGTGTAGTCAGTTCATTGAAATGGTCCTTAGTAGATTGGGCATGAGAAGGGCAGTGCAAGTATCTTTTTATCAGGCTTTGTTCAGATTTCCTGGGTTTACATAGAGAAATGTGACTTTAGAGATGAGACAACTTTACAACTTTGGAATGACACCGAAACAGACACTTCTCATATATCTAAAATTCAGAATGATTCTGCATTAAAAACAGTTGTGGGTGTATGTGTGTGTACATGTATTATTGTTTTGAAGAATGCAAGTAATATATAAAGTCAGGATGTAAACTGGCAGTCTGTGCCCTGAAAATTTGTTTTTATCTCTGTTGGCTATTACTATAAAATTGAATTTTCATGCTATTTCACACACATGCTATTTAATGCTATATTTTCACACACATACTCCATTTTTCTAGTCAGTACTATGATACTTCATTCTAACAGTGTAGGGAGAATATAGCCAAAACCAAAAGCCTTCATTGAAAGAAGTTTTCTCCTCAAAGCCATACCATAAATAACTTACTAGCTTGCTACAAAACAGAGAATAATACCACTGCGTTGCATATGTTAGACAGTTCTCATCACTGTGACAAAAGATCTGTGAATGTAGACATAAGGGAGGAAGGATCTCTTTTGGATTGCCCATGATCAACTGCTCACTTGAATTTAAGATGGTGTCAGAATGTCAAGGTAGAATCAGCATGGAAAAGGGGAATGGCAGAAGGTTACTCTTGCGTCATAACAAGTATGCCGTGGCATACTTGTGGCATGCTTATGGCAGCCAGGAAGCGATGGGATAACAAAAAGGGGCCGGTGCCAGTCTCCACCCTTCAGGTACATATCTCCAGTGACCCACTTCATCTAATTTCACCCTACGATTTATAGGTGCATCATCTTGCAAAACTCTCTATAAAAACAGTAGAAAGGCTAGGTAACTACAATGAAGTAACCTTGCACGATAGCTTTTTTATTTATTGATCTTTAACTTAGTGGTATCTGATGGTCTTTAAGCCACCTGCTTTTGTAGCATAAAATCAATACTTTCTGGTTATGCCTGGAGCCACTTTTATCCTTTCCCGAAACAAGAGACATTCCCCATCCCATAAGGGAACAATTGTCATGGCACCCATAAATTGGAGTATGCCCTCTCAGAGTACCAGATGTACATAATATGCATCCATGGCTATGATATGTTGTTGTCAAAACATATATTAAACAAGCACTATTTTAAAAGAAAAGTAATTATTAGTATATGTAACTTATAAACCAAGAAGAAGACAAAGATAATGACATTGACTATTAAGTTTGTGACATATTGCTTCGCTCAGTGTAAATCTCCCACTTTTTCTGGTAATTAGCCTTTCAGTTAATTTTTCTACAGCGTAAGCCTAGACCCCTAAGGCATGAATAAATATAGTCAATTTCATTGCTTCAGGCGATAAGGAGCAAGACTACTAAACCAATTCTGATGATTAAAGTATTCCTTTATAAATAGTGAAACGTACTTACAATCAACATAATGGACAATAGTTTTTTTTAGTTACTTAAATTGTACAGTTATAACTTTAGAATGATCATAATCTACATTGAGTACTTTGTTTAAATATTTAATGAATCATAAAGTAAAATCAGAAGTACTTGTAGTAGTATGAGATTGTGCTTTCTACCATTCTTTTAAGGAAAAATGATTATATTTTCTTGAAATGAATACTCTTAATGTGTTTATGTATCACCAAAATATTGACTGAAAAGATTTTTAAACATTCACTTACTTTTTCTTACTTGTGATTATTCACTACAGAACATATTGGATTAAAAAATGTTTTCTGTAAGACATTTGCAATCTATGGGAAAATAACAATTATAAATTTTATTAGGACGAAAGCCCAAAGTTTAATGAAAACATGATGTAATTTCTGTAGGTTATAGTTCTTATTGGACAGCTAAGGTAACTGCTATTGTCTTCTATTCTCTGTGCCAATCTCCAGCTACCCCAACCCTGCCAACAAAAGAAGAAACACATGGCACTATTTTGTTTCAGTTCATTCGCTTCAAGCCATTCAAACCCTTTATCCAACTAGCAAATTGTTATCTACTGACATTTGACCTCTATATTCCTCCTCCACTGCCTTCTATCTACACAAATCCAAATATATCAATTGTCTGTTTTATTAATATTTCTTTCTGGCTATGTACTCCGTTTTTCTTCTAGCTCATCTCTTACTGTACAATACTAACCTAACAATTATGACCTTGTAAATGATACCTTTACCTGACAGCACAGTAAATTTTCTGATGGTGAAGATAGTATTTTATTATCTTTGCATCCTTAGGGAACTTAACATAGCATATGGATGTAGTGACTATCAATAAAATGACATTACTATGAGAAAAACAAATACTTTATTTCAATTAAGTATCTTTGGAAGTTTAGGTATCCTCAGGATACCACCTTTTTACGTTCTTTCATTATGTGGTCCCCATCTTTATCTTTGGCCTGGATTTATCCTCTATTACAACGGTTTATGAGTTACTATCATGGAGCCTTTAAGCAGTGAGAGGAGGGACTGAGATTGAAATAAAGCTTGAACTCTAATTGATGAGATACCTGAATTTCTGGCTGCAGCCAAAATAAATATAAATCTGGACACTCTGTTTTCATATCAATAACAATTTTTTTTAAATAATTTTGTCACAATCCTAAAATAACTGAGATAGTTTGCTATTAACTACATATGATAAGACTCTGCTGAATTTTTCAACTTCATTTCTCCCATTATCTTTACCAGACTAATTCCTGCATAGATACAGTGGCTTGTTTTCTCTAAATCAGAGTTCCATTTTATTTGGAAACCACCTTTCCTGTATTCTCAGCCTGTGATCTGTGAGAAATTACACTGAATTGCTTAATTCAATCTGCATATCTAATCTTTTTTGGCCTTTGCTTTGGAAGTTCTTTAAAAGATGCATGTCATAGGAACTTGCTTCATAAATTTGAAAGTTAAATGTGATGTATAACGTTTTGAATAGCTTCTGTATTGCTACTAGAAATTCTTTTCTATCTCTTAATTTTCATTCATGAATTTAACCAATAGTCAAAATTTTATGTCGAAAACAAACTTTACAACTTTGGTGGGGGGGGAGGGTTGGGTATGGAGGGGGACGCGGGGGCAGGATGGGAAGGGATGGGAAGGGGAAACAAAGAAGGAGGCTACAATGCTTGGTAAGAAATGTACTCTTTATCTTGCCCATGTAATTGTAACCCCTCTGTACAGTATTTTCACAATAAAAAGATTTTTAAAAAAACTCTGGAAAGCTCAGTGATTTGAAATTACTAAACTAGATACTTCTAGCATTAAGAAGATCATCTTTTCAGCACTTGGCAATTTCCCTTAAAGGTCTTAGTTTATAGCTAGTGCTTTGTATTTGGTTGTGAGAAAGTTAGGTCCCTGATACTGCTCAAATTTTTTCCATTCCTTCTATTTCTTTTTTTTTTTTTGAGGGGAGGGGTCTGGTCATGGGGCCTGAACTCTGGGCCTGGGCGATGTCCCTCAGCTCTTCAGCTCGAGGCT
The DNA here is from genome assembly GCF_019054845.1 of Dipodomys spectabilis. NCBI lineage: Eukaryota > Metazoa > Chordata > Mammalia > Rodentia > Heteromyidae > Dipodomys > Dipodomys spectabilis. The sequence continues at coordinate 6,685,604 of NW_024870700.1, forward strand.
AGCGCTCTACCACTTGAGCCATAGCGCCACTTCCAGCGTTTTTTCTTTTTGCTTATGTGGTGCTGAGGAATCGAACCCCGGGCCTCATGCATGCAAGGCAAATGCTCTACCACTGAGCCACCTTCCCAGCCCTCCTTCTATTTCTTTATGGCCTGTTTTCCTAGAATGTGTAGTAGTTGAAGTTGTTCCAGCAACAGAGGTTTGTTTGTCTTCAATGTTTTATATGATGGTTTCCAGCATAGACTCCTTTATTCTGACTTCTTGACCTATTACTTGACACCCATAGTATTTTACCCTCTCTTGCAAAATGTTTTGAATCATGCTACTAAACAAAGAAAGCTCTCATATACTCTTTGGTGTTTTATAACCAGGATATTTAGATATGCTTGGGATTTTTAATGAGCACCACAAAAGATTAGCAAAACTTATATTTTGGTATAACATATAGAAAACAAATTTTGAAGTGTGGTGCATGTCTGAATTTTATGTATTACTGTAATACTCAGTTCAGTTGGGTACAGTTTTCTGAATTCACTAAGCATTTCTAGAAGGAGCAGAAAAATAAATGTAACATTATCATTGTTCCTAAATTGTTTCATAAGAGGTCAATTGCATTGGAACAAATGTGATAGTAGAACTAGTTCTAGCTGTAATCTTAGTACTTTCATTAAGACATTTAAATCTCTAATTTCTGTAGAAAGATTTCTTTTTTTCAATACATATTTTTTATTGTAAAGATATTGTACAGCGGGGTTACAGTTACATGAGCAAGGTAATGAGTACATTTCCTATCGAGCATTGTTACCCCCTTCTTTGTTTTAAGCATCTTTAAATTTACATTTAAAATATTTTAAGATGACTAAAAGGTTAAAACAACCTCAAGAATATTGATCTTCTAATTTAAGATTTTGAAACACTTTGAAAATGAAGTGTTAAATTAAGTGATTATCCTGAAAGCAAACAAAATCATTTTGTCATTAATGAGAGCCTAGATGAGAGAGAAAGTGAGAGAGAAAGAGGGAGAGAGAGGCTCTGTAATTTGAGTCAAAATATTGCTTTGTATTTTATGTAATAATACTAAATGGTTGTTATTATGTCTAGTGCAATCTCTTACTCCTTTACCTGTCTTAAAAAGAAAAATAATTATAGAAGTTCCTATTTTCCTTTGAAAAATTTTCAGGATTGACCATGTTTATTCATTACTTAGTAAATATACCAAAAGGCAAAGAAAAACGTAAATTTTAGAACTCACTCTTTGTTCTGTTTATTTTCTTGTGGAAATAAATCATTTGGAATGGAAACTATTAATAATAAATACCAAGACTTTTTAAATAAACTGAATGAGATGCAAAGACCTAAAAAATAAGCTAATGTGACTAGGAATCAGCATAAATATATAATCCAGATAGAAAGACAACCCACTCTATTGGATCTTTGAATTGGGGCATATAACCAGAGAAAGATCACAGAATAAGCTTATATGAATTTCAGAAATAATTTAAATTCCTCTATAATTTATTGGTTTAATAGTAATCAAGAAATGTAGGCCAGATGACAGGAAAATCAAGTATTGTCAGAGTTGGATGTCAGTGGATTCAAAAGATTGAATAGTGATTCCCTGAGAATGATCACACAGACTTCTTTTCCAAACCTTATCCTCTCTTATTTGTATCAATGACTTTCACAAAGACAAAAAAAGTGTTCTATAAAATTTTCAGATAGCAAAGAACTGAGATAAATAGCTACTATGCTGTCTAACAATCAATATTTGGAGAAATCTTGACAGCAATTTGTGTGAAAAAGACTTTGGGAATTTAGTTGACTGCCAATTCAAAATAAATCAGCCAGGGGCTGCCAAGAAAGTTAAACGTGCATTGTATAAGACTGTGGTAGTATATGTTTGGGGGAATTGGGGGGTAGGGGGGCAATCACTTGCATTTGTTAGAAATTACCTCTTTAAAAATTAGTGAATGATAGAGCGCTAGCCTTGAGCTGAAGAGCTGAGGGACAGCGCCCAGGCCCAGAATTCAGGCCCCATGACTAGACCCCCCCCACCAAAAAAAAAATTAGTGAAGCTGCCAGGTGTCAGTAGCTCATGCCTATAATTCTAGCTATTCAGGAGACTGAGTTTAGAGAATCCGGTTCGAAGCTAGCTCAGACAGGAAAGTCCCTAAGACAGTTATCTCCAGTTAACTACTCAGAAAAAGCCAGAAGTGGCACTGTGACTCAAGTGGTAGAGTGCTAGCCTTAAGCACAAAGAGGCTCAGGGACAGTGCCCAGACTCTGAGCTCAAGCTCCTGACAAATACACAAGTAAATAAATAGTGAAGATAATAGAATTTTCCTCCAGAGATCTTCCTAAACAAAAATTGTTGACTTTCCAATGACCAGTCAATTATTCTTAACACTTACGATCAACTGTAATTTATACAATCATAATTGTAGATTCCATCAATTGTAAAAGTCTCCAAATAGCAATTTTCTAAAGTATCAGTGCGAAGAAATATTTTTCATATAGTAATAGAAATCATCCCAATATATAGGCATTAAGTTTTTTAAGTCATCCACGTTAGCAAGAATTGTTTGTTACTGCTTGCTTTGACATTAGAGAAGAGAGAGGGCTAAATGACTTTGGCAGAGCCACCTATAAGAGAAGATGCAGAAGTAGAATATCTAAAAAATATCTGTGGGAAAAGTAACATAGCGTCTTTAGAAACACAACAATATTAGGCAAATAGCTTTTAAACTAATAGAAAAAAAGGCTTAAAAGCATTGTTAAGACAACAGTGGGTATTCTAGCATGTGAAAATGGTTTCTCTGTGATGCTTCCCACTTCATGGTGGGGATTCCTTAGACTCAGGCTCCCATCACCTGCCCAGGTAGTAATCTCTTCGGTGCAAGCAGGGTGCCCTTCGTTGAATCCAGGGCATTAAAGGCCTCATAGCCAGATACCCTGGCTGCAAGCAACTCTACACGGTATAAGCATTTGGGAACATAATTAACTTCACTGGGAAGGGACTGCAGTTGAGTACTCTGATAAGCCCCTAAAGCAGACTATGAGGAGATCTAGGTGTGTGATTTTTGAGGGTGTGGTGTTTCTAAAAAGAATAAATGTATAAGAAAATTTGAACAAACTTGTGAGAAACAAACAAGCTTGGGTGAAGTGAAACCATCAGATATAGACCACTGTTCTGAAATGTGATGGCAAAAGTATGCCCTAAATACCTTATAGAAGAGGAAATCAAGTTTGTGCTCTTTAAAATAATAATAACAAATGTTAAAATTATACATAATATAATGTAACTTATAGAATTTCAATATGTAAATAGTTAATGATTATAATAAATTGTACATAAAATAATAACTGTTTTTATGGCTTCTTGAGGTAGGGTATAATTACTACTTCCAGCTGTGTTGAATGGAAGTAAAATGATTTATATCATTTACCAAATAAGATATACATGTTTTTAATATATGCTTGGGATTGGGATACATGAAATCATACTATTAGATTAATTGGAGGAAAGACATATTCAGTTCAGTGATCTGGCTCATAAATTGAGAGAAATATTTATTTATGTTGGAGGGATGAGTAAGTGAGCACAAAATTGGTTCACCATTTATTTTGGAACCTGAATTAGATTTCAGTAGCACACCACCTTTAAACTAGGTGGTGTGCTACCTTTAAACTCTAATAACACAAATGTCCATTCTAAAGTAGAGTGGATTTACCTTTTAGAATATGAAGGGATGGGATTTAAATGAGGAAGACTTAAATGAAAAAAATTACTGATGGATTTACAGAATTAAATACAGTCTGCAAAGATTCATTTGACTACTATTCAGGCCAATAACCTGGGCACAAATTGTGAACTGAGAGTTTTCGGGGGAGGGGGAGGATTTTTACTGAATGTAGCAATTAATGGTACCTAGAAGGGAATGAGGAAAGAAGAATCAGATGTAGGGTGAGCTGTAGCAAGGTTTCCATAGAACACTCAGCCAATCTGCAGGGACCAGTGGGCCTGCAGCAGCCCATCCTAATTGTGCCAAATGGAAGGAAAGAGAGGCTCTGCACTTGGACCACTAACAAGTTATGGGATATGGGCTGCCCTTGAGAAAAAGTCGAATAACTGATTGAAGGAGTAATTTTAGAGAAGGAACCCATCTACAAGCAATTACCGGGAGAGAAAAATATCAGAACTAAAGTAGGTGGTAACTGGTCTGATACCATTGTATCCAGTACAAACATCTAGATGAATACCATTCACAATATTGTCATTCAACTGTCCCTAGAATTTGGTGGTTTAGAGAGATTACCTATGGGCTTTACACAGGAAAATCTTCTTAACTTGGCTTCTGAAAATTCAGCTAGGAAACTCAAGTATATAGTCAGTAATTGAAAAACATTTGGAGGCAGTTTAGAAGATGAATTGCAGGGGAAAAGTGGGAGAGATTCTAAAAAGAAGAATATTGGTCACAGAGAACGGAATAGTGGCACTAACATCTGTAAAGTTAGTGTGCCAGAGGGGATTGAAAGTAGAAACCTGCTTACATTCTTTTTCTTCAGACCAACTTTCAGTGGTACGGCAGACAAATTATAGAAGATAGAATTAAAATTGATTCAGCCCATGGGATCTGCCTCTGTTCTACCTAAATAATACTGTGGAGCCAAGAGCAGGCATAATGAGAATATGTAATTTCACAGCTTAAATAGAAGCTATGAAAGTCATCAGAATGATAAACCTGCAAGGGGAAAGAGTGAAATATATTTTTATTTTTTTTAAACTCCAGGGTGTAACACAAAAAAATAAAGTTTAGAGCCCAAGTAATTGAAGATCAGAGACCTGTGAACAAGGTAGTATTTTACACAGAAATGACAGGTAACCTCATAAAAATGAGATACCACCTAAATGTTCCCTGAGAAAATTCAGTACATGTAACTCTTAAACATAAAAGTTGAGAGTTGGATTCTTTTAATTTGTAAATGCATGTAAATGGATATTAAATTTACTAGGCCTATTGTGACGTTTTTGCATATTGCTTGTCTTAAGAGATTGTATAATTTACTCATCAAATTTTCTTCAATACCAAGATTTAAGTATGGCAATAGGATTGTGTGTAGGTAGTGGAGAGACATTGACTTCTATCTTACAAACTTTCAAGAACAGAGAAAATTCCAAAGGATCCTTAGGGAAGGAGAAAAGTATTATGAATTCTGTATGATGAAATAGTTAATAATATTGCCTTGGTGTCTGAACATTTGAATTCAGGCTTCACCTTTACTACTTATTAAAGAAATTCAACAAAAGTTACATGAAATTCAGACATGCTTTCCAGATCTATAAAATTAGAATATTGCCCTATTTCTGCTTGCAAATACTGAGAAAAAAGTAACAGATAAAATACTTTCATTATTTTTTTAATTTTTTATTGTGAAAATACCGTACAGAGGGGTTACAATTACATGGGCAAGGTAATGAGTACATTTCTTTTTTTTTTTTTAATTTAATTTAATTCTATTTGTGAACATACTGTACAGAGGAGTTACAGTTACATGGGCAGGATAATGCGTACATTTCTTACAAAGCATTGCAGCCTCCTCCTTTGTTTACCCTTCACATCCCTTCCCAGCCTCCCCCCTCCCCCCCCAATCCCAATCCTTCTCCTTCCCCCCCTTCCCCCCTCCCCCCCCCCCCCCCCCCCCCCGCACCAATGTTGTAAAGCTCATTTTGGACATGACAACTTGTACTTCTCATTGTTGCAACAGGTCCACCTGTATCCTTAAACAACTGGTTTTTCCCCATCTCCTCCACAAGTTATACTGACATCAAATATAGTGAAAGCAGGGGTTATACTGTGGGGGAGGGACATACAAAGCAACAAAGAGATAATCTTATAAATGTGTTAGAAACACATGCATGAAAGAAAAAAACATTAAAATACACATCTAAGGGTTCATTTTCCTGACATCACATTATCTGACCTTTTCCGCTTGACTCATACCTATACTAGATATTACAAATAAGGGAAACCATGGGACCTACGTTTCTTTGGGCCTGGCTTACTTCACTTAATATAATTTTTTCCAAGTTTTTCCATTTCCTAACAAATGGGGCAATGTCATTCTTTCTGATGGAGGCATAGAATTCCATTGTGTATATATACCACATTTTCTTGATCCATTCATCTACTGAGGGGCATCTGGGTTGGTTCCATATCTTAGCTATGGTAAATAATGCTGCAATAAACATAGTTGTGCTGGTAGCTTTAGTGTGGTCTTGTTTGTAAACATTAGGGTAAATGCCCAAAAGTGGGATTGCTGGGTCATAGGGGAGCTCTATGTGAAGTCTTTTGAGGAACCTCCATACTGCTTTCCAAAGTGGTTGAACAAGTTTACATTCCCACCAACAATGAAGTAAGGTTCCTTTCTGTCCACATCCCCTCCAGCATCTGTTGTTGTTAGAGTTCTTGATTTTTGCCATTCTAACTGGAGTGAGGTGATATCTCAATGTTGTTTTGATTTGCATTTCTTTTATGGCTAGGGATGTTGAACATTTCTTCATGTGTCTATTGGCCATCCTTCTTTCTTCTTCAGAGAAGTTTCTCTTTAAGTCTTTCTCCCACTTATTTATTGGGCAGTTGTTTCTTTGAGGATTTGTTGTTGGGGGGTTTAATTTTTTGAGTTCCAAGTATATTTTAGATATGAGACCCTTGTCCGTTGTATGGCTAGTAAAGATCTTCTCCCAATCCGTGGGCTTTCTATTGATCTTGCTAGCTATGTCATTTGCCCTGCAGAAGCTTTGCAACTTTATGCAATCCCATTTTGTCCAACCTTTCTTTGATTTGTTGTGTTTCCGGGTCTCTATTCAGAAAATTTCGGCCTGAGCCAAGGAGACCTAGGGTTTCTCCTATTCCATCCTGTAATGTTTTCAGAGTGTCTGCTTTGAGTTCAAGGTCTTTGATCCATTTGGAGTTGATTCTGGTGCAGGGTGATATATAAGGATCTAGCTTAAGTTTTCTACATGTAGTTAACCAATTTTGCCAGCACCATTTACTGAAGTGGTTGTCTTTCTTCCATTCTATTGTTTTAGCTCCCTTATCGAAGATTAGATGGCTATAGGTCTGTAGGTTCATTTCTGGGTTTTCAATTCTATTCCATTGGTCCTGAGGTCTGTTCTTATGCCAATACCAAGCTGTTTTGATTACTATGGCTTTATAGTAGAGTTTGAAGTTTGGTATTGATATTCCTCCAGCAGTGTTCTTTCCATTCAGGAGCGTTTTTGCTATTCGGGGTCTTTTATTGTTCCATATGAATTTTTGGATTGCCTCTTCTATTTCCTTGAAGAATGAGGTTGGAATTTGGATAGGTATTGCGTTGAATTTGTAGATAGCCTTGGGAAGTATTGCCATTTTCACGATGTTAATCTTTCCAATCCAGGAGCATGGGAGGTTTTGCCATTTTTTAAGTTCTGTGTTGATTTCCTTTTTCAAGATTTTAAAGTTTTCATCATGAGTACTCCTTTTCTTCTGCTCTCCCTCTCCTTGCCTGCTTGCTGTTGAGGAAACTAATATATCAGATTTTTTTAAAAATGATTAATAGAATGGGCTTTGCTGATTACTATTAATAGTAACAAAACAGTTGCCTTTGAGACTTGTTGCTATGATCATCTTTCCTGGAAAGATAGAAGTAGTAGGAAGTGAAAGAAGAGTTCAAAGAAGTTAAGGCTTATGTGGAACACCATGGAGACAAATTGTTAGCTGGAACCAGAGACATGGATTAAGTCAGACATCTGAGAATTAATAGCTCAACATTGGACCTATTTTAGAATATCTCTGAGTTTCAGTTTTCATGTGTGTAAGCATTCCATAACTTACTGAAAACAAAATATTTTGAATGTTGTAGAAATAGCTGGTGAAACAAAAGACATACTTCCTATATGGTTACAATATAGGAATGACTGTTGATATTGAAACAAATACAAAAAAACTGTTCTAAGAATAAAGAGGAAGTGCTTAGTAATGTTATATATATATACATATATATGCTTATGTATGCTTGCATGTAATACTGAAAGGAGCAGCCTGTTGAAGACATGAACAAACAAAAAATAATATGGTTTAGGGCATTCATTTGAGTCACTAGATTTAAGGTCCATCACAGAGTTACTTCATTTTTATATAGATTTGGAAGTTACACAGATTGATCCTTCATTTCCCTTGCCTTTAATGACTAGAAGAATGTCTGTATTGTAGATACTTGTAAAGCTTAAAGGAGAGAATGAATAAGACACAAAAAATGAACCGCTTAGTAAATGTCATAGCTACCAAAACTTGTCAAGTGTGATTAAAGAGGCTAAGCAAAGGATAAACAAATAAAATGTCCCTGAGTTATCTGAACCTTCCTGCATGAATTTGTATGTATTTGTGAGATAAGAGTGATTCTTCATAGTTACAGTAAACGTAATATTTAAACTAATTGATTTGAGTGATCCTCGAGACATTTTCTTCACAAATATTTCATAACTCACAAATATTTCATAACTATCTGAGATACATGTTATATTCTGTTGTCGTTTTTAATGAAGTATAGAGGATACATAGAAAGGAAATTATGCAGAGGTTAAACTTACTCCTTTTGCTGGAAGTGGGTTTTTGATTGCTCATTGTATTGTCCTTCATGCTTGTTACTATATCTCAAATACTTCATAATAAGTTTAAACATTAGAATTCAATATTGGTTAGCTAGGCCTAAAACTAATGAGTCTTTAATAAATTTGTAGTATATGTTGTATATTTGTAGTATAATTTGATGTTGGTATGTGTAGAGTGTGTTGATGAGAAGTGATATTTTGGCTGTTTGTGACAAACATCTCCACTTCTTATTTCCCTGCTCTTATCTCTCTAATATCCTCTCTTTCCTATAGACCCAAACACTGTTCTTCCCTTACGGATATTAAATCGCCTTTTCAGTTATTACTGTTACAATGGTGGAAATGCTTTAGTGAAGTAAATAGTGTATATAGACTAAATATTCTGACTTCCAAATCAGAACACTATTTGGCTGGAGTTACCACATTAGATTATTGGGAACTGTATTGGTTTTTTCATTAAGTTTCAAATAGGTTCTATTTGGACTTCATTGAAAAGATAAATTGCCCACAAAAATTTTAATTAATAGTTTTGCAGAGGGTATATTATTTTTTAAAAAGATAAATGCTATGCTTATTTATATGATAGAGTTTCTTGTATCTGTGGGGAATATTATTTTAATACCCAGAATGGATGCCTGAAAAACAGATAATGTTCAACCTTGTATAGTGTATATAATGATTTCTTCTTTTATATACATAGCTAACATAAAATTTAATTTATAAATTAATCAGACCTGAAAAGTATGTGTTTTTTAAAAAATATTTTCATTTAAGGCAAGCACTAAAAGTCTAGTGTTTTCCACAAAAGTTATGAATGCTTTGAATTTTTTACTGTCATTCACATTTATTATACTTTAAGGATCATAGCTCAGGCTTACTTTGCTAGCATCATGATATTATCTCCTCGCACATGTTCATTAGAGAGATTTTTGTAGAAGCTCTAGAGAGAGTTTCTGTAAGGAAGATTTATTTGTTTGCTTGATACTTAAACTTTTTTTCTTAGAAATTTACCTTCATTTTGGCTCTGAATTCCAATCATTTTAGCCTACCTGCATTGAATAATGTCTTCTGACCACAGTGATTGGCTCCAAGATGACTAATCAGAGCCAGTAAGCTGTAGTAGACTTGTGAAAATGTAGATCATGCACTATAAATGTCTTCATTGGATAAAGTAAAGAGAGCTCTTTTTTTTTGACAAAACAATACAATGAAAGGAAAAGATGATTAGAGTGAACTGAATTCCTTGGCATTATTTGAGCTTTGGATCAGCTAGGTCTGAAGCTAGCATTATTTTTGTTTTGAATTGAAATCAAATCTGGTTTAATTTAGTATATTCATCAATATATCATAACCAAGACAACTTCAATGATACTGTTTAAGCTAAAATCATTAAAAATAATTAAGTGCAAAAATAAATTAAAACATAGATGCTTGATATTTTTACATGGTTTATCTTTTTATGGTGTCTAGTGTTTATGAGATTTTTAATGTAGTCCAAAGATCAGGACCTGCATTCACTAATACCCACACTCTGAGCAAAGCCTGTTTTACAATTCTGTCATTTGTTTTTAGTGTATGCTTGTTAGTCTTTTATAGTATGTTTGGTGTAGACTATTCTGCTTCTTATTCATCATTCATATTCTATGAAAATTCTCTAATCAACATTTTGTAAGAGTTCATAAAGTGTACATATCTAGTTAGGAGATTTTCATGTTATGGACAATTTGTATTATGAAGCATCAGCAGGGTCAGACAAAGACAATCTAACTCTCAAGTTGTTGGCAGAACTAATTCCGTGACAACCGCTTTCTCTTTTTCTCTGACCTCTAAAGCTGTGTACTTCTGATGACTGACACCCTAGGAAATAAGACTTGACATATTTGCTTGTTTGTTTGAAATCAGCTGAGAAGGAAAAGTTAAAAAGCACTTTAGGGATGCATGAGATTTTCACTTGGATTTATTGCACAAAAATGTATTTATTTTCTGATAAATAATTCACTTCCTGAATTGGTTTTTTAGGCAGAGAGATCCATTAGTGTTTCAGGAAGTACAAGCAAGAGAAATGATTGAGAACTGAATAGAGACATAATCTTTTGCTCCCACTGATTAATTCTCCATGGATTTTTGCCATTGCTTAATGCACAGCTGCAAAAATTGTATAGTAATCCTTACAACTCTGTTATTAGATGACAGGCTTTACTTAGACCATTTTTCCTACAACTAATAATTATGATATGTTTCAATCCTCAGTTTATCACTTTGTATTGATTAATAAACCAAGTGAAGGTAAAACCCTAAAGTTACAAAGAAACCAACATGAATCTAAAATCTTACAATAGAATAAATACATTATGTATATGTGAATTGGGTTATAATCCAGTGAAGATAGAGTGGCCTCAGGGCACTAATGTGACACAAGTTAAACCTTGGATTGGAAGAGAATGGCGGATATTAAAAAAACTAATGGTGGCTATGACTAGAGGAAAGCATTGTATTTCACCTTCTTACTCTATAGTTGTGTAGATTATCACACAGAAACTAGAGAACATTCCACATCTTAGAAATCATGATACCAGTCAAGAAAAAGACAACAAGATTGTAAGAGTAGAGGGAGGGAATTCTAAATGCAATCACATGAGATAACATATAAAGTGCTAACGAGCATGGTACATTTCAGAAGTTGGAATATGCATTCTTGTCTTTAGTAGAACTAGAAGACATGAGTTTGGTAATGAATTTTCAAGCTCGAAGTTTTTTTTCTAAACTATAATATGCATCATTTTACATGGTAGGATATTTTGGTCACAATCATAACAATGAAGCATCTTTTAAAAATATCTTGAGAGACTGTTACTTTACTGAGTAATTTGTCCTAATTTAACTTTACTATCCTTGCTTTGTTACATTTTACCTAAAACTTAAGTCAATGAAACAATTTATCATAACAGATAAAGCTAGATTTTAGAACATGTGTCATACGTTTTTTGTAAATTATTGTGGGGACTATCTTTAATATGAAAATTTCTGTACTAGCTACTGGAAATAAGCAAATACAAGATAGTTTGTCTGAAAAGACAGATCTGGAATCTTCGCCAGAGGTCCATGTGTTAAAGGTTTGGTCCCCACTATGTATTATAGGGAGGTAGTAGTCTTTATAAGGTGGTAATAATGACAGGTCTTAGGCCATTTTGGGGTGTGCTTTTTGATAAGTTGTGGTACCTTGATCCCTTCCATTCTCTTTCTGCTTCATGTTCTAATTATGATATAAAAGATCCACCATATGAATGTTTTACATTGGTTAGTTCAGGCATAGCAGACCCTCTAACTTCAGAAGAAGAGAGAAATTAATAAACAAGTCATCTAAAGGGACAAGTAAGTTACAGAGGGCTAGAAAGAGGAAAAAGCTAATCACATTTTTTTTTTTGTTTTGTTTTTTGGGTCCGGTTGTGGGGCCTGAACTCTGGGCCTGTCCCTCAGCTCTTCAGCTCAAGGCTAGTGCTCTACCACTTGAGCCACAACGCCAATTCCGGCTTTTTTCTTTTTGCTTATGTGGTGCTGAGGAATTGAACCCAGGGCGTCATGCATGCAAGGCAAGTGCTCTACCACTGAGCCACCTTCCCAGCTCCACTGATCACAATGTTTAAGCTTCATGGGGGCTTGAGTTTAAATACTGGCTTAATTAGGATGATGGATGCTTCTTAATTTAAGCCACTAGATTATCCAAATAACTTTCTATGTAAATAAAATATGGGACAAATTTAAGAGTGTAGGGGGGTGGAGGTAAATCATACAGACTAGCATAGTAAAATTAACATGAATACCAAATCAGAATTGGGCTGAAATAATTAGTAATGTGCCAGTGCCAGAAACATAATTCTTTCCTTAAGAATCCTAAATCCTAGTGGGGAATTGAGACGGTGAATATATGATTATATTATTGGACAGTTATAAATTTTATGCAAGAAAGTATAGAGTTAGGGGATAGAATATTGGGAGTTACTTAGTATGAATGTATCCTGGACATTTGAACCGACCTCAGAGATGGGGTGCCCTTCAAGAATCTGTTAGAAGAGGTCCCTAGATAGAAGGAAGAGAAAGGTTTAAGGTTCCTCAAGAAGGCTAGGTGTCAACATTGGGTGTTTAGTGAAGATGAAGTAATCTGAGATACAGACATTAATATAATCACATGTTAAAAAACACCTCTATTTCCATCATACATCAATAATACTAGAAAAAGAAAGAAAGAAATAATAGAGCCAGGCACTGCCAGTAGTTCATGCTTGTAATCCTAGCTACTAAGGAGGCTAAGTCCTGAGGATTGTGGTTCAAAGCCATCCCTGGCAGAAAAGTTCCCCATAAGACTCATATCTCTGATTAACCATTCAAAGCTCAGAACTGGATCTGTGGTTTAAAGTAGTAGAGTGCTGGTCTTGAGCAAGAAAACTCAGGGACAGTGCCCAGGTCCTGTGTTCAAGCAAGCTCCACAATCAACAACAACAAAAAAGACAGAAAAGTGGATGCTAGTTTATTAGAGCAGTGATAGAGGAGTAAATCTACCTGCTTCAAGCAAGTGATAAAAATAGATGCTGAGAAGGAAAATTATTGACAGTATGTGGCTAGAACTAGAAATTAGGTCCTTTAAAACCAAGACAGTTTACCCTTTGCCCAGGGACTCTATGAGCACATAAGGAAAAGGTCCAGAAATTATTTGGATAAAAACATCTAGCTTTGTATTAGGTCCAGTCAGTTGCATGACTTAGGTGCTTTGCTCAAAATGATCTGTCAATTCAAGATCTTTCTGTCCTTTTCTCCATGAAATACTGTATATATTTTATTGAGGACAAGAAACCTATTTTTATGTAGTGAAGGTGGCTTTAAACTTAAGCCTTCAGTATAAATTGTATAAAACATTTTAAAATCTAGGGGAAAAATTGTATTCCAGTTTTGGAAAGGGCTTGGGTACTTTAAAAAAAATATTGCTCAACATGCTCCTACTAGCTGTCCAGGAACATTTAAGATGACTAAGGCTGACCTTTTGCTTATTCTTTTTAGTTTGTTTTTTTTTTAATGTGAACCATATTGCTATTTCTTATTCCTTTATCCTTCATTTGGGCTTTGTGTATTTTCTGCAAAATATCTTTCTCCAGCAGGACTCTGTATCATTTGCCCCTGGCAGAGGTCCATTATAATGGTCTTATTCCCCAACTTTAAACTGGGACTTGAGAGCTATTGCTGGCTTGGTGCTATGAGTCATGAAAACGCTTGCCTGCCTTTCTTTTATCTCTGCTCTTTTACAAAAAGACAAAGTGTTTGTCAACCATCGTAACATCAAGTGACCTGGGCGTTGATAATTACTTGTTAGCAGGAAATCAATAGTTAATTGTTGGAAATTGATTTCCTTTTACAAACACTTTTGTTATAAAAATTTGTAAATCTTCTTAAAGAAAATAAAAGACTTAATGATAAATTATGATACCTTGTTTGGCTAGCCTACAGAAAAGCAATTTAACTCATAATGCAAGAGCCAGTATCAGATGAACAACATTGTCTTCCAGTTTTCGTTCAAAGGAAGTAAGAAAAAAAATTTATTACAGGAGGAGAAATGTTTAAGATTGAGTGTGTTCGGGTAAGTAAGAAAAAAAATTTATTACAGGAGGAGAAATGTTTAAGGTTGAGTGTGTTCGGGTAAGTTGTGTAAGATGACAGAATACTTTCCAAAAGCATTGCAACATAGTAGGTTTTGCATCATTTTCACTTTCTGTCATACTAGAAGCTACCAGCTATATGCCAGATGTTTCAGTCATGGTAGTGATTAAGTGGAATTTCTTCTAGAAGAGCCAGGGTGGTTGAAAATTAGAAGTACCTAATTTCAGTATCAGAATCAATTTTAATGTACACAATGGAAATATAGTTTTTTAATATAAAGGTACAATATGATACGTATTTTATAATAAATGAACTTAGTTCATGTATACAGATCTCAACCAAACATGGCCAACAAAATCTTTTTTGTTCTTTTTTCTTTTTCTTTTTGTTACGGCAATAGAGTTTCTCAGCCTTCAAGGCAGATGATAAGCACTGGCATTGTGTCATTATCCCTTTTTGCTTTAGATATTTTCTAGATCCTACTATTTAGGCCCTCATAACTAGGGAGTCTAATAACTGCCTAAGCTGCCCTTAAACCACAATTCAATTAAAGTGACCATCCTCTTGATTTCGATCTCCCATATAGTTGAGATTATATGTAGGAGCCACTTAGCTATGCCCCTTCCAGCAAGCTAAACTATATTTTAACATAATATTTTTTTAATCCAGTAAAGAAAATTTGGATACGTTATAAAAAGAGTAATTCTAGAGTAGTAGAAATAAACCATCTCTAGAAATTACTGAGATCTACTATGTAGTATGAAATATACTTTAATAATTGTCTTTGATATTAACCAGTAGGATATATATGCTTATTTTTGAATTTTACTTGGAATTTAATCCATTTGGTATCTGGAAAAATAATAGAGTTGAATCCTTTACAATTTCTCACTCTGTGTACTGGGAAATATTTGAAACTGGCAAAATATTTACATAAAGCACAACAATTTTAAGTTATGGAAGAAAATACAAAGAGAAAAAGTAAACATAGTGAATTTCACACAATGAAGTCAAACTCTTTGTAGAACAAAATCTCATCCACTGAATAGATATCAACTCCAACAGCCAAGAAACTTGACTATTTAATATGACATGATCTTTTGTATACACGTTGTTTTAATTGCTATGATACACTTTCCAGTTGTCCTGTTGAGTTACATGGACATATGTTCACAGTATGCTGGTACAAGTTCAAACATGTCTAGCTGCAGTCATAATGAGGAAAATGCAAATTAAACCTCCTAATATGATGGCATTTTCAGCTGTGAGACGGACAAGCACTGAATAGTTTGATGCTTTACTCTCATTGAAGAGACGTGTAAGTAGGCACTGTAGTATCCACATTGCAGTGAGAAAGTAAACATTTTTAACTCAGAGAAGTTGAACATTATTTTTCAATAGCAAATACATATACACTTTGACCTATCAAATCTATTTCCAGGCAACTCTAGTTAACACTTGCATGAAAAGATTAGTACTAGACATAATACAAAATCCTTTACAAAAACCCTTAGAATAAATTTGTTATACTATGTATATTTTGTTCTTATTTGAAGAGGATAGAGCATGGGTGTGTCACTTATTATGTTGGTTACTACTTCAGGAAATATATATGTATTCGTGGTATGTAGAATAAACAAAATAAAATGATAGTCACTGGCTTTTGAAATAATGAAATAAAACTAGACCCACATTTCTCAATCAGAGCATATAGAAGGAGTACTACGCCAAAGCCTAGTAAAAGGACAAATTTTTGGACCTTCAGTACAGAGAATGTGATCTAGCAATACAGAATAGGACGCTGTGCTGGTAGCTTTAGTGTGGTCTTGTTTGTGATCATTTGGGTAAATGCCCAAAATTGGGATTGCTGGGTCATAGGGGAGCTATGTGGAGTCTTTTGAGGAACCTCCATACTACTTTCCAAAGTGGTTGAACAAGTTTACACTCCCACCAACAATGCAGTAGAGTTCCCTTCTGGCCACATCCCCTCCAGCATCTGTTGTTATTAGAGTTCTTGATTATAGCCATTGTAACTGGGGTGAGGTAGAATCTCAATGTTGTTTTGATCTGCATTTCTTTTATGGCCAGAGAAGTTGAGCATTTCTTCATGTGTCTATTGGCCATCCTCCTTTCCTCTTCAGAGAAGCTTCTCTTTAAGTCTTTAGCCCACTTATTTATTGGGCAGTTGTTTCTTTGAGGATTTGTTGTTGGGGGATTTAATTTTTTGAGTTCCAGGTATATTTTAGATATGAGACGCTTGTCTGTTGTATGGCTAGTGAAGATCTTCTAGCTCTGTCCTTTGCCAGGCAGAAGCTCTGCCATTTCATGCAATCTGATTTTTGTCCAGCCTTTCTTTGATTTGTTGTGTTTCTGGGTCTCTATTAAGAAATTTCAGCCTGTGCCAAGGAGACCTAGAGTTTTTCCTATTCCATCCTGCAATGTTTTCAGAATGTCTGCTTTGACTCTGAAGTCTTTGATCCACTTGGAGTTGATTCTGGTGCAGGGTGATATATAAGGATCTAGCTTTAGTTTTCTACAAGTAGTTAACCAATTTTGCCAGCACCATTTACTGATGAGGCTTTTTTCCATTCTATTTTTTTAGTTCCCTTATCAAAGATTAGATTGCTACAGGTCTGTGGGTTCAATTCTGGGTTTTCAATTCTGTTTCATTAGTCCTGAGGTCTGTTCTTGTGTCAGTACCAAGCTGCTTTGATTACTATGGCTTTGTAATAGAGTTTTAAATTTGGTATTGATATTACTCCAGCACTGTTCTTTCTGTTGAGGATCGTTTTTGCTATTTGGGGTCTTTTATTGTTCCATATGAATTCTTGGATTGCCTGTTTTATTTCCTTGAAGAATGAGGTTGTAATATTGATAGGTATTGCATTGAATTTGTAGATAGCCTTGGGAAGTATTGCCATTTTCACGATGTTGATGCTTCCAATCCAGAAGCATGGGAGGTTTTGCAACTTTCTAAGTTCTGTTTTGATTTCCTTTTTCAAGTTTTTAAAGTTTTCATCAGAGAGGTCCTTCACTTCTTTGGTTAAGTTAATTCCTAGGTATGTTATTTTTTGTGAGGCTATTAAGAGCGGAGTTGCTTTCTTTATTTCAGCCACACTTTTCTCATTGTTGCCATACAGAGAAGCCATTGATTTTTGGGGGTTAATTTTATACCCTGCTACTTTGCCAAAGTTTTGAATCAGCTTGAGTAATTTGGGAGTGGAGTCGGTGGGATTCTTTAAATACAAGATCATGTCATCTGCAAAGAGGGAGAGTTTTACTTCAGCTTTCCCTATTTGGATGCATTTTATGTTTGCATCTTGTCTTAATGCTGTAGCTAGGCATTCTAATAGTAGATTGAAGAGAAGTGGAGAAAGTGCACATCCTTATTTCGTTCCCGAGTTTAGAGGAAATGGCTTTAGTTTTTCACCATTGAGTATAATGCTGGCTGTAGGTTTGTCATATACAGCCTTTATTGTATTGAGGAATGTTCCATGGATTCCTAATTTTTCCAAAACCATCATCTTAAGGGGTGTTGGATCTTGTCAAGTGCTTTTTCTGCTTCTATTGAGATAACCATGTGGTTCTTATCCTTGCTCTTCTTGATGTGATGAAATATATTAATTGATTTGCATATATTGAACCAGCTTTGCATCCCTGAAATAAATCCTGTTTGATCGTGGTGTATGATTTTTTGGATGAATTGTTGAAGTTGATTGGCCAAAATTTTGTGGAGAAGTTTTGCATCAATAGTCATCAACGAAATGGGTCCATAGTTCTCTTTCTTTGATGAGTCCCTGCCTGGTTTTGGGATGAGGGTTATGATGGCTTCATAGAATGAGTTCGGTAGTGAACTTTCTCTTTCAATTTCATTGAAGAGTTGAAGGAGTATTGGTGTGATCTCTGCATAGAAGGCTTTGTAGAATTCCGCTGTGAAAACATCTGGTTCTGGGCTTTTCTTAGATAGGAGGTCTCTTATTGCAGTTTCTATGTCAATGCTTGATATGGGCCTTTTAAGATGGTTTAACTCATCTTGGTTTAGTTTCAGCATATCGGTATTTGGTAGGAAAAGGTCCATTTCTACCAAGTTCTCAAACTTATTAGCATAAAGTTTTGAGAAGTATTCCCTTATAATGTTGTGAATTTTGGTTGTTTCTGTGGTGATGTTTCCATTCTCATCTCTGAGTTTATTTATTTGGGTGTATTCTCTTCTTTTTCTGATAAGATTTGCTAAGGGTCTGTCTATTTTGTTAAATTTTTCGAAGAACCAACTGTTTTGTTGATTCTATGGGGTTTTTTTTGGATTCTAATTCATTTAATTCTGATTTAATTTTAATTATTTCTTTCCATCTACTAGATTGGGGTTTATCTTCCTGCTCTTTTTCAAGAAGGCTCGGATGTCCCATTAAATTGCTTGTTTTGGATCTCTCCAATTTGTTGATGTAGAAACTCAGAGGTATAAACTTGCCTCTGAGTACTGCCTTTGCTGTGTCCCAGAGGAGCTGGTAATTTGTGTGTTCATTTTTGTTGAATATTATGAACATTTGAATTCCATTTCTAATCTCTTCCTTGACCCACTCATGATTCAACAGTGTGTTGTTCAGCCTCCATGTGTTACAGGATTTTCTTTGCTGACTTTTGGTGTTGAATTCCAATTTTATTCCCTTATGGTGTGAAAGAATGAAAGGTATAACTTCAATGTGTCTGAATTTGGACAAGTTGGCTTTACGACCTAAAATGTGGTCTATTTTGGAAAATGTTCCTTGTGCTGCTGAGAAAAATGTATATTCTGATGCTGGGGTGAAATATTCAGTAGATGTCTGTTAAATCTAGTTGATCTATGCAGTTGTTTAGATCTGCGGTTTCACTGTTGAGTTTTTGCCGAGCTGATCTATCTAGTGGGGAAAGTGGTGTGTTAAAGTCCCCAACAATTACTGTCTTTGGATTTATGTGAGATTTGAGGGATAGTAGTGTTTCTTGGCTAAATTTGGGTACTCCATTGTTTGGCGGATAGATATTTAGAATTGTAATATCCTCCTGAAGGAGAGATCCCTTAATCAGTATGTAGCAACCTTCTTTATCTCTTCTCACTCATTTTAATTTAATGTCTATTTTATCTGATATTAGGATTGCAACTCCCGCCTGTTTATGGGGTCCGTTTGCTTGGTAGATTTTGTTCCAGCCTTTCACTTTCAAAATGTGTTTGTTTTTATGGGCAAGGTGTGACTTCTGAAGGCAGCAGATAGAAGGATCTTGCTTTTTAATCCAACTAGACAGTCTATGTTGCTGAATTAGAGTTATGTCCGTTAATGTTGAGAGATAGGGCTGAGAGGTATTTGGGAGTTCCTGCCATTTTATCCACCTTCTTGGTAGCTGCGGCAACTGGTTTCTTCCTATGGTTCTTGGATTCTCAGTTTGGGTGTGGTTTCTTGGCCTTTATTGTGGTCTTGTTGGTTTTCTATGTGTAGGACATCTTTAAGTATCTTGTAGGGCTGGTTTGGTGGATATATTGTTTCAATTTTTCTTTGCTATGGAAAGTTTTTATTTGACCTTTGGTTATGAAGGAGAGTTTAGCTGGGTATAGAATTCTTGGTTAATTGTTGTTTGTCTTTAGAGCACGGCATACATCATTCTAGGATCTTCTTGCTTTAATTGTCTCTGCTGAGAAATCTGAGGTGATTCTAATTGGTTTTCCTTTATTGGTTTCCTTGGTCTGAATTGATCCTGTGCAGATTATAATGTGATGGTGGTATGTCCTATTCTAATCTGGTCTATTTGAGGTTCTAAAAGCTTCTTGTTTCTGAATAGACCTATCTTTTTGCATGTTTGAGAATTTCTCTGCTAGGATCCTGTTAAACAAATTTCCTAGACCATTAACTTCTGTCTCTAGGTGCTCTTCTATACCCATTATCCTCAGATTAGGCCTTTTGATGGTGTCTTCCAGATGTTGAATAGATCTATCATATTTCTTGGAGTTGTCTTGGATAGTTGTATGTTCTTTCTCTATAATATCTAGGCTGTCTTCAATCCCCAAGATTCGATCTTCTGCATGGTCTAACCTACTGTCAAGACTTTCTACTTTGTTTTTTATTTCTTTTCCTTCGAGTTGGTCAGCTTTGATGGCTTCAAATTCTTTGTTGGAGCTTTGTTTTAGATCTTGTATGAACTTCTTTACTTCCTTAATTTGGTGTTCAGTGCTTATTCTCAAGTCACTTAGTTGATTGGTTATGGTTTCCTTGGACTCCCATTCCTTCTGTTGGGCTCCATTCAGTATTCCCTTTGTGGTCTCCCTGAATTCTTTCAGCTCTCCCATTATGGATTCCATGAATGCCTCTATTGATCTTTGTCTGTTCTCATCCCGCTCTTGCAATTCCTGTATTACTCTTTGATTAGCTTCCTCTTGTTCACACAATTCCTGTAGTTCTCTTTGTTCTCAGCCTGCTTACGCCATATTTGACTTTCTCTTTGTTCTCAGCCTGCTTACGCCATATCTGACTTTCTTTTTGTTCTCAGCCTTCTCACTCAATTCCTTTATTTCTCTTTGAGTGTTCTCAACCTACTGACACAGTTCCTGTATCTGTTTTTGAGCTGCTTCCTCACACTCATGAGATTCCTGTATTGATCTTTGGTTTGCCTCCTCTCTCTCCCTATCATGCCCACACTGAGCCCTTTGCAGTTTTTCAATCTTTTCATTCACCATGTTTACCAGCAATATTTGTAGAGCTTTTTGGGAACTCTCCTCTGGATTATTTATTATCTGTTCTATCACCTGATTATCATGAGTGGGAGTTCAGATACCTGGCCTTGCCATTTTTCTTGTGTTTTTCTGGCTTGTTCTACCCATTTGGTATGAAAGTAACACCAATTTTGTGCTAGAACACTATTTTAAGGCAAGCATCAACCAAAGTCCTGTAGTTGCACAGTCAAAAGGCTGCAGATACAATCTAGTTCAACAGATACAGTCTCTTCAACATCAAACAACTATGTATTAATGGGCTAAGAACAGCAAATAAGAATTTGGCAAACCAGAAATTATTAAGTTTAGGGAGAAATGTGGGGAAAATAGGATTAGAGGTATGTGGAAAGGTCAAAGGAGAGTGAAATAAACCAAGTCTTAATCTCAAAGAGGGAAATGGATTGGAACAGAATGATAGGAAAGCGAGAAAAAAAGAGACACAAAAAAATGTAAAAACTAAAATTTAAATTTAAAAAGTGAAACTTAAAAATTATCTAATTTTAAAAGTGAAATTGAGAGAATGGGGATAGGATGAGAAGAGGGGAGGGATAGAAAGGAGACATGAAAATCTAAAAAAATAATTCTTAAAAATTATATAGGAATAGATAATACTGCTATTAAGGAAGTTAAGCCTAAGAGGTTTAGAATTGAGTAATAAATTTCTGGATTAAGTGTGTACACCTTGGGGGATAAGGTCTAATAGTCGACGATGGGTATATCTGAGGATGAGCAGAACAACAATTAAGTCACGCAAAAAAGAATGAAAAGAAGAAAATATGAAAAGAATGAGAAAGAAAAAAGGACCAAAAGATCAATAGAGATTTTAAGAAGAGCACACATACACATATACACCTAAAATAAAAATTATAAGAGGAAGAAAAAAAGATTAATAGAAAATAATTTTTTTTTAATTAAAAATTACAAAAAAGGTACAAAAAAAGTTCTTTTTTGGGGGGGGGGGGTGTCTATAACCAGTCTCTTGGTGGAGTCTCTGGTCTGCTTGCGGTGTTTGGTTATCCTGTGGTTTGATTGGTTTCTTAAGTCAGTTTGTTTGACAGGCAGAAAAATGCTCTTTACCCAGGATTTTGTGACCCCCCTCCCAAGCTAGTTCAGTGGGAGGGAGATCTGCTTTGAGTATCACAAAAATATCCTCTAGTTTGAAGTGCTGTGTTGGGGCTAGGTTCTAGTTAGAGTTGAGGCCTTTCAGCAAACAGTAGCTTTTCCCTGAGGGGCTAGCTTCTGAAAAACTCACAGAGCCCAGCCTGGAGCCATTCTCAGCATTTATGTTTACTGAATTTCAATAGATTGACTAGGCTGCTGTAGGGAGCGGCAGCCTCTGGCTCTTTTTGCCCAGTGAAGAAAGTCACTCCTCTTGGGGTAGAGCTCTCTCTGCCTGGGCTGGGTGACTTTCCCCTGGGTGGAGCTGAGCCTGTCAGGTGAGGTTAGGTTCCTGTGACCTGCTAAATGACTCTTTTGTTTTCTTCCAAGGCCTGAGTTGGAGCTAGCTGCTCAGCTGCGTCTTTGTCAGTATCAAAGATGGAGATCTCTGGTGGTGGGGCAGGGAGGATCGGCCTTCCCTTCTGTACTCCCTGAGAAGGAGTGAGGATGTCAGGGTTCTACTCATGCCGGAGTCTTGGTTCCTGGGTCATTTCTGTTCTGCCATATGCAGGATGTAGATATCTGCTCCGTGTCAGTTCTTGCTGGTGTTGAGTAGAATCCACTCGCCCGCTGTGTCTGGCACCTTTATCCTGGACTTTCTGTGTTGTAGGTATGGCACTATGCCTGCAGCCTCCACCGCCGCAACTACTGGCAAGTGCTCAGATATGTCTCCTTGTCTGGATTTTCCCTCTCTTTCCAAACTCTCTGTACTGTGATGGCATACTTGGTGTAATTCTCTGGCCTAGGACTGTTCACTGGAACACTAAAACTGCTTTCTATTCGAGAGCTTGTTTAGTCTCCAGCTTCTCCTCCACCATCTTCCCAAATCAATGATTTTTTTATTGAGATTAAATGACTATATAAATTTCACAGGAATGTGGTATAGTTATATTTAGCTAAAGTCACATTTTTAACCTTCACAGTAATAATCATCATCATCTTAATCTACAAAGTTTATGAACTCTAATAATAAAACTATTTCTTACAATTCAGGTGATAAGTATATTTCTTTCCTTTTGCTTAATGAATTAAAAGGCTAATCATATAATCTCTAATAAACATTAAAAAATCTATAATATTTAATACTTAAAGTTTTTAACTTAACTTCCCAAGATACCTCTACAATACTTTGAGGTCTTTAGGTTTAAGTGACTTTACTTGGATTATGTATTGTCAGAACTCCAATTTTTTATTTCTTATTTTTTCTAAGATATATATATATATATATATATATATATATAATTGTAAAGATACTGTACAGAGGGGTTACAGTTACATGAGGAAGGTAATGAGTACCTTTCCTATCAAGCATTGTTACCCCCTCCTTTATTTTCCCACTACCATGCCTTCTTTCCCTACCTTCCCAACTCCTCCCTCCCCCCCAAAGTTGTAAGATTCATTTTTAACATAATATCTTGTTCATCTCATTGTTACAATGGGTCAACCTGTATCCTTATTTCAGCATTTCGTTACTTCTCTTCTCCTCCCCAAATTAGAAAAATGTATATACAAGATACAGGGAACTAGAATCAAATACAGTGAAAACGGGGGTTATACCATAGAACCCCAATTCTTTAATACCACTTTCTCTGGAGAAAATGGAAGGCTGGCTCCACTTTTATATTGGCAATACTGAAGTATGAACTTAGGGCCTTGCCTTTGTTAGGCAGGTTCTTTATCATTTGAAACATACATTGTGCCCTATTATTTTGCTGGTTACTTTTGAAATAGGTTCATGTTTCCTATGCCTTCAACTACCTGTTTTAGGCTTCCTGCCATTGCTAGCCTCTACCATATACAGCTTTCCTCTATTGAAATGAGAGTTTTTCCCATTTTGCTGTCCAGGCTAGTTGATACCATAATCCAAATATCAGCCTCCCATAATTTGCGATGTCAGGCATGTACCACTGCACCCAGCTCCATAGGTTGAGAGTGAGTCTCCAAAAGTTTTCTACTTGGGCTGGCCTTTGAAACATGATCCTTCCAATTGCAACCTCTTAAGGACCTAGGATATTGTAGAAAAGCACCCACTTTTCATCTAGTAAGTTTTATTCAAATTTAAAAAAAACTAAATGTAGTTATTTGAGACTGCCCTAGTTTTTGAAACCTAGAGTGAGGTGATAGAAATATATTTACATATCCTTATAAAGTATGCAGATGTAACGTATTTAGCTGGGTGCTGCTGGCTCACAGCTATATTTGAGGATCATGGTTCAAAGACAGCCTAGGATGGAAAGTTTGTGAGAATCTTATCTCCAATTAATTACCAAAAACCTGGAAGTAGAAATATGGACCAAGTGGTGGTAGAGTGTTAGCCTTGAGAGAAAACAAAAACAAAAACTTGGGCCAGTTCAGGTTTCATGACCACCCCCACCCCAAAAAAAGGAATAAATTTAACTGTAATCAATTCAGATCACAATTCTGTTCTAACTGAAGTCTAAACATTTTGATTAGTTTATGAAGACCAAGATATCCTGAATCTTTTTATAAAAGAGATCTCACAGTTTGATATATCTATTTTTCAACATGTGAGGCTAAATATTTGAATGACTTGATGTTAAACTTCTGGAACTGTGAGAAGTACATCTTAAATGCTTAAATGCTTAGTTTGTGTTTCCTTGTTATAGTAATGGTAATAGATCACGATAAGTTCTAACTTCTCCTTTGTCACTTGATCTCACATCATATGACCAAGGGAAGTTTGGAATCTATGCTAAGGGGAAACTGGTGGAAGCTACATTTAATTTGAATTTAGTGGATACATTTGTGTTTTCCAGTCAGTGCCGTCTGTTTGAATTGTTGAAGATCATCACAGTCTAGGAGCCTCTTTCAAGAATACACCTCAAAAATGTATGTAGTCACAGCACAGAAATGCAATAGTATTCGCTCTTGATATACACACATCACAAGCCAAAAGTATATAAGCTTTCCAAATCTTCATAACCATCTTACAATTTGCATGACATTGATAATAAAGAATTCTGAAGCTACAGCTAAAAGTGTACAACTAACAAGTTCAGAATGGAAAGTTATACAGACAAATTTAGTTTAAAGTAGCTTACTTAAAAGAAAAAAATATTGCACATTAGGTTTCACCACTTTGGTCCTTCTAGATGTCTAAAGTTACATTGGCTTTGCAGCAATCTACCGTCATGCATACAGTAGGTAAACTGGGACTTTTAGAGAGACACCAGGGAGTAAAATCTTTCCCTTTGCCATTTTAATGTTTAGTAGATGAAGACTTCTTTCTGGGCCCAAATTTCCTTACTCAATAGAAGCTTGAAGGATTCATCTGATCAACACCTATTTATTGAGTGTGTAAACAGTAAGTTCTGGGAATGAGTTGGGCATAGGCCATGAAATGACAGAAGTTCCACTTGGCTGAGAAATAGTTGAGTAAAATGGAAAAACATTAGTGAGTGCTGAGAGTGGTGACCTCACATGTGACAGGGAGTAAGAAGAACATTGCTGTTGCAAATAACTTTCAGTTTTCTTTTTTGTGATTATTTACTCTTTTTTTTATTGTGAAAATACCATACAGAGGGGTTCCAATTACATGAACAAGGTAATGAGTACATTTCTTATATAGCATTGTTGCCTCCTCCTTTGTTTCTCCTTACTATCCCTTCCCATAACTTTTAGTTTTCTAAACAAGGGAGTGCCATGCAATGCCTGTGTCATTTACATGGAGAATTATAGCTAGGACAACAGTTATTTACACAGAATACCATTCTTTTCACTATTCCTTTTATAACTGACTTTTAAGTAGTTTCAGTTCAACGTGTTAGTTTATAAGTACAGTGCATCTTAATCAACGCTACTCTTCCCTTCATGCTCCCCCCATCTGTCCCACCCCCACTCACCCTTCTGGTGACTTGGTTACATTTTCACATATGCACATTGAATAGATAATTTGATATTTTATGTAGTCTTACGAAAAAGCCTATCAAGATAAGATTACTATCTCTACTCAAAATTTTGGAAGACAAAACTCGGAAAAATTAACCAACTTACTGGAGACCAGGCATTTAGATTTTGATAAAGTTGGTTTAAATCCAGATCTATATTGCCATAAACATTTTCAGCAAACTGTTCTACCTTATTTCCATAAGGCAACTGTCCAATCAGTCCCTCTTATGTCATTGAGGTTAAATGAGTATCGTATTGATTGAGTTTGGATTGAGTATTAATGGAAATCTTTTGTCTGTGGTCTAAATTTTTCTACAGGGAAAAATAGACTTGCCTTTTACAGTGAGAACATTTGCAAATGTTTTTGTCACTTGACTCTGTAAAGAAAAGGTGTTCTTTTGCAGTTTAAGTTATTGTTGCTTCTTAAAAAGTGATGGAATTTAAAATAGTAATTCAAAGACAGTATTTTCAGAAAATAGGAAAATAGAATTAAATTTCTTGTGGCAGGAAACTGAACTAAGTTCTTGACAACAGTACTCTTTAGTACAATTGTTTATTTTTACAATAACTAAGATATCAGTAAGAAGTGAAGGAAAAATCTACAAATCCTTAAGGTATTATATTATTGTATGTCATATGTTGTTTGAATTTGAGTTCCTTTAAAATTCTCTTTTTCTATCTCCTCTTGTCCAGTATCTAATCTGAATCATAAATTCTTGGCATAAATCAGATCAATGAATTACAGTTACTATAAGAATTTGAGTCATCTCCTAAAAGTACTTTTTTCTGTTAAAAATATAGACTCCTCTTCCCTCTTAAAGAGTGTTTTAAGCTTTTTATTGATATACTTTATCTAAATTGACTGGATATGGATTATTCTCTAATATAACTTAAGTTTAATATAGTCAAATACTTTAGGTCTCTGTAATATATCAATGGTATAATTGTAAGGATAGAGATTAGAGATGTGATGGGTTTTTACCAGTGGTAATCACCAGTATCAAAGCCATAATAACCAAATAGTAATGCAAACAAAGAGCTCCTTCCCCTATCTCTCTCCTGACTGTTTTGTCCAATCTGTCCTAGAACTCATTATGTAGCCCAAACTATGAAATTATTTTCCTGCCTCTGCTTTCTGTATACTAAGACTTCAGTCCACTATTCCAGATGGAGCAGTGTCTCAGGTTGTGCCTTTTTCAACTTGTATCCTGCTTGTATTTTCATGTTTATCTTTATCAAAGGATGAGCTGATTATTCCTGTTTTTGTGAGATAAAGAAAAATGTTTTCTGATTGTCTTCATATTCATGTTATTAGACTTATATTATTTCCTATAGATAAAATCCCACATATTTCTTTCTTTGTTTTTTGTTTTGTTTTGTTTTTTGGTGTTGGTGTTGGTCATCGTGAGGCTTGAATTCTGAACCTGGGCACTGCCCTTGAGCTCTTCAGCTCAAGGCAGTCACGCTACCATGTGAGCCACAGAACCACTTCCATTTTTCTGGTGGTTTATTGGAGATAAGAGTCTCATGGACTTTCCTGCCTGAGCTGGCTTTGAACCACGATCTTCACATCTCAGCCTCTTGAGAAGCTAGGATTACAGGCATGAGCCACCAGTGCCCAGTTCCACACATTTCTTCATTTAGGAATTCCTCCTTTAGCTTTATCTTTATTTAACCAATAAGCGCTTGCATTTAACCAGCAAAGTACTAGAGAGAAGCAGGAGAAGGCCACTGTTAAATTTGGTACATACATATCAGTTACAGGTGATTTTTATTTCACAGTAAGACAAGGCCAGTGATGCCAATGCTTGCCTACTTGTACCTTTATTCAAATAATGAACTTGTAGTACATTTTCAATGAGTCAGGAATACCAAAATTCAAAAATAAATGTATAATTATATCAAAAGTCTTGAGTTTCCATTGAAGATACTAATTCATTGTGCCCGAGAAGGAGAATGTTCTATATCATCTGGTAGTACATTATTTATATACACACATAAATTTACACATACACACAAAAATGCCACTCAGATCATCTGTCTTGGTTTTTCCTCTGCTCTCCAGTATAGGTATCAGGCAACCATTGCCTAAAAACTTGTTACTACCACTTGATTTATGTGACAAAATTGTCATCCCTCCTTACTAGGGAGATTGACCCAAGGACCTTTCTGTTGAAAGGGCAGGAAGGAAAAGTGTTAAAAGTCAACTGGAAACACAGGGCTCTTGATTCCTTACTCTGTCTGTAAAGGCTAATGCTTCTAATTCTCATTCCTCTGTGCTAGATATTCCTCCTGCCTTCCTCCCAGCTAAGACTCAGTGTCAAGGAGTACTTGCTTTTATATATGCATAGGTGTCAAGGTTTCATTTTCCATTTTGAAATGGTTTCAATTTATTTTCATTCTAGGGAAAGAAATGGTGACCTAGTAGGACCTGCATAAAATGCTTCTCAAGAATAGGCCCAAACTAATATATTTAATTTAAAAGGAGAAGCAAAAAAGGCAGGTTCTGAAATTCTATTTTATTTTGTACTTCTGATATATTTGATTATCCTCATAACTTGTACAAGTTAAGCCAAGAGACTCAAACTCCTTTAGCTTCCATTTGTACATCTGTTGGCAGTTTTATGCCATTTCTGAGTGTAGCTCACTTGAAGGTAGGTCACTACTAAACATTTTGGATGAAATTTAGTGATAATCACAAAGTACAATCAATTGCATTTTTTTCTTACTTGGTTAGTTTTGGTGCTTTAGTTTTGGTGTTACAAGTAATTCCAGCTCAAAATTAAATTGAGGTTTACATTAGCGAATAGTTTATTTTGGAATAAAATAACATCAGGTTATCATGGACACAGCAAAAAGCCAATCAGCGATCTTTAGAAGGGGAAGATGAAAGGATAAAATAGAATACATTGAGATATATTCCAACGATATGTGAAAACAGCATAAAGAACTGCTGTGAAAGCTGTTTGCTAATCCAGGTTTGAGTGGGGTTGTGGAAGACAAACAGATTCTCTTAGGTGATGGGTTCCAGAGAGGGGGAATTGGGCTACAGAGGGTAAATGAGTATGGATATTGCCAAAACAGATGGTCATCGAATATGAAAACAGTGGAATTACCTGAAATTGTTTTAGGAGGAGGGAAGTAAGCAAATGATAGAGGCAGCAGATTGTTTAGAATACATGGTATACCTGTGTGAAAATGTCACAATGAAGTCCTTTCCCCTCTGCCTAATATGTACTAATAAAAAAAGCAATCAAAAGCTCAGTCCTCTTTAGCTTGATGTGTTTTGTTTTTCCTTTTATATTTTATTTTATATTTTATATTATATTTCCTTTTGTATTTTATTTATTCTTTGTATGTTTTTTGTCAAAATGTTGTACAGAGGGGTTACAGTTACATGAACAAGGTAATGAGTACATTTCCTATTGAGCATTGTTGCCTCCTACTTTGTTTTCCCATTACCATCCCTTCCCTCCCACCTCCACAACTACCTCCACCCCCCACCGAATTTGTAAAGTTCATTTTCAACATAGAGTTCTGTACACCTCATTGTTACAATGGGTCAACTTGTGTCCTTATTTAAGCATTTTGTTGTTTTCCCCTCCCCTCCCTGAATTAGAGAAGTGTATATACAAAATGCAGGGCACTGATATCAAATACAGTGAAAACAGAGGTTATACCGTGGGGTAGGAACATACAAAGAAACAAAAAGATCACATAGTACATTATAAATATGTTAGAAACAATAGCAAGAAAGTGCAAAGATATTTGTGTCCCTATCTTCAGGTTCATTTCGCTTAACATCATCTTATATGATCATATGTACATAGCTTTTGGCCTTTTCTGCTTGTCCTACACATGTACTAGTTATTGCAAATAAGGGAAACCATGGGACCTATGTTTCTTTGGTCCTGGCTTACTTCACTTTTTTATGTCTTAGCCATGGTACTAAATTAGCCATTGAAAGTATCATCTGTTATGATCTTAATTGCCAAAGTTATCTTTGTTTTCCCCTAGATTCTATTTTTAAGTATATAAAGATACATTAGCTCATATTATATAGTTATTTAATGAGAGGCTACCACTAGTGAAGGAAGGACTCAGTGTGGCCAATAAATTCTAGTAGGAAAGGGGAAAAAAAGCTCATAGAGGTGAAAATCTCTATTGTACAAAGAATAGGAATGGCTGTAAATTTTAGCAAAGTGTTGCAAGCAACTCAGGGAATCTAAGGTGTTGCTAAATGTGTTCAATAGCTAGGGAGTTGTTCTTGGGTCCTGCACAGTTAACATTGCTGACCAAGAAGCAGAGAGTAGAGGGGTACTAACGGAGAGGGGCACGTGGAGAAACTTGAGCTGAGGGATCCTTTAGGGTATCATCCTCCACATGAAAGAAAGTCACCACTGCAGGTTAGTTTTCATATACACATTTTTTCTGATGTTCCTGAGATTTTGTATAAGGATTGATAAGTCAGCAAAATGATGATAAGCATTACCTGTATAATTACTGAGTGTAATTTGTGTCGTGCACATACCCTCTTTCTCCTAAAAGGAAATCAGAATGTTCTGCAACTGCAAAGGTGTAATCATTTCTTTGGAATTGTTTCTTGGAGTAATTCATTGTCAATGGTTACATTTTTTTTTCCTGTGTAGTCTCTTGAACTGAACTGAATACCAAAGAAGTCTTTGATTGACTCCTCACTCCAATATGCCTCTCCAGGAGTGGAAGCCATCCAGAGGAGGGAAGAGTAGAGTTTAAATAGAACAGATTATCATTGTTGTCTTAAAGACTGTAATCAGTTTTATTTCTTCACATAACTGAAAATGAATCTAAGGAAGTTATCATAGATAAAATGTGACTATTGACATGAATTTTACAATGTTGTATAACAATAACCATATACTTGGATACTACTGTCATGATATTTATAGCATAATGCCTTTTTAATTACTATCTTGTGTGGAGAGACAATTATATTGCATTAATATACTTAGTTATGTCTGTTTAGGACATGCTAGATCTTGGATAATGTATTTTAGCAATGATATTGCATATTCAACTTGCCTTATGTAGAAGTAGTAGCTCACATCTGAGTGATACATTGATGTCTTAGATAAAATAATCATTACTTTCTCATAAGCAATAAAACCACTTTGCTTACATGGGGAGATGGACAAAAAACAAAACTAACCAAAAAAGCTTAGTGGTGATTGAAAGACTATTAAAACCAAAGGGCAGTTGAATTTCAACTTTTAAAGAGAGTACAAAACAATTGTTGCTAAGAGGAAAATAGCACACCTGACTATGGAGTACACCTCAGAATATGATCAGTGATCAGTGGATTGGCATACGCCTGCTGGGATAGCACTGGGTAGGTCGAAACTCATTAGCAAGGTTAGAGAGCAGTGAAGAGACTCATCATTGTCCAGAGATCTCCACACATTCACACCACTGTAATATATTTGACTATTTACAAATTCCTGTGCCTTTAGTCAGTAAAGACCTTGACATGTACAGAAAAGACAATTTAATGGCCTTTTCAGGCAGTCTAATATTGGTGCAAATTCTGAAAGCATTCTACTATAAACTAGTATGAAAAGAGGTGTGGCTCTCCACATTCCTTCCATCTTAAGTTAACCACCTGATTGCCTTATTACTGGAGCTGCATTATGAGAAAAGCAGGACCAGGTGGCTCTTCTACAATGAGTTGATCAACTCCTGAATTGTTGAAATCCACTCAGCATTTCTCCCTCAAAAGTTTCTTCTTTTTTAATGTACTTCTAAATAACAAATGTTTTTTTATTTCTTTCATTTTGAAAGGTAATGAGAATTATATGCATTGATAATGACTTTGATTTAAGTAACAAACACATTATTAATAGTCCAGAGAAATGACATAAATCATGCAAATAAGGAAACAAAAAGCCAAATTGAAAAAGTAAAATGTTGGCAACAGTCAGTATTAAATTTACTGGTATTATATACTTTGAGATAAATAAGTATAGATATATATATAAAATCATTTCTGAACAATAGGCTTTCAATATATTTTTGTGTTATGATTTGAAAATCATACTTGTTATTCTATTACCACCACATTTACTTTCAACAGCTTATAAGCAACATATAATATGTATACTATGGCTTATCTTAATCAGGATAATTACTAACAATTGATAGTATTTTGACATTATGTTAAATGAAATGCTGCCATGCTATTCCACTCTTGCTTAAGTAATAGTTTTAAATCATTATTAATAATGTGAACACACAAATAATTTCTTTAATTTTAATTTTAAGGTGTTATACAGAAGGGTCAGAGTTATATAAGTAAGGCAATGAGTATATTTCTTGTTGAACACTGTTATTCCCTCTCGTTTTTCTCCCGCTTTGGAAATAATTTCTTCTAAATACACAGGTAAAGGAATTATAGTGATTAACTATACCTCAATATAAAAGGAATGAATAAATCAGTGTGCAGTGTAGAAGACAAATAGAAATGCAAATGTTTTGTCTGCATATAGATAAGAGTCCGAGGGAATAAAACAAGAAATGTAATAGATAAAAATTAATATTTGAAGAGAGAACTGAAAATAAGAGATTCCCCGAATTGAGCAAATTGCATAAAATACATACAAATGAAACTTCACCAAAGCATATATCATGAACTGCTGCAAAGCAAACCCAAAAGAAATGCGTATGAACTGTCATATCCTGATCAAAAACAGACATGTTTGGAGGGCAGGAGTGACTGTGACCTATGGCTTCTCAATGAAACCCTGAAACAGGAAAGGGAAAGAGACAGCATCTGTTCAGAGCTGAAGGCAAGCAACTACCAGATAAATATATTCTTCAAGAATTAGATGAAGCTCTCTGCTCTTTTCTAGCTCTTTCTTAGCTCTTTCCTTCTCTTCTCTTTCCCAGCTCCCGTCTCTTTCCCACCTTTCCCAGATGCTCTCTTTTCTAGCTCTTCTCTCTCTCTTTCCCAGCTCTCTCTCTTTCCCAGTTCTCTCTCCTTTCCAGCTCTCTCTTTCCCAGCTCTCCCAGCTCTCTTTCCCAGGCCTTTCCCCACCGTGTGGAGGACCAAGATGGCCTGGTGCCAGCTGGAACAATGAATAAACCTACCCTTACCTGAAAAAAAAATTAGATGAAGTAAAGATTTTCCAGGCAAAGGAAGGAGATTTTTCCTAGCATCCTACAGCTGAAAGAAAATTAAGCATTTTGTGCAAGCTGAAAGAAATAACCTAAATATTAATAAGAAAATACAGCTACAAGATGGGTTAAATCTAGTAATACTCAAATATAGAAATACTCTGTTACCTTTCTATAAGAGCAATATCTAGTTAACTGTAAGGTCTTTGTGGGATTGGGATTCAAGATAAAGAACACACTAAACCAAAGATGATAGCTGGTATAAGCAGTTTCAAGTCTGTATTAAGAGTAGTAAACTCTTTATACAAGTGAAGAATAATAACAATAATAATAGTGAATTTGTTTTTGAAAAGTACAAAATGTATGACAAAACACCTAATGAAATGGTTAAAGAACAGCTACAATATATATTTTAAGTTATTTTTACGTGAAAGATGAATGAAAAGATAACTATTCTACAATAAATTAACAATGAGACAATATAGAACAGAATACATAGGGGACAAATTAAAACTAATACAATAACAGACTGAAAACTTAAATGTGAGTAAATACATTAAATGTTAATAGGCAACACTTTTAAACTGAAAATAGTTTTTTTCAGAATAAGTAAAAATGGCCATTATATGTAATATGTATTATATATCAGTGTGCTTAATAATAACTCATCAAATATATGTTGGACAATACATTATGTTTAAATTTATTGCCTCTACAATGAAATAAAATATATCAACCAAAACAAGCCCTTATTCCTTTCCCCTCCACATATTATTTTCTCTCCTAATTTTCCTTTAAAGTTGAAGACTCCCTGACATCCTTCTCTACAAGTTCACTCTCTGACCCTTGGTCAGAAACTGAGGCTCATATTTCTTCCCTGTAATTCTTTCATGCACCAAGTTTATGGCTTCCTCTTTAAGATCCTATTACCAGTGAAGTTGAGTTATTATATACCAAATTGAAATGAACCAGGAAATGTGTTTCTCACAATACTTCACAATTCCTAATGCAGGTACAGACCCTGATAGAATCCCCAAAATTGCCATCAAAGTTCAAATTGCTATGAACAATGGAATGCCTCAATTCACATTAGGAAGATCTATCACTGCCCTGCATTTGGCATAAGGTTAATTTAAAACCCGAATCTTAATTTGTTGAGATGTAGTTTGGATATCCATTAATAATGCAGTTCTGAATTTCTGTTATCAACCATCTGTGTCTTGCAGTATCGCTGTGCTGTGTGCCGACTGTTCATGTTCAGGTGAAAGAAATGTAAAGTGGAAGACATCTTTTTTAGCATATCATGCCAATTCTTGTTTTTTTTGTTTTATCATTTTTATTCAAGTATTGTAACATATACAGTACACAGAAAGAATGACTATATCATAGCATGCAGCTGAGCAATTTTCACAAACTGAACACCCAAGTGAATAACACTGAGTTAGAAATTGAAAAGTAACACCACAGCTTGTGTCTGCCTTTTAACTCAGAAATTGAGGAAAGCTCCAAAGCTTCCATAATAAAGTGGGTACTTCTGAGGAGGAAGCCCGAAAACTCTGAGCAAGTTCCACTTGTGTCCTCTGTGGCCACACAAATGCTCACATGTGTTGGCATGTAAATAATAACATGATATTATAGAAATATGTATTTGCTTTCTACTTCAGGCTCCCTACGCAGAGCTCACGAAAGCTCAAAATTCCTGAAGCAGTGATAGCAATGGGGAAGCCCTTCTAATATTTAGTTCACTGGCTCCTTATAGCAGCTTTTATACTAAATTCTTCCTTTCTCAAGAGGTGATGGTGATAGGAACATTTTACACAGAGCTCCTATGACCTGGAGGTGTTGTGTGACAACTATCATTTGTTCTGATAAGCTGTGCTTGCTGGGCAACTCAGTTCATTCTTTTCCATTCACCAGAAAGACCAAGCCATGCTTAGAAACTTAGAATGTTGAGTCCCATTCTCCAGCTTTAGGGAAGGAAATAGTCTGGAAGCTGAGAAAGTAATAAATACCTAGGGGAGGAAGCTTCCATTAAAAAAATCTGAGAATTATGGATTTGAAAAACCTCAATTCCATGAGAATAAAGCTTTTGAAACATCTTCAACTTGAAACCATCAAGCCCTATCACCCTTATGGATGTAGCTCTGTTTCTTGTCTATGATTTTTTTTGTAACAAAATGGCAAAGGGTTTTGTGAATTTTATGATCTGTTAAAATGAATTATTGAACATGAGAGGTATAAGAACCCTTGGCTTAAACCATGCAATCAGAAGATCAGGAGACAGCCTGTGACAGCCTGGGATTGGAACTGGCATTTGAAGTGTGGAAGACTGGCTTGTAAGACTGAGCATTTAATCTGAGGATCTGCACTAAATCCATATAATTAATGTGGGGAATGAATTGCAGGATGTCTGGTCAGTATTGGAGAGCTGGAATTGTTTGGTATGAGAAAAAATACATTTGATGTCAGAATTGTTCAATGGGCACAAACATGATTTCTTTGAAATGGTTTTTCCTAACCTAGTCTATAAAGTTTCACGTAAGTGTAGCCATGGCAGAATTAAAATAGAATGGTGCTGGTAAGGGTACCTGATATATGGCAGGCCTAGGCATTGTAATCCATACTCAAACCACAGAGGTGGAAGCACTGGCAAGATGCGGATTATCAGCAGAGAGAGCATTCTTTGTCTTTCTAAAACCTAGTGGGAATGTCCTTTCACAGTACTATCATGACTTACTGTTTAAGTGACACTGAAAGGGAACCAACAGTTTGATATTAATTAGACATCACAGATTTCCTTTGCATTTTACTTTATATTCAAAACTTACATTTTTTAACTTTTGCTTTTTTGAAGGACCAGTAATTGGTGGGATAGAATTTCACTGTATCATCTCCCAGTTTCATTCAGAAGTTCTGTACAGACTCTTTGTAAAAAGAGGATTCATTTTCAAATCAAGAGTTTTGATAAGTGTGTATCAGTTGAATAATTGCTTAGGTTTTATTAATTTAGAGTCTGTGTGTTCATGTATATGTATGTGTGTGCATATATGTGTGTGTGTGCATATGTCTCTCCATTTGTTCTCTCTTTTTGCAACTTATTGTTAAAGATTCAGCTGGTTTTCTACAGAATGGATTTGCCTGATTGCATCCTTGGAGTGTTATTTAGTTTCTCCTGCAATATGTTATTTAAGAGTCTTGATTGGATTCTGAATTGTGGCTTTTAAGTTGTTATTGATAATAATTTTCTGAGTCTTTATTTTTCTTGGATTTCTGAAAGGATGGTATACTGATTCCACTATTCTTTATTTAGTGTTTTTCACAGCATTATCCTGTGTAACTCAGGCTGATCAGAACCTCTGCATACCCAGGCTAGCCTCAAACTTTGAAATTCTCTTCCTAAGCCTCGTGACATTATATTTCAGATGTATACTACCACTACCATATCTTATTCTTTGCCATTTGTTATCTGGAAAACTTACCTTTTGGTTATGTAGCTATAATTAAGTATATATTAAGTTCACAATGGAAAAGTTGCAAATATATTAAAATCTTTTTCATTATGTGCCAGTTTTTAAATACTTAGTTCCCTAAATGTTCAGATGTGTCCAGTGTGAGCTCAGTCTTGGAACTACCACTCAAAAGTCATATAATACTGGAAAAAATGACTTTAGTATGCATATGTGAACATGTTATCAGGTTTTTTAACAATTAGACATAATTCAATATAAATACATAGTTTGACTGTGCACAGTAAGAATTTAATCCATTATAGTCATTACTACTACTTATTTGTATCCTTTGTATTCAGTCTTCATACATAAATAATCTTGCTAGGAATTTTGTTGGAAGTCATATGGCCTGAAGAAGTAGGAAAAAATAGTCAATCCTGCTTTTAAGGTAAATGTTGTCTCTGAAGTGCAGTTATTGATTGGAGGATTTCTCTGCTGTCAAGTTAAGGAAAGTGAACTGCGGCCAGTCCAGAGTTATGGGAAGGATAGATGTCTGGGTGGCTCAGCACCTGAGCAAAACTAACTGTCTGCTCTTTCTGCTGTTCATTTGCTTTATCACTGTGGAAACATAAATGAAAAATGGAAACTGGCCTGCCTGCAGTTACTAAAAAGTAAAAAGCCGAGTTCCATTTCTTTGCCATGGAGAATGAGACCTGAAACTTAGAATGTTACACTGAAAGAATTTGCATTCTTCCAGACCGGTACCTAGGATGTGCCTGCTCTTCTATATTAATTTAAAGTGCTTGGCTTTCTGTAGTACTATGGGCCAGACAGGAAAGTGTGGAAAGGGCTTAAGATAGCAAAACTTCAGAGCTCATAACTATTAATTTAGTTTAGAATATTTTTTACATTTTTTATTGTGAAAATACCATACAGAGGAGTTACCATTACATGGGCAAGGTAATGAGTACATTTCTTACCAATCATTGTTGCCTCCTCCTTTGTTTCCCCTTCTCCTCCCTTCCTATCTACCACCCTACCCTCCGCGCGCCTCCCTCCACCAAAGTTGTAAAGTTCATTTTTCAACATAACATTTTGTACATCTCATTGTTGCAATGGGTCCACCCAGATCCCTATTTAAACAATTTGTTTTTTCCCTTCCCCTCCACAAATTATACCAACATCAAATACAGTGAAAACAGAGGTTATACCGTGGGGAGGGACATACAAAGCAACAAAGAAATCATCTTATAAATATGTTAGAAACAGTCACAAGAAAGAAAAAAACATTTGAATCCTTATCTTGGGGTTCATTTTGCCTAACATCAACTGATCTGACCATTTCTGCTTGTCTCAGACATATACTAGTTATTGCAAATAAGGGAAACCACACCTCACCCCAGTTAGAATGGCTATAATCAAGAACTCTAATAACAACAGATGCTGGAGGGGATGTAGACAGAAGGTAACCTTACTGCCTTGTTGGTGGGAGTGTAAACTTGTTCACTTTGAAAAGTAGTGTGGAGGTTTCTCAAAAGACTCCACATAGAGCTCCCTCATGACTCAGCAATCCCATTTTTGGGCATTTACCCAAATGAGCACAAACAAGACCATACTAAAGCTACCAGCACAACTATGTTTATTGCAGCATTATTTACCATAGCTAAGATATGGAGCCAACCCAGATGCCCCTCAGTAGATGAATGGATCAAGAAAATGTGGTATATATACACAATGGAATTCTATGCCTCCATCAGAAAGAATGACATTGCCCCATTTGTTAGGAAATGGAAAGACTTGGAAAAAAATATATTAGTGAAGTAAGCCAGGCCCAAAGAAACATAGGATTTTTTTTCAAATAAAATCTACCTTCAGCCTGAAAAAATATCTGTTTTTCTATAGGAATTCTATATTGCCTCCTGAGAAAAGGAGAGTAGGAGTGCTTACCCACATGCCTAACTCAGCAGTTAAGGACTTGATCAATCTAAGGTCAGGATAGTCTATCTCTTAGGAGCCCATTATTTTCAAATGAATACATATTTAACTCAGGTGAGTCATTTCATAGATACTTATCCAGATTGACTTTTAAGGAGTAAGTTCTTAAATTTCTGACTTCATATTGGAAGGAATATTTATAGCCACTCATAATAATATTGGGTCATAATGTCAGCATAAGAATAAAGCCACCACAAATGTTATTTTGTCCATTATTTTCCATTGTCTGTCTATTGATGAATTGCCTTAGTCCATCAATTTATGTTTAGGCTTCTGTTTCTCTACAGAAAGTCAAACCCATTAACTAATGGAAAAGTGCATAAAGAATAAAGGAGATAGGATTTAGTCTTTGCTGTTCAGCATCTGATAACCAGTCTCATGTACGAACTACACTATAACTTTTCAGATGGATAAATAAATGGCCCATTTCTTCCTAGGTTTCAGCTTCCCTTGCAGCCAAGTTGAGCACACATGACATATTTGCTTTTCCCCAACTTGCACTATGAATTGGAACTTAGTGAATGGAGGGAAGAGAACATAAAGAACCACTTTCAACAAAAGGGGTACATCACTATGTCTCCTGGGAAATGAGCAGTAAAGCCTTGGTATAATACAGGGGTATAGTGTTTGGCTCTGACAATGGGAGAAGGGTGACATGTAGCACCTATAGCATCAAGATTATCCTCAGAACCAAGATTGCTTTGCTTGCTGCTACCTAATTTCCACCTCCCCTCTTCCTAAGCCTTCTTTGAACTGGGGTCTTCAGTTGCCCTAACTATTTTATATCCTAATTACTATTTGCTCCATGAATAAAAATCATCTGATGTTGATCAAATAAAGACACTTGGACACGGAAGAGATCATAAAAGTTCAGGAAAAACAATATGATCTGCAATTGGCAAGATTAAAGTAGTATTTGCAGAATGAATGCTGGCTATATGTTGCAAGCACTAGAAATTCAGATTTAATCATCTGTATTGTGGTTGTAAGAAGTGTCAATGAAATTAACCAGTTTCCACTATCTAACTTGAAGACCCAGTACAATAATTTCCATGTAGATATCAGTAAAACTAATTTAAATTTCAAATATATCAATGTGAAAAGAGGTTGAAACCAACATCGTCTTCTCTCAGGGAGGTTCTAGACAGG
Organism: Dipodomys spectabilis; assembly: GCF_019054845.1. Lineage (NCBI taxonomy): Eukaryota > Metazoa > Chordata > Mammalia > Rodentia > Heteromyidae > Dipodomys > Dipodomys spectabilis. The sequence continues at coordinate 6,725,445 of NW_024870700.1, forward strand.
TTTTGTCTTATGCTTGGATGCTCAAAACCATGCTATGTACTTTTATGATTATTTATCCCACTGAGTAGTCAAAGTAAGTGGAAATGACTGTGTGGAACTGAGATGAGCATATGAGGCACCAAAAAAGCCATATGTTGGAACACAATTTAGTGGTGATAAAAATTATTTTGAATTAGCTGATTACATAAAAGATGTTTGTGTTGTTATTAGAGTTCTTGATGCTATCCCTTCTAACTGGGATGAGGTGGTATCTCAATGTTGTTTTGATTTGCATTTCTTTTATGGCTAGGGAGGTCGAGCATTTCTTCATATGTCTATTTGCCATCCTTCTTTCCTCTTCAGAGAACTTACTCTTTACGTCTTTAGCCCACTTATTTATTGGGCAGTTGTTTCTTTGAGAATTTGTTGTGCCTCTCAGTAGATGAATGGATCAAGAAAATGTGGTATATGTACACAATAGAATTCTATGCCTCCATCAGAAAGAATGACATTGCCCCATTTGTTAGGAAATGGAAAGACTTGGAAAAAAGTTACATTAAGTGAAGTAAGCCAGGCCCAAAGAAACATAGGTCCCATGGTTTCCCTTATTTGCAATAAGTAGTATATGTCTGAGACAAGCAGAAATGGTCAGATAAATTGATGTTAGGCTAAATTAACCCCAAGATAAGAACTCAAATGGTTTTTCTTTCTTGCTATTGTTTCTAACATATTTATAAGATGATTTTTTTTGTTGCTTTGTATGTCCCCCTCCCATGGTATAGCCCCTATTTTCACTGTATTTGATGTTGGTATATATACTTTGTGAAGGGGAAGGGAAAAAACAAATTGTTTAAATAGGGAGCCATGTGGACCCATTACAACAATGAGATGTACAAGACGTTATGTTGAAAAATGAACTTTACAACTTTGGAGGGGAGAGATGGTAAGGGGAAACAAAGGAGGAGGAAGCAATGCTTGGCTGATAAAAGATGTACTCATTACCTTACTCATTTAATTGTAACCCCTCTCTACGGTATTTTCACAATTAAAAAAACATAAAAATTTTTAAAAAATTAAAAAAATGAAAAAGATATATGTTTATGCCCATCCATACATTCCTTAGTTTTATATGTGTGTGTGTGCATGTGTGTGTGTGTGTGTATGAGTTGTTTCTCTGTGTGAGAAAATGAAGTTATGAAAATGTTGATTCTAGAGAAATTCAGCATGTTACCTATGACTGTTCATGACCATACAAGCTCTGTTTTACAAAAGAAGTGGAAACATCAAATGTTTGTCTTCTCAGATCATGATATGAAATGTTGGCTTTTTCAAACCACATCACCAACTCTGGACTGGAAATAGGAAACATGAACAAAGAAGCCGCCTACTCCAGTGTGCACCATTATATCATGGGGTGAACCGTTCAGGTCTCAGGCAGCAGAATGTGTTATCTAGTAATCAGTGGCACAAGAAGATGTATTGAATGCATAGTGCTTATGTTTTGGATGAATTAGAGCACTCTCCACATTAGACTAACAATGCAGAGTCCCTGGTGAGCCTCTTGTACCCACTCTTCCTTCTTCCTGCCTAGTTTTCCAAGCTTGCTTCTCTTGTCTTCCTGGGCTTTCTGTTAAGTTATAACCACCCTTTGACAAGTTTATTGTTTTGTTTGAGTAGACAGGAGTCAATGTCTATAGATAACAATGATGAACAATGACTGATTTAGAGTCCAATAAAGAGACCTGAAATCTATGAATAGACAAGAAATGTGTATTATTAGAGAACTGCTTCAAATAGGAGCCTGAATGTCGGATCTGCAATTATATGTGCTAATCTTGGAGCTAACATTCCCACCAAGCAAACAAATCATGGTTCCATTAGGAACAAAAAGCTATACTTAGCTGATATTTTGAAGTGAATTTAAGGAGGGGAATATTTATAGTTTGACAGAGTAAGGAACTCAACAGAGATGATGAGGTCCTTAGGGCCAAGGAAGGGATAGCAAGAGAGGAGGAGAGGAGGAAGGGAGAGGGAGAAAAGGTGAGGAGAAGACAAGAAAGGAGAGGAGGGGGGAAAGATGTAGTCTGGGGGAAATGAGAATATTGATCATTACCTTGAGTAGTGATCTATCTGCTATTTAAGATAAATTAAGGGAGTTTTTTTAACGAACACATTATTCACATTAAGTTTTATATTTTTCACAAATACAATATACTGAGCAGAAAATATAAATATTGTTCAAGCACGGGTCATTTTTTAAATATTCTAAAACATGAGAAAGTTTGTAAGAACATTTGATTTCTCTATTAAATAGAATTTTGAATTGTGTCAGTTCAAGATTAAGCATTTAGGGAATATCAGTATGAAAAGTCCAATAAACCTTCTCAGCAAAACAAAATTTTGAATTAAAAAGAGCCAGTGGCTCACGCCTGTAATCCTAGCTACTCAGTAGGCTGAGATCTCAAGATCACAATCCCAAGCCAGCCCAGGCAGGAAAGGCCATGAGACTCTTATCTCCAATAAACCACTTAGAAAACCAGAAGTGGCACTGTGGCTCAAGTGGTAGAACGCTAGCCTTGAGCTGAAGAGCTGAGGGACAGCGCTCATGCCCAGAGTTCAAGCTCCATGACTGACTAAAAAAACCCAAAAAAACAGAATCTTGGATTCAGGTAAACTTGAATCTTTAAATGTAAAAGCATCTGTAATATTTCTGTAATTTGTTCTAAAACTATACAGAAGATTAAGAAACATTTTTGGTGGAAGATCCAATAAATTTTGGTAAGAACAAGCCACCCAGCTGAGCATGACAGAAGCATGATGCTAAGCAGAGAGTAGGCCGGAAAGGAAGTGAGTCTTTGTCCCACTAGCTCACAAGGAGGGTATATAGATTCTTCACATGAAGGAGAAATTTTCCAACAATTTTTAGCTCCCTCAGATCTGTTTCCACCATCACTGCATTCTTTAGGATTTAGGATTCCATTAATCTACTCAGTTCCTCCAACTCAAGGTAGGAACTCTGCCAGGTGCAGCAACCAGGATGAGAAAGGCAATCCTGCTATACTAGGGTTACTGCGTTTGTCTTGTGCCTGCCACATAGGACACAGTGTCATTCTAAGAGAAGCAGACAACTGTTCCCAATTCTGGCTTAGGATATTGGTACAGAATTTAGATATCAATAAGGAACACCTCAAGAACAGCACGCTTTTGCTTTACTTTCCAAAGGAGACTGGATTTAGTTTGAATGCAGCAAGGTACTCTAAAGCATGGAGGTACATTCAAAGTCAATAAAAATTAAAGAGTATTATTAATATCATACTACTAGATCTATGAAATCAATAGGAGAAATTATACAGCAGCTAGAATTTTAACATAGGAAACTAGGACAGTGCTAGTTAGGAAGAAACATCCTGTAGTCAGAGCAAGCTTTTACTAATAGCTTCAAACACTACCAGAAAAAGAACCCTGATTTAATCCTGCCAGCCTATGGGACATTAAAAAACACAGACACCGAAAAATCAAAAGTGGAGCATCTGAACACTAGGTATGACACCAATAGAGAAAGATCAGGTAGAAATATATATTTAGATTAGGGAAAGAAACAATGAAAGAGTACCTAGCCAAACAAATTATACTTCCTGGTGACAGTGAACATGCCCCAAACTACAACTTCTAAAGAATATCACTACACAGTTCAAACAAGTAACTGAACAGACAATAAAATCAGTACTTTATAAAAGGACTGTATATCTAGTCTACAGGATAAAAAAAAAGTGAGTGTTTCAGTGATGAAGAGAACTTAGTGATTAAAATGTATGTATTATGTAATTACGTACATATCTTTAAAATAAAAATATTGGAGTGTAAAATAAAATAAAAAGATAATAGAAAAAAACAGAAATGTTGGAGTTGAAAAGTAGAGTAATATAAAATCAGAAAAAGATATTTCTTCATAAGAACTCAGCAGTAGAGTTGAGCTGGTAGAAGGAAGCCCAGAAAAAAAATCAAAGACAAATCTGTTTATCTGAATTAAAATCTGAAAAGCAGAAATACAATGACGAAAATGAATAATGCCTCAGAGAAATGTGAGTTACAGAAAGCACAAAAATATACAGTGAATGGAAATACTAATGAGAAAAGAGGAAGAAAAAGATGCTCAAAGAAATAAAATCCTTAAATTTTCCCAACTTTAACAATATATGAAGTGTAACATCCAAGAAATTCAGTAAACTGCAAGTATAGTAAATCTAAATGAAATACACAGAAACCTTCTTAGGTAGATCACAGTGAATCTTTTTTTCTTAAAAACATTTTAATATATATTTTTATTGTTACAGTTACATTAGTAAGGTAATGAGTACATTTCCTACTTAGTTTGTTTATCCCCTCCTTTGTTTATCTCTTACCATCCATCCCTTTCCTCCCAACCCCCCCTCTAACTCCTCCATCCTCCCCACCCCTGAAGTCGTAAAAGTTATGTACATATGACTATATAAAATGATGCTAAGAGAAATGAACCCCAAGATAGGGACACATGAGGTTTTATCTTCGTTGCTGTTGTTTTTAATGTACTTATAATATACTATGTGCTTTTTTTCTTTCTTTTGTATGTTCGTTTGTATGTGCTTCCCCCATGGGTTATACCAAACTCCTGTTTTCACTGTATTTGATTCTGGTGTCCTGCATGTTGTATATACATTTTTCTAGTTTGGGGGAGGAGAAGGGAAATAACAAAATGCTGAAACAAGGATACAAGTTGACCCATTGTAACAATGAGATGTACAAGAACTATGTTGAAAATACAGTGAATCTTAAAGACAAGAACATTGAGAAAATATTGGAAGTGGAAAGAAAAACCATTCTCCTTTCACAAAAATGTTTCATATTGATAACTCTGTCATCATCAAAACAGTACAGGACAGAACATAATAAGACAAAACATTCCAAGTCCTGAGGAGAAAGCCAAAAATCTTAATCCAACAAAAATACCTTCCAGCAATGATGGACACAAATAAACGTTTTTCTGTAAATGCACATTAAGATAAATACCAAAGGAATCTATTTAGTCAGAATTAATTAGTGATAGAAATAGTTTGACTGTCTTATGAGAGGATCACAAAGGTCAATAGCTATTTGCATATGATCATATAAAGTGATGTTTATCAAAGTGAACTCCAAGAAATAGAAACAAGAGATTATTTATTTTACTTTTTGTGATTTGGTTTTGTTTTGTGTTTTCTCCTTTTGTTGCTGCTTTTATCCTGTATGTAAGTTTATCTTTTGGGGGGAGGGCAAGAGGAAACACACAAATGATGGGACAAAGGGTGAACTAACTCAACAGTGATACTTACTAGACACTATGTTGAAAATGAACTATACTACTTGGAAGGGAAGGGGTTTAGGAGGAAGAAATTAGGAGAAAATGAGGGGAGAGGTGGCACTGTTCTAAAAGAAAATGTACTTGTTATCTGACCTATGTAACTGTAACCCCTCTGTGCATCACCTTTACAATAAAAATATTTTTTTTAAATTTAATTTAATTTTATTTGTGAACATACTGTACAGAGGAGTTACAGTTACATGGGCAGGATAATGCGTACATTTCTTACCAAGCATTGCAGCCTCCTCCTTTGTTTACCCTTCACATCCCTTTTCAGCCTCCCCCCTCCCCCCCTAATCCCAATCCTTCTCCTTCCCCCCCCCCCACCAACCTTGTAAAGCTCCTTTTGGACATGACAACTTGTACTTCTCATTGTTGCAACAGGTCCACCTGTATCCTTAAACAACTGGTTTTTCCCCATCTCCTCCACAAGTTATACTGACATCAAATATAGTGAAAGCAGGGGTTATACTGTGGGGGAGGGACATACAAAGCAACAAAGAGATAATCTTATAAATGTGTTAGAAACACATGCATGAAAGAAAAAAACATTAAAATACACATCTAAGGGTTCATTTTCCTGACATCACATTATCTGACCTTTTCCGCTTGACTCATACCTATACTAGATATTACAAATAAGGGAAACCATGGGACCTACGTTTCTTTGGGCCTGGCTTACTTCACTTAATATAATTTTTTCCAAGTTTTTCCATTTCCTAACAAATGGGGCAATGTCATTCTTTCTGATGGAGGCTACAAAAAAAATATTTTTAAAAGAATAATTTGATTCTATATAAGAAGCAAAAATAGTTGATGAAGGCAGTTATGTTGAAATGAGTAACAGTTGCATATTTTTCTCCTTTTTGATTTTACCCACTTTAAAGGCATTTACATAAGGCACTATATATTCTACTGTTTGCTTGGAATTGTGTCAAAGGAGATTTGTGAGGGAAAAGATGAGCTGGAATAAAGAATAATACCAAATTGCAATGTAAACCCCCAGGAACTAGTATGGAGAGTATATAATCATAAATAAAATCAAAGTGCAACAAATTTATAAATACATGTATCCTTTCTACTTCTAGCTTCTTAAAAATTCACTTATATTACTTATACTACTATTGTATTACTGATAGAACAAGTAGGCAGAATGTCACAAAGATATGGAAAACATGAGTAATAGTCCAAACCAACTAGACCTAACACATAACTCTTGAACTCCCTTTCTAGTAAAAGATACAAATATGCTCCTAAATTCTGCATTAACCATTCTCCAAACCAAAAGCCAATTCTTTAAAGGTAGATTTCTAGCTCTTATACTTAAGTGGTTTGACAACATGAAGAAATGTTCAACTTCTCTAGTCATAAAAGAAATGCAAATCAAAACAACATTGAGATTCTACCTCACCCCAGTTACAATGGCTATAATCAAGAACTCTAATAACAGCAGATGCTGAAGGGGATGTAGCAAAAAGGGATCCCTACTGCATTGTTGGTGGGAATGTAAACTTGTTCAACCACTCTGGAAATCAGTATGGAGGTTCCTCGAAAGACTACATAGAGCTCCCCTATGACCCAGCAATCCTACTTTTGGGCATTTACCCAGATGATCAAAAACAAGACCATACTAAAGCTACCAGCACAACTATGTTTATTGCAGCCTTATTTACCATAGCTAAGATATGGAACCAACCCAGATGCCTTTCAGTAGATGAATGGATCAAGAAAATGGGATATAGCCGGGCGCCGGTGGCTCACGCCTGTAATCGTAGCTACCCAAGGAAGCTGATATCTGAGGATTGCCGGTCAAAGCCAGCCCGGGCAGGAAAGTCCCTGAAACTCTTATCTCCAATAAACCACTAGAAAACCGGAAGTCGTGCTGTGGCTCAAGTGGTAGAGCGCTTGCCTTGAGCTGAAGAGCGCAGGGACAGTGCCCAAGCCCAGAGTTCAAGCCCCAAGACCGACAAAAAAAAAAAAAGTGACATATATATATATATATATATATATATATGAATTCTATGCCTCCATCAGAAAGAATGACACCACGCCATTTATTAGGAAATGGAAAGACTTGGAAAAATCATACTAAATGAAATAAGCCAGACCCAAAGAAATATAGGTCCCATGGTTTCCCTCATTTGCAATAATTAGTATATGTCTAGGATAATTTTATCATATGAACAGAAAAGCTCAAAAGCTATATACATATGACCATATAAGATGATGTTAAATGAATGAACCTCAAGATATGGACACAGAGATCTTTCTTTGTTGTTTTTTTAATGTACCATGTGATTTGTTTCCTTTGTATGTTTTTCCCCCTGTGGTATATCACCTGTTTTCACTGTACTTGATTTTGGTTCCCAGCATCTTGTATATATATTTTTCTAATTTGGGGGGAGAAAGGGTATTAACAAAATGCTGAAACAGGGACACGGGATGACCCATTGCAACAATGACACCCACAAGACACTATATTGGAAATGCACTTTACACCTTCAGTTGGGGGGAGAAGTGAGGAAGGTGGGGAGGGAAGGGATAGTGGGAAAACAGCAAAGGAGGGGGTAACAATGCCCAACAAGAAATGTGCTCATGACTTTGTTCATGTAACAGTAACTGCTCTGTACAGCATCTTTACAATAAAATAAAATTTTAAAAATAATTATAAAGTCATGTTTCCAAAGTGGTCTACTGAATGCAGATAAAGCACAATCTGAAAACATACAAAAGCTTGAGAAAATCTCCAGCTAGGTAGTCTGGCACCAGTTTTGTCTTTTCATTAAATTGTTGATGGTTTTTAATCCAGTGGTTTAAGTATCTAAAAATTAAACTCCAAACACCCTAATTTCTCTGACCTTGAAAGCAAGTAGTAAAAGTGGAAAAGAAGGTGAATGGGAGATACTTGACAAATTTTACAGTATTTTCCTACTTATGGGCCATATGGATCCAGAAGAAATCTTTGTCACTAAATTTCAGGTGATAGCCACATCTTACTTTTGTCTCCTCTGGATAATAATAGCATTGACCATCATCTAAGATGGTACCCAGTATATTCTTCTAAGGTAATCTTCACTGTGTCTACTTCAGAATTGCTGTTTAGAAGTAGAAGAGTTCATCTACAGCTGGCTTTCTTCTTTCATATTACATTTAGAATTCTTTTTTTTTTCTCAAACACGATTCATGAAGGTGCCCTAGGGTGTAATTTCTTTCTTTTTGAAATCTTTTATGTTTGGAGATTTTTACCACCAAATATCCAGATGTGGTATTCATAGTCGATCTGTAGTCTGTACATATGGTCAAAGGAGGACAAACGTGTTCAAAGGCAAGATTCATTGTATGTTAGGAAGGTAAGACCTAGTACAATAAACTATTCATTGTATGTGTACTCTCACTTAATCTACTTGTCCTTAGTTGGATCTACTACCTCTACTCTCATCTATTCTTAGTGTCTCAGTCCTGAAGACACAAAGTTTAACTCCTCCAAAGCAGTAGTCTGCTTAATTGGAAAAAATAGTGTGATAGTTGAAAAAATCTCTGTACAGGAATCAAACAGGAACAACAAAACCCTCATCCAGTCTCCCTTCTAGGATGCCTGCTGCTGCCTCTAATTTCATATCTTTCCTAGAATTCTGAAACCCATATCGCTTTGGCTTCTTCTCAGGCAAGTTGACATTTCACTTTCATTTGTCTGTTATCCTGTGTGTCACTTCCTATTTACTTCTAATGTTCCAGAATCCTTTAGACAAATTTTTCTTATCTGTTGGTTTATATTTTCTTTATTCCTTAGAATTTGTGTCTTTAAGTCTTTATCTTTTTTGCCATGTTAACATAATTTGATCAATTAATAGGAAAACATGAGTCCTTCTAATTTTCCTTGCACAAAGTTGAGGAAAAAGACAGGATTTATAATAATCTCTCCTCATCCTTGTTAACTTGACCATCCGATATTAGAAAAGATGAGACCAGAACAAGGCTTCCAGGAAATAAGGACTGTAAATTTATTTAACCCAGAAAAAAGAGGTCTTGTTACCAACATAGCCCAAAGTTCCAGTAATGATATTTTCCTTTACTGATCTCTTTGTATATAATTTTCCTGGAACTTTTCAGAGATATATAACTTACTAGGCATTTCTTTGTAACACAAAAATACTGTAATGTCTATGGATGGTCAGAACATATTTGTGTCAGGGGGTACATGTAACTTATAAGGGTGTCATATTTAAACAGATATAACTTCTTCTATACAAAACAATGATAAATAATTTTCAAATCAATAAATTTCAGAAAGGCTATCTTCCTCAGTATTACTAGGGCTTAGAAGAATTTTAGGAATTGAATATGTTATTTCTTCATATTTCCAATGTTGTCTGCTAACATCATATATAATGTATTTAGTAAGTTCAAGTATAATGAAATTTTAACTTAGAGCCTTTAGCCAATTTAACTTTTGGCTATATTCTGAAACTTATAATAATAAGAAGACAGTTGTAGGAGAAGCTTGAACTAATAGTAAATAGGAATAGTAAATAGCAAAGTCTTATAGCCATTCTATAATATCAGATTGTTGAATTCTGACTAGGTATTTGGGAATAATATGCTTAAAACCACTTTGTAACTAAGCTTCAAGTTTCCTTTTACCACTTATTTCTGCTTTCTAAATCTACAATGAAGTCTTAGGGGAAAACACTATGGTGATATTCACTTCTATAATGAATTGCCTTCTTATCCTGACCACATGACACTACTAACAAACACTCTGCTTAGTGTTCTGACACACACAGGAGACTGCTGAGTCTGCTGTATGGATTTTCCCAGTATGCCTCACCAATAAGGACTAGAGAGGTTGTACATTGTTCAGTATGCTTTCTCTGTTAAATTGTTTTTTAATACTCCACTCAGCCCAGAAATGAGCTTAGCAGTTTTCCTGTAGCACAGTAATTTTCAGAACTCATGTAGGAGGTCACTGAGCCATAGTGTTCCTCATCAGAGTTAAAGGAATTGTATTAATCTTTTCATTGTCTCCTCTCACATATAGCAGAATGACTGATGGTCTGGCATATGCTAAAGTGCCACATGGTACCAAACAGATGGAGCCCATTCAGGCAGAAGCTGGATCGGCAGAAATTCACTCCACAATTTTGTGTTTGTGAAGAGAAATGATTGGGAGGGATTCCTCTGCTTCCTCTTCTGATATTCAGATTCATAACTAGGAAGGGGAAAGATTACCCTAGATTAATTGCTGTCACTTTCATTGAACTGGATTCTATTGAACATATTTGCAATTCATGAGCAGAGGTAGACCAGCCCTCCAAATAAATCATTTAATGCTAGACCTTACAAGATACATTAAAATTTTCATTCACTTCAGGAATGGAAAATTATTAATGTCATTGCAACCTTAAGTTACTTCCTCTTAATTTACTTCCTCTACCTCTGGTCTATCAATTTGCTGCAGTAAACACAAGGCACACAGCTAAGGACTGGGGAAATGGTAAGAAGCAAGAGAAAATGGAAGCCATGTTCCACATCTACTCACATGCTAGTAGAAACTAAAACAAAACAATAGTATAACTAGTTACAATGAGATATATGTTCCCATAAAAAGTGCTATAGGGAATATAACAGATGAAGAGTCAAGAGACTTATTATAGATTTATTGTTTTATATAAAAAAGGCCTAGAGATATTCCCAATAAGTGACATGTGGAAGTAAGACCACTGAAAAAATAACGTAAAGTTCTTGAGGTAGGGCCAAGCAAGTCTGCATTGCATACTTGAGAAACAGCAAGGGGTCAAAATAGCTGAGAAAACCAGAAAGTGATAAGATAGAAAGCAAATGAGGAATCATAATCTAGGAAATGCAGAGTTTTTGTAAGGACTTTGATTGTACTCTATGAAACAACTTAGAGCAGTAGAGAGAAGACATTGCATTTCTTTCACGATGGATACTCTAGATGCACATGTAAGTTGAGCAGGGAGACAACTGTTGATCATGACTTTTGAAAACTATAGTAATTATAAAGATGAGAGATGATACTGATTTAGGCCAAGATGGTTACAGAGTACTAAAGATAACCAAGTTACATTCTGGATATAAGTTCAAAACCTATCAGCACATTAAGTAACACATTGATTGTTGTGTGAAAAACAGAGAAAAGGTCTAAAATGTCTTTTGAATTATAGTAGAGACTGGTCCTTTTTTTTTCTTTTTTTGGGGGGGGTTCTGGTCATGGGGCCTGAACTCTGGGCCTGGGTGCTGTCCCTCAGCTCTTCAGCTCAAAGCTAGCGCTCTGCCACTTGAGCCACAGCACCACTTCTGGCTTTTTTCTTTTTGCTTATGTGGTGCTGAGGAATCGAACCCAGGGCCTCATGTATGCAAGGCAAACGTTCTACCACTGAGGCACCTTCCCAGCCCGAGACTGGTCCTTTTATGTAAGACGTTTTTATTTCCTTTATAGGCAATTTTTAGCTAGCATAAGGTTTTTTAAAATATATATTTTCATTGTAAAAATACTGTACAGAAGGGTTACAGTAACATGAGTAAGATGATGAGTACATTTCCTATTGAGTATTGTTATCCCTCCTTTATTTTTCCCTACCATCCCTTCCCTTCCCAAATCTCCACCTCCAAGATGTAAAGTTCATTTTCAACATAGTGTCTTATACATCTCATTGTTATAGTGGGTCAATCTGTATCCCTATTTCTTTGGACTACAGACTATAGACTTCTCAAAATAGTCCCTTGCATAGAAGTAATGAAAGTAATGCCAAAAATGGACAGAATAAAAAAAAAATTGTGAAAACCTGGAGATTAACTAAAGGCTTAAGTCAGTCAGGAAGCATTTCTTTAAGAAAACTGGCTGAGGCATAGAATTCCATTGTGTATATATACCACATTTTCTTGATCCATTCATCTACTGAGGGGCATCTGGGTTGGTCCATATCTTAGCTATGGTAAATAATGCTGCAGTAAACATAGTTGTTCTGGTAGCTTTAGTGTGGTCTTGTTTGTAAACATTTGGGAAATGCCCAAAAGTGGGATTGCTGGGTCATAGGGGAGCTCTATGTGAAGTCTTTTGAGGAACCTCCATACTGCTTTCCAAAGTGTCATTATATAGAGATTTATTTTGGCTGGTTGTGAGGCCCAAACTCTAGGCCTGGGCACTGTCCCTCAGCTTTTCAGCTCAAGGCTAGTGTTTTACCAGTTGAACCACAGTGCCACTTTCGGCTTTTTCTGTTTATGTGGTGCTGAGGAATCGAACCCAGGGCCTCATGCCTGCAAAGCAAACACTGTACCACTGAGCCACGTTCCCAGCCCCCCATTTGTTAGGAAATGGAAAAACTTGGAAAAAATTATATTAAGTGAAGTAAGCCAGGCCTAAAGAAACATAGGTCCCATGGTTTCCCTTATTTGCAATATCTAGTATATGTATGAGTCAAGCGGAAAAGGTCAGATAATGTGATGTTAGGAAAATGAACACTTAGATATGTATTTTAATGTTTTTTTCTTTCATGCATGTGTTTCTAACGCATTTATAAGATTATTTCTTTGTTGCTTTGTATGTCTCTCCCCCACAGTATAACCCCTGCTTTCACTATATTTGATGTCAGTATAACTTGTGGAGGAGATGGGGAAAAACAAGTCATTTAAGGATACAGGTGGACCTGTTGCAACAATGAGAAGTACAAGTTGTCATGTCCAAAACGAGCTTTACAACATCGGTGGGGGGGGGGGGGAAGGATTGGAATTGGGAGGGGAGGGGGGAAGCTGGGAAGGGATGTGAAGGGTAAACAAAGGAGGAGGCTGCAATGCTTGGTAAGAAATGTACGCATTATCCTGCCCATGTAATTGTAACCCCTCTGTACAGTATGTTCACAAATAAAATAAAATAAAAATAAATATATTTAAAAAATAAAAAAAGAAATGTACACATTATCCTGCCCATGTAATTGTAACCCCTCTGTACAGTATGTTCACAAAAATAAATAAATAAATAAAATAACTATGCTTTCTGGAATTCAACGAGAAAAAAAAAAAAAAAGAAAACTGCCTGAGTCTTGGTTTAGAACAAAACAAAATAAACCTGTAAGCTTTCAGGAGTGAAATCTTTCCTGGCTCCTATCTCATTTTCCAATTCCGTGGTAGACTTGAATGCCAACAGTCTATAGAAAGCACAGTGAGAACTAACAGGCAAGTCATTACAAGAATGGAAAAACATGTTTAAAGTTCCCCCAAAACTTCATTCTTCATTGAGTATAGTAACCATACCAGTAATACCAGAACTCAGGAGGCTGAGGCAAGACAGTCACTAATTGGTCCTTGGCTGTGTAGGCAGGACCTATGTCCTAAAATAACCCCAGAGAATTGCTCTTAATTGACTTGATCTTTTTGTGATTTCTTTGAAGAGCCAAGGGCAAGAAGTACTCAGCCATGGCTTTATCTGTAGTTTTCTCAGTGTCATATATATTTTTAAAAAAACCTTTCACTGGAGGATGTATGGAAAACAACTAATGGGAATGTGATTATTGATTATAATGAGGAAAAACAGTCAAAAAGCTTGAAAGTTAACACATAAACTTCAGAGGTACTTTGAGTGACTTGACATTTTCCTGGAATCAAAAAGGCCATGTGCACAGTAGGGGTGTGAGATGCTCAGGATGTGACCATCCCCACTGGTGGAATTTGAGTCTCTAAGTGCAAAGTGAAGGTTAAAGCAGAGTTGTCTACTGCTTGTTTAATAAACCGGCCAATCTGTATCCAGAGCCCCTCCATAAAGACTGGGGGAATGAATACTTCTTGCCATGTAAAGATTCAAGTCACAGGCTGGCTTCTAAAATATAGAGCAGAGGCTTCATTGTACAGTTATGACAAAGAATGCAGTCCTTTGTAGAACTGATTTAAATCAACCACTGAAATAAGGCAACATTAACAACTAAACCAAAACAGGAATCCGGAAGGGGAAATACTTATTTTTGTTGTCACATTATTATCATTAAAGTGTTCAATTTTCAGTCAAAAGCTAGAACCACACATCAGATCAAGCAGGGAAGTAAGGCCCTCTCTACATGAGGATGAAAGCAAATCTTCAGAAACTCTCCTTGAAGAAACTCAAACACTTTATTAGAGAAAGGCTTCAAACCCTTATAAATGTATTAACTAAAAGAAATCACATTAAAATCTTTCTACTTTCCTCCACCATGGACAAAAGCAGAAGTTCCCAATCTCTCCCAAGGGTGGAACAATAAGAAAAAATTTCTTTTTAAAAGACCTTTATTTTAGGCAATAATAAGGGTCAAGGTGAATGCAGATTAAAACAAATTTTAAAAAGACAACACAAGATAACATCCAGCAATAATATTGTTTCAAGGATGATTGTATTCTTTATCCTTTCTGTTTTGGTCTCTTTTTACCTTATTCTTTGCATAGAAACACAAGCTGTGGAACCTTGCTTTCATATTTGAAATGGTACAGCAAAGAGGGAAGTAAGAGCTTCTGGGGAGGGACAGGGCCTAGGGAATGGCAGGACAGCCTTGCCTGTGATTATGAGCTTATTGACCTCTCCCATCCTGCTCTGCAGCACTTCCCTTGGCAAAGCACATTCTTTGCAGTGAGGCTGATGAATTACTGTCTAAGCGGGGAGCAGTCTCAGCATAACAGCACCAGTTTGATGGGCCACAAGTTGAAGATAAATGACTAGAGAATATATCCAATTTATTCATTGGATTTTCCCCCATATAACTTCCAGCCAACATCTTTTATAGGGCAAAAGCAAAGCCAAAACAGACACTAGTAACTCATTGACTTCCCCAACTACAGCGTTTCTTCTCTTTACATAGATGGTTTTGAATAGCCACATGTGTATATAAATGCATGTCTTGCCTCCACTTAGATGTTAAAATTCATCTGTTTAACATCTCTTCTTCCTTTTTAGGACTTTCTCCAAGTGATTAGTACTGTAATATGTGCTGTCCTACATAGTGGAAAGCACTGTGTCTAGTTTTGATTATCTTTTGTTTTTGTTTACTTACATTCTCTAAATTTTATTCACAGAATGGTTACATTCCTCTGTTCCAGTATTATATTAAGATAGCTCATTTCTAAAAACAGTAGTGGTACTTACTAGATACTACATTGAAAATAAACTGTACAACTTGTTAGTGGGGACGGGAAAGAAAAACTGGGAGAGAGAGACAAGGGGGTGACATTGTCCAAAAAGAAATGTAATCATCACCTGACTTACCATATAATAACAATAAATTTAAAGATATCTCATTTCTAAACTTGTTGCCAGGAGAAAGGATAATAGACATGGAGGGCATTGATATGCTGCAGAGAATATACTGTGCTCTCTACTGAGAATACCGCACAGGATAGAGTCTGTAACCTCCAGTCTTGACATTACCACTATGAGTTAATGAATGAAGAAATCGAGACAAATAGTGATGAAGCCCCATCTTTAGGCTTCGCGTAATTCCCCAGATTCACAGGTATTTACTTGTAGTCTTCCTTTTACAGATACATTTTAGATTTAAGCAGGTAGTACTGCTTTAATTTTATACATTTTTAAAAATAGTAACATAAAAATCAATTCTTGTTATACTACTTATAAGAAATTAGAAATAAGCAGGGTGCTGGTAGTTCACGCCTGTAATCTTAGCTACTCAGGAGGCTGAGATCTGAGGATAACAATTCAGAGCCAGCCTGGGCAGCAAAGTCCATGAAACTCTTATCTCCAGTTAACCACCAGAAAACAGGAAATGGCACAGTGGTTCAAGTGGTAGACCACTAGCCTTGAGCTAAAGAGCTCTGGGACAGCACCCAGGCCCAGAGTTCAAGCCCGATGAATGACAAAAGACATAAAGTGGCTTAATAATATCACATTCAAATCTTATTTTTCCTTATAATAAGTGACATTAAAACTTTTGTGTTTTGTATTTCTTGTATGTAATCATATTTAAATACCCATTTATAATTTAATAGCATTTGTTGTATGGCATCATGTCATGCATATGTTCTACTGTTTGCTTGCCTTTTGATTAAAGTAAATCTATCACTTAACATTAACCATATATTGGTTTTTAAAATTGCTGTATGAATGATATTCAAGGTATGATATAGCTTAAATTTTAAAGTAAACTTTCTATTTTTGACATTATGAACAACACTGCCGCTCATGTTTACATAAATTAATCTTTTAGTATGGGCAATACATAGCTAATTTTTCCTGTTTCTATTTGGCCTCTTTCTTCTGTTGGTTTAAAGGAGTGCAGTTTAATTAACAAATGCAGCATTCATCAGGTTTGCCAGTTACTTCCCTCTTGCTCAGGAGTTTAACTGGTCCCCTCCTCCTCATTACAGCAGTTTTGTACCCACTGATACTGCCAACCAGACATCACATTCCTGATTCATGACCATCCAGCTCTTAAAACTATTGGGTGGCTGGGTGCTGGTGGCTCATGCCTTTAATCCTAGCTACTTAGGAGGCAGAGATCTGAGGATTGCGGTTCAAAGCCAGCTCGGGCAGGAAAGTCCATGAAACTCTTATCTTCAACAAACCACTCAGAAAACCAGCTGTGGCTCAAATGGTAGACACTAGCCTGGAGCTGAAGAGCTGCGGCACAGCGCACGTGCCAGAGTTCAAGCCCCAGGACCGACCAAAAAAAAAAGTATTGGGTGTTCCAGTGTCCACATTGTTGAAGAAGGTTCATAGAACTATAAAATTAAGAGATTAAAATGACCTACTGGGTCAACTGTTCTATCCAGATGCCAGCACAAGACTGTTTCTTACATTATGCATTATTAATGCGTCCAAACAGAATATACATTTTTAGAATCAGTCCTTCCATGTGAGGGAAAAAAAATAAGGGGGAGGGGGAAGAGTCCTTCTGTGAAAACAGGAATTCATCCAAATGAGTGATTTCAGAATTATATAAAAGATATAAAATGATAGATTTATCATAATCATAATAGGATCATTGATAGCAATGTCATTTTGTCTTATTTAAAAATGTTCTAAGTCATTATAACTTCTTCCATACTCCCAGGACAGTATTTCATTATTAACACCTGATTACTAATCGGGGAAAAGTAATCTCTGTCCAAAATAAACCTACTAATGCTATTAGTTGCATTAACTAGGTTAGATAGCTCAGAGCACAAGTAATATCCTGAGTTCAGAAATAATGATGTAAGAATTCTGTCAAGGACGAGAAGATGATTGATTCTTGCACAAATAATGGAAGTTGATAGTATATAGATTTTGTGAAAGTTCAACTAGAGACAATGCCTCACACATATTTTGCCATTATTTATTTCCCCACCCCCACCACTGATAGGACATTTCCGGATCTCATTTAGGAAATAGAAAAACAATGTTCTGTGATCATTGTAATGCCTTTCTCTAAATATGCCATTGATTCATTAGAACATCAATGGTTTTAAATATTCTGGTGGACAATGTTAAGATTTTTGAGTCTCTAAACAGAGAGATTTTGTTTTGGGGATATTTTTTGCCCTGAGAAAGACTTAGAAGGTAGAAGAAGACTGTATTTATATTATTATATGTACACAAATCTTTTCCAGTGTCTTTAGATATATTAAGGGCAAGTATGTGGTTTATATTCATAATTTTAGAACTCAGCACAGTAGCTGGTAAACCAGAAACAGCAGTGTTTTATTGATTAAATGAATAAATGAACCATCATTTCTCAAATCTATTAGCTCAACCATTATTCTATTATCACAGTCATTTATGGAATTTATGACTAGAAGAAATTTAATAGATAAGTTAATGTAATAAATATTTCATTTTTACAAATAAGAGAATTGAAAACTAGAAAGGTAATGAATTAATCTTGGCCTCTTATTAGATAGTGTGTTTGTTAAGTTTAGGAAAGTATTTAGAATAAAGGAAAAATTAAAGTATTGTTATAATATACATACTTAGTCACACCGATTTCAGGAGAGCATGCTTAGTCATTATTGGGTCGCTAAAAGTATTCCCGTGCTGTGGGCACTTAAATAGATCTTAACATTTATGTTTCCACTAATGAATGGCCAGTCACACAATGTCCCAATGTCTTTGACCTCCTGCTCTGAGATGTTCTATTATTTTTGCCTTTTGTTTCATTCTCTGGTTTTATCACAAGATGGAGCCAGTGTGCTCTGACACCACGGAATAAGAATTAACTGGTAATCTGCATGTTCTTGAGTTGAAATTGGATACAGGTTGAGTGAATTTCAAGGATTGTCATGTTTTCCTCTTTGCTTTGAAATTATAGTATACACTCTCCAGTACTTGTTGAATATATTACTTGACATTGTCTTCAAAGGCCACATATGTCTATAGCTAAGAAAGTTCAGTGCTGGTTTTCATTCACATGACTTCTGCTGATTGCAATGAGCTTCTACCATCTTCTGTTGGAAAACACATAAAATACTCTCATGTGACCAAGATTACAGTCATCATTCCTGTTTGGGTCTATATCCCAAAAAAATTACTACCATACACATGTTTGTATTTCAGCTCATAAACTTACATCTACATTTCTATAACCTGGTGGAACTTTTAACTCCAATTATATTTGTGTCTTCATGAATCTGAAATTCCTGGAATCTTAAACCATATTAAACATCATGGATGACTAATTATTCACGGATCATCCATTTTTTTCTTTGGATTTTTGGAAAATTTTTAAATTTCATTTCACAACTCAGTTTCCTGTTGCCTTCTGTGTCTTCCTTGACAATGAAGATTACTATTATAGTTGGGAGCAAAGGACCTTCCCACATTCTCAATGAAACACGTGGTTATACTTGGAGATTCTTCCACATCTTCAATGGTGCTGCCAAATCAAACTTCCCTTCCTCACAGGTTCAACACACACACACACACACACACACACACACACACACACACACACACACACACACACACACACACCATTAACTGGAAGGATCTCTTTTAATTAAAGAGATAAAACACATCTTTTCAAATCCGGTTCTCTCAATGCGTTTAAACATTTGGAAAAAAAAATCAAGAAGTCTGAATACAAACTTCATCTGAGAAAGGTACATTCTTCTACTTACTTAAAGGGCAAAGGAAAGGTCAAAATATGGAAGACTAAAAGCAGACAGGGAAATGAGCAAACATAAACCTTTGGTTCAAAAATTTTAAATATATACAGAAACTTTTTTGGATACATATGCTTAGGAAATCATTCCATAAGCGCAGAAAATACCATCTATCATCGTTGCATTACTATGTGCAGGAAGATTGGCCAGAAATCGGTAAAAATAAAGAAATAATAACTGAAACAATGTCTTAAAATTCGACAGCTTGCTATGTCCTCAAAACAATAAATAGGCTTATTTATTTGTGCCTAATGAATAAATTTACTATATAATGTTGTAATACTAAAAGAATTTACCGCAACCCTGTTACTATCCTACAGTCGAAGGCGCTTACTTTTTCTCTATTATTCTGACCTTTTTGATGAGTGCATGAGTCTGCTCATTGTTAGGATTAGATGTGGCATAGAAGCTATTGAATTCTGTAATTGGGCATGGCAGCACATACCTGTAATTCTAGCTTAGTGGAATTAGGCAGGTTAAGTTCAGATAGAACTAGTTCCAGTTCGTTTTCGACATAATGACTTGTGTGTCTCATTGTTGCAATGGGTCCACCTGTATCCCTATTTAAACAATTTGATTTTTCCCTTCCCCTCCACAAAGTATACCAACATCAAATGCAGTGAAACCAGGGGTTATACTGTGAGGGAGGGACATACAAAGCAACAAAGAAATCATCTTATAAATATGTTAGAAACAATGGCAAGAAAGAAAAAACATTTGAATCCTTATCTTGGGGTTCATTTTGCCTAGCATCAACTGATCTGACCATTTCTGCTTGTCTCAGACATATACTAGTTATTGCAAATAAGGGAAAGCATGGGACTTATGTTTCTTTGGGCCTGGCTTACTTCACTTAGTATAATTTTTCCAAGTCTTTCCATTTCCTAACAAATGGGAGGGGGAAGGGCACATGGCTGGGGGGAGGGGAGATCGGAAGGGATGGGAAGGGGAAACAAAGGAGGAGGCAACAATGCTTGATAAGAAATGTACTCATTCTAACTGGGGTGAGAATGGCAAAAAACAAGAACTCTAACAACAACAGATGCTGGAGGGGATGTGGACAGAAAGGAACCTTACTTCATTGTTGGTGGGAATGTAAACTTGTTCAACCACTTTGGAAAGCAGTATGGAGGTTCCTCAAAAGACTTCACATAGAACTCCCCTATGACCCAGCAATCCCACTTTTGGGCATTTACCCAAATGTTTACAAACAAGACCACACTAAAGCTACCAGCACAACAATGTTTATTGCAGCATTATTTACCATAGCTAAGATATGGAACCAACCCAGATGCCCCTCAGTAGATGAATGGATCAAGAAAATGTGGTATATATACACAATGGAATTCTATGCCTCCATCAGAAAGAATGACATTGCCCCATTTGTTAGGAAATGGAAAAACTTGGAAAAAATTATATTAAGTGAAGTAAGCCAGGCCCAAAGAAACATAGGTCCCATGGTTTCCCTTATTTGCAATATCTAGTATATGTATGAGTCAAGCGGAAAAGGTCAGATAATGTGATGTCAGGAAAATGAACCCTTAGATATGTATTTTAATGTTTTTTTCTTTCATGCATGTGTTTCTAACGCATTTATAAGATTATCTCTTTGTTGCTTTGTATGTCCCTCCCCCACAGTATAACCCCTGCTTTCACTATATTTGATGTCAGTATAACTTGTGGAAGAGATGGGGAAAAACCAGTTGTTTAAGGATACAGGTGGACCTGTTGCAACAATGAGAAGTACAAGTTGACATGTCCAAAACGAGCTTTACAACGTCGGTTGGGGGGGGGGGGGGTGAGGAGGGGGAAGGAGAAGGATTGGGATTGGGGGGGAGGGGGGAAGCTGGGAAGGGATGTGAAGGGTAAAAAAGGAGGAGACTGCAATGCTTGGTAAGAAATGTATGCATTATCCTGCCCATGTAATTGTAACCCCTCTGTACAGTATGTTCACAAATAAAATTAAATTAAATTAAGAAAAAATTAAAAAAATAAATAAATAAAAGACTTCCCAGATGAAAAAAAGAAAAAAAAAAGAAATGTACTCATTGCCTTGCCCATGTAATTGTCACCCCTCCGTATGGTATTTTACAATAAAATAAGAACTAGTTGCAGGACAGTTTGAGCTGTGTCAATAACTTATTTCAAAATAAGAAAAAAGAAACAAAGTATAGGTTTTCCAATACTACATATTCTAGTTTTCTCCCCAGGAGTTAAAGATTTTATTTACCTTTTTCATTTTTGATTTTTATTTTTTAATGTCAAGGTAATGTACAAAGGGGTTACATAAGTTAGTACATAAGTAAGGTAATAAGTACATTTTTTGTCAAACTTGTTACCCCTACCCTCATTTTCTCCCACCTCTCACCCCAATCCCCGCCCCACTTGTACAGATTATTTCCAAAACCAATATAGATGCCCCTCAGTAGATGAATGGAGCAAGAAAATGTGATATATATAAATTTATATGTGCATATGTATGTGTATGTATATACACACAGACACACAATGGAATTCTATGCTTCCATCAGAAAGAATGACACCACCTCAGTTGTAAGGAAATGGAAAGATTTGGAAAAATCATATTAAGTGAAGTAAGCCAGACCCAGAAAAACACAGGTCCCATGATTTCCCTTATTTACAATAAATAGTATACATCTAGGATAATCTTAGCAGATGAACAGAATATCTCAATAGCTACATACATATGACCGTAATGATGCTAAGTGAAATGAACACTCAAGACATGGACACAGAGATTTTTCTTTGTTGTTGTTTTTAATGTACTATGTGATTTCTTTTTCTTTTACATGTTCTTCTCCCTATGGTTTTTCTCCTGTTATCACTGTATTTGATTTTGGTACCCTGGTATAGTATGTTCTAGTTTTTAATCTTTCAATCCAAGTACATAGTTTTAAGGTTATTATTGGACTATTTCTCTCATAAATGATCAGCATAATAAATCATTTTCTAATAAAGTAACTTCCAGTTTGTTCCATACATAACTATTTCTTATGAGTAGTTTTTGATATTACTTTCCCCCCCACAGTTATAATTAACATGAATTACTTTTACTTTCCAAGGGAGTTTCACATTAACATATATGCATAATGTACCTTGTTGAGAATTATTGTCACAGTGAGCCTCCATCATTTGCTTCTTTTCAAACCAGTCTCAACAGGCATATAGTATTTTAACCTCATTCACCCTCCACCCTATCAGTTTGCTGTCCTCACTCCCACTAATGCCTATATCCTAGCAGGACCTGTTATACATTCCCGTTAGTCTTCTTTCTTTTTTGGTGTATGCTAATTATTCAAAAGGGCTTCACTATGTCATTGTACAATACGTGTACAGTATTTTAATCAGATAAATTCCTTCATGCTGTTGCTTTTCTGCCTTCACTATTTCTATTATTCAATAACTTTCAATGAGTTTTGATTTTCTATCTTGAGTCACAGATCCAGTGTAACTCAAGGAGCAATAGAGAATGATTGAATACTTTTATATTCTTTAAAACATTATACCAATGGTTCTCCAGACCTTGTGTGTATATGTGCATATGTATGTTAATGAATTTCACCAAAATAAAAAAACACAAAAGCATAAAACCTACATTTCCCAGGAGACCTCAAGGTTCACTGACTTATTTAAAAGTTTAATGATTGAAATATTTTTAAATGTCAAAATCTCAGCAACCAAATTACTTTATGCCCCAACACATGCTAGACTAGAAAATAAAAGGCCCACGAGCTTGTCCTGAAGGTGAACTCTGAAATGCTCAATATATTAACAGTCCCTGGAGCATAGCTCTCTCCTAGAGTAAAGGAAATACATATGTGCATGTATATATATGTATATGTATATATATGTATGTATGCATATATATATAATTTTCCTAGTCTGTTATCTCTTGGTGATAATTATATCTTCAATAATGGAGCTTTATTCTTTCCTCTCTTTTACTACTCAATCTCTCAGTATTGATGTATTGCTTTCTTTTCTAAGTGTTTCAAGCTCTACATTCTGCATAATTTCTCAGTGCATTCTAGTTTCTTAAACCAGCTATCCTGTTTTAGTTTAGTTTTTCCCTACTCTCCTTTTCTTACCCCAAATGCTAAATAATTGAGTTTGTTATATCCATATTTTTGTCACTTGATACTGCTTTCTATTTGATCTTTAATACTTATGTCAGTAACTTTTATGCTCAGTTAAAAGAAGTTTTAGAATTATACAGAATGCTGAAGGGAGAAATGAGCTATCCTGTCTTTTAGTCAGTAATTTATTTGTTCTTCTGTTCATTTATTTAATGCCCATTTATGAGCAAGGCTAAGCCTGTTTTAAAAAAAAAGCATGAGTTTCATTTCTTGAACTTTAAGAGCAGATAAAAATGAATAAATAAAATGTCATATTCAGGATAATATTAAAGATCATGGAGGTCAGAAGCTCTATAAACAGGATGCATCCTAGGCAAAAATGGGAATTAAAAATATGGTCATGCTCTATATTCTTTACCTTATATACAGTGTACTCACACACACATCTGTGGGACAGTTGGGGGAAGGGCATAGAATCCAAGGGAAAAGAGGGAAAAAGTGCAGCAGCGGAACACACTGGACATCGATGAAAATGAGCTATGCAGTCCATGGATGGATATGGGAAGGAGGGGCTGGGAGAGAATGAGGGAACAGATGACACAGTACAAAAGGAAAGTACTCACTACCTGACATATCACCTCTAAAATAAAAAATGTAGTCATGGATTCCAGACCTCAAAGTCTCAGCGAGTATTAAATTAGTTTGGAAGTTTGCATATCTATTGCATCTTAAATGAGTGTTAGAATAATACTGAGATACGATTTGTATCCATAGATGTAATCCAACTTTTAATTCATTTCTGGAATCATTTCTATTTATTATATTACAAAACACAGAGTCCAAGAAATAATATTCCAAAATGTTAAGGCATAAATACATCACATACTCAGATTTAGTAAAACACTACATTTGATTCTTGAGTCAGCCTCTTTTGACTTTGGATAACTCTGACCATTATAAATTCTCCTTGCTTTGAAAAGATCAGTTATATGTTATTGTCTACCAGTTGATCTTTTTTCTTTCTTGTCATGCTAAGTTAGAGCACTTGTTGGTACAAAGTTCACACATATGCATAAGCACACACACAGGCACACAAATTTTTATCTTCATCCTGTGGAGTTGAAATGCAATGCTACTTTATCATTAGCATATGCATGCAAAATATATTGATAGTTTTAGCTTGTATAATTACTACGTGACAGAATTTTATTCAAGCTAAAATTTTGTGACTAATTTCATGACCTCTAGATAGTATATCAAGGCTTATGGTTCTTACTAACACAGAAGAACAATGCGTAAAGAATTAACATAAAAGTACATTGCATTGCTATGTCCTTCTTTACACTATCATATCTACGCATTCCCACCTCACTCCCATTTCATTCACTTGAACCAAACTATTTGCCACAAAGTATATACTGTTCATATTTTTGGCTCATGATCTTTTAAGTATGGTTATCTTTTCCCACAGTATTTCAGATTCTTTCCAGAATTTTATGCAAATTAATACAGTGATAAGGAAGTCTGCAGCAGAGAATAATGTAGGAGGAAGGCATGACCCCTCCTGAGCTGCTGTAGTAGGTGAGTCCGCTGAAGTTCTGTATTCATGTTTCATATCTGTGCATGCATGTATAAATGAGGTGCCAGATTTATGATAGCTCAGGCTTCCCATCTAAACTAGACCTTGCTTTTATCTATAAAGAAAGATCACAATTCTAACAGATACAAAAGCCCAAGAAGTTCTTCTTTATAGTTATGAGTTGCTTAATAAGGAGAGGTGTTTGAAAAAACCATCAGTCTATAGGGCTGTCATGTGTCATCATTGTAGAGTATATTCAGTACTGTATTGTTCAGGTTAGTCTCTGGATGTAGTCTCTTGAAATAAGGGGGCAGTGTACACAAGATACATGAGGCTGCTGCTAAGTCTAAGAACACATACTGCTCCAGTAGACTTTCATTTTTTTTGTTCTATAACAATAGCAATAACATAGCAATAAAAAGCATACTAAGTATATAATCCAAGAACTCATGTATTTGTTATCATTATCAAGAATACCATACACAGTTGTAGGGTTAGACTTTACAGACTGGTAGTATAGTAGATTTGTTTACACAAGCATCATTGCATACATGAGTCATGAGTCATGCTGTGATTTTAGGTTGATGACACCGTCATTAGGCAATGGGAATTATTTAGCTCTATTATCATGTTAGGGGACAACAGTCATGTATTTGTTCCCTCTGGAATAGTAATGCTGTGTGATGTACAAATGTCTGTATAGCTGTAAAGCTCACTTTATTTTCCTAACTTACGGAAAAAGTGATGACAGCACATAAAGAAAACATTAAGGAAACTATAAAAAGCAAACAATAAGGAAACTATAATTTTGTTTCTCTCAGTCATTCCTTCCTTCTCAGCAAGCTAAAGAAAGGAATTGTGTAATGTGTGTCTCGGGTGTGAAATAAAAATCTCTACAGGATTTCCACTATTCTGTTAAATACAGAGGAGATGTGCATGCCCAAGCTTTATAAAAACTCATGATTCTACACATAAGTGAAATACTTTATATTTGTATGTAGAACTGAAAGTAAACAATAAATAGGTAATAAAATTTATTCTAGAAATTAAAGAATTCTATTTTTATCTCTTTATAACCATAGTTATTTATCGAAACATTCACTTCCATTTGGTGATAATTGCAGATTTCCATGTATTTTAAAGAGAAATAATGAAAAAATCCTATGGGTTCCTTATTCATTTTGTCCAATGAGTACATTTAGAACACGACCATAAAATATTACAACTAGAATATTACTGTTGGCATAATAAATTCAAAGACCATCTTTCTAGGATTTCTTAAATTATGAACTTAATAGTTACAAGACTTTATATACTCTGTATTGCATCAAATGACTTGTGAAAGCTTGTGGTTCTAGATAAAATGATGTAGTTGTTACATTTGCTTATGTATTGATGATGTCTACATTCTATAGTGATGTCCTGTTTGCATTCTTAGTATTAATGGTTTTTATTGTACTATGAGGCTCTGATTCTGCTATTTTGGGAATAGCCTCTGTTGGCATCCCAATATGTGGGGTTTTCCTCCTAATTCTTAGTGGGGAGGGAGTTCCGACTTCTCACATGATCTTCATTGATGTTAAGGAGGTGTTCTTAATCAGTGACAGAAGGGATGCCTTAGCTCCCTACTGGGCTTTCTGTGACACTTGGTATGGTGGAGGAATTCTTTTTTCAGAGTTACTACTTTTAGTGAAGGGCAAAGAACATGAGCCCTGGAATCGTTCTTCCTAAACTAGGGCTTTCATATTAACTCTTTGAACTCAGACCTGGTATTTAACATCTCTGTAAGTCATTCTCTTTCTATCCATTAGAAATTACATGGCAACCTCTACCTCAAGGAATTAAGATCAACTGATTCAAGACAGTAGAACATTGAGAACAACATATGTACAGTAAGCATGTAAAAATGATCTGGAAACTCTCATTTGGTTAGCTACAAAATAATATCTCTTAGAAAAACCTGCTAGTATTTCAATGTCACCTGATTATTTTATTGCAATCTACTAACTACAAAATTACTTTAGATCTATATAGATAAAGGTCCTTACTGTAATCCCAGGAAGACATTATGATTAACAAATGAAGCCTATTTCTTTTCAGATAATACATGTTCTAATATGACCCTTCATATCATTAGGAAGTAACATTGGAGGATCATTATTCTCACAAAGCCATCTAATACTCACCAACAATAATTTCATTAAGTATATTATCATGGACAATGCTTAAGATCCTCTCAAACATTTATAGTAATTATGTTAAGAGTAAGAATAAAAAAATTATACTTTGAGCCCTTCTATTTAGGCTTCTGAAAAATGGTTTCCTGTGTGGTACAGTAAGTCGAAAGTAAATGTACATATTTGAAGATTCAGAGATGATTATGTTAAGAATCTGGCAGACTCTTCAAGTCTGTTATATTATTTATTTAAAAAATCTATAGTTTTACTGTTGAATCTATAACTAGAACCAGTAGTTGTACTGAAATATTTTCTACATATCCAATACACAAAAGGAGGCAATAAAAATATGCCGTGGGGCCATTTATTGGATTAAAAATCTGAATGTCAAAATAGAAATTAATCTAAAACAAAAAAGTTAAACCTCTTATTGTATGTTCTTACAAAAAGTAACAAAACAACACCTAAAACAATCATTTGGACTATTTTCAATATTTCAGTATTCTAATGCTGCATGAAAGATAACCAAGTCTTGCACAATTTAACATAATTGTCATGCTCAAATATTTTATTTTAATGTACATTTTTCTTCACTGTTTTGAAATCCTCCATAGCATATCCTTGATATTTGACCTGATCTTGATTGGTATTTTTCTATTGCCATACTAATTATTTTACCATTTATTTAGGTATTGATGTATGTTTTTAAATTTTTAACAGATGCACTACCTTTCTATGTGGTTACATAACCATTATTTTTAATGTTTTTAATTAGAATTAAATAATTGTATGAAGAAACCACATTGTAATATTCATAACAAGTTCACCTACATCTATAGTTCTTTAAACTTTCTCCCTCCTCCCTCTGTCTTACTAACGAATTTTGGTTGGTTCCATTTTCATACCAGTATTTATTTCGCTTCTGTAATGTGCTCTCCAGTTATCCTCTTCATTCCTCCTTCTCCCATCTGCTTCCCTCCCCACAAATCAGTCCCCTTTGTTCATAATATTATACCATTTTGTTTTATATATAGATTAGGCATGTGAATGAAACTATTGATATTTGTCTTTGTCTGAGCTTGACTTATCTCACTTATCACTATGATCTCCAGTTATATCTATTTTCCTACAAAGGACATTATTTCATTCTTTTTGATGACTGAATAATACTCATGTGTGTGAGTGTGTGTGTTGTGTGTGTGTCTATGGGTATGTGCGTGCTTATATATGTATATGTTTCCATATATATGTATATGTATGTGTGTGTATACACACACACAGGCTATTTTAAACATGGGGAGTATAGAGATCTCTTTTGTATGTTGAGTTACCCTCCTTTGAATATATGTTCAAATTGTGGTATAACATGTTTATATAGTAATTCATTTTCAGTTTGAGTAAACTTCATTGCCAGGCACAATAATAATATAGAACATTAACAAATCAATAAAAATGAAAATTCTGTAATTTGAATATCTTGAAGATATACCTATAATTTTAGGTAAATATATAGATTCTGTGTGAGCTTTTTGTGACCAACATGTTCTTCAGTACTCCCAATAAAACATTGATGGATTGCTAGTAACAGTGGCTCACACTTTTATTAGATCTCCTTAAAATCTCCTTAGATCTAAAGATCACAGTACAAGGCCAGCTTAGACAAAACTTTTGCCACACCCCATTGCAATCAGTAAAGCTGTGTGTGGTATCATGCACCTGTAATCCCAACTACACAGTAAGTACACACAGGAGCATCACTCTTCAGGCTGGCTCAGGCATACATATGATACCCTGTTTAACAAATAGGGCAAAATGGATCGGAGGCATGACTCATGAGGTATTGTGACTGCCTAGCAAGTTTAAGGCCCTGTGTTAAGCCTACAAACCACAAAACAAAGCTCACTTAAAAGGAGTGAGTTTTCTGATATATAAATTAGACTTTATTGCATCTGTTTAAAAATAGACCCTGGTCTGTGTTCTTTAGTAGTTTTAGATGAATATGTGTTTTAGAAAGAGTGATAAATTAGAGAATATATATTGACAACTTTCTTTTCCCCTTATTCCAGAAAAGGGAGGAAGTGCTTATGGCCAAAAATGTATTCTAAACCTATTTGTGATATTTTTGTTGTGACCTACTACTCTGAAGGTTTGTCTTCAAGGACACATGGCCTTCCAGTGAAAATTAGGTTCACAGACAACTACATCCCATAAGAGCAAAAATCCATGATTATGTATTATATTGAGCAGCTGTAGAAGCTACTTCATCAAATAGTAAGTCCAGTAATCAATCATACCTAGTAACAGTGAACCATGTGTGACTCATTGAGGAGCAATGAGAGTCAACCACTTGTTAGCCAATAGAGCCTACAGCCATCCGCCTATCTTATATAATGACTCTGTGTCATAAAATTTGTATTTCAGTTTAATAGCCACTTTGCAATTTTTACAAAATTAAAGGACTAGATAATAGAAGACTTTCTGAATTTAAAGATGAATACAGATTTTGTTTAATTTTATTTTATTGTAAAGATGCTGTACAGAGGGCTTACAGTTACATGAGTAAGGTAATGAGTACATTTCTTGTCAAGCATTGTTGATTTTAGAGGAAAGAGCACATGAAGGAAACATTGCAATTCTACATCAGAAAAGGAATAGTATGAGAGAGACATCAACTCATGAGCAGCAAATTAAACTGAGATTCTGTAAAACAGAATATCTAGAGCCTACAATATTTTCAATTTAAAAAGGCAATGCAATTATCAAGAAAACTAGGTCTTAGTTGACTTTGTCAACTAATCCTTACTGAACTCTTAGGCTTTTAGCAACTTTGGGAATTGTGGCACATATTAGAAAAATGATAGAAGTCTAACTGCAGTCCTTCGTCTCTTTAAAAAAAATGGCGGCACTCTGTTAATGGAACTTTGTTTGATAATTGGATAACTCAAGATTTTAAAACAACCATAGTATAAAAACCCTTAAGTGGATATGTCACTCATGATAGAAAAATATTGCCGATTATATAATAAATACAGAATTCCCCGATACAGACATTTTAGGACATCCTTAAAGATTAGGCTGAATTCCTATAAAGAAGAGGCAAGGGCCAGTATGTGGTGGTACTTGCTTGTAATCTCAGACATGTAGGAAGCAGAGATGATAAGATCTTAGTTAAAGTGAACAAAGCTGGAGGGTGGCTTGCCTGCAGAACACAGGCCTGAGTTCTGGCTCCAGTAGCACAAGGAAGGAAGGAAGGGTGGGAGGGGAGGGAGGGAGGGAAGGAAGGAAGGAAGGAGGGAGGGAAGAGGAGGGAAGGGGAGGGAGGAGAGGAGGGGGGAGGGAAGGGAAAGAGGGGAAGGGAAGGAAGGAAAGAATACATAAACACTGATTGACTGAAGATATTTACTATAGGAAAAATCAATCCATGTTTGAGGAACTGATCATTCACTTAAGCTTTTCCTAAATTTAGTTTAATAAAATATAGTATTTATAGTTCGTTGTATTCATACATCCAGTCTTTTAGAGATAGTTAGAAATAGAACTTAACAAAACTCGTAACCTCATTACCTTATCAATGCTTTTCTTTTCTTTTTTTTGTTTTTTGTTTTTAGTTTACATATAACATTTGTTGCTGGTATTTTCAGCAAGTAAATTTTTTCTCAACTTTAAATTTTGAAACCTTGGTTGAGAACTCAGGAAACGTATTATTCTGTATGCCTAAAAATAAAAATGACAACATTACTGGTCTGAACTGGCATGTGGTGTCTAAGGTTAAGATTGTCATTTCTGAGAGTATGCAGGACCGAACTGACCATGACCTTATTAGTCATACCTGTACCTGTTGCCGTTAAGCATGTGTTTCAAGCCCTATCTTTAGCTAACTATGAATCATTCTTGCAAATAAGGTGTCCTGAAAAGAATCAGTTCAGAAAACAAAGACAGACCTTGAAATAGCAAATTCAACAGGACATATTCTGTAGCTCTTTACTTTGCTACATGATGTTAGTGTCACATTGTTCAAGTTCTACCATGAATGATCACTATTTCCAATGCTTGAATATTAGCTCTACAAAATAGATACTTATGTATACCCACTACACTTAAGATTTCACAGCTATTTAATATTTTTTTCAGCTATCTTTAACCATTTATAAGTGGTATGAATAATATTGGTTGTAGTTTTTAAAATAATAATTCCTGAATATTCTAACTTATTCCAAATTCTGAAGCTTGGTATGTGGGAGAGGGAGTTGGATTTGGAAACAGAATCTATGTTTGCAGAAAGTATTATAAACATAATTTTTCTGATAATTTCTGATGCTATTACCCTATGCATCACCGTGTCAATTTTGGAAAATACTTATCTTTGACGCAATTTGATTTCATTTTTGTGATTTGCAAATACCTTGTCTGGTTTCCCTTATTTGCAATAACTAGTACATGTGTGGGACAAGCAGAAAAGGCAAAAGCTATGTACATATAAGATGATGTTAAGCGGAATGAACTCAAAGATAGGGGCACAAATATCTTTTTTCTTTCTTGCTATTGTTTCTAATGTATTTATAATGAACCATGTGATTGTTTTTGTTGCTTTGTATGTTCTTCCCCATGGTATAACCCCTATTTTCACTGTATTTGATGTTGGTACCCTGCATCTTGTACATACACTTTTCTAATTTGGGGAGGGAAAGGGAAAAAAATCAAAATGCTTAAATAAGGATACAGGTTGACCCACTGTAACAATATGTACAAAACACTATGTTGAAAACGAACATTACAACTTCGGTGGAGGGGGGAGTGTAGTTGTGGAGGTGGGAGGGGAGGGATGGTAGGGGGAAAACAAAGGAGGAGACAACAATGCTCAATAGGAAATGTACTCATTACCTGTAACTGTAACCCCTCTGTACAGCATTTTTACAATAAAAACGTACAAAAAATTCCTTGTTTGTCTCTATTAGAATTCAAAGATGGTGAAGATTAAGTCTTGGTTATACTAAATTTTTTATATTACTCCAATATCTATGCACCTCCAGAGTCAACTTACATTGCACATTCTTCTTTTATGGAGTGCAATGTGAAGATCAAATGAATGGTTTAGCTGACTATATATGGTTTAAATTTTAACCCAAGTATTATGAACTTATTTTTAACATGATTTTTTCAGTGATCTGCTCTGTGTAATGATTTCAACCTTTTCAGTTCATGTGTTTTAAGAGGTAAAATAGGGACTGGCCAAAAAGGCTCAAGGAATTCTGATATTCTACATTTTGATAAAAGTACAAGATTGATTTATCATTCACACCAGGCACTGTTTCATAATGTCCTTGCTCATTTTGTAGAAATTGACACACCACATTTTTTTCTGCAAAATCCCTGAAGCAATTTGTTTTCAGAACAAGGTCAAGGAGGAAGAATGCTGTCTTCAGCATCATTCTGATTTCAAACCTCAAATTAAATCTGTCCTGGATTTTAGATGACACGTTTGACCAATAAAGTGCTTCATCTAGTGAGTTCAGTTCAATTCTGTGGTCACATTTTAGTGTTTACTGGGAAATATGAGAAACTGAATCAAGTGACATAAAATAGTGCTCTTAATATGTAAAGTTAAGAAATATCTGGTCTTGACTCTCCTTTAAATAGGCAAAAGGTTGGAACCACTTACATTAGAACTCAATAAGGTATTTTAAGAAAGATTTAGCAAATCAGCATGATTGATTATTTACCAGTAAGTCACATTACTACTTTCTTAGGATTGATAAGTTTTTTTCCATCTACTTAGAACTCAAAGTGCTTATGAAGTTTGAACAGACAAAGATTTGCGTGTGTGTTAAGATTATAAAACAAGACACTGTGTTTCTTTAAAGGAACTAGTTGATCAGTCTTCCACTGGAAGGAAAAACCAAATCTGTGCTGTAGTTTGTCTCACATACCCACATGTGATTCTTCATGTAATAATAAAATCTGTTCCTGCTTAGGAATTATAAACACATTAAAAACCACCTCTCAGTAGAGGTAAGTAGAAGAAATAGTTATATGGTACAATAGTAATACCAATTCTCAAACTCAAAAGTAGTCAGATAAAAGACCATAAGGTCAACAAAAACAGTCAAGGGGAAAGGGCAAAACTAGAGGCTAGCTGCAATGTGATAATTTAGTATGGAAAATCATTTATCTTTGGACTTAAATTTTAGAAGTAATTCCAAGAAGCAGTACAGAACAATAACAGCAGAAAATATTCCATGTAAGAAGCTAAACGTTAGCTGCATACAGAAAAATAACTGTCAACTGCCTCCCCTCCAATATGCCACAATATGTGCATAACTAGTTTGTATTCTCATTCCATTTGTTCAGGCAAAGACATCTTTCAATTAATTCTTGGCATGATTCTCCCTAGCCAAAACATGGCGTGTCTTTCTACTAATCCAGTGTCATTTGCAAATTACCTCAGAAGCTTAATCTATAAGATTCTCACCTTGTCCCTGACATTATTGTCCTTAGTGATTAGGAAATTAGGCTAGTTGATCTGGGGCAAACTACTAATCTTTCTGTTCCTGAGTTAGCTTATTTATAAGATCAGGGCAATACAACCATTTTATTAGTTCATTACAAAATTTCATGATACATTTTACAAAGTTTAAAAATAACAGCTACTCTCTAGTTTATATAAAACACTCAAGGTCTGGGAAGGTGGCTCAGTGGTAGAGTGCTTTCCTTGCATTTATGAGGCCCTGGGTTTGATTTCTCAGCACCACATAAGCAGAAAAAGGCAGAAGTGGTGCTGTGGCCTCAAGTGGTAGAGCTCAAGCCTTGATCCCAGGCCCAGAGTTCAGGCCCCATGACCAATAAAACAAAACAAAAAAGCTAATAATTATTTTATTCTTTTTGTCATTGCTGTCTTCTATTACTGTAATGGGTGCATGCAGTAGACTGGAGATGACAGACTATGTGGAACATTCCACAAAGGCCAGTGTTTAGCTGTGCATCTATGCATCCCAGCAAGTAGACAGTATTCAATGCAAGCAGTGGGGTGTGTACTTTATGACCAAATATAATTTGCTATTGAACCTAAACATATAACTCATATGCCAGGCATATTAACCCAGTTCAATAGTTTAAATGGATAGATTAAGATCAAAACAAATGAAGGGATGCTCTGGGTATATATTTTAGATTGCCATTAACTAGTGAGTAGCTCTGGCAAGTTGATAGACAGACCACCTCCATGTGTGTAGACAATTGAGCTCTCTTTGAAGGTTGGGCAAGTAGAGTTGGAAGGGTGAGGTTGATAAATAGCAGCCTGAAGAGTTCCAGATTAAGTGCAATGCAATGTCCATTACAGGGTGCCTGAGGTTTTTTTTCTTTGCATATGTATGGTCAGTTGGCTGTCTTACAGTCAGCAGTAGTGGCTGTTGTGCATTTTCTCCTTTTCATAGCCAGGAATAAACAAGCTCTTGTTTGTGAGTGAGAAATTACTACAGTTTCTAGAAGGAAGTCTGTAGGCAGGTATATCTTCCCTTGTATGCTACAGGCAATAACTAAGTGAAAACAGTGCATGCCCTGAATTGGGCTTTACTGTTGTGTTGCTTGGCCATCCATCCAAAGAACATATGATCATCTGTCACAAGTTGCTGGTGAAGTCTCATGCAGCATACCTGCGTGTAATAACTGACTCTCCTTTCCTGTGTAATCTTTTCAAAATAACTTATGTGGTCCCAATATTCTCATGTGTGAAATAGGAATTAAAATAATATCTATATCATCAGATAAGATTAAGTAAAAGTTCATCCCTGTAAGACATTAGAATAATGATTTTTTTTGTATTGGTTGCTATGTATTAAATAAAAGCAAACAGAAGAGCTTTTAATCTCCTCAAGAAAATAATTTCATGGTGTTTTCGATATTAATTATCAATAAATTGTACAATTCAGTAACTTCAGGGATACTGGTTGGGGAACCTAACACCACAGGCCTAATTTAGTACAAATAAATCTAGTCTTTTGTCTTGATTTGCAGATAAATTTGAGAAACTGTTCTTAGAGTAGGATTAGTGATGTTTTCAATTTCTTCCTCTTCTCTCTTCTCTTCTAAAAGAAAAGCATTGGCCAATTTGACTAACCCATTTGAAGAGTCCTATTCAGAGTTACAGAGGGCTATTCCTTAATTCTAACCCACCACAGTTTGTCTTTATTAATTTTGAGAAAATGATAGAAACATACATCATTTGTCATAGCACCATTTATGTTAGGTTTTTAAAAAGAGGTAGCCTAGTAAGAACAGCACCACGCACGTGGTATTCAGGGAAGGGATAGGTTTATTCAGTAGACCTGCTGGGACCAGGCAAGGTTGGCACTCCACGTGGCTGGAAAAGGCCTGGGAATGAGAGAGAGCTGGGAAAGAGAGGAAAGAGAGAGGAAAGAGCTAGAAAAGAAAGAGCAGTGAGAGAGCAGCAAGAGAGCAGAGAGCTAGAAAAGAGCAGTGAGAGAGAGAGAGAGAGAGAGAGAGAGAGAGAGAGAGCAGAGAGCTAGAAAAGAGCAGAGAGAGACCATCATTTGTAACATAGCTCAAACTTACACTTTGTAATTCAAGAACTATATCTTCATTTGGCCTTTTTTTTTGTCGGTCATGGGGCCTGAACTCTGGGCCTGGGCGCTGTCCCCATGTTCTTCAGCTCAAGGCTAGCACTCTACCACTTGAGCCATGGTGCCACTTCTGGCTTTTACTGCTTATGTGGTGCTGAGGAATCGCGGGGCCTCATGCATGCAAGGCAAGCACTCTACCACTGAGCCACCTTCCCAGCTCCTCATTTGGCCTTCTTAAGTTAACACTTTCCCTTTCCTAGAGAGGGGAGTAAGATAGATATTCTTGTCATTAGCAATTGGGTGCTTGCCGTCCCTTGCCTTGAGAGAGGATATGCTAAGGACAGTCCACGATGAGAATCTGGATGCATAAGCTTTGCAAAGTGTCCATATTCCATCTAATACATAATGTATTTACTTAAAAGTTTATAAGCTAATCTAGCTTCCACATATGAGGGATAACATGCCACCTTTGACTCTCTGAGCCTGACT
This sequence comes from Dipodomys spectabilis, assembly GCF_019054845.1. Taxonomy (NCBI): domain Eukaryota; kingdom Metazoa; phylum Chordata; class Mammalia; order Rodentia; family Heteromyidae; genus Dipodomys; species Dipodomys spectabilis. The sequence goes on from NW_024870700.1 coordinate 6,761,855, forward strand.
GACTTCACTTGACATATTTTCCAAGTCTTTCTATTTATTTACAAATGGTCCTATGTTCTTTCCATTATGTATATGTACCACATTTGCTTGATCAATTTGTTTATTATGGACATCTGTGCTGATTCCATACCTTTGGTGAATAGTGCTGCAAGGAACATGGTTGTGTGGGTGGATTTATCATATTCTGCTTTGTAACCTTTTGGATAAATGCCCAGGAATGGAATTTTTTGAGGCAATTCTATACAGCCTTCTGTAGTGGTTGAACAAGTTTACCCTCCCACCAGCAGAGTATTAGCCATCTGGGCTGATTTCATACCTTAGTAATGATGAATCATGGTTGTGTGGATGGATGTTGGTTATCTTTTGGATAAATGCCCAGGAGTAGAGTCGCTAGATCATAAGGTGGTCTGTGTTTAATTTTTTGAGGAACTGCCATACTGCTTTCCAAAGTGGTCAAAAAAGTTTACATTCCCATCAGCAGTGTATGGGCATTCAAAATAAGTCAGTGTTAATAAAGGTTCTTTGTTCCTGAATAATAGAGTCATTGTAGACATGATTTTTTTACTTCAGATTTTCTAAAATTTATTAATTTGAGACCTACTCTTGAACTTTTCTGGACCTCACAATATCCCTGACAGTTAATGTATCCCTCTATATTTTTAAAGTGTATGTTCTGGATAAGTAACATTGTTAATTCTAGGCATATGATACATTTAACATCCAGAAAGACGATGAAAATTCAGTGTAGAGTAACTGCACACACTAGTATTGACGGAAACTCAGTGCACACATAAAATGGGCCTCTAGCCAGAGGAAATGTGATGGCCCAGATAGCACAAATGACATCTTTGGCCTGAGGTAAACAGGCAGCATGCTGTTGCACGGCAGGCGGCTATCCAAGACTCTGGCATTTTGCTAAAGTGTACTCATGCTGTTTTAAGAAACCATGACTTCTCAAAAGAAAACCTATTCTGACAAGCACCATTTAAGGAAAATTATCATTATTGTTTTCCATGCCTGAGAAATGGGAAACAATGACATTTTTGTTTGATATACTGTTTTTTACATTGCCTAAAATGTGCATATGCATATGCAATACACTTACTAATAACAACCATGCACATGTCATGTCTTTACTCTGTGTATTCAGATAGCACTTGAAAGCTTACTTTAATGTGTATTAAAGGTGATAAAAGGATTTCTAAGGTTAATTATGCTAAACAGCGAGGTGATACAGCAGAGCACAAACACAGTCCACCATGATTATTCACAGACAGGAACCAAATGGAGATAACTTGTATATTTTCACCATGTAAGAAAAAGTTTTATTTTTATGTCATAGGTTCTTCTTGTTTAAATATTGTTTAACTAAATGTGTAAGGATAAATAATACCACTTGGAGATGATTCTGTGGACAACACTTTACTGAATGACGATGATACAAAAGAATTGCAAAAGATCATTCTGAAATGTGGACAGCCTTGTATTGTAAAATACAGATGAGTAGGCACACTGTATTGTTGTAAGTTACAAAGAGGCAAAGGGGTGTTTAGATTTGTGCAGCATCAAGGGTATATATCCCTTCATAAAATAAAGATATATTTATTCATTTACTTTGCTTTTACATAGTTATCATACCTAGCATGTTGTTTAAAAGTATATACTCTGAAATAGTACATTGAGCTAATTAAGAGATTGCTTCACATAATTCTGTTTTGTTGGCCAGTCCTGGGACTTGTACTTTAGGCCTGAATAGAGTCCTTGAGCATCTTTTTGCTCCAAGCCTCAGTGCCACTTCAGCATTTTTGAGTAGTTTATTAGAGATAAGAGTCTCATAGAGTTCCCTACCCAAGCTGGCTTCAAATCATAATCCTCAGATCTCAGCCTCCTTAGTAGCTAGGATTACAGACATAAGCCACCAGTGCCCAGCTAATACATACTTATTTTTTGTGGTGAGAATTACTGAAGTCTACTCTTTTGACAGTTTTCAAGAATACAAACATATTGGTATAGCATCATGTTTATATATATATATATATATATATATATATATATATATTATATCTTCTATTCAGTTAAAACATTTTATGTTTTTATCAAAATCTCCCTAACCTGCCTCCTTTGTCTTGGTAAACACCAGTTTACTGTTACTTATATTACTTTAATTCTGTAATATTCTAGACATACTAATCATCTTATAGTATGTGATTGTTTTAGCTGGCTTAATTCTCTCTTTCATATTTCCTAGTTAACTATAATAACCTCTTGTGAATTATCAACATGTTAGCACGTGTGTAAATTAATTTGAGGATGTATATTTTACTCATGCTTACTCTTGCTTAGCAGGCTCTCTTCACTGCTGGTAATTTAAATCTAATTTCACGTTTCTTTTATTGTATGTCACTCACATCTGCATAATATGTTGTAGTTCACAGTGTGCTTTCATATTTTTCATTTTCTTCTGTCCTTTAACCTATGAGGAACTTTAAACTCTATGGAAGGACTTTTCCTCTGGTTTATAATTAAGAAAAACTGAAGGCTAATATACATAAATATCTTGATTAAATAACAGATTGAAGTGTTATTCAAGCTCTCCATTCAACAAAATTATGCCTGATAAATATAAAAGTGAATGAAAAGTGACATCTTCTCTTCTGTAATTCAGAATTAAGTGAAAGAAAGGCACATAAACAATGACCAAGAAATCACTCAGAGTTCATGAAGGAGGGCCCCAAGAGCCCAAGTTCCACCTTGACACCGCAGCCCAAGAATCATTTGCTGTTTCAGATTGTACAATGAGGACAAAGAATGCATACATTTCCTAGTATGTGAGGGTACCTCTGAACGTGAACCCTTGTGTTCAGCTGTCAAAATAACAGCCAATAAAAATTACAGGAGCAAAATCTTTCAGGAAGGTGCTGTATAAAAGATGCATGAGGAAGAATACCATCAACAAATGTCTATCTTACAACTGCAGCTGATACAAATGAATGAGGTACACGTGGCCAAAATCCAGCAGATAGAGTGGGAGGTGGCAGAGGAGGAGCTCAGGATAAAATGGAAGTTATTAATAAAAAGATGTATTGGGAAAGAAAACCACAAACTTTTACCAAACAAGCCACAGGAGTGGCTATTTTCTTTATTTAAGCAGCCCTTTCCCAATTCCCCCTAAGACTTTGGGAATGACTCCGTTGTAGTTAATCTGTGTTGGAAATGAAAGTCTGGAAGATGAACTTGTGGTCAGTAACCTGTAACTGAGCTACAATTAGGAAACTTGGAGTGGTGGTAGTCACTTATTTAAGAATACATTCAGGCAAAACAGCTATACCCTATGTACCCTTCAGTGGGTAAAGAAGCTGTTAAAATCTTTTGGAAATTATGAGTGCTATAATTCTGAATGTAATGTCTCTTAAGTAGAATTCATATTAGAATCATGTGTGAATGTTGTAGGTTCTTTTTTTAAATCAAATTCAAGTGTGACTATAAAGGAGTGTGGCTAATTTTGTTTTTCTAGGTAGTCATTTTCCAAAATATTGCCCTCCTGTTGAAAATGGCTGCCCTGAGGGCCACATATCTCTGCAGGGAAGAAGCCATTACTCTCAAAACTTGCTGGAGGTCTTTGGGGAATCTCTGAGAGAGCTGTGACCCCTGTTCCTTTGTCAGAGCCATCCTCTTCAGTGTGGGTTTTCTGTTTTTAAACAGTATCTTTAAGGATATTTCTGAAGTGGCTCATAAAACTGCCTGTTTAAGGCCTTTTCTCCCAAAGAAGAATTCCAAGTAACATCTCCAACCATGATAGTTTCATTGTAGCTTTGGGGGTTTAAAGTTTATTTATAGTTCTACCTTCTGTTATTTTTTTTATTAAAGAAAAACCTTGTAATTAAAAAGAAAAGAAAAAAATAAGAGGGAGGAATCACTTTACTTGGTGATCAGATATGCAGTGCAGATCAAAACAAAGGTATCATTAATTGAAAGAAAAATGAGATATAATTTATAAAGATCTTACAAAAATCATGGTAATGCCTTCATTATAGTCTTATTCCAGAATTACATGCATTTGTATAAAAATAAACTCAATTCCAAGACACTACTAAATTAGTAGACAAAGCAAAATTAATATATGTTTTTGGACCTCTTTTCAAGGTAAGTTTGTGATATAGACACATAGAAGAAAAGATTTTTACCAGCACATTATAAAGTATGCATGTCACCCTCAGTTTCAAAAAGTTCATGTTGTGTCCCCTTACCCAGAAAAGCTGAAAATTGCTAAAGGAAAGCTCTTTGGAGCAGAGGTTTTCAGCAAACTCATAACTATTTTACACATCTGAAATGGAGAGAGTAAGATTCATTGTTGTCACCTAACTTAAAGAATGGAAACAAGCTGAAGAGCTGAGGGACAGCAGCCAGGCCCAGAGTTCAAGCCCCATAACCGACAGAAAAAAATGGAAACATTGCCAAGTGCTGGTGGATCACATTTGTAATCCTAGCTGCTCAGGAGGCTGATCTGCGGATTGCATTTGGAACTCATTCTGGGCAGTCCATGAGACTCTTGTCTCCAATTAGCCACTCAAAAACCGAAAGTGGAGCCTTGTCTCTAAGTTGAAGGCACTAGCCTTAGAGAAAAGCTCAGGGACAGTGCCTGGACCCTGAAATTCAAGCTCCATTACCAACCAAAAAAGGGAAATATTAATATTTAAACAAAACTCTGAAGTCTTCCATTTGTTTAAGCAGTGACAGGACATAGAACTCAGGATGAAGAAAGATCTATTTACAGTGGTGATTGTAATGAAAGAGAACAGTAGAGTAAAGTAATCAAGAATTATGGTCTGAACTGAGAAAAGCCAAAAACACAGAACTTTGATTTCAAAATTCAGCTATCCTATTTCAACTTGAGATTTTTCCTCTTGAAAGCACACTATTGACTTTTAGTTCCTAGTTTATCACTGAGGATATTTGAAATTATGCTCTTCATTCTAAGAATAAATGAAAAGACTTAATAAAAAATATCAACAACTCTTCTCATCTGTCAGAGAATTAAGGTCACAGAATAAATCACTGCCCCTAAATTTGAAAAGACAGACATAAAGATATAAGAAGGTACTCCCTTGGCATCCTGTAACATAGTAGGAAAAACTGAAGTACTTACTATAGGTTCAGTGTGCAAATGACATGTCTTGATAAATGACTGTTTTCTAAAATATTCTAACAAATTGTAAGCTTTAACAGTGTGAAAACAGTTTGATTTAAATGGGCTAATTCTCTAAACATACACTACATCGAAGAAGATATGCAGAAAATAGTCATAAAAATAGAATCATATATGATTAACAATAAGATATATCATTAGATGCTTACTATAATAACCAGACCCTAAAATGTTAATATAGCTAAATGGTGGCAACGATGTGGAGCATTGGGAACTCAACATTCATTACTTGTGGGTAAAGCATAAATGTACAGCCACTTTGGAAGACTTTTTTGCTCTTTATTCCAAATATGCTAAATATGCTCCTATTAGATGATAGAGCAGTTATATTTATCTTAAGGAGTTGAAAACAAGGCATAAAAAATCCATGTGCAAAAACCTGCATATTGATCCATACAGAGATTTTAATAATAATTGTCAAACAAGGAAACAACTAAGATGTCTTTAGTAGATAAATGGATAAACTGGTACAATTCAACTATGGATGTACCACTTTGTCAATAAGATATCAAACTAAAAGTGCTAATAGTCAGTGAAGATACATATTAATATTTTCTTTGTGGATTTCTATTTAATCTTTTTAGTAATAAAAATTCAAAACCACCTGGTATTCAAGGGAAAGGGATTTTCTAAGCTTTGTGCCAACTTAGATACATTTAATAAAAATGGTCAAATTCAATTTTCAGACTTCATTAATTCAGTTCTGAAACAAATTTCTTCATTATATACAGCTTTGTAGAAATGAAACTAAAAATAAACAAAATACCATCCACAGTCCCCCTGGCATGCATTGTTTCTAAATAAGCCGATCAGAAGTTCAAGCCTTAAATGGAAGGCATGGTTTTTCCCTCTTCATTTTCAGTCAGCTATTTTCAATCCTAACAGAGAAACTCAGTCAAAATTGTTAATTCAAGTCCAAGAGTGACCTTTTGCACATTAAGGTCACAAAGTATTTCAAGATTTTCCAATAGTTCAAGATATTTCTAGGTAAGAGAGTAGAATTTATAATGAAGTATAATGCTTCACAGTTAACATTAAACTTAATTGCAGAAAACAAGTGGTTGGAGTATACTAGGAAATGCAGACTGAAAAGTGATAAATGGAAAATAATTTTCAATTGATATAAGAATCATTGAAAGGTTTTCTGTTATGCAAATATTACAAAAAGTCAATAAAATAGAAAGTGAATTGAAAAACTGAACCTTTCAAGTTAGCTTTAAATTTTTTGAACTTAGAAATGGAAACATATTAGTCACTGTTTAGTATTTTCATGTCAGTGCAGCAAAAACATACATTTTATATTTATCAACTTTTTTCACAAAATTGGATACAAATCCAACTTTCTCTTGGGACTATTCCCTTACATTCCATTTGTGATATCTTTTGGGCTATTATGTGCAGTCTGCAATGGGGTGTCTTAGTCACTGGTCTCTAGTTATATTGACCATTACAAGAACCATTTTCAAGCTATTTGTTCATTTTTCTGTTGCAAGGTAGAGCAATCTCTACCTCCTTGATGCTTATTGGTTCCTAGAACTACATCCTATCCATCATGATGTATATTATTTTAATGTCATAAATTCCTCCCCCTTTACATGTTGTCTCTGGCTTTTGGAAATCAAAGTCAGGAGAGTTTGCCATAGAAAGCAGGATGAAGCCATATCTTCATGAATAGGAAAAATGAAAGGAACAAATGAGAAAAACAGTAGCTCAGGATGTATCACGTGATACTTCAAACACATTTGATTTTGAGACAGTCCCAGTTTTAACTGCTTCATCATGAGAAGCCAGCCTACTAATTCTTCCCCCAAATTAAGTTGGTGAGCTTATTTGACTTTATAGATCTGAATGTGGTTTCACCAACCAATTTGTTTGAGCATGCATATTTACAATACTTTCCTATAAATTACTCCTATATTCTATCAAAATATTTAATGTCTTTTAGTGTGCATAAAATTTTAGTTACCAATCTAAAGGGTCATATTGCTCTGTCTTCTAAACTGAACCTTCACTGTGAACCTTTACTGCCCTTTACATTTTATTATCTTCTTTGCTCAATTAATCAGTTGACTATGTGATTTATTGACTTCATTTAGTTTAGGCTCTAGAGATACAGTTTCAGTCTCAACTCAACTACTTCCACCTAAAAATTCTGTATACTTTAAAGACTTAGTTTGTTAATTTGAAACTGGTTAAAAAAACTACTTTGCAATATAATGCAGAGCTTTCTATAAAATAGGATAATGCCTAAAAATTGATTCAATATTTAGTAACTATTATATAGTAAATATTACAAAGTATACTCACTAAAACAATAGATAGGGATGTATTCAGTGGAAATATGAATCATTATGTTCATATATATGCATACCTAGAAATGCTTACATGCACATATGTGTGGATTTTAACTCATATCTCACTTAAAAGTGTAGTGTTTTGAAATACTAAATATTAATGATTTGTAGTATATTTAATAGAAATTGACATTCAAGCATCCTGGTTTTGCCTGATTTGAAATATCATCCAAGGCCTTCAGTCTAATATAAAATATTAAATTATAAAGAATGTGATTATAGTTTTGTAATTGATAATTGATGCGCATTTCTACTATATGATATGTGATATATATAAGTTAATAAAGAGAAGTAAAGTTGTTTACTTCAATGCATGTATTCTCTTACTGAACTCTAATATGATAGCATTTGTTTTGGGGCTTAGTAGATTAGGTAAAATAAAGTCTACATATTTTCTGTGTGGTTTGTGGTTTGTCTCTATACTTTGTCTATTACTCCCGTCTGTAGTAGGCAATATAGTCAGCAATCCACAACTGACAGTGCCCTATTTGTAGACTAAACCAAGTGTGGATTGACTATGCCCCCAAAAGTAAGTTATTTCTTTCCTGAACATATACAGATGTTTTTCTTGTTATGATTCACTAAGTGATGCAGTATCAACAACTATTTATATAGAAATTTCATTGCATTAGTTAATATAAGTTGTCTGGAGCTGATTTAAAGTCTACATGAAGACATGACTAGGTTATATGTGAATACTGTTTATTTACATAGAGGACTTGATCATTTGAATATTTTGATATAAGCACATGGTAAAAAGAGGTCATGAAACCAGTCCTCTGTGAACCTAAGACACAACTCTATTAATCCTCTTCTAAAGTAACAATTGTGTTTTGCTTACTTTAAATTCATATATTTTCCATGTCACTGCAAAAGTACATCATGACTATCTTTTTATTAATAAGATTGCACCTTTGTAAAGGAAATGCAAATAAAACAACACTGAGATACCACCTTAGCCCAGTCAGAATGGCCCGCATCCTAAAGTGAAGCAACGACAATTGCTGGAGGGGATGTAGAGAAAGAGCAACCCTATTACAGTGCTGATGGGAATGTATACTTATATAGGCACTTTGGAAAGCATTTTGGAGGTACCTCAAAAAGCTAAATAAAGACCTCCCCTATGACCTGGCCATACCACTCCTAGGCATCTACTCTGAGCAACAGGAACCAGGATACAAGACACATGCATGTTCATAGCAGCACTGTTCATAATAGCCAAGATATGGAAACAGCCCAGATGTCCCACTACACATGAGTGGATCCAAAAATTGTGGTACCTGTATACCATGAAATATTTTGCAGCCATTAGAAAGGACAAAATAATGGCATTTGCAGGGAAATGGATGGAAGTGGAGCAAATCATTTTGAGCGAAAAGCAAAGAGACAAACAGCAAATGGTTTCTTTGGTATGTGGATGCTAAAGCCAAAATGCAAGGAGATATGACAAAGTAAACAGGACTCAAAAAGCAAAGGACTTCCACTCATTTTGTCATATCATTGCTAAATGGCTCCATGCTCTTGATCACAAATATGGGGTGTGTGTGTGTGTGTGTGTGTGTGTGTGTGTGTGTGTGTGTGTGTGTGTGTGTGTGTGTGTGTGAAACTGAGGGAAGCTAGGAGGAGGACACAGAATCAGAGGGAAACAGGAAAACATACAGCAGGGGGCCCATCAGCTGCACTGGATATAGATGAAAATGAACTAAACAACTCAAAGGCAGCGATGGAAGGGAGGGAATGAGAGGGAAAGAGGGAACAGCTTACACTAAGCAAAAGGAAAGAAATGTAAATATCACCTGACATTGCCCCATTTGTTAGGAAATGGAAAGACTTGAAAAACATTAAGTGAAGTAAGCCAGGCCCAAAGAAACATCGGTCCTATGGTTTCTCTTATTTGCAATAACTAGTAAATGTCTGAGACAAGCAGAAACGGTCAGATAAGTTGATGGCAGATGAAATGAACCCCAAGATAAGGATCCAAATGTTTTTTTTTTCTTTTTTTTTTTATTGTGAAAATACTGTACAGAGAAGTTACAATTACATGGGCAAGATAATGAGTGCATTTCTTATCAAGCATTGTAGCCTCCTCCTTTGTTTCCCCTTCCCATCCTCCCCCCACCCCCCCCCACCCAATTCTCCCCGCCCCCCCCCCCCCTGCACAAAAGTTGTAAAGTTCGTTTTTGACATAACGACTTGTACATCTCATTGTTGCAACGGGTCCACCTGTATCCCTATTTAAACGATTTGTTTTCCCCCTTCCCTTCCACAAATTATACCGACATCAAATACAGTGAAAGCAGGGGTTATACTGTGGGGGAGGGACATACAAAGCAACAAAGAAATCGTCTTATAAATGTGTTAGAAACAATTGCATGAAAGAAAAAAAAACATTTGATTACATATCTTAGGATTCATTTCCCTAACATCACCTTATCTGACCTTTTCTGCTTGACTCAGACATATACTAGATATTGCAAATAAGGGAAACCATGGGACCTATGTTTCTTTGGGCTTGGCTTACTTCACTTAATAGAATTTTTCCAAGCCTTTCCATTTCCTAACAAATGCGGCAATGTCATTCTTTCTGATGGAGGAATAGAATTCCATTGTGTATATATACCACATTTTCTTGATCCATTCATCTACTGAGGGGCATCTGGGTTGGTTCCATATCTTAGCTATGGTAAATAATGCTGCAACAAACATAGTCGTGCTGGTAGCTTTAGTGTGGTCTTGTTTGTAAACATTTGGGTAAATGACCAAAAGTGGGATTGCTGGGTGATAGGGGAGCTCTATGTGGAGTCTTTTGAGGAACCTCCATACTACTTTCCAAAGTGGTTGAACGAGTTTACACTCCCACCAGCAATGAAGTAAGGTTCCCTTCTTTCCACATCCCTTCCAGCATCTGTTGATATTAGAGTTCTTGATTTTAGCCATTCTAACTGGAGTGAGGTGGTATCTCAATGTTGTTTTGATTTGCATTTCTTTTATGGCTTGTTTTTTTTCTTTCTTGCGATTGTTTCTAACATATTTATAAGATGATTTCTTTGTTGCTTTGTATGTCCCTCCCCCACGGTATAAACCCTGGTTTCACTGTATTTGATGTTGGTATAATTTGTGGAGGGGAAGGGAAAAAACAAATTGTTTAAATAGGATACAGGTGGATCCATTGCAACAATGAGATGTACAAGATGTTATGTCAAAAAATGAACTTTACAATTTTGGGGGGGGGGTGGGGACAAAGGAAGAGGCAACAATGCTTGATAAGAAATGTACTCATTACCTTGCCCATGTAACTGTAACCCCTCTGTACAGTACTTTCACAATATAAATAAATATCACCTGATGTGGAAGAAATAACTGTATTGTCAAAGCTCATAGAATTCACATGATAATGACAGTTTGCCTTGTGAAGGTAAAAATGTGTGAGTTTAAGTATTACTATTCTGCAATATTGTGAAATACGTGAACTTTATGTAATCACCTAATCTCAATTAAAAAAATAATATCACACCTTAGTATATTTATCTTTATAACCTACCATAGTCTTTCTTTTTTTTACTTAGAAAACCCATTTCAGTACAGAAATAGAATTTCCTGAAAATTATGGAAGAACATTCTTGGTCAACAAGAGAAGGAAGGAGCAGGAAAACAGGATTGAGGTAAGGCAAAGGTGAAATGCAGTCCACTAAATCCTAAGATACTGTAGGTACTCAGAGCTAACTTAAGTAGTTATATTGGTTGTTTGCAGACTTGGTGACTCTTTGTCCCTTTCAAAACAAAAAGCATCTGATGTAATCAACATTCCAGTAAGTGCACTGGTGTTCTCTGGGGATAGTGCTCTATTAAGAGCTTAACAATATTCTCTGCTCCTGATGGATTGGACATTTGAAAGTAGCAGCAGGAGTAGATATATCAACCTTGCAAACACTTGATAAGCATCTTCTTGTAAACACTTTAATACACATGCTCAGAAAGTCCTGGCATCCGGTTCCAAATTAGCTGATAGAGACAAATTGTTCTGATAAGAAAAAAAGCAGGAAGAATATTAAATGCCCAAAGAAAAGATCAAGCCAAGGAGCTCGAAAATGATCCAGCAGTAATGTTTAAGATGGAATGATTTTCAGTATATAGAACAAACCTTTATTCAGTAGCTCCTGAAAAAACAATTAATATATTTATTCCTTAATAAATAGTGTGGATTAGGGTATATGTTTTTGTAGAATGACAATATTTTTTGCTGCTTTGAGGCTGGCTGTAACAACAGAAATACAAATTATTTACCACAGAGTAGATTTTACCAAAGAGAGCATGTCACTGTTTCATAGGGTATTATTGATCAACATTAACTTCTTAGCTTTTTTTGTTCAAGGAAGGGTAGATGGAATTGGCAGAAGTGGTCATTTCAGGTAGTGGATAAGTTCATGGAGGAGAAAACAAAGAAAGATGAAGTGGTAAAGGAAATTGACCGTGTGCATCATAAAAAGTGGTAGAAGGACAAGAAATCAGATAAGTCAAAGCTTGACTACAACATACCTTACAATAACATGTAGAGGACAGGGTTTTATCCTAGGGATGGTGAAAAAATAATTGGAGCATTTAAAGTAGAGAGATATTGGAGTAGTTAAGCTAAGAAAAGTTCACAGAGTCCTTTGTAAGAGAAAGTAATCTTCCAGGCACTGGGAAGGATATATAGAAAAGTCCAGTATTACAATCAGTTGGGGCATATAAATTAGTACTGTTATTATGAGAGATAGTTTGGAGGTTCATCACAAAATTAAGCCAGATGCTTGTGGCTCATGCTTCTGTAATTTTAACTACTCAGGAGTTGGAAACCAGGAGGATCTCAGTTTGAAGCCAGCCCAGGTAGAAAAGGTTCTGAGACTCCATTTCCTATTAACTATCAAAATGCTGGGGTAGAGGTGTGGCTCAAGTGGTGGAGCACCAGGTTTGAGGAAGCGAGCCAAAAGAGAGTGTGAGGCACTGAGATCAAGCCTCAGTACCACTATGTGCATACACACACACACACACACACACACACACACACACACTAAATTAAACAACTGAATGAGTCAAGAATTCTTAAGTTTGAGTATAAATCTACAGTAAATCAAATCTGAATCTGAGTCTGGAGGAAATTTCTGTGTTCACATGCATTATAGCATTATTCACAATACTTGACATAGGAACTTAGTTTATGTATTCACTAAGAGATGGAATGATAAGAAAAATGTGGTAAGTGTGTTCCATGAAATATTATCCAGCCTTTTTCTCTGGTGTTGTAGTTTACTGTCTTTTAGAAAGAAGAGAATTGAAGCTGAGCACTGTGATGGCTTGCTGCAGCTTCTGCTACTCCAGTAACTGAGGAGGAAGGACAACTTCAACTCAGGTATTAATGACTAGCCTGAGCAACAATGTCTTTCTAAATAAGTTAGTAAATTAACCATGTGTAAGAAGATACATGCTGCATAATCAGATTCACACATGGGACATAAAAGAATTAAGATCATGAAAGCAGAGAGTAGAATGATGGTCTGGGGGTGGCTGGGTTGGAAGAATAGGGTAATATGGGTCACAGGGTACAAAGAGCCAGTGTACAGTGAATAATTCCCAAAGTGTGCAGCGTGGTGATGATAGTTAATTAGACAGCATTTCGCTAAGAGACCATTAAATGTTTATAATGCAATGGTAACTGTGTCAGGTAATTGATACATAACTACTTTGATTTTGAAAAGCATATTACAGATTGTACTCCTCAGAGTACAACTGGGTCTCAATAATGCTAGTATTTTCAATGGAAATAATGTGTAGTTTGATAAGATCTAGATTATAGAAATTGATTTGGTGTGTACTAAAAGAAGGAAAGAGAAGATGGGTAGCCTATAATTCTGGCTTGACAATGAACTGAGATCAGGTGCTACTCATTGTAATGAAAAATTAAGATGCCTACCAGAATCACTACAAAGGAATAGGCTGGTATTGCATTTAAGTTTATAGCTTTTGCAGGGTATCCACTAGCAGACGTGGAATGAGGGGCTGGGATTGTGAATGTAAGCTTAGGAAATCTAGATCTTGTAACCACATTATAATTTTTTTCTTTTGATTTATAATAACTATTTAATTTGTTGTAATACTGGTTTTTAATTTTTATTATTATTAGCTGAATACTTGGATTGATATGTAAAAAAAAATTACCCGTGCCTATGTCTTCCAGAGTTTTCCTGTAGCCATTTCAGGTATAAGGTCTTACATTAAGATTATTTGTTCATTTGGAGTTCATTTTTGTTCAATATAGGCATCTAACTTCCATTTTCATCATATAGATAAAAGTTTTTCCAGCCCCATTTGTTGAAGATACTATTTCTCCAATGTATGTTTTTGACAACCCAATTTTGTCAAACACCAGATGGTTGTAGTTGTATGATTTTGTTTTTGAATCTTTTATTCTATTCACTGTATTTATGCCTGTTTGTTTCCCAGTACCATGTTGTCTATATCTCTGATATAATTTGAAGTCTGATATTTTGATGCCTCTGACATTGCTCTTTTTTGAATTATCTCGGTTATTCAGGGTCTTTCATGATTCTAAATGGATATTGGCTTTATCTTATTTCCTATTTCTAAGAAGAATCATGTGAGATTTTTGAAGAACATTGTTTTTAGTCCCTCCATATACTGTAGATTGCTTTTGATAAAAGTTATTTTTACAGTATTACCTCTGCTAATCCATGAACATAGGAGATCCTTCTATTTTCTGGACTCTTCTTTACTTTCTTAAAGATTTATAAATTTTCATAATGAAGGTCTTCACCTACTTGCTTAATTTATACCAAGATATTGTTTTGAGGCTATAGTAATTGAAAGTGAATTTCTTATTTTGCTCTCATGCTATTATTCATTGTAGGTATGTAGAAAGCCTTGATTTTTGTAGGTTTATTTATATATCTTGCTACATTTAAAATTATGTATCAGTTCCAGTAGATTTTGGGTGAAATCTTTATAATCTTTTCTGTATAGAATCATGTATCTGTAGAAATAAGGTTTCTTCCTTTCCTATTTAAATACCTTTTATTTCCTTCTCTTGTGTCTCTGGTTAGAAGTTCTATCCCTATATTAAGAGGGTGAAGAATGTACACCCTTGTCTCAACCTTTACTTTAGAGAAAATGATTTCAGTTTTTCCTCTGTTGTGTGCTGTATTAACATGTAATTGACTTATGTATATTGAACTGTTCTTGCATCTCTGGAATGAAACTAACTTGATTATAGTGTATTATCATTTTAGCTTGCTGTTGAATTCAATTGGCAAGTTTTTTTAAAGTTTTTTATTTATTTGAGGATATTTGCATCTATGTTCATTTCATTTTGTACAATTGAAACCCCATACCCAATTGAACTATATCTCCTTGCTATAGTTTGAATATTTTTTTAATGTGCCCTGCATAGGTTTGTACTGGAAGGTTGGATCATAATGTTTCAGTGTTGTGATATTAAAAGCTATATGTGCTGAGCCAGGAATAAATAAATTAAATTATGGGCACAATGCTCTGAGAAAAAATGATTATTCATGGTCTTATGGAATGGGTTCTTGCAAGAACCTGTTATTATAAAGCATGACCACCACACTTCTGTATGTAGATGGTTCATTTTCAGTTTGTTTTCTGTTGCAATGAAGCCAAGAGGGCTTATCCAGATTGTTTTTAATCCTTCCACCAAATTTCCCCTATGTTAAATAACATGCCTCATTTTAGCCAAGCACCAGTGGCTCATTCCTATAATTCTAGCTACCAGGAAGCTGAGATGTGGAGGATAGCAGTTCAAAAACAGCCAGGTAGATGATCCTCAATCTCCAACTGACTAGCAAAAAAGATGAACTAGACACATGGCTCAAGTAGTAGAGCATCAGCTTTGAGCAAATAAACTGAGTAAAGCATGAGGCCCCTGTGTTCAAATAATGGCAAAAGTATCATCATCATCATCGTCATCATTTTAATAAATAATTAAGTTCCCCATCCCAGGTATTCTGTGATAGCAATGGGTAAAAAGAGAGTTCTTCCTTGTTCAGTCCTTGGCAACTGTCACTCTATTACCTCTCTGTTATATGAGCTAGAAAATAGGAAATCTATTGAGTTTATCTTATTTCATTTAACTTCACTCATTCACCATGCAATCTTCAGTTATATTCACTATTACATAATCCCTAAATACTCAGTTTATTTGTTTATATTTTATTTACAAACAGAAAAGGATAAATACTAGACTAGAGTGCAAGCCAATTGGTAGAAGCTTTGTTAGCGAGAACCCTGAATTCCAGTGATAATTCTGAGGTCTCTGAATGTTCATACATGTGCTGTATCAGTAAAGGCTGTTCTTCATGGAAGGCTGTGATGCTGTGGTTCTGCAGAAGAAAGAAAAAGTAGCAAGTGAAGCTCATTTCCCAGGAAGGCCCGCCTATCGCTCATCTGTATCAGTTCTCTCTCTTGTTCTTAGATCTTGGAGGAAATGGTACCACTACAGGTGATCTTTGTAAATCCTGACGTATCATTTCTCTTTCCAAGGACACTTAAAAGGTTTTCTTTTCCCTGTGGATATCAGTTATAAAGCATTTGCAATTAGATCACCAATTCTCTGATTCTCTTTCTGCCATTTTCCCCCACATTCTCCTCTAGTCACATGGTCCCTGACCAGTTCTTAAGCATATTTAACACATTTATGCAACAAAATATTTGCCTCTACTGTAGCCTCAGATGTGACACTTTTCTGCACAAGAAGCACCAAGTTTACTCCCACCTGTCAGTTCATAATTCTGATTTCATCATTTCAAAGAAGTCTTTCCTAAATAATGTTTCTACAGCAGTCCAATACACATCATTTCATGTTCCCTCTTTCCTCCTTTATTTTTGTATTAACTCATCACTCTATGACCAATGATAGTTTCCATATCTATGTTCAGATCTGTCTCTACACATTAGAATATAAACTTGGTTCACTGATATGTTCTCAGCATCTAGACTAGAACCTAGTATATAGTAATTGTTGATAGATGCCAGTGAAGTAAAAAAAAAAAAAGAGTGTTCCAGTTGATTTTTTTGGATAAATTAGGCACTGACGCTGGTTTGACTGGCACTTTACAATTGGAGACTCAAAAAGCAAGGATGAGAGATAACTTTGGTATATAGTTACAGAGTTGAAATAAACTTTGGAATAAAATATAACTTAAATCATGTTTTTGAAAATGAACTTAATACCACAAAATAGTCAGAGATAAAGCTCTTATGAGTGAATAATCATTGTGTCTAAACTTAAACTACCCATTCTACAATACTTTAATCAAAAATATTTAAGGTTTAACAAGGAGCTTCCATGAGTTTCTGAGTAGTAATGGCAGGTCTGAAATTAAATTCTGAATGGTCTGTCAGCTACACTCTTAAGAAAAGTGTGAGAACAATAAGCCAAAGAATCCAGATGCACAGAGCTGGAGAATCAGAAATACAGAATAAGAAATGGTAGATATATGAACATTACCAATCACCAAACTGTATCACCAAAGATAATTAATTTGATTATACAAATAATCAATTCCTTTGATAATTTTGTATTATTACCAATATTATTATACTCCTATTTAATTTAGCTTCCAATAACTACTCTTGGTACTTACTGTTTTCAGTTCCCAGGAAATAGGTAGAAATCTCTTGTTAGTGTTATTCGTTCAATAGAGGGCAACTGGGCTTTAGTAGTTGGGTTTTCAAATGATTGTTGGACCTAGAACCAAACACTGCTTTAGATAAGATAAGCTGTATAAACTTGTAGAAACCTTTTGCACTATATGCTAGATAATTCTGGGAGACCTCTACTCAATGTCTTAGCTTTCATGCCCTGTGTAACTTTGTATACTTCAAGAACAATCATTTATTCCTCATCTAGACCATCATTTTCTCCTTGTTCTGTTTTGTAATTACAGACATGATAATCGATCATCCATTGGAGCTGGGCATGATTCAAACCCGTTCACTTGAAAAGTAGAGATTGAATACAGTCTAGGGAAAAAAGTTCTCAAGACTCCCTATCAACCAAAGTTAATTGTTGTGGAACATGTCTGTTAACCTTGGTATATGGGAAGCTCAAATAGGATTATAGACTAGGCCAGCACAGGCATAAAGTGAGATTGTTCCTCGAAAATAACCAAGACAAAAAGGGCTAGTAAGAGTATGTGTTTAGCAAACATGAAGCCCTGTTTTCAACCCCCAGTAACAAGAGGGAATAAGAATTATATTTGGAGGAATTATTACATTTAAGCCTTACTTGTTCTGCTTGAGCTTCCATGGTGGCATTTTGACCTGTTTTTGTTTTGTTTTGTTTTGTTTTTACTAGATTTTAAACTCCTGAATGAAAATAATCAGGTACTATTTCACTTTTTCTTTTTGACAAAGTTTGTTAATTTCATATGAAAGGTGAATAATGATAAATACTTTCTTAAGAACAAAATGTATAACTAGAAAATTAAAGAAATTACCTTTCGAAATATTTGCACTATGTGACAGGAGCAGGAATATTTCTGGAAGCATCGGATGAGCTGAGTGATGAATGGGGAGCCGTTCATGGGATCTCTATAGGACAAGTTATCTATGAAGAAAGAAGTTTTATGCCTTGGTCAGTTATCTTTCACTAATTGCTTTATTGTATTTTACTTATTTTTGAAAAATAAACGGTACAGAAAATTCTTTATATATTTAGAGGAAGTATACAACTGTACATTGTCTCATTTTCTAAATATGCAACAACAAATTGGAAGATATTGCACTAAAGAGTAAGCTAATTAGAGTTGCGGGTGCTGGCATGATGATGGCACTGTGATTCTTGGAGCCATCTACAATGTTCCTTCCACTCACTTCTCTAGCACTGAAGGTAGAGAAGAAACTCTCCAAGTTGACATAATAAGTACATGACGAAACATGACCACCTGGCTCCAAGATCATTCTCAAATTAAACTGTTCTGTGTTTCACAATATGATAAGCAAAATTGGCAAGAAGAACCAAATTTATAGTTACATAAGACTGAGAACTCTCAAGGATCTCATATAGAATGTAGTAATAACAGCTAATAACACTGTATCTTAGGCTTAAAATGTACTGAGAAGAGAGATTTTATGTAGACAAAGAGAATGTTTGTTAACGAGAGGTATATATTCAGGGCATAAATTCTGCTATTGTTTTTCTAATAATTGTCTCCAACCACATTTGATTGGATACATAAAATTAGTAGAAAATTTTATTTTCATATTACTTCTTTAAAACGATTTATCAATAAGAATGGATAATTTGAAAATGAGAAAAAAAAAGTAACACAACTTAATCTGATTACCTAGATGTAAAATACTAAGTTATTGGAGTTAAGAAGTCTCATCATGTCTTGTCCTTATTCTTTTAAAAGGGTGTTCTCATCCTTATGGGGTCATGAAGTTGCACAACTGTAGGTAGAATCGGAAAGGAAGTATGGAGAGAATGCAATTGGGCTTGCATTCCATTACATCTCTACTCAATCAAATACCTTAAATATATTCAATATGAAGCAGAATCAGTTGTTTAAGTGGTGTTTAAAATGGGATATTCCTTCTTTTAGTTGCTTTAATAATTTCCTATGACTATGAATATAAAGTGCAGCACTTCTATTCAAAGCACAATTTTTAAGGTGGCTATGTCTCTGTCCCCAAATCATAACATTATTTATTTGAAATGCATTGACAGCAATCAAAATTACTCTCAGACCATTGCTGAACAGGTCTCATATCTTATTTCTTGGAATCATTGAAAGGTAACCTTAGTGTAGAGGTGGAAAACACATACTTGGCGTTGAAGAGAAGAAAACAATGAAGTCCTTCTCCCTGTGTCTCAGGGAAACAGCATCTTCCTCCAGGTTCTGTGACAGGGAAGAGTTGTCTGCCAGGGCTGCTGGTGAATCTCTGAGCCACACTCCTCCACTGTTTCCTAGAGACAACAATTTTCTACACTGACTCTCCTTCCATATGGATATCACAGTTGCCCACCTAACTCATTGTTAATGTTAATTTTAACTAGTCACACACACAGACACACACACACACACACACACACACACACACACACACACACACACACACACTTTTCCTTTCTTTTCTAATGTTATTGAGTAGTGAACCAAGAAATAGATTGAATCATATTCAAATAATGACACTGTCACAACTCACAGAAGAACCACCTATTTACTTAGAATAAGAAAACAATTATTCCACGATATACATTTTCCATATATAGTGAGTCTGTAAGGTAGGTCTGCTTTAGTGTTATGAGGAACCTCCATACTAATTTCTTTTTTTTTTTAATTGAGAAAATACTGTACAGAGGGGTTACAATTACATGGGCAACATAATGAGTACATTTCTTATCAAGCATTGTAGCCTCCTCCTTTGTTTCCCCTTCCCATCCCATCCTCACTCCTACCCATCCACCCAACCCTCCTCCTCCGCCCCCACCAAAGTTGTGAAGTTCATTTTCAACATAACGACTTATATGTCTCATTGTTGCAATGGGTCTACCTATATCCTTATTTAAACACTTTGTTTATTTCCCTTTCCCTCCACAAATTATAACAACATCAAATACAGTGAAAGCAGGGTTTATACTGTGGGGGAGGGATATACAAAGCAACAAAGA
Source organism: Dipodomys spectabilis (assembly GCF_019054845.1). NCBI lineage: Eukaryota > Metazoa > Chordata > Mammalia > Rodentia > Heteromyidae > Dipodomys > Dipodomys spectabilis. Next base: position 6,782,106 of record NW_024870700.1, read on the forward strand.
AATAATCTTATAAATATGTTAGAAATAATCGCATGAAAGAAAAAAATTTGAATACATATCTTAGGGTTCATTTCCTTAACATCAACTTATCTGACCTATTCTGCTTGACTCAGACATATAAGGGAAACCATGAGACCTATGTTTCTTTGGGCCTGGCTTACTTCACTTAATATAATTTTTTCCAAGTCTTTCCATTTCCTAACAAATGGGCAATGTCATTCTTCCTGATGGAGGCATAGAATTCCATTGGGTATGTATACCACATGTTCTTGATCCATTTATCTGCTGAGGGGCATCTGGGTTGGTTCCATATCTTAGCTATGGTAAATAAGGCTGAAATAAACATAGTTGTGCTGGTAGCTTTAGTGTGGTCTTGTTTGTGAACATTTGGGTAAATGCCCAAAAGTGGGATTGCTGGATTACTTTCCAAAGTGGATGAACAAGTTTACACTCCCACCAACAATGAGGTAAGGTTCCCTTCTGTCCACATCCCCTCCAGCATCTGTTGTTATTAAGTTCTTGATTATAGCCATTCTAACTGGGGTGAGGTGGTATCTCAATGTTGTTTTGATTTGCATTTCTTTTATGGCTGAGATGTTGAACATTTCTTCATGTGTCTATTGGCCATCATTCTTTCCTCTGCAGAGAAGTTTCTCTTTAAGTCTTTATCTCATTTATTTATTGGGCAGTTGTTTCTTTGAGGATTTGTTGTTGGGGGATTTAATTTTTTGAATTCCAGGTATATTTTAGATATGAGACCCTTGTCTGTTGTATGGCTAGTGAAGATCTTCTCCTAATCCATGGGCTTTCTATTGATCTTGCCAGCTATGTCCTTTGCCATGCAGAAGCTCTGCAATTTCATGCAATCCCACTTGTCCAACCTTTCTTTGATTTGTTGTGGGTCTCTATTAAGAAAATTTTGGTCTGTGCCAAGGAGACCTAGGGTTTCTCCTATTCCTTTCTGTAATGTTTTCAGAGTGTCTGCATTGACTCTGAGGTCTTTGATCCATTTGGAGTTGATTCTGGTGCAGGGTGATATATAAGGATCTAGCTTTAGTTTTCTACAAGTAGTTAACCAATTTTGCCAGCACCATTTACTGAAGAGGCTGTCTTTCTTCCATTCTATTGTTTTAGCTCCCTTATCGAAGATTATATGGCTATATGTCTGTAGGTTCATTTCTGGGTTTTCAGTTCCATTCCATTGGTCCTGAGGTCTGTTCTTGTGCCAGTACCAAGCTGTTTTAATTACTATGTCTTTATAGTAGAGTTTGAAATTTGGTATTGATAATCCTCCAGCACTGTTCTTTCTGTTGAGGATCATTTTTGCTATTCGGGGTCTTTTATTGTTCCATATGAATTTTTGGATTGTCTCTTCTATTTTCTTGAAGAATGAGGTTGGAATAGTGATAGGTATCACATTGAATTTGTAGATAGCCTTGGGAAGTATTGCCATTTTCACGATGTTCATCTTTCCAATCCAGGAGCATGGGAGTTTTTACCACTTTCTAAGTTCTGTTTTGATTTCCTTTTCAAGTTTTTAAAGTTTTCATCATAGAGGTCCTTCACTTCTTTGGTTAAGTTAATTCCTAGGTATTTTATTTTTTGTGGGGCTATTACGAATGGAGTTGGTTTCCTAATTTCAGCCACACTTTTCTCATTGATGGCATACAGAAAAGCCATTGATTTTTGACAGTTAATTTTATACTCTGCTACTTTGCCAAAGTTCTGAATCAGCTTGAGTAATTTGGGAGTGGAGTCTATGGGATTATTTAAATACAAGATCATGCCATCTGCAAAGAGGGAGAGTTTTACTTCTTCTTTCCCTATTTGGATCCCTGTTATGTTTGCATCTTGTCTTATTGCTGTAGCTAAGCATTCTAATACTAGATTGAAGAGAAGTGGAGAGAGTGGACATCCTTGTCTTGTTCCTGAGTTAAGAGGAAATGGCTTTAGTTTTTCACCTTTAAGTCTAATGCTGGCTGTAGGTTTGTCATATACAGCCTTTATTGTATTGAGGAATGTTCCATGGATTCCTAATTTTTCCAAAACCTTCATCATAAAGGGGAGTTGGATCTTGTCAAATGCTTTTTCTGCATCTATTGAGATAACCATGTGGTTCTTATCCTTGCTCCTTTTGATGTGATGAATTATGTTAATTGATTTGTGTATATTGAACCAACTTTGCATCCCTGAAATGAATCCTGTTTGATTGTGGTGTATGATTTTTTTGGATGAATTGTTGAAGTCGATTGGCCAAAATTTTGTGGAGAAGTTTTGCATCAATGTTCATCAAAGAAATGGGTCCATAGTTCTCTTTCTTTGATGAGTCCCTGCCTGGTTTTGGGCTGAGGGTTATGATGGCTTCATAGAATGAGTTCGGTAGTGAACTTTCTCTTTCAATTTCATTGAAGAGTTGGAGGAGTATTGGTGTGATTTCTGCATTGAAGGCCTTGTAGAATTCCACTGTAAAGCCATCTGGTCCTGGGCTTTTCTTAGATGGGAGGTCTCTTATTGCTGTTTCTATTTCAATGCTAGGTATGGGCCTCTTAAGATGGCTTAACTCATCTTGGTTTAGTTTTGTCATGTCAGTATTTGCTAAGAAAAGGTCCATTTCTGCCAAGTTCTCAAACTTATTAGCATAAAGTTTTGAGAAGTATTCCCTTATAATGTTGTGAATTTTGGTTGTTTCTGTGGTGATGTTTCCATTCTCATCTCTGAGTTTATTTATTTGGGTGTGTTCTCTTCTTTTTCTGATAAGATTTGCTAAGGGTCTGTCAATTTTGTTAATTTTTTCGAAGAACCAACTCTTTGTTTTGTTGATTCTTTCTATGTTTTTTTTTGGGATTTTAATTCATTTAATTCTGATTTAATTTTAATTATTTCTTTCCATCTACTGGTTTGGGGTTTATCTTGCTGCTCTTTTTCAAGGAGGCTCAGATGTCTCATTAAATTGTTGGTTTCAGATCTCTCCAATTTGTTGATGTAGGAACTCTGAGGTATAAACTTGCCTGTGAGTACTGCCTTTGCTGTGTCCCAGAGGAGCTGGTAATTTGTGTGTTCAGTTTTGTTGAATATCATGAACATTTGAATTTCCTTTCTATCTTCCATGATCCACTGGTGATCAACAGTCTGTTGTTCAGCCTCCATGTGTTACAGGATTTTCTTTGGTGGCTTTTGGTGTTGAGTTCTAATTTTATTCCCTTGTGGTCTGAGAGAATGCAAGGTATAACTTCAATGTTTCTGAATTTGGACAAGTTTGCTTTGTGGCCAAAAATGTGGTCTACTTTGGAAAATATTCCATATGCTTCTGAGAAAAATGTGTATTTTGATGGTGCTGGGTGAAATATTTGGTAGATGTCTGTTAAATCTTGTTGGTCTATGCAGTTATTTAGATCTGCGGTTTCTCTGTTGAGTTTTTGCCGTGTTAATCTATCTAGTAGGGAAGTGGTGTGTTAAAGTCCCCAACAATTAATGTCTTTGCATCTATGTGGGTTTTGAGGGAAAGTAATGTTTCTTGAATATTTGGGTGCTCCGTTGCTTGGTGAATAGATATTTAGAATTGCAATATCCTCCTGAAGGAGAGATCCCTTAATTAGTATATAGCAACCTTCTTTATCTCTTCTCACTTATTTTAATTTGAAGTCTATTTTATCTGGTATTAGGATTGCAACTCCCGCCTGTTTATGGGGGCCGTTTGCTTGGTAGATTTTGTTCCAGCCTTTCACATTGAAAATGTGTTTGTTTTTATGGGCAAGATGTGACTCCTGAAGGCAGCAAATAGAAGGATCTTGCTTTTTAATCCAACTAAACAGTATATGTTGCTTAATTGGAGAGTTAAGTCTGTTTATGTTGAGAGATAGGACTGAGAGGTATTTAGGAGTTCCTGCCATTTATTCCACCTTCTTGGGGGCTGCAGCTACTGGGTTCTTCCTATGGTTCTTGGATTCTCAGTTTGGGTGTGGTTTCTTGGCCTTTATTGTGGTCTTGTTGGTTTTCTATGTGTAGGACATCTTTAAGAATCTTTTGTATTGCTGGTTTGGTGGAGATATATTGTTTCAATATTTCTTTGCTATGGAAGGTTTTTGGTTGACTTTTGGTTATGAAGGAGAGTTTAGCTGGGTACAGAATTCTTGGTTGATAGTTGTTTGTCTTTAGAGCATGGCATACATCATTCCAAGCTCTTCTTGCTTAGATTGTCTCTGCTGAGAAATCTGAGGTGATTCTAATTGGCTTCCCTTTATAGTTGATTGATCTTTTCTCCTTGACAGCTTTAAGGATCTTTTCCTTGATCTGAATTGATCCTGTATGGAATATAATGTGACGGTGGGATGTCCTATTCTGGTCTGGTCTATTTGGAGTTCTAAAAGCTTCTTGTATCTGAATAGGCCTATCTTTTTGGGAAGTTCTCTGCTAGGATCCTGTTAAACAAATTTCCTAGACCATTAACTTCTGTCTCTAGGTGCTCCTCTACACCCTTTATCCTCACATTAGGCCTTCTGATGGTATCTTCCAAGTGTTGAATAGATCTATCATATTTCTTGGATTTGTCTTGGATGTTCTTTCTCTATAATATCTAGGCTGTCTTCAATCCCTGAAATTCGATCTTCTGCATGGTCTAACCTACTATCAAGACTTTCTACTTTATTTTTTATTTCTTTTCCTTCGAGTTGGTCGGCTTTGATGGCTTCAAATTCTTTGTTGAAGCTTTGTTTTAGATCTTGTATGAACTTCTTTACTTCCTTAATTTGGTGTTCAGTGTTTATTCTCAAATCACTTAGTTGATTGGTTATGGTTTCCTTGGACTCCCATTCCTTCTGTTGGGCTCCATTCAGCATTCCCTTTGTGGTCTCCCTGACTTCTTTCAGCTCTCCGTTTATGGATTCCATGAATGCCTTTAGTGATCTGTCTGTATTCTCATCTCGCTCTCTCAATTCCTGTATTACTCTCTGGTTAGCTTATTCATGCTCACGCAGTTCCTGTAGTTCTCTTTGAGTGTTCTCAGCCCGTTCACGCCATTCTTGACTTTCTCTTTGAATGATCTCAGCCTGCTCACGCCATTCCTTTATTTCTCTTTGAGTGTTCTCAAGCTGCTCACGCAATTCCTGTATCAATCTTTGAGTAGCTTCCTCACGCTCATGATATTCCTGTATTAACCTTTGTTTTGCCTCCTTTCTCTTCCTATCATGCTCATACAGAGTCCTTTGCAGGTTTTCAATATTTTTATTTACCATGTTTGCCAGTAGTGTTTGTAGAGCTTTTTGGGAACTCTCCTCTGGATTATTCTTTATCTTTACTGGCCCTGATTATCATGAGTGAGAGTTGAGAAACCCAGACTTGCCATTTTTCTTGTGTTTTTCCGGATTGCTCTGCCCATTTGGGATGAAAGTAACACTAGTTTTGTGCTAGCACACTATTTTAAGGCAAGCATCAACCAAAGTCTGTAGTTGCACCGTCAAAAGTCTGCATATACAATCTAGTTCAACAGATATATCTATTCAACATCAAACAACTATGTATTAATTTGCTACGAACCGCAAAGAAGAATTTGGCGAACAGAAATTACTTGGTTTAGGGAGAGATGTGGGTAAAAATAGGCATAGAGGGATGTGGAAAGGCAGTGGGAGAATTAATTAAATCCTAATCCCAAAGCGGGAAATAGATTGGATGCAATGATAGTAGAGAGAGAAAAAGAAGAAAGAGAAAGAAACGAAGACAAGAAAAATAGAAAAACAAAAATTAAATATTAAAAAGTGAAACACTTAAAAATTATGCAAATTTCAAAACAATTTTCATAGAAGAATGTGAAAAGAATAAGAGAAGGGGAGGGAGAGAAAGGAGATGTGAAAAACTTAAAAATAAAAATGCTTAAAATATTACATAAGTATAAAGTGGTAGTACTGCTAGTAAGGAATTTAAGAGGTTTTAAATTGAGTAATAAATTTCTGGATTAAGTGTATACACAATGAGGGCTAAGGTCTAATAATCGACTATGGGTATATCTGAGGATGAGCAGAACAGCAATTAAGTCACACAAAGAAGAATGAAAGAGAAGAAAAAGTGAAAAGAATGAGAAGGAAAAAAAAAAGGATCAAATGGACAGTAGAGCTAAACAAAAAAAATTTTTTAAAGAAAAAAAAGAAAAAGAAAGTACACACACATATACCCCTAAAATAAAAATTATAAGAGGAAGAAAAAAGTTAATAGAAAAACAAAAAAATTTGTTTAAAGTTAAAAATTAAAAAAACGTTTTAGAAATTTTTTTTAATAAAAGGTACATAAAGAGTTCTTTGATTTTTTTTTTTTTGGGGGGGGGGGGGTAATGGGAAGATCCTGTATCTACCTTATGTCCATAACCAGTCTCTTGTTGTAGTCTCTGGTCTGCTTGTGGTGTTTGATTTTCCTGTGGCTTGGATGGTTTCTTAAGTCAGTTTGTTTGAGCAGGCAAAAAAATGCTCTGCTTTGCCCAGGATTTTGTGATCCACCTCCCAAGCTAGTTCAATGGGAAGGAGATCTGCTTTGAGTATCACAAAAGAGGGAGATGGCTGTTTCCTGTAGTTTGGAGATGTTGTGATAAGGCTAGGTTCTGGGTAGAGTTGAGGCCTTTCAGCAAACAGCAGCTTTTCCCTGAGGAGCTAGCTGCTGAGAAACTAAAAGAGCCCAGCCTGGAGCCATTCTCAGGGTTTACATACTAATTTCTATAGTGGCTACACTAGGTGACATTCACATCAGTGGTACATGTGGGTTTCTCCCCAATGTGCACCAGCATTTGTTGTTTATTTTCTTGATGAATTGGGTGAAATGGAATTAGAATATAATTTTGATTTGCATTTCTATTTTTAACTAGGGATATTGAATTTTTTTCTTCATATACACATACATACACATGAATACACACACTTATATTAGCCATTTGCATTTCCTCTTCTGAGAGTTGTCTCTTCTATTCATTTACCCTATTTCATATTGAGATGTTTGTTGCTTTGCTGTTTAATTTGTTGATCTCTCTGTACACTCTGGATATAACTACTTAACTCCTTACCTGGTAACACACAAACCTTAGCTTCCAGATTTTAGCTAAATTGTTCAATTTAAAATGAACACAAATACAGTGAAAACAGGGGTTATACTGTCTTGGGGCGGGGTACATACAAAGCAACAAAAAAAAATCACATGGTACCTTATAGCTTATAAATATGTTAGAAATAATAGCAAGAAAGAAAAAGCCACATGTATCCTTATCTTGGGGTTCATTTTGCTTATCATCCTCTTATCTGACCTTTTCTGCTTGACTCAGACATATACTAGTTATTGCAAATAAGGGAAACCAGGGCACCTATGTTTCTTTGGGCCTGGCTTACTTCACTTAACATAATTTTTCCAAGTCTTTCCATTTCCTAACAAATGGAGCAATGTCATTCTTTCTGATGGAAGCATAGAATTCCATTGTGTATATACACCACATTTTCTTGAACCATTCATCTAAATAGGGATACAAGTTGACCCATTGCAACAATGAGATCTACAAGACACTATATCGAAAAACAAACTTTACAATATAGGCGAGGGAGGGGAAGGGGGGCAATGTAGTTGTGGAGATGGGAGGTAGGAGGGAAAGGATGGTAGGGAAAAAACAAAGGAGGAGGCAACAATGCTTGACAAGCAATGTACTCATTCCTTTGCTCATGTAACTGTAACTCCTCTGTACAGTATTTTCACAATAAAAACTTATTAAAAAAAGAACACAAATGAAGATGAAATGAATCTTCCAGTAGGCATGAAGCAGTTGAGCATCAAGCGAAAATTCAAATACAATCCCCCCATATTCTATAAACACCCTACTATTCAACCATAAGTAATGTATGGGAGATAATAATGTACTGCTATTATTCAATGACCTCTGTTTCCCTTTAATTTTTTATAATTATTAACATATTAATTTTATGTATTAATTTAATGTGATTTTTCCATACATGAATGTAGTAAGCCTTGGTTATATGCACCCTCTCTTTACCTCCTCTCTCTCTCTGTCTCTCTCTCTCTTTTTCTGTCTCTCTCTCTCTCTTTCTCTCTCTCTGTCTCTCTCTCCATTTCCCCAAGGAACAGTTTCATTCACTGCTATTTACCCTCGACTTTTACAGGCATATTTGTTAGTTTATTTGTTTCCTCACTTGAGAGAAAATGTGGTATTTTTCTGTGCCTTGCTTGTTTTATTGAGCACAGTGCTCTTCAAGTTCATCAGTCTTCCTATAAATGTGTTATTCTTGTTGAGTAGGTAATTCTCCAATGTGTATAAATACCACATTTTCTTTATCCAGTAATCAATTAATAGACCTGTTGTCTGATTTCATATATCAGCTTCTGTGAATATGCTTCTATAGAGATAGGTATACAAATTTTTTTCACTGACTTTGATTACTTTGGGTATATACCTACAAGTAGCTTTACAAGATCCTATAGTAGTTCTAATTTAAGTTTTGAGAGGATATTGGCTGTACTATAAGGATTCATTTTGTATACGCATCCTTGTCATCCTTTGTTATTTTTTATTTTTAGATAATGGCCAAATTGTTGTTGCATTTCTTGTTCTTTTGTTTAAGTTTTTGAGTTTTTAAAAAATCTGATTATCAACCCTCTTGTCACATGCCAAATGTTTTCTCCATTCTGTAGGCTGACTCCTCTTTCTGTGATTATTTCCTTTGTTGGGCAGAGGTTTTAGATTTGATGGAATCCCATTTGTCAGTCTTTGTTTTATTTCTTGATATATTGGATTTCTGTTCAGGAAATTGTTGCCTCTGCTTAATCATGAAGTGATACCCATATATATAACCATCTTCTAGGTCTTACTTATGATCTTCGATATCTCTTGAATTAATATTTGTGCAGGGTCAGATTGTTTCTGTCTTCTACATGTGGATAAATGGTTTTAAGAGCCTCATTTATTGAATAGTCTGTCTTTGATTCAGTGTATTAACTGGGCACTGGTGGAATCCTACTTCTTATCAATAGAGAAATGAGGGGCTCAAAGAAACATAGGCTCCATGGTTTCTCTCGTTTTTAATTATTAGCATATTTCTAGGATAGTCCTAGCAGAGGATCACAATAGTTCAATAGCTATGTACATATGACCATATAAAAGGATGCTAATCAAAATGAAATTCAAGATATGGAAACGGGGGTATTTTGGTTGTGGTAGTTTTTTGTTGTTGTTGCTTTTGTTTTTTGTTTTTTTGGGTCCGGTCATGGGGCCTGAACTCTGGACCTGGGCGCTGTCCCTCAGCTCTTCAGCTCAAGGCTAGCACTCTACCACTTGAGCCACAGTGCCACTTCCGGCTTTTTTCTTTTTGCTTATGTGGTGCTGAGGAATCGAACCCAGAGCCTCAGGCATGCAAGGCAAGCACTCTACCACTGAGTCACCATCCCAGCCCAAGGTTGTAGTATGTAATATACTGAATAAAGTTCATCCTTCCTTCCCTCCCTTCCTCCCTCCTCATCTCCCTCCCTCCTTATTTCCCTCCCTCCTTTCCTTCCTTCCTTTCTCTCTGTTTTCTTTCTTTCCTCCCTTCCTCCCTCTCTCTCTCCTTCCCTCTCACCCTCTCTCCTTCCGTTGCTCCTTCCCTCCCTCCTTCCCTCCCTCCTTTCTTCCCTCCTTCCTTCCTTCCTTCCTTCCTTTCTTTCTTTCTTTCTTTCTTTCTTTCTTTCTTTCTTTCTTTCTTTCTTTCTTTTTTTCTTCTTTTTCCCTTTGGTTTATCATCTGTTGTCAGAGTTTTTGATTTTGTTACTCTATATTTTGTATATAAGCTTATCTGATTTGGGGAAGGGAAGCAGAATAGCAAAATACTTAGACAATGTAAGGCCAATGAAACAGTGATACTCACAAGACACTAGGTTGCAAATGAACTTTACAACTTGTGGGGGGAAGGGAATCGGGGAAAGGAAAGTAAGAGAAAATGAGGGAGAGGATAACAGTGTTCAACAAGAAATGTACTCATTACTTCTCTTATGTAACTGTAACCCCTCTGACATCACCCTTACAATACAATAAAATAAATTCCTCACAATTTCTTAAATAATCATTTTTTTTCCTCAAGTGGCTGTTCAATTGTCATGTGTTTATAGTTTCTCTTACTGATGGTTTCTGGTTGCTTTCTTTTGTTGTCTGATAAGATGTAATGAAATAATTCACTGTTGTTTAATTTTTTAAGATTTGCAATTGATCTCATATATAGTCATTATTAAAAAAAATGACATGCTGATGAAAAGAATGTCTATTCTGTGGCTGTTTGTATACTTTGTGTCTGTGCTGTAGCCATCTATCAGGTTTATTGGGTAAGTAGTGTATCTAAACTCCAGGGGAGCTTCGTTGACTTTTTGTCTGGATGGCATATCTATCTCATGACATATCTATTAGAATTTCCTAGTAATTAAATTTAGAATATTTGAACAAGATGCAGTGTAAGATGTGTAAGATCTTCTTCAACCCCATTCATAGCCATTAGATTTCTCATCTGGAACTTACCACCTCTGCAGGCCTGCACGATGATGACCTTGGGTTTGTCTCTTAGACCACGGCAGTTGCAGGTGTTGAATATCTGATAGATGGTGTCATAAAATAACACATCTGGGGTTTTGTTGCTATGCGTAGTTCCACAGATTCCATGTGGGGTGCCATGAGACATCAGCACCAAGAATGTGCTGTCTGAGCAGCTGTGCTCTGGTCTGTCAGCAAAAGCTCTCAGCACTGACTCCATATCCTGGAAAAGGACAATGTCTACTGCAGTAGAACAAGTAGTAAAAATTATCTGGCATTCTAAATCTGCCATCGGCAGCATGAAACATGCATAAGGCTCTTGTCAGAGTGGTTAATCAATAATAATACTTTATTTATCTTTCTTGACTTGTGTCTTCCAACTTTGTGCTCCTTCTGACATATTGTAAACAGAGTTCTTGATATATCATACATCTATTTATGTTATTTATACTACATTTTCCTTTGCACTACTACATTTTCTCACCAAATGAGAGCCTTGATAAAGGAACCACAAAACTTTCTCTCTGGATCTTTTCACATGTGCTTTAAGGAAAAACAAACCTTAGCACGGATTATACTCCACTTTTGATTACTCCCTTCTTCAGATTATTCCCTCTGCCTGGCCATGCATGTAGAAGTCTCAAGTTAGCCCTTTCACGTATAGCCCCCTCTGTCTGGAAAACATTTCCTACTCATTTTCCAAAGCATGTTATTCTTTGGAATCCTGTCTCATTTTTATGCTGTCTATTCACAGAAGCTTTTCTGAACCTCATCAAGCATTGCTTTCAAATCTCTCATTGCTATTTTTGTTCTTTTTATGTCAAATATTAATATATATTGTCTCTCTTCACTCTAACCTAGACCAATGCAAGCTGGACATTAACTGCCTCATTTACACAATCATTCCCAGTTTTAGGAAGAACTTTCACACCAAGTCAGAGCTTATACTTGTGTTAGCATTAATTTTTCTACAAATTACTAGCAATAAATTATAATTATCCTACTTTAGAACTAAGAATTGTGTGGATACATATTCCACTTCTCCATTTACATGATAGAAAAAAATATTGGTAGCAGAAAGAGAAATACCTGCCTAAAATGTAGAGATTCATTTGTCTATTTTCACAATTTGTATATTACACACACACACACACACACACACACACACACACACACACACACACATATACACACAAATACAGATGTGGCCTATGCTTGTAAAGAGTTTTGTCAGACAGCAAGGAAATGTAATGAATATTTATTAAGATTACAATGAGTGAGGACCTCTTACCTTGGCTGTACTGAATGTATATTAAGATTGCAATGAGTAAGGAGCTCTTACCTTGGCTGTACTGACTGTATATTAAGATTACAATGAGTGAGGAGCTCTTACCATGGCTTTAAGGTTCCTTTCTACAGTCACAGTATAGCCCAAGTCCTCAAGCAGCCCTTGCATTCCTCTGATGTCAATTTCCGCACCATACCTCAGAGAATGGTGGTCAAACTTTATATTACATATAATGAGAGCTTGCCGTGTGCGATCAGTTCTTTCCTTTATTGGATAGATCTAAAAAAAATGGATATTCAGTAAGGTTACTTTACTAGCATTCTCTGAAGCTCTTATATTCCTGGATCCACTTTGGATCACAAGTGCTACATTACTTGATTAATTCAGTCCCAAGTGCCACAAAAGTAATTAGTCAAAGAGCAGCATACCCCCATCAGTGTTGCTTTACTAGGTCTTAGGTAGTTTCTTCTCCCCAACCTCTATCAGAAGACATTGCCTTCCTGTTTCTTTAGTATCCAGAACTAGGAACAGAACATATCTGGAATGGTTATTCAAGAATCTTAACTAAACTCGAATAATTTTACCTTCTATAAATTTATCTACACTTAATTAAATCTTTCTTAGAATTCAAGCTGCAGATCATATTTACTGTTAGTGATAGTTATTCATCACTGGCTCCAGTAAGAATAAACAAAATTGATCCTTTGGGTTTGATGATACAGTTTTTAGCACATCAGTGTTTTTCAAACATTAATGATACTGTTTAAAAATCCTTCATGTCTAGTGTTTTCAACTCAGTAAACATTTTTATACTATGATTATAACTAAATTTCCCACAAATTCCAAACAGAAGCAATAAGTGAATATAAGCACCGGACATTTTATCATCAAGTTGAAGGAGAATTGGAATCTGGTTGAAGCTATTCAGCAATTCCTTGAAAGCCTCAATGAGAAAGTTTACCACTGTCCCCTTTCCCCAAAATGGTGATTTAAGAAATTATGTCTTTAGTGGGAGCAGTTGTTTTTTGCCCTCACTTCCATGCACCAAGCGTTGTACCTCATCTGCCATTTCTGCACTGAGTCTCAGGAATTTCTCACGGGGACAAAGCTGGAGGACATCAGACTCTACTGACTCAGCTGGTTTAGTCTCGGTGATAGGACGAACTGTAAGGAAACATGAAAAAAAAGGTAATTTATGATTTCTGCTTTTGTGACTCAATTAAGTACCTCAGAGAACTAGGAGAAAAAGGAATCCCAAGAAGACATTTTAATATGTAGGCAGTATAAATAAAGAGATGGGTAAAAACTAAGAAGTCATTGATAGAGTAAAAAACTCTCAAAAAGGAAACAATAGATTTTCACCTTTCTGAGGAACCTACTATTTGAGACCAAACTTGGCTTTTGCATCTTCCACAGAAACATTTTTATTTTTCCATTTGTTTTACTTTGGTAGCATTTACTCATCGAAGTACATTTGCATGTCTCTAAGCAAAAATATATTAAGTATTTCTCAGGGTGCTATTCATTAGAAAATGCTATGAATTGAAATGGTCTGTTCAAAATTTTCTTATATCCACATTTAAAAGTTACTAAGATCCACATTTTACAAAGTAAATATAAGCAGGAAAAGTACTTCAATATGTTTTATTTAATGTATCAAAAATATTATCATTGCATTACTTCCCATAATTCAAGGGCATATACAGTTGGTACTTCATTTTGCATGCCATTTTGCAATAAGTCTCTTCACCTAATCCACGTGATTCATAGAAACACACCACTACACTTGGAATCTTGAATTCTATATCATTCAGAAATTACTCATTTCAGAAACAGCTTGACTTCTTACACTTTCTAGAAGAAATAGGTTTCAGTTATCTGTCATCGAATGTTAAAGTCAGATGCTCAGGAAAAGTATTCTTTTTTTTTTTTTGTCAGTCATGGGTCATGAACTCTGGGCTTGGACGCTATCCCTCTGCTCTTCAGCTCAAGGCAAGTACGTTGCTGCTTAAGCTACAGTGCCACTTCTAGTTTTCGTGGTTTATTGGAGATGAGAGTCTCACGGACTTTCCTTCCCGGGCTGGCTTTGAACCGTGATCTTCAGATCTCAGCCTCTTGAGTAGCTAGGATTACAGGCATGAGCCACCAGTGCCCAGCAGGAAAAGTGTTCTTTAATGATAGTGATATTTTATCTCAGGTCAAAGATTTTATTTTCTTATTTTTTGGAGAGATAGAGGTATGCTGACATAATTTTAGGTACTAGAGAAAATGTCTATGTATATGTAATTCTAAAATCAAGATTAAAGAAAATTATTTCATTGCAAAACAGAAAATACAGAGGAGTCCATGCCCCAAATTTCTCATAACCAATCAGTGCAATAGAAGGAATTTAAACAAAAATTTTATGTTCTTAATCTTATGAAACTCTGTCCCTTGAAACTGATACAAAAAGGGAGAGCACGTATAGAACAAGAGAAAGCCATGTTGCTTGGTAGGTAGAAATTTGAGTGTTCATGTCTCTAATAATTAACAGTGCTCAGAACATAAGAGTGCATGTGTGTGCATTCACACATGCATTGTATATGTATGTATGCATGCATTTGTCAAATGAAATTGAACAAAAATAGTTTGTCTTCTTTATATTCTTCACTGTATAACCTCCAGGCTTGGCTAAGAATCCTTAAAATTATATCTTTGCCTAAAGAACTTGTGAGGCTTTACCTATTCTAATATCTCACTTAGTGCACTATTCCAAAGGGCTAGTGCACTCAGATTACAGGGATTACTGATGAATCTACAATGCCAGTAGGTCCAAGGGTCCACCAGACCACTCACAAAAGGGTCTACAGGGTACTCCTTTCTACAAAAAGCCTTGGCTCTTCAAGTAGTTTGTAGATGTTAATGTTCATTATGATCCTTGTGGTTGCTAAACTCACTTTGAATCCCCTTTTACTTAAAATTTGATTATCATGTTCTGTATTACCCGTGATTATTTTAAATGTGAGACTTTTCAAGCAGTCTAAATATTGAAAAAAGCAATTAATCTTCAGAAGACTTAGTGTAAATATTAATGGGAATGTATCATGGGATATAGTCTTGGACATCTAGCATGCTCACATCCCTTCTCTATAAAAAAAAAATGGCTTACTGGTAGTTACTCATTAGTAGTATCTAATATTAGGGCTAAAGATTTATGTTTAGGCTCTATGGGAAACTGTCTGTCATCCAGTAACTTGTATCTGTACATTTGGACTCTAGTAATATAGTTCAATTTGGTTCAGAAGTTGTGCAAAGGTATAAAACTTAACATTTGGGCATGGAGATTTTTTTTATATTTTTGGAAATACAGAAATAGGCAAGCCTTAGAAAATTCTAAATTGTAGCTCCTACATAATAATAATAATGATAACTAATATATATTGCATGCATGGCCTTCATTTGCCTATTTATCCCATATTAAGTAGATATGTCTTATGTGTTAGTTATTCTAATGATTACTATTACATATTACTGAAAAAACTAGATATGATCTGGTGGAAGAAACTTACTAGATGCTAGCCTTATTCACTGAGATGTAAAAGGAATAAGGTGGAACAAAATAAAGGAAGTAAGTATAATTTTAGGTAGGTTTATGGAACTACTAGAATATTTGAACAGAAATATTGCATATGAAGGTAGAGCTAAATGACTCTGGAATCTATAGAGTTCATTAGAGAGCGTGAGATGAGTGCTAGTATGTTGGGATTTATCAGGTACCTGGCATTACTATGTTAGCAACTTTACAAGTTATAAGAAGAATTACTGGAATTATCTCTATTTTACAGATGCTAAGGACTGATGTCTGAGGAGGTTAAGAAACTTGTGCCAAGTTACTGAATTCACAGGATGACAGAATCTCTAAGTTTAGGGTTTTTCCTACAGTGTTTCTATATTAATTATTTCTGTTTAAACAAAAGGACTTTGTTTTGGGAATTGGTTCTCACCCTGCTAAAGACAAAGGCTGTAGGAAAGACAGTGATTATTTTAATGAAAATGGTATTTCAATAATAGAATGATCAGAAAATGGAGAAGACACTGAGGGTCTGGAATTTTGAGATATCCATTGTAAGTTATTCTAGACTTACCGTTGACATCATTGCCTTTTGGCTTCTCTTTAAGGATTGTTTCCCTTAGCACTTGACGTGTAATAATATCAGGGTTCCGCTGCAAAGCGTCCACAAAGACCCAACGTTTATCTCTCCACTCAGCATTGTTAAATGTTTCCTTGTCCTTTTCCTCAAATTTCACCTTATTGTTTTGTACCAAATTTTCCAAAAAACCAGTGAGGATATTTTTGCCCACAACTTCTGCCATCTTAAATGGATTTTTCTTAAAGTTGTTTTCTGTAAGAAACAGGAAAATTTGTTCCACTATATGCACAACTAGCAAATTTTTCCTGAACTTTAGACACAGCTTCTATGATGTGAAATGCCCTTGAAGTGCATCCTGCTTTTACCATCTCCGCAACAAAGTACACACATCTTTCATTGTATCTGTAGAACCCTCTCACCTGTTTAAATTAATACCAGAATATAGTATATACTTGGTTTGAAACAAGTTATTTAATATCAATTGATTTAACAAAAGACAATGTCACAGCATGTAATATAACTGTAAAATGTATACTTAGTATAACTATAAAAGTAATACCCATAGCAAAAATCATTTTCAAATAATCACTATTTATCAATTATATTCTATTTTCTTTATAAATATAAATATACCATACCCTTACAATAAACCAGTGGGATATTTGTTTTTCCTACCTTAAACAAAAAAAATCATAAATATAAATATCACTTAAATGTATTAATTACGGTTGCATAAATCCTAATTTGCATAAAACCAGATTACACCATTAGGATTCAAATTCTGTTGGTGTATCATATTCTGTTGTTAACCATGACATTGCATTAGTGACAATAGTGAAAATTTATGGAGCACCTATTGTGCGTTACATAAATCTCACTGAAATACCATGAAAAAAATTTTGCCAAAGTGTAGTACATGGTACCAAAATCAAGCCCAGTGCCAACACGGGATTAAACCATAGGTGAAAAATAAAAAAAAAAGCAAGAATGACTTTGGTGTCCTATATAGTTTATATACATTTATCTCAAATAGGAAAGGAAAGGGAACAACAAAATGTTGAGACAAAGAAGGAAGGGCTAACCAATGTAACAGCAATACTCACAAGACAACGTGTTGGAAATGAACTTTGCAATGTTGGGGGTGCATTGGGGGGAGGAAAATGGAAGAAAAATGAGGGAAGGGGTAACAATGTTTGACAAGAAATGTACTGACTACCTTATGTATGTAACTGTAACCCCTCTGTACGTCAGCTTGACAATAAAATTATATATTTTTTAAAAATGTAGTACATGTACTCATGGGATACTACTATTCAGCCATTGGAAAATGAAATTGTCATTTGTGAAAACATGGGAGAAAGTGGAGGATTATGTTAAGTAAAATAAACTAGCCAGGGTATTAAAGTTAAATACTTCATGATCTATCAAATGTGCATTCTAAAAATACAAAACTAAAAATGAAGAGTAAAATAGTGCTTACCAAGGTCTGTGGTGGAGAAAAGAAAGTTAGAGAGATGTGAGCTACGGGAAACATTTCCTTACAAGAAATATGTTAATAGTGATGTATTGTTAGTTGTTCAGAGAGTACATTTTAAGTATTCTCAGCTCTCTTTCTCTCTCACACACACACAAGTATAGGAGGTAACACCTATGTTAATTAAATTCATTTAGGTATCACTCCATATATGAATATTTTAAAATGCCATATTTTACATCATCAACTGCAATAACAGAATTTTTAAATGAGGTTTTGCCTAAAATCCTCTTTCCATAAACTGCATAATCTCAGTGTACCAATTGTAAACCTTAAATAAGAAACAATTGCCTTTCAAATTTATGAAGTCAGTCTAGACATAGATCCTAACTCTGAGAACTGTATTCTCAGTATCAATGAGTTATCTTTTTACCATTACCCAGAAACTTCCTAAATTCAACACTTAAAGCAGAACTGTACACTTTAATTCTCCTCTTTTGTACTCTGCTAGTACATACTTTCTAACCTGTAAGGAAACAGCAGCCCTGATGACAGCACACCCGTTGGTCTCATTTCTCTATATCTCATTTTCTGTCCAATTCATATTGTATTGGCTTTCTCTGATCAATATTTACAGAATCTGACAATTTCTTTTGATCCTGATTATGTCTTTCTGTCCAGGCCAACATACTTCCTTTCTCAATTACTCCAACAAGCTTATAAACTCTTCCCTATTTCCTTTTCTATTCTTTACAATGAAGCAGGATATTCCAGTACTTAGATTAGATCACAAAGCTTTCTGATCAATATCATCTAAGGTGTTTTCATTCTTCCAATATTGTTAATACCTTGCTTGTCATATTTTACATATTCTGCCCTTTTTTAAGTTTCTAGAAAATCCTACTAGGGCTTTACCTACATTTTAAATTCCTTACCCAACTCATTCTTTCCTCTTGTGTCCTCTGTTTATCTTTCAGTCTTAATTAGTACTTTCTTCAGGGAATCCTTCCAGATGCCCCCTGGCTGCATGGAGGGACAAGTGTATGTGCTCCTGAGGTACCTTGCTTTTCCCTAGACCAGAAATTTTCTCCACATAATTATAATTCCCAATATACTTGTCATTACCCCACTATTATTTTTTAAGCTCTGCAAGGTCAAAGCCTTTAGACTAGGTCTACATTACTTGTAGCATTCAAGTGGTCTTCAGTAATGCACTCTTCAATCACACATTGATGTAAGCACAAATGAATAAAATGTAGGCATGATCCAACTATTAATGAAACTCTTGATGTTTAATGGCAAGTTAAGTAAGTTTGATTACTGAATATGAGTACATTGTAAGATTTGAGGTACAGTGACATTACACTCACTCTCCTATTCATTTAAGGATAATCAATGAGCACCTTTTTGTAAATGATTATCTGACAGTGTTGTAAATACCCTTTTGTAAATACAGTCCCAGGTATTAAGGCTTAGAAGTAGATGGAGAGATGGGTGCCATGCAAATAATCTAATTTTATTATTAGCATATGCACAAGAAAAGCATTTTAAATAGCACTCATCAAGTGGCAGTTGGCTGGGTTTGAAGCTGAGACCTGAAAGGTTAGTGGAGGCTCAGAGGCTTATGTTCTGAAGGGGACCTATTTCTGGAGGGAGTAGTATGAGCAAAAGTACAAAATCTTGATATTCTCAGGAAGCTAGTGGAGCTGAGCTTTAAAAGAGTACTATAATAAAAGCAGAAATATATGGCACAAACTTGAAATGGCAACGTTCAGATGCACATTGCTTTTTGAATACTTGTGCAGACAATGGAGATAAGCTAGAGTTTTAAATCAAGCCAACCTGAGATCACTCTACCAAATGTACCTTTTACCTTAGATAAATTTTATCATTTTTCTCTCAGTATCTTCTTGCAGTTGGTAATTACAAAATACAATTGCATAATTTTACTTTTATGCATTTTTATTGTTATTGTACAAGTGATATACAAAGGGTTGTAGTTGTCTACGTGATGTAATGAGTAGTCTTTGAAGTGTCACTCTTTCCCTCACTTTCTTCCAGTTTTTCCCCTCCCTTCTGCACCCACAAATTGTACAGTTTATTTCAACATAGTAACTAGTTGATTACCACTGCTGCATTTGTTCACCCTTTCCCACCATTTCTGTACCTCCCTTACCTTCCCAAAGACAGATAACTGAAAAAAACAAACAGCAAAAAAGAAAAAAAAAAAACTCGTTTCCATTTCCTGGAGTTCATTTCAGTCAATATCAGTTTATATGATCAGATGCATATAGGGATCCCACTTTTGTGTTCCTGATGTAAGAATGTTCTCCTTTGCTCTGAGTGTGAATGCCTAGAGACATGTATAATTTATCAGGCCCCAATGTATTTATTTATTTATTTCCATCCAGTGTGTTTACATGGAGATCTATTGGCACATTGTAGCTACTACAAATGAGGGAAAACATGAAACCTATTTTTATCTGGATCTGGCTTACTTCACTTATAATTTTTTTCAAGTCTTTCCATTTTCTTATGAATAGTACAATGTGTGTGATTCTGATGGATGAATAGAATTCTATTGTGTATTTATACCATAATTTCTTGATTCAGAGCATCTAGGATGATTCCATATCTTACCTTGGTAAATAATGCTGGCAAAATTGGCTATCCACATGCAGAAAACTAAAGTTGGATTCTTATATATCATCTTACACTAGAATCAGTTCAAAATGGATCAGCGACCTCATTGTAAGCCCCCAAATCACGCAAATATTACAGAAAGGAGTAAGGGAAACACTAGGGCTCCCAGACACAGCCTAAAACTTTACTAAGTAAAGATACAGAATGTCAACAAATAAAAGAAGGACTGGATCAAACTTAAACGTTTCTGCCTGGCAATGGACATATCTAACAAGATAAGTAGAAAACCCACAGAATGGGAGAAGATATTTACCAGCTATGCATCAGACAAGGACCTCAGATGCAAACTATTCTTAAAGCTCAAAAAAATGTACTCATTACCTTACTCATGCAATTATAACCCTTCTGTACAGCATCTGTGCAATAAAATAAAAGTTAAAAAAATAAACCTCCAAAAACTAAACCCTCAAAGAAACAACAACCCAATTAATAAGCTAATGACTTCTCAGAAGAAGACGTAAAAGGACATAAGAAGATAAGAAGATGTAAAAAAAAAAAAAAAAAAGATGAAAACTGTTCAAGATCTGGCCATAAAGGAATTGCACATCAAAACAACATTGACATTCTACCTCACCCAAGTTAGAATGGCTATTTCAAGAAAACTAACAATAACAAATGCTGGCATGGATATACCTAAAAGGGTACTCTATTAACATAGTTGGTAGGAATGTAAACTTATTTAAACATTCTGGAAAGTAGTATGAAGTTTCCTCAAAAGTCTAAAACATACAGCTTCCTTATGACTCAGCAGTTCCAGTCCTGGACACTTATCCAGTGGACTACAAACAGAGCCATACTAAAATGACCACCACAACCATTTTCATTGCAGCATTATTTACCATTGCATACTTCTAAATATTCACTTAAGAGAATAAAGAGGCGGTCATGCAGAAGGAAGTTTGTCAAAAATTATTTTGGTATACTTGTGGGTTTTTTTTTTTACAAAAGATACTGAATTGAGGTTGCAATGAAACAAAAAAAGACTGATACAATGTTTTGAGATATTACTGGAAATTATTCCTTGGGAATTTTAGTTAACAATTGCCAGAATCTAGGTTGTTTATATTCATAAAGCCTCTTGGTTTTATCTAGTATCTTTAAACCTTTTCACATTTATTATCTAATGGTCCCTTATCCACTCTAGTAACTGGTAAGCCAGATTCCTTGGCTTAGAGGCAGCCAAGGATATTGATTTAACTTAGTATTTTACAGACAAATGCCTTAATTCATGAAGCAAACAAGAAAAGAAAAAAAAAATCTGTCCCTGCCTTTTAGGAGCTTCAGTTGTAAGGTAACATAAATCCTGACAATGAGACCAAAGGAGGATCCTCTCAGGAGAGGAACGGAAAGGCACAATGCCTATGTGCATCTGATCATACAAAATAATAATTGTGGAAATGAACTCAGAAAATGAAAACAAGAGGGTTTTTTGGTTCTTTTTTGCTATTTTTGTTTACTTTTGGCTCTGTTTGTTCGTTTATATGTCTTTGTGAGTGGAAAGGGGGCACAGAAATAGAGGGACAAATGCAGAAATGGTACTCACTGGACACTGTGTTGAAAATGAACTATCAATTTTTGGGTGGGGACAGGAAGGAAAAGCTGGGAGAGAGCGGAGGAAGGGGTAACATTTTCTTCAAAGACATTTACTCCTTACCTGACTTAAATCACTGTAACCCCTCTATACACCACCTTTATAATAGCAATAAATTTTTAAAATAACAAGGAAAAAAGCAAAAGAAAAAAGGATATAACTCCTGAAATAATTCTACTATAGAGAAAAAAGAGTAAAGAGACATACTCATAAGGAACTATTACTAGGGACAGTGCAGTAAATAATTTTTTTATTCATGTATGTGAAATCACACTAAAAAGGATTCATGGAAAAGTAGATAGATTTTTTAAAAAATATATTTTGAAACGCAGGAAAAGTTCTTGGAGAATTTCACATATTGTTTTAAACACAATGAGTAACTATGTAGCTTTTCAAGTAAGAAATTTCCATTAATAGCTACCTATAGTGTGAGAACTGAGGATTAAGTAACTGATTATCTTTCTTAAACATGTACTTCTAGGATAAACTTATGCCAGGCCATCTTTAGAGGAATTAACTGCAGCTATTTTAAAGATTACAAATGCCCACAGTCTGGCTAAGATTGAGCTATGCAACATGAGGAAGAAGACTTTTTAACAGAATTTATCAAATGATGACAGATGTTTAGTGACATTACAGAACTTGGATCTAATCCATCCTTTTTATTTCCAACTAACAAGAATAAAGCCACATATTGGAGATGCTGTGTTTGAATACTAGCTGCCTACATTCCAAATTATTTCCTGTCTCATAATATTTTGTAGTTTCTGTTTCTATGACAAATTTCATGAATGTAGCATGCAGACAGGGGGACGGTAGTTTAGCATCTCTGATAGCAATCCAACAAATCCTGTATCAGATTTACTTATACCAGAACCAGTTGGAAAAGGTGAGGAAAATAGATGAAGAGTACCATTTGTTATAAGAGAAAGGTGGGGCAGAAGCCCAAAAGGTCTAAGATCTGCTTCTGGAAAGAATGATTAACACCAAAATGACTAATTCAGAATGAAGGGAAAGCGAAAGTTTTCCAAGTACATTTAGAAACTTTCAGAGTTCTCTCACACACACATGATGCTACTATATTCACTCTTCCTTTGATGGCCATAAATTGAAAAAACAGGGATTAGCTCTTCTCTTATCCAGATAAAACTGAAAACCATACCTCCTCAGCATCTCAATCCACGTGAATTATACACACAAGCAACAAGGGGGAGAATTCTACTTTTTGCTGGTCTGGTCCTGTGTTGTTGATTCTGCCTGCTACGGAACAATGAATAGACTGTTTTTTAAAACCCAATTCCTGGTTCAAGCTCAGGAAGAGACCCCCAACTCACCAGCCATGAGGGAGCAAACAGCCTCAGTTCCTTCCTGCAGCCTTGGAGAGAGCCTTATACTCAAAAATGAAAGTCTCTCTGCCAGAGTTTCCCGAGTTGCAGGGGGTGGGACTTCTGGTTACATTGTGAAACTCAGAACTAGTTTCCTGTTGGGAAAACCCCTGTAGTCATGACATTGACCTGTTTGTCACAGGCAAATTTAGTTTCTCCCTTTGGGGATGTTTTTTTTTGAAAGATAATGATTAAACCTTGTCCTGATGGCTGCACCTCAGGATTGTTTACTCCTTTTCATTTTCTCTGACTCACCCACACCTCCTTTATTTTTAATGATCTCTTAGTATTTCTACCTCTGCTCATTAAAAGCATGAATCAAAAAAAGTTGAATCTGATTTAATTTTCTTAGCTTTTTTTCTGTCTAACTGTATAAATCATCTTCCCTCTCTGCCCTGCTACAATCTTTATCTTTCTTAATTTATTGTAAAGATGCTGTACAGAGGGGTTACAGTTATATGAGTAAGGCAATGAGTACATTTCTTGTCAAGCATTGTTACCCCTTCCCTGGTGGTTCTCCCACTATCCCTTCCCTCCCCCATCTTCATCCCCCCCACCAGAAGTTGTAAAGTTCATTTCTAATATCCTGTCCTGTGGGTATCACTGGTGCAATGGGTCATCCTGTATCCTTGTTTCAGCATTTTGTTATTCCCCTTCCCCTCCACAGATTAGACAAATGTATTTACAAATGCAGGGTACCAAAATCAAGTACAGTGACAACAGGGGATATACAATAGGGGGAAGAACATACAAAGGAAACAAAAAAAAATCACATAGCACATTTAAAACAACAACAAAAAAGAAAGAGCTCGTGTCCATATGTTAGAGTTCATTTTACTTAGCGTCATCTTACATGGTCACATGTACAATCTTTATTTCGTATTTGAGATATCCCCAAGGAACTCTTTTTTCCTCTTCCCTACATGCTTTATTTTCACTGCTTAAAACTGACCTAACATTTGATTGTTTACCTCTACATTTTGACATTCTTTAAGAAAAGATTTCCATGAAGCAGCTCAAGCTGTAATAGAAAAAGGCATCAAATGCATAATTGTACAAAAGAGATATGTCCAGAACAAATAGTGAAAGGGAGGAACAGAGGGGTGATTAGAGAATGGGAGAAAGAGAGGAAGGGAGGAAGAGAAGAAAAGAAGGGAGGGAAGGGCAGAAAGAGAGAGAGAGAAACTGATTGCAATCGAGTTTGAAGGTTCTCAAAAGGTCAGAAATTTCATTTTGACTTAGAAGGGGTTTTAGGATTAGAAAGCGTACATGCGTGCAACTGGAAATACAGTTCTTATGGAAGCATAACACAGCTGAGTGAATGATTAATCCCCAACTATAGTATTCATTACATTGAGAAAGGGGTTAGCAGGGTATCCTATTTGTATGTTGATTGTTTCACATGTGTTGACAGTTTTACCTTTTCCAGGGACTGTAAAATGTCAGGGAAAATGTATGTCTTCTATAGGTCTCTAATGTTGAGTTCTGCATCTTTTTTTTTGTTGTTGTCAGTAATGGGATTTGAATTCTGGGTCTGGGCACTGTCCCTGAGCTCTGCACTCAAGGCAAGTACTCTACCACATGAGCCACATCACCACTTCCAGTTTTCTGGTGGTTAATTGGAAATAAGAGTCATTGACTTTCCTATCCCGCTGGCTTTGAACCATGACCTTAGATCTCAGCCTCCTGAGTAGCCAGCTCCCAGCCAGTTCTACATTCTTGAAAGTCACAAATCTAATGTGCAACTTGCATACTTGATAGATGTATCACTAGAGCAGAAATCCAGTAAACAGTATCTAAAAAGAAAGGTTGGCACCATATGCAAATTCATTCCTGAGTCATACTAACAAATGAGAAACCTATTACCTGCTCTAAGTCCCAGCATGCCAACAAACAAACATCACAGGATAACATTTAGTCTTCAGATTTATTGCATCATTTAAAGAAATGTTTATTTCCAAGAACAAATTGACAAATGTTTTAACCAATAGAAAGAAAGGATTTCACAACAGACAGAAAATGGCAGAACTCCTGGCTTCCTATGGGGAAAGGAAATAGCACAAATATAAGAAAGATTTAGCTAAGAGATATGCAGATTATAATACTATCTTCTACTGGGCCATACACACTCATACAAAAGGGAAAGCCCTTGCGACATTTCAATATGGCCTAAACATCCTTTCGTAATCTTGTGACTACCCTTTGGTTTATAGTAGCCAACACTGAGAAAGGGCCATCCACCTCTTAGAAAGTTAGCATTGCAGTGTGCTCTGGACAGAAAAGCCATCCCTTCATTTCCTCCCCATTTATTAAACCATCCTAGAAACTAGAATGGGATTTCAGAGCTTTCCCCCAGTCTCCCCTAGACCTGACCTCCCACACACCCATCTACACACAGATACTGATACAACTGGCTTACTCAGTGTCCTGGGAAGAGATAGAAGCATCTTGTCAAAGTCACCCTTTCAGTGGTGGGCATCTGTGTCCTGCCATCTGGAAGTTCAAATGCAAATCGAACCTAAAAGGAAAAGGAAAGTGCAGAGAGGTTCTTTATTTTTTTCCAAGTGAACAATCTCGACTTAAGCTGGGAAAACAAATTAATGTAATGAAAATAAATAATAAAAACATAAGATTTTTGCATCTATTAGGCCTATCTATTCAGGATATGACAGTTGCTGGATCTGATAACTGTGACAAACACAGGCCATTATTCATTTGTCTACACAAAGCAGGATAGGAATTAAAGTCTTCTAGAGGTTGTGGCTTGTAATAGATTTGATCTGGCTCCTAGATTCACTGACTCACCAAAAACCACCAAGGTTCCTTTGGAAAGAATGATGTTACTGGACATGTCTGAGCTTTTGGCTGGAAGGGTCAAAATATAGAGAAGTAGAGGAGAGAAACACTTAAAATCCTACCTTACGGAAAACTTCCTCCAAGTCACAAGACCAGGCAAATTCTTGGATAATTTCAATAAGTTTCATAATAAAAAGAGAACCATTAGCAGAATGGCGCCAAGAAACATTACCTGTAAATAAAGGATTTCAAAACGTATTACTGGCTTCAGCCTAGAAACACAGGGATCGCTTAGCTATCCCAGTTGTAGTATGTTACTCAGTTTATCTTCTGAATACTTGATGACTACCATTTTCCAATGAATGTAGTTAAGTGGGTATATTTTTGTTGAAGCTGAAGGGAGCTTTGTACAAAGCAAATATTAGAGTGCTATAGTCTCCTAGTCCAAGGAGTTGAAAGGCTAGTAGAAAAGGCAGAATCTAGCAGAGAAGAGTGGCAGGGTCTTGGCAAAGAATGCTACTGTTTGTGTATGTGGGTGTGGATGTGAAGATTCCAAGACTAGAGAGGCTAAACAACTGGAGGTAGTTTAAAATGTACTAAATTAAGGTCGGGATATAATCTCAATTTTATCACAACTTATGGTTAAAGTCATTGAGATCTATTCACCCCACACATGCCATCTTTCTAGTTAAAAACACACCCAAATGTAAGGCTGCAGTGTACTTTGTCTGACATTCTGCCAGCACATCCCGTCCTCATTTTTCTAAGTAATGATGTCTGGTAAAACTAAGCTGCTGGGCAATGCCAAGATTTCTCACTTTCCTATATGAGGTCAGATTCTAACTTGTTTTAGTGTGGAAAGTCTTCTAATTAATTCTGTTTGTCTCTCACTGGTTCAGAAAATATACTTTACACCATGGAGGAGTTTTCTAATTACTAATTTAGTGAATATGTAAGTGTCCACTCTGTGGATGAGGGTAATTAAATGTGTTCCTGAGAACCTTGAATTGGTTCAGATGTCCATGCTCTAGCATTTGAGTGTCAGTCTCTCTACTAGTAATCTCCACAATGGTGTTCTGCAAGAAATCCATTACCTGGTGTTGAAGAGCAAAAAGCAATAAAATCCTTCTCTACATGGGCTCTCTTAATGCCATCGTCTTCAAAGCCTTCTGAATCTGCTGACAGCTCATCTTCAGAGACTCCTGCTGAATCTTTTAGCCACACCACCCCTTTGTTCTCTAGAAAGAAAAAAATTTTATTTTT
The DNA here is from genome assembly GCF_019054845.1 of Dipodomys spectabilis. Taxonomy (NCBI): domain Eukaryota; kingdom Metazoa; phylum Chordata; class Mammalia; order Rodentia; family Heteromyidae; genus Dipodomys; species Dipodomys spectabilis. The sequence goes on from NW_024870700.1 coordinate 6,809,264, forward strand.
GTTACTACTAACTCCCAAGAGAACTAATTGCTCCTAAAAGGCTCCACTGGGCATATGTACTAATTTATAGCTTTCCTTTTAAAAACATATACAAACTCAAAAGCCATTCTTTTAGCAACACTCAAATGAACTGTAATGGCACTGACACATTAAGGTCTTACCATTGCAAATGGTATCTCTCCAATCTAAATAATGAAACAAGTGTCTCCCAACCAGAAATAGTTCACAGAAACTATATTTGAGTCATGAAGACAGGTATCCTTTAACATTTATAGACAGACATGAAGACATTGAGAAATAAAAGATGTCAACAGATGATACACTCAGTGTTTGATTGGCTTGAGTTCTAAGACATCAGCACTCACCTCCACGACAGGCCTGAATGATGATCACCTTGGGTTTGTCCTTCAAACTCGGGCAATTTGAGGTGTTCAACATTTGGAAGATAGTGTCGACTTTTAATACATCAGGTACTTGTTCAGAGTATGTCTTCCCACAGATCCCCTCCTGGATCCCATGAGACATGAACACCACGAAGGTACTGTCAGAGACCCGGTGCTCTGAGCGGTTTGCAAATGCCTTCATCTCCACGATCATTTCCTAAAGGAAACCATAACACTATAAGTTTATCATCATACCTTCAGAAGCTAACAAAAAGACATTTAACGAAAGCTTTGACTATTCCACAAAAATGAAAGAGGAAAGAAAATTGAAGTCTTCTCTGAAAAGTGAGAAAGGAAGCTAACGGGAAGTCATCCTGAGTTGAGTGAATGAAGAGAGCATTACTAAGTTCATGGAACACTTCCCAGCAAGATACATGAAGCTTGCTAAGGGACTCTTGCATTTGAAGGGGATATGGAATATCAGACACACTCTAAGTGAAAGTGTTTATTACAAACTTCAAGAATTAGGTATCCTTGTGCTATGAACGTTCTATCTAATGTTAGCTAGGACATAATCATTGTCTCTGTTTTGAAACCCTTACCGAAGCTGTGAGATTTTTTTTCACAATGATGCTGTATCCCAGCTGTTCAAGCAGCATTTTCATTCCTTCGACATCAGCATCAGCTCCAGCCCTCCTAGTAAGACTGTCAAACTCTATGTTGCAGATAATGAGGGCAAGGCGTTTGCGGGTCAACTTGTTCATGATTGGATAAATCTGTAGAGAAGGTAGACGGGATGAACAATCTAGTTTGCTTTAATTTAGTACTCATTTTAGAACCGCTTCCCTTCCCTCACCTATCAAAAAATCCAAATCCCATCAATGATAGCTGAAGAATTGGAAAGAGACTTGGGTTTTAAGTTGGGAGTAGGTATGGAGTTTGCCCAAGCCCAGATGGCAATTCAGCATCTGCCTTTAATTTTGGCAAGTGAAAATTTGAAGTATATACAGGATTTGAAGTCAGGATACTGAATTCTCAGATTGATTCTTCCACTTTCAAAGTGTCTGATTATGGACACAATTTTAACAGTTCTTTTGTTTTCTGCTCTCTAAAGTGAATTGATTGTTTTGAGGATTAAAGGCATTGATTCTGCCAGATGTTTAATATGGTCTTTAATGAATAGGTAGAATCCAGTATCAGCCAATGATTTTGTTACTATTATTTTTCACTCAGGCAATTAGTCCAAACTTTGTACATTCTATATAAGCCCGAATTATAGAAGGTGAGATAGATCCTTTACGTAGGGAAACAGCCATTGATTTTCCACATCTAAAAGAAATTGCTCTGACACAAAGCCACTGTACTTCAGGAGAGACCCAAATGTAACTTTAGCCCACTCTGTCCTTGTGTTCTGAACACAGCACCTCTGCTGCTTTTGCTTTCTGAATCCTTTGCACCATTTCTAGGGAGCAAAGCTTGAGACTCCCTCTTAGGCCATGGGATGGGAGCATAGTTTGGTTGCCATGCAGTTGCTGAGGTTCTGCAAGAGACAATAAACAGTGTGAGTAATTACATCCCCTGCGATCCCACTTTGTGTTCCTCCTGGCATCATTTATATGTAAAGCCACAGAGGAGGAAATCAGGTCTAGAAGGACTGCTCTGGTATCGTTGCCAACATGGTCATAAGTTAACTGTGAATTACACAGAGATCAGCATTTTACTCAATTCTTTAGATAAACACCTATTATAATAGATAAACACATTCAGAAGATACTCAACATGTTAGAAAAAATTTTTTTGATAAATCTGATCCGACCAATTTAAAGCATAGGATAAAATTTCAGAAGGGTTCTGGGAAATCTCAATTAGCTCCACTGAAATGCTTTGTAAAAAGTTATATGCTTATTTAATAGGCCCAATTGTAGATATCAGGGGTATGTTTTAGAAAATAAGCCTTTGTCTTATCCTTCAGGATTACTTTGTACTGTGTCCACTTGTAAGAGATGAGATCAAATAAATGAACTAGACTAAAGAACAATGATAAATGCTAAACTCAAGGTGAACACTAGATACATTTGTGTCACTAAACATTGATTCACAGGTGATAGGAGGAAGAGTTTCCTCAATGGTTATGTAAAAAAAAATTCCATGAGCCTCTATTTGAATGCAAGTTCAGTTCCTCCAAACCATGTGATGTACTCGCTAAAGGAATTAATGTACTGGTCATGTATTTCAAAATACATGAAGACATGAGATTGTCTAGATCATGATGTCTGTGGCTGTGATTGAACATGTTCAGGCGGCGATTCAGGTAGGAATTTGGGGATTAGGACCCAGGATCAGAATATTGTAGGATAAATATTGTAGGATATTGTAGGATAATGAAGCTGGGAGGACAGCAGGACAGCTTCAGCTAAAGAAGAATAGACTTAGAACAAAGAGTAGCTTCCCACCCATGGCAAATTACTCGTAGCCCCCTTCAGGCTAGATTCGCCCCATGATGTTTAATTACTAGAAAGATGGGGATTCAATGAATATTTAAAAACACAGTTACCTGAGGTAAAAGGAAATACATCTGGGGAGTCTTGCATATTAGCATAATTTCCAGTGTTTGAACCTGAAAGAAGATAAAGCACACTAAAAATCACTTATCTCCAAAGAACTTTGTCCCTCTGTGATGAATGCTCCCCACTGAATTTTTCCCCCTCTGGCCTAACTGATAATTAATCTGTTCAAGTTGAGCTTCCTGGGAAACAAAGTTCCTATGCATAAATGCCTGGGTGTTTATTCAGTGTTTAAAGACAAAGAATATTTCTAACCGACTTCCTTGATCACACCACCTTGACAAAATGGAATGGAGGTATGATCGGCTATGGAATAAGCCAGTTTTCTTAATAGGCGTATATGAAGATGGCTCTTGAGCTAAACACTACTGCAGTGTAAAGTTGCCAACTCAGAATTGATTCTAGAGGCAGGGAAAACTATGATCGTAAAGTGTCAATGCTTTACACACATACTTTACACCAGAAAACAGTGAGGTACAGGGACAGCTAACCTGAGCCTCAAACTGGAGATAAAGTTCTTAGGTGAATATCTTCATATACTTGAAACTCAAACTTAGATGATATTTTAATCAGCCTTCAGAATTAGAAGGATAATAAAAATACCTTCACCAATTCAGAATCACAGCTATTTATGCAAAGTCAATAACATTTTCCTTGCAAAATTCCGTAAGTATTTCCATATGTTCCTCACTTATATTAATAATCTCACACTCTGTGAATGAGTCAGACCCCCATGGCCCAATGAGATTCCCAAAGCATAGATGAAAACGTTCATAAAATTTACTGGCAGAGTAGAAATGATAGTGGCAGGAAAATACGTGGCAATCTAATAAAACTATTGACAGTTGGCTATACTCTACCCTCTATTCTTTATATTACCTATATTTTGTCACTGTGACAAAATAGAAATTAATTAATAACAATAAGTAGTTTAGGTATTTGTGGACCAGCCCTTTCCAAGCTCAGTACCTCAGTAGCACATTAAACATCAGAAGCATTAAGTCAATTTTGTAAGTGTCACAAGTTAGAAAACTGGTAAAACAAAGTATGAACCTAAGTCTGCTTTCATTATTAGTATGAGATACTGATCGCCCAGCCATTCTTCAAGGTAGCCCACAAAGTGTGCTACAAATTAGTGTCAATGACACGAGCACTGACCAGAATGTCTGCTCTCCTAGGTAAAGGCAGTCTGCCTGCTAGTGTCATCTGCACTGCTCTAAGGAGACAAACTAAACTTGAGATGAGGCAATGTTGTAGAAAATTCTCCAGACCTATTGATAATATTCCTGTCAAGAACTGGAATGTTGTCAATATCAAAGATAAGAAAAGGATTTTGTTTTTAGTTTGAAAGGATCTCAATACAATGATACCTACATGAGAAATGTATTCCAGAAGCTTTTAGCATTCCATGAATAAAGAAATGAGTTCACTAAGTCTTCATTTCAGAATACCCATCGCACGTAGGACCATTGTAGGTACAGGAAAGTGTAGTCCAACTTCCTGGTCTTAGTGAGACAGCTGTACCATGGCCCAGAGGAGTTCAAGCCCCAGGGAACAGCTGTCGCTTCTCCCAGTTTTTCATTCTTGACTTTCTGGGATGCTAGAAGATTTGTTGCAGGTGTTGATAACCTTGGTGTAATGCCAAGAATATTCTCCTTTCTAGAAAGATCTTGCCCATTAGAATATACACATAAAGTCCCTCTAATTACACCCAGTGATCATGATCATGGTAAGATCCTGAATGAGGAGACATCTTTGGTCCTTAGAGAAGATGACCTTAGGTTCCAGAATGATCCACAGGAGCTTGTGCAAGCCTGTCTATGATTCAGGGGCTATAGATTAACAGGAATTGGGCAAGGAAGTAGATATCTTGGTCATTTTACAGTCATTCTGACTCTTCCTTGATATGTATTAGTTGCTTTTTACTGAGGGGGATGAGTATAAAAGTAAAAGGAAGTAATGGAAGAGAAATAAAAACATTGGCTATACATAAACACAGAAAACACCTGCAGTGTAGATTGCACAGGCAAAGGCCTTCCCTAATCCCTAGAGCAATGCTTCTGACTTTCTGAGAACCTCTCCTTTTGCAGTGGTTTGGGGAAGGGCAACGGAGACCAGTGCCAGGGAGTGCTGAGCTATAGTAGACAGTCTTACTCAAAAAGAAGGGCAAGGACACCAATGGCATTCTGATTTTTGTTACAGTATTCATTTATTCTCCTGGGTTCTAACATCACATCTCTCAAGTATATTTTATTTTTTCCAGAAAGCAAAATAATGGAGAAAATTTATTTTAAAAAACACAATGTCAGAAAAAGATGAAAACACTTTAGGGAGCTCTGGATATAACAAAACCAAACAAATGTATTAATAATAGCAGCCTTACTAATAATGAGCACTACTGGAGCATGGAGTCAGACACTGTTAGGTCTGTTCAATGAATGCCCACATACACAGGATAAGAAGGAGCTCCAATCAAAAGGCCACTGAGGCAGAAGGAGGAGGAAGAGAGGAGTCTGGGAACCCGCAACAAGGCCTCAGCAGTCAGAGATAAGGAGGTTGCCCACAGCTAGACACATGGCCTGTGTGAACTTTGTCCTAAGTCATTGAAGCTTACCTGAGGAGAACCCCAGTGTCTCTGCAAGATGGCAGTCTTCTTCACAAATGTAATCAACACAGATCTGGCATGCCTGTGGCCCCTTCCGAATGACAGCATCAGCCAAAGCTCGTGCCTTGTCCATCACTGTGGCATTTTCAAATCTGACTTTCTCCATCTCTTCCTGGTTCAGCACTCTTTTCTCTAATAATTCATCCAGCAAGCCATTTATTGTACCGGTGCCTACAGCCCGGATGAAGTGCTTCCTCTTCTCTTTCAGGAACTTGTCTATTTAGAGCACAAAGATTTATCAAGTCATGGAAACAGCCTCATTTTCCTCTTTCATTATTGAAAGAAAATGGGCGCTTTTAGAGTAAAAAGGAGCAAATTGTCCTTCTCCATTCACTACACTAATCCCTTCTTTTACTCTGTTAGTGTGCCATATTTTCCCTTTGGTATTACCCATGTCTGTTCACAAAGAGTCCTGAAGACTGGGAATGCAACCCTCTGTCAATGCCTGAAAATCAGAACTCGTCCTTTCCTCTCTCACATTTACTTAACTTTAACTAATGAAACAATGAAATCACAATAGCTCATTTTCATTGGAGGGGATGAGCCTTGTTTCAGGTGTTCATCTTGTTCTCACCCTGTTCCTGCTGCCAAACTTAACGACAGATAAGAGTTACAATCGCAAAATGATTGCAGGATGCTGAAAAAGCCTCATTTCCTTCCTTTCAATTCCCGTGACTCCAAGAATCTTCCGAACTCCTTCCCTCCTCACCAGTCCAGCTTTTCCCTCAGCTCTGTTCTCCTACACATCCACACAGCCCAACCAAAGTTTTCAGAAACAAAACAGGCCCTCTCAGACCTATTTCTTCCCCCAAAACTGTCTTCCCCCAGTAGGAAACTCACCAGCCATCGCTGTCTTCTACTATCGGGTGTAAAATGAAAGTAAAAGCTTGTTTGATCTTCCTAGAAAGGAAGGGTGTGTACATAGGTTGAGAAATTCACCATACATGTGTGTGCATGCTTCTCTCTGTGAAGAGATATTCAGATTTCAGAGGTTTAGACTGGAAACCCTCCTATTGAAAGTTCTCCAGAATTTGAAACAGTTAAGACAAGAGACAAGGGAATAGAGACAAGAAAGGAGTGAGAAAATGCATTGAAAGTTAAACAAAGATGCTTCTACTCATTATGAAGTGTGATTGAGAGAACTATTGTTCCCTCTGCTTCTTCCTGCAGCTCTGTTAGTATTTGCTAAAATCATACCTTTAGTTATTATGTGATAGTTGTTTTAGATAGCTCCCTTCTGAAAAACAGTGTATTACAGACAGAATCCATCTTAGCTGCCTACTGGGCATTTTCAGCAATTTTGAAATATTACCACCCTAGATTTTTTTTTTTTTTGTCAGTCATGAGGCTTGAACTCAGGGCCTGGACACTTGTTTTTAAGCTTTTTCACTCAAGTCTAGTGCTCTATCACCTCAAGCCACAGCTCTACTTCTGGTTTTCTGGTGGTTATTTGGAGGTAAGTGTCTCATGGACTTGCCTGCCTGGGCTGGCTTTGAATGGAGGTCCTCAGATCTTAGCCTTCTGCGTATCCCTATTTAAACATTTTGTTTATTCCCTTTCCCTCCCCAAATTAGACCGACATCAAATACAGTGAAAACAAGGGTTAAACCATGGGAGAGGAACATACAAAGCAACAAAAAAATCACATGGTACCTTAGAAACAATAGCAAGAAAGAAAAAAAACCACTTGTGTCCCTATCTGAGTTTTTTTAAGCAAATAATTCCTGAAAAATCTCTACTGTCCTTTCATCATGGATTAGCTTCATGAAGAAGTAGTTAATATAAAAAGATAGTACATCTAAAGGATGTGCTTGCCTTAGAAATTATATGTATTGCTGGAAAAGGAGAGGTCGCTGCTTAGGAGCCTCATTTATTTTAATCATTTTTATAATGGTATACTCCAGGAGGAGAAATGCTATTAAAACAATCACTTATCAATTCTAAAGATTATTTTTCCCACTACACTGAGTATTTGTCACTAATAGTTCCTTTCATGGGATAGTTGATCATCCATTTCAAGGTGTAACTATCTGAAACAATTGCACCTTCTGACTGATGTCTAAAATGAATCTTTCCCTCGAAATGGATGTATCTATATGGCTCCAAACTTTGTACTAAACTATATTTACCACCTTGATTTTGTTATTTGTAAGTTTTATATTATTCATGAAGTCAAAGAAAATGATTCATAGCCTGGCACTGGTATAATCCTAGCTACAATCCTAGCTACTCAGGAGGCTGAGATCTGAACATCATGGTTTGAAGCCAGACTGTGCAGGAAAATCTGTGAGACTCCTATCTCAAGTAGAGCTGTGTGGCTCAAAGTGTAAGACTGCTAGCTTTGAGCAAAAGAGCTCAAAAAGTGCCCTAGCCCTTAGTTCTAACCACGCAACTGACAAAAGAAAAATAAAAGGAAAGAAAATAAAATGATTTGTGATCTCGACAAACCTACAGCCAGCATTATACTCAATGGTGAAAAACTAAAGCCATTTCCTCTTAACTCAGGAACAAGACAAGGATGCCCACTCTTTCCACTTCTCTTCAATCTAGTATTAGAATGCCTAGCTACAGCAATAAGACAAGATGCAGACATAAAGGGGATCCAAATAGGGAAAGAAGAAATAAAACTCTCCCTCTTTGCAGATGACATGATCTTGTATTTAAAGAACCCCATACACTCCACTCCCAAATTACTCAAGCTGATTCAAAACTTTGGCAAAGTAGCAGGTTATAAAATTAACCCCCAAAAATCAATGGCTTTTCTATATGCCAACAATGAGAAAAGTGTGGCTGAAATTAGGAAAGCAACTCCATTTGCAATAGCCCCACAAAAAATAAAATACCTAGGAATTAACTAAAGAAGTGAAGGACCTCTATGATGAAAACTTTAAAATCTTGAAAAAGGAAATCAACACAGAACTTAAAAAATGGCAAAACCTCCCATGCTCCTGGATTGGAAAGATTAACATCGTGAAAATGGCAATACTTCCCAAGGCTATCTACATATTCAACGCAATACCTATCAAAATTCCAACCTCATTCTTCAAGGAAATAGAAGAGGCAATCCAAAAATTCATATGGAACAATAAAAGACCCCGAATAGCAAAAACGCTCCTCAACGGAAAGAACACTGCTGGAGGAATATCAATACCAAATTTCAAACTCTACTATAAAGCCATAGTAATCAAAACAGCTTGGTATTGGCATAAGAACAGACCTCAGGACCAATGGAATAGAATTGAAAACCCAGAAATGAACCTACAGACCTATAGCCATCTAATCTTCGATAAGGGAGCTAAAACAATAGAATGGAAGAAAGACAGCCTCTTCAGTAAATGGTGCTGGCAAAATTGGTTAACTACATGTAGAAAACTAAAGCTAGATCCTTATATATCACCCTGCACCAGAATCAACTCCAAATGGATCAAAGACCTTGAACTCAAAGCAGACACTCTGAAAATATTACAGGATGGAATAGGAGAAACCCTGGGTCTCCTTTCTCAGGCCGAAATTTTCTGAATAGAGACCTGGAAACACAACAAATCAAAGAAAGGTTGGACAAATGGGATTGCATAAAGTTGCAGAGCTTCTGCAGGGCAAATGACATAGCTAGCAAGAGCAATAGAAAGCCCACGGATTGGGAGAAGATCTTTACTAGCCATACAATGGACAAGGGTCTCATATCTAAAATATACTTGGAACTCAAAAAATTAAACCCCCCAACAACAAATCCTCAAAGAAACAACTGCCCAATAAATAAGTGGGAGAAAGACTTAAAGAGAAACTTCTCTGAAGAAGAAAGAAGGATGGCCAATAGACACATGAAGAAATGTTCAACATCCCTAGCCATAAAAGAAATGCAAATCAAAACAACATTGAGATATCACCTCACTCCAGTTAGAACAGCAAAAATCAAGAACTCTAACAACAACAGATGCTGGAGGGGATGTGGACAGAAAGGAACCATACTTCATTGTTGGTGGGAATGTAAACTTGTTCAACCACTTTGGAGAGCAGTATGGAGGTTCCTCAAAAGACTTCACATAGAACTCCCCTATGACCCAGCAATCCCACTTTTGGGCATTTACCCTAATGTTTACAAACAAGACCACACTAAAGCTACCAGCACAACTATGTTTATTGCAGCATTATTTACCATAGCTAAGATATGGAACCAGCCCAGATGCCCCTCAGTAGATGAATGGATCAAGAAAATGTGGTATATATACACAATGGAATTCTATGCCTCCATCAGAAAGAATGACATTTCCCCATTTGTTAGGAAATGAAAAGGCTTGGAAAAAATTATATTAAGTGAAGTAAGCCAGGCCCAAAGAAACATAGGTCCCATGGTTTCCCTTATTTGCAATATCTAGTATATGTATGAGTCAAGCGGAAAAGTTCAGATAATGTGATGTTAGGAAAACGAACCCTTAAATATGTATTTTAATGTTTTTTTCTTTCATGCATGTATTTCTAATGTATTTATAAGATTATTTCTTTGTTGCTTTGTATGTCCCTCCCCCACAGTATAACCCCTGCTTTCACTATATTTGATGTCAGTATAACTTGTGGAGGAGATGGGGACAAACAAGTCGTTTAAGGATTCAGGTGGACCTGTTGCAACAATGAGAAGTACAAAATGTCATGTCAAAAACGAGCTTTACAATGTCGGTGTGGGGGGGGGGGGAGGATTGGGTGGGGGGGAGGGGGGAGGCTGGGAAGGGAGGTGAAGGGTAAACAAAGGAGGAGGTTGCAATCCTTGGTAAGAAATGTATGCATTATCCTGCCCATGTAATTGTAACCCCTCTGTACAGTATGTTCTCAAATAAAATAAAATAAAATTTAAAAAAATGATTTGTGATCTCTACAATATTCTTCTTACTTCCCAGATTTTGCTCTGTGTCTCTATGAATAAATGGAACAATAGTGATCAAGCCATAACTTTTGCTGCAAGCATTGGATTAGCCCTTGACAAGCTTAGTTCTTCTTTTCAACAACACGTAGATGATTGGTTGTTCATTCCACAGTACGTATGAGCAAATGGTACCTCAGAAGGGTCAGGAGATTTCTCTAACATCCATACAGTTAATGATAGTCCTGTTTAACCTCAGCTGGTGCTGTTGTCCTCAGAATATACCACCAAACACCCAGAAAGCATGTTTTCTTGCAATTAAAAACAAACAAAAACAACCATCAGATGGCAACGCAGAGTCCTCATCCAGCATCTGGTGTGTCACAAATGGAAGCTTCCTGTCAGTGGCACGTGTCTCTTCTGAGGGAGGAAATACTGAAAACTCTTCCATTCTGTATTTGGAATGTGTATGCAGTCACCCCCACCCCACCATTTACAAGTAATAAATTCCAAAGAGGAAAAGAAGCACATTAGATTTCATGTTAACTTTATGAAAGGCTCATCAAAAGTGCACCAACCTGAGAAATCCAGTAAATGCTTTGGTCTTCATTCCTGGCATCTGATCCTTCTCTGCAGTCTATGACAAAAGTTTCAGGAATTGGCAAGATCTAACAAATCAGAAACCCTCCTGAGTCTTCTAGCAGATAATACTCCATTATTTATTACCAGATAGGAAGGGAAAGGTAAACTATGCAGAACGAATGGGCATCTCCCTGTGTGGAGGGTACGGAGCCACATTGTGTCATCATCACGCCATGTTCCTCCTCCAGCCACAGCCCTCATCTTGATGCCTGTTTGCACTTTGCCTATATTCACTGTCAATGTTTTCAGGAACACTTGAGTTTTGTCGAAGTTCAGTTGCTGGCAATCGGGTATTCAGCCCTGGGCCTTCTCTATTGCTTTTCCAGGAAGGTTTGCTTTATTGTGTTGAGTAATTGTAGATCTGGCTCTGAAAACTCCGATGACAGTACTACAAAATATAGATGAGGTTCTTGCAAAGATGCAATGCTATTGAAAACTCACTGAATAAAGGCTTTATTTGGTTCCCAGCACAGCAAATATCAGCAGCTGAATGCACCCGAGTGTCTATAAGGACGACAAAGGAATCCTGAACAAAAAGCAAAGGAGTAATGGGAAAGACTGTCTCAATTATTCTATAATTCTCCTTGGCCTTCACTGATCTTGATGGATTTGAAAGGGAAACATAATCAAGTAGGCAATGTAAGAGTAAGAAACATTGCCTATAAACAGATTTACCACAGATCAAAGTACCCAGGTTTAGGTATACAGAATCAGCATACTGTTTTAATGTGAAAGTTCCAGTTTTTTAATAGTTGCCAATCTAGTGGGTATGAGATGGCTGTCTCCAGACACAGGAATGGTGGCTGTTTCTATGAAGCAAATTTACTTTTTGGAATGAAAATTGTTCCTTACCCATGGTTTGTCCTTTCAGATAGCTGTATTTTAGTGGACAGTGTATTACAGAGATTAAGATGGACTCAAATCAAAATTACTGAGATAGTACCATAACTACTGATCTCAGACAAGAAACTTAACTGCCTCAGTTTCATCTGCCAAATAGGTTTGAGAGTAATTCCTACCCTGTACTCTTTTGCATTTCAGGAGTAAATATAAGTTAGTGAAATAGTATCTGACACAGAGGATATTTGTCAATAACTATTGGATGTATCCATGTCAAAACCTTGAATCATTTCAATGATTCATTCAATAAGAATATCCAATATAGATATTTAGTAAACATAAATTCTGTGTGCCAGACGTTATTACAGTAATATAGTGGTGACAAAAATACTTATCTGAATAGAAATCTTTAGAAATTTTAATTTATGGTTTCCTTGCAGTATTCATTTTTTCCCTTTTCATTTTCTCTACAAAGTTAGTATGAGGCCCTTTGTCTACTTGCTGAGAGAATATTTGGGACATGATGGAAATTAGAGATGACCAGAAAGACAGGAATGGGGGGCAAGAGGTCGAGGCACACAAATAATTGTAATGTCATTAGAGAAAACACAGAATGAACCCTGTCCTCATGATGGAAGTAAGGAGGCTCACGCAGCAGATCTGATGCTGAATATCTGCATGGAGCCTTGTCCTGGCCTCTTTCATCTTGAGAAGTTCCTGAGGAAGATCTCCTCTGAGATAACAAGGAAGCTGAGTTCTTGTTATTCCACTGCCTTTCTCTGATGAAGCATAAATCACCACGTAGGAGGCTTTAAAATGATAAACCAGATGCTTGTTGTTTGAGGGAATAATGCTAGCCTGTGAAGGAAGGAAGGCTGAAGAGCTTTGGCAGAGCTATTGTTCAGGGCCACCTGGTTTTGGCTCTCCTTTCTCCTCCAGATGCAAGTTAAATTCAAGACCCAGCAAGTGCTTTTCTCGCCTTGGTTCTTTTCCCTCATTTCAGCTCTCCTTCACAGGAAGGAGACATGTCAGTGACTTTGGTGGCATTCAGGCATGCTTGTTTCGTGTCTGTCAGCTTTTTTTATTGTTTCAGATCTGTAAGAAATATTACAATACGTACCAAATGCTAAGTATTTACAAAGCTCATTTCAATAAATAACCTAGGCAGTTTTTCTACTTTTAGAGCAATAGAATGAAATCAACTTAGATTTCAAGGTTGCTGACAAGACATGAGACACTGGAGTACTGTAATTAATGAAAATTTAGCTGATCGTAGGGACTTTTTAAATGGTAGTGTAAGTCAAAAGTTTGCTGGCCCATTGCTGATTTAGCTTTGTGCTTCTCCTGACAGGATATGGAATATGTCTTTGTCTACTGACTTGACAACAGAAATAAATTGCCATAATTTATGTGTGCATCATGAAAGTGCCCATCCATTTCCTTCTACATTGTTTCAGGGGGTTCAAGAGAGAAAAACTATGAATAATTGATTTTTCTCTTTTTCTTACTTTTCTGGAGGACTCATTCCTTGTACTCTAATACTGTCAGAACAATGCAGCTGTGTTTATACAAATGTGTACAGCACCTTGCTCTCCCTTGTCATCTGTTTATTAGAGATGCATCAACTTTCCATGTTACGGAGCACTCAGGTTCATTCTAAACAAATCCTGATTTCACAGGAGAGGAGTGAATTCCTCCCAGGTCTTCTTTCTAGTCCCAGATCCTCCCAGATTTGGACCTACACTTCTCAAAGCTCAGTGGGCTACTTGGCTTTTTGCCTTGTCCTTCTGCAGGACATTCAGATCAAGAAGCCAAGTAGATCTGGCAAATGTCTGTCAAAGAGAGTTCCTTTTCCCATATCTTTGTTTCTGCTTCCCTTTGTCTTCTTTGCTCTTAGCCACATAACAGAATGCTGAGTTTGAAAACAGACATCCTTCTGGAAGCTATCCTCAGATACAGGCCTTGTTAGACAACAAAGCCTTGGCATCCATGCTCTTTCTCACCAGCTTTTTGAAGAGTAAAGCAGGATGGTTGTTTACTCCAGGCCACCTATATTATAGAAAATTAAATAAATTCATGCCTATTTTTAATTGTATTCAACATATTCCTTCTCTTTCCTCGGGCTCGATCTAATGTAGTAATCCTTTGGAAAGGACTCTGCACATGTGCATACCAGTTTTTCAGCATCATTTTCTTAGATAAACATGTAAGTAGGGGATGGATACTGCACTCTTAAGTTCCAGTAAGAGACAAGGCAGAGGAAGGTATATGAAGACTCAAAGAGACCATATGTTTAATCCATGAATCTGACACAGAGAAAAAGTCTGAGCTCAGAATTCAGAGGTGTAAAAATAGTACTTGGCTTCTTTTTGCTAATATTTTATTTTTTATTATGAAAATACTGTACAGAAGGGTTACAATTACATGGGCAAGATAATGAGTACATTTCTTATCAAGCATTGTTGCCTCCTCCTTTGTTTCCCCTTCCTCTCCCTTCCCATACCCCCCTGCCCCCTATCCTGCCCCCCGCCCCGCACCAAAGTTGTAAAGTTCATTTTTCGACATAACGGCTTGTACATTTCATTGTTGCAATGGGTCCACCTGTATCCCTATTGAAATGATTTGTATTTTCCCTTCCCCTCCACAAATTATACCAACATCAAATACAGTGAAACCAGGGGTTATACCATGGGGGAGGGACATACAAAGCAACAAAGAAATCACCTTATAAAAATGTTAGAAACAATCGCATTTTAACGCATAAAAATCCAAGTTTGATGAAAGGTTTTTTGGTCACTACATCATGGTAGATCCATGGATTGAATTTATCTCAGGATGTATGGAATTAGAGGAGAAATTTAAGTAAAAAATCTGAAAAAGCCTTTTCAATTATTCCATGACTAACATGTCAGATTAAAGAGAGGAAGATGTTTGGAAATTACACTGTGGGAATTTCATCCTCACACTGATCAATATTAAAATTTAATTAGAAAACAAGGACTTGAGTTTCCCATGTTTTTATTTTTTTTAAATAAGTTTTTTATTGTAAAAATACAGAGGGCTTACAGTTACATGAGCAAGGTAATGAGTACATTTCCTATCAAGCATTGTTGCCTCCTCCTTTGTTTTTCCCCTACCATCCCTTCCTTCCCACTCCACAACAACATTCTTCCCCCCTCCATCCCTCCCCCTCTCCCGCCTAAATTGTAAAGCTCGTTTTGTCAACATAGTGTCTTGTACATCTTATTGTTATAATGGTCAACCTGTATCCCTATTTAAACATTTTGCTTTTTCCCTTCCCCTCTCCAAATTAGACCGACACCAAATACAGTAAAAATGGGTTATACCACGGGAGAGGAACATACAAAGCAACAAAATATCACATGGTACATTATAAATACGTTAGGAACAAAATAGCAAGAAAGAAAAAAAACACTTGTCCCTATGTTGGGGTCCATTTCACTTAACATCATCTTACCTGGTCCTATGTACGTAGCTTTTGACTTTTTCTGCTTGTCCCAGACATATACTAAGTTATTGCAAATAAGGGAAACCATGGGACCTATGTTTCTTTGGGCCTGGCTTACTTCACTTAATATAATTTTTTCCAAGTCTTTCCATTTCCTAACAAATGGGGCAATGTCATTCATTGTGATGGAGGCATAGAATTCCTAGATAGATAGATAGATAGATAGATAGATAGGTAGATAGATAGATAACATTTTCTTGAGCCATTCATCTACTGAGGGACATCTGGGTTGGTTCCATATCTTAGCTATGGTAAATAATGCTGAAATAAACATAATTGTGCTGGTAGCTTTAGTATGGTGGTGTTTGTAATCATTTGGGTAAATGCCCAAAATGTGGGATTGTTGGGTCATAGGGGAACTCTGTGTGGGGTCTTTTGAGGAACCTCCATACTCCCACCAACAATGCAGTAAGGTTCCTTTCTGTCCACATCCCCTCCAGCATCTGCTGTTATTAGATTTCTTGATTATAGCCATTCTAACTTGGGTGAGGTAGAATCTCAATATTGTTTTGATTTCCATTTCTTTTATGGCTAGGGAGGTTGAGCATTTCTTCATGTGTCTATTGGCCATTCTTATTTCCTCTTCAGAGAAGTTTCTCTTTAAGTCTTCAATGACCCCAACTACTTAACACATCAACTATTCTATTTCAAAGTACATGTAGCCAGCACCTCTTTGTGCTACCCATAAGATTCATTATGCGTTTTAGGATAATGTAAATTGAGGTGTCGATATTCTTTCTAGGAAAACAAATAGCTCATAATAACCCTTTTCTGGTATGAGAGTGAATATGAAGTACATAATCATTATTTGAACAGGATGTTCCTTTAAAAAGCAATTGACTTTGCACCTCTCAAGGCTGTTTGGATGGCAACTTAAGCATCACATCTGGCAACAAAATTTTGTACCTTTTTGCATCTCAATAATAGACTCAGAGGTCAAGAAATTAAATTCTCTGGGACAAAAATACCTCATCCTTGTTTTCTTGTGACTTGACTCTTAATGCTTCTCTAAGTTTCTTAGTATGGACATGCTTTAACATTTTAGTCTATGGTTTGTTTCATGGTTTTAAAATGGTGAGTGAACTAGAGAAATTCATGATTGTTTATATTACAATTTTAGGAATAGAAAGAAATTATTTTTAAATTTTAATATGATATATATTCTCTAATTAAAAATAGAACTATATTTAAAGAATAGAACTGCATTTCCTTATTTTTCATTACAAGGACTGTCATATTGTTGATGCATTAGTGCTAAGCACATGTTGGCAGCAGTTTTGAATTCATAACAAAACATGCCCACAACTGCTTATACCTAGGTTTTGCAGTAACATGGTTGAAAAGCAAAACTATCTAGAACAATCAAAAAGAATAATTAGGTGTGCTATACCATTATATATATATACACACAAAGAGAATGGAATTGTTTGTTTTCATTTTATTACTATTTTTGTGTTTTTAATATTCAGACCAATCCCTTTTTTCCTTCCCTGTAGTTTACTTTTCTAAGATAAATGAGTGTATGCAAAGTTTTTCTATAACAATTATCTAAAATGTACAATGAATTTTGAGTTGTTAAGAGTATTAAGAGACATCTTAATTCCAATATGCCATGTTAATTTACTTTGAACTGAAACTAGTAACCTAGATTTTCTCTCACTTTGTAAAGCTTGCAGTTTGTGAGGGCATTGCATGTTATCATTTTATGAACATACAAAGTGAACTTATATTTTTCAGTTATGGAAGTCTTGGTAAATTAATTTAGCAGAATTTCATTCAGTGTGTTGTGATAAATCAGTTGATTGTGATAAATCCTTTCCTGAACCAACAGAAAGGGAGCCGGTGGTGACCCTATAATCAGCACCAGGGGAGCTTAGCTGTTTCCCGATCGCTTGTCCGGTCTATCACATCTCTGCAGCATACAGCAAAGTCTTGGCTCACATGATGTAACTACAACAGCAAAGCAACTCCCTGAATGTGTTCTGCCTACAGATTTGCAATGTGGCCTCGGGCAAAATATAAAACAATGCAGTAGATCAAAAGGACAATATTAACTGCATGGAAATGGAAAATATTTCACATTAACCTGATAAAACATATTTTGCTAGGCAAGGGAATCAATAGACACACTGCAAAAGTAATTTTCATAGGAGGAAGAAAGACGTAAAGAATCTCAGCGTTCGACAGTGCTGGAAAAACATCATGATGCAGATTAGGAATAATAATATCTAATTAGATAGAAGAAAGTTAAAACATTTAGCTATCATCCTTTTTACTTAGTATTATTCCTATTGCTATGTAAGTAAGGCTTAGAACTGCTCAAAAAACAAATTATTTACATTTATCTAACATATATACAGAAAGTATATATATATATACATCACAATACAATAATATTGTAGTATGAAAAACATGGAATCAAAATTAAATAATAGACAAAATTACTAAGATGCCTTTAAACTATAATAGATCACGTTCCTGAGTGTTAAGAAATCTCTCATTTGTAATAATTAGTATATGTCTAGGATAGTCCTAGAAAGGCTCACAGTAGTTCAATAGCTATGTCCATATGACTATCTAAAATGTTGCTAAGAGAGAGAAGGAAGGTAGTTTTGAACACACTGCAAAGAATACACATACTCCTTCTCTTACTATCATTTCCTGACCCATCTCTCCACATTACCCTGTGAGCTCAAGAATATGTAGCACAGTTCTATAGAATGGTCATGGGATTTCAATCATGAAAGTTTGATAAAGCAACACACAATTAACACTCATATATATTTGTTAGAGGGGTAACTATTTACAAAAAATTGCATGAATTAATTTATTAATTGCATGATGCTATGCTTGGGAAAAGGGGTATCTGCTGAAGGGTTCATGCGTTGAAGGTGTGCAGCCCTGTGCAATATTCAGAAGCAATGCTTCATGGAAGAGACTGGGTCATGAAGGTCTAGCCTACCTAATGGATTTATCCATTAATGATGGCATTATTATTTAATGGAAACTAAGAGGTATGGCCTAGTTGGCTAAAGTGAGTCAACTAGGCAGTGTCCAGGGTATACCTGGTCCTGGGTCTCTGGCTCTGCATTTTGATGTCACCCAGCTTCCATGAAAAGAACACATTTCTTCCACCATGCCTTTCTACCATGGTATTTCTGCCTCAACTAAAGCTTACAATCACTAGAGCCACCCAGCCATGCACTGAAATCTCTAAACCTGTAAACCAAAAAGACCTTTTCTACTTTAAATTTATTTTCTCTGTTATTTGATTATAGTGATGAAGAGCTGACTACACATTGGTTTATCAGAAGAAGAGAAATGTTTCTCTATGGAGCCAGGCTGTGTAGCTCATGTATGTATAAGCTCACTTTTGCTTCCTACAGATGAGGATTTCTAATTTACTTTTGCTCAGTCTTAGACAATATCTGGATCTCTGTAATAGATAACTTTTCATAATTAATTGCAATAGACAGTCATGCTCTTTAAAAGCATCAAAACAAAGCAGGAGGCAACAGTGCTCAATAAGAAATGTACTCATTACCTTGCTCATTTAACTGTAACACCTTGGTACAGCATTTTCACAATTTAAAAAATGTACAAAAAAAGCATAAAAAACACAAACAGTAATTCTCACAGTGAAAGCTTGAATCCATTCACATTCATTCTGAACTTTATTTTTTACCCACACAGCACTCACAGGTCACAAGACAGATGACTTAAGTAGCATTGTATTCCCAGCCAAGGGCAGTCTGAACTGTATGCAATTTTTAGCAGCACTTGATGCTATTCTCATCTTTATACTTCTTCACAGGAAGAAAAATAAAATGAGGAGCCAGCAAAACAGACAGAGTAAGCCCTGTGAATGACAGCCAACTATTACTAGAAGCAAAAGGATCTTGTTGACCAAGAAGTAACTGACCACATGACCAGTGCCTTCTGGTACTGTGACTCATCATACACAGAAGCTACTGACCATGAGGTTCCAGTGATACAGAAAGGGAAGCTTAGAGACACATGGTGTTTGGTAAAAAAGTAAAACTCTTCACAGTGATTTGAATATTCCTAGATAAGAATGACTGTGGATAATGCATTTATTTATTTTGGTGTTGGTTTTTAGCGGTATTGGAATTTGACTCAGGGCCTCATACTTTCTTGGCTTTGTTGCACAACTGGAGTTCTACCACCTGATCCCTGTCTGCAGCCCAGCTTTTTATTGGTGATTTTGGAGATGGAATCTCATGGAATTTTCTGCCTGGCTTGCTTTGAACCTCCGTTCTCCAGATCTTAGTCTTTTGAGTAGATAGGATTACTAGCATGAGCCACGGATGCCTGTGTCAATATTGATCTTTACAAAAATATCACAAAGATCTGTTTGATAAATTTAAGGATAAGGAGGATTCAAACTCATTTCTAATTTTAATAAGATAAATATTTAACTAGTATTACAATGGTTGTGAGTAGTATATATGTTTTGGTATTGAAATATCCTTTTAGCTGTTAATATAAAAGGTATTCCACTGATGAAATTCATCTTTTCATATTTGTAATGAATATCATGGTGAATTTAATTTTGCAAGGACTCAGAAGAAGGAATATTTTGTTTCTGACTTTTGCATTGTTTAACATACATTAGAAGACAATAGAGAAATTAACATCTAGGTGGAAATACAGGATTCATTCAGTTAAATCAGTCTTACTATTAAGATACCTTATAGATATAGATAATTAAACAATATCAGGTGAGGATTCAGTACCACATTTTTACCTTTCAATACACAAACATAATCTTTTCTCCCAGACCGTGAGCCATGCCTTTTCATTCTCCTGTCACTTTATTGGCAGAGCACAAGTTATAAGTATTAATAAAATACCTTTATCAAAGATTTGTTTCATTGATCATGCTTTGGTATTTTATTTAAAATATCACTATATTCAAGATTTTCTAAGATTTGTCCTGTGTAATCTATTAGAAATTTTATTGTTTAGCGTGTTGAGATTTTTTTTTAAGATTAAATTCTTTTTTTTTAATTGTGAAAATACTGTACAGAGGGGTTACAACGAGATGGGCAAGATAATGAGTACATTTCTTATCAAGCATTGTAGCCTCCTCCTTTGTTCCCCCTTCCCATCCCTTCCCAGCCTCCCCTCGCCCCCCCCACCCAATCCTCCCCCCACCACCAAAGTTGTAAAGTTCGTTTTCGACATGACAACTTGTACTTCTCATTGTTGCAACGTAGCGTGCTGAGATTTATAAAGAGTTTTGAGTTAATGTCAATGAAAAGTTTATGGTTAGTGTCTACATTCATTTTCCGCATTTGCTGTGGATACTTGGTTGTTTCCACACCATTTTATCTTTCCTCTATTGTACTGTGTTAAGTCGGTTCCAGACCCCAGTGTGTCTCTTCTTTCACTGATAACGATACTGGAATGATCACTAACACGCTGCACTCAGTCTTGAAGTCAATAGTGGCATCCTTTAACTGTGCCCTCCTTCAACATGGATTTAACTGTTGTGTATCCATTAACTTCAGAATGTTTTTCAATAATCACAAAATAACTTACTGTGATTTTTATTGAGGTTACACTGGATTTATAGGTGAATGGAAAGCTTGGAGATGGTAACAACATTCAACTTCAATCCAAATGGGACAGGTTGTAAGCAAAAGGGCCTTGACAGCTTTGGAAGAAAGCCTATCCCCTTTAAATATGAAAAAATAAAACTCGTGATTAGAATTATTTGATCACATCAAAGTCCTCTACGGTTTGCATAGATTTATAATGAACGTTTGGAAATTCATGTCAAAAATTTCTCACATCTGTGGCATCTCCAGGTCAACATTCTGTTGATTGGCTTTTGTCATTGAAGTGGGATGCTTCTGGCTCATGACATGATGAGTGATTTTTATTGAACTATTACCATATGGGAGCATTGAGTTATAAAACTACAAATCTTCTTTAAATTGTGTGTTTTAGCTGGTTCCTCAGATACTGCCCAGTGGGGCAAGGTCACTGTCATATTCTTGCCATGGAATATTTTAAATGAAGGCTCCCCAATCCATGGGCTGTGGCAATGGGGGAACTAGAGATGACAGCCAGTTGAAGAAGTGAGTTTAGTTTCTCTGTCAAGTCTTGATTCTATCCTGACAGGGATGGGGATGAGAACCTCAATACTCTCCCTTAATAACCTTTGCAGTAGAATAGTGGACTCTGCTATTTCCAGGTTGTGAAATACAACTTTCCACTTGGTCTTTCTCAGATGTCATGCCTCAGAGAGTAGCAGAGGTTCCTCATTGCAGCAGGTTGAAGTTCAATACCAGACTTCAGATGTGAGATGGTTTCTACTGTCTTGGAGCAATGCTTTCTGCCATTCAGAAGGTAAGAAAGTCCTGACTCTGCATTCTGTGTTTCCTGGCAGTACCCAAGTGCTGCAGTGAGAAAATCTGCTACAGCCGAGAAAGGTAAAATCTCTAGTCCTTTCTAATGGCTTTTTTTTGAAAGTATAAAGATGGAGGAATGTAGTGTTGACTGGTAGAGTAAGTATTGCCTACAAGTTTTCTTTTGTGCCAGCTTTTCTTTATTTTTTGGTTTGAAAGAACAAGGTTTAAGTGAGATTTGTATATGTACTCCCTTGTATTACCGGATAACCCCCTGACAAAGATTCCTTTGTACTATAAATCTTAAAGCTGGAATTTCAACAAAAATATAAGCTTTGATGTTATTTTTAAGACTTGGTGACATACAGTAGTACATAGGCTACCCATGAAGTATTTATTGCGTTCAGATGCAAGAACAAATTGAACAATTCCTCAGCACCACATAAACAGAAAAAGCCAGAAGTGATGCTGTGGCTCAAGTGATAGGGCTCTAGGCCTTGAGCTGAAGTGCTGAGGGACAGAGCCCAGGCCCAGAGTTCAAGCCCAATGACCAACCCCTGCTCCCCCCAAAAAACCCAAAGTGGTACATAATAGGCCTTCAATAAATATTTGTTTGGTCTAGGAAGGTGGCTCAGTGTTAGAGTGCTTGCCTTGCATGCATGAGGCCCTGGGTTCAATTCCTCAGCACCACATAAAGCAGAAAAAGCCAGAAGTGGCGCTGTGGCTCAAGTAGTAGAGTGCTAGCCTTGAGCTGAAGAACTGAGGGACAGTGTCCAGATCCAGAGTTCAGGCCCACAACCAACCAAAACAAAAATTGGACAAAAATTTTGTGCTTGTAATCTGCCATGAAGATGCCATGTAAACAATTTCTATAGCATACTACCATTAGAAAGGAATTATAGTTCTATGGAGATTACAACTTAAATTTTTGGGAAGTTAAAAAGCATATTACTAGGCATGATTTTCTTTATAAAAATCTTTGCAAATTGTCTATGAAGTTAAATGTGCATGGCATATATTTCCCTAGTAATTCTTATGCATTATAAGGTTGAAAGACCATTCAATGAGACTAAAATTAGGAACCAGAGGAAAAGCCATGTGCTAATACCTGGGCTCAAATCATTTTCCTTGAAGAGAACTATCTGGCCTAAGACTACCAGAATGAATTGGAAGTTGTATTTGTTTTTTTGTTTTGCTTTGTTTGTTTTTATCCTTTCTTACCCCAATTAGACCTATAACCTAAAACTTACAATAACTTTTTTACATAAAAGTAGTAAAAGAGGTGGTAAGTCAACTTTGTATAGAATTGAAATAAGCTTGATAGCTTTATAATTCTACTTTGTTGTCAAGGGATAATTTTAAAGTTAATAAGAGAAAAAGAGCTAATTCACTGTAAGGGCTTAAATATTACCTTAGACTTTCTTAGGCTAGGGAAATAGATTTTGTGGAAGTGATTTACTTATTGCTCTAGCTACCTAGCAGATATTAATTAATATTAGCAATTATTTTCATATGTCTAAGCATATTACTTGTTACTCATAAAATGTTACTATGGACATTAGTTCTGTGTATAATTTTTGTATCATCTGGTCAATGTTTTATTTGATCCATATATCTGTGGCCCACTTGTTAGCTCTTGGATATTCCATGTTCTGCTTAGTTGCATAGACTTTTAAAATTTTACAGGACTTTATGTAACTTCAACTCTGATATAGTTCCATCTTTTCAACAATTTCTCATATCTTTGTGTATTTTTTAGTTTATTTCCCTGACATGTTGAACAGAAAGGACATGAAACAGGAGCTGATTTCTCTAATGACTTCCCAGAGTATGCTAATGGTTTAGTCCTTTGGTCAGCTTTATGAACTTTAAGCATTTGAATTCTGTTTGCTGACTTTTACAAGCTCGCTTTCCGACAGGCACATGGTTGCCCTTTCATTCTTTGAGAACTACAGCTGACCCATGCACCTATAGAATTGTGGGAAGGTTCTGTTAAAACCGATGATAGCTTATTTGTTGATAGATTTCACAATATGAGAAGGGCACAACTCTATGAACAGAATTTAATTATGTATCATTGAAAAGTAGTTTATATAATCATAGAAAAACGTTGTTCCTCTGCTTATGTAGGAGGAGAAATAAAGTATAGCTCTTTAAGGCATTAATTAGTATCTCAAGTTTAGGGTCATGAGACACCGTAGAAGCAGCTGATTTTTTAAAAAGTCTTTTGTCTTTGTTCAGTTAGTCCTACAAATAGTAAATTACTCATAGTACACATTTATCATATGCTAGCAGTCTGCCCAGAATAACCTAGTTAGGGCAAAGTGGGCAGAAAAGGTAGGTCAAGAACACATCCTGGGAAATATTAGGAAAATAATATGTACATTTTATGCTAATTCAGGACTCTTGTTTTCCACATTTTGATTATCATCAGTTAGTTGCAAGAGGGACTTTCATTCTGACAGGTCCATATGGGGACCTTGATCAGACCCGTGCCCTCCATTACTCTCCATCTCAGCCATCCCCTCTTCCCAAACCAATCCCAGCAAGTTTCATTGTTCCATCTTCACATATACATAAAGTGTGCTGACCATATTAACATTTAACTGCTAAAGTCACTTTTATGTCTCTCATCTGTGAAGTTTTGCTAATTAAAATATATTTTAGGGGCTGGGAAGGTGGCTCAGTGGTAGAGCGCTTGCCTTGCATGCCTGAGGCTCTGAGTTCGACTCCTCAGCACCACATAAGCAAAAAGAAAAAAGCCGGAAGTGGCGCTGTAGCTCAAGTGGTAGAGCGCTAGCCTTGAGCTGAAGAGCTGAGGGACAGCGCCCAGGCCCAGAGTTCAAGCCCCACGACCGGACCCAAAAACAAACAAACAAACAAAAAACGACAGAATAAGAGCTGCCCTGGTGGGCTCTTCTGATGAAGGAAATTTCTATCGTAATTTTCAGCAGGATCCTTTAACCACAAAGAAAAGTTCTATGTTTAGCCCTTTGTCGCAATTGTACTTTAATTTCTTTACTTGCTATTATAATTAGTTACCGGTACATGAACAGAAAATTACCATTATGTCAATAGATAGGAAAAGATAAAAATCTTTTCAAAAATACGATTCTGTGTAGACTAAGCCTTCTTTTGTTAGCATTTATTTTGACAGAGCTGGGGTGTGAAGCAGGGCCTCACACTTGCTATCTAAGTGTTTTTTCACCTGAGTCATGCCGCTACTCCTTCTTTTTGCCAGTTAATTTACAGATGGAGTCCGGTGAGCTTTTCTGCCCAGGCTAGACTTGAATTGCAGTTCTACAGATTTCAGCTTCATGAGTAGCTAGGATTACATATATGAGTCAAAAGATTTAATATTTATTAGTATCATCTATAAACTGTTTCAAACATACTGCTTAAGGGTTCCATAGCTATGAACTTTTCGAATGGTGAACACAATCCTATGAGCTTGTAAACATGCATATCTTTATTTTAGAAATGAGAAAATTAGCCAGGTGCCTGTGGCTCATACCTATAATCCTAGCTACTCAGGAGGCTAAGATATGAGGATCGCGGTTCAAAGCCAGCCCAGGTAGGAAAGTCCATGAGACTCTCATCTCCAATTAACCACAAGAGAACCGGAAGTCATGACTCAAGTAGCGGAGTGCTTGACTTAAGCTGAAGAGCTCAGGGACAGCACCTAGGCAGAGAGTTCAAGCCCTATGACTAGCACCAAAAAAAAAAAAAAGAAAAGAAATGAGAAAATTATTTAGTTCTAGGAGCAAAGTCAAATAGGTTTATTAATTCCACCTAGATACAGATTGCTAGAGTGATAGAGTAAGAATTTGAATTCAGAACTGAGTTCCAAGGGTAAAATCTGAATCACTCAAAAGGTTGCACCTTTATAGTTATATTTCCTTTCAGATGGGTGATGGACCTAAAAGCTGAGGTCTTACCTGTTTCTTAGCAAATATTCTATTAAGATAATTCATGGCCTTTTACAAAGATAAGACTAGAATAAGATAAGTGGAAGTTCCCCTGAATGTCTTGGCTTTGAGCCATCCCAAATTTTAGGAAGAATGTGAATGATTCAGCCTTTGCCTTATAACTGAGATCCAGAAATAGCCTGAGTCTTACAAAGAGCTAAAGAAGTTTGTTCTCCAGTAGACAATAGGTAATATTTAGAATCCAGCAAGCCTTCCCAAAATGGGAAATTATGCAAAATTTTAACCTATTTTAAAATATATATGCTTCTAAAAATAGAGTTTATATTTATTATCACTCAATGATCTAGCTAAAGCTCTTCACAAAGTCACTGTCTTACAATTTATTTCATATCTCAATGAAATAGACTTTTTCTAGCAAAACAATAGTCTCCCATAGTATAGGAAAATTATGTTGACGAAATGGTAGTGTCATTGGGGAATTACTTGTTTTAGAAACATGTGCTTCTACAATTCTTGAGCAACAGCAGTTGAGGTCAACCAATATGAAATTTGTCTGAACCCTGGACTCATAATAATTAATCCAGTATGCTTTCTTGGAGGTTGTCTGACATGGCAAATGTCATCAGTGATGGCTTACTGTCTATTCTGGGCAGAAAGAGAAAAGGTCAGAGTAAACAAGTTGTTAGCTACTAGCAGGCTTTGAAATTGCTCCTCAAAGCTTCCTTTTGATGAGACTTAATCTGATGTTATTATACAGAAGGTAACAACAAGTATGTCCAAAGAGGATTTAGAAGTCAGAACATTTTTATTTAGGATGATAGAGATTAGGAAATTTAATAGCCTTAGGAGCTTGATCGAATACACAGAAAGGAATAGCTTAAATAGGAAGAAGAATCAGAGGCACAGGAAAAGCCTTTACTAGTAAAGCCTTACGTTCTTTTGTTGACATGTTGGTTAGGCAAGAGAGGGTAGTGAAAATCAGAACCTGAATTCTAGGAGCAGCAAAAACAATAATGGAGAAAAAGTTCTGTCCGTCCTCCATCTCAAATTTGTTACCATTTTAGGAACTGTTGGCTTTTATCTACATCTTACTTGAGCTAAATTTCAAAGGCTTGAGAGTTATACTGAATATAGCTAGCAATTTAACAAAAATTCAGAATGTGAATAAGTATTTGAAAATATTGTATATTGTTAAAGCTTCAGTAAGTTCAAAAAATTGTTTTCATTTAATATCAAGACAAGAAATAGTGTTTTTATTAATCATAGTGTTCTTATTTCATAATTCAGAATGAGAACCTTGCTATCTTATATTTATTACTCGAGCCACTTTTATGATTCCCTACAACATTGTTATTTATTTATTAAAATGCACACCATAAAGAACACTGTTCTAAAGTCAGAAAAGACAGCCCTGATAGTTATATAATTTTTAAACATCTTAAATCATGCAAACAGATTTATAATATACTTTTTATGACACTCAATTTAATACTTTTCATAGGCATATTCACTTCAGCTCTTCCACATTTGTTTTTATATCATAAGCTAATTATTCTTCCTTGCATTTATAAGCCAGGGAATGAATATTTAAACTTAGATTACCAAACACGTACTTGGGATACCATATATTGCCTTCTCAGTTCATAACAGGTTAAATAGACTAAATAGCACATAGTAGACACTCAATAAATGCTTATAGATATGGAAAAAGCTATGAATAAACTTGTCAATGATGGTTGAGGTAATTTAATTCATAACTTTCTCACTTCACTTTGATAAAAATTGTCAGATAATTCATTCTTACTTAATTTCTCTTGTCATCATCTCTCCTATTTCTATAGCTTTAACACTCACATAATTTGTGTTTGACAAAAGTTTCTCTGCATGCCTCATGTATTTTTTTCAAACAAGAAGTTTCATTCTTTTATTCTTGTTTATTTTTTATTCCTTTTAGTCTCTTATTTTCATTTATTTCTCTTGCACATACATATCAGCACATTTTTAACTCTATTCTGTTTTTATAAATTTGACTTTGTATATATAATTCTTTTTCTTCTCTCGAGCTACAGTAAGCTCAAAGTCTATAAGAAAACAACAGAGAAAACTAGAAATGTAAGCACAGGAGAATAAAGCAAAAAGAAAACTGTGATTGAGACAGAAGTAGCAAAAAGTAGAAAGACACTGAATGCATCAGAGAAATAGAAGATATAAGAGCAAGCTATTACAATCAATTATTTAAATTTTTTAAAATGAGATTTTTTCTTGAGTAATCAGAGACTTCTCCGTGACTTCTCTCATAAAAGGAGGTTTTCATAGGATACTTATTTGCCAAACACAGAGAAGCAGAAAATATTATCCTACAGCCTTTCATTGAGGCTTTAGTATGAGGAATGGTGGCCCTTTTCACAAGCTATGTCCGTCCACCTCCTAGTTGTCAGAAACTTTGAATGTGACCTGATTTGGAAATAAAGTGCATTTTCAGGTGTCATTACATTGAAGATTTTTAAGAAGAATTCATCCTGGCTTTTACAAATGGGCTGTAAATCCAATGAAAATACCCTTGTAGGAGAATGAGGAGAAGCGAGAGACTAGAAAGGAAAAGGCCATGTGAAGATGGTAACCAAGAGTTAGGCAGTAACAGTCAGAAGACCATACGAGAGAGAAGGAAGACTTTCACCTCTCGCCCTTCAGAGGGAGAATGAAGTGTGCATTTCTTTTGCCTTGAGAACTGTGATGAAATAACCTTTGCATGTTTAAGCCATCAAATAGTCACTGCATATTTTTGAAACAATCCTAGAAAAGAAATATACTGCTTCCTTAATGTTGAGTTGTAAAATGAAAAACATACAAGCATACACTGGTCATAACAAAGGTTTTCTTCCTACTGGCCCTCCTTTCTAGTAGAAGTATTTCGAATTTGGGGAAGTTCTATATGTTTGCGTGCATTCTCTCTCTCTTTCTCTCTCTCTCTCTCTCTTTCTCTCTCTCTCTCTCTCTCACACACACACACCATAGAGGAAATAAAGTCCAACAATCAAAGTGAAAACATGTTAAGAATTCATCTGTAATTTTAAAATGTTAGTATTTCTGTATCATATTTGAACCCATTCCATACGCACCAAAGAATGAGATGATAAATAGTGCTTGAAATTCTCTTTAGATCACCATCTACATTATTACAAGTTGAAGTAGCTGCTGATATGTTTGGTATGAGCCTGAAAAAATATAAATTCAGATTATATTTTAATTAAATAAAATTGGAGGTTCGTTTTTAGTTTGATGCTTTGAGCAGATTTGTCCAAAATCAATCTGGCAGCTGGAAACAAGAATATGAAGGAAGAATTAAAACGCTAGGAAATTGTTTTTATCACTAATACATTGGATTGCTGTTAATGGTGAGTTGGTCACAGGAGAATACTTGGCTTGGTGAGTCATGCAGAATATTGAAATTGCTTTTGTTAGGGAAATAGACCTAATTATTCTTAAATTTTACCTTACGGTTTTCCCAAGTAGACAAATATTTGTGCTTACAGTAAATTGAAATTCTTGCTACCATCTATATCAATAAAAAAGTGTTAATAATATTTGCATATTACCTTGAACATAATCTCAAAACTAATACATAGAAGGAAAGCAAATGGTCTTGCCTTCCTTTGTCATGAAATCTTGGTTAAAGACAAATTCTTAGAGAGCAGAACTGAGTTAAGGTGTTCTTCTTGTCATACCTCTTGGACCTAAATACCTTTCTATTTGTTCTTCAGGGAAAAGAAAAGCCTGAATTCACTACTAATATCCCAAACTGCCTACTTGCTGATAACTTCACAGTACGCTTTTTTTTCTGACAACTAATAGATAATATGCTATCTGATTTTTCCAAGAAAGGCTTTGATTCATCATTTAGCACAGTTTCTTCATGTAAGTAATAGAGAAGCTAAAGAGTTTGAGGGTTGAGTTAATGTTTTAGGGTTCAAGTTGTAAAGTCAAAATCACCTTAATTAGCATTAAGATATAATTTCATCATGGGTTACAGTGTCATAGTATTTTCTGTTTTCAACTGAAATACTCTACTCATTTATATATTTGAGAGGAAAAAAAAGAAAATGGCCAAAAACACATCCTGATTCAACAAAATAATAGTTAATATTAGTATAATTTTATTTTACAATTATATTAGTTATTATTACTATTTTCTTGTCACCATTTGTTGTTTCTGTAGTTTAATATATGAATGAGACTGCTTCATCCCTTGAAAACTGAAAGCATCACACCAGAAAATGTTAAACAAGTGTTTTGTAAACAGACGGAAAAAAGATTGCTATAACAGAGAGAGGAAAGGGCAATCTTTCTCTTCTGTAACAGAGAAGATAGTTTAGACCTGCAGGTCATATTTTAGGTAACTGCAAGTTACTCAAGAAGAAAAGGAGACATCCCTAAAAAGGAAAATAGCAGAAAAGCCTGGCTACTCATTGAAACAGGAAACCCTATCAAGTGTGGAGAAAGTCAAATGAAATTTTTATCCACTGAGTGAAGTCAGGGACATACTACGGGTAAAGGTAGCTTGCAGTGACAGTGGCTGGTAAGCATGGTTTCTGTATGTGTCTTTAGAAAGTATAGACTGTTAAATAAGTATGGGGCAGTCATAGTATTTATGGCAGTAGTAAAATTGTCAAATTTGTATTTAAGTGGTTCATTCTGAAAGTATGAATCAAATAGATATGAAGAGACACTGGAAAATAAACCTAAAACTAGAGGAAGAAAAGATGGGATTTATTCAGGCAAAGGGAAAAATAAGAAGTAAGGCAAAGATTAAGTTTCAAATAATTTAGTGGATGAGGGAAAGAAAAATTCTTGAATAAGTTAAAAAGTGAGAGACCTGCACTAGTGATGTACCCATAAGAAGGAAGACACAGGTTACAGGAGATGGTGGGATCATTGTTAGCCCAAACTTGAGGTGCGCATGGGACATTCAAACTAACATGGGTCCATTGAGTTAATTGTTGAGTCTTCTTCCGCTTATGTGAAGCACAGAACTAATGACCATCCTGTGAAATTGCTCATAGTAATACCCTCACCAAATAAAAGGATCTCCATTTCCATTTCATGGTGTTTAGACCTGAAGACCAGCAAATGGACGTTTGTACAGACACTTAGATTCTCTGCTACAGAGACTGGCAGTGGGGACTAATAGTTTTGGAGGTGTATAACACACTTTACTATTCATTTGCTCAAGACTCACAAAACCACAAAGATTGTGGTGGCATGGTCCTACAAATTCTGTCATCCTATCAAGAATGAGTCATAAAAGCCCCTTGAGGACCAATAGTAAAAGAAATTAGTGAGCACAGGAAGTCGGCTGACTTCCTTGTTAAGCATGAGATAGAGCAGTAACCCACTTCATGAGATTGGCCCAGCAGCAGAGATCAAGGACAGCTTGGGGCTTTTGGATTGGTGCAGAGGACTTATGATACAGCACTAGATTTGAGCTAAAGAGCTGAGGGACAACGCCCAAGCCCAGAGTTCAAGCCCCACAACCACCAACAACAAAAAGAATAACTTGAATAAGATTTCAGTAAAGCTTTGGTCAAAGGCCTAAGTCATGGTGTTGTAGGACAGTGAATGTCAAAAGCACCATTCAGCTAAGCAGGGCTCCAGACACTTTCTGAAAGTCTTCAAATATTCAAAATGTTCACTCCTGTTCTTCTGTGCTTTCCAAACTTAAGCACATTGTCATTTATCATTGAAAATATATGGTAGATCCATTATGGGACTATTTTTTTAAATAGAAAGGATTAGGCTCTTAACATCAAAATTATGAGTGACCCGTATGGATTTGCCCATTATTATCATTTCTGTAGATATTAGCATTTCCTTTTATCCATGTTTGCATTTACATATGCTCACAACATGCTCATTTGTGTCCTGTGCAATTATAAACAATTATTTTATGACAGACCTCTTAAATAATTGAACAAGTCTCACTCCAGAGAGTAAAAACCAGCCTATTCACACCTTCACCCACACGCCACTGGGAGGTTTACTACAAAGGAAAACAGATCCATGGAGATGTGATTCAGGAGTCTAATTGACAGTCCATTTCTGCTTCTGTAAATTGAGATTTGTCTGGGCATTTTGCCATATTTTTACTCAGTCTTCTGTCTTGTATTCAGTCCTGATTTTCCATCTCTATCATTCAATGATGGTGATTATGTTATAGCTCAACCAAAAAAAACAACTTTGCATATGTTTCATTGTTTCATAAAATGAATGATTTTTTCTCTAGGGAAAAACTGTAAGAACCATTTAAATAGTATTCACGTAATAATAATAACTGGGGATACAAAGTACTATGTTGAACACATGACTAGATTTCTTTTTAAAACTCTGTAATATTATCTTCTAACACAACCATAAATAAGTCAATCATACAATTCAATGCATATTCTACAAAATTAAGAAGATTGAGGGAAGAGGTGAGGCTGGAGAGAGGAGAGGATGATGGAAGGGGTGGCATTGATCAAGATGCATTGTGCTCATCTAGGACTGTGTTGAATGGCTATTCCTTTGTACGTCTACTTAAAGATAAAGGCGGGCTGGGAAGGTGGCTCAGTGGTAGAGCACTTGCCTTGCATGCATGAGGCCCTGGGTTCAATTCCTCAGCACCACATAAGCAAAAAGAAAAACTGAAAGTGGCACTGTGGCTCAAGTGGTAGAGCGCTAGCCTTGAGGTGAAGAGCTGAGGGACAGCGCCCAGGCCCAGAGTTTAGGCCCACTACTGGACCCCCCCCCCCAAAAAAAAAATAAAGGTAAAAAAATTAAAGTCATTTAATCATTCAGTAAATATTCAATTCAAATATTTATTCAATTAAAAATTAATAAATGTCTAAACTTTTAAGGATTCTGCCATGAGGAAGAGATTAACAAAAGTTCTGTGTTAGGAGTTAAGAGTTTCTAATTAATACACAGGAAAATTGTTTTTGGTCACCCACTAATGAGAAAATACAGATTATGGATGTGGAAAGATAAAACAAGAGTGTGAGTATGTTTGAAGTTGACTAAAAACATGTAGGATGAAGCTAACTCACTGAAATAAGAAACCAAAGATAGCATCTCAGAGCGAGCAATGGCCTGGGATGTGTTCAAAAGGTAAATGAGAAAACCAGTAAGTGGAGGGTAGATGGAATGCATGGGGTGCCAGAAGCAGAGTGCAGCCCTGTGCGGTGCCTCAAGTATTCATGAAGTTGACACATCAATGTGAAGGTGAGACTGGAGAGGAAAGTTAGGGGCCAGAAAAAGTTGGTTTGTTCTGAAGGAGCGCTGCCTGAATGCCACACACTGCCACATCTTAAATAAAGCTAAAAATCCTACTTTGGACAAGCGCCCTAGAGATAGGTCAGCTCCTCATAGACTCCCTCATTAGTCAGACTCACAGAGCTGGTGTGTAAACACCAAGTTTAATTGCCTACTTTATAAAGATAAATTGCTCTCACATTTGCCCCTGTGATGATGCAAATATGAAAATCATAATCTTTCTCATAGATTTAAATACCACAGTGTTTTTTTTTCACTTCACTCTTGCACTTTTTCAAACAAGTGTGTGTGGCACCCCTGTGTTCAGTATGTCCTTTGCAGCCATTTCCCCACCAATATGTGCTTCCTTCCTGCATTGGCGTTACATTGTGATTCTCATAATCCTTCCCATTGTTTCATTACTCTTATGATGATCTGTAATGGGTGATCTTTGATGCTGTTATAGTTGTTCTGGGCCCCATTGTTTTTGAACATATAAGACAGAAAACTTAAATGTTGCATGAGTTCTGACTGTCCTCTGTTCCTTTCTATTCTTGGGCTTCTCTATTCCCTGAGACAAAATTATATTAAAATTAGGCCCAATATTGGTCCTATAAAGATCATAATGGTCATCTTATCCAGTGACTTCATCTCTTTGTTTTATGGATGATGAGAGACACGGAAGGTCTGAACTTGTGTTGCCCAAGGTTATGCAGAGGTTCATTAAGTAGAATTATTGTTATTAACTGAGCATAGAAACAAGGATTTCTGCCTGGAGTTAATTTATGGCACTGGTTAGATTCCACTCCATTCTTCTCATTGAACAAGCTCAGCAGGGTGAGAATGTGTTAAAGATTATGTCCTTTTTAATTAGTTGTGTATATTTCCATTGAAACAGTATTTAGCTACAAAATCCAGGCTGGCTTTGAACTCTTCATTCACCTGGCCTCAACCTCTCAACTTCCTGGATTACTAGGGTGTGTCAGCATACCTAATTTTAACTACTTGAATTTGTTATCTGTTTTTTCAGTCATTAAATTTTGGTGGCTGGTGGAGGAGGGAAGGGGCGCAAGGGGCGGGAATGCTATTTGGGCAATAAAACAATTGTAGACCCATAGACCTAGCTGGTTTTGGAGTCTTGTTTACTTTGTACTTCATAGCAGTGAATAGGTTCAGGGCAAAGACAAGAGAGCCTCTCCAAGATGATGAGTGCTGAGTTTTGAAAATCTGTGGATATGTGAACTGCTTGAGCCTTCTCTCAGCACATTTGCCAGTAAAGGAACTGTGTTAGTACACAAGCTATAGCTAAGTCTGAACTCAGAGCTAAGAGCTGCCACAATTCTGAAACACAATGGGATACTTGCTAGGAAATAGAATTTGAAGGCCAATCCCTTACTCAATAGCTGAAGAAATGACCTCTGGAAATCAAGATTTATATGAAGTAATTTCCTCCAAGTCGTAACTTGGAACAAAAACTCTAGCTATTACATTAACAAAACAGTTAGTTAAATCTGGCTTTTGTCTTTTTTTAGACTCCCTATTTGTTGAAGATGGTGCTTCTAGGTATTCTGTCTCTGATTCGTGTTCTTTGTGTACCTTTTCTTAGACACACATACACTTCCTGAGCCGTTATTGCATTTCCAGGTATTTTGACTGATGCTGTGGTTTTATTTGAACTTCAGCTTCAGTGAATCTCTAAAGCGGTTCTTTGATCTAAAGCAGTACTTTCTTTACCTAAGGTTGACACAAAAGAAGCTCTGTTTCTTTTTACTCTGAATTGTTTTGACCTTTGCCCAGCCTGCTAATCTATTTTATCACAAGGAAAACTAACACAAGAAAAGAAATATATGGGATAAAGGTACCTTCCATGTTAAACATTAATATCTGTTGTTCATATGTATATATGTATATATATATTAAATTGTAGAATAATTTCAGAGGGGTGAAAAAAATACATATATGTAGCCGGGCGCTGGTGGCTCACGCCTGTAATCCTGGCTACTCAGGAGGCTGAGATCTGAGGATCGCGGTTCAAAGCCAGCCCGGGCAGGAGAGACAGTGAGACTCCTATCTCCAATAAACCACCAGAAAACCGGAAGTGGCGCTGTAGCTCAAGTGGTAGAGCGCTCGCCTTGAGCTGAAGAGCTGAGGGACAGCGCCCAGGCCCAGAGTTCAAGCCCCACGACCGACAAAAAAAAAAAAAAAAAAAAAATACATATACGTGTGTGTGTGTGTGTGTGTGTGTGTGTGTGTGTGTGTGTGTGTGTGTGTGTGTGTGTGCGTATATGAACAGAAAGATCCAATGCTCTATTTCTTCCAAGAACAGAAACAGGTGGTAAAATTATCACATTTTCTCTGAAGAATTCTTTCAATGTAGGGTTTTTTTTTGTTTTTTGTTTTTTCTTGCATGGGGCTTGAACTCTGGGCCTGGGTACGGTCCCTGACTGAGCTCTTCAGCTCAAGGCAAGCATTCTACCACCTGAGCTATAGTGCCACTTTCAGTTTTCTGGTGGTTAATTGGAGATAAAAGTCTCACTGACTTACCTGAGGCTGGCTTTGAGCTGTGATTCTCAGATCTCAGCCTCCTGAGTAGCTAGGATTACAGACATGATCTACCAGTTTCAGGCTGATTATTTAGTTTTTCTGAATATAATGGTCTCTGATCTTTGCCTTCAATCTTTCACATTCTTTCTTCTGTTTGATTTCAGTTATTTGGTAATGCTTTCTACGGAGTTGTTTTTTTAACTTGATTTATCAAGCTATTTCAAATATTGCCTTTTTTCAGAATCTATTTCCTTGATAAATATCTTCTTCAAATCCTCAACTGATTTATTTCATTCATTTATTTATCCATATACGTGTCTCCTCTTTTAAGTCATAGAATATTTTCTGAATTTAGGCTTTTGAAGTTGCTGATATTTCAACCATTTCTGTTGACTGAGCTAGTGAAAAGATAGGAAATTTTGGAGAAGTATTTCTTCCTTGATTTTAACATTTTGTGTTTCTATGCTTCAATTTGTACATAAGTTAGAATGGACATCTCTTCTTTTTTGATATAGAGTGTTTTTCATGTAAATAGCTTTCCCTTGAATCTAATTCCCAGTACCATTTAGCGGAGACAGTACAGACTAACGTAGTAACAACAACAGCCCATACACAAACTAGATATTTAAATACAGAAAATAAAAAATCTTGAAAATAACACATCAGTAAGTATAAAAGAAAAAAAAGAGCTAAGGTTAGAGGATTAACCAGGAATTTATGTTGGTAAAGCTACACATACTCATATTTAAATAATACAACTTCTGACCAAGACGGGAGGCGGAGTAAGCTAGGAGCAAAGTTAAAAAACGTGTGACAAAGCTGTGAGAAATAATCGTGATAGACAGCAAAATAGAACATCTGGAATAAAACAAAAGACTTTTTCAAAGTTCAGCCAGTATCTCCTTCCTGCTGGGACCTGGAGGATGCTTTTCTTTTCCTCAGGTTTCTCGGTTTGTGGTTTGGTTGGGGCAGGAGGGAGATGAATCATTTTATCTCTGCAGCCCTAAAGGATCAGAACAAAAAGGGCTGTTTATTGGCAGATCCGTGCTCTGCCTTTCCTTCCAAGGGCTTGCAACTATTGTGACTTCTGCTGGTCTGAATTCCTGCCAATAGTTACCACCATGTACAGACCCTGCAAACAGGGTGAGATCAGGCATCACTGTCAAGCGTCTGTCAGCTGAGCCCACGGACACCTAATTGAATGGTTATCCCTCCCACAACTGGTGCTCTGCTTCATCATGGGACATGCCTGAGCAGCGGCTGCATTTTCATCAAAGCTTGCTTGGTCTGAGTGTATAGACAACTGTCAAAACTAATCAATCATTACTAGGAGGCAAGGTAAGGCACTGAGTGAGCCTGCCTGCCTGCATGCCTGGGCCAGGCCAGGCCAGTCTCTGTTCCAGCTCCCCTCTTATATCCACACAGAGCTGGGATTGCCCCTCCCAGAAGTCAGGCTGCCTTTCTGGAATGGAAGTGCTTCTTGCTTCCCTCTTCCGAGAAGTGCACACTCCTCACAGTGCAGACCTGGGTCCCAGTTCTGGATCCTAATCAGACCCTGTGACCTGGATCTCCATGGACGCCAGTGAAGAGAGAAATTCTAAGGAGCTCGGATGTGTAGACATACAAAGGCTTCTGCCCTGTTTGACAGTAAGACTTCTCTGCAGATGGTTCCTCACTTGCATTAGTGAACAAGCTAAGGCATTGAGAGGGGCCCTTGTCCAGTGTCTACCCACTGGGCTGACTGCAGTTTACCTATCTTACATTGTGTTTTTTCAGAGTGCTAGATTGTGCATCAGTGGAAATTACAGAGAGCCCCTTTTTGTTCTTGTTTAAACCCTACTGACGGATTCTCTCTCTTCCTATGTTGCCTGTTGCACAGGGTTAGGGTTTAGTTGTTTCTTTTCCAAGTAGGAAGTTCAGTATTTCTGGCTTTCACTTTGTCTGTCTGCTGTTAACCTTTGCCCTGCTGAGCCTCTCCATGCCCCTAACTGTCCCTGTAGCCACACAAAGCTGATGTTTTGCTTTAGAAATGTGAAGAGGAAAGAAAGTGCTGTGTCTCTAATCTGCCATTTTCCTTGCAATTTCTTAATTTGAGCTCAAAAATATACATAACCCCAAAGAAAGATCTAGCATGATAATAATTTTTTAATAGGCCTCTAGCCTATATCTAATACTTATCCATTGCACAGAGATTGTCATTATGAATTCTTGAGAATAATGAGATTGGTAATATAAAGACCAATTAATAAGTGTACAATATGAGTGCTGGGAACATTGAGTAAGTAAAATTGATGCTCCTGATTCCAATGGTGAGTATTTTAAATACTTTAAAAAATAATTTCACATATATTTGATGAGCTACACATTTTCCACTGTGAGTTTTAGTTTATAGTCAAGCTGGTGAATATTCTAAGGGATCATTGGCCAAAAACTTGCATTAAATCTGATAAAAATTAAAATTTTAGAATTGGATGTTAGATTCATTCTTTAATATTATTTTTTCAATCCAAGAAGTAAAGCTGGTAAGTTTTGCTGCCACTGGGAGTCATTTTGCCAAAATGGGTAAGATATAAAAATATATGTTTTTAATACAGTGCTTTCTTGAGACATATCTGTTGTACAGTGCTGGTGTGTGTGTCGTGATGATTACATTAGCATTATCTGGGAAAATGAAGACTATAAGTCAGAAATGCACATGAATTCCTTTCTGAGGTTCCTATTGAGGTCTGTTAAGGTGAACAATTACAACCAATCATACTTGAGATTTAAAGTACGTAGAAACTTCCAGGCAATTTTACAAAAACAAGGTCTCTTGCTTATTTCTTTTTAATTAATCATTTCCAATACTTACTTTTTGGGTCCAGTCGTGGGGCCTGAACTCTGGGCCTGGGTGCTGTCCCTCAGCTCTTCAGCTCAAGGCTAGTGCTCTACCACTTGAGCCACAGCGCCACTTCCGGCTTTTTTCTTTTTGCTTATGTGGTGCTGAGGAATCGAACCCAGGGCCTCAGGCATGCAAGGCAAGCGCTCTACTACTGAGCCACCTTCCCAGCCCTCATTTCCAATATTTAAAAAAGACCATTTTTCCAGTTCATGTATTAATCAGCTATATATATATATATATATATATATATATATATATATATATATATATATATGTCAAGAAATGCCATTAAGCTAGTCCAACAGACCAGCAGAAATGATAATTTCATAAAAATGAAAAAGAATGCAGGCTTAACTCAAATAGTACTTGTAAGAAATTAAAGGCATTGCTGTTTCTTACATTATAATTAAAATCTTTTCTAGATTCAGTTCAATTTAAAATGTATAAGCTATATTTTCTGTGGACATTTTTCATTACAATGATTGTTCAACATAACAGTCTTATTCCCTCAACCTTTTACATGGCTTTAGTTTTCTGTTTATGTGGGATAAGTTTGTATAAATAACATGTCTGAACTGTAGTAATCATGAAGATTAGTTTTGCTGGTTTATCCCTGTTTCCAATTCTACTATAATACTGAAAATATGTCAGCAAATCATAATCATTTTCTCTAAAGTTCATTGAGATTTTCCAACTTCTGTACATAGATGTACATGTCCTATCCATTCTCAAATCTGCTATCCTTATAGCCCAGGTGCAGTGAGAAAACAAGTTCTAAAATGAAGTGATTTTTACATTTAAACAGAATAAAAATCTATAAATATATTCATAATGGCTTATTTATAAGGACAGATTCTGGGAAGTGATCTACTAAGTAATTTTCTGGGTTAGCATTGTTTAGGGTATGCTTACTTAATTCTATGTTTTTAGTCTTCTCTAAAATATATCCAATCCATATTATGAACTTATGTAACAACCATCATCTATGTAATCCTTCCAGTTGAATGAAGTATCATTTTATAGGGCACAAAAGTTAGTAAGCCAATTTTAATAACAGTAATACTATTATAAGTCACAAAGAATAAATCCATTATTAGATAGCTTCTTGGAAAAATTTAAGCAGTTATATACCTCATGTTACAGACAATTATACATTTTTATGGGTCAGTTTGTGTCTGGTCCCTTTCCCTGAATCAGTTTCTCTGTCAGAGGGACAGTCTTGTGGTTGGAGAACATACTGTTGCACCAAGACTACAGTGAATTGAGTAAAGACATACTTTTCTGGACGCACACACAACCTTAAAAGTAGAGAAGTAGAGAAGGAAAGTAACATTTGTACAATTTCCTCCTTGCATGACCCACTAGTCCCCATATCATTTTCACTGTGACCTGAAACTGATTGTTCAAAAAACTGGCCCATCACAATTTCTAAGCAAAAGCAAAAGCTTTAAAGCAACGTAAGATTTCCAACACTCTCATCTTTTCAATTAGGTTGTTTCACAGGTTTTGCCAGTGTTAAACACAAGCTATTTTCATGGACAGTTTTTTGAGATCCACCTACTATGTCTCATGCCACATTATAATCAGGATCAACTAAACTTCTCAGATTATCATATGATTTCCTTCTGTAAAATAACCTGGTGGCAGTCACCGTAGCCTCGTTGAATGAAACCCTAATTGTGTATATTTTGTCATAAAGGAGAATTCAAGTCCAGTAGAACTTGAGGAAAGGCAAAGTGCAAATTTCAAGTAGGTCACTCAAAATGGTGATGAGAGTCACTCCTGGTTGGTCCTCTTGATTCACTCACATATGCATCCTAACAATCAGTCAGAGCATTTTCTCCTTGTTTACTTTTCCTTTGAGATAACATCTTTCTATGTAGCACAGACTGGCCTCAAGCTAATCATCCTCCTACACTGCCTTCCAAGTGCTGGGATTACATGTGAAGGGAAGGGGAGTATCTTTCCTTTTTTTTTGGGGGGGGGTTTGGGGGTGGTGTCACAGTTCCACACACATGATTGTAAACATGGCACATAGTGACTTAAGGTTATGCCAACATTTTCTAGGCTGGAAAGATCCCCTTGCTGAATGATAGCCTTCCTAAGCCATTCATAGCTGCCATCTTACCACTACAGCTATAATGTTAACAGGCCCAGCAGTGGAAGTGCTGAGCTGGCAAAAGCCCTGTTCAAATAGTTGTTTGATATCCTTGCCAGGCATTGGTAGGCATTGACATGAGAATTCTTTGCTCTTGTTTGTTTATCTCTGTATATACCACCAGTGATTTTCAGACCCTGAATAACGTAGAAAACCAATGCACTGGAGTTTTTCTGTGCCTCACTTCAGACCATGTCCCCCCTTCCACCTGGTGAAGGCTGCGTATGCTCTTCAAAGTTCTGCTAGACTAAATCTATCACTTGTCACTCCCTGAGAGCTTATCTAGGGATTCTAACTTCCCAACACCTTCTGGCTTGCAGGCAAAGTGTTTCATTGGTTAGAATAAAATACCTTAGATGTAGAATCTTAGTAAGTAGTCTATATGTTTAGGGATAATTCAGGGGAATGTTGGAAAAGCACCAGTGATCTCTGTTTAAGCAGACAAAAACAAAACAACAAACACCTTAAATTTCTATTCTGCTTGCCTTTAGTCTGCCCCCTGTCGAGAGTATAACTTTATGGATCAATTTAAATCAGTGACAGGGAACCCAGATATTCGACTAACATCATTTTGGAAGTGTCTGAAAGAGATGTTCCAAATAAGAAAACCTTTGAGTTATTAGACTAAATCAGATTGCTTGACTCAATATTGATGGTCTGAGCTATTACAGGCCTGAAAAATACAAAAGGAATAATCTTCTGTCCCTAGCTGACTAGTGTATCCCTTTTCTTCTCAACTTACTGGAACTAAAACCACTGAATGTCTTAGCTCCCAATCCTTTAGACTAGGACTAGAATGATACCAATGGTCCTTATGTATCCAGCCTGCAGGTGGCAGATAATGAGACCCTTTTAATCTCATAAACAAATTTTCCACAATCTATCTACCCATCCGTCTAAATTTGCTTTCTCTTCTTCCCTCCCTCCCTCCCTTCCTCCTCCTCTTCCTTCTCTTCTTCCTCCTCCTCCTCCTCTTCCTCTTCTTCCTTCTCTTCCTCCTCCTCTTCTCCTCCTCCCCCCTTCTCCTCTATCACCTCCTCCTCCTCCTTCTATTCCTCCTCCTCTTATTGGTTCTGTTTTTCTAGAGAACAATCAATTGTAAAACATCTATAAAACATTTCTTACTCTTGGCTGGCTATGCATTTGATTTGAATATGTATGTTTTACATTTCTATCCACTCCTAGTTTCTGTCTTTATTTTTCTGCTAAATCTGGTTATTGACTTTTTAAATGTAATCATCTTTACTTAAAAACAATTAATGCTTAACTTTCCTTCTGTAAAGCCACTTAAAATATTTGATCTGGCTATTTTTCAGCTATGTCATCACAAACACTTTCCGTTCATCACAACTAAATTATAATCTTGAGTGCAAAGATTATCTTTCATACTCATCTCCATATCATATCTAGCTACATAAATTTGTTCAATTACTCTGAATTAAATAATATACTTTATTTAAAGCACCAATGACAATCTTTAGCATAGAGTAGGTATTCAGAATTGCCTGTTGAACTGAGTCGGTTTAATAATCTTGAGCTGTGTTTTACTTCCTTCTTAGACACTGACTTAAATTTTGATTATCTCTTGGATGCTCAAAACCACATAAAACAAGTTCAAAAATTGTTTATTACAAAGTTCTACTACTGTTCGATAAAAGTCGATGTAAGAGATATTAAAGTGGCTGGAAAGCTTCATGTGCTATTGATTGGTTGTGCTATTGGATAAACACAAGGATGTTTAATGACATGGCAAAAAGATTTAGAGCAGAAGAGTGAGGTCCATCTTAGTTTTGTTTTAAAGTTATTACCACCTGTGACCTTCAGGACTCCTAAATCCAATACCTGTACTATATTTTATTAACATAGAATTGAAATCATTGTTCAAATAATATTAAAAGTCTGAACCCTAAATCTTCAACTATATTTATGCCTTCTACTTCTACACTTCTGACTCCTCCCACCCCACAATTAGATTTGTCGTTAGGCAAGTCTAAGGACAAATCAAGAGATTTCTGACTTACTTGGTATGTTTTATGGAAGCCAAGCCTCAAGGCATGCAGTTCTCAAAGCACAGAAGCCACATAATGGAGGTGTAGGGGTGGTCACTCACTTAGCTAGTTAAGAGAGGAGGCTTTGGGGGTAGAGGGTACAAGGGTGTACAAATACATGACTTCTGCTCCCCTTGGCGGAGAGACTGCACAGTATACATCACTTGAGATGAATCTCTACCAGTGAGAAAGCTGGAGAATGCCTGGGCTCCTTGCACATCGGGGAGTGCTGCACAAATGCAAGGTCTGCCCACACTTCAGTTCATATTCAGTTTATATTAAGCAGACTTAACGACTGTCACAAAGTGCGTTAATAGCCCAACCAGAATAAAAAATCAGATCACTTCATTTTTCAGTCAACTAGAGTTGCTTTAGCCAGCAAATGGCTCAGTGTCTGCTGTATGGGGATGCAGTAAAGTATATGTTTTGTTAATGATTAAGAGATCAATGAAGAAGAGAAAAATGGTATTAACCTCAAAATGTTTGACCAGTTGTTTAAACTTTTATGTTTTTTTCTTTGTTTCCAAATACTATTCTCCAGCATAAAATACAATTTATTATCAGTTAAGCAAATGGCAATATAGCAAGACCAGGGGTGTCCAGAGTGAGCGGCTTGCATATCAGAGGGGTTCACAGTATTACAGCTCAGGAATTTCAAATTGCATTTTATTCATATGATACCATGTCTTCTGTAAATAGTATAACAATAGCAAAAAAGCTTCTTATAATCTAGTTCTGCTGAATCAAAAAAAAAAAAAGAGTCTTGATTTTTCCTAGGTCTTTCTTTTTTTTGGTGGGGGGGGGTCCGGTCATTGGGCCTGAACTCTGAGCCTAGGCACTGTCCCTCAGCTCTTCAGCTCAAGGATAGGACTCTTATCACTTGAGCCACAGCACCACTTCCGGCTTTTTTTCTTTTTGCTTATGTAGTGCTGAGGAATCAAACCCAAGGCCTCATGCATGCAAGGCATGCCTTCCCAGCCCCCTAGGTCTTTCTTTCAATATATTGCACATACTTTTAATCTTATACCTTTCATTTTTAATTTAACATAGCATAATTAGTATAGCAAAGAAATACATACGTATTTATGTATGCATATAGCTTACAAATACACACATATTGAGCACACCTGTAGAGATTCTTTATGATAGACATTCAGGATTTAAGTCAAATCGAAGACCATTGTACTCTAGACTAGAAGCACCACAGCTATCTGTCAGATATATATCCAGGAAGGAGCCTGCCAGAAGAAGAAAGACCACTGACTTTTTTTGAAATACACTTTTCTGTATATTTCCCTGGCCCACATGGCCTGAAAACAAAGGTGATGTTAATGCCTCTTTGCTTAGACTCTTTTACGAGTTACCTGGTACACATCTTTTTCAAGCAGAAACAATATAAATTTTAGACACGAGTTTGAAACCAGATCCCTAGTAAATGCACTTATGGTAAGGCCAAATGAACATCAATACTAATACCCCAAAGCTTTCTTTTATCCTTAATTTAGTCTCCTTCCAAATGCTGGGCCCTATGAGTTAGTGCTGTGAATGAGACTTGGCAGAGGTCATGGTGCCGCAGGGGAACAGACAATTACTAACAGCATAAATACTCATAAATTTATCTCTTTCACATAGAATGCCTGCAGCCTTATTTTTCCCTAGTGTGTTTGAGCTAGAATCAATTTATCATGTGAAGGTCTCTAATATGTTATTTTACTTCTAGTATGTCATTTTATTCTGAAAAACTTGCAACTCAAAAAGGCATCTTTTTTTAGATTTAAAATTTAATACATACATTTTTGTCATGCAAAATAAAGCATTTGTGATAAAAATTGTATTCGTGCCTGTCTTTTGTTGACATACTTGTCAGAATTAGTGTACACAATCTTGTTTATCCCTTTTCGTTTTATTAAATTCATAACATCTACATAATTTCTTTCATTTTCTGTCTGTTTTGTTTCTCTGCCTATCTCTTTCTCTCTCTCTTTATATATATATATATATATATATATATATGTATGTATGTACATGTGAAACATCTTTTCAATAGAATTT
The DNA here is from genome assembly GCF_019054845.1 of Dipodomys spectabilis. Lineage (NCBI taxonomy): Eukaryota > Metazoa > Chordata > Mammalia > Rodentia > Heteromyidae > Dipodomys > Dipodomys spectabilis. The sequence continues at coordinate 6,854,018 of NW_024870700.1, forward strand.
TAATTTTTTTCCTATGAAATTGTTAAAGAATATTCATGTATCAGTAATGTTACAAATGTTACGTTACAGTTATTCTTACTGAAATTTTCTTTTTTCTTTTTTAATTGTGAGAATACCGTACAGAGGAGTTACAATTACATGGGCAAGATAACGAGTGCATTTCTTATCAAGCATTGTTGCCTCCTCTTTGTTTCCCCTTTCCATCCCTTCCTATATTCCCCTTCTCCCTCCACCTGATCCCCCACCCACCCCCCACCAAAGTTGTAAAGTTCGTTTTTTGACATAACGACTTGTACATCTCATTGTTGCAATGGGTCCACCTGTATCCCCAGTTAAACTATCTGTTTTTGCCCTTCCCCTCCACAAATTATACCAACATCAAATACAGTGAAAACATGGGTTATGCCTTGGAGAGGTATATACAAAGCAACAAAGAAATCATCTTATAAATATGCTAGAAACAATTGCATGAAAGGAAACAAAAAAACATTTGAATACTTATCTTGGGGTTCATTCCCCTAACATCAACTTATCTGATCTTTTCTGCTTGACTCAGACATAAACTAGTTATTGCAAATAAGGGAAACCATGGGACCTATGTTTCTTTGGGCCTGGCTTACTTCACTTAATATAAATTTTCTCATGATACAAATTACTTAAAAGTTATCTACAGGTTCAATGCTATTTCAGTAAAAATCTCTACAAGTTATTTGTGAAAATTGACAAAGTGATTTAAAGTTTTAGGTATTTAATAGCTAACTCAAAAAGAAAAGTTAGCTGAGCACCAGTAGCTCACACCTGTAATCCTAGCTACTCAGGAGGCTGAGATCTGAGGATTGAGGTTCAAAGCCAGCCCGGGCAGGAAAGTCCATGAGACTCTTATCTCCAATAAACCACCAGAAAACTAGAGTGCCGCTATAGCTCAAGCAGTAGAGTGCTCGCCTCGAGCTAAAGAGCACAGGGACAGCGCCCAAGCCCAGAGCTCAAGCCACACAACCAACAAAAAAAAAAAAGAAAAAAGAAAAGGTCAGCGGACTTAGACTACTCAACTTTAAGATTTACTGTAGAGATTCAGTAATAAAGCTAACACAGTACTGGTTAAAGAAAAGACACAAAAGATCAATGGAGAACAAGAGAGCCCAGAAGTACATCCACAAAAATATAGTCAACTAATCTATCACAATGTAGAAAAGACAATGCAATGCAGGAAAGAGTTTTTCAACAAATTGTCCTATAAAACTTGAACACCTATACACAAAACTATAAATCTAGACATAGATCACATCAGACACCTAAATGGAATAAAACCAAAAATTCCTAGAAGGAGAAAACTTAGAGAATAGAATAAGTTTTTTATGTCCCTCCCCCACAGTATAACCCCTGTTTTCACTGTATTTGATGTTGGTATAATTTGTGGAGGGGAAGGGAAAAAACAAATTGTTTAAATAGGGATACAGGTGGACCCATTGCAAGATGTTATGTCGAAAAACGAACTTTACAACTTTGGGGGGGGGGACAAAGGGGGTGTGGGGGAGATGGGAAGGGATGAGAAGGGGAAACAAAGGAGGAGGCAACAATGCTTGATAAGAAAAGCACTCATTACCTTGCCCATGTAATTGTAACTCCTTTATATGGTATTTTCACAATAAAAAAAATAAATAGAATAAGTTTTTTGACAGCTTGACTTAATTAAAATTAAAACACTTCTGCCCTACAATAGAAAATATCAAAATATGGGAAGACCAGATGCAGACCAAGAAAAATATTTGCCAGAGCCTCATATGCCAAAGTACAATTATCCAAAATACACTTATCCAAAAATTCAACTGTAAGAAAGCAAACAGACTGATTAAATATCAATAGAAGAACCAAACATGGTTAGTGAATTCCAGTAATTTCAGGACCTGGAGGCTGAAGCAATAGGCATAGGAATTCCAGGCCAGCTTGGACTGTATCATGACTTCTTAGACAGCCTGGGCTACATAGAAAGACCCTATCTAAAAGTAACAACAACAACAACAAATCAGAAAGTTCTGAATCACATTCTAACACAAGATACACAGATTCCAAGTGAGCATGTGAAATGATATTCAACATCATATACTGTCTTAGTTCAGGACACTGTACCATTCTCCCATAGAGAGTGGGCTGATAAAAAGGACTGGAAGTGAATAGTGATTTTTAAATGATTGCCATCATCCATGACACCTTGGAGAAGCTAGATCTTACATAGGCATTGAACATTATTTGTGCTAGCAAAACATTATCATCATCATCATCATTATCATCATCATCATCATCATCATCATCATTTTCTTGGGTACAGTCTCACAGTATTGCCAGGGGATGGCCTCAGACTGCAGTTCCTTTATCTATGGTCTTCCAAATAGCTGAGATCACAGTAGCTGTGATCACAGGTACATGGCCAAACATGTCTGGCCTACTAATTAAGGTTTCACTATATGAGCCACTACTGAGGCTTCCAACCACAATATACCTACTTAATCCCCTGCTGAGCAGCTGTGTGTGCCTGCTGCACCTTGCACTGAATTAGTCCTTTTAATGAGTAGCCCAGTTATTCCGAGTTATAACTCGGCTTTGTATGCGATTGAGATGCTGCATCACTGTTTACTTGTGGAATCAACACTTGGACTAATAGGAGTAAAATGATCTCCAAGAAAATAAACTACCATATTTTATTTTTGTTTTCTTTCTTAAGTATAATATACTCTGCATATTTACCAAATGTGCTGCTCCAGAGGGTGAATAGAGCAGCAGATTTGAGAGAACGAGATGTATTGTTTTTCTTGTTACTGCTGCATCTGAATTACTCCTAAATCCATTTACTACCTTTAGGCATCAGGTCTACCATGAGTTCCTAAATCTCAGAGAACTCTTACTAGGGTTTCTAGTGTTTTAGATAGAAGTATGAATCAGGGACAGTTTTCCCTCTGGGAAGACTAATAGGAAGACAAGGCCTGTGACCAAAGTTATGACCTGTTGATTACTAGGCAGGTAAAATGCACTGTTAATATGGCACAAAGACTGAGCATTTCATTGTCTTTATTTGACTCACTCTGTTGTTCAAAGGATTTGGATACTGTTATTGGGCTCTTGAATGAAAACACATTGCCTAGCCTGAAAAATATTCAGGTTTCTAGACACAATCATGGAATTAGACCGTGTGTTTAAGAATTGTTATATAACAGGAATATCTCACAAATACATTAATAGATTAATAAGATTTGATTATTAACTTTTATTGGCAAGAGTTTTGAACTTGCTACAACACTCAGCCAGAGTCAATTAGCTTGCTTCAGTAGAGTTGATACTTGAATCTAGGTACATCTGATTAGCTCCAAGCTACTCTTGAAAATTCAATGCTGCATCTCTTTCTTTAACTTTTTAGTGTAAATGAATTGTGCAAAATGGCTTTATTGTGATATTTACAAAATGCAAATGATATACTTTGATCAAATTCACCAATCATTATTCTCTGTTAACCTTTCCTTACCACACACTGTTTGAATGTATGTAAGGATCAGTTTCCTTTCAACTTCAGACTATAACCTTTTAAATTTCCATCATTCAGAAACATCACTAATGTACAAATGTGTAGGTATGAATTACTATGGACCATGATATAATACTAGACTCTGAACTGCAATACTTTATGTAGGCTGCGTCTTTGATAGTTGAACCTCACACTCAGAGCCTAGGTTATTGAAAACATTTTAAGTAGACACAGAATAGGTTCTAGGAGAAACTTTTTGCTGTTTTTATGGTCATGTGTATATGTATATCCATCTATATTGTTAATTTAGTATGCATCTAGTCCATTATAAGGAACATTGGAAGTGCTCTGTCTTACATGACATCACCAATGAAAATGAGTCATTTTATGATACTTAGTTTACAAACCAATAAATGTTTGAAGAGTGTTAATCTGGCTTCAGTTAGTTGAACACTTCCTAGCTGGGCAGTAATTATAGTATTTCTTCTTGATTGGTAAGAATTCAGAAATATATATTCAATATGTGTTGCTCAGAGAAGGAGCATACAGTCTTCTTTAAAATTGAAACAAGTTAAAACTGCCATGTTAAAATTAGCCTTTTTCACTAAAATTTTACTTACTTCTGTTAACAATATCCAGTGTTAAAATTACTAAATGGCCAACACTTTCACAGTGTACTGATTCAATTCACTATATCATAGAAATTATTTGGTGTAATCCCTTCTTTGTCCTGTGCCTTTGGTGTCCTACTCAGAAAATCATGCCAGTATCAATGTCTTGAAATATTTCTACTACATTTTCTTCTAGAGGTTTCAAAGTTTCTGGTCTTACCTACGAATCTTTGTCCTATTCAGAGCTGATTTATACGTATGGTGGTTAAGAAGAGTGTATCTAGGAGAAGGTGGATAAATGGTGGTTTATCAGTGTAAACTGGTGGGAATACATTAAGTCCCATCAATATGTACCATTAACACATACCAATCAAAAGACACTTTAATAGAATTTTCTCTATTTTGTGGGAACTTGAAGTTGAGGGAAGTAAATGTCTTTCCCGGTAAACGCCACTCAAAGGAAAAGGTGATAACTCATCATACTGTCTGGAACGTAAGTTCTAGAAAGATGGAAACTTTCATCTTTTCGGTTGACTGATGTCATGCCTGGAACATGACAGAACTCAAGAAGTATGTGTGAATGAATCAATGTAGTACCTGCACCTTCTGGGACATTAAAGAAATGAGGAAGGTCTGTGTGACCCTTATGTAAAGCCTTGGGAGGAAGAGGCCTTGGGCTAGCCTTGGAAGGAAAGAAAGCTTAGCAAAAGGTAGCGCAAAGGTGTCTCATCACACACACAGCCAGCAAGCTGGCTCTTCTCTTGCTGCTTTCCAGCTGGCTCAACATCCAGCAACGGGCTCTACTGCCTAACAAATGGCATTTACATCTTGGTTTTAACTAGAAGAAGCAAATGAGATTAAAAGAAAAGATCTGAAAATATTAATATTTTCTCAAGATGGAAAAATATGGTAGTGTAGAACCACCTGAGTTGGTAAAATATGCACTAAGCTTGGAATCAGTTTCAGCCTAAACGTTACCCCTGTATGACCTAGGTCAGTCACTTGCTATGAGTCTCCTACAATTTAATCTGAAAAACGAGGCCTCATTTTACATGTTTTAAGGTATTTTTGTGAATAATGATGTCTGTGTGGGAATATTTACACAACAAAATTTGGCAAGAGAATGATTCTTAAAGCTTTTACCACCACACTGCTAATTACATTAAGGGATATAAAGGACTAAGCACATGACTTGCCCATCGTGAATAGTCAATAGAGTCTTTATAATTTTAAATATTACAAAAAATTAGACTGAATACCCCGAATCAATGATTGGAAGAAATCGAATTATTGGGGGGCTGGGATGGTGGCTCAGTGGTAGAGCACTTGCCTTGCATGCATGAGGCCCTGGGTTCGATTCCTCAGCATGACATAACAGAAAAAGCCGGAAGTGGTGCTGTGGCTCAAGTGGTAGAGTGGTAGAGCGCTAGCCTTGAGCTGAAGAGCTGAGAGACAGCGCCCAGGCCCAGAGTTCAGGCCCACGACCAACACACACACACAAAATAAACAAGAAAGACATCGAATTATTCATGTTATGGGAACATATACCAAATGTCACTAGCCAATTATTAGCATCGTTTATTCAGTCTAGAAAGAAGGGTGTTCATCTGGATTTTCCAAGTAGACCACACCCAGTAGGCACTATCTATGCTAGACTCCACAAGGGAAAATGTCAGCATGAGGAAAATAGGCTGGGGTTCTAAAAGACCACTGAGGCCTTATGACTTCAATGAAAGTCATCTATATTTTTTTTCCAGAGTAAAGGATAGAAAGCCAAAATGGTGAGTCATCTCTGAAGGTTTGGTAAAGCCTTGATTGCTCCTTCAGGAAGCCATGCTTTTCTTCAGAATGAGCTGCTGATGTTCACAGGAGTAGATATTGAATCCAGGTAGACAACATGAAGTGGAGACTTAATGCCACGAAGAATGGCCTGCAGGACGTTTGCTCACTGAGAGCCCAGCCCTTGGAGGTGAGCAGGTCGTTCTTCTCAGCTGTAGTGACTGACAAGAATTTGCATGTAGGCTAGCTTTGTAGATCCTACCCCTCTTCTCTCAATTTTAGCTCGCCTAATATTCACCTGTGATTATAACGTCATGATAGATTTTGTGGATCTCAGATCATAAATTTGAATTTTAAATATTCACCTCAGATAATTCCGATACAATGGAATAGTTTAACAAAACAGGATAGCAAAATTGCATCTTTGGACAAAATATGCCTTAAAGTTGCAAAGTTACTTTAATTACCTTCTTTGGAGATCATGCTGGATATCTCTGTAAAATAATAAGACTGATTGCTATGAGACATAGGAAAACAAAGCAAAGATATAATTCTATCTCATTTGAAATCACTTCATTCTTATGGCCTAAGTGGGTTTTGCAGCTGGGTCTAATCACATTTATTTCAAAGTTATGTTAATGTTCATGACAGGACACTTTATCTTTTTATTTTTTTGGCTTTTTTATTGTCAAGGTGATATTCAGAGGGGTTAGTTACATAAGTAAGGTAATAAGTAAGTTCTTGTCAAATTTGTTCTCCTTCCCTCATTTTTCTCTTACTTCCCTCCCCTGCCCCACCCCCCTGTTGTACAGATCATCTCTGACATGTTGTCTTGTGTACATTGCTGTTGCTTTGGTTTCCCTCTTATCCTTTGCCCACCATTCTGTGGTTCCCCTTCTCTTCCCTAATTCAAATAAATGTTTATACAAACCAGGGTACCAAAATCAACTACAGTGACAACAGGAGGTATACCATAGGGGGGAGAAGATAGAAAAGAAACAAAAAAAATCATATAGAACATTTAAAAACAACAAAGTAAAATCTCTCCTGTCCATGTCTTGGAGTTCATTTCACTTAGCGTCATCTTATATGGTCATATGTACATAGCTATTAAGCTATTCTGCTCATCTGCTAACAATGTTGTGATTCTACCTCACCCTAGTTAGAATGGCTATACTCAAGAAATCTAATAACAACAGATGCTGGAATGGAAGTAGCCAAAAGGGGATGCTACTGCACTGCTGGTGGGAGTGTAAATTTGTTCAACCACCCTGGAAAGTAGTATGGAGGTTCTTCAAAAGCCTACACATAGATCTCCCCTATGACCCAGCAATCCCACTTCTAGGCATTTACCCAAATGATCACAAGCAAGGCCATACTAAATAACATGATTTCTTTGTCGCTTTGTATGTACCTCCCCCAGGGTATAAGCCCTGCTTTCACTGTATTTGATGTTAATATAATTTGTGGAGGGGAAGGGAAAAAAACAAAGTGTTTAAATAGGGTTACAGGTGGACCCATTACAACAATGAGATATACAAGACGTTATTTCGAAAAACGAACTTTACAACTTTGGTGGGGTGGGGGGTGGGGGTATGGGATGGAGGTGGTAGGGTGGTATGGGGGTCGGGGGTGGAGAGGGAAAGGGATGGTATGGGGAAACAAAGGAGGAGGCAACAATGCTTGATAAGAAATATACTCACTATCTTGCCCATGTAATTGTAACCTCTGTGTATGGTATTTTCACAGCAACAGCAACAATAATAATAATAACTGCAAAAAAACATCTGATAGCATAACTGTTAGGTATTTTACAAACTTAATCATAGTCAGTATTTAAAACAAAATCATGTGGAGTTAAAGTGAAATAATAATTCTAAAATAAAGGTGATAAATCCTTTAAAAAAAATAAAGCTACTAGTACAACTATGTTTATCTCAGCATTATTCCCCATAGCTAAGATATGGAACCAACCCAGATGCCCCTCAGTAGATGAATGGATAAAGAAAATGTGGAATGAATATATATGTATATGTGTGTATACATATATATATGTATATATATACATATATATACATATATATAATGGAATTATTCTGTGCTTCCATCAGAAAGAATGACACCACTCCATTTGATAGGAAATAGAAAGACTTGGGGAAAAAATCATACTAAGTGAAGTAAGCCAGACCCAAAGAAACTTAGGCCCCATGGTTTCCCTTAGTTGCAATAATTAGGCTAGCACTTTGAAGAGGTTAGCTTCCATAACTGTTCCATTCCCTATCCCTGCATTTCCCTTCATTCCTTCTTCCTTCTAAATAGTCCTGCTTTTTGCCAATTACTGTATTAATTACAATGTTGAAACCCCTTTTCCTGCCCACCTTCTCTTTCATGAAGTAGTGTTCTCTTTCCTGTTTTTCAACATCACCATCCTAAACCAAGTAGCCCGCTCCTAAAGTAATGTTTGCAGTTATTTCCTTAGCAATTAGATTTTCAAGAACTTTCTTTCCTCTAGTTCGTTGGACAGAAAGATTTTTCCAGAATGTAAATTAGCTCATTTAAATTCCCCACTGAACATTTTCATATTTTATAAAGACCTGCATTTCTGCACTGTGATTTTAGGTGTTTTTCAACTTTTCATAATTCCCCATTTCCTAAAATGCCTCCTATATAAAACAGAAAGGGCAACTAAGATCTGTTGTCAAACTCATGAAATGATTTGTTGAAAACCCAGAATCTTTCCATATGTTAAAGAGCAAGTGAAACTTCAGCAAAGTTATGAGATATGTATTTCTAGACAACTGGTCAGCAGAAAAAGCTTCCGTGAAAGTGGACCTGGCCTTATTTTCTAGCATTCTTCACAACACCTAGTGCCTCAAATGCCCCTCTTCTGCACAGTCAGGATACCACTGGATCCGAATCTTGGTGCTTTTCTCATTGGTTTATTCAGTTAAATATTTCCTTTCTTAGAAGACTGTGCATATTTCAAGAGCAGACTCATACTTTATTTATGCTGCCTTGGAACTAAGCAAGTTACAGCGTGTTATGTAAGAAGTGGGTTTCCTGGACAGAAAAGTAGAGGTGGAAGAGAGTCTGGGAAAATTCAGGAGTCCAGAGTGAGAGCTAAGGAACTCAGGTGTTGAGGATGTGATTAAATGGACAGAAGGTATCGAGAAGCTGAAATGAGAATGATATGAAATGGCGAGTTCAGACTGTGTCGTGGATCTTATGAATATCTTTTGAATGAAGTCGTTCTCTGTTGATAGTCATTCACTAATTTCAGTGCTTGGAAAACAGGTTTTTCTCTGTGATAGCGAAATACTTCAAGCCAATGGAGTCTTCTCCATTGCCATGCCCATCACAACTGAATTTCTCTGTGATGGCCTCTGTCTCTGCAAAAACACACTAACCTACGGTTTATATTTTAACCTATCACAAAGAGGGGTAGTGCAGGATTGTGCCCGAGGATAAGAAAGGGCTGAAGGGCAAGGTGGCTGTTAAGACAAATTAAAGGCGCTTAAATTGAGAAGTGACATGTGATAGAAAAAGGCCACACTTAACCAATGTACTTCTTTTGAAAATGGAAACTAGAAATTATTACAGCTTCAAAGTGTTATCCTCATAATAGCTCAGCTGATAACACCAGTAGCTATGTGATAAGAGTCTCCAAGAAAGGTGATACAGAAATCACTTAGAATGACTTGTAAGTGAGGAGTTTGTACAGCTGACAGGTGTAAAAACAGTGTGCTTCAGCTCATTTGATTCATGAGGTTAACTCTCTGCTAAGAGGACTAAAAGTTAACCTTCAAAAGACATCCTTTAAACACACACACACATATACACATACATACATACATATATACACACACAAACTCCTCAAGACTTATCTGATTTGTCAATAAGAAAAGACTATCTGGAGTAAGCTCTCATAAACTCTTTAACACATTAAAGGCTAGGACGAGATTAAGACTTTAGTATTTGATAGGGATCTCAGAATTATACAGTTTCTATTCTGGACTTATTACTCATTCCTAGAGTATTCATATCACATTTCCCTTCTGACACAATCAATGGTTGCAGGAGTTTGAACCTACCAAGTGTATTCTTATCACTTAAGCACTATAATAGCCTTAGATAGGGCAAACCATGTGCCAGTCAGAGGCACTATTTTGGCCACTGCAGCTCAGAAGGCTGTGGTTACAGCAGATAGTGAAAGAATTCATCTCTGTTTCATTATCTATTCATGTGGAAAAGCAATGTGCAAATTTGTTTGGCAAGAACAGTTTTTCCTTGAAAGAGTGAAAGGAGACAGTTTTCAAGAACTAGGTCATTGTCAAGGTCTGTTAAAGACTTAGTACAATATTCAAAACTTTATCTCATACTTAGGAGGGTAGAGTCTGTGGTGTTCTAGGTACATTGTGTTGGAATTGGTAGATAAATCATTGTTGAGTGGATTTGAGAGGGAAAACAGGGTAGAAAGGACTCCTTTGGAGGTATCAGGGTAAATCACAGATGGAGTAATGAGAGTTTGCTTTACAGTGGCAAGGAATTGTTAGAAAAAGGAAGAAATAACATCTGCATAGTATTTCATGAAGAAAGTATTATGTATACAAGAAAGTGTTAGTTATTTCTGATTTCAATGACAATGAAAATATTTGTGACTAATGGTGCCATTGTAATTTAATTTCTGGAGTACAGTTATAAAAATCCAGAAGAATTTATGTTCTTCTTTCCCCTTGACTATTCATTTGGAATCTGTCCCCAGGCTTTGCTAATCTCTAAGAATCTATTGCATAGACCTCTGTCTGAACTAAGCCAGAAGGGTTGAGGCAAACATGAAGAAAGAGATAATGTGGTATAAATTACTTGAAGAGCTATCTTTTTCCCTTCTCTTTTGATGTCTGTTTTTTGATGTCATGATTTCTTGGTGATATTATAAGAAAGCACAGGAACTCAGCCTTTGTGTATACATCTTTTCCAAATTATTAGAGCTAATTGATGTTGGTGTTTAGGAAGCTTGGATAAATGCTGAACAATACCATTGCTCGTCTATCCCTTCAGTAGTCTGGGAGCTACTAAATTATGTTGCTACTGCCGCCTTGTCTGTCTTATGTAGAGATGACTCTTAAGAGTTATCACCATTGCCTACTTCCAACTGCAGCTAGCATTTTCTGCTAGAATGCAGTGGCAGAGAAAGATCAACCTTGACACCAGCATTGACTGCTGTAGTTATCAACACAAAGTCATCTGGCATCTGGCATTATCACAGTATCAGCATGTCTCTCAGAAACTCCTACTTTGGCCTTGGACTTTTCCTAAAGCCAGGCGATTTTGTAGATCTGCCACTTCTTTTCCTTCTTAGGGTAAATATGATTGGGCATTGGTTCTAATATTACTAACATAAACCCTAGAAGCCCTAGGGCTGGCGGCATGGCTTAAGCGTTAGAGTGCTTGCCTTGTAAGAGTGAGGCCCTGAATTTAATCCTCATTACTACTGGAGATAAAATTAGGAGTCCCTTTTCCCCTTGTAACATGCAACCGACTGCTTGACATAGATCATAAAGCCTACTATGACCTGGCTGCAGCTTGGTATGCCAGGATTCTATATGAAAAGCGAATTTCTTATAATGTGCCCTCTGATCTTGCTCACCTCTGGCTTGAACATGGAAGAAGCCAAAAGCGGGGGTGGGGGGGTTGGGGGGGATGAGGTCAGAGGAATGAGGGATGAGGCCTCCAGGAGCTGAGAGTGGTCCCTTTGTGACAGCCAGCAAGGAGTAAAGATCTCCTCTATACAGCCACAGAAAATCTACTGTGGTGTGTAAATTCATAAATGACCTGTGTATGTTGGCATATTCTTTTTTTATTATAAGAAAAAATACAAAACCTTTGATCACACTGGTAGGTATTATTTCCATCATTATGAGCTTCTGTTCAAGGTCTCTGGTTATAGCCCCTTAGAAACAAGAATTGATAAATATAAGAAAACCAAAGATCAAAGGTGAATCAACAGAGAACAAAAGTCAAGAGAGAACAGGACCTTAGAAGAAAATAGCCAAAAGAAAAATGCTTTTAGAGTTCATTAACAGGCAAATAGAGGGAAAAAGTTAAAATTGATCTTATTTCTTGTTTAAAAATGGCAATATTTCGTCATTACTATTACAATCAACTGGTTCTTTTTGAAAAGCCAAAAAGCCTGCTATTCTTTTCAGGGAACAGACTCTTAAGATTTTAGTAACACTTGAATATGAGACTTTATTACGAGGCCAGATTTTAAATTAAGGTCAAGATGAGCTCATTACTAGCTAATGCCTACAGTGTGGGTATGCTTGTGAACTAAAATAAGCATTCTAAAATTTACAAGATACAATATTTGAATGAAACCATTAAAGTACATACAAAATTCAACAGGAAGAAGAAAGGGAACATTACAAAGACTTCTCTTCAACTATAGGCTGCCATAAAATTCTATTATTTGTGGGAAATTACTTGTTTCCTTCTCCCCTATTCTCTATAGAATCTATTTAAGAAGACCATAGCATCTTTTTGAGTCAAACCTTTGCAAGCTTTACCACATCAAGTCTTACCAGAAATAAATGAAGAAAATTTAGTGACAGTACAATAATGAAATGCTAGAAATGTGTGGGATACATGTTGGAATTTACTAGGAAAAACATAGCACAGTGAATATTGTACAAATGTGTGATTTTAGTAAGAATGAAAGAGAGCTAGAGGATGAGAGAAGGCCCCTATCCTGCATCCAAAGAATTGGTACAAGTGCTTACATTGTAGTTTGCCTGTAAATATAAGAAGCTAAGCATGTAGCACAATTAAAGTAGGGCTATCAATGGGAAGATGGGGCATAATCAAAGAGAATATTGTTTCTCAGTTTTGGTAATGGACGTCTGGGTCCATAACCCACAGTACAGTACAGAAGCCCTGAGCTCACTGTTGGTTAGCAGGGTCAGTAATCAGGAAGAGAAGGAGGAGAAAAACAAAGGATCATACACAAAACTGAGACCAGGCAGCCCCTCTTCCATCTGCCCATCATTGTATCTAATCATAGTGACCTCCTGAGATTAAAGAATTATGACTAAAAGGTTTGTTTTTGTGATTCTTAGATTCACTTAAGGATCATCTTAGCTGGGCACCAGTGATGCATGCCTGTAATCCTAGCTACTCAGGAGGCTGAGATCTGAGGATCATGGGTTTTTCTTTCTTTTCTGCCAGGGCAGAAAAGTTTGTGAAACTCTTATCTCCAATAAACCATCAGAAAACCAGAAGTGGCACTGTGGCTCAAGTGATAGAGCGCTAGCCTTGAGCTGAAGGACTGAAGGACAGTGCTCAAGCCCAGAGTTCAAGCCCCACGACTGACAAAAAGAAAAAAGATCAATGATGAGTTTCTTTGGAGAGTAGATGGATTATTTTGCTATAAGTATATACGAATCATTGAAATTTCAAAGAAAACTATAATTAAACATCACTTTTATATGAAAAAATGATGGCATACTGCCAGTTTATTATCTATTCATTTTTAATAGTATAAAATGCACACATACAAATATTGATGACTAAAGGGAAAACCAATGCAACAGTGATATGCACATGACACTATGTTGCAAATGAACTTTACAACTTGGCAGGAGGGAAGTCAGGGGAGAAGGAAAGTGGGGAAAAACAAGGGAAGGGGTAACAATGTTCAACAAGAAACGCACTCATTACCTTACTTATGTAACTGTAACCACCCCTGACATCACCCTTACAATCAAATTAAATTAAAATTTAAAACTATTGATGACTCACCAGGCGTGGTGAGCTCACATCTGATAGCTCAGCACGTGGACTGAAGGTGAGTTAGAGACAAGCATGGGCTACTCAGCAAGCCCTTGCCTCAAAAACGAAGTCAAAGTTGGTGCCAAAGAAGACAGCTCATGGCTTCAAAGAGCTCCCACCTATCAGAAGCATCAGCATCAAGACTTACAAGTGTTATAGGTTAAAATGAAGTTGGACCTGCCGCCATGGCTGCCTTGACTCCAGCTCCGGAGTCCATGGTGGACCCGCACGTGAGGCAGGTCAAGATCAAGACCGGCTGGTGAAGCGATTGGTCCAAGAACAAGTAATATAAGAAAAAGAAGCAAAACAGCGAGAAGAAAAGATTGAAAAAATGAAAGCCAAAGATGGTGAAAATTATGCCGTTAAGAAGCAGGGAGAGATCCTTCCAGCTTCTTGAAGGATGATCCCAGATTGCTGAAGCAGGTCAGAAGCTCATATTCCAATCTTCAGCAGGTACTAGAAAGTGGGAAAGACTGGGAAGAAGTTGAGTAATGTAAAGAAGCACGCTCTGTCCTGGATTCAATGATGTTGGAAGCCTGAAGCTTTTGCGTTAAATCTTGGGGTCCATTTCATGGCTTTTAAACACTGCTGTGTGTTTTAGTTATATGAGATTGTGATATTATGACTGTTGTATCTTTTTTGCATATTTTAATATTTTAGTATATGAGTTCATCTAATAAAACATTATTTCGTATTTCTCAAAAAGCTTAATTAACCTTTTATCAAACATTAAACCAAACATTTTGGCGAATAAAAAAATAAAGTTGAACTCCAACTAGAAAGAGGTCTCCATTCTCATCTGACACTAATTGGAAGTTATTGGAAATCTTAGTGAATCCAAAAAGGAGAATTATTTTTGTATGTATACATAACATATAAGTGAAGTTCATTAGCTACTATGCTCTTTCTGTTCATGGCGAATTAAATTGTCTTGGACTGTGTATATGTCAGTATATATTTATGAACAAATTCTGATATGAAGAATGTATTTCCCAAGTAATGTACACATTTATTTTTATATTGTTTAAACAATTAACTGTTCTCTTGTTAAGAAATGTCTACATGACTGGAAATATTTGCACTGACTTTTTTAAACCATAGTAACTAGGCACAAATGAATTGCATTCATGCTCTGAAAATTCTGATTTGCTCAGACCCATTTTTTTTTTTATCAAATTGAAGAAACCCTAGTATTTAGGTCATAGATTGTTTATGATAAAATTACATGGGAAATTCACGCATTAGTTCTGTTTAATACTTTAGGGACACATATCACTTTGTGGGCAGAAATGTCCATCATGGTAATTATGAAGTACAGTTGCATTTAGGTTATATATGTTCTGATCATATTAACATATCTGGAAAATCGCAAGTTCAGTAGCTTCAGCAATAGACTAGACAGACCCTCCAATGTGATAGAGATCCATAAAGA
This sequence comes from Dipodomys spectabilis, assembly GCF_019054845.1. Lineage (NCBI taxonomy): Eukaryota > Metazoa > Chordata > Mammalia > Rodentia > Heteromyidae > Dipodomys > Dipodomys spectabilis. Next base: position 6,869,181 of record NW_024870700.1, read on the forward strand.
GATGAAAAAGAAGAAAATGTATTAATATTTCCATCAGTTCTTCTGACGCAAAACTTAATAGGTTTTACACTATGTAGAGACTTTATAAATATTATATGTGAAAATTAAGAGATTTCATGACAATATTTTGACAACCACCCCAAGACAAGTAAATAAAATTGGAGGTTGTACTGAACATTTTTCCTTTTTTTCTGGATATATGCTCATGCACACACTCATCCCTGTGGTCACCCAGGTTAGATGGCCTGAAGAAATCTGACTAGTGCAAGCTAAAATTAGCAACCACATCTTCTTTGCCTAAAGCAAGCCACAGCTGAAGAGTAGAAAGCTGGAAACAGATGCAGGGCCACACTAACTAGGCATGGTGGTGTGGTATTTCATTAGTTGTAGATTAACTATAAACAGTGGGTCAATTTTAAGAAAGTCATAAGGCTTAAATAATCATTGAGAGCTTAAAAAGTTCTATCTCCTAACAGGGTGACACAGTCTGGAAATATTATAGAAAATTCTTTAGAAACAACTCACCTGAATAGAGACAGTTTTATTCTGTAAAAATATTTTAAACACTATCCTTCCTGTAGTCCACTGAATAGCAAGCACAGATATATCCTACTTAATTTTTGTTTTATTTCATTTTGTTCTCACCATACTTTTGGTCATTTGGAAAAGGTTCACCTGTTTGCCTTCAGACCAGTTTTTAAGGATGTCATTAGGAATAATAGAAGTTGTATGGAAAGAGATAATTAGTACAGTCCTCTTTCTAGAGACAGCATTCTTTATTAAAGTCTTCATACCATTGGCTTTCAAACTTTCATCATTAAAATCACTTGAAGAAGTAGGGTTTAGAAGCTCAAGTTGATAATCCTACCTTTTTGGAAGGCAGAAATTGAGGAATCATGGTTCAATGCCAGACCAAGAACAAACATTGAGTGAAACTGTATCTCAGTAAAGCACCAGGCATAGTGGCATATGCCTGTCATTCTCAGGACAGGGGAAGCACACATAAAGAGGATTGTGGAAGCATTGTGGAAGGATTAAGAAAACAACCAATCAGAAAGGTTCTGATGGAGTGGCTTGAATGATATAGCATGCATGCTTAGCAGAACTCCAAGTTCAAACTTCAATAAGAAAAAATTTAAAAGGCAAAATCACATGAGGACCTTTGAAATACTCCTAAGCCTGGGTTTATTGTTTCAATAATATAAAATAAAAGAGTATCCAGGTATCTAGATAGTCCGCAGTACTCTTAGAAAACCACCTTAATGTCACAAAAATCTTCTCCAAACCTCCTTAGAGATAGAGTAGTTACAGTATCTATTTAGAGCACCCAGGCATGCCTGGTTTGTAAACTATCTGGCATTGTTCCCAAACTTTCTTGCTTTTGAGTGATAGCATTGAACACTTCTTAACCTGGCTGTGTCTCAGTTTCCCATCTGCAAGTTGAAGGTTTATATAATTCAGGTAAATTTGTTAAGCAGAAAATGACAGCAAGGATTGCCCTATGCCCACTTTATAGATAAAGAGAGTAAAGCACAGCAAGTTGAATAATAAAAGTCATGCATAGCTTGGATGAGTGCAATCCAGATGGCGCAATGGCTCTAGGTGTAGATGCAGCTGTTACTTACACAAATCTCATCTATTTGATCAATTATAAACTAAGAGGTTCTTACCCAAGAAGTCAGGTTAAAGCGCCTAAAAGATGGCAGTTGCTTAGAGCTTAGCACTGTGGACTGGCTGGCTGTTTAGCTAGCTACTAGCTGTTTGTTTTTCACAAAGCCAAATCAAACACACAGATTAAAATTGCAAGAAGTTGAGGGGAAAAATTCCATTTTTATAACTAGGCTCTTATCTCTTATGAAGCACATGTAACATATTACTGTCAGGGGCCTCATACTTGCTCTGTTTGCTTGGTCAGCGGGTGCTCTACCATTTGAACCATGCCATCAGCTTCATCTTTTGCTGGTTAATTAGAGAAGGAGTCTCATGGACTTTTCTGCCTTAGTTGTTGGATTTAAGTCTCAGTCTTCTAGGTCTCAGGCTCCTGAGTAACTAGAAATTATGTGTGCACCACCTAGCAACTAGGTAGATTTTTTTTAAATAATACTGATGAACTTCACAATTAAAATACCGATTTAAACCAGACTCTGGCTTGTATTCTAGCTAGTGTTACCTTTAATCACAGTTTGAAGTCAGCAAGGGCAGGAGAGTCTGAGACTCTTATCTCCTTTAAACTACCGAGAAAAGCCAGAAGTGGTGCTGTGGCTCAAGTGATAGAGCACTAACCTTGAGCACAAAGAGCCTAGGGATGATGCCCAGACACCAAGTTTAAGTCCCAGGATCAGCAAAATAAATAAAGATAATAACAATACTGATTTAATTGATCCGGAGTAAGGTCCAGGGATCTGTTCATTTTTAATTTAAGTGATTGATAAGTATAAAGTAGAATTAAGAATCACTTAGCCAAATATAAATTGTAGATCTTCAATTAAATACAAACAATTTTCAAGTACAGTGATTTGGACAGTATTGCTAAAAGAGTATAGAACACTGAATTAGAAGAGTGTGGCTTTTTCGATTCTTGTAACTTTTTCTTTGCATGTTGTAGGGACATTTATCTTTTATTGGCAAATCTGTGGAAGAAGTTTAATCTGCTTGATACCATTTTTTAAAACAAAGGAAAAAAAAGTCACAAGAGAGAAAGGCACTGCTGGCTTACATTTGTATCCTAAACTGATCAGGAGACTGAGAGCCAGAGAAGTGCAGTATGAAGCCAGCTGGGGCAAAAAAGTTCTCAAGATTCCACACCCAAAATAACCAGCAGAATACTGCGCTGGTGTGTGGCTCAAGAAGTATATTGCCACTAAGCAAGGACATAGTGCAGCCGCAAAGCCCTGAGTTCAAGCCACATTACCCCAACCTCAAAAAAAAAAAAAAATAACAGCAGACAAACAAAAATATTTAGCCTCTTAATAATTCAGACAGTCATGGGAATTAATCCCATTTCCAAATTTTCCAGTCCTGTGACTTTGTACAAGACCCTAAACTTCTCAAGTAGTATTTTCTTTAGTACAGAATGGAGATAATACTATTTAGCCAACAATTCTCTTTGAGTTAAAAATGGAATAAAATTACTTATCTTAAAACCACAGTATTGGGGCTTGGAAGGTGGCTCAGTGGTAGAGTGCTTGCCTTGCATGAATGAGGTCCTGGGTTCAATTCCTCAGCACCCCATAAGCAGAAAAAGCCGGAAGTGGTGCTGTGGCTCAAGTGGTAGAGTGCTAACTTTGAGCTGAAGAGCTGAGGGACAGTGCCCAGGCCCAGAGTTCAAGCCCCACAACCGGTGGCTCACGCCTGTAATCCTAGCTACTCAGGAGGCTGAGATCTGAGGATCGCATTTCAAAGCCAACCTGGGCAGGAAAGTCCATGAGACTTATCTCCAGTAAACCACTAGAAAACTGGAAGTGGCGCTGTGGCTCAAGCAGTAGAGTGCTCGCCTTGAGCTGAAGAGCTGAGAGACAGTGCCCAGGCCCAGAGTTCAAGCCCCACTACCAAAATAAAAAACAACCCACATTATTATAAGGGTTCAAATATTGGTTGCCACTACCTGTTGTAGTATAATTCAACATGACTATGTAAATAGAGGTAATTATTCAATCACTGTGGCAGAAAAGAGGCTGGTTCACCACAGAGGAATAGCACAGCCTCCTTTAAGATGCAGAGTCTGGTACAAGATCTTAAGATGAGTCTCTGAAGTCAGTCTGTTAAAGTATGTCTTTAATTATGGCTAATCGTGTGATTTCAGTGTCTGTTTATTTTACTGGTATTATATAGTTGTCCAGTTGTTCAGATCATGTATAAAACTCTTGACCCACCATGACCTCATCTGCTGCCTATAAAAACACAAGAAATGAAAAAACATAAATAAAATGCAAGCTCTTGTGAAACAATATATGATACTTGTAAATCAAGCTTTAAGTTATCCATGAGATATTTCCTACAAGTGACCCTTGGCCATTTGGTATGTCATATTTGAAAACTTTTTCAAATTAAATTCCATAAGTATTAAAATTGCAGGAGTACTGGCTCTCTACATCAAAGTTATTACATTTTACATCTAGGTCTAAGAACATAATAAAAAGTAAACTTTATTTAAATCCTTTTTACTTGGTCAGAGTGGTGTGCATTAAGGAAAACCTCTAACAGTTTGCTCTGCCAACATAAAAATCAGAGTACAGTGTTGCTTTGCCCATTTTGTATTCACTTTGTACTCTTTCATTTCTTTGTCGCTATTTAAATTGTTGACTCTCATCATGTAGTTGCCACATCTCAGGTCACTTTTCTTCCATTCCCAGAGGCCTTCAGTTCTGTGAGTGCATAATGATCTCTTATAAATAACCTCTAGATTCACAGTCCTTTCTTCACATCACACCTGCTGGGCAGCTGGAGCGTACAATTGGAATACTATTGTCAAAACGATGAGCTAGAATTGAGAATTCAAGCAGTGTTTATGTGTCAAATGATGTAGCTAAAACTGTCATAACAAAAAATCTTAAAAGAATATCTGTTGAGAAAGCTCTACAGTTTAAAAGAAACCATCATGGCTATATGACTAGAGAATAATGGTAATTCTATGTTTCTTCTTCTCTTCCTAAAGAAACGTGCTTGCTACATAAAATAATGCAATATAGAAATTAAATAACCAAAGTCTATAGAATAAATGGTGTTAGAAAACTCTAACTGCTGGCTAACTCAAAAAATATTCCTTTAACCTTTATGTTAAAACTCTCTACTTCATTAATACACATTGGCAACTACTACCTGCTTAATATAATGTAGTTAATTTTAGAATATCTGTGATAAAAAATAAAATTTTGCCTCTTCCATACACATGAAATTCACACACTGTGCTAACCAAAGTAATCCATTAAGGTAGCTCTTGAAATTTCACAATATCTTTAAAGAATGGCCCTTGAACTGTGAAGGAAAAACCTTGAGCTGAATACATACAACAGTATTGTTTATGGAATCTAGAAAAAAAAAAAAAAAACCTCAAGAACAAATGTAGTGCAATTATTATGTCTTCTAGAACATTAGCTTCTCAAGTATAGATCAAGCTTATGAAAAAGCTACGTGCATATGGCCATATGAAATAATGCTTATCAAATGAAGTCCAAGAAATGGAAACAGAGGTTTTTTTTATTGTACTGTTTTCAGTTCTTTCTTCTTTTTTCCCTTGGGTTTATTCCCTTTTGTCACTGTCTGATTTCTGGACCCTTTGTCTTGTATGTAGGTTTATCTGATTTGAGGAGGGGAAGGGGAAGCACAGAAAAGCCTGGACAAAGGGTGAGCCAGTTCAGTCAGGAGACACCGCGTTGGAAATGAACTTTATAACGTGTGGGGAGGGAAGGCCGGTCCGGAGGGGGGAAAGTGGGAGAAAATAAGGGAGGGATACTCATGACCTGAACTGTGTAACTGTGTAACCTCTCTGTACATCACCTTCACCATAAAATCTTTATAAAAAAATAAAGCCGTAGGATAGTTGAAGGAGCAAAGCTGAACAATAATATAAAGTGAGACTTAATGTTGTCTGTAGACAACTGCTGTGCAAGCCAGTACCCAGCATCTTCATTAGTTAGATGTGTAAATAAAGACACACTAATGAGATTCACAGATGACTGTAGAGACAGTCTCCCTGCCACCGCTGTTGACTGTGAAATCACAACAGGAAACAGAATAGCTCCGGAATATTGGTAGACAGCTAAAGTAGGAGGAAAAAAATAGATAACTTCAGACAAGAAAAGGAGCAACTCAACAATTTGGGAACAAAGAACAAGATACACCACAAGGGCAAAGTGAAATCTGAGTCATATGCAAAAGCAGCAAGCCATTAAAAATATTCTGGCAAGTTCTTTTCAGTTTTATTCTGTGTGTATCCTTGTATGAAGAAATTCACCCAGGAAGTTATGGTACTTGTGCAATGAAAATGAACCATGATCAAAGAATTAACTCCCTCAGGAGACCAAGACCCTTAGCAGCTCTAAAATCAATACACTAAATCGAGTGACAAGCATGTATTTTGGGGCCAACTATGTATTCAATGGGGGCATGTTCTAAGAAAAAAGATGGTAAATATCTGAGTATTTAATGACTCTGTATCTGTAAGAACTTCAAAGTACAAATTGCAAAACAAAGGCCTGTCTTCATAGTGCTAGTGTTGAAAACTTTGCAGTCTGTTTGATAGGCAATAATTCGTACATATTAAAATTGGAAGGAAAGTGAGTAGACAAAAGGGAGAAGGCAAAGTGGCATGCAAATGGGAAGTCCCATGGAAAAGGCATTGAGCTGACGTAGGTTAAAGATTTAAAGGAAGATCTGGGAAATGAAAGACATTATTGCTGGAATGATGCTATTTTCCATGTTGGTTGTATTTTGTGTCTCAGTGCACTATAAAAATAACCAAAAAACAGTTGACATATTATGATATCTGGAATTTAAGCCTTTACATAAGAAAGTATGCTTAAAAGAATAAATTTCTAGTGACAGGAGTTTAAGGCTACTAACATGTTGTCAGATCGAGCACATTGTAGACTTGAGCCCAAGTTCCATGCCAAAGATGTGACAAGGTAACACTTGTTCTAATATTGTTAAACTGCAGTTTTAAATTACGAAGAATCAGCTTACTACATTAAATTATTTTCATGTAAAGTTGTTGTCTTATTATCTGTATTAATGTAATTTGACATTAAAACAGCTGATTACATCTTTTTTGGTATTTAAAAAACCTACCTGGTAAAATAATTACAAAATTGAACAACATACTAAGAGACTTTCAATATACTAATGAACCTAAAATTGGGGAAGTGAGGGATTGACATTACAAGCTATACTCAGACTAAATTGTCAACCCGCAATATACATAAGAAGTATTATATTACTGCAATATTTCTTAAATTTTATGCACATTAAAACCACTTGGAAAAATCTTTTCAAAGCTTGCAGTTATAGGCCACACTGTCCACATTTACTGGGGGATTGTGCTGGTATGCTTTAAAAAACATTCCTAGGTTATCTTTGGAAAGCCGTGAAAAAACCTACAATATTACCCTCAAATATTTCAAAGGGTAGACAAGCATTATTTTGTGTTATTCCTTTCCCTTTATGGATTATAGTCCATAGAGAAGCATTCACAGTCAGTAGGTCAAATGGCCCAGAAGAGAGATTCCTTGTTTTTCTTATCGATTATTGTAGAAGTCAAATGTCTGCCACTGTGCATTCAATAAAGTTGATGCACACAAGGCATTTGCTGTATGCTATGATATTTACTGAACAGGCAAAGTGACACGTGTTCTTGCATTTATCCATTATTATGCAATTATCCATTATTATGAAGAAAGTCTTATGCTCCGTTTATAACACATATTCGCACAGCTTCACAGAAGTTTGTACAAAGGGTATCCATTTCAGGAATGATTCAGATGAATGTGTGGGACTAGGCATATAAGTAGCAACTATCCATGCATACAGACATCAACCCCACACCTAATGCTGAGGTTTCCATGGTAACTCCACAGGGAGAATTTAAAAGCACCTTCCTCTCACGCCTCTGTCTTCTAGCCTTCCATGGTGTGGCTCCTGACTTAAACAGTAACAGACAACAAGACTAATAACAAGATTAATAAAGCACAGGCTTTTTAATGAAATCAGGTTTGGTACTAAGCCCTTTAGCTTTCTAATCTGTTTCCAGCAGCTCTTAAGTGCCACCCAATCACTCAGCCTCTCTCAGGAGAGCACAGAAAGACATTCCTTCTATCTTTGATCTGTTCCTTGTCACTGAAAATTATCTGCAAGAAATGCCCCACCAGAATTTCTTTTTGCTAGTTAATAGTGCTGAGAAATAGTCTTTTTGGGGGTCCTTTGTTTAAAATCAGCATTTGCTTTGGATACTGACAAGATTCTCAGTTCTTTAAGCTGTATCAAATGACACAAAGTCCTTGCCTAGGTATAAATAATCAAATAGAATCTCAGAGAGCTGTTCTCTGCCCTTCAGACTATTATATTTAAGATGGATTGTACTGCTATGGATAAATAGGGGCAGAAGGACACACAGTCATTGAGATAGTAAGTGTTTCATTGATGAGAAAGGTCCTCCCCTCATACACAGTAGACAGTTAAGTGCCTTCTAAGGATGGGGTAAACTTAGTTGATTGGGTTGCCCTGAAAAAGAACATAAGCCATTATTGCATTTGTATCACACTGGTGAATGCCAAATCCCGGTGGTGGAAATCTAATGTGGCTCTGCACACAGCTCGCAGCTCTGTGCTGTCCAGGTGGGAGGTCTCACCACTCTCTGCGTTAACGCTCCATTCATCCAAATGCTCCTGTGACCTCAGGACAACCAAAGCATGGTTTCAATAGCACAGTCAGGCCTTTTCTACTGTTGTAGACACCTTGCTGCTTGAAATCCTTTGGAGGACATGGACTTTCTACATGCAAATAGACCAAACTTTGCTAGAGAAATAAAGTGGGTACTCTGCTCTTCATTCTAGCCAGGGCGTAAGTCAGAGACCAGAATGAATTATTAATTATGTTGTCAGTGATTTACTGGGCATTTTCTTACTTTTCCAATGTTATATTCAAGGTATATTTGTACTGAATAACACAGTACCACAGTTTGGGTGGATTACATAGCAGACATGAATTTCCCACAATTCTGATAGGTGTGAGTCCAAGATCAGAGTGACTTCTTAGTCACATTCTGAGAGAATTCCTCTTCATGGTTGGCAGATGGCTGACATCGTTTCTGTCCTTACTTTTCAGAGAAATGCAGAGGCTGCATCATCTCTCAGGAATACTGATTCCAACACAAAGACTCCTCTTCTAGGCCCTCATCCCTCTCCAGACCCACTTTCTAATGTCCCTATAGAGATTAGGGTTTCAAAACACATATATTCAGAAAGACTTGCATATGCACTCTGTAGTAGCTCAGAACTGCTAAAGATAAAAATTTCTACCCTCAAGGAACTTATACATATTAAACAGATGCATGAAATAATCCAAAGCCTAGGCCCACTGATGTTTAAAATCAGTCTTGTAGGAAATTAAGGGGCAGAAAAAATTTTTGATATAGGTAAAAAAATAGGAGTTCATATTGCATAATATATGTGTGTGCTACCTCCTTACACATGGCTGTATTTATTTGGTCCTTTGTAATAAGAATAGGAATCAATTTCATTTCCTTCTCAGAAAGGAAACCAACATTTAGAACTTTTACATAATTCAATGAAGTCATACATGGGTTGAAATTCAGGGTTCTTTGATGCCTTTTATCGTACTCGAGCTCATGCACGAATTGGAAATGGAAGAGAAGGATGTGAACTGGCAGAACTGGCAGACTATAGGAGAGAAAATAATTGTTAGACAAAAGGAGATGAGCAGCAAAGTACAGATGTACAACTGGGCTGCTTTTCCAGAGGGAGTAAGTCTCCTCCCTAACAGTAGCATTTTTTTTTATACTAACAACAAAACAAAAAGGTTTGCTACTTTTTAGCATAGAGTTTGAATGATTGCAGCAGGTACTCTGCATGGACACTGCCTGCAGCTTAAGATAACACTGTGGTAAAGAAGATAGTTCTGTTGCTCTCCCTCCTTTGTAGGTGAAGCACCAAAGGGAGATATGTAGTCTGAGCACTGGTATCTTAAAATTGGTCATGAATGAGACAAAACTTGAAGATGCTTTGAACCCATACGTGTTACTTTTAAGTGTCCTTTTCTTTGAAGGCTTAAGCAGTGATTCAAACTTCAAGAAAATCAGCGGTAGTATTGTCTTTGAGCAAGTGGCTAAGTAAAATGATCTTGGAGCCTTTCAAAGAGTTCCTGATTTTCTAGCATTACACGTTTATTGTAGCCAAGATGAAATCAGGAAAACTACACATTTCCAAAGACATTCAGTAATTTAACTCGTGCTTATCTTCTACATCAGGCACATTCCTATCACCTAAAATTCACCTGGTCGAGCTGCTTGAGCACCAGTGTAGGATGTAATTGATGGGATCAGTGCTTGTTAGAGCTTGAGGTGATTGGCTTACAGAATTTAAAGAGCTGGCTCAAACCAGTTAACTGATTCCCCTATTTAGATGCAGATTGGAGCAAAGATGTAACTGAATGAAGAACCTGAGCTTTTTATCTTTATGGAATTAGAAAGTAAATAGCTGGTGCCAAATATAATGAGAACTTGTAGAGTAGAAGTTGGCTGCTATTCTACTCCATGCCATACTGGACTAGAATTGAGCAACATGTAAAGTGAGATGAATGTGTTGTGTTAAGAGCTAGTCAGAGACATGGATAGGTACCTACTCTCCAGAGGCTATTTGGGAACCTCTCTAGTTTCGCCTCAGGAAAACACAAAATTCGTGTTGCCTGTAGTTGTGTTTTTTTTTTCATGCTCCAGAAAGATGAAAGTCTTACTAAGATTTCACCCCAGTGAAGTGTGGGAGTGGTACCAAATATATTCATCCCTTAATGATGATGGCTTTATTAATCCTCGTTCCCTTCCTGCCCTTTTCTAGAATCTCTTATTGGGGCTGAAGGGCATATCAAACAGTTCTACCAGTCACCAAAACTATCCTCTGAGCTTTAGGATTGGGGAAAAATAGAATGTTGAGGCAGGATTAAGAACCTCTAGATATTAAATTTATGTTTTCTTGGCCCAAGTAATGCTGAAAAGAGCTATTTTGAGAAGATAACTCTGTGACTTACATTTGTCTATATAAAACAAAGATCAAGTACAATCTCCGGGTATTTATGTTAAAAATACAGCATTTTATACATTTACATTTATCCTTAGCACATAGCATATTTACAGTATAAATTAAGCCTTTTCCTTTTTAAAGTATTCAAAGTTATTACTAATTAGGCTTTAAGATTCTAAATGATATAAGACCTCTAGAAAGTCTGTGCTGGTCTATTCCATCAGTAAATTTCCTAACTGCTTTTTCTTTCCCTAACTCTCCAGTATTCAGGAAGTGTTTCATCCACCATAGTCAAGGTTATTATGTTTTTTCTAGGAAACATATGCCAATGATTTTTACCTACAGAGGAAAAGGAAAGGAACCAAAGATGGTCAGAAGAGTCACCTAGTGCTACTTGAAAAGATGCTAAGAATTAATATAACTTTGTACTCTGCAGAAGTGTTTAGGGCCATTAGACTTGAGAATTATTTGGAAACATAATTTGCATTGTTTCCATTTTTAAACATGTACAGTGTAACGCCTTCTGCACCCTTTATTTTCCATGTTATTCAGATGCCACCAAATACTCAGCCTATGGTAGTTAATATGGAGGACACACATTGTGGGGTAATTCAAGAGAAAACTGAGGTTTGGACAAATACCTCTTCTCTTGACCTTCAACAAATCATTTCCTCAGGAATAAACTGGGAGTTAACCACAGGTATCAAGCCAGCCCCAGGGATGTTGTGGCATTAGAAGGTTTTGTAAATTCCTTGAATGACCTAAGGAACTAAGCTACATCCATAGTAATCTGTTATTGCAGTTCAGTACCATTTAACTTTTCTGCTTTCTTCCTCCTAATCTCGATATATGTACTGAAGGTGAGGAGAGGGAGAATTGAAGCCATAGAGATTGAAGATTGAAGAGAACATGCTTTCCGATTTAAGTTGGACACCTAGATGGGTTAGCAAGATTCAAATCAGGACCAGAGATCATAGGAAATGTAGGATTCATGGAGGCTTCTTTAGAGAAACCAACTTTAGCATATAGGATACAAAACTAATTTTCTGTTTGGGTGAGTAGAGGGAAAACTGCTAGTTAGCATAGCTATAGTGTGTCTAACTGGCAAATAGTTAAAAAGTCAATCTGCAAAGCATACCACAGTGACAAATAGGAAGACCTCACATCTGATGTTAAAAATGAGTTCATACAATTTAAAATGAAAAGTGGAAGGAATTATAATATCAAGACTAATAGGAAAAATAAATATTCAATATAGGTATTTCCAAATAATTCCCTTCAAATTGCATAACTCACAGACATTATACTTTATGTTTATTCTTCCCTATTGTTAAAACTAAGGCATTTCAAACTATAGTGGCATCCTTTTGAATGTTGTAGTTCATGGATGATGAGTATCTTTGCAGGAAATATTGGTGTAATCCATTGGATTACATTTAATTTACATAAATAATACTTCTCGGACCAGTTGATCTCATCATATTAATATATATGTGAACTCTATGTATTAAATATATAAACACATATATAATAGAAATGCAAAATGTTACATAACTTTTTAATTTACTAAAATATTTTGAGAAAAGAATGTCTTTAGTAACATAATGATCATGGTGACAAACTTTGTCACTGTTGTTCCTAGGTAAATAGTTTTAGTTACTTGCATTGATAACAAATGAAATTAGAGACAAATGACCATACCTTGGCCAAATAATGGGTTCCTAGCTTATCCAAAGAAATTCCATTTCTTATCAGCGTTTCAACAATACTCATTGAACTTGATTTCACATGAAATAAGGGTTATGTATACATAGGTACAAAAGTGAAAGTGGTAGGAGTTATATTTGAGCAGGAGTTGGCTTATGTTCTCAGTGACAGTTTGTATCATCTTAGAGAGACCTTTCTGCTACTTGTAGTACTTTCTATAGTGAGTGACTCATAAATACCCTTTTTGCTGGGTGTTTGTAAAACATTCCTGTGTTTTTAAACAGCCAAGGCCTATTTGTAACTAATATAAGGGAAAATTAACATTAATCATTTTCATATTCGTTATACCTTTTATGTTTTACTTAATAAACACATGTTTAGAAAAACATCTGCCATATTTTTTCACTCCTGTTGAAGTCTATTTTAAGTGAGCTAACTTAATCTGTCACATACAACTTTATCTTTTACATGGCAAAGTAATTCAGGCTGAGTTCAAGAACTAATAAAGTGGGTCAGTCACTGTCTGACTGAAACACAATCATCTGACCCTTAAAGCAAAAAATGTAGTTGCTGTTTCTAAACAACTAACATATGTTTCACAGTCCTTGCAGCAACTCTGACTTGAAAGAGAAAGCTCAGTATGAGAAATGTCTGAAACATTTTAAAGACGGATATAAACTATGTAGTTCTAAGTTTTTCTTCTCATTATCATGGCATTTTTTTCTGTCTTAATGTTTGAAGTTATTACCAGAATACTTAATTTCTCTTACCATGAAATGAATGCTGTTGCCTGGGTCTTGCTCCATCTCTAGCCTTCTAGCCCTCTGCAGCTTTGCTCCTGTTTGCTGCAGTTCAGTCAGGTTATGTAAGCAAAGCAAAAATAAATTAATGAGCAATTTTAAAAGACCAAGGTGGCAGTACTAAGTGTTATTTCTTTTGAATTTTTTCTCTTTACACTTTAAACATGTTGTTCTATAATGAGTTAAGGTTAAGAAAAAAATGTGCCAACTTGGATGAACACTAACAAATTACAAAACATTGTTCAAAAGAATTCTGTTTCATTCTCCAGATGATCTAATGTGGTTTATTCTTCTTTTATAACTTCACACTTTTGTATAAGGCTTTCATTACCCTTGAGATAAACTACTGACATCAATGATCTGATGAAAGTGACTTATTAGTCATTATTATATTGTGTATTGAAAGGAGCAAAAGAAATGTGTAGTTTTTTAACAAATATGTGCAATCTATTAGATGCCTCATATCAGGATGTAATATAATCAGATTTTAAAGGGTATCTATAAGTCAGGTGTTGGAGAGGGAAACATCCCCCTATACTCTAAATGAAATTACAATTATCAGTCATAGTTCCATGAACATTAATGAGTGAAATTCTTTTCACCTTTTTCTTAAAATATGACACAATTTATTACAAATTGAGATTTATAACATTTGAAAAGTGATAAGGTAAAATACAGTTCAGGGGTAGAGCACTTGCCTAACTGAATTTAATCCCAAACATTGCAATATAAAGTAAATATAATTTTTTATGTACACCATAGCTCTAATATTGGAAGATAGAGGCCTAAGTCACTTCTGAGTCTCCACTTAGTCCTTTGATAATGTAGTATGAAAAAAATTTTGTGAAGAACATACCTACCAAATGAGATTCTTTCATAAATGATGATTCATATGAAGTCTTCCACTGCATATTACTCATGGTAGAAAATGATTTCAATCATGTTTTTGAAAATAAAATGAATATTTTAAAAGTACAACCTGTACAGATGATATATTTCCTGAGATTTTTTTTTTCTGAGCATTGACTGAGGTCATTAGAGAAATTCTGAAAACAAGACCAGAAAATGACAAAGAGACACTACAATTGCTTTTGTTTTGTCTCTAAAAAACAATGGCACTCACCTTAGGGCAATTTTCTGGTCTACTTATTTCTAGCCTCTATTGAGACTTTCAGTCTGTAAAGGAAAAGTCCATATCAGTATTGACCGAATTACAAAGAATCTTTTGGCTTTGTATACATTTCTTTTTTTAAAAAAAAGTTGTAACTATTCACTAGACAGATTTTAAAATTTTAGCTAATGAGAATAAAATTGGCCCAGTTAATATTTTGAAAATATACTTTAAAATTATAAATATAATATTTTAAAAAATATGTAAAGCACAAACAAGCATAAAGAAAACATTCAAAACTGTAATCTTTTATTTTAATCGTTCACACCATTAGGTTGGAGTGAGGAGAATCTTTATTTTCCTTAAACAAAGCTTCAAATACATATATCTGTATATGTCCCTGCATACGTGACCTTAACCCTCTTACCAAAATGAGGTGACCTTGGGACTGAGACCCTAAAACTGTTTGAGTGAATCCAAACAGTATCTAAAAAGAACAAAAAAGTGTATTATAGGAAACACAGCATTTGAGACTGTTCAATGACATTCCCGGACAGAAGCAGCAGTCCTGGTGTGGCAAAATACAAAAGGAAATATGCCAGCTGTCATTTGTGGCAGTGCTATGAAGAATAAGTCAGGGAGGGAGCCCAGGCCTGAGCAGAGGATCACAGACTCAAATAGAAAGTTCCGAGTTGGTTCTCATCTCTTGAGGAGTAGGTAAGTGCTCTACTGAGAAAGTTTGGGTAGATTTTCAGACTGCTCCAGGCTTGGAAGAAGCTGTTACTGAGAGAGAAGGCAAGAGTACAGCAAGTGGAAGATAGATTAGCAGCTGTTTCTCCACCATACAGCCACATTTTAGGCTTCCCCAGGGGTGCGTCTGATGGATAACAGCATTGTTATCCATAGACTCACAGATTTGCAGATGAGTCTGCCAGCAGTCTAGTAGGAGATCTCATGAGCCTTAAGGGAATTTGGTAGGGAAGATAGATGGTGATGTGGGCCATAATTTCATTCTGAAGTCTCTCCTTTGTAGAGGAGGTCTGCCCCTTGGGATCTGCTCTAATTCATTTTTTGGAATCGTAAAGTATACTTAGATTCAAGTCATGTGCCAAGAAAATATAAAAGTGTTGTTAGTAACTAGCTGAATGAAGAGGAGCTTTATTAAGCTCGCTGAGTAGCCAATGATAAACAGTAGAAATATAAGAATCAGCAGAGATACTCTTGATCAAGTGCTGTTAAAAAGTCCTCTGTGATGTTCATCTGATAAGTTTATACTTACATGGAATACAGGGCACATTTTTGGAAAATGAACACAATTGCAATTATGTGTAATAAACTGACTGTTCAAAACAAGAATTGGATTCTAGTTTTGATTGTCCATGTATTAAGTTAGTGATCCTCCCAATAGAGTTCAATAATTTATAAAAATGAAAAATACTGACTCCCATCCAAGAGTCCTGCTTCAAAGATTTAATATAATAATGTTTGTAATAGTCTTCACAAAGTATATGCCTGTTTCTATAAACATATCCATTTAATTGCTGTTATTTAAACCAATTACAGAAGCAAAGTTTCTATTCTTATGAGGCTAAATTGTAAGAATGAGAGGAAGTGAGATAGAAATCAATTGACAGCTGGGTTAAAACTTTAACTTCTTTACCAAAGTCAAAAATGGGGATTACTAATATACTAATTATTTTTATGTAATCATATTTAAAACCAGGATAAATATGTTAGTTATTGCATGCTAATTATGGCTCAAACCCCAGTCAACCAAAGAGAGGAATCATAATAAAATAATGGACTCAGGGCTGGGAAGGTGGCTCAGTGGTAGAGCGCTTGCCTTGCATGCATGAAGCCCTGGGTTCGATTCCTCAGCACAACATAAGCAAAAAAGAAAAAAAGCCGGAAGTGGCACTGTGGCTCAAGTGGTAGAGTGCTAGCTTTGAGCTGAAGAGCTGAGGGTCAGCGCCCAGGCCCAGAGTTCAGGCCCCATGACCGGACCCAAAAATAAATAAATAAATAATGGACTCATCACAGAGGACCGCATGAACAGACGTTTTGTTTTACCATATTTTTCTTATTCAGCTTCTATTAGAATATTAGAATATAATGATGTCCTTCAAAATAGATAAATCTGAAATGGGAGTGATTTCATGGGGCTAAAGCTTTGCTCCTGGGATCCATTATACCACTCCTGAAGTACAGATTTTTCTTTAGATCCAGTGAGGCATAAGATGGGTTTGAAATCATCCTTCACTCTGGATGCTAAATACATTCACCCAAAAGAGAGCAAGCCTTCTGGGGAGGATGAAAAGCATGGACTAAATTTTTGTTTGAAGTCTGAGGGATACTGTCAGGAGAAACTTGAGAACGTATTCTCCAAGGTCACACTTCCCACAGTCTGACTGGTCCAGGCTGAAGGAATCAGGTCTTCTGCTGACATCTTGAAAGTGAAGACCCGGTCAGGTGCAGCCCCTGCCCTTTATTGTTTATGCTGTGCTGTTAACTCCTCGGTGCCTTACTTCCTCTAAGCAGTATGTGTTTGAGCAGCTCACTGGATTGATAGAATACACAAGGACCATGTTTGATTAGCATGCTTCAAACAGGGCTTAGAAAATCTCCTGGAATTGGCATGGAGTAGGGAACTATGAGAGACATTGCAATGCAAATGATTGTCCTTGAAGAAAGGGCAAACAATAATGCAGTCTAAAAAGGTATACTGTTTAATAATGAGGAAATGAAAATAGAGCTGCTTTCGCTAGAAAATGAAGAATGACCTCTTAAGAGAATGAAGAAGGGCCACTTAAGGAAATAGGACTCTTCAGGTTTAGATTTATGATGTATTGATTTTAAAGACAAACTAAACACTGAAGCTCAGACTTGTAATCATCACTGTCACGACTTAGATCTAAATGTCCCTCAAGTGCTCAGATGTTGAGGGCTTTGGCACCAATGAATCATCATTCGGAAGATCATAGATGAGTCATGGATTAATCCTGATGGTGGAGAGGCAGAGGAAGATGGTGAACTAGAAGGGACTATTTCCCACCCCACAAGGAAGAAATTTGATGAGATGTTGAAAGTGACAAGATATAGAAAGTGAGGCCTAGTTGAAGGGAGTGGATTATTTGGGGGCAACATACGCTGGGGCTGTATAGTGTCCATAGTCTATAGTCCCTTTCTCTTTCTCTCTCTCATTCTCTGTCCTTCCTCTCTCCTTACTGATGACCTTGAGGTGAGCAGCCATTATGTGGTATCTCCTGAGGTCCAGAAACAATTGAACAATAAACCCTGGATTAAAACCACAAGCTAAGAAATAACCATATCTTTCTTTTACAATGTTGCTCTCAAGTATTTTCTCAGTTAACAAACAGAAAGCTGACTCACAAGGTCAGATTTGTATGTGGGCACATTTTTGTTTGTTTGCTTGTTTCTGGCAGAACTGGGATTTGAACTCAGGGCTTTGTGTTTCCTTGGCAGGTGTTCTACTTTAGTAGCTTTTAGAATATTTTACATTGATGGGCAATCATTACTATCTATTTCTAGAACACCATCATCGACTCAGAAGTAAAAGTAAATCATATCCCACGAATTATTCACTTCCTATTCCTACCCACTAATCTGCTTTCTGCTCTTTAGATTTGCATATTCTGGATATTTTAATGTCTATGGAATCATACAAAAATGGAGCTTTTGAGTTGATCTTATTTTTTACATAGCCAATTTTTATTCACATTTTTGTGGTTGAAAATATTCCATGTTAATGTATCAAACATATTTTGTTTAAACATTAATCAATGGATAGTTTTTGTTGTTGTTGTTTGTTTGTTTTTGCCAGTCCTGGTGCTCAGGTCTTGGGCACTGTCCCTGAGCTTCTCTTGCTCAAGGCTAGCACGCTATCATTTGAGCCACAGTGCCACTTCTGGCTTTTTCAATTTATGTGGTGCTGAGGAATCAAACCAAGAGCTTCACCGTTGAAACTTAACTGGGCACTTTACCTTCTGTACTGGGGCTAAGCTCCCTTCACAGCATGTTTGCTGTTATTCAGGCTTTGTTGCCTTTCCATACTCACCACTCCCATGTTCTGTGCCATGCTCATATATGACTAAGGCTGATGCATATCTTTATGTGTTTTGTTTGCTTATGTTTAGCCCCTGGCTGAAATGAACACAGCATTTCTCATCGTTCTCAGGTCCTCTCTTCCCTCCTTCTCTCCCTCTTTCCCTCCCTGCCTCCCTGCCTCCCTGCCTCCCTGCCTGCCTGCCTGCCTTCCTTGCTTCCTTCTTTGCTTCCTTCCTTCCTTCCTTCCTTCCTTCCTTCCTTCCTTCCTTCCTTCCTTCCTTCCTTCCTTCCTTCCTTCCTTCCTCCCTTCCTTCCTTCCTTCCTTCCTTTCCTTCTTTCCTTTTTTTCTCCCTCCCTCCCTTCCTTCCTTCCTTTTGATGTACTGAGGATTAAACATGCAGAGCCTCTTGCTCGTTAGATCGTTGCTCTGTATCCCATTGCATTTGTGTTTTTGTTTTTTTTAGACAGGTCTCACTAACTTTGCCTACAGTACCTCAAATTCATGACCCTCCTTGCTTGTACCTCCAGAATAGGTGGAATTACAGCACGTATCACCAAGCTTGGCTTACTTTCTTCATTCTTGCTTATCTACTAAGCAAATGCATTCCTTCATCACTAGGCTGGCTCTTTTCTATTGCACTTGTTTATGTGAACATAGACGTCAGTGCTTTACAGTGAGTTCCAGGGAGGTTTACACTGTCTGATCCAGTTCTGAATTCCAGAGAAGTGTTTGACCACAAATTACCTATTTCAACAAAAGTTTGACGACTAAATGACTAAATATGTAGATCCTTTATAATTACTTCATCCTACCTATAATAATTTATTTCATCTCTGTACATCTCTATCTCAGTCAATTCATCTTATTTTTTTTTTTTTTGCCAGTCCCAAGTCTTAAACACAGGGCCAGGGTGCTGTCCCTCAGAGCTTCTTTTGTTCAAGGCTAGGGCTGGACCACTTGAGCCACTTCCTGCTTTTTTCTGAGTAATTTATTGGAGATAAAAGTCTCGTAGACTTTCCTGCCTGGGCTGGCTTAAACTAGGAACCTCAATCTCAACTTTCTGAGTAGCTAGGATTATAGACATGAGCCACCAGTGTTGTTCTTGCTTACGATTTTTTTATTAGAATATATTAGTTGTACAAGGTGGGTTATGTATTTCCATCCATATAAAAACGTTCCCTGACTAAACAACCCCTCCAGATCTCTTCTTTATCTCCCTACCCTCTTCCTCCTCCCTGTTCTTCTTAGCACAAGTTCAGCAGGTTTCATTGGTCTATTTTCATAGATGCATATGAAGTATTTTACCCATATTTACCTTCATTCGCCTTCTCCCGTGGCCTCCCAACACAGCATTTTTTTACTTTACTGTGTTTTTTTCATTCATGTTTTTAGTGTACATTAATCATACAATGGGGTTTCAGCAGTCAGTCTTCCAAATCAGTGTACAGATGAAGGTCTAGATGTAGAGAGCAACAGTGGAAATGGTCAGAATAGATAAGGACACTTAGGGCACTTCAATCTTTACCTCCCAGAGTCCATGTCAAATCATAATTATAGACTAAAATACGCTCAGATACAATATGAAAATTCCCAGTTCTGTCATTTGAACACCCGGGCGCTGGTCATGTGATCACCAGCTACATATTCATTTTGACTCAATAATTTAAAATATTCAATGGGATAGGTGATGGAAGCTTTTTTCCACATGAATTCAAATATATTCAAAATGCATTCAACCCATCATCAGCTCTTAATTGGCTATGCTAATAAGGGACAAAACTGCATATTTTATTCCAAGTGGAAAGTTCTCACCATGCCCCCATCCAAACAAATTATATGTTTAAGACATGATCAAGCTCAGTCACTATTTCTGAGAAGCAATCCTGGTGATTCCAGCCCAATTTCAATGTCTTCTTTCTCTCTCACCATTATACTTTTCATCTTTCTGTCCCATAGCACCTGCCTCCGTCCTGTATGCTTGAATGTACCTATCTCTCCCCACTAGTAAGTCCTGTTTCATGGAAATACAGGCCATGTTTTACCGACAGAGAGCGCTATACCAACAGGGGCTCAGTCAAAGATGAGGAATGAATCTCATTCACATTTAAGCAAGTTTTGTATAAATCTGATGTTACTGAACAATGAAGTCTCACAGTAATGCGCACTTCAGTGAGGCCATCCTGTGGAATTCAGCAGGAAACATTCCATTAAAATATAGAAAGAAGCTGGGCGCTGGTGGCTCACACCTGTCATCCTAGCTACTAAGGAGGCTGAGATCTGAGGATGATGGTTCAAAGCCAGCCCGGGCAGGAAAGTCTGTGAGACTCTTATCTCAAATAAACCTCCAGAAAATTGGAAGTGGTGCTGTGGCTCAAGTGGTAGAGTGCTAGCCTTGAGCTGAAGAGCTTAGCACCTAAGCCCAAGTTCAAGCCCCATGACAAACAAAAAATAAAATTAAACTAAAAAGAAAACATAGAGTGAAAGAAATCACCCTTCACACCCCTCAGTGTGAGGTTTGGGAAAGGCCAGATTGTAGGCAGATGATTATGGAAGCCTATGAAGAGAAGTCTCGACCATTTTCTAGGTTGGAGAATAATTCCTCCTCATGGTTAAATAGGCATGTCCGTGTTAATTTACAGGCAATTTATTTCCCATTTTATATTTAATCACAATTTGGAATTAAAACAATTAGTTTTTATATTTTTGTCACAGTTTGGAATTTCAAACAATTACTATAATCTAGAGCTGACAGGATCAAAAACAAAGTATTTTTTAGTCCATGCCTTTCAACTCATAAGATGCTCAAAAAGAAGGAACAACTGTTAAATTATTGCGCAGAATTATTTTGATAGGGGAAAAGAAAGATGCCAAATTATTACACACAACTCAATAGTTTCTTTTGCCTGGTCATAAATCATAACATTGCATCATAATATATTTATAATATGTTAATAAATTTATTAAATGAACCAAAAAATCATAAGCTCAGAATTAAAGTGACTGCGTAATTGCCAGTAAATGTAATTTTCTAGTTATTAAATAAGCTTTTATAAGCCAGCTGCAGCAGTACGATGTCTGCTGACTTACAAAATAGCTTCAAAAGAGTTCTTATTTATGGATCCATAAGTACAGGGACAAAACTATGAGAAGTAATTCCTGAATTGTCTCTGGTGAGTTGATTGTCAGTGAAACCAAGAAATATGAAACAGAAATAATAATTTGGGGGGGGGAAGCGCTACTCAACTTTCCATTGATATTTTCATTATAAACTCCAATTGGAGAATCTTTTTCTTGGTCATCTGTTCCGTCATCAAACAAAATTTGGCAGAAAGCCAAAAAGCTTGGGGAGCTTTAGTTTTTATTTTGCTATTGTCTTCCTCTCTATGAAAAGCCTTTGTAACCAGAATTTCCTCTCAGTATTGTAAATCATTTTTATGATGACAAACCTTCTCAGGTTGGCACAAGCTGCAGATTTGTTTCTTTTTGTCTTTTGAGAGTTGTTTTATGTAGAGGAAAATGTAAAATTCTATGAATTTCCAGTTTGAAAGGAATGAGGGAATTCACACACCAACTTCAAGAAATGTGTGCCAGAATCTTTTTCTAACTGTTGGTACTCCATAGAAACATAATTGTAGCTTTGTCATTAACAACCCGCATTTCTCTGGTACTTGAATATTATGTATCCCACATATTCCCACCTTTGGATTTAGATAAGCTAATGGAGCTTGTTACTGACTTGATAAAAAATGATCTTTGGCTTCAAGTAAAAAAAAAAAGTTGCTCCTAATTGTATCTAGTTTCTGCCTCAAGACAAAGCTTATTACACAACTCACATTCAAGTTGAAATGAAGAAAGTGTTTACTCTCACCTTTCCTGTAATGATCAGTACCTGACCTTGCTTCTGCACTCAAGGAGTTTTAATTGTATACCTGCTAGTGATACCTGATGATCTATGCACAGAAAGGAAAGCAGGGGGAAATGAGGTCAGGCCTATACGGTGGCATCAGTGTTTCATGGAGCAACATACGCATGGTCAGCGTCTGGAAAAACAGAACTGGGAGGAGTAAATTAGTGAGAAGAAGTGAAGACAATTTAACAAAGCCTTCAGGGTTTTTCCTTGCACAGCAACTTTATTGCTCTTGCCTATTGAAATCTAGCCATGACGTCAGAGCAGAGAAAGAAGCTGACCTGTTTTCCATGTGAGACTTAACCAGTAGCTCCTTATAAAATAAAAATAAAATACTTTTTTGAGACTATTGGTTCCAGAGAACAAGCCAGGTGTGATATAACACCTTTTATTTTTCCTTAGTAGCACACAACACATATTATAATTTTGTCCTTACTCATGTCATAATTTGTGCAACATATTTCAGCTCTCCATGTCAGGGATTATGTATTGATTCTCTGTTCACATTTTGGACGATCAATACCCAGAGTAGTGTCTGGTTCATTGAGGGAATTCAACATTTAATTTGAGTGAATAAATGGAAAAAACGATTCTGAAATGTACTGTAGACCACTCCAAACTTGCCCACTGTATGATGACGGATGAGTTACTATTTATTAAGACCATGGATTTTTGGAACCAGTTGGTCACTGATGTAGATCCCTGTGCTGTATTCATTGTGTGGCAGTACTGGCTTGTTCTGAACTCCAGTCCCAGCATAGGAAAAGCAGCTGGTGAGTTTGTTATTATTATTAAAGAAATACATTTTTGTGGCTTTTGCAAACGGAGTTGCATTCCTGATGTCTCACTCTGCTTATACATAGGTGGTATAATAGAAATGCTACTGGTTTTTGTGGGCTAATTTTGTATGCTGCTACTTTGCTAAAGTTATTGGTCAGCTCTAGGAGCTGGGGGATGGAGTCATGTCATCTGCAAATAGGGATAGTTGAACTTATTCATTCCCTATGTGAATCCCTTTTATGTCTTTTTCTTGCCTTATTGCTCTGGCGAGGAATTCCAGAACTTGATTGAAGAGGACTGGAGAGAGTGGACATCCTTGCCTTGTTCCTGATTTTAGAGGGAATGGTTTTAGTTTTTTACCAATCAGTATGAAGCTGGCTGGAGACTGTCATAGATATCCTTTATTATTTTGAGGTATTCTTCTTCTATTTCTAGCTTCCCGAGAGCTTTTAACATGAGTGGATGTTGGATACTCTGAGGGAGGAAACAAAGGCACAATGCTTATGTGCTTCTGATCATATAAAATAACAATTATCAAATGAACTCCAGAAAATGAAACAAGAGGTTTCCTCTTTGTTGTTGTTTTTGTTTTCTATTCTTTTTGTCTTGTTTGTTCATGTATCGGTCTTTGGAGGATAAGGGGGGGCAGCACAGAAATGGAGGAACAAAGGGTGAACAAAACAGCAATCATACTCACTAGACAATAGGTTGAAAATTAAGTTTAAAACTTGTGGGTGAGGACAGGAGGGAAAAACTGAGAGAGTGAAGGAAGGGGTGACATTGTCCAAAAGGAAATGTACTCATTACCTGACTTAACCCCTGTGACCCTCTGTGCATCACCTTCATAATAATTAAAAAATAAAAAACCACAAAAGAAATAAAGACTGAACATGCCTACTGCACTGTCTACTGTTCAATAATTCCTGATATTTATATACTAGTATTATGTATATATGGATGTGCTTATAATGCTTGAGAGAGGGTTAAATGCACAAGGCAACCAGATTCGCTGAAATGATTCACAGACACTTATGGTTTATAGAAATTTAACTTTCTCCAAATCCCTTTTAAAATGCTTTATTAGACCATCTCTGGAATTTACCTAACTGTAAAATTCGGTTACATTATTAAAATCTCAATGTTAAAGCCTGGGGAAAAGTATGAAGATAACTGACCAACTCAGGTCTCATTGTCTCTTTATTTGGAGATTGGAGACAGTTTCAGGAATTGAAAGGTTTCTCTTTTTTCCACTATTCTTCCCTTCTTCTCTCCTCTCTTTCTTCCTCTGTTCATCTTTCTCTCTCCACCCCTCCTTTTTCTCCCCTCTCAATCTGAGTATGTTTCACTGTGTGAGAGAGACAGACTGATGGACCCTCTGATGAACCGATAGAGAAGGTAGAATAAGATTTTTTTTAAGAATTCAACTTACAAAAGTCTCTTGAGAAGGCACAAAACTAGGGAGACTGGATGGAGCTAACTACCAATACAAGAAGAAGCTCATGATATGCAGATAAGAAACACAATTTCTTGGCTAGGACAGATTCTATTTAGTAAAATGTTAAAAAGACGTCCAAAGCTCCCAAGCTGAGTCCAGTTCCTAATGAAAGAGACTACTATCAGCTGCAGCAATATAAGGACTATCTTGAACTTTTCATAAATTTAATGAGAAAGAATAATGTCCACTTAAGCCACCTAATTTTCTTAGTCACTTTCACTCAGTAAAACTGCAACGTCCATATTTTGTTCAGAATAGATGAACAAGTACCTTTGTATTTCAAACAAAGTAAATGTAAAAGTAGTGAAGAAAATGCATGTTAAATTGACACTATAGAATTAATCTATGCATCAGGAAAATTTTACAGGTTTAAAAATATTTACCTGCATTTATTTTATAGAGAATATCATTCAAATGTTCAAGTACTTTTAGATCTTAGATTCATATGAAGGTAGATAGAGAAATATTTCCATCAGTTTAAATTATACTTAGCTGCCTAAATTGGTTATCTGGAAGCTTCTTTGCAGAAATATTAATTTTCCCTATTTAGAGTTAAATCGTCTACTTACATTTTGGTGTAAGTCCATGAGACTTAAAATATGTCTTCCATTTCAAATCATTAATTTATCTTAAATATGGAAGGTCCTGGGCACTGTCCCTGAGCTTTTTTTCCCAAGACTAGCTCTCTACCACTCGAGCCACAGCTCCACTTCCAGCATTGTGCTGGCTAATTGGAAATTACTTTCATGTACCTTCCTGACCAGGCTAGCTTCAAACCATGATCCTCAAATCTCAGCCTCCTGAGTAGCTAGAATTACAGGTATGAGCTACAAATTCCTTGCTCAGATGTGGCTTTTTGAAGGGAAAAATAATTCTCCCTCTCTCCCTCTGTCTCTGTTTCTGTTTGTCTCTCTGTCTCTCTGTCTTTCTCTGTCTCTCTCTGTCTCTGTCTCTGTCTCTGTCTCTCTCTGTCTCTGTCTCTGTCTCTCTCTCTCTCTCTCTCTCTCTCTCTCTCTCTCTCTCTCTCTCTCTCTCTCTCTCTCTCTCTCTCTCTCTCTCTCTCTCTCTCTCTCTCTCTCTCTCTGTTGGTCATGGGGCTTGAATTCTGGGCCTGAACACTGTCCCTCAGTTCTTCAGCTCAAAGCTAGCACTCTACCACTTGAGCCACTGTAAGAGTTTCACAGCTTTTTTAGCATGAGCTGGCTTTGAACTACGATCCTCAGATCTCAGCCTCCTGAGTAGCTAGGATTACAGGCATGAATCACCGGCGCCTGGCTAATAAATAAAACTCTTGCTGGAAACTCTAGTCAAACCTTCAGTTACTTTCACTTGCATTTTGCTTTTTGAAATTGCATTGGGAACGCCAAGACTTGAGTTGTATCGTGATCATTACTTTGTAGCTCTTTTTTCACCCAAATAAAAGTGTTACTTTAAAAAGTTTATACAAATTTTATTCAGGGGAGAAGTTTTGGTTGATAAATAGTCCTTGGAGTGCGGCTTAAGGACAAGTGTTTGTCTAGGGCAAAGTCCTAAGTTCAAATTGTAGCTCTGCCAGAATGAATTTTAAGAGAATATTTAAAGAAACATAGATTTTTTTTTTAAGTATAGTCATGCCATGTGTCTATTCATAGTTTAGTTGTGGTTGGGAAATATTTAGAAATCGTAAGTTCTATGCATCAAATTTAGCAATGGAGTATTATTCTCGGTGATGTAGTTTTAATTTCCCTTCTAGCCTACAAAGAAAGCATATTTTGCTAAGATTTTCAGCTTCCTAAGACTTAAAAACTCGTAACATAGTCTTTGGTGGCCTTCTAGACTTTGCTTCCTTTTCTAGGCAAGTTTGTAATGTACTCGTGCTAACAGGTTCTCTGCACCGGTCTCCTGAAGCGTCACCTCTGGAGGCCGTGAGGCTCCTATTCCCTCGGATCCAATGCCACCTTTTGAATGTCACCTTCACAATGCTGAAGCTAAACCTATCATCCTTCCTTTCTCTTCTCTCTCCTTAACCTTCTTGCTCACCCTGTTCTCTCGCAAATCCCACATCCTGTCTAACACCGTTTTGTCCGTGTTGCCGGTTCACCCCTGTCCCATCTTTCTATTCTGATAAGTAACAGCTCGATACCTATCTTTCTCAAGCACTTATGCTCAATTAACCCTGTTTCTTTTTTGACCTTCTTGCAGGGCTCTGACAAACCTTTACTTCATGTAAGACATAATGAACAATCCGGCTAAACACTCATATTGTCAAGTTCATAGCACCAAATATAGTCAATTAGACAAAAAAAAGTGTGGGGTAGGCACAGTGGCACATGTCTTAATCCTAGCTACGTGAGAGTTAGGTTTAGAGGCCAGGTTGGACAAAATGTGGCAAGACTCCATCTTAGTCAATAAGTTCAATGTGGCGGTGCCTTGCAAGGGATGGAGGCATGAGAGCAACAAACGGTGCTGAATCCAAACCACACAAAATCCCGTTAACTTATTTTACAATTGGTGAAATAAAGACCCACCAAAGTGAAGGTCTGTTGTTTCTAGGAAGAAAGTCAGTTTTAAAAGCCCACCATGATTCTCCACGGTTTACCCATCATACACCACCTTAAGACACAGTCAACACCAACACATTATGTCCTCTTTTGCTAACTAATATCCGTATGCACTTCATCCATGTGAGTTTCTCTCCAGCTGAAGGCAACAGGAGTTTTGTTACAACTAACCTAATACCTCACACATTCGTGTTGGTTCTTTTCCTCATTACAACTGAGATTTCCTTGAAGAAAGAATATTAGAACATTCATAACAGTGATTCTCATTGTTTATCACCTTTCCTATCAATAAGTAAACTTATAAACTGTTAAACCTGAGTATTAACATTCTAGATAAGTAATAAAGACCTGTAATGTCATTAGGGAAATTATTTAAACTGCTTTTGTACATTTGAAACACATATAAGTTTTGAGTTACAGTCATTCTTAATAGCTATTACTATAGGGAAGCAACCTCATTAATGTTAATTAAAACCCCAACACAGCAGGTTGAAGACATACCCCAGTACAATGTTTAATTATATAAATGGATGTGGAGGGTAATTGTTTTTATATTTCATACCTGCACACATTAGTGATGAAAATTTTTCTCTAATATAGTATGTTCAGAAATATATTTGTAAGAATCTGAGTATTTTTATAATTTTAAGAAGTATTTATGAAATGACAAAAACCCAAAGCATGAAAATGGGTTACCTTTTTAAATGAACAAGCACCTTTTAGTTTTAATTGTAGATACTCTTTATTGACTATTTAGTGTCTAGTACTATGCTTTTCAGTGTCCATAGAAGATAATATTTAATTATTGATATAACCTATATTTTCATTTTGCAACTTAAGAAACTATCCCAGAACAAATAGATGATATTTTCATTTGCAAATATGTCACTCCAAAAATACATCATCCTTGGAAACAAAAAAAAAAAACACCTTATTAATTGTTTGCATGCCTAGCCCCCTTGTTAAATGGAATGAAAGCAACAGTGAACTGACAGTCTTGATTGGTGCTATACTGAGGTATTTTCTCCCAAAAAGTGAGAAATGACAACATAACAAGAAAATTTTAAATCCTTAAAAATAAAAGAGGATTTTGCCAGTTTCATTTAGAAATGCAATTTTGTAAATCTAAAACTATTTTTAAAAAGTTTAACAACATAACATTATAAAGACTAATTTCTTATCACTTTGTTTTTAATTCACCAAATTGTATGATTACATTTGTTTACTTCACTTTTGTCACAACCATAATAAAGATTATTAAGAAATTCATTTACAAGTATGTCTTTATTATGTGAAGAATACCAAGATGGATATACAAAACGGAATTTTCCTCCTCCAGTAGGAAAAATTCTATTACATCATTTGCAAAACAATATGTAGACTAGAAAAAATTGTTAAATAAGTCAGGTGCAGAGAGACAAGGATGCAGGTGTTCCCTCATATGTGCAAGTTAGATCTAATATATACATATACAACTAAATGCATATGGGGTTATGTGCAAGTAAACACAAAATACACACACATATAATAAGTGTATGTTGGTGAGAATTCAAATGGTATAATTCCTTACTAAGACTAACTTGATCCAACAAAATGAATACCAGGAAGCTGATTTTTTTAAAAAATACCAAGGTAGTAATGATATAGAGAATGCTGTCAGAAAATGCTGTAAAAATTAGTATTCTTTTAGCCTGGAAAATTAGAAATGAAACAGAAATAATCTGAGCATCAGAGCTGATATGTAATGTGGATGGAACATATTTTACAACCCAGAATTCTATCTTGAAGAATATTGAGACACAAAAATCTTGCATCCAGTGGACATTTAAATATACTGCTGTATATGGTTAAACGTATTATTTCCCCCATCTAAACATGATGAGAGGGGAAGGAATATTTCATTAGGCTTCAGGAAAGGTTACGTTCTTTAAAAATGTGTTTATAAGCCTGCGTTTCACCACATTAGAACATTAACAGTGAAATGAACTTTGGGCCTTACAGGTTGTGTTGCTGGAGATCTCACCTCCTATGTTGACCACCAGCCTCTGCCAGGGGTTCACACACAGCCTGGTAGGTAAGAGTTCATCTTTCACCATTGAGCAGAATATTTTATTTTCTTTAGAAACATGAAAATTTTCAAGTTTTTCTTTCTCCCTATCCTTAGTGGTACCAATTATGTAGTTAAAGTTGAATAACTCTGTGCTTCTACTTTCACAGGTTAAGAGCTGTCACATGTATGCTTAGGATTTGTTAAAACTCTACTAAGTAAAGAATTCTAGCTTGTTCTTTTAACTGTGTATTAGAATTTTCACACACACACACACACACACACACATTAAAGAGGATACTAGTGTTTAAGTTCTGATAATTTTATTTATGTGTTACTTCCTTATATAGACACAGTCAAAAAGGCTTCAGTGCCAAGTTTTAAATGAACATCTCAGGATAAAGAGAACTCCACCAAGACAAGTGGAAATGGGATTGGGGAAGTTGAAGGTCAGGTTGAGTTTAGGCAGTCGAGCAAAGGCAAAATGTTCTGTTCCATTGAATTCAGAATTTTTGCCAGACAACCCATGGTTATTTCAAAAGTGAATGATAGAGATGGATCAGATTAGAAGATTTTGCTGCTAGAGACCCACATTTCAGAGTATTCCAGCACAAAGGAGAATACTTGGCAAGGATCATGTATGTCACCAAGGAAACAAATTTTGTATATCAAACAAGATAATCGGGACCCAAGTTTAATTATCTTCCATTAGCAAAATAATTCTTCGGTAGTTAAATCTGAAACTGAAGATATAAATAGGAAGTATAGAAAGGTCAAGTTAGTGAATGAAGTTTCCCTTGTAATAGACTTTCAAGCCTAGAAATCATGAATCCTCTATCTAATAAATACTCTGACAGAGAAAGAACTGGACACTGGGTTGGCCAAACTGTGAACGGTGAACAAAACTGTTTCTGAAGCCATTTGCCATCTAACGTGGCTCTTCGCCTCAGGAAGGAGCAGTCTGAGAGGCGACCATCCCTGCTTAAAGACTTCCAATGAGTGGGGGGTTGTTGGTTCATGAGATGATTTTTATTAGTATTATTCATTGGCTCTTATTTCATTTTTGTTCATAGTCCATTTGGAAACAAAAAGAGTAGAGAAGGATAGAGATTAAATTTATCTAGGAGAAGGATCTCTGAATATGATTAGGACTGATACTCTTGACATATATATAGTAAGAAAATTACTATAATTGACTCACAAAATAAATAGGCTTCTCAGATTCAAAGAGTACAGTAGGTAGGGAATAGGAAATCAAATGCTAAGTATCAAAAACTTTCATGTAATGCTATATTATGAAGCTGTGAATTCATTCATCATGCTGAGGACAATTTTTTCAAGGCATCTTGTACTTGCTTTACTTCCTATTTTGTATCCCAGTGACTTTGAATGGAAATTGTCAAGATGGTTCACAGATTTTCATCTATCCTATGCCATAAATAGAGGCAGTGGTTTGCATGATCTTCTGTTTATTAGAGAGTAACTCCTAGATTGAAAATATCCAGTATACATTCTCCTGCATCTAGTCATCAGAGTTATGGTTAGTGAGGAATTGGATCAGACTTGAGTTTGCTGCTGTTGTTGATGCACATCAGTGAATGAATGAACAGTAACTATTAGACGTCTGTTGGATGGCCAGCAGAGAAGCTACTGTAGATTTATTTCTCTTGACATAATTCTCCATACCTTCTAAAACAATAAAGGTACACTTGGTTGTTTTATATTTAGTTTTGTGTTACTGTATTTTTTAGTGTACGAATCACATTTGCTTGCAGTTTTTCTAAGACATGAAATAGAGGAATTTATATATCCATTTCCCCTTTGTTCTCTTCATGTTTACCTTCCTCCTGAACTTATTTTTTGCATGAAAGCCTTAGAAAAGAGATGCTTGGGAAAATAGTTGCACAAAAATACCATATTATCTATTTGTTGGTAGATTTATCAATGTCAGGAAACACTGGGAATTAATTCAAATAATAGAAATATAGGCAAAACAAGGGTTACAGAGCAAAATGCCTTGATTTCCTAGAAGTCTCAATCACAGTAGATTAGACAAAGGAAAGTACAGAAAAGAAAGGCACAAAAGGAGGTTTAATTAAGTGTAGCCACTGTGGGAAGACAAATGGACTCAATGACTCTGAAGACTGTATTCAAACGGCTTCCCTGGAATTTTAAGGTTTTGTAGAAGAAGGAATTGAAGGTGTGAAGTATGCATAGCTGACAGAGTAGATAATCTAGGTCAGGCCATTGGTCTGAGCAATTATTTTATCATTATCTGGTTCCAAGAGGAATTTGGGAGATAGTGTTACCACTGTCATCACTTGAGGGGAGAGCCTGATTCGCACAAGATGATTACTCCCACTCCTGGGTGCAGCTTCATTATAGCTGATTGTCATTTGTTTGGGGCGGGGAGGATTTCTGCTCTTTTTTGG
This sequence comes from Dipodomys spectabilis, assembly GCF_019054845.1. Classification (NCBI taxonomy): domain Eukaryota; kingdom Metazoa; phylum Chordata; class Mammalia; order Rodentia; family Heteromyidae; genus Dipodomys; species Dipodomys spectabilis. The sequence continues at coordinate 6,900,814 of NW_024870700.1, forward strand.
GGGGGAGGGTCCGGTCGTGGAGCCTGAACTCTGGGCCTAGGTGCTGTCCCTCAGCTCTTCAGCTCAAGGCTAGTGCTCTACCACTTGAGCTACAGCACCACTTCGGGCTTTTTGCTTTTTGCTTATGTGGTGCTGAGGAATGGAACCCAGGGCTTCATGCATGCAAGGCAAGCGCTCTACCACTGAGCCACCTTCCCAGCCTCAGGATTTCTGCTCTACTGTACAATAGTTTTGGTCCTTTGTCATAAAGATGCTATAGATCAGTCTTGTTCTTGGAATCCAAGGTCTCTGAAGGAGAAACTCACAAGAAGAAAGGTAACCAGGCACTGGTGACTCACACCTGTAATCCTAGCTACTCAGGAGGCTGAGATGAGGATCACAGTTTAAAGCCAGCCCTGACAAGAAAGTTTATAAGACTCTTAACCTCCAGTTAATCACCAGAAAACCAGGAGTAGTATTGTAGCTGAATGTAGTTGAGCACTAGTCTTAAGCAAAAGAGCTCAAGGACAGTGACTAGACCCAGAGTTCAAGCCACATAACTGGATTTAAAAAAAAAAAAAAAAGAGGAGGAGGAGAAAGGGAGGGGAGGGGTTGGGGGTGGAGGGGAGTGAGGAAGAGAAGAAAGGTAAAGTGATGAGAGACAAAATGGAGTTATTGAGGCCAATTGCCAGTGTCCTCCTTATGTATGCGTGTTTATGATGTTTATTTCTGGTTTTCCTTAGAACTCAATCTAGAAAGGAGTCATTACTATTTGGAAAGTCTGAAATATAAATTACTCAGACATCAAAGGCAAAAGTTTCAGATACATAAGGAATTCCTTAGGGTCCTAGAGAAAATACATGAAGACCTTCAGAAAATTAGGACATATGAAGCACCCTTGTATATAAAAGAACTTAGAAGGATATGCTTATACCTAAGATAAGATACTACTGAGAGAAGACACAAGAAGATGTTCATTTCACTGCAGGCTGCTCCTTAGACTAGTGGGCTGACACTGAGCCATTCGGCTAAGACCAGCAGAAACACTGCCTTCTTTGTTTTTTGTATTTTTTAAAGTAGTTCCTCTATTCAATTCAACATGTTCTTTCATGTATTATTTTTAATGAGTGAATATAATTTGTATTAGAAATTGCATTTTCCTGAAACTTTCAGGTTTGTTTTTTTTTTTTTGGTCAGTCCTGAGGCTTGAACTCTGGGCCTGGGCGCTGTCCCTGAGCTCTTCAGCTCAAGGCCAGTGCTCTACCACTTGAGCCACAGCACTACTTTTGGTTTTCTGGTGATTATTTGGAGACAAGAATCCCTGGGACTTTCCTGCCTGGCTGGCTTTGAACTGTGATCCTCCGATCTTAGCCGCCTGAGTAGCTAGGATTACAGATGTGAGCCACCAGTGACTGGATAACTTTTCCCATTTTTAACTTCTTCAAGTCAGGAATACATTTGTGTTGATTTTTTTTTTAGATATTAAAATTCGTCATTTTTGGCTATTTCTCACTTTCATGATCCATGAAATGTCATTTTCTTACTGTTTCATTATTCCCCCATGTGGGTTTTGCTATTATTCTTTTCAGAACAGAACACTTTGATCATTATTTACAGAACACTTGATTAAAACTTAGATGACCATTTCCATTTGAGCTTAGCACTAAGTTTTGTTTGTTGTAAGCACTGAATGTAAAATTGTGTGCTCCTGTGATTCCATTGTGTTTTTGGACTGTTTGGCATATATTTTTTCAATAATGACTCTTGATTTAGCTGTATTTTCCTTTTAAGAAAATGAATTTGATACCTTCAGTTTCTCACTAATGATCACTATATTATTTTTATAGCGTTAAAAACTTTATGTTCCTAGTACATATTCCTGAACATTTCTGAGAAGCGTACATTAAAATATCTTATGATCATGCTAATTTCTTTTTTGTTGTTGTAAATATTTTTACTGTAAAGATACTGTACAGAGGGGTTACAGTTACATGAGTAAGGTAATGAGTACATTTCCTATTGAGCATTGTTACCTTCTCCTTTGTTTTTCCCCTACCATCCCTTCCTTAACTCCTCCCTCCCCCCCCAAGTTGTAAAGTTTGTTTTCAACATAGTGTCTTGCACATCTAATTGTTACAGTGGGTTATCCTGTATCTTTATTTAAGCATTTTGTTATTTCCCTTCCCCTTCCCAAATTAGAAAACTGTACATGCAAGATGCAAAGCACCGGAATCATATAACTCAGTTTTGGCTTTACTTATTTTACCATTATTCCAGTTTTTACTTTTATAATATGTGCTGAATTATGAGTAAATTACAATACTCTAATAAGAAGTCCTTCTTTGTAAAAGTTGAAAAAGTATTTTATCTTTATTTCTCATTTTTATAATATATAAATCTGTTATTTAAAACTGACTACATTAGTTTACAGGTGCTTATTATTATGGTTTTTTTTTCCATTTGTAATATAGCATTCATTTTTTTGATGTGTGTCCTTACCTTTATCTCCAACAATGTGCTTTTTAAAGGTCCCTTTCCTTTTATGTACAATTTATTGATTCTGTAAAGGTGCACAATGACAAAAATCTGTTTGTTGAGTGAATTGGCTTGTGTATATAGTTAATGTGCCTTTTGAACTTAAACTTGTTTTCAACTATAAGAAATTTTTATGAGGATTCTTGGTTCCTATCCTTTTTTATTCTTTTTTCTTTCTAATATCTGTCTCTTACTCCTCTCTGACTGATGGGTTTAGATTCCTTCTCCCTGACCCACGTGACTCAATGTTCAGAGCAACGTCAGATATTGGCAGTTCAACTACAAAGATGTCTCAGGCTAGACCCTTGTTGCTTTGTTATCTCTGATTAACCTTGTCCTCCTGAACAATAACTCAATACAGGCCACAAACTTATCAGTTTTCATGGATAATATTCTGACCAGTATAAAATTTATGAGATCATTCAGTTCCATTTTCCCCCAGAGTGTGAATTCCTGGGGTGCCTCTTCTACTTGAGCAGTAGAATTTCTTGACTTGAATCCTTTTCTAATCTAAGTTACCTTTTCCATTACAGATTAGATCTAACAGGCAATAGCAATATTCCAAAGAATTAGAAACCACTCCTTTTCAGAATATCTACCATCAATTAAGTCATGATGTCTAATTCAATAGAATAGAAAATTCAATTTTTAAAATGTGTTTTAAATAATGTAATGAAAGCTTCAGCGTAAAGACTTTTATTTCATTTTTACCTTAAAATAGTGGTTAACCAGAGGTCATTGGTACAATACTTCTGAGTTTGTGTCTAAGAGAAAGAACATTTGTTCATGTCTGCTCTAGTCAGAGAGCAAGTGTAACCATAAATTGCTTCTAAAGTGCTGAGATCCGGGAAAAAAAATGTTTGTCCCCACAGGATGTATGAAGAAGTCCCTCTGCTTCACAGTTTCCAGGGAAATCACAGCTCTTGAGATCCACTCGTGAAAAGTGTTGTGTGGAGAGAAAATGGAGAATTCAATAGTGAGATACGGAGAAGTCACATTTTGAAAGATCAGATTGGGAGTCTTTATTAAAAGGCTAGTGACTGCCTGGTTGCCTCCTGTCTCATAAACCAGCAGCCCACAAATACACTTAACACTGTTAAGAAACTGAGCCATGAGGGCCAGAGAGGAAAGAGAGAGCGAACACAATACCAATCAACCAGTTCAGCCCCATTGACCAGCTGAAGTGGGATGCCATGGTGACCAGATAAGAACCAAGAGACAGGAGACAGGGCAGGAATACCAAGACATATGTCATGGTGTAATGGCACCTGTGCTGGTCTGGGCCTAAATAGGGTCAGGTCAGGGGGCAGAGTCACAGACACTGGCCTGAAAGGGTTAGTAACCTATCATCCAGTAAGTCTCCACTCCTGCCTTCAGGGATTTGGGCAAGCCTATCACCTAAGAGGTGGGAATTCACTTTCCCCCACCATGAAGACAAGATGCCAGACCCTACCATCCACCATGTGGCTAAGATGGCCCGACCAGTCTGACCCGATCTCCCCACTTTTCAAAATGAGAATCTCACAAGGTAAAGTTTTAGTCAGAATTTACTTTAGTATTAGCAAAGTAAAGGAACCATAATGGAGAAGAGAAAAATATTTCCTGCTTACCACCAGGAAATGGGATTTAAAGACTCAAAATGGGGTCTCCAATCTTTACCTTTGGAAGATTTTGAACTGGGCAACTATAGCTCCTGGTTCTGGGTAGTTAAGATGGATGTAGCCTTCAAGATTTCCTTTTGCCAAAAAAACCTTTTGTTCTTTCTGTCTTTACCATGCATGAAGGGTTCCCAAATTTTTAATCATTTCAATGAATAATAAAAGACTTAGAAAGCCCATCCTAAATCTCTCAATCTCATAACCTTAAAAAAAGAGGTATTGTGGGAGGAAAACTTATCTATTGTTTCAGTTTACTTCTTGGTTTTAACTTCCAAGTCTAAGCCTTTGGTATTTGTTCAAAATAATAATGAAATATGGATGCTGGGTCTAACTGGCATTTCCAAAACCTTGTGAAGGTAGAGTTACACCTCCAGGTGATGGGCGTGCCTGAATTTCTATAGGCAGGGCCAGGGAGTTGGACAGTAGGTTACTGGACCTGCCAGACCTGTACCCTGAACTCTGGACTGAACTCTTAAGCTCTGTTATCCTTTCCTCTGACCAGGACACTATTGAGCCTGCCCACCTCAGCCACTGTTTTGCCCACTGCTTTGTCTCTTGCCTCTCCTCAGGTCACCAGGGCAACCCTCTTCAACTCTTTATTAGAGCTGATCTGTTTTGTTGAGATTGTTTTTCTGCTCTTTCTTTTCTACCCTTGTGGCTTGGTTTTCTAACAGTTTTAAGTGTGTTTGAGGCTGCAAGTTTTTGGGGGACATGACCTCACCTGCAATGGCCAACTTTCTAATAAAGACTTTCAATTTGACCTCCCAAAATGTGGCTTGCCTGTCTCACAATCAAATTCCATATACCAATACTACTAATTATTAGTAGTAGTACTGTTATTATAAAAATTATCATAACACGACTTCTCTGTCCCCTATCTGTTCTGCCCCCATCTTGACTCTTTAACTGACTAGATTTTCTGCTATTGCTTCATGGAGACTTACTATGAAGTCAGTGTTGACAAAGTGTATTGATTTTAAAAGTTCCAACCCTACTTACTGATTGATACAAGCCAGAAAAATCCAGAGCTGGTACCGGAAGCTGGCAGCTTCTTCATAACTTCCTGTTTCAATTTTTGAATAAGTCCCGTTATTTCTTTCTGTGTTCTGAAATGAAGACAGAATTTCCACTCTCAATATTTCTTAATTTATCGATGCAATTAATCTGATGCTTCAGTATTTATTCATTTAATAATTAAATATATATATTTATGCATTACTCATTATTTGATGTTTATTGAGAAGGTAACAGGATACTTTCCTTCCTGGGACTCAAAGTAGAAAAGGTGGCTTCAGTAATGAAAGAAACAGAACATTTTCCCATTGTAATCTAGAGTGACAAAAATAAGTAAGATGATACTAATCACGTTAGTTCATAATGCTGATGTGGTATGTGTGAGGGTGAGGTTATGGGGGATGGTAGTGATAATTGTTCCAAATTAATAAATGTACTAAGTGCTTCTTTGCATTTTTATCAACCTAGAATCCATTTAGTTTATTTTTAATCACTACAGAATCTCATGATGATTCAATGTTTCTAGCAAAGGAAAAACTCTGGTCCACTGAGAAAACAATTGGCAGGTAAATAAAATTGACCTGGCCAATCTCCTCGCAGTGGCCTGGCTTCTCTTGTGCCCATCTAAACTTGAACAGTACTATAGAACATTAGAGCCAAATGCCTTGTAATATAGACTTAACAACTTTTGGAAAGTAGTATTCTTCCAGAGTTTATTAATGTTATTTATTGTGTATTAGTCAGCAAAGGTAGGCTAATGTGAGCATATGAAATATATTTTCCTACTATGATGAGGAACCTATTTTGTTCATATCACTCAGAATGAAGGGATTTTCGGTCTTAGCTTATTTTCTTCATACTGTCTACATAAGGCTCCAGATCGAAAATTGGGAAATTTGTATAGTCTAACTTAAATCAGAAATTTAACCATGTGGGTCTGATGAGTCATTACTGTGAGGTAGACTCACTAAGTATTGATAAATTGTGAGGAGTTTCAGATCCCTTTGTCAAAAGCTCTTTCTGCATTAACAGTTTGGCTTGCAAAACATTAACAACTTAAAAATGATGATGTATTTGCCTGTATGTTTTTTAATATATAAACGCTCTTCTGTCTATAAAGATAAGCTGCCAACCTGACTGCAAGGATGACTTAGATTTCAGATAAAAGTGGTTTCCTTAATATAAAGTTCTTGGGAAATAGTACTTGAGTAAGCATATCACACTAGCTTAATTTTTTTGATGTGCACAGAATACAGATGTATATTGAAAGCAGTATATTCATGTTAGAGATCCAGCCAAGAAAAAGACATCAATGTACTGTCAAAAGCCAATTGAAATGGGCCATTTCTTAAAGTACACACAATGACAACTATAATTCATGGGACTATCTTGAAGGAAGGAAGGAAGAAAGGAAGGAAAGAAGGAAAATCCCCATATGTTTCCATCAATAAGTAATATATTCAGTCAAGGAGTAAGAATATGTTTCAAATATTTTCATACATTAATTGTCATTACATATGTATTTATATATGTGTATGTGTATATATTTATACATATTCAGAGAAAATTAAACTAATGTGATATAATATTAAAAATTATATATGTATATGTGTATGTGTATATATGTGTGTGTGTGTATACATATATTCATACATATAGAGAGAGAGAGAGAGAAAGAAAAAGAGAGCAAAAATAAAACTTGGATAATTGTTACCTTTCTGTCAAGATACATTTAAATTGTACTGCTCAGTATGATTAAGAAGTTAGATTTAATAGAGTCAAAGTTTCTGTTTCCATACAATAATTTTTCTTTACTTTTATTGATTTGCTAACATCTTATTGAGTAGAATGCATGTTTCATAGGGAGTTTTTGTAGTCTTATTGACTCACTGAAAGCTGAAGGATGTATTGAAATGATTTTGATTTTGTTTTTTCATTACAAAACCAGTGGTAGTATTGAAATGATTTTTGTTTTTATTTTTCATTACAAAGCCAGTTGCAGTCAAACTTAAAAGTCAATGATAACATTTGTTCACAGACTGTCTCCCTTTAATAATGTTCTCCTATGATACTAAGGGAAGTTAATTGGTATTAAGTTTCATTAGTGAAAAGGAAAAAAAGATTTAAGTTTCTTTTGATCTGATATAGTGAGACAAAAAAAATACAGAAATGGTCATACACGAGGGGCTCACTCCTGTAATGATAGCTATTTAGGAGGCTTCCCTCTGAGGGCGGCAATTTGAAGCCAGCCCAAGAAGCAAAGTCCCTGAGATTCATCTCCAGTTAGCTATCAAAAGCCAGAAGTGGAGCTGTGGTTCAAATGATAAAGTGCTAACGTTGAGCAATAAAGTTCAGGGGCACCAACCAGGCCCTGAGCTCAAGCCCCAGAACCACTCCCTGCCAAGATAATAATAATAATAACAACAACAACAATAATCCCCAAGCCAGAAATGTATTTAGGTATACAATTTTAGGTATGAAATTTAAGAAAAATTGAAAATGTATTAAGATAATGTGACCAAAATATTTAGGAGCGATGGAGAATCTACGTGCTTTGTTGATGGTATCTCTATGCCTTTTGAAGTTAGCCAAATAAAAGAGTGATTCAAACTCAAAAAAAAAGTTCTTAGAACACTGATTTAAACCAACAGAAATTGTTAGCACTTGTAAGATGGTTTGAAGAAGTTGAAAAGATGGTTTTTGTAATCAGGTGTTATAAAGCTAAAAACTCAGCTAGAGAGCAAAGTAAATTGAGTGCCAGGAGAAAAAAACCAACAGATTGGAAACTAAGTTGGTATATATATATATATATATATATATTTTACTTTCAGCTAAACCAAAGATTCCATGATGTCATTTCACCTAATATATTTTTTTCTAGTAAAGAAGTATTCCAGTAAAGGCACACTAACCATTATTCTAAAATTAAACTACCGTGTTTTCATAAGGGAAAATATTTCATAAAAGAGAAATAATTCCTTTCCTGGAAATTTTTAGACAAAGCAAAGTAGAAAAAAAGAAAAGAATGACTTAATCTCTCTACATTCACAATATAATTATACTAACATGCTCATGTTTCTCCATTCTGTTACTCTCATATTATTAAATGTAATGTTTCAAATATTTTTATTCCTCCAATTGTGTATACTGTAATGATGTGTTGAAGCATTCCTAAGTAATAATTTTACTGTTACTTCTCAAAGTTTGTGTAGTGAAACTGGAAGCTTGTGCTGGAAGTGTTATGGAGATGAAAGCACTAATGGCTATGGAAACCCTCATCTATTGTATTATGGTGTCCAGTGACTTCCCAGCAGTTGTGGTCGTAAGTCACAGCAAGGAGAGTTAATGCTCCTGGCGGAGAGTGCCAGATTACTTTCCAAATGCGCTGCATCTTTTTATTAAGCTTGAATTGGATTTTAATTTCAGGAATGCATTGACCACCTATCCAATAGATTTTGTAAATGCTTTCAACACTTAAGAAATACAGTCTTCATTTTCCATACTCTTTTAAAAGAATACACCAAGTGTATTCTCATCAAGAAAACCTTGTTTTTGAGATATGAGAGCAGCAATGACCATCTATTACTGTGAAAGCATTATGAGGTGCCAGGTTTCATTGGCCTATGTGAGAATTCTGAGGTTCTCACATCCTGTCTATATTTTTCCTAGCCCTCTCACCTAGAAGTCACCTTACCCTTCCATCATTGCATCCTGGTTTTCTTTTCGTTGTTAGTGGTGTTGTTTAATATCTCTTACCTAAAAGTCACCTTTCCTAGATCTCTAACCTGAGAGTCACCTTACCCTTGAATCATTGTATCCTGGTGTTTCTCTTTTTTGAATTATTTTAGAAGCTACTATCAGACCAGAGTTCATGATTAGTGACAGTAGTAAGAGTAGTATTAATAGTGATAAGTAATAATGCATGCCCACAATACAGAAATTGCTTCCTTTTATTCTGTCACCATCCTATATAATATTACCCATTTATGAACTAAGCATTCAAAAGAATTTGCAGTCTCTGATTTGGAAAACATGTATATAAATAGTAGTGCCCTAATGCTTCTCTGAGCTACCAAAATCATCAGCAGCAGCATTACTTAATAATATTTTAATAAAGTTCTGATGAAGTTTACAAGGTTCTATAAAATCCCTATTAAAATGGGACTTGACCTCTAAGCACACAGAGTCCAGGCTATGCCCATAAACAATTACAGAAAAAAGAATAAAATCATGTATCACCATGATACTATGACAAAGTATATTTCAGGAGAAGGAGAAATATATTTAAATTATTGAGTATATTTACATATTTATATCTTCCATATTTCCAACTTGTTATTTATCTAATCATCTTCAAATAATTCTTGCACATCTAAAACTTCCAGTAATGCAAAGCATTTTGATAATCTAATAACACTGTCTTAGAGTTTACTGCACCAGAAGGAATGGACAAGCTTAAACTAGGTAGCTACTCAATAGAATGTTTCGTTTTACCAAACTTTTTTATTATAAATATCTATAATTTGTTTAGCATATGAAAAACAATTACTTTTAACTTTTTTTTCTTTTTCTGTCTGTTGTGGGGCTTGAACTCTGGGCCTGGGCACTGTCCTCTTTTCATCTCAAGACTAGTGTTCTACCACTTGAGCCACAGGACCACTTCCAGTTCTTTAGTGGTTTATTGGAGATAAGAGTTTCATGGCCTTTCCTGCCTGGGCTGGCTTTGAATCATGATCCTCAGATCTCGGCCTCCTGACTAGCTAGGATTACAGGCTTAAGCCACCGGCATCTGTCTTATCTTTTTTCTTTTTTCTTGGTTGGTTTTGGGACCTGAACTCTGGGCCTGAGTGCTGTCCCTCAGTTCTTCACCTCAAGGCTAGCGCTCTACCACTGGAGCCACAGCACCACTTGGGCTTTTTATGCTTATGAGGTGCTGAGGAATTGAACCCAAGGCCTCAAGCATGCAAAACAAGCACTCTACCACTGAGCCACCTTCCCAGCCCTGTTTTTATTTTTTAAATGTGGACACACACACGCCCATGCGCGTGCACACACACACACACACACACACACACACACACACACACACACACACACACAATCCACCAGAATCAAACATCACTTAAATCCACTCTAAATGTAGTCACAGTGTTCTCATATTTTTGTAAACAATTGCAGCTACCTATAGTTGGGAACTTTGAAGTTAAGTCGTGTGAATATATGGGAGCAGAAAAGGAGAGACTTAAGATTTAAGTATCACCCTGGTGAGCTGAGAAGGAAATACGACATGACAGTGCTAATGCAGTGTATGAGTTCTTTCCATGCATGGAGGAGTTACGATCCTTTGCAAGTATCTGTCAACAGACATTCCGAATCCCGCTTCCCACGCGCCACACAGATTTCAGAAGGAGTAAATCAAAAGTGTGAGTGTTGCATGTTTTCTGAATGCAAAACCACCTGTGAGGTGTCTTTGTAGGCTTTACAAACTTACAAAAGGGCTCCTCTTTCCTTCAGAACCCTCAGAAGAGTACTTTAAAGCTCAGTGTCATCTCATGCCTGTTAAAACCTGACCACTTTGTTCAGTGCGCCTAGGTTGTCATTAGAATTCTGCCACTATTAAAACTCTGTAAATAGCTATTGTAAAGCTTGTTTCCTTTCAATTAGTTGCTACTAAATTAAGTGGTGCAACTACCTCATTTTTTCCTAAAAACAGTTGGTGGTAGATAATAATATAATTAGCATATATATACTTCTGCAAGGTAATAACAACTAATAAAAACCTTGGGTTTACTGTCATTAATATCATACACATGGTCTCACTGGGGATTTAGTTAGGGAGTGAGTTTAGAAAATAGAAAACAAAAATATTTTCATTTCAAATCTGAATTAACAAGTGAACATAACAATCTAGTTCATATAAGTTTATTTTTTCGACCATTTATGTTTAGACCATATATGAAAATGTCTGTTGCAATGTGTGAAAAGTAATCTTTTGCTTTTGTTGGTTGCTGTAGGAATCATAGCATTATGTTCAGTTATTGAAAGTTGAGAGGTAGGTGGGGAAAAGATGAGGAAGGAATTCTGTGTAAGAATAATCTTTCAGTTCTTCTGCCTTATCTCACACTTCCTTAATGTCCAGGTTGAACTCTTACATCCCATAACTCTGATAGATGAACCAGGAAGTCTAAAACACAATCAACTGTACATACAAAAAGACACACTCCGAAAGTATTTTGGTTAGAGATCTACAGAAGTTATCAATTCTCTTAAGACAGGAACAATAGATCTGAGCTTAAATATCAGAGGAGAGGAAAAGGGGAAATCAAGAGAGAGAGAGAGAGAGAGAGAGAGAGAGAGAGAGAGAGAGAGAGAGAGAGAGAGAGAGAGAGAGATGCACTTTATTCTTTGGCCAACCTCACCTGTGCTTAGCTGTGATTTTTGCAGCAAAAGAGTGATTTGGGTTAGAATGGAACTCTGAACTCTTGTCTCTGACCCCATTTGTCTCCTATTTAATAAATGACTTCCTACCTCAGTCCCAGCGGATTTGGCTCCAATTTATACCCCAATAGAGCAAAGTGTTATCTTAATGCACGAATGGACAGATTCCTCAAGTATCCTCACAGGAACACTTGACAAACTCTACTGGTAGAGCACAGGTCAATGAATTGGCTTCTTCAAATTGATTCAAGCTCTAAAAAAGAGTAAGAGTAAAGAGACCTCAGTCTAGCACACTAGATTGTTGAGGGATAAGGGATCTATGTCCCTCTCTCTCCTCACTTCCTGGTTCTTTTCTCTTCTCCCTCCTCCTCTCCCCTCACCTCCTCCCTTCTCTCCACAACTCTTCTGTCCTTCCTTCCATTGTTCCTTCCTCCCTTGGTTTAACAGCATATTCAGTCTTATAGAAAAGTATGGGTCCCAGATCTGTTGCTAATTATTTCCTTCAAAACCAGTGGCTGTCAAGATTTTTACAAACATGAACAACTCACAGATGTAAAATCATCTATGAGTGAAGATGACACAGAAGTGACCAACTCCTCTTAGGTTCCCCCAAAGAGTAGGTAGGATTTAAATTTTATGAGGTTTTTCTTTGAATGGTAAACATTTGCTGAGCCAGGCTTCAGTGCCTCACACCTGTAATCCTAGTTACTCTGGAAGCTGAGATCTGAGGATCACAGTTTGAAGCCAGCCTGGGTAGGAAAGTCTGTGAGACTCTTCATCTCTATTAAACTACTCAAAAGAAGCTGCAATTAGAATTGTGGCTCAAGTAAGAGAGTGCTAGCCTTGCACAAAAAGAGGCTCAAGGACCATACCCAGGCCCTGAGTTTAAGCCCCCAAGAGTAGCAACACACACACACACACGCACGCATGCATGCACGTGCACACACACACACACACACACACACACACACACACACACCACTGTTGAACTACTTAGGGTCTCACCTTTAACATTTCTCAACTGTTTAATGTAAATAATCAGTAAAATGGAAATTATAAGATTTCAAAAGAAAGAAGTGAGCCAGTTAGAATTCTAGTGTAGAAAACTCTCTGGCTATACTCTACAAATCTTTCATTTCCACATTTTTATTAGCATAATTAGTGGTACAAGGAAGTTTAATTTAAACCTGTCCATGTCCCTTCTCCACTCTCCACGCCCTCTATCCAAACCAATCTTAACAAGCTTCACCATTCCATTTGCACTCATGCACATGAAGTATTTCAACCATTTTCACCCTCCTTTAACTTCCTCCCTTCCACTAGTACTCACCCATTGAACAGGTCCTTCACTGGTAAGTGGCATTTCTGTGGTTCACACCACACACTTAGTTAAGTGTATGGTAAATGTTCAAAGGGGGTAGGCCATGGTATTTCATGGATACACATCCCCTACTTTAATTAAATTGAACTCTTGCTTTCCCCATCTCTTCGGTCTTCCTATTATTCAACAGCTTTCAGTTAGTTTTGTTTTGCTATCTTCAGTCACAGACGTATGTTGGTCAGTGTTTTTTTTTAATGTTTTTTTAAATGTTTTTATGTCAACATGATGTATGGAGGGGTTACAGTTACATAAGTAAGGGAATAAGTACATTTCTTGTCAAACTTGTTACCCCTCCCTCATTTTCCTCCTACTTTCCCTCTCCCCCACCTCCACGTTGTACAGATCATTTCCAGCACATGGTCTTATGTATATCACGCTTGCATTGGTTCCCCCTTGTCCTTTGTCTCACCATTCTGTTGTTCCCCATGGTTTCCCTTATTTGCAATAATCAGTATACGTCTAGGATAATCTTAGCAGATGAGCAGAACAATTCAACAGCTATGTACATATGACCATATAAGAGGACACTAACCGAAATGAACTACAAGACATGGACACAAGGGGTTTTTCTTTGTTGTTGTTGCTTTTAAATGTACTATGGATTTTTTTTGTTTCTTTTGTATCTTCCTCCCCTATGGTATATCCCCTGTTGTCACTGTTTGATACCCTGGTTCAGTGGTTTTTCTCCTCTTAACATTTCTTTTTCCACTAAATCTACTCTATCAGATTCATAGTTACAAAGACGTGTACACTCTGTGTGTGTGTGTGTGTGTGTGTGTGTGTGTGTGTGTGTGTGTGTGTGTGTCTGTGTGTCTGTGTCTGTGTCTGTGTCTGTGTGTTCCTGTATGGGTCTAGGTATGTGTTTGTCTTTTAAGCCTAGTATCTACATATGAGAAAATGTAACCATTGTCTTCCTGAACCTAGCTTAACATGATGTTAATCACTTAACAGGATGATCTCTAGTTCTATTTGCCTAAAAATGACATAATTCTTTTTATGGCTGAATAATACTCCATTGTGTATACACATATCAGATTTTCTGGCCTCATTCATCAGTTCTAGGGCATCTATGCTATTTCCCATCATTATGGCTCCTGTAAATAGCTGCATTCAATATGGATGTCCAAGTGTCCATTATATTCTGACTTACAGTCCTTTCTATAAATGTATAACTATGTTTTTTCTAGGTGATAGGGTGCCTCCATTATTTTATTTATATTTTGAGGAACCTCTATTCTGATTTCCATAGTAGTTGTAACAGTTCCTTTTCCCCAAAATACTTACTGGCATTGGTTGTTGCTTGTGGTCTGCAGGATTCTGACTAGAGAGTGTAGTTTTGATTTGCATTTCCTTTACAGCACATTGAGCATTTCTTCACATGTGATTGGCCATTTTAAGAGTTATCTGTTTCACTCATTTCTCCATTTCTTGAGTAGTTGATTCATTAAGAGTTTAATTTTCTAAGCTCCATTTCCTGTTCATTAATTCCCTGTCAGATAGTCGACAAAGATTTCCTCCCATTATATAGGCTGTCTCTTCAGTATAATGACAGTTTAATTCATTTAATCTTCAAAAACTTATATGTATGTAGACACACACACACACACACACACACATACACAACTAGTTCCATTATCTTCTCCCCTTTACAGAGCCAGAAATGAGCTTTAGATCCTATAAGCTAACTTGTCAACATGATTTTATTAGCATATATTAAATGTACAGGGAGAATCATTTTAATATTTCCATAGATGCATATGCTGTACTTTGAACAAGTTCACAACCCCTATTATACTTCCTTCGCCCCTTCTCTCCTTTTTCAAACAGTATTTAGTGGGCTTCGTTGTTCTATCTTTATGTGAATGTATGAAGCAGTGATTTGAACCGTCTGTCTCCAGTGTCTGTGAACTTAACTGTGATTCTGCACCTGACTGATACTCATGTATTAATTCAAGTGACATATAGGGATGTTTAATCAACAGAGCGAGAGAGAGAGAGAGAGAGAGAGGGAGAGGGAGAGGGAGAAGGAGGGGGAGAAGGGGGGGATGGAACCCAAGTATGGCAGCCTTTGTAATTAGTAAATTCTGTTTGTATCCAGCCCATTTTCAAAGAATTAGACACTATTTTCACTCAGGGAGAACCAAAGGACTTAGATTTGGAAATTTAGTTAAGACTTCACATCTCTTTATTCCTAGCTCTTAAGTTTTCAATTCCTTGTAAATGAAAACTGTGTAGACGGTAGGCCCATGAAAGATAAGAAATATCTCAAAGAGAATTTAAATTAAAAATCAAAAAGAACTCTGAGGTGGTAGCTGCTTCTTGACTATGAAAGCATCATCTCTCCACTGATGAGATCGCATCTCTTAGTGATGACACAATAACTGTTTATCTTTGCTCTGAAGTCTGCTGGAATCATAAGCCAGGTAATTTCTTTTCAGAAGCTTTGATTCAAGAATGTTCATTTCCTCAAGTTAAATCACACACACTGAATAAATATCCTTTGTCCCTTAACCTATCTGAGCAAGTAACCCAAAGCAATTTCTCAAATCTAATGGTTTTATAAAGATTATGAATTTCACATTTCAAATCTCAGTATTAAAACTCTATGTCTGTGGTTGTAAGAGGGATTTAAATTTTTTTAATCGACTACGGACATATTTCTATTGTAATTTTAAAGCGTTCTGTTTAAACTCAAAAGAGAAAGGTGTTTGTTATGATTAAAGATATGTCTGGTGGTTGTCAGATTTGTACCTTTGGAACAGATATTGAGAATCATTTAATTAAAACAGAGACACCTTAAATTCTACAAAAATGGTTCATTTCTTCCAAATAGACTATAAGATAATAGAAAATATCATTATTCAAATACCATTTTACCACATATTATATTTGCTATTGAGCTATGTAGCTTTGTGAATGCTTGTTTTTCATTGTCCATATTTACATGTCTATGTATTATACCAATATTTTATGCAATATGTATACAGAGATATTTTTAAACTCAGAATTTAAAGCTAGTAAATACTGTTGTATATAAATCTTGCCAAGGATTAGTTATTAAAATTGATTAAACAATTGCCTTATGATTTCCTTTGCAGATAAGGTATTATCATTCTTATTTCTGAACCAAAAGACCTTTTATTGCTGTTGAATTACATGTTCACATACACGCACACACATATCAAGATACATATATGAATCTTAGGACATACTTTGTAAGTATAGATATATAGAATCAATTCATGTCAATTAATATAAGTAAATGCTCAATGAAAATGCATATTACATTATCTATTAGTGGCTTAGAATGTAGAATAATAGTATGTTTAGAATTTCATATAAATTGTTCCCAGAGGAGAAAGATGACAGTCTGTCCGGGGTAAGAGTATGAGAATGGCAGAGAGATGAGGGAAAGTTTAAAAGACAAGGGAGCACTCGAATTTCAGTAACTGCTATAAAATCAAAGTAGGGCACTGCTGGGGAGGGCATGTGGAGAGGAACCATACAGTCAAGAGACCGATGATGTGATCAATTCAGGGTCAGTGAGGGATTTCTTTACCTAGAATGTAGTGCATGAAGGATGAAGCATACAGCATTGCTCTATCAATGGGCACAGAACACTGTTTGTAGCTCATCTATTCATCTCTCTGATCAGGCTGGTAACACAGTTCCTATTACATCCTACTGTGAAAGAGATCAGTGGGTATTTGAGAATTAAATAAATTGAGTAAAGTTCCTAACATCATTGGCCCACAGTACATAAGTGTTTCTCTCTCTTTTTTTTTTTAAGTAGTGAGATAACTCGATGAGGAAGGGAGGGACCTGAACAGTCACATTCTGTACAGCTTTGCAAATCAGACAGAGGGAAAAGTAAAGAAAAGGTTTGCTTTTTATTTTCATTATTTTATAAACAGTGGTTTACGCTGAACTTTGAGCCCACCTTAAACCACACTAAACCAGAAAGTATTTCACTCAACTTATTTTCTGGGAAAAAAAAAAAAATCTCTCAGCAAGTTACATAAAACTAACAAGTACAGGTTCCTAAAAAGAATTCTGAAGAATGTGTGACCTGGTGTGGACTAGAGCACACCTAGTGTTTTAACACATAACAGGGAGAAAAAATAGGAACAGAAGTGTAAGAGTTGCAGCCAAAACTGAAAAGACTCATTTACACAGGCTGGAAACAGCATTTTGTAGAATTCGTTCACCATGCTAGGAGGTAACAGTCACAGACAAGGCAGCCTTTTCCTGCCTGACAAGGATAGGTTGCTCTTTTCCAACTAGGATTCAAACAGGAGCAGAGGCAACTGCAGTCTCCTATAAGCAATCTTGCAAAAGTATCCTTTGTACCAACTTCAGGATATGTCATGTGTCTGTAGTTAGGAAAGTTTCTTTGTCTGAAAACCTCAAAGAAAAAGGAAACAAATGTACCTGCAGCAAATTTCACTTCACTACTGCCTATCTAACAAACCATCTATGCCTCTTAGCTTTGCCTATCTGGGTCCATTTCTGACTCGTTTCTCTGGGCCAAGTGTGTGGTATCTTTTCATTTTATCATCTTCATGTTAGTGTCTGAGCAAAGCTCCTACACAAACAGCCCAGCCAAGCATCCTACAAACACTTTGCAGCTTTTGTTTTTAACAGTATTTCTCTCCTGCTGCAACAAGATTGCAAGAAATAGGTGTTCATTGCTAGTATCCTGACATCTTGCTTGACTCTTACTTTACATTTAGTCCTGCCCAGTATTAAGGGTTCTATGCTCATGGAAATTAAATGCACCAGATTTTAATCAAAAGACCCTGAGTTACGTGCATAATTTGTTTCAGAAAAGCATCATGATCCATTGGAAAATTCATCTTAGCTAGTAGAAACACATAAATATATTGATCAATCAGTGATTAGATGTAGATGTGTATATGAGAGTGGATACGGTCATAAATATTTATTTGTAAATATATTTATATGCATCTAACTTAGTGGTCTTAAATGCTCTTAATTTTCCCATAAAATTTCCCCAAATATAAAATATATAGTAAATTGGCTTTCTTTTTGTCAATAAAACTTCAGTGTTTAACGCTAAGATATATTTTTAAGCAAATGAGTCAAATGGCAACAAGAAATTTACAGTTGCAATTGAAAACTTTGCTTTCTTTTCCATCTTGCTTTTTGAGCCTCCTTCAGTTGTATCTAGTGGAATGAAGAAACTGGGTGGAAATAGTTGGACCTGAGTGGAGGCCAACACCCCTCTGTTTGAGTCCTCACCAAGGCTATGTGACTGTACACATTACTCTATCCCCTTAATCATGTTTTCCATGTTTCAGAATGAAGAGGTTTTATTCACCTTAAATTGTTTCCTGGGGATTAAGCACCACAGTATAAGATGCATGCGATAAACCCCCAGTGTTATTTGGCTTCTTCCCTTGTTTATGGGACATTCAATGTTAAAATGAGTTACTGAACATTTTATAAGCTCAGTAAATAAAACCAATTGCCCCCAGTCACTTTTCAGGTTTATTTTATCTATTGAGAAAGGCATTACCATCCTTTTATCTGGAACAATTACATAACCGGATCAACCCTGAGCAGTTATGCTTCTGGAAGAAGCTAAAGAACCCAGTGGAGACCATCTCCATGGGGAGTGAAGAGGAAGCTTCAGAAATGACAGTGTTAGGAGCAGCCAGCTCATTCATGGAGTGAGGGCAGCTCCTAAGTCCTCCTCGCCATGTCAAAACACAGACGCAGCTATTTTTCTTCTTGAAAAATGGCCTGCCTATTCTCTCTTGGTTCTGGGTTAGTTATTACTACTAACACTCTTCATGAAGTAATAGTGCCAACTCTGGAAGAAGCATCTCTTAATATTGGTTTGGGTTGTGATTTACATTCTCTTATCATGATTTACTCCACTGTGTTTATACGCACCATCTCCTTGGCAGGTAGATTTTCCAGTACAAAGAGGATAAACATCAGACTTCTTACCTAGTAAGTCAGCGAATTATCACAGAATTGTAGGTCAGTTCTCAAGAACAGAAAAGGAGTTCAAATTCTAGCTCTGCTGCTTGTTAGAAATATTCTCTGGCACATTTACAAATATGCCCCCACACAAAATTTATTTGCAAATGTGGAAACAGTAAGTATGGTTACTTTACAAGAGTGTGAAGGAACAAAGTTCCAAATGTCACTTAATCACTCAAAACTTATTGTCACAATTGAAATCCCTTCATGTAGCTCTTAAAGACAATTTTTAAATGGAAAAAATATTGTCACTCCAATGGGAACTCTTTTAAACTATGTCCCAGACTGGAAGTAATATACCCATGACCTCTGATTCTTTAATTCTAATTTTATCAGCTACTAGAGAAGAACATTGAGGTGGACAGGGTGAGGTTTGTGTGAAGTCAGACAGTCTGCAGGGAAGGAGTAGGAATTCTAAACTAGAAGCACTAAGTTGGAAAAAAGACAGTGAGTGGTATTAAAGAAGAAATAACAGAAAAAAGTCATACAATTACCAGTAAAGGTGGTATGTTCTGAGGTTCACAGAACCTGCTAAGAGACTGCTTTGGGACTTGAGAGAAGAGAAAAATAAGGCCTGATCAATAGAAGGAACAGAATTGTCCCGACAGGTGAACACAGCATGAGGGAAACATTAGAGGAAGTGGTGAGGAATGCTTTGGGATGTGTTAAATATCACATCACATGTGTGCAGCGAAGACTAGGTGTTGACTTCTGGAGGAAAGAAGGATTTGTACCCTTGAAACAGGTAATTATGTAGCAGAAACCAAGGATTCTCAAATCTCAGGGGCTTTCAGTGAACCACATTTAGTTTTCACTCATACTTGGATTTAGACTGATCACACAGGTAAATGTAACCTTTAAACACTAGGAAAAGAATCTGAGAAACCTCACACTGGCCAAAAAGCTTCTCTTAAAAGTGGCCAGCATATTTTCCCTCCCATTGTTTCAGGAGATTAGATTGCATGATCACATCTACAAACTATTTTAGACTGAAGATATAAGTCACATCTAAGGGAAGAGAATAATGATTTCCATCTACCATGGGTATAAACTTGGGTATAATCAGCACAAAAGCACTAGGTAAAGCTATGTCTGGATAGGAGCGCCAACAATATGACCACAGGAAAGAGATGAGGTTTAGTATCTGTAGCCCTCTCTCCATACTTTAGAAGTCTGGATAAATTAGGAAATGAGTTTGTAATAAAAATGTCAATGAGATTGGGGGGGGGGGAACCAAGATTTCTGTCTTGAATGCCAAATAAAATAAATGGTTGAAGAAGGCAAAAGTGATGAAGAACATTTACTCAAACAACTGAGGACGGGAAGAGACCACTGTATTAAGCAGTGTGCGGGTTATTTGTAACCTTGACAATAGCAATTTCTGTAGAGGGACAGAGATGAAAGCGTGATTCAAGTGGCTTTCAATTGGGAGTGGGAGGAGGGATGTGGAGTTACAGACACACTCCGCAGGCATCTTGCCTCATGTAACAAAGTACATGTCATCAGTAAAATGCTTCCTCCTCTCTATGGGAGAAAAAGAGACACAATCAAATCAACAGCAAGTCCCGTTAGAAGTTTCTAACTCTTAAGAAAAGGACAGAGAGAAACATCAGCAGTCATTCATTTTGTGAACTCTTGGAAGACAGAAAATAACCAGAGCACTTGGGAAATAACACCTTTCTTTAGAAATGAAGAATGTCATCTATCTATTAATTTTGGTTCATTCAGACTGACACCAGATGCTCTCATAATAAATCATCCCTTTACCTTTTTTTTTTTTTTTTTTTTTTTTTGGTTGGTCGTGGCGCCTGAGCGCTGGGCCTGGGCACTATCCCTCAGCTCTTCAGCTCAAGGCTAGCACTCTACCACTTGATCCACAGCGCCACTTCCAGCTTTTTTCTGCTTATGTGGTGCTGAGGAATCGAACCCAGGGCCTCATGCATGCAATGCAAGCACTCTACCACTGAGCCACCTTCCCAGCCCTTACCTTTTTTTTTTAAAAAAAAGTACCTACTTTTTCCCCTGGTCCTTCTATGAGACATAATTTTTTTCATCAAAAATGGTATGTAATATCATTGTTAGCTTGCTATATTGCAGGTAGCACTAGACTACAGGATAATTGATATACTGTCCTGACTTTATGGTGCATGGGTCAGTATATATCTAGCATATACTAATCCACTTAAGTTGAAATTATTTATCTTCCAGTTGCTTTCTGAATTTGTGTCTATATTTTTCTCCTCTTAGAATCTATGACCATAGTCTAGACTTTTGTTTTCTCCCTATATGGAGTCTCTCTACGCATCTGGACAGCTCATAGCTCACACCAGGGAACAAAACTTTGTGCATCTGCAACTACAGGACATTCTGCAATTACTAAACCTTTGTACTTAAGAGATGAATAGAGCCAGATTGGATGACCCCAGCTACTCAGGAGACTGAGATTTGAGGATCAATGTTCAAAGCCAGCCTGGACAGAGATATCCACAAGACTTGTATCTCCAATTAAACACCAGAAAACCAGGAGTAGAGCTGTGGCTCAAAGGGGTAGAGCACTAGCTTTGAGTAAAAGAGCAATGGGATAGTGCCCAGACCCTGAGTTCAAGCCCCACTACCGTCAGAAAAAAGACAACAGATTAATAGTTGGTCACTGTCTTAACTGATGACCACCTTTGATCTTTGTAAATTCAAAGATCTTTGGATTTCGAGCATCTTTGATCTTTGATCTCATTTCAATCTTTGTAAATAGGTGAAGAGAATCAGACTCCAGTAACAATAATAAAAATAATGATAACTTTATAATTTACTGGAGAAAAATTTAAATGTACATATGAGATAAGAAATATTGTCAAGGCAGTTTCTTACTGACTATATGACATTCAGAAACTATCATAAAATATGTGCATTGATTCAAAATAAAAGTGTAATAACTAATTGTTACTCCCAAATATTCAAAGGCTTATTAAAAATCAAAGCTTAAGCAGTTATATGTGTTTACTAATTAGAAATCACTGCAACTCATCATGTTGAAGTGACCAAAATACTAAGAACTTGATAATATAGGAACAATTATTTTGACAACTGTAATCCCTTAGTTATATTAATGATGTAGTAGCAAGCAGGAATTTTGAAGACGGAAAGAACTGATTGCATTTTGGCCAATTCTACAATATTTTTTTTTTTTTTGCAGGTCGTGGGGCCTGAACTCTGGGTCTAGGCACTGTCCCTCAGCTCTTCAGCTCAAGGCTAGTGCTCTACCACTTGAGCAACAGTGCCACTTCTGGTTTTTCTGCTTGTGTGGTACTGAGGAATCAAAGCCTCATGCAGGCAAAACAAGCACTCTACCACTGAGTCACCTTACCAGCCCCCCAATTCTACAATTCTACAAGCCACCATTAGAATGTGCTGTGCAGAAAATTTTTCTTATTGTGGTCAGCATGTGGATGAGTGTTTTCCAAATCTATTTTATAAAGGTACAGTAGCTAAAAATTGAAAATCCACCAGACAACGTATTCTATAATTGCTTAACTTTTCTTTGTAGTTCTACTAAATAAGGTTGTGTGTTTCAGTATGTATGCACTGCTAACCGTTTAACTAAGGCTTTTTATCTCTCTTAAAGCTTAAGACTTTTGTCCAAGTATTTTGGACTGTTGCATCCTTGAAGTACCGTAAAATCACACACTTGAGACTAAATGGCTTCTCTCCTTCACATTGTCCTCTAAGTTATCTGAATGACGGTGGATCAATGTTGAGCTAGTGCAGCTTTCCTTTGAATCCTTAGCAGGTATTCTTCTCAAACGTGTGTTTGTTTAAACTGATGCCCCTCTCATACCTAGATAAAGTTAAAATGTCTATCAGTTATTTAATCATTATTTAAGTGTTTTCCTTCTGAGATCTGAGAGTCCAACCCCCTCATTCAAGAAAGAAAGATTGATTTATCAGGATACATCCTTGGTTTTGCTGTTATTGAATTTCAGCACATTAAATAACTTCACAGGCAGATAATTCTCATGAGTAAATGGATAGGGCCACAGGGGGAGGTGAGTTATTTTTCTGCCTCATGCAATTTTATGGAATGTGTGACTACATGAAACAAAATTTTTTAGGTAAAATGTACTTTGCATACAGAATAGTGTAGACAAGTAGATAAATAATGACAATTAGTAGATCAGGTTTCTTCAAATATTTACTTTTCTGCAGTTGAATATAACCACTCACTTGCGGGTTTTAAGTTATGAAATTGAGATTGAATCATCTTAATTTTTAAGGACTAAAAGTCCTAATGAAAGTCCGTGGTTCACATATTATAATAGTTGCTTTTGTACTATTGAAATAGACAGATGTTTGACTCATATATGGTTTTGTGCTTACCCAAGTCCTATGCATGTAAAAGGCAGATTAAAAATTGCAGGGGGATTAGGAATAATGTTCATTTAAGTCAACTATCAAATGCATGTTGAACGAACCCAAAATATATCCAGGGTCTAAATACACAGGTCAAGAACACATTTTAATCATAAGGCTCCTGTTCTTGCACTTAAGTGTTCATTTCACTCTTCAGAGTTTAGGAGTAAATTTTGCACCATTTCAAAAGCAGTACTACATTGGGAAATCAATAACACGTGTTTGAAACTGAAATTAATGTCTTCAAAAAGAAGTTGATTGTTAACTCTAAGAGGGATAATGCCACCTCTTTTTTCGGTAAAGCATGTCTTATATGAGATTGGAAAAATGAAGTCAAGGATAATTTTTTTATGTCAGGAGACTTTGAATTGGGACCAAACAAAGTGGAAAATATAGTAAAAATTTTTCTCCAGATCAGTATGTTAAAAATTGTGTTGGTTTTTTACTGTCATTTTGTACAGGAAGAAAAGTAAGCAAGAATAACTAGTTTATTTTTTGAGCCTAAACTGATTAGCAACCCCTCTAAACAACCAATTTGTAAGGAAGTTGATGCTTTCTTTAGGTAATAGATTATATACTATGTACGTTTATGATTTTGAACTCATTTATTGTCATTAAGTAGCTAAGGTTAAGTGAACATCTTAACCTCTCCAAGCCTTTATTTCCTTAATATGATACCTCTCTTGAAGCATTATCCTGAAAAAAATGCATAGAAATCTTTTCATGAAGAGTCTTACAAATATTAAGCCCCCATCTCAAATTCATGACTACTCTCAAGGGAGGGAAAAGAAGAGTGGTACTACAGTTTCAGAATACATTATGAAAGTTGCTCATTCACCAGGGATGATGGAGATGGCTCCAAACTTCCTTCAGCAGCCACTTGGAGTGCAGAGACTTTGAGACATGCATTTCTTACTCCCTGTGGTCTCAACATCATCAAATTTACAGGTTAAGGCATATGACTGAGATGACAAAAATCTTCAGAAGGGACTGAAATCAGCCTACTCTGCAATGAAAGAGGCCCTCACTTAGTTACAGACTTGACCTGTATAATAGATAAGATGGGAGCATGGAACGGGTTCTTCCAGTGTCCAGAACTGTACCAAACCTAAGCAAAAATAATATAGTACTTGCGTTCTTCATACTTCACAATCTAAAAGTTATTGAAAACATACTGAAAATATACTTTACAAATATTAAATATTTGATAAGCTTTCTAATTTTAGCATATTAGATTTTAAAGAGTAATTGAGAAAAACGAAAACCATATGTTGATTTTGTTTTGAAATTACTTATAAGAATAGGTAAGTGTACAAACAAATTATTTTCTAAGCCTGGAAATTCCTAATATTTATTTGCCAACCTGCATTTATAGGTGATTAAATTGGAAGTAATAGATATTTGTATCGCTAATGTTTCTGTAATTATGATGTTCTTCAAGGAAGCATTTAAAATCTCTGTCTTAACACTTTACACTGCATATAATTCTTTGAGTTTACAATGTACTTCTTAGTGAAAATTGTAAAGTGGTTGGAATGCACTTTGTACTTTTTTTTTCTTTTTACAACTAGATGACTTTGAAAGGGAGGAGGAGGAAAACAAACAAATGCAGTTTTGCTATAGAAACACCTTGGCTATTTTATGGTCCTTTTAACCAAAAACTATGGAAAGGTGGTATTTTAGCTTTTTGTGTTTCCAGCATTAATTGCTACTTGTATGCAGTATAATAGTCTTTATTAGCCTTTGTGATTTATTTTTAAAGAAGAATTTATTTTGAGAAGAGACTTGTGAATTACATACCACTTTTCAATTTGCTAGGAGATTGAGTTGTGAATAACTTCATGATTATGGTAAATATTACTATGACACAGTAAAGAGAATTAAAACCCAATTTTCCCAGAGAATTTCATGTTTTCAACTGTCCATGCTTCCATTTGAGCAAGAAAATCATAGAACAAGCCTCCACCCACTGCTGAACTGGAAATTCCTTTCGTTAAGGATTTTCATAGTGTTGAGTTAAAAGGCAGTGACATATCTGGACCATGAAGTAAACACAGCTCATTGCTCAAATTGCAGTCATGAGGAAGGTAGTGGTGAGCTATGCTGGGAATGAGGCCGTGATCTGTCAGGTTAATTGCGTCTTCTAATCAAAATTTCCTTTTTTTTTAAATTATGTAAATACCCTTCAGAGGAGTTACAATTACATGGGCAAGGTAATGAGTACATTTCTGATCAAACATTGTTGCCTCTTCCTTTTTCCTCTTACAGTCCCTTCCCATCTCCCCACTCCTTACTCCCCACCCCTGCCAAAGTTGTAAAGTTCATTTTTGACATAACATCTTGTACATCTCATTTCCATGATAATTAAGTAGTATTGCTCTTATTTTTAAATCATTATTTTTGCAAATACTTTCCCCCAACCTGTGAGGGTTTTTATTTGTTTTTGTGTGTGTGTGTTTTGTTGTTTCTTTTTTTATATTAGCAACAATATCATTTAGAAAATTGAGCCAGGCAACTCTGTCTCAGGCCTGTAATCTAGCTACTCAGGAGGCTGAGATATGAGGATCATGGACCAAAGCCAGCCTGGGCAGGAAAGTCCATGAGACTCATATCTCCAAATAGCTACCAGAAAACCAGAAGTGGCATTGTGGCACCAGACTTGAGTGAAAAAGCTCAGAGACAGTACCAAGGGCCTGAGTTCCAGCCCCACAGCCAATAACAAAAACAAACAAAAAGGAATACATTGAATATATATTCTTTAGTAAATAATCATGTTGGTGTTTAAGACATCTTTCCTTAATGCAACATAGCAAAACTTTTTCTCCAGGAACCCGATGTGGTTTGAGTGCTTGCATTCAAATCTATGATTGGTTCCCAGATAATTATTACTAAAGTCATTTGATTAAACACATGCTAGCATTTAGGCATCATCTTGTTCCTTTATCAACTGTATGACTTTGGGAAAGTTATGTACAACCTTTTAGGCCCAAGTTTCCTCATTTGTAAAGCAAAAATGGTGTAGCTCAACCTTATAGCGCTTCACAGTGACAAAAATAAGAAACATTGGAATCTCTTAGCTCAATGCCTAGAACTCGTTAAGTGTTCAAAACATGATTGGGTATGAGTTCGAAGAACATACTACAGATTCAAATCATCTCAAACATTCTAAGTGTTCTGTAATATCTCTTACATGAAACTTATGATAAATTACTTCTATCATTTGCTTCATTTCTGGCTTCTTTTGGTAGTAATTGGAGATAAGAGTCTCATGGACTTTCCTGCCTGCCTGGCTTTGAATTGCAATCCTTATCTCTGGCTCCTGAGTAGCTGAGATTATAGGCACGAGCCATCAGTGCCCAGCAATAAAACATTTTTTAAAAAAGCATTGACATTTGTTTGAGACATTTTTTTCAGTCATCTGAATCAATATTTTAACAGATGATTACTTTATTAGAGTAGGTGATTCAGTAGTAAATTAATGTGAAAAATAGTGACTGGATAAAACAAGTCCAAGGAGAAATTCATTTTCAGAAGTGCTATACTATACCATTCTATCATCAAAGCTGTGACAATGTATCCAGAAGAATAGGAGGTCTTTGATATGTGGGGATTAGAAGCTACAGAGCAGTTCAAAATAAATCACAGCAGTCTTTTACTTGCATTCTATTTCTGGTGCTCATATGTTAGACACCAAAGTTCTTCAGAGTCCATCAGGAAAGAATTATTTTTAAAGAAACATTTAATTCCATTTCTAAATCATTTAGCATAAAAAAGTGAAAACTCTCAATGAGGCGAATAAGTTAGCATATGATCTTCCACCAATTCTGCTGTTAATCTAGAAGTGATGTACAGTTCTATGCATTCACTACTGGTTGGAAATAATCCTGCAAATTCCAACATCCTCAAGCACCTGTTTTTGTTGTTGTTGTTGTTTACTAAAGATTTCTGAACAGCACTGATTGCCTTCATATTAACTGAGGTACATTTATTTATTTGTTTGTTTGTTTGTTTGTCAGTCGTGGAGCTTGAACTCTGGGCCTGACTGAGGTACATTTAGAACCCTGGGCTGTTAGCCAAACACTGTATGCCTCCTTCTTCATCCCAATATCTAACATTATTTCAGCAGAAAGGGTGGTGCAGAAAGTCTAGCTTTGACTCTGGCAACAGGGCCACCAAAACCCAATGACTCCAATCAAGTTCCTAACGCTAGGGACTTTCCTGCTCTGTTTCCTCCAGTCTACGTGATCTGAGAATACACAGTTCTCATGGTTGCTATGACTCAGGAGCAGAGGTGGGTGGAGAAGCAGAGATATAAAATTGGAGCCTGTGATACTTAAGATGCTTCTCTCAAATTCCTTAGGATGCTCCTTTCAGATTCCTGCTCAGATGTAAATTTTGGCAAGATCTTAAAATTAAGTCTCAGAATTCTTACATACAGGGTCATAATAATTCCTACCTCATCAGATTCTTCCAAAAGTATAGAAAGTAACCTATACCACATTGGCACTAAGCAAAGAAGATTTTTCAACCCAATAAAAACAGACAATATGTCTTTCATGACTCATGAGTAATATAGAACCTTCCTGGGCCCGCCTTCTGATACTTTCTAAAACACTATTCTGAGTAGTGTTTAAGTTGATATCTGTAGTTTTATGTTTATAGACTGTATTCAAGCCTCCACTCTATTTTTTTTTGCCATGAATGCATGATAAAACATCTCTAAGTGTTATAACTTAATTGATTAAAAGAATTCTGACATATATTTTGGTAGAGTACCTTAAGATGTACACTGGAGACAGTGTTTATTACCTTGAGAGGAAAAAGGATAAAAAGAAATACTGGGCTGTTTTTGACAACTTGCCTTTATGAAATATTGAAACAATTACTTGCTTCCCACCATCACACACTTTCCTCTACAAGGTGTGTATATTTCTGTACTTCTGTATACTACACGCTGGCTCTGAACAATTTAAAGAAACTTTCATAGGAGTTCTGGAGTGCTTATAACTACAATGACCAAAAAAAAAATACAACTCCCCTCCCCCCTACCCAGAGCATGCAGATTAAAGAGGTTCTGTTGCCAGAACTAAGACTGATTTTTCCCCCCAGTTACAGGGCTTGAACTTGGAGCCTGGGCACTGTCTCTGAGCTTTATCCCTATAGGATAGCACCCTACCACTTTGAGTCACAAGCTCCACTTCTGATTTTCTGGTAATTAATTGGAGATGAAAGTCTCACAGACTGCCCTCCCCAGGTTGGCTTCTAACCACAATCCTCAGATCTCAGCCTCTTGAGTAGCTGAGGTTACAGGCATGAGCCATAGGCTCAATGTGGTACAGGTCACTTTATATATTTTTACTTCAGTGTTTTGTGTGCTCTGTAGGTAAGCAATATATGGTACCTATTATGCCTCTCTTCTTCCACACCATTGTTTCAAAGAAAGGTTTTCTCCCACCAAGACCTGCTTTTACTAAAAGAGATATAGAGGTTCTTATAGCAAATGAACAGCAATTTAGACTCCCCCCTACATTGCCAGCAGTAATATATTCAATGCACAAGTGAACACTACAGAAATTGCAAGGAAAATGGAAAGTTTTGAAGATTAATATGTTTCAGTTTTCCTGGACCCCCAATTAAATCCTTCTTTAAAATGTAGAAAGATAAGCTATGTGCTTTTAAAAATAGGAGTGAAATGTAGCATAAAACCTAAAAAATATTTTTAATCTATTAAGCAACCCTCTTTGTAATAGAGAATAACTTTATATTCCCATTATAACATTTTGTAAGTAATTTTTTGACACAAACATTTTACATACTGGATAAAAATAATGGATCCATCCAAATACATGAGCTTCTTAATTAAAGCGCCAGTTTGTAAGGAAAGAGTATAATCTCTCCACAGATAAATATCAATGTAATAGATTTACATAAATATTCTAGATACTAATAGTACAGATATAGCCACATCCAAATCCCTGTGGGTTTGGTCACCAATGGCGTCAGTGTGGCTAGGTTCATAACAGTATGAGGTGATGTCAGCTCCCTGCTCTGTCTGCTGCATCCCATACATTCACCATTCTCACGGCTCCTCCAGACTGGGGAATGCAAATTTGTATATTCCCCTTGCCATCTGAGGTCCCAAGGCATATAAAATGTAGAGAAATTTAAAATTATCTCAAAAGATCATTTGTCATCTTTCCTCTCTTCTCCATACTGGCTTGTGTGCTTAATACAAGTCCTCACAGTGGACCTCAGTTAGAACTCGGGGAGGATTCCCGTGCTTCCTTCTATGATACTCTTTCCACTGGCAGCATATACGCCCATTTATGCTAGAAAACTGGCTGAATTTCCCCGTCCCATTTCTTTCCTTTTCTTACTCCTCTTGGGCCTTGGACCTTTCCTTGTGGTCCTCCCTAACAACTTATACATTCTTCACCACCCAAGTAACTGGCGTGACACACCTGCATCACCATACCCAATTGTTTCTGAAGTAGGGTTTCACAGACTTTTCACTTGTCTCCCCTTGAACCATGACTACTTGCCTCTGGA
This sequence comes from Dipodomys spectabilis, assembly GCF_019054845.1. Taxonomy (NCBI): domain Eukaryota; kingdom Metazoa; phylum Chordata; class Mammalia; order Rodentia; family Heteromyidae; genus Dipodomys; species Dipodomys spectabilis. Next base: position 6,930,784 of record NW_024870700.1, read on the forward strand.
AAAACGCATTTTGGGAGTTTAAAGATTGTCAATATCCCTTCTATCAGCACAAGAATCATAAAATGTTTAAACGATGATCATTCTTCACCCAAAGTAATATGTTTTTTGTGACTCAGCATGTGATTTTTATTCCTTTCCATCTTACAAAGGTAAGTATTATTACTTATATACGGTTGCTTCAGTTGCTTTGGTGTTTTGTTTTGTTTTTTTAACTTACCTTGACACTTGCCAATATCTGCAAGTTCAGTTTCACTCAGCATCAGCCACAAATCCTCCTCTGGGATTCTTTCATTTCTTCTTTCACTTCTGCTTTATAATCTCAACCTGTCTGTGTGTGTGTGTGTGTGTGTGTGTGTGTGTGTGTGTGTGTGCTCATGTATTTTAGAGTTACCAAAACTAGTATCATTTAGAACACTCTCAAGATGAAGAGTCTGGTAGAGAAATCTTTTATCTGCTATTGTCTTGTTTGAAATGAATTAATCTTAAAAACAAGCACTCAGGAAGACCAGCAAAATTACAAAAAGTAGCGTATATAGCGTTCATGCTCCTGTCTCCTTTATTCCTTCTCACCATACATTTAAGCAGATTGTTCCTCCCAAACATCTTGGGCATGCACGCTATTTTGGACCCAAGCCTTGTGAACTGCTTACTGAGTCATTCACTTAAACTAGAGCTGTATAATTTTATTTTGCCTTTATGCTTTTAGACTATCTTTAATATACAGTAGCCAAAGATAAAGAGTGTTAAAAATTAGGTAATAAATCTATATTGCCACATGTGTAGTGGTGATGTTCATCTGTGGCATTGGCAGGTTTGATTAAAGTCTTCTGGTTGTAGAGTGTGACCTTGGGCAAGTATCTTCATCTCTGAGCTCCAGATGCTCACTTGTGAATTAGAAATAAAGTCTAAATCACAGGTTTTGTGCAAAGATTTAAATGGAGAAAATAAACAATTGATGTAATAGAATCCTTTTTTTGGGGGGGAGGTCTGGTTGTGGGGCCTGAACTCTGGGCCTGGGCGCTGTCCCTCAGCTCTTCAGCTCAAGGCTAGCGCTCTACCACTTGAGCCACAGCTCCACTTCCGGCTTTCTTCTTTTTGCTTATGTGGTGCTGAGGAATCGAACCCAGGGCGGCCTCATGCATGCAAGGCAAGTGCTCTACCACTGAGCCACCTTCCTAGCCCGTAATAGAATCCTTTGTGTATAACAAATGTGCAATATAGCTGGGGCCGGTGGCTCATGACTGTAATCCTAGCTACTCAGGAGGCTGAGATCTGAGGATCACGGTTCAAAGCCAGCCCGGGCAGGAACATCTGTGAAACTCTTATCTCCAATAAACCACTAGAAAACCGGAAGTGGTACTGTGGCTTAAGCGGTAGAGCGCTGGCCTTGAGCGCCCAGGCCCAGAGTTCAAGCCCCACGACCAACCAAAAACAAAACAAATATGCAATATAAAATAGGAGTTATTGTACTAATAATAACTATTAACTATTACCATTATAGTACATAACAGTCTTTGTTGCAACTATGATTATATTTTTAAATGAATCCTAGGACTGGGGCTGTAGTACACCTCCAGTTCTTACACTACTAATGTGTTATACTGACCTCTTCCTCTCCTCCCTGGAACTACACAGGATAATTTCACATCAGAATGTCATGAGAATATCAGTCATACTTGAGACACTTTGAAAAAGGTGTTCAAAAACCTAACTCGAAGAAGCCTGAGAGTTCTAGAGCTGGAGGAAAATTGATTTAACGAACTAAGGTGATTAGCATTGACATGCCTTTTGCAAACAAAAACTAGGGTGTGAAACAGAAGAGTATGGAGAAAAAATTTTTAAAAATTGATGAGGCAGAGATTCTCTCATTTGCCAAATGCTACCATGGAAGAAAAATAAGACGCACAGCCAATTCTTGTGTGTAGCCCTATGGCTGCTGCGTGTATGTAGCAACTGCCACTTCAGCCATCAGCAGGACAAAGCATGAGCCAGGAGCTACTCCACAGACCTTTCTCAGGCTTCCCCTAACTCCTTAGAACTGGATTCCAGCCGTCTCTCTGTGTCTCTTTCCACTCATCTTCATTTGATGTTTCCTCCCCGTTTCCTCTCTTTAAATGGCTGGCTGAAGAAAGGCTCTTCCTGTCTCTGCCTCCTTTATATACATTTGCATCTTTCTCCTTTATTTCAGATAGAGGACTTATGTTTTCCTCGCCTTCCACTGAATTGCTTCCCCTTCTTACATCTTTTACAGATAGTTTCTATGTAGAAAGATTAAAAAAAAACACCTTTGGAAAATCACCTACCTGAGAAATTCCACTAGAAGTCAAAGTCTTAGCCATCACCTCCACGCATGTAATATCCCAGCCAGCTTTCCACCTCCCCTCGTCGGTACTGACATTAGTCATTCAGCTCCAGTCATGCACTGGTTTCATGTCAAAACCAATATTACCTTTCAAACCTGATGTTAGAGTATTTAACTCCAGGTCTATTTCTCGCCACAACACTATTTCATGATGCAGTGTGAAGAGTTATTATGACACATACAGGGGAAAAAAGGCACTGACATTTATCAACCTTGTCACCGGATAAGGTCTGATTTACTATAATTAAGGTTGGACTGTGAAAAATGCAGTTTTTTTTTTAAAATATAGGGGATAAAAAAAAAATAAATAAATAAAAAAAAAATAAAAAAATAAAATATAGGGGATATACTTAAATCCACTATTAATTCCAAACATCCAGAGCACTGCCGCACAGCCACTGATGTAAATTTAGGTGTTTGAAGCTTCTGTGAATATAAAACTGGAAAAGATTTATGAGCAATAAAAGGAAATGTGCTCGTAATTCACAACTGGCCTGTGACACGCTGGCGGTGCTGTGTAGCCACCAAGACAGTTCATTAGTCTCACCAGACAGCCCTGGAATTGAAACATAATGGTCAGGCATCAGTAATGTGATTAAGGCTCTTGATCTCATGGTTTAAAAAAATGGATCAGTTGACCCAAATGTGATTTCAGGGTTTTTCTTGTTTTAAGTATCTGTGGTCAATAACCAATTGTTGACAAGAAATAGAATAACCTTGGATGGTTAGCAAGTACCTAAGGCTAGAATTCCAAGGAAGGGTGTACATACTTATTTTTCTTCCACAATGGAAATAAACAACCCACAGGCACATTCAAAATAATTGTCTGGAATGATGAAATTGATCTATTTGTTTTGTAAAAGCACCCAGTGATTATTTTTACACAATGAATGGCTATATATTCTTCGTCTCTACTGATATTGCATGAAATTTAAAGAACTTGCCTAGGATAAATTTTCTTCTGTGCATCTTAGAAGACTAAGGTTTGTTTAACAGTTGAAAGAGAAATCATTTAGGTTTCACAAGTATAGTAGCTTTGTTTTAATGAGCTATACTGTTCTCTATTTCTGTTGATCCCTATTGATCTAGTTCCATTAATTATCCATCATCACACTCACAAGTCAGGATACTAACATATATACATCTAATGGTGTGCTACTTTTTAGGACACACTCAAGGTACAGATTTTTAGATGTGCTAATAGGTTCTTTTCATATCTGAATATAATTGCATAGTTTATACCAGTCGCATTTTATTGACACTTCACCTGTTAAATAAAGGACATGTACGTTGTTTCCTGATTTTGCCTGTAGCAAGTACAGCTGCTGTGTACATCAGAGAACATAAGATTCCATTTCTATGGGATAAATTGCTAATGTCCAGTTGTTGAGTTACATGTAGTTGCATGTACTGTTACTTTTTCGAGTCACTGAGCCACACAGGTTTAACATTGATAAGAACTGAAAGTGTTGTCCCACGAAGCCAGTTGTTGATGTTTATAGGATTATTTCATCTTGGTAAAGTCAAAGATTGGTTTATTAGTTCCAAGTTGTCAAATTCACAGGAAATTGTCTATGGCAGTCCCTTATTATCTTCTTTATATACTGAAATTTTTGTGATAACCTTCCATGCCATTCCTGGAATGTATGTCATTTTATTTATTTTTGTAGTTTCTCTAGAGGTCTATCATTTTTTAATTTTCTTTTTTTTTATTATTGTGAAAATACTGTACAGAGGGGTTACAATTACACGGGCAAGATAATGAGTGCATTTCTTATCAAGCATTGTAGCCTCCTCCTTTGTTTCCCCTTCCCATCCCATCCTCCCCCCATCCTCCCACTCCCCCCACCCAATCTTCCTCCCCCCCCCCACCAAAAAGGAATGTGGTTTAGTGGCAGAGTGCTTGCCTAGCATGCATGAGGCCCTGGGTTTGATTCCTTGGTACTACATAAACACACAAAAAAATAAATAATTAAAAATAATAAATCATTTTTTAATTTTCTACTTTTAATTTTCTTTTAGGGGAAGTGCTAGAGGGCTGAACACAGGCCTACTTGCCCATGCTTAGCAATTGCTCTACCACTGAGCTATATCCCCAGCCCTGAAATAGTTTTTATTTATTTTTTCATTGCCAGGAATCACATTGTCTCTTCTGTTTCAATAAAAAACAAGTTTTCATCTCACTGATTTTTGTCAGTCATGGAACTTGAACCCAGGGCCTGTGCATTGTTCCTGAGCTGCTTTGCTCAAAGCTAGCACTCTACCACTTTGAGCCACGGCACCACTTCTGGTTTTCTGGTGGTTAACTAGTGATCAGAGTCTCACAGGGACTTTTCTGCCCAGGCTGGCTTTGAGCTGCAATCCTCAGATCTCAGTCTCCTGAATAGCTAGGATTACAGGTGTGAATCACTGGCGCCTGGCTCACTGATTTTTTTTCTTTTTAATCTGTCGTTTTCCTAATTTCAGTGTTTTCAGCTTTTGTTATTTGTATTGTTTTCCTTTCTAATTTTCCTGGATTTACTCTGTTCCTCTTTTCCTGCTTCCTTGAGCTAGGAACATAGACCAGGGATTTGAGATCTTTCCTTTTCTTGGTGCAATCTAGGAACTTATACATGCTAGCACATCACTCCCCTTCACTGATTTAATTGGGACCCATGCATTTTGATATGTGATTTTTCTCTTTGATTTAGCTCTGAATATTTTATATTTCCTTTGCTCCTCTATGATGGATAGAATATTTAGAAGTGTATTACTTAATACCCACATCTGTAGAGTTTTCCTTCTTCTTTATGCTATTAAATTCTCATTTTATTATGATCAGAAGACATGCTGTAAATCATGTCATTTTTCCAGTGCCAAGGAACAAGCCCTTACAAATGTTAGGCAGACTACTGAACTCCATCTTCTTCTCCGGTCAATTCTTTCAGATTATTTTTTAATGAATGGTGATATATATGTTCTGTCTCAGTAGTTCATTAAGATTTGAAAAACTCTGAATTTTCCAGGGTTGAGTGCTTATTTACATGTAACAGGTCTTGATAGTTAATTGTGTTGATTGTGTCATCTATATCCTTGCTAATTTTCTATCCAGTATTTCTATCAAGTCTGCAGGAAACTGGTTGGTGTTTTCAAGTACAATTGCAGATTTTCCTGTTTCTCCTTATGGCTCTATCAGTTATTTTGTGGATTTTGAGACACTCTTTTTTAGTTTGTCCACCTTTCAAATTATTTTGTTTTCTGAGTTCAATTATCTATCATGAGATCTCGCTCAAGATACTGCTTGCAATTCCTCTTGTTAAAAATTCTATCAGCTATTAAAACAGTCCCTCCCACATCTACTCAAAAGGAATGCTTCATGGTACATTTTTTCATCTGTTTATTTTTAAACTATGTGCCTGAATTTGAATCAATTTTATTAGAAGCATGGCAAATTATTATTATTAGTTGCATCTTGTAATTTCTTTCCTTTAAGTGGATTATTTAGACAATTTGCAATAAAGTAAGTTACTAATAGATGTTTCTCTTTCCCTTTCATCCTGTTTACTCTGCACAGAGACTACAATGGCACTTCCTCTTTTCAGCACTTGGAAAATATGTGCCACTTCACCCTTTGATTTCAGAGAAGAAAGCTACTGCAGTTGGAACTTCTGTTCCTAGAAGTAATGTGTTACTTCTCTGAATATTTTCAAGGCATTTTGCTCTTAGAAGTTTAATCATGATTTTTGAGGTTGAAGGGAGGTCTTTACTCTAAATGAGTTTTAGTTGCTTATTGGATCTGTAAAGTACATGAAGTTTTTGCCACATATGGGAAGCTTTGGATATTATTTCTCCAAATATTCTTCCAGCCACAACCTTTTCATCCTTTCTTTCTCGAACTGAAATTATTGTAATGTTGCGTCTTTTGCTATTCTCCCAGGGCCCAAGAGAGTTCAATATTTATTTGTTTCACATTAGGTAAATACATTGATCTGATCTAAAGTTACATATTCACTTGTCTGTTTCACATTTCTTGGGCCCATACAACAATTTCTTTTTTTTTTTTAACCTTTAAAACAATTCATTAGTCCATGTTAATAATGGATAATACATATGTTAAAAGATCATGATATGTTAAAAATGGTTTCACCTTGGCATGCCGTATGTGCATATGATATATGCTATCATCCCTCGCCCTCCGCCCCTTTTCCTTCTCTTGCCTCCTCTTCCCTCACCCCAGGCTCCTCTCTGGTTTTCCCACCCAGGGTGCCCCCATCAAGCCTGTGTGCTGCCCTTTGTTTTCTGTTTATTAGTGATGCTGGAGATGAAATACTAAGGAAGACTCTTTCCTCAGCACATATTAATGCATTTTATGGTTTTTTTCACTTTGTCATTTTCCTTTGTCCTTTAATATCACTTCTATTTGTTTTACTTTGCTGAGGATTTTTTTTTTTTTGGTGGGTTGTGGGGCTTGAACTCTGGGTGTGGGCACTATCCCTGAGCTCTTCAGCTCAAGGCTAGCACTCTACCACTGGAGCCACAGCGCCACTTCCGGTTTTCTGAGTGGCTTATTGGAGATAAGAATCTCACGGACTTTCCTGCCCGGGCTGGCTTTGAACCGTGATCCTCAGATCTCAGCCTCCTGAGTAGCTAGGATTATAGGTATGAACCACTGGCGCCTGGCAGATTTTTGTTTTCTTATTTGTTTGATGAGAAGTTAAAAGTATTTTCTGGATTACTTTTATCAGTTATTGAAAACATGTTTCCCATAATCATTACATCCTCTAGCAATGTCAACTGACAATCATGTAAGGCATGATTGTACGTATTGTTGGTATAATCCATTTTTAAATCCTAAAGCTGTAAGATACTGTTAGGAAATTTAAGATATTATGTTAGATTTTTGTTTGTTTGTCTTCAGTAGACTGTCACCCTACTTACCTATAGCACACAGGTCTTAGCCTAAATTTGTGAGCCATATTTTACTTGACAATCTAATTTTCAGAGCCTCTGGCCTGCAGTTTTGGCCTTCGTGATTTATTTTATCCTTCTTGGACTGTCATTGCTGCCTTCTGCTGATGCTTGACAGGCAGACAGACTGTTCCAGCCTGGGTTGGCTGTTGTCTAGCTAGAAGAGGGAATGCCCAGCCCATCACAAATACAATGACAGACTCATTCCCAGGCAAGAACTAGTCAGATGACATTGGCTGGGGGGAAGAGAGGAGACTCAGATCCACAAGGACAAATAAGCCTTTCTGTAGGAGAATCTCCCTCCTATGTTTTCCCTTTCCTAATCTCCCTATTGACTCAGGTAAGAGAAGGCAATCTCAGATCAAGCTAAAAGGTTAGCATTTTCAGTAGTGGTCTCTTATCATAATTAAATTGTCAGTCTCCCTGGTCAAATACCTTAGATCAAGAAGATAGGTTGCTTAACACTCAGAAATAATAAGCAGTAATGTATTTCTTAGTTTAAAATACATTGATCATTTTCACATAACACACAAGTATGTTTAACTGAACATCCTTGGAGTTCCTTTAGTTTTTTTTTTTTTTAACAGACCACAAATTATAGCATCTATGACAACCATCCACAGTGCCCTTCAAGGCCCAGTATCCCTGGATTGCCCAAGGGGATCAAACAATTCTCCTTCCATATTTAAATCTGTTCCACATTGTTCCACTTTTAGTTGGCACACTTATTCCTGATTAGACATATAACACATATATTCAAGTTCTGGTTGTATTGTTTAGAGTAAGCTAAAAATCCATGGTATGCTTTAAAAATAGCTACTGCAGCTGGTACTTTCTGTGTGCATTAGATAACTTAGGTTTGACAAGCTGAATTTAAGACAGACAAAGGTTTCTCTGTCGTTTTTAGAATACACCTATACCAGAAAGAGCTGATCATGTGGAACCAATATTCCAGACAGCTCAGTAGCAAAAAGATGCACCACCAGCAACAAAAGGCACATCTTGCTTCTTGTAGGTGCTATTGTAATTTGTGATGTATCTCAATGATTTAATGTCTTGCCAGACACAAAAAAATACACTGCTGAATTACAATTTGTTAGTTTTGCAATAGCCCAAGTGTAGCACAGGGGATACTTCATCTTTAAAACAAAATTCAGGACTCTCGTACTGGCTCTTTGTAGTCATTTCAGGAAGAAATGATACAGTGGTTCGTTTTCTTACATTTTAATGTAAAATAACATAGAAAGTTTCTAAAAGTATGAGTTGGGTAACTGTTGTCCACAAGATGCAAATGAAAGATAACTTTTTCTCACGCAATAGATAAATGAAATCTTGGTTGAGTACCAGTGGCTCATACCTATGATCCTAACTATAATCCTAACAACTCAGGATGCTAGGAGCCCAGGAATCATGGTTCAAAACCAGCTGGAGCAGGAAAGTCTGAAGAGACTCCATCTCCTAATTGACCAGTAGAAAAATAAAACTTTGGCAAGAGGCATGGCTCAGGTGGTAAAGGACCAGCTAAGCCAACAAGGTAAGCAATCACAAGGCCTTTAATTCAACTCCTAGTCATAGCTTAAATATATAAGTAATTAAATAACATGAGTGCAATCTATTCTGAAAATAAGAGCTCAAACTTCAAAGCTCAGAGATACTTTATTCACCTTATAGTCACAAATACATTAATAATGTCAAGTTAATAAACCAGAAGATAGCATAATATACCCTCAGATTTCAAATGCTCTTTGTAAATATTGGGGCAATGTTCACAAGAAATGGAAGCATCAGTATGAGACACAGCCTCTGAATACTGAAGAATTCAAAATATACTTTAAGGCCATACATTTTCAAATATCATATAAAAAAATATCAAAACCTGCCAGGCACCAGTGGCTTAGGCCCATAATCCTAACTACTCAGGGAGGAAAGTCTGTGGGACTCTTCTCTGCAATAAACTACTCAGAAAAATCTAGAAATGGTGCTGTGGCTCACATGGTAGAGCGCTAACCTTGAGCAAAAGAAGCTCAGGAACAGCTTCCAGGCCCAAACTTCAGAACCAGCACACACACACACACACACACACACACACACACACACAATCAAAACTTGCTGTGGCTGAAAACATATTTTCCCATTGTTGCACTTGAAATGGCATCACATCTGAGTAAGATAAAGATGATCTGTCAAACGTAAAGGTAAGAAATTTTTCAACAGAGAAACAATATGAAATGACGCTTGCAAAGAGTTCCTTCTCCCACAGGTCTGAGTAAAACCCCAAGCAGAAACTTCCTCCCATAGTTACTCATTCACTAAGGTATCATTGGATGGGCACTTTATGCTGAACACTTTTCTAGGTGGATAAAACTGAACATTTCTTTCTGTCATAAAGCAGATGTTAAATAGGAATAGGAGAATAGGTGTTAGAATTGTTAAAAATAAAAATGAATTAAGCAATGTTACAGGGATAGCTAAGGGAAGGCAAAAATATTTGAATTGCTCAGGACTTTTTGAAGAAGATCTAAAGGTCCCAAGGTCTAATGGTCAAATCTTTGGACAATTGACTAAATCTTCAATTTACTAAAATCTTCAGTCTTATTTTTTCATATACAGGATGAAATGACCACAGCAGCATTGTTTGAATGAAATGAAATTCAAAGGATGAGGCTGGCAGCTGACTGCATAACTCACACATTTATGAGGTTTTTGTTGTTGTTGTTAATAAAGTTCCTTGTTTTAAAGATACTTAAAGTTAAAAAATATGACCAGGTGCTGGTGGCTCACGCCTGTAATCTTGGCTATTCAGGAGTCTGAGATCTCAAGATCCTAGTTTGAAGACAGCTGGGTCAGGAAAGTCTGTGAGACTCTTATCTCCAATTAACCACCAGAAAACCAGAAGTGGCTCAGTGGTTCAAAATGGTAGAGCACTAACATGAAAAAGCTCAGGGACCGTGCTCAGTGTTGAGATATAGCCTCACAATCGACCAGAAAAGGGAAAAAATATAAACCAAACTTCTGAGTTTCTCTGGTTAATAAAATTCCTATTAAATATTCTTTAAAGGGCATTATTAACACATAGACTAGTAGTTTTCCTAGCAAGCCACACAACCTCTCTAACCCTTTTTATAAATCTATACAATGGCTGAAATAATAAGCCTAACTATTTCTGTTATGAAGAATGATAGATAATGAAGTTGACAGTGCCTTGTGACCTACAAATGTAGAGTGTGCTTTGAAAAAGGCACCAAAGGACCATTTACATAGTCTATCTCCTCTAAGAATAAGCTAGAAACAACAGTAGGTAATGTTTAGAAACCTTAGTTGCACTGAGTCCATTAGACCCATCATTTTGTTAAATTAATGATAATTTTACTAATAATGCCTGTATGCATTTTTCCTTTCCAATTTAAAATACGAATGCATCCCAAGTCTCTTTTGGATCTTGCTGTGCCAATCCAATTCTACTTTCCCTGGACTGAACCTCTCAAGAGGCAACTTTTAATATTAGGTAAGTTTTCTATGCATCCATTTTTTTTTTCTGCTTACATACATACATACATTTCCAAAGAAAATGCTTAGGCTTGTCATTACAGTTTTTTCTCCATTCTTGGGGCTTGAATTCTGAGCCTGGGCTCTGTTACTGAGCTCCTCTTTGTTCAAGGCTAACCGCTACCAGTTGACCACAGAGCCACTTAATTGGAAATAAGAATCCTACAAACTTTCCTGCCTGGGCTGGCTTTAAACCATGATTCTCATATCCTGGCCTCCTGAGTAGCTAGGATTACAGGTGTGGTCTACCAGCGACTGGCTATCCTGATAATTTTTAAAACATCTACATTTGGTGACTGGATATTAAAGATATTTCAAATAATGATTCACAGAGGACATCAGTTCTCATAATTTAGAATTGACAATTCAGAACAAAAGGTGGTGAATTTTATTTATAAGTACTGACTTAGAAGAAAAAACAGAATGGTGTATGTTGTCTCCTTATCCATTCTGACATTGAATCCAAGTCTGGTTAAAATAAGCTGATATTGGCCTGGGAAGGTGGCTCAGTGGTAGAGTGCTTGGCTTGCATGCATAAGGCACTGGGTTTGATTCCTCAGCACCCTATAAACAGAAGAAGCCAGAAGAGGTGCTGTGGCTCAAGTGGTAGAGCACTAGCCTTGAACTGAAGGGACAGCGCCCAGACTCAGAGTTGAATCCCCACGACCGATGAAAAAAAAAATACCAGTATCATTTAATAAAGAATAAAATCATTGAGAACTTCATTATTACAAAAAAGTAAATAAAATTACTAGGACATTTCACACCTGATAGCAATGCCAATAGCTTATTTGATTTAATTACTAATTAATGAACTGCTCTTGGAAAGTATCTGCATGGAAGCAGATTATATTGTTCTAGGACTTCATCTTGTAAGGCTCTCCTCATACATTTAATTATACATTCGTTATACCATATATTTATTATAGCATTCTTTGACAATGTTTTTTCACTTTTCAGAAGATTTGCTTCTTTTTAAGTCTTACTTCAACACAAAGGTTATACAATAGCCCTCACTGAAAAACCCCGGCTTTACTTAGCTGCATTTCTGGAATATTTATTTGGAGCAAGGTATTAAGGAAAATCACGTCAATGTAGCTATACTTCTTTAAAATACTCTAACTTCACTTATCATTATTATATAATGCACTTATGTTATTGAATTTTTGTTAGATATTTCATTTATGATTTAAGTACTCTAAGAAATGAATCATTAATCTAGAAAAAGAAGATAAAGAAAATGAACTAGGTATAGTGGATCATGCCTATAAGCCAAGCTATTTAGGAAATGAAGATGGGCAAGATGATGGTTTGAAGCTAGCCCTAGCAAAATGTTCAGTAGGTCCCAACTCAACTAATAGTTGGATGTGGTAGCATATGTCTGTCATCTCAGTTATGGTGGGAAACATAAAATAAAAAGATTATGGTCCAAACCAGACTGAAAAAAATGAGACTGTCCCAAAAGTAATCAGAGCAAAACAGACTGTTTGCAGAGGCCATGTTAATATTCTGGATGAGAAAGGAAATTTTGAAGAGGGGCAGGAATGTGTATCAGTCGATCAATAGAAGAGATAATTAAATGCCTATTGGGGTAGTTTGGAAGCACTAATTCTGTAGATGTGGAGGGTAGACAGTGGTATTAGAATAAATTCAGGATAATAAGAGTCATCTCAGGTTCTAGTAGGAGAAATTACCTAGAGAGTATTATTATCTTCATATACAAAGTGTAGTTAACATTTCAGGAAAAACTCCATGCATATGCTAACCTTATGACTAGTCCACAGTTGTCTATAAATATATGTATCACTGAGCACACATTAATTGTTCCCATGAATAACATCTTCTAACTCTTACATAATGAATATTTTAGTATTAAAAATTATCAAAGGGGTCTGGTTCCGGGAAGATGGCGGAGGAGAAGCTGGAATCTGAACAAGCTCTCGCATAGAAAGCAGGTTTAGAGTTCCAGTGAACAGTCCTAAGCCAGAGAATCACACCAAGTGTGCCATCACAGGACAGAGAGTTAGACATGAGAGGGGAAGCCAAGACAAGGAGACACATCTGAGCGCCTGCCAGCAGCCGCGGCCATACCTGAGCGCTCACACAGAGAGTCCGGGACGAAGGAGCCAGACGCAGCAGGTGAGAGGATTCTACTCAACACCAGCAAGAACCGACAAGGAGCGGACATCTTCATCCTGCAGTTTGCAGACCAGAGACGACCCAGGATCCAAGACTCAGCGTGAGTAGAAGCCCGACATCCTCACTCCTTCTCCGGGAGCAGAGGAGGGAAGGCCACCCCTCCCCCCACCCAGCACCGGTGATCTCCATCTTGGATACCGACAAAGCTCGGAGGAGCTGCTAGCTCCAATCAGGCCTTGGAATAAAACGAGTCATATAACAGGTCACAAGAACTTAACGGCAAAGTGACCTGCCAGACTCAGCTCCATCCAGGGAAAAGTCACCCAGCTCAGGCACCAGCCATTGGAGTGGCTTTCCTCACTGGGTAACCAGAGCCAGAGGCTGCCCCTCCCTCTAGCAGCCACCACAATCAATTGAAAAACAGAAACCCTGAGAATGGCTCCAGGGTGGGCTCTGTGAATTTTTCACAAAATAGCCCCAGGGAAAAGCTACTGTTTGTTGAAAGGCCTCAACTCTACCAGAACCTAGCCTCATCACCCCTCTTTTGTGATTCTCAAAGCAGATCACCCTCCCATTAAACTAACCTGGGAGGGGGATCTCAAAATCTTGGGTAAAGCAGAGCATTTTTCTGCCTGTTCCAACAAACTGACTCAAGAAACCAATCAAGCCACAGGACCTCAAGCTGACCAGAGACTCCAACAAGAGGCTGGGTACAGACAAAAGGGAGATACAGGATTCTTCCCACCCCTCCCAAAAAAATCAAAAAAAAAAAAAAACCAAAGAACTTTTTTTTCTTCTTTTCTTTTTTCTTTTCTTTTTTTTTTTTTTTTTTTTGGTACCTTATATATATAAAATTTTTTTTTCCTTTTCTAAAACTTTTATTAATCTTTAATTTTTGCCTTTTTTGAAAAAATAATTGTTTTCCAGTAACTTTTTTTTCCCTCTTATAATTTTTATTTTAGGAATACGTGAATGTACGTTTTCCTTTCTTTTCTTGTCTTCTCTCTCTTTTTCTTTCTTTCTTAATTATCTTTTTGTTTTTTGTCTAGCTCTACTGAACTTCTGATCTTTTTTTTTCTCCCTTTCTTATCCTTTTCACCTTTTCCTTTCTTTTGTTCTTCTGTATGTGACTTAACTCTTGTACTGCACATCCTCAGATAAACCCATAGTTAACTAGTAGACCCTATCCCACACTGTGTACACACTTAATCCACAAATTTATTACTCAATCCAAAACCTCTGAGACTTAAATTCCTTAATAGCAGTACTACCTCTTTATACCTATATAATATTTTAAGCATTTTTTAAGTTTTTCACATCTCCTCTATCTCCCTCCTGTTTTCTCATTATATTCACATTCCTCCCTAAATAGATGGTCTTTCAATCTCCATAACTATATTAATTTTTAAGTTTCTAATTTTTTTTCTGGTCTCTTTTCATTTCCCTTTCCCTTTCTTCTTTTTCTCACCCTCTCTACTTGCATCCTACCCAACCTATTTCCTGCATTGAGATTAGGACATAGTTAACTCTCCCTGTGCCTCCCCACACGAATCTATTCCTAATTTTTACCCACATCTCTCCCTAACCCTAAAAATTTCTGGTTTTCCAAATTCTTCTCTGCGGTTCGAAGCCCATTAACGTATAGTTGTTTGATGTTGAATAGATGTATGTGTTGAACTAGATTGTATCTGTAGACTATTGACTGTATAAATGCAAACGTTGGTTGATGGTTGCCTTAAGATAGTGTTCTAGCACAAAACTGGTGCTATTTTCATCTCAAATGGGCAGAGAAAGCCGGAAAAACACAAGAAAAATGGCAAATCCGGGTATCTCAATTCCCAATCTTGATAATCAGGGGTCAGATCAGATAATGAACAATCCAGAGGAGAGTTCCCAAATAGCTCTACAAACACTGGTGGCAAACATGATAAATGAGAAGTTTGACAACTTACAAAGGACTCTGTATGTGATAGGGAGAGAGAGGAGGCATCCCAAAAGTTTATACAGGAATATCATAAGCGTGAGGAAGCTACTCAAAAACTGATACAGGATTTGCGTGAACAACTTGAGAATACTCAAAGAGAAAGGGAGGAATGGCGTGAGCAGGCTGAGAACACTCAAAGAGAACTGCAGGAATCCCACGAACGGGAGGAAAGAGAACTGCAGGAATCCCACAAACGGGAGGAAGCTAATCAAAGAGTAATTCAGGAATTGAGAGACCAGGTAGAGAACACACAAAGATCACTAAAGGCATTCATGGAATCCACTAACAAAGAGCTGAAGGAAGTCAGGGAGACCACAAAGGGAATGCTGAATGGAACCCAACAGAAGGAATGGGAGTCCAAAGAAACCATAACCAATCAACTAAGTGATTTGAGAACAAACACTGAACACCAAATTAAGGAAGTAAAGAAATTCATACAAGACCTAAAACAGAGCTTCAACAAAGAACTTGAAACCATCAAAGCTGACCTATGAGAAGGAAAAGAGATAAAAAACAAAGTAGAGAGTCTTGACAGCAGGTTAGACCATGCAGAAGATCGAATCTCAGGGATTGAAGACAGCCTAGATATTATAGAGAAAGAACATACAACCATCCAAGACAAGTCCAAGAAGTATGATAGATCTATCCAACACCTGGAAGACACCATCAGAAGGCCTAATCTAAGGATAATGGGTGTAGAGGAGCACCTAGAAACAGAAGTTAATGGTCTAGGAAATTTGTTTAACAGGATCCTAGCAGAGAACTTCCCAAACATACAAAAAGATAGGCCTATTCAGATACAAGAAGCTTTTAGAACCCCAAATAGACCAGACCAGAATAGGACATCCCACCGTCACATTATAATCCACACAGGATCAACTCAGACCAAGGAAAAGATCCTTAAAGCTGTCAAGGAGAAAAGGTTAATCACCTATAAAGGGAAACCAATTAGAATCACCTCAGATTTCTCAGCAGAGACAATCAAAGCAAGAAGAGCCTGGAATGATGTATGCCATGCCCTAAAAACAAACAACTATCAACCAAGAATACTGTACCCAGCTAAACTCTCCTTCATAACTGAAGGCCAAATAAAAACCTTCCATAGCAAAGAAAAATTGAAACAATACATCTCCACCAAACCAGCCCTACAAAAGATTCTTAAAGATGTCCTACACATAGAAAACCAACAAGACCGCAACAAAGGCCAAGAAACTGCACCCAAACTGAGAATCCAAGAACCATAGGAAGAACCCAGTTTTCGCAGCCCCCAAGAAGGTGGATAACATGGCAGGAACTCCCAAATACCTCTCAGTCCTATCTCTTAACGTTAATGGACTGAACTCTCCAATTAAGCGACATAGACTGTCTAGTTGGATTAAAAAACAAGACCCTTCTATCTGCTGCCTGCAGGAATCACATCTTGCCCGTAAAAACAAACACATTTTCAATGTTAAAGGCTGGAACAAAATCTACCAAGCAAACGGCCCCCATAAACAGGCGGGAGTTGCAATCCTAATATCAGATAAAATAGACTTCAAATTAAAATTCGTGAGAAGAGATAAAGAAGGTCACTACATACTAATTAAAGGATCTCTCCTTCAGGAGGATATTACAATTCTAAATATCTATTCGCCAAACAATGGAGCACCCAAATTTATCAAACAAACACTACTTTCCCTCAAATCCCATATAGATCCAAAGACATTAATTGTTGGGGATTTTAACACACCACTCTCCCCACTAGATAGATCAACTCGGCAAAAACTCAACAGAGAAACCGCAGATCTAAACAGCTGCATAGATCAACTAGACTTAACAGACATCTACCGAACATTTCACCCAGCAGCATCAGAATACACGTTTTTCTCAGCAGCACATGGAACGTTTTCTAAAATAGACCACATTTTAGGCCACAAAGCAAACTTGTCTAAATTCAGAAACATTGAAGTTATACCTTGCATTCTCTCTGACCACAAGGGAATAAAATTAGAACTCAACACCAAAAGCCACCAAAGAAAGTCCAGTATCACATGGAGGCTGAACAACACACTGCTGAATCAAGAGTGGGTCATGGAAGAGATTAGAAAGGAAATTCAAATGTTCATGCTATTCAACAAAAATGAACACACAAATTACCAGCTCCTCTGGGACACAGCAAAGGCAGTACTCAGAGGCAAGTTTATAGCTCTGAGCTCCTACATCAACAAATTGGAGAGATCTGAAAATAACAATTTAATGACACATCTAAACCTCCTTGAAAAAGAGCAGCAAGATAAACCCCAATCCAGTAGACGGAAAGAAATAATCAAAATTAAATCAGAATTAAATGAATTAGAATCCAAAAAAACTATAGAAAGAATCAACAAAACAAAGAGTTGGTTCTTCGAAAAACTTAACAAAATTGACAGACCCTTAGCAAATCTTATCAGAAAAAGAAGAGAACACACCCAAATTAATAAACTCAGAGATGAGAATGGAAACATCACCACGGAAACAACCAAGATTCAGAACATTATAAGGGAATACTTCTCAAAACTTTATGCTAATAAGTTTGAGAACTTGACAGAAATGGACCTTTTCCTAGCAAATATTGACATGCCAAAACTAAACCAAGATGAGTTAAACCAGCTTAACAGGCCCATATCAAGCATTGAAATAGAAACAGCAATAAGAGACCTCCCAGCTAAGAAAAGTCCAGGACCAGATGGTTTTACAGCGGAATTTTACAAGGCCTTCAAAGCAGAGCTCACACCAATACTCCTCCAACTCTTCAATGAAATTGAAAGAGAAAACTCACTACCGAACACATTCTATGAAGCCATCATAACCCTCATCCCAAAACCAGGCAGGGACTCATCAAAGAAAGAGAACTATAGACCCATTTCTTTGATGAACATTGATGCAAAACTTCTCAACAAAATTTTGGCCAATCGACTTCAAGAATTCATCCAAAAAATCATACACCACGATCAAACAGGATTCATTTCAGGGATGCAAAGCTGGTTCAATATACGCAAATCAATTAATATTATTCATCACATCAACAGGAGCAAGAATAAGAACCACATGGTTATCTCAATAGACGCAGAAAAAGCATTTGACAAGATCCAACACCCCTTTATGATGAAGGTTTTGGAAAAATTAGGAATCCATGGAACATTCCTCAATACAATAAAGGCTGTATATGACAAACCTACAGCCAGCATTATACTCAATGGTGAAAAACTAAAGCCATTTCCTCTTAACTCAGGAACAAGACAAGGATGCCCACTCTCTCCACTTCTCTTCAATCTAGTATTAGAATGCCTAGCTACAGCAATAAGACAAGATGCAGACATAAAGGGGATCCAAATAGGGAAAGAAGAAATAAAACTCTCCCTCTTTGCAGATGACATGATCTTGTATTTAAAGAATCCCATAGACTCCACTCCCAAATTACTCAAGCTGATTCAAAACTTTGGCAAAGTAGCAGGTTATAAAATTAACCCCCAAAAATCAATGGCTTTTCTGTATGCCAACAATGAGAAAAGTGTGGCTGAAATTAGGAAAGCAACTCCATTTGTAATAGCCCCACAAAAAATAAAATACCTCGGAATTAACTTAACTAAAGAAGTGAAGGACCTCTATGATGAAAACTTTAAAATCTTGAAAAAGGAAATCAACACAGAACTTAAAAAATGGCAAAACCTCCCATGCTCCTGGATTGGAAAGATTAACATCGTGAAAATGGCAATACTTCCCAAGGCTATCTACAAATTCAACGCAATACCTATCAAAATTCCACCCTCATTCTTCAAGGAAATAGAAGAGGCAATCCAAAAATTCATATGGAACAATAAAAGACCCCGAATAGCAAAAACGCTCCTCAACGGAAAGAACACTGCTGGAGGAATATCAATACCAAATTTCAAACTCTACTATAAAGCCATAGTAATCAAAACAGCTTGGTATTGGCATAAGAACAGACCTCAGGACCAATGGAATAGAATTGAAAACCCAGAAATGAACCTACAGACCTATAGCCAGCTAATCTTCGATAAGGGAGCTAAAACAATAGAATGGAAGACAGACAGCCTCTTCAGTAAATGGTGCTGGCAAAACTGGTTAACTACATGTAGAAAACTAAAGCTAGATCCTTATATATCACCCTGCACCAGAATCAACTCCAAATGGATCAAAGACCTTGAACTCAAAGCAGACACTCTGAAAACATTACAGGATGGAATAGGAGAAACCCTGGGTCTCCTTGGCTCAGGCCGAAATTTTCTGAATAGAGACCCAGAAACACAACAAATCAAAGAAAGGTTGGACAAATGGGATTGTATAAGGTTGCAGAGCTTCTGCAGGGCAAATGACATAGCTAGCAAGATCAATAGAAAGCCCACGGACTGGGAGAAGATCTTTACTAGCCATACAACGGACAAGGGTCTCATATCTAAAATATACTTGGAACTCAAAAAATTAAACCACCCAACAACAAATCCTCAAAGAAACAACTGCCCAATAAGTAAGTGGGCGAAAGACTTAAAGAGAAGCTTCTCTGAAGAAGAAAGAAGGATGGCCAATAGTCACATGAAGAAATGTTCAACATCCCTAGCCATAAAAGAAATGCAAATCAAAACAACATTGAGATATCACCTCACTCCAGTTAGAACGGCAAAAATCAAGAACTCTGACAACAACAGATGCTGGAGGGGATGTGGACAGAAAGGAACCTTACTTCATTGTTGGTGGGAATGTAAACTTGTTCAACCACTTTGGAAAGCAGTATGGACTTTCCTCAAAAGACTTCACATAGAGCTCCCCTATGACCCAGCAATCCCACTTTTGGGCATTTACCCTAATGTTTACAAACAAGACCACACTAAAGCTACCAGCACAACTATGTTTATTGCAGCATTATTTACCATAGCTAAGATATGGAACCAACCCAGATGCCCCTCAGTAGATGAATGGATCAAGAAAATGTGGTATATATACACAATGGAATTCTATGCCTCCATCAGAAAGAATGACATTGCCCCATTTGTTAGGAAATGGAAAAACTTGGAAAAAATTATATTAAGTGAAGTAAGCCAGGCCCAAAGAAACGTAGGTCCCATGGTTTCCCTTATTTGTAATATCTAGTATATGTATGAGTCAAGCGGAAAAGGTCAGATAATGTGATGTCAGGAAAATGAACCCTTAGATGTGTATTTTAATGTTTTTTTTCTTTCATGCATGTGTTTCTAACACATTTATAAGATTATCTCTTTGTTGCTTTGTATGTCCCTCCTCCACAGTATAACCCCTGCTTTCACTATATTTGATGTCAGTATAACTTGTGGAGGAGATGGGGAAAAACCAGTTGTTTAAGGATACAGGTGGACCTGTTGCAACAATGAGAAGTACAAGTTGTCATGTCCAAAACGAGCTTTACAACGTTGGTGCGGGGGGGGGGGGGTGGGGGGGGTGAAGGAGAAGGATTGGGATTAGGGGGGGAGGGGGGAGGCTGGGAAGGGATGTGAAGGATAAACAAAGGAGGAGGCTGCAATACTTGGTAAGAAATGTACGCATTATCCTGCCCATGTAACTGTAACTCCTGTGTACAGTATGTTCACAAATAAAATTAAATTAAATTTAAAAAAAAATTAAAAAAAAATCATCAAAGGGTAAAATATGCTCTTTTCAACTATGTAAGAACAATAAATGATGTCAACCAGTAACTGGTGTAACTATGTTGTCAGTTAACAATGATTAGGATACACAAAATTATAGATAAACTAATAAATTGATAGGCCTGAATCATCTTATGGAATAACTTGTTATAATATAAATCGAGGCAAGACATTTCAAAAACAGCTTTAACACTTTAAAATGTTCTATTGAGTTAAAATGGTAGGGTGAAAGATAAGGAGATAAAGTCCTAGGAATTCAAATAGAATTCTTTCTCAGTGTTAGCATTAAGCTTAAAGTATTACACTATGTACAGTTTAAATAAGTGATAAATCTTCAGTTATACAATTAAAAGAATTGGGTATCTTAAAGACCAAATTTAAGTAATATATCCTAAGGAAAGTTAATAATGTAAGTAACTCTGCCTGAAAATTGAGTAAAGCAAATTTTAACAAAATTACTTGGAAGCACAATTTCTACCAGAGTAAATATAAGTAAATTATGAAAATCAGTAAATATCTTCAGGATAAGAAGCAGGCTATGCAAAATTCTAATGTGCTTATTTTATTATATATATATATATATATATATATACATATGTATGTATGTATGTATATGCACTAACAAAGAAAAGGACTGTGATATATTGGTTTTTTGTAGCTTTTCATCTGTATGAAAATTCATTGCTGGTTAATCATGTCTTATTTCCAGATATTAAGCTTCTCATAATTTTTGATAGCAAAATGGGAAAAAGTAAAACTCTTCTTGTTACACACGTAAGATAGCTTTTCAATAAAAATAACTGAAAATTGCAAACTTGCCAGGGAAACTGCAGACGGACAGCGCTAGCTTTCAGCAGGAGAATACCAGCTTACATCTCCTCTTTTTTAATTAACAGTGCTAATTCCAAACATCATTTACACCATGCTCTTGAGTCTCTAAGGATTTACTCAATATCAGGAGCTAATGGTTGGTTAGAATTCATAGGAAATTAATAGTTTTAAAGAATGAACGCTATGTTGAAAATGATTTGGAGAGATTGATACTCTAAAAGCTGAGAATATATTTTTAATGACCACATGGTACATTTTAAGTGACAGTGGAGTTTCTATGTAGTACAGTGACATATCAAATGATTTTCCTTTAATTTATTGTAGACATCCTAAACTACATCGCAATTTCCATCCGTTTCTCAATCCATAAAAAATGTTGGCAGTTATTCCACAATGTAATGAGTATTTATACATTACTGATTTCAAGAGCAGAGAAGCAGAGAAGCTTTCTATCCATACAGCGTGATACCTCCAAAAATGAATACCTCAGCCTCAGTCACTGTCATGCTCTTCAAGAAATCAGTTAAGCACTGCAAAACTTTTTTTTAAGGTGTCATTACCTTAGAATAAATAATTCACTACAAAGGTCGTTACCCCAGAATAAGTAACTCAAAAATTAACTGAAGTTAATTATATTCCACAGAAGAATTTTATTTCACTGTATTTAACAAATAAGTATGCTCACATGTGTAGCACAATGAAGTATGAGTAGAGTCAAACAGCACAGGAAAACCAGTCATGCTACACATTTCCACTGGGTAATAAGCAGACCATTAGCTGTGCAGTTTTGTAAATAGTATTGTGTTGGAGAAAGGCAAACAATACAATGGCAACCCTATTTCCTGGGTGCTGATTGACAAATAAATCAAAGAAAAGCCCTGTGTCTGACTTCAGAACTACTGCTGTCTATTCCTCCAGAGTCTTTTCGTGTTCTGAGAATTGTGTTTTATAAATTTATACTTTCTTTTTTTTCTGTAAGCTGGATAATGTATTTCCTATACTAATACTTTATATCATATACCAGGGAACTTTCTGTGGAAGGCCACATAGCAGATAATAAGTATATAGTAAACATTGTAGATAGCACATAGCTTCTCTCCCTTGTCTTTCTCCTTCTTGCTCTTGCACCAACACTTAATTCTTTTTAAATCCTATGTTAAAGGCATTTAAAAATAGCATATAGGATGCAGTTTTCTGACGCTTTTTATATGGTTGTATCTTTTAATACGTATGTTTCATATACATATATTTTTAGATCTGCGTAATTTTATTTTAATTGAAATTAAATTCTAATTTTATTGAAATTAGCTTTATAGACTCGATATGTAATTAGATATAACAGTGTGCAAGTCGTGATTTATTTCTCAGCTGTCTCATTTGTAACTTGGAATCATAGCTGTCAGAAAGTTAAATTAGCTGATCTATGTAATCCCCAGTACAGAGCATGACATACATAATAGATACTTAGTGAATGTTATTGATTTCTTTTGTGGGTGCAATATATCCACTCAGACACTAAATATATATCCTACAGACACCAAAAATGATATCTAAATTTATTTTTTCCTAAGATAATTTTGTATTCTCTAATATGAATTGTTGAGCCCTCTTTTATTTTTATTTATTTACTTACTTATTTTGCTGCAAAATGATTTTAAGTTACTGCCAAGTTTGGCTGTCTATTTTGGCTGCATGAAAATCAATTAGATGAGATTAGTAGCTATCAGGATTTTCTGCTATGGCCAGTATTTCTCCTTTCCTTGATGTTCCTGTCCTAAGTAAGTCGACTATATGTTCCCAAAATCTAGTCTAGGCATGTAGTTGGTAAGAATCATTTTCTATGTAAGAGATATCTGAGGAATATAACAAACTTTGGTAGAGGCCAGAGTCCAACCCTGGACTATAAGTTTCTTTTTGTTGTTGTTGTTGTTGGTCGTGGTTCTTGAACTCTGGGCTTGGGTGCTGTCCCTGCGCTCTTCAACTCAAGGTGAGCGCTCTACCGCTTGAGCCACAGCGCCACTTCCAGTTTTCTAGTGGTTTATTGGCGATAAGAGTCTCACGGACTTTCCTGCCCCGGCTTGCTTTGACCCACAATCCTCAGATCTCAGCCTCCTGAGTAGCTAGGATTACAGGTGTGAGCCACTGGCGCCTGGCTGGACTATAAGTTTCTAAGTTAGTTAGTTTCTAAGTCATGGTAAGTGGATTGTGTCGTTTTTTAGACTATTTTTCCCTGACTTCATCACGGGTCAGGTACATTGTGCCTAGGATGCAGTGGGAAAGAAAGAGACTTACCAACTTCTCAAACTTACTACTTATCAAAATATACTTCTGGAATAAACAATGATCCTTCCTTCCTCTGGTCTTTCTATACCTAACTAGTCAGAACCCAGGAACCTCCTGATATTTCTGTTCTTCAAGAAGACGTACAGATTCCAACCATTTCCATACACTTTTGAGCTGCATGCAGGTTGAGTATTCATAGAATTGCATCACCTATAGCAAGCTGAACACTATTGAACTTCATGGTACACTGTTGGCCAGGCCTACCTCCTTCTCTCAGGCTATAGTTCTGTCTAAAGCTTCTATAGATCATTTTGCATGCTTCTTTAGTGCGATTTCAGTGAGATTTATGGAAATAAACAATTAAGCATAAAGGCTCAGTCCAGCAACCTACTGCAGGTTTGCCGTGATACTTTGTAATGTTTGAATCAGGAGCTTTTTGGGAGGAAGGAACTTTTGGCCGGAGGAGGGTGAAAGAAAGCATGGTGATTAGGGGGTAGAAATAGGAGTAAATATAGAAGTGCAGTGTGTGTTTGTGTGTGTGTGTGTGTGTGTGCGTGTGTGTGTGTTAAGACAACCAAAATTTTAAAATAGAGGGTACCAAAGAAGGTAGTTAAGAAAAAAATAATGTAAAAAAAGTCATTAGATCTATCTATCTATCTATCTATATCTATATCTATATATCACAGTAAAAATCCTTTCTAAAGAAATTCTAGAATTTTTTCCCCAAAGGATCTCTCGCCTCCCAAACTTTGCAGATGAAAGCCGAGAATCCTGTGGTTCTCCATAGT
The DNA here is from genome assembly GCF_019054845.1 of Dipodomys spectabilis. Lineage (NCBI taxonomy): Eukaryota > Metazoa > Chordata > Mammalia > Rodentia > Heteromyidae > Dipodomys > Dipodomys spectabilis. Next base: position 6,955,321 of record NW_024870700.1, read on the forward strand.
ACACAATGGCTCTAGAAATTTCCCTCTGTACACATCTGGAAGACAATGTTGCACAGAGATTAGCCTTACCAAGTTACCTGGTGCATTGTTCTCTGGGATTGCTGTGATGAAGTGATGGATAGAAGTCATGGAGATTTATTTATTATTGACTCTGGAGGCTAGAAGCCAAAACCCGGGCCTCACTCAGCATTACCTTTCTGAAGGGTGTCATTCCAAAATGCAGTCAGGGAGGGTAAGGAATTCAACCTAGGAAATAGGGGTGAGGGGCTCAAACTCAGGGTGCAGTAACTAGCTCTACAGTTTGAAATCTCTATATGTTCCATCTGACTGCACCAACATGTCTTTTAAAAGCTATGTAAAGCAGCTCCTAGAAAGGAGCTGATCTTCTAACATTACTCTGTTCTGCCCGTAGGGGCAAACTACCAGGACTTAGCATGCAAGCCTCGACCAGAGCCTGTGACTTAAGCCATTCAACTGCTTCCCATGCACAGACACTTGTGGGAAGCTTGGCTTCCCTAAGGAATGAATAATAGATGTTTCAAATGAGTTCCAACTTGAAAATTCTTTGTGGAGAAGATATTTATCCCAAAACCATGAACTACAACATGAACCTGATAAGCTGGCTGGCTGACCCGGCTCTTAAGGCAGGAAGAAGCCAGCTAACAAAGGCTGGAGCCGATGGCTGGAAGAGGCTTGGGAAGGCTGTAAGAAGCATCTGGACCCACGTGTAGGTGAGAACAGATCTGTTCATCCACAAGGGCTCAAATACTAGTTGCCCAAGATAGACTGGTCACAAACCCGTAGGGTAGTGCCCAGTATGCTAGTCTTGGTCATAGAAGGGGATGCTTGGGTTGTGAACTACAACTCATCCATAATCTCTTCTGACTCATTTTCTGGTAATCCAAGGAGGTCTCATGAAAACATCCATCCCATCTATTTGTGACATCATGCAGTTCTCACTTTGTCCTGTTTGGGAGGTCTTGATAATATTGTCTGGACCATTGTAGGCACCTCTCCTCTAACATTTCAAGAAAAATTGATTCCAAATACACCCTCATCAATTTTCCATATACTCAGTCTTTTTTGTGCCTATTGTTCATCTGAAAGTGGAAATAATTATTTTATTGATATCCTAACCTTATCCAGACAAAGTGAGATAATGTTAATAAACAGTAGGGTCCTTTGCCACATACTTAACACGCATATTCTAGGTTGTATCCTTTTCACTGGGACTGCTACCTTTACATGTTTCATTCAGGGTAGTTTTTCCCCTTCAGGTCCCAGGCATATGGCAGAGAACTCAATATGGAAACCCAGATGCGTTGGGGAGATGTGACCGGGTTGAGAGATGGTTGGGTACCATCTTTTCTGTCTCTCAGAAGGAGTGAACAGATGCTGAGGAGAGATTTAGAATCTATACATGCAAACAAGTCAGTGGACCAGAGCGGATAGTTTAGGATTCTATTATAAATCATGGTCGTTTGTCACTACAGGTAGAGCAGTAGCTGTGCTTAGAAGTTTGTCAGTCTCCTGAGAGCCATGTCCCTGGAGACTCAAGACACTTTGGGATGAACAAGCCATCTGGTTTGTAAGAGCAAATCAAGTATATAGGAAGTAAACAGAAACCTACTTCTGGAAAGTTCGATGGACAGTGCTGAAGAGACTAGTCACTCCACGAAGTCAGGCAGTAACCTAGAATGGCTCCAAATGACAGGTTTAAAACTAGGCTTTTTATTTGACATTATGGAAAAATCCTTGTCGTTGTGTAAATAAAAGACAATTTTAATGATAGGGTGGAATAAGAATGAGAGCCCCAAGAGCAAATGGCTGAGATGGGGCCAGTGTGGGCTCTTCAGGGTCGCCCTGTCGCTCGGACTCTTCTCCCTGCCTTTACTCAGAACCTGCCATTGAGCATGATTAAAAGTAGCTTTGTCTTCTCACAGGGCACACCCTGACGTGTGCTTTAATCCTCATTCTAAAACCTAAGCAGTTTAAAGACTGTTAGGGTAGTAGTTAAATGAACATTCAAAGCTGGAGTTCTCCTTTTGGTCTTATATTGACCAACCCTCTGAAATGAGGCCAATACATAGCTGTCTTGGGGGCCCAGTTTAATGATTAGGAAAATGGAATCTGATCTCATTTCTATCCCTCATTATGTTCTATGTAGCCATCATATTTCTGTTAACTGTAACTTTTATTCTCCTAACTTGACATCTGAAGCAACACAGTTCTAGAAATCTAACTATTCTCTCAACCCAAGGGTCTTCTTTCATTCAGTAATTATAAGAGAAGCCATCATCATCTTTTCATGAGATTATTTTATCCTAATGGGCATTAAAAATAATACAACAAATAAAAGATTATGGAAAGGAACTCTGTAGAGAACTAGAGCAGATAAAAGGGGTTACAGTGGGAATGGGGGTTGAGGTAGGGGAGTAAGCTGGTGTACACAGTTGTCGTGAGATTATGCTGGAGAGATATCATTTGAGCAAGGACTTCCATGAGGGGGAATAAAACTTGTGGATGTCTAAAGAAAGACCTGGCTACAAAAAAGGCAAAAATAAAACTCTTCACTAAGAATTTTATTTCTTTATTTGTTGTGTTGTTTTATTGCCTTTAAATATATCACTGGGCATAACATGCCCACTTTACCTAGCAATAGACATTGAAGTCTTTCTTAATAGTATTTTATACAAGTATCATATTCAGGTAGCAATTTCATTGTGTCACTTCAATAATTAGTGAACTGACCAGGAAGTGCCAATGAAAACCACATCAGGTAATAGTTTCCTCAACCATTTACCAGATGTTCCTATGCGGTCAAGTTGAGAACTCAGGATGAACTCAGAGCAGAATCCTTGGACTTACTTGCTTAGTAGTGTTGTGAACCGGTGACACACAGGTGAAAGACTCTATTTTCTTATTCTCTTTTATCTAATTCATTATCTGCCTATTTCCATTGGTGTCTCCACAGTCCTTCCAACAAGACTAGAGTCACAAACTGTCAGTCCTGATCCGTATCTTCTCACCAACTCAATTACTGCTTACTTCTCTTTTCTAGCCGGGGGATGATGGGTCTGTATGAATTTTCAAAGATCGAATTTACTATTAGCACTGATTTTTTAAAAAATCTGTAATATTATGCTAGCATTTCCTCCCTGAAATTCTAAGCACATGAATTAATCACAAACCCATATTCTTCAGAAATACTGAAATTGCAATATTCATGTGTTTCCATATATCAAAATTGCATTTCTACGCTGCCATCTCATTTGAATTTTTTCCCATTATAATAAGTTACAAAGATGATCCATCATTTCTGCTTATCATAAGTTTCAAGACGAAATCTACATTACTTTTTCTAACATACTATTCAGGACAATTGTATAGTTAATATATCCCTAATACCAGGACATAAATTAATGCTCTTATTAACCTTAATTTTAACGAGTATTAAAAAATATCCTGAGTCTTGCAGAGTTGAAGAAGCCAACTGCTTTTAGCTTCCAGACTAAGAAATACGTACTGGGACTTTGTAATCGAATGAGAAATCTGCAGTTCTCTGATAGGTGTTGGGGAGAAGGGAGGGGAATGACACTGTTAAAGTCATGTGTCTTTACTGTTAGAAGGAGGAAGTCAGGGAAGCAAGACCCAGATTAGTGAGTCATGTTTGGATAATTGCATCTATCAGGAAAAGAGATACGTGGTTGTAGGTATGGTGGGGGGGGAAGGGTCACACACGAAATCAGTTGAAAGGTGGTAAGAAAGGTAAAAGGTGCTGAGAAAACTACTAAAGCAGACTGAGATAGGATATTGGCTTGAAAATAAGCCAGTTGGCTGTGCCATGTTTGAACTCAGTTGGGAACATCTAATATTTCGAATTAAGAGATGTCTATCCCAGATGATTCATTTAGGAATAAATAGTATATAGATGACTGAGGCATTAGGATTAAGTTGAATAGTCAGGAAAGAAAATATGGGGAATAAGAGAGAAGAAAGCCTTGACAAATGGAATAGGTAGCCCTATGAATAAGTATACTTAATGCCAATTCTAAAGCACTTAGATTAAGTTCAAATTGAGCTTTACAGATGTATGATATTATACAACTCTGAAAGGAATAGGGTGCAGGGCTAAGAATTTAGGCTCTTGAGACAAAATATTATTTTATCACTTAATAGATATTTATCTGGGGCTAATTATTTAACAATTTGAGCCATAGTGTTTGAAGAAGAGAAAATGAGGATAAAATTGAAGAGCATTGTGAAGAATTATATTTTAAAAACAAAGGCAACTCATTTGCTATGCAGCAAGAACTTTGAATAATAAATAGTTCCCATAATACCAACTCTGTGACATTAGAAATAGAGAAAAAAATAAGTAACTCCTTAAATTTTTAACTTAAAAATGAATGTACTAATCATTACAAACCAGAATTATAATGAATCTTTTGAAGAAATATTAATATGTTCATTATTTATAATCACCATACATTTAAAAGATGCATTAAAATTGCACTAAAGGAAAGGATGCTATTTTAGACTTTTTTTTATTCAGGCTATCAGTCGTGGGGCCTGAACTCAGGGCCTGGGGAATGTCCCTGAGCTCTTTGGTTCAAGGCTAGCACTCTATCACTTTGAGCCACAGTGTCACTTCCAGTTTTCTGGTAGTTAATTGGAGATAAGAGACTCACAGACTTTCCTGCCGGGACTGGCTTTGAACTGCAATCCTCAGATCTCAGCCTCCTGAGTAGCTAGGATTACAGGCATGAGCCACTGGTGCCCAGCTCCAATGCTATTTTTTTTTAAGTGAGAAAGAAGAAGCACTTGAATTAGTCCTTTCTAGAGAAATGAAATTCTAGAATTTCAGATTCATCACGGACTAATAAATTTACTTGAATATTTATGCCCAAATCTTATGTTTTGTTGTTGCAAAGTAATACAACAATATGATCAACGTGTTTTTCTTTTCTTTTTCTTGGAGGTTATCAATGTCATTTTCCTGTTATGTTATTAGCAAGATAAAGGAAGAACAGTCATTCCTGGCCACAGTTATTCTGAATCATTCTATTAATGTCTTATTATTTATACTTTTAATCATCCTTGTTCTCCCCCTTTGGATGATGTTGGCTAGGAAAAGACTTAACAGGAAAAGAGAAAATGTTTTCATTTCCTTTTAATACCTAATTCTATTGCCATCTTAGAACTTAAGCCCTTTGGAGGTTGAAAATGTCTTTTACTTTATTACAAAGTTTTAATCTCTACAAAGAAGGATTGCACTACACAGTCCTCATCATCAGTTGTTTCTTAATGAAGGCTACTGTGATTAAAATCAGGAAAGAAGATTTAAAAGTAGTTTGTAGACTTTGGGTCGCTTTATTTGCCATTAAATATTTATGCTACATCTTCATGGTTCTAATGTACAAAATTCAGTTTTGTAGAACTTCTCTGAGGTGGCCTAGAGTGTGACCGTAAGAGAGAGTGTCAGGCTGGACATAGATGGAAGGAAGCATGGTGCAAACTTTCCACTAAGCATGAGCAACATACATTAACATTACCTATTCCAGTCAGCTATGAAAGTCAGATCCATGGAAGGAAAAGAAGTACAGTGGGTACAACTTCAAGAAACCTGAACATCAAATACCCATCTAGAGTCATTTGTGAATGAGCTGAGAAAAGATGCAAGCTTGGCCATGTGCTAAGCCCTGTGTTACGTTGTCTTAACTTCACTTTAAAATGCTGAAAGATTTGCAGTTTTAGTCTGTTATTCACCATTCCTTTAATTTCCAGCCTGTGAAGAGCACGTACACTCTGTGTGTGTGAGTGTGTGTGTGTGTGTGTGTGTGTGTGTGTGTGTGTGAATTCTTTCAGCAAATAGTAGGCGGTACATGAGTGGTAGTGTTTAAGATGCTTTGTGGTTGCCAAATGTGTTTGGTCCATTTTGTGTTGCTATGACAGGGGATACTCACATAGAAAAGAGCAATCACTTGCTTAGTTTTGGAGCCTGGTAGTCTTAAGATTGGCAGCTCCATTTGTTTGTTTTTTTGTTGTGTTTTTTACATATTTTATTGCAAAAATGCTGTACAGAGGGGTTACAGTTACATGAGCAAGATAATGAGTACATTTCTTATCAGATCCACTTGTTTAGTCTCTGGAGAAGATACCATGGCTGCCTCACAAGATGCAGAGGCTTATTATGGTGGAAATGTCAGTGAGAGAAGAGATCACAAATGAGAAAGGAAACCAATGGGGAGGAAGGTACTTCTTTGCTCTTTCTAAAAAAGAATTATTTTTAATTGTAAAAATACTGTAAAGAGAGGTTACAATTACATGGGCAAGGTAATGAGTGCATTTCTCATCCAGCATTGTTGCCTCCTCCTTTGTTTCCCCTTCCCATTCCCTCTCCTCCCACCCCTCCAGCCAAAGTTGTAAAGTTCGGTTTTAGACACAACATCTTGTACATCTCATTGCTGCAATGGGTCCACCTGTATCCCTATTTAAACAATTGGTTTTTTTTCCCTTCCCCTCCACAAATTATACCAACATTAAATACAGTGGAAACGGGTTATACCGTGGGGGAGGGACATACAAAGCAACAAAGAAATATCTTATAAATATGTTAGACACTAAAGCAAGAAAGAAAAAACATTTGAGTCCTTATCTTGGGGTTCATTTCACTTAACATCAACTTATCTGACCATTTGTGCTTGTCTCAGACATATACTAGTTATTGCAAATAAGGGAAACCATGGGACCTATGTTTCTTTGGGTCTGGCTTACTTCACTTAATATAATTTTTTCCAAGTCTTTCCATTTCCTAACAAATGGGGCAATGTCATTCTTTGCTCTCTTATAATAATTCACTCTTGCGGGAACGAACCAGGACCCGACAAAGAGCTCCAGCATTCCAGTCAAGGGCAATTCTCCATGTCACCTAACTCCCTGTACTAGGATCCATGTTACAAAGATTCCACCCTGGGAACCAGGGTTAACTTTACCGTAACAAATTCAGTATGGACACTGGAAAGCTTCCGGTTTACTCTCTCAAATTGTTATTTGTGTCTTGTTTTTTCCTTTTACTGTTTAAAATTCTGTTTAAAATGTCCTTGTTTGTCTGACTTAAGGCACCTCATTTGATAGAATTGCATTTTATTCTTTGGCTTAGTGTTGTCCTGTTACTAGAGCTAGTGAGGAACAACTACAACATTATTTTCTGCTTTCTTGTCTTCTGTGGCATCATTGTAGGTTTGACTCACAAGATTGAAGCCCAACTTTCCCTTCTTTACTTCCAGTCTCCTGTTCTGACTCCTCTAGTGTTTATGGCTAGCTGGAGCCAGCTGGCTGGGTTGAGTTTCAGGAATGACTTGGGCACTGGGGATAATATGGTTCATTTACTAGCATCTGACTTGCTTTGGCCAGAAGAACAAATCTCCCAAACAACATTTACAAAAGGCTCAATTCTTAGCATGTCAAGCTCTGTAACAATCTTCTTGGAAAAGACATAATGTTTTTCCTTTATCCTAACTCATTATCACATACTTCCTCTTGTAAATATTAACGGTAGACTCTAACTAAAAAATATCGCAGAAAATGCTTAAATTCTCCAAATGAAGGTAGAGGAAGAGCTAAATCCACAAATCATTCAAACACATTCAGCAACACTTGGTTCCTAAACCCCATTTTCTAAAATAAACATTGTATAATCTGTAAGTGCTTAATGAATTGCTTTTCAGTCCCAGGGAAGTCATTTTAAAAAATCATAACAACACATTCACTATTCATTGCTTTAAACTCTAACTTTGGTTTGGCAGATGGGTTTTGTGTTGGCAGACAGATCTTGCCGATGAAATATAAAAGACCATTTCTTTAAATTTTACACATGACTATAATACCAATAAACTAGAATTCAATAATTGAATAGCTTTTAGATCATGTTGCTCTGAACAGTGATGCTCCTTGTTTTCTTATAAAGGGGGTGAGAAATGGAAAAAGTGGGTTCAATAAATGCAGCAGAGGGGTTATGTCAAAAGCTTCCATAGTAGTTTCTATTTAAGGTTCTGAGGCGGGCACAGCTAGACAGAGACGGTGAGTACAAGGCCTGGCACTGAAGGAGTAGAAATTAAATATAGATATTAAAATATAAGATATATAGATATAGAAATTAAATATAGATATGGAGACAGAGGCAAGCAGGCAAGCGAGCAAAACCGCCCCTTTAAACAGTACGATGGCAAGGGTAGTGAGCTAAATTGGTAGCCTGAAAGGTTAACTGGAAATTTTTGCCTGTGCCTGCCTCAAGTCTCCTGATCTCTGCCCCCACAAATGCTAGGATTACAGGCATGAGGCACTGGCTTCCCGTGCCAGTATTAACAAGGAGGCACATCTGATGTCTTCAGAGTACCAGAAGGAGGGGATGTGTCCTAGACTGGAGTTTACAAAGAATGAAATTCAAAACCACTGGGTGGTTATGAACAGAGAAAAAAATACAATCTGATTTAGAATGATTCACTTAGTATCACACGTGAAATGCTTTGCTTGGTCTCCACAGCTCTTTGTTTCTTCCAAGATGAAGAATAGAGTCATTACTCTTCTACAGAAACTTATCTGCCCTCATGCAGCATCAGCCACTCCTGCCTTGGACCCTACGTTCCAGCCACACCAACTGAAATACACACCGAAAGGTAAGCATCTGACCACATCCGAGTCCTGAGTCCAGCATTCTTCCCTCCAATACACACGCGTGCGCGTGCACACACACACACACGCACACACACACACACACACACACACACACACACACACACACACCTCTTCAATAATACTACTCAGCAATAAAACTGTTCAGCAATGTTTTCCTGTATGATTCCTTTGCTCTACAAAACGACCCTCTCGTTAAAAATTTACTTTGGGCCACACACCATGTTAGGTGCCCTGAATACAATAGAGAATATGTCTGTTATCAGGAATCTAAAATGCATTTTAAAACAACCACATATACAAGGTTTATGTGTAATACTCAAAATAATTAGTAGGTGAAACTTTTAAAATTTGAAGAATATCATCAGAAATCTTTGTCCTCTCAATGTTCTTGAAGTGTTATATGAAAATAATTTATTAATAGTATTATATTAAAATCATTTATTATATTAAAATCATCTTAAGGTTTCAATTTGATTCAAATTAAAAGGTTTATACTATTTTGTTAAAATCATATCAAAATTCATTTGAAATGAATAGATTCATATATTTACAAATTTTATTTCCTTTTATGAAAAGAATATTCTGTAATAATATGAATAAGTGTTAAAAGTAAAAACCAAAATGATAATTAATACAACTGTATTTAGAAAATGTTTCTTAAGGTTTTAAATTTAAAATATAAATCTCTATAAGAGAAAATGCTATGATGGGTCAGTATATGAAATTTGAGTTCTTGGCTATTGTTTAAATCACTCTCAAATATTAAGCCAGGACAATTAAGCACAATTATCTTTTCCACAGCAAAATGGTTTGTAAGTGGCAACAGATGGAAATTTTGGAGAGCTATCAACCACTCAACTTCACAAATTATTAAACAGCTCAAAGTTTTGTTTCTCAGGTAAAGAACTCCAGTGGCTAAGACTTAGTTATATTCACTTAATTATGTTAAACTGACAATCTGTTTTATGTACATACTTGTTTACATATGTCTTTAGTATGAAATACTTATCTTCATATATAATTATGTTTGTATTTATATCTTATATCTTTCTTATATTAAATTTAAGACTATAAAAATTATGACTTAGAAAATTTGAAAAATCTCCCAAGATCTTCAGAGGTGGAAATTTGCCCTAAGGTTTACATGATTTTAAATTACTTTTTATCTTGATGAGAAGCAAGAAGAGTTGAAAGTATTTATGAAGACCAGACATCTATTTAATGTTCCAGCTGTGGGCAAGAGTATAGGACCTGGGAATAGTTAATATTATATTCTGTCAAATTTCTAAGATGTCATTGGTATTTTGGAATCTACCAGCATGGCTGACCAAGTTATTGTGGAACCTCATCATCCCAGAAATAAAACACTCAAATCTGGGAAAACATATTTGTGTATAATAATTCAGATCTAGCTAGAAAAGATTCTAGTCTAGACTCTGGTTTGAAAAAAACATTTGGTGAGAAAGTCTATATATCTTGAAGATGTAAGACTACCAAGGAAAGGAAATGAACCTAAAATTATTCTAGGATGGATAAAATAAGCTCTGGGGAAAATTGCCACAAAATATGAATTTAATTTATTCTTCAATATAACAGTTTAAAACAGATTTTCAATTAATGGACTGAAAAAAAGAAAAGTCACAGTAAGACGTAAACATAATTAATTAAAAGAATACAACTCAAAGACCACCAAAAAAAGGTGGGAGAAAAATGCTTTTAAAAAAATCCATTATAGCCAGGAGCCAGTGGCTCACGCCTGTAATCCTAGCTACTCAGGAGGCTGAGATCTGAGGACCACAGTTCAAAGCCAGCCTGGGCAGGAAACTCCGAGAGTCTCTTATCTCCAATAAACCACTAGAAAACCGAAGTGGCACTGTGGCTCAAGTGGTAGAAGGCTCGCCTTGAGCTGAAGAGCTAAGGGACAGTGCCCAGGCCCAGAGTTCAAGCCCCACAACGGACAAAAACAAAAAAAAAATCCATCATAGGGCTGGGAAGGTGGCTCAGTGGTAGAGTGCTTGCCCTGCATGCATGAGGGCCTGGGTTCAATTCCTCAGCACCACATAAGCAGAAAAAAGCCAGAAGTGGTGCTGTGGCTCAAGTGGTAGGGCATTAGCCTTGAGCTGAAGATCTGAGGGACAGTGCTCAGGCCCAGAGTTCAGGCCCACGACTGACAAAAAGAAAAAAAAATCCATCATATGAAACCAGGCTCTGGTGGTTCACAGCTATAATCCTAGCCACTCAGGCGGCTGAGCTTTGAAGATTGTGGTTCAAAGCCAATTAATTACCAGAAAACGGAAGTGGTTCTGTGGCTTAAAGTGGTAGAGTGCTAACCTTGAGCAAAATAGCTCAGGAATAGTGCCCAGGCCCTGGGTTCGTGCCCCATGACCAGCACCACCACCCCTACAAAAAATAAAATTCTATCACATGTAAGTAAAGGTCTGAACTTAAAAGACAGAATGATGAGTGCTAGCATGTCTAACAAGGATTGGACATAGTAGAAAGAACACAGTTTTTTTTAAAAAATAAAACTTAAGATAATGTTACCTGATTCAGACAAAGCAGATCTGATTATATGGGTAGATTGCTTTTAATACCAAAAATCATGGATTAACGCAAGTTATACTAATAAATCCTACCAAGGAAACCCAACATAGAAGGTCAATATACTTTCATAAAAATGGTCTTGAGGAGAAGAGCTCAATAGCTACGCATATAGACCAAACAAAATGATGCTACGCGAACTGAACTCCAAGACATGGACACAAGAGGTTTTCCTTTGTTGTTGTTGTTTTTAATGTACTGTGTGATATCTTGTTTCTTTTGTATGTTCTTCCTCCCATGGTATATCCCCTGTTGTCACTTTATTTGGTTTTGGTACTCTGCTATTGGATATACGTTTATCTGAATTAGGGAAGGGAAGGGGAGCAACAGAACGGAGAGACCAAGGACAAGGGGGAAACCATTGCAACAGCACTATTCATAAGACAATGTGCTGGAAATGATCGGCACAACTTGGGGGTGGCAGGAGGGAAAGTGGGAGAAAAATGAGGGAAGGGAAACAAGTTGGACGAAAATGTACTTACTACCTGACTTATGTAACTATAACTCCTCTGTACATCACCTTGACAATAGAGAGGAAAAAACAAGATGTCAGTAGTTAGATACAACAAAATGGTGAGAAAAATGGTGAAGCAAAGCCACAGCGATTCTCACAGGACAACGTGTTGGAAATGAACTTTACTACTTCAGGGGGGCATTGGAGGGAGGGAAAATAGAAGAAAAACGAGAGGGAGGTAACAGTGTTTGACAAGAAATGTACTCACTATGGACGTATGTAACTGTAACCTCTCCATACATTGCCTTGACAATAAACTTAAATTTCAAGAAAAAATGAATGTCTTGAGGTCAGGTTACTAATGACCTTAGAGATGAGCTCAAGGGAGAAGGCCTGGAATTGAGTGATGGAACCCTGCCTGTAGGAATCTATCGAGGAGAAGGTTTTGGGGAACACGCGGAGCTTGTTACATGTTTTCAGGACTTTGGAACAACAAAGGAGGTCCCCTACACAGGCAAGACCAAAGTCCGAAACGCTCCCCTTTTGAAGGAAGGGAATGCTAGGAAGAAGAGGAACTAAATTTCAACCAGAATTTGCCCGGCTCTGGGTAAATAAACCCCTGTCTGTCCCAGGAGTTCACTCTCTGGCTTTGGATTAAGGTGACTGTGGTGCCATCAAGTGCCAAGATAAGGGAAGGAGCGTTCATTCTGAGACAGAAAAGCTTCACCCGAGAACTCCAACTTCACTACAGATACTCTAATTCAGGTAAAGTTCCCAATGCATACTACTCAATATTGAGGGTAGAAGGCAAGATAAATAGAAACCAGCCAACAACAAAAAGCAAAATCTTCCAAGTTGCATTCAGTTTGTCAGACATATTGAAAATATAACATCATTTTTGAAGAGACTATGAAAGATGTGAATTTGTTAAACATCTGGAAGAGGAAGCAATATAAAATGTTTGAGGATGCAACTGCATCATCAAATAAAATCACAAACAGAGCTCATTTTATGATTTCATTAGCACATTGGACAAGCAGAAGATAGAATGAGTGATTTTGAATGTAATTACAGCATCTGCATGGGTGCAAACCTTTTTTTTTTTTTTTTGGCAAGGGTCATTTGAATACTTAATACGGCATTTGCAGTGTGAATAAGGTGAAAAGCCAAAGCATACAAATCACAATGAGAAGCACATCCAATTGATACCTAAGAGAAATAGGAACCAAATTCATCAGAAAAGGTAATGTTTGAAGTCATAACATCTTCAAATTTTCTTACAATCATGAAAACGGCCACAGAATACAAGAAACCAAGAATTAAATAATGAGTACTATAAAGCGTTAAAACTAGAAAACTTTTTTAAAAAGAAATCTACTTTGGACAAGATGTGGTTTCTCACACCTATAATCCTGTCTACAAATGTGGCAGAGGAAGGAGAGTTGTGGGCTGAGGCTGGCCCAGACAAAAAACAGGAGACCTAATCTGAAAAACAAAGCACAAAGCACTAGGATTATGACTCAAATGGTGGAGTGCCTGATTAACAAACATGATCAAATTCAAAAGAAATGTACTCATTACCTGACTTACGTAACTGTAAACCGTCCGTAGTTTTAAAATAGCAATAACAAATAGAGAAGCTGGGAAAGTGGCTCAGTGGTAGAGTGCTTGCCTTGCATGCATGAGGCCCTCGGTTGGATTCTTCAGCACCACATAAGCAGAAAAAGCCGGAAATGGCGCTGTGGCTCAAGTGGTAGAGCGCTAGACTTCAGCTGAAAAGCTGAGGGACAGCGCCCAGGCCCAGAGTTCAGGCCCCATAAGAGACAAATAAAATAAAATAAAAATAGAGCAACATAAAAAGTTGAGGGAAAAAATAATACAATAGTAAGTGCATTGATTAGTAGAAATTAATTTTGAGTGTATTTTTCTACACTATTTCTTAATAACTTATTCCACTTACTTGGCTTATATTGGTACTTCAGCTAGAAGGAAATGATTGAAATAATTATATTAAAACTATATATACACATATATATATATTTATATAGTCTAGCAACAAAAAGTGGCGGGAAAAATTAAACAATATTCAATAGATCAGAAAACATAAATAATAAAAATCTTTAATAAATTAAAAGGTAATACTTTAGAGTAATAACTGCAAAACTTTTCTAAGATAAAGACCTAAAATATTCATGAACAAATGAAATGTGTAAGACATTAAAAAAAACCAAAATCCCCAAAGAAATTAAAAACAATCTAAAATGAAATATAATCCTCATTGATTAAAAGATCCAATATTTATCCAATGAAAATTCATGAAAGCTTTTTTGCTCTAGGTTGAAATTGCTTTATTAATTTAGATACAACTCAAAAGACTTTAGGGTAACCAAACCGTCTTCAGGTCTTCAATAAAGCAACAGGAACCAATATATTGTGATATTGGAGCAGAAAGACAATTAGACTAGTAGCATGTGTAGAAGCCAGAAATAGAGGAACTTTGCACAGTCATTATGGTTCTTGCCAAAGCACCTATGCAACCCAGTTAGATAATTCACGCAATTTCAAAAAATGTTTGCTTCAGATAATAGACTCATCTTTATTCATTCATACATTTACCATTGTTATACCCCTGCTATATCATTTATAAGCATAAAAATACATTTTTATTTTATTTTATTTTATTTATTTTGTCAGTCGTGGGGCTTGAACTCTGGGCTTGGGCGCTGTCCTTGCGCTCTTCAGCTCAAGGTGAGCACTCTACCACTAGAGCCACAGCGCCACTTCTGGTTTTCTAGTGCTTTATTGGAGATAAGGGTCTCACGGAATTTCCTGCCCAGGCTGGCTTTGAACCACGATCCTCAGATCTCAGCCTCCTGAGTAGCTAGGATTCAGGCGTAAGCCATCAGCGCCCGGCTAAGCTATATTTGTATAATAGATAGTTATAGTACATGTTGGGAACAGCAAGAACTAAATAATCATGTACTGTCAACCCCAGAGAACTGAATAGGCATATATTGTAGCTACCTTTTAAAAAATGTTTTTATATTACTATTTGGAATTAAATAAAAACAAAGGGCAAAAAAGAAACATAAATAAAAGAAACAAATGAGAAAAATGAATAAAACTATTTAAATCCAAAGAGGATTAACTTTCGAGAGAATGTAGTATTCAAAAAGAAGTAAAATAATCTATCTTTGCAAAACCTTAAATATAGGCAAGTATAGGCACTCTCATAGATCTTACTGGCTTCTCTCAGTGTTCCAGTGTGATGTAACTAATAAGTCAAAAACATTTATACCTTGAAATAACGCCAGTATCCACTGTGTCTGTATTCTCTGGTGGATGGGAGGTATTTGCCTGGGTTTGTCATGAAGCTATTGGAGGTGGTGGCATCTTGACTGGAGTCACTAGCCAGTGCCCTGCCTATCTGCTTCTTTGTCTCTTTTAATGTCATTGTGGCCATCCTTCCGGACCTCTCCATGGGAGGTAGGCTCTGCAGAGCATCTTTTCCCATGGTTTCTGGCTTTCAAAATCAAGGAGTAGCAACTGCCAAGTGATTGAAGATGTGATCTAGCACCACAGTTACCAGGAGGCGCAGCAAATAGTTTAAGTTATAAGTACCTTATCATATTTTAGAACCCACTCTATATTCTACAGTAAAAGAGTTTTTAATTATCATTTTCAAAATCAGAACGATCCCACCCGTCCCATTTGACATTGATCTCTATGTGAAATGTCATAGTATACTACACATCAGTAATCTTAGTTTGGGGATTGTTTTTAGTATTTCAGGTTTGGGAGTGTGACTCAAGGGTAAAGTGCTTTTTTTCATTTATGGAAAGCCTTGGGTTTGACACACACAGCACAATAAACAAATGAGTATTTTGGCTTCATATATTATCTTTTTAAAATAACTGAAAGATGGTGTTATTTCAAAGTAAAAAAAAAAATCTCAGAGTAGTTCTTCTGTAATACTTCCCTTTCAACTTGATTGGAAAAATCTTGTTTGTAAAAAAAATTCTTTAAAAGTTGTAGTGAATGTACTATGGCATCTGTATAAAATGTGTAGAATGAAAATCATTGCAGCCTTTGTGTTCCTTCATTACCAAAATAGAACTGCAATTTAAATGTGAACTATAGTTTGGAACATTAGTAATTAGCTAATTTTACTGTTTGTAATTCTTTCATTCATTAATCGCTGTGAGAGGCGACGAACATTACAATGCAAGAGAAATGAAAAGGCTTGAGTGTCAGCTAAGGTTAATCACAGAACACAGCTTGCATTTTAATCTAGCACTGGTTTTGTAGAAATTTCCAACTCTTCAATCAAAAAGGCTTCTAAATGTCACTAGTTTTAGGGGAAGGATTTTAGTGATTTCATAAATTACTTTTCTGATCTTTACTGCTGTGTTTTATTTGCTACTTAATCTAAAATCAATAGGATGGACACTAAATGTATCTTGAATGTCAAGCCTACAAAATCTTGAGGACACTGGTCTCAGTAGGACCCAAGTAGGCTAGCCAGGGTTTTCATCCATCTAGGTGTCTCTTGTCAGTCAACATTTGTTGGTTATCTCTATCTGGAATAGCTTTCCTTCAGTTTGAGAAATCCTGTTTGTTCTCCCATACAGAATGCTGACATGTCACAAAACCCAGTGGCAAAGATACCCAAATTAGCTTATTGGCAACTGAAACAGATTTGCTTTAGTAAACTTTAACCTTCTCAACATTAGCATTTGATTTCAGCCAATATAGATTGGAAATAACTTGGGGAATTTGGGTAAAAAGCAGCAGTGAAAGAATACTAATTCCAATCTATACTAATTTTTTTTATATTAAGATTTATGAAAATGAAATCTTTCTTGAAAAAAAAAGTTATCCAAATCTCTATAGCTTTTATCCATAAATTCAGTGACGCAAGAAATAATGCCAGCCAAGTGCCAGTGGTTCCCTTCTGTATTCCTAGCTACTCAAAAGGACCACAGTTCAAAACCAGCCTCCTGAGTAGAGTGACTCCCAAGAAAGCATGATGAGGTCCTGAGTTTAATACTTAGTACTCTCTGAAAAAAAAGATGAAAATAAGTTTATTCTCATTTGAGAGGCTTGTTCTGTTTGGATAGGGAAGCTTCATTTTGGTCTCCTCTTCCCTCTACCAACGGCTAAATTTTAGCGACAGTACATAAGGTTTCAGTGTTTGACGGGATCATTTCTTGTCTTCTCGTCGGAGCATGGACAGTCAGAAGTGCAACTTCAAAGCTCCTTGATTCTGTGTTTCTAAAACTTTGGGAGATCATCTGTTTTTCTGTCATGTGGGCTATCTGGGATCTACCAAGTGATTCTCTTCTCTGCCCTGGAACCTGGATATCTCTTTGAGACCCTATCTACTCTGAACACCCCAAGTGTTTGTGCCCAAGGAACAAAGAATTCCTATGAATTATACATAAATATGTCTGTATGTATAGACAGGAAATATGTATTAAGAGTGTACTTCCAAATAGAAGATACTAAATTGAAGCATATGAGAATATATTCAATTTGACACAGACCTATAAGCCAAAAAGACAGCCTACAGAATGGGAGAATACTTTTGCCAGCTATACATCAGTCAGAGGACCAAATATACAGAGAAATTTAAAATACACAGAGAAACTTAAAAATTAAGCCTTAAAATAACCACAATTAATAAATGAGCTCATGAACCAAAGAGAATCTTCTCAGAAAAAGAAGTAAAAATGTCTGATAGACATGTAAAGAAATGCTCAATATCTCTGGCCATAAAGGAAATGCAAATCAAAACAATCCTAAGATTCCACCTCACTCCAGTAAGAATGGCCATTATCAAGCAAACAAATGATAACAGATGTTGGTGAAGATGTAGCCAAAAGGGAACCCTAACATGCTGTTGGTAGGAATGTAAACTTAGTCAACCACTCTGGAAAGCAGTGTGGAGTTTCTTCAAAAAATTATACATACAACTATCCTATGATCCAGCAATTCCACTGCTGGGCGTTTACCCCAAACCAGGATACAGTAAAGCCACCAGCAAAACCTGTTCATTGCAGCACCATTCGCCATAACCAAGGTTAGGAATCAACCCACATGTCCCTTAATGGACAAATGGACCAAGAACATGTAGTATATCTACAGAATGGAATTTTGCTCACCCATTAGAAAGAATAGTATTGTACCATTCATAAAGAAATGGACCCGGGCGCTGGTGGCTCACGCCTGTACTCCTAGCTACTCAGGAGTCTGAGATCTGAGGATCGCGGTTCAAAGCCAGCTCAGGCAGGAGAGACCGTGAGACTCCTATCTCCAATAAACCACCAGAAAACCGGAAGTGGCGCTGTAGCTCAAGTGGTAAAGTGCTCGCCTTGAGCTGAAGAGCTGAGGGACAGTGCCCAGGCCCAGAGTTCAAGCCCCACCACAGACAAAAAAAAAAAAAAAGAAAGAAAGAAATGGAAACTAAGTCAAGCCCGGAGAAGGAGACGAGGCATCTTTTTCCTTATACGTGGAAACGAGGTTGAGCCTACGAACTCCTAAGTGCGTATGTTGCGTGTATACAAATGTATTAACTGAAATACAGGAGACTCAAAGGAGATGTAAAACAGGATAATTGCTTAGAAAACCAAAATCAAAGTTCAGCAAAATAATACACCAGGAATCAGGGACTCAAAAGGGGTGGATGGGTTGGGGACAAGAGGAGAGAAGTAGAAGAGTGAATGAAGTCAGGAAGCCAATGGGAGAGAATGGGTGAAGGGTGGAGATGAGTGAGAATATTGAAGGGAGCGCAACTGCTCAGGATGTGCTGTATTCACACACTGTTTTGTTAAATAGCAAATCCTTGGTACAACCATTGAAAGATAATAATTTTAAAAGAAGATTGATCATCAACGGCAAATGGTAAATTTACTAAAAAGAGGAGAAGGAGTGTGCGGGGAGAAATAATATTGACATATCCTAGGTCGATGTATGAAAGGAGCATATATATAAAGATATAAATATAAATATATAAATGGGGAGGGGCAATAAGAGGGGTCCGGGAGGCAAGAAACAGTAATGGAGGATGAATGACATCAAAATACAATGTATGTATGTATGTATGTATGAAAATATCAGAAACCCCTTTGTACAATTACTATATGCTAAATAAATAAAATACATTCAGTATCATTACTTATACAAATTACACCGAAACACCATTACATCTTTAATATAATACCTTTTAAATGGCAAAATGTTGCTCTGTAGAGCAGACTTCTCTCTTACTGGTGGAAATGCTAGTTATTACTACTCTTAAACTTTTGGCAAATAGGATTTGTGTACAAATTTATGCCTGAAATGACATTGTAACTATGATTTATCTATTCATGTACCTACCCAACCATACTCACCTGGCCAGGTATGAATTATTTATAATATCCCAACTTTGTAACCAGAGGATGCCATATGAATAATTTCAGCATATTTATGAAATGGAAGGCTAAAAGTCCACAGTATTCTAGACATGATTCCCTAGACTATAGGCATCAGTGCACCTGAGATCTTGTTAGACCTGCTAATATGTAGATCAACCTCAGTCCTACTGGTCTGAAGAATCAGGAGAAAAGGTGTCTGCTTTCTGTATTTAACCAAACTTACAGGTGATTTTGATGCAGGCTTTGATTGAGAATCCTGCTTTATATGCAAGAAAAATGCATATGTAAAGAATATTCTGTCCTGTGTCAGACCAAAAATAAATCTGTGCTTGGAGGCTGAGAGCAAACGTAAGTATACTTTTGTATTTGCATGCTGGCTATCAGGTGTTTTTTTTTGACAAAACTCACAGATATATTCACATAAAATTTGCTCATTTCTTATTTATATGTCTTATTATCATAAAATAGTATAAAATGTAGTATGCCCCAATCTTCAGTTCATTTCATATCACACATTCAATGTGTCCTGCTCTCTCTCTTAAACTGGATACCGTCTTCCTCCATAAAATCTATTTGTTTAAGAAAAAATGACTCTTTACTGTGTGGAAGTACATTGCCAAACAGTTACATTCGCTTCACTAGCATGTGGCTAGTGAAGAGAATGTAGTAATAACTATACTGGAGAATGTTAGCAATAGTTATATTGGAGAATGACTGTAGTCATTCATGTCATTGCTGCCCATTTGTTCATTTTTGTTTGTTTGTTGAACATCAGCATGTGGTATGCATTGCACACATGTCTACATACTGTTTTGCTATGAAATAAAAGGGATCTGATTTTCAAGATAAAAGTACCGAGGCTTAGAGAAGCTGCATAATGTCCTCAAAGTAGTTTGTGACAAAACTTAAGATTGGAAATTAAGTCTTGAAAATTTCAATGTTTGGCTCTCTGTGGCTAACAGAAAGCTCTTATCTCTGTATTAGTACATTTGAATAACACTTTTCTTAACTTTTGATCTAAACCTTAATGAGTACTCAGTATAAACTAAGTAGATGTTCAAATAATTAGAATGACCCACAATCTAGTTTTCCATTAAGCTCAGATCCTAGAGATAACTAGGCTAATATTAACTTAGCTAAACTCATAAGAGGGGAAACAATGTTACATGATGTGTTCTATATGATGGGAGAAACTTGTAGAAAGAGTCAATCATTTTAAACGGTCAAGAGGCAAAGGAAAATCTACGAAACAGAAAAAGCAAATGCCAATATCCAGGATCTAGTAGAAAGGATTTCTTATTTTGAAATTCAGTTGGAGTAAAAATTACCTGGGGTAAACAAAAAGTGCTCATTTGTGATGTGACTGAAAGGTCAAACTTAGGTGTGCTAATGAGTTTTGGACTGTATCCACAAAGGATGCAGTTCTAAAGGATTTTATCCTGTGAAGAGTGTAATTCCTATAGAGTTTTATATTATCAATATCCTTCAGGCAGTGTGGTAGAAATTGATGATGTGAGAAGAATCGGGGTAACTGCTGTCAGAGATAAGGATCGAGAATTGGTGGGAATCATACAATATTTTTAGAGGGTAATGAATTACTAAGTAGAAAGTTGGAGTGAAAGCGGGGTGCCGGTGGCTCTAGCCTGTAATCCTAACTACACAGGAGGCTGAGATCTGAGGATCACGGTTCAAAGCCAGCCCAGGCAGCAAAGTCCATGAGACTTTTATCTCCAATAAACCACTAGAAAACCAGAAGTGGTGCTATGGCTCAAGTGGTAGAGCACTCGCCTTGAGCTGAAGAGCTGAGGGACACAGCACCCAGGCCCAGACAATAACAAGAGTGAACCTGTGAGACCAGTCACGAAAACTAATGTCTGGATAGGGAGAGTCAATGAAGACTAGATACAGCAATGACGAGCCCCATTTTGTTATGTTGCTCCTACCATGGTAATGCCCATAATCGTTTTTTAAATCTCTTTCCATGTATTTACCTTATGATACTAATGATTTCTCCCTACATTTCCCTCCTCTTCTGAGTTCACACAGTAAAGCCAATGAAAGGAATTGAAGAAACTTCAGACACAGTGAAGCTGAGACCCAAGCCATTCTCCCACTTCCGTAGATTACGGGTGAGGTGAACCTCTGACTTCACCATAGATTATTTACTTTTCCTGACAACCCCCTAGCAGGCCAGCCCGTAACATCAGGCCCCCAAACTCATCATTTTTAGCAGTTTAGTCTACTTCCCTCCAGTCTGGAACAAAACCTTTGCTGTCTAAAAACATCCGTGTCACACTATTCACCTTTGTAATAAACTCTATGCAGTTAATGGTGCTTTTGTGCCTTGTCAGTGCATTGCCCTGCATTATTATACGAAATAATGGTTCTTAATGTTTTATCTTTTTGTTGGGCTCCTTTTCCAACCTGCTTCTTCTACCCTGCTTAATATTTCCTATGTCTTCTAAGACAGTGACATTTTCCCCAGCTCTGTACACCAGGATAAAGCACCATTAGTAATTTTCATTCTAGAGCAGGGAGCTGGTTACCTAGCTTTCAAATTCCCTAAAACTTTCTTTCTGGCGGTGGGGGGGGGGGGGGGGAAGGAGGTGGGGGGGGTGAATGTCTACATTGTTGTTCTTGTTTTAATAAGTGATTGTACTCCATTTGGAGGGTTCTAGATCTGTCCTGGCTTCTTGTTGTTGGTACATCTGAGATATAATTTGGGTTAGTATGCCAGAGCATATAATAATGTCCACTGTCAGCCATGCCTAGAAAGATGATGCGATTAGGTCAATTATGCTGGGGTAGAGCCAGAATGCATGCTCTGGCCTCTGTCTCTGACCTCCTTGCCTGAAAACCTCTCTCTCAAACATCCTCTCCATCCACTCACTGGCCTTGTCCATCTTGCAAGTAGTACTTGAGAATCAGGTACTTTCTAGAACCTTTCTGCATTTCTGTACTCAGAACGGTGCCCACCAAGCTCAGTCCTCAATACTTCCATATTGAATAGGGGAATTCAATGGAACTAGTCACTTTTACAAATAAAAGGCTAAAGATGGAAATATTTCTTACTTTTCTGACAAGGGATACTTATCTGGTTCTCCATTTTGCTAGTCCATTGTTCTTCCCTGAAGGGGCGAATAAAAGCAACATGTATGTGATAAAACCCAAAAGATTTCCAGTGTTTGCAGTACAGCATGACTAACTAACTTGGGAGCCACTGGGAAACCTCTCTGAGCGACTCAGAAGTATACCTGTTTGCTTCTCAGTAGGCAATTAAAGGATGCTTCAAGATCCTGTGGCATGCTGTTAGTCTGGTGTAAATTGTTTCACCCTTTCCCATAACTTAATGTGACAGTGACAAAGAAGCTTTTAAACATAAAAGTTGTGCTCAGTAATGTCAAGTTGGAGTAATTCAAAACACGCATTATTAAAGCATTCTATTATTCTCACAGTTTTCCATAATGCATAAATGTCAGAGTGCTAATTAGAGTTGCTGTTTTCTTATTACTGGCTGTCATCACTGAGATAATTTACCTGTTCATATGAGAGCAACTGGCTGTATCATCTTTTGGTCAATTGTTTTAATAATTAGTGACAAGTCTTTTTTTTGGTTTGGCATTAATTTGCTCTTAGTCTTTTTCAACTAGACATATGTAAATATGTTACCTGCAATGATGCATTGGAAAGAGGTTGTTTGGCTCCTACAAATTTTGCCCTGAAATATTTCTTCCAAAATTGATTATGATAAAAAAAAAACCTTAGTCTTCATCATACATGAAGACTTAAATTAATTGAAAAATATAAGGAATCATTTTTCTTTAATAAAAAGTACAAGTCATTGACAAAATAGACATTTTTTAAATAAGCTTTTCCAGATGGTCTTCAAAATGCAGCATTACCTAAAATAGACTACAGTTAGGTACAAGTTAGCACCTCACAGAATATTTTTCTGAAATGAGAGAATCAGGTGTATGCAATACTGGATTGCTGTGGGAAAGACAGAGGCTCTAAGAGTGGGAAACAACACTTCTTCATTCATGTGCTAAGACTGCTGTAACAAAGGACTGTGAACCGCAAGCCCCAACCCACAGAAACTTACAAAACCTCACAGCAATGGAGACCGGAAACCCAAAGTCAATGTGTGTGGGGTTGGTTCCTTCTGAGGTAAAGATGGGTTGAGTGTAGACTCATCTCTTTGTCCTGCAGAAAACTCTCTTCTCTGTCTATTCACACCTTGCTTCTATGTGAGTCTATCAGGAAATATGTCTTTTGTATAAAAACACCATTTGTGTTACATTAGGAGCCTATCTTACTGCTATATGACTTTATCTTAACTCCTTCCACTATCTCCTAGTGAAGTCATTCCTTCTACTCACATTCATGTGGAAATATATGTGTGTGTGTGTATGTATGTATGTGTGTGTATACATATACATATCTGCATCTTCATGTTTATTCTAAAGTGTATAATATCTAGAGGGACTGATAAAAGCTTATATTTTAATAGGCATATCAACAAGCATAAAGACAAGACTCACCTCTATATTGAAAATGCAGCCAAATCAAGTGACAGCTCAATGTTTGACAATGCTGTACCCTGCTGCCAAACAAGTGTGTAACATATGTGCCGATCAGGGCTGCTGGCTGGCATGCGGTTGTGCGCAAGATGTAGTGTGAGTGCTTTGTTTCTCTAACACATGCTGGGGAAACGAGAATGATTGAACTTTTTAAAAGCCAGTTGTTGAGTAAAATCATGGCTGAGAAACCAGAGCGGTTGGATGAATAGCAGATCATTAAGCAAAGACTTGAGAATGCATGTATATACTGGGGGGAGAATTATGTTGCCAGATAGCAAAATGTGCACACCCAAATCATTTTATCTCCTTCAAAGAAATGGAATCCCGGTGCTCAGTGAGGAAGACATAGCTATTAACCATCACCCACAGTATGGGAGGGCACTTTCTTCCCTCAAGCTGATTATGCTTATGGATGGATAAAAAGAACATGTCTGCTTTCCCAGCCTTCTTCATCTTGCATCTGCATCAATTCAGAAATGGAAGTAGGTCTCCATATTTGGAGAAATAATTCCTGTGTCAAACTACTCCAGCCAAGTACCAGTGGCTCACACGTGTCATCCTAGCTACTCTGGAGTGCTAAGATCCAGAGGATTGCAGTCTCAGGCCAGCCCAGGAAGAAAAGTTCAAAAGATTCCATCTCTAATTAACCAGCAAAAAGCAAGTCTGGAGGTATGACACAAGTGGTGGAGAGCCAGTTGACCAAGAAAGCTGGGCAAGCATGAGGCCTTCAGTTCAAATGCCAGTATCACAAAAAAGTCAAAACAAAACCCACGAAACTTTTCAAGGTCTCTCACTAACCTTGGCTTGATTTCCACATTACTCCTCAACCTGTTTCTCTTGTCCTAGGTCTTACTCCTTTCATGTTGCAGCAACATTAACTCTATTTCCTCCAATTTCCCAAGTACTTGCGATTATCCAGCCTGCACACGTCCTTGTCTCTTTGCCTGAAAACCCCTCCCTCTCCAGTACTTACTGTACTAGAGCTCTGTCATTCTTTACGAGTGAATTTACTTAGATTCTCATGTAGACAGCTTCCTCTAAACTACACAATTAGATACATTCTTCCTATAGTTCCACTGTACTACTATTACTCTGCTTTGTGTTCTTATTACAAAATATTCAAGGATGGGAAATATATAAAGTTATTTTTCTCAACGTTCAGTTTTGGAGGCTGAGAATTCTAAATCAAGGGCCTGCGCCTGGTGAGGAGCCCCTTGTTAGTGGGGACACACGCACAGAGGCCAGAGATAGAACAGGACATCATGTGTGGTAACGGGGAATAGAAGAGATGCACAGTCTCATACATCACACGCACTCTCCTCATCATCCACTAATTCATTGTAATCCACTGCTGCGTTAATGCATGCATGAGCCAGAGCCTTCGTGATCCAATCACCTCTTAAAGGCACCACTTACTCCCCTATCTTAATCCCCCACAATGGAGATTAAATTTTGGTGTGGATATTGGTGGAGACAACCAAACCATAGCAGCCGATGTCTTTGTCCAGCTCTTTTGCCTATAAGAAAGCATAGAGTGTAAAAACTAAAGCTTGACTGAGAATATATAAGAACTAACAGTATTGAAAGATTGAAGTTCTAGTTGGCAATTTGACTTACATTCTTACAAACTCTGATTATGAGGCAAGTTTCTAAATTAACCCAAGTTGTAGCTTCTGTATTTGTAAAAGAAGAGTTTGGGGATTTTTTTTCCACATTAGGATAAAATAAACAGAAAATATCCCAATACCTTTCATCTAGTGTAGAAAACAAAATGTATACATTCAGCAAAACTATTCTATGATCAATTCAAATTATGAAATTATTGATTTGTGTTAAGTACCAGGAAGACAGTTCTAATAGTCATTGCTGTTCTCTAGGGGATTGAACTAGTGACTCCATGACTGTCCATGGCTGGAAAATGAATGATTATAATTCACCATTTATCCTTCAATTGTCATTGAATCAGCATTGCCCAGTCTTTGTAATATTGAAGTCTGTTTATTCAGCAACTGAAAATCTCATCTCAGTTCAATATCCATATTCAAGTTTCTTTTACCCAGATTAAAAAAAAATGCTTGGAAAGAAGGAAGGAAGGAAGGAAGGAAGGAAGGAAGGAAGGAAGGAAGGGAGGAAGGGAGGGAGGGAGGAAGGGAGGAAGGAATAAAGAAAGAGGGAGGGAGGAAGGGAAGGAAAGGAAGGAAGGAAGGAAAACAGGCAGGAAGGCCAAATGATTACCTTTATTTTATTTGGCTATTACTATATATATATATATATATATATGTATATATATATATATGCATATATATTCTTTTTCTGTTGCTTAAATGCATATAGAAATGATAAATTTTATAGAAAACTAGGAGTCACATCTGGCGAGCTATTTTTGATTTACTGAGCTAGAAATAACTTCCAAACACTTCCTCTTACAGAGTTGTATAATCAATCATTTGTTTCTTCCCTCTGCACATCAGCATTAGTTTTATGTTGCTAAGCTTTTCCCCTCTTTCCCACATTAAAGGAGGTCACAAAGCAATTTAGCTCAATTTTAAACTCAACAAAATTAACAATATATACATTGGGCAGTAGTTCTCTGCTCATCTCTTTCTGTAGTCTGCAGCCACCAACTTTAAACATCATTTTCAGCATAGCTCCCTCAGTCTTTAACCCATTTTCCCCAAAATATTAGATCACACCAAAATAGACATTCTAGAATTAGTCTAAAAGGAAGTGATTATAATAATTCAGAATGTGGTAGGAGTGAATACTCGCTATTAGCAGGAACAGCAAGAGACAGACATGGACTAGGATGAGGAAGTCACTGAATAATAATTCATTTCTTGGTCAAAGAAGTGTTTGCAGTATTGAAAGAACAGGATGATGCAGAAGGCACTGGATGGGCAGTTTAAATCTTAGAGAAGTCATGAATGCCAGTAGTGTTTTGTTTGTCTGTTCTGCAGTTGGAATTCAACACCTTGTGCCTGCTTGGCAGACCTTCTGCAATTTGAGCCATGACCCCAGCCCATTTTTGCTTTTTTTGTCAGTTGTGGGGCTTGAACTCTGGGCCTAAGCTCTGTCCCTGCACCCTTGAGCACTCTTGAACACCACTTCCTGCTTTCCTGTGGTTTATTGGAGATAAGAGTCTCACGTGGACTTTCCTGCCCCGGCTGGCTTTGAACTGTGATCCTCAGATCCAGCCTCCTGAGAAGCTAGGATTACAGGCGTGAGCCACCGGAGCCCGGCTGCTTTTTATTTTTTTTTTTAAATTTTTCGAAGAGTTGAGCATTTTTCTCAGATTGACCCAGTTACATTTCCCATGGAGCTGAGAGGACGGTGGTGTCAGGGGGCCCTGCTTCTGATTGGCTGAGCTAAGGTCCCAGACTGGTCTCAAAATGTATCCCTTCCAGTTTCCATCGCGAGAGGAGCTAGGATTACAGGGATGAGCCACCATACCCAGGAGATTGCCAGGTTTTTACTTGTTTCAACTGCTTAGCCAGAATGAAAACAGAAAGACCAGAAAGATAAAGCTGTATAAAGGAAAGATGATTGATTTTGGAGCCCCGAAACTTCCATTTTTAATCTTTTAATATCCAATGTAATAATATGGAATTTCTACCTACATTTAATGAGTTTGGGTTTCTTTGTTTATAAAAAGGCAAATAATGAACCTTTTGTGGGAAGACTGAAGCTAAAGATTTAATGACATTAATGAATGTCCTGTCCAATGAATAATAATTGTGAAAAATATAAAGTTTTTTGATACCAGATACACACATTACACATTATGAGTCTGATATGTGTAATGCAGTTAGTAGGATGATCATACTGCATAGCGTGAGAAATATATTTATTCAAGCATATAAGGCAAATAAAACTGAGAACCGGTGCAGAGGTCACAGGTGGAAAGCAATGTAGTAACACATACAACTGCTGAATAGGAAGAAGGAAAAAGGATCCCACGTAAAAGACAGAGTAAGAGGTCAGAGTGCAGAAGAACAAACCGTAGGACATAGGGATATTGATGGAAAGTGACTGGAAAATGTCAACAAGTAAGAATTGTTCCATAGAATCTAGAATGTCAGGCAATAAATATTGAAAAAAAAAAATCATTGGAGGAAGACCGTTGTTGAGCTTTACAAGAACCAGCAAGGCTGGGGAGAAAGATCAGACTGCAGGAAGCTGAAGAATGAATGCAAGACAAACCAGAGGAGGCAGTGAACACACACTGCTCATATATTCCTGCCTGGCAGTAGAAGGGAGAAAGCAGGTAATTCAAGGAGATGTGTCACCGTGGGAACAGAGCCAAGAGGACACAAGGTTACGGATCAAAAGCAGGTCTCCATGGCTGGGCGCTGGTGGTTCACACCTGTAATCCTAGCTACTCAGGAGGCTGAGATCTAAGGATCACAGTTCAAAGCCAGACTGAGCAGGAAAGTCTGTGACTTCTAAACTACCAAAAAGCTGAAAGTAGAGCTGTGGCTTAAGTGATAGAGTGCTAACTTTAAAAAAAAAAAAAACCTCAGGAACACACACACACACACACACACACACACACACACACACACACACACACACACACACACACACACACACACACACACAAAGTTTCCATGGTCTTGGCTGGGGATGTTTAGAGAGAAAAAAATAAAATATGAATGGAGATATTTATACCCTTCAATAAGTGAATGGAAGAAAGTGTGTAAGATTTTGGTCATCCATCATGGCAAACATGACAACATGTTCTTACATTAATCAATCTTAGGAAAAAAAGAAATCTAGATAAAGGAAAAGGGAAGAAAAGATGTAGCTCATATTTTATTCTTAGATAAATATTAGCCAAAATATAGGAAGGTTAATTATAAATATAAAATTACCAATTATTATTAATGTCTACACAGTTTCCATAGAGAAAAAGTACTGGTGTTTTGAAAGGAAACTAAATATAATTGTTTACTCAGCTAAATATAATTGTTCACTCAGCTCAGGTTATAAAACTAACAACTTTGTCATTCAGAAAATAATGATAATCTTGTTTGGAAGAAAATAAAAATTTAAGTTACACTGCCCATCAAGTGAGATATTATCCAAGAAACACTAGACCCATAAAACATAAGAGATAATTTCACCACCTAAATAGAAATACATGTAGTAGCATACATATATGTGTATGTGTACACAAACACCTAAAAATTAAAAATTAAGATTGGGGCTGGGAAGGTGGCTCGGTGGTAGAGTGCTTACCTTGTATGCATGAGGCCCTAGGTTCGATTCCTCAGCACCATATAAAGCAGAAAAAACTGGAAGTAGCGCTGTGGCTCAAGTGGTAGAGCGCTATAGCTGAGGGACAGCGCCCAGGCCCAGAGTTCTGGCCCACGACCAACAAAATAAACAAACAAACAAATAAATAAATAAATATAAGATTGCCATTATATTTATAGTTCCCATCATATAAAATGTAGGCAAAAATTTCAGACCATCTATTTCTATTAGAGATTCAAAAATCTCTTTTTTGTAACCACATTTGACATTGGACCTCAGGTAGGATTCCACATGCGTTTATTAGTCTGTATTCTTATTCCCCAAGTTTTATTCAGATTTATGCACTTCCTGGCATATCACGTTTCACATCATGTTGATGTTCAGTTGGAAATAGTTGTTTTCCTGGCTTCTAATGATGACTGTTGCAGCAGCTGCAAGTGCAGTGAGAACACAGCAAATGTGTGTGTGCGCAGTACAGCACCCTCCCAATTAGGACTGCTGCTTAATTGTCAAGGTCGCCATCCAGTAGCATGGCTGCCGTGTGACCTGTGAGGCTGAATTTCATGTCAGTGTAAGATAGTTAGGAGCCTATTAGAGGATTTGCATGGAAGTTGAATGAGAAAATAGCTCATGTGTTTGAGGGAAACAAATGTAAAGTTTAACATTATTATTTCCTTCAACAACTTCAGCAGTCTAGCAAGCTAGTTAAATGTGTCAGCTTTGGAGTCAGACCTGGATCAGAATTCTAACTATTTATATTAGCAAGCTGTGTAGTCTTAGATGAGGTTTCCAACCTAAGTTTCAGTTATTAAGTATGTAAAATGGCATTATAGTTTTTACCTCTAAGGGTTGTTTAAAGCTTACATGAATTGTATCTAACCACTTAGCCTAGTGACTGTCAGTTATTTCTCAATGACTTACAGCTATTATGTTATCCATTTAAGGACATCGTTTGAAAAAAGGCACTCTAGATTTTTTTCCTTTCTTATTTTTTGGAGGGGGAGGAACTATATATTGAACACAGGGGCCTTGTTCTTACTAGGCAGAAATTCTAATGCTTGAGCTGTGACCCCATTCCTTTATGACTTAGCTACTTGTAAAAATGGAGTCATCCATTTCCGTTTTTCATGGTCTTCCTGGCAGCAGTTCCCCTGTTAATGCCTCCTATGTGGCACATGCCGCCATGCCCAGCTTTATTGGACAAGATGGAAGTCTAATATTTTGCCTGGGCTGACCTGAACGTGAAATCTTGCCTCCTGAGTACCTGGGATTACAGAGATGAGCTACTGGGCCTGGCTAGATTCCAAATTTCATAATTAAAAGGCATAGATTATAGAGTCAGCCATCAGTCAGGACTTCTCTGTTAAAATGTACTTTGAGGGACATAGATGCTGGTATAGAACAAACCATATTCCATACCTAGATTCAGATTTTTCTTTATCCCTTTTGCAAGTAACTTAAGAGTTCTTTCTTCCATACTGATTTTAGTTCGGGCATTAGTGACTGGGATGGTGCTGATGGTGATCAGGGTTTTCAGAAGCAAGAATGTCCATACTGTTTTCTCATGCAAAGAATACTGGTGTTTCTCATTGATGATTGAGAGTAGAACTTCAGCTGCCACAAACCTGTTGTGGTCTGATTGGTCTGATTTTACTACATTAGAGAACACTTCCTTGAATTTCCAGTAAGCCTGGTGAGTGAGATAAGACAAATGAAACTTTTCCATAGACTTTAATCAAAAGCATGAAACTATTTAAGAAGTGCAAAAGACTTTCAGGGAGACAAATTAAACAGCAAAGTCTATCTAGGATTAAGCAATAAAAATAGACTAGGAAGGTTCTGGAAAAACAGAAACAAGGAAAAGGGTTTAATTTCTCAGGGAACATTTTGGAGAGTTAGGAAAGGATCCAGTGAGGCCCTTTGGGGTTTTAGACATAGACATTACAACATGACATGCTTGTCTTGATGGTATGGAAAAGCCTGGAACCAGACATTGCAAAAGCTCGTCATTGTGTGCTCAGGTTGAAAAAGGGTGATTGGTTGGACATCATTGGCTTTAAAGCTCACTCCTGGAATTTTGCTAACATGTTTACATGTTAGCAGTATTTCAGGAATCTGAAATTTTAAGGTGAAGAAAACAGACACAAAATAAAGGTGGGAAAACCAGGTTTAATTGTTATTTAACTTGTAGACCCAGGTGAGAGTCAGTGGCTAGGCAAAACTAGTGTCTGAAGTCGTGCTATGATCTTAATACCCAGAGTTGAGGTAATTAAGTTATGTTAAACAGTATCTGAAGTTGCCTGGTGATTAAAATGATGCCCACTTTTCTTCCAAATGAATGAAGAAATAGGACATGAAAAGAAACTAGTGCTGTGCTGAGTCAGGGGCGGGGGGTTCCCATTTTTGACTATCTGAGGCATAATTAAGAAAAGAATGCACAGTGACCTCAAATACTTAAGAAAAATGTTGACAATGGTGTGGGGAAGTGGGGGAAAATCTGATGTAACAGTTATTTTCCTACAAGGCTAAAATTAAGGTATTTGCAACTCGCCCACGGACATTGTTAAAAAAAAATAAAAGAAGGATCCCAGAAAAGAGGTCAAGGTCAAGTCCAGCACAGCAGCCTGTGGTTTCCTGCCCAAGAGCAGCAACCTGTGGTGCCAGGCACTTTATCACAACCAGAAACGATTTCCTTCATGAGGGACCAACTTCCCTGAGCAGGATAAATGTAAATTTTTTAAATGTAAATTGATATAAGCAATGATCCAATGCAAACTTTTGTCTCATCTAAAAGACAAACTCCTTATGATCAGGCCTATCTGTATTCTCATTTTTAACTTCTCCAGTTGGCATGATTTCTTCAATTACCTTTAACTAGTTGCACAAAGGAGTTCACACTTAACAAAGCAGCTTCTGAATACAATGTGTGTCACCCATCCCTCCCCTCCACACCCCTTCCCTCTCTCTTCTTAATTTTGTAGGATATACATTGGGTTCTTGTATGCATTTTTCCCTCTTCTCCTCTTCTGTCTAC
Source organism: Dipodomys spectabilis (assembly GCF_019054845.1). Taxonomy (NCBI): domain Eukaryota; kingdom Metazoa; phylum Chordata; class Mammalia; order Rodentia; family Heteromyidae; genus Dipodomys; species Dipodomys spectabilis. The sequence continues at coordinate 6,987,361 of NW_024870700.1, forward strand.
CCCCTTTTCCCTTGACCTCACTTTACCCTTTTCCATTTCCTGCTTCCTGCTGTTTTATTTGATTCAACTGGGATTTTGGCTTTCTAAGGAATTACACTATTTGACATCTTCCATGAATCTACCATATTTCAGTATATATATATATATATATACACACACACAATATATATATATATATTGTATATACTCGCATACCACTCGACATATCTACTTAAGATTTTACTAGTGCTGGGATGTAGTGCCGGCACAGTGCTTGCCTAGCAAGTGTAATGTCTTGGGTTTGATTCCTAGTGCCAAAAGAGAAAAGAAACCCCCCACAAAAAGAAGAGTTTACTTTTGAGTGGGCATATTCATATTGTTTTTATTTTTTTATTGTGAAAATACTGTACAGAGGGGTTACAATTACATGGGCAAGATAATGAGTACATTTCTTATCAAGCATTGTTGCCCCCTCCTTTGTTTCCCCTTCCCATCCCTTCCCATCCCTTCCCATCTCCTCCCCCACCCCCCACCCACTCCTACCCCCCCCCAACCCCCCCCCCCCCCCCCCCCCCCCCCCCCCCCCCCGCCAAAGTTGTAAAGTTCATTTTTCAACATAATGACTTATACATCCCATTTGTTGCAATGGGTCCACCTGTATCCCTATTTATATATTTTGTAATTGTAAAGATACTGTACAGAAGGGTTGCTGTTACATGAGTAAGGTAATGAGTGCATCTCCCCTGGAGCATTGTTATTCCCTCCTTTGTTTTTCCCTACCATCCCTTCCTTACTCCCCTCCCCAATTTTTTTTTTTTTTTGGGTCCGGTCGTGGGGCCTGAACTCTGGGCCTGGGCGCTGTCCCTCAGCTCTTCAGCTCAAGGCTAGCGCTCTACCTTTGTTTCTTTCCTGAATACAAGATCTATTCATGGTTACTGAAATTCATTGAGTGAAATAGCTGAACGTTTAAAAATGTAACCATAGAAAGAATATATTTCACAACGCAAGTAGTTCATCTTGAATAAAAAGGTATAACCAGCAGAGTTAAAGCATCCAGATAGCAAAAGACAATGTTACAACAAATTTAATTTAGAAGATTTTAGTTGGCTTTCATTCGTAGAATTGGGCAACATTTTAGTCTATGAAAGAAAATGAATTTTCCATTGATCTCAGCAGTGGAATCGGACTCTGTTACAATCAGAAATGGTGAAGAAGAAGAAAACTAAGGTCATCCCAAAGTTCCTTTCTGGTGACAGGTGAATTAGGAAGGACTTCATTGGCATACCAGCTAACCTGGTCTGTTTCGGGACTTGGTTATTGCCTCTGTCTGTCTGTGTTTCTCTGTCTGTCTCTCCTCCCTCTCTCTCTCTCTTTATATATATATATATATATATGTAATATCTTTCTCTCAATCTCTCTCTCTCTCTCTCTCTCTCTCTCTCTCTCTCTCTCTCTCTTCTGGATTCCTTCTCTCTCCCTTCTTCCCTTTACCCTCCTCCCTGGTCTGTCTTGGAAGGTCAGACAAAACACTTACTATTCTTCTTGGTAGTGAGGAACTTCGTGATCTGTGGCTTCATTTTCTTTAGCTAAATGCAGGGGCTCATCTCACAGATTTTACTTAAATCAGGTAAGGAGGTTGATTTTATTATGTTTTCAGTTGATTTAGGAATCTTTAGTTACCCACAAAGGATTTCTGCAGAATGGCTAGGAGCAAATCAAATTATTATCTTCAGTTCTTTATAGCTTTTGAGTCCCAAAAACTCAAATGAAAACTTGAATGATCAGCAAAAAAAATGTTTCATAAACTCTTCAATTTCTGGAGTTTTTATATCTTTCTACTCCTCATTGCTCTCTGAATAGCTTCGAGTGCCTGAGCATTGAATAGAATTTATGAGGAGGAGTGCATACAGAAAGACAAAATAATTAATAAACTTACCTAGTAGTTCCAGTAGAACTAAAATTTCTAAAACTAGATTTCAGAGATACCTATGTATGCTTTTGAAATTATATATTAATCAATCATTTAGAGTGTTGTTTACTTTTAAGTGGTATTTACAAAACTACTAGCCAAGTAAATAAATGATTTCCTAAGAGGAAAATCTGCCAACAAATTAAGTAAGCTAATTATCATACTTAAATATAATGACTAATGCTGCACCCAAAGGCTTTCTCTGAATTTTAAAAAAATGTCTTGGTAAAGTTTAAGAGAAAAAACAGTGAAGGGTTTATTTAGTGCTTTGTTAGCTGATCAAAATATCACATTTTTCATCAATAATGGCTTTTAATAAAGTATATTTAATATAGTCATTTAAGCAATAAATATGTAGAAACAAATAATGATTCTTTTATAGTCCTTTGGTACATTAGTTTGGGAATTCACTGTTCACAGAATAGAATGCTATTTAAGACAAAAAGAAAACCAAATCTATGAAAACTCATATGCATCTACTAAAAGTGCTTGACCTAAAAAAGTATATAACTCAGGGAAAAGCTGAGTCACTGGTAAGTTGCATAATCTGTTTGGGGACACAACACTGCCCTTAATGCTACAGAGATAAAGTGCATAATTTCTATGCCAATCACTTACATATTCTAAAGAATACATACTTTTCTGTAGCTATTTATTTGGACTAATCGCCAAAATTGCTAAAGCAGTGTCCCCTGGACTCTCATAAATCTTTGCCCAATGCAGAGACATCCATTGAATGTCTAGTTTAAAAACAATCACACTGTATGCTGTGTGTTTAGGAGGAGCTGAGTTTTATTTAGTATCATCATTAATTAAATAAAATCCAGTATTACACAAACTTGTTTGAATCTTCCATGTTTAAATCATCTACTAGTTCAGTATAAAGTTCCAGTATTCTTAAAAAACAAGTATTGAAACCTCTTCTAAGGTATATTACTTAAATAGTGAAAAGAAAAACCTAAATGCTATTAAAGAAAGTTTTTTGTTGCAATAAAAATGACTATAAAAGCAAACCGATAACAATAAAGCAGCAAATATAATGCCTTTCTTTCCCAGCCAATAGTGTCAGATATTTCACGTAAAACATGAGTAAAGGCATCAGAAGAAGCAAGCATTAGAAATGATACACCGTGTTGAGTTTTCCTATACAATTAGATGAGGTTACAGATATTTATAACGTCTATTTACTAGAGTTGGGTTTAGCAATGAAAATAGAGTAAGAATACATTTATGTGTTTGCGGGCCTGCTAAGCATATCAGGTGGACTGACACTCACCAGGCAGCTCATATGCCAGTTTCAGAACAGAACTTACTGAGAAGAAATAAAGACAAGAAATGAAGCAGTTAGTGCAGTTACCTAGTGGCCTACTGGTTCTTGAAGAGCCAGCTGTGTCTCCAGCAGTGACAGGAAGCCTCAAGGGGGCGGGGCACCACACATGTACACGGGACGCAGGCTCCACTCAAAAATAACCAGCAAAAAACAGGGCTAAGACCCAAAGACATATACGTTTCATGGTTTCCTTTATTTGTTGTAACTAGAATGGGTATATAAATCCACAAGTAAACACTGATGGTATATATATAGATAGATAGATAGATATATCTATCTATATATATACATATTAAACATGATAATTTACACAGAACTCCACAAACATTCAAAGGAGGACATTCTCAGGACAGGATCACAAGGGCTCAATAGCTATGTGTATACAATCACATAAAATAATGTTTATTGAAACGAACTCCAAGAAATAGAAACAAGAGGTTTGTTATGTTGCTTTTGGGGTTTTGTTTGTTTTCCCCTTTGTTACTGTCTTTTATTTCTGTCCCTTTTGTTTTGTTTGCAAGTTTATCAGTTTGGGTCAGGATAAGGGGGAGTGCAATGTGGTGGGACAAAGGGTGAACAAATGTCACAGTGATAGTCACCAGACACTATGTTGAAAATGAGCTATACCAGCCTGGCACCGGTGGCTCACGCCTGTAATCCTAGCTACTCAGGAGGCTGAGATCTGAGGATCATGGTTCAAAGCCAGCCCCAGACAGGAAAGTTCATAGATGTTTATCTCCAATTAACTACCAAAAAACCAGATGTGGTACTATGGCTCAAAGTGGTAGGCACTAGCCTTGGGCTGAAGAGCTCAAGGGACAGCTCTCAGGCCCAGAGTTCAAGCCCCACAACCAACAAACAGAGAGAAAGAGAGAGAGAGAGAGAGAGAGAGAGAGAGAGAGAGAGAGAGAGAGAGAGAGAGAGAGAGAGAGAGAGAGAACTATATATATAATTGGGGAGGGGGTTGTCAGTAGGGAAAACCTGGGAGAAAACAAAGGAATAGATGACACTGTTCAAAAAGAAATGTACTCAATACCTGACTTAAATAACTGTAACCCCTCTATACATTACCTTTACAATAGCAATAAACAAACAAATAAACAAGAGCTAGAGTCATGGCTTAAGTAGTAGAGAGCTAGTCAAGCAAGCATGAGACTCTGAGTTGGAGCCAAAACAACACACACACACACACACACACACACACACACACCACAGAAAGTCACAAATATGAGCAAATAGATTCTAGAAATATATAAAAGAGCAAAATCTCATTAATGAAGTTTCACACCAGAACCTTTCCAAAATTATAAACATTTATTCCCTAAGTGAACCATTAAGAAAATTTTAAAAAACAATAAGTGATCCCTACAAAATACTATCAGACAATGCCCTTGGGTCCTGAATAGGTCTTACAAGTCAATAATGACAAAATTACTGCCTACATAACAGTAGGCAAGAATGTCTGAGATAAAACATTTAAGTTATATATTATGAATATTAAGAATATTGACTTTAACTATTTAAGACCAGTGAGGTAAATACACCTGCATTCTCCATCTTCCTGTCATGCATTGTTTTTTGTGTATGTTTTTTAGTGTAAAGATACTGTACAGAGGGGTTACAGTTACATGAGCAAGATAATGAGTCCATTTCTTATCGAGTATTGTTACCTCCTCCTTTGTTTTTCCCCTACCATCCTTTCCCTCCCCTCCTCCTCAACCCCTCCCTCCCTCCCCCCAAGTTGTGAAGTTCATTTTCAACATAGTGTCTTGTACATTTTTGCTATATGAATTTTGGTATACCACTAAGAGTTTGACTAGGCTTTGATTTCTGCTAGCTTTTATGATACAAAACATTAATCTCTAAATGTATCTGATGAGGATCGTACTGTGTAATATATGTGTGTTAAACTTTATTACAGCTTTGAATAAAAATTATGTGTTTTTGTGCGTTGGGAGGGTAGGATTTTATTATAGATGATCTCCAATTCAACAAAGTATTATAACATTAATATTAGTAAAAAATCAATTGTTTTGAATATAGAAGTATTTTCTAATGAAAAGAAGTTATGTAATGGTTAAATCTTCAAATAAGACTACAACAAAAGAAGAAAGGAAGTAATAATATTGTTTGAAGCAAAAGCAATATGCCCTACTATCTGTATGAATATGTACAAAATACCCGCAAAGATTTTTCTGCACTTGTGAGGGCGAGCATGGCGGATAGTGTCTAGAGATACGTTGAGAGCACAGGTCCTAGAAGTGGATTTAGGGAACGAGTCTCTGATGTTCAGCATTTTGTATCTGAGCAGTAAAATCCTGAAATGGAGAATGATTTCAGCATCTTTTCCCAGTGGAGGTGCAGTGTAGGATGGATCCCCAGTTTCCTTAGAGACAGTATATGGAAAGAGGATATTTGCAATTCATGTATTTTTATCTTCTGGGCTAAATGTAGTTGAGAGGATTTTTTTTTTGGTTCTCATAGAAGCAAAATTCAGTCATGTGATTCTTTATCATATTGGTGATAATCTTGCAAATATGTTGTGAATGTTCTGCCAATATCAAATAAAAATGAAATCTTATAACGGTTTTTTTTGTGTAGAAAAGCAGAAGGGGCTCCAAATCAGGGATAGGGGTGGGGGAGTAGGTTAGTTGAAAATAAAGGAATTAAAACTATTAATACAGTTTGGTTTGAATTAATGTTCAAAAGTACCAAGAGAATAGAGTCAAGAGTCTTCACTTTAGATGATTACTTCTTGACATTTTTGTCATAGTCCATTAAACATCCCCAGAACAAGTATTGAGACATTGTTTCTGAGACACATTTTTAAAATTATTAATTTACTTTATTGAGACACAGTTTGAATCCACAAATCTTAACAGCTCCTTGGATTTCAGAACTATCTTCTTTACATATTGAGTAACATTTTCCTTTACCAGCCTAAGTAATTTTGAACCTAATTATATTTAGATTTTATTCTATCTGTGTGTGATTATTGAGTTTTTGATATATTCTATGTATATAACATTTCCTGAGTTTTAGTCACTCAGCAGTGTTTTAAATTACTAGATTTTTACTGTACTTGGAAATGGGGGTGTATCTATCTTCTTTTTGTGACTACATTTCTGTCACTTCCCCAAACAGAATGAATACACAAAGGCATTTGCTAATGAGTATATTAAGAAAAGATTGGATATGAAATTGAAATGATCAAGAAGAGTCTTTCTCTCATGGAGCTCATCTTTACATGACATTATATAGTAAATACAGATCTGTTTATCTAAATGAATTATGGATATAGATGCATAGCTATCAATAGGAAACATAAATAGATCTGTAGATAGATGCATAGATAGCTATATGATAGATGAAACTCAAATAGACAGAAACTCCTGTTTTCTTTCCTTCCAGTAGAATATTTTGCCTCTTGAATGAATTTTTAAAAAGCCTGATTTGCCAGTGGTACAAAAATGACTCCTGGATAACAACCAATTTTCTCTCCCATTTGATCAAAGGAAATAGAGGAATTTAAAACCTCTGTAAAAATAAAAAAAGATTACAAGTGAATAAAATTTGACAGAAGTTACTTTAGAAAATATATTAAAATATTCTTAAACACTGGTATTTGATTAAATCTGGATTCTTAAAAAAACTGCCTCAAATCAATTTAAGGATTACCATTTAATTTTCTGAACACTGCTGGAATAAATACCTAGATGAGTTTATTTTAGGATTCACATTTGATAATACATCATATTTATGACAGACTGTCACTCAGAGCATGCTAAAACTCCCAATGAGGTCTCTGAAAATACTAAGGGTTGAATCTCAATGACTTAAAAAATAATATTATTAATACTATGTTACACAGTATTTCTACACATGTAAATATGAATATTAATATTTTAAGTCATATACAAGTATAGCAAAATTCACACATTCGTGTCACTACAGAGTGGCTGAAAATGTTATTTCTTCTTCCCAGTGCTCATCTGCACTGCAGGGTTTTTTTTTCTTGTTTTTGCTTTTTTTGCCCGTTGTGGGGCCTGAACTCTGGTCCTGGGCATTGTCTCTCAGCTCTTCAGCTCAAGGCTAGCACTCTACCATTTGAGCCACAGTGCCACTTCCAGCTTTTTCTGCTTATGTGGTGCTGAGGAATTGAACCCAGGGCCTCATGCATACAAGACAAGCACTCTACCACTGAGCCACCTTCCCAGCCCAACCTGCAGGTTTTTACACAGTAACAGGAAAGATTAAAATCAAAATAACACGGCTAACATTTACCGAGTGCTCTCTATACATATTAGAATCCTTTGGACCCTTTTGAATACACTTCCAATTACAAGAATATGTGGGGAATACTGTAAATATCTTTATGCTATGAATAAGGCATCCAAGGGGTTAAGTAATCCTGTGTCTCCCACAGGAAATGTCTATAACACTGAAAGTGAAGAAGCTGGTACTTCAGCTCACAAAAAATCCTGGCTCCAAGATTTACATCCTAGTAAATAAATTCCTATTTTACTACCTGAACACTAACCTAAAATAATTTCTTCAGAACAGATTCTGAAAGTGGATTACTACAGCAACCTGTAATATCATTATTTAGACATCTGATAGACAATTTCTTACTGGAATGTTTCAAATAAACTGGGACAATTCCTTGTTTGATGTGTGATGATTTTAAGCTAATGTTCAGATTCCTTCCAATCTGTTAGCAGTTTATTATTTCAGAAATTGGTGTACAACTTACACATTTCTAGAGGCTTAGTTTTGTACTTGACAATTTGCTTTTCCTTACACACACCCACTGTGTTTGTTTAAGAAATCCTGCTGTCTGGATAGACAAAGAAAACACTAGTTTTTTAATTAAATTTGGAAATCACCTTGTTATTAATGTAGGTCTATTATCACCTGAATATAAAGTATCTGTTTATATTTTTCTTTGTGGATTGGTAAGGTAATGTTCATCTTGGAATGTTGGAAGAATCTTGAAAATTTAAACACTCAGAAAAAATAAACATACCCTTATCACATAGAGCAACATTTTTTAGTACTATGACACTTTTAAAATTTTTCATTGCACTTATATTCACGTTAATTTTATTTCCAATCTAACAAACTTATCTTCTTTTTAAAAATTCAACATTACATAATAAGTATTTTCACATTAATGAAGGTTTTGTAAGTATACCAAAAGCTTCATAATACTTGAATTAACACAAAGCAATTTCCCTAACTGTTAAATAATTTGAGTGATTTTCCCCCAATACTTATGTAACATAAGAAAAGCATTTCCAAGCTGGATGTTGGTGGCTTATTCCTGTAATCCTAGCTACTCAAGAGAATGTGATCTGAGAATTGAGGTTCCAAGCCAGCCCAGGCAAAAATATCTATTAAACACTTATCTCCAAATAACAAAATGCTAGAAGTAAAGCTGTGGCTCAAGTGGTTGACTTCCATTCTTGAGCAAAAGCGCCAAGTGAGAGTGTGAGGCCCTGAGTTCAAGCCCCAGAGCCAGCACAGCAACAAACCCATACATGAATTGTATTTTTATTGATCTATTTAGGGAGAATAAGAGTCACAGAAAGGAGAATGTCTAACTGAATGATTCACTGGGTTATTATATACTGGTTATATGCTGTCTTGTGATAATTTACTTCATTATAACCTCATTAGTTTTGAATATTTTTTTTGGGGGGGGGGTCCGGTCGTGGGGCCTAACCTCTGGGCCTGGGCGCTGTCCCTCAGCTCTTCAGCTCAAGGCTAGCGCTCTACCACTTGAGCCACAGCGCCACTTCCAGCTTTTTTCTTTTTGCTTATGTGGTGCACAGGAATCGAACCCAGGGCCTCATGCATGCAAGGCAAACGCTCTTCCACTGAGCCACCTTCCCAGCCCCTGGATATTGAATTTTAAATATGTGGTAATTTCATGAGTATGAGAACAATGCTGTGAGTTTGATTTGCATTTGTTTTATTACTGGTGAAACAAAGCATTTTAATATATGTATTTTAGATGTTCTTGTGTTATTTATGCATGTAATAGAGATGTAATATGTTTTCATTCTCTATACAATCTATGTTTCAAGTTCTTGTCTTACAGTTGCCAGTATTTACCCCCAGAGAAGCTGTTTATAAAAGGGTAGCTGTGTACATGATTAATTGGTCTCATCTATATTACGCTGATGATATGGATGATGTTGATCTTCCATAATTCATATAGTGAAGTTTCTTGAACACATTTTCACATTGGAAAAGAACTGTCAGGAAATGAATTGTAGTATTCTAAGAACTGATTTTATTAGGCTTCTAATAAATATTTTGGTTGACTTACTGAAACAACCAAATGATTCTTCTATTTATTTATTATTCTCATATTAATTCAATCATATGCTTTTATTAAAATCAGGCTCTGTTATACTGCCTTAAATATATGCTACTAGAAAGGTGCCATAATATGACCAGTACAAAACCATTAATAATTATATTTCTCAACTAATTAAATTAGGCTAATATTTGTAAAGTAAAACAATTATAATGGGAGCAAGGTATTAGAATGACTTAAGAATATTCCAAGGTAATTTACAATTACCTTGTGACAATTGTGGAATGATTAACAAAAAGTTAAGTTTCTCACAGTCATATATGCAAATGAATATATAAATGAGTCAATCCTAGTTGTTCATTTGGCCTCAACCATTAAGATCACCTCTCACATTGTACTTAGTATTCTCAAATCTTCGACGCTGAAATAACTAAGATGCTATCATTACTGCCCTCATTTAAGCTCATTAAAGAGAAAAATACAAACTTGACATTATAACCATTAATTTAATTCTATATCAGTTTATAAACTGCTGAGTTCATTAAATCACTTTGTTTTAAAATGTTTGATAAATGAAAGACTAATCAAGCAAGTTCCCCCATCAATTTTATGAACAAGTATATTGAAGAAAGAATTTCAAATTGCGTGACAAATTTGATCCTTACTTTAGAAGTAGTTTAATAATCTAAATGAAGGGACCTTAGTAAAAAATAGAACTTTTCAAGTTGAATGAGAAATTCAGTGCTAATTTGGCTCCTGTGATTTAACTTAGCAATTAATACTTCAACTTAGTTCATTTTCGAATGGTTTTTAATGAATGCACAGATTTATACATATACCTGGCACCAAAATGTATTGTAAATAGGTATGCATTTTAATTATGGGTATATTTGTTGGCTTCAAAATACTGGAATTATCTCTGGGAGTATAACTCAACTGGTTTTTTGGTTGCTCTTTTTGTTTTGTTTTGTTTTGTTTTTGTCAGTCATGGGCTTCAACTCAGGGCCTGGGCACTGTCCCTGAGCTTTTTCACTCAAGGCTGGTGCTCTACCAGTTTGCGCCACAATACCACTTCCAGTTTTCTAGTGGTTAATTTGAGACAAGAGACTCAGAGACTTTCCTGCCCAAGCTGGCTTTGAACTGTGATCCTCATATCTCAGCCTCCTGAGTAGCTAGGATTACAGGTGTGAGCCACTGGCACCTGGCTCAACTGGTAAAGTTTAACCTCAGTATTGTGAAAAAAAGGAGGAGGAGGAGAAGGAGGAGGAGGAGGAGGAGGAGGAGGAGGAGGAGGAGGAGAAGGAAGTGGGGAAGGAGGAGGGGGGTGGGGTAGAGGAGGAGGAAGAAGAAAAGGATAGCTCAGACAGGGAAAGTTTAATGATAATAATAATAAATCTAGCATTGGAAATCAAAATTTAATAATATAGGAACCTTCAGTATTTAAATTCTATGTAACTCTTCTTGAAAGTAATCATCTAACCTATCTTTAAATATATCAAAATACTGAAGGACTAACACTGCTCAAGGAAGGATACTTTCTCTTTGGATGGTTATGAAAGCAAGGGTGAACATTTCTATATTCAGTGAAAACCATCTAATTGAAGGATTTGGCATATAGACCATGAAAGAAGTTATTCAGTAACCTAGTATGACAATGCACCTTACATACTTGCTTCTTGTTTTGAAGAGATGCCATTTTTCTAGCCAACACCTCTCTTGGTCTGCATTTGTCCTACATCTCATTTGCTAACTTCTGAATGCACTTAGATTGTGTGTCTTTCTTAAAATGTGGCTTCCAAAACAGAAAACAATGCAAGTGAGACTACCACAGTGTATTTGTAATTTGTTTCCTTATATTTAACTTGCACAACATGGTTACTACAGACAACAAATTAACATATTCCTCATTTCTGTAATTACTGTTTCTGTGTGTGCAGTGAAGCACCAAAAATCTAATCTCTCAGCAAACTTCCACTTTAAGATACAATATTATTAAATAAGGTGCTTCTGGCATATTCCTTGAGACTTACTAATCCTACTTTATCATGAATTGGTACACTTTGTCATTTTTCTACTTGCTCCCCCTCCAGACTTTAGTAACTAGCATTTTACTCTATTCACTTAATCTTTATTGAGATTTCATATATAAGTGAGGTCAGATTTCTTTATTCCAGACTTTGGCTTATTTCACTTAGTATAATGTCCTCAGATCATACATGGCAGTATATTCCAAGTCAGATAATGTTCATATATATTGTATTCATCCAAACACACATACCACAGTTTCTTTATGCCTTTATCTTTCAATAAACCCTGATGTTCTTTTCATGTTAGTTATTGTCAGAAAGATTGCGATAAACATGAAGTTGGGGCATCTATAAGAGGTGTTCATTTAATTTTCTCTCAGTATATACCCAAAAGACTTTATGGCTCATATAATAGTACCTTCAAAAAAAAAAGATTGAGCATATTCCATGTTGTTTTCCATAATTACTGAGCCTACTAACGTTTTCCTCCAACAACGTGTACCAGTTCTTTACCTCCACTCTCCCTCCGTACTCATCTTAAGTCTTTGGATCATAGTCACCTGAATGAGTATAAGGTAATATTTCACTCAGGTTTGAATATGCATTTCTCTGATCCTTAATGACATGAGCAATATAGGTTCTAGCCACCCGTGCTCCTTTTATCGTATACATCGTGATGAGAAGAAGCAAACACAGTGGTGATTACAGATGATGGATTACTATCATTCTGTACTTAGTGTTTCTCAAAACTTTTCTATGTGCGTCATCCATATTACCCCATGCCATAAGGTCACAGGTTGTTAAGTTTGTGGTGTATGGTGAGTGCTCGCTGACTCTTCAAGTATTGTGGGAACTGCTTGATGATGTGGTGATAGCAATCTAGTTGGAAGAGCTGGTATTTACTGCTAATTTTCATCTCAAAGAAGTGGGGGGGGCATTACCAATGGTGGCATTAGTATTTTGGTTACCTCTTTATCTATTTGTATATTTAATATTCTAACAAATATTCTGTCTTATGTTTTATTTAGTTTCTTGGAAATAAAGCAATGAATTAATTAAATATTACTATTTTAACTTGTTTCCACTATCTATGGTATGCTTCATATTATTCCAAGAAATAAATAAGATAGCTTATGAGAGTACCAACCATTTAGGAGGATATAATGTCCATTTAAGATATCTGAGGGAAAATGACACATAGATAAGCCAGGAATAAAGGCAGTACACAAAATCTATTCCCTAAAGTCTGACACTTATCAGGACTAGTCTACCATCCGTTTTTTACACTGAAGCAATCAACAGACCCAGGGAATAGTAGCACCAGTCTTAACAGTGAAGCCTAGATGCTTCCGATCTCAATGATGTCAGTGTTTGGCCATGAGTCACTCATCCAGCTGGACGATCCTAGCACAGGAGTCACCAGGATACCTTGAGAACAGTCGTTACATCCAGTTCAGTCACCAGATAGTTTTGTCTGCTAGATATCTGCCAGCAGCACTCATCTCTCCTAATCATTTTCTCTCCTGCAACAAATGTAATGGCTTTGCAGCTGATCTTGTCATACCCATTCTCACCGCCACTTTAGCGTGTTTGTTTGTTTTCTTTACTGGTAAAGTCAGTGATTTCTCTTGAAAGTGTAAAGGTGGTTACATGGGGACCTTGCTTAATACCTTCTAGAACTACATTTCTCTAATGATAAGTCTCAATATTGAACAAACGTGTTAATGCAGATGCACATGCAGTCTCTCTCTCATACACACACACACACACACACACACACACACACACACCCAAACCTAATGCACTTAAGTTCTTTTAGTTGTACACTTATCTAAAAGGACTTTAGCTTAGTTTTGAAAAGTTCCTTTTTTTCTCCCAACTCGTATCCTTTGCACTCTCTTGACAGCTTTTTAAATGTTTTCTTCTATTTTACAGACATTACACAGTTAATGGAATAAATGCAGTAACGTTTCATGTAAGCATCTGTCAGAACATTCATTTGCAAGATCACATTAATCTGCAAATATGCTGTACAATATATCCTTCTTTTCAATGCATAGAACAATTTTAACAAAGCTTCACTAGGTTTTCTAAGTAATGGTTTAAATTGTCAGGGATATTATTTTAACACTGTATCAACTCAGAACATCTTTCTTATTCCTCAAAACAAGCAAAATGGTTAGTCTTCACTTGCAGTTTTTACCTGGCTCTATAAAATGTCCTAGTTTTATTTCACAAATATAAAATATTGAGCCCTTAAAATAACCATGTAGCCTTAAAAAAATATTAGGAAACCATGCTGAGCTTGAACTCAAAGAAAATAAGCCTGACATTCTATACAAGCATAATTTATTTAACAATCAGCTTCTCCTTCTCATTATCTACTGCTTATAATATTGTGCTATAATTTAAATGTCCTACTTCGCCTCCTCTCACCTTTATAAAGTAGTCATGCTTTGAGGGAGACAGACTATAAAGTCTTTGAGCTTCTTTCAAATGATTCTATAAGGACCAGAATAAATCTATTTTTAGTCTCCATGCTGAAAAGGATATAAAGAATACAAAAGTTATTAATAATATACTGGTAGAGAAAAATTGGGAGTATTAACAATAATCATTCTAACATTATAGTCTTTATGAAAAGACAGTCACAAATAAACTCCTTTAAGGTTGTGTTCTTGTTAATGAAGGATAGTGCATTATGCTTTGACAGAAGAACATTTAGGATGAAATGTCAACTTCGGCAGCATTTTTATTTTTTAAGAATAGACTAAAATGGCATTTCTTAAATCAAGGAGTGGGAGCGTGTGATTCTTCTCTAGATTGAGGCTTATTATATTTTGCTCAAGAAGAGAAATGTTTCCAAAAATCAGATCCCTGGTGCATTATACAAGTTTTGTAAATTGATATCAGGCCACAATAAGTAAGATCAATAGCATTTACACTAGAAATTATCAAAAAAAATGAGTAAGTGTTGGAATTTGAAAAATGTGCATGTCTTAGTTATCAGTGTTCAAAGAATAGAACCAGTACATAATCTGAAGGGTTGCAGCACAGGCAATTATCTGGCTATGCCAATGGTGATTATTGACAGTGATATTTATAGGTGAACAGAAGTCACTCCGTTCATTTTTGTTTATAGAACCCTTTAGTAGGTCAGTGTCCTAAAAGAAATATCCTCAAATAAAGGGTCCAATATACACAGGAATCAGAAGGTACAGCTTCCACTGACTAAAACTTAGCTGCTCTGAGAGTCATCTCAGTTAGCTATTTTATTTTTATGAGTTAAAAATTTTATTGGCTTAGGTTTGTTGTACAAAAGGAGGTTCATTGCACTCTTTAAAACCTGTATATCATGTACTTCAATCAAATTCACCCCATCTGTGTTAGGTTTTAGAAACATAAGCAGTCATCTAATTCTAGACTTCAGATGTACATTTTGAACTGTTTCCCCTACAGGGACAGCTCTCCAAACTTAGTTCTCAAAATATTGTATGTATATATTGTCATAAATCCTCTTTGCATTGTGGCTATTTAATTTCCCTTAGCTTCTTCATGTAATTGCGTTTCTTAGCATTCATGAGAGAAGAACAATGCAAAAAAAACAGATAAAGTATTTGGGATGGATGTGAGATGATTGATCACATACCATTTTTTTTTTTAATTTCTTAGGAAAAAAGAGTTTCCCAAAACATTTCATTAGCCAGAAACCGACCGCATTCATATAAGTCAAGAGACCCAACAGTTCTGAACAATCGAGAGAAATAGGGTCTATGGTCAGCTGTGCAGGGTGGGATCTGTGTGCTGTGGTTCCAGCTGTGCTGCTACCTTGCTCTCTGTAGGGTTCTATTCATGTTCAGGAGGTGTAAGTAATACCAGCCTCAAGGAGACTCATTAGGATTCAAAATACCTCACAATATTTTCAAATGACAGGATCACAGTGATTGGGGTTACACAAACATAAGGAAAGGCTGGGAAATAAATGCAAGGAGGAGACATTTTTCTCTATGAGAATAATATAGGACCAAGACAAAAATGCGTTTAACGTTTGAGGAACAAATATTTATCACATCACCATTTCAATCTGCAGAAACCAAATATCTTTTCCACTCTATCCCTGCTTGGGTATCATTGGGGCTTCATTGGTTTCGAGAATTTACTTTAGATACCATTATCAAGGAATCGATAGTAGTAGTGAACACTTATCTGAACTCTGCTACCCCAAGTTGGCAAGTAGCAATGAGCAGGGGTCATTTTCTAAGTGAGAGTAGATAACCAGGTTGGAGTAAAATTGAGACGATTTCAGCACAAAGCTTTTACTGACACCCTGTCATTTTTCTCCTTGATGTCTAGTGTTCTTTATTGTGTGCCTTGGATTTATCTGTTTCTTAATTGTCCTCTGCCCTGCAGAGTCTCCACTGAATCCTTGAATAATTGAAAAGCATTTATCTCCCCAGTGGTTGTGCTTTGGTCACTGTGGGACTTAAACCGCTCAGCAAACTGATCATCATATTCACGTAAAGATGTCAGATTTTAAGATGGAAGGGCCCGGCATCAACCCCGTGGACTCCCGTCACTTAGTTAATTACGTTAAATCATTTTTATACAGCAGTGTTTTGTATACTACTGCTAGTTATGCTAACACAGGCATTAAAATCTAACATAGATCACATTTGATGTCACAGTAATAAGTCTTTTTACCTCCCCAAACACAAGAAAGCACCGCTTTAACTCTTTTAAAACACTGTGCAATTAAAATAGACAAAATATGGTGAAACGTACCACTGTTGACATGATTAGAAAACAGATTAAATATCAACACTAAGAATGATGTCATCATTGGCAACATTTGTACACTAGAGTGAGAAACTACACAACATTCTAAAGACAAAAATAACCAGTTACATTTTCCTTGAAACGTTCATTCCCAAGGACAGGGCCACCGAAGCACAGCACAATGGTGCACACTGGTGGGAGACTTGAGAACTTTAACATAGTTAGGTCCTTTTCTCTATGAAGAAACAAGGGGGATCTTATACTGAAATATATTGTCAAGAAAAAGGGGACAATTGAGATGCACTTAACCTAGGTTGGTAAAATCGTTAAACCAGTTTTAAGCTTTGGAGACAATAATTATTTAGTGTTTATTTCCTTAACTAACATGCACACATATTAAGAATACTTTATTATGCTATCTATATTATGGTGAATGGGTCAGCTTTGATAGCCATTAGAACCTGAACTAAAATGAACTGAAATTATGACCAGATCTTCTAATATCATGAAATATTAGGGGCAGAAAAAAAACTAGTGAAGTGGGTTTTATCACATTGCTCCCACAAAATATAAACACATAAAAACATACACAATTATAAAGGATAGGTTGACAGACCTATTAACAGGGAAAGAATATTTTAGAGAAAATCATATTTTATTATTGTCAAAATAGAATACACAAATATTTTATTTCTAAAGTGCTAATTTACATATTTACATGGTTTTATGTTCAGATATATTAATATATAAAGATGATTGTACACAGATAATTTGCAATATCAGTAAATGTTATTTCAAAAGGTTGCAATTAAAGCTTGCATACCTCTGTCATTTTTGTTTGGTTTTTGGCAGTCATGAGGCTTGAAACTCAGTGCCTGGGTGCTGTCCCTAAGCTTTTCTCACTGAAGGCTAGTTCTCCTTACCACTTTCAGTCACAGCGCCATTTCTGATTTTCTGGTGGTTAACTGGAGTTAAGGGTCTCAACATTCCAGCCTGCCATTGGCTTTGATTCACAATCCTCAGATCTCGGCCTCCTGAGTAGCTCGGTTCCAGGTATGAGCCACTGGTACCTGGATTCCTCTGTCATCTTTCCGTAGTTAAAGCCCTTCATAAATTGGGAATACACCGATGTCTTGCATCTTTGCCTCTACTCTATTTCAACCAAGTTCTTCGTTACTCTGTGCATCAAAAATAAACCAGCTATGCCTGCACATAAAGGCTGCCATGGGAAGACCTATAACTGCTCTTCAGTGCATCTGTATAACCTCTCTGACATTCAGATATCTCTATGATTTATGCCCTTCTCCATGTTGCAATAGATTTCACTTACTTTGTATAGTTTCTATCTCCAACCAAGACAAACTGCATCCTTTTATGTTTTCCTAGAAGCACATTGGCATGCTTGGTTTTGTAAATTCTATTTCCTGCAATTGCCATGCAAGCTGCACTTTGTTCCTCCAATTCGTAAACCTTTACTCTTGCTATGAAAGCATTCTCCCTTTTCACGTACATGTTTCTATGTCCCTCGGGTATATTGTATCTTCACTTAGTTGTAGCCTATGAAAGGGTCTCAAGTAATGTTTATGCATTTGTGTGTATCTGTACCAATCAATGCCTATGAGGATTCTAGTTCTCTGTCATGAACAGTAAAAAAAAATAAGCAAACATGTATTATTAATCCTTTAATGAAAAACATAAAAGTAGGAGAAAGTTGATGTTGCATTTATACAGATCAGATAAAAACCTGCTAATTTTTACAAAATTTATGTCCACCAGATATTGTGATGATTTTAAATTCCTCATACAGACAGTACCACCACCGTCACCATAGTAACAACAACAAATACTAAGTTCAATAGTGTTGCTTAGGATAAATGTGTTCAATAACTACTATGATCTCAACTTCCCCCAAACAGCCACAATGTGATCTGTGATAGACACCTGGTTTTTAGTTTTATATGTAGAAATTCCTGCCATCTCCTACTTTCTTTCCAATCTCATGTTCAGTATTCATCTAAAATAAAATGTATATATTGAAATGCTAATCAGATTTGAATGACATATCTGAAGATGATAGTTACTAAACTTTAAATATCTGAAGACAGTAGTTACTAAATTTTCATTAATGGCTTCTTGGAAGTAAACTTGGAAAACAATCTATGGGGAAAACAGAGAGTTTTGTGGGCCATAAACACTTTGAAAGTGAAGATGTTATAGCTCCTTGTTATTTTTGTTAAAAATTCTATGCAAAATATAGTCAGTTACTGCCAAGGATATTTTCACAAAGCAGCAGGATAGGCTTTGTCTCAATCTTCTTACGTGTTAAAAAAGAAAAAAAGAGGAGGAGAAGGGAGAGGAGGAGGAGGAGGAGGATGAGGAGAAGGAGGAGGAGGAGAAGGAGGAGGAGGGAAGGGGGAGGTGGAGGAGGAGGGGGCGGAGGGGGAGGGGGAGGAGGAGGAGGAGGAATGAATCAGAAAAGAGAGTAAGGAAGGCTCAGGATAGTACTTAAACCCAAAACACTACGATGTATTTGATTCATACCGGATACTGGGGGTGGAGGAGTAACAGCAGTGTAGATCAATCACAAAGGTCACATGACTAGTGTTTATTTTCATTTTCCTTTTTTTGATATTTTAACCTCAACTAAGGAGCTATTAAAGTGAAATACATATTGACCTAACATTACTACAAAGCATTTGTATTTTAACTCATGCATTACTATATTTTCTTCAAAAAGACAAATTTATGTGTTTATTATCTTAATGTTGTTAAGCTATAACTTAAATTAGAGCCAAAAACAGACAACTGCTGTTTAGGGAAATGGAAAAACCTTCCATGATCCTGGATTGGAAGAATTACCATCATGAAAATGGCAATATTGCTGGAAGCTCTTTACAAATTCAATACAATACCCATCAAAACACTAGGAACATTTTTCGATGACATAGAGAAGGCAATCCAAAAATTCATATGGGATAATAAAAGACCCAGAATAACAAAACCAATCCACAAGAAGAAAAGCATTGGAGGAATATCAATACCAAACTTCAAACTATTACAAAGCCATAGTAATAAAAACAGCATGGTCCTGGCACAAGAGTAGGATGAATTAAGAAGAAGAGAAGACCCAGAAATGAATCCACAGACCTCTAGCCACCTAATATGTTGTAAAGGAGCCAAAACACAGGTTGGAAGAAAGAGAGTCTCTTCAACAAATGGTGCTGGCAAAATTGGCTGTACTGAAGCTAAATACTTATATATTACCATGAATCAACCAATGTCACCAGAATCAATTCTGAATGGATCAAAGACCTCAATGTAAGTCCAGATACGCTATCACAGGAAGAGGTAGGGGAAACACTAGGACACCTAGGCACAGGTCAAAAGTTCCTAAGCAAAGATCACAACAAATCAAAGAGAGACTGGAAAATGGGATTGCATCAAACTGAAGAATTTCCACATGGCAAAGAACATAGCAAGACCTATGTTTTTTTTGGGCCTGGCTTACTTCACTTAATATAATTTTTTCCTAGTCTTTCCATTTCCTCACAAATGTGGCAATGTCATTCTTTCTGATGGAGGCGTAGAATTCCATTGTGTATATATACCATATTTTCTTGATCCATTCATCTACTGAGGGGCATCTGGGTTGGTTCCATATCTTAGCTATGGTAAATAATGCTGCAATAAACATAGTTGTGCTGGTAGCTTTAGTGTGGTCTTGTTTGTGATCATTTGAGTAAATGCCCAAAAGTGGGATTGCTGGGTCATAGGGGAGCTCTATGTGGAGTCTTTTGAGGAACCTCCATACTGCTTTCCAAAGTGGTTGAACAAGTTTACATTCCCACCAACAATGTAGTAAGGTTCCCTTCTGTCCACAACCCCTCCAGGATCTGTTGTTATTAGAGTTCTTGATTATAGACATTCTAACTGGGGTGAGGTCGTATCTCAGTGTTGTTTTGATTTGCATTTCTTTTATGGCTAGGGAGTTTGAGCATTTCTTCATGTGTCTATTGGCCATCCTTCTTTCCTCTTCAGAGTAGTTTCTCTGTAAGTCTTTAGCCCACTTATTTACTGGGCAGTTGTTTCTGTGAGGATTTGTTGTTGGGGGATTTAATTTTTTGAGTTCCAAGTATATTTTAGATATGAGACCCTTGTCTGTTGTATGGCTAGTGAAGATCTTCTCCCAATCCATGGGCTTTCTATTGATCTTGCTAGCTATGTCCTTTGCCATGCAGAAGCTCTGAAACTTCATACAGTCCCATTTGTCCAACCTTTCTTTGATTTGTTGTGTTTCTGTTTCTGGGTCTCTATTAAGAAAATTTTGGCCCCTGCCAAGGAGCCCTAGGGTTTCTCCTATTCCATTCTGTAATGTTTTCAGGATGTCTGCTTTGACTCCGAGGTCTTTGATCCATTTGGAGAAATAGGTCCCATGGCTTCCCTTATTTGCAATAACTAGTATATGTCTGAGACAAGCAGAAACAGTCAGATAAGTTCATGTTAGGTGAAATGAACCCCAAGATAAGGACTCAAATATTTTTTCTTTCTTGCTATTTTTTCTTACATATTTATAAGATGATTTCTTTGTTGCTTTGTTTGTCCCTCCCCCACAGTATAGCCCCTGGTTTCACTGTATTTGATGCTGGTATAATTTGGGGAGGGGAAGGGAAAAAAACCAATTGTTTAAATAGGGATACAGGTGGACCCATTGCAACGAGATGTACAAGATATCATGTTGAAAAATGAACTTTACAACTTTGGTCCAGGGTGGAGGTGGACGGGGGGAGATGGGAAGGGACAGTAAGGGGAAACAAAGGAGGAGGCAACAATGCTTGATAAGAAATGTACTCATTACCTTGCTCATATAATTGTAACCCCTCTGTACGGTATTTTCACAATTTAAAAAATGGAGGGGCTGGGAATGTGGCTCAGTGGTAGAGTTCTTGCCTTGCATGCATGAGGCCCTGGGTTTGATTCCCCAGCACCACATAAACAAAAAGAAAAAAAAGCCGGAAGTGGCGCTGTGGCTCAAGTGGTAGAGCGCTAGCCTTGAGCTGAAGAGTTGAGGGACAGCACCCAGGCCCAGAGTTCAGGCCCCACGACCGGACACCCCCCCCCAAAAAAAAAAGAAAAGAAAAGGAAAAAAAAAAACAAAGAACGTAGCAAGACAAATAGAAGTTCCCCAGAATGGGAGAAAATCTTTACTAGCTATGCATCAGACAAGGGCCTCATATCTAAAATATACTTAGAGCTAACAAAATTAGCCCCTTACCCCCCCCCGAAAATAAGCCCGCAAAGGAACAACAACCCAACAAATATATGGGCTAATGACTTAAAAAGGGACTTGTCAGAAGAAGTAAGAATAGCCAATAGTCACATGAAGAGATGTTCAACATTTCTAGCCATAAAAGAAATGCAAATCAAAACCACATTGGGATTCCACCTCATCCCAGTTAGAATTGCCATTATCAAGAAAACAAACAATAACAGATGCTGTCGGGGATGTGTTCAGAAGGGAATGCTACTACCCTATTGGTGGGAATGTAAACTTGTTCCACCACTCTGGAAAGCAGTAGGGAGGGTCCTCAAAAGACTCCAGGTAGAGCTCCCCTATGACCCAGCAATCCCAGTTCTGCGCATTTACCCAATAGACCACATTGTTTTCTGTACCATTTGTCTGTATGTAAGTTTACCTTTGGGGGAGGGTAAGGGAGAGGACAGAACTGGTGGGACCAAGAGTGAATAAATGCAGTAGTGATACTCATTAATTTGAAAATGCACTGTACAGCTCATGGGGTCGGTAGGAGAGAAGAACTGGAAGAACACTGGGGAAGAGCTGACACTGTTCATTACATGACAAGTGACTGTACATCACCTTTACAATAACAACAACAACAACAAAGGCAACAGATGCAAAACTCACACTTGGCTGTTGCTCTGTGTATATGTCTATATGCATATACAAATTATACGCCATGTGCATACACGTTTATGTTATTATATAATTATATTATTTCTAATATTTACATATATGTACTCATATATAAATACATCACCTACAGAGGACAGGCTATAATCCAGGAAGACCTTAATTTTGTAGGGCTTGGGATGGAGCCCAGAGCCTCCCATATACTAGACAGGTCTTGGACGCGAGGCTTTATCCACAGGCCCAGAGAGATGTTGCTTTTTACCTGACTTCTCCTTTACTAACTGTGCCACTAGGCTTTGTAAGAGATGTATTTTGTGAAGTTAATTGTTTCTTCAGCTCCTTGCCAACTGCCTATGAATCAGGTAAGTAGGCTGGCCTGTGACTTCCGCAAGAAATACCATTAAAAAGTTTGAGGGGAGATATAGAACTCAATCTCCATTTTTTGTCTCTTGTGAATTTATGTAGCTTTTTAAAAAAATGACTGCTCTGTGCCAAGCTCTTGGGAATCTGGTTTGTTCAAACTCTTGAGCTTTATTGGTTACTGATCTCCACCCTAATTCCTATCTTTGGCTACTTATTATTCTTCTAACACACCTTTATCACCTCCCTGAGCTATTCCTTAGCTAATGAAAACTTGGCAGTATTTTGTGATCCAGTTCAAATATCAATTTCACCATGACCACTTTTGTCCAAAAATAGGTGCTAAGGTGAGGAGCTAACCCCAGGAGGAGAGTAGACTCCTGTTGAATATAACATGCTGTGAGAGAGATCACATTAAGATATTACCAGAAAACTTTGTGTTTGTGCACATATGTCTTTGTATCCTTCAATGGTTAAGCAAGGCCTTTCTCCAGTCCCTCCTGATAGCAAGATCCATAGGATCTGCTCTAGAACAGGGTGAGCGCATGAATGGATGCAAGTTCTACTCAGTGACCTGTTCCAAGTGTGGTGACTCTGCAGAGGAATGAGCAACATAAAACAAGAAAAGTAATCTTTTCAGGTGTAATGAGGATTCTGTAGTCCTGGGAGAGAGATAATTTATCAGCATTAAAGTCACGCACGATGTCAATCAGTTGCATGGAGAGACCGTGTGAGGTAGATAGATGACAAAAGATTAATCAAGCAACTGCTATAGGGCAAGATTAGTGTGCTGATTTCAAGCAAGGCTGACAGACAGATAAAAAGGTAACACAGCACACAGTGTGAGGCGATAGGGTATTGGTGCTTTTGCAGGGAAGTGACAGCCACAGAAAAAAGAAACCATTAGCTCAACTGGAAAAAAAAAACTGTACATTGCAAAAACAGGCCCTTACAAGAAATAATTTAGTAATACATGCACAACTAAATCTATTAAATTGTTTCTGCCGTCTGAATAATGCACTGGCATCTCCAAGAACAAAATATCTAAAGCAATAGTATCTTGAATGCCTGTGAGTAGTCAGGGTTTTCCAGGAACTGGAAAAGTAACAATAATAGATCTAGGTTTCCTGTAATCATGGGTAGCTGAAACCTAAAGTATGGTATGAAGAACTCAGTTGTCCTTAGAGAATAAGGTTGCATTTAATGCTATATATAAATGCATTTTGCTTGATAGTGGGAGCCAAATGTCTTGTGAGGGAATGAGATGAAAATGAATCCTGTAGCACTGGATTTAATTAAGAGTCATCATTGTGAATTCACTTTTAGCTGAAAACACACAGACGGGGAAATCACAGTTGGAAAGCATACTTTGCACCCAGACAACTGTGTATATACCTCCTTCTAAGCTTTGATCATATTTTTGCAACTTTTTTTTTTTTTTGGTCGGTCGTGGGGCTTGAACTCTGGGCCTGGGCAATGTCCCTGAGCTCTTTAGCTCAAGATTGGTGCTCTGCCACTTGAGCCACAGTGCCACTTCTGGTTTTCTGGTGGTTAATTGGAAGTAAGAGTCTCATGGACTTTCATACCCAGGCTGGTTTTAAACGGGGATCCTCAGATCTCAGCCTCCTAAGTAACTAGGATTACAGGCATAAGCCACCAGTGCCCAGCACAACTCTTTATTAATATGAATTGCTTCCTCTGTGTCACAACTGTTCTAAGCATTTACATATATTCTGTTAGAAAAGTTGGGTAACATATCTATGATAATAGCCATGGAATGGTGAGGTCTCTTATCCAGGCTAGATAAGACACTGAGCACACCTATGCAGACCTTTCCAAGTGCGGTATGTTTTCCCACTCTTCTATTTGGCTTCTAGAATTCTGGCTGTCCATAAACTCATCAGCACAGAATACCAGCAGAACCTCTCACACCAGAAAACCCAGTTTCTACTCCTTGGCTTCATTTCCTAACAACACAGCCTTGAGTGTGAATTTTAACTTGTAAATGAGGTTTCTAATTAATGGCAAGGTATCAAAAGCTTTCTATAAATCAAATAGGATATGTAAGGTCTGAGCACAAAACCTGGCCCTTCCTGAGCACTCATAAACTAAGCATGAGTAATCTTCTAATAGCAGAGATTTTGTTGTACTAATCTGTTGGAAGTATTTGGAGTCAGTACACATGGTAGATGTTCAAAATATAACTATTATATATAATATATGTGTGTATGAGAGGGAGACTCAGAGTACATGGGGATGTTAATGAAAAATGAAAATTAAAAAAGAGACTAGTATGCTAAAAATATATGTAGTTCTGTTATCTGTTGTCATATTGTTCTAGATGTGATCACTGGATAAAAAATAAAACATATGCCAGGCACAGGTGGCTCACACCTGTAATCCTAGCTCTTTGGAGGCTGAGATCTGAGGATCCCAGTTCAAAGCCAGCCTGGGCAGGAAAGTCCATGAGACATCTCCAATAAATTACCCCCATCCCACCCAAAACAGCTGGAAGTGGAGCTGTGGCTCCAGTGGTTGAGCGCTAGCCTTGAGCAAAAGAAGGTTGGGATAGCACCCAGGCCCTGAGTTCAAGCCCTAGAACCTGCAAAAAATAAAAAATATAATAAAACTTGTACTACAGCTATACCAGTGATGATGTTACAATACACAAAAGCCCCAGCCTTTCAATTTTGAGAAGAACGAAAGTTAAGAATTACATCTAGGCAGCAGCCGGGACTTCACTAGCTACTTGAGTAGATGAGTTTAACAGTTTAGTGGGTTTTCAAATTTTAATTTAATTTGAATTCAACTTAAATTTTATGTGGCCCATTTTTATTACCTTCTCATAATAGAAACAGAATGTTATTATTTGCAGCCCTGGTTTTCACCCAGACAGAAACATAAAAAGGAAAACATTTTCAATCCCACTTGACATGCAAGACTGAAACCTCCTGAGCTAAAATGACAAGCATATGATTTGTGAAATCCAATTACTCACAATTAGGTTGTTTTTGTCATCACAATCTGTGGTGAAATGTAACAGGAAAGTGGATAGATAAATAACAAAAGATGTGATTTTTTAAAAAGCAACATTCACAACTTAAGAATTGAAAAGCAGCCGGAGATTTGTAACAAGAATTTTGAAGCGTCATCTACAAACTATAGTTAATTAGAATTACATAATCAGAGGAGACGTGTGACAAATCCTGCTCTGAACTTTGCGCTGCAGTAATCACTTCCACAGATGGCTTCAAATCTTTGGAGTAAATAAGTGGAAGTGGAACTCTTGTGTCATTCCTACAATTCCTACAGTTGTGGAATTTCTCTAGAGTTTTTCCATAATAGCTATACTAATTCATATTCCCATCGCCAGTGTACAGGGCTCGCTTTGCTCTATATTCTTGTCAATCCAAAATCACCAGGAGATGTCTAGCACACAGACACACATAGCTAGCTCTCTGTCTGTCTGTGTTTGTCTGTCTGTCTCTTTGTCTGTCTGTCTCTGTCTGTCTGTCTGTCTCTCTCTCTCTCACACACACACACACACAAATGGTACCAGAGGTGATGGATATTTTAATCATCTAGATTTAATCATTCCATATAGCATTCATAAATCAGGACATCCCTTTGCACCCCATAATTACATGTGCCTAGAATTCGTCAGTTTACAACTTAAATTTTTACTTAAACACCGCAACTTTTTTCAGAAAGGCAGCTTGAAAGAAGCAAAGGTAATACATATTCCGAAAACGTCTTTACCAGGTAGGATTTTTACAAGAATTTCACACTACTCCGTTCTTCTCCCCTCCCCAAACATTAGAAACGTGGACAGTTGCTTCGTTCTTCTTAAAAGTTAACCTTATATTCCCTCAGCATGAGGGGAAATCTACACGTTTTAAAACCTCCCATTGGTGAATAGGAAACTTTAAAATGTTTGAGGACTCCTGTCCCAGACTACCATGGTTACTTCAGTCCCTTCCTAAAGGGGTGGAGGACCAACCTCTATCCATGACCTGCAGGTGAACTGATCCTCTTAAAGGTGCCTCTGAGGAGAACACATTAGCTCCAGAACTTTCTAGGCTAATTCCTATCCACTTGCTTCTGCACAGTCCAAACATCTTACTAACATCACCAATAAAGTGCATGCACCCTCCGGGGGAGGGGGGAGACAAGGTGCATGACAGCGTCCCAGCCAGAAGTCACAGGTGTGCAAAACACTCCCATTTCCTCATGCAAGGACTACCCTTGTCCTCCATTTGCCCTTGAACTTTGATCCTCCTGCTCCAGTAGTGGCCCATGCCCAGAGGAAGGGGTGCGGGGTGCCTGGGAAGCAAGAAGCGATCCATCCTCACTCTTCTTCCCTTAACCAAGTTCTTGTCCCTGCCTGCCTTCTGCCTCCCGCTTTTCTCTCCCCGTCTTTCCCCCTCCTCTTCATCACCCTTAACTTTGTGTGCTGTTGACCCCAACCTTCTCCTCTTTGCCCTGTGTCCTAGGATATTTAAACTTCTCTGATTCTTTCCCCGGGGTCCCTGGGCGGTTCGACCTTGCGGGAGCTGCCTTTTGCCCCGGGCTGTCCCGCTCGCTGGCTGGGTGCCTGCCCCGGATCCGTTCCGGGCGCCGGCGCTCCGCGTTCCCGGGCTGCGGGGCGGCCGAGGAGGCTCTGCGGCAGCCAGCGCGGAGCCGAGGCCCCCGCGCGCGCAGCCCGGGCGGCAGACCAGGGCCGGGCGGCGAGCGCGGGCGAGGACGGCCGCACCTCCCCGGGAGCCTGCGGGATGCGGCGGGGCAGCGGGGGCAGGGGGAGGCTCTGACCCCCCCAGCCCCGGCTCCGGGCTTCCAGACCGGGCCCCGCGGGCCAGTTTCCTGCCAAGTGCAGCCAAGAAGCAGCGAGACTCCTGGAAAGCGAAGAAAGGGGCCCTCGGGGGCGCCCATCCCCAGAAGCCCCGTCCCCCTGCTGAACCCCGGAAGAGGAGAGGCGGAGGGGAGGGGGGTGCCCAGTGAGGGACCAGGGGCCGGAGAAACCCTGTCCCCAGTCCGGAGCGTCCGTGAGTCCGGGGCGCTGGGGTGAGTACCCCGGGGGGGGGGGGGGGAGGAGAAGTCGGGCGCGCGGGCGGAGGTGGGGGGGGCGCAGGGGAGGGGACGCGGGCGGGGGGCGCGCGGGGAGGGGACGCGGGCGGGGGGGCGCGCGGGGAGGGGACGCGGGCGGGGGGCGCGCGGGGAGGGGACGCGGGCGGGGGGCGCAGGGGAGGGGACGCGGGCGGGGGGCGCGCGGGGAGGGGACGCGGGGCGGGGGGACGCAGGGGAGGGGACGCGGGGCGGGGGGCGCCCATGCGCCCGGCTGGTGCAGGCTTTGGGGTGGGGGGGGCGTTGGTGTCGGCGGGTGCGATCCGGGCGCGCGTGCGGCGCCGGTGTGTGTGCGTGTGTGTGCGTGTGTGTGTGTGTGCGCGCGCGCGCGTGTGTGCGCGCGTGTGTGCGTGTGTGTGTGTGCGGGAAAGCGAGCGAGGGGCGAGCGAGGCACCGACAGAGCGCATGTCTCGTCCCCGCCGGCAGCCACTCGCCGTCCACCACCATCTTCTGCATGTGCCACATTTGCAGCCGGACCGAGACTCCGTCTCCCAGGGCTATGGAGACTGCGGGAAAAGCCTGGCCGCCGCGCGCCCGGGGCTGCTGAGGGCAAGCGCCGCGCTCGCCCAGCCCGCGCTCTCCTCCTGCCTCCCGTGCGATCACTATTATTATTGTTGTTGTTGTTATTTAATTTTAGCGCCAGCGTCTCCCATGCCTGGGCCGAGCCCCCTTTAGGAAGAGTGTGAGAGCGAGCGGGCGAGAGAGAGCGAGAGAGCGCGCGCCAGGGAGAGGAGAGCAGGAAGATGAGGATTATTTGCAGACAAATTGTCTTGTTGTTTTCTGGATTCTGGGGACTCGTCATGGGAGCCTTTCCAAGCAGCGTCC
This sequence comes from Dipodomys spectabilis, assembly GCF_019054845.1. Lineage (NCBI taxonomy): Eukaryota > Metazoa > Chordata > Mammalia > Rodentia > Heteromyidae > Dipodomys > Dipodomys spectabilis. The sequence continues at coordinate 7,016,002 of NW_024870700.1, forward strand.
AAATAGGTAAGCGCCGCGGGGCCCCGCAGACCTCCCAAAGTGAGTTCCCGGAGTTGCGGGCGAGCTCCCGGGGCTCGCTTCGCTCCCGGCCGCGGCCCTTCCTCCTCCGCCTCCCCGCGCCCGGGGAGGCAGCCTCCGCGGCCGAGCCTCCGCCGGCGGCGTGCCCGCGGGACGACCGCCCGCCCAGCCGGCCCCCTCCAGCCCCCAGCCCCGGGTCCACCTTGGATCTGACTCGGTTAAGTCGGGTTGCAGGGAGTGGGGTGGGGTGGGGTGGGGTGGGGGGTCCCCTCTGGGGGAGGGGTGTCTGTATTTCATACGATTCACCTGATGCTGGACGCAGCCGCCTCCATCCGAGTACAGAAGGACACTGGCTTTTTATTTTATGTTATTGTTTAACCGTTGCCACCGCACCGGGTGCCTTTCCCGGCTGTGGCTTAGCCTATGGCAAAGTTCGATGCCTCTCTGATCTCTCTGATCTCTCTGTCTCTCTCTCTCTGTGTCTCTCTCTCTCTGATCTCTCCCTCTCTCTCTCCTCTCTCTCGTGTGGCTTTGTTTCCTTCTTCACGACAGCTCTTGCCTGGCTAGCTGCCTCCCCTCCCCAGCCACCCTGGGTCCTGGGCTCTGTTGGGCTCTGCTGGCTCTGCTGCTCTCCTGGCTTTTCATGGGACGCAGCTATTGAATTTCTTCCAGCCCAGCCTCAGTGCTGCATCGTTTCTCGTGGAAGGTGCAGCCAGCCCCCCGAGCTCAGGAGACTGAAGGGCCACGAGCAGCAGAGCCACAAAGTTCATCTCTCTCTCTAAAGCCCTGGCTCTTGGCCAGGATGCCCCTGCATTCCTCCAGCCCTGTGTTTCCATGTACAACCCCTCCCCCCCGTGTGCATCTGCCTGCTCTTCTGAAAGAGAGAGAACCCCAGAGCTCCCGGTGTGACCATGTTGGGAATCCTGGGGTGGACAAGTGACAGAAGGTAAAACCCACGCTCGGTGTGCTCAGAGGTCACTGTGATCATGACACATCGGGGCCAGGAGAAAAGCAGGGCTGTCCTCCAGAACCAAAACACCGAGCATGCCTCTTAGGGACTAGTCTCCCCAAAATGTGCCAGGGATCGCCCCTTTACTGTACGGTGCTTGTGAGTAGACTTGACAGTGCTTCAGACATTGACGAGAGGGGGCACTGAATGCGTTCCTCTCTGTTTGCCATAGGTGGTCTCTTCATCCGAAACACAGATCAGGAATACACTGCTTTTCGATTAGCAATTTTTCTTCATAACACCAGCCCCAATGCGTCAGAAGCTCCTTTTAATTTGGTACCTCACGTGGACAACATCGAGACAGCCAACAGTTTTGCCGTGACAAATGCCTGTAAGTAAAAAAGCTAAGTTACATGAGTAAATGAGAAGAGACCTGAAATGAGGTATTGCCGTCCCTTTGTGCTCTTTTATTGTGGTTTTGTGAAAGAATGTCACGATTCCCACAGTTGGCTGCTTGCAGAGGAAAATCAGAGTTAAGGGAAGATTTCATCTGGGATTATTTAGTTCTTCTCTCCTTTCGTTCCTCCCTACCTTCTTCTTTCTTCATTTCTTGTATGGAAAATACAACTTCATTTCCCCTTCAGTGCTATTCCCATCATGTAAATGTCAGTTTAGTGACATGTACTTAATCTAGTTTTTGTGTTCCCTTCCTTTAGTTTTTTTCTCTTGTTTTTTTTTTTTTTTTAAATTCTCTTCCTTGGTTTTTTTCTTTGCTGGTCACTTGAGTAAACCCAAGTCTTCTTGCACAGAGGGGCAGCTGCTCTTTTCCCCGATGCAGGTGAGGGTGAGGGAAGGCTTGCATGCTGGGGAGAGACGTGGGATGGAGGGTGTCTGTTTGAGTCGGTTGATGCCGCTGGTCTAGTGATGTCACTCGAGTCTGCCCCACTCCTATGTTCTGGGTTGTAAATGTCTCTGCCTATCACGCAATGCATATATCCTGTGGCTGTGATGCCATGAATTGTACCTTGATGCCAAATCAACTTAGTCTCAGATCCACCTGAACTCACAAACCAGCCCAGCTGGATCTACTCTCTCCACAATGTAGTGAAGTGAGTGACCTCACGTAATGTTCAAAGGAAATGGTCGCACCGTGTTCCCACACAGGATTCTGTGTCATTTCACTTAAGGAAGCACATGGGTTAATTCACAACATGCAATAATCTAACAGCTGGCCAGTGGGTAGCGTTCTACTGCCTTTTCGTTCTAGGAGGAAAGGTGTATTTTGAATGTTTCCTCTGATTGATGTGCTCATTTACCACTATTTCATAATTCTAGAGGAAGAATGGCTCTAGCTGATCTAAGATGTACTGGGAGTGTTTCCATATAAAATTTCCCATGATTTCACAAGAAGGATAAAATGTTTAAACTGAATCATAGATCGTTTTTATGATGGCAAGTTGGCACATCTTTCCATTTTAAAAGGATCCTCTTACTACAAGAAAGTATACTGAACAAAGAAGCAAGTAATATAGGAAGCAAAGAGTTTGTAACTGATTTGAAGGTTTCTCTTTCACTAGCAAATATTTTCATTTGCATTTGTGTGTGGTTAACTCATTTAAGACATACTGTGATCACTTTTTCTTGGTTTGGGGGTGATCTGTTTACTAGAACTGTTTATTAGAACAGTTTATTAGAACTGTTTATTAGAACTGATCTCATAAGAGGTTGGAGCATTGGACAGTTGTGTAAAATCTCACACTTACATTACTTTTCATGGATGTGCTAGTTCCTAAGAAGACTACTTCATTTTAAAAAACCCACTTATTTCATTAACTGATGGAATTAGCATTACATGAAGCAGAAAGCTATTATTTTTAAGCCAGAAATACATATGTCTGAGTTATGCTTGTAAATAGACATTTTTTTTACAAATTTTGTTATTAGTATTATATATCTAGAATTAAAAAAGGATGTCAGCAGGTCCAATAGTTCCGTAAGTGTTCTCCTTAACACATGAGTATTGTTTGTTTATTTAAATACTTTTCATGTGTTCAAGATTCTGTTGATATAAACATTACTAGCTTTAAAAGTAATCCATACTCTCTACATGAAGGTACTATATCAACAGTAGATTACTTTTAAAGTAATGAATGATTTTCTTAAAAGTGACAGATACATTAGTTTGATTTTTGTATGGTTTTCACAAATTAAGACCTTAAAACTGTGAAAAGTTTGCACAGTGGTTTCCACCTACGTAAGGTATGAAGTGCCAATCCTTTCTTCGTCCTTATAATTAACCTCATTTGGGATCAACTTAGTGACTACTATTTTATTTGTATAAAAAATTATGTACGAATCCTGTGTAAATAAGAGATAGTGGTGAGAAGTCGCATACAGAATCTGGGGGGGAAAGGTATGAAATAGAGTGGATGCTACTATTTAATACATTAAGAGTGCGGAAACCAAAAGCAGGCTTTATTCTGTTTGTTTTGAATCTAAGTATTTTACAGTGTTGGCGATGTAATTTTTTTTTTTGCCATCATATGCAATTGATGTAGGGGTTTAAAAATACTCCTAAACAGCAAAATGTAAATAAGGGAAAATATTTTCTAGTGGGGAAAAAGACAATTATTTTGACAAATGACTATGCCAAATATCCTTAAGGCAAACCTGAGCTGAATTTGAGAGTATGGGTCAGCTGATTGGTGGCTGTTGAATGCATTGACCAAAAACAGATGCACATGTGATTTTTCCAGTCTAGTTAAAGGTAAAACGTAAGCAAGAAGTATAGGCCGACCTCATATATCAAGCTCTTGCCTTTGGCTACAAAAGGGTAAACACATTTTTTTTTCTCCCTGTGTTACAGACTGGATTTTCAAATGTGTCATGTTGGATTGCAATGTAGGGCACTGGATTTCTTTTAACTCAGTATAAATAAGGGTCATTAAAGAGGGTGTTTTCAGCATTTATGGAACGCATCCCTCCTATTAAAGCAGTGTATTTATGGGCAGATATAATTTAAAACTTTATTTTGCTCAAGATAACAATAGTATCTACAAATATTGTGGGCAACTAAACTCATCTTTGTATAGAGTTTATGTACACCTAAGTGATCTGATTATCTCAAAACCTGTATTTTTAATGTAAATCTTTAGTCCTTGGAAGGACATCTATTTTGGCTTTACAGTTTTTCCAGAAAGCATTACTTTCTTTTTTTTTTTTTTGTAGCTATTTACATGGTTGGAAAGTTACACTTTGCTAGATATGAAAGATAAATTAGAAGAAATATAGATAATATTTAGGACCTCTTTCAATAAAATTGTGTAATAAAAAGCCCTTGAAGTAAAATTTCAAATGTAATTAGATACACACATTCCTTTGTTGGGATGTATACAGAGTATACGGGATGATAAAAAATTATCATTGGAAACACACAAATTCCATACGGATAATATTCTTTAGTAAAAATACCATCATTTCAGGTAGATATTAAAATAGTTATCTTTGAAAACAAGCATGTAAATTAAGTCAAAAAATGCCTTTTATAGAACATTTGAGGCAGCCAAAAATAGGCTAATTGTCAAAATATTTTTCCAATAGTTACTAGCTGGAGATTTGGCTAAAGGATATAATAGGTTAAGTTTCAACAAATGTAGTAACCAAAGTAGTCTATCAAGAAATTCCCTATATGAAAATAGTACTTGAGACATTACTCTTACTAGTTTAATTCATCTACATTAAATTCCCTATCAAGGCAGCCTCTGTTCAATATAGTCACAGATACTCAGTTTCTAAAATGAGCCTTTCAGTTTTCTTCCAGCCAGGTAGAAGTATGTAATGAAACATTTCAAGTACTCATATATTGTTATCTTGATGAAATAGGAAAGATTTTTATAGAATATCTCCCACCTTTTTAATTTTTATGGAAGAACCAGTTGGTTAATTAATTTCGTGCTGGCCCTGAGGCTTGAATTCAGGGCCTGGGTGCTATTCTTAGCTTTTTTTTTTTTTTTGTCAGTGGTGGGGCTTGAACTCTGGGCCTGGGCGCTGTCCCTGAGCTCTTCAGCTCAAAGTGTTTGCTCAAGGTATGTGCTCTGTCACTTTCTATCACTTGAGCCACAGCACCATGTCTGACTTCTGTTTTTTTTTTTTGTGGTTAATTGGAGAAAAGAGTCTTATGGACTTTCCTGCCTCAGCTGACTTCAAACTTTGATCCTCAAATCTAGAATTACAGGCATGAGCCACCAGCGAGCGCTTGGCTCCTTTTCTTAGTTATAAATATGTTTATCTTGCTCTCCTCTTCTGTCAAAAATTTTTCAGTTGTCCAACAGATGATTGAGAAGTTGCAACAATCACAAATGGATTATGTAGCATACTCTAATAAACATCAAAAGCCTTTTTATTCTTTTAAGATAAATATTACTTCTGTTTGTGGCCAATTTACTTTTCAACCCTAAATATCCAAGATGTACATGTAGTTTGGCATGTAAAGTAGATTTGTTTAGTTAACTTAAACACACAGAGAATGTGACATATGAAACAAGACCTTCAGGGAGGTATGTAACCCAAACACACCAAACTTACCCAATAACTTGGCAGTTTAGGTCTAACTAACACTGTTAACATATTGTGCATTTTCCCTTTCAGAAACATGCATCCCTAAAAAGCATTCTATAGGCTTACATGAGGCATTAATTATTCCTAAACATGATAAAGATAAAATTCTGACTGTAAAGAGCGAAAATAGTCGGCGCCGGTGGCTTACACCTGTAATCCTAGCTACACAGGAGGCTGAGATCTGAGGATCACAGTTCGAAGCCAGTCAGGGCAGGAAAGTCCAGGAGACTCTTATCTCCAATAAACCATTCCGAAAAATCTGGAAGTGGCCCTGTTGCTCAAGTGAAAGAGCACTAGCCTTGAGCAAAAGAAGATCAGGGACAGCACCTCAGGCCCAGAGTTCAAACCCCAAGACTGGCAAAAAAAGACACAAAAAACCACAAAATCACAAAAAGTAAAACTACTTCAGAATTAAGAATCATTTTGCTTACTTTTAGGAACATGAGTGATGTGATTCTATTGTGCCTCTTATTAAGCTTCCTTAATTTGAACTGATTGCAAAAGTCTATTCTGGTTTGAAATAATTCTTTAGTTTTACCATTTTTTTAATCTCTTGCCCATAATTATCTACTTTGAGGTTAATGACAGAGATCTGAGTCATATTCCAATGGATTATCCATCTATTAAATCATAGGAAGGGCCATAATTTCCATTGATAAATCTCTCAGGTGTCACAGGATTAAGCTTTCATAAAACTGTCAGAAACATTCCTTACTTATTTTCCATTCTGGATTCTTCCAAAGGTTTTTATTTCCCAAGGAGGAAGCATTTTAATTCCTGCTGTTGTGAAAAGTCTGTATCTTCATCTTTATCCATCCATCTTAACAATTTATCATCTATCTATACATATATATATTTACAATTAATGTTGTTGTTAGGGATTTTACAATGAAGAATGAGCATAATATGTCTTACATGTTATGAAATACATAGATTTTTTTGATAGCTTTCATCTGTATGATTTTATTTGACCTCAAGCTAAGCTTACAGTGAGGTAGTCTGAGAAAATGGTACTGTATTTTGTAATTTGGTATATTTCGGCACCAAGAAGTTAGTTTATTTGCAGAATAAACTAATTTATAGTTGTATAACTAGCTTATAGTTATATAAACTAATTTATAGTTTATTTGCAGAATAAACTAACTTATAGTTCCAGACTATAAAACCTGAGCTTGAACCAGGTCCTCTAACTAACATCACAGTGCTTTCGTTTAACAGTGGGTGGCAAGGGTATGGAAATACCCATTTGTAGTGAGATTGCTTGAATTACAAAAGAAAAGAGAATTGTCATTTATCTTTTCTCTAATTACAAGTTTTGAAGAAAATAGGACAAGACAGTTCTGGGCAATTTGTTCATTAATCACATGATGGTGAATGATAACAAGGAAGGCCGAAGTCATTATGCAAGAATTATCCATTCATTCATTAGACTGGATAATAGTAGAACCATCGATTCCCTAAACATATTTATGAAACAGCTTTCCTGAGGACTTGTGTGAGACATTGGGAACATAAAACCTGTAAGAGTAGCTGCTCCTCTTGGTGAGCTCAATGGGAAAGGGCCAGGTCCCATTGCAGATTGCAGTTCATGAAGATAAGTGCATGAAAAGGAAAACAAGAAGCTATGATTGAGAGAAATACAGGAAGGGTAATAATACCTGGTGTGTCATTCTGTAATATTTCCTGATATGAAAGCTCTAGTTGGGTCATTTGAAGGAGGAGAAGGAAAGAGGTGATGGATGGCCAAAGATGTGGTGCATGAGGCTGCATCTAGGGCATGGGGAGGCAGGTGCATTCATTCAAGCTACTGGATATAGTTAATTCTGGCTGTGGTATAGAGTATGAGGAGGAGAGTTATGCTAAGAGATGAAGATAAGTTAGTGTTTGAGAAGTACTATAGGATTTTATCCTTGCCACCAATCAGGAGCTTTTCTATAAACTCCATCTAGCTTCTTCCCTGAGAGGAAGTGCACTCAATTTGTCCTCACTGGAAAAATCCTTGGCCTGGGCCCTTTGCCCACGCTGTCATCTTATTTTTAATTCTTCTGTTAGCTTCAGAGGGCCACATATTCCGCATCAGCTCCTTCTATTTTTATCACTATTTAACTTTTCCCTTACAATCGGCACTCCTGGAGCACCTTGCTCTTGAAGGTCATCGGTGACTTAGAAATTAGTAAATCCAATTGTAGGGGCTTAGTCTTCAGGGCCTCTGAAGAGCTTGTATGATTTCACATTGCTTACAACAATGTTCTCCGAAATGCATGCATTCTGTAATTATAATAGTATTGATAACAGCTATTATTAGTACATTGCTGACTGTATACCCTGGTTCAGGGTTTCATTGGTTGGCAGTGTTTTTTTTATTTTTTTTTTATTAAGCAATTGTGCAAAGAGGGTACAATTCTATAAGTCCAGTTATGAGGACAATGCTTTTTGACCGCTGTTACCTCTTCCATTATTCGTCCCTATCCCCCCCATTCCTATCCTCAAGTAATAGTTACATAATTACACTTCTCACCCATCCTCCCTCTATTCTTGTCCTTCCCTTGCCCTTCCCCCTATAAACATATTTCCACTCTTTGTTACTCATTTTGGCAAGCAGTATATTAGATTTTCATATGAGTTACACCTTCGAATTCCCCCCTTAGGTATTTCATCCTTTAGTCAGTTGGTTTATGTGTATACGCACAGATACACAGCTCTATATGTTATCATGAAGTTTGTATTTTAGCTCTAGCTTCTACAAATGTGAGAGAAAACATGTGCTGTTTGTCTCTCTGAGCCTGGCTTATTTTTTTTTCTGCAGATAACATATAATCTTTCTAATGGATGAGTAAAATTCCATAATATGTATGTACCATGTTTTCTCATCCGCTCATCAGTTGTAGGGCTTGTGGGCTATTTCCATAACTTGGTTGGTGCGAATAGAACAACAATGAACATGGGTGTGCATGTGTCTTTACCTGACTTACAATTCTCTGGGTAGATGCCGCAGAGTAGTATGGTTGGATCATGGGATAGTCCTATGTTTAGTTTTCTGAGGAATCTCTAGACCACCTTCTGAGTAGTTGTGCTAGTTTACACTCCCATCAACGGTGTTAGAGGATTCCTTTCTCCTCACATCCCTGCTTGCTTTCTTATTATTTGTGTTCTTGATGCTGGCCAATCTTACTGGGGTGAGATGCAATTTTAATGTTGTTTTGATTTGCCTCACCTTTATGGCCAGGGATGTTGTACCTCAATTTTTGTACAAATCTGTAAAAAGTAGGCATTATTTTTATCTTTTTATAGGCAGAGAAGCTGAAGATCCACATAGCTCAGAAAATTTGCCTCTGACCACAAAAGTATCCACAGCCTCTGGGTCGTAAAGTCAGCCTCAGATCTTAAAGTCAGTTCTCTAAAACATTGGACTTTTCATCTCCTGCCCATATGGCAGTATCATGATTAGTAGGTTCCTACAACATGTACATCACTTGGTATGACTATAGCTAAGGGGCCCTCAATTTAAGTATCAAGATGTTTATCTCAAAGCTACCTCACTAACAACTTTCATTTACTCCCAATGAATCTGTATAGCATTTCACACTGGAAAATTACTCTTCTTTGAGATTTGAAATTCAGCACAACATTTAAGGATTCTAAAGGGAGACATTCTCAGTGCTTTAGATTGCCAACTTCATATCATAAATACCCGGATGTGTAAAAGACAACTAACTAACTCCTAACTGTTAGGCACACAGTGCTGGATGCTCTACTACTTGGCCAGCATACTAAATTTTATGGGAGAATTTTTCGATTTCAGAATTACTACACAAATTAAACACTGTTTTCCCTGAGAAAATGGTGGTAAGATGGGCTTAGCTGTAAGGTGATTTCTTTCAGGGTTTCCTTGACATCATTTTGGATTCTAGACTGTCGGAAAGCATCAAGATTAAGTCAAAATTCTTCCTGTTTTTATAGCAACACTGCTTGCCTCTGATTTAATGAAACTGCCATATTGTCAGTACATGTAAAATAAAATATAAATAATTTAAGAGTTAGACCTCTTTTTCATAATCTACCATATGTCTCCAGGTAAAGCGAAAGTCATACAGTCACCGAAGTCAGTGTTTGCTTACTTTTATTATGTGTTTGCTCATATTTATCACATATGTGCATTTTCCAATACGCAGTTTTTCATCACTAAATTTAAATATAGTATGCTATAAGCTGATTGCTTTTCATATTTTATTATATAAAATACACACTTCTTCACATTTTAAATAACTCAGAATAATTTTAAATAATCCCTACAAGAAAATATTTTTAAATCCCACCACTTGGACTTAATGAGAATAACAGTTTGCTGTAAATCTTTCCAGACATCTTTTTGTCCTGTACAGACTAGAGAGAGAAAGTATAACCAAAGCAATATTCTATTATGTATCTGATATGTAAATATCACTCTATAATTTTAATGATGTATTTCTCTTAATAATAGTTTTTATAAACTGACAGAAAATACTATTTCATTTTCTTCTACTGCTACATAATATAACATGCCATTTGAGGGGCTTTATGTGCTAGATCAACATTTGGTTGTTTCTACATCTTTTTTCAATGATGGGTATTAAACCCAAGGCCATATGTGTACTAGGCAAGTACTTACCACTAACCTATATCCTCAGCCTTTTTTTTCCATTTTTTTTTTATTGTGAAAATACTGTACAGAGGGGTTACAATTACATGGGCAAGATAATGAGTACATTTCTTATCAAGCATTGTAGCCTCCTCCTTTGTTTCCCCTTCCCATCCCTTCCCAGCCGCCCCCCCCAACCCTCCCCCCCCCAAAGTTGTAAAGTTCGTTTTCGACATGACAACTTCTACTTCTCATTGTTGCAACGGGTCCAAGAGATTGAGTTTCCCTTTGTAGCTTCAGCTGGTCCTGAACTCATGATCCTCATGCCTCTGCCGCTCCAGTGCTAGGGTTACATACAGCTCCTAATCACTATAGCTGGCTCACATTTTTAGCATTGCAAATAGCAGTAAAACTTTTTGTGTACCTGCAAGTACTCATGTGGAATCATCAACCCTCAGGGATAAATTTCTATATGACATGATGTAGATTTAGGCTTTTAATTGATTTTTTTTATATCTTCTTCTGAAAAAAATGCCACCTAAAATCTGTAAACACCAGTATGTGATAATAATCGTTTCTCTATGACCTGCCAACACTGGCCATTATCAGTCTCTTGAATCTTTACTTGCTGGGATTGGTGAAAATGGCATCTAATTGCTGTTTTAATTTACATGTTTTTGATTAATAGTGAGACTGAGAAAATTGTCCAGTGTTAATAAGGGCTATATACTCTTCTCTTGCCAGTCTACTTGCTCCTTTATTTATGGGGATAGTTTATGTACTCTAGAGGTTAACTTTATCCTATCTGTTACAGATGCGTTTTTCCACTTCTGGCTTCCAGCAGCATCGTTTGTGATGTCGTTTACCATATAGATATGGAAATTCATAATTAGTCAAGTATGTGACTCATTGTTTTTGTGCTTTCTGGGTTTGGCTACATGATTTACAAACATCCCTATCTTATATAGAAATACCATTGTATATTTTCTAGTGCCTTTGTGGCTTTAACCTTTGTGGTTTATATTTGTGACCCTAAATCTTCTAGAATTTCTTTTGTATGGAATCAGCATTCCTTTTTGTCCTGCACCGTGTGTTTGAGTAATCTATCCTTTTGAAAATCCGTTGGAGCTGCTCCATCTGTGTACACCGGCTGCCCTTTCTTGACTGAATTTGAGCTACGGGAAAAATTCTGCATTTTATCTCTTTCAAAGATTTTCCTACTTGCTGCTTCTCATCTGTCTGCCCTTTTCTGAAAGTCCCTAGCGGTTGCACTGCTGGTTTTGGTATTTTTATTGTCTACTGTATTGTTATTCCTAATAGTTACCTGATCTTTCCCTTCTTCTGATTGTCATTCCCCACCTCAGTTCTTTTTGCTTCTCTGGACAAAGTCCAGCACAAATATTTTCAGTATCTCTATTTTTAATCGCACCGTTTACATCCAAGTCAGTAGTACTACCTTAATGGATTCATAAGCAATGTTGATTCTACATTTAATAGTTGAGTTACTTTATATCCTGGAGCCAGAAGTGCTTGTCTGAATTTAAAGTCAGATGCTGGCTCTTCCCACTTAAACCCTTCCAAAAGCTTCCCGTTCCTTTAGGATACAAGTTCAGCTCTGCATGGTCCTGGTTGATGACCTCTTGATTCTGGATGACCTCCTGGCCTTGCTAAGTGTGGTAGAGTCTGGTCTAGACTTCTTTCTGTGCCCCTGTACCCATTTCTCTTTTTCTTGGAATGTTTCAACCCAGCTATTGGCTTATCTAGCTTTTCCTGTAGCTCCAAGATGCAACTGATACCAACTCAGAAATACCTTCCTGCTTCCTCTCTCCAGAACAAGCCCTCCAGAGTCTGTCACGCTGTATCATCATATACTACTAATGGTTGTCTTTGCTTTTCTCACAATCTGTAATGATTATTTTCATCTTCGTATAGCCATCCACTGTCTGTATTTCTCACAGAGAGCAAAAAATTTCAGAGTGAATGGCTATGTTTGCCTTCTTTAAATGGAGTGTCCTCATAATCTCACACAGTTGTGTATGATACAGGAATTGATCGAATTTCTGCATGAATGAGTTTTCTCTTTACTCATTTTCCTCCCCTTTGGCATCTTTGGAAGCTAACTCATTTCATGCCTTCCCTTACACAAAGACAGCGAGGAAGATTTAAAGAAGTGTTACTAATTTCTTTAAGCATTCTCATCTCATTTGTTTTTATTACACCAACTTATAGCATGAGCTAAAGTGGGAAGAAAATACATTCTGGCAGGAAAGAAAAGTCACGACTCCTAACGGAATCCGATGTGCATTGGTTTGGCCAGAGAGTTCCATGATAATAGTAAATGTGGTAGAACAAAAAGGCTACATGCCTGTAACATTTGGTGTTTGCTGACAAAATAACTTGAACTGCTGACGCAAAGTGCTGGGGGTAGAGAGAGAGTCCACCTGGGCAGGCAGGTGAGCTGGGAGCAGACGCAGGAGTTTACTGTGCAGATACTGGCTGCGTCCTCAGCACTTCTTAGAGATCATGGGGCTTAAAGATTCTGGAAGAAAGGGGTGTGGTGGAATCCAATGTATCAACTCATTCCTGACAAGTCTCCACTGTTACCTCTGTCATTAGGGTCACCATGTTTGCATGACCCTTTATTTCTCCCTGTTCAAAATTAACCTATCCTTAATTAATAACTATATAGATAGCCCTGCCTACCTAGGAATGTTTGAAAGACAGCTTACCATGTCTCCTTTTTCAGAGATTTAGAATCAAGGGAAAGGTTTCCCCTGAGAGTTGCATGGTGTTTCTTTGCTCCATGGAAAGCCTACAAAACAAAACGTTTTCTTTCTTACTCTGGCAAGCTAGGAGGCCAGTTTTTATATATTTTATGGTTCAGTAAAATCATCACTATTCATTTTAAAATTGTTTCTTTGTTTTGTCCATCCTTGACTTTTCTAGAGTTAGATAGATTACATAAATATAACATATTTTAAATATATATGCATGTTTATATACATACATACACACCTTGCAAGTACATCATTTTTGGAAAGTAGCAGAGTAGTACTGCAATATAAAAAACACGTACATCCCATTCAACTTGGATATTGGTCTGCTTTTACCTGAATAGTCAGATTTTCTGATTAGTACTGTATAATTTGTACTAAGGGGACATATGGTATCTATCTTAACAAATATGCTGGGTAGGTATGAGTAACATGGAAAGAAATTAATTTTGTTTGTGTTGTTCAACTTTTGCTAAGAATTTATTTATTTAGCAATTTTATTTTTTTTGGTCCGTTGTGGGGCTTGAACTCTGGGCCTGGGCGCTGTCCCTGTGCTTTTCAGCTCAAGGTGAGGGCTCTACTGCTTGAGCCACAGCGCCACTTCTGGTTTTCAAGTGGTTTATTGGAGATAAGAGTCTCACAGACTTTCCTGCCCGAGCTGGCTTTGAACCTCGATCCTCAGATCTCAGCCTCCTGAGTAGCTAGGATTACAGGCGTGAGCCACCAGCACCCAGCTAAGAATTTATTTCTATAGACATTAAAGAAACAATTTCCTCTTTTCCTCCCTTTCCTTCATAATTAATACATAACTTATTGAGTATGGAATATTTATGTTCTGGACACTCATAGAGACCTTCAAAGTAGATGCATTAATAAAGTATCAGATGAGGGATGTAAAGGAATTCACAGACTAATGGAATTGATAGGTCAGCTATGTACAGAGCCTAGCTATCTATCATGAAATTATTCATGGAACTATCGCCTTCCAACCTTTATTTCGGCAACATTTAAAACTCATCTGGA